>NC_080838.1:69291838-71791838 GCF_030435755.1 Ochotona princeps
TTCATCTCATAGAGTCAAAGATACCATTTCCTTATAATATCTGAGTTGGAATGGTACCCTTCTTGGTTATCTGAGACTGGCTGCAGTGTCCTGCTTCAATAATATTTGGATGAAAGTGGGTCTCGAATCTCCACCCTAGCCAGACATTGGGAACCAGCCCTCCGCTACCATCTCACCGCACCACAGACCACCCACAGGTTCTCTGAGCCTCCTGCCATGATGACCACGCCCTATCGCAGGTGCACCAGAACTACCTCCCCGACTTGGCAGCCGCCATTGGCCGCCAGGTGCACTGGAGCTCTCCGTCCCGCGTTTCCTGTCCGTGTCTTAGTACTCTGGTGATGTGGCTTTGGAGAACTTCACCAAATACTTTCTCCAGCCATCTGGTGAGGAGTGGGAACATGCCAAGAAACTGATGAAGCTGCAGAACCAACGAGGGGCCGACTCTTCCTTCAGAACAGGAAGAAAGCAGCCTGGTGACTGGCACGGTGGGCTGGGTGCAGCTCAGTTCATGGCATTTGGAAAGAAAGTGTGAACTGTTGCCTTTGGAACTGCACAAACTGGACGTTGATAAAAATGACTGCCACATAGGTGACTTCACTGAGACTCACTACCTGAATGAGCAGATGAAGTTTATCAAAGCAATAGGGTGACTGCCTAGGATATCAACTTAAGCAAGATGCGAGTCCCCAAATCTGGCCTGATAGAGTACCTCTTTCACACCCTGACACCCAATGATAACTCAGCTAAAGCATTGAGCTCACTACCCCCCGGCCAAGGTGCAACTCCCCTGGCTAGACTCCATGGCAGTGTGTGTATGTGGGGGCTACCTTTGCTATGCACTGGACCAAGTATCCATGGGTGTCCTTTCATTTATGCCATCCCATCAAATAAAGGAACTTGATACTTCTCTCCTGACCCCACTGTCAAGAAAAGAATGGTACGTCTCATGAGGAAGAAAGAAATATTAAAAATTTACCTTTAAAATAGTTTTTCCTGGGGCTAATGAGGTGGCATAACTAAGTATTCCACTGCCTGTGGCACCAACATCCCACGCCGGTGCCGGTTCATGTCCCAGCTACTCCACTTCTGATTCCGCTCCTTGCCCATGGCCTGGGAAAGTAGTGAAGGATAGCAAAGTCCCTGGGCCCCTGCTCCCCCGTGTGGGAGACCCAGAAGTAGCTCCTGGCTCCCAGCTTCAGACCAGCTCAGCTCTCACTGTTGCAGCCATTTGGGGAGTGAACCAGTGATGGAAATCTCTCTCTCTGTCTCTTTGTCTGTCTCTCCTCTCTGTATATGTACCTTTCAAATAAAAGTAAGTTTTTTAGAAATAGCTTTTCTTAATTTTATATGTTTATATCTCACTTTAGTACTAAAAATTCCAGCTTATCAGTGACATACAAAGTTATGCAAGTCCTGTTAACTAACAGATTTAACTAACAAAGATGACTATACTGGGCCTGGCATGATAGCCTACTGGCTAAAGTCCTCGCCTTGAACATGCTGGGATTCCATATGGGCGCTGGTTCTAATCCCGGCAACCCTGCGTCCCATCCAGCTCCCTGTTTGTGGCCTGGGAAAGCAATCAAGGACGGTCCAAAGCCTTGGGACCCTGCACCCGTGTGGTAGACTCAGAAGAGGCTCCTGACTCCTGGCTTTGGATCAACTCAGCTCCAGCCATTGTGGCCGCTTGGAGAGTGAAGCAGCAGACAGAAGATCTTCCTCTCCGTCTCTCTTTCTCTCTGCATATCTGGCTTTCCAATAAAAAAAAAAAAAAAAAAAAAAAAGTAAATCTTTAAAAAAAAGGTGACTATTCCAGTTCTCTTGGAATTTTTTAATTTGTTTTTTTCAGATAACACTGCCTCTAAGCCTTCCCCCACAGAGTGTACAATATGTGCGTCAGCAGCTTTTGTACTGTGACGTTTGTAGTCAGCCCGCCCACACAGCACGCTTGCCTGCAGGTTTGCCCCCTCCTCACCGAGACCAAGGCAGAGCAACTCCGCCCTTCTTCCCAAGGTCACTGGCAGCATCAGACATGGCAGGAGATGCACAGAGAGGCAGGGGGAGTGTAATCTTAGGTCAGAGTAGAGGAACTGGAAATGAAAATCTCTTTTTAAAGATTTATTTATTTTTATTGGACAGTCAGATATTCAGAGAGGAGGCGATATACAGAGAGGAAGATCTTCCATTCGCTGATTCACTCCACAAGCAGCTTCAAGCGGCCACAATGGTTGGAGTGGCACCGATTTGAAGCCAGGAGCCAGGAGCTGCTTCTGGGTCTCCTATGTGTAGGAGCCTGTGCCCTGGGGACATCTGCTACTTCCCCAGGGACATTAGAATGGAGCTGGGTCAAAAGTGGAGCAGATTTGTGTCCAAATGGGAAGCCAGTCCTGCAGACAGAGGCTTAACCTATGTCTCAGTGCCAGCCCTGGAAAGAACAGTGTTAGCAGGAAGGATCTGTTGGAGTTTAAATTGTATAGAGAATGTCCTCCCAAGAGGAGGAAATAGCTTGGACAAATTAGCAGTCATGGTTTGGGCTGTGTGGATTGAATCAAGAGGCGTAGAGGAACATCGGTGACTAAGGTCAGACAGAGGTGAGAATCGGGAGGAATGGCGACAGGAACCAGGAGAAGGTTTTAGGCCATCAGAGTTCCTTTATTATTATTATTACTTTTTTAAAGATTTATTCATTGTTATTACAAAGTCAGATACACAGAGAGGGGAGAGACAGGAAGATCTTCCTTCCGATGATTCACTCCCCAAGTGACCCTCAACGGCCGGTGCGCGCCGATCCAAAGCCAGGAACCTGGAACCTCTTCCAGGTCTCCCACATGGGTGCAGGGTCCCAATGCATTGGGCCGTCCTCAACTGCCTTCCCAAGCCACAAGCAGGGAGCTGGATGGGAAGTGCGGCTGCCGAGATTAGAACCAGTGCCCATATGGGATCCTAGCACGTTTAAGAGGAGGAGTTTCGCCGCTAGGCCACCATGCCAGGCCCAGAGTTCCTTACTTTATTCGTGATGAGTATGCCTAAATGTGTATATATGTGAGGTCAGCAAAAATGTCATAGCATATGTACACAACGAAAGACTTAGGTATGGATCTATGTTGAATCTACTACCAAACGCCAACCATTCCAACACAATTACCATCACCCTCTCCCACTACTAGGACCAGGAAGTATTAGCTCAATAGTTAGAGCAGTTCAACTTCTCAGCTTGCAATTATGATATGCTTTGCAATGCACATTTTAATTTTACTGAGGAACTAAAGCCAAATATCATTACATTAATTATTAATATTGCCCTTCATGTCAGTAGTTTCTCTAATAGGGTTTTTTAAGAAAAATTTACTTAGTGGTCCTGGTGTGATATTCTGGTGGCTAAATCCTCACCTCACACACCCCACTTCCCATCTAGCTTCCTGCTTGTGGCCTGGGAAAGCAGTTGAGGATGGCTCAAAGCCTTGGGACCCTACACTCATGTGGGAGACCTGGATATACACATAAACAATGAAATGCATCTTGGAGCTTAGGTAACACATGGAAGTAAAAAACTATGGAAGTTGTTACAAAGAAGACGTGGCCACTGTGGCACATGTCACTTGGCTGCTGTTGGGGCACCCAGTCCCACAGCCGAGCCCCTCAGGCCAAGTCCCACCTCTGCTCTTCACCCAGATTCCTGGTATGTACCTTGGAGGCATCAGGTGACTCACTCAGCACTTCCTGTCATCCCTGTAGGAGGCCTGAGCTGAGTTCTTGGCTTTGTTACTTAAAGATACATGTCATCTGTTTTGAAAGGCATACTTACAGAGAGGAGGTGGGGAGGGGTAGGAGGTTCCATTGCAACAGCCAAGTGGGCAGATACAGTCAAGAACTGGAAACTTCTTTCAGATCTCCCACATAGCCAGCAGCAGCCAAGCAATCCAACCAGCAGCCATTGCTTTCCCAGGCCATTAGCATGGAGCTGGATCCAAAGTGGAGCAGCCCAGAACTCAAACTGGGGGGCAGGCAGCTGCCTGATTGGCTATGCTGCAATGCTGAGCCAAGGCTCAGACTTCTGTAACAACTGCTGGTGAGCACCCCCAAGAGCTCCTGTGGGAGCTACCCTCACTGTGAGCTATCAGCATTGTGTTTGAGTGCGCATGCCCAGTTGCCCTGAGGTTTCCCACTCCGTCCCACCTCTAAACAGCTTTCACCTTTTTCTTGCGCTTTCACGCTGGCCGCCAAGTCCAACACAGGGGTGATTGGGACGCATTTCATCTGCAGACCATAGTGTGTGGTATGTACAGTGAGAGCAGGCTGAGGTGCCTCCACAAAGCCAGAAGCAGGAGCAAAGACTGAAAATACAGAATACATGTGCTCGCCCAGTTAGACGTCAGGGAAATGTTTCTCTTACGTAGTTTGATTCTTTAGGAGTGTGCTTGTCTCCATTAACGTTGTAATTGACTTTATCCAACATATGATTATAGATGATGAGGGCAGGAGAGGCATGGCTGCTGCTGCTGCTGCTGCATTTTAAGATTTATTTTTTTATTGGAAAGGAAGATTTTCAGAGAGAAGGAGAGAGAGAGATATCTTCCATCCTCTGGTTCACTCGCCAAGTAGCCACAGCAGCTGGAGCTGAGCCAATCCAAAGTCAGGAACTGGGGGCTTCTTCTGGGTCTCCCATGTGGGTGCAGGGTCCCAATGCATTGGGCCGTCCTCAACTGCTTTCCCAGGCCACAAGCAGGGAGCTGGATGGGAAGTGGAGCAGCTGGGACATGAACTGACATCCATATGGGATCCCAGTGCATGCAAAGTGAGGATTTAGCCATTGGATCATCGTGCAGTGCTCACCTTTTTTTAAAAAAAATATTTATTTATTTTTATTGCAAAGTCATATATATATATATATGTGTGTGTGTATATATATATAGAGAGAGAGAAAGAGGAGGAGAGACAGAGGGGAAGATCTTCCATCCGATGATTCACTCCACAAATGACTGCAACAGCCAGTGCCGAGCTGATCCAAAGCCAGGAGCCAGGAGCTCTTCCTCCAGGCCTCTCACACAAGTGCAGAGTCCCAAGGTTTCGGGCTGTCCTTGACTGCTTTCCCAGGCCACAAGCAGAGAGCTGGATGGGAAGCAGGGCTGCCGGGATTAGAACCAGCACCCATAGGGGATCCCGACACATTCAAGGGAAGGATGTTATCCGCTAGGCCACTGCGCCAGGTCCAAAGGCTCAGTTTTTACTTCTTTCTTCTTGGGATCTCTAGCGGGCGTGATGAAGAAGGAAATTGAAACAGGCAACTTAGCAGGAGAAACGTGGATTTCACTTAGAAAAATGAAGACTCTCAAAAAGTGGCAAAACAACGTGATGTACCCCCCTGAACCAAGAGAGGCAACTGGCGAGTAGTTGAATTATGTGGGAGAAGTTAAGGAAGATAAAAGTTACTTTAACGGTTTAAGAGGAGCTGTTTTATATGGGAATTGACTTGGCTTTAACCCTCTGGTCTCCTTGTAGGAAAGTTTCCTTCCTCCTATCTTTCACTTGGAGTTCTCATCTTCTACTTTAGGAGGACAGGGAAGTTCGAAGTGGCTTTTGCTGCACCTGCTGTTTTCCTAGTGCTTTTCACGGTGGTTGTCCGTTGCTGGAGTGGCATAGTTTGGCATGAGATAGTGTGTCGTCCGTCCGCAGGTTGGAAGAGCACCTCCGCAGGTGTGAGTGGGAAGGTGTTCCTCTTGGCCATGGACACTTCTTACAAAGCGACATGAAAATATAAGAGATCTGTTAAGTATGTCTGGCAAGCTGATTCTTTGATTTTTTTTTCCGTTGCTTTTAACTGTCCCAGCCCAGGGGAAGGAGCCTGGGGCTGCCCAGCTGCACAGTCCCTAATAGTTTCAGGGGCAAGGCTCTATTCCTAATTAGCCCTCTTCTCTTTTGCAGTATTCAGAAGGGACTTCCCAGGAGTTTGCCATCACACGATCACCTTACTATACATCAGAAGCTGAAAAACCTATTACATTGAAGGACAAGGTCCTGAACTCTTGGGAGCTCCTGCCCCAGAAAATACAGTGCTGGGGCAGTGTAAGAGCTGTAACCGATCTGGAGCTAAATGGTCATGTTTCAGGCATTGCAGTGAAGTGTAAGCTGGGGGAATAGTCTTGGCAGCTCTCTCCCTTGCTGCTAACAGCTTTGCAGCAGCTCTCAGAGGATTCTTTTTCCACTGAGGTTTCTGCTGTTGCCTAGCACGCAGCCCGAGGTCAGTCGGCTCTCCCCTGGCTGTGGATGCTCTCTGCAACACTTGGCAGGAGTTCCCTGGCATTTTGCATTTCCTTGCAGGCTTCCATTCTCAGCTATATTGCATAGTCCTAGGGTCCTACGAGCAAATGAGAAGCCTTGTTGACCTCTCTTGCCGAGTGAGCCAACACTTGGCATGGTAATGCTCGGTGTTCAGTAGTTTTGTTTTAGGGTTATCAACCCTTTGTGCTTCAAGATACATGTATTTTGTGCACACATGGATGATTGCATGGTCATCAAAAAGCAGAGGCTGCAAATTTCTATAACCCCTTTCTGATTTATAATTTTTTGATAATTTCATCTTTGCTCCATATTCTTTTTTTTTTTTTAAATCATTTGAGGGAGAGCCAGTGCCCTGTACTGGTTTACTTCCCCGGGGTCTGCAAAGGCTGGGGCGGTGCTGAAGCCCAGAGGCAGAGGGTGAAGCCAGGGCTCCCACACAGGTGGCAGGATCCTGGCTGCCTGAGCGCCCCCGACTGCTGGCCAGTGTGCACGGGCAGGAAGCTGGAGGCACCCTGAAGCAGGACCAGGTGTCTTCCACAGGCCCCCTGACCGCCACCCCAGGGCCTGGACCAGGTGTCTTCCACAGGCCCCCTGACCGCCACCCCAGGGCCTGGACCAGGTGTCTTCCACAGGCCCCCTGACCGCCACGCCCAGGGCCTGGACCAGGTGTCTTCCACAGGCCCCTGACTGCCACCCCAGGGCCTGGACCAGGTGTCTTCCACAGGCCCCTGACTGCCACCCCAGGGCCTGGACCAGGTGTCTTCCACAGGCCCCCTGACCGCCACGCCCAGGGCCTGGACCAGGTGTCTTCCACAGGCCCCCTGACCGCCACCCCAAGGCCTGCCCCTTGTTCCACATTCATACTTTGCACAAGCTGCACTTGGAACTCCTCCCACCCAGGAACCAGTTTGCATTCTTTACAGATGCATTGAGCTGTCTCCGCTGGCAACAACATATGCAACATGCCCTCTTCCCCGGTCACCACACGCCGTGCGTTGGTTTTGTTGCAGTTGCCACAAATCTGTCCGCTAGCCAAGTTCTGCCATTTCAGCTCCGAATGGAGCATCTCTTCCTATACATGATACAGATCTTAAAAAAAAAAAAAACCATCCTGGGGTTCAGCTCTGTGGTTTAGTAGGCTAGGCCTCTGCCTGTGGCACTGGCGTCCCATAAGGCACTGGTTTGTGTCCTGCCTGATCCACTCCTACCCAGCTCTCTGTGTGTGGCCTGCGAAAGCAGTGGAAGATAGCCCAAAGCCTTAGGGTCCTGCATGCATGTGAGAGAACCCAGAAGGAGATCCTGGCTTTAAGCTCTGGCTGTTGTGGCCGTTTGGGGGAGTGGACCAATGGTTGGAAGGCCTCTTTCTGTGTGTCTGCTTTCTTCTGTTATTCTGCTTCTCAAATAAAAATAAAAAATAAATCTCTAAGAAAACCCTATAGCCTTTGTCTGATAGTAGATATCTCCATGCAATGTCTATATGTTACAGGAAAACTCAGTGAAGAAACTGGGTTTGCAGAAGGCATAGTTCTAGTCTTCTTGCTTGGGTCACCTGTTTGCTCTACTCACATGATCCCGAAGCAATCCATAACTTTTCCTTTCTCTGAGTGTTTTAAATCCAAGACCCACTTTTTCCTGGTGTCAGTTTACTTAGTAATAATTGGGATGGCCTTTGATTGGATTCCATGGTGTATGTTACAATTCATGTTCCCCTACTTGAGGTTTGAGTGTGGGCAAATCTAAACTCAAAGGATAGAAGAATCTGAACCTTACAGAGGAAATTGTTTCCTGGATTTTTGAAAAAAAAAAAAAGAATTATTTAGTTTTGTGGAAATGTAGACTTTACAGAGAGAAAAAGATAGAGAGGTTTTCCATCTGCTTGTTCACTCCCCAAGTGGCCACAACAGTCAGAGCTGAGCCAATCCGAAGTCAGGAGCCAGGAACTTCCTCCAGGTCTCCCACGTGGGTTGAGGATCCTGAGGCTTTGGGCTGTCCTCTTTCCCAGGCCACAAGCAGGGAGCTGGATGGGAAGTGGGGCAGCCAAGGTTAGAACAAGCGCCCACATGGGATGCCAGTGCTAGCAGGCGGAGGATTGGCTTGTTACTCCACTGCACCAGCCCAATTGTCTAGCTTTCTTAAAAGATCATTTAATTAAAACACTTTGACTAACGTGCGGTACTTTTGCACGTTTACGGAGCCCAGTGCCGTATTTCATGGTGTACGTGCGGCACACAGCGCTCCCAGAAGGCAGCTGTCCTTCCGCATCTTTCTGTTTTCTTCATGACTGGCACCTCTGGACTGCCCTCGTTGCATTCTTGTCAGAATGTAATCTGCTGTGAGCCCTGGTCACCCTGCCATGCTGGGGAACCCGAGGCCCAGGAGGCACCGCCTCCACTGACTGCATTTTGGGGCTCCATCACTCAGCCTCCCTGCATTCCAGGAAGTGCACGGCAATGATGTGTTGTTAGGTTCCACATATGAGAGCTGATCTGCAGCATGAGTTTCTTCCGTGTGTTTCACAGATGTTTAAATCTTGGGTTGTGTGTGGACATCAAAGATGCGCACAGGCAATGCAGTGGTGAGGATTTTTATGTCATTATTGTGAAATTAGCAACAACCCAAGGGTTCCCCAATCCAGCCGACTGGCATTGCTTCCTGCTCCTGGGAGGCAGTGTTCTCTGTGGGTTAGGAAGACAACGGAGAAGAAATGTTCATGACGTAATTAGTATAGAAAAGCAAATTGTGGAAGAATATGCAAAGTGATTCTTCATTAAAACTTTGTTTATTCACAAGATGAGGGGGAAAAAGAGAGTGAAAATACAGGAAAAGGAAAGCGAGAGAGAGCGCAAGCTGAAACAGAAACCCAGACTCCAATCAGGGCAGAGCATGTACTGGAGGGCACCCGAGGGTGGCAGAGGCTCATCCAGCTAAGCCGTCATGCCGCCTGCCAGGGTTCTCATTAGCAGGGAGCTGGGATCAACAGAGCCCAGACACTGCGGGATGGGGTCCTGGGGTCCCACGTGGTGTCTGAGCTGTTGGGTCAAAAGCCACTCCAGTTTACACTAAGGTTAAACCACAGAGCATTAGTGCTGATGGTTTCAAAATCATAACATTTTGAAAGCTTCCATAGTTCTTGTGATTTACTGCAATAAGGCATTTGTTTACTGAAAATCACTGGCTTTGTTTTCATAAGAAGTTTCATAAGAAGAGTTTTAAAAACCATCTTTTCAGAATCACATCTTTTTTTTTTTTTAAAAGATTTATTCATTTTATTACAGCCAGGTATACACAGAGGAGGAGAGACAGAGAGGAAGATCCCCCGTCCGATGATTCACTCCCCAAGTGAGCCGCAACGGGCTGATGCGCGCCGTTCCGATGCGGGGAACCTGGAACCTCTTCCGGGTCTCCCACGCTGGTGCAGTGTCCCAGTGCATTGGGCCGTCCTCAACTGCTTTCCCAGGCCACAAGCAGGGAGCTGGATGGGAAGTGGAGCTGCCGGGATTAGAACCGGCGCCCATATGGGATCCCGGGGCTTTCAAGGCGAGGACTTTTAGCCGCTAGACCTCGCCGCCGGGCCCCAGAATCACATCTTTTTGTATACAGCAAGGACCTATATGTTTTCATGAAATAAGATATTTTGTCTTTTTTTTTTTTTTTAATGTGACTGTTGTTGAGGGACTGAACGGTGGTTACAATATATGTAAGACAGGGAGGGGAGGGGGCGGAGAGGGTGAGGGGAAATCCTTGAGCCTAAGGAACTGTATTACCAAAAATAAAGAATTAAAAACAAGATTTGTTTGAAAGATGTAGTTACAGAAGCAGAGTGAGAGAGAATTTCCACCTGCTGATTCACTCCCCAACTGAACACAACAGCCAGGGCTGAGTTAGGCGAACTCCACCAGGGTCTCCCCAGTGGGGGAGCTGGATTGGAGCTAGAGCATCTGGGATTGAGCTGGTGACCTTCCGGGATGCAGGCATCACCGACGCAGACCCACTGCACCACAACACTGGCCCTTGGGGTTTTTCTGAACAAATGTACTTAAAAAAATCAGTGTGATAACTTAATTGACAGAAGATTTTTTTTAAAGATGTATTTATATATTTGAAAGGCAGATGGTACAACTAGATCTGGGCCTGGCTGAAGCCAGCAGCATGGACGGTCAGCAGGGTTTCCCACGTGGGTGGCCGTGGCCTAGGTCTTTGGGCTGTCTTCCACTGCTTTCCCAGGTGCGTTATCAGGGACCTGGATCAGCAGCAGAGCAACTAGGACTTGAGAGAGTACTCTGATATGGGATGTTGGTGTTGCAAGCAGTGGCGTAACCAGCTACACTACAGTGTTGGCCCCTGAGGGATTATGATAAAGCTGAACATGACTTAACTGAGAATGACACCCAGTGACAACTCACCACGCAAAAAAACCCCAAATGCAACTTGATACCTTTTATTCTTTAAACTTTCCGGATCCAGATGGTTGAGATAGCCTGTTGCACACATGAGACAGCGTGCACAGGTGGAAAGCACAGTCCCGAGAGGCGCGTGGCCACTGGGAATGCCAGCGGGAATGCCACCAAAGGCTCGTTACTCTCAGCTGTGCTGTATCTTAGCCCCACACTGCCCCCTCGTGGCACATAGAAACAATGTCTCAAGACCCCCAAAGGGCTGCTTTGTCATATGGCAGGACTTACTAAGTTCAGTGATTTTTTAAGTGCTTAGGGGTTTACAACCAACAAGAAACAACCCATTTTATTGATGAGAAAGCTAAGAGATTAAATAAGTAACCTGAGGTGCTAGAAGATCTCCAAGCTAGAAGGTGGGTCGGTCACCTGGGATTGCAGGGTCCTCCAGGCCGAGACTGGTCACATGCAGGAGGCCCCGGGGCTTGTCCAGTGCTGCACAGGAAGCGCAAAGCTCCCTGTTGTAGACTGTGCCTTAACTTGCTTGCGGAAAGCACCTTGATCTATGATCCTTTATTCACCACGGCTAATGCTACATGAAAATATCTAGTTATTTGTGCTTAAAAATAGTTAAAATTTATTTTCATTTTCTTTGTAAAGAAGAGAGAGTGAGATATTTCATCTGCTGGTTCACTCCACAAAGGCTTGGAATAGACAAGGCTGACGCCAGGAGCCTGGAGCTCAATTTGGGTCTCCCCTGTGGGTGGCAGGGACCAAATCCCTGGGGCGGCATCTTGTGCAATCCCAGGGTGCACATTGGCAGAGAGCTGGGTGGGAAGCAGAGTGGTTAGGACCCTAACCATGGGTACCCCCTGTAATAACGTCAGTCTGTGCCCAAAGCCTAGCCTGCCTTCGTCATTGCAGAGATAAGCAGGACCGTGAGGTAGATCTCTGGATGTGCACTCCTGCCTCGGGCTGACACCAGTGGTCCCTGGCACGATATGATGTCACAAGAGATGGTTTCATTGTCAAAAGCATGTTGCTGTTGTTGGTATTTGGCCAAGGCTTGCCTGGATTTGTCGTGGTCCAGTCAGCCTTGATCGACATTCCCAAAGCAGGCTTTAACCTCGGTGTTTGCCCTCTCACGCAGCCATGAAGCTACAAGTGTAGTCACCCATCTCTTCACTTGTTCTTGTTCTGCCTCTCCTGGGGACACTCTGAGATGAAAAATCACTTTGCGTGATGAGTGAGAGGTGTGTACGCTTCTGATCAGCAGCAGCACGGCTGGATTTCGAAGCAACTCTTCGCAGTGGTCTCTGAAAGGAGAGAATTCACAAGCGTGCCTCTAGGTGGCACCTGAGACCACGAGATGGCTGCTTGGGGTGTCCAAGGCAGAACCCAACAGATGACACCCAGAACCCGGGAGAGGATACCCAGAACCCAGGAGAGGACACCCAGAACCTGGGAGAGGACACCAAGAACCCAGGAGAGGACACCGAAAACCCAGGAGAGGACACCAAGAACCCAGGAGAGGACACCCAGAACCCAGGAGAGGACACCGAAAACCCGGAAGAGGACACCCAGAACCTGGGAGAGGACACCAGACTGCATGGAAGGCGGTGTTAAAGACGTTGAAATGACCTTGAAGATGCCTGATATTCAGCCATTTTTCATTTTCTCAATTTCTTTTGTACCCTCTCAAACACCTCCCCTCGCCCTGCCATGGAATACTGAATTTACTAAGTTCACATGAAAACAGGACAACAGGGTTAAAGGCAGGGGGAGAATTTGATTTTTAAAAACCCATCAGTGGGCCTGGCACGGTAGCCTAGCGGCTAAAGTCCTCCTCGCCTTGCACATGCTGGGATCCCATATGGGCGCCTGTATGTGTCCTGGCAGCTCCACTTCCCATCCAGCTCCCTGCTTGTGGCCCGGGAAAGCAGTTGAGGACGGCCCAAAGCCTTGGGACCCTGCACCCGCGTGGGAGACCCGGAAGAGGCTCCTGGCTCCTGCCTTTGGATCAGCTCAGCTCCAGCCATTGAGGCCAGTTGGGGAGTGAATCAGTGGACGGAAGATCTTCCTGTCTGTCCTTCTCTCTGTGTATCTGACTTTCCAAAAAACAAACACAAAATACCAACTCCTCCAACAACACCCCATCACTAGCAGAGCATGCTTTTCGGGTGCTGCAGGGGTGGGGCCTTGTGTGCTCAGCATACAGGAAGAGCGCCATAGCACTTGAGCAGGTGCTCCGTGAGAATTCTAGCAGCGCTTTCCCAGGTGCTTGTGCAGTTGGTCCCTCTGCCTTTGCGTTTTAGAGCACGGGGCTCGGGATGTTTTTCTGTCAAGGTTAATTGTTATCACTTCCAAGCTGGCACCCTGAGTGGGGTTGTTGGTTCTTTAGGGGGCATGCTGCTATTGTTTTGTAAAGGAAGGGGTAGCTTAGCACCGAGGAAGTAGGAAGGGTCGAAGGGTTATTTGCAGAATCTATGACAACATTTTACGTTAGCCACTCTAACTGAAGCTCAGCACTGTTTCCCCAAAGACGGTGATTGCTGACGGAAAAACGGACGAAAATCCCTGCGAAATCGATCCTCACTAACATGACCGACCACCAGGGGGCAGGCAACACCGTCAGATAGTGATGCGTCCAGGAAGGACCATTTTTTCTTCTTTAGAACAAGTTTACTAGGCAGAGTTTTTTTTGTGGTTAAACGTGTCTTGACCACGACCACTTAAAGTTTACAGAAGTAGTCCTTGTATGTGATTAGGCTTGCTGCTTACCTTGAGCCTGGCTGGAGCCTTCCGGGAAGACAGGCTGGAAGAAGCCTGCCTCACCTCTCCAACCCTCAGACCACTCAGCTCCAGCTTATCGTTTACAATGTATTTAGTTTGGGGCCAGCACTGTGGCAGAGCGTGTTACGCCCACCTCTTACAGTGCTGCCATTTTCCATACAGGCAAAGGTGCGAGTCCTGGGTCCAAGCCAGTTCCTTGCTAACGCGCTGGAGAAAGCAGCCCAGGAACACCTGGGCCCCTGCGTCTGCCCGGAGACCTGAGACAGAGCGAGCTCTCACTGACAGCTTTCCTCTCCCAAATTCCTGCAGCGCAGCCAGGCTTAGGTCAGGCTGAACCCCGGAGCCTGCCGCACGGAGCTGTCAGTTCCCAATGCCTCGTGCAGTCCTGCCTCGCGTCACATCACGAACCCTTCCTTAAGCATGGTTCCGCTTCCTCTGCCAGGTTAGGAGCTCCCGGCTGGAGAATGAGCCAGGAAAAGCTTCTCCCAGGCCCCTGTAGCCAGGTGACAGGGGGTTCCCGCAGTCCAGTGCAAGGTGTGTTTTCTGGGAAGTAGACCGCTGCGCTTGTCTGCCTCCCCCACCTTCTCCACTCCCAGGCCTGAGAGCCCTGGGTTTTCTTCCATTTGACAACAGCTTCACCTGGTGGTTGTCCTGCACAGTCGGCCCCTCTCTCCTGAGGTGGGGACTCTGCTGATCTTGGTGGCTGAAGGCATCCCAGGCGTTCTGCTACATGGGTAGATTGTAGTGGAAATACTGAGCGAGAGAAAGGGAAACAGAGAAACGGCTTCTCTGCACCTGTTCAACTCCCCAGATGGGAACCCAAACAGGCTGGGCCAGGCTGAAGCAGCAGCCAGGAGCTTCTGCACTTTAATGCAGAGGCCCAGGCACTTGGACGGTCTTCACTGATTTCCCTACAACGTTAGCAGGGAGCTGGCTCATGAACGGAGCAGCTGGCATCCCGTATGGGGTGTTAGCATTGAAAGCAGTGGTTTAACTTGCTGCACTATAACCTTCTTTGCCCAAATCCCAGCTCCAACTGAGCAGTGTCTTGATTGCCATGCTAAAGGCTCACCCCCTGTAAATCACATCTTCTGATTTACAAAGTAAATCCAAGGTCCCCAATGAGAAATTTTATGACACACAAGTGATTTTTTTCTCTGTCTGTAGAGACGTGCACACATGGGCATGTGTATAAGTCAGTAGGTGGATCTGTAAGACTTGCTGGTGTGGCCAAACAGGTGATCACTGTGTCATTTAAACACTATGTTTTGCAAGGGCCTGGGTTTGCGAAATAGAACCATCTTTCCAATACCTCTCCAAATCCGAATGGCTTGGACATGAGCCCGACAAAGGAGCAGATGGCCTGGGCGTCTCCCAGGGTTCTTTGCTTTGTTCTGCGGTCACCACTCTTCCACCAGTAACTTCCACAGTGTTCACTGGCGAACGCTCCCCTGCAGCCCTGAGGGCCCCGGCTGCATCCCAGCGGAGTCTGGCCTGTGGAGTCTGTCACCCTCAGTGCAGCAGCCGCTGGAAAGAGCTTCCTTACGCCCTCCCAGCACTCGCTCTGTGCTGGCCACGCTGTCTGTGGCTGTGCACTTGAGCCCCACCGGAGCAGCCACAGTGGGAATGCTTGATCCCAGTGGACAAACTCTGGTTTGTTGCCTCAGTCATTTTTTCTTTCACTGAAGTGTGCATTCAGCACTAACGTCACACCAGGCTGGGCAGATGCTGCTCTCCTGGATTCCTTGAGGGCAGGAGAGGGTGCCTGTTCATCCCCAATCCCGTATCCCCGTCAGTGGATTGGTCCTTGTCCTCTCTGGGCTGGGGGCGGGCAGTACATGAAGACAGGACCGAATACACACAGCCGCCTCGGGAAGAAACGGGTGTGACGATGCCAAAAAGCGGGGGCGACGCGGAGGATGGTGGCGATGGTACTGCCGATGCTGTCCCTTGAGGAAATGGCCTTTGGACGGCTGGGAGGGACTGACGCAAAGGAGCGGCCCTAGGCCGCTTCAACACTGAGCTAAGCAGAGTGCCTGGGCTTGTACCTGAGTCTTAAGGAGACAGTGTGGTTGCGGGAAGAGGGGGCGTAACATGGCCAAGCCAGGGATGGCGTCAGTGCCCGGAGGACGCTGGACCCCTTGAGGCTTTGGGTTTTAACTAGAGAATTTGTTATTCTGGAAAAGAACCAAAGCAAACACGTCTCCCACTGTGCTGTATTTTCCTGTACTCCCTTCCCTGCTTCCTTCTTTACTTTTTTAAAAAAGGTTTATTTTATTTTTATTGGGAAGTCAGATTAACAGAAAGAATGAGAGACAGAAAGATCTTCCATCCACTGGTTCACTGCCCAAGTGGCTGCAATGGTGATCAGAAGCCAGGAGCCAGGAGCTCTTCCTCCAGGTCTCCCACACGGGTGCAGGGTCCCAAGGCTTTGGGCCGTCCTCGACTGCTTCCCCAGGCCACAAGCAGAGGCCTGGATGGGGAGTGGGGCCACTGGGACTAGAACCGGAACCCATATGGGATCCCAGCATGAGCAAGGCGAGGACTTTAGCCACTAGGCTACTGCAATGGGCCCCCTTCTTTACTTTTTCTTTTTTAAAGACTTCTTTATTTTTATTGCAAAGTCAGATATACAGAAAGGAGGAGAGACAGAGAGGAAGATCTTCTTTCTGATGATTCACTCCCCAAGTGACTGCACTGGCTGGTGCTGCACTGATCCGAAGGCAGGAGCCAGGAACCTCCTCCAGGTCTCCCATGTGGGTGCAGGGTTCCAAGGCTTTGGACCACCCTCCACTGCTTTCCCAGGCCACAAGCAGGGAGTTGGATGGAAAGTGGAGCTGCCAGGATTAGAACTGGCGGCCATATGGGATCTCGGTACATGCAAGGCAAGGAGGTTAGCCACTAGGCTACCGCAACGGGGCCCCCTTCTTTCCATTTTTATAATGAAACTATCTTACTTGCAAAGGTTCCTCATATTCTATTTTTCATTTATCTCTAGAAATTTTATATGTATTTAATGCTATGAGATTATAAATGGAATAGATGTTTTGTTATATTCTCTAATATATTTTATTTTCTAGAAGAAAGTATAAATTTGTGTATTTCACATCTGAGTACTGTTTGAGATTTTCAATGAACTTTTGATGATGTTCGTACAAGCAATTTTCATTTGGTCTTTTAATGACAATTTGCTCTCTGTTTATGGAAGTCTATAAGTTGAAAAGTAACACTGGCTATTCCTGCTTACTTAGGAATATAACTGAGTTTATCTTGAATATAATATGATTTGTTTAGAATCTGTATTTTTCATAACAGAACTCCCTTCCAGTCCTTAAAAGTTCTTTTTTTTTTTTTGATGGATAGATTTCCAAAACCTGTAGAAACCATATTTTGGAGTGATGACATGGCTTTTTTCCTTGACTTTTTTTATGCTCCTGGGTTAGGATGGAGTTCTTCCCTGTGTGTTGCTCAGTTGCTTTGCTCTGATCTTAGCTCGGCCTCTCAAATCCACTTAAATAAGATTGACTTACAGCTTTCGTGTCTTAGGCCATTCTTGGATGTTTTTGTTACTTTTCATTCCCTTAACTTGGTAAAATTAACTGGACTGCTTACTAGTAAAACTAGTCCGAATCCCCTAGTGGAGGTAGTCAGCTGACGGCTTCCGGAGCCTTCGCTGTGCGTTAACTCCTTCATGCTGGAGAGTTTGCTTAAGCCAGTTTGATCAGTTATGTTTTCTCTGTCAATATTTTATTTTTAATGATTTTTATGTCCATAATCTGCTGAGATCTTGGCACTTGCCAGCTCAGTTTTACGCACGGTCATTCTCTACTCCTTGAAGGAATTCTCATCTCTTCCTTTTCATTGTATGGCGCTTCCTACCCCCGAGACAGACAGAAGGCGAGATTGTCGGACAGATTGACATTGGGCTCGATGCATTTGCCTTTTCTTTTAAGATTTATTTATTTTATTGGTGAATCTGGCTCTTGCTCTGCTTTCTGTCTAGAAAGTCCGTGGAAACTGGAGGCAGGTGGTGTGCTTGTTATTTATTTTTACTTGTTGACTTCATTTGAAAGGTAAATACATGCCAGAGAGACAGGTGCAGGGAGATTTTCATCCACTGATTCTTCCCCCGAATACCTGCGACAGCCGGTGCTGGCCAGGCTGAAGCCAGCAGGGACCTGGGTCCTCGGACCATCCCCTGCTCCTCAGGATGCTGAGTGAGAAGTGGAGGAAGTGGAAGGGACTGGAACTTGAACCAGACGCTGCACCACAGGAAGCAGGTTCCCCATGTGGTATCTTTTTCTTAAGATTGATTAATTTTCATTGGAAGGCAGATATACAGAGAGGAGGAGAGACAGGGAGGAAAATCCTCCATCTGATGATTCACTTCCCAAGTGACCACAATGTCTGGAGCTGGGCTGATCTGAAGCCAGGAGCCTGGCACTTCTTCCGGGTCTCCCATGCAGGTGCAGGGTCCCAAAGCTTTGGGCTGTCCTCGACTGCTTTCCCAGGCCACAAGCAGGGAGCTGGATGGGATTAGAACCGGTGCCCATTTGGGATCCTGGTGCGTTTAAGGCAAGGACTTTAAACGCTAGGCTATTGTGCTTGCCCTGCCCCATGTAGTATCTTAACTTCTGGATCACACACCTGCCCTGCGCCAGCAGTATTGAGCAGTAACTACAATGATCAGCACCTCCCATGTCCTGCTCTGACAGAGCCTGTATGCGCGCTTTTACTCAGGACGATTAATACAGCAAACGTCCTCCGTGAAGCAGGTTTCATTTTCACCCATTTTTCAAGGTACTGAAGCTGGACAAATTAGAGACAGACTCTAGGTGTGTTCAGATGTGGTTATCTTCATCCTGGGGCTGGTGGCAACTGGATTCTCAGACCAGTTGCCTTTTACATGTGCTACTTTGTCCCACTGTGCTGTGCAAATAAAATACTTTGTCAAGATCTGAAAATTGAGAGATACATCGTGATCACCCACGGTGGTTGAACTTAAATAGAGGCCAACGAGGGATCCGAACCAAGTCCTGGGGACCGTCCCACCCGTGCTCCTTCCACTAGAGCCCACTGCCTTCAGAGATCTCGGGAAGGGTTTTTCAGCAATGTCAGCGCTTTCATGGAGAAGCACCAGGAGATGTGTAATTATGAAATGGGTTTCACATACAGGTTGTAGATTCTGAGCACTTTACTACCCCAAGGGGGCTTCCTGGCGGAGGCTAGTGTGGGCTGGGGCTGAGGACCATACCGCATGGTGGTGGATTTCTGGAGTTTAGAACCAGACTTCAATACTCACCAGCATTTGGCTTTAGACCAGTTCTGCTGCTGCTCTCTGCCTCTGATTAATCTTTTATGAAACGAAAGAGCACTTCACCTACTAATGTGAAAAGTTCACTGAAGGCTTCCTACATGGTAGGCATTGTTTTAGGATCTGCAAATGTAGCAGTAAAAAATACCTTGAGTTTAAACTTAGAATTCATCAAACATCTTCTGTGTATAAGCTGATGCTTTTAAACTCAAAGCTGAGAAGTTTTTGGATATTATTTCTTGCCCCCCTTTTTTTCCTGTTCCTTTTTTTTTCCTCCTCCCTTTTTGAGACTACCATTAATTTTCCTTTCTGTTTTCTTGCTCTGAATAATCTCAGTTGACATACCTTTAAGTTTTTTCATTCTTCTTTATGAAGAAACAGTAAAGGGAAGAGTTTACAAAGAAGACCTCTCCACAGGGGGTGACATTCGAGGTGAGCTCTGAATCAGACAGACCTGTGCCTGATTAAGAACAGCAGGTGCCAAGATGCCCAGTGTCAATGAAGAAGTGGCAAACAGAGCGCTGAGTGATGTGGGGCTACAGGTGGGTCCCCGGGGTGGAGGGCTTTGAGGCCGTAACAGGTCGGTGTGGAATGTTTTTTTTTTTTTTTTCCTTCTGGTTAAAAAGGAAAGCTGGTGGAAAGTTTTGAGTGTAATGTGTTGAGATCTGATTTAGACTTGAAAAAAAAATCACTTTGGTAGTTGGAGAGGGTGGATCATCAGGGAGTAAGATTTGAGGGGGAAAAGAAGATATAATAAAATATTTCAGGCCAGATTGGTGGTGGCTTGAGCTGGGAGCACGGGCGAGAGATGCCATGAAGTGAGCAGTTTTAGAACACTGTCGGGAGGTGAAGTTGGCAGGATGTACTTACATATCAGATGTGCGCTGGGGGTAAGGAAAGGGATCAAATACCCCCAGAAGTACGGTCCAAGCAACGAGATGGACATCAGTGCTGGTTTCTCTGATGGGGCAGTCTTTGGGTGGGAACAGAGATAAAAAATTAGGAGAGAATTGTGAATAAATAATGCCATTCAAATAAATATGAATAAATGGCAATTGAACATTTTTATGTTATTTATTGATATTAATCCAATTTTTGCTAAACTGAAGTCACAGCATTTCATTGTAATTCCTGTAGGAATGCTGAAATATTTTATTGTGTTATTTAAAAGATCTATAGGAAGAGAGAGAGAGAAATGATTAGTGTTGGGCTGAGCTGAAGCCAGGTGCCTGGGACCCCATCTGGGTCTCTGACATGAGTGGCAGGGCCCACACACTTGAGGCACCTTCTACTGCTTTCCTGGCTGGCTGCATTAGCAGGAAACTGGATTGGAAGTGGAACAAGCCATGCTTGAACCAATGCTTTGCGTTTCAGGAGGCAGTCTGACGCCACTGTGCCACCATGCAGGCACCTAAGTGAACTTCTCTTCGAAAGCTTGTTTTCCTCAGGAGATTGTATTTTTTTGTTTGTTTGTTTGTTTGTTTGGCACAAAGTTATAACCAAAGATCCTTTTCAAAACCCTACTGTTGAGAAAGGAAAGGAATTTTCTCTTCAGCTGAGAGTTAGACTATTTCTCTAACCCCTGATAAAATACGTGCTAACGAGAGTGGGCTGTTCTGAGTCTGAACTGCAACCTCTTCTTCCACAAGTTGGAGGAAGTGGTTCATTATTACCCGGGATCTCCATAAACCAGTGCCCTGGCTGGGAATGTCAGTGTTCCTGTCTGGGCCCTCCAGATGTGCAGCGCAAATAAACATTGTGACTGTGGGCTTTATTGGCTTATTTTTAAACCTCTTGCCAATTGTTCTCAAACCTCCTGTGTCTGCAAAAGAATCTGTATAATTTAGGCAGATTTTATTTATTTATTTTTTTTGCACAGCGAAGTGGGAGGGCTTAATTATAGCTTCAAGACACATCTGCATGCTTGGAGCAATTCGCAAGGAAGTCAGAGAATTGAAGCCAAACTACTTATTGCATCTTGATGCAGTTGTGACTTGGTGTTTGTTTTACCACCATATAGTCCCATAAGGATTAGATAATTAGGTTTTATTCTGTGGCCTCAAGGCCAATATCCTGCACTTGGCAAAACTAACTGAAGGAAGTGAATTCTAAAGATGGAATGCTTCCATGGAAAATGTGTTGCTTACAGCCCTTGGTCTTCACACCTAAGGCCTGCTGGCAGCTGTGCTTTGGCTGGCTGAAGAGCGGTCATGGTGGTACAGAAAGACAGTTTCTATGGAAACCTGAATCTAAATGATGTTGGGGTTTTGGAGATCAAAGACAACATTCCAGATTGTTTGGAGAGTCCAGTGAAGGCTTCAGAACTTCATTGTTGTCCACAGAGAACCTTGCAGTCAGTGCTTTGGAACGTCTCCTTCCCCAGGTGCATGAGAGCGCTGTGTGCAGAAGAGACCTGTACAATTTGCTATCCACTTACCCATTCTGGTTATTTTACCAGTCCTTTTGCAACATTCACCTCCACCTTCAAGAAAACTCTTTTTCGTGTCTGTTTCTCACAGCCATGTTACTAAGCAATAAGATGCACAGAAAATGCTGAGGCTTGTCAGTTTGGTGGCGCGTCAGAAGTACGCTTCCCACAAATGCAGCATCTCCAGAGAGCGTGCTATTTCCATTGCACGCTGTTTTTCATTGATCTGTACAAATAACTCTAATGCGATTCTACCTATAAAGAAAGCTTTCACCCCCAGTAGCATCCCCTAAGTCAGCTGTGGTCTTTAAACAGATAACTCAGTTCATATCGGTGCTATGAACCCTGTTATTGCTATGTCAGCAGAAATTAAAGTGAAAGCAATTTTTCCCAAGCATCTGTCTTCTCCAGAATGCACTTCTTTGTCATGGCTCTCGACCCTTCTGACAGCTCCAGTCTTGTAAAAGTCATCTCGATCAGTGTCAGTGGAACATGTTCTTCCTGGCCAGTGGCAATCTGGATAGACTAAGGTTTCCATGGGCACTTACATCTTTGATTTTGAGGGACATTGAAGCGTCGGCTGGGTATGTTAGAGGGGATCCCAGCATTTAAAAAGCACCAGGTACTCCGTGAAGTGATAACCTGAACATCAGATGTTATACAAGATTTACGATTATGTTTGGGCATGTGACATAGATACAGACAACTGTCCAAGTTGGAGCACGCCACGATGAAGCCTTGATGTAATCCTTCGCGGCCTGTTGTGTCAAAGGAATGAAGCTGCTCACACTTGACTGGGGTCTGTAGTTTTTCAAACTTTTTTTGCAAGGAGAATTTGCTTTTTTCCCGCCTTCTAGGAAGCACACCCTCCCTGCTCCCGCCCCCTGGGATGCCCGTTCGCTCGGGATCTCTTCCTTATCATGACTTCTCTCTGCTGCTTTCATCTCAGCTGTGTAGTCAGGAGGACCCCTGCAACCATCTGCTCTCGTGATTCCTCTGTCCTCTCCCTGCCATACACTCAAGAAAGAATGTTTGACTTTGTATCATGAAAGATGTTAATCTGAATTTTCTTTTTTTTTTTTTTAAAGATTTTATTATTATTGGAAAGCCAGATATACAGAGAGGAGGAGAGACAGAGAGGAAGATCTTCCATCCGATGTTTCACTCCCCAAGTGAACCGCAACGGGCCGGTGCGCGCCGATCCGATGCTGGGAACCTGGAACCTCTTCCGGGTCTCCCACGCGGGTGCAGGGTCCCAAAGCTTTGGGCCGTCCTCGACTGCTTTCCCAGGGCACAAGCAGGGAGCTGGATGGGAAGTGGAGCCGCCGGGACTAGAACCGGCGCCCATATGGGATCCCGGGGCTTTCAAGGCGAGGACTTTAGCCGCTAGGCCACGCCGCCGGGCCCGTTAATCTGAATTTTCAACTTCTCTCTGTATAAAGCACTGCGTGTAAGCAGCGAGTTCTAGGGTTTAAATCACACTTGGAGAGGCCAGTATTGTGGCACAGTGTACTAAGCTATGCCATGCAATGCCAGCATCCCACAGAAGAGCACTGTTTGGAGTCCTACATGCGCCAAGTCCCATTCATCTCCCTGCTACAGAGTCTGGGAAAGCAAATAGAAGATGGTTCAGGCACTTGGAGCACTGCAACCTACATGGGAGGCCCAGATGGAGTTCTGGGCTCCTGGTTTTGGCCTGGTGCAACCCTAGCTATTACGACTGTTTGAGGAATGGGCCAGCAGATAGAAAATCCTATTCTATCTGTGTCATTTTGCCTTTCAAATAAGTAAACGAAGTCTTAAAAATAACAACAACAACAATAAATAAACAAAAAATCAAGCAACCTGTTGTCGTTCAACATACACAATTGTAAGGCGAGCAGATGTGGAAGGGACTTCAGTGAACAGGTGTCACTTTGCCATCATTTTGCCAAAAGGACTTCTGAAAGCACCAGAAGTGCGATGGAGTTCCTCCAGCAGAGGTGTGACATGTCTTGGAAGTCTACTATTTTATCCTTAAAAATCCTGCAACCTTGGGCCCAATGTATTAGCCTAGTGGCTAAAGTCCTCACCTTGCATGCACCAGGATCCCGTGTGGGCACTAGTTTGTGCCTCAGCTGCCCCACTTCCCATCAGGCTCCCTGCTTGTGGCCTGGGAAAGCAGTAGAGGATGGCCCAAAGCCTTGGGAGCCTGCACCCGCGTGGGAGACCTGGAGGAAGCTGGCGGCTGCTGACTTCAGGTCAGCCCAGCTCAGCTCCAGCTGCTGCGGCCACTTGGGGAGCGAATCAGTGGATGGAAGATCTTTCTGTGTCTCCTCCTCTCTGTAAGTCTGACTTTCCAATAAAAATAAATAAATCTCTAAAAAGTGCAACTTTGAAAGCCTGAATTATCTTCTTATTTATCTCCTAATGAAACATTATTTTCAAATGACTTATCATTGGGAAAAATGGGTCTCCTGCACAGTGCACTTTTTGTGTAGCGTCCTAAAAGAGTTTGTATACCAAAATACCCAAAACACTAATTGAGCAATTATGCTTTTTCACAAAATAATTTTTTATTTATTTGAAAGAGTTACAAAGAAAGAGGAGTCCGGGGAGAAAGAAGAGAGGGAGGAAGGCAGAGTGAGTGAGTGAGAGAGAGAGAGAGAGAGAGAGAGAGAGAGAATCTTGCAGTCTCTAGCCCACTATATAGATGGCAACAAGTGTCAGGAATGGGCCAATCTAAAGCCAGGAGCCAGGCGCTCCATCTGGGTCTCCCCCGTGGGTAGAAGAGATCCACGTTATTAGACTGTCCTCTGCCATTTCCCATAGGCCACACATGGAGAGCCAGCAACAAGCTTTGCAGAGCTAAAGTGCTGCAGCATAGTGGACTAGACTTTGATGCACATTGATGAGGCAGGGTCTTGATCTACAGGAGAATTGGTTTGACGGGCCTGTTATGCCAACATGTCCTTGTTTGATTCCACGTTCAGCACTCCAGGTCCCAGGTGAGGGTAGGTTCACCCTGGGGCCATTTGATTGACAGGTAGGTGGAAAGGATTGCATACAGGGGGTGCGGCTTCTAACTCATGACCCTAAGCTAGCTACCCATTTCATCCCCTTCTGAGAGAGTTTTGGCCCTTAAGTTTAAGGGTTGCTCAAGGATGCAGATTAAGTTCATCTTCTGTATCTACTTCTGGCTGATTAGAGACTTAGGCCTTGCCTACCCTGGGTTCAGACATCTCTCCCTATCTCATTTAATGAGTCTGTCTCATGAGCTGGAGAATTTACAGGCAGTTCCGACCCCTGTGTCCCCCACTTGATCCTCATTACTCTGAGAAGCTTCTGGATTCTTTCTGCCTTTTGGAGAGGTGTTTGAGGTCTTCTATGGCATCATTGGAATAGGCAGACTCATCTTTCATATGCACCTGGGTAAGTTCCTCTTTTTTGCACTGTAGCCTACAAAGAAGGTAACCAACATGCAATGTGTGTGCGAGGTCAGAACTCACACCTGGGGCGGGGGCATCTGATTCCTGAAACTGTATATCCAGAGTGAGCTGAAGCCAATCAGACATGGAAACCTGGGCTGCTTGCTGCTAGGTCTCATGTGTGCTGCATGCTCTTCCAAGCTTAGCCACCTGAGGTGGCAGTAGGGGGCCCTGGCACTCAAGGTACCCCTAGGCTCCAAGCAATTCTATTTTATGGTAATTGTGATCTAGTGAATTGAGATCTAGAAATACAAAGAGATTTGCTCAAGGTAACCATGGCAGCACCAGCATGAGAACTCAAGTCCAGTGACTTCCAACTCAATGGGTTTCCCATCAAACTCTGACATAATGATGTCTTTCCCACATGGTTTCCTGGAAACCAGGGTTTCGGCAAGTAAGAAAAATCACTGAAATCTGAATGACCCCATATAACCTGGTTTACACAGCATGCAAATGAAAAAGGAAAATCCCTGTGAGGTCGCATCTATCTACAGGCACCTCTGCCAGCAGCCTCACCAAGAGGCAAAGTGTCAAGTGTGTGCATGTGTGTGTGGCAGGCACTGGATGAGTAGGGGAGAGTGGTGGCAGCGGCAGTAGCAGTAGGTAGCAGTCAGCAGTAGATCATCATATTTTCCCACTTTGTGAAACCATCGCTCTTTCCTGAAAGCCATTAGTTGGGTTTTGGCTTCAGGCTCCAGGAGGAAAACATTATGTAGTGACAGTGACAAGGACTGACTCTTGTGACAATCATAGAGTTAGTATGGCTAATGTCAAAATTTTCATACAGTTTTGGATTTTTGGAGACATTTTATATTCTTAATTTTTTAGAAAAGATTTATTTATTTGAACGGCAGAGTTATTCCCCACATGGCAACTAAGAACCAGGGTTGGGCTAGGTCAGTGCCAACAGCCAGCAGCTTCATCTGAGCCGCCCATGTGGGGGCAGGAATTTAAAGTCTTAAACCCTCATCGTTTGCTTTCCCAAGGTATTTGGCAGGGAGCTGGATTGGAGGTGGAACAGCTGGGACTTAAGCCTGTGTCCATGTGCGATCCTGACATCATGGGTGGTGTTTTAATTTGTTGCAGCACAGTGCCAGCCCCATATGAAATGAAATAAAAAACTTAATCTCTTCCACATGGAAGATGTGACACCTTTGAATGACAGAAGCAATGGAGGAAGCTTTCTGGAACAATCATTACTCAAATCTCCATTTTCGTAGGGTAAAACCACATAACTATTTTCAAAATTTACCTGAGGGGGGAGGAGTCAGAGGAAGGAGGAAGGATACAGCTTGACATACCCTATCTGTTGGCTCATTTTCTGAGAAAGCTGGGAGTCATGAACTCAATCCAGTTTTCTCGCCTGTGTGGCTGGGACCCAACTGCTTGAGCCATTCCCATTTTCCTAAGGTCTGCAATAACAGGATATTGGAGTTGGAAGCTGCAGCTAGGAAATGAATCCTGGTTCTGCAAAGTAGAACGTAGACATCTTAACTAATGTCTTAACTACTAGACTAAATGCTCACACATTTATGCTGTTTCTGTTGATCTTAAGAATTAAGAAAAAAAAAGATTTATTTATGTGTTTGAAAGGTGGAGTTGCAGAGAGGGAAGAGAAGTCTTCCATCTGATACTAGGAAGCCAGGAGCTTGGAGCTGCTTCTGAGTCACCCATGAAGGTGCAGGAGCCCAAGCACTTGAGCCATTCCCCATTGCTTTCTCAGACCACCTTCAGGGAGCTGGATTAGAAATGGAGCAGCTGAGACTTAAATAGGCACCCATATTGGATACCAGCACAGCAGGTGGTGGCTTAACCCGCTACATCATAACACTGGTCCCCTTTATAACTTTATTTAAAAATGTATTTATTTGTTTTTTTAAAATTTATTCATTAATTACATTGTATTATGTGACACAGTTTCATAGGTACTGGGATTCTCCCCACCCCTCCCCAAACCCTCCCCCCATGGTGGATTCCTCCACCTTGTTGCATAACCACAGTTCAAGTTCAGTTGAGATTCCCTCATTGCAAGCTTATACCAAACATAGAGTCCAGCATCTTATTGTCCAGTCAAGTTCAATGGCTTCTTAGGAAGACCCTTTCTTGAAAGGTAGGGAGAGAGACAGCGAGAGCGAGAGTGAGAGCGAGAGAGAAAGAAAAAAAAAAATCTTCCATTTGCTGGCTCACTCCATAAATGGCTGCAAATGCTGGGGCCTGTAGCCTGGAGCAACGTCTTGGCCTCCCATGTGAGATTCTGAGGCCCAGACTTGCACTGCCTTCCCATGTGCAATAGGCGGAAGCTGGATCTAAAACAGAATTGCTGGAACTCAAACTGTATTCCATTAGGGGGTGCTGGCGCTGCGAATAGAGATTTTACTCACCGCTACATGCCAGCCCAGGATTTATGACTTTTAATGCCATGTCAAATCCTTCAGACTTTTCCATCTAAGGGAAACGTGTACTATTATAAACTACAATAGGCATGTGTAGACGATGGGATGCTGGACTGTCTGACATTGTCTGTACCAGCAATGTTGGGGCACACTTACATAAGAGACTGATGGAATTATGATTCCATATGAAGAATTATACCACTGTAGTAAAATGGGGAAAATCTGTCAGGGGGTGGGAGTTTGGGGGGGAAATCCCAGTCTATACGAAGTTGTACCACATACTTCGAGAATTCAAAAAATATATACATATATATATAAATAAATAAAATAAACTACACTGAGGTGGAGAGAAAAGACTACATGTAAGGTGTGCATATTCCAACCAACCAGACAGAAATAGTAAAAAATCTTATGTATGTTTTTAATTATTCTTATTTTACAATGCAGTTCCATAGGTTCTGGGACTTCCCCTCTCCCTTCTTAATCACATCCTCTTACTGATTTCCCCCCCATTATTACAGTAGTATAGTCCTTCATAGACAATCACATGTCCATCATTCTGCTAAGTGTAACATTACATTGTAGGTATGGACAATGGCAGGGAGCCCAGCGTCGTATTGTCAAGATAGATGGAAGAGTTTCTTTGGGAGTCCATCTTTGGTCTGGAAGTAGAGATGCATACTGCGCTGCATTTTCACCACTGCTTATGATAGTTTCTATTACACAGTTACTATACTTCTCTTTAAAAGCCATGAACCAAAATCAACAACAGGAACAGTATCAAAAAATTTACAACAACGTGAAGTTATCTTTGTTTTGTTTTTTTTTTTAAAGATTTATTCATTTTATTACAGCCAGATATACACAGAGGAGGAGAGACAGAGAGGAAGATCTTCCGTCCGATGATTCACTCCCCAAAGTGAGCCGCAACGGGCCAATGCGCGCCGATCCGAAGCCGGGAACCAGGAACCTCTTCCGGGTCTCCCACGCGGGTGCAGTGTCCCAATGCATTGGGCCGTCCTCAACTGCTTTCCCAGGCCACAAGCAGGGAGCTGGATGGGAAGTGGAGCTGCCGGGATTAGAACTGGCGCCCATATGGGATCCCGGGGCATTCAGGGTGTGGACTTTAGCCGCTAGGCCACGCCGCCGGGCCCAACAACATGAAGTTAAATAACATGCTACTGAATGACCAATTTGTTGCTGGAGAAATGAAAAAGAAGATAAAAAACCTTTCTGAGAAAAGTGATGCTACTATATGACCTATATGTCACTGAAGAAATTAAAAAAAGAGGGGGGGAAGAAAGTTGATAACTTTTGTTTCTCTGTTTGGTCAGTTGGAATACAGTTTTGTGACTATATTCACAAAATAATTGTGATTCTCCTATCCGTTGCCAGCCATCCAGATAGAAGTTGCAGGTCCGAAGACGACTGTGGACACTTACACACATAGCTTCTCACAGTTTAGTGGAAAAACAGCCATAGAACAGCTAACCCTGGAGTAACACAGGAGGTCGGCTGTGTGCCAGTGATTAAACCCGAAGAAAGAGGATGTTGATGGATCTTCTTGGTGGATAATGGTGGCTGAGTAGGAGTTTACTGAGAAAATATGCTGAAATGTCTGGGTGGGTAAATGTTCTTTTCCGGGAAAAGAAAAGAAAAAACATAGGAGGAAGAAAAACAAGTGTGATGGGGTGCAACTGGGCAGTGCTATGATGCTTTGTGGAGGGACAGGTCAGGCTATGGAGGGCATTCCTGGCGTGCCAGGATGGATGTGGGTGCCAGCCAGGAGCCCTGGTGTGATGAACAGGGGCTGAGCTAAAAAGGGAGACTCTGGTAGAAGCTTGCAAGTTGACTGAGCTGGGTGCTGTGAGATCACTGACACGGGACTTGGTGTTGCTGAATTCTGGGACTTCTTTTCTCCCCTGAGACCCAAAGACCCTTACAAGTAATGAACACAGGCTGTAGGAAAGCTGGTTGACAGGCAAGATGATCAGAAGAGAAAGTAAAGCAGCAGCCGATGGGGAGAGGGGCAGGCCCGGAACCGAGGGGCCATAGCATGAAAGGTTCTTTAAACTGAGGCATTCAGAAGCAATGATTTTCCCAAGCTTGTGAGGTGCAGACAGGATATGAGCCATGACCCCTTACCCAAGCAGAGAGAAGGCTTACACATGTCATGTGTTTATTATTCCATGTGATTACATGCTACATAGAAAAGTTCAGAGACCAGTCTTTTTAAATATTTACTTTTTAATTTATTTTTCACTGGAAAGTTAGATACACAGAGAGGAGGAGAGACAGAGGGAAAGATCTTCCATCCGCCGATTTACTCTCCAAACAGCCACAATGGCTGTAGCTGAGCCGATCCTAAGCCAGGAGCCAGGAGCTTCTCAACACACACACTGTTCATTTGGAAAAGGACCTATCCCCTGTTGAATTGCTAATCAGATGTATTTAATGTTTCTGACATGAGGGTTAGGAAATCCCATCAATACTGCTTAATTTGCTCAACCCCACTCACTCAGATCTTTCTGTAAGGCTACAAGATTGTTTCCACTCCTTCTCAGTGATTCAGTAAGTAATTTTTCAGCTTTCCTTTGGTGTTCAGAAACCATTAATGAACTAATAGGAAATACCCCCTGGCTGCGGGCTTTGTTCAGTAGAGCAAGACAGTACAACCAGAAGCAGAGGGGCCAAGGCAGGCATCCTGGAGGGGGTGATGGCACAACAAAACTTTGAAGTGATGAGGGAGTAATCTTGTGGGTTCCTTGAGGAAAAGGGGAATAGCTATGTCATGAGTGCGACTACAGCAGAGAACCCAGAGCCGTGAAGTGAGCCGGGGCGGGGGGGCAGGGGATAGCGTGGGGATCTGGGCATTTAGGCTTCTAGTTCGAGTGGGATGAAGAACTATGGCAGATTTTTGGTGACAGTAGGGACAAGATCTTTTGCTCTGTTTTCTGCTGGGTGTTTAGCTATATGATTGTGGTTTCCAAGCAGAAGTATATATTTTGTATTTTGGCCTGTTATCTACAGGGTGTGGAATCAGATCTTGCTGCACCTGAGTAATGGAAATGAATAAGTCTTTACTTGTGGATTCCAAGGGTCAAGAATTGCCTCAATTCTGAGTGCTGGTGCTTGGGACTCAGTGGGTTCAAATGCCAGCTGAAGGCTCATTTAGAGTAGGTTTTAGCAGTCAACCTCACAGTGAAATGATGCTTGCCTATGGGATTAGAAAAAAAAAAACTAACTTGCTTGTATTTCTTTTGAATGCATCTCCGAACATTTCCATTTTAATGATGCCTTTCCCCAACGGAACACATTCTCACACAGTGACTTTGCTTAGCATGTTTATAAACATGAACAAGGCTGTATTTTTATAGCTTACACCCACCTCCCTCTGGGAATGAATTATGTGACTTTTTTTTTAAAAGATTTATTCAGTTTATTACAAAGTCAGATATACAGAGAGGAGGAGAGACAGAGAGGAAGATCTTCCGTCCGATGATTCACTCCCCAAGTGAGCCGCAACGGGCCGGTACTGCGCCGATCCGATGCCAGGAACCAGGAACCTCTTCCGGGTCTCCCACACGGGTGCAGGGTCCCAATGCATTGGGCCGTCCTCAACTGCTTTCCCAGGCCACAAGCAGGGAGCTGGATGGGAAGTGGAGCTGCCGGGATTAGAACCGGCGCCCATATGGGATCCCGGGGCATTCAGGGTGTGGACTTTAGCCGCTAGGCCACGCCGCCGGGCCCAAATGAATTATGTGACATTTTTATACTATGAGGGGGTGTTCTATATTTTCTGGTTGGGTTGGAATGTTGCTTTTGATTCTTGTGCACTCCCATAGTCTGGAAAAGTTGTTGCCCAGTCTACCCCAGGGTAGAACAGCCATGGGTGTGAAACTTGTATCAAGCTGGGCTTATAACTTGGAGCACTGGGTCCTTCTGTGTAGAAGAGAAGTTTTAGGGGCCAGCACAGTGGCATTTCAGGCTAATCTTTCATCTGCAGTGCCCACATTCCATATGGGCTCAAGTTTATGTCGTGGCTGCTCCGCTTTCAATCCAGCTCCCTGCTTATGATCTGGGAAAACAGCCGAGGATGGGCCAAGTCCTTGGGCCACTGCACTCATGTGCAGGGAGACTTAAAAGAAGCTCTAGGCATCTGATTTCAAACTGGCTCAGCTCTTTCTGTTGGGGCCATTTGGGGAATGAATCAACAGATGGAAGATTTCTGTCTCCTCTCTGTTCATCTACCTTTCAAATAAAAACAAATATAAAATAAGACAATTATTTGCTAGGCTTTGGTTGCATATAGTCAAGCGATTGAAGTACTGAGTTAGTTGCTAGCTACTCCTAGCAATGGGAGAAGTTTTATTTTGGCAGCTGGGGAGTTAAGGGGCATTGCCAACACTCACTGTGCAGCCAGAGTGGTGTTAGGACAGTCACGAGCTGCTCATCACCCATCATGTCAGCAGGGGGCAGAAGAGCACACCTTGAACCTCCCAGGTGGCTCAGTTCTCCCAGGGGTATTCTATCCAGGCTGTGTGGTGGGGCAATGAGTGGATTGTAATCTCTAAACCTTGTGTTCTGGACACATGGCACTTTTCAGACCTTCAGCAGGGCAGCCTCAGGACTTTCCTAGACCATAGGCACTGGGGACCTCATTGACTTTTTCCTACACAGAAGTATTGAAATGCCTAGGCCCGAGAAGTTTCTTCCCTCATAGTAAGTACACCTTGAGGGAATCTCTCGGGTACTAGGCTTAGTCCCTGGCTGTGCCGCCACCACCTTGCAACAGGAGGGGCCTGAGCGGAGTTGGGCTGAGGGGCTTGGGTAGTGGGAGCTTGCAGCAGCGTGGCAGTTGCTGGAGGAACCTGAGCCAGGTGAGACTCAATGCTTGGGGCCCTGGCCATGGCCACAGCTGCCCAGCGGTGAACTCTAGGGTCTTGGGGGTCTGTAATTGCTGCCTAGGGACATCAATGAATAAGGCCACTGAATGTGTAGGTGAGGAATGAATCTTGTGTGACTCCCAGTGATGGAGTCACTGAACTTGCAGGTAAGAGGGGACTGAGACCTGGTGGTTTGGAAAGGAGAGTGTGGAAGATCTGTATGGGTCACACTGATTCACCAACCCACACGGGAGTCCTGAGATGGGCTGTTAGTGCAGAACATTGCTGACTGCCACAGGCCAGCCCACACGAATGCTATGGGCTGACATTCAGTACCTGACTGAATGTTGGGACAGGGGAAAGGTCACAGTAGGAAGGGTCATGACACAAACCAGCATGCAAGAGAACCAGTTCCAGAGGTAGATTCTGTGGGGGATAAGTGACCTAACCCGTGGAAATACAAGTCCCACTGGTTATCTCAAGAGTTGGGGTGGTGATGGGCTGAGCTAGGTGTGCACACGGAACCCGCCAACACTCATGGGCAGTGGAACCAAGAGTATCCTGAGCAGACCAAAAGCTGTAGCATCTGCATGTGCATCCTAAAACAGGGTATGGGGCAAGCCAGCCCGCAACATCCTGCAGCTCATACAAAAGCCAAGATGGAGGGAGGGGTAGGCTATGCTGGGCAAGAACCTAGCACTTGCTGGCGCGTGTGAGATCTGGGTCTGGGAGTGGGCTGAGTGAGGGAATCTGGGAAACTCACCTATGGGGTCATAGCTCCCACTGGTGAGCACATGGTCCAGGCCTGAGTGTTGGGCAGCCTGGGCAGGGTAACTCCAACTATTGGTTAATGTGTGGGTTGGTTTTGAAGGGGGTGGACTAGATAGGGAAGAGTCAGCCTTAGCTCACTGGCAAGAGCAGAAACCGGGCTGGAGCACAGGTCAAGCTGGGCTAGGCTGTCAAACCTACCAGTATACATGAGCCACGATGGGAGCACACCGAGCAGGGCCAGGTTGCAGCACCTGCCAGCAAGTGCTGAGACTGGGGGCAGGCCGGGTCAGGTCAGACTGTAGCATCCAAAGGCAAAGGTCATGATAGGTGAGGGACTATGCCAAGCTGGGACAGAGCAATCATTGGCATGTGCAAACTCTACAGCTGGGAATAGACTTGGTTAGGGAGCTAAGGGGGTGCCCTGGTTGGGTTGAGGTTCCTACTGGTAAGTGTGGGGGCTAGAATGGGAGCTGCATTCTGGTCTGGACATGGCTGTCGTGTCCCTTGGCACAGATGTGGACTGGAGCTGAGTGTGCCAGACTGGGCTAGACCCCAGAGCTCACTGATGCTCGTGAGAACGAAGGTAAGTGTACGATGGCTAGGCTAGGATTTTGCCCCTGGCGAACCAGGTGTGAACTGTGTCTGTGTATAAACCAGGCTAGGCTGGGCTGTAACACTCAACAATAATCACCAGAATGGGTTGCAGGCCAGTCAAGAAAGCCCTTTGTTCCTGTTAGGTCAGGAGGTGGACTGAATAAGGCTGGCCCCATGGACCCACCGTTGGGTACGAGATCTGGCATTGGGAGAGGTTCTGATGCAAGAGCTTGGGAAACTCCTCTATCAGGACACAGTCCCTACAGGTGAGTGCAAGAACCATGATAAAAAGCAGCCCAGATCAGGCCAGGGAGTGGTACTGAGTGGCATATACTGGCACAGGTTGGGGGTGAACCAGGCAGGGCCAGTTCAAGTCACTTGCTGGTGAATCCAAGCACCAACATGGAGTGTTGTTGGGCCAGGTTCGACTGCAACACGTGCTAGTACACATGAGGGCTAGAATTGGGTGCCAGATGGGCTGGGCTAGGCTGTAGCCCAGACCAGTGTGAGCTGGAATTGGGGATGGGTCAGGCCGGGCCAGGTTATAGCACCCACTGGCAGAAGCTGAGGCGAGGCAGGCCATGCAAGACCTGGCCACGGCACCCAAGCAGCACATGGGAGACTGACGGGGGAGGGAGCAATGTCAGTAGTGGGGCTGCATGTGGCTCACCTGCTGGACCACCATTCCCACTAGAGCGCATGAGCTGGGATGGAGGCAGACCAGACCAGGCAGAGCTACAGCATCTATTGGCCTCATATGAGCTGGACCAGGGAAAAGCCAGGCTGGGTTGACTGTTCCTATTGGTGCAAGCTTAAATCAGAGTGAGTGTGGGATGGTTGGGCTCTGCTGCAGCAACAGCTGGCAGATGCTGGCATGGGGGCTAATTCTGTCAAGCCAAACTGCAGAACCACCTGGAGAGTGCATGATCTGGAAGTGGGAAATGGCCCCAGTAGGGAAACAACGGGCACCTCCCTCTTGGATTGCCACTCTGTCTGGTGAGCATGAGAACAAGGACTGGGGCTGGCATGGCTAGTCAGAGTGGCACCTGCCAGCACCAGTGTGGAATGGATAGTGGGGCTGGTTGGGTTGAACTAGGCTTCAAAGGCCACTGACATGTATGAGAGCTAAGTGGGATGTGGGACAGATTGAACAAGTCTACGGTACTACTGACAAGTGTGGGAACCAGCATAGGGGGTCGGCCTGGTGGCGGTTATTGTGGGTCACTCCAACAAGCCTGAGCTCCCACTGTTTTTTTTTTTTAATTAATCTTATTACAAAGTCAGATATACAGAGAGGAGGAGAGACAGAGAGGAAGATCTTCCGTCCACTGATTCACTCCCCAAGTGAGTGCAACGGCTGGTACTGCACCGATCCAAAGCCAGGAACCAGTAACCTCCTCTGGGTCTCCCACGCGGGTGCAGGGTCCCAAGGCCCTGGGCCGTCCTCGACTGCTTTCCCAGGCCACAAGCAGGGAGCTGGATGGGAAGTGGAGCTGATGGGACCAAAACCGGCGCCCATATGGGATCCCGGGGTGTTAAAGGTGAGGACCCCAACTGCTAGGCCATGCCGCCAGACCCTCACACTGGTTTTTGTGAGGGCTGAGTGTGTGGTGCGCAGGATTGGGCTGGGCTCCAACACTCATTGGTTTGTGTAGTAGATGGTGCTGGAGGCAAAACTAACCCAGCAGTTGCAACCACCAGCAAGTGCATAGGCTGATTGGGGCAACGGTCTGTGCCGGACTCTGTACTGGCAAGCACACACAAGAATCTGGTCTGGCATCACTTCAGATAAAGTTTCTCAGGGGAGACCCACCTCCCCCCCCCCCCCCAGTCGAAGTGCTGGACTCAGAACCCCAACCATGAAGAGAACTCAGTTTCCATGGTCTGACCAGGGAGTCCATGTGTCAAAGCTGAGCCTCCTCCTAGTGGCTCAGACAGAGCAGTGGACAGCATATCCAGGTGCACATGGAGATATGGTAGTACATTGGAGCCTGCAGAGGACACCTGGTACCACAACAGAGGACAGAACAAATTGCTCAACTGCACCAGTTGAGTGTTGGCAGTGAAATCTGGGCAAGTGGAGATGCTAAGGTGGACTATGTCAGCCAGTGGATTCTGGAGAAATTTTGTTGTGTTTAGAGTGGTGAGATTGGAAACAATTTAGAACAGTTGAACTATCAAAACCATTTGAGCAGTGCCCTCAGAGCATGCCCCATGTCAGGAACCCTAGGATGAGTGGGAGGGTGGGTGTGGCTTCTCCCTTTGTCTCTCCCCTTCCCCCAGAGACAGGAAGGAAGAAGAGAATGTGGAATCAATGGTCTTACCCACTTTCCTGTAGACCTTGACCCTTTGTGTCCTAATCAATTATGTAAAGATCATCAAAATAAAAACTAAAATTAAAAAAGCACTGAAATAACATTTTATGACTGTGTTGGTATAAAGATAAATATCTATATTACATTGAATTCTTAAAAAAGATTTATGCTACTTTTATTGGAAAGGCAGATTTACAGAGAGAAACAGAAATAGGGAGAGAAAGATCTTCTCTTTGCTGGTTCACTCCCGAAGTGACCGCAATGGCTGGAGCTGAGCCTATCTGAAGCCAGCAGCAGAAACCTTTTCTGGGTCTTCCATGTGGGTGCTGAGTCCCAAGGCCTTTGGGCCATCTTCTACTGCTTTCCCAGGCCACAAGGCAGGTTGCTGGATGAGAGGCAGAGCAGCTGTGATATGAATCATTCAAGATGAGAATATAGCCACTGAGCCGTCATGCTGGGCCCTAAACATTTTTAATATGAGTTTATTTTCTTCTATTGCTTTTTAAAATGAATAGAAGGCTTTCTTGGGACAGTTTCCAAATGGACTATGAGCCTTAGCCAATGGGATGCCACTGGGCTTACTGGTAAAATTTTAGGCTTGAGATGAGTATCTGAAAATGCCTGCCATTTTGGAAGGCAGCTGAAGGTTCAGACTCTGGGTGTCAGCTGGGTGTGGTCTGGCAATTAATGATAATTTGTGTTTGCAAGAAGCTAAAGCATGGAGACTGGAGCCCACAGGCCTACAGTTATATTATTATTATTATTATTTTTTGGTCTTTCTGAGTGTTATACAGCTGAGAAGGAACAGAAACGTTGAGCTTTGTATACAATTACTGCAGTGAATTTGCCTTATGCTGAACTGTAGCCACCTTTAAACGGCCAAGGGTTGAGCTGAATCTTGTTGTATCTTCACTGCTGCAGTATGGAGCAATCTATCCGAATGACTGATTGAATCAGAACAGTTGACTAGCGCTATGTGCTGCGATCCTAGTGAGGAAGAATGGCAAGTTCCTTCATTTTGGGGTATAACGCTGGGAATTACACATGATGGAGGGGAAACATGGGTTCTGGGAAAAATCATAGGAGAAGTGTTTATCCTAGAATAGCAAGGTATGGTTACAAACTATGGGAAACAGGAATTGTGACCAGTAGGGTCAATTGGAAGGAGTCAGCTGAGAATAGAAGCAGCAAGAAAAGGAAGAAGAGGAGGTTGTGGGGGGGCATGGGAAGGAGATGATGCTCTCAACCAGAGAAGAGCTCAGAGTGGTGTGGAAGGTGAGGACAGGGGAGAGTGGCGACCAGGGAGAGTTAGTTTGCTGTGGGTGGAGTGAAGACTGCATCTCGGGAGAAGCAGCTACAGTCAGGAAAGAGCCACAAAGGCAGGGCTGGAACGCCAGGTGGATTCTGAGGGCCAGCAGGAAGCCATGGTGGGTTTAAGTAGTGAAGTGGTATGCTAGTGTTTACTTGTAAGAGAGTGCATTCTTTCAGAAAGTGTAAAAAAGATCAGCTGACTCAGTGTGGTACTCAGCAGCTGAAGTCCTTGTCTTGCAAGTGCAATGATCCCATTAGAACTGGGTGCCAGTTCTAATCCCACCAGCCAAGCTTCCCATCCAGCTCCCTGCTTGTGGCCCAGGAAAGCTGTCAAGGATGGCCCAAAGCCTTGGGATCCTGCACCTGTGTGGAAGACCTGGAAGAGGCTCCTTAAGATCGGCTCAGCTCAGGCTGTTGGGGTCACTTGGGGAGTAAATCATCAGACAGAAGATCTTTCTGTCTCTTCTCCTCTCTGTATATCTGATTTTGCAATAAAAATAAATCTTTTTTTTTTTTTTAAAACATCAGCTGTATCTAGGGAGTCTAGCAGACATTTGCAAGCAACACCTTAAGCTGTCGGTGAGGATACAATGGCAGTCATGTTCCTCTTTCACATTCATGCTGAGTGTAGCTTATTCACATGTGGGTATAATAATAGCATAAAACTGTTGCCCAGCTTGACCTTTTATCTGAACACATTCATGAAAGCTGCACTTCTTAATAGACATTTCTCTTCATCTGGTCCTTTTCCTCTGTCTTTTACCCTAAAACTCTACACACTTGGCCTTGACTCAATCTTTGTCCAGAAGAGACAGTCTGGGCATGCCCACCTCATGGTAGAGCTACATCTCAGAGAAGACCCCGGACCAGCTGCCACTGGCCTACCTTGCTCTGGCTTGGCTTAAGAATCCTAGACAAGAATGTGCTGTGGTTTATTTGGGCATCACCTGACTTTGGAGTTGGCCAAGGAATACCACTGCTTTGGCAGTTTTCAGAGAAAAGCAGATTGTTAGCAGGTTGTCACCATTCAATCCTTGCAGCTGCCAAGTTTGCTTTAATCTGGGCCAGAGGTATTCCCCCTCTCAGGTTAATTTTGGCAAGTAATGTGGACGAGAATGGTGGATGAATGCTTGAGATACCAAGCTTATCAGATAGCCTACCTCTCTTTTCTCCTTTTCTTACTCCATTAACACCCACTCTCCAACTCCTCTAACTGAAAAGTCATGCAGCTCACATGAGCTAACTTGGCGAGTGTGAACAAGGCAGACAGAAAAAGAAAAAAAAAAAAGAAGAAGAAGGAGCCCATCATGGAGTGTGCCAGGTCCTGGGCCATGAGTTTTCAAGAAACGAACACCTTCCCAGTTCACTGGTGAGCAGTAAAAACATTTTGACTCTCTGTCCTCCTTTTTGTTGGAAAAACACTGAAAGGCTAAGTTAGGTGCCCTGGGGACAAAAGAGAAAGAATGGCAAAGGTGCTTTAGAATAGGACAGCCGGGGTCTCTGTTTGCTTGGAGTTTTATAGGTGCATAGTTGAAACACATACAAACTGGGGGCCAGAAAGATTGAAAAGTCATCTGGAGCAAAGGTGGGAGCCGAACATGACCTCATGGGAAGAATGCAGCTCGTAGGAGACGAGTGGGAAGTGGACATCGACGTGGGGGCCAACACAGTGTCCACTTTCCAGGGGAGGGCTGGAGCGGCAGCCTGCCAAATGCTGGTGAAATGTTCTGAAGGGCAAACCTTCCTGGCTAGAGTGTTTGGAATTTTTCGTTGGCTTCTTTCTCCTGACGCATTTTCCAATTCCTTCTTGGGCATTGGAAAGCTCTCTTCATCTTCCTGTGGGCTGTTCATTCCCAGTATGAAGGCTTTTGTCTCATGGATGAAAGATCAGCCAGAGCCAAAGATGAGTAAATTAGGAGTTGTTTGCCTCACAGATCTTGCAGGTGCTAGAGGCTGGCCTGGGCCCTTCAGAGGGAGCACCGTCCTGCCAATGACCTGACTTTGGCCCTCCAGCCTCCAGAATGGGTGAGAGCAGATAATCCTATGGTTGAAACCCTTTGTTGGTTTCCATAGCCAAGGAAATCGCCAACTCCCAGTCCCCTTAGCCATGTAAGAGTCTGTGTCCCCAAAATGATGTCTGTCACTTTTGCAATTTCTTTCTCTTTTTTCTTTTATTTTTTCTTTTTCTTTCCTCTTTCTTTCGCCTGCTTGCCTTCCTTCCTTCCTTCCTTTTCTTTCTTTTTTCCCCCACAGCAGAAAGATGTAGCTTACATGGAACCTGTTGCCAGGACTGGTACCTCAGGTACTTGCCACAATCCTTGCCATTTGTGATGGAGGTGAACTTTGCTGAGTTACATCAACCTGAGTATTTAAAGATGGACTACAACATAAGTTCTGTGTGAATACACATTTTATTTTGAATCAAGAAAAATTAAAAAAATATTTATTTGAAAAACAGTTACAGAGATGGGGCTGAGAGAAAGAGAGAGAGGACAGAGAGGTGGGGAAGAAGAGAAAGAGAGAGAGAGAGAGATCACTCTCCCATCATTGGTTCATTTCCTAAATAGCTGAATTGGCTGGGGTTGGGCCAGGCAGAATCAGGATCCTGGAATTCCATTCAGGTCTCCCACCTGAGTGGCAGGGGCCCAAGGACGTGGTCCATCTTCTGCTGCTTTCACAGCTGCATTAACAGGGAGCTGGATAGGAAACAGAGCAGCTAAAATCCAAAGTGCTATGTTGGCGTTATTGGAGGTAGCTTAACCTGCTGCTCTACAAAGCTGGCCCCCAAATCCATCTTTAAAAGATTTGAAAGCCTACTTTTATATTTTTAAAGGGATGTCTAAGCTAATCAAATGTTCCTACATTCAAATAACTCTTAGAATGAATATAATTAGGCAACCTCAGATAAGTCATTTACTTTTTTTTTTAAGGTTTAGTTTATTTTTATTGCAAAGTCAGATATACAGAGAAGAGAAAAGACAGAGACAGAAAGATCTTCCATCCGATGATTCACTCCCCAAGTGACCACAATGGCTGGAGCTGGACTGATCTGAAGCCAGGAGCCAGGAACTTCTTCCAGGTCTCCAATGCAGCCACAGGGTCCCAAGGTTTTGGGCCATCCTCGACTGCTTTCCCAGGACACAAGCAGGGAGCTGGATGGGAAGCGGGGCAGCCGGGATTAGAACCGGCGCCCATATGAGATCCTGGCACGTTCAAGGGTAGGACTTTAGCCGCTAGGCTACCGCAACGGGCCCGTCCTTTACTTCTTTAAGACATACTTGTGAGGAGTCATATGGGCTAATGGGCAGTTAGGGCCTCTGGTTCCTGGTGAAATTATTATTTTTTTTTAATATAAGATCTTGCTTCTCATTTTTTAATCCTTCCAAGTGTTGTAGGGTAACTGGTATGAAAATACGGCAGCAACTTCATTTTTTGTCTCATATGAAAGAAGAATTATCATGTGGACAAACTCTAGTTTACAAAGTAAGGTTTATTGAAGGAGAAGAGGAAAAGCGGGTCCTGCCCTAGTGGGTCCTGCCCTGCTCTAAGATAGGAAAGGCCAGAGAAAACAGTGGAAATGGGTCTTTCATGCACCATCTCAAAGAGGGGGTTCACATGAGTCACCCCAAGGGCAGAAAGAAAAAGAACTTATTTGAGATGGGCATTGATGTCTGTCACCTCGCCTGGAAATAAAAGGGGAGACTTTTAGCTTCTTTTTCACATCCTAAAGATAAACTGAAAACTAAGGCAGCATTCCTTCGACAGTGACCCAGAGATGAGATCAGTGTGGGCCAGTCTCCTCGCTCTAAGAAATGGGAAGTGATATGTTGATTCTGACCCTTTATTCCCTCCCCAGAGGGAGAACCTGCTCCCAGGAAGAGAATGGAAATAGGGAGAGGCCATGGTTTTTATTTTGTTTTGTTTTACTTTATTTTATTTTATTTAAATAATGCTTACATGGTTGGTCAGGGTGGGAAGGATTGAGGTTTAGGGAAAATTGGGTGAATTCATTGCTTCCAAATTTCCTAATTCTTGTTATTCCTGGGAGAAGGGGAGAGACAAAGGGAGAAACCACTCGTGATTTTCCGCACATCCCCGTACCCAGGGATGAGAAACTGCCACCTCCTATCAACACAGAGTCTCAATGTGTACATATTCTGAGGGTTCTGTCCTGGTGGCTTGGATAATTCTGGAATGCTGCCAATTTGTTTGATCCAAGGATGATGTCACCCTCCCAATGTCCCTTGGTTCCATTCCCCGAGATTGTTGCTGTTATCATTTCTTTGGGATAGTTGTCCAGTTAGTTCTGTTCTGCTACAGCACCAAATGTTTTGCCATATTCTCCTTTTACAATAGGCCTGCGTCCACTGCTTTACCGTTTTCACTAAGTAGGGCAAGTTCTTGCAGGGAAGTCTAAGAACCTGGGCCAGGTGTCCCAAGTATCACCAGATTCCCCATCCATGGGGCTCACAAACCCATCACCCATCTGGTAGGTGGGCCCTGAGACCAGGGTCAGGTGACCTGAGCTCTGCTGAATCCCCTATCCCATGGGGCTCACAAACCCAACATCCACCTAATAGGTGGGCCCTATGGCCTGGGACAGGAAACTCAAGCCCTGTCAAATTCCCCATCTCTGGGCTCACAAATCTGATACCCACCTAGTAGCTCAGCCCTGGGACCAGAGCCAGGGGACCCAAGTCCCACCAGATCACCCCACTCCAAGGGTTCACTAAACCAATACCCACCTATAAAGCAGGACCCAGGATCTGGACCAATTGACCCACACGCCACTGGTTCACCTATCTATGGGGCTTAGGAACCCATCCCCTTACACACAGGTGGGCCCCATGACCTGAGTCAACAGGAGCATCTGCCCATACAGGAGAGCTGAGAGCCTGACTAACCGGTGCTGTTGTTTCTTGAATCTGCTTGTTTTGGCCAATTAGTTAGGTTACAGCAGCTTAGTTGGTAGGTTGCAGCTTGTTAGTGGATTAGTTTGCTATAACTAATGCAGATAGTTACAATATTGGCATATTAAATGTAGCTTTCAACAATCCTGAATTATAGACATTATGGTCTATCCCATCCCATTGGTTTTTAGGTTATCCCTTTCTGTTTCCAATCCTTGCTGCTTCAGAATCTTCAGTGTGACTCATTACACGTGCTCCAATTTCTTACTTTCTACTGTGTTTCTGGTCACTGTTTTTTCTTATAGACTCTTCAATTCAACTAAAATTTTTCCCTTTTGGCTGCATTTCTATGATTTCTTACTTTCACTGTGCTTTCTTGCTCTCTCTCTCTCTCTCTCTCTCTCTCTCTCTGTTATCCATTTTGGGATTAGCTTAGTTATCATCTCCTCTGGAAAGCATTTCCTAGCCACCCCTTCCCTCGTATTGGAAGAGATTTCGTTGTCAAATTTTCCCATAGCACTCCAGGTTAATGCTTCTTAAAACATACGTTTTTTTCCTATTGTAGTCATCATTTTGATTTATAGATCTGTCAGCCAGACTAGAGTTCATAGGTGGTGGAGGGTTTTCTTTGTGATATCTTTGTTTTCTTAGTTTCTAGCATGGCATCCGAAATGATTCGCAAACAAGTGAAAGTATTGTTTTAGAAAATATGTGTGGAGTACTTCCCATCTAGCAAGTACTTTATTAAGTGTCAGGGCTACAATGGTAGTTAATACTTCAAAGTGAACTTATCTTGTGGAAATGCAGAGGAGCAAGCAGCCAGATGCTAATTAAATAATCACACAAATACAGAACAAATACATTGTCTATAAGTGCTGCATTTCGACAATTAAAGATGATCTGTATTGCTACAAACTTTTGGAGAATCTTTGTATATATATCAAATGTTGGTAACTTCTGCCTTCTCAACACTTGAGCATAAGAGATTGATAAGTCAGCACTCAAGATACTGCTGTTGGGCTGAGTGTGATGGCTCAGGGGCTACATCCTCACCTTGTAAGTACCTAGATCTTGCATGGGGGCTATTCATGTCTCAGCTACTCCAGTTACCATCCAGCTCCCTGCTTGTGGCCTGAGAAGGCTGTAGAAGATAGCCCAAAGACTTGGGACCCTACGACCATGTAGGAAGCCTGGAGGAAGCTCCAGTTTCCTGGCTTTGGATCAACTCAGCTCCAGCTATTGTGAACCACAAGACAGAAGATGTTTTACTCTGTAAATCTCCCTATCCAAGAAAAATTAAATAGGTCTTTTTTAAAAGAATACTGTTGCTTCAGAATCCTTTACAAAGCATTATCTCATTCACATTTCATTGAATTCTCATGAAAACAGTATTAGGCATGCACTTTTGTTACAGATAAATGAATAGGTTATTGTGGTTTCCAGGTCAACTGCAGACTCAAGCCATCACTTAAAAGCATAGTCTGTAGATGGCATTGCGACCACATGGGTTAAGATGTCACTTGATGACATCCCACATATAGCCTGAATTTGAGTTCCAGATGATCCACTTTCTTCTTCTTTTTCTTAATTAATTATATTATCCAATGATACAATTCCATAGGCTCCAGGATTTCCCTTTCTCCCTCCCCAGATCCCTGCTCCCCCACTGATTTCCTGCATATCATTACGATAATGTAGTGCTTCACAAGATGCTCCATTTTCAATCCAGTCCCCTGCTAATGAACTTGGAAAAGTGATGGAGGAAGGCTATCTGCCACTTGTATGGAGATCTGGATGGAGTTCCTGGCTCCTGGCTTCAGCCTGGCCTCATCCTGGCTGTTGCGGAGGTTTGAGGAGCAAACTAGTGGGTTGATGATCCTTCTTGCTGTCTCTTCCCCTCTCTCTTCCATTCTTGATCTCTCTCTCTCTCTATCTGCCTCTTACTCTCTGCTACTCTGCATTTCAAACAAATATTAAAAAATATATTCAGGTGTGTATGGATTAGGGAATTGTTTTTTGGAGAGTGTTCCTGATCTACTTCTGCTAAAACATTGTACTGCCTAGGAGTTGAATTACACCTCGCTTTCCTTCACACAGAGAGTTAAAAGATGCAGTAATGCTTAGATCTGGTGAAATTTTGTAGCAAATTTTTGTACCACTGGCATTTGTGTGTTATTCTGAATGACTGAGAACTCCTGGAGTGGATTTCCACCTGAAGATGAACTCTAGGCCCCATACCCATCTTTATCTATTTGCCTTTCACTGTATCTGGAAGGTCATTTTTTCCTCTTTTAGATGTAAAGCTTGGGCTTAGAATGATGTCGTGTTACGTATGGGAAACAATAGAGCAAGAGGTAATCTGTGAATTTGTGGTAGAAAACCAAAATTCAGTTTGGGGAAAATAAGGGAGACTTTATTCTAATACAATGGAGACTAAATGGCTCATAGAGATATATTGAGGAGAAATATACATGTTTAATAATTTCAGCAATGTGGAAAATAAATCACTCAAGATTTTCAGGTGGTCTTTTATTCCAGAAGGACTTCTTTTGGAAACTTATGATGACTCATTGCTTCATTCATTTTATACAAAAGCATTGTTCTTGCTCAGGGGGAGAATAAACCAGATGCAACAAGCAAATGTAGGATGCAAGTGCTGTGGTCAGGTATCTATTAAATATTATGAACATACAAATAAAATGATTCTATTTCCATTGATGAGGAAGGAAATTAAGAAGAAGGTGGCATTTGACTTTGTCCATTTAACCTCAGTAGAGATTTGTGATGCATGGAGTGAAGGGCTAGTTTAGGCAGAAGTAAGAGCTTGGAAGTGCTACCGTGCCTATAGAAGAGGAGCAGAGACTTGAGTGTGGTGGTCAAGGGGGATTGGGAGAGGAAGGTTGGTAAGGCAATCAGGTTGTGGGGGCTGTAGAGGCCATGGATAGATGTCTGATGTTATCTTGAATAGAAAATAAAATGTGAGGCTAAAGAAGACTTGTGGGAAAGGAAAGGACATGAATGGATGGAAGTTTTCTGTTGGTAACAGTAGAAATAGGAAAGGGAGGGTTTCAAGGAGAATAATTTCAAGTCCCAGAAAGTTTGGGACTTGATGATAAAAATAATTGAGATGACAGGAAGGGGCTGTATTATCTCCAACAGGTCAGCTATTTAAATATACACTAATTATTATCTTTTCCATTTTAATTTTCTTTTTAATATTTCTTACATAGTTGAGAGAGATGCATGCCCATTTGGGTCCACCCCCACCAACGGATTGTACATTAGAGGGGGTCCTGCTATCCAGACTGACATGGCCAGTCCCAGTCCTGGTACTCATTGGTGGGAAGTGCAGTCCAGACCAATTGGACTGCACCCATTTCAGTTCTTACTGATGGGTGCAACAGTCGAGCTCAGCCTAGCCCATCCCCTAAACCTGGCTCTCACATGACCTGGTGGGTACCACAGCCTAGTCTGGCGTGTCCCACATTCATCCTGGCTGTTGCAATTGCCAGCAGGTGCTGGAACCTAACCCAGTATGGCTGTGCCCAGACCCAGCTCACATGCATGGTAACAATGCAATTGGGCATCTGTGTGACAATGCCCTTTAGCTGTTGGAGTCCTAGGGCTTGGCAGAGAGTGAAAGGTTAGAGGCTAACTGTGGAAACAAGAAAAGGGACGGAGACCTTAGAGACCTCCAGCACACAGAGTGCCAGAGTGAATGGTAGGATAGCATGAAAGTAAGCCAAAGACGAAGAATAGTAAAATCCAGAGGAGAACTAGTAATAACAACTGAAAAGGCTGTTAATAATAAAGCCAATGACATATTAGGCAGATATGTTCAAACCCTTAGAGCACCAAAACAGGCTTTGTCCTCACACTCCTTTGGTTTTGCAGGTCAGGAAGTCATTAGCAGTCTTGCCATGAGTGGTTTCAGTAAATGGTGAGGGAGGCAGCCAAGTGTCAGCAGGCTCACGTGGAATGGTTTGGATGAGATGGCGTGGGTGGGGTAGCAGAGACAGGTGTCCCCTCCCTAGGGAGTTGGGCTGTGAGGATGGGAAAGAGATGTAAGTATATTGAGGGACAGGAGGGATTAGGGAAAGTTTTTACTTTTTAGAAAGTGTGAAACTTGGAAATTTTTATTTTTATTTCTTGAGGAGGAAAGCATGGGTGGAGTGGAAAAGCCTTGCATGACCTCGGAGTCAAGGTAAAACTACTGAACCAAGTGTCTGAGATGGTGGAAGGAAAGGTGGGTGAGCCTTAGGCAAGGAAGGACACTTCTGGTTCTCAGAGCCAGGGTGGAAGGGGACAAGGAGAGATGCTTAGGGGTGAGGGGAGACAAATTTGAAATGGCTCACCTGCTAGCTTTGTAACAACATTTTAAACTATGATTCATAGAAACCTCATTTAGATGGATTTCGTGGGCCTTGGTAAGAGACTAAAGGTGCAACACAAGCATGGGACTCACTTCACGGGCTTTGATGGAGCAGAACACTGTTGAGGCATAAGTGGACAGTGTTTCAGACTGGAACAACTTGATACTATGTTCCCCAGGTTGACATTGCCTATGTCTGCGTAGCAAGTGGGCTTCTGGATAGCATGTTCATTATCATCAACTTGAAGTTAAACTTTGTGGGAAGTGAGCCCCAAGGAAGGCAGATCGCACAAATGAACACCTGAGCAATTGATAATCGAGTGTCAGGGCAGAAAACAGAAAAGACTACCTAAAAGCAGAAAAAACTGCACCTGTGAATGTAGGAAAGAAAGGTAGATTGTTTCCAATGTTCTGACATGAAATTACGTTCATGGAAATGGTAAGGAAGATCACTGAAATCATGGAAATAGAATGAATAAAAGGCAAGATAATTTACAAGCTGTAAGCAAGGAAGAAAACAGAAAACTTAAATTAGGCAGCAGAATTGAAAAAAAACTGACTTTACAATTCTTCATTGTGACTATTGACTCTTCTTAATTATTTTTTAAATTATTATTTTGATAATGTTTACATAGTTGATTAGGGCACCAAGGGTCAAGGGCTACAGGAAAGTGGGTGAGACCATTGATTCCACATTCTCTCTCTCTCTCTCTCTGCATCTGGGGTAAGAGGGGTGATAAGAGAGAAGACACACCCACCCTCCCACTCATCCTAGGGTTCCTGACATGGGGCATGCTCTGAGGGCACTGCTCAAATGGTTTTGATAGTTCAACTGTTCCAAATTGTTTCCAATCTCGCCATTCTAAGCACAATGAAATTTCTTCAGAATCCACTGGCTGACATAGTCCACCTTAGCATCTCCACTTGCCCAGATTTCACTGCCAACACTCAACTGGTGCAGTTGAGCAATTTGTTCTGTCCTCTGTTGTGGTACCAGGTGTCCTCTGCAGGCTCCAATGTACTACCATATCTCCATGTGCACCTGGATATGCTGTCCACTGCTCTGTCTGAGCCACTAGGAGGCTCAGCTTTGACACATGGACTCCCTGGTCAGACCATGGAAACTGAGTTCTCTTCATGGTTGGGGTTCTGAGTCCAGCACTTCGACTGGTGCGGGGGGGTCTCCCCTGAGAAACTTTATCTGAAGTGATGCCAGACCAGATTCTTGTGTGTGCTTGCCAGTACAAGCATTCTTGCTGCCAGCTGGGAATGATTTTGAGTGTATGGATTGAGGAAAAAGGGAGAAGATATGGTGCCCTAACATGCATATGAAAATGCCAATGAACATCATGCTAATGCTAGTGTTAGTTACATATTTGTTGTGCATGTAGTGATAGTTTGGAGGCAATATGATCATATACATAGAAATCATAACATAATTAAAAGGAGACCTTTACAAATAAAATGAAGGTCTATCAAACTTTTGGGTAGGAAACCACCTTACAAAAAACCTAGCAATTATCAACCAGAAAATATAATAGAATTGAGAAGCTATTTGTAATATTGTCCCAAATGAAAGAATTTTTAGCAATTCACCTCACAAAGAAACCCTGTATCTTTGTGGAGAACTATTTAGAAACCTATTAATAAATTTAATATGTTTTTAAAATACATGAGTGTTTTCCTTAAACTGGTCTATAAATGCAATATCATTCCAATAGGAATTTTTTGACCTTTTTGAGTAATTTGAAATGCTCTTTCTGAATTTGAAAAAGTAGAAGTGTATGAACAACTAATCCTTATTTATTTATTTATTTATTAAATATTTATTTTATTTTTATTGGAAAGTCAGATATATATAGAAGAGGAGAGACAGAGAGGAAGATCTTTCATCCATTGATTCACTGCCCAAGTGGCTGTAATGGCTGGAGTTGTGCTGATCTGAAGCCAAGCAGGAACTTCTTCTGGGTCTTCCATGCTGGTGCAGGGTCCCAAGGCTTTGGACTGTCCTCGACTGCTTTCCCAGGCCACAAGCAGGGAGCTGGGTGGCAAGCAGGGGCATCGGGATTAGAACCGGTGCCCATATGGCATCCTGGTACTTGCAAGGTGATGATTTTAGCCACTAGGCTATCACATCGGGCCCAACTAAGCCATATTTAAAAAAAAGGAAAGAGAGGGCTTGTCATGCCAGATATTAAGACACTTGGCAATGACATGAGTTAAAGAAAAATTACTGGGTATGGAACAAATAGGTTAATGGACTGGAATGAAAAAATTGGCTTGTGACAGGGAACTTATATAGGGGCTTGCTAGTTAATAGATAAAGAAACACATTTAAAAAATGGCAAGGGACAGTCATGGCTGTCGAGAGTCACCTGGATTTGAGTCCCAGGTCTGTCTGCTTATTCCAGCATCCTACAAATATGGACTCTGGGAAACTGCAGGTGATAATCCCAGTATTGGAATCTTGTCAACCACCTGGGAAGCCTAGGTTGGGTTCCCAGTTCTGAGCATCAGCCTGGCCTAGCCTTGATTGTTGCCCTCATTTGGGAAGTAAAACAGCTTTTGGGGGGGGTGCTCTCTTTGTCTATAGTTTCTGTTTCTCTTAAATAGTAATGCGTTTAAAAAGACAAGAGAAAGAAAATACAGGTGCCGGGCATTTGATTAAGACACCACTTGGTACACCAGCATCCCGTATTGGAGTACCTGGGTTCAAGTTTTGGCTCTGCTCCTGATGGCTGCTTTCTGCCTGTGAACACCCAAAGGACAGCAGCTGATGGCTCCATTGGGTGACTCTCTGCCACCCATGCGCGAGACTCTGAACTTCTGGACCTCAGATTAGCCTGTCTCAGCTCTGGCTGTTGTGACCATTTAAGGAGCGAGTTGGCAGATGGGAGATTTCGCGTCTCTCCCTGTTTCTGTGTCTTCCTCAGTCTTGGCCTGTGTGTTTGTCGCTCTCTTGCTGCCTGTCTCTCTCTCTCCCTGACTCTTACGTAGTGAAAAACCATTTCAGTGACAATTCTCATTCTATTAAAAAAAAAAAAAAAAGAAACTCCCCAGAGGCAGTTTGGTGTGAATTAAAGCATCATAACAAGTTAGATTATGAAGATGAGAGAAGAAAATATTTCTGTGACTGAGGGTTTTTTTAAAATGGAAGGACTAAAAAAATGCATCACAAGGAAAAGTGTTGTTGAGTTGAAGCATGTTAAAATCAAGAATTTCTCAGGGCAGGTGTTTTGGAGGCAGTAGCCCATGTTGGTGTGCCTGGGTTTGAGTTCTGGCTCTGCTGACGACAGCCTTGTGGTAATATGCTCCCTGGGAGGCAGCAGGTGGATCGGGCTTCCTGCCACCCACGTGGATTGGGCTTCCTGCCCAGCTGTTTTAGGCTCTTTGGAGGTGAACCAGTGGGTAAGAGGACTCTCTTTTTCTCTGCTTTCTCTCCCCACCCTCTGTCTTTCAAATTAAATCAATAATTTCTGTCCAGTGCAAGATATCATACAGAGTGTGAACAGTCTCATTTGACAGAATGAATGCTAGAAAATCTGAGATTCAAAAAGGTCTATAAGTGGAAAGGTATCCGTAGAAGAAAAATTAGAAAATTAATGAAAATGGGCTAGTGATATGAAAAAAATAATAAAGGAATGTGATTTTGCTAATAAGTCTATGAAGAGAGGCTTAGGAGCTATAATCAGAAACTAAAGCTACATGGGATGCAAGTTAATGCTATCCAATCAGCAGGTATTATGAATGTGTACATGGAGAGTTTGTCAGGATGTATGAACATAGACACTTTATTTTTTTCTGATGGGTGTGTGAGGCGGAATGTTCAGTGTTGTCATGCAGTATGGTCTGACATATCCCCAAGTGTTTATCCCAGGGAAATTCTTGCATAAGTCCATGAGTAATGGTAAAATATGAAATAATGTCTGTTTTAGAAATGAAACCTTTGAAGGAAGGAGAAGGGCAGGTTGGTTCGATGCTTGTGACGTGGTTATTTTTTCCCATGGATTTGAGCCTTGAGGAAGCTCACAGCGCTGTCAGCTCCCGAGGGCTGTAGCATTGTGTGTCTGCACGTGCTGCTGAGGGCTAGGACTGCAGCACCCTGTGTCTGTGCATGCTCCCAAGGGCTGGGATTGGCCAGCCATCTTCAGTAGATGTCATTACAGAATTCTTAGGGTCCATGTTGGATTCACACACGGAGGTGTCAGAAGAAGGAATAGAGGCATACAGGTGAGGAACATGAATGCCCTTTTCTCATACTGGAAAGCATATGGTGTCCCTCATGCCAGCCAGCACTGTATTGGAGGAAGGAGTGGAGATAGTCTAAAAAGACCATGAACTTACTCCAAACTGAGTTAACTTGAAGGAAGCAGGATTAAACAGGAAGAAATGGAGACATGCAAGAGATTGTTTAGCTTTAAAAGAAGTAGCTACAGGGCCCGGCGGCATGGCCTAGTGGCTAAAGTCCTCGCCTTGAAAGCCCTGGGATCCCATATGGGCGCCGGTTCTAATCCCGGCAGCTCCACTTCCTATCCAGCTCCCTGCTTGTGTCCTGGGAAAGCAGTTGAAGACGGCCCAATGCATTGGGACACTGCACCCGCGTGGGAGACCCGGAAGAGGTTCCAGGTTCCCGGCTTCGGATCGGCGTGCATCGGCCCGTTGCGGCTCACTTGGGGAGTGAATCATCGGACGGAAGATCTTCCTCTCTGTCTCTCCTCCTCTGTGTATATCTGGCTGTAATAAAATGAATAAATCTTTAAAAAAAAAAAAGAAGTAGCTACAGTCTCCCTTTTTGAGTTTGTGGCATGAATGTGTTACTTAACTATAGACATTTTCATGGCATCCAACTAACTATGTAATTCTGGAAATTCTTTTTGGTGTTTGATCTGAACAGATGGAAACACTAGGGAGCCAAGTTATGGGATGATTTTGAGCAGACAGTACACTTACACACACACACACACGAAATAATAATAATAAATCAAGGATTGGGAAGCCATACTGCTTGTATGTCTCTAGCACACAATCCATTACACAGGGATAAATTACCTGTCTGTGGCTCTTACTGGTTCAAAAAGCACTGACTTGACTTGCTTGACTCAACCTCAACCACATGCCCTCAGAGCTCAAAAAATGTTGCCAATTACTCCAGTCCCCAACTTTCCTTATCTTCTTCACTATGCTAATCTTTGCTTTGGTGAAAGCTCTTGGATTCCATCAAAATGCATGCATCATATTTTCACATAGATTTATCCAATTTCCTCCCAACTTTTTTTTAAATTTTATTTTTGCTGATGTTTACGTAGTTGTTAGGGTTAGAAGGATGGAGGATTAGGGGATAGTGGATGACGCCACTGTTTCCACATATTCTTTTTTCTTCTTCCTATATCTGGGGGAAGGAGAGAGAGAAGGGGAGAAGCTGTACCCAGCCTCCTAACACTTCAATACCTGCAGATGGGGAACAGCTACCTGATATCATTCCAGGGTCCCCTGTGTGGAGCATGCTCTGAGGGTTCTGCTCAAATGGTATAGATGGTCCTGAAATGCTGTTGATCTCATCAATCCAAGAATGAGGAAATCCTTCCAAAGTCCCCTGTCTGACATAGTCCGCCTTAGAGTCTCTACCCAAATATTTGCTGTCAATGCTTGGCTGAGATAGTCAATCAATTTGTTCTGCCCTTCTGCCTTTGTTATGGTACCAGATACCCTGTGCAGATTCCAATGCAGTACCATATCCTCCATGTGTATCAGGGAGTGCTGTCCACTGCTCCATCTTAGCCACTGAGGAAGCATAGCTCTGACACATGTACTCCACAGTCAGAGCACAGATCCTGTGAATCTCCGCATAGTTGGAGTACTGAGTTCAGTGGTTCATTTGGGGGGTTGCTCAAAGAAACCCCATCTGAGGTGATCCCAGACCTGATTCTTGTGTGTGCTTGTTAGTATAGGATCCATCTCTGTCTGTCCCCTACATTGGCCTACGCACACATTGGTAGTTGCAATTGCTGCATCAGTTCTCTCTCTAGCCCTCTCTGTAAACCAGTGGATGTGGGGTTCAGAGCAACCCTGACCACTACACATTCAGCTCTCATGTGCATCAGCGAGATCTGCAGCCTCCAATAACCGCCATTAGGCCTGCTGCCCAACCCTGCTTCCTGGTTTGTCTATATGTGCAGCAGACAGGTCCAGTCTGTCTCATATTGCATTTAGCTCTCATACATGTCAATGGGGGCACTGAAACCTAGCTCAGCCTAACCAATCCTACTATCCAACCCACATTCACGGTGGCAGGTGGCAATGTCTGTCTGGCCAGGCCCTTTCTCAGCCCCGGTTCTCATGCTCAACCCATCACAGAGATTGCAACCCATCAGAGAGGTACCCACAGAACTAGGCGCATTCCCAGTCATACATCTTGCACTTTCCAGGATCTGGGGTCCAGCTTGACAGAATTTGTCCCCAGACCCAGCACTTGCCAACTGACGCCACAGAAAAACTCAACCAACTTGCATTCACTCTCTCTTATGCATGCATCAGTGGGTACAGTCAGTTAGCCAACCTGGCTCTCCCTCAATCCAGCTCACATGTAGGCCAGCAGGTGTTGTGGCCCTGCCAGGCCCAGTCTGCCCCCATCCCAGTTCTCACACTCACCAGTGGGAGCAGTGGCCTAGCAGAAGAGTCCCCACATCCCCCCACCATGGTTGCACCTAACCCCACCCCAGTCCACGTGTGATGGTGGGTATGATGACTCAGTCTGGCATGACCCACCTCACCTTGGCATTTGCCAGCAGGTGCTATAACCTGGCCAACCTGGTCTGCCCCCAGTTCTAACTAAATTCGAATGGGTTTTGCATCCTTGCTCAACCCAGCCAGCCCCCAGTCCCAGCGCTAATGTGAACTGGCTGGTGATGTGGGCCAACCCAGCCTGTCCTATACCCTGTCCTGGTTCTTGGATCTACTAAGGGCTGTTATGAACTGGCCCAGCCTGGCTTGCCCCCAGACCTGACCCACATGTATGTTGGCAGGTACTATAACCTGGCTTTAGCCTTAATTTCTGTGCTCAGGACTGCATCCTTTCAGAGGGTTTTCCCAAGTTCCTCTATCAGGTCTCTTCCTAGTGGCAGATCTCTCACACCAGTGGTTCTTTGGTCCAGACTCACTTAGTCCACCTCCTGTCCTGGCAGGAACAGACCTTCCCTAACTGGTCCACAGTCATTCCGGTTCTTACTTTTGTGTGCTACACCTGGTCCATGCCCAAACCCATCTCTCATGTGGTAAAGTGGGAGCCAAGAGCTAGCCTAGCCTGTCCTGCACCCACCTTGGCTCTCATAAGCACCAGTGGGCTCTTGAATCTAACCAGTCTGGCACACTCCAGACGCAGTCTGTACCCTTGTCGAGAGTCACAGCAGTCATGTCCAGCCCAGATAGCCTCCTCCATTCTGGCTCTCACACTCACCAGTGGGAACCACAATCCAGTAGGGACATCCCATTATCTCCCTAACCAGGCCTATTCCCAACCATAGATCTTGTGTGTGCTAGTGGTTGCTCTGACCCAACTAGGCATAGCCCATTCTTTATCTTGGCCTTTGCCACTGGTTGCTGCAACCTGACCTGTGCTGGCCCACCCTCAGTCCCAACTCTCACTTGCAAGTGCTAGAGCCTAGCTAGCACTGCCCAGTCTGTTCCCATCCCTGGCTTATGCAAACTGGTAGGTGTGATAGCCTAACCTGGCACGACCCACACTCCAGTCTGACTGCTGCATATGCTAGTGTGCTAAGGTTGGTTCATGCCTGCATTTTTCACCCCTCTCCAGAACCAATCCACACACTTGCTGATGAGTGGAGATACCTTGCCCAGCCTGACCAACACCCAGACCTGAATCATATACTTACCAGTGGGAGCTGTGGTCCACCAGGGGAGTTTCACAAGCTCCCCCATGAGGCCCATTCCCAGACCCAGATCTCACATGAGTGTACTAGACCCTTACCCAGCATAGTCTGCTACCTTTGTCATAGCCTTTGTATGAGCTGGTGGATGTCACAGCCTAGTCTACTCCATACCTTGTTCTTGGGTGCACCTTTGAGTGCTGCAGTCTGGACCTGCTCAGCTTGTTCCCAACCTCAGTACCTATGACTGTGAGGGTTACACAGTCATGCCTAGCTCAGCCCGCCATCACCCCCCGGCTCTTCAGCTAATCAGTGGTAATTGAAGTTTCACAGGGGTGAGCCTACATATCGCCCCCCCCCCGAATCTGTTCCTGAATCTAGTTCTTTTATGTGCTTTTTTAGTGTCATAGCCCAGCCTAATGTGACCCTAACATATTCACTAGCAGGTACTATAATCTAGCCCTGCCATGCAGACTTGTATAGATCATCCTTTACCTAACATTTTGAATAAATGTTTTTCAGATCATTAGTTTGGTCTTAAAAATAATACTTGTCAATTGCATGGGTCTCATTGGCACAACATCTAGATGCTGCTACTGAAACCAACGGTAACGCTAGGAAGATGTGCCTCAGAACCAGGAGGAGCCCTCTTCTTGGCCTATGAAGTAGATTTCAGGTGTCACTAGAACTTAACATTTTAGATTTTTGTCACCTATTTTTCTGTTTTATTTTTGTGTCTTGCTTGAGCAAGGTCAGTAAGTTATAACTCCTTGTAGAGGCAATAATGATTGTGAATTTGAATTTGTGGTTTTTTAGTAGTACCTATAAATGCAGAATGAGAGATGACAGCAAATTCAATTGTTTTTATTTGTTGGTTTACTGAACTATGTCTATTGTAAACTCAATAAAAGAAGTCTTATGGAGAGGCTGGTACTATGGTGCAGTAGGCTTAGTTTCCACCTGTGGTTTCAGCATCCCATTTCAATGTTAGTTCAAGTTATGGCTACATCATTTCTAATCTAATTCTTGGCCTATGACCTTGGAAACAATGGAAAATGGCCCTAGGCCTTACCTATATGGGAGACCCAAAAGAAGCTCCTGGTTCCTGGCTTAATTCAGGCCCAGTTCTGGTTGTTGTGGTCATTTGGGGAGTGAACCAACATATGAAAGATCTCTATCTCTTTCTTTCTTTAACTCTGTATTTCAAATTAAAAAACAAAACCAAAATTCTTGCTGAGTCTTCTTTTTTTTTTTAGTTATCTTTTTTTTAACATATATTTTTATTGCATTTGCTTTTTTAAACTAATTACATTACATTATGTGATACATTTTTTTATGCACTGGGATTCCCCCCGCCCCTCCCAAAACCCTCCCCCCACGGTGGATTGCTCCACCTTGTTGCATTTCCATAGTTCAAATTCAGTTGACATTCTTTCATTGGAGGTATTTACCAAGCATAACGTCCAGCATCTTATTGTCCTGGTAAGTTCAATGGTTTCTTGGTGAGACCGTCTCTGGTCTGAAGGTAGAGCCGGCAGAGTATATCATTCCAATCAATTAAAAGTCCCAACATAATATTTCCAACCATTTACAACATTATGGCATTAATTGGCATGGTATTAATTAACCAATATGTTAATAGGAAAATGCAGGTTCTCAACCACAACCTGTGACTTCTTCATAGACATTTCAATTTTGGTTTACATTCAACCGTATTCTATACACCTTAAAATGGCTTAGATTACTATTCAGCTGTATCATGCCTATTTTAATTTTAGTCTTTTTGCTGAGTCTTCTTAATTTTTATGGCAATGACGTTATTTGCATAACTTCAATAAGAATCTGCTTTTGTTTTTATTATCCTGATCCTTTATTATTTTTCAGATTGTCCTCAATATAAATTACAACTTGATCAAGTGTGAGAGACTCTAAAATCTATTAGAAGAAAATTCTCTTTCTGTGCAGTATCTTTTATCCAGAGTCTAGTAAATGTGGTTAGTACCTTACATTTCATTCTGTGCTTCTAATTAACAAGTGTGTCTTTTCTAAAATTCATGCATGATTAGTCATTTGGAGAGAAAAAGTTGACTTGTAACCACTCCTTCAATCTATTTATAAAAACTGGTATGATGCCTGCATTATAAGATTCCAGGTTTTTGTAGTAAGGAAGATCACTTATCCACAGGTCAGTAACCCTAATTAAGTTTGAAGGCTTCCAGAAGAGAATAATTTGATTGAATATAGAGATTGTTAACTTGTAATTAGTTAACATTACACAGCCTATATAAATAAACCAGTCAAAGATGATGAGATCAGTCTTATTTCATAATCAGGAGCAATCTTTGATCTGTTGTGATCCCAAGTGAGGGACATCACTGGAGAAATTGTGAGAGACTTTAAAATGGGTAAGAGGTTAGTAGTTATCCTTGTGATGGAATGCTAGGCATCAAACACACTCTTCTGGGCTGTTTGCTCTGTGAGAGTTTGTGTCTTCTACCTTTGACCTACTTTACCAACCCTCAGTTTAGAAAACTGATGGTGGTTCCTGTTCCTTGACATGTAACACATTATTAGTATTCCTGGTTGCTGCTGTGTGTCTGTGTGTATTCTCTTTTGAAGCAGTTATTTTTATACTTTACTGATTCCTTCCTTAATGAACCCTTAAGTACATTTCTGGCATGTGTTAACTTCATGGTTGTATGAGAGCCATCATCTTACTCTTGCAAAATTCTTCCTTAGCAAAATCAAGGTGGAACGGTATACCGAAATGTTTTGATAAGGACTTTTTAGTTAGGCAAGGATCCTCCCCTGTGAATCTAAGGTGGAAACTAGAGCTACCTATTTAAGCAATGATTGATACTGTTTGGTTTGCATATGCCTGGCTTTAGTCTCTGCCTCTGTCATGATGTGACTGTCTCAGGCCTACGTATCTCCACATCATCTTCCTGTGTTGGTGTCAAGATCTCATGCCTGAAATTCCTGACATCGCTGTTTTAACTTTGGATTCAATCCCATTTAGGGGCCTGCCCTATACCAATATGACCTCACCCTAACTGGTTTTACTTGCAACATCTCTGCTTCCAAATAAGGCTCATCTTATGAAGTCCTGGGAGTTAGAACTGTAATGTGAATTTTGGAGGTTTGGAAGACAAGTCAAAGAGAAACTCAGAATTCTGAAAAAAAAAAAAAAGAAAGAAAATCACTAATCCATGGCCAGGGATTTGAGCAAGAACCTTGATGATTTTATATGTCCTATGTTCTCTCTGAGGTTCATAACTAGTATAAGTTGAGGGTTCAGCTGGGTGCTGATCTGGAGAGCCATCTGGAATGTGGGTCTATCAGAAGTGGGATTTGTCTTCAGGAGTAACTTGCCTGTGCAGATCGGTCAGTGTAAAGGCAGGGGTAGTGGCTGGGTGACCCAGAGGGAAGGGCAGGTGAGTTCAAACACAAGAGATCATGAATCCTTCTGCTCTGGAATCATTTCCTAGTACACCACAGGAACAACTCCTCCCAGGCCTGGGGAAAGTGTCTTCTCTTCCAATGGAGTGTGACCCTGTTCTATCAGTCTCTGATGTGTGAGTTTTCCTGTTGGTTTCTTTATTTCCATTTCCCTAGCTTCTCAGAGGAAAATCAGGATAATTCCCAGGGTAGGACTTCAACCCAAGATCTTTTATTGCTCCTAGGTCTGTGGTTTTGAGTATTACTCATACACTGACACCCACAAAGTAAGCTCCAGCTGTTGAAATGTGGTCCATAATTACTCAATTAATCTAAGGAAAACCTTCCTTGTTGGACATTTCTTGTGTCATCTTTCCAGTGAGTTATAGACCAGATTTCCAATCGTTCCGATCATGAAGGCTTCTCTGGCTTGGGGCTGGTGTTAGACAAGCTGGTGGAAAGCCACTGGTGTTAACTTCTTTCCTGGCTACATTCCAACCAGTCTTAAGTTGCTGGCTGTAGCTTTCCCACATTACCTCTTTCTGCTGGGTGTTACAGTATAACTTCTCTGGGTTCAATATAACCTATCCCTTCCATTTTCAATGTGCTACAAAAGTTTAAAAAAAAAAAAAAAACCCTGATGGTCATATGACCTTAAGGGCAGAACATGGCAGAGGTAATTAGGAGGGTGAAGGTGGAAACCACAGTCATTTTTCACAGTGAACTGTTCCCATACAGAAAGGTCAGGAAAGAGCTCTGCACTGAAAACATCCCTTAATGTAATGAGCCCTCTGGAGGAGATATGAGTCCCATGAGAATTCAAGGTTCTCTCAGAAGTTTCAGGAAAGATTAGCAATTCATATGTGTTAAGAGCTGGTGCAAAAAGGACGTTATTCTTATGCTGTGGGTGGTCAAATGTCCAGTGAGCCATGAGGTTGTCTAAGGATGTATTTGGCTGGGAGGAAAACAAAGATAGGATTTCTTCTAAGCAGACAGCTGTAGTACAAAGCCAGCCAGCAGGCACTGATGATGGTGGTCATATGTAGACAGTATCACGCCCACAGCCCAGACATACAAGTTTCCCTTTCTGTTCTGCCATTAATAAGTTGCAGGCTTAAGTATAATCAGTGCAATTAGTGTGAATTTCATTTTCTGGCTGAAATCTCTACCATTTGTTCTGGTTCAGATCAAGTCCTCTGGTCTTTTCAGTTACTTGGCTGCTCCTCTGACAAAGCACATAAGATCTACATTTGTATTTGGGAGGAATAGTCCCACTTCTAGTATTAGTGTTGCTGATGGTGTTGAATGAGGGGTGCTCTATGACGGACACCACCAGTTGAAGGCTGTGTATCGATTACTCACTTTGATCCTCACAGTGACTATAAAAAGAGGTATTACTAATGGCCCTCAGGTAAATTAAGAAAATTACTAAGATGGTTAAAAAAGTACCTAGCTGGTGGAGAGGGCCAATACAAATGGGATACAGATAAGATAGTAGATCACAAAACTGGAGAAATGATCTGAATGCATGAGCCACCAGAACCCACTTCTCAGGCAAGTGGCAGAGAAAGGCATGTGGAAGGAGAAGGAGCCTGGTGAGCATTTCAGAAAGAGCCTGAAAACACAAAAATGTACATGTACATGGAAGAATTTTCAGCGAGATTGTTTTTATTGGATTTTTTCCCCATTTGTGCTAGGGCAGGCTAAGCTGCCGCTTGAGATACCTGATGTTTGAAGTCCTGGTTGTCTGCTTCTATTCCTGCTTCCTGCTCATGCATCCTGGGAGACAGTAGATGCTCTCCAATTTCTTGAGCCCTGGCTGTCCATTCAATGTAGGAGACAAGGCTAGGCCTACTCAACCTTGGCTTTGGAGTGTTTTTTTGACAGACTGTTTTCTGAGTGTTTTGACTATGGTGGATGGAAGATATCTTTCTGCCTTTCAAGTTGATAAAAATAAGTAAGCGTTAAAAATGTTTGGTGGAGTTTTATAATGATGAAAATAATGAATGGTTCTTAAAAGAAAATCAGAATTACAGAAAACTTTTTAAAATAATTGTTTCTTTTTGTAATGATTACATGAATTGATCAGGGTGGGAAGGATCGAGGTTTAGGAAAAAGTGGGTGAACTCATTGTTTCCAAATTTGCTATTTCTTATTCTTGTTTCGAAGAGAAGGGGAGAAATAAAGGTGGAAACCACACCCAACTTTTCAAATGTCCCAGTACCTAGGAATGGGGAACTGCCACCTGATATCAACCCAGGGTCCCAGTGAGTGCATATTCCAAGAGTTCTGCTCAAGTGGTTTGGATAGTTTGAAATGCTGTAGATTTCACTGATTCAAGGGTGATACAGCTCTCCCAATGTCCATTGGCTGACATAGTCAAGTCTCCATTCACTGAGGTTTTTTGCTGTTATCGTTTGGCTGGGTAATTGTCCAATTTGTTCTGTTTTCCTTCTGCTATAGTACCAAACGAGCTGCCATATTTTCCATTTGCATCAGGGTCTGTTTCCACTACTCCACCTTTTTCACTGAGGAGGACATGTTCTTGCAGGGGAGCAAAAGGATGTGGGTCAGGTGATCCTAGCCCTGCAGGATCCCTCACCCCTGAGGCTCACAAACCTGGCACCCATCTCGCAGGTGGGCCAAGAGACCTGGGCCAGGCGACCCGAGCCCCACTGGATTCCCCATTCCTGGGACTCACGAACCCGGCATTCACCTCCGAGATGTTCCAAGAGACTTGGGCCAGGAGACTGGAATCCTGCCAGATCATCCACCTCTAGGACTCATGGACCCGGCACCTGCTTAGTAGGCAGGCCCCAGGACCTGGGCCTTGGTCTTGCATGTGCCAGCAGGTGCTGTGGCCCAGTCTGAGATGGCTCACCCCCAGTCTTGGCATTTGCTGACAGTTTCTATAGCCTGTTGCAGCCTGGTGTGTCCTGAGTCCCAACTCTTGCCAGTGGGTGTAGCACTATAATACTGCCCTAGTCCTCATGTGAAATGGTGGATGTTGTGATCCAACCTGACCTGGCCTGCACCTTGTCTGGCCTCTCAGCTCTTACTTGTGCTAGTGTATGCTGTGAACTGACCCTGCCCAGTCTGCCCCTAGACTAAGTTCACACATGTGCCAAGGGAAACTGCAGCCCAGCCTGGCATAGCCTGTGGGGGATGTACCTAGCCATAGAGGTCCCTGGATTTCCCTACCAGGCCTGCATTCTGCTCTGGATCTTGTGTCTGCTGGCAAGTGCTACTGCCCAGACTGACATGGCTGGTCCCCAGTCCTAGCTCTTAATGGTTTATACTGCAGCCTAGTCCAATTGGCCTATACCTATTCTGGCTTTCACCAATGAGTGCGAAAGCATAGCCCCAGCCTGGTTCACTCCCCAGATCCAACTCTCATGTGACCTCATGGGTACTGTGATCTAGCCGGGCTTGTGCCACACCCATTCTGGCTCTCATGAACACCAGCAGATGCTGGAGTCTCGCCCAGTTTGGCTGGCCCACTGGCCTAACCCACATACATGCTGATATGTTTTGCACCTTTGCCTAGCCTGGTCTGTCCACAGTCCCAGCCCCTACTCACCAGTGAGAGCTGCAACCCAGCGGGGGGGGGTTCCCAGAATTCCCCCCACCAGACCTGTTCCCAGCCCTAGAGCTTTGGCCCAGCCTGGTATGGCCCACTTACAGTCAGAGCTCTTGCTGGCAGGTGTTGCAGATCAGTCCTGCCATGCATGGCCACACCCTATCCTGGATCTTGTGTGTCAGTGGATGCTAAGGTCTGGCCCAGCCCAGCCTGTCCACTGACCTGGTTTATACAAATACTGATGAGTGCTGTGGCCTTTCCTGGCCTGGCCTGCCACCAGCTCTGGTTCTTGTGCCCCTCAGTGGGAACTTCAACCTGGTAGTGGAGTTCCTCAAGAACTTCTACAAGGCCTGTTCTGAGCCCTGGATCTCATGCATTCTACCAGGCATACCAGTCTTACTTGGCATAGTCTGCCCTCAGTCAAAACCCTTGCCTACCCTTGCCTACCCTGGCAGGTGCTACAGCCTTGCCCTTCCCAGCCTTCTCCCAGCAGTGTGACACTTCCCTAGGTGCAAGACAAGTTACAGCTGGGTAAAGCCAGGTTTTCTGGTAGAATTTCAGTAACTTTAAGAAAACTTTTTGGGGACTATCAGGCCACATGTGTATTTTTATACTCTACAAAGTTGGAAGAAAGGTTAAAATTGTGAAGTATTGAGGCCACAGCTATAAAAAATTTAAGGTTTCAAGGCAAATTTGTGAGAATAAGAAAATGTGTTATGGTATGCTAAATGCTATTCTATACAGTGCTTTTTTATGCTTTTTTGTGCTGGCAAATGTTCTGGTGCTGCCAATGTGAACATTTGTTTATGCTGGCAAAAACTGCAGCTATCTGCAGGACAAGGCGCTCTGGCAAGGAACTGAGGGTTCCTGCAAGCAGTGCTGTGAGTGAGTCACATAGGAACGGCTACTCTGGCCACAGTCAAGTCCTCATGTGGGGCTGCAGCCCTTGGCCAGAGGGCTTCCTTGCAGTTTCGGGGATGAGTCTGGGCCAGTGTGCCTTGTAAGCCTTTTGATAACTCCTGACCCTCAGGAACAGAGTAATGCATGTTTTCTTTTCTAAATCATTCAAATTGGGGATTTAAAAATTCTTGATTTTTGGTTGGCATGTGAATAGCTAAAATAGAGTGTATCCTTTCAGGCTATGGACCTATAACTCTGTGATGGTTAGTGGGATGTTAATAGAAGTGTTTGGGCACATTCAGAGTTACACTGTTGAAAGGAAGAGTATACCTGCTTCTGATTGACTAGAACAAAGGCCGTCTTGGATGATGTAGGTGATAGAGAAGTCCATGGATAGTGGGACCAGCAGAGCTGGAACTCCCAGCTCTGGATTGTGTACATTCATGATGATATGGGAGAGAAAAGGAAGAACAGCTATGTTGAAACCTCTCTTACTTAGGTCCTTTCACAAGGTTGCTAGATCTGTTTTCTAACTAATTCAGTGGGTTAATTTTTGGCTAACATCTCTTCTTAAGTGATGACAACTTAATATAGCTTACATTGAAGCAGTACTATAGAAAAGGCAGCTTTGTGCCAAGTTAAAAAAAAAGTTGCTATTCTTGGCTCATTACCAAATCAGGATAGTTTGAACATAAGACATCATTGTATTTTTTTAAACAAAAATTTCCAAAGTATTCACAGGTTGTTGGCTTTTCTTTTGATTATTGATTTCCTTGGATTTGGAAGTGACCGAGTATATCTTTGTACCCTTTTCCTCCCATCCCTGTCATACTAAAGTCAGTGGAGGAGCAGTATTTGGAGATGCATAAATCATTCACTTCTTATAATCTCAATGGAAGAGTTAATTCACAGTGTCTTTTGAAAAGCTTATTTAAATAAATGAATGGATTTAAATTTTCACCCCCAAATACCCCCCACCCCAATGGGTATTCACTTTCATAGGATATTGGAAAGAACTTGTGGCCATATTAAGCATACTTGCCATATGAGAATTTTATGTTTCCACAGTAGAACTCAAGGGTCTCAGGCTGTGAATACAGTGGAATAAGATCCCACAGTCTGAGAGTCTGAAAACCACTACGAGAGTCACCAACTGTCACTTGGCAGCCTCAGCACATCAGGCGTTATCCAAGCACAATTGTGAGTTTTTTGCTGACACAAAGTATTTCTCATTCATCTCTCTCCCCTTTCTCTCCCTGCCAAAACCCCAACTCGCTTTAAGTCGATGCAGCCGTCCAAGCTCTGACTGCTAGTGTCCCAGCGAGGTTTCAGGGAGAAGCAGTCTTGGCTCAGAGTTAGAACCGGAGGCCAGCCAGTGAAGGGAAGAACGTCTGGGTTCTGAGAACAGCTGGAGCTTGAGGGGCAGAAAAGCAACATGGTGAATGAGGAAAGAATGTGCTTGTCACTTCAAGAGGCAAGAAACTTAGACTTCTCCCCTGCCTCTGCCAGCAAGTGTTTGTTGGAAAGGGCAGAGTGGTGTTGATGGCAGGTGACTTTTGGTTCGGATTTTATGGAATTTTTCATGTTTACTTTACCTTTTTCAAAGCGTGGATAAATGTACAAATCCAACATTATAACCATTCTGAATCCTGCTTGTGTTTTTATTGGATATGAGTATTGTTCCACACAGTTATTTTTAAGAATGCTGCCCCTGGCCCATATTTTGAAACCCTGCTTGCTTTCCTTGCATGTAAGCTAATATTTGTTCCAGGGGGTTTTGGAGAAAGGCAACAAGACAGGCAGGGGGCATGGAATGGAAAGTGAAGGTCCTACAGGGAAAGGATCCTATTCTGGAAGCATGAGCTGAACTTACAGTCAAGACTGTGGGATGGGCAAATCTGGGAAGTGTTAGCTGAAACCAAAGATGAACCAAAGATAAGTTTGACAAAACTGGAAGAAAACAGACTTTCAGGTGGCATACCTCCTAGTTATGTTTTGAAGCAGTATTTTCACTCTGCATTTCATTGGTTAGATTTGGAAAGTGCTATCTGATTTGGACTATCACTTTAAAGACAAACAAAGAGATACCCTAATATTAATATTGAAATGGTAATGGTGTGATTTTAAGCTCATTTGTCTCTTTAAACTACCTTTGAAATTTTTTAAAATTTTTATTGGAAAGGCAGATTTACAGAGATATGGAAAGATCTTCCATCTGCTTATTCACTCCCCAAGTGACTGCAATGGCCAGGGCTGGGCTGGTCTGAAGCCAGGATCCAGGAGCCTCCTCTGGGCCTCCCACACAAGTGCACGTTCCTGGGGCTTTGGGTAATCCTCTACCACTTTCCCAGGCAATAAGCAGGGAGCTGGATGCGAAATGGAGCAGCCAGGACATGAATTGGCATCCATATGTGATCCTGGCTTTTGCAAGGTGAGCATGCAGCCACTGAACCATTGCACCAGGCCCTAAACTCTCCTCTCTCTTTTTAAATTAGGGCTTCAGAGAGAGAGAGAGAGAGAGAAATATTTTCATCCATTGGTTTATTCCCAAATTGGCTACAACAGCTAGGGCTGTGCCAGGCTGAAGGCAACAGCCAGGAATTTTGTCTGGGTCTCCAAAGCACTTTGGCCATCATCTACCACTCTCCCAGGGGCATTAGCAGGTAGTTGGAACAGATGTGCAGCTACTGTGATGCTGGCACTGTAGCAGGCACCTCAACTTGTGATGCCACAGCCCTGGCCTCTCTTCTCAACTTGTAAGATTTTTCCTGCCTCAGGGCTAGAACAAGTATTTTGACTCCTTTCCATCTGACAGATTTCTGTACTAGCACCTTTCTTAAAAGAATTTGTGAATAATTATCACACCCATTTTAAAGATGGAAACTGAAGCTCAAACTTGTCTCATACTTCTTGATATTCTGTTAAACGGTAAAGTTATCTGAATTTACATGCACTTTTTATGCCAAAGTTTATGCTCTTTCACCAGTTCCATTTTTGCATTGCTTTTGATATTTTGATAACTACTTTTCTTTCTTTAAAAAAAAGATTTATTTATTTTTACTGGAAACACAGATATACAGAGAGAAGGAGAAACAGAGAGGAAGATCTTCCATTGGATGGTTCACTCCCCAAGCAACCACAACGGCTAGAGCTAAGCCAATCTGAAGCCCGGAGCCAGAAGCCACTTCTGGTCTCCCACACAGGTGCAGGGTCCCAAAGCTTTGGGCCATCCTCAACTGCTTTCCCAGGCCACAAGCAGGGAGCTGGATGGGAAGTGGGGCTGCTGGGTATACAACCGACACCCATATAGGATCCTGGCGTGTTCAAGGCGAGGACTTTAATCACTACACTATCACTCCAGGCCTCTCCAGTCCCATTTTGAGTACATGATAAGTTTTGTACTAATTATTTTTAAGGAAGTTAATAATTCAAAATTAGCTGACTGGAAGAAACCTGTACTGTGTAAGACCTATGACTGTTCTAGTGTGTTGTGACTTTAGGTCATAAAAATTCATTGCAAAGACACAGGGAATCACAGAATGTCCAACCATATATCACTTTGGGTTCCTGTATTTCCAAGACTAGGATTAACACTTGTTGAGGAAAAAGAATCTGATGTATTCTGTTTGTTGCTAGCTGTCATGGTTACCTTGGAGATGGTGGCCTCCTTCAGGTCCCAACTATTTCCCAGCACAAGTATAAAGCAACACACAACATATAAATGAACCAGTGAACTGTAGAGAATGTACTGTGAGCAACATCTATCAAGTTAGCAACATTGAAAGTATTTTCAGTTGATTGACGTTTTTTTTCAAAGTATCAATTTTGTGATAATCATCATGAGAGCATTAGGGATAATTTATTGTTTTTTCTTTGCTGTATTCACTAATGCAGTAAAGTCAACATTCTTGTTTCTTATGGAATGCCTCAATCACTTTGGAAACCTAAATGGACTTCTTATAATCCAGAACATTTAATTAACTGATACTCCTATTCCTTCAAGTGATCAAACAGTATTTTTCTATGTGTTTCGTATGAGGATCATTTGTACTAACATGTATCTGAATTGTACAGTACACTTTTCTTCTGAATCTTCCACATCAAATAAGCTGTATATGGGAACTGTGCATTTCAATAGTCACAAAGTTGATGGTAATGAATTCCAAGTGGGGACTGTGTGTGCTAATTTCCATAAATTGAGGGATAATATTTTGAGGTTATTGTGTTCTATTAAAAGGTGGAAAATCAACTGCACTTTTCTGACTAGTTAAAAGTTTCAATACACTAATGATTGATAGACTACTAACCTGTTTCTCATGAGGATTAAGTAAATGGAAGTTTTATTTTATAATTCTTTTCAAAAAATAGCATGCATGTTATAGAATTAATAAGAATTTGGAACTTTGTTATTAAGTTGTTGTGAATAAAACATACAAATGTCTTGCCTCTTTGCCAGCACTCCACTCAGACAACACTAATTGTCCAGAGTGACACACCCCTACAGCCTCGTGCAGCTCTTGCTTTTATTGTCAAAATTGAACCAATCTTAATAAGCATAATTGTATGTGTTTAGAATTGGAAAAACCTACCTACAGATATCCCATTTGGATATTTAGTGATTCACTAAATTAATTACTATTGGATGGAATATTCATGAGCAAATCATTTTCTGTAGGCTTTCTTGCTTGAGTGTCTGTCCCAGCATCTTAAAAGTGCATGTATTTGTTTGCAAGGAAAGAATCTTGATTGAATTTGAACTGTAATACTGCATCAAGGTGGAGGAATCCACCAGGGGGGAGGGGCGTGGGGAGGGGTGGGGGGATTCCCAGAGCCTATGAAACTGTCACATAATGCAAAATAATTAATAATAAAAAAAAGGTGCTAAGAAAGATGAAAGTAACCTTAAAGCAAAAAAAAAAAAGTGAATGTATTTAGCATTAAAGAACAAATGCACAGAAACACTGTCTGTATACATCATTTAGTCAACATTGAAAGTCTGGGATTTTTCAGAAATCTGGTCTTGCTCCTTTTTTTTTTCTTTTTTTTTTTTTTGGCCAAGAAACTCAGATTTGTTAGTTCTTGAATTGTCTGGCAGAGAAACACCATGAAACTAATAGAAGCTTTGTCAGTTTAAGGAGTATGGGAAAAGATCCTGTAGTGCAAGAACTCACCACACATTTGCAAACATAAATCAAGTTTAAGACATAATTTTCCTTGGATGTGCTGGTTGATGAATGAGTTTTCTTTGTCAGCCTATTTTATGAATGCAATCACAACACTTCCACCACCCAAAGCGCCATTTAGTTGTTCTGGGAATTGTAATGACTTTGCTTCAGACTTGCCTAATGTTCCATATGCTATATTTTTAAAGCTGAGAATAAATACTGGGAAATTTTATTTGGCTGGTGTAATATAAGATTGAAAAATGAGTACTTACGGATAATTTTTCAACAATAGCTTTGTGATTTATAGACTTGTGAGAAATTAAATGCAGTATATATGCTAAGGCTTTGATGGATTTTATTGAGGAGCACAAAAAATTAAGAGGTTGTAAGAAACAGTGAAGACAGGAAAATAAAAGGCATTTGAGGAATGGCTAAAGAAATGGATTTATGGAGGGAGATACTTGAAGAATTATATGGAAAATGCTGATCAACTGAGCCTTCCTCTTTTTTCGTTTTTAATTAATTAATTTTAGTTGTTTAGGGTACAAAGGGTCAAGGGCTACAGGAAAGTGGGTAAGACCATTGTTTCCATACTAATATTATCATTTATTCCCTGTATCTGAGGTCAGGGTAGAAACAAAGGGAAAAGCCCCACCCAGCCTCCCACCCATCCCAGGTCCCCGATGTGAGGCATGCTCAGAGGGTCCCACAATGCAGTTTTGATATTTCAGCAGGTCTGAACTGCTGCCAATCTTGCCCCTCCAATTGCGATGCAACCTATTCAGAATACACTGGCTAACATAGTCTCTTCATGATTGGAGTTCTGAGATCAGCAGTTCAGTTGGAGGGATCTCCAAAGAAACTTCATCTGAGATGATCCCAAACCTGGTTCTTGTGTGAACCTGCCAGCACAGGGCCTGGCACAGTCCGTCACCCCATTCAGCTTATGCACATGCTGGTCATTGCAATTACTGGGTCAGTTCTGCCCCCAGCCCCATCATCCACTTGAACCAATGGGTATTGTAGTCCAGCTTGATCCTACCCACTTCACACTAGGTCCTCATGAAAACCAGTGGGAGCTGCAGCCTAGTTGGGGTGACTCCCCATAACCCCAGGCCTGCTCCCTACCCTGGTTCCCATGCATGCCAGTATGTACCACAGGCTTGTTCAGTCTGTCCCACATCTCATTTAATTCTAGTACTTGTCAATGGACATTGAAGCCTAGTTCAACGCAACCAACTTACTATCCAGTCCACACACATACTGGCAGGTACCTTTCTGTCTAGCCACCCCTGCCCCTGTGCTGGTTTTCGTGGTCACCAGTCGTAGTGGTTACCCACGAGGGAGGTGCCCACTATCTCCCTACCTGGCCACTCCAACTTCTGGATTGTGCACTCTCCAGGTGGTTCTGGCATTTGACTTAACAGTACTGGCCCCCAGTGCCAGCCTCTGCTATCTGATGATGTGGCAAAGCCCAACCAAACCTTACCCACTCTAATTTTTGCTTGCACCAGTCAGAACAGTCAGCTCAATCTGGTCCTTCCCCAGTCTAGCTCACATGAGGCCCACAGGTGTTGTAGCCCTGCCTAGTCTGGTCTGCCCCCATCCCAGCTTATGCTCTCCAGTGAGAGTGGTTGTCCAGCAGGGGAGCCCACATTCCCCTTCAGGCTTTGCCTCCTCCCCCCCACCCCGCTTCTCACGTGTGCTGTTTAGGTTCTGCAACCACATCTGGTACGGCTCAACTCACCTTGGCATTCCTTAATGTGCACTGGTATCTGTTGTGACTGAAACTGGCTTGACCACACGCTATGCAGGTACTCGGATTCGCCAGTGGTTGATGTGAATGAGTTCAACCTGGTCTGCTCCCCACCTATGCCATATGTATGATGGTGGGTATCTTTCTCAGGCCTGGTCTGGGTTGCTCCATATCATGGTTCTTGCACTCACCTGTAGCAGCTGTATTCCGACAGAGGAGTTTCCCAAGCTCCTCCTTCAGAACCTCTCCCTGTGCCAGGTCTTTTGCATACTGCTGTTTCCATGGACCAGCCCTCCTTGCTGGCCTTCAATCCATTCCAGTTGTTGGTGTTGGCTCTTTCACCCTAGCCATGGCTTGTCCATACACAGACACTGCTCACACATGGCTCAGTAGGGGCAGAGACCCAGCCTAGTTCATCCTACATCTACTCAGGTTCTCCAGAGCACCATATGGTGAAGGTGTCTAGCCCAGCTTGGTGTGCCCAGCCCCAGTCCACAATTGTGCCTAGGGAGAATGCAGCCATATCCAGACCAGAACGCAGCCCCCTCTCCAACCCCTGCACCCTCCCGTGGGAATCCCAACTCAGCAAGGGTGTTCTCTCACAGCTTCCCAACCGAGTCTATTACCAGCCCTAGATTATGTACATGCAAGTGGGTGCTCTGACACAGTTGGCTTATCCCCTCACCTGTCAGCCTTTGCCTTCGATGCTGTGGCATAGTATCCCTGCCTCATGCAGACCAGTTGGTGTAAGAGCCTAGATTGGAATGACATGCGCTCCATCCTGATTTCTATTCTGTTTTGTGAGTTGAAGTTTGCTTGGCCCTGCCCGGTCCGCCTCCTTCCTGTTTCAGCTTGGCCCACCCCACATCCTATTTTAGGATGCACCTTTGGGTGGTGCTGCCTTGACCTGTCCAGATTGCCATTGGTTCCTTTACCCGTAAGTGATGGCAGGTACCATGGTCACTCCTAGCTTAGCTCATCACCACCCCAGCTTGCAAGCTAACTTGCGGGACTTACATTTCCACAGGGCTGGGCCCACACTTCCCCCACAGAGTTTACCCCCGGACCAAGTTCTCTTGCGTGCTGGTTAGTGGCTTGACCTTGCCAAATGTGACCAGTCTGCTATTCCACCACTCAGTCAAGTAATGGGACCTAGCCCTGCCAGACAGGTCCCCATCCATAGCTTTGCTGTGGACTGGTGTTTGGCAGTCAGTGATGCTCTATGCTAACTGCCCATCTCAGGATTCCTGATTTGGCTGGTGAATCAGTCTGGCCCAAATAGATCTTATGGACACTCCCCTCTAAACCATCAGGTCTCAGTCCCCATGTTTGCCCGAAAGTTTCATGACCCTGCTACTGGAATCACCCAGAATTCATCTCTCACCTATGCTAAAGCTGGCCTTATTCATGGGTGTCCCTAAGCAGCAATTTCATATCCTAAAAACCCCAGAGCTTGCCACTGGGTGGCTAGCAGGCAGAGCCTGGCACCAAAGCCAAGGACATGGTCACTGCCTTTCTGCAGTGGCTTTGGCCTGAGTCCCAAGTCTTGGATCTAGTCCGACAGGGGCACCCCCACAGCCACCACACTACAGGGAAGTGCAAGCTGCCCCCAAGCACAAGGCCCGGACCCCTCCCAGACTCCTCCTGCTGCAAGGTTTTGGCAGCAGGGCGGAGCTAGGACTTTAATCCAGTTCCCAAGGTTCCCTCATGGCGTTCTCACCCTGAGGGAAGATCTGTCTTGGGCCTGGAGCCAGCCAAGGACTGTCACTTCCTTTCGACAGTGGCTTTAAGCCTTCCTCTTTCTTAAGAACACTCAGCAGTAAACTTAATTCATATGAGTTAATTATGTGAATACTAGACTCAAAGAAACCTGGGTTAGAGTCCTAACTCAAAACACTATCAGCATTAGATGACAATGAGCAGATTTCTTACCTCATATGAACTTTAGTTTTCCCAGGTGAGGATTACAGATAATAACAGTAGTTACCTCATAGGTAGTTGGAAAAATTAAATGAGCTTAATTTTACACCCTGATATGCAGTAAATATAAGCTAGTTTTATTGTTCCAAATCAAGGACACTTAATTAGTTGGATCATCCAAGACGTAGACGTGTTTTTTTTAAAGGTTTATTTTTAATTTTTTTTTTATTGCAAAGTCAGATATACGGAGAGGAGGAGAGACAGAGAGGAAGATCTTCTCTCCATTGATTCACTCCCCAAGTGGTTGCAATTGTAAATCACTTCTTTCTTGTCAGTGCTGGCTTGCTATCTCTGGTAAGGAAAGTTTTACTATTAGAGTCCCATACTTGTCTCTTGCAGTGCATTGAAATCCACTTGTCGCCAGAGAAAGCTGTGCCAAAACCCCAGAGGGGAGTTGGTGCACAGGTGTATAGAACCATCAGTCTTCCCTTGACTTGTCTCTTGGGATCAAGTCTGTTCACTTTCGTGAGATTGGCCAACTCTTCATCTCTTTGCCTGACAGTTTTTCCAGGTGGCAGGTGGTAGGGTCAACACCTACCATAGGCAACATCCGCCAATAACTATCAGGAGCAATGGATAATTCCTTTAGGTCGGATCACTCCTTGATGAGGACATTCTCTTGTTTTCTTCCCAGGAGCCAGTCTCAAGACAAGACAACTGTCCTTTTTATTGGTTGCCTTCCTTCTTCCTTGTATAATTTCCTCCACTTTACCTGTTACTCTGAGGATCAACTCTCAAGTAACTTGTTTGTATTAAAAATCCTTGTTTGAAAGTGCACTATTTGGGAAAGCAGCAATTGTCTTTCATGATGCAATGCCGTCACGGTGGAGATTGTACAAGCTTTAATATGATTGGGAAAGGAAGGAACTTACAGATTGGAAAGATGAATGTCCACTCACTTTCCTCTCCAACATCTTGCTGAATGTTAAGTGTCATATGCTGGACTAAACCCTGGTGGCAAAAGTGATGGGCTTCAACCTAGGCAGACTCACATTCTTCTAGGGAAAACTGATACAGCAGCTCACGATCAGAATCCAAGATAACCTGTGATGAAAGAAAGCGATGTGCACACTTCCGTGGGAGCTCAGGGGAGAGGGTGCTCAGAGACAGACACCCTTCTGATTCATAAGGTGAGTGATGTTTGTGCCAAAGGGGAGTCAGATGTTGGTGGGATTAGAGATGAAAGAGTGATCTTGGCAGAGGAGGCAACTTGCACAGAGGTTTGAGGCTGCACAAAGTGTTTGGGTGGCACTTAGAGGAGAAGTTGTTTGAAGCAGAAGAGTGATGGAAGGTTGAGAGCGACGGCTCAGGGAAAGGTCTTGCTGGCTGATAGGAAGACAGGTGGTAGGAGTGAGAGGGCCTGCCATATCAGAGCAAGAAAGTCTCAACATTTAACTTTTGATGTGTCTTCAGAGACATGAAGAAGAAAAGTGACTCGGTGAGACTGTCATATCTAGTAACATGTTATTTAACTTCATGGTGTTGCTAATTTCTACTTTTCTTCCTATTGTTGGTTTTGTATTGTGACTATTCATTTAAGGGGATGTACAGTAGCTGTGAAATGGAGACTAACATATCCAGATGTGAGGATACAATGTAATATGTATCTCTACTTCCAGACAAAGATGGATTTACAATAAAACTGTTTACTATATCTTGATAATAGGATGCTGGACTCTCTGCCATTGTCCATGCCCACAATGATGGACATATGACTGTGCATGAAGAACTATACTTTAGTAATGATATAGAGGAATTAGGAGGGGAAATTGGGGAGGGGATAAGTGAGTCCCAGGAGCCTATGGAACTGTATCATAAAATGATAATAATAATAATAAATAAAAAAGAATTTAAAAAGTTCTGGATACTCCAGAATTTTCCAGCATTAATTTTCTTGCAGGCTATTAATATTATGTATAACAAAAATCTAAAATAATCAGTGAAAAAAACTTTCTTTGAAACTTTTAAATAAACTAGTCGATCCCACTCCTGGGAATTTACCCCAAAGGAAATGAGATCAGCATGTGAAAAAAGTCGCCTACAACCCCATGTTTAGAGCAGTCTGATTCACAATAGCTAAACTACGGAATTAGTTGATGATTGCATAAAGAAACTGGTAAATCTATTCGATGAAATAATAAAAAAAGATTGAAATATTGTATTTTGCAACAAAACAGATTCATTGGAGACTATTATGCTTGGTGAAATAAGTTAATCCAAAAAAGACAAATATTGTATGTTTTCTCTGATTTGTGGTAGCTAATATATAAAGTAGAAAAAGTATAATGCATGTGAAGGAAATTAACATCTTAAGTATCATTTCTGGGGCTGGTTTGGAAGAGGCATATTCTTTTAACTTTTCTTACTGTGGAAAAATTTTATTTCATTTTCAAAGACAAAAGAAAGCTTTGCTGGGTACATTTTCCTGGGCTGACAATTTTTTCTTTTAGAATCTGAAATACATCACTCTATTCTCTTCTGGCTGGTAGAGTCTCCTGTGAGAGGTCTCCTGTGAGCTTAATTGGCATTCCTTTATGTTCCAGTTAATTTTTTTCATGTGCACATTTAAGGATCTTTTCCTTATGTTCAATTGAAGAGAGCTTGATGATCATGTGTCATGGTGAAGATTGCTTTTGGTCAACTTTGTCGGAGTTCTGTGCCCCTCCTGGATATTGTTTTCCAATTCTTTCTCTAGATTAGGGAAATTTTCCCTTATTATTTCATTAAATACATTTGTAAACCCACTTTCTCTTTCTGCACCTTCTGGGATTCCCATAACTCTTAGTTTTGGCTTTTTAATAGTGTCTTTCAATTCTTGACTACTTTTTTTTGGCCTGATCCAGCTCTGCTTCCAGCTTTTTGTTTGCTTCCCCCTGGTGACAGGAAATATCTTCTAATTTTGCGATTCTTTCTTCTGTTTGTTTCATTCTATTTTGGAGACTCTCCACTGTACTTTTAATTTGCTCCGCTATATTCTTCATTTCTGATATATCAGGCTTTCATTTGATCCATTTCCTGTGTGACATATTCCTTAAATTCCTTCAATGCCTGCATTACATGCTTCTTGTTGTTGATCAGAAGCTTTATAAGAAGTGTTTTGAATTCTATTTCCCTCATTTTCTCAATGTCTTCCTCAGTTAACTCTGAGGTTGGCAAAGGGTTTTGTTCCTTTGCAGGGTAGTTTTCAGTAATATTCATTCTGCCTTTGTGTCTTCTTTTGTTCTTGGTCATTGTACTTCTGGTTAGCAGATTCTCCTCCTAGGGGCAGGTTTCTAAGCTGTATCACCCACAGGTCTACAATCGTATTTTACTTATTGTGGTTGGTACATTGTTCTTTGTTAGGAGTTACTTGTGCCTCCCTCCAGCACATTCCAGGTCTGGGTTCTTATGTTAGATTTCCAGCATGGTCTCTGTAGCCCCAACTCCCGACTCACCAGTCTCCACCTCCTGTGATACCGTGCTGAGGCTGCACTGTTGTCTGTACAACCTTTCTCCCAGTTCTGGTTGGAGCAGTTCCCAGAATTAGGGAGATACCAGGTGTCCTATATATAGCTAGGTTGTTGGTGGTGCTGATCTTGCTGGAATCTGTTGGCCATTAGGTCCGAGGGCTACATCAACCTATTTTGACCCATATGATGCCATAGTTGGTATGATTTTCCTGTGGAACCAGCGCAATGCCCTGAACTCAATGAGGTTGCTCCCAGTGCAGCACATGCACGGCTCACAGTTGTCCCTGAAGTCTTAAACAGTTTGCCACACTGTACAAAATGGTACCTGACATACCACCACTAGAGTTCTTGATCTGTTGGCTGTTAAGTCTGAGGGCTACTTGGACATATCTTCGGTAGAACCCATAGGCTGCCATGTTGTTGCAGTTTGCTGAGCCAGAAATGAGTTCATTCCCTGCTCAGTGCATGCACAGTACTGTGTTCAGAGCTGTTGCCCTCCTATACAAAATGGTGCCTGATACACCTCTAGGGGGCCAACTGGGCTGTGAAATCCACCCTGTTACCACACCGCCTGTCTGGGACCTGTTGCTGTTTCTCTGCTTCTGGTCCAATCAAACAGACCAGCAGGATGGGCAATTCTTTCTCTGGTTTCACCTCCTATCTCCTGGTGAATGTTCATTCCTACCTTGTTGCTGGTGTGGTTTGGCTGCTGGTGCAGTTCCGATCTCCTCTTGCTGAACGCCACTGTGGTATTGGTATTGTTGTGTCTGCTGTTTTCCATGTCTGTCAGTCTCCAGTTACTCTTCTGCTGTTGTTCCGTCTTCTCCTGTTTCCTGGATGTGCCGCTTCTGCTTCACACTGGCTAATGTTTCTTAATCTGTTTAAATGTGTCCCTACCCTATTCCACCATCTTGAGTCTCCTATCCATTCCTTTTTTAATGGCCATCTGGATTGTTTTCATGTCTTCACTATTGGTGGATTGTGCTGCAATAAATATAGGGTTGCAGATCACTTTCTCATATGCAGATTTCATTTCATTTCAATGTACTCCCAGGAGTGGGATAGCTTGGCCATATGGTAGATCAATTTTTAATTGTCTTAGTGGTCTCCATACTGACTTTCATAATGGCTGTACTACTATGCACTCCCACCAACAGTGGAATAGGATATCTTTCTCTCCACCCGCCTGCCAGCAGGTATGTTAGTAGAAAATAAATGTAGGTCATTCTCAATGAAATTAAGTGGAACTGCAATGTGGTTTTTATGTGTATTTCTGTGATAGCTAGGGAGCCTGAGCATTTTTTCATAAGTTTATTGGCCATGTGAAATTTTGAAAAAAATGCATGCTCATTTCCTGGTGCATTTCTAGTTTCCTGATGTAGGCACTTGATGTAGGCAATGAACTTTCTTTTTAACACTGCCTTGACCATGTTACACAAGTTTTTACATGTTGTGCTGATGTTTTCATTTGTTTAACACCTGTTTTATTGTATGCCTGCAGTGACTGGGGATAAAATGAAGCTGTGAACCAGGAACTCAGTATAGATCTCCTAGGTGGTAGCAGGAATCCAATTACTTAACCAGCCACTGCTGTATCCCAGGACTTCTATTAGTTGAAAGCTGGATTCCAGAATCCATCCTAAGTATGGATGGGAGATACAAGCATGTTAAATGTCAGCCAAATACCCTGTAATATATTTTCAAATACTTATATTTTCAGATTTCCTAAAAGAGAATACTGCAGAGTTATGAGAAGATCAGAGAAAATGCAAATTGAGCATTTTGTGCATGGATCATTTCAGGTGGCACTCTTATAACAAGCATGTAGGTCATTTTCCTGACAGCTGCTTGACCTCAGTCTTTCTTCTGGTATGGAGATGTGTTCATGCTCACAGAGTTTAAATGGTCTATGAGAAACAACCTGCAAACACTGAGTTGCTGCTGATGGTGTTTGATGGTAATCCTGCCTCAGGTTGAAGAGGGTAAAAAATCTAATGCAATCATCTAAAAACTTTATTTGCTAGGGGAATTTGGTTTGGCTTATGCATCTTTTAAGACCTGTTGGTTGAATCAGAGGTCAAGAAACATTTATGTAAGAATCTTCCATAACATTCTTTCAGCTTGGTGAGCAGAAAGTTTTCCCTCTTTTGAGTATTACATTTGTGTATGTCTTCATTTGACTTCTCACTAAACAGTGAATTATTTTCAAAAAATGCAGATAATATCATGTGAGTTTAGAGCTGTTTGTGTTTTCTTTTATTTCTTTTTCAGTGATTTTGTTCCATTCTGGTTTATCAAAAGGCACTGGTTTTTAAACCTTGATAATGTTAAGAATTAGTACTATGAAAGTTTTGTACTGGACAAAGAAGTTTGCTTTAAGCATATTCCCTAAGGGAAAGGACTTGCATTGCCCAAGATATGTTCTACAAACCTTTGCCTTTGAATAGTGATTATTAAGATGGCCATAGTTATCATTTTATGAACATTCTGCAGTTTCATAACTCCAGGTGATTCTAGGAATGTTGTGATCAGAAATCAGATCCTTTTATTCCATCCCAACTTGAAGTGAATTTGGAATCTGAAGCCTGAATCTGTTGAGCTCATGGGCATGGAGGAAGTCTTGGCAAATGGGGGGCCCTGCTGCTTAGAACTTGCATAGGGCTTGTTGGCATTCTAGTATGGAAGCCAGAAGTAGGCAATCTTGGGAACATTTTGGCGGAACTGTCAACTCAATTCCAAGTGATGGTGCTAAATCACTAACAACTCAATTCCAAGTGATGGTGCTAAATCACTGACTCTCTAAGTCTAGAGAGAACATGGGAGAGTAGAAAGGCTAATTTGCCTGCTCTTGCCATCTGTAATTCTGTAATGGTTGGTACCCTACCTTCTCATTACAGGCCCCAAGTACTGATAATTTTATACCTCCAAGTTCCTTTTATGCTATCTTAACACAAAGAATGTTAAGTTGCCCAGGAAATAAGGAATGAGTTGAGCCTTTGGAATTCATACACAGTAAATACAGAAGCAGAAGTACTAGGGAGAAGACAGATGAACATTTGAATTGAATTGTAGGAATACTTAAGGAAATTCCAGGGCTACACAGAACAGATTTCCTGTAGCTTGAAAACATGCTTTTAAAACCAACCCATTCAGTCTGTGAAGTCATGGTTGCTGGTGTGACACAAGTTAGGGGATCCAGAAGACTAAGTATAAAAAGCAGTGTCAAAGAGCAAAATGGGGACTAAAAGGGAGAGATAAAATTGAAGAGTAAATACAGGAGCCTGAGTATCTGAGCAATGGGCATTCAGAAGGAAGCAAAAGGACAGATGCAGCAGCATCAGTAGATAAAGCCTAGAGGGGGGAGGGAGGGAGGGGGAGAGAGAGAGAGAGAGAGAGAGAGAGAGAGAGAGAGAGAGAGAGAGAGAGAGAGAGAGAGAAAGAGAAAGAGAAAGAGAAAGAAATTGATCCATTTTCATCTGGCAGCCAGCAGGGAAGGGATGCCTTCAGTCCCAGGAAAATGCCAGGAACTAGATCTTGCCAGTTATTTGGATTAGCCTATGACAGGATTCTCCTAAGTCCTTCACAAAAGCTCATTTCAGCCGTCATCTTCATAGTGGGAGTCTAATCAGAGACTCCAGCTGACTGTGGCCAGACCTCGGATACACAGCCCTGAGAGCTAATACTTTGGTGCTGCTCTACACTGCCTGGTTTGTGATTGATTGTTTTGTCACAAAGACTTTACATCTTTCATGCTTTCTTACTAAGCTAAAACACTTTTCTAAGCTCAGTGTAATTTGACAAAAATTTAAAATCAGTTTATAATGAATCAGATAGAAGATTTCCAAATGAAATAAACACAGAAAAAATACATTTGGAGGCTCTTGATAGGTTGTGGAAAGATACTCTCTGGGTGATTCATTTTTGTAAATGAATACTTTGCACATGAGAAGTACATAGAGTATTGCTGACTCTTCTCCATCTGACCCTTATGAAATGTCACCTTGATGCAAGTTAGTGTGGAGCTTTTTCACTGTAATCCTATAAGTAACAAAGAACTTGTAAGTCTTTTACAGAGGCTGATCTGTTTGCTGAGCTTCCTCTCATTTTATTCTTGTAACATTTCAGATTAAAATACGTTTTATTGTAATCATGTAATCATTTCACCCTCTCTAGTCTTTCCTCACTATTATTGTTCATATTCTTCTAGACTCTTACAAATGCAACCAAGCCATCTTATTCTCATCCACAACATAAGTAATATAGCATTTCTTAAATAATTTAGACACAACTTCTGGTGTAACAAATTCCAAGGTTGTTTCATTAAAAGACATTTTGGATTTTGCAAATCTTGTGAGACAGTGTAAACTGGTAAACAGAATGTTGTGCAATATTAGAAGCTAGGGAACTAAACTCAGTTTTTAAATTTCAATAACTAGTATTCAAACTTTGGGCAAATCTTTTTCCTCTTTCCAGGATGTCTGTGACTCAAGGGAGCATTTTCATGCCATAGAAACCTAGGTCTTCCTAGGATTACAGGGTGTGCTTCAGTGATAAAAATATCAGGAGGCAGGGCCCAGCACAGTAACCTAGTAGCTAAAGTCCTTTCCTTGCCTGCACCAGGATCCCTTATGGGTGCTAGTTTGTGTCCCGATCCAAAGCCTTGGGATCCTGCACCTGTGTGGGAGACCCAGAAGAAGCACCTGGCTCCTGGCTTCAGATCGGTGCAGCTCCAGCCGTTGCGGCTGCTTGGGGAGTGAATCATTGGATGGAAGATCTTCCTTTCTGTCTCTCCTACTCTCTGTATACCTAACTTTCCAATAAAAATAAAACAAATGTTTAAAAAAGAAATATCAGGAGGCAAGGGGTAACTTTTGGATGCCCAGTCCTGTCTTCATTAATGCAGTTGTTTTATCTCTGTTCCCTTCACTAAGATGATTCAGATATAGGCTCCTTTCCCTAGACTATGGTTTCTTCTTTCTGAATTGAGTAATTGAAGAGACTCAGATGGGAGACCCAGAACAGAGTTGCCATTCAAGTCTAAACCCAGTCAACTTCTTGGTCTCTGTTCTGCTAAGGCTTTCTACTGATTGGATGAGACCCACCCACATTTTTTACTTAATATCTTCTGATGTCAATATTAACTTCATCCACAATGACATTTTCATATAAACATCCGGAATAATGCTTAACCAAGCATCTAGGTACTATGGCCCTCTATACAAGACACATAAAATTACATAATTACATAAAATTACATCACATCCTGTGAAGAAAAAACTAGGACATTAGAGCTCCGTGCCTATTCCTTTGCCAATAGATGGGAATGAGTATGTAGGACAAATTGTTGAGTGGATTTTATTTTATAGAAGGCAGTAAAGTAAGAAAAATAAAAGCTTTACTTGGAGGAGAAGAAACCATGACTTTTAAAAGTTAGAATGGCTCCTAAGTTAAAGCCCTTAAGAAAACAATTATTTTCCTCTGATTAAATTGTTGGGGCCAGTGAAGCTGACATGGTAATATAGAAGATAAAGCTATAGCCTACAATACTGGTATTCCTTATGGATTCCAGCTTGTGTCCAGCTGCTCTGCTTCTGATCTAGTTTCCTGGTAATGGATTGGGGAAAGTGGTGGAAGATAGCCCAAGCACTAGTGCCAATGCACCCATGTGGGAGACCTAGATGAAGATCTTGGCTTTGGCTTGGGAGGAAACCAAATAGAATATCTTTCTTACTTTCTTTTACCTCTGTAACTCTGAGTTTCAAATAAATAATTATTTTCCAAAATTATGAGTAAAATCATACATGTCAATTAAAAATGCTGGGCCTAGTGTTATAGAGAATACTTCCTTCCAAATGATACATTAAAAATAGATTTTTTTGAAAGATAAAGTTACAGAGAGAGAAGAAGAGACAGAGAGATCCTTCACCCACTAGTTCACTCCCCAAATGGCTGCAATGGCCTGAGTTGGATTAATCTAAAGACAGGAGCCAAGAGCTGCTGTCTCATCTCCCACCTGTGTACAGGGGCCCAAGGACTTTGGCCATTGCTTGCTGTATCCCCAAGCACATTAGCAGGGAGCTGGATTGGAAGTGGTGTATCCAGGACTAGAACTGTACCCATATGGAATGCTGGCTCCATGATGTGGGGCCCGCTAAATGATACCTTTTGTTGAGCAACTATCTCTGTCCTCCTAGAGATCCACGGGTTAACTCAAGTGGCAACCTTTAATAAGTCGTTGCCCCTTTTTGCCTTCCAGTTTTTCCTAGCTGTTATCTAACTTTTCTTTGTTATTTCTCCCATCTTTGTTCATTTGTTGCTATTATCTCCAGCAACTTTTTCATACATTGCGACATTTGAAATAGATTGACAAAGTCTTGATAGATTGTTTGATATAAACATCATATGTGTGGATATATGTTTACATTTGTTCATTTGGAAATTATCTGAAATGAGAGAAGAGGCAAGGTAATCTCATGTCATTGATAAATAGATTAGGGAATCAAATATTTAGCTTTATTGGTAGGCCTAATAAAAAAAGAAAAGGTTTGCTTTTCTCAGAGGTCCAAATGAAATTTATACAATTTACCAACGTATGTCACTGAATTAAAACAGTCTGTGTAGTTGTAGCTTCACTTGCAGTAGATTTTCAGCCACCGGACAACATCTTAATGCTTGTTAAATTGTTCTGTTTTATCTATCTTAAGAGTTCTGGAGCTAACCAGATTTGAAATGCCTTTAAAAAAAGAAGTGTTTTATCCTGAAATGACGTGCAAGATATGTTTGCTTATAATGACACCAGATTCCCCAGACAGCAATAACAAAGTTTCTCAAGGTCTCTGAAGAGCTAATTTGTATTCTTCCGACATGGTTCCTTGCCTAAGAACTGCCGGCTTCTTGTGCTGGGCCAAGGGTATGACTGATTTATCGGTGTGTAGCCGGCTGCCTCAAGACATTGATGTTTTATCTCTTGAAAAAAGAGACGATGAAAGAGACATCAATAATATTTTTGAAAAGTAAAAATATCTAGTAGAAAACTCTGGAAAAGAGAGCAAAAGAATTTAATGCTTTCAGAGTAATTAACTGGTAGGAAAAAGAAATTAGTCAAGGTTATAGCGAAGAGAACAATCTCCTGAGCAATGATACTTCCGTCTCTTAGGAAACAGCCAAGGACCACTCAAAGCATCAGCAGCTTTGGAGAAAGACCCCAGGGCCTGTCCAATAACTTGATTTGCATCACGTTGGAGGTGAGAATGGTGATGTTCAAGAGGTGCCTTTGAGATGGGTGCATTCTCCCCTCCCCCACACATGCCTTCTTCTAGACATAAAGGGTGAAATGAGCAGATTTTAAAAATTTGAGTACAGCATTCTGTAGTTAATGTTTCTGCCTCCACAGAACATTCTTTTTTCTCTCCTGCTCCTTTCCCAGCTGTGTTAAAACTTTAAGGACTCTTCCTTATTTTTTTGTGTCTCTGGAAACTCACATTGGTCTTGGAATAAGAGTGAATGTCCAAGGCATCTTTGTCAAATTGGGCTAAATTAATTTCTTCATATTTCTGGACTATCATCTGGTTTTTGCCTAAGCTGCTCTTGTGGAATTTGGGGATTACTACAATTGATATCTTTTTAAAGCCCAGAAAGCAGCAGGCAGCTAAGCAGCAGTCACATAAATAGTAACACCATCTGTTTTTATGAAATCAACCTAGAAGAGAAGACTTGGAGGAAAATTTCAGGATTGAATAACTTCCACTTGTATACTAACTTTGAGTCTACAGAAACAGTGACATTCTTTCAGTGTCTATCAAAAGAGATTAAATGTTAATTTCTAGTGGGCTTAATGCAATTTAAATTTCCCAGAATGTCTTTCCTAATCTCTCTCCTGAAGCCAGCCAAGCAATTCTTAATCTTCTGTTGTGCTCACACACTGTTGTTCTGCTTTACCAGACCCAAACCAAATTGTCTACATGTGGTTACTCCTGGTATTGACCTTGTGAGGGGTTGGAAACAGAGATCAGAAATTAAAAATCAAAGGAATATGTTCCATTACGAATGACACCCCAAATCTGGTCTATATATCATTGGTTTTATGGAGTGTCTTTAGTGCACTGCTTGTATTGAAGGATCCCTAAAACCAATGTTAGGTTCCATGATTAGCTAGCAGGACTCGCAGAACTGAGGAAAGCTAGTTTATTTCTGGGTACAGCTTATTTTGCAGTAGGATCAGATCAGAATCAGTAGTGGAGAAAGGCACTCACGGCAAAGATCCAGCAGACCCAAGGATTCTGGTTGATTTCTTTCAGAAGTGTCACGTGGACAGTGCTCAGCAACAACATGTGATAACATGCATGGAGTATTCCTGACTGTGGAAACTTTATTGTCATGGGCCTCATGACTGGCCCATGTTCCTCACGGGGCCGGGCTGACACCACATGGCTCAAAACCCTAGCCACAAATCACACTGTCAGCATAAACTGCCTGGTATGATCCAAGATCCTATGCAAATAAAATGGTCTTCAAATGTAAGATATTCCATGGGTGCAGTGATTATCCAGGAACGTGGCAAGGGCAAGGGCAAACTATCTGTTGGAATGAGTTATGGTATAGATGACACAGAAAAGCTGAATTAATCCTTAATTGCAGCAATATTAATAGGAAAGCTATACAGCTTCGGCAACTGCATATTAGACATGGATTTTGGGATTCTCTTGAAAAACTGCGGGGTCTGACCGGTGCTTTCACCTGGCTGCTACTGGCTGAGCTGAGCAGCTCTTCTGGCCTTCCATTCCAGTTTGCCGTGCTCCTTTAGGATAATACTCACTGTATTTCACTCAGTTATATGACTTTCACCTTCTGCTCAGTGTTAAATTAGAGACAGCATGTACGTCTAGAAATCCTGCTTTGCCTCCAGTCCAGATCTCTGCTAATGTATCCCGAGAGGCAGCAGATGACAACCCAAGTACAGGGTTCCCAGTCACTTGCATGGGAGATCAGGATAGAATTCCTGGCCCGTGGCATTGGCCTGACCTAGTCTTACCTATTGTGGGCGCTTAGGGAATGAAGCAGAGCATGGACATTCCTTCTCTCTCTTTCTCCTTCATTCTCTATAATTCTGCCTTTCAAGTAAAATAAATGTGTAAATAATTAAAGAAAAAAGCAATTGGGTCAACTACAGGAGTGAGAAGAAGCAGAAGGCTCCCCTGGAACAGATTTTTTGTTTATTTATTTATTTTGCAAAATGTTTTAGTCCAGACATTACTGCAAACATTTATGTATTTTTTAAAAATTATCTTATGTGTATCATTTCTCAATGATTCTCAACAAGATTAAAGAAATAAACATTGCATCTTCTTTTGGTAAGATCCTATTCAGTGGCACAAGGAAACTTGAGGTTGAGAATAAGAACCTAAACTTTTGGATTAAGATAGCAAATCTTATCTCACTTCTAGCGTTGTTTTATGTTTTGAGTTAGGCTGCAATGATAGCAGGCCTTAGACTCAAAATGCCATATAGTCAAATTTTTGCAAAGTATTAGTACTTTGGTTTCACTTACAGATATTCCATTCTCACTCTATGTAGGTTATATTTTTATTTTGCTTCTCTTATTGAATTGGTATATTTGTACCCCCACGGTATTTGTATCTGCTGGTTAAACATCTGGAATCTCTTTATAGATCTTTACGTGACAATTACATAAATCATAACACCTTTCAAGATTTCTGCTGATAATGATTTCTAGATTGTGCCTTGAGAAAGGGACTAGGCATTGCATGTACTTGTCCTAACTTGGAATTGTCCTTAAATTTTCCTTTGTGTGGCTCTTTCTCATAATATCAAATCCTGTGGTCAATGTAGAGGAAGGAAAGATTTGTACAGTGAGTTGATGTTACAGATTTTAGTTCTTTCATTAACACTTATTTTGAGAAAAAACTCCACTAGTTTCCTAACTTAAAAGCAGTGATTACTGAAAGAATTTGGGGGCTGATGCTGTGATGTAGTGCATCCCTTATAGGCGACTGTTATTGTCTCAGCTGGCCTGCTTCCAATCCAGCTCCCTGCTAATGGCTTGGGAAAGCAGCAGAAGATAATCCAAGTATTTGGGCTCCTTCCGCATGCATGAGAGACCCACATGAAACTCCTGGCTTCTGCCTGGTTCAGCCCTGGCTGTTGTGGTCACTTGGCGGAGTGAACCTGTGAATGAAATCTCTCTTCCTCTTTGTCTTTTCCTTCCTCTTTGTAGCTCTGACTTTCAAATAAACAAATAAACAAATCCTAACAAAATAGTCAAGGAAACATGGCATTTAAAATACAACATGTGGTTATAATGTGATAAATTATAGTGTGCAAAAATTACAAAAAAATTAAGGAACACTGTACGAAGTATGATAAAGTAAAAAGCAAGATCTTTGTCTAGAATTAGTAATTATCAAATGCTTAAGTTCTATGAATAGTGATATACCTAAAGCCATTAAAAAGCCAAATTTAGCACTGAAAGTCTTACAGAAATCTAAACTTATTAGATTTTTCACCTCTAACCTTTTTCTCCCTCCACTGAAAAAATTGTTTTTGTAATGTGATTTTGTATAATCAAGTTTTTAAAATATAAGGATCACTTTGTAACAGAACAGATAAGATTTAATGTGACACTAATGGTATACACAGACTAGAAAGAGACAGGGAAAAATATTTGTGAATATTCGAGGCATTTCCTTTAAACCTTGAGATTTTGTCTTACAAGCCAGCGTTAGCATATTAATAACTCATTACTTTTGACAATTAAAAGCAGGAAAATTATTTCTTTGTTTCAAAAATTTATGACAAACAAGTACTTGTACTTAATAAGTGCTGTCCGCATAAATTAAGTATGACATTTTACATATGGTTGTATGTATGATTAATCTTTTATTCTCCCAATGCTCTCCATCTCTACACTCAAATGGTATTTATTTTAAGGTTTCTGTTCTTTCCCTGCTCAGATAGCAGGGCTCCTATTGGATGATAAATGTGATGGAAATCATGTATAAAAATACAGTTGGCAAAGGAGCAGGGGAAAAGGGTGGAAGAAGTTCTGTGTCAAGGGAAGGGATATTTTGTGTGTAAGGACTCCAGAAGGCAATAAGATGTTGGGTAGTATTTCTCCATGATTTGAAGGAATGTCATGAAATGTGTTAATCATTAAGGGAGCCAAGCACTTTTGGACTCTCATTCATGTGCTATCTTTAAGTAAATCTGAAGCTGGTACTTAGCCTGCTAGAGATTTCCTGCTGACAATGAAGAAAAAGAGTCACTATTTTTAATGATGTTATTGTGAAACCTTTGTGAGTAGGGCACATTGCCTGCATTTGAGAACTATTTTACTGCTTTTATTTCAGGAATGTTAACAGCATATTCAGTTTTGAAAGGCTTCCAGTTAATGGGCTTAAGGGGGGCTGGTGCTGAAGTCAGGGAGTGAAAGGGATAAAACAGAACTGGTTTTAAAATTCTCTTTCCTGACCTCGCCAGAAAGTTTTCTGTAGTTCAAATTCTCCTTCTAGACAAAGTATCATAGGAAGCATGGCATATATTTTTCAAAATACGCCTTAATTGTATAGGGAAAAGCCCAAACTTTTTGTAACATAGTAAAGATGTAGTGCTAGCATTTAGAGAAAATGTCTAGGTCATTTTTAAGTGAAGCTAGATAAGCTTTGTATTTTAAATTTACATGTATTTTGTTTGAGAGCTCTAGAGAGAAGGAGAGATCTTCTACTTACTTGCTCATTCTACAAATGCTTGCAATAGCTTGTGCTACCCCAGGCTGAAGCCAGGAGCAGCTAAACCAGAGCCTCCTTCATGGATGGCAGAGACCTCAACACTTCACGCACTCTGCTGCTTCCCAGGATGCGCATTATCAGGAAACTGGAATCCGTTCTGACCTGCGTAATCCAGGCACTCCAACATGGGAGCCCCAAATGATTTCTTGACAAACATGTTAAATGATCACACCATGCTCTTTGTTTTAAATTTTGCTACTCTTGAAGATACATATCTTTATAGAACCTTAGATGCATATATATGTACACACACACACACACACACACACACAGAACCTCCAAAAAGCATTTGTCACACAAATGCAATTCTCAGAGTCCGTATGGGATTTACTTGTATGGATATCCCTCAAATGACCTGATCAGGTTAATATACATTCTGGAGAAGTGGGCAAAGCTGAGCCCTTAGAGACTACCACCTATATCATCTCTGAATTTCCTCCTGTTGATATGGTACTTGGCAGGTAACAGGTATATCAGTTTTTTAGCTTGACCAACTGGGAAAGAGGAATGCACAAATACTACCATTGATGTATACATAGATGAACTCCTTTGATTTTCAAACCTCAACTAGGTACCATTTTAATCTGTTCAATCGCAGGTAATGTAGCTTGTCCAAGGCCATATAACATAATACAGAAGTTGTAGGGATGGGATTTAAAAACAAATTCTTTCATCTCTTCTACTAACTTGCTTTTGCTGCAGCTTCTGATGCGTGCACTCTTGGAAAGTTCCAAGTCTATAGTGAGAGTGCTGTCTGAGATGTCGTGGTTTTGCTGTCACAGCCCAGTTGTCCTCATGTGTGCTCTGAGTTTCTACCCTGGAAAGATTTCTTTTTTCTTTTTTAAGAAAGCAAACATGTCCAAATGGTAAAGGAAGCTAAGAAGCCTTGGAAATCTCTTCTTTTTTGAGAAAGCTTCTGAATGTGGAGGATGCAGCCTAGTGCTTTGAGAAGGGGGCATGGATAAGCTTGGTGGGCGACTGTTGACAGGGCCAATTGCATCACTTGTTCTCATAGTGAAACCATCTTCTTTTCTTTGAAGTCGATGCTCGGTGTTCTGTTCTAAGTTTAGGTTTTTGTTAAGCTGCTTTGGAGCAGTTTCTCAGGAAACCAGTCACGCAGGGTTCTTAGGTCAGCTATTAGAAGTTGTGTGTATTGTTGTAACAAAATGGGAAAAATCTGACGGGGGGGGGGTATGAGCTTGTGGGGGAGGATATCCCAACCTATACAAAATTGTAAAAAAAAAAATAAAAAAAAAAGTTGTGTGTAAATTAAGAGAAACTGGTTGTGTGCTTGGGGCGGGGGACAGATGGGAAGGGGCAGTTTCAGTGCCCCCAGCAGGAGTGGCCTGTGTATTTATTCCTTTCACAACTTCCACTAGGAAGGTGAGCCTTTCATGGCCCTCAAAAAAGTGCAAGAACAAAACACACATTTTTTAGTTATCAAAGTTCCATGCATACATAGTTACTTAATGTCTTCCTCAGAAACCTCTAGGATAACTAATGTGTCATGAAGTTAAATACCATGAAGTATTTGAGTCACATAAATATATGGCAAATTGACAAGAACAGTGATCAAAGTAAACACATCTAATAAAACTTTTGCCACATAGTTATCACTCAAATTGTGAGATGCTCCCTGTCCTTGAGGGATGCGTGTGTGTGTGTGTGTGTGTGTGTGTGTGTGGTGGGTGGATGTGGCTTGATACAGTGGTCTGAAAGTGATGGGATAATCCTGCAGTGAGCAGAGACCCTGACATTATTATCATCTATATGAACTCTGGAAAGTAGTGTCAAGCGCAAGAGAAGGAGCCGGTAGGTGAAGTTTACCAAGAGCTTATCTAGGGAAAATGCAAGATCTTAAAGTCAGGCCAAGAGTTCAGTTAAGAATCAGAATTACTAGTTTTTGCTTCTGTACCAGTACCAGACTGTTTTGATGACCACTGCTCTGTAGTATGTATGTCTCAAGGTCTGGAATTGTGACTCCTCCAGCTTGATTTTTATTCTTCAGGATAGCTTTGGCGGTTCGTGGTCTCTTGTGTCTCCAGATGAACGTTTGTATCTTGTTTTATATTTTTTTAAGATTTACTTATTTTTATTGCAAAGATTTATTTATTTTTATTTTTATCTTTATGGACATTTTGATGATGTTGATCTTGTCGATCCAGGAACATAAGTTTCACCATTTTTCAATGTATTCTTTTATTTCTTATTTTAGTGTTTTGTAATTTTCTTTTTTTAAAAAAGATTGATTTATTTTTATTGGAAAGTCAGGTTTATAGAGAGTAGGAGAGACACTTTACCAAAGCCTGCAGCTGCTCATTTTTTGCATAAAAATTAGGCTTAAGCTTCACTTTATTTTTTAGTGATCAGTGTACAATACAATATGCAACCAGTCATATACTGCTTTAATCCTCCCCAAATGCATTATTAACTTAAAGATGTAATTTATTTCTTTATTTGAATGGGAGTGATGGAGAGACAGAAACACATAGAGATAGGGTTTCCAATTCTTGGTTCATTCCCCAGATGACCACAGCTACCAGGCTTCTACTGGCTAAAGTCAGGGGTCAAAAATTCCATCCTGATCTCTCATGTGAATGGTAGGGCACCAAGAACATGCACCCTGTTCTGCTGCCTTCCAAGACCCAGCTATTACAAGCATTTGGACACTGATCCAGCAGTTGGAACATACATTCATTCTCTCTCTCTCTCTCTCTCTCTCTCTCTCTCTCTCTCCCCTCATGTGGAATATTCCACCTTGTTGCATATCCACTGATCAAGTACAGTTGAGATTCCCTCTTTTCAAGCATAAACTAAACATAGAGTCCAACATCTTATAGTCCAATCTAGTTCCTCAGCTTCCTGGTGAGACCCTGTCCAGTCCGAGGGCAGAACCATCAGATTATCAACCCGATCAATTAAAGGCTCCAACATACCCTCAGCAACAATTAACTTCGTTGTGTAACTAATAGTTATGGTATTGAGTAACCAGTATGTTAAAAACAATTGCAATTTCTTAACCATCTTCTGTGATCACCTCATTGTCAATTCAGTTTTAGTTTATACACAACATATAACATAATATAGCAGTATAACATTCTTAACCGGTGATTTGAAAAAGGTATAAAACAAAGTTTTACACAACCATATTAGCATCAATACTGATATAGAGGTTTCTTTCTTTTTTTTAAATTTTAACTCCAATATAAAATAGAGAACTTGTGGTATTTGGTTTTTGGGTCTGACTTAATTCATTCAATATGATATTTTCCAGTTGTGTCCATTTTGCTGCAAATGGTAGAATTTCATTCTTTTCTAACAGCTGAATAATATTCCATTGTGTGTATTTGCCATGTTTTCTTTATCCCTTGATCTAATGATAGACACCTCAGTTGATTAAAAATTTTAGCTATTATGAGCAGTGCAACTACAAATATTGTGGTGCAAGAATCTCTGATGCATATTCAATCTTTTGGGCAAATACTCTGTAGCTAATTTGTTGGATCATGTGACAAGTCTATTTCTAGTTTTTAAAAAAGTCTTCACACTGTTTTCCATAGTTGCTGAAATAATTTACATTCTCACCAAAAGCGTGTAAGTGTTCCCCTTTGTATTCTCACCAGCATGGCATTCTGACAGGAGTGAGCGAATATTTCATGTCAGTTTTGATTCACATTTCTCTGTTTGGTAGTGATGTTGATCATTTTTCATTATTTATTGGCCATTTATATTTCTTCCTTTTTAGGATTTATTTTTTATTTATTTGAAAGCAGAGTTATGGAGGGGAGTTGGAGGAAAGAGGGAGGGAAGGCGGAAAGGAGAGACAGGCAAAAGAGAGATCCTTTCCCTATGGTTCACTCCTGAAATGGCCTCAAGGGTTGGCATTTGACCAGGCAGAACCCTGGGCCCAGGAACTCCATCTGGGTCTCTGAAGTGGATTTCAAGGGTCATCTACCACTGCCTCCCCAAGCACATTAGCAGGACCTGAATCAAAAGTGAAGCACCAGGACTCAAAATGATGCCAATATGCTGATGCTGCAGATGGTAGCTTAACTCACTGCATCACAACACTGTTCCCTGTATTTCTTCTTTTGATTCCTGTCTGTTGAACTTCTTTGCCTGCGTATAAATTTTATTGGTTGTTTTTTGTTGTTCATTTTTTAAAAGCTGTTGATACATTTGGGATCTCAATCCTTTGTCAGACAGTTGAGTCACAGGTTTTTTTTGTGATTCTGTTGGATGTTCTGTTAGTCTATTGATCATCTTCTTTGCTGGGTGAAAACTTTTGAATTTGATATCGTTCCACCTGTTTAATTTTGCTGCTGTGCCTGGTGAGTCTTCTCTAAGAAACCATCAGCCTACACCAATGCCAGGAGTGCTTTCCCTAAGTTCTCTTCAAGGAACTTCAAGATCTCAGGTCTCAAATTTAGATTGTTTTAATCTTGAGTTGAGTTTTGTATATGGTCAGAGAAATGAATCTACTTCATTATTCTCTAAGCAGCCATGGAATCAAGTCATGCAGAGGTGAGACCCAATGCTTCCAATTTCACTTCTTTTGCTGTGTGTAAATGGTCTGTGTGTAGCGAAAATGTTTGCATCCCCCATGAAATCTTGGAATGTGTCCATTTGGACTGAACTCAAGAATGGTTAAAGAGAGAAGGGAAAAACACTACTCTAGGTAAAAGAAATCATAAGTTTTGTAAGTTCTCCAGAGGGGCATCGTGTACATTGACGATGAATTCTGCTATTTTGGCTTTAAGAGAAGCTGGGTCTGTGTAGGCAAGCAGACAATGGCATCAGTGAGGTTGAGTTTGTGGGCATTGACCCCATTCTGGCTCTTCTGGGCTGCACATGCCTGAGTGTTTCCACCCAGCTCAGGTATGCTTGTAATAGTTGGAGATTCTGGGATCGATTTCCTAGGCTTCAAACAGCCAAAAGCCAGAGTATTCATATTTCATTCCCAGCTTCACCACAAATCTAAGCTATTGCCAAATATCCCAGGACCTGAGTCCAGAGTTTATTCCTTACGGACTTTCTCATAATGTGTTATTTTTGTGAATATCTTGGGATTGGATAACAGAATGTTTTAATTTAACCAAAAGGCAATAACAGATCATTAGATGCTACTTGTGTCTGTATAGGAACAGTGGTGTTTTCAGGAAGAATTAGGAGTATGAGACTAAGGAAGGGCTGCCAATTTCAGACAATAAAATCAGACTTCTGGGCAAATGAGTTCTGGGTAAGACGTAGTTTACAATGTACTTTTACCAACAGATTGGAGAATTCCAGTTCATCCACTTGCTGATAGATTGTTTCTTTTGAACAATAAGGGCAGCAAAGCCAATCCAGAAAGCAAGAAAGTACCGAAGACGGTTAATGTGTTCTTCACGTTGCCATGGGCACGAACAGCTCTGTGGGCTGCCTCAGCCTGTTGGTGGGGGCTAGCAGAGGAAAAAGGAGCAAAGTATACTGGTGCAATGAAATCTTACAGGGAAGCTAAGACTTACAGTGTATTCTTGCAGGATGTCTGCCTTGTTTGTTTGGCATGATAATAATTTTGGACTAAAAAGTGATAAAGTCAAGGGTTGAGAATAGTGAATTGGTCAATTAGATTTCCAAAGATCCTGTCTTCTCCTATTTCATGTCACTCTCTTATTACCTTGGAATTATCTCCTTTCTCATGATGGCTGCTCCTGAGTCACTATTTTCTGGAGGCACTTCCAGATGTTAATGATAAAATCAAAAGTTTTATTTTTGTGGTAGTGCCAATGACAGATTATTGCACCAAATTTTCTCCTCCCAATTAATATCTGTAATTTCTTTTTAAAAATAATTGATCAAGTGATTTTATGATGCAGTTCCATAGGCTCTGGGGTTTCCCTTCTCCCTCTCCAAGTCACATTCTTCCATTGATTTTGCCCTATATTATTATAATAGCAAAGTCCTTCAAAAATAGTCATAAGTCCAACATTCTGCTATTAAAGTGTATCCTGACATTGTAGATAAGGACAATGGCAGTGTCCAGCATTCTATTGTCAAGATATATTTAACAGCTTCATTGGGAGTCCATCTTTGATTTGGAAGTAGAGATGCATGCTACTTCTTATTGTCACATATTGACAGTATTACAGTCTCTAAAGTACTGTTTCCCTAGATGATTATATCTACATGCATGTTTGCTTACATAAATGTTGATGTTATATTTTGCCTTATATTACAAAGAACATATGATATTTGTCCTATTGGAGTTAACTTTTTAAACTGAGCATAATGGTCTTTAGTTGAGATCATTTTGTTGCAAATGTAGGATTTTTTGTTTTGTTTTTAATGTCTGAATAGTATTCCATAGATAGATGTGCCACAGTTTCTTTATCCACTCCTCTTTTGGTTGTTCATTATATGATTTGATCTTCTTTTGTTATTTTATTGGAATATACTCCATGTTTGCTTTTGGTTTTGTTAGGTATTATTCCTTTTCTCTCTCAAGGGAACTTCCTTAAGTATAAGCTATAAGTCAGTTCTAGAAGAGGTGAATTCTTTCAGCTTTACTGTGAAAGAGTTTTGTTTCATTTTCAAAGACAAAGAAAAGCTTTGTTGGGTATATTATTCTGGGTTGACAATTTTTTCCTTTTAAGTCTGGTATATGTCACTCCATTTTCTTAAAGCCTGTAGAGTTTGCTCTGAGAGGTCAGCTGTGAATTCGATTGAGGTTCTCTCCATATTAATTGTTTTTTTTTCTTGTGCATATTTAAAGATCTTTTTCTTGTGTTCGATTGAAGAGAGCTTGATTATCCTGTGTTATGGCAGAGATTGCGTTTGTTCAACACTACTGGGAGTTCTGTGCTGCTCCTGTATTTTGTTTCCTAATTCTTTCTCTGTATTAGGGAAGTTTTTCTTTATTATTTCATTGAAAACATCTTTGAGCTCAGCTTCTCTTTCTGTGCCATATGGAACTTGCATAACTCTTATATTCAACCTTTTAATACTGTCCCTAAATTCTTGGATACTTTTCTTTGCTTGACTCATTCCTTTTCCGATTGTTACCCAATTGTTGCAAGAAATGTCTTTCAATTCTGTGACTCTTTGTTTCACCTTTCCATTACTGAGGCTCTCCACTGAATTTTTAATTTGTAGTATTGTGTTTTTAATTTCTCATATATTAAATTTCATTTGATTCCTTGTTATTTTCTGTGTAACATTTTCTATTTCTTTGATGTCTCCCTTAGTTAACTCTGAAAAGGTTGTTGCTCATTTGTGAGGTAGGCATCAGTAATGTTCTTTGTGTCTCTGTCTCTTCTTTTGCTCCTGGTCATTGCACTTCTGGTGAGCAGATTTTTCTCCTTAGGGCAGGTTTCTAAGCCTTGTCACCCATAGGTCTATAGGTCACTTTTATTGATTGTGCTTGGTATCCATTTCTTTATTTGCAGTTACTTGTGCCAATCCCAGCAAGTTGTAGTCCCTGGCTCTTGAGCTAGGCCATCTTTTTTCCTAATACCTGTAATTTCAACAATAGCTCCCTGTAACTCTGCCTAAAGGGTGGCCCATAATCAAAGTTGAGGTTCCTTGCTCTTGTTAGAAATAAAAGGTGAATAAAACACAACTGGTGCCTTGAACAAATTACCGAAGATGTTCTTGGGATGAAATTGTTCTTGTCTTCTGGGAGGAATAGGTCATTTGCTGTGACAGTGTGAGGCCCATATATCAAGGTATGAGTGTGAGATCCTGTGGGACATGCTGACCCTGCTACTGCTTCCCATTCTATTATCTAAGTGTTGTCTCTTCTAATACACTTTGAGGTCCTTGCTCAGAAAATGAGTCTGACATGTGTCCATACATTTTGTTACCAACCAGCTAATCTGACTATTCAAACCCTGGCTTGACAACCTACTGGCTATGACCTTAGCACATGTATTTGTTGCTGTAAACTCCAATATCCTTGTCTGTGATCAGAAAGAAACAGCAGTCCCTCATGCTTTTATTATGTTGGGGAGGATTTAAGAGGATAAGTCATATACCCATGTTCTTGGTACATAGAAAACAAATGCAACAGATAAAAATGGGTGTGCAACACAGCTTAGCCTTTATGTGAAAATGTGAAAGAGAATCAAAGAAAATGGATTAAACTCCCAAAGCATAATGAACAGTGTCGGGCTCTCTTGATGTCTCAGAGATCTTCCATCTACTGGTTTACTTCGCAGATGTTCACAATAGACTGAGTTTGGCTGGGTGAGGCTGGTCTCCTGCATTGGTGTCTAGGACACAAGAGCTTGAGCCACCACCTGCCTCCCAGGGTGCAGCACATTAGCAGGAAGCTTGGATGAGACAAGTCAGAATTTTAACTCAGGCACTTCATTTTTTTGTTTTTTTTTTAAAAAACATATTTTATTTATTATTGTTATTGTCATTTTATGATACAGTTTCATAGGCCCCGGGATTCACTTATTCTCTCCCTGACCCCCTCCCCCACCTAGTTCCTCTATATTATTACTAAAGTATAGTTCTTCATATACAGTCATATGTCCATTATTGTGGGCATGGACAATGACAGAGAGTCCAGCATCCTATTGTCATATAGTTAACAGTTTCATTGGGAATCCATCTTTAGGCTGGAAGTAGAGATGCATACTGCATTGTATATTCATATCTGGATATGTTAGTCTCCATTTCACAGTTAATATACATCCCCTTAAATGAAAAGCCACAATACAAAATCAACAATAGGAAGAAAAGTAGAAATTAACAACACCATGAAGGTAAATAACATGCTACTAAATGACTAATGTGTTGCTGAAGAAGCATCTGATGGTTCACTACCTAAATGGCTACAAAGGCTAGAGCTGAGCAGATCTGAAGCCAGGAGCCTGGAGTTGTTTTTTTTTTGGGGGGGGGGAGTCTCTCATGTGGGTACTGGGTCCAAAGTACTTGATCCATCCTTTGTTGCCATTCCAGGCCATTAGCAGGGAACTGGATTGGACATGGAGTCCAATCAGTGCCCTTATAGGCTGAGACCAGCTATTCCAATGTGCCTGCCTAATTGTACCTCAAATTTCTGTGATATAACTTTATTTAATAATCTGTATATGAGTGAAATCATGTGTTGCTTGTTTTTCTATGCATGACTTATTTCACTTAATGACTTCCACTTCTATTCTTGTTGCAAATGGCAAGATTTCATCCTTTCCATGGATGAGTGGTATTCCATTGTGTGCGTATGTACTACATTGCTTTTCACCAATCATTATTGGATGGACTCCTAGGTTGTTTATATCTCTTGGCTGTTGTGAATAGTGATGCAGTTGACATGGGAATAGTATTGAGCCTTTGACAAACAGATTCAATTTCCATGGTTATATACACAGTAGTGCAATCGCTGGATCATACGTTCCTTCTATTTTTAGTTATTTGAGGAATATCCATACTGTTCACTACAATGACTGTGCTAATTTATATTCCTGCTAAAAGCATATATCCTTTACACCCTTGCCAACATTAGTTTTCTTTTTGATAGCAGCAATCATGCTAGAGGGAGGTGATGTCTCATTGTTGCTTTAATTTCCCTTTCTGATAAGTGATGTTGAGAATTTCTTTAGCTACCTGCAGCTATCTGTATGAGAAATATCTGTTTAGCTCTATTGTCTATTTTTTTAAAGTTGCATTTTTTTTGCTGTTGATTTGTTTGAATTCCAAATATATTCTGGCCGTTGGCCCCTTGTCAGTTGCATGGTTTGTAGACATTTTCTGCTCTTCTGTATGATATTTTTTCTCTCTAATAATTGTTCCGTTTGTTGTGCAGAGCTCTTTAGTTTGGTGAAATCCCATTGTCTAATTTTGCTTTTATTTCCTGTTTTATTTTTGGCCCCTGACCCCCTACATCCTTGCCCGTTCCCGTGTCCCGAAGCATTTTCCCTATCCTTACTTCCAGGACTTTGCAAACTTCAGCTCTTACATTTAGATCTTTAGTCCATTTTGAATTGAGTTTTACACATGGGGAGAAGTAGGGTCTGGTTTCATTCTTATTCGCATGATACCCATTGATGGTTTTTTTTAGAATGGGAGAAGTATTGATCTGTCTCATTTTATACCTGTAAGTCTCTTCTGGATAGCTAAAGCATCTTGAAGAAAGTGAAGATTGAATGTGAGGGGAAGCTAACCATGTGGCTTGTATCTGTCTGTAAATCCTAGTTGGAGTGCTGAAAACTATAGCCTGTAGGGGGTGGTGGTTACATGCTAATCCAGAGAGTAGACTAGTGTACTTGATTCTTTGTATACTACAGTTTGGTGTATGAAGGGCAGAACTTTAGTTATATTCCTCAGAAATGATCAATGCATTTCATCAAATTTAAGATGTTACTGGTTATAGAATGCATCATTGCTTTAATCATAGCCAAAATGTCTCTTACCAATCATTTCAATTGTGAGACACATCGATATTAGAGATGTCAGAATATTAAAATAATTACAACAGTGTAAGCTGAGAATTGAATGAAACAGATTTTTACCTTAATGCTCTTAAGAGATTGATCCTTCTAATCATCAGATGTCAGTTTTCAAAATAAATGATGTAACTGAAAATGTCTATTTAAACTATGGTTTAATTATCATAGTTTTAAAGTGCAATATTCACTTCACCTAACATATGTGTCATGCAGGAGAGCTTTGTAGTTTCATGTACTTTATCACCAGCTCATGTTGAGTCCATCAAACTCAATATATACCAATGAATGTCTCATTTGCTCCTTAAAACTTCTCCCTTCAGTTACTTTTATTTTAGTGAATGACATTTCCATTCATTAATTTGCCCTGGAGTCATCTTTCCTCCTCTCTTTATTTTGTTCCTTTTATTTTCAGCTCATCAGTGAATTCTTTTCTCCTCCTTCACACTTGCTCAGAGTCCTACCTCTTCTAGCAGCATTATTTCCCACTTGCAGTAAATAGTTTTTCTGCCTCTTCCTTCACCTTCCTAAACTCATTATCTATGCTTTGGTTGTAAACATGCTCAGATAATACCTTCTAATGACTTTGCAATTCTCTAGAGTAAAATCCAAAGTCCTTGCCATGGACTGTAGGGTACCACATGGCTTTGGCTTCTGTTATCTCTTGGAGTTCATCCTTGACCTTTCCCTAATTCCACTGGCTTCTTCTGTGTGCTTCTCACTCTTGGCATTTGGTGAATATTTTTGCTGTCCCATAGAATGTTTGGCAGCATTCCTGTACTCTACCTAGTTGGTCCCTGAGTTGAGACAAAAATATCTTCAGAGGTGACAAGTGGGCATGCCAGTTAAGACACCACCTTATCGGGGCGTTGGAGTTTGACTCATGGCTCCACTATTGCACTTCTAGCTGCCTGTGAACGAGTGACAGCAGATGACTGCTCATGTTGTTGGGTCCCTCCAACCCACATTAGAGACCTGGATGGAGTTCTTGGCTTTGGCTTGGCCAGCCTTGGCCACTGTAGTCATTTTGGGAAGTGAACTAGTATATAAGAGAACTCTCTATATCAAATAAAGTAAATTTAAAAAATAAACATAAAGAAGAGTAGAGAAGAAGCTGTGCTTAAAATTCTGATTCTAGAAATTGCCAAGTGCCTTCCAGGGCCAAGCTTGCCCCTGGCAGAGAACCCCTGCTCTAGAATACCAAGTACTTTCCTTCCGCAGGGCTTGGAACCCTTGATTCTCTCTATCTGCAGCACCCTTGTACTCTCTGCCCACAGCATCCATGGTTCTCTCTGCCCACAGCACCCTTGTACTCTCTGCCCACAGCATCCATGGTTCTCTCTGCCCACAGCATCCATGGTTCTCTCTGCCCACAGCACCCTTGTACTCTCTGCCCACAGCATCCATGGTTCTCTCTGCCCACAGCATCCATGGTTCTCTCTGCCCACAGCACTCTTGATTCTTTCTAGCCACAGCACTCTGACAGCAGACAGTTCAGGCCTGCCCTCTTAATGAGGCCTCTGTTTCAGTATTACCTTCACAGGAGCTTGACCTGCCACCTTCACATAAATCTGGATGTGGACTTGCCATCCCATACTTTTCCACCCCTTCCAACCTGACCAGCTTTTGTCTTGGTTCCCATTAGTGATGCCTGATTGAACACAGGTGATTCCTTTAACGTGCAGGGCCTGAAATTAGGAGAAAGCCTTGGTTTCGTTATCTATTCCTCCCCTGAGAAGTGGGAGGACCTTCATTGGTTGCTAATTTTGATGAGAATATCCTGGTGTTTCTGGATTAGTCTTCAGTTGGAGATGTGTTTCTCATAGTGTGGGGCTGGCTCTGGTTTTAGTGCTGTCTACACTAAATGGGTAAGTTGGTTTCAATCTCAGATTTAAAGATTTTTTTTGCATTTTGATATATGCTTTAATATTTTTGGCCAAATGCTCTTGTTGAGTCTCTATCATGAATACAAGTACTGGGGACTCTGTATGCTTTAACCACTGTTAATTTCATTTTCTACGGAAGTTAGTCTGAAAACAAAAAAGGAAAATGGAGTGATATTTATAAGATCCCTTGAGAACTTAATGCTTGATACTTTTGGAAGTAAAGAATGACTTAGAAATTTGAAGTAATACTGTATGTGAGCAGCAGAGGGTTCTGGTATGGTGACAGTATTTAGTGTCTGGTTTGGGATTTTGTTATGTGAGCAAAGTATAAAGCCATTACCTGTTTGTAGAGGATTATACTTTGGCAATTTTTAGCTATCACATTCAGGGCATGAGGTGTTCAGCCTTAAGCCATGTGATATTTTGCTTTTGGTGGATGACTAAATTGCTAACAGATAATTCTATGGTTCACTCTACATAGTCCCAGTTGCAGGTTTTGGGCCTTTGGGAGGTCAAATTGCCTAGGCCTCTGCAAAGACTTAAAAGTATTGGTTTTTAATAAATGCTTGCTGTGTACATGGTCCTGGAAGACATAGCAAGCAAAAATCCTGGAAAAGTGGGCCTTTTGAGATGGAGGTTCAGGTACTTCGAGGAATGCAGGTGAAGACTATTACAGCAATTACACAGGTGCAGCTCTACCTTGGCTATTGCAGGTGTGAAGGTCTGACAGGAGCATGGGCTGCCTTTCCACATACAACTCTTTGGAGCATTAGGGTAAATGAACATGGAATCTTCAAGTAGCTAGCCAGTTGTATCTGATGGATATAACTGGAAATTATTGGTAGTTGTGTGAGTTTGTTAGCTCTATGCCTTGGAGGCAGGTTTCATGCATGGTTCCAAACTTTATGCAGGGCTGTCTAAGAAGGGACTGCGGACAGTTAAGTTTGGATCCATCCGTGCTTTTCACCTCAAGTTGTTGCTCATTGCTTTATGTAGGAGGGACAAAGTTTTCATAGGGGGCAGATTTTTGAGGCCTAGGAGATTAAATAGAAGTTATATTGTGGCCTAGGGCAAAAAAATATTTGATTGTAATAGAATAAGAGGACTCCTGATAGGGCCCATGCTGTCTTTACCCATGAAGTATTATAATTAGGGACTCAAAAGGGAAAGGAAAATTAGATATGCACATGTAAAAACTTAAGTTTATATCATTAGAAAGACTTATTTGAAAGGCAGAGTGACAGAGAAACAGTGAGTGGGTTTCCTTCCTTCTGCTGTTTCACTCCAGACATGGCCATAATAGATAGTGTTGAGCCAGGCTGAAGCCAGGAGCCAAAAATTTCATGTAGTTGTCCCGTGCAGGTGCAAAGGCCCACACGCTTGGCTGATTTCCCAGGTATATTAGCAGGAAGACAAATTGGAGCTCATCTGAGATGCTAGTGTTGTAGCAGGCCTATTAGTCCATTTCTGCCACAAGGCTAGTCCCAGTAATCTTTTCTCTAATTTAGTAGATACTGGTTAGTGGTATTATATATGTAGGTCTCCAGTGAACATTTCAAGATATAACAAAAACAGTATTGATATATTTTGTGTAAAGATTGCCTTCTATCAGAGAATATATGATATTTGTGCTTTGGGGATTGACTGATTTATTAATTATTATTTATTAGTTGGGATCATTTGATTGCAAATGATAGAATTTCATTCTTTTAAATGTCTGAGTAGTATTCAATGGAGTAGATATACCACAGTTTTTTTTTTTAATCTACTCCTTTGATGGGTATGTCCCCATAATGTCATGTTTTCCTATAGTGCTGTTTTAATGTTACTGAAATTGCAGCAACCTTAGTTATGACTTTTTGGAAAAAGAAACAGAAGCCAGCCTGCTATAAGCTACTTTCAGGGTGGTCCCAGTGACTCCCTGTCAAGTACACTCAACTCATACCATATGTATTCCTTCCTTCTTAAATGTGAGTTGGACCTAGCCACTACTAAGACTGGATTATAAAACCCTGACATTGACACTCTGTTGCCTTTTTGCTTGTGCACTGTGATGGTGCTGGAGGCCCCGAGACAGCAGCTCACATGATTGGGACTGGAAGGCAGCTTCTAGCCAACAGCATTGAGGAACTGCAAGCAGAGTTATGCCCAGATACTACCACAGCTGCATGAGTGTGGCAGTGCTGGCTTGAATGCAGTCGTCTGAGACACCCTCAGTTGGAGGACCTCGCTAAGCCAGGCTCAGTTCCCAAAGAAACTGGAAGCTGATGACTGTGTGCTACTTTAAACCGCTGAGGTTAGGGGGAATTTGTCACTTAGTGCTAGATAACTAAAGTACATCTGAAATGTATTATAAAATTTATGTTCACTAATTTATCAACTACATCTTAGGATTTCACTTGTATTAGCTAAAAGCAAGGGAGAGGCAATCAATTATAGTAGGAATTGCTATTCGTAAGATTGTTTTATTTCTTAGTTTCTGGTGGTCATACCTAAGCTTTACCAAGATTTTATTAACTATTGGTAAAATGAACTATGCTTTCACTAAGAAGTACGTTGTTGAACCTATTATGCTAAAAACGAGAAAATTTAAATATTAACTTTGTCCAGCTTTGACAACCTAATGTATTTTTAAAAATATTTATCTATTTTTATTGGAAAGTCATATTTACAGAGAAAAGGAGTGACAGAGAGAAAGATCTGATGTCCACTTATTCACTCCCCAAGTGACCACAATGGAGCTGAGCTAAATCTGAAGCCAGGAACCAGGAGCCTCTTCTGGGTCTCCCATGTGGGTGCAGGGTCCCAAGGCTTTGGACCGTCCTCGACTGTGTTTCTAGGCAACAAGCAAGGAGCTGGATGGGAAGTGCAGCATCTGGAACACAAAGTGGAACCCATGTGGAGTCCTGGTGCATGCAAAGCAGGGATTTTAGCCATTAGGCTACCGCGCCTGGTCCCAATCTAACTTTTTTAACCTGTGCACATTGCTTTATATGCATTCTCAAAAGTTTGATGTTGCAGATTTAACTTAGAGAACATATTTGTCAGAATCCTAATTTGAAAAATCATCTTTATGTTTAAAATAATTAACCATTGTATTTACTTTCTTTTAGATAAAATTTTTATTTAAAAAATTTAAATTGGTTAATTTGTGTTTTAAGAATCTTACATAAGTCACAGAGAAAGAAAATATGGTGCACGTTAAGATCCTATTCAAGGGCTCGGCAGTGTGGCCTAGTGGCTAAGGTCCTTGCCTTGATCCCATATGGCCGCTGGTTCTAATCCCGGCAGCTCCACTTCCTCTCTATCTCTCCTCCTCTCAGTATATCTGACTTTGTAATGGAAATAAAATAAATCTTAAAAAAAAAAAAAAAAAAAGATCCTATTCAAGACCCAGCTGAGGCAGGTTGGGTTTATTTTTGCAAAAACACATATTGGTCCCTGAGGTAGGAAGAAGAATACATGTCTGCCAGCTGTTCACCTGGGAAAATAACCCCGGGAAACTTTCTAAATTTGGCGAGAGGTAATGTCAGGTTTTCTATCTTATCGCTCATGTTCCCACGCTTGCTTTTTCTTAGTGAAGTTCAAATCCGCACGGCATTTCTGTATTTGGAAAAAATAAAGTTGTCTGAAGATAATGTGACATAAAAAGAAATGATTGGTACCCTTCCTTTGAGAAAGATCACCCATGTGGAATAGGAAGACGTATTTTATAAACCATAGGCAAATCTGTTTTAGTCACTGTACCACAGCAATTAACCAGGGGGGTATATGTAATGATACTTGGTATGAAGCCCATTCTTGTAGGTTTCAGGCTTTCCCCTCCCCTCCCCTCCCCTCCCCTCCCCTCCCCTCCCCTCCCCTCCCTCCACTGTCCTTTCTTGTCCTGTCTATTCCCTTCCCTTCCTTTTCTCTCTTCTCCATTTTTTCTTTTGCAAATGCATTGATTTAATGCTTTTAGGTTGCATGCTGCAGGGGAAGGTGAGGACTACAGGGGTTAGGGAATCTGGGTATCATAGATGACAAACGACAATTCAAGGTTGCTGAGGAAATTTCAACCTCCATCAATTAAGATTAAAACAAAACAAAACAAATTATAGGATGTCCAAGAGCCTAGATTTTCCCTTTCTAGAAAGAACAAAATGCTGACCCCAAAGTTAACATGGGAGAGAAAGCTGGCTGCCTCAATAGGTTGTTATACTTTGGAATGGGCTACTCAGTGAGATTGTGCAATCCTGGTCTCTGGCTGCCTACAGAGTAGAGGATTTCCTCATCTGTCTGCTATGTGAGGACAGGGATGGAAGAAGAGAGCAGGAGAATGGCAATGACCTTGCAACTCCATCCAATCCTAAAACTGTCTAAGTTTTGCAGTGGAATGCAGTGTTGCGTAACAGAGAATCAAAGTCATCTCCTATCAAGAATGCATTTTCCAAATTGTAATTTTTGGGCATTTTCTCAGAAACTAATAAGTAAAGTATCTGTACCATACTACTACCATGATTTGTGATCTTTTTTTTTTTTAAATAATGCCTACTTTCATTCCTGATACATTTTCTATTATCTATAACTGATTTTCGCAAGGCATTTTATAATGACTCTATACTCATTCCCTCTTTTCTCTCCCTCTCTTCTTTTGCTTATGCAGTGTGCTTTTATTCTAAGCAAGTTCCATGCCTTTATCTTTATATTGGAGAACTTGGCAGTCTTGGAAGAAAGCAGAGGTTGAAGGAAGTTTTGCTGGGCTCAACTGATAGGGACAGACAAATCCTGAGCCTGCTCCTATAACATCCTGTATCTTTTTTTGTAGAATTTATTTTATCCTGTTTTGAATCATTGTCATTCCTATTTACTTTGTGTTGAAAAGTAGGTTTTGGTCTTCTTAGGAATAGGAGAAATAATGTATTTTTCACTGTTATTCCTACTAGCTTTATGTTCAAAATATATATTTTTTTATTTTTGAGGACTGCAAAATATTTTAATGGCAAATGACACATTAAAACAAGATTAATGTTTATTGAAAAGTCAGATTTACAGAGAGAATAGGGAAGAAGAGACAAAAATCTTCCATCTGCTAGTTTATTCCCCAAGTGGCTGTATTGGCCAGAGTTGAGCACAATCTGAAGCTAGGAGCCAGGAGCCTCTTCCGGGACTCCCATGTGGGTGCAGGATCCAAAGACCTTGGGTTGTCTTTGACTGCTTTCCCAAGGCACAAGCAGGGAGCTGGAAGAAAGAAAAGTGGAACATTTGGGACTCGAACAGGTGCCCATCTGGGATCCCAGTACATACAAAGCAAGGACTTTAGCCATTAGACTACTGCACCAGGCCCAAATGACACATTTTTGTCCTACTAAAAACTTAAGATGTTTAACTTTTTTTTTTTTTGCTTCAGTGTTTTCACCTATACAATGGAAATATTGACAGCATGTATCTCATAGGGCTTTTTGGAGGACTAACTATGATGAAATATCTAACAAATTTATCACAGTGTCTTGCACAAGGTCAATATTTATTGAAAAATACATATAATCTTGTGTTGTCTCATGTGCTATCGATAGATGTTTCATGTTAGGGGAAGCATGCGATGCAGGCTGAAATAAGTCAGTGTTTACAGGAGAAACAGGCAATGACTAGTGAGTAGAGATTTATAATGGGTGATTATTATACTGATGTCTGACTTAGCATTTAATGTAAGTTAATTTGACATGTTTTAATTAGTCATGTATGTATTTTAAAAGATAGTCTTATCTAAATTTTGTTAGCATTCTCTGCTAGAATATATATATGACTTAATATATATTTTATGTAGTAAGTAACTTATACTTTTAAGAAAAAATTCATTATCATTGGCTGTTATGGAATTTTAAAGATTCCTTATCGAGAAGTATAATTGCTATACAGGTAGGGTGGATTTTTGATGATAAAATTGCATAAAAATGCTAATGTATATTTCCCTAGGACTTTATATTAGGAATAGTGGTAAAAACCTTTTTAATATAGGAATATTCTATTTGTAGAAATTACTGTGCATTCTTCCATGTTTAAAATTTAAATAATCATAGTTTTATGTATCCAGGTGCATTTTATGGCTCCAAACAACATCTAAACCAAAACTCTGATGGTATGTTAGCTGGCCATTTGTCAGCTTGCTCCCAGATTCATTTTCTGAGTGTACTCCATGCTTAAGGTTCACTTGAATGTGCTTTCTGGCTAGATTCGGACAATGGAGGTTGCTGGTGGAAGACTGTAGGACAGGAAGTCTGAGGATAATAACCACCCCCTTCCTGCCTTGGATTGGGGAAATGGTCTCTCACAGTTGGGACATTTTCTTCATGATTATACAGCAGACCTGTCACTGCTACCACTGGGAAGCCAGATCATGGAACCATGTCTTGCTATGATTCAGCCTGACTTTCAGTCCCAGTTTTTCAAAATCTTCTCCTCATTTTGTCCCACTGGACCTAGAATTCTGTTGCAACTTTCTGGATTGCATCACAGACCCACTTTTGGTTTTTCAGGTCTCCCAAACACTTTCAATATTTAGGTCTTGCTGTTGGATTCCTGACATGGGTTCTGATTCTCACAGGAGGCTTGTCAAGAATTTCAGCAATTAAATAGGTATGCAGAAAGCTTTAATATTTTATTTATGTAGTCAGTTATGCAGATGTGTCTGGAATTTTTTTTTTATTTAGAGGATAATGTTTTACAGAAGAACAAATAGGTCACTTCCAAATACTTTTATGTTTTAGATAAAGAATTATGAAGCTGTGGTTTTTTCTTTATCAAAATTCCATACCACTTCTCTGTAACTAAACATTTACATAATCACATTTTTTTACTTGATGAACAAAAGAACAGAAGAAATAAAATATAAAGGCTCTGTCCAGCCCATTTCTTTCTCAACTCCTATGTTCTAATTCGACCTAAGATACTTCTAGGTTCATCTTTAACTTTCAGGAAGCTAAGGCTTGCTCCTCCCCAAAGAGGTTGAAGGTTGGTGGCCTAGTTAGAGAGGGGACGCATCACAGTCATGAAAGGTCTTTTTTCTCCTACTTTCATCTTCTTTTTCACAACAAGACATATTAAAATATGGATTTATACAGTGGGGATGTTATCAATAATTAGCTGCTCACAGTGTTTTGAGCACGTGGGCTAATCTTAAGTATCAGAAGCAATGGCCAAGAACATCAGTTTCTGATTTAGTCTTGAGTCATCAAAGTAGTACCAGAGGTTTGATGGAGTGTACTTGCCATCTTTAATTCCTTCAGGCTCTTTTGAAGGGGCACAAAGTGAGAGAATAGGATAATGGTGATTACTTGTTCAGGAGGATTCATTCCTTGTATTTAATGCAATCATTTTTTTTAAGATTTATTTTTGTTACAAAGTCAGATATACAGAGAGGAGGAGAGACAGAGAGGAAGATCTTCCGTCCACTGATTCACTCCCCAAATGACCGCAACGGGCCGACGTGCGCCGATCCGAAGCCGGGAACCAGTAACCTCTTCCAGGTCTCCCATGTGGGTGCAGGGTCCCAAAGTTTTGGGCCGTCCTCTCCTGCTTTCCCAGGCCACAAGCAGGGAGCTGGATGGGAAGTGGAGCTGCCGGGACCAGAACCGACGCCCATATGGGATCCCGGGGCGTCCAAGGAGAGGACTTTAGCCTCTAGGCCACGCCTCCAGGCCCTAATGCAATCATTTTTATAGAAAGAGTGCTACATGGAGATAAAGAGCCAATACTACAACGTAGTAGCTCTCAAAAGTGCTCAAAATCCACACTCCAGACACAAACTTTCTTGTAGTTAAGAGAAACAACAAAATTCCCCCAAGTTTCAATGATAGGATGTTTCTTGCCAATATCTTCATGACCTTCACATAACTGCAATTTATGGGTTGAGATAATTTTTTGAAGGAAAAGATAAATTGACACTAAATTCTGGTGTGTACTTCATGTTTCTTGGACATAATCTGTAAACATCCCCAAAAAGTTTATTTTGAAAAAAATATTTTCTCATTGCCAAAATAAGCAAGCCTAGGGTTAATAGCTGTCTTTCAGTTTTGCTCTTTTTCTCTTCTCTTCTTGCAATGTTCTTGTTTAGGGAAGTCATCCAGAAAGATGGTTTTATTGAATTTCAAGCTAAGGCCAACTCATTAAACTTGGGTTTACTACCTAGTGTGTGTTTGATATTTGGAATGCAGGAGGATGAAGGCAACAAGTCCCAAGGACAGTAGGTCTCAAGTTTTAGCATTCGTCAGAATCACCAGGACAGATTTCTACAGCTCACATTGTTGAGCTCCACCCTATGAATTTGTGATTCTACAGGTTCAAGCTGCAGGGCCAGACCAAACTTTCTATGTTCAAAAAGTTCTCAGATGTTTCAGCTGGCCCATGGATTACAAACAGTGTATGGTTAAACATTCATCTACAATTTGACTGGTATGCTTAAGAATTCACAAGGTTCAAGAGGGGAATGGCAATCAGTAAAAATTGCCAGCTGAGGTTAACAGGTGAACAGAATTTGAAAGTGAAGAAAGAATTCAAAGAATAATGGAAGGCTGGGGTCCGTGCAGTAGATGTGTATAACACGAAGGTGTGAAGAGAACAGCTCCCGTGCTTGGCAGGGCCCGGGGGAGCTTCCAGCTGTTTGTCAGGGCCTGGCAGATTTCTCTCCAGTTTGACGCAGTCTCACCCCCTTTTTGCATGGACATTCAACCACCCCACTAAGAGTTTTGTAATCTATTGAGGCATTGTTTGCCCCTGTGAGATGGCTTTTGCAACCAACATGAGCTTGAGAGTTAATGTTATTGATGATGTCTTGGTGAGTGGGCCTTTAACTGCACACAGGAGTACAATTAAACCCATGCCGTTTCTGGACACCTTACTGTGTGCCTACCCATTGCCCTGAAATTTAGCCTAGACATACAGCATGCCTTCTGGGAAATGGCTTGATAAGAATTTTACAAACTAATGGAAGTGATGAGAGTATGGGCTGAAACTGCTACAACAAAAATATAGTTACTGGGACCCTAAAGGCTATCCTGTTACTGAGACCCTAAAGGCCATCTTGTTACTATAACCTTAAAGTCCATCCTGCTATAACAAAAATATAGTTACTGGGACCCTAAAGGCTATCCTGTTACTGGGACCCTAAAGGCCATCTTGTTACTATAACCCTAAAGGTTATCCTGCTATGGCAAAAAAAATATGGTTACTGTGACCTTAAAGGTTAGCCTGTCCTTACAATTCTTTAGAACATAGAAAATGTAGTTGTTTTAGCTGCTTTCGTAATTTTTAACTAGAGAAAATATAGGACAATTTTACTAACATCATAAAGATATACTTTTGATTATCATTTGATTGTTTATGAGGTTGTAGAGCCTGCAGTTATAGGGGGATTTAATGTTTGAAACTTTTTGTCTTCGATCTTTATGTTTTGCTCTTCTGATGTATTTCTCCCAATAAGTCATGGATAAGGTATAAAATAAGAATTGTAGTAGGAGTGTGTTGCTGATTAATATGTGTCGTTTACTGAGGAATTCCTGGCTGCAACTTCAGAATGGATAATTCCCTGTCTTAGGGTGAAACAATTTGCACAGTTATCTTTGGAAGCACCCACTTGGCCATTGTAGAGTTGAAACGAAAATAGAGTAAACATGGCTCATTGATAACTGCAATTCTTTTTGCTGTTATAACTGCTTCTTTACTTGCTTAGTTAACAAACGGTGTGAACTTACAGGCCCAATGTGCAATTGATGCCAGTGATGCCAATCCTCATAAACCAAGGCCCCAGCCTTACTAACCCATAGATAATTCAAGGTAGGGGTCTGGTTGTACAGGCAGTGCCAAGGTTATAGCCCAGGCCTGAGGAGAGCAGGCGGGGGGAGGGAGAGGGACTGGCAAGCTGAGATAAGCAAGGACTGCACAATCCTTCATCACTCACCTCTCAAGCTGTTTTAAATTATGCCCCCTTGAAGCTATGTCAAACTGTCCCTAAAGAACACTTTGTAATTGTAGTGCTTGGGGCTGCACTCTGCGGTCGAGTGGATGCAACACCGTGACGTAAAAGGTCTGTACCAGAGCTTGTGACGGCTTCTGTATAAATAAGGCAGGCAGCTTTCTCGCATTGTCCACGATGATCTTGGAATTGTAGTGGTCCGTCTCTTCTCTCTATGTCTATTTCATGCACCCTTCTCGAGCTCCGAACTCAGCTGGAGCTGGACTCCGGCAATGGAAAGTGTGTGTGTGTGTGTGTGTGTGTGTGTGCGTGTGTATATGTGTGTGACATGGGGCTGGGGGAGGGCTAATTTCTAGTCCTGTGCTGCCCCAAGAATGGATTGGGTAATTATTAAGAATGGAAATGTATTTTCTCACAGTCCCAAAAGCTTGAAATGCAACGTCAAAGTCACCAGCATCTGTGTCCTCTTCCAAGATGGTGCGTTAAACAGCTGTATCCTCTGGAGTGGAGGAAAGCTCCATGTGTGCCAGGATAAGGGGTGGAGATGTTATCCTCCAAGTAGTGGAGAGTATGTGTTCTCCTGTTTTGGAAAATTCACTCTGATAGAGGTGCAGAGAATGAATTGGAGGGAGATGATGACACTGGGATAAGTAAGAGACCAATAGGAAGGCAGGTGCAGTGGACTGGGCCTGAGATGCTACAGGACCCAGCCGTGTTTACTTTGTGAGCTGTGTGTTTCTTTTTTTTTTTTTTTTTTTTTTAATTATTTATTATTTAACTTCAGTAATTACATTGTATTATGTGACACAGTTACATAGATACTTGGGTTCTCCCCACCCCTCCCCAAACCCTCCCACCATGGTGGATTCCTCCACCTTATTGCATAACCACAGCTCAAGTTCAGTTGAGATTTCCCCATTGCAAGCGTATACCAAACATAGAGTCCAGCATCTTGTTGTCCCGTCAAGTTCAACGGTTTCTTAGGTATACCCTCTCTGGTCTGATGACAGAGCCAGCAGAGTATCATCCCAGTCAATTGAAAGCTCCAACATACCATCAGCAAAAATTTACATCATTATGGAATTAATTGACATAGTAATGAGTAACCAATATGTTAAAAGTAAATGCGGGTTCCCAGCCACCTTCTGTGACCACCTCACCTATACTTCAATTTTAGTTTATACACAACATATAACATTCAAAACATAACATGTTATACATAACATCATATCATCTTAAATTAAGGCAAACATGTGGTATTTAACCTTTTGGGATTGGCTCATTTCCCTTAGCATTATGGTTTCCAGTTTGGCCCATTTGGCCACAAAGAACTGCATTTTGTTTTTTTTAATAGCTGAGTAGTATTCCATGGAGTAGATGAACCATAGCTTTCTTATCCAATCCTCTGTTGATGGGCATTTTGGTTGTTTCCATGTTTTTGCAATTACTGATTGTGCTGCTATGAACATAGGAGTACATGTTGGTTTCTCATAGAACAAGTGTTCTGGATATATTCCTAGGAGTGCTATTGCTGGATCATACGGTATGTTGAATTTGAGTTGTTTGAATATTCTCCATACTGATTTCCATAGAGGCTGTACCAGCCTGCAGCCCCACCAGCAGTGGAGTAGGGTTCCCTTTTCCCCGCAACCTCGCCAACAAGTGTCGTTGGTGCTTTTATTCATGTGGGCCAGTCTTACTGGCGTTAGGTGGTACCTCATTGATGTTTTAATTTGGATTTCCCTTATTGCCAGGGAACTTGAGCATTTTTTCATATGTTTATTTGCCATTTGGGTTTGTTCCTTTGTGAAGTGTCTGCCCATTTCCCGTGCCCATTTCTTGAGTGGCTTGTTTGTTTTGACATTTTGGTTGTTTTGTAGCTCTTTGTATATTCTGGATATTAGCCCTCTATCACCTATGTCGTGTGCGAAGATCTTCTCCCATTCTGTGGGTTGCCTTTTTACTTTGTTGATTGTTTCTCTAGCTGTACAGAAGCTTCTTAGTTTGATGAGGTCCCAATTGTTTATTTTGGTCTTGATTTCTACTGCATCTGGAGTCTTTTTTAGGAAGTGAGGGCCTACCCCTAAGTGTTCCAGTGTGTTTCCAACATTTTCTTCCAAAAGTTTGAAGGTTTCTGGATGTAGGTTTAGATCTGTTATCCATTTAGATCTGATCTTAGTGTATGGTGAGAGATGTGGATCTATTTTTTTGTTTCTGCAGGCTATCAACCAGTTGTCCCAGCAGCATTTATTGAACAGACCTTCCCATTTGCCTGGGTTGTCGTTTGTCTTTTTGTCAAAGATTATTTGGCTGTATCTGTGTGGGTTTCCTTCTGGCGTTTCTATTCTGCTCCATTGATCTTCCTCTCTATCTTTGTGCCAGTACCACGCTGTTTTGATAACCACTGCCCTATAGTATGTCCAGAGGTCCGGAACTGTGATTCCCCCTGCTAACTTCCTGTTCTTCAGGATAGTTCTAGCTATCCTTGGTTTTTTGTGCTTCCAGATGAACCTTTGGATCATTGTTTCCAGATCTGTGAAGAATGTTTTGGGCAATTTGATTGGGATTGCGTTGAATGTATATATTGCTTTTGGCAGTATAGACATTTTAATGATATTGATTTTACCTATCCAGGAGCATGGGATATTACTCCATCTTTTGAGGTCTTGTTCAATTTCTTTTTTAAGCAGATTGTAGTTTTCTTCAAATAAGTCTTCTACATTTTTGGTTAGATTTATTCCCAGATATTTCATACTTTTCTCTGTTATTTTGAATGGTATCTTGCTGGTTAAGTCTTTTTCCATCTTGGGGCTGTTCGCATACACTATGGCTGTTGATTTTTGTTCATTAATTTTGTACCCTGCCACTCTACCAAACTCTCGTACAAGTTCTAGCAGTCTCTGTATTGAGTCTCTTGGCTCTTCTACATAAAGAATCATATCATCTGCGTATAGTGAGAGCTTGACTTCTTCGTTTCCCATTTGGATTCCTCTGATTTCTTTTTCTTGTCTTATGGCCTCAGCGAGTACCTCTAGGACTATGTTGAATAGTAGTGGAGAAAGTGGACATCCCTGTCTTGTTCCAGATCTCAGTGGGAAGGGTTCCAGCTTTTCTCCATTCAGTATGATGCTGGCGTTGGGTTTTTCATATATTGCTTTAATTATGTTGTGGATTTTTCCATCTATGCCTACCTTGGTTAGGGTTTTTAGTAGGAAGTGATGTTGGATTTTGTCGAAAGCTTTTTCCGCATCTATTGATACTATTATGTGATTCTTGTTTTTCAGTTTTTGGATGTGGTGTATCACATTTATAGATTTTCGAATGTTGAACCATCCCTGCATTCCAGGGATGAATCCTACTTGATCTGGATGAATGATCTGTCTGATGTGTTTTTGAATTCTGTTGGCTAGGATTTTGTTGAGAATCTTAGCATCAATGTTCATCAAAGAGATAGGTCTGTAGTTTTCCTTCTCTGTTAGTTCTCTGTCTGGTTTTGGGATTAAGGTAATGTTGGCTTCATAGAATGAGTTTGGAAGGGTTGCCTCTTTTTCTATTGTTTTGAAGAGTTTGTAGAGGATTGTGGTCAGCTCTGTTCGGAATGTGTTGTAGAATTCTGGAGTGAAGCCATCTGGGCCTGGGCTTTTCCTTGTTGGGAGGTCTTTAATCACTGATTCAATCTCTACTTCAGTTATGGGTTTGTTCAGGTCGTTTGTTGCCTCTGGGCTAAGTTTTGGCAAGTGGTAGAAGTCTAAGAACTTTTCCATTTCTTGGTGATCTTCTGATTTGTTGGAGTACAGTGCTTTGTAGTAATTTCTGATTATGGCCTTAATGGATGCGGTGTCTGTTGTTATGTTGCCTTTTTCATCTTTGATGCTGTTAATTCTTGCCTTCTCTTGTTTTTTCTTTGTCAGTCGGGCCAGTGGAGTGTCTATCTTGTTTATCTTCTCAAAAAACCAGCTTTTTGATTCATTGATTTTGTGTATGGTTTTTTTTATTTCTATCTGGTTGATTTCCTCCCTTGTTTTGATGATTTCTTGTTTCCTATTGTGTGTGGGGCTCTTCTGCTGTTGTTTTTCCAGTTCCTGGAGGTGTGTGTTTAGTTCCTGTATTTGGCGCCTCTCTTGGGCCTTGACATGAGCTCCAATTGCGATGAGTTTACCCCGTAGCACTGCTTTGGCAGTGTCCCACAAATTTTGGAATGTTGTGTCAGAGTTTTCATTGGTTTCCATAAATTTTTTGATCTCATCTTTAATTTCTTCTCTGATCCATTGTTCGTTTAGTAGCATATTGTTCAGCCTCCAAGAGTTTCTGTATTTCCTGGGGCATGTTGAATTGCTGATTTCCAGCTTCATTCCGTGGTGGTCTGAGAGGGTACATGGTATGATTCCTATCTTTTTGAAGTTATTTAGGTTTGCTTTGTGTCCTATCATGTGGTCGATCCTGGAGAAGGTGCCATGTACTGCTGAAAAAAATGTATAATCTGTGGCCTTAGGGTAAAAAATTCTATAAATGTCAACCAAGTCCAGTTGTTCTATTGTTTGTATGAGTTCTGTTGTTTCTTTGTTGAGTTTTTGTTTTGTTGATCTGTCTATAGTTGTTAGTGGGGTGTTAAGATCACCCACTATTATTGTGTGCATATCTATGTCTCCCCTTAAGTCCGTGAGTAATTGCTTCACGTAGCTAGGTGCGTTTGAATTTGGTGCATATATGTTCACAATGGTAATTACTTCCTGATGAATCAGTCCCTTCACCAATATATAATGTCCTTCCCTGTCCTTTTTGATGTGTGTCAGATTGAAGTCCACATCATCTGAAATTAAGACAGCTACCCCAGCCTTTTTTTCTCGTCCATTGGCATGAAATATCTGTTTCCAACCTTTCACTTTCAGCTTCTTTGAATCTCTTCTGGTTAGATGTGTCTCTTGTAGGCAACAGATAGTTGGGTGCTGTTTGATAATCCATTCTGTTAATCTATGCCTTTTGATTGGTGAGTTCAGGCCATTTGTGTTGAGAGTTAAAATTGAGAGGTTGTGATTTTGCCCTGCCATACTTGTTTTTGTGGGTGTTGATATCTGTGTTATTGCCCTTCCTTGTGTGGACTTTAGTGGGGAGACCTTCCTGTTTGCCATCTTTGCTTATGATTCACCTCCTTTTTTTCTGGAATTAGTGCATTTCTAAGGAGATTTTGTAGAGCTGGTTTTGTGCTGGCATATTCTTCTAATTTCTCTTTGCTGTGGAAGTATTTGATTTCGTTCTCAAATACGAATGAGATCTTTGCTGGGTACAATATTCTTGGTTGACAGTTGTTCTGATTCAGGATTTGGAAGATCTTTGTCCATTCTCTTCTTGCTTGTAAGGTCTCTTCAGAAAAGTCAGCCGTGATCCTGATTGGTTTTCCCCGGTATGTGATCTTTTCTCTGCTTCGTACTTGTCTCAGGATTCTTTCTTTGTCTTCGTTGGAGTGGAACTTGAGCACCATATGTCTGGGTGAAGATCGCTTTGGGTCATATCTGCTGGGAGTCCTCTGACCGTCCTGGATTTGAGCTGGATTCATGTTCCAAGTGTTTTGAAAGTTTTCCTGTATAATTTCGTCGAGCACCATTTGCATTCCTGATTCTTTTTCCGCTCCTTCAGGAAGGCCAATAATCCTAATATTTGATTTTCTGAGGTTGTCTTTCATTTCTTGTATGGTCTTATTGGCTTTGTTCAGACTTGTCTCCAGCTGTTTCATGAACTGGGTGTGTTCGTTTTGTGTGTCTTCCGTTTCAGAGATCCTCTCTTCTGCTGTATTTGTTCTGTTGGTTAGGCTCTCAATTTTGTGCTCTAAGTCAAGGATTTTACTTTTCATTTGTTGTATTTCTGAGGCTATGTGGTTCTTGAATTCCTTGAAGTCCTCCCAATTCTTCTCATTGTCTCTGACATATTTTAACATTATTTTTTTGAATTCCTTGTCTGGTAGATCTTCTATGTCTTCATCTCGCATCTCCGAAATAGACATTGGCTTTCGATCCTTTATTGGTAGGGTGTTGGCACTCTCATCTGGATCATTACCTTTTCTGGTATTTCTTCCCATTGTGTTAGTGTTTCTTTTTTGAGAGACCTAGGCACCAGTGTGCTGAGGGGTCTCCAAGCACTATCCTGTAGAGATCGGAGTCTGCAGGCGTGGAGTAGCAGGGTGTGGGAATTTTCAAGGCACTTTTGGTGCGTCTCCAGAACACTGGACCTCAGGGCGCCTCTTCCAGGGCCCAGCGGATTCAAAGCACACTCTCAGCTCGTCCCCTACAGGTATGCTACCACAGGGCGTGGGGGAGTGAAGGCACTCTCTGTGCGCACCCTGTTTACTGGATCACAGGGCTCGGAGCAAGGGACTATAGGGCGTGTTCCAGGTGCTCTCTGGAAACGCCTCCTGCGCAGGTCCGCCCACCCCAGCACTTGCAGGGGACCGACCGCCCCTGCGCTAGCAGGGAACTGCCCAGCCCAGAGGCGTGCTTGGGTTCCTGTGGGATAGCACCGCCCAGCTGAGTGCCACACCGCAAAGGCACAGGGGAGTATCCAGTGTGCCTTTTGCCTTTCTCCCAGACACAGTTTTGGCAGTCTCAAGGCACTCGCCCTGTGTCTCTAGAGGCTGGAGCCTGGGGGGGGGGGGGAAGGGCGGGGAAGCCAATTGTGTTCAGGCTCTGTCCGTGCCCCTGGGGGGCCAACTCCCGAAGCCTCCAACCCACCACTGTCCCCACCCAACTCACTCAAACCTCAGGTTCTTGCAGTCTGCCTCTTCCTCTGGTGGGAATCCTGGCCGCCAGTGCGTCTCCCGACTGCTGCGTCCGTTGCTGGTCTCCGCGCGGGTCGCGATGGAGCCTGGAGGCTGCGGCTGGTGCAGGTCCCGGGGGTTGGCGACCAGGGTGGGCAGATGCCGGCGGGTCCCGGTGATTCAGGGTCCTGGTGTCCACAGCGGGGCAGGTCCTGGCGAGTCCTGGTGACCAGGGTGAGCAGATGCCAGCGGGTCCCAATCACCTCCGGTCCTCACGGCCACAGCGTCTTCAGGTCGGTCTTTGGGTGGGTTCGGCGGCTTTCAGCGTCTGCCCTCAGAGGTGACTCAGCAGGTCAGGAGCGGAAAGTCGTCTTCCCTGTCCTTTGCTTTGTTTTTCCCTGGTTGCTCTTCCGAGTTGTGTGGATTTTTTTGGCTCCACACTGTCCAGGGAACTTCACGTTCTTCTCCCTGTAGTTCTATGCTGCTCCACTTACGCTTTTGTCGCGTTCTAGCCCTCTCTGTCTGTGAGCTCTCTCACAGTCTTCCTCCTATGTCGGCCATCTTGCGAGTCTCTCGAGCTGTGTGTTTCTTAAGCATGCTTTTAGTACACTTGTGCTTCCAGAAGCCCACTGTTCATTTCCTCTGTATCACGAGAAACATAGTTGTTGAGAGACTAAGAGATTTATTTTAGATCAAAGTTATATGGCTACATACAGTAGCCATTCATCAGTTTATAGGCAGGAAAGTATTCTTTTTTTTTTTTTTTTTTAAATATTCGTTTATTCATTAATTACATTGCATTACATGACACAATTTCATAGGTACTGGGATTCCCCCCCCTTCACCCCAACCCCTTCCCCCATCATGAATTCCTTCACCTTGATGGATAACCACAGCTCAAGTTCCGTTGAGATTCCCTAATTAAAAGTTTACACCATACAGAGTCCAGCATCCCACTTGTCCAGTTCAAGTTCAACCGCCTCTTAGGGAGACCCTCTCAGGTTTGTAGGCAGAGCCAGCAGAGCGTCACCTCGATCAATTAGAAGCACCAACATATCATCAGCAACAGTCCAGGTATGATGAGGCTGGTGCAGAGTCCACTGATTGACATAGTCCGTCTTAGGGTTTCCCCTTGTCCAGTTTTCCGCTGCAAGCATAAAGCTGAGGTGGTTGATTCATCTACTCCATTTTCCATCTTTTTTTGATTAATGCTTTGATTCCTCCATTTTGTTCAGGGGAATCCCCCTAAAAAAAACTTTGAGGCATTCCCAGTCCAGGCTCCTACATGTACTACTAGTAAGCACAGTGCCCGCCACCGTCCATCACTCCGATCAGCTGATGGTTTTAACCCCTGGGTTGGTTCTCTTCTGAGCCCCGACCTCTATTGGAACCAATGAGTATCGCATCTCTCCCTGGCTCTGCCCATCACACTCTCGTCCCTCACCTAAACCAGTGGGAGGAGTGCTGGTCGGGTGTTGCATTCCCTGCTAGCACAGGCCATTTCACCTTGGCATTTTGTGTTTTGTACTGTTTTTTTTTTTTTTTTTTTTATCGCAACCAAACACGGCCAGGCCCCCACACAGTTTCAGCACTTGGGCTTGCCAGTGGATGACGTGAACTGACTCAGCCTGGTCTGCCCCACCCGAGCCAAGTGTATTCCAGTGGGTCACATTCCAAAGCCTCTTCTGGGTTATTTACCTCCATGCTTCTTGCGTTTATTCGTAGAGTCAGTGTCCTGTCAGAGGATCTGTTCAGGTTCCTCCCTCCGACTCCTTCATGGTGTCGGGCTTCACACATTCCAGCAGGTCCTTCGGCCAGCTCCGCTCTTCAATCCATTCTGGTTCCTGCTGTTGAGAGTTTCAGCCCAGCCACGGCTCGTCCATACCCACGCATATCTCATATATGGCTCAGATGGGGTTGAGGCCTAGCCGAGCCCGTCCAACGTCTATCCTGGTCCTCCAGAGCACCAAACTGTGCTGTGGTCTAATCCGGCATGGTGCGTCAAAGCCGAATTGATATTTGTGCCAAGGGATTACAACTGTGACCCGACCAGAACTCAGCCTCCCTCCAGTTCCTGTGCCCCTTAGTGGTAGGCTCCACGCAGCCAAGGCCTCCACCACGCTCTCCAACCAGGCCTGTTGCCAGCCAGTGTTAACTATACCAGAGGTTGCTCTGGTCAGCCCAGAGCGTCCTATAGACTGTCATGCCTCCTGCATAGACTCCACCGGCCCTTCTAAACCGTCCAATGGGGTCAGAGTGTCAGGGCATTGGTCTGATATGCTGCATGAGATGCTCCGTGCTGAACCCACAGTACTCTGAGAATATGTATTAGTCCTTAAGCTTTTCAAAGGCATTTAATCTTCCTCTGAAGAACCTGTAATCACTTTATAGTGCCGATCGCCAACATCAGCTCACTTAAAAGGCAAAATTCCGGGCTTTTCCAGCAGGATGCCCCATTACCTGATAGGATGAGGGATCAGCAGAGGGGTCACAGAAGGCATTACTATGACACTGACTGGCATTCAAGAACCATACTCGGGGCTAGAATGTGTAAGGCATACGAGGAAAGTATTCTTGAATGGCCACCTAACCAAGTAATTGGGAATAACTTAATCAATATATAAAATAGGATTGACCAGATATTCTTTGAATATTTTTGTAGACTTTTTCTTATCTTATTATAATAGCATAGAGAGAATAGATTTAACATAGTTCTGGGAATATAATATACTTCTATTCCTTCTTTTTCCCAAATCCCTGCTTTTCTTTCTTCCTTCCTTTGTTGTTGATGTTTGAGATAGCATATTTTTCAATTTTACTTTTAGTTAATTAATTTATAAAAGGTAACAGGTTTCATATATATGGGAAGTGTAGCAGCTGGACACTAACCTAACTCATGTTGGATCCCGAGGCTTGCAAAGGGAGGATGAGCTACTGAGCCGTCTTGCTGGGCCTGATGACATACTTTCAGTTTGCCTCTTCTGTTGCTTTCCCAGGCACACAAACAGGCAGAAGGTCAGAAGTGGAGCAGCCCGAACATGAACTGACACCCACAGGGGATGCTGACACCACAATGGCAGCTTAAATGCATTACACCACAGTGCTGGCCCCACTATATCATTCTCTTAACAGTTTGTTCAACAAAGCTATAAAACAAATGATGACAATCTACTTTGCAACAGGAATTTTTTTTTTTAATTTAAAGGATAAAAGCTCTTAGATACAAGAGATAACATGCAGTATTTGTGTTTCTGTGTCAGACTCATTTCTTTCAACTTAAACTCTGGTTGCAATCATTTTTGATACAAATGATAAAATTTCATTCTTTTTCATAATTAAATGTGGGTAGTTGGCCATGGATCCAGCTTTTCTGGTCTATTCTGCAGGTCATGAGGCCACTGTGACCCTGGAAAACCAGGAGCTGGCTTGGCAAACTGAGACCTCACTTTGACATGATGGCTGACAAGTGGCCCAGGATGGACATATATATTCTGTTTTCCTCTGCTTAGAAGGTTCCCGCTTTGCAGTGGGGAAATGAGGGAACCAGCTAGGGGCTGCTGTAATCAGGTCAGGCTTGCAGGATTTCTTGTCAGGAAGGACTGTATCTACAACTGACTTTAAGTTGATTGGTAGCTATGAGGTTGGGGGAGCCAATCAGGTTACTGTTACTAAGGCTCTGGGCTTCCTGATTATCACCTGCATATAGCTTCGCTATTAGACTCAAGAAGCAGGTCGTTTGGCTGACTCCTGGTCATCTTTCTCCAGTGGTCTTCTGTGGGGCCTCTGTTGCCTCAACTTGGGATCTTCAAGCAGGACTGCAGGAAGCAGCCTCAGTTAAATAGTATTCCATGTGTATATGTAATTACATTTTTAAAAAATCCATTCACTTGAGTCTGGACATAATGAGTCCATATTCCAACTATTGTGAACAGTGCTACTGTAAAAATGCCATAGTACATCTATCTCATTTGTACAATGTATTCATTCTTTTTGAGTACATATATGGTGATGGTATTGCTAGATCATACTACAAGACTACTTCTAGTATTTAAACAGTGACTGCCCTAATTTACATTTCATCAGCTGTGAATGAGAGTTCTCTTTCCCCACAACTTTGCCAGTATTTATTGCTCTTTCTCTTTTGCATAACAGCCATTCTGACAGGGATTGAATATCTTTGAAACCACCTTTGAATAAGTTATTTCCTGTGACATTCTTGTGTCTGAGTCTAGCTAGTGGCCCTATTGATGTTCTAAATTTAAAACTGTCAGATGGTTGAGGGCTTTGGTGAAATTCTGTGTGGAGGACAAAACACAGAGTCTGTTTTTGCTTCCACTAAACTCATGGATTATTCAATCAAAGTAAGGAGAATCACTCAGAACTTCCTAGATATAGATGCTTTTAGGCCAATTCCTGTTTGTGATTATATTTTCAATTCTGGTCATGCCAAAATTGTTCATTTGGTGTATCTGTATCTTTAAAAAGCAGAATTTCTAAAAGAAGAGATTCTGCCCTAAACTGTGGAAACTGAATTGAGCCATCCCTTCCATACTTAGGCTATATGGTGCAGTTGACTGTAAGATAGGAAGCTGGAGGGGCCCGGCGGCGTGGTCTAGCGGCTAAAGTCCTCGCCTTGAAAGCCCCGGGATCCCATATGGGCGCCGGTTCTAATCCCGGCAGCTCCACTTCCCATCCAGCTCCCTGCTTGTGGCCTGGGAAAGCAGTTGAGGACGGCCCAATGCTTTGGGACACTGCACCCACGTGGGAGACCCGGAGGAGGTTCCAGGTTCCCGGCATCGGATTGGCGCGCACCGGCCCGTTGCGGCTCACTTGGGGAGTGAAACATCGGATGGAAGATCTTCCTCTCTGTCTCTCCTCCTCTGTGTATATCTGGCTGTAATAAAATGAATAAATCTTTAAAAAAAAAAAAAAGATAGGAAGCTGGAGCTGGTGCGATGGTGTAGAGGGTAAAGCTACCACCTACAGAGCCAGTATCCCATATGGGCATGGTTCAAGCCCTGACTGCTTCGCTTCTAATTCAACTCCCTGCTTACACAGTTGGGAAACCAGTGGATGATCGCTCAAGTGTTTGGGCTCCTGTACACTCATGTGGGAGACCCAGAAATAGCTCCTGGGTTAGGACTGGTCAACTCCAGCCGCTGTGGCCATTTGGAGAGGAACCAGTGGGTGGAAAGTTTTGTTTTCTCCTCCTCTGTCTATCCTGTGAAATGATGATTTTACTCTAAAACTGCAGAAGATGATTATTTTGGGCCTGACAAAGTCACGTGATTTCTGAAACGTAAAGAATCTTCTCCAGCTGACCATATAATGGGAAAGTCAGGGAGACTCAAAGTATGACAAACAGTCAGAGATTCAAGGCTGTTGGAAGATGAAGGCAATTATGGGAGAAGCAGTGTGTGGTCCCTGGGTGTGCTGATCAGCCCCCATCAGCACCCATAAAGACACAGAAGGTCTCAGACCCACAATTGCAGAAACCCAAATTCTTCCAGGCACCTGATAATTGCTTGTGTTAGGGACCAATTTGTGTCTCCCCGAAGTATATACACTTTATTTCAGTTTTTTTCTTGAAATAAACATTTTAATATCAATATCATTATACTCTTTAAATTTTTTTTCTCTATCTGGTTCTTCAAGCTTTATTGGGATTTTTTTTTAATTAATTACATTGCATTATGTTACAGTGTCATAGGCTCTGGGATTCCCCCAACCTCTGCCCATATTCTCTCCCCATGGTGGATTCCTCCACCTTGTTGCAGTATTACAGTTCAAATTCAGTCAAGATTCTTTCATTGCAAGCATGTACCAAGCATAGAGTCCAGCATCTTATTGTCCAGATACATTTAATGGTTTCTTGGGGAGCCCATCTCTGATCTGAAGGCAGAGCCAGCAGAATATCATCCCGATCAATTAAAAGCCCCAACATAACATCAACAACAATTTACAACATTATGGAATTAATTGACATGGTGATGAGTAACCAATATGTTAAAAAATGCAACTTCTTAACCACATCCTGTGACTACTTCATTGATATTTCGATTTTAGTTTATATATAACCGGCTTCTATCACCTTAAAATGGCTATAGGGTTCTATTCATCTGTCTCGTGTCTATCCTCATTTTAGTATTTAGCCGTTTATAGCATTGAAGCATAATTCTACTGAACTTGGCAGATTTTGGGATAGTCTAAACTGGCTTATAACTCTAGCAAGGCATATGTCAACAGTTGAGGTGTAGAACTGTTTTAGGAGGGGTGTGCAGAGAAATCTTCCATTCCCCAGTGAGGAGTAATTAATCTCTGTGTCTTACCTAGTAAGGTGTATGTGAATCCATGCTGATCATTTCCTGTCTGGTTCTCAGCTTTCCTTGTTGTTCTCTGTCTATTCTAATTTTGTTTGTTTTGTTTGTTTGTTAGTTTTTTTGGGGGGGGGGGACTCCGGAGTGACCCTGATGGTCATTGCAAGAGAGGATGGGGATCCAAAGTTGGAACTACGTAAGGACCAGAGAAAGCTCCTCTCCCTAGTCCTGAAGGAAGTTTACTGTTCTTCTGTTTCTGTGGACTGCACAGGACTCCTGGCTGTTGTTCTGATGACCTTGGATCCTGCAAGGAAGATTTTGGGCTTCTTCCATCCCATGTGGTAGATCCAAACAGGGGTGGGTGACCTCAGAGTTCTCGGCCTGCGAAGGCACTCCAATTCCCAGAGGTCTCTTTGGCAGTTGGGATGTAGTCCTTGGTGCCTGAACTGACAGTCCTTGGTGAGCATCCAGGGGTCTCCAGGGTTGGGAGTATATACACTTTAAAGCCCAATACCTCAGAGTACTTAGGAATTGGGCCTTTAAAGCAATTACATAAAAAAGAGGTTGTTACAGGGTTCCTAACCCCAAACAGTGTCCTTATAAAAGGAAGAGATGAGGACACAGACCTGTACTACGGGAAAACAGTGTGAAGAGCCATCACACCGTGCCTCTTTCCACTTTTTGATGAGGCACTTGAAGTCTACTCCTCTGGTCTTGTTGTGAAGCCCCCTAAGACACCTCACCTGGAAGTCCACAGACCTGGCTGTCATGTGTGCCAGCTGGTACAGGACCAGGACCAGCCTGACCTGCCCTGACTCTCAGGAGGGTGGTAACGCCTACTTAAGGAGACCTCTAAGGACACCTACTATGCCAGTCCCCAGCCCTGGCTCTTGTGTACACCAGTGGATGTGTGGCCTAGTTGGGGCAACCCCAAAGAGCCCTTACCAGGCTCACCTGCAATCTTGGCTTTCATGTACCAATGCGTGCTGTAACTGAGCCCTGATTGTGAGTGTTGGCTTCCATCACGGCTTGGCACTCAATTCCAGCCTTTCAGTAATGCACTCTCTGAAGGGCAGCAGGCAGTGGCTCATGTATTTAGGTTCTTGTTGCTGATGTGGCAGACCTAGACTGTCTCCCACTTTTGGCCTGGTCCAAATGTCAGCTGCTGAGACCATTTAGCGAATGGACTAGTGGACAGAAGATCTCTTTTTGTCTGTCTTCCTCTTCCTATCTCCCTCTTCTCCTCTGCTGTCTGTGATTCTGCCTTTTGGAAGAAACTCTTGGCCTTTGTTACATGTTTAACATGTAGAAGATAAACCTCCAGTTTCAGAAATAGAAACTCATGATCAATGTACATTTTTGTTTCTGGTATAAATCACTCCAGGGTGGGTATAAGAGGACAAAAGCAGAGTTTGTGGGACTTGGGGAACTATTTGAGTTTTTGTTATATACTGCAATTTCCTCTGAATAATTTTGGAGTCTGAGTAAGCAAGACATAGACATTTATCAAAATAGCATGTCTGTCTCATTTTTCCCCTAGAAAATTATTTTTTAACTTAGATGTAATGTTTTTCATTTCCCTACCATTGTTCACTTACACATTAGTTTGATAAATTTCACCTGATCATTCCAATATGCTTATCCATTTTGTGGATTATTATGTATTATTGCTCATTTCTCATACTCTGCATTTTGACTACTTTCCTGTTCAGGAATTCTTGTTATTCATTTTATGTCCTCAGAAATAATTTCCTTGTTCAGAGATCAAATGTTCATTTTAAGTACTCAATGCATTAATCCATATGGTGTTCGGGTATATATGTCACCTTAGGATGCAGAAGTCTTTTCTGGAAAACCACGTAGTGTGCTTAGTTTGAACATATGAGGAATATTGATTGGATATTCAGTGAGTCACAGAAACACTAAGAGGTTTGGTGAATGAGGGTAGAGGCTTTGAATATTGATACCACTGGTGGTACCAGGTTGAAGATTGCTTCTGACTGAGCAACTACTGCCATTTCTTCTGAGCCATGGAACCTGTGCTTCACAAAACTGACACCACTGGCATAGGGCATCAGAGCCCCATCACGCTTAGTGTCTAGAAGACTCAATCCTACAGAAGAAATTCCACTGCCAGTAGAAAAAATTTGTTCATGTTACCTCACCAGGAGATGGAGAGAAGGACAATTTGAGTAACATTCCAGGTCAAGCTCTGCAACAGGCATTCTGAGGTAGATAAGGATAGGAACAGGTCTTAGGAAGAATTTTATACCTCTGGTATAACAAAAGTAACCACTTCTTAGAACTTTCAAGAATGCTCAAGTAATACTCTCGGAACATTCTTCTCCATGTCAGGACTCAAAGCCAGTCATCATCTCCCTGGGTATATATGTAGTGTGACAAAAGGAGCAGGGGACATCCCCACCACCATGTCCTCTACTGTTTGTGATCACAGGAGAGCAAACTGAAATCTTTCTCACTCCCTTCCATCCCTTCATCCTAAACAGAATCAGAGGTCCACATGGATCTGTCACCCCCTCACTTTTGTAATAAATATTAAAATAAAAAAGTGGTACATATATTTGATGGAAAACTACTAAGCTAGAAAAATAATGAAATCATGTCTTTTACAACAATATGTATACAATTGGAAACCAATATTCTCAGTTAAATAAGCCAGTCTGAAGAGAAAAATATTTTGTTCTCTGATTTATGATGTAGTAACTAAGTGACAGAAAACTAACCAAAGCGTATGAGTGAGATTGACATCCTTATAGTTCACTATTCTTTAAAGCCTTAGTCTATACACCTGAGGAACAGTAGTTTTTCTACTTACTACTTGTTGTTACTAGAAGACTATGCTTGTGATTGTAAATTGAAAATAAGACACTGGAAAACCCAAAGACAAAAGAAGGAAAGAGGAAGGAGAGATGGATTGAAGAAGCAAGTGTGGTAGTTTTAGTATATAAACTACAAGTAGTCTGTTCTCTTCATAGAAATAAAAAATTAAAAATAAGTTTTCAAAAATAAAGTTGGTGCAAATTGCAATAGACATAATATTCAAAAGTCAATCTCTGTCATTGTAGTTTATGGTGTGTGAAGCCTCTTCCTACCACAAATGTATTTGTGGGGTTTAAGATATCCAGGATTAAAGCATCCATCCAAATAGTGTGTGAGACTTATTCTTAATTATACAATTTTCAAACACACGATATTAGAAGAGTTCGTTGAATCAGTCTACTTATCACCAAGGTCCAATTTTGCTGCATTTGTTTCATCCAAATTAAATTAATGTGTTAAATTTCAATGGCAGTCAGCTCTGGAAGCTTTATGGGTATGTGTTCCACTTTTTTGATGGGAAGACTTCAAAGGCAGAACTGGAAGCTTCATATTATACTGCAGCAATGAGGCCTGCCCCATCTGGCAGCCCCAATGTTGTGAGGCCAAGGTTGATTGGTGGGTTCAGATGGTGACAGCCTAATGTGTTTGTCATAAAATTTCTCATGCACATTTTCATCAGATGTTTTCATGTAATGATCTTTCTCTGCCTCAAGTATTGCATCAGGAGTTGATGAGTAGTGGTTTTTCTAATGCTATCATTGTTTACCTAATTATGATCAGCATTTCTCTTAGTATTTAAGGCTGACTACTTGGAAATACAGACAAGTCAAGATGAAGGCAAATAATAAATTTTATTGGTTATTATGCAGTCTAAATGAGAGAATAAAGAATTCTAATGGAAATTTGTGCCCAAAAATCAAACAATACAGATCTTATCTTTGAAATCTGAAATGTGATCATCTCGGGTAGGCCTCAGGACAGGGCGTCTTGCTTGGATCCCAACTCCAGCCACCATATGCATGTGGTGAGCTGTCCCCAGGCCTGCCTGGGTTCAGGGGCTGTTCCCTTCGGGGTTGGGTACACCGAGGGGGGAGGTCCGGGGCCCACCCACTGCCCTCATTGGGCGGTGAATGTGATTGGGGAGGGGCGCGACCTTGGGCCTGGGGTTTAAACTTCAGGCAGCCTCCTGGCTGTTGGTGGGTCAAGGGACAGGGCGTCTTGCTTGGATCCCGACTCCAGCCACCATGTGAACGTGGTGAGCTGTCCCCTGGTGGCCAGTGTTCCATTTGGTGCCAGGCTCTGCCTGCTGGGCCCCTGGCCAGTGAATTCTGGGGTTTGGGTTCTTTGAATCGCTGCTTAGGTAGCTCCAGGTTGATTCCACTGTGCTTCTGGGATCTGAGTCAATCCTAAAGGTTCCCAATGACAGTAACTCTTCCTTTGAAAAACTTGTAATCACTGAACAATGCTGACCACCAACTACCTGTCCATGCAAAAGCTAAGGGTTGGGGCTTGTCCAGCAGGATATCATTTTACCCAGAATGATGATGGATCAGAAGACTGGTGACATTAGGCAGGCCATAACATTAACTAGTACTCGAGAACCATATCCAGGGGTAGATTCTGTGGGGGATGTATGGGTGAAACCCTGTGGAAATTCTAGCTCCACTGGTTAGCGCAAGAGTTAGGGTGGTGATGAACAAACCTAGGTGTGACCTAGGGGCCTGCCATCAATCACAGGTAAAGGAAACCACAACAGTCTGGACTGGTCAAGGTAGCAGCACCCGAATGTGTGTCCTGAATAGGGTGTGGGGTGGGCTGGGCTGCAACATTCACCAGCTCATACAAGGCCAAATGCAAGGCCAGACTGCGCCAGGCATTGGCCTAAAACCCATTGGCATGTATGAGAACTGGGTCTGGGAGGGAATCAAGTGGCAGAACCTGGTGAGTCATAGCTCCCGCTGGTGAACATGTGGTCCAGACCTGGGGGTTGGACAAGCTGGGCAAAGTAGCTCCAACAGCTGGGTGATGTGTAAATTGGTAATGGAACGGGATGTACTGGGCAGGACTGAGCAAACCCTAGCCCACAAGTGAAACTAGAGACCAGTATGGAGCACAGGTCATGCCGAGCTAGGCTGTTGCACCTACAGGAATGCATGAGCCAGGAATGCTAAGCCACAGTGTCTAAGGCAGAAGCCAGGACAAGTGAGGGACTGAGCCAAGCTGAGTCAGAGCAGCCATTGGCATGCACGTGATCTAGGGTTGGGAACAGGCCTGGTTGGGGAGCTAAGGGGACACCCTTATTGGGTGGAGGTTCCCACCAAGAGGCGCACAAGCTGGAATGGGGCTGCGTTCTGATCAGGAAACGGTTGTAATATCTCTTGGCACAAGTGTGGACTGGGATTGGATGCACCAAGCCAGGTCAGACTGCAACACCGTCTGGTGTCCTGGAGGACCAGGGTAGATGGGGGATGGACTAGGCAAGGTCTCAACCCCTACTGAGTCATATGTGAGCCGTATGTGGGTATGGACGAGCCATGGCTGGGCTGAAACATCCAACAGCAAGGACCAGAATGGGTTGAAGGCCAGTGAGGAAAAGCCACTGTTCCTGCTAGGACAGGAGGTGAACTGAGTAGGGCTGGCTCAAGGACCCCTGGTATGCGCATAAGCTGGCACTGGGAGGGGTTCTGATGGAGTAGCCTGGGCAACTCCTCTGACAGACACAGACCTGCAGGAAAGTGCAAGAAGCATGATAGGAAACAGCCCAGAATAGGCCATGGAAAATTTCCCACTAGCATATATTTGGCATGGGTTGGGGGCAGACCAGGCTGAATCATTTCATGTCTTCCACTGGCAAATCCAAGCACCAGAACAGTGTGGGTTGGTCCAGTTTCTGTTGCAACAAAAGCTAGTGCACAATACGGAATGCCAAGGTGAGGTTGCCTGTACTGGATGTGACTGCAGCACCCAACCAGCACCTGTGAGAACCAGGAAGGGAGGGGGCGGAGCCGGCAGGGGATTAAGGTGGTGGTTCCCTTGCTGGACAGCTACTCCCACTGGAGAGCATCAGCTGAGATGGCGGCAGACCAGACTAAGCAGAGCTACAACACCTGTGTGCCTCATGTGGACCAGATCAGGGAAAAGCCAGGCTGGGCAGATTATTCCTACTGGTGTAAGCATAAATTAGAGTGGGTGAGGGTTGTTTGGGCTTAGCCACAGCATCAGCTGGTAGAAGCTGCCACTAGGGGCTAATTCTGTCAAGTCAAACCACAGAACCACCCGAAGAGTACATAAACCGGGATTGAGAGAGACCTGGGAGTGAAATAGTGGGCTCATCCCTCTTGGGTTGCCACTTCCACAGGAGGGCACGAAAACTAGTACAGGGGCTGGGGTGGCTAGACAGAGAGGCACTCAACAGCATCCGTGAGGGCTGGATAGTTGAGCTGGTTAGATGGACCAAAGCTTCAACACCCATTGACATGTACGAGAGCCAAATGGGATGTGGGACAGACTGGACTAGTCTGCTACACATACTGGCAAACCAGGGTAGGGGGTGGGCCTGGTGGGGGTTATTGTGGGTTGCTCTGACTAGGCTGTAGCTCCCACTGGCTTATGCGAGGGCCGAGTATGTGTTGGGCAGAACCAGGCTGGACTGCAACACCCATTGGTTCCAGTGGAATTCGGGGCTGAAAACAGAACCAACCCAGCAATTGCAGCCACCAGCTGATTGTAGTGATGGACTGTGCTGGGCTCTGTGCTTGCTAGTACACACAAGATTCTGGTCTGGGAATACCTCAAACTTTCTTTGGAGATCTCCCCAATCGAAATGCTGGACTCAGAACCCTAACCAAGAAAAGACAGAAGACAGAACAAGTCAATCAACCACCTCAGCTATATGTTGGCAGCGAAATATTGGGCAAACGGAGACTCTATGATGGACTATGTCAATCAATGGATTCTTCAACGACCTCATCGTGCTTGGAGTGGCGAGACTGGCAGCGATTCCTAAATGGTGAACTATCAAAACCACTTAAGCAAGTATCTCAGAACATGCCCTACATCCGGGACCTGGGGTGGGTGGGAGATTGGGTGGGCCTTCTCCCTCAATATCCCCCTTTATCTCTGATACATGAAGGAAACAATATGGAAATAATAGTCTTACCCACTTTCCAATAGCCCTTGAACCTTGTTTACCCTAATTAACTATGTAAAGATTGTCAAAAATATAATAAAAATTGTTAAAAAAAAAAAACACTAAAAAAATGCAATCATCTTTACAACAGTTCCAAAGCCTAAGGGGACATCATCTCCACAGGAGATCTGGTATGGATTCTCTCGTTTCCTGGCATCTATTTCTTTGGAAACTTAGTCATCACTTTCTTCCAACTGATGTTTTACGAGAACTGTTTACGCATTTGAAAAAGTCTACAGAAATTGCATGAACTTAACTTTAGGGAATGTGAATACCTCACTACTATTGAGTGACTGAAGTATAGTAACAATACATAATAAACTTAAGTAGAAGAGGAATAATCCCCACTGAATGCGGAGAAGTTGTTCAGTTCTTGGCTGCCTCTCTCTGCTGTGATTGTGGCATTTCTATGCCCCACTTTTAAGGATAGTGTTATCTCTGCTCTTCATTTAGAATTAGTGGATTATTAGATTTTGCCAATCATCCAGACCTGTCAATGATGGGTATCCTGCCAAAAATAATGCAGCCTTTGCATGTTGGTGAACTTGTGGTTTTTATATCATTGAAAACGCTGCCTAATATGCAGCAGGACATATCCAGATATATATCCAGATATATCCAGATGTAGACATCGTCGTCAAGGGTAGACATCTATTCTCCAGGAGCATGAAAGTTAGAGCTCTGTATGCAGTGAGTTCAAATCTCTGTGTTCAAGAACAAGATAGATCTACACACTGTCCCAAGAGCATTTGTTTTAGTAGTTATGGTGTTAGTTAATGTACCTGCATCCTATATTATAGACTTCAGGGTCTGATTCACACCTCTGGTTTGTAACTCCAGCCTCCTGTTAATGCAGATTCTTGGAGGCCATGATGATTGCTCAAGTGAAGGAATTTGTGCCACCCACATGGGAGATCTGACTTCTTAGTTTTTCCTGGTCCAGTCCCAGCCATTATAAAGGTGATCAGCAGGTGGAGGATGTATCTCTCTCTGTTGGTCTTTCTCATTCTCTGTCTCTATGCCTCTCAAATAAGTCTTTTTTAAAAAAATATATAAATTCTTTGTTTTTCATGATACAGTTCCCCAGGCTCAATTTTTTTTTTTTTTAATACAGAAGACATCCTCCTTAATGAAGTGTGGAAAGTCAGGCTATAAAGCAATTGAGTAGCTATGTGATATGCTAGGGGAGTGTCTTTAAGAAAGTTAATGCAAAGTGAATACTATGAAAAAATTATACATGTCTGTTAAATTTTTTAATGTGAAAATGAATGTATGATTTAATTCCATTTTCCTACAAACATTCTGAAGTATCCTCATACACATTCATATGCATTTTTCTTGGACTAGGAAGGCATCTTACAAAAATAGATGGACTTCTGATTTTAAAACCTTGAGTAATTGCAAAGTTATACAAAATGATTGCAAAAATAATTCTTATTCTTCATAGTAGAACATCTCCAGGACAAGGCTGATGATCTTTGGTTTGAAAGGATGGACTTTGACAGAAACATATCTGTCACCATTGTTGTTGAACTGATTGTGAATATTTAGGGTTTGTATAGACAACATTCCAGACAGTCTTGACATACAGATGGATGTGAAAGCAAACAGTATCAAAGTCACTAAAATAGTCTATACTTGGGTACAGGGAGCTGGAGTTAAATTATGAAACTGTTTATGTACGAACCCCCTAATGGTGAGTTGGTCATTTTTCTTCCTTAATTATTGAGGCAATGGGGTGGTCCTTGGTTAAAGGTGCACTGATGATGATATACCACCAAGGTTTGGGCTACACATGTCCATTGTAGCATTGAGGTCCAAGAAGATTTGCATAAAAGCTCAAAAGAAGTCTGCAAGGTTTCTGACCATTTTTCAGTCTCAGCTTCATCCTATGAGGCATGTTCTTTGGCTGCTTGGTCAAATGTTGCTTATGATTTCTCATCAACAAGGTTTGGGATCAAGAGATTTGTCTTCTGAACCCTTGGGGCTACCTGCGTGGTGGGTAATGAGTCTATGAGCCCTGAGGTGGGAGGGGGGCTGTTTGGCGGAGTCCTGGGTGCCTGGCCTGGATCCTTGGGCCCACTTGCATGGTGGGTGTCAGGTCCATAAGCCCTGGGCATAGGGTGTCTTGCCGAGCCTGGGTCACCTGTGCAATGGGTGCTGGGTCCTTGAGCTTCAGGAGCAGGTGTTCCCGCTTGGCCCAGGGCACCTGGCCCATGCTCCTGGATCTGCTTATGAGAACTGGTCCTCAGTGGAAAAGACAGAGCAGTGGATGGCAGGCCATGATGAACCTGGAAGCCCATTGGGGGCCTGTAGAGGACATCTGATACCATATAAGAATAAAGAGAACAGAACAATTTGGACAACTACAGCAGCCCAATGATGACAGCAAATATCTGGTCGAATGGAGACTATAAGGCCAACTATGTCAGCCAGTGAAAAGATCTCTGCATCATTGGATTGGTGATTTGAGAGCATTTCAGAACTAACAAAACCACCTGGGCAGAACCCTTGGCATGTGTACCACAGTGGGACCCTGGGTTGATATTGGGTGGCCTTTTGCCATTCCCAGGTACTGGGGCAGTTGGAAGGCTGGGCATGGCTCATTCCCTTAGCTCTTCCCTTCCTCCAGAAACAACAAGACATAGAAAATATGGAAAAAATGACCACACCCACTTTTTCCTAACCCTTGATATTTCCCACCGTGATCAATTATGTAAATATATATAAAATATTTGTAATTTGCCAAATCACAAATGAGTAGCTTCCTTTCAGTTTGTTCTAGATTGGCTTTTATTTTTCTCTTTCCTTCCAACATCTTTCCTTCCATGTGCATTGATTTGGTTTCCTGAAATGCCAATGAGTGCCCATATGGTAGAAAAAATTATGTTTTCATTGCATTTTTCAACAAAATTTTGCAAAAGGTGATGATTCAAGTATATGGTACTGATGAAGTTGACAACTTGCAGCAATAAAGATTTCTTTTTCACTGGTGTTGGCTAGGTCTTTGACCTTAGAGCAAGTCAATCTACATAGTAGTGCATCTGGTGTAGTGGGTTGCTTCTCTGTTTCCCAAAGCAACAAAACTAGATACAGTGCCAAATACCACAGGTGCCTGATTTTGCACAAAATGCTAGACTTTTCCTTTAGCTGAAGTTTTTCTTGGCTAAGAAGCAATGTTGAAAGTTTTTGGGTTTTCTACAAGGGGCTCATGAAGTAAGAAAGCTTACACAAGTTCCTTTGCCTGTACAGCTCTCAGAGGACTAAGGAAAAAATGAGTTTTCCATCAGGATTTAATTTGAAGCACTAGAAGTGTCTGTGATTTTGATTTGGATTTGGAATTTTATTGAGAAGCACTTTTGTCCTAATTTTTGTCCACAAATCAGCTCACTAAATTGTAAGGCACTTGTCACCAGGCTCTAAGCCTGCTGTGCTCTTTTTATTCATCAGTGCACTTGGTAACCTTATAGACTGCCTTCAACAGAAGATTTGGGTGTTGGGGTGGTGGTTGGAAAATTAGTATTTTAATGAAACAGTGGCTTTAATTAAGCTTCCATTCAGTAATAAGGCAAACCCACTCCAACCTATGTATTTTTAGGATGGAGGTCATTGGTTTCTTTGGTTGGGTACCTTGGTTAAAATGTTGATACGTAAGTGCTTGGAGGTTTATGTTGCAAGTAAGTGTTGCAGGCAGAGCAAAGGGTTTCTAGATCTCACTTCCTACTCTCCCTTCCCTCCTATGTGCATTCAGGTTCTATCATTATCATCATCATCATCATCATCATCATCATCATCATCAACTCATGCTTTGTGAGTTTTTTGTGTCAGATTCAGTCCTTTTGGTTAAGTACTATTATTATTCCTATTTTATAGATGGGAAGAACAATGCACAGAGTCTAGGTCTAGGTAACATTTCAAAAAAATAACAGTGACAGGGATACCATATTACAATCCGAACAATCTAGCATCTAATGAAGATGCTAGCTTCTCTATAAAAATTGTTCCTATTTTGTGGGCCCAGTGTGATGCCTCAGTGATTAAATTCTCACTTCACATATACCTGGATCCCATATGGGGAGCCAGTTTATGTCCTGGCTGTTCCACTTCCCATTCAGCTCCCTGCTTGTGGCCTGGGAGGGCAGTGGAGGATGGTTTAAAGCCTTAGGGACCCTGAGCTCACATGGGAGACCTGGAGGACACTCCTGGCTTCAGATTGGCTCAGCTCCAGCTGTTCTGGTCACTTGCAGAATGGACCTGCAGACAGAAGGTCTTTCTCTGTATTTCCTTCTTTCTGTGGATATACCTTTCCAATGGAAATTAATAAAGCTTAAAAATAATTTCTATTTTGTTATTTATAATAGCATACTCTGCTATCCTATACAAATTTGAACTAAACATTGACTTAGTAATTGATGTTTTATTTTCTATACAAAATAACTTTTCAAGTAACAGCAAGTATCAAAAATATTTTCTTTTTGGCAAGGATCTCTGATGGAGTACAGACTAAAATTTCATGCCATACATTATTGTTGAGACAAATTTTCCCTGTTAATTAGCTGACGCTGTGGCATGGGACCTAAGTTCTGTCCTGGGATAAATGTTTTAGATTTCTAAAAGTCATGGTTAATTATAAATACATTTCCACTCTTTGGAATAGTACAATAGTGCAATAATGCAATAATACTAGTTTTGTGATGCCCTTTTGCATTTTGTGACTGTCTTTCAACTATTTTACTTAAAGAATGGTAACCCTCAAATTGCTAGGGAGAACTCAGAGCTCTCAGCATCCTGAAAAGAGATAATGGATAGCTTGTTTGATAAACAAAGACACACATCACCATAGACTCCACCTCTGTCTCTAGGAAGAAATTTCAATATACCTTCACAACTCTTGAACTTTTATCATTCTTTCCCCAGTTGAATTGCTGCAATCTGGAATAGAATCCTATAAAAATATGATACTCCCTGGAAATACATTTGTTTTCTTATAATGATGTTTGCGCACATTCATTTTAGTGTCATTTCACGAAACTAATCCCTTCAAGCAAGTTATTTCATAGTTAAAGAGATCCTAAGACCTCCTATTTCTTCTGATTTTCCTGAAATTAGTTCATGTCATAGGTGATCATGACTTCTGGGTTTCTTTCAGCTTGGTAGAGCCGTGTTTTAAAAACAATGTTTTGTCATTCTTTTATTGGGATTGACTAATGCTCATTTCAAAACTGCACTTTCATCGTTTTGGGACCATTACACCAGAAATAAGATGTTTGTAATTCAAGTTTTGGTATTGCAATATTCCTATTCTCTCTGAGGTCTGGCCCATCTCACTGATAGCAGTGAAACTTCTCTATATTCATCTAATCTATTGAAAAGTCCTGCTGTCCTGTGCTTCCAGTGACACTCTACTACTTCCATCTTCCCATTCTCACTGTAACCACACTGCCTGTGCATCTTACCTGTTTCACAGCAATAAAGAAACATCAGAGACAGTATCCTGCTCCTGCCTTTGCTGGCCCAAGCTTTGTTCCCTCATGACAGCACTGATAAATGGGATGATTTTGTTCTTCTGCTCCAATCATCCAATAGCTTCAAAATCCAGAGTGAAGGCCAGTGTGTTTGGCCAGTATTACACGGTCCTGTCCCTGACTCTTCTCTACATTAGTATGTTCCCACTGCAGTCATGCTGTGTGATGAGTATCCCCGCTGACTCCGCAGCTCAGCAGCATAGCCTGTTCTTTTTCTTTACAGCTTTGCACATCATTTGAGGCGGCTCTGTTCCAGACTGTGTGTTCTTCATGTGGGATGACTTTCTGTCCAGTGTATGGTTCATTAGAAGAAAAGCCAAATAATAAAATGTCCTTCAGAGCCTCTGTTTCAGGCACTCTGGCTGACACTTTATAGCTTTATTTCTTATCATTTCCCCACTTCTTAATTGGGTTAACAAATTATTTTAATCAGCATAGCTATATAAAAAGTCTTACAATCCAGTGGCATGGTTCCTTTGACTTTATTTTCAAAATGTTTTGGGTTATTCTAATTCTTTTGTCTTTTTATATAAATATTAAAATACTTTTGTTGTTAATGTTGCTAGAAAAGGCATTGAACTCTGACTCAGTCATGAACAAATTAACATCTTCATTTTATGCTATATAATAATATATTTATTTTATATATAAGTCCATGACTAAGATCTTTCTTTCACTGGGATTTTGTGGTTTTCAGTATTCTGATCCTTTTCTTATTTAGTTAGATTCCTAATTCCTTTGTTTTCCTTGGAGCCATTGTGAATGTATGGCATTGTTTGCAAGTTTATTTCATGTGTTTAGGAACCTGTTTCTTAAATTCACTGTATATTTTAGGTTCAATATGCTTACCTATCATTATTTTTTTTACATTTTATTATTATTATTATTATTATTATTATTATTATTATTATTATTATTTGTTGATACAGTTCCATAGGCTCCTGGCATTTCCCTTATCCCCTCCCCAATTCCCTCCCCCCACCCCACCTAGTTCCTCTATATCATTACTAACATATAGTTCTTCATACACAGTCGTATGTCCATCATTGTGGGAATGGACAATGGCAGACAGTCCAGCATCCTATTGTCAGGATATAGTGAACAGTTTCATTGTAAGTCCATCTTTGTCTGGAAGTAGAAATGCATACTACATTGTATCCTCACATTTGGATGTTAGTCTCCATTTGACAGCTACTGTACATCCCCTTAAATGAAAAGTCATACAAAATCATCAATAGAAAGAAAAATAGAAATTTACAATGCCATGAAGTTAAATGACATATTACTAGATATGACAGTCTCCATTACACAGCTACTATACATACCCTTAAATGAAGAGCCACAAAACAAAATCAACATCCGGGAGAAAAAAGAAATTAACAACACCAAGAAGTTAAATAACATGCTACTAAATGACTAACGTGTAGCTGAAGAAATGAAAATCAAGAACCTTCTTGAAGAAAATGATGCTACTGTATGATCTATGTGTCATTGAATGATTTAATCAGAAGGAAGTGTTTTGAAGAGATGAAACTAACAGAAAACAACAAAACCCATGCAATATAGTTTCCGCTGATTTTTGTTGGTAAAGTGTGTCTCTTCTAGACAATAAATAGATGAGTTTTGTTTTTTAATCCAGTCTACTAATCTATGAGGTTTGATTAAGCTTAAGCCATTTACATTCAGAGTTTAATATGTATGGATGTTATTTTGGTCCTGTCATTTTAGGAATGGGTTGTTCATTGGTTTAGTCTTCTGTTGTCATTTTACTGGGATGTTCTTCCCCTTTGCCTTTGGTTTTGGTAGGTGCTATTCCTCTTCTCTGTCAAGAGAACATCTTGAAGTATCATTTGTAGGGCAGGTTTGGAAGAGGCAAATTCTTTTAACTTTTCTTTACTGTGGAAGAATTTTATTTCATTTTCAAAGACAAAAGAAAGCTTTGCTGGATATGTTATCCCGGGCCGGCAATTTTTTTCTTTTAGAGTCTGGAATATATCACTCCATTCTCTTCTTGCCTGTAGAGTTTCCTGTGAGAGATCTCCTGTGAGTTTAATTGGCATTCCTTTATATGTCAACTGATTTTTTTCACATGCACATTTAAGGATCTTTTCCTTATGTTCAACTGAAGAGAACTTGAAGATCATTTGTCTTGGTGAAGATCGCTTTTGATCAAGCCTGTTGGGAGTTCTGTGCCCCTCCTGGATGTTGTTTCCCAATTCTTTCTCTATATTAGGGAAATTTTCCTTTTTATTATTTCATTAAATACATTTGTAAACTCAGCTTCTCTTTCTGTACCTTCTGGGACTCCAGTAACTCTTATATTTGGCCTCTTAATAGTGTCTTTCAATTCTTGAATACTTTTTTGTCCTGATCCAGCTCTGATTCCAGCTTTTTGTTTGCTTCCCCCTGATGACAGGAAATACCTTCCAATTCTGAGATTCTTTCTTTTGCTTTCTTCATTCTACTTTGGAGACTCTCCACTATTTGCTCTACTGTTCTTAATTTCTGATATATCAGCCTTGATTTGCTTCCTTGATTTGCTTCCTTAAATTCTTTGAACTCTTGTATGTGCTTCTCATTGTTGATCAGAAGCTTTAAAATGAGCTTTATGAATTCTGTGTGCCACATTTTCTCGATGTCTTCCTCAGTTAACTCTGAGGTTGGCATAGGGTTTTGCTCCTTTGCAGGGGAGTTTTCAGTAATATTCATTGTGTCTCTTCTTTTGCTCTTGATCATTGTACTTCTGGTTAGCAGAGTATTCTCTTTGGGGCAGGTTTCTAAATTGTGTCACCCAGAGGTCTACAATGTGATTTTACTTATTGCAGTTGGTACACAACTTTTTGCTTGCAGCCACTTGTACCACTCCCTCCAGCGAGTTCCAGGTCTGGGTTCTTACGTTAGATTTCCACCGTAGTCTCCAAAGCCCCACTTCCTGGCTCACCAGTCTTTACCTCCTGTGAAACCTCGTGCTGAGGTTGCACCATTGTCTCTGTAACCTTTCTACCACTTCTGGTTGGAGCAGGTCCCAGGATTAGGGAGACACCGGGTGTCTTATATAGTTAGGTTGTTGGTGGTGCTGATCTTTTCGGAACCTGTTGGACTTTAGGTCTGGGTGCCACACAGACCTATTTTGGTCGGTACGATGCCACAGTTGGTATTATTTTCCTGTGGGACCGGTGCAGTTCTCTGAGCTCAGTGCATTCTCACTGAGCTCAGTGCATGCACAGCTCACTGTTGTCCCCTGCAGTCTTAAATTCTTTGCCACACTATACAAGTTGGTGCCGAATATGCCACTACTAGAGTTGTTTATCTGCTGGCCATCAGGTCTGAGGGCTACTTGTTGCAGTTCACTGAGCCAGAAATGAGTTCACGTCCAGCTCAGTGCATGCTCAGTCCTGCCCCATAGCCTTTGCTTCCTTAAACAAAATGGCATTTAATATGTCTCTAGAGGGGTGGACTGGGTTGTGAAATTCACCCTGTTCCCGCACTGATCATCTGGGATCTGCTGCTCTGTTTCTACTCCTGGTCAAATCAAACAGACCATCAGTATGGGTAATTCTTTGTCTGGGTTCACCTCCTGTGCTCCCCCAGTGAACATCCCTTCCCACCTTGTTGCTGGTGTACTTCTAGCTGCTGGTGGAGTTTAGATAACTGCTTGCTGAATGCCACTGGGGTATCAATCACTGCAACACCACACTGTTGTGTCTGATGCTTTCCTGTGTCTGTCATTCTCCAGGTATCCCTCGGTTGTTTTGTCCTCTCCTATTTCCTGGACGTGTGGCCTCTGTTTCACACTGGCTAATGTTTCTCCATCTGTTTAAACGTGTCCTTACCCGGGCCCGGCGGCGTGGCCTAGCGGCTAAAGTCCTCGCCTTGAATGCCCCGGGATCCCATATGGGCGCCGGTTCTAATCCTGGCAGCTCCACTTCCCATCCAGCTCCTTGCTTGTGGCCTGGGAAAGCAGTTGAGGACAGCCCAATGCATTGGGACACTACACCCATGTGGGAGACCCAGAAGAGGTTCCAGGTTCCAGGCTTTGGATCGGCGCAGCACCGGCCCATTGCGGCTCACTTGGGGAGTGAATCATCGGACGGAAGATCTTCCTCTCTGTCTCTCCTCCTCTCTGTATATCTGACTTTGTAATAAAAAATGAATAAATCTTAAAAAAAAAAAAGTGTCCTTACCCTGTTCCACCATCTTGATTCTCCTAAGTCCTTAATGTTTCCAGCTAGGATATAGTAATCACTTCTTTAGCTATTTTATACTGAAGTAATTTTGATTCAAAATCCTTACCAACATAATGTACACAATTTTTGGAAAAGCAAAAAAGTGTATGAGCAGAAAGACTGCTTTTATTGTTTTTTCCCATTTTTGAGCTGACAAAAATTATATGTAAATTCATGCTCTGCAACATGTTTTACTGTATTCAAAATCTGTGATGTGGCTACATGGAAGACATTAACATCTGCATTTCCTTATAAACTTAATATATTTGTGGCAAGAACACTTAGAATCTACTTTTAGAAATTGTTAAGAACACAACACACTGTTATTAACTGTAATAACTATGCTGTGCAATAGATCTCTTGAATTTCTTCCTAGAAATATATTTAGACTTGGAAAACAGATTTTTTTGAGGATATTTTCAAAATTGGGGGACACAAATTTACTGAAGTTATCTATATTAATGTATATGTGTAGATTCTAAATGAATATATAATAAAATACAGCTTTTTGTTAAAAAATTATCCGTATTTCCTAATGATCCTTGGACTAGGATTTCTTTTTTTTTTTTTTTTTTTGAAGATTTATTCATTTTATTACAGCCAGATATACACAGAGGAGAGACAGAGAGGAAGATCTTCCGTCCGATGATTCACTCCCCAAGTGAGCCGCAAAGGGCCGATGCTGCGCCGATCCGAAGCCGGGAACCAGGAACCTCTTCCGGGTCTCCCACGCGGGTGCAGTGTCCCAATGCATTGGGCCGTCCTCGACTGCTTTCCCAGGCCACAAGCAGGGAGCTGGATGGGAAGTGGAGCTGCCAGGATTAGAACCGGCGCCCATATGGGATCCCGGGGCTTTCAAGGCGAGGACTTTAGCCGCTAGGCCACGCCGCCGGGCCCTAGGATTTCTAATGATAATCGAATCTCATCAGATCATGTGGTACTGTCATTGAAGTATTTTTTGAGTCTGAAATTTACTTTGGGAGGAATATTCTTGAATCTGAGATTTCTGGGCAGAAAATATAATAAGCTTATAGGATAACTTGACTGGACAATAAGATGATGGACTCTATGTGTGGTATATGCTTGCAATGGGGGAATCTCAACTGAACTTGAACTGTGGTTATGCAACAAGGTGGAGGAGTCCACCATGGTGGGAGGGTTTGGGGAGGGGTGGGGAGAATCCAAGTACCTATGAAACTGTGTCACATAATACAATGTAATTAATGAATTAAAAAAAATTCATTAAAAAAAAGGAAAAAAAAGAAAAAAAAAGCTTATAGGATATCTTTTGGTGTTCTCAGATGAGTCTCAGTTGAGTAGGGAAATGGTTCTGAAAGAACCTCTTCTCCAAGACTAAGTAACTGACTTGAGTAAAATTTAACCCATTTCCTATAGTGCTTTTCCCTCTCCACTCCAACCCTGGGCTCACCTGTGCATGGATAGGACTTCTGGAATTTCATCCATGTTGGAAATGCCATTCTCTATATGAGATCCTTCTGTTTTCATACAGAAAATCCAAGTAAAAAAGGAAAATGTGTGGTTTCTGATAGCTTGGACTTGGATAGCAGCAAAGCATCCTGTGTTTAAATCAACATTTGATGAGCTCTTCTTGCATGCATGGTATTATTCAAGCTTTGTGGGGAGAAGGTGCACAATCATTTACTTCATACTTTCTTCCTCTTTTCATGTATCTCTATTATGCTTGAAAATTCAGCGTAAACAGAGAATCTTATAGAACAATGCATTATGTTGAATAGTATTCTCAGCTGTGGGTCAGTGTTCTAAATTCTGGAAAATCTATGGCATCCACCCAATACGAGAGGACACACACGTTCTTGTGGTACTCAGGATTTTCCCTTTCTAGGTTCAAGAATATTTTATTGATGAGCTGTAAAAGTACGAACTCATTTGAATATCTCTTTTGCTCTCGATATGGTTGGAAAAATACCTACAATTGTTAGGGATGAAATTTGATATTCCTGCACCTGAGCTCAATCCAAAATTACGTTTCAGTTACTCTCTAGATATCATACATGGTTTTGGAACTCATCTTTTCAAAAGAAACCATTAGCACAATAACATAGATGTACAACCATTTACTGACTTCTTCATCCATTAATGTATTCATTTGTTCAATAGTATTTATTATCTATTGTGTCCAAGAGCCAGAATTAGAAGGATGAGTTAAGATGTGACCCCTGCCTTTAACACACCAGATAGATTTGAAGGAAACATACACAGAAACTAGCATGCACGTGGCAATATGAGGTGGGAGTTAACAGAAGCATGTACCAAAGGTGAAGGAATTAGTTGCCTTGGGATGTGAAGGGCAAAGTGGAGTATTTGTCAACGTAACAGAGAATATATAGAAAGTTTGCCAGCTGGAATGGGAAGCTGGGAAAGAAACATGTACTCAGGAATTATGTAATTAGTTAGCCTGTGAGAGCATTGTTTGTTTGCAGGTAGGTAAGCAACAAGTATTTAATTTAGAAGTTCATGAATGTGAAATGGCAGGTTTTCTTTGCAGTGGAACGAGGTCCCCAGAGTGAAAGTGGGGGAAAATGATTCTCATCCAGGGAAATATTGCAAAATCAAATGACCCGAAGACAACTCATATTTATCCATTTGAATACTTGTTTTTCACATTAAGTTTATTTATCAAGTTCTAATTTAAAATTACATCAAGGGTGAAATATTCTTCTGGTTGTCCATATATTGTTGAACTGGGACAACATCAGCTAGAATAATCTTAATTTGACCATATCTTTATTTGATTTTTCTCTTCTTCTTCCAGAATTGTACACTTAGTGTAAGCAGCCAGACCAAAATCTTTGATGTGGCCAAGAACACGGATTGGGTGAGCCAAAAGTGAAGGGGCAAGGGATGTTAAGAGTCTGTGGTGAAGCCAACAGCATGCTTGGCTCTGTTACCACAAATGGATGCTTAGTTCTGCAGAGCAGCAGAGCTGGAATAAATGAGTGATGCTGTACTCAGGAGACCATGCTGGAGGTTTGTGTGGCAAGCAGCCTCCACCTATCTTGGTTGGACTAAGAAACCCAGAGAACAGAGGAAATGAAACTTAGTGCTGCTAGGGAGGATTAAATTTGGGTTTCTTTGTGTGGCAAATTTGATGCTGTTGTTTGAATGTGTTTTTAAGTATATTTTGCATTCCTGAGATTTCTGTCCATTTTGCTATTGAAACTGAGATTCTCCCTGGAAGTGTGTGGGGGAAAAGAATGAAGAGTTTGCTATTGAATGCTTATCACTGCCACAGTTACTAAAGCTAATATTTTGGATTGTGAATGAAATGGATCAGCCAACACACTTGTATGAAAATATGTTTGCTTTAAATGTGTTACTTGAGATGAAAACATAGCACATCAAACTATTCATGGGTCGATTTTACTGTAGGAAGGATGGTGTGAGCTGTACTGGTAATGTCATCAACAAATTTCTATGTGAAGTGTCTATCAGACCTTATTTCCATTTTGTATCTAGGAAGGTTTTGTTTTTCATCCTGTATGACAAGGAAGAGAGTTCATAATTTCCCCGTATCATAATTTATAGGTAAAAAAATCACTCTCAATGCTTCAAGTTACCTTTCATTTAGGTAATTTGTCCCTATTATAACATTTATGATTTCTACCCCATATGGAAAACTGAAAAAGAGAATGACCAATAGGAAACAGCACAGGATGGCAGTGCCCAGATCTGCAGTGAAACAGTCTGCTTCCTTGACTCTCAGCTATCAATGCTCCAAACAACTTCCAATTTTTGGCAGGAACAATAATGATCTTAATTTGTAGTAATTAGTCAAATAATTACCTTATAAAATCGGTTTCTGTTTTAGTGCTTATGATTTCATAAATAGGGCTCACTTAAGTATGCATAAAGATACTGTGCATGGCTTTAAAGTCAGAAAATTGGGTTGGTGACTTACGCCTGGCACGAAGCAACTGTATTGAGACTCCAGTGACTGCCCTTTCACTGAACCTCACACCTGGACCAGAATCAACAGCTATCCCTGTGTAAACTCAGGATTCGGAAATTACTCCTGGTATAGTCACAGATTTAGCCTATAAATTAGAAATTATGTAAAAGCAATAGAATAAGAGTAGCTATCATGAATCTCATGGAAAAGGGGTAAAAATATAATGGGTAGGATGATTAAATGCTTATACTTAAAGTTTGACTCTTAGTAACTGCATAACCCTGAAGTAATTTAATTCTGTGTCCTAATTTTTTCACATAAAATGAATGTCAATGTCATATGGTTATTATGGGAAATAAATCAGCTAATATCTTGAAAGCACCACAATATACCTGGCACATGGCATTATTATTAATTGCATTTTTGAGAATGTGTATTTTGAGTTATTCTTTGGCTTCACTGGATAGTGAGTAATACCATTGTTATGCCAAAAATCAATACTCAACAAATTAAGCTGAGGTGATAGTTGCTGTGTACAAGTTTTAAAAATAGCCTAGCATGCTGAAGAGCTTGTAATTGAAGAGTATATTACCTCTGAGGAAATTTTGTGAATTGATTGTCTTTAACAATAACAAAAAGTAAAATCAGAATAATCATACTGGAAAAGTGAGAAGACCTTAGGAAAAGGCATTTTATCCACAGGTCTGATATTTCTTAGGGCTAGGCTAACTCTACTCAGCTCCAGGTTTTATGATTTTAGTCTATTTTCTACCAGAAAATTGAGCATTGTCATCTCAATGATAATTTACTTTACATGGTAATAATGTATAGAACTTATAGAAAGTTCTTTTCCAATAATGTTTAAGATGTCACCAATCTATGAGAATTTTAACACTTGTCAGTTAAATCCCTTAATTAAAAGAGTGTTTGAGGTAACTGTACAAGAATATTGTCATATTCCATGTTTTGTGCATTCGTAGTCATGCCATTGCAAACCTTCAGGGCCAGTTTTAGATGCTGCATATTTTATCTGCTGTTCACTAACATTTACAATTGGTTACTGAATAAATGAATGAGTGAAAAGAACGAAAAACTCCCTATTGTCATAACTGTATTTTGAAAAAGCTGGCTAATCTCAGACTAGTAATAGAAAGTATTTAAATAACGAACATGTATAGAATTCTTGCTATATTATACCTCTGTTCCATGACTTTTACTGAAATGCTTGCCACGTGTGATTTGTTAGAACCTGGGGTCTGAGTTGGGAAGCTATCCTAACACCCAGGCATGAAATATAACTCTTATTTTCCCGAATGTCCCAGAATTATTTTTATGTAAATCATGCACTTAGAAACAGTAACTACTCATTATAAAAACCACCTAAGACCCAAAAGTCAAATGATTTTTATAATAAAATTGGACCTTATATCAGGAGTGAGTGTGCGCTGGTTCCATGGTGGACAACACAGATCTAGATGACACTACACGCCTTCCCAGCTTGGCATAGAGACTTGTTTTGGGGTCCCAATGTTGTGTCTGTTCAAGTTTTAACTACTTCTATCTTGTAAGCATGAAGTGTATGCATGACTTCGAAAGTAGAGAAGTGAGGAAACGATTTATGACACCTAAGCTCAAGCTGCTTGGGAAGAGGAGTGATGATTACTTCATATCAAGTAGGATTTGTAATGGTGAAAATACCATTTTGATTCAATTGCTTGAAGAGGATTCTGAGTAGTAATTGCTTAGTGTTTAATCAAAGCCTGTGTGAAACAATGGCAGATACAAATCTAACAGACTCATCTTTCGTGGTACTAATATTTAGGTTTCTTTAAGTAAGTCTGTGTGCTAGCAAAAAAAAAAAAAGATCTGTCTGCTAACAGTCTAGTGATGCTTACTTGATATGATTGCATATTGTCACTTTGTATGCACATAGTATCAAAGTGTAATGAAATGGCGGATGCTGCCATGAAAAACTAAAAGAGTAAAAGGCTTTAGCAATTATCCAGCTCTGTGCTATCACTGCGCTGAAACCTTCAAGTTGAGTATATCTTCCCTATTATTATTTTTTTTCCCAAAAAACAGCTGGTGCATATCAGCACCACTGAAAACTGGTTATGTTGATAGAGATTCCAGAGCTACTGTTTGATCCCAAGAAAATGAACAATTATTTATGGCAAGGCCATGTATAAAAAATAGAACTGTGACTCACAACCTTCAACAACCAGCAAACCAACCACTCTCTACAGTGCTTCACATTTTCAAGATTTACTCGCCTAATTTTTAAAAGAATTTTAGCTTTTACATTTAGATTGATGGTATCTTTTGGGTTGATTTTTATGTAAAGTATTAGGAAAAATTCTGAATTCTTTTTTCCAGAGTAGATATCCCGTTGCCCCAACATCATTTGCTGAAGCTTTTGTTTTGGCCATTGAATTGTTTCAGTACTCTCATTGAAAATGAAGAGACTATAAATATGAAGTCTCATTTCTGGAATCTGTGGTTTTTTTTGCTCTACATGTCTAAGCTTCTTGAAAGACCATATTTTTGATTATTATAACTTTAGAGTAGGTTTTAAAATTGTGAAGTGCATGTCTATGTAGATAGTTTTTCATGTTCAACATTGCTTTGTTTACACTGAACCCCTTAATTATTTATGAATTTTAGAGTTTGCCAATTTTGTGGGAAAAAAAAGCTTCTGGAATTTTAGCAGGAGTTTTATTGAATCTGTAAATTAATTTGATAAATAATGATGTGTTAACAATTTCAAATCATGACCATGTGGTGTCTTTCTATTAACTTAGGTTTCTTTTGTTTCTATCACCAGTGTTAGTAGTTTTTAAAAGTGTAAATTTTACACTCATGTTGCCAATTTATTCTTGATATTTGATTCTTTGATGGTACTATAAATGAGTAGATTTCTCAATTTTCTTTACATTCATTTATTGCTACTGTGTTGAAATCTAGTAGATTTTTGTGTATTGATCCCATAGGCTATAACTGAATAGAACTTACTAGTTCAAGTTAATTTTTTGTTCCTGACGATTTATATGCAAGATCAACTCATCGACAAGTAGAGATAACTTTACCTTTTCATTTCAAATCTGGGTCCCTTTTACTGATATGTATTGATAATTGCCGTGGCTGTAATCCGTTGTATGTTGAGTAAAGGTGATAAGTGCAGTGGGTCAAGGGACAGAGCATCTCATGCCTGGATCCCAGATGCCAGCTACCATGTGCACGTGGTGAGCTGTCCCCTGGTGGCCAGTGTGCCATTTGGTGCCAGGTTCTGCCTGCTGGCCATCCGGCCGGGCAGCTCTGGGGTTTTGGTTCTTTGAATCGCTGCTTAGGTAGCTCCAGGTTGATTCCACTGTGCTTCTGGGATCTGAGTCAATTGTAAAGATTCCCAATGACAGTAACTCTTCCTTTGAAAAACTTGTAATCCTGAATAATACTGACCACCAAATACCTGTCCATGCAAAAGCTAAGGGTTGGGACTTGTCCAGCAGGATATTCTTTTACCCAACATGATGATGAATCAGCAGACTGGTCACATTAAGCATGGCCATTACATTACTAACACTCAAGAACCATATCCGGGGGTAATGTCTGTGAGGGATGTGTGGGCCACACCCTGTGGAAATTCTGGCCCCACTGGTTAGCTCAAGAGTTTGGGTGGTGATGGACTAAGCTAGATGTGACCAAGGAACCTGCCATCAATCACAGGTAAAGGAACCCGCAACAGTCTGGACTGGTCAAGGTAGCAGCACCCGAATGTGTGTCCTGAATAGGGTGTGGGGTGGGCTGGGCTGCAACATTCACCAGCTCATACAAGGCCAAATGCAAGGCCAGACTGCGCCAGGCACTGGCCTAAAACCCATTGGTGTGTGTGAGAACTGGGTCTGGGAGGGAATCAAGTGGAGAAACTTGGGAAACCCCCTTGGCGAGTCATAGCTCCTGGTGGTGAACATGTGGTCCAGACCTGGGGGTTGGACAAGCTGGGCAAAGTAGCTCCAACAGCTGGGTGATGTGTAAATTGGTAATGGAATGGGATGTACTGGGCAGGACTGAGCAAACCCTAGCCCACAAGTGAAACTAGAGACCAGTATGGAGCACAGGTAATGCCGAGCTAGGCTGTTGCACCTACAGGAATGCATGAGCCAGGAATGCTAAGCCACAGTGTCTAAGGCAGAGGCCAGAAAAGTGAGGGACTGAGCCAAGCTGAGTCAGAGCAGCCATTGGCATGCACGTGATCTAGGGTTGGGAACAGGCCTGGTTGGGGAGCTAAGGGGACACCCTTATTGGGTGGAGGTTCCCACCAAGAGGCGCACAAGCTGGAATGGGGCTGCGTTCTGATCAGGAAATGGTTGTAGTATCTCTTGGCACAAGTGTGGACTGGGATTGGATGCACCAAGCCAGGTCAGACTGCAACACCGTCTGGTGTCCTGGAGGACCAGGGTAGATGGGGGATGGACTAGGCAAGGTCTGAACCCCTACTGAGTCATATGTGAGCCGTATGTGGGTATGGACGAGCCATGGCTGGGCTGAAACATCCAACAGCAAGGACCAGAATGGGTTGAAGGCCAGTGAGGAAAAGCCACTGTTCCTGCTAGGACAGGAGGTGAACTGAGTAGGGCTGGCTCATGGACCCCTGGCATGTGCATAAGCTGGCACTGGGAGGGGTTCTGATGGAGTAGCCTGGGCAACTCCTCTGACAGGACACAGACCTGGCAGGAAAGTGCAAGAAACTTGATAGGAAACAGCCCAGAATAGGCCATGGAAAATTTCCCGCTGGCATATATTTGGCATGGGTTGGGGGCAGACCAGGCTGAATCATTTCATGTCATCCACTGGCAAATCCAAGCACCAGAACAGTGTGGGTTGGTCCAGTTTCAGTTGCAACAAAAGCTAGTGCACAACACGGAATGCCAAGGTGAGGTTGCCTGTACTGGATGTGACTGCAGCACCCAACCAGCACCTGTGAGAACCAGGAAGGGAGGGGGCGGAGCCGGCAGGGAGTAAGGTGGTGGTTCCCTTGCTGGACAGCTACTCCCACTGGAGAACGTGAGCTGGGATGGGGGCAGACCAGACTAAGCAGAGCTACAACACCTGTGTGCCTCATGTGGACCAGATCAGGGAAAAGCCAGGCTGGGCAGATTATTCCTACTGGTGTAAGCATAAATTAGAGTGGGTGAGGGTTGTTTGGGCTTAGCCACAGCATCAACTGGCAGAAGCTGCCACTGGGAGCTAATTCTGTCCAGAACTACCTGGAGAGTACATAATGTGCCAGTGGGAGAGACCTGGGAGTGAAATAGTGGGCTCCTCCCTCTTGGGTTACCACTCCCACGGGAGGGCACAAAAACTTGGATGGGGGCTGGGGTGACTAGACAGATACCCAACAGCATCTGTGAGGGCTGGATAGTTGAGCTGGTTAGATGGAACTAAGCTTTAATACCCATTGACATGTACGAGAGCCAAATGGAATGTGGGACAGACTGGACTACTGCTACACATACTGGCAAACCAGGGTAGGGGGTGGGCCTGGTGGGGGTTATTGTGGGTTGCTCTGACTAGGCTGTAGCTCCCACTGGTTTATGCGAGGTCTGAGTATGTGCTGGGCAGAACCAGGCTGGACTGCAACACCCATTGGTTCCAGTGGAATTCGGGGCTGAAAACAGAACCAACCCAGCAATTGCAACCACCAGCTGATCGTAGTGATGGACTGTGCTGGGCTCTGTGCTTGCTAGTGCATACAAGATTCTGGTCTGAGAACACCTCAGACAAAGTTTCTTTGGGGATCTCCCCAATCGAAATGCTGGACTCAGAACCCTAGCCAAGAAAAGACAGAAGACATAACAGGTCGATCAACCACCTCAGCTATATGTTGGCAGTGAAATACTGGGCAAACGGAGACTCTATGATGGACTATGTCAATCAGTGGATTCTTCAACGACCTCATCACACTTGGAGTGGTGAGATTGGCAGTGATTCCTAACTGGTGAACTATCACAACCACTTAAGCAAGAACCTCAGAGCATGCCCTACATCCGGGACCTGGGGTGGGGTGGGAAATTGGGTGGGCCTTCTTCCTCAATATCCCCCTTTATCTCTGATACATGAAGGAAACAATATGGAAATAATAGTCTTGCCCACTTTCCTATAGCCCTTGAACCTTGTTTACCCTAATTAACTATGTAAAGATTGTAAAAAATATAATAAAAAAACATTTTAGGAAAAGGTGGTAAGTGCAGACATGTGTTTTCTTTAACACAGTGTAATCACATTGGTTCTTCACCATTTAGTATAATTTTAGTTTTAGGTTTTTCATAGAGTTTTTTTTTTTTTTAAAGATTTACCTTATTTGAAAGAAACAGGGAGAGAAGGAGAGACAGAGACAGATCTTGCATCCACAGGTTCACTCACCAAATGTCCCAGCTGGTGCTGGTCCAGTCTGAGCTAAGAGCCAGGAGCTTCTTCCTGGTCTCCCATGTCAGTGAACAGCCCAAAGAATTGAGCTCTTCTGCTGCCTAGCTAGGACACCAGCAGAAGCTAGACCAGAAGTGGAGCTTGCAGGACTCACACTGATGCCCACATGGAATGCCAGTGCTTGAGATGCGGGTGGAGGCCCAAACTGTTATGTCATAGTGTCAACTACTAAACAGATTTTTAAAGTTAGGTTGGGAGAGTTTTTTTGCCAGAGGTTTTGTTTTTGTTTTTTAATTTTTTTAAAGATTTATTTATTTTATTACAAAGTCAGATATACAGAGAGGAGGAGAGACAGAGAGGAAGATCTTCCATCCGATGATTCACTCCCCAAGTGAGCCGCAACAGCCGGTGCTGCACCAATTTGAAGCCGGGAACTAGGAACCTCTTCTGGGTCTCCCACACGGGTGCAGGGTCCCAAAGCTTTGGGCCGTCCTTGACTGCTTTCCCAGGCCACAAGCAGGGAGCTGGATAGAAAGTCGAGCTGCCGGGATTAGAACCGGCACCCATGTTAATCCCGGGGCATTCAAGGTGAGGACTTTAGCCGCTAGGCCACGCCTCCGGGCCCTGTTTTTTAATTTTTTATCTTATTATTATCATCATCATTTTATGATATAGTTCCAGGCCCTGGGATTTCTCTTAGCCCCTTTCCAAACCCCTCCCCCCCCCCACTGAGTTCCCATATATTAATACTAGCATAGTTCTTCATAAACAGTCATATGTCCATCATTGTGGGCATGGACAATGGCAGAGAGTCCAGCATCCTATTGTCAAGATATAGTTAACAATTTCATTGCGAGTCCATCTTTGGTCTGAAAATGGAGATGCATACTGCATTGTAACCTCACATCATGATATGATAGTCTCCATTACACAGTTACTATGCATTCCCTTAAATGAAAGCCACAAAACAAAATGAATAACAGGAAGAAAAATAGAAATTTCCAATGCTGTGAAGTTAAATTACATGTTGCTAGATATGATAGTGTCCATTACACAGTTACCATACACCCTCTTAAATGAAAAGCCACAAAATAAAATTAATATCCGGGAGAAAAAAGAAATTAACAATGTCATGAAATTAAACAACATGCTACTGAATGACTACTGTGTCGCTGAAGTAATGAAAAAGAAAATCAAGAACCTTCTTGAAGAAATGATGCTTCAGTATGATCTGAGTCATTGAAGAATTTAATCAGCAGAAAGTGTTTTGAAGAGATGAAAAAAAAATCCATGATATATATTTTCCACTGCTTTTTGTTGGTGTAGTGTGTCTCTTCTAGACAATAAATAGATGAGTTTTGTTTTTTAATCCAGTCTACTAATCTATGACATTTGATGGAGCATAAGCCATTTACACTCAGGGTTAATATGAATGGGTAGTAATTTGGTCCTGTCATTTTAGGAATGGATTGTTCATTGGTTTAGTCTTCTGATGTCATTTTACTGGGATGTTCTTCCCATTTGCCTTTGGTTTTGGTAGGTGCTATTCCTCTTCTCTGTCAAGAGAACATCTTGAAGTATCATTTGTAGGGCAGGTTTGGAAGAGGCAAATTCTTTTAACTTTTCTTTGCTGTGGAAGAATTTTATTTCATTTTCAAAGACAAAAGAAAGCTTTGCTGAATATGTTATCCTAGGCTGACAATTTTTTTCTTTTAGAGTCTGGAATATATCACTCCATTCTCTTCTTGCCTGTAGAGTTTCCTGTGAGAGATCTCCTGTGAGTTTAATTGGCATTCCTTTTTATGTCAACTGATTTTTTTCACATGCACATTTAAGGATCTTTTCCTAATGTTCAATTGAAGAGAGCTTGATGATCATATGTCTTGGTGAAGATCGCTTTTGGTCAACCCTGTTGGGAGTTCTGTGCCCCTCCTGGATGTTGTTTTCCAATTCTTTCTCTATATTAGGGAAATTTTCTCTTATTATTTCATTAAATACATTTGTAAACTCAGCTTCTCTTTCTGTACCTTCTGGGACTCCAGTAACTCTTATGTTTGGCCTCTTAATAGTGTCTTTCAGTTCTTGAATACTTTTTTGTCCTGATCCAGCTCTGCTTCTAGCTTTTTGTTTGCTTCCCCCTGATGACAGGAAATATCTTCCAATTCTGAGATTCTTTCTTCTCCTTGTTTCATTCTAGTTTTCAGACTTTCCATCAAATTTTTAATTTGCTGTAGTGTATTCTTCATTTCCAATTAATTTGGCTTGATTTTGCTCAGTGTTGCTATTTATTGTGTGGCATATTCCTTAAATTTTTGCATGTGCTTGTTGATAAGAAGCTTTATAACAAGTGTTTTAAATTCTGTTTCATCCATTTTCTCAGTGTATTCTTCAGTTAACTCTAAGGTTGGCAAAGGCTTTTGCTCTTTTGCAGGGGAGTCTTCAGTAATATACATTGTGCCTCTCTTTTGTTCTTGGCCAATGTACTTCTGTTTAACAGGTTCTTCTCCTGAGGGCAGTTTTCTTTTCTTTTCTTTTTTCTTTTTTTTTTTTTTTTTAGTTTCATTTTATGACATAGTTTCATAGGTTCTGTGATTCCCCCACCCCCTCCAAAAAGCTCTTCGCCCTATTGAATTCCTCCATAATGTTACAGTAGTATAGCTCATATGCAGTCACAATTGCTTCATTGTGGGGAGTCCAGCAACTTACTCTCCAGATAAATTCACTAGTTTCATTAAGAGACCATCCCTGGTCTGAAAGTAGAGCTGGCAGAATATCATCCCCTCCAATGAAAAGCCACTACACAACTTCAACAACAATTTACAACATCATGAAGTTAATTGACATGGTATTGAGTGACCAATACATTAGAAAATGCAAGTTCTTGGGCCCGGCGGCATGGCCTAGCAGCTAAAGTCCTCCCCTTGAACGCCCCGGGATCCCATATGGGCGCCGGTTCTAATCCCGGCAGCTCCACTTCCCATCCAGCTCCCTGCTTGTGGCCTGGGAAAGCAGTCAAGGACGGCCCAAAGCTTTGGGACCCTGCACCCGCGTGGGAGACCCAGAAGAGGTTCCTGGTCCCGGCATCGGATTGGCGCGTACCGGCCCGTTGCAGCTCACTTGGGGAGTGAAACATTGGATGGAAGATCTTCCTCTCTGTCTCTCCTCCTCTCTGTATATCCGGCTTTCCAGTAATAAAAAAAAGAAAAAAAGAAAAAAAGAAAATGCAAGTTCTTAACCACATCCTGTGACAACTTCATTGACATTTCAGTTTTAATTTATACACAACCAGCTGCTATATACCTTAAAATGCTGTCTTGGGTCTATTTTCATTTTTATATTTAGCAGCTTATAGTATGCAAGTTTGATTTTTACTGAACTACATGAATTTTAGGATAGTCCAAAAAGGCTTGTAACTCAAATGTGCTGTTGGTCTGTCCTCTCTTATTGGCTGGAATTTGCTCTCTCTGCTGCACCCTGGCTAATGTGTCTCTGTTTAAACATGTCCTCTCCCTGTTCTACCATCTTGATTCTCTCCTTCATGATTTCTAAAATTTTTTTATTTATATATATTGAGCAAATGTATGTATTTAATGTTTACAGATTTATAAGCAAAATGGCACTTTCCACCCTATTCTCCATGTCTCAGTCCTCCTCCTACTTACGTTCTGATTTGTCTATATTATTAATTTATATAAAACACACTGTTTATTTTATAATCACTGGCTTAATCCTACATTAGGTAAAGAATTGAGCAAACAGTAAGTGGGGAAAATAACCACTGCTCCTCAAGAGTGTAAATAAATGATGTAAGTAACAGGGAAATCTCAAAGTGTCTATTTTGCTTGTATGTATTATGTTGTTTGCATTCCATGCAAATATGATACTTGTCTTTTTCAAACTGACTTCACTAATCATAATAGTTTCTAGTTTCTGAACACATTTTAATGACATTCGCTTATTATTTTCCAAGACAGTCTAAATTTACAAATTGGTTTAATAGAAGAATTTTTGCAATGATTGGAGATATAGTTTCATGAATATAGAAAACATTTAGAAATTCAAATACTTTGCATTGTCATTTTCCTTTAAATAATCCTCTGTCCCCAAGATGAATTTGTTTAATGAAAGATAGCTGAGGAAGAAGAAATTGGATTACTCTGAATCAAGTGATTATTGAAGAATGCTTAAGAAACAAGTTTTAAATGTATTAGATTGCTTTAAAGTTTATTTGAAAAGCAAAGAGAGAAATAAAGAGATTTTTCACTCACTGATTGGTTTAGTCCTAAAATGCTCCCAACCACTGAAGCTAAGGCTGGCTGAAGCCAGCAGCTTAGAATTTGATCTCATTTTCCCTCTGAGTGGCAGGGATGGAATTATCCGAGGCATTACCTGCTGCCTCTAATGTTCAACATAGGTGGAAGTTGGAATTGCAGGCAGAGCCAGCCCTGGAACGCAGACAGTTCAACATGTGATGCTGAGATCCAAATGTGTCAGCCTGCCTTAAAACAGAATTCAAACCTAAAAATGAACTGGTATTCCTATTGTAAGGAAACTCTTTTATTCTACTGTCAGTATACCATAATGGCTTATGAATTTGCAAAGTGACCAGAAAAATATTGTCATTGAAAGGAGCAATGAAACAATGTAGGGAGTGGGAAAGGGCAGGGATATCAGCCAGGTATTTCTGGATAACAAACTATGCCCAAACTCAGTGGCTTGAAACCATAGTCCTTTAATTTTTTTCACGAGTCTGTGTCAACCTGTCTTAGCTCAGCTCAGCTCAGCCAGAAACTTTTGCTGGTGTTGGCTGCGTTCACTTTTGCTGGTGGCAAAGCTATCTCTTCTCTATGTTATCTCTCATTGTCTTCTTGCGAGGATAACCTGTTGACCCTGGTAGTTTACTTACAGGATGATGGCAGAAAAAATGGACATTGAGAATCTCCTAGGTCTCTTGTAGTCTGGGTTAGGAACTGGGTACTATAACTTCTGTCTCATTCTCCTGGCCAGAATAAGTCCCAGTGGACATGGAGATGTGAGTGCATTCAGCTTCATGGGGAAGAACTAGGAAGTCCTCTGTTAGGTAAAGAATTAAGATCATTAGTGCAATGACTTTACCACAAGGAACTAGGGAGGCAGTTAAGAGAATTTACCAAGGACCCAGCATGGTGGCCTAGCAGCTAAAGTCCTCTGCTTGAACGTGCTGGAATCCCATATGGACACCAGTTCTAATCCTGGTGGCCCTACTTCCCATCTGGCTCCCTGGTTGTGGCTTGGGAAAGCAGTCGAGTTTGGTCCAAAGCCTTGGGACCCTGTACCATGTGTGAGACCTGAAGAGTCTCCTGGCTCCAGATCAGCTTAGTTCCATCCAATGATTACTTGGGGAGTGAATCATTGGATGGAAAATTTTCCTCTTTATCTCCCCTCCTCTCTGTATATCTCATTTTCCTATAAAAATAAATAAGTCTTTAAAAAAAAAGAGAGAATTTACCCAGTATGGCTATTTCTGCCAAATATTCATTGAGAGTTTGATTTTACTATTCTGGAAAAAGAGGAAAACTAATTTTGCAAAAGTAAATATTCCAATCTGTGCTGTTAAGGGAGTATATCAGAGAAGTATGTGACAAAACTTAGCAAACATTCTGCACGTGACTGGATGGAGAGGTCCTTACAGTTACCTTGCGTGGTAACAAATGCTTTCATATGAGGCTGTTTTTTTTTTAACGCAGGCACAGAGTAGATGACTTCAGAAAGCAGATGACTGAACATTCCTAAATCTTGAGAGGTTTCAAATGGGGGATGATTCTAGTGAAACCGACTTGTTACTCCACAAATATCTTAAAACTGTGGGACTCTCCCTCTAGAATTATATGTGAATGGATTCCTAAATTTACAATGGAAAAGCCTGAAATCCTAGGCAGTTTGGCTATTGCTGTTATTCATTTAGCAGATTTTATTATTTTAACAGTTAAACTTGTATTATGTTTTACTATTTGTTACATAGCATTTTATATATTTCATAGTTTTACGCACTTTGTAGTCAATTATTTGAAAGCATTCAGTCACTGAATGTAATAGTAATTTGTCATTCATGAGCATTCATCCTTACTAATGCTTTGCATATTTTGGTTCAAAGGCAATAACATTCCAGTATAACACAATTCTAACAACACACTTGGTTTTTTTCCAACAGATAGCAAATCCTAATCCTTTATACACAGATGTGCATGTTTGACAATGCTTGCAAACACTGCATGCATAACAGAGCTCCACTAGATTCGTGTGTAAAGTGCACAGACAAGCTTGGGTAAAGAGAAACAGAAAGCCCTAATGCTCTCTATGCATATTTGAATGGCATCCATGCGCAGGGCTAGATTGATGAAAGTATTACATAATGCTAAGTGTATCAGATAATTTTAAAGAAATTTAAAATTCTTTTTTTTTTTCTTTAATATTCATTTATTCATTAATTACATTGCATTACATGACACAATTTCATAGGTACTGGGATTCCCCCCCCTTCACCCCAAACCCTTCCCCCATCATGAATTCCTTCACCTTGATGCATAACCACAGCTCAAGTTCCGTTGAGATTCCCTAATTAAAAGTTTACACCATACAGAGTCCAGCATCCCACTTGTCCAGTTCAAGTTCAACGGCCTCTTAGGGAGGCCCTCTCAGGTTTGTAGGCAGAGCCAGCAGAGCGTCACCTCGATCAATTAGAAGCTCCAACATATCATCAGCAACAGTCCAGGTATGATGAGGCTGGTGCAGAGTTCACTGATTGACATAGTCCATCTTAGGGTTTCCCCTTGTCCAGTTTTCCGCTGCAAGCATAAAGCTGAGGTGGTTGATTCATCTACTCCATTTTCCATCTTTTTTTGATTAATGCTTTGATTCCTCCATTTTGTTCAGGGGAATCCCCCTAAAAAAAACTTTGAGGCATTCCCAGTCCAGGCTCCTACATGTACTACTAGTAAGCACAGTGCCCGCCACAGTCCATCACTCCGATCAGCTGATGGTTTTAACCCCTGGATTGGTTCTCTTCTGAGCCCCGACCTCTATTGGAACCAATGAGTATCGCATCTCTCCCGGCTCTGCCCATCACACTCTCGTCCCTCTCCTAAACCAGTGGGAGGAGTGCTGGTCGGGTGTTGCATTCCCTACTAGCACAGGCCATTTCACCTTGGCATTTTGTGTTTTGTACTGTTTTTTTTTTTTTTTTTTTTTAATCGCAACCAAACCCGGCCAGGCCCCCACACAGTTTCAGCACTTGGGCTTGCCAGTGGATGACGTGAACCGACTCAGCCTGGTCTGCCCCAACCCGAGCCAAGTGTATTCCAGTGGGTCACATTCCAAAGCCTCTTCTGGGTTATTTACCTCCATGCTTCTTGCGTTTATTTGTAGAGTCAGTGTCCTGTCAGAGGATCTGTTCAGGTTCCTCCCTCCGACTCCTTCATGGTGTCGGGCTTCACGCATTCCAGCAGGTCCTTCGGCCAGCTCCGCTCTTCAATCCATTCTGGTTCCTGCTGTTGAGAGTTTCAGCCCAGCCACGGCTCGTCCATACCCACGCGTATCTCATATATGGCTCAGATGGGGTTGAGGCCTAGCCGAGCCCGTCCTCTGGAGCACCAAACTGTGCTGTGGTCTAATCCGGCATGGTGCGTCAAAGCCGAATTGATATTTGTGCCAAGGGATTACAACTGTGACCCGACCAGAACTCAGCCTCCCTCCAGTTCCTGTGCCCCTTAGTGGTAGGCTCCACGCAGCCAAGGCCTCCACCACGCTCTCCAACCAGGCCTGTTGCCAGCCACTGTTAACTATGCCAGAGGTTGCTCTGGTCAGCCCAGAGCGTCCTATAGACTGTCATGCCTCCTGCATAGACTCCACCGGCCCTTCTAAACCGTCCAATGGGGTCAGAGTGTCAGGGGATTGGTCCACGCATGCCTCACACATTATAGCCCCGAGTATGGTTCTTAACTGAAAGTTTTATTCACTATTTATAACTAACAAGACAGATTTTGCTTTTACAATTTAGTTTATTTTAAAGAGAGAGAGATAGAGAAAGAGACAGACAGCAATTTTCCATCTGCTGGTTCACTTTCCAAATGCCTGTAACTGACGAAAGTTGGGATCTCCAAGTTTCCACGTGGTTTGCAGGGGCTTCAGTGCTGGAGCCATCACCTGCTTCCGCCCACAGTGAGCAGCGACAAGAGGCTGGGAGAAGAGCCGTCAGAATCCAGGCATCCAGGCACTCTGCTGGGGACGTGAGCATCACGTGGTAGCTTCAACTGCTGTGCCAGATGCCTCACCGCAGACTGCATTTTTAAATTTTTAATTTACTGTCATTCTTTCCCATGATACCATTTTGTAGGTACAGGGATTCCTCCCTTCCCTCTGTTACTCCCTCCCTATCTCCCCCACCCCACCATTTCCCCCTGTATTATTACAGTTGAATAGTCCTTTAGTGGCAGCTACTAGTTTAACATTCTCTTATTTAAGTGCATGATGGCATTGTAGGTATAGGCAATGGTAGAAAGTCTGGTAGCCTATTGGCAAGGTTTATTTCACTGCTTCATTTGACAGTCTCCTTTTATTCGGGAGTAAAGATGCCTATAGCAGTGGATATTCACTTCCTGATATGCTAGTCTCTATTATCTAGTTCATCTATGAGAATATATATATATACACACACACAAGCTTATGTACTTGAATATATACATATATACTTATATACTTGTTCATACGTACATACTTGTCCACCTATATATCGATTAGCTTTGTCTTTTGCATGAAGGTTGCCTTATATCAGAGAAAATATGTGGGATTGACTTATTTCATTGAACATAACGGTCTCTGGTTCAGACAATTTTGTTGCATATGATAGGATTTCATTCTTTTTAATGGCTATGTTTGGCTCCATGTTTACACTATTGTGGATTTTGCTGCCATAAACATAGGGTTGTAGGTCTCTTTTTATATGTAGATTTAGTTTCATTTGGATATATTCCCAGGAAAGGGATAGCTGGGCCACATAGTAGATCAATTTTCAGTTGTCCGAACCCTCTGCATACTGACTTCCATAGTGGCAGCATTAGTCCAATCTCCAGTAACATGAGGGTCCTTTTTCTTCACATCCACGCCAGCAGGTGGTGTTAGTAGATTTCTAAATGTAGTTCATTTTAATTGGAGTTTTGTGGAACCTCAATGTGGTTTTTATATTTCCCCGATAGCTGGGGAAACTGAGCATGTTTTCATGTCTATTAGCCATTTGAAATTATTCTTTTGAAAAATGCTTGCTCATTTGTTTCACCCATTTCTTATCAGGTATGTTTTGTTTTTGTTGTCGTTATTTTGTCTTCTGTTGTTGAGTTTCTGACGCTCTGTGCTAATCCTGGATATTAGTCCCCTATGTGTGTAGTGTGCAAACATATTCTCCCATTCGATTGGTTGGTTTTTTGCTTTGTTGATTGTTTGCTTTACTGGTATGCCTCAGTCTGATGTAGTCCCATTTGTTTATTTTGGCTTTGACTGCCTGTGCTTTTGGTGACTTTTCTAAGAAGTCTTTACCAATTCTTATTTCTTGTAGAGTGCATATCTTCCTCTAATAGTTTGATGATTTCTTGGTACAGATTTAGGTCCTTGATTCATTCAAAGCTGATTTTTGTATAAAGTGAGAGGTGGGGGTGTTATTTTTTACCTCTGCAAGCTGATATCCAATTGTCCCTAGTATTTTTTGAAGAGACCAACTTTTTTCCTGGGTTATTTTCAGTTCTCTTGTTGAAGATTAGTACACGTATGGGCTCACTCACTCTTGGGTTTTCTATTCTGTTCCACTGCCCTTCTTCTCTAGTTCTGTACCAGTACCAGCCTGTTTTGAGGACCACTGCCCTGCAGTATGCCTTGAAGTCTGGAACTGTAATTCTTCCAGCTTGATTTATTTTTCAGGATAGCTTTGACTATTTGTGATCTCTTGTGTTTCCAGACGAATTTTCCCATCACCTTTTCTATTTCTGAGAAAACTGTTGGTATTTTGATTGGAATCACATTGAATCGGCATATTACTTTTGGTAATATGGACATTTTGATTATGTTGATTCTATCAGTCCAGAAAAATGTTAAATTTCTTTTTCTTGCCTTATACGTCTAGCAAGGATTTTCCATACTATGTTGAATAGCACTGGTAAAGTAAACATCTCTGTTTAGTTCATTTTAGTGGGACAGCCTCCAATCTTTTCCTCCTTCAATATGATGCTGGCATTATTTTTTTTTCTTTTTGTACGTTGCTTTGATTTTATTGTAGAATGTTCTTTTTTGTGTAAGGTTTTTAGCATGAAGTAGTGTTGGATTTTTATGAAATACTGTTCTGTATTTATTAAGATGATCATATGGTTTTCACTCATCATTTTGTTGATGTTGTGTATTTTTTTATTGATTTGCATATGTTAAACCATCCCTGTATGTCAGGGATAAATCCCACCTGATCAGGTTGAATGATCTGTCTGATGTACTGTTGAATTTTGTTGGCTAGTATTTTGTTGAGGATTTTTTGCATCTATATTCATTAGGACTATTGGTCTATAATTCTCTTTTTCTGTTGTGTCTCTTTCTGGTTTTAGTGCTAAAGTGATATTGGCTTCTTTGGAAGATTTTGAAAGGCCTGCCTCCCTTTCTGTTGTATTGAATGTCTTGTGCATGCAGGTTGCTGATTCCCCTCTTGTGCTTTGCCATTATACTCAAAATGGCACCTGATGTGCTACCTGTTGTCATGATGGGTGGCTAGGTTACTACTTCACCTCACATCCCCTTCCTGTTCACAGAGGTTCCACTGCTCTGTCCGTGATCAAATAAAAGATCTGTGGGGCCAATGATTTTATAATTTGTATCTCCTCTTGTGTCTCTGGTGGTCCTCCTTTCCAACATGTCTGCCAGTAGAGTTCTGGTCATCCTTGGAGTATCTGGTCACTGCAGCATCACTCCGCTGTCCCTGCTGTTTTCCCACATCCATAGTCCCCAGCTGTTTCTGCTGCTGATCTGCCTACTCCAATTACCCAGGATTGTACCCTTTCTGCTTCTCCACTAATCCTTCTCCAACCATCTTAACATGCCTTTGTCCTATATTGCCATCTTTGCTTTGCCTGCAGTACCTTCCAATTATTTTATAGTCATAATTTGTAACTGGTGTTGATGACAAACATTTACTTCCTTAATTACTTGTAAAGGCCAGCACTTTCTGTTTGCTGTATTCTTAACACTATTTGTGAATTTGGCAAGAGTCCACACATCTCTAAATATACACAGTGGCTTAGATTTGTGTGAGTAGTCATGTCGATGTAATTAATGAGAAGACACATTTAATACTTTTATCAGTCATTTGAATGATGGTTGGATAAATGTAGCCTGCATGAATTAAATTCACTGATGCTCTGCCTTGGACAATATTGTTAAAAGGCAGAAACAAATCTATAATTAGTTCTAAGGGAAGAGACAGAACCCATAAGAAAGAAAAAAAATGCCTATATCATTTATTAGCATTCACTGTGTTTGAAAATGAATGAAAAATTTTATAACATGGTACAGGAGTACTAAACATGCATAAAACCATGCATTTTCAAAAATTTTAATATACTAAGGCAAACTGCCAAATTTTTTAACAAGAAAATAGTTGGGAAAAAAGCTTATTAAATTCTAGAATCGGCATCAGTTTTTTATTACCATTGTACCTGGGGACTTGCAATTTTAACAAGATGTAAGATGTCTTGGAAGGATTTCACAATACAGTCATGAAAATTATTTAAAATTATCCAAAGATAGAACTGGGAAGAAACACAAATGAATTCCAATCATTTAACCTGGTGAAGAAAAAGTTTGTGAAGGCATAGCATAACTGTCTTTATGTGAGTGAAAGAATTGGGATTTGGAGAAGCAGAGAGCAATTTTCCCTCTACCTACCTTATGGGTTGAATAAGAAGAAAATTCCACACTAGTAATCTCATCTTGTTTTGAAATGAGAACTGCATAGTTTTTCCAGGTCAAGCAGTGCTTAATGAGTTGTTGATGGAGTAGGAGTAGCTGAGGACAGATGAAACCTCTGATGCCAAGAACATGAAGTTGGGAGGCTCAGACGGATTTACTTGTCTTTGGTGAACCACTTGAGCTTTCGTGCCTCTTTTCCTTTGTGAACCAAGATAACTGCTTTGTGTTCCAGTTTTGAAACAGCAAAGGGTTCCCATCTCTGTCACCTGCCTGAGACAGATGGGGGTGGACCACCTCCTCAGGGAGGCTCTGCCCCTCTGAGGTGAACACCAAGGCAGTGGATCACAGGGGCTCTGAGGAATACTGTCTATATTAATGAGGTTTTCATGGTTTAAGCTGAAATTCCCAAAGTAAGCTTGTAGAGCATGACTGGGTTTATTTTGGGTTGTAGTTTGGAGGATCACATTTCAACATCAGCCAACAGCATTAATACAGAATCTAGTGGAGGCTAGAAGTTGTGGAATACATGCAGAGGAATGATTCTGTAGTAATCCAGGAAGCAGAAAGAGACATAGGAAACATGTCTGGCCCATGCCACTAACTCTCCCACGAGAACAGCCTTCTGAGAGTAAGCTCCAGTGACCTAAAGACCCTACTGGCTCTGTTTCCCAGCACCCATAGTTACATAAAGCCTCTATCCTAATCCATTAATTGTTAGTATTAACTGACTGACTGTTGACTTTAGACTTTGGAGTTTAAATGTCTGTGAGTTTGGGAAACAAACTCCTATTCAATCTCTAACGCTACTGTAAGATTATATCTCCACTTAGCTTCTTACTTGCTAGCACCCTAGACAAGTTATCTTAGGTTTTCAGAGCTTCCTTTTTTCACTTTAAGAGGAGGATCACAAGATTAATTCCACACATGGTGGAATTATGTAAGCTTTAAAATATAATGTATTTAAAACAGGAATTAGAGCAAGTAAATGCTCTATTAATGTTATAATAAATTCTTGCCTGTGTAACTCCTGCCTTTAAACACCTAAAAATGTTTTATTTCTACCTCTCTAGTAGTTCTTAGCTTTGCAATAAAGCAATATTGTGATTGCTCATGAAGCTGTTTTTGGCCTTTACTTTTGATACCTACTAGATAGTGAATTAGTCCATTGAGGACAGGAATTGCATTAGGCTTCCATAACTATGGTGCAAGTACTTGCTGAAAAGAATTGAAAGGTTCAGGGCCCGGTACAGTAGCCTAACAGCTAAAGTCCTCACCTTATATGCGCTAAGATCCCATATGGGTGCCGGTTCTAATCCCAGCAGTCCTGCTTTCCATCCAGCTCCCTGCTTGTGGCCTGGAAAAGCAGTCAAGGATGGCCCAAAGCTTTGGCACCCTGTACCTGTGTGGGAAACCTGGAAGAGGCTCCTGGCTCCTGGCTTTGGATTGGCACAGCTCCGGCCATTGTGGGCACTTGGAGAATGAATCATCAGATGGAATATTTTCCTCTGTCTCTTCTCCTCTCTGTACATCTGACTTTTCAATAAAATTAAATAAATCTTTAAAAAAAAGAATTGAAAGGTTCAAAATACATGCAGAGTATATCCTGTAAATTGAAGTTAATTTTCCTAAGTTGTGGGCAAAATTATGCCTAACCATATTATACCTGTCTATAGAAATGATGTCAGAATTGAGTTTTGGGGTCAAATGCCCAGTAACTGCATTTTTATTCTTCCTCCATTAGACTCAATAGGTAGCTGTTATTTTGGGTGATTATTTCGGTAGCTGTCTTGGATCAGTCTTGCCCTTTGAGAGGTAAGCCTTAGTTCTTTATGATCTTTGTACAATGGTTGTTTTCAAACTATATGTGCAATCTGTCACCCTCAAGGGCCTCCCTTTACCTTTTGGGGACAGCAGGTTCTGTTCCCGAGGAGTTCTAACTCAAAGGACCTCAGCACCAGTCTTTTCTTGAGTGAGAGATTAGAAGATAGCTAATGTTCCTTTCTTGGCTAGGCCCCAAGAAAGCAGGGAGGGGATCTACATGTGTTAACAATGAATGGGTTTGGGCTGAGATGGCAATCTACAACTGTGTCACTTACATGAGGAACAGGAACGTTGGAAGAAGATGGCGACAAAGTAGAAGCAGCCTACATGGGAGCTCTGAGTTCCTAGGGCTAACAGGATACAAAGGGACACATTGAGAACTCCTGGCTGCTTGCCCCTGACTCCTTGGTCAATGTTTCAGTTGCTTTTAAGGCTCATTTGATGAGGCATTTTCCCTACTGTTCCTCAGAAGAATCGCATAATATGTGTGTCCTTGGGTTCCCTGTAAACGCTTTTATAATACCTGAACTGGATTTCCTTATCCACCAGGCAGGGACTTAATCTTAGTCACTCAATTTTCTTATTTCTGAAAGTAGAGGCGATGTGTCTTTCCTTTTTCAAAGATATTTCAAGGATCTGTGTTGAAGAAGATTTCACATACAGGATGGAGCTTCCAAACATTCATGGGAGAGAGAATGAAAAGATCAAACGCTTATCCTTGAATTTCTTATTAAGTGAAACATTAAATCTGTGATTATAAAGTAAATTGAAAACATGATATCAGAACAATTAAAAGGACAAAGGGAAAAGGGAAAGAAGAAGGAAGAATGGAGGGATATATTGTTATAATCTTTATTTATTTATTTATTTATTTTATTACAAAGTCAGATATACAGAGAGGAGGAGAGACAGAGAGGAAGATCTTCCGTCCGATGATTCACTCCCCAAGTGAGCCGAACGGCCGGTGCTGCGCCGATCCGAAGCCAGGAACCTGGAACCTCTTCCGGGTCTCCCACACGGGTGCAGTGTCCCAAGGCATTGGGCCGTCCTCGACTGCTTTCCCAGGCCACAAGCAGGAAGCTGGATGGGAAGTGGAGCTGCCGGGATTAGAACCGACGCCTATATGGGATCCCGGGGCATTCAAGGCGAGTTGTAATGATGTGTCTGTTCTACTGAACCCAGCAATGCATGCATTGCTGTCAGGTCATTCCTGGAGGATCACAGCCTATTGAGCTCTAGGAGTAGAAAGTGATAGGGCTATGAGTCTGTGAGCCATGCTATTAAGAAATTCATCTTGTTACGTACGAGTTCTAAAAAGCTCTGTTTGTTTAAAAGGCAGAGTTATAAACAGGAGAGGAAGGAGAAAGAGCAAGCGAGTGAACATGCTTCCATCTGCTGCTTTACTCACCAAATAGCTACAAGGGCTGCGGGTAGACCAAGCCAAAGTAAGAAACATCACCTGGTCTCCCACATGGATGCAGGGCCCAAGCATGTCAGTCTTCTACTGGTTTCCCTGGCACATTAGCAGGGAGCTGGATTGGAAATGGAACAACTGGAACTTGAATTGGTGCCCATATGGTATGCTAGGATTGATTGTAGATGACAGCTTAACACTGCAAGCCACAATGTCAGCCTCACAACCTTTTCTTTGCTTAGAAAAATGACCATATCTTTGTAATATTATCAGTGTATCTAGTTGGGTTGAAAAACAGTGCCTATAAAATTAAGTGTCTGTAATATTAAGAAAAGCGTTTTTTCTTAATTTTAGTGAAAATTAGGTAATATTAAAAATCAAATCTGAGACATAACAGGAATGTCAAGCATAGTGTTGCCATGTGGCTCACTCAAGGTCAGCTGGCTCACCAGTAGTAGAATTGCATCTTCAGATTAGAGAATTGGGTTGCAGTTTCCCTCGTCTCATTCTTTCTTCTCTCTCACATAAATACTGAAATCCTTTCTAGTTTGAAAGTACCACAGCACACACTAGAAAGTTCACTTTTCTACAGCTTAAAAAAAAGATTTATTTTTATTGGAAAGTCAGATTTACAGAGAGGGAGATACAGAGAGAAAGCTCTTCCATCTGCTGGTTCACTACCTAAGTGGCTACAATAGCCAAAGCTCAGCTGATCCAAAGCCAGGATCCTGGAACTTCTTCCAGGTGTCCCACATGGGTGCAGGGTCTCAAGGCTTTGGGGAATTCTCTACTGCTTTCCAAGGCCGCATGCAGGGGGTTGGATGTGATGTAGTGCAGCCAGGACACGAACAGGTGCCCATATGGGATGCCAGCATATGCAAGGGAAGGATTTTAGCCACTGAGTCATAGCACCAGCCCTCCTCCTTCTATGTTTAATGTAGTATTTTAAACAAAACCTGCTTTTCAAGATATTGTATTCACAATATATTTGCTGTAACTTATAAAATAGGTGGACAAGCAGGTCATTAATTTTGGAAGCTAGAATGTACAACAAATTAGTGTCTTCTGTTTGTTTTTTACATTTAAAAAGATTTCATTTTGTTTTATACTATAGTTCCATAGGCTCTGGGGTTGCCCGTGCCCTTTCCCAAGGTCCCTGCCCCACCACTTGGCATTGATTTCCCCTTTAGTTTTGCAATGGATGTCCTGCTATTCATAAAAAAAGGTTTTCGATTAGATTTTCACTACTCTTGTGATTAATTTTTATTTTTGCTGCATGTTTGTAACTTCATGTTGATCAAATTTTATTATTTTCATCCTGTTGTGGACTGTGCTCACTAGTTCTCATCGTGTGACAAAACTGAGAAGGCAGAACCAGAGACTCAAATAGGTGCAAACGTGCACACACACACACATACACACACACACAGTACTAAAGCTAGTAAGAAAATAGAAAATGTTTACTTTAGCTTTTACCCAAAATAAGCACAGAAGTATAAGGCTCCTAAGCAAGAAGCATATAACCGATTCATGACTCAGAGAAAAAGAAAATGCTGGCATTTGGGCATCAGAAATGGCACATGGGCTAGCATTTGTCCCAGTGGCTAGTAGTCAGGCTGCCTTGGTCTTTTTCCTGTCACTTCATGACCTGTGAAAAGGACCGCTGGGACTCAAATGGTAACCTATATCCATTCCACCAAATCTTCATTATTCTGTCCTATCATGACCAGGGACAGGCTTGAACAATCAGAACTGTAAGATTCTTAAATACGACGAAGCAAAGGAAGAAGAGTCGCCATGCTGTTCAGGAAAATTAATACTAGTAGAGTGGCAAATTCATCAACGAGAAAGACTAACAGAGGAAATGTTGGTAATAGAGAAACAAAGAACACTTGATAACAGGCATGATTAATGTTCTCATATTTGAGTGATATTACACCTGTAACACACAAGTAAACCCATAAGGCATGACTACAGCAGCAAACAGCAACCCTCCTATCACAAATATAAGGCACAAATTAGTGATTTAAAAGATCCCAGATTTATTAGAGTTTGGGAACTCAATCCTAAAATCAAAGTGTTTGTGTTTTGGGAGCGCCCAGCTAAATTAAGGATCATGTTAATCGAGCTGTTATAAATCCTGACTTCAAAAGGAAATGAAGGGGAATTGGACATGGGCACCCACTCCATGCACACAGTGTTCACAGGATAGGTACCTCCTGCATTGTGGCTTAATGCTTGGTTGTTGGACCTGTGACCCCAGATCCCTCATGTAGGAGACACAGTTGCACAATCAGATGGATTTATTTCTGATCTGTGTCTGGTTCATGCTGCCTAGTCATCTGTTGGTACTGCGGGTCTGACCCTGTGCTCTGCTTGGCATTCTGTGGAAAACACAGCCTGGGGTCTTCCTGGGTTTTTCAGATATAGGGATAAACTCTGTGTAATATTAGATAGGAAATAAATTTAGAGATTCACTACTTACAGATCTGGGCAGGGAGAGTATGAGCAGGAGGGAGGGAAGCACTCTACTACCCAGGACATGGAGATAGGAATGAAAAATTAGGTGAAGAGAAAGAGAAGGGGCTGGTGGCAGGTGGTGGGGTGGGGTGGGGTGGTGGTGAGGCAAACAGAACCCTATACAAGAGATTGGGATCTGGGTTCCTGTAAGTTCTAAAGCAAATGCCTGCAGGGTCTATTTGAAGGAAGTGGCAGAAAAGCAAGGGCTGAGTCTGCCAGGAGCTATGCTGCCAAGTCCCTTCTCTGTCCATCAGCTTGAGCCTCCTGGTGGCAGGGCACCAACTTTCATCATGTCACTTCCAGTTGAGTTGACAGGGCTCTTTTCCTTCCGCAGGCTCTAGAAGAGAATGTTTCTCTTCTAGGATCTAAAGGCCACTTGCATGCCTTGGTGTTTTGCCCCTTCCTCTTTCTTCAATTTCAGCAGTATGGCATCTTTGCGTCTTCTCTGGCTTCTGATTGTCTTCACATCTTCTTGGACTCCGACACTCCTGCTGCTCTCTTCTGAGAAACCCTGTGATTATACTGATCCACTCAGAGGACCCGGAATTATCTCCCCACCTCAAAATCCTTGACATAATGAGATCTGCAAAGTTCCATGGAAGATAATACTTTTAGACATTGTAGATAGCAGGCTGTAAATCTCTTGGATGGCGAGAGTGAGATTTAATTTGTTCTGCATAGAAAATGCAAGGGAGGGGTTGGCCTTGTGGCATATCAGGTAGACACCACGTGCAATGCCTTCATCCCATGCAGGCACTGGTTCAAGTCCAAGTTATTCTATTTTTTGATCTATCTCCCTCAAGTGGCCTTGGGCCCCTCCACACACATGGAAAACCTGGATGAAGCTCTTGGATCCTGGCTTAAGCCTGGCTCAGTTCTGGCTGGTGCTGCTATTTTGGGAGTGAACCAGTAGATGGAAGATCTCTCTGTCTCTGATTTTCAAATAAATAAACATAAGTCAAAGGGAAAAAAAGAAAATGCAAGAGAAAGAAAGTTAAAAGATATAGAATACAGAGATCTATCAGTGTACAATTTGGGTCCCCAGATGTGAACATGTCTATAGCCAGCTGGGCATTTTAGAATCCAGCCACATAGCCAGGGTTCCAAGAACTCCAGGCAAACCCCTTGGGCTGCCCTGCAGTGCGCTCTGGAGACTTCAGGGTGCAGACTTAACATTTGGTCTGAGGGATGGCACAGGTGGGGGCATGAATGGACCTGAGGGTTCATGTCCAATTGAGGAACAACTTCTGAGCTTCTTCCATAGATAATGCCACTGTACTTGCAGGCCTAGATTATGGAACCTACCCATGGGAGTCAGAACAGGAAATGGATAATGTGAGTCTGGTGTATGACACTAACCAGCACATGTGTGAATTAGGTCTGGGGGCACAATCTGTGGGGAATCATGTGGATTCACCCATGTGGAACATCATTCTCTGCTAGCATGTGCAAGATGTTTGGTTGGGAACAGACCTGGTTGGGGCACTAAGGGGTCGCCCTGGCTGGGTTGGGGTTCCCACTGATGAGTGTGAGAGCCAGAATAGGGATAGTGAGCTGGGCTGGGCTGGGCATGGCTGAAATCTCCCTTGGCATGGGTGTGGATTGTATTTGGGGAGTGCCAGACTGGGCTAGACTCAAGCACCTACTTAAACTCATGAGAGCCAAGCTGGGTGTAGAATGGGCTGGGCTAGGTCTCATATCCCACTTAGCCACATGAGGGCTGTGCCTGGGTGTGGACCAGGTATGGCTGGGCTTCAATACATAACTGTAAGAACTGGATTGGGTTTGGAACGACACCATTCCTGTCGAAACAAGAGGTGGACAAAGTCAGTCTGGACCCAGCACCCACCGGTGTGCACAAGATCTTCTACAGGGAAGTGCCTAATAGAGAGCCTGTGGAATTGCTTTGGCAAAACAGTCCCGGAAGGTGAGTGTAAGATAAAGGCAAGGAACAACCCAAGCCAGGCCACTATCCACCAACATACATGTATGTCAGGCATGGAGGGGTGGGGCAGACCGGGCTGAGCTAGTTCATAATATCCACTTGCATATCTGAGGACCAGTATGGGAGGCAGGGGGGCCAAGTTGGGCTGCAACACCAACCAGTCCATGCCAGGGTTGTGACGGGGCCAGCAGGGCTGGGATAGATTACAACACCAACCATCAGGAGCTGGAACTGGGGGCAGGCAGGAAGAGCCAGGCTCAAGCACACTGGCCAATGCCAAGGTGAGGTGAGCCATGCAAGCCATGCCAGTCTGGGGTGGTGGGTGCTGGCTCCGTGAGCCCTAGGAGTTGGGCATCTGGCAGGGCTCAAGTTGTCTGGTCTAGGTCTTTAGGCCCACCTGCAAGGTAGGTGTTGGGTCCATGAGCCCTGGGGTTGGGGTTGGAGTTCCAGTGGTGCCCAGGTCTCCTGGCCCTGGGGCCTTGGGCCCAGTTGTGTGATGGGTGCTGGGTCCATGAGTCTTGAAGGTGGGGAATCTGGTTGGGGCTTGGTCACATGGTCCAGGTCTTTGGGCCTGCCTGTATAGTGGGTGCTGGGCCTCTGAGCCCTGGGGGTGGGGGTCCAGTGCCACATATACACTTCTACAAATCGTTTTACAAGAAATACTTCTGTAAGTACAAATGAGTGAAAACAGGATTGCCTTAAGCTTTTGTTAAACAATAGTGAACACTGTAAATAATGGAATAACATCTTCAAAATTCTAAGACTGAATTATTATGATTTTGGACATGTATTTCCAGCCAAAATAGCACTGAAGAGTGAAGGCTTGAGGATGTTTTGGACAAGCTAAGGCTTAGCAGTCTTTTCATCTGCCAACATAGCTTATAGCTCTCTCCACCCTCCAATACCATTTGAGGGAATTATTATATTTGAAGGTATATTCTAGTACAATTAAAAAAGAATACAAAGGGGCACACAAGTAACACTAGACAGTGAAGATACTGGCAAAAGTAACAGCTAAGTCTGTGTAACTAAAGTGCATCCTAAAAAGTAACAATCTGGGATCCCTGAGTTGTGACACACTCGGTTTACCTTCCATTTGCAATGCACTAAAGAGTGCCAAGTGAGAGTAGTGGGCACATTTCCATTCCAACTTTCTGCTAATGTATCTGATAAGGCAGTGGAAGATGGCCCAGGGGCTTGGACCCTGACATCTGTGTGACAGATACAGATGACGCTTCTGGCTCCTGGCTTTGCCCTGGCATAATTCTGGCTTTTATGGTCGTTCGGCGTGATGGTGACCCAGCATTTGCAGGTTCCTTGATCTCTCTTTGTCTCATCCTATCTCTGTTGTTCTTTCAAATAAATCTAAAAGTTCCAGAATACTCTAAAATACAAAATAGCAGATTATTCTAATGTGGAAGTTGGCGGAAACTGGGGGAGGGTATGAAAAGAATAGGAGAGCAGTGAAATGATATCAGGAATTTTTAAAACTTGTTTTCTGTGAGTGAAAGAATAATTTACATAGTTTATCTGCACTTATTGAATGAAATTTTTAAAATTAGAAACAACTAACTAGAATGTTTTAAAAGGAGACGTTGTCATACACTGTTGGAAGGCTCTGCATTTGTCTATTTTTTTTGTAGGACATTTTTCTTTTAATTTTAAAAATTTAAAAAACGAATTAAAAATTTACCCCAGAAATGCTATCAGCAAACATTGAACTTACAGAAGTATTTCTTGTAAAACAATTTGTAAAAGTGTATATGTGGCATTGCTTACAATAGTTTAAAAAGAAAAAGAATAATCTTGTAGAAACAATTTAAATTATGAGAAACTGCAGTTCTTAGTTAAAACAATTGTAAATGATTGCAGATGGAAGCATATTACAAGTCATGTTTTTGAAAAAAGAGGCTATAATTCTATTTATTGGAAATGATTTTTAAAAGAAACATATACTTTCATATGCTTAACACATAAATGTGTGTGACCACAGAGTTTGCAAAATGCTAAGAATTATTATTCTAAGGAAGCAGAGGTTATTTGGCAGAACATTTGCTTTCAATTTCATCTTTCATTATTTTGCCATTTATTTTAGTGTATTATAAATACTAATATGGTAATAGTTTGTTAAGGAGTTTTGCATCTATGCAGATGAGAGACACTGTTCATTTGTTTTTATAGTTGTCCGTCTTGTTTTGATACTAGAACAATATTAAATTCATGAAATATATTAAAAATGCTCCCATCTGCTGTATTTTTGGAAGAGGTTTTTATTTGCTTGTATCTAATTAGTTTTATTTTTTAAATGTTTCACAGTGAAATACTCTGAGCCTAGAGATGGTTTTGGGGAAGGAATTTTTAAAGTATTAATTCATTTTCTCTATAATTGTAGAATTTTAAAATAGTCCATACCAAGTGATCTTACTTGTGTGTTTCTTGATGGAGTGATCTTTTCTTGAAAGAATTTTTGTATTATTATTATTTTTTATTATTGGAAAGACAAATTTACAGAGAAGGAGAGACAGAGAGAAAGATATTTCGTCTGCTGATTCACTCCTCAAGTGGCCACAACGGACGGAGCTGAGCTGATCTGAAAAAGCCAAGAACCAGGAGCTTCTTCCAAGTCTCTCTCATGTGGGAGCAAGGTCCCAAGGCTTTGGGCTGTCCACGAATGATTTCCCAGGCCACAAGCAGGGACCTGGAAGGGAAGTGGAGCAGCTGTGCCATGAACTGGTGCCCATATGGGATGCGGGTGTGTGCAAGGTGAAGACTTAAGACTACTGCAGCGGACCCCATGGACTGATTTTTTTTAAAATAAAATGTATGCATGTAGGTTACTTACCAGTGCTTTTCTGAGTATGTGAAAAATCTCATACCACTTTCTTCTTCAGAGTTTTTAATGAGAAATCTATTTGAATTATTTTTTCTCTGAAGGTAAGGAGTAATTTCCTTCTCACCACTTTCAAGGTTTTTTCTTTTTCGTTTGTGTTTAATCTTCAGGTGTATCAGTTTGGATTTTTCTTGGGTTTGACCTGGTTGAGATCACCTCATCATGTTATAGTGTATGTATTACATTTCAGGGTAAAATTGGAAAATTTCAGCCACTAAGTCTTTATGTAATTTTTTACTTATTATTATTATTATTATTTTGCTCTGCTTTCCTTCTTTCTCAAGACTTTATCAGATAATTGGGGCATCTTTGCCATTTTGGGGTTGAAAACTATGGGTTGTTCTTTCATTCCATTTGAGATTTTTCTAGATCTTGGTATGATGAGTAATTTAATTGAAATTTTCACATTTTTATATTATTTTCTAAGGTACCATATCTTATTTATGCCATACATTTTAAAGGAGTTTTGGGGATACTACTCTAACTTAGGGAGGGTGCCACCATCTCATTGCAATCGAAGTGTGAGATAGAAGTGCAGGTTACCCACCTGCCTGTGTTCATAGCCAACAAACGAAGGTTTTCTCTGTGCTGCTGTCCAGTGGTGGGAACTGCAGCTTCCCACAATCGCCACTGCCTATTCCTTGGTGGGAATCAATGTCTAAATGTTTAGTGATTGTGTGTGATGGTGTTGTCTCTCCACCAGGCCTGTTTGGAATAACCATGGGGAAAGTACCTCACTGCTGCTAGACAGGAATGGTTATGGGTTTGCCAGAGGGGCCTTGTTATCAACCTGTGGAGATAAAAAAGTTGGAATGCCCCATTTGGCCTTCTCAACCAACTGGTGGGCTCTTTCAGTGCCTTGATAGAGTCAATCAAGGCTAGACATGTAGGTTTGCTACCAACCTTAGCTAGCATGAGCAAGGATGGAGAGTGGTGTGTGTGTGTGTGTGTGTGCGTGCGCACACACGTGCATGTACACTCATTGGATAGAGAAAATAGGTATCTGGACTTTTTTTTATTTGTAGCCTGTGACATGATTAGATTGTGGGCTTCTGTTCCAATTTTGTGATGAGGCAAAAAGGAAAAAAAATCCAGGAACTTTACCATGGGTCATTCCCTAGGTCCTGACATTAAGCTTGTCTGCTTTATGGCTATCTTTCAAAGTCTTATGTTTGTTTCATTTATGAGATGCAGGGTTCTTGGTTATATGTTATAGGAGGAATAGGAGAAGTATTTGTACTCATCATTCTAGAAGTAAATTCCTGAAGATGCCATTGTGCAAACTACTCAAGAACATGCTCTGAAGATCTTTCTATTTTCAGGTAGTAATGGCTGATATCATCCTAACAGTCAATTAATATTATATCATCTTCTGACTATTACCATAACTTGATTATAACCAATCCATTATTAATATGCATTTGATGACACAAGATTTCAATGATGAACATCTGTTACTCTGGGGCCCCACATTCTCTTATCTACATTTCTCCCATCCAAGTACTAACCAGGCCCCCGACCCTGCTTAGCTTCCGAGATCAAATGAGATCGGGTGTGTTCAGGGTGGTATGACCCTAGACTTATCTATATTTCTAAAGTAAAAAAACAAACATGTGAGCCCAACATACTTCATGTTTGGTGAATACTCACTTTGTGGTGAAACCTCACTGGAGTACACATCTGGCTATCTATAGTTACTGTTTATCCTGTTTGCTTTGACATGGCATATGTCTGTTACAGAAACATTAAGATGTCTGATTGTGGGTTACTGACCAGACTACTGGGTTGTTATGAAATATGTGGTCTTCACATCTTATTATTTTCAAAGATCCAAATATTTAAAATTCTTGCTCATCTCATTCTCTCAAATCTTCATATAATGACTTCCCAGAAGAGTGATGACTAAATTTGGGGTCATACTATGAAACTGCACTCCTAAAGTGCACTGTGGTCTTCATATGAGTATCCATCATTTCTACGTAGTCTTGACAACACTGGATGAGATCATGCAGTAGTTTAAACTTCCATTTATTCTTTTGCAGGATTGTAAATAGAATCTGCACATATACATTCCAGGAAAATCTAAAAAAATCACGGTACTCTAAAGAAGGAAATTAAACACATTTTCTTTTCAGAGTTAGTAACTAAGTATTTTGGCTTATTTCTCCATATCTATTTTCTGATGTCAGTATCTTTATTTTTAAATATATTTATCATTTAACATTATAGTTATGTAGGAATAAGGGTTCTTCCCTCTTCCTCTCAATCCTCCTTCTCTATTCTTCCTGTCTGCTGTTATGCCCGGAGTTATCACAGTGGTATAGTCCATTAGTAACAGTTACAAGATTAACTCTCTGCTACATAAATGCTCATGACATGTAGGTATAGATAAAAGTAGAAAATCTAGAATAATGCTCTATGGATATATTTACATGTTTCAAAATGAGAGACTTTTATTCTGGAGTAGAAGTGTGTACTGCAATGTAGCTTTACTTCCTGGTATGCTATTCTCTACTATACTGTTCATCTGTGAGATCATATGTATATACTTGATTATCTATATCTATGTTGTAATTTGCCTAAAGACTTTCTTACATCAGAGACAGCATAAGATATCTTCCTTTTGAAACTGTTTTATTTCACTAAGCATGATGGTCTTCAGTTGGGAGCATTTCATTGCAAACAGTTGAACTTATTCTTTCTTAAGGCTGAGTAGCCCTCCATAGAGTAGATGTACCAAAGTTTATTCATCCACCTGTTGATGGACATCAGGGTTGTTTCCATGTCTTCTCTATTGTGAACTGCACTACAGTTATAGTAGTGCAATTCTTTTTTTTAAAAAAGAGATTTGTTATAGAGAGGAGGAGAGACAGAGAGGAAAATCTTCCATCTAATGATTCACTCCGCAAGTGGCCACAATGGCCAAAGCTGAACAGATCTGAAGCTAGGAGCCTGGAACCTCTCCCAGATCTCCCATGGCGGTGCAAGAGCCCAAGGCTTTGGGGCCATCCTCGACAGTTTTCCCGGGCCACAAGCAGGGAGCTGGGTGCGAAGCCGAGGCCTCTGGGATTAGAACCTGCGACCATATAGGATCCTGGCACATGCAAAGCAAGGACATTAGCTGCTAGGTTACCATGCCGGGCCTAGTAGTACAAATCTATAGCTGTAATAGAGTTGCCTGCTACTATCTCACATGCAAATTTATGTTTTTTTATATATCCCAGGAATGGAGTGGTTACAGAGTGAAAGGACAATAGAGAGATTTTGTATTAGCTAGTTCATTTGCCAATTGCTTCAATGACCAGGGCTGGACTAGGTCAAAGCCAGGAACCTGGAACTTCATCTGGGTCTCCCATGTGGGTGACGAGAGCTCCCATACTTGGAGCAGTCGCTCTTTTGCCGTCTCAAGAACATTGGCAGAGAGCTCACTCAGAAACTGAAGAGCCAGGACTTGCAGCTCTGCTGTTACAGGCTGCTGGCATCACAGGTAGCAGCTTCACCTGTTGTATCATGCCACGGGCCCCATCCAGCATTGCTTTCTCACTTTTACAAATTCATGGATTTGGTTCCTGTTCCTTAGTACTCAGGACTTCTGGATGTGGCACTTTCAACTTCTCCCGTTACTCCATCAGAAAAAGTAGTTTTGGTCACATGTTTGCTGCTGCCTGCCCTCACTTCCCAGCTTCTTTAGTAGCTCACTAACCTTGACTGTTCAGAAGGGAAGATGAGTATCTGTGTCTGGAGGACTGGACTATGATCCTCGCTCATCTGAGTGCTAATATGTACAAGTTTCTCTTACGTGTCTTTGCGGCTCCTGCTGTTTTTTTCTGTGGTCTTGCATTGAGGAGACTCGGGGTGGGAGTGGGGTTTGATTGTCAAGGTGAAAAGCATCCTATGCCCTGGAAACTCATTTTCACCCCATCTCACAGGAGTGTGGATGACTTCATATTTCTTAGCAGATTCCAAAACCCTCTGAAATTTGTGCATGATCAGGATTGTGAAAGTTACTGTTTTCACTGTTTGCCAACTCCCAATTGAAATCAGTTTAGCGGAGCATGAATGAAGGCAATAGTTTTCTTATTCCCTATTGTTTGAAATTACATAACTACACAGTAATATCTCTAAGCCATGGCATAAGGCTGGGCACTGACAAAAGTGTAAAACCAAAGATTTTCCTTCTAAGTAGACAGAGTAGCTGTTCTTCCACAGGTGTGACCTGTAAAGGAGTTTTCCTAAAGCACCCTTACTGGAAATGTCTGCCTCATAGTCCAGCCAGGAGCATCAAATGTCTGCTATATGTTTTGAACTTCCTAGAACTGATCAATGTCTTTTCCCTATTTTTAAATATTCATTTATTTTTATTGCAAAATCAGATATACAGGAGGAAAAACAGAGAGGAAGATCCTCCATCGGATGATTCACACCCCAAGTGACCACAATGGCTGGAACTGCACTGATCCGAAGCCAGGAGCTTCCTCTTGACCTCCAACATGGGCACAGGGTCACAAAGCTCTGAGCTGTCCTTGACTGCTTTTCTAGGCAACAAGCAGGGAGCTGGATGGGAAGCAGGGCTGCTGGGATTAGAACCAATGCCCATATGGGATCCTGATGAGTTCAAGATGAGGACTTTAGCTACTAGGCCATCATGCTGGGTCCACCCTATTTTTCAATTATTATTTTATGATACAGTTTCCTGGGTTCTGGTATTTTCCTTCTGTCTCCCCAAGACCCCACCTCCCCTCTCACTGATTTCCCCTTTATCATTACAATAGTATAGTCTTTCATAATCTGTCATAAAGCCATCATTCTATTTAAGTGTGTCCTGACATTGTCAGTATGGACAATGGCATAGAATCCAGCATCCAATTGTCAAGATATATTTAACAGTTTCAAAGGGAGCCTATTTTTACTTGGAAGTAGAGATGTATAATGCATTGTATATTCTCATCTGGATGTGGTAGTCTCTATTACACAGTTACTACATATCCCCTTTAAATGGAAAGACATTAAGTCAACAACATGAAGAAAAAAACCCAGAAAATTAACAATAAAAAAGTTAAATACCATGCTACTATATGACCAATGTGTTGCTGAAGAGATAAAAAAGGAAACAAAAAACCTCCTTGAAACAAGTTATTTGGGTTTTAAAGCCTTATTTTCTTTTGAGTACCATAGAATTGTATATAGGGTATGTTCTCACATAAATTTATTTTTGATTTGCTCTGTTAACATAAGGAAATTGCTCTCAGGAAAAAGATGTTTTTGCCAGGGTCAGAGCATATGATATTTCAGATGAAGAGGAATCTGAGTGAGAGACAGCATCTATTCAGTCATCAGTCCATCTGTCTGTGTATAATTATAACAGGTTTTTAGCCCAAAGACTGACACAAGTAAGTAAAACTCTCAACAAATATTACTACAAATGTGCCTGCTACTCTCCAAATGCAGGAGAACATTGAAGACTTGGTTATGTTTGTCAGAGAGCTAAACTTTGATAGAGTCAATTATCCATCTAACCAAAAAACTACAGCAGAGTGTGTGGCAAATGCTGTGTCATGGGAGGATAGAGGACATTTGAGAAAAATTGAGCAGAGGCATACCAGTTTGTATCCTGAGAGGAAGGGCTCTCTGAACTGAATGAGGCAAGGAAGGCAGAATAGGAGAAATACAGAAAATTCATGCATGAAATTCCAGAATTGGAACCAATCAGGACAAGTTTCAAGAATTGGAAAGTTTAGTTGTGGAGGATAGAGTACAAGTGGGTCACTTACTGGATTAAAGTGATGTTGGCAGCACACATTGAGGAGAGTCGTGCACATATAAGTTGTATCTCAGAGTTCTTTGGTAGTTGAACTGGCTGCGTCTAAGTCGGAGAGATCTTAGTCACCAGCACTAATCTGCTGATTGTCTTATGGCGCCATCAGCTTGCACTGGACTGGGGAGACAGTGAACATTCTGACCACCAGAGGCATGCTCTGAGTCATGGGCTGTCATCAGGATGTTGCTGCTCTTCTCCTTGCAGCCTTTCCTTTGATCAGAGTGCATCAAAGGTCTTTTGCTTGCACTCCTTAGTGCCTGCCACTCACAGGCCTGCAAGAGGAAGCAAAGACACGTCCTGTAGAAGGGATGCAGTTAAAGAAACAGGAAGTTCCAAATCATTACAAGTTTGAAAAAGAAGTTTACAGGAGATTTAAAAATGAAATTCATTTCACTTCCACCGCCACCTACTTCTGGAGTAACCAATCCATGTGATTTTTTCCCCTATACCTTTCTCCTGCATCAAATAGCTGTATTCATAGAGGTAACATTTCTTTGTTTTTAAAAGGGATCGCATCTCACACATTACTTTGACAACTGGCACTTCCATTTCATAACAAATTAGGGACAATGTCCTTTGTTTTAGAAACATAAATACTTGGTCTAATTATTTAATAGCTATATCTGATCCAGAAATACATCTATAATTCAATCAGTCCACTACTCATGGGCCTTAAGTTTGCTCTCAATTATTTTTCATTGAAGATTTATTTTATAGGAAAGGCAGATTTACAGAGAGAAGGCAATACAGGAAGAAAAATCTTTTTTTTCTGCTGTTCACTCCCCAAAAGGCTGCAATGGCCAGAGCTGAACCAATCTGAAACCAGGAGCCAGGAGCTTCCTCCAGGTCTGTCATGTGGGTGCAGGGCCCAAGGCTTTGGGCCATTCCTATGCTACTTTCCCACGTCATAAGCAGGGAGCTAGTTGGGAAGTGATCAGCCAGGATACAAGGCGCTGCCCATATGGGATCCTGGTGCTTTCAGGCAGAGAATTAGCCAGCTGAGTTGTCCTGCTGGCCTGTTCTCATTTATGTTTATAAGTAAACAAAGCAAACAAACAAAAACAGAACAGAGTTTTAATTGATGTGTAATTTAAAATCCTTATTTTATGTAGTTTCTTCTAATGCATCAAATTAGGTGTGTATATTTCAATTGCTACATTTCACCACATATCTTTTTAAAGATATAGAGGCATATGATAAAAGGTTCTGTGTTCTCAGCAGAATAGATTTTATTTCTCCACTTGTTACCCATCTGGTGGGTACAAATTGCATCATTTTATTATTTTAACTTTGATTTTTTTGTTTTGTTCCAGCAAGCTGACACATATTTTAATTTGTGTATCAGCTTCTAGATATAGTCTTCTGTGTATTCTCAATTCAGAAGCTTTACTCACTTTATAATTAAGTTATTTTCCATTTTATTTTTTCTTCATTTTTTATATTTTTGACAATCTTTACATAGTTATTTAGGATAAAAAGTCTCAAGGGCTATAGGGAAGTGGGTAAGACTATTATTTCCATATTGTTTCCTTCATGTATCTGAGTTAAAGGGGGATATTGAGGGAGAAGCCCCACCCAGTCTCCCACCCACCCCAGGTCCCAGATGTGGGGCATCTTCCGAGGTTCCCGCTCAAGTGGTTTTAATAGTTCACCAGTTATGAATCGCTGCCAATCTCACGACTCCAAGTGTGATGAGGTTGTGGAAGAATCCACTGATTGACATAGTCCATCATAGAGTCTCCGTTTGCCCAGTATTTCACTGCCAACATATAGCTGAGGTAGTTGATTGACTTGTTCTGTCTTCTGTCTTTTCTTGGCTAGGGTTCTGAGTCCAGCCTTTCGATTGGGGAGATCTCCAAAGAAACTTTGTCTGAGGTGTTCTCAGACCAGAATCTTGTATGTACTAGCAAGTACAGGGCCAGGCACAGTCCATCACTACGATCAGCTGGTGGTTGCAATTGCTGGGTTGGTTCTGTTTTCAGCCCCGAATTCCACTGGAACCAATGGATGTTGCAATCCAGCCTGGTTCTGCCCAGCACATACTCGGCCCTTACATAAACCAGTGGGAGCTACAGCCTAGTTGGAGCAACCCACAATAACCAGGCCCGCCCCCTACCCTGGTTTGCCAGTATGTGTAGCAGACTAGTCCAGTCTGTCCCACGTCCCATTTGGCTTTCGTACATGTCAGTGGGTATTAAAGCTTAGTTCCATCTAACCAGCTCAGCTATCCAGCCCTCACGGATGCTGTTGAGTGCCTCTCTGTCTAGCCACCCCAGCCGCTGTCCCAGCTTTTGTGCTGTCCCGTGGGAGTGGTAACCCAAGAGGAAGGAGTCCACTATTTCCCTCCCAGGTCTCTCCCACTGCCGGTTTATGCACTCTCCAGGTGGTTTTGTGGTTTGACTTGACAGAATTAGCCCCCAGTGGCAGCTTCTGACAGCTGATGCTGTGGCTAAGCCCAAACAACCCTCACCTACTCTAATTGTAGTTTGCACCAGTAGGGTCAATCAGCCCAGCCTGGCTTTTCCCTGATCTGGTCCACATGAGGCGCACAGGTGTTGTAGTCCTGCTTAGTCTGGTCTGCTCCCGTCCCAGCTCACGCTCTTGTTACTACTTAGGGAATTTAATCCCTTTGCACGTTTTGTACAATTTACCAATAAAAAAGTCTTTGGATTTTTGTTCTTTGTGGGAAATGGGATGGTTTTGTTGAGATGTTGGGATGGGTAGATGTGGTCATGTGGTATGGTAGGGGTTGTGAACATGCTTCCTGCTCTCCTGTAACCCTAGGTATTCTTAGGTATTAATGCAAAATAAACTTCTGTTGAAAAATGTGAAAACAAACAGATTTTTGATGAATATTTTATTTCTAAGAAAATTACTTGAGGGGTTGACACCAAGAATATATTAAGTGAAGCCTACACCTGTGATGACAGGATCCCACATGGACCCATGTATGAGTTCAAATCCTAACCGCATAGCGTCTCGGCCTTTTGGGTAAAATCAAGTGCAAATTCTAACTGCTCCACTTAAAATCTAACTCCCTGCTAAAGGACCTGTGAACACAACAGAAGCTGGCATAAGTCCTTGGACCCTGTTACCCATGTGGAAGATCAGGATGAAGCTGCAGGTTCTTGGCCAGTTCCAGCCATTGAGGTCATCTGGGGAGTGAGCCAGTGAATGGAATGTCTCTCTTGCTCTCTCTTTTCTCACGTGCTCACTCTCTCTTCTTTCTCTCTGTAAGTTTCTAAGTTTTCCTTTCTTATTTTTTTTATTCATTAATTACATTGTATTATGTGTCGCAGTTTCATAGGTACTGGGATTCTCCCCACCCCTCCCCAAACCCTCCCACCATGGTGGATTCCTCCACCTTGTTGCATAACCACAGTTCAAGTTCAGTTGAGATTCCCTCATTGCAAGCATATACCAAACATAGAGTCCAGCATCTTATTGTCCAGTCAAGTTCAATGGCTTTTTAGGTATACCCTGGTTTGAAGACAGAGCCCACAGAGTATCATCCTGATCAATTAAAAGCTCCAATATACCATCAGTAAAAATTTACATCATTATGGAATTAATTGACATAGTAATGAGTAGCCAATATGTTAAAAATAAATGCGAGTTCTTAACCACCTTCTGTGACCACCTCATTGACATTTCAATTTTAGTTCATACACAACATATAACATATATAACATAACATAACATGTTATACATAACATCATATCATCTTAGATTAAGGCAAACGTGGTATTTAACCTTTTGGGATTGGCTCATTTCCCTTAGCATTATGGTTTCCAGTTTGGCCCGTTTGGCCACAAAGAACTGCATTTTGTTTTTTTTTAATAGCTGAGTAGTATTCCATGGAGTAGATGAACCATAGCTTTCTTATCCAATCCTCTGCTGATGGGCATTTTGGCTGCTTCCATGTTTTTGCAATTACTGATTGTGCTGCTATGAACATAGGAGTGCATGTTGGTTTCTTCAAGCAAGTGTTCTGGATATATTCCCAGGAGTGCTATTGCCGGATCATATGGTATGTTGAATTTGAGTTGTTTGAATGTTCTCCATACTGATTTGAATAGAGGCTGTACCAATCTGCAGCCCCACCAGCAGTGGAGTAGGGTTTCCTTATCCCCGCAACCTCGCCAACAAGTGTTGGTGCTTTTATTCATGTGGGCCAGTCTTACTGGCGTCAGGTGGTACCTCATTGATGTTTTAATTTGGATTTCCCTTATTGCTAGGGAACTTGAGCACTTTTTCATATGTTTATTTGTCATTTGGGTTTGTTCCTTTGTGAAGTGTTTGCCCATTTCCCGTGCCCATTTCTTGAGTGGCTTGTTTGTTTTGACATTTTGGTTGTTTTGTAGCTCTTTGTATATTCTGGAGATTAGCCCTCTATCACCTACGTAGTGCGCAAAGATCTTCTCCCATTCTGTGGGTTGCCTTTTTTACTTTGTTGATTATTTCCCTTGCTGTACAGAAGCTTCTTAGTTTGATGAGGTCCCATTTGTTTATTCTGGTCTTGATTGCTATTGCCTTTGGTGTCCTTTTTAGGAAGTCGGGACCTACCCCTAGATATTGCAGAGTATTTCCAACATTTTCTTCCAAAAGTTTGAAGGTTTCTGGATGTAGGTTTAGATCTGTTATCCATTTAGATTTGATCTTAGTGTATGGTGAGAGATGTGGGTCTATCTTTTGGTTTCTGCAGGCTATCAACCAGTTGTCCCAACAGCATGATAGGACACAAAGCAAATCTAAATAACTTCAAAAAGATAGGAATCATACCATGTACCCTCTCAGACCACCACAGAATGAAATTGGAAATCAGCAACTCAAAATGCCCAAGGAAATACAGAAACTCTTGGAGACTGAACAATATGCTATTAAACAAACAATGGATCAGAGAAGAAATTAAAGATGAGATCAAAAAATTTATGGAAACCAATGAAACTCTGACACAACATTCCAAAATTTGTGGGACACGGCCAAAGCAGTGCTAGGGGGTAAAGTCATCGCAATTGGAGCTCATGTTAAGGCCCAAGAGAGGCGCCAAATACAGGAACTAAACACACACCTCCAGGAATTGGAAAAACAACAGCAGAAGAGCCACACACACGATAGGAAACAAAAAATCATCAAAACAAGGGAGGAAATTAGTCAGATAGCAATAAAAAAATGATACACAAAATCAATCAAAAAGCTGGTTTTTTGAGAAGATAAACAATATAGACTCCCCACTGGCCCGACTGACAAAGAAAAAACAAGAGAAAGCAAGAATTAACAGCATCAAAGATGAAAAAGGCAACATAACAACAGACATTACAACCATTAAGGCCATAATTAGAAATTACTACAAAGCACTGTACTCCAACAAATCAGAAGACCACCAAGAAATGGAAAAGTTCTTAGACTTCTACCACCTGCCAAAACTTAGCCCAGAGGCAACAAACGACCTGAACAAACCCATAACTGAAGTAGAGATTGAATCAGTGATTAAAGACCTCCCAACAAGGAAAAGCCCAGGCCCAGACGGCTTCACTACAGAATTCTACAAAACATTCCGAACAGAGCTAACCCCAATCCTCTACAAATTCTTCAAAACAATTGATAAGTTTTCCTTTCAAATAAAAACTAAATCTTAAAAAAATTATTTGAAAAGGAGAGAGCAAAGAAAGGGAAAAGGAGGGAGGAAGAAAGCAAAGAGACAGAGAGCTTTTGCATCTATGAGTTCACTCTTCAAATACACAATCGCAGCTGGACCTGGGCCAGGCTAAAGCCAGGAGCTTGGAGCTTATTATGTGTCTGCCATGTGAAACCCAACCAACCGAGCCCTCATGTATAGCCTCCCAGAGTGTGTATTAGCAGGCACTCCGCAAAGCAAGGGGAGCATCGCAAGCTAAGTGTTGACCGCCGTGTCCAGTGCCTGCTCCTCTTATTGTAAATGTTTTCAAATAAACTAGTATTGTATATTATAACATTGTTACTTTTTTGGTTGTTTCAGAAAATACAAATTATTTCTTGATATTGGAATATTTTTCTTTAAAGAAAAGTGATTAGAAATAGCAAGTGAAATGTCTCTGTCTCTCAAATAAAACATATGCCAAAAAAACTGTCCATTTTTTTTTGCAGCTTCATTTTATGCTGAGCAGAAATTCCAAAAGCAAGGGAGGGAGTGCACTGGTGATAGAATAGTTTTAATTTTTAAAAAATTTTTAGTTAAGATAACATTTTAAATTTAGTTATAGTCAAAGGCTCATGATGTCCAACTGCTTGGCAGTGAATGATAGAATTTTGTTCCTATAATAGCTGAATAATATTGCATTGTGTGTGAGTAGATATGTATCAGCTAGCACATTTTCCTTATCCATTCATCTGATGATAGATACCTTGGCTATTTTGAACAATGCTATGGAATCTCTTTGATACAATGGATTTATGCATTTGGGGAGCTATGAAGTAGTGAGACTGCTGGATCATATGGAAAGCCTATTTTTAATTCTTAAGAAATCTTAATTGCTGGGTTAGTTCTGTTTTCAGTCCCGAGTTGCACTGGAACCAATGGGTGTTGCAGTCCAGTCTGGTTCTGCCCAGCACATACTTGGCCCTCACATAAACCAGTGGGAGCTGCAGCCTAGTCGGGGTGACCCACAATAACCCCCACCAGGCCCGCCCCCTACCCTGACCTGCCAGTATGTGTAGCAGTAGACGAGTCTGTCCCCCATCCCATTTGGCTCTTGTACTTGTCAATGGGTATTAAAGCTTAGTTCCATCTAACCAACTCAACCATCCAGCCCTCATGGATGTTGTTGAGTGCCTCTCTGTCTAACCACCCCAGCCCATGTCCTAGTTTTCATGCTCTCCCATGGGAGTAGTGACCCAAGAAGGGGGAACCCACTTTTTCCCTCCCAGGTCTGAAAACAGAACCAACCCAGCAATTGAAACCACCAGCTGATCGTGGTGACAGACTGTGCCGGACCCTGTGCTTGCATGCAAAAATCTGGTCTGGGAATACCTCAAAGTTTCTTTGGAGATCTCCCCAATCGAACTGCTGGACTCAGAACTCTAACTAAGAAAAGACAGAAGACAGAACAGGTCAATCATTCATCTCAGCTATATGTTGGCAGCGAAATATGGGACAAACGGAGACTTTATGATGGACCATATCAATCAGGGGACGACCTCATCGAGTGAAACTGGCAGTGATTAATAACTGGAGAACTATTAAAACCACTTGAGCAAATATCTCAGAGCATGCCCCACATCTGGGACTTGGGGTGGGCAGGAAACCGGGTGGGACTTCTCCCTCAATATCGCCCTTTACTTTAGATACATGATGGAAACAATATGGGCATAATAGTATTACCCACTTCCCTATACCCCCGAACCTTTTTTTTTAACCGTAATTAACTATGTAAAGATCGTCAACAACAATAAAATAAAATATATTGAAAAAAAATCTCTGTACTATTTTGTACAGTGGCTGCACTAGTTAAGATTCCCACCAACAGTGTGTCAGGGTCCCCCTTCTGTACATCCTCTCCATTGTTTATTAATTTCCATCTTTTGGATAACAGACATTCTGAAAGGGGTGAATTGATATTGATATATATTATGTACACTGATATACCTGCTATATATATTAATATATTGATATATGTCATGTATTGATATATTGATATTGATATAGTCAGTGATACTATTTTTATCTCTCTATATTTCTATGTTTATATATCTATATATATCTGTATACATATCTAGAGCTATAGGATATATCTTTGACATAGAAATATCCATATATGTGATATAGATATACTCATTTATCACATATCTATAGATATATAGGTATGTACACATAAAGTTATAATGCAAGAATATATATCTATATATCTATATATCTATATATCTATATATCTATATATATATATATATCCATTTGTGTTTCTTCTTTTGATAATTGTCTGTTGTTCAGGTCTTTTGCCCATATCTTAACTGGATTAGTTTTTAGTTCTGCTGTTGAGTTTTGAGTTGATGATATATTCTGGAAATTAATCCTTTACTGGATAAGCACCTTGCAACTCTTTTCCCCATGTCTTTTCACTCTATTGATTGTTCCCTTTACTGTGTAGAAGACTCTGAATTTGACATGATTCTATCAGTCTAGTTTCACTTTTGTTGCCTCTGATTTGGTTGTCTTATCCACAGTGGTTGATGACCTACACCAGTGTCCTGCAGTGTTTCCCTTGTTTTCTTCTAACAATTTTATAGTCTCAGATCTTAAATTAAGGTCTTGGATTCCTCTTGAGTTGATTTCTTTTTGTATGGTGAGAGGTAGGGACCCCATTTTATTTTTCTATAAATGTATGTCCAATTGTGCCAGCACCAGTTATTAAAAAGTTTGTAATTTTTTTCTAGGGTATCTTTTAGGCTTCTTTGTCGAAAGTTGACCATATGCCAACAGAAAGTTTTTCCAGCAGGAAAGTGACAAGATCTCAGGGTAGTTGATCTCCAAGAAGACACTTCATGTGATAGAGATTGTGTACCTGCACATCACCATTTCACAGCATTTGCAGACTGAGGTTCCCACATATTACAGGCGACTTGCACACATGTTAAAGAGTTGCCTTCACCTACCTCAGCACTGTAGCTGGTTGGGAACAGGACAGGTTGTAGCTCCCTGGTCATTGAAAGGGAACTGTGCTTTTCCCTCCCTGAGGGGTAGCGGTGAGGTTACTCGGTGTGGCTTTTCCATGGGTACTACTTTCTGCCTTCTTTTCACACACAGAGCTGCTGCCAGCTGAAAAGCTCACTACAGCTCATCACTGTGGATGAGCTCATCTGCTAAGCAGCTAAACACCCTCAAAAATAAATGTACATGCGTGAAGGAGAATTAGACTGCAACTTAGAGAGACACTGCCTGGTGACTGCACAGCATTGGTTATGTTTCTACTCTTCTTTACAGGGGCATCTTTCCATAGGCCTACCTCACAGGACAGTGAAGCCCCATGCTCTACCTTCCACCAAGGCTCTCTAGCCTCATCCTAGCTCTCTAGTACCCAAAGTCACCTGAGGGTAGTGGCTGCTTTATAGCACGGTAAAGCAGTGATCGCCATCATCACTGGACATAGCTGCTGTAGGTTCTTGATGTGGAGTTAAATGACTAAAACCATTTAAATATCAGTGAGACTGTATCTTTCAGAACACCCAGAGTTAACTTGTTCTGAATAACTGCCATTTTACTTTTAAATCAATGCAACAAACTCAGATAATTAAGGATTCACTCAGTGCTTAAAATAAAATGTCCTAACTAACAGTTTCAGCTTCCCTGGTGCCATATTTTAATGAGATATCTAAAGTTATAATTCAAACACCCATGTATGATATTCCTTTTTGTGGAAGAAGGGTTCCTATTAGAAAGATAAGACGTAGAGTACCTGATTAAGAGTTATAAAAATTCCTTAATCACTGTCTATGGTTTTCATAATCAAAACAAGATCCTTCATAAAACTCAACAAGGAACACTTTTAGTGGAAAAAGTTCCACTGTGGAGAATCAAAGACTGTGCCTCAAAGGTTAGCAGATGGTGTAGTGTTTCTCCTGGGCCCTCGCCAGTGCAGACAGCGTGTTGAGAGGCATGCCTTGGGGTTTGCGCAGGCAGTTCTTGCTCTGATGAGAGCTGGCGACACTTTGGACACTCCACCTGACTCCAGACACCATCCCAGGTTAGGCTTTCCGAACGCATCCTGGTCTGCAAAGTTTGCAAGCTGAGACAAGCCTCATTGGAGTCAGGAGCAAGTGAAAAAAATGACAAAAATAAAAAGGAAAAAGAAAACTTTTCCTGGACTGTTCCTTGAGCTCTCTCTTGAAGGTGTTTTCTCAAGCCATACGTGTATTTTACTGTACACCTATAGAGAAGTCATGTATGTAGCACACCTGAAGGATGGCTTGTTATTTGGGACTATAAGAAACTCTACAGAGCAAAGCAAAAGGCCGTTTGTCAAGAAGGCTAGTTTTGAAAGTGAATGTGGGGCTAGCTGCTTTTGGAAAGATGAATAATTCCTACCCTGTAATTAGTCTCTCTTTATGTACCAAATATAAAATTCTTCTGCAAAAAAGAGTTGGAGTCAAAGGCAGAGTGTTTCATCTGTCTGTTTCTGCCTTGCCAGGCCCAGAGCCTGCAGATTAGCAGGTCTTATAATTCCATCCTCCAGGGGGGGATACAGATGTTGTTCTTGTCAATTTGGTTCTCATGTGGGTGTCTGTGTCTTGGCTTGGAAAAGGTTCAGACTTCAGCAAAATCCCCTGATGAAGAGCAGAGAGATGAATGCCACTGGAATCTATAAACAGAAGCATGCTTTGCTGTCCCTGCATTAGCTGTCACTCTGTGGTTTCTGAGCTTGCCACTGACACCATTATTCTCGCAGTCACCCAACCTCCACATTCACAACTTGAGAAAACTTTATATGCACTGTTCAGAGCTCTGTAGGAAAGTCCTGGTGACTGCTGGTGCAGTGAAATGCAAGGCTAGGAGCATTGTTTTTCTTGCTTAGTTGAAACCAAAGCAGAGACGTTTTATGTAAAAACCAGAATTGTCTTTTGCTCTATGGGGCATGAGTGAAGAAAGAAAAGTTTGTGTTGAAGCTCACTCAGCTCATGGTACCGTCCTGCTTAGGCAGACGTGGTTTCTTTAGTTCACACGAGTTCCCACCAGGGTTACCTGCTTCAGTTGACCCGCCTGCCCAACCTCTGAACCTACCTGTGCAGCTCCCTTGTCGGAGCATCCATCTATCTCTGTCAGTCTCATCATCTAATCTACACATGTGCATCAAAATGACATGACTTCAGGAATTCACAGTAAGAAGTGCCAGCTTATGAAGGCGGGTAGCAGAGTCCCCTGAAATACTATCAATGAACAGTTGCCACTCGCCACATTCCTATTGTGCGCCAGGGTGTGCGTTAGGTACCAACAGAGTATGTGCCTCCTATATGTGTTTTTTTTGTATCGTTTTTTCAAAATTTATTCATTAATTACATTGTATTATGTGACACAGTTTCATAGGTACTGGGATTCTCCCCACCCCTCCCCTATATGTATTTGTCAAAAATAACATAAAAATAATTAGTGCGTATCTTGGGGAATTTGTACAACTGCATCTACCAATAGTATTACAACCAAGGAGGCTTATTAAATATAATACAGCAATGCTGAAGGCAAGCAGGCAAGATGTTTCAGAGTTGCTGACTTTCTTAAGGGCAGAGTGTGTTTTGAGTGCTCGCATATTTGCCTGCAGACTTCTGTTTTGCTTTGTGTTAATTTGGCTCTATTCTCTTAAGCTGTTAGAATACTAAGAGTATTCACAAAATACTTAGAGTATATACATGAAGCCATGGTTTTTCAGACATCATAGTTGACCTGAGAGATTTTTTCCAAGGATAAATTTCTCCATAATCAAATTTTTGCTACAAGCTGATTTTCATAACTTTCCTTGAATAGGATGCAACTGGATTATATTTATGAAAAGTCTAGTTGTTAGCATGAGTTTAAAGCAGTATTTTGGAGAAAACAGACAAGAGTCTTATGAGCAGTGAAATTTTACTCCTGAATAGCTTAAAATGGAACTGTTACACTTTCCCTTTTTTCTCCCAAGTTGACCTCACTTGGTACAGTTCTTAGATAAATGTCATGTCTGTTTTCCAGCTGAATTTCACAAGGACACAAGGGCCATTCTCTCCATTTTAAATGTGGTTTACTTTTTTTTTTTTTGGCAGTGTTATGACTGAGGAACAGGAGTTCTTATCTATACGGATTATTATAGACTTTTGAAAGTGTTGACAGGTATATGAGAAACCAAATTGCCCAGCTGAGGCCTCCCTGGTTCCCAAGATATTCACTGATTATTTTTATTGTCATTTTTGACAAATTTTCATGACATTTTCTGGATCATCTCACATGAATTCAGTACAAGACATCGCCTTTGCTCCTTGGCATCAGGCAGCTTTGTGGAGAGGATCTATGTGCACTTACCTTCATGGCAACTTTCCCCATCTCCTTGAGTGCCTGGGGGTGCACTTCTTGAAGCTACCCCACGGATGTGCTTATGAATGTGAAAGGTACAGTCCTCAGTTACCCCTTTGTTGATACTTGAATGACCATTTTACTCACCACTTTTCTTTGCAAGGACCATCCTAGGGGACCCAAGTTTGAAAAGTGTGCTTACCATGTTCCAACTAGAAATATATCACAAACGACTTCCTCTCAGAAAGAATACCTCCTCATTAGCTGTAGGAAAACAGATGACAGAGATTTAAAACTGCATTGTCACAAGTTTAGCACATTTTTAACCAAGAGCAAGTTATTCAACTACTTTCAGGAGAGTCTTTTGCAATGAGTTTAATCATCAAAGATGAAATTCTACCTAAATTTGTAAATTCTCTGTGAAATCATTTAAGTGACACAGGTTATTGGTAGCAAAAGTCTTTATGTGCTAGGAGAAAACTCATCCCACCTAGTAGTGGTCAATCTAATACCTGTCTACTGGTATCTCCACTTCAAGAGTTTGATTTCCCTGCAATATGTATTTTGATTTAAAAAGTCAAGAGTTACAAACAGAGATAGAAAGAAATGTCTCTCATCTGCTAGTTCACTCCTCGGATGGCTGCAACAGCCAGGGCTGGACTAGGTCGAAACCAGGAGTGACAGGCTTCTTCCAGGTAGGTCTCTCACATGGGTGTTGGTGGCCCAAGTGTTTGGGCCATCTTTCAGTACTTTCCTCAGACCATTTAACAGGGAACTGGATCAGAAATGGAGGAGCTAGAACAAAACCCAGCATCCAGATGGGATGCCAGCATCACAGGTGGTAGTTTGATCCATTTAAAAAATGTTTGCTTATTTGTGTTGATTTGAAAGGTAAGCAAACAGATCATGATCTTTCATCCACTGATTCATATCCAGAATCATTTACAAGAGACAGGACTGAGCGAGGTTGAAGCTGGAAGCTTAGAGCTCCTTTTGGGTTTCCCACAAGCATGGCAGGGACCTGCACTTGAACTGCTGCCTCCTCAAGGAGTACATGTGCAGGTTGTCAGCCCAGAAGCAGAGCCAGGACTCAATTCAGGCATCCTGAGGTAGGATGGTGGTGTTTAAGGCATTGTACCAAATGCCAAACCCATTTACATTTTGATAGTTCCAAGCTTGCATGCTTGGAATTGCCATTGATCAATGAGTAAACTCTTCATTTCTACTTGAATTCACACAGTGCCTTTCTTTCTTCTAAAGCACTGATTATGCCTCATACACAGACCTTCATCAGTTCCCAGAGCATGGTGTGTGACCAACAGCAGCGGCTACTCATTGTATAGTCTCTGATGTTACAGCACAATATTTCTGTCTCTTCTTGACCATTTATCTTCAGGTTTCTCTTTTTTTTTAAGTTTTATTTTATTTTATTTGAAAGGCAGAGTTAGAGAAAGAGGGAGACACAGAAAGAGCTCTTTCATGTGTTGGTTCACTCCCCAAGTAGTTGCAATGGTCTGAGTGGGCCAGTCTGAAGCCAAGAGCCAGGAACTTCCTTCAAGTCTCTCACATGGGTGCAGGTTCCCAAACACTTGGGCTAAGCCATCTTCCACTGCTTCCCCAGGTGCATTAGCAGGCAGCCACATTTGAAGTGGAGCAGCCAGGAAAACAAACCAGTGCTTGCTTATATGAGCTGCCACATCATAGGTGGTAGCCTAACTCATTATGCCACAACACCAGCCCTGAGTTCTTTCTTTATTTTTACATTTGGTAAAGATCTTTTAAAAAACAATGCTACATGCTACAAATACTAATACACACTCTACAAATACCCACACTCTACAAACACCAGACAAGCATGATTCATAACCATCTAGATCCTGCAGCACAATGACACAGAAACTCCCAAAAAGGGAGGAGACTCAGGTCAGCTAAGAGCAACGTGATGTGTGTGTGTATGTGTGGATGGATTGCTGGACAGCTGGAAAAGCTGGTGAAATTCAATAGTCTCCAGGACTGGTGTCATACTAACGTTATTATCACTTACACCAAGGGAAATGGCTTGTAAGGCCCCAAATGGGAAGCTGAGCCAACTGGAGAAGGATGCTTCTCACTATGTCTAGGTGTAACTTCTCCATCAACCTGCAAGGTCAGGTCAGGGTTGGGTCTTTGGTTGTCCCTTCCCAGGGTTGGTGGTTGGAGGCTTGGTCCTCAATGGTGGAGAAGAGTAGATTAAGAGGTTATAAGACTGTCACAAGATGGGGCCTATGAGGTCCTCAGGGCCACTGGGGTTGCTGCCTGCTAGAGAGATGAAGGTTTTTATAGAGTCTTGGGTTTGTTCTCATGACAGCACAGCCTCAGTCTGACCCATGCCTTGCTCACTGGCTTTGTGGTGGCTCCTGTCAGTTGTTCTGGCCAGTGTGGTGCCACCCACCCATTGTGGAGTCCGCAGCAGAGTTGAGATGATGCCAGTGCCATGTCCCTGAACCTGCAGAATCACACAAATCCAGCCTGGAGTCTCGAGTCCTCTTCTGAGTTCCCACAATCCCCTCTTCTCAGCCTCTGACCCAGAGAAGCCACTCCCAAAATGGCAAGAGAGGGTGGTAGTTTTATCCATTGTGCCCAAACAGTGACCCCTCTGAGAGTTACTTTCTGAGTGACAATCTGCAAGGTCACTTAAAGGATACCTAACAACCCATCATGCGTCCTTGCCAAGAGCATGCTGGGAGGACTTCTTGTTTTGTCTTGTCATTATCCTTAAACAATGCTGTAATTTCAAGCTTACATAATTGAAGTAAAAATGCATCAAGAAAATATGTCTTTTTCAGTTTATATTTTGTCCTTTTACTGGACAACACTACCCAACATGGTATTATGGTTAGCCTGTGAATAATGCAATACATTGCATTGTGTTTTCTGTGTTAAGGAAGTTATCTTGTTTGTCAGCAATACTTGAAATATATCACAATTTCTGAGCCTCCATTTGGCATTTCTACTTTTTTTTGATTTGAGAAACCTCAGAAATGTAACCTACATCCTCTGAGTGATCCTGTTTGCAAATTAAAGCACATGAAGTTATTTTCAGCAACATAGATTATTAGGACATGCAGAATAATTAGTTCATTATGCCACAGGTTAATTACAAACCAGTAATTTTTGCTAGATGTTCTTTTAAGAGGCGTCCTGATGGATGTGTAAGCTTTATCTTCTGCCTGGTCTCTAGCTTTGCCTTTAAGTGACAGAGCTAAGCCTTGGGGCCTGGATTGCCATCCTGACATTCACATTTGCTTTTGTCTTTTGGAACATACTAGAAACTCATACATTCACTTTAGATAGCATTTATTCCCAGTTTCTTAACTTTAGAAAAGAAGACATTGAGACTCAGAAACGTGATATGTCTTGGGTCCGTCCTCATGCCCTGTTCTTCAAGCTTTGCTTCCTTTCACTTTGTTTCACAAATTGGCACCAAATGCCAAATAGTAAAGGATAAGTGTTTTTCTACTCACTAAAGCAATCCTTCCTATACTGATCCTGCTGACTTTTATCATATGTAGTGTTTTTAAATGCTGCTAAGCTTGTGACAGATATCTTAGAGAACTAGGGGATCATGATTTTCCTTCCCTCTTTTCTGTCAACAGAGGGATTTTTCAATGGTGATCGTGACAGGCGGCCGCAAATAACACCGTATGCTCAAAAGTTAGTATTTTGGGCTCTGTTTTTCATGGCTTGAATCTGAAGACTGTAATAACTTTTTCAGTGTCTTTATTTCTTTTAAAATGTTTTGTTTGTTTATGAAAATGCATCATCAGGAAGTTCTCTTGCTTTTCCTATGAGTTAGCTTGTCTGTAGAGGACCTTGCACATGGTCTGAGTTACCGAAGGGAACCAGAGCCATTCCACTGGGGTCTCGTATGTTCCATATGTCACAGTCCCAGATGGGCCTCAAAGGACATGTAAAATGGTTATTTTGGGGAAGCTTTATGCTAAGATGCATCCAGCACAATTTTGAGAGATGATTCATGTCTTAGTTGTTATTTTTCTTAATTTTTATAGCATTACCAATGTAGTTGAGGTGTCTCCAAGATGATAAACAACTGTGGAAATTCAGATACATTTTTTCTTATCAGTTTGAGTACTGACTATTCATTTTCATTTGGAAAAGGCAAAAATGCTTATTCAGTTAATACATGCATATGATGAGTACATAAGTATAAATGTGCCAGTAGAATTGCTTGGAAGTTTGTTTCATAACTGTGTTGGTAGGAATTGAAAAAAAAACAATTATTGCATACAGTGTTAACATAGTTTTAGAACTATCCTAAGGTTTACTTGTTTCATAAATAATATTCTGCCACATATTACTTTAAATGTACAAAAATCTTTTGTTTTTACTTAACAAAATTTCATTTAGTTTACAGTGGTTTAAGTATTCTTTGGGTTAATGCTGAGGGTTTTTTTTTTTGCAGTTTTTAAAATTTTATTTTTATGATGTTTGCATAGTTTGGAAGGGTACATGCCCATGTGGATCACTAATTAGGTTTGGAAGGGTGCTGAATAGGGGAAAGTAGATACCATTGTTTTCAAATTTCTATTTCTTCTTCTTTGCTGTATCTGGGGGAAGGGTTGAGAGAAAGGAAGAAACTGCACTCAACATCCCAACGGTATCAGTACCCAGGCTGGGGGATGGCCACCCGATATAATCACCGGTCCCATTGTTGAGCATGTTCTGAGGGTACTGCTCAGGTGGGGTTTTTTTTAATTCATTAATTACATTGTATTATGTGACACAGTTTCATAGGTACTTGGATTCTCCCCACCCCTGCCCAAACCCTCCCACCATGGTGGATTCCTCCACCTTGTTGCATAACCATAGTTCAAGTTCAGTTGAGATTCCCCCATTGCAAGCATATACCAAACATACAGTCCAGCATCTCATTGTCCAGTCAAGTTCAGCGGCTTCTTAGGTATACCCTCTCTGGTCTGAAGACAGAGCCAGCAGAGTATCATCCCAGTCAATTAAAAGCTCCAACATACCATCAGCGAAAATTTTCATCATTATGGAATTAATTGACATAGTAATGAGTAACCAATATGTTAAAAGTAAATGCAAGTTCTTAACCACCTTCTGTAAAGGTGATTTTGATAGTTCTGAGATGCTGTTTATTTTGTTGCTCCAAGGATGAGGAAATCATTCCAAGGTCTATTGGCCGACATAATCCAGCTTAGAATCTCCATTTGCCCAGATATTTGCTGTTAACATTTGGTTGGGAGAGTTAAGCACTTTGTTCTGCCCTGTGTCCTCTGCTATGGCACTACACGTCCTCTGCAGGCCCCAATGGACTGCCATATCTCTCATGTGTCTCTGGGCATGCTGTCCACTGCACTGTCTTCACCATTTGATGAGGTCTAGTTCTGACACATGCATTCCTTGATTTTGTTGCTGCAAGGATGAGGAAATCCTTCCAAAGTCCATTGGCTGGCATTATTCATTTAGTTAATAGTCCACCTTGGAGTCTCCACTCACCCAGATAATTTCTGTCAGCACTTGGCTAGGAGAATTGTCCAATTTGTTCTTCTCTTCACCCTCTGATATGGTGCTAGTTGTCCTTTGCAGGCCCTAATGAACTGCTGTATCACCCATGTGCATCTAGGCATGCTGTCTACTGCACTGTCTTCAGCAACTGAGGAGACCCAGTCCTGACACATGCACTCCACACTCAGACCACAGAATCCTGAAATTCTCCCAGTGGTTGGAGTTCTGATTCCAGTAGTTCAGTTGGTGGTGGGGTGGGAGATGGGCTCTCCAAAGAAACCTCATCTGAGGTGATCCCAGACCTGTCTCCTCTGTGTGCTAACCAGTATGAGGTCCAGCTCAGTCTGTCAACCACATCAGCCAATACACACACCAGTGGTTGCAGTTGCTGAGTCAGTTCTGTCTCCAGCCTCATGTCATATGCAAGCCAATGGATGCAATGGCCCAACCCAACCCTGTCCATCACACACTCAGCACTCACATACACCAGTGGAAACTGCAGCTGTCAGAGCGATCCCCATTAACCTCCACCAGACTTGCTGCCAGTCCTGGTTCCTGCACATGACAATATGTGCAGCAGTCTGGTCTGGTCTGCCCTGCATCCCATTCTGCATTTGTACACACCAATGGGTGTTGCAGCCTACCTCAGCCTAACTGACTCCACTATCCAGCCCACACTTAATGTCATCAGGTGCTACTGCCTATACAGCCAGGTCCACCCTGCAGCCCTGATTCTCATGCTCACTGGTGGGAGCTGCAGCCCATCAGGGAAATTCCCACTGTTTCCATATTAGGCCCACTCCCAACCCCAGATCTTGCACTGTCTAGGTGATTCTGCAGTCTAGCTTGACAGGACTTGACCCCATTCCCAGCATTTGCTGGCCGATGCTGCGGCAAAGCCCGAACAACCTGCATTTACTCTGGCTCATTCGTGTACCAGTGAATATGGTCACTTACCTCAGCCTGGCTCTCCTCTTAACCCAGCTCACATGCAGGCTAGTGGGTGTTTTAGTGCTGACCAGCATGGTCTGCCATGGTCTCAGTTCTCACTCTCAACAGCGGGAGCAGTATCCCAGCAAGGGAGTCCTTTCTGCTCCCTCCTGAGCTCGCACCCTTCCCCTGTGGGTCTTAATGTGTGTTGGTGGGTGCTGCAACCCAGTCTGCCATGGCCTGCCTCACCTAAGCATTTGCCAGTGGATGCTGCAGCCTAGCCCAACCTGGCCTGTCCTGCAACCCATCCTGCTTCTCCCATCTGCCAGTTGATGTTAGGAACTGCCTTGCCCCCAGACATGACCCACATACATGTTGGCGGGGACTGTAACCTGACCTGGTCTGGGCTGCTCCTTGCCTTGGTTCTTGTACTTACCTGCAGGGACTGTATCCTGACAGAGTAGTACCTTAAGCTCCCGGTGGCAGGTCTTGTGCACATTGGTGGGTGCTTGGCCTACCTCCTGTTCTGGCAAGTACAATGGCCCTGCCTAACCAGCCCACTGCTGGGGGTATTTTAGAAGCAAAAAACAAATGTAAATTTCAAATAAGGTGAAAATTGCACACAGAGATAAATTGATTGAAAAAGATACACCAGCAACTTACAATGCATACATAATACATGCAGTGATGATTTTTTTTTTAGCAAAAAAACCAAAAAGGTTAAAGACAGATATGGGAATATTACTAAGTCACCTGTATCCAGCTGTGATTAAACTAATGTGACTATCATTGGGAAAGATTGTGAAGTGTATGTATGACTTGGAGAAGAGGGAACACATTTCCCCACCCTTAGAGGGATAATATAACCCACCCACAAGGAACAGTAATTGAGGCTGTCCAAGCTTAGAGAAGCCCCAGATCCTGGCTACTATTTGGTGCCACAGTTGAGCAGGACACAGGAGCAGGCTCCACTGAGAATGTCCCTATTAGCATGGAAGTCTGTTCTGCACTGAGTGTCTTAGGTGCCATACTGCCTGCCAACAGGGATCAACGCTTTGCTGGTTGCTTGCTGAATCGCCAGTAATGAGCTAGGTTTATTGTGAAAAACCAGTGTGAGCTGAGGTGCCACTTCAAGTATAGGCTTGTGACATGGTAAAGTTGGTGTCCACTTGGTTAAAGCTTGGTCCCAGTTTTTGAGTGATAAGTGATCTAGATGTTCTACAGGGATATTTTAGATGGGGGTTCTTCTGAAACTCGGTAGACTTTTGAGTGAAGTTGATTGCCTTCCCAATCAGGGTTGGGCCCTACATAAGAAGTTGAAGGGCTTAAGAGAAAGAGAATGGAGACCTCCCCCAAAAGCAGGAAATGTTCTTCCAGTCTGTCTTGTACCTCATAACTGCAACTTATTCTCTCCCCTGCATTCCCAGCCTCCTGACCTGTCCTGCAGGTCTCAGACTGGCCAGTTCCCACACGATTGTGAATCACCCTTAAAGCAGGTGGAGGTCTTTATCCCACTGGTTTTGTTTTTATGAAGAACTCTGAAAAATACTGTGTATGAGCTTTAGCAGTACTCATAATGATCAAGTGCATAAGATTTTATCACTCAGTGAGCTTTCATAGTATCACCATTCCCCAAGCACTGTCAAAAGTACAATTATATGGTCATCTTTATCCCCACATCCACGCTAGCATGTGTTGTTTTTCGAATTCTGAATGTAGGCCAGTCTCACAGGAGTTAAGTGGTACCTCAAGGTGGTTTTCATTTGTATCTCTCTGATGGCTAGAAAGCCTGAGCATCTTTTCATATGTTTGTTAGCTATTTGTATCTGTTCTTTTGAGAAACGTCTGTTCATTTCCTTTGCCCATTTTGTTACAGGGTTTATTTTTTCACTATCCTTGGGTTTCTGAAGCTCTTTGTAGATCCTAGATATTAGTCCCCTATCACTTGTGCAGAATGCAAAAATTTTTTCCCATTCTGTTGGTTGCTTCTTCACTTTTTTAATTGTTTCCTTTGCTGTACAGAAACTTTTTAGTTTGATATAGTCCCATTTGTTCATTTTGGATTTGATCGCTGGTGCTTTAGGCGTCTTTTCTAAAAAGTCTTTCCCTGTTCCTATATCTTGGAGTGTGCTTCCTATGTTTTCCTTTAGTAGTTTAATGGTTTCTGGGTGTAGGTTTAAATCCTTGAGCCAATTAGAGCTGATTTTTGTATAGTGCGACAGGTATGGGTCCTGCTTCTTTATTCTGCAAGCTGCTATCCAGTTGTCCCAACAGCTTTTATTGAATAGACCAGGTTTTTTACATGGGTTGTTTTTTGTTTTCTTGTCAAAGATTAGTTGACTATACATGTGTGGATTCCCTTCTGGTGTTTCTATTCTGTTTCACTGATCTTCTTCTCTGTTTCTTTACCAGTACCAGACTGTTTTGATAACCACTGCTCTATAGTATGTCTTGAGGTCTGGAATTGTGATTCCTCCGGTTTGATTTCTATTTTTCAAGACAGCTTTAGCTATTCGTGGTCTTTTGTGGTTCCAGATGAACTTCTGTATCATCTTTTCTATTTCTGAGAAGAATGTTGCTGGGATTTTGATTGGGATTACGTTGAATCTATGTATTGCTTTTGGTAATATGGCCATTTTGATAATGTTGGTCCTGCCAATCCAAGAACATGGTAATGTTCTCCATTTTTCAAGATCTTCTTCTATTTCTTTTTTAAATGATTTATAGTTTGCATCGTAGAGGTCCTTCACATCTTTAATTAACTTAATTCCTAGGTATTTAAGATTCCTTTCCTCTATTTTAAAGGGAACTGTACTTACAATTTCTTCCTCAGTGGCGAAATTATTTGTATACACGAGTGCCATTGATTTGTGTTCATTAATTTTGTATCCTGCTACTTTGCCAAAGTCTCTTATGAGTTCCAATAGTCTTTTGAGTGAGTCTTTTGGTTCTCCTATGTAGAGAATCATGTCATCTGCGAATAGCGATAATTTCAATTCCTCATTTCCAATTTGTATTCCTTTAATTGCGTTTTCTTGTCTAATAGCTCTGGCAAGGACTTCCAAAACTATATTGAAGAGTAGCGGTGAGAGTGGACATCCCTGTCTAGTTCCAGATTTTAACGGGAAGGCTTCTAGTCTTTCCCCATTTAGTATGATACTGGCATTGGGTTTATTGTAAATTGCTTTGATTATGTTGTAGAATGTTCCTTCTATGCCAATCTTATTTAGGGTTTTTAACATGAAGTGGTGTTGGATTTTATCAAATGCCTTCTCTGCATCTATTGAGAGAATCATACGGTTTTTATGAGTCAACTTGTTGATGTGATGTATCACATTTATTGTTTTGCGAATGTTGAACCATCCTTGCATACCTGGAATAAATCCCACCTGGTCCGGGTGAATAATCTGCCTAATGTATTGTTGGATCCTGTTGGCTAGTATTTTATTGAAGATCTTTGCATCTATGTTCATCAAGGATATCGGTCTGTAGTTCTCTTTTTCTGTTGTTTCTCTCTCTGGCTTTGGTATTAAAGTGATATTAGCTTCATAGAACGAGTTTGGAAGAATTGTCTCTTTTTCTATTGTTTGAAAAAGCTTGTGTAAGATTGGGGTTAGTTCCTCCTTAAATGTTTGGTAGAATTCAGCAGTGAAGCCATCTGGTCCCGGGCTTTTCTTGGTTGGGAGGGCTTTAATTGTTGATTCAATCTCAGTGCATGTTATTGGGCTATTTAGAAGGTACCCTCCTTCACTGCTGGTGGGAGTGTAGGCTAGTACAATCATTGTGGAAATCCATATGGAGAGTGCTTGGAAAATTGCAAATAAATCTGCCATATGACCCAGCAATCCCGCTCTTAGGAATATACCCAACAGAAGTAAAATCTGCATACGAGAAGGGGATCTGTAATCCTATATTCACAGCAGCACAATCCACAATAGCAATGTCATGGAAACAAACCAGATGTGCGTCTAAGGAAGAATGGTTAAAAAAACTGTGGTACATCTACTCAATGGAATATTATTCAGCTGTCAAGAAGAATGATATTATTCTATTCAAAACCAGGTGGTCCCAACTAGAAACTATTATGCTCAGCGAAATGAGTCAATCACAAAAGAATAAATACCATATATTTTCTCTCATATAAGGAAGCCAACATGGAAAGGTGGAGTTCATCAAGTGCCCATGGAGTATGTGATGGAAACATAGTTCCTAAGAGACTTCTGTGTTTCCTTTTAGTTAAGCATGTGCTGCCTACTCAGTGACACATTACTTAATCAAGGTGTTACAATTTGTCGTTGACGTTGTTGCTGCTGTTATTCATGCTATGATTGATGTGTTAAATTTGCATTAGTTAGTCATTTTCCTTGTAAAATGCTATGATTTATAGTTAGCTGAAAGAGCTGTGCATTTAGTTTAATCAGTATGTGTAAAAGTGCATATGCAGTGTTAGAGATGGGAATCATTGAAAAGATGGTTGATGTTACTGTTAAAATTATTGTACTTCTTTATATTTAGTTCTGATCTAAATATAGATTGCTGCAAGTCAGGTCTCACGGCAAGAGATGGTGAAAATTCTCTGTTCTAGGCATGTAGGCATTCCATGGATGAAGTAACAGCAGAGTATATTTAGCATGTTGTGAACATGAATATGGCAAATTGGCAGTTTCCGTCGGTTGCTGGCAATAGTTTAGAGTGATGAGAAATATTATTTTGATTTTTTTGTGTTATTTAGTTATGAGGAAAGTGTATGGTAAGCAGTCCATTTGGTTTACTAATTTCCTCATTGTTGAGAAGTCCGAGTTGATTATGTATTTAATATGATAACCATTTGTGTGCTGTGCATTGCATTAAGAGTTATGTAGGGCAGAGCTGATGCTTACTAAATGTACAAAATGGATTGATGAGATTAGCCAGTTAAATCTTTTCACCAGTAAGGCACTCAACAGCCCATGAGATATTTATTAAAAATGTCAAGTAAATCCTCTTAGTTTTGTATCATAGTGTCAAATAGCAGTAAAGCAAACATGTTAAGATCCTTAATCTACTGCTATGTTTCACTGTAAAATCTACCTTTGTTAAAATTTGCTTCTGTTCAAATTTGTTGAGACCGCATGTAAAAGTATCCTAATATTACTTTGGCTGGTATTTTCTAATTGCTGTATAATATTTTGGGAATGCAAATTTCATTTGAATGTCAACTACAGTTAAGCATGTGCCGTTTGTTTTTCTTACTCAGGTTTTGTAATTTGATGGAATGTTTTTATCACAATTTAATACATGTTTGCTTTATTTAATAAAAATAAAAAAAAACAAAAAAAAACCAATTATATGGTCATCTTTAAAAGTATGTTTATTAGTTACAGAGTTGTATTTATTTGTGACCTGTCATAAAAATGTGATGGAAATTAAAAGTATTTTATATGATTGTGTTTTTATTACTTTTGGATTTAATACTAGTTGCATTTTGGATTTACATTTTATTGTGCATGGAACCGTAACTATTTTTTCTTTTAAAAACATTTATTTGAAAATCAGATGACTTACAGAGAGACAGGGAGAGAGACAGAGAGAATCTTCAATCTGCTGGTACAACCCCAGATGACTGCAATGGTCAGTGCTTTGACAGGCTGAAGCCAGGAGTTTCTTCTGAGCCTCCTACTGTGAATGACAGATGGTCCAAGTGTTTTCCACTGGAGTGCAAAGGGAACAACTCAGACTGGAGTTGGTGGCATGTGGGATGCTGGTGCTTCAGGGAGTGGCTTATCCTACTGTACTATTGTACCAGCCCACAAAATCACACATTTTAATCACACAATTAATTGTCTGGTTTTATGTCTTATTTAGAAAATAATTTAGTAGAAAAGCATGTAAATAGAGATCATCAGGTTCAAAAAGTTCACTCTGCTAATACACAAGTCCTCTGTTTTGTTAACTTATCCTTAATTCTCAAATTGATTATGTGGAACCATATGAAATTGCTGTTATTCACCAATAATTGGGTTAAAACTCTGCATCTGATGCCAGCATCTCACATTGGAGTGCTTGTTCACGTCCTGGATGGTCAGTTTCCAATCCAGGTTCCTGTTCTTGCACCTGGGAAAGCAACAGAAGATAGTCCATATTCTTGGGTCTCAGCCAACCATATGGGAGACCAAGATTGAGTTATTGGGTTTGCCTGTCCAACCCTACTTGTGTGGATGGAAGATCTCTCTCTCTCTCTCTCTCTTTGTTTCTCTCTCTCTCTCTCTCTCTCTTTCTGTCTCTCTCATGCTTTCTCCTCCTCCATATAACTCTGCCTTTCTATATTAATCAATCGATTAAATAAATAAATACATGAAGAACTAATAGCATCCAAGAAGGCAAAGGACAAAAGTAATTCTCCTCCAAATCCAACAGAGGAAGTAGACTTCTAAGTGCTCCGCCATGAAGGGATCAGCCCTGCAGCATGACCACAGTGCTTTGAGCCATCCCATAAAGATTGCTCTGAGAGAAGGAGCTTCACTGGCAAATGCTAATGCAAGTATGGGTTCTATTTTTAAGGACAACCCTTGGAGGACTGGGTTCATGAAAATGCCATAATTCAGTTTACAGTTGGGAGATAAAATTTCCATCTCAAAAGTTGGGAAGAAGATGATGAAGTAAAATACAGAATGCTCTTTTACAAGATACAATAAGAACAAGACTGGATCATGGCTTTGAGATCAATAGAAGAGTTAGAATCAGGATCACACACACACACACAAATCACAGATGTCATTATAATGTAGTCATAAATTAATTTGGTTGCATTAGTATGAGAATTTTGAGACTTATTAGTCAATAATACTTTAGAAAACTTATTGTGAGGTTTATACTTGAAAAACATTTTGAAAGTTTTAAATTCCAAATGCTTTGTTTTGAGGTAATTTTATATTACCTCAAATTTATAATAGTAGTGTGTAAATACTGCTACTATTTATTGTCTTCCTCATCTTAAACCACATTATTCATACAGAAAAGGAATGTTCTAGAAAAGTTATACAAAGTAGAATTGAATTGAGAAAAAGATGCTGATTGAAGCATAATATTTTATTACTTGCAATAAGTACAGGCCAAGTTTTATTTTGGAATCAGGTCTGCTGCTGTGAACATACATGTGGGAGATAGCAGGAATTGTGTGAAAGCAATACTCTTCAGTTTGCTGTACTAAAACTTGTCATGTACTTCCCTCAAGTACATGATGTGCTGTGTGAAGTTTGAAACTAGTCATCTTGATGGTACATAAAATGGTAGGATTGCAATGTGGTCTGGACAAGATGCCACAAGATGAAACACCAGAATGAAAAGACATTACCACACTGCTGTTTGCCTTATAATCATTCCTATATCCATTGGCTCTCAATTTTTGGTGTTTGTTTGTTTTTTAACTCAGTGATAACCCAAATATTTGGAGTAATCCAGTGGATAAAGTGACATGCTTATTTTTTTGAATTTTGGAATGCAAGTAATCATAACAGAAAAAAATTGAAAATAACCAAGCAGGTATAGATTTAAGGTGAAAATTAATTAGAGGAGATATTTAAATAGCTTTAAATTCTGAATACTTTGGTGAAAGAGGGAGAATACCTCTGTATTAGTTTGAAATAGAAACTCACAAATCACCAGTATTCAGGTTTTGATAGAGTCGTGTAAGGTATAATGGAGGCACTTCACACAAAATCCTTTTTGTGAGTTTTTTGAATGTTGAGAACACTTTGGCAGTATCAGGCCTCGTTCCTCATGGGAAAACCTCAGCTGTGGCGTAGTGGCTCTTCCTTTACACAGGACAAGACCTCTTTTTGCCACAGGTCCTACCACTCTTGACCATGATCATGTGATTGTCTCCTACCAGGTTTCCAGGCATCTGAGCTTGTAGTCGACTACGTACCACAAAGCAGTGCTTTAAGAATGGACCATATTTATGACTATGGTCCCACATCATTGTAACTGAGCTGAAAATTTCTATTGCCTAACATTTTTACTATGCCTCTTCTGTGTAGATGAATACTTACATTGTATTACAGTTGCCTGCAGTACTCAGCCCAACACGTGAAATATAGGCTTGCAGCCTGGTGCTTTGGCTATCATATAGCTTGGCTATAGAGTAGTCCATACAATACTGTATACCACATAGTGTGTGTGTTCTGGTATACTCTGTGATGTTCACACAGTGATGTGGAATTGCCTGATGAATGACACATTTCTTGAAATATATTGGCTGTGATGATGACATGTGATTGTTTTAGCTGGCTATGACAACTCCAGTTTCTAACGGTGATATAGGTAGGGTAACTTATGTGGTAGAAGGCGCCTTACTCTGGAGAGTTAAAGAGACTCTGAGTATAGAAGGCATCAAGATAGGTGGAAAGTTTGGCAGATGACATCTTAAAAGTCTTTCACCTCAATAACTTCATTTCACTTTATTATCATAAAATCATTTTCTGAGACACATTAGTCTTTATAAATTTGTTTCAATTTATCTTAAATCCATGTTTTGTAAGAGAAATAATGCTATGTAATAATTTTATGTAAGAAGAAATCAAGATGTGTAGCCTGCATGTCTTGGATAATACATGAAAAGAGACTCTCCCTGAACTGAAGGCCTTATGCCCAATATATCCACTTACTCAGTTGGTATTATTTATTAAGTACCTCCTATGTGTTCAGGAGCTTGCTGACGTAGCACAAAGTAGGCGCTTTCTTGGGGCCTTATTTCTTGACATTGGGAAGAGAAATTCATGACTTCAGGGAATAATACATGCTGTAAAGAAAAGTAAATCCTATTTAGGCAGTCTACCTGTGCTTATTTAGAATTAGTGGTCTGGAAATGCCACTAAGAAAGTGACATTTAAGCAGAGAAAGACGTAGTTATTCAAGAATCTGTGTGAACAGGCTTCCAGGCAGGAGAGCAAGGGCAAGCGACAAGAAGGAGTTGAGTTTTTCAAGCCCAATAAGAAGGTGGTTATACATGGAGCTTAGCGAACAACGGAAGAGAATTCAAGCAATGAAACCATGAAGCAGAGAATGTTCTGAGACCGGGGCAAGAATTTAATAAAGGAATGTTGTACTGTGAACTAAGGGATGGAAGATGGCTTTGGCTTCTGGTTAAGGAGAAAGCTGCATAGGTATCAAAAGAAGATTGGGGATAGCTCTTCCTGTCACCCAGGCTGGGTGGTGACGATGACATGATCAGACACAGGATTTTGTAATGAACTGGGGATGATGAGAAGAAATACAAAGATACTTAGGTTTTTAGAGCTATTGAAGAGAGATTGCTGCTAATTCAAAGTGGATTGATTTTCAACTTTAATAAATTATGAGGCTGATCCTCTACCTATATTGTAAAATTTGCTCATTTTATGTATATTAAGTTTAAAATTTTAATCAATTAGTCAAATAATGTAACCTTCTCTCAGAGGTTTGTTTTCTAACATTTGAGTTATCCTTGTAATTCTCTGCTTATAGATTTATATTATGGTGGAAAGAATATAAAATATGAAGTAACTTTATATTAGACTATTTCTCTTTCCTCTACAAATTCGTCCTTTTGTGTCCTGGCAACAACCAGATGCTAACAATATTTCTTGGGAGTTCATTGTGAGTCAACTACGTTCATCTTTCTGCCTTTTCTTACTTTCTGGCTTCTTAGCCTTAAAGTCGCAGGTTGCTATTTTAAATGTGTTCTTAAACTTCTTCTCTTCCCAAGTCAACGTTTTGTTTGTTTTACATCACCTGTCTGTCCCGTTTATCTTGCTCTCCATTTGCCCCATTCTCAATCAGTAGCATGCTAATCATTGCCCTGCTTCTTGTTAATTATTTAAATAGTGTTTTAATCTCTGTGATCCCATGCTTTCTGACCATGTTAATTTCATATGCATTCATTTGGATTTTATATATTTCGTTTCCATATCTCCTTAATTCTTTTATTTCTTTAGGCTCCTTCCTTCATATCATTTTCTTCTTTTGTTTCTCCAACTTTCTCTGCCACATACCAGGTAAGTCCACGCTAACCAAATCTATTAAAGGAACATGGTATACAGATTAAAAGTTTGCTGTGTTGGTTGGCATAAAGACCTGAAAATCACTATCGATGGTTAATCCTGTCAAATAGCAGTGTGCGTTTTATAAAAAGAAGAAAAAAAAACTTAGAAACAACTAATCTGCTTAGCCAGTTTTAATTTGGCAAATACTGAGTTAGGATTGTAACTTGTTATAATCTGGCAGTATCATATAAAAATCGTAGCTAAAGGGGCTGGCATTGGGGTGCGCTTGGTTAAGCTACCACCTGCCAGCTGATGTCAGCGTCCCATCAGAGCTCTTTGCGTCCTGCTGTTGTGCGTCCCTTGCAGCTCCATGTTACTGTGCCAGGAAAGGGAGCAGAGGATGGATCAACCACTTGGGCCGCTAGCAGCTACAGGGAGACTGGGATGTACTTATGCCTCTTTGCTTCAGCCTGGCCCAGCGCCGGCTCCTGTGACCATTTGGGAAGAACCAGCAGAAGGAAGATCTCTGTCTTTTCTTCCCTCTCTGTAGCTCAACATTCCAATAAAGAAATAAAAATTTTAAAATAACTTGGGCAAAAAAGGTTAAAAATTAAATTTGGAGAAGATCCTAAGACATGAATGAAAATTCACCTTTTTTTTTTTTATTTAACTTCATTAATTACATTGTATTATGTGACACAGTTACATAGATACTTGGGTTCTCCCACCCCTGCCCAAACCCTCCCACCATGGTGGATTCCTCCACCTTGTTGCATAACCACAGCTCAAGTTCAGTTGAGATTCCCCCATTGCAAACATACACCAAACATAGAGTCCAGCATCTTATTGTCCAGTCAAGTTCAACGTCTTCTTAGGTATACCCTCTCTGGTCTGAAGACAGAGCTAGCAGAGTATTATCCCAGTCAATTGAAAGCTCCATCATACCATCAGCAAAAATTTACATCATTATGGAATTAATTGACATAGTAATGAGTAACCAACATGTTGAAAGTAAATACGAGTTCTTAACCACCTTCTGTGACCACCTCACCTATACTTCAATTTAGTTTATACACAACATATAACATTCAAAACATAACATGTTATACATAACATCATATCATCTTAAATTAAGGCAAACATGTGGTATTTAACCTTTTGGGATTGGCTCATTTCCCTTAGCATTATGGTTTCCAGTTTGGCCCATTTGGCCACAAAGAACTGCATTTTGTTTTTTTTAATAGCTGAGTAGTATTCCATGGAGTAGATGAACCATAGCTTTCTTATCCAATCCTCTGTTGATGGGCATTTTGGTTGCTTCCATGTTTTTGCAATTACTGATTGTGCTGCTATGAACATAGGAGTGCATGTTGGTTTCTCATAAAACAATTGTTCTGGATATATTCCTAGGAGTGCTATTGCTGGGTCATACGGTATGTTGAATTTGAGTTGTTTGAATATTCTCCATACTGATTTCCATAGAGGCTGTACCAGCCTGCAGCCCCACCAGCAGTGGAGTAGGGATCCCTTTTCCCCGCAACCTCGCCAACAAGTGTTGGTGCTTTTATTCATGTGGGCCAGTCTTACTGGCGTTAGGTGGTACCTCATTGATGTTTTAATTTGGATTTCCCTTATTGCCAGGGAACTTGAGCATTTTTTCATATGTTTATTTGCCATTTGGGTTTGTTCCTTTGTGAAGTGTTTGCCCATTTCCCGTGCCCATTTCTTGAGTGGCTTGTTTGTTTTGACATTTTGGTTGTTTTGTAGCTCTTTGTATATTCTGGAGATCAGCCCTCTATCACCTATGTCGTGTGCGAAGATCTTCTCCCATTCTGTGGGTTGCCTTTTTACTTTGTTGATTGTTTCTCTAGCTGTACAGAAGCTTCTTAGTTTGATGAGGTCCCAATTGTTCATTTTGGTCTCGATTTCTACTGCATTTGGAGTCTTTTTAAAAAAGCAAGGAATGGGCCCAGCATGGTAGCTTAGCAGCTAAAGTCCTTGTCTTATACGTGCTGGGGTCCCATGTGGGCATCAGTTCGTGTCTCGGCTGCTCCACTTCCCATCCAGCTCCCTGCTTGAGGTCTGGGAAAGCAGTGGAGGATGGCCCAAAGCCTTGGGACCCTGCACCCGAGTGGGAGACCTGGAAGAAGCTCCTGGCTCCTGGCTTCAGATTGGCTCAGCTCCGGCCATTGTGACCACTTTTGGGGGTGAATCAGCGGACAGAAGATCTTCGTCTCTGTCTGTCTTCTTTCTGACTTTCCAATAAAAACAGGTAAATCTTTAAGTTTAAAAATAGGCAAGGAGGGCCTGGTGGCATGGCGTAGCAGCTAAAGTCCTCACCTTGAACACTCTGCAATCCCATATGGGTGCCAGTTCTAATCCCAGCAGCTCCACTTCCCATCCAGCTCTCTGCTTGTGGCCTGGGAAAGCAGTCGAGAATGGCCTGAAGCTTTGGGACCCTGTACCCATGTGGGAGACCCAGAAGAGTTTCCTGGTTCCTGGCTTCAGATCCGCGCAGCACCGGCCATTGTGCTCACTTGGGGAGTGAATCATTGGACGGAAGATCATTCTTTCTGTCTCTCCTCCTCTCTGTTTTTCTGACTTTGTAATAAAAATAAATAAATCTTTAAAAAAAAAAGCAAGGAATGAAACATATATCTAAGCTCCTTACTTTTTACTGGATATTTAAGAACCTCTTACTGGAAATTTCAGTTATGAGTTCTGGAAGAATTGCACTTCTCTTTTGAATCGAAGATTTTTTTTCACCCTTAGAAAATTTAAGTCAAAATTAAATAAGCTTTTTAAAAAATCATTTTAGGCAATTTTACATCCCAAAGCATTTGATTCCTTGTCTATTGTCTGTTCCTACTTTGCTGCTTGATTCTGATTCCTTAATCTTTCTCATGAAGATGGGACATAAAGCCCCTGCTTGATGGATCTAACCATGTGGTGTCACTATTCACCCTCAGTCTCACTGACTAGCAGAGGAGCCATGTGGTTTGAAAAGCTGTCACATTTGGAAAGCAGCAGCCAGCCAGAGAGAAATTAAATTGTTTTTCTTTGTCTGCCGGCTGTTCCAAGTCTCTGCCGGCACTGCCAGTTACTTGGAGGAAGAAGTGCAGGGCTTGTTGAGCTGTCAGCGGGTGAGAAGGGGGCTGGGCAGATTCCCACCCACCTTTGGCCCTGGAGTCAGCCCCACAGGCTGGGTAGGCACCGGGACAGGCTCTGCTGGTTCCACTCAAAGGCAGCAGCTCACCCTGGAGGAAACAATGCATTGTCACTGTTGCGAAACCGAGAGTAGAAGACCTACTAAGGGAGAGCTCAGATTTTTCAGTCTCCTGTGTCTAGCGGAAGAAGTCGCTGTGCACAAACAACCCTAAGGACCACCAGTCACTGCAGCTGAGCTTGCCATGTGGTTAGTTCCGTCATCCAACAGGGACGAGATGCTGAAGTACAAAGAATTTCTTTGCATGACTCATTCTCTCCTGAAGGGCCTGGAGTGGCAGGTCAGAACCCTCTGTGTGGGGAATCATGTGGTAGATTCTGTGAGCACAGCGCTCAAGTCTGTACGGGAGGAGAAATGCCTTGGTGGAATGAGTCTATGCTTGACTGAAAAAAAAAAAGTGATTGAGGAAGAAAATTGATGCTTCCGAGAGTAGAGAAAGGTGTGTTAGCTGTTGAGCCCCCTGCAGAGTTCAGAAAGCTTGTGCGAACATGAGGTTTCCGTTTTTGCCAGATAATCCACCCTGCTGTGTGCTCATTTCCAGGCCTATAGGAGAAACCAATGACTCAATTCCTGGGAAAGTATGCTAGTGGTTTAGGTCTGTGACCCTTGCCATAGAAAAATGAATTAGAAAAGCTATTCTTGAAAGAAATTTCCCTTTCTCCTCTTTTCATGTTTATTTAGTAACTGCTACAATGTTAAGGGATTTGAATGAATGACATCAGTTAATGCAAGTTTTCTGAGAGCAACACTGATGCAAATTTCCATTTTTTGGCTGCAGAAATGGAGGTCAAGAAATTTAGTGAAGCATTTCCATGCCAAGCTGACTGGGGAGCAGTGTGAGTTTGTGGAGGCCTGAGGATGCAGGCTTGTGGGGGAAAGCTATGGGTATAGAACCAGTGGGAATGTGGGGACTTGGGAGCTCACGGGTAGGCAGGTGGAGTGAGCCTGGGCATTTACCCATGTGCTTGGTCCTAGGCAAGATAAGGAGAGTGGAGGGGAGAGACCCAGGTCAGCACGCTGTCCTAAGGTGCTGGTGGACCAGGTCTGGACAACATCAGTGGGTCTGAATCTTGGGTGTGTGGAGGGGTAAGGCACCAGGCCAGTACATGTACCAGGAGCTCGGGACTCTAGTGGGCAAGCAGAGCTCTGGACCAGCACACTACCCACTGGGCTATTAAGCCTGTGTTGGAAAACCCGTGTGCTCCTGGGCACAAGGATTGTGGACTGATTAGGGAAAAGAGCAAGGGGATATAGGATAGGGAAGACTGTCCTGGAAGTATCTTGTAGGTGAGGAATGACTCCTGAGGAACTCCCAATGACAGGGCCACTGTACTTACAGGTAAGCAAGGGGACTGAGACCTGGTAGTTTGGAGATAGGCCAGAGGACCTTTATAGATCAGAACAATGCACCAGCCCACATGGGAGACCTGAGCTGGGCTCATTAGCATAGAGCATTGCTGACTACCACACACCAGTCCACACAAAAGCTAGACCTGGGGGCCTGACTAGCAGGGCTAGATTACAGTACCTGACAGTGAGTGTTAGAACAGGAGATGGGTCACATTAGGCTGGGCCTAAAATAGCACACAAGAGAACCAGGTCCAAGGGTAGATTCTGTGAAGAATATGTGGGCCTAACTCCATGGAATTACAAGTCCCACTGGTTAGTTTAAGGGTTGGGGTAGAGATGGGCTGAGCTAGGAATGACCATGGAACCCACTGACACTCACAGGCACTGGGGCTGGGAACAGGCTGGTCAGGTCCAGGATACAGCACTCACATGTGCACCCTAAAACAGAGTGTGGGACAGGATGGCCTGCAATATCCACCAGCTCATACAAAGGCCAAAACAGAGGAGTCAGGTCATGCCGGGTAAGGGTCTAGCACCCGCTGCCATACATGAGATCTAGGTGTGGGAGTGGACCAAATGAGGGAACTTGGGAAATCCCTCTGGTGGGCCATAATTCTCACGGGTGAGCATGTGGTTCAGTCCTGGGTGTTGGTGGACTGGGCAAGGTAGCCCCATACGTTAGCAAGTGTTTGGTGTGATTTTGGAAGTTGGTGGACTGGATAGGGCTGAACAAACCTTAGCCCACCGGCAAGTACAGAAACCAGGTTGGATTGCAGGTCATGCCAGGCTAGGCCGTCACACCTGCTGGTTTACATGAGCCAGGGATGCGAATAGACTGTGCAGGGACAGGTTCCAGCACCCACCAGTGAGAGTTGGGACTAGGAGCAAGCCAAGTCGGGTCAAGCTGCAGCATCTGAAAGCAAAGGTCAAGACAGGTGAGGGGCTCTGCCAAGCAGGGTCAGAGCAACTACTGGCATGTGTGATATCTGTTGTTGGGTACAGGGCTAGTTGGGGAGTTAAGGAGATGCCCCAGCTGGGTGGTGATTCTTCGTAGTGAGTGCGAAGGTCAGAGTGGGGGCTGTGATCTGATCTGGACATAACTGCAGTGTCCCTCAGCACAAGTGTGTACTGGATCTGGGGTGTGCAAGACTTGGCTAGACTCCAGCTCCCACTGGTGCTCATGAGAGCCAGCATGGGTGTCGAACAGGCTGGGCCAAGTCTCTGGCCCGCTGAGCCATGCATGAGCTGTGTCTGGGAATGAATTAGGTGTGGCTAGGTAGTAGCATTCAACAGTCAGAACAGGAATGGTATGGGCCAGTTGGACTACTGTTCCTACCAGGACAGGAGCTGGACTAAATCAGGCTGCACCAAGAATCAGATTGTGTAACATCTGCCACTGGGAGGAGGCCTGATGAAGGATCTCGTGAAACTCCTTTGTCAGGATGCAGACCCTACAGGTGAGTGCAGGAACCAAGAAAAGAAGCAGCCCAGACCAGGCCAGGTTATGCTACCCACCAACATACCTGTGGGTCAGGTCTGGGGGCAAGCCAGGCTGAGCCAGTTCATAACACCCATTGGCAGTTGTGAGAACCAGAAAGGGATACATGATAGACTGGGTTGAGCTGCAACACCAGACAGTTCACATTAGGGCAGGGACTGGATGCTGGCTGACCTGGGCTAAACTGCAACACCCACCAGCATGATCTGGAACTGGGGATTGGCTGGGCCAGGCCAGGCTACAGCACCTGCCAACAAATGCCTAGGTGGAGCAGGCCCTGCCAGATGGTTTTAGCATGCACTAGCACATGTGAGACCCAGGGAGATGGTGGGGTATGAGCTCCGTATGGCACCTGTGCAGGCTATGCTGCTGAGGCACTATTCCCACTGGCAAGCATGAGAGCTGGGATGAGGACAGACCAAGCCAGGCAAGGCTGCAACATCTGTTGGCCTGTATGTGATCTGGGTTAGGGGCAAAACCAAGCTGGGCTAACTGACTCTACCCACTGCTACATGCATAAACCAGAGACGGTGCGGGCTGGTTAGGCTTTGCCATGACATTAGTTGCAAGAGCTGGCACTGGGGGCAAATTCTGTTAAGCTAGACTGTAGAACCACCTGGAGAGCGCAAGATCCAGGAGTGGGACTGGGCCCATTAGGAAAACTGCGGGCACATCTCTCTTGGGTTGCAACTATCACTGGCTGCATGAGAACCAGGGCTGGGAAAGGGCCTGGCTGGACAGGTGCGGTCACTCAGCAGCACAAGTGTGGGCTGGATAGTGGGGTCGGTTGGGTTGAGCTAGCCTTCAATGCTCATTGGTGTGTATGAGAGCTGAATCAATGTGGGACAATCTGGACCAGTCTGATGTACATACTGGAAAGCACAGGAAACAGGGCTGTGGACAGGTGTAGTGGTGGTTTCTGGGGGTCACTCCGACTAGGCCACAGCTCCTACTGGCGTACATGAGGGCTGAGTGTGTGGTGGGTATGGTTGGGCTGTGCTTCAGCATCCATTGTTTTGTATAGGCTATGGGGCTTGGAGAACTGGCCCAGAACTGACCCAGCAATTGCAACTATCAGTGTGTGTGTAGGCTGATGTGGAGGACAGACAGAACCAGATCCTGTACTGGCAAGCATACACAAGAATCAGGTCTCGGATAACCTCTCCAGCTGAACAGCTGGACTCAGAACTCAACCTTGAGGAGAATTACAGGTTCTGTAGTCTGACCGTGGAGTGCATGTGTCAGAGCTGGGCCTCCTCAGTGGCTTGGATGGAGCAGTGATCAGCATATCCAGATGCCCAGGGAGGATATGGCAGTCCATTGTGGCCTGCAGAGGACATCTGGTACCATAACAGAGGAAATTGATCAACTACCTTAGCCAAGCATTACCAACAAACATCTGGGGGAATGGAGACTCTCAGGTGGACTATGTCAGCCTGTGGACCTTGAAGGGATTTTATTGTCCTGGAGCAACAGCATCTATAGCAGTTCAGAACTAGCGAACTTTCGAAACAACTTGAGCAGGACCCTCGGAGCATGTCCTGCCTCAGAGACTATGGGATGACAGCAATTGGCCATTCCCCATCCCTGGGAACTGCGATGGTTGAGAGACTGGATGTGGCTTCTCCTCCCCCTATCTCTCCCCTTAACCCAGATATAGGAAGAGTAAGAAGAAAAAAATGTGAAAACAATGGCCTCACCCACTTTACCTTAACCATAAAACTTACCCAACTTAATCAACTGTTAAACATCATCAAAAATAAAATTAAAAAAATGACAAAATGGGCAAAGGGAAATAGAAAAGAAATAGACTCTTATAGAGAAATCCTAATAACCCATTTAATATGGCAGAAATAAAAACAATTAAAAATAAAAATAACTAAATTATATTTGATCTTTTATGTTTTATCTGATGATATTGAATAAGTACTTGTAACAATCTTATAGTTAAAATATTTAAATGATTTAATTCTTTGATTTCATGTCAATTCTGGCCCAAATTCAATGAAAATACTGTTCATTTACATTTATGAATGTTGAAATTAGAGGTACTTTAAATCTCTTACAGAGATTTTTATGTATTGCTTTCAAAAGATAATGAAAATTTCATGTCTTACATCTGAGGTATGCAACAACATGTAATGATCCAAAGAGAGAGAAGCAGAGGCAAAGAACAAGAAAGACTCCAAGGCTTGAGGAGGCATGAATGCTTCACCATTTTGTGCTAGGAGAGTGGTTTCCGGGAATATCTAAAGAACATTCTAAGTAAAGCAGACACAAAAGGAGGTGCAATGATGGAGTGAGGGAGATGCAAGGTGGGGGTGGGGCTTAGGTGGAGGGGTACAGGAAACTAGATTACAGAGTTGGGTTCACCCAAACAGTAGCGTGGCACCAGTATGCCCACATGAAGTTTCTGGATACATGAGAATATAGAAGCAATAAATGATCTTAGCTTAGGGAAGATGGTTTGGTACCAAATACTGAAAGATATTCAGTTTTGTGTATAAGCTTCCAGAATACAATCAAATACCTAGCAGAAGTTTTGGTGTTGGTTCTCATTTAAGAACTAGAAAATTGGAGTCATCCGATTTTCATGTTTTCTTCATTTTCTCCTTTCATATAAAGATTTAGCCTTGTTACCCAGGAGGGAATATTCTTCCCTTGTAGGAAGCAGGGATAGAAGCAAGGGATGAAATGAAGCACAGTCACAGAGTTGCATCTGTATTAGGAGAATATTATTTTGGCAGATTAATCTCAGCAGTGGAAAATTCTAATCAAATGGCAGGCACTCTTGGGTAAACAGGTTGGCTGTGGACCTGTAGCTGCTACAGGAATGAGAAGAGACCCAATCTGCAAGAATGTATTGCATGGAAATAATGACCAGTTTGGAGACTTTGTATAATTAGATTTGTTTGTGTTGGCTCATTCCCACTCCGGGCAATGCAGCAGAACAAGTAAAAAAAGTAAAAAAAAAAAAAAATCATTTAGAGGGCATACGCATGCTACAATGACATTCCTTTAACCTCTCCATAAGTTCATTGTAGAACAGAAGAGGAACAAAAAGAGAGTGTTCCTTTTTTTTGTTTTATTCTGTATTTATTATGTTTTCAGAATAAGCAGAGAGGAGTTGACCATAAGGATGATTAAGGATATTCAAAACAACACACAAGAGACAGAACTTTTCTCAGACCTTTAAATGGCATGTCCATTGAAACCATTTGAATAGAAAACTCACTGGGAATGTTCTGGGAAATTCTTCCCTCACTAGGGGCTCCTTCAGGAAATACTTGTTTACTGATAGAGCCACAACGGCTGTGCTTTCAAAACTAGCACTTCTACATGCTTTGATCAAAAATGATGTTAAAGGAAATGGCTCTAGAACTGGCTGAGTTGTTTGGCTTTCATAGGGCTTCATTTGGTGACTTCAAGGTGAGCACCAACTTCTATGAACAGGGTGTCCTATGAGTAGGAACTAGAAGGAAACCCTTAATCAGCATGCATGCATGAGCACACGCACATACACACACATATACACACACTAGATCAATGGTTAATAAAAGAAAAACCTTTAAAGTCCTCCGAAGAAGGTTGATGGACAGAAAACCCAATTCCTAATTACTGATTATTCAGGAGTTCAACAATACAATCGATAGTATTGAGATTTGTTGGGCATATCTGTCTCACCACAGTTGGAAAGATCACTTGATTTGAGCAGCATTCTGCATTGGGTGGGGCGGGGATGGAGGACAGTTTTCAGAAAAACAGCCTTGTATTGGCAGGCTGCTGCCCACAATGTACGTAACCAGCCATTGTTCTGTTAGTTGTAGGAGCTCTCCTTCCAAAACCTTCCACAGCTTGTGCACACCATCTGCTCTTGGAATGCCTTCTTGCTTTTCTCCTTCTACAGGCACAGCTCTTGAAACTCTTACAGGACTCTTGTGTATTTGGAGAAGCATCTGGCTGGAGAAAGTCCCGCTCTCTTGTATTTGGTCTCAGTTGTCCTGGGGTGTGATCTCTTTCTTGTGGCTCTTCTTTTGCTAACTTTTTGGGGTTCATTTTTGCACTTGCTTTGATACATACTTATGGTGATGAATAGCCCTAAGCAAGATGCTGGAGGAGGGTGAATGAATGACTCCCCAGCAGGAAAACTTGATTCCCATAGCTGCCTTCTATTCCGCACAAGGTTATTTGGAAATTCGTACATGCTTCTTTTGCTTGATGATTTCAAAGCGGCCCTTGTGCCTTTAAGGAATCCTGGACACTTGGAATACTGGTTCTGATTTCACCAGTGAGACTCAGGGATGGCTGTAATTCACAGGCTTGCCTTCTGCAGACCTACCTGTCAGCAAGACAGATGATGGAAGGAGCTAGAAAGCAGAGATGATGTAGAGGAGTTCTGAGTCTAGTAGGACTGGAACTCCCAGTGAAGTCAGGGGTAGGAAGCTATCGCTTGCTGACCTCTTTGTTTGATTTTCCTATTTTCTTCAGTACTAAATGAATATGCTACAAATTTGAAAATTTCAAAACACAGGCAGAAGACAGTTAAAATCCTATACTATGACCAGAAATAAATTTAACAAGCTCTCTGCAAACGTCTTGCTCATATCCTTTTATTCAAACGATGGTTTTAATGAGATTGAAACTACCATCATCACTGAATAGATAACTAAACTGAGGGAGGCATGATATTTGCCTGAAGTCACGTGGCTAATTGGTGGCACAGCCAGAATGTGAACACAGGTAGTGTAGTAGTCTAGGTATGGGATCAAACCCTTTTTTTTGTTTTTTTTTTTTTTTTTACAAAATATTTACTTTTATTGGAAAGGCAGATATACAGAGAAGGAGAGACAAAGAGGAAGATCTTCTGTCTGTTGATTCACTCCCCAAGTGGCCACAGTGTCCAGATCCAAGCCTATCTGAAACCGAGCTGATCTGAAGCCTGGAGCCAGGAGCTTCTTCTGGGTCTCCCACGCAGGTGCAGGGTCCCAAGGCTTTGGGCCATTCTCTCCTGCTTTCCCAGGCCACAAGCAGAGAGCTGGATGGGAAGCAGGGCCACTGGAATTAGAACTGGCGCCCATACAGGATTCCAGTGCATGCAAGGCGAGGACTTTAGCCTCAAGGCTACTGGACTGAGCCTGGGATCAGCAACAGACTCTTAGAAACTTTCATGACCACTATCATCAACTACAGGAAATACCTGTTAAGGTTTCTTTTTTTTTTTTTAAAGGTGGTTGAGATCAGTGTATTTTTTTTCTTAATTTTGCTTGTAAGTTTTCTCCACACTAATGACAAACTTGTAATTAGGTAATCATCCTTGGAGGAGTCCATAGAGCTCTGAAAGGTCTCTACATGCATCAACTAGTTAAAAAAACTTTCTTTGGGGGTGATGTTGTGGCTCCACAGGTTGAGCTTACACTTCGCAACACTGGCATCCCATGGGGGAGAGCTGGTTCAAGTCCTGGTTGCTTTGTTTCTAATATAGCTCCTTGCCAAGGCACTTAAAAGTGTCAGGTAAGGTTCAAGCATTTGGGACCCTGCCATACATGTGTGAGACTCAGATGAAGTTCTAGGCTCCTGGTGTTTTCCTGGACCATTCCCAGTCACTGTAATCATTTGGGGAGCAAATGCAAGGGCTCTCCCTCTTTTTCTGTGACATGGAAATGAAAACAAAACAACTCGTTTTACCTACTAAATACAAACAGAATGTGGGAGAAGTGTGCTAGCATTAGCTAGTATGTAGTGAAGCTGAATGAATGGGCTTAGGCATGTTCTTAGGCATCTTGAAGTCCATTTTCTCAGATATATATATATGTGTGTGTGTATATATATATATATATATATTCTACCATGACACTCATGAAGGGTGCCTAGTAAAACATATAAGAGGACTTCAGAAAGTTCACAGACAAATGCAATTTAAAGCATATTTTTAAGGCTTTATTTGAAAGGCAGAATTAGAGTGAGAGATAATGAATGAGCGTCTTTCAACTGCTGGGTCACTTGACAATGGTCATAATGGCTGGGCCATCCTGAAGCCAGGAACCAGGAAGTTCATCCAAGTCCCGCACTTGAGTGGTAGCAGCCCAAGTATTCAACCCTTCTTCTGCTGTTTTCCTAGTTCATTATTAGGGAATTGTAAGTGGGAGCATGTCAGATCTGAACTAGCATTCAAGCGGGATGCTGGCAATGTGAATGGCCATTTAGCCTACTGTGCCATAATGTATGTCTCCAAAGTTTTTCTTATTATGAGGAAAATTCATGTTATGAAAATGTCATGGATTTTTTAAAATGTGAACCGAAAGTCCATATTCCTGAAGGTTTTGAAATATCTCCATATAATAGCTTACGAATGTCAATTACTTTTTAAAACAATGTTACTTATTTCTGTGATACAGAGGCACAGGCAGAGATTGTGTCCATCTGGAAGTTTGTTCCCAAATTTCAGCACTGGTTGCAGCTAGGCCAGCCAAAACCCAAGACGGGAACGGATTCCAGGTCTCTCGTGTGAGTGGCAGGGACTCAACCACTTTTGCATCACCTGCTGGTTCCACAGGTGTTCACTAGCTAGAAGCTAGAATTGAAAGTGGAACCCAGACTCAAATCCAAGGACTCTGAGGTGCAAATGTCTCAATTGGCAGCTTGGTTATGAGGCCAAATGCCTTCCACAATAACTATTTATTTTTAAATAACAATAATAATAATGAATACAGTCAATTATGGCTGACTGTCCTTGGAATTTTTTTTTCTTTTACCAGCAAAGAAGAAAACAAGAGAGGCGTTTCAAAGCAATGAACATAAAACATTGTCAGAATCAGAGGGGAATGCTTCAGTTATGATAGTGGAAGCACTGAATACGCCCCAAACCAAAATCAGTAGCATAAATAAGATTTCCATGTATTTCCCTCTAGACTTTTCTGTCAAGCTTCTTAAAGCTTATTGAGTTCCTTTCTAGTTTAAGATCAGTGAACTGTCAAATCAATTGATTGCATTTCCCTTCCTTTGCAATTGTTCCTTGCCCTTTTCTTGAGTTTTCCCTTTTTGACTTTGTTACTTGCCTGCTTAATTCTTCCTTTTTCCATTTTTGTCTTCCTATTCAATGTCATCAGTGAATGTCATTGCCTCTAGTCAGGTAAGTCAGGACTTGGGTTAGGGACTGGATTCTTGTAATGGATGAATGAGAGGGATTTGTCCATTCTTGTTCTTGGCTTTCGTTCAAGATCACATCCAAGCACCTGCTGTTGCAGAAGGCTGGGCACCTGTTATTGAGGCCCACAGGGAAGGAGATTCTGAATTTTTACTCCCACAGTGCAGTAATATGCAAACTATCACTGCAAAAATTAGCTGAAGTAAATGCATTGGTTTGTGTTTGCTCTGGTTTGCCCAAATCAGAAGGTGATATTCTTCAAAATGTGCATAAAATGATAAAGAAATTGGATTATCCTTCAATACAAAGTCAATTCACAGTGTTTTCTAAAATTCATTTAGTATCTACAAAAAAATTACCGTGAAACTAGTTTATATGCAACCGCCTAACTCTCCAGTTTCTGCCATGTTTGGATTTTGTTAGCAGTCAGCACATACTGACATGCTTTTGTATTTTCTTTTTTTTTTTTTAAGATTTTATTTATTTTTATTGGAGAGGCACATATACAGAGGAGGAGAGACAGAAAGATCTTCCGTCCAATTGTTCACTCTCCAAGTGACTGCAGTGGTCGGCTGAAGCTGAGCCAATCTGAAGCCAGGGGCCAGGAACCTCTTCCGGGTCTCCCACACAGGTGCAGGGTCCCAAGGCTTTGGGCCATCCTCGACTGCTTTCCCAGGCCATAAGCAGGGAGCTGGATGGGAAGCAGGGCTGCCGGAATTAGAACTGGCGCCCATATGGGATCCCGCCGTGTGCAAGGCGAGGACTTTAACCTCTACACTATCATGCTGGGCCTGTATTTTCTTTTAATTTGGGGTTTGGCATTTGCTGTAGAAATCTTAGCAAGACTGAATGGCACATCCAACTGAGGAGGAGTACCTGTCTTGTAAAGTTGTTATGGAGAAAACTTTGGAAATATGTACAGAAAGAATCTGCATTCTGAGAAGATATTGTCAAACCTCACGCATTGCTCTGAATCCAGGCTGCCTGCCCCAGAGAATGTGCTGTACAAAATTCTGTAGTGCGTGTGTCTAGACAAAATATTTTTGGATGCATTGAGCATTTCCCTCCAAATTAAAAACTGTTGCCAAGGGGTTAATTGGACTCAAAAATCCCCTCCCCATGAGGTTTGAGTCTGTGATATAAATTCCATCTGTTTCTTGAAGCGGTTTATGGGTTTGGCAACAAGGATGGATTGGCCTGAAAATTGTTTTTTAAAAGAATCCCTTTTAGCTTGATACAGGTATAATTTTTTATAGTATCCAGATTTATTTTCTTCAGCATCTAGTTTTAAATTAGAAATCACTCCAGGTCTGTGTCTGGGAGAGCAAATTTGTTCTGGTTGTGAGGACTGCACAGCCCTGCCTCGACCACAGAGTGTACCTTTCATACCAGTGGAGGAGAGGGGCATTTTTCTTCTGATCTGAATGCTTTGAGAATTGGAATGTTTTAAATATCGAGCTCAGTCCACAATACTTCTGGACTGTGCTTCCTTTGTTTCGAAGGATTGTCTATGGACTCTCTTTGGTGGATTAAAGGATCTTGTGCAATCTCTAGGCTTTCGGAGTCTGGGCATACTTGTTTTCCAGGAATAACTTTTCGACAGGTAAATGCAGGTTCAACAAGTAAAGAAACAAAGGCAACTTCATGGGGGAAACGATAGGAACAGTTGGCCTGAAAGAGTATGAAAGTGAGAAATGAGAGTGGTAACTTTCAAAATAGAAAGCATCTATACAGCAAAGGAGATGATCAGCAAAGTGAAGAAGCAACCAACAGAATGGGAGACAATTTTTATACACTAAGCAACTGAAAGGGGACTAACATCTACAAAGAGCTTAAGAAAATGACAATAAAACATACAGTGCTATAAAGACATGGGCAAAGGAAATGAACAAGTATTTTTCAATACAAATTCAAATAGCTAATAAACATATGAAGAAATGTCCAGGCTCCCTCGCTGTTGGTGAAATACAGATAAAGTCACAATGAGACTCCAGTAAGATTGGCCTACATTCAGAACTCTAATACAAACTGCTGGCATGGATGTGGACAGAAACGTACCATCCTTCACTGCTGGTGGGAGTGTAGGTTTGTACAACGACTATGGAAGTCAGTATGGTGAGTAAAAATTGATCTACCACTATGACTCAGCTATCCCACATCTGGGAATATATCCAAAGGAAATGAAAAGTCATATGTAGTCCTATTTTATACCAGCACAATCTACAATAGTGAAGACAAGAAGGTAATCCATATCCCTGTCAGAAGAGGAATGGATAAAGAAACTATGGTACATCTACTCTATGTAATACTACTCAACCATTAAAAAGAATGGAATTGTACCATTTGCAACCGAATGTTCCCAACTAGAGACCATTATGCTCAGTGAAATAAGTCAATCCCCAAAGGACAAATATGTTCTCTGTGATATAAGGTAACCTTCATGCAAAATATGAGATCAATAGATATATTCATAAACTTGCAAACAAGTTTGAGGTTCATGTAATATCCTTTGAAAAAATGCATTTTTCATTAACTTTTTGAAGACCTTCATAAATGGTCAGATTTTAGATGACTTCCCTTTCAATTCTGTTTTTAATTTAGTCATTTCCCCTGACTCTACATACTCCTGATGTTGACAGGGGCTCTGTTTTATCAGTTAGTACCAGTCACATAGGACACTTACTTTTCTTGGGACCCAGAGCATTCATTAGGTTTTCCTTGCAAAAAGGAAAAGGAAGGGGCAGGGAGGGGACATCAAACAACATGCACTAATTGTTGTTGTCACCAATTCTTGTTAAGATCTCAGTTCTGTTCAAACAAAATCAATGGGCCAGTTGACAGAGCTTACGCTTTGAGGATGCTGCACCAACTTTGCTGGAAGTTGGAAGTCTCAGGCCTCTGCCATGGCTTGGATGCAAGTTTGGGTGCTTTCCAGGGGCTTATGTGTTTGACACTCGGTCCCCAAAGTCTTATATTGATAACTAGCAGATTGGCTATGGAGAGTTAATGTGATTGTGGTATCTGAACCCAGAGATTTTGGAAAGCGATTAGATTGGATTAAATGGTTGGGGTGGGGCCTGATGGTTGAATCATGATGGCTTCGCGAAAAATGCGTGATGTAGACGTGGAGGACAAGCAGCCCGTCTCTCTGCTCCCATGCTCACTGCTCGATCCTTCTGCATCATTCCCCAATCCGTAGTGTTCCTCCAATGCCAGGCCCATGGGGGCTTCCCTCACTTGGACTATAACCTCCAAGTCATAGCAATGACTACCCTTCTTTCTTCAACAGCTTCTGCTAGGTATTTGTTATAATTACAAAGTCTCATCAAAGAGTGTCTAACTGCATTATGTAGAGCTAAAGGTAGCAGGCTTCTGTCTCCAAATGATGATGAATTCAGGAAACTTAAGTAGTTTTAAGGTCTAGGTAAATACACCTGCAATGTCTATTTTTGAGAAAATATTTGACTCTAACCTTCTAGAGATACACGTGGAAGGCCTGCTGAAGACTGTTATATATGTGTTCATGTCCCTTCTTTTTATTTTTACTTTTAAATGCCTGAAATATTTTCTTAACACCTGTTCAAATTTCAGTATTCTAGATTAACCTGTTTTTATTTATCTAAAGAAAGAAAACAGTGTTCTCAATTCTACCAAAACTGTTGGTACCATGATAGAACTGGAGTCTGACACTAATATCTATTTTGTGGATGCCTGATATCTTGGGCACATGCTTGTTCTAGCAACTGCCCTTGTTTCTGTGTTTCTGTTTGTTATACTCGTTGTTGGAGCTCAGCCTTCTTGGTCCATTTGTCAGTACAAAGGGTGGCAGAAGAGCTGGTATGGTGTTCTCTAGGTCTTGAATAATGGGAGAAGTCAAGTCCTACAGATACATTATTATTATGATTTTTAAATATTTATATATTTTTATTGCAAAGTCAGATATACAGAGAGAAAGAGAGACAGAGAGGAAGATCTTCCATCTGATGATTCACTCCCCAAGTGAATGCAATGGCCAGTATTGCACCAATCTGAAACCAGGAGCCAGGAGCTTCTACCAGGTCTCCCATGCGGGTGCAGGGTCCCAAGGCTTTGGGCCGTCCTCCACTGCTTTCTCATGCCACAAGCAGGGAGCTGGATGGGAAGTGGAGCTTCCGGGATTAGAACCAGTGCTCATATAGGATCCTGGTGCTTTCAAGGTGAGGACTTTAGCCACTAGGCCATGGCCGCCGGGCCCTATAAGTATGATTTTTTAATCTGAAAGACAAAACAACAGAAAGAGGAACAAAGAAAGAAGGAGAGAGGGACAAGGGGAAGGAAGGAAAGAAGGGAGAAAAGGAAAGTAGGGAGGGAGGGAGGCATAAAGAAAAAGGAAGTGTCTTATCTTCCGGTTCACCTTCCAAATATCCACAACAGTCAAGGTCAGGCAAGGCTAACGGTAGGCACCTGGAACTCAGCCCTCCATATGTATGACAATTACTCAAGCATCTCAGCCATTACTGGCTGCCCCTCGGGTGTGCGTTAGCCAACATGAATTAGAAGCAATAGGTGCAACTTGGACCCAGCACTCAGAGGATGTGGGCATCCTACAAGGCAGCTCAGCTGTTGCATAGTGCCCACCCGGTTGCCCTTTTGGACATGCCCATCCTCCTAAGGGCCAGATAAAAAGCTTTCCTTGCACCTGCTTTTCTGCTTAGAACCTTCCTCTGCTTCCACCATCCATCATAACTCCCATCTCTCTCTCATTAGCCATTATCAGGTTCCAGATACTTTAAATTTCACCTTGAGCACCTCAGTCTTCTCTTGCCTGTGAAATAGCAGCTCAATTTCTGACTATAGTTCTGGATATCATTTTATATCCCCTTCAGGCTGTTGTGATAATATCTCCATCACACTGCCTGTGAGCCACAGTATTCTGCCTAGGGCTTTGGCTCTCTCACAAAGTTAAACACCAACACAACATTGTGCTCCTTTGCTGGCTGACTAACAAATAAAGGCTGGTGATCACAGCATTCCATCAGCTCTCAATTATAAAATCATAAAGAACTGATAGAATTGCAGTTTCAGTTCAGATGAAACTGACTCACATCATATACTGAGGTCTCTAAAGATGTCTAGATGTGACCTTATGTTATACTAGTTTAATGTATGAGGATGAATGAGTGGTGCCATAGATAGGCCAATGCCACTGAGTGAGGTTTTTGTTACTTTCTAAGCAAAGTGGGACTTGTCAGGCCTCAGGGCAGACATTAGCTTTGGGTCATGAGGCAGAGGCAGGTGTAAGGGAGATCCTAGGCCAGACCCTCTGCTGGGGGTGCCAGGGGCAGAGAGGGCAAGGCAGAGGAAGCAGCTTCAGCTAATTGGAGCCTTGTCAGTAATGTCAGTGACATGTGGTCTATAGAGGTAGTCTCCAAACTGGCATCTGCTCCTCAGTGATTCATGGCATGAGGAATATTGGCTTGCTATGAGTGAGGGGGAGGTTGAACGTGGTTGGGGGTATAGGCTCTGCATTGGCTAGTTTGCTTCCACATAAACAGTTTACTAAGGGGGCTGCAGTGGTAGCACCATGAGTCAAGCAGCTGCTTACACTGCCAGCATTTCTTACGGCTACCAATTAGGTCCATTTCCAAACTAGCTCGCAGTTAATGCACCTTGGAAATAAGCAAAGGATGCCCCCATGTCTTCAGATCCCTGAACACACACAGAAGATGTGGATGAAGCTCCTAGATCCTACTTTTGGCTTGATCCAGCACAGGCCATTGCAGGCATTTGAGGAGTTAATCAGTAGATGGAAGAGAACTCACTTTCTCAGCCTTTCCCTCTGTCTCTATAATTCTCTGTAATTCCATCTCTCTCTCTATAATTTTGCCTTTCAGATAAATAAATGAATAAATAAATGTTTTATTTATATCCATATTTTTATTTATAGTATTTATAAATATTTATATTTAATCATATATTTATAGTTATATTTATACTATTTATAAATATGAATATATTATTTTAATTTTTTATTTATTAGTTCTTTAGAGAATAGCTCTGAGAATGGTGTTCTTTCCACCCTCCAGTACACCAGATGTTTGAATACTGTCACATCATATGATACAGAAATACATTTTAAATATGATGAACACAACAGTGAAGATGATTACACGCCAGTTTTCTAACCCTTGGCATCCTCCAAATCAGATATGGAAAAAGGTCAGAAATAGTAGTCATTGAAAATATTTGTTTGTAAGAGAGACTTTCCAAAAATGATGGTCCCTTGTTTGACACACATACACATACGAGAGACAGGATGGTTGAGAAGTTTTTCCTTCTCCTCCAGCATGGCACAGACGGAGCTGTACTCCCATCTCCATGCACCTGCCCCTGCCCCTGCCCCAGAGGACTCACAGAGGCATTTGCAGAAGGCTGGCACCTCATTCAGCCCTGTTGGAGCTCAGCCTTCTTGGTCCATTTGTCAGTACAGAAGGTGGTAGAAGAGCTGGTATGGTGTTCTCTAGGTCTTGATCAATGGGAGAAGTCAAGTCCTACAGATGTGGGAACTCCAGGTGGTGGACTTGGAACTGCTCAAGGCTACAAGATGGGCTGCAATGAGCATGCTTTGCCTGAGGTCATGAGAATTTCTGGAGAGAGATCGCGAGTGACCCAGATCATCACAGGGTTTTTAAGATCAACATCCAAACACCTGCCACTCCCAGGGCACCTCCAGCTGACTTGGACGATCCATGCAAATGAAACCTTTATTTGTCGCTTCTCACATCTTTACCCATTTCTCTCTGAAAGTCTTCAAGAATGGAGAGTGGACAGGGTGGATGTTGACTTTGGAGATGCAAAGAAGAAGCAACCCACCTCTCCCCATTTCTTTGTAAGTTTCCTGCCTGAAGCATGCTTGACTCCTTGGTACTGACAAATTTCCTTGCAGGATCTGTTTTCTGCTTTTAAAGTGACTATAGCACTGTCTATTACCTAAGAGTAAATTAAAAAGTCATGAGACCTGTCCAAGTTTTCGAGAATGGACATCAGAAAAGCAACCAAGAACACAGGCATTGTCCAGCTCCAGAAACAGCTACACATCCTTCCCAAAGCTGACAGCAAATGCACATTCGAAAGACCCACAGCAAGAGAAGAAACTTGGGAAGTTTCTGCTTTGTGTCTCCAATGGATAACAAGAAAAATTATCTCTAACAAATGTTATAATTTATTTTCTTTGAAAGGAGAGAGAGAGAGAGAGAGAAAGAGAAAGAATAATCTTTACCCATTGTTTTCTCTCTAGATCTTTGCCAACAGCCAGGGAAAGACCAGGCCAAACCCTGGAACCAGGAATTCAGTCTAGGTTTTTCCCATGGGTAGCAGAGACCCACACATTTACTTTCCAACTGGTACTTCCCAGGGAGCACATTACCAGGAAACTGGATTCAGAACAGAACCAGGACTTGCAACCAGTAACTATAATTGGTGTGGAATGTGGTGTCTTAGTTGCTGCACCACATGCCTACCCTGAAAATATTCTTTTGAAAGTAAGATGTTTATGAGTGACCACACTGTGTCATAGTGGGTAAAGCCAGTGCTTGCCATGCCAGCAACCCATATGGGTGCTGTTTCAAGTCTCAGATGCTCTGCTTCCAGCTCTTTGCAAATGTTCTGGAAAAGCAGTAGATGATGGCCCAAGTACTTGGGCCCTTGCCACCCATGTGAGAGATTCAGATAAAACATTTGGCTACTGGCTTCAGCCTGGCACAATCAGTATGGCCACCTCGTGAGTGAACCAGGGACTGGAAGATCTCTTTGTCTAATTGTGACTTTCAAATACATAAATCTTTAATAAAATTTTTATTGAAAAACTGGGATGCAGATTGAAAAAGGTAAGAAAATGAGTGAGAAAATCAACTGATAAACCGAAGAATCCTACTACCAGGCTTTGGAGTTTTGCCTGGCAGGTAAGATGCTTGTGCTCCACATCGGTGTACTTGGATTTGATCTGGCTGTGGCTCCTGATTTCAGCTTTCCACTGGTGCAAATCTTAAGAGATGGAAGTATTGGCTCAAATAACTGGGTTCTTGCCAGGCATGTGGAAGACATAGACTGCATTTCTGGTTCTTGTATTCAGTTCCGACCCAGCCCTGGATATTGCAGGCCTTGGGGGAGTGAACAACTGCAGTTTTCTCACTTGTTCATTCTTTCTCTCTGGCCCCTCATTCCTCAAATAATAAATGAGAAAATAAAAGAAGAAAAGACCACAGTGTCTAAAGGGAACCACGTCACATGGCAGGAAGCAGATACTGATGGAGAGCACCTTGAATGAGTGCTGAGAAAACAAGGCAGAAATGACTGCTGTTATTGGGGACATCCTCGTTAGCCAGCAAGCATCACAGAGGAAGAAACTGAGACCTGAGATCACCTAATGTGTCAGTCAGTGGCAGAGCACAGCTCAGACTAATGATCAGTCCCCAGAGCATCTCTAGTCACCAGAGTCAACACCACGACAAGACGGGATTTAGACCAAAGAAGAAGCAAAGAGCCATGTGCGTGGGATTCATGTTGAAAGGGATGAAAGCAGAACAAATTCACCATCACCAAAAAATCAACAGAAACTGTGATACAACTTCAATTGAAAAAGTAAGCTCTCCCAATTGAATTTTTTATTCAGTTTGAAAATTGCATGATTAGCTCAAAACCGTAAAATGTGTGTATGTGTGTGTGTGTGTGTGTCTTACAGAGAAGTGGTGAGGGGAGGGAAATGGAAATAAAATAGTCAAGCAATTGGCAGAATTGGCAGTGACTCCTTAAGGATGTGGTGAGAAGAATATGCAGGGTTATAGAAGGATCAAATATATAAAAATATGTATCCTAAGGAAGGAATGTGAAATGTATGCATGTTATAAGCTGAAAAATGTTTAAATAGGGAAAAGTTGTACAAGTGTAAACAGATTGAAATCATGAAAATTTTGCAAATATAAACAGGTTGAAAGCCATCTTATAAATGTTTGATATAGATCATTAAAGAGTGACAATGTCCTTACTTTCATCGGTGGAAAAAACTGTTATTCCACACAAATTCTAAGAGGAAACCATGGACATATCTGGCACAATAAACCAACAGAGTCAGAATGTATTGAGGTTGGCAACAATCTTGAAATTCCTTGTGGCAACCCTAGAGAGCAAGATATGGCAGTAATGGTGACTGATTTTTGAGAGAGAAGATTTGAGTTCCATCCCAGTTCTATTATTTGTCATGACATACTGTACAATCAAGGCTCTCTCTCTCTAACCTCTGTGATCAGCTAGAAAGATTTTCAATAGATAGGAAAGGGTGTCAAAAATAAAATCATAGAAAAATGGAATGAAAAAGAAATGCAGGTTCTGTGCAAATGTTTTCAACCCCTGCACCACTACCCCCCGCCCTCACCACATCCATCTCTGGATTTTGTCCAAGTCAGTTGGCAAAAGTCAAGGTAGTACATGTTGCAACAGGAGGCCCTGGTGGATGTAGGCAGGTTAGAAGGTTTAGGGGTAAAACAGTGAAAAGAAAGTGTGGCATTTAGGGGCTGGAACGATGACTCAACAGACTGACCCTCCACTGGTTAGTGCAGAATCCCATATGGGGGTTGATTCATGTTCTGGCTGCTCTGCTTCTGAGCCAGCTCCCTGCTTGTTGCCTGGGAAAGCAGTGGCGGATGATTCAAGCCCTTGGGCCCTTGCACACATGTGGGAGACAGAGGAGGCGCCTCACTTTGGATCAGCTCAGCTTTGGCCATTATGACTAGTTTGGGATTAACCCAGCAGATGGAAGATCTTTCTCTCTTCTCTGTAAATATCCTTTTCAGGTCAAAATAAGTGTTTTGTTTTAAGAAAGTGTGGCATTTATTTCACATGGAAAGGTGGCTCTTTCTAGCCAGTGCAAACAATCTGAGCAGTTTCACATTTCCACTTTGTATCATAACCTATAGCTTTATAATCTAGTTTTCTTATTTTGTTGTCCCACGAGTTTTGGAGTTGTTAGAATTAGGACTTTCACTCTCCATCCCTTTCTTGAATTACAAATAGAAAGCCTGAAGGTAAAGGTGTCAGTATTCTCTTCCAAGCCAGTACTAAATAGAAAACTTTGGTTGGATGGTGCCTAGCAGTTTGATGGGATGTTGAAAGTGGAGGTGCGCTGTCAAATCCTAGAGAAGCGACTAGCAGATGAGGTAGGGGAGGTTTCCATAAAAGACACTTACATCCTGAGATCTAGGGTCAAAATCTGGAACTATGGGTGGTGGTAAAGGAAAGAAGGATCTCCAAGTAGCACCCTAGACATTAGGTGTTAAATTTATTGCTCACAGTCAGAAAGCATGAATGAAGCAAGCAGAATTTTTTAAAGAAGAAATCAACTTGGCAACACCCTAAAACTTGAAGACTGATGATTTGGGGGAAAATTCATTCTACCTCAGGGCAACACCATACCTCAAGCATCCTGTGTAGATAAAAATCTACCCTAGGAAAACACCAAGAGGAAATTTTTTTTCAGCCTTTGGCATTTCAATTCTTTCTTGGGCCAAGACAGACCAGAATGACCTGGGTCTACCTTTTCCTTTGGAATTTCAGCCAAGTAGGATTTTGGAAGTCAACTTAACACAGCTGAGGTTGGACACCACAGTGCTGTCAAGCTAAGAGAGTCCTGTTAGAAATCCCACAGGAGAGAGTTCTGGGCCTTCTCTGGTTCCTCAAGGTTTAGCAGGCTTTCCCACGTATGGGTAAAGGAAGTCCCTGGTGTGTGAGATTCCCCCGGTTGCCAGGCAAGTGTTCATCTACCCGCATAGTCATTTCAGATTTGAAAACATCTATTTACTTCAGTAAAAATAATTTTATGGGGCTGGTGCTGTAACCTAGTGACTAAAGTCCTCACATTGTATGCACCAGGATCCCATATGGGTGCTGGTTCATGTCCTGGCTGCTCCACTCCCCATGCAGCTCCCTGCCTGTGGCCTGGGAAAGCAGTGAAGGATGACCCAAAACTTTGGGACCCTGCACCCACGTGGGATACCTGGAAGAGGCTCCTGGCTCCTAGCTTCAGATTGGCTCCGCTCTAGCCATTGCAACTGCTTGGGGAGTGAATCAATGGATGGAAGATCTTCCTCTCTGTCCTCCTCTCTGTATATCTGATTTTCCAATAAAAATAAATCTTAAAAATGTATTTTATGCTTTTACAAAATATTTACAGAGATCAAATAAGTTTTTAAAGCAACACTTCATCATTTAAATGCACTGATTTGTATGTAAACACAGAGATTTACTAGAGAGAGGGCCCATTTTCTTTGCTAATTGGGCAAGTGTTCAATGACCTGTGATGTCATTACCCCTTTCAGTGTTAACTGAGGGAGCCAGAGAGGGTTAAGATGCAGTGGGGCTTATGCCACCCATGACATTCTTGCCAATGGTATGGAAATTCCCTAGTCTGTCTGTCTCAGTCTCTTGATTTTAACCCAGATCTCTCCAGGCAGAGAGTTTGCCAAGCAAGTTTCTCTTTTCCTTTGGATTGCTCATATCCTTCACTCGGTAGTCTTTGGCAATATCCCTGCTATTGGTTAAAATAGAGTTGTCTCATTTGTTGACGTTGGGTGAAGAAATAATCTTAAAATTACATTGATTCTGTTATTCAAAAAACAAAAGCTGGGCCCACATATCCTTCACAGAATCTACCCCCAGTCGTGGTTGTTTGGTGCACTGGTTGGTGTCATGGCCAAGACTAATGTGACCTATCCCCTGTTCTGACACTCACTGTTAGGTACTGGGATCTAGCTTTTGTGTGGGCTGGTATGTGGTGGTCAGCCGTGTTCCATGCTAACAAGCCCAGCTTAGGACTCCCATGTGGGCTGGGGCATCAGTCTGATTCATAAAGGTCTTCCAGTGTCTCCTGTCTAAACCACTAGCTCTCAGTCCCCTCACTTACCTGCAAGCACAGTGGCCTTGCTCCTTCGGTGTCATTCCTCCCCTGCAAGATACTCCCAGAATGGTCCTCCCTACCCCATATCCTCGTGCACCTTTTTCTAATCAGTCCACAATCCTTGTGCCCAGGAGTGCATAGGTTCTCCAGCCCAGCCTTTGGAAGCCCAGTGAGTGGTGTGTTGGTCCAGTGCTTTGCTGTCCACCAGGGTCTCAAGTTCCTGGCATGTGTGTTGGCCTGGTGCCTTACCCCTCCACGCACCCAAGACCCAGACCCATTGATGTTGTCCAGGCCTGGTTCACCAGCACACCAGAGAAGCATGTTGACCTCTTCCTTCCACTCTCCTCATCTTGCCCAGGACCAAGGACCTGGGGAAATGCCCAGATCCTATAGAATCTGCCTAGAAGTGAGCTCCCAGGTCCCCACATGCCCACCAGTGCCATGCCCGTAGCCTTCCCCCCACCCAAGCCTGCATCATCAGGCTCCCTTGGGTGCCTGCAGTGCACGCTGGTGTGAGAGCATGGCAGTGGATCACGGCTTCCCTGGGCCAGTATATTTTTCCGCTTATCTAACTACAAATTTCTGAGTTTGCTTGATGTTTGGCTGTAGTGATTTATCACACTGGACATGGGCAGTTCATTTCTTGAATCAAGGTAGACTTTAACAGTCATTTGTGTTAAGCTATATTGAGTTTTCTTTGTCCCAGTCTTCTAGCATGACATATTTTTGAGTCTTTATTCTGTTTTCTGAATTAATTTACTATCCTGCTTAATTATGTGCTATCTTCAAGTGTGATTATATTTTACTTGCATTGTTGAAGGCATTGATAAAAAGAGATGAATAATAAGGCTTAGAGAAAAATCTGTGGATTATCAACAAAGCTCACTTGCCAATGCCTGTCTTTATTTCACTCATCAGATATCTTTCTCTATACACTTGTTTAACAAGTTCCACCAATACTATTATTACATAATATGCATTTTCACACTTTTTTCTCTATTAGGATATTTGTCCAATGGATTTCTTAAGTTGAGAATGTGTTATATTTTTGAGTTCTCTGATCAACAAATATGATGACAGATATGTAGTATTGTTTGTTTCCATAATGGAAACACATGATGGAAAATTCTAAAATGCACTGTAGTTCAAAAAGTAATTTCCATAATATTGGCCATTGCATGTAGCTTTCAATAGATTCCTAGTGAGAGAGATTCTAATTTGCAGTCATCCTACGTAACAACCCATGAGGCTAGAGAAAGACGGGTTTGGTGAAGCTACCATCAATTATTTTGAACCATAAGTCACGGGCTATTTGTTTTCTCTCCGGTAGCTGCACCATCCTTCAACAGGAATGTCAATTCCGTACTGTGCTAATTTTCTAACTAAATTATTGAGACTGGATTACTCTACCAAATATTCAGGAAATGAACATGTTATTCACTTGTTGAAAAATGAGAATTCTGTCCTGTTTTTATTTTTATGTTTCTATTTTTATCTTTTACTCATTCATTGTACTTGGAAATTATATAAAATGAATGATACAGATTTAGGAACATGGTGATATTTCTCACATCTTATTTATTTTTCTTTTAAAAAATTTCTAAAAATATATTTGCATTTCACTTCACAGTCATAGGCTTAACACTTCATGCAGTAAAGATTTTAAAAAACGAGTCAGAAAAAGAAATCCCTATATTTCCTCAAGAGTATGGGCACAGGCTGAAAGCATCAAGATGTCCCTCTTTTTATATAGATTATACTTTTTGTACCCTAAGTATTAGTAACCACAGATTGGGGAAAATACATCATGTTGGGATTGGCTTATTTCACTAAGTGTAATGGTTTCTAGTGGCATCCATTTTGTTACAAAAGTTAGAATTTCATTTTTTATAGTTCATTTTACTTTCATAATGTATATGTACCATGCTTTTTCAAATCTAGACACCTACTGATGGGCATCTGTGTTTATTGCATATCTTAGCTATTTTGTAAATTGAGTTGCAATAAGCATGGATGTACAAATACCTTTCTCAAATGTTGATTTTATTTTGTTTGTGTAAATTCCCGGGAGTTGGGCTGAGTCATATGGTAGATCTATTTTCAAATCTTTGTTCTCTGTTATGGTTGTTCTGATTTGCATTCCCACTAAAATGGATTAGGGTAATTTTTCTCACATGCACACCAGGATTTATTATTTTTTTAATTTTTAGATGATGGTCACCCTAAATAGGGTGAGATGAATCTTCATGTAGTTTCTATTTGTCTTTCCCTGATGGCTATTATGCTGAGCATTTTTCCATGTGTCTGTTGGCCATTAGAATTTCATCCTTTAGAAACTGCTCCTTCTGGTCCTTTATCCATTTTTTAAACCATTCATTTTTGTTGTTGAGTTTCTTAAACTCTTCAGAAAATCTGGATATTAATCCTCTTTCAGTTGCATAATTTTCAAATATATATTCCCACTCTGTTGGTTGCCTCTTCACTTTGTTGACAGTTTCGCTTGCAGTACTTATTGTAATCCCATTAATTTATCTTTGCTTTAATTGCCTGTTTCTGGGGTCTTATCCAAGAAGTCTTTTCCTATGCCTATGTCATAGAGTTTCCTTAATGTGATTTGATGGAATTAGGTCATACATGTAGATCCTTGATCCGTTTATTACAAAAGATCTTGTACACTGTGGAAGTTAGAACATAATTAACTGTAAATCTTTGTTGAAAGATAATGTATATGTGATGAGTCATGAGGTAACAAGTTGTGGATTTTTCACGTGCGATTAATTAAGTCATTTGTTGAGGGAAAAGCTATATGCATCTGAAGAACAGAACATTTTATTGTATGTCTCAGTAGCTACATTATAAATACAAACTGCTTGGGAGTTAAGGTATTGAGTTGGATTAAAGGAAAAATTATTTTAATTGCACATTTATTAGAGTGTGTGATTTACCTCCCTCATGGATAAATACTTTGTGAAATTTTTCTTTGAATAAATTTCCAACTTGTCTTCCTTTAATAGTTTTATTATTGTTGTTGTTATTTTATGATACAGTTCCATAGGCTCTGGGATTGCCCTTATTCCCCTCCTGAGTTCCCTTCCCCAACACACTAATTTCCCCTATGCTATTACAATAGTATGGTTCTTCATAAAAGTTATAAGTCCGTTTATTGTAGGTATGGACAATGGCAGAGGGTCCAGCATTCTACTAAATATATAAAGAATATATTGCTAAATATATTCTATATTTAACAGTTTTATTGGGAGTCTACTTTTGATTTTAAAGTAGAGATCCATACTGCACTTTAATCATAACATCTGGATATGATCGTGTCTATTACACAGATACTGTACATCCCCTTAAATAAAAAACCAAAAACAAAATCAACACAAAGAAAAATAGAAATTTATAATGCCATGAAGTTAAATAACATTCTACTAAATGAATAATGTGTTACCAAAGAAATGAAAAAAAAAAATCAAGAAACATCTTCCAGAAAATGATGCTACTGTATGACCTATGAGTAAGTGAAAAATAAATATGAGGAAAAAAAAACTTTGAAGAAATGAAAAAAGAATGAAAATCCATGAGATATAGTTTCCACTCATCTTTGTTGGTGAAATGTGTCTCCTGCAGACAACAGATAAATGGGTTTGGTTTTTTAATCCAGTCCACTAATTTATGACATTTGATTGATAGGTTTAAGCCTTTTACATTTGGGGTTAATATGTATGGGTGACAATTTGGTCCTGTAATTTTAGAAATGGGTTGTTCATTATTTGAATTAATCTTCTGTTGTTACTTTTACTGGGATGTTCTTCACATTTGCCTTTGGTTTTGATGGGTGCTATCCCTTTTCTCTTGCAAGAGAACATCTTTAAGTATCCTTTGTAGGGCAGGCCTGGAACAGGTATATTCTTATAATTTTTCTTTATTGTGGAAGAATTTGTTTAACTTTCAAAGACAAAGGAAGCTTTGCTGGGTACGCTATCCTGGGTTGACAATTTTTTGCTTACAGAACCTGGAATATGTTACTCCATTCTCTTTTGGCCCGTAGCATTTCCTGTGAGAGGTCTCCTGTGTGTTTAATTGGCATTCCTTTATATGTCAGTTGATATTCATGTGCACACTTAAGGATCTTTTCCTTATATCCAATTGAAGAGAACTTGATTATCATGGTGAAGATGACTTTTGGTCAACCCTGTTGGGTGTTCTGTGCTCCTCCTGTCTTCTGTTCCTCAATTCTTTCTCCAGATTATTGAAATTTTCCCTTATTAATTCATTGAACACACATTTAATCCCAGCTTCTCTTTCTGCACCTTCTGGAACTCCATTAACTCTTATAGTTGGCCTTTTAATAGTGTCTCTTAGTTCTTGAATACTCTTTTTTAGATTAGCTCAGTTCCTCTTTTATCTTTTTCATTATTTCTCCATTGTGACAAGAAGTATCTTCCAATTCTTATATTCTTTCTTCTGCTTCCTTCATTCTATTATTGAGACTTTCCATTGAATTTTCAATTTTTAATTTGCTCTATTGTGTCCTTCATTTCCAATAATTTGGCTTGATTTTGTATCAGCGTTTTTATTTGCTTGCATGTGCTTCTCATTGTTGATAATAAGCTTTATAACAAGATATCTGAATTCTGTTTCCCCCATTTCCTCGATGTATTCCTCAGGTAATTCTGAGGTTGGCAAGGGCTTTGCTTCTTTGTAGGGGAGTCTTCTGCTCTTGTTCATTGTATTTTTGGTTATCAGATTCTTCTCCTTGGGGCAGGTTTCTAAGCTGTGTCACCCACAAGTCTACAATTCAGTTTTACTTACTGCAGTTGGTACATGGTTCCTTGAGAGAATCAAGATGGCAGAATAGGGTGAGGATACGTTTAAACAGACAGAGAAATATTAGGTGTTGTGAAGCAGAGATGGCACGTTCTTGGAAACAGGAGAGGACAAAACAGCAGTAGAGGGGCACCTAAAGACTGATGGACATGGAAAGCAGCAGAGACAACGGTGTAGTGCTGCAGTGAACCAATATGCCAGCGGCATTCAGCAAGCAGAGGTCTGAACTGTATCTGTGATCAGAACTCCACCAGCAACCAGATGGGAAGGGACTTCATCAGGAACTCAGGAGGTAAACCCAGACAAAGAAATACCCATCCTGCTGTGTGTTTGATTTGACCAGGAGAAGAGACAGAGCAGCAGATCCCAAACAGGCCATAAAGGAACCAGGTAGATTTCACAGCCCAAAGCCCCAGTGGAGCCACAGCAGGCACCATCTTGTGTGGGGAGGCAATGGCTATGGGACAGGACTGCACATGCACTAAGCTGCGGTTGAACTCATTTCAGGCTCAGTAAGTTGCAACGACATGCATCCTTCAGGTTCCAATCAAGATAGGTCTGGGTAGCCCCCAGACGCGATGGCCAGCAGATCCAGAACTCTGTGAGTGGCATATCAGGTACCATGTTGTATAGTGTGGCAAAGGCTGTGAGATTGGAGGAACAACAAAATCTACACATGCGTTAAGGTGGGAGTGAACTCACTTCCAGCTCAATGCATTGCACTGGTCCCACAGGGAAAATAATAGCAACTTTGGCATCTTATGACTCAAAATAGGTCCTGGTGGCCCTCAGACCTAATGGCCAGCAGGTTCTGTCAAGATCAGTACCATCAGAAACCTAGTTATTTAGGACTCCTGATGTCTCCCAAGCCGGAACTGAGAGAAATGTTATAAAGACAATAGTGCAACCACCATGCAGGATCACAGGAGGTAGCGTGCTGAGCCAGGAGGTGGGCTCTGGAGACCTTGGTGGGGGCTTACTACAAGAATTCAGATCTGAAACTTGCTAGAGGGAGTGGCACAAGTGACTGCACACAAAAGTGATGAATTTCTAAAATAAGTTTTAATGCCTTGTTCTGAACATTAAAAATACACTGTGAAAATTAGCATATTATGAATGTGTATCGAGAAAAAGGGAAAGGAGGATGAATAAAAATATTCCAAGTGAATGATGAGAATTCTGACCTACAGATGACCTAAATGTTCAGGAATTGGCAGCAGTATCAAACATGTAAAGGAAACAACAGTTTTGCAGGTAGCATCTGTGGTCTCAGCTACAGAACACCAAGTCCTCAGGTGGGCAGCACATCTGGGATCTGCCTGTTAACTTTGGATTTGGTGGAAGAGTTTATTGGGAGGATCTGTCAATCTTCCCATGACACTTTTCACTGCCTTACCAGCAGCCCTTCCGTTGTTGTCACCTATGGGATAGACCAAGCTCATCCCACATGCTCTGTCAGAGCTCACACATTCCTAATGATGGGAACCAAGTATCCACATTAGCTTCCTGAACAGACACAAACTACTTTAGTTCACAACTTTCTATTCTGTTCTGCTAAACAGGATGCTCTGAGATACACATTTTGTTAAAGCATGTTAGCAACAAAATATAATTCATGTTAGCATGGACACACTCAGCTCTGCTCCCCTCTCCAGGTTCTGTGCCTCATACAGTCTTCAAGTTGTTCCTCTTGGTCTAGTGTCCCAAGTGGCCATCTAGGAAGTTGAAAACACAGCTCACTCTCATTGACACTAAGTACTGGGAAGGACAGGACCATGACTTTGGTATTATCTAAAAGCAGCATCAAAGAATGTGAAAAATAGGGCCAGTACAGTGGCTTAGCAGGCTGAACCTGTGCCCTGCAGCACCATCATCTCATATGATTGCCTGTTTTGTTCCTGGCTACTCCACTTCTGATCTAGCACCCTTTGGAAAATCATGTATTTGGTTAGAATTTCACTATCCATTTTTCAGTGATGTTTGAAATAATTTTGACTTTTGTCTTTTATTATTATTTCAATTTTGCATATTTTGAGTTTGTAATTTTTTGAATGATATTGAGAAGTACTAAATTGATGATCTGCAGCTTATTAGCTTATTTCTCTAATATCTAAAGCCAGGAAATTCCTAAGCATTCTGTGGTTCTTCTATTCACTGTATTGATATAAAGAATCAGGATGAGAAAAGAAAATGTGATCTGCTAAACATACATATTTCTGGATTTCACGTGAGAGGTGTCAGAGCCCATCCTTGCAAGAGGATGCACTGAGTCCATCCTAGCAAGAGGATGGAGCCAAATCGTAAGCTTGTTATAGTCCAAGTAGCCTTGGAAAGAGAGGCTCATCTTCAGCAAACCAGGCAACAGGAAACCCTAAACCAGGCACAGATGCCTGCTGGGGCCAGTCAAGTCAATCCAAACATGACACCAAGCAGAAAGAGCAAAGTAACCCATCTGGTCTGTTTGTCACAGAAGAAATGTTCCATATGGCTCGAATGGTAAGAATAGAGTCTGTGAATTAAAGGGAAGACAGATCCAAAAAGTTGTTGTTAGGATAGAACAACCCGAAACCATATTACCCAAGAGGCTTATGCCATGTCTGAGCTAAATGGGTGTGTATACATTTTCTAGTATGTTAATAGTAGTTAGCCCATTTGTACAGCACAGATTTCTTTGAGAAAGTAACAGAAGCTTTTTAGTCTCAATCTGCCAAAATGCATCTATCTGTTCACTTACACATGAAACCGTACACACATTCACCTTTAACCTCAAGGACCACCACATAAACTATAAGCAGTATAAGTGTCCAACACTGAAAGGAGGAAATCAAGAATAACTCATGAAAGTAGAGTGGTAAACTATTTGTCTTGTAAGGAAAAGGCCATGCACTTGCCACTGCTGGTGAGAGACAAAATTTGCAGCTTGGAGTCCCTTGGCCTTCAAGACAGCATTCAACTTGTACACCTGTAACTTTTCCCACAGCATCTGATGACTTAAAGACCAGAGAGTTAGTGGGAGTTAGGACTTGTCACTGTCACAAGTGGAATCCGTCAGGAGTTCACTGTCAACTTATGGAAAGCAGCTGTGTTGCTGAGAAGGTGCCCTGGGAGGAACCATCAATTCAGTGCTAGGTGGAGTGCAGGATTCTGCCCTTTTACCTTATTGGACACGAAAGGATGAAGGAAAGGAAGGAAAAACATCTGCCTTTAGTCACCTCTGCCTGAAAGTCTGAAATTCCCTGTTATCCAGGAAGGAAAGCCAGCTGGCCTCGTTACCCCCTGTGGACAGCATCCTCACAGCCTCACCCAAGCTTTCCACTTGCGGTTGGATTTGGGTTTAATTTGGAACACAAACCAGGAATACTTTTGACCAAATGATAAAATGTAAGTGGGCAGTTTGGTTTAAAACTGTCAGTTTGCATGAGGATTTTACAGTTGCCCTTGTAAGCAGGATAGAATTTTTTCCTCAAATGACACAGGATCATGGAGAAGTGGGCAAGACAGATGGAAAACACATGCATGAGTCCTCAGAAGTTCTCGTCTTCTCCTGTAGGACAAAAATCAGATTAGATAAATCATATGTGCTGCAGGTAAACGTACTCCTAGGCTTGGGGAAGCAGCTGCAATTTGGTTAGATATTGTTGTCCTAAGTTGGAGAAAAATAATTAGGTTTTCTTTTCTGGTATAATATATATAATATATATATATTTTTATCATATATATATCATATATTTATCATATATATATATGTCATATATATATATATATATGATAAAATCTGAAAGAACCCTAATCCTTCCACAGTACTTCCACTATAACAAAATAACTTTAAATATTCTGTTATGTTTTCTCTTTGGATTTCTGCTCACAGCAGCTCAAAATTCAGAAAGAACAGTCAGCATAGTAGTGATGTTTACTCAAATATTCTCAATCTACATGTGGCAAAAGTGGAAGTTTCCTAAATGGCTCAGTAATAGAACACTTAAGGTAAACTAATCATGAAATGTAGGATTAATTCTATCTTAATAGCAAAGACCTTGAGTAAACTTCAAGTTTTAAAATTGCATTTTTCCATTCATCCAGCACGGTAAACTTCTCTCAAAGTGCTTAGTGTGTATCATTTTCAGAGTAAGTTTCTAAATAGATATCCAATGTTTCTGGTAGATACGTGGAAACTGAAGGAAGATCTGAGACTCTATGTTATTTACAGAGACAGCATCATAACATCAGATCTCATGTCTTACTGCCTAAGTCATTATCCCATTATCTGCTGTCTTTCTCTCATCTTCCTCCTCCCCTTTCTCTCTCTCTCTCTCCCTCCCTCCCTCCCTCCCTCCTCCCCCCTCCCTCCTCCCCCCTCCCTCCTCCCCTCCCTCCTCCCCTTTCTCCCTCCCTCCCTCCTCCCTCTCTCCTCCCTCCCTCCTCCCTCCCTCCTTCCTCCCCCTCCCTCCTCCCCTCCTTCCCTCCCTCCCTCCTCCCTCCCTCCCTCTCTGCCTAACTCCCTTTCTTCCTCTCTCCCTCCTTCCCTCCCTCTCTCCCTCTTACATCTGCACAGTTATTCAGGTCCTCAGATATAGAACTGAAAAAGTGTTTTATTTCACCTCACCATATCCTAGCTTTTCTTAAATGTATCAGAAGAAATCTCTTCCTCAATTTCAAGCTACACATTTCTTGTCTCTTACGTGAAAAACAAACCTAGATTTGACTAATTATACCCTAGTAAAATTCTTTCACAGATAACACAGAATGAGTGATGCCTCTTATTTCACTGTCAAATAATTATCAAGTTTCTACAACAGAAATAAGGATTACTAACTTTCTTTTGTAATAAACAAGAAAGTATTTGACCACCAATGTTTTTTCTGAAACTCTTGCCCCTAAGCTACATGACAACACTCTTCTGCTATAATTTACTCTGGGTGGCCGTTTTCTTCTGTCTTAATGATTTTCTTCTTTGCTACATATTTTCAACATGTTACTTAATAATATTTTATGTAATGTTTCTTTCCCCAAACTTAATAAGTTGCCTTTGGACAACATTTCCATTTTTATTTATTGATAAATGCAAATGTCTATAAAAATAACTCATTTATCAAATATTTTACATATTTCAATGGATGTGTTTGTCTGCTCACAAGAAAGTGTAATTCTCTTATTCTACACTGTCCAGTGACTTTCCGTTGCAGTCAGAGGACTCGGATCCTTTCAGAGGCCCCAGAGGTGGACAGGAATAATTAGCATGCCATTATCACAATCACGTGACATTAGTAACAACCGCCAACTCCAGAACTCTGATCATTGCTTCTCACTGCTCTGTCAGCTGCTTGAGAAAATATGGTCTAGTCATTCCTGGAGCACAAGAGCTTAGGCCGATTCATCTGGGACAAGCCTCTTTCATCCTCCCCTTGGAAATTGGGTAGAAAGGGAAATATGTTAAGGCTCTAGTAGCCTTTAATCAGAAAATGGAACCCTGTTATCTCTGGTTTCTCATTGGCCAATTTTTTTTTTTTAATTGCATGGATGGTTCCAAAGACAAAGAGCAAGAGGCAGATTTCAGCCTTGAAAAAGCAATGAGACATGGGGGAAGGGTGTGGGGAGGTGTGGGGAGAATCCCAGTTCCTACGAAATTACAACACAATGTAATTAATGAATAAATTTAATAAAAAAAGAAATTATAGCATCTTCGCATTAAAATTTTCTTGCGAACAATTTTTTAAAAAAAAGCAATGAGAGGCGAATTTAACTTCATCTTCTAATACTTTATCCTGTTTCAACTCCACTTATCAAACCTGGATTTTTAAAAGAAATAAATCCTTTTTTCTTTTTTCTTCCCTCGCTCCCTCTCTCCCTTCTTTCTCTTCCCCACTCCTCCCTCTCTTCCTGTGTTTGCATTCTTACTTGCCTCTCTCTTTTCTGTATCTGTCACACAGAGAAAGATCTCTAATCTGTGGATTCATTTCTTAAGTACCCGAATCATCCAGGAATAGGCTAAACCAAAGCCAAGAGAACAGAACTCAATTCAGCAACAGGGACCCTCCTACCTGGGCCAATACCATGTCATCCTAAGTGCTGCACCAAGCACCTGCCTGAGGTGAGACTTGATGCTTCTCAAGTCTGCAAGGCTCGTGCCTGCTTCGGGGCACAATTCTCAGCTGCTCTGTGGCTCATTCCTTGATGATATCGAGATCCCTCCCAGATGTCACTTTCTTAACTTCCTTAGAAAGTTCTTCCCTAACCTCACCTTAGCATCCTCCTTCCTCATTTCTTCCTGTAATTTTCCTGGGGAATTATACATTGTAAAAAGTTTCACATATTTGTTTCTTATCTGTCTCTACTGCAATCCCCTTGGTAAATAGATTTTTTTAATTACCATTGCACTTCCAACACCAAGGATGGTGCCTGGCACAGAGTATTGCAAGAATAAATGAATGCCGTGGCCATCACAGTTAAGAACAAGGCATAGAAATGCAAGGCTATTCATTACTGGGTCTGATCATCAAACGTAGGCAACAAAAGATCCTTCACAAAACTTTTCCAGGAAAATGCAGGTACATTCTTGGGCTGAAGAAGAATTTTGTATCCCATGGAGCCTCATTATACATTTGGCCACAATACATAGCATTTTTAACTAAGAACCCACAAATGGGTATATCACAGAGCAACACCAGAACATTCTACTAAATGGATGCCATGTGCAGAAAATCTGTTAGTCCAGCCAATAAAAAGGACCCTGGAGCTGGCTGCTAATTCTCTAGACAGGCCAGTACTATCTTATATTTCTTCTTTGCTGACAGAATTAAAACACAAGATGTGAATTTTACCTGGACCCAGAAAAGGCCTAAGACAGCAGAGTTCAGGGAAAGATGCCAGGCTTAGTGAGGCTTTTTTGAACTCTAATTCTGTGGCCCATCAGTGTCTACAGATCAAACTAATGAGCCTCACAAGACCTTGTTTGGCTTCAAGGAAGCCATTAATGAAGTTCAGATTGAACCTGTAAGCTTTAGTTCTAAAATATTTCCTCTAGTTTTTATAGGGAACTTAGTTCTTATGATATTTTCAGATCTAGGAGCCAGGCTTTTGTTTGAAAACATGAGATGTTGGCAATCATGATGCTATAGTCACAGCAATACTAGAAGGGAACAGGGAAAACATCTGCCACCACAGGCTTTGCAGGGCTAACCTGGATATCTCTTTGCAAATGCTAACGGCCACTAAAACGCAATGAGAATCACCACATATTCTAAGTGGGGATGGAGAGGAAGAAAAGCAGGAGGAATACTGAAACATTCCTTCACCACTTTCTTCCTTCTCATTCAGCACAGGTTTTGGAAAAGCCCATGTTCTTCAAAGAAAAAGAACTTCCTGCTCTTTCTCCATGTTCACACAAGTAGAGAAGGAAGAACCAGCAGAAGGTGCAAGTGCCAAAAAAATAGAGTAGCCAGGATTAGAACCAGCACCCATATGGGATGCCAATGCTGCAGGCAGAAGATGAGCTTGCTACTCTAACATGATGGTTCCTGTCTACTATTCCAGGCTGGTTGCTTGTCTTTGTCCAGGATCAAGGCTTCCACAATGCATTGGCATCAACAGCTCTTCATGCTGGTCTTCAGGCTGGCATCATGGTACCCATCCAGCAGGAAAACCAAATGTTCACCTCTTCATGTCCCATTTTCAAACTGTTCACCTGGTCATCACATATTCCAGTGGGGTCCTTTTTAGCATCCTGGTTCCCTGGTGCTCCTCACCAGCTCCCTGACTGGCACTGCCTTCCAGCCCTGCGGTCATCTGTGTAGAGCAGGGACCACGCCTTCGGGCAGACTTGGGAATAGCTTGTCTCTGCACTTGAGCAGACATGCTCCACACATGGTGGTGTCGGCAAGCGATTTGATGACCCAGTCATTTTCAGGAAGGAAAATTGGGGCTTTCCTCTGCACTAAACAATTCTGGGAAATATTAAATCTGCTTTAGCTCACAACACGGATTAATCGGTGAAAAGCCGTTTGTGTTTTTTTCAAGTAGATCCGTGTTTACTCACTCTAAACACCCACAACTGCCAGGGGTGAACAACACTGAAGCAAGGAACAGAGAATTCAATCCAGACCTCCCGCGGAGTGGTGGCACAGACCCAGCTGTTTGAGCTGCTGCCTGTTCCTTCCTAAATGTGTGCTAGTAGGAAGCTGGAATCAGGAGCAGAGCTGGCATGAACTCAGGTGCCCCAGTATGGAAGGTGGCTGTTTCGACTAGCATTTTAATCTCTGTGCCAAGATTCTGTCTCTTTTTAAACTTCCTACTGGCCGTCATTCCTCTAATGACCAGACAGCAAGAGAGGGGGAACTCACAAATGTCAGAGCCCCAGGCTCTGTTTCCACTGTTAAAAAAAAAAAAAAAAAAGTATGTTGGGGCTGGCACCATGGCATAAAAGCTAAGCCTCCCCCTGTGGTGCTGGCATCCCATATGTGCATTGGTTCTAGTTCTGGCCGCAATACTTCACATCCAACTCCCTGATCATGGCCTGAGAAAGCAACAGAGAATGGTCCAAGGCCTTGGGAACCTGCACCTGCATAGGAGATCCAACGGAGGCTCTTGGCTCCTGGCTTCAGATCATCTCAGTTCTGGCCACTGCGACCATTTGGGGAATGAACCAGAGGATGGAAAATTTTCTCTGTCTCTCCTCTCTGTAAATCTGCCTTTCCAAGAAGAACAAATGAATCTTAAATAATATATATGTATGTAGCTGGAGGCTTATTATACTTCTTTTGTATCAAATACAAATTGGAGACATTGGGTATGACTTACGTGATCATATTCAGTGAATAGTGTATATTCACTTACAAGTCTGTCCAACTCTACATACTAATGCTGCGAATATCAATCTATTGATATGAATATAAGTTCTGTTAATGATGCATTGACAAACACAGAACAATATCATTCCTTTTGTGAAAAATGTATATATTCTCTTCAGATCTATCTATATAGTTCCCACATTTTCTGTAGATATATTTAAACAGCAAAATTGATACTCAATTTATAAGTCATAAATAACAAATCTATAAATGCATTAATATTACCATTACTATCAGTAATATTTTTTTTTAAAGATTTATTCATTTTATTACAGCCAGATATACACAGAGGAGAGACAGAGAGGAAGATCTTCCGTCTGATGATTCACTCCCCAAGTGAGCCGCAATGGGCCGATGCGCGCCGATCCGATGCCGGGAACCTGGAACCTCTTCCGGGTCTCCCACGCGGGTGCAGTGTCCCTATGCATTGGGCCGTCCTCGACTGCTTTCCCAGGCCACAAGCAGGGAGCTGGATGGGAAGTGGAGCTGCCGGGATTAGAACCGGCGCCCATATGGGATCCCGGGGCTTTCAAGGCGAGGACTTTAGCCGCTAGGCCACGCCGCCGGGCCCTATCAGTAATATTTTTAATTATTACTTTTCATGATACAGTTGCTTAGCTCAGGGATTTCCCTTTCCATCCTTACCATTTACCCTCCCCCTTCACTGTTTTCCCCTTTATTATTACAAAAGTATAGTCCGTTATAAAGAGTCACTTGTGGTTATTTATAAAACATCATTCTGCTATTTAATTGTATCATGACATTATAGGTATAAGAAATGGTAGAAAGCTTAACATTCTATGTCAAGATACGTCTAACAGTTCCACTGGGAATTCACTTTTTATTCAGTGGAGATACACAGTCAAAATACATATCCCCTTCTCAGTATGAAGTCTCCCTTATACAGCTTTTCTTGATGCATATATGCACATGCATGTTTAACTATATATCTGTTGATCTTATATTTAACAAGAAGGTTGTGTTATGTCAGAGAGAACATATTATATTTATCCTTTGGGACTTGGCTTATGTCACTGAGCATAATGGTCTCTTGTTGGGACCATTTTTTTTTTTTGCATATGTTAGAATTCCATTCTTTTTAATGGATGAGTAATAGAGTAGATGCACCACAGTTGCTTTGTCCATTCTTTTGAGAGGCATCTGGGTTGTTTTTCTGTCTTCGCTATTGTAGCTGTGCTGCTATAAACAGAGGGTTGTAGGTCACTTTCGCAAAAACAGATATTTCCTTTGGATATATTCCCAGTAGTGTGCAGCTGAGTCATATAGCAGGTCATTTTTTCAGTTGTCATATCACCCTCCATACTGACTTCCATAATGGTTGTACTAGTCTATTTCTCATCAACAGTGAAGTAGGATACTTTCCCTCCACAGCCACACCAGCAGATATTGTTAGTAGAGTTCTGAATGTAGACCAATCTCACTGGAGTTAGGTGGAATTTCAAAGTAGATTTTACTTTTATTTTCCTGATAGCTAGGGAACCTGAGCATTTTTTCTTACATCCATTAACCATTTAAACTTGTTCTTTTGGAAAATGTGTGTTCATTTTCTTTGCCCATTTCTTTATAGGCTTGTTTGTTTTGCTGTCATTGAGTTTCCGAAGATTTTTATAAATCCTGGATATTAGTTTCATATCTGTGGTAGTGTGCAAAGATTTTTTCCCATTCTGTTGATTGCTTCTTCGCTTTGTTGATTACTTCCTTTGCTGTAGAGAAGCACTGTTTTCAATTTTTTAAACATTTGAACTTACTCATTTAAAAGACAGCATTACAGAGATGGAAAAACAAAGAGAGAGAGAGGAAGACATCTGCAGGTTGCTTCTCCAAATACTTGCAACAACTGAAGTTGGGTCAGATTTAAGCCAGGAGCCCCACAACATGGCTCCAAATGCTTGATCCATCATCTGTCAGTCACATTAGTAGGAAGCTGGGCCCAAAGTGGGGGAGTCAGGATCCAGTTCTTCCATATGGTATGGAATACAGGCATTCCAAGCAAATCATTCAACCTGCTTTGCCACAATGGTGACTCCTGTTTTCTAATTTTTAATAACAAATTCAAAACATGTGTGAAGTAAACAAAAGTTTTAGAGGTACTTAAATATTTTCTGTAATGAGCTTTTTGTTTAAAAAGGAGCCAACACATTGGGCAATGTTTTATAAGCACATATTTGAGATTTGATTCATTAAACATTGGACACTTGTAGTTAATACAAAGCACACATGGAAATTTTTGGGTAAAATTTTATAATTTGTTACCTAGAGAGAAAGAAATTTCTAAAATGTAAGGCAAAACCCAGTAATACATTTTTTTATTCCAAAAGACAGGCACTGAACACAATTGACAAAAATATTTGGGGGCTCAGAAACAATGAGATTAAATAATAGGGAAATATGCAAATATTAAAACAAGATTTTCTGTGAATTGGGACATTTGTTCATATTCAACACAACTCAGTAAATGTTCTGTGCACTCTGAGAATTCACTATGTTCAAGATTTAAGAGATGAATAAGACGCAGTCTCTATTATTTTTTTTTAAGATTTTATTATTATTGGAAAGCCGGATATACAAAGAGGAGGAGAGACAGAGAGGAAGATCTCCCATCCGATGTTTCACTCCCCAAGTGAGCTGCAACGGGCTGGTGCACGCCAATCCGATACCGGGACCAGGAACCTCTTCTGGGTCTCCCACGCGGGTGCAGGGTCCCAAAGGTTTGGGCCATCCTCGACTGCTTTCCCAGGCCACAAGCAGGGAGCTGGATGGGAAGTGGAGCTGCCAGGATTAGAACTGGTGCCCATAAGGGATCCCGGGGCTTTCAAGGCGAGGACTTTAGCTGCTAGGCCACGCCACCGGGCCCCACAGTCTCTATTATTAAAGAATCCAGTCTTGACCCTTTCATAGTCCAGCAATTTCTTGGTTGACAGAAAAAAAAAAAAAACTGCACTGGCTTCATTCAGAAATACAGTATAATCAACATGATTCTTAAAAAGTCCATACATCTATTTATTATATGTAACTCTTGAGTATAGCTTGATGGCAAACCCTGGGCAAGGGGAAGACTAGCCAACTGAGCCATCATGCCAGGCCCCAGGTATGTACTTCTTGAAGTACATATATTTTTATTTGCTTAGGATCCCTGGCCTAGAGTAGTGCTGCTTAGTCAGAGGATCTACACAATAGAAAGTGCCCAACTTGCTGTAGGAAACTGGCCCTGTTTGTACCCTGCTGGCAATTACTGAAATGCCCTAACCTCACATATTTCACTAATATTGCTATTGATTTTAATCACTGGCAAGGACTGCATGAAAAACATTTAACTTGAATTTCTTTGCTTGCTATTGAGCTTGATTTTTTTTAAATGTGTTTCTGCCATACATCATCTATTCATGGTCATTGTTATACCGTCATTAGGGTGTGAAAAACTAAAAAAAATCCCAACTTCCTTTATGAATGACATTTCAATTTCTTACAAATCTGGATTTCAAACCAGGATTTGACAAGTGGTGAACATTCATATTCTGAAGAATGGCTATTGCTTTGCATTCACAAGGTTTGCCAAAGATTGTTTCTCAGTCTTATGACAAAATGTCTCTTGATCTTGTAACTGTAGAAAAATACGATGAGATACTTTATTTGTTTGCCACAGAAACAGGGACAGGATGAAAGGGAGATGCAGACATTTAAAGGTTGGGGGAATAGAGGAAGGGATGGAGAGAGGGAAGGAAAGAGAGAGAGAGAGAGAGAGAGAGAGAGAGAGATTTTTCTATATGCTTATCTACTTCCCAAATACCTGCAACAGCTAGCACTGGGCTAGGCCAAGGCTAGCAGCTTAAATTCCATCAGAGTCTCCTGTGTGTGTGGCAAGCACCCAGATACTTGAGCCATAGTGCACTGGCTCCCAGCATGTGCATTAGAAGAATGCAGAAGCAAGGTTTGATCTAAGGCACTCCAGTATGGGATTGGACCCTCCCAAGAGCTGGCTTAAGCTAATATTCCACAATGTCTATCTCTGTTCTACTTAAATTTTTTTTCTTAATAATGCTTTTTTCAAGAGATTGTTATTTTTAAATAGATCAATTTAGTAGCCAAAAAAAAGTTTCCCTCATATTTTCATTCACTGTAAACCAAATGTCAATAGTCACATAGTGGTGAGCACAGTTGCTTACAAAACTGTAAACTATATTCTTTTACTGCCAGTTTTCACCTTCTTTTAGCTCTTATACTAACATTTACTAATCTTCTATAGAAAAATGGACATATAGTGGTTTATAATGTTCATTCTCCCTAGAGGTAATTTTTTTTCTCTCTCCAATTTTTCCCCTACTCCCTTACCTTATTGTCATTATATTTCATCACTACTTTACTTACATGATATTGATTCATCATGATCATGAGAAAAGCACAAAGTACAAGATGGCATTACACTGGGTGGAGTGATAGTTCCCAAAATGTTTGTGTTTGTTTTAATTCTCTGTAAATTGTGTTTCCTTATTTAAAAGGAGAAGGGAAGTTTTGCTGGTGTAAGTGCTTTGAGTGTCTTTTTTTTTTTTTTAAGATCTTATTTCTTTGAAGGGCAGAGATATACACACACACAGAGGTTTTCCATCAGCTCTCTCACTCCCCAAATGGCAGCAATTGACAGGGCTGGGCCTGGCCAAAGCCAGGAGCCAGGATCATCTTTTAGGTCTTTCCATGTGAGTGCAGGATTGCGGAGATTTGGGGCATCCTTCACTGCGTTCCCAGGGCATTAGCAGGGTGCTGGATCAGAAATGGAACAGTCAGGGCTAAAACCATGCCCATATGAAATTGCTGATGCTGCAATTATTGCATTACAAAACAGTACTGGTGATAAAAGTATTTTGAGGTGTTTATTGGCTTATGTGGAAATGAAATGCAATGAGATATGATTTTGATATATATATATATATATAAATATACTCATCTGTTTATTTCCACTCAGTATGTAAAAGCCTAACTTTTAGATAAAAATTGCAATTTCCAGTCCTTATATATGGTCTATGGGGTATACTAAAACTGATTTCTGGGAGGGGACAGCCTGATGGCTCAGCTGGCTAATCCTTACCCTACAAGCTCCAGGATCCAATACAAACTCCAGTTCGTGCCCTGGCGACTCTACTGCCAGTCCACCTCCCTGCTTATTGCCTGAGTAAAGACTGGAGGATGATCTGAAACCTTGGTACCCTGTGCCTAGATTCAAAACTACTCCTGCTCATTTCAAGACAAGCTGGAGGGGAATCAAGATGGCATAATAGTGTAAGGACACATTTAAACAGATGGAGAATCATTAACCAACGTGAACCAAAGTGAAACAGTGAGCACACATTCCAGGGAATAGAACACAGGCCAATGGCAGAAGGTCACTTGGACACTGATGGACTCAGGAAAGCAGCAGACAGTGGTGTGGTACTGCAGTGAACCAATATGCCAGCAGCATTCAGCAAGCAGAGGTCTGAACTGTATCTGTGATCAGAACTCCACCAGCAACCAGATGGGAAGGGACTTCATCAGGAACTCTGGAGGTAAACCCAGACAAAGAAATACCCATCCTGCTGTGTGTTTGATTTGAACAGGAGAAGAGACAGAGCAGCAGATCCCAAACAGGCCATAAAGGAACCAGGTAGATTTCACAGCCCAAAGCCCCAGTGGAGCCACAGCAGGCACCATCTTGTGTGGGGAGGCAATGGCTATGGGACAGGACTGCACATGCAATAAGCTGTGGTTGAACTCATTTCAGGCTCAGTAAGTTGCAACAACATGCATCCTTCAGGTTCCAATCAAGATAGGTCTGGGTAGCCCCCAGACGTGATGGCCAGCAGATCCAGAACTCTGTGAGTGGCATATCAGGTACCATGTTGTATAGTGTGGCAAAGGCTGTGAGATTGGAGGAACAACAAAATCTACACATGTGTTAAGGTGGGAGTGAACTCACTTCCAGCTCAATGCATTGCACTGGTCCCACAGGGAAAATAATAGCAACTTTGGCATCTTATGACTCAAAATAGGTCCTGGTGGCCCTCAGACCTAATGGCCAGCAGGTTCTGTCAAGATCAGTACCATCAGAAACCTAGTTATTTAGGACTCCTGATGTCTCCCAAGCCGGAACTGAGAGAAATGTTATAAAGACAATAGTGCAACCACCATGCAGGATCACAGGAGGTAGAGTGCTGAGCCAGGAGGTGGGCTCTGGAGACCGTGGTGGGGGCTTACTACAAGAATTCAGATCTGAAACTTGCTAGAAGGAGTGGCGCAAGTGACTGCAAATAAAAAACTGTACCAACTGCAGTAAGTAAAACTGAATTGTAGACTTGTGGGTGACACAGCTTAGAAACCTGCCCCAAGGAGAAGAATCTGATAACCAAAAATACAATGAACAAGAGCAGAAGACGAGACAAAGGCACAATGAATATTGCTGAAGACTCCCCTACAAAGAAGCAAAGCCCTTGCCAACCTCAGAATTAACTGAGGACTACATCGAAGAAATGGGGGAAACAGAATTCAGATATCTTGTTATAAAGCTTATTATCAACAATGAGAAGCACATGCAAGAACTTTAGGACTATGTCACACAGCAAATAGAAATGCTGGTACAAAATCAAGCCAAATTATTGGAAATGAAGGACACAATAGAGCAAATCAAAAATTCAATGGAAAGTCTCAATAATAGAATGAAGGAAGCAGAAGAATCTAAGAAATGGAAGATACTTCTTGTCACAATGGAGAAATAATCAAAAAGATAAAAGAAGAACTGAGTTAAACTAGACAGAAAAACAAGAAACGTTTTCAAGTATTAAGAGACACTATTAAAAGGCCAAATACATAAGTTAATGGAGTTCCAGAAGGTGCAGAAAGAGAAGCTGGGATTAAATGTGTGTTCAATGAATTAATAAGGGAAAATTTCAATAATCTGGAGAAAGAATTGAGGAACAGAAGACAGGAGGAGCACAGAACACCCAACAGGGTTGACCAAAAGTCATCTTCACCATGATAATCAAGTTCTCTTCAATTGGATATAAGGAAAAGATCCTTAAGTGTGCACATGAATATCAACTGACATATAAAGGAATGCCAATTAAACACACAGGAGACCTCTCACAGGAAATGCTACAGGCCAAAAGAGAATGGAGTAACATATTCCAGGTTCTGTAAGCAAAAAATTGTCAACCCAGGATAGCGTACCCAGCAAAGCTTTCCTTTGTCTTTGAAAGTTAAACAAATTCTTCCACAATAAAGAAAAATTATAAGAATATACCTGTTCCAGGCCTGCCCTACAAAGGATACTTAAAGATGTTCTCTTGCAAGAGAAAAGGGATAGCACCCATCAAAACCAAAGGCAAATGTGAAGAACATCCCAGTAAAAGTAACAACAGAAATCTGAATTAGTGAACAACCCATTGCTAAATGACAAGGACAAATTACCACCTATTTATACTAATCCTAAGTGTAAATGACCTATACCCATCAATAAAACATCATAGAATAGTAGACCAAATTAAAAACACAAAACCCATCTACCTGTTGCCTACAGGAGATACACCTCAACAACAAAGATCAGAGAAAACTGCATCTCATGGATTTTGATAATTTTTTAAAATTTCTTCAAAATGCTTTCTTCTCATTAGGTTCTTGAGGGACTCAAAGACTACATAGTAGCATCATTTCTTTAAGAGAGTTCTTGATTTCCTTTTTCATTTCTTCGGTGATACATTAGTCATTCAGTAGCATGTTTAACCCCATGACATTATAAGTTTTTATTTTTTCTTCCTGTCATTGATTTTGTTTTGGGGCTCTTCATTTAAGGGGATGTATAGTAACTTTGTAATGGAGACTATCATATCCAGTGGCATGTTGTTTAGCTTCATGGCATTATAAATTTATGCTTTTCTTTTTGTTTCTGGTTTTATTTTGTGGCTTTTTGCCTGGGGGGTTTGTAGTCACTGTGTGGTAGAGACTGACATGTCCAGATATGAGGATACAGTGCAGTGTGCATTTCTAATTCCAGAAGATGGACTCCCAGTGAAACTGTTTTATGTATCTTGACAATGGGATGCTGGACTCTGCTGTTGTCCATGCCCACAGTGATGGACTTATGACTGCTTACGAGCAACTATGCTGTTGTAATTATATGGGAGAACTCAGTGGGGGGTGGGGGGCCTAGAGGAAGGAATAGGGGAAATTCCTGGGCTGATGAAACTATATCATGAAGTGATAATAATATGATTATGATAATAATAATAATAATAAAGGTATAAAAGATCCATCACTTTTGATCCACTTTAAAAACTCGTCTATTTGGGCCTGGCTCTGTGGCCTAGCAGCTAAAGTCCTTGCCTTGAACACTCCTGGATCCCATATGGATGCCAGTTCTAATCCCAGCAGCTCCACTTCCCATCCAGCTCCCTGCTTGTGGCCTGGGAAAGCAGTCGAGGACGGCCCAGAGCACTGGGACCCTGCACCCATGTGGGAGACCCAGAAAGAAGTTCCTGGCTCCTGGCTTCAGATTGGTGCAATACTGGCCATTGTGGTCACTTGGGGAGTGAACCATCAGATGCAAGGTCTTCCTCTCTGTCTCTCCTTCTCTGTGTATATCTGCCTTTCCAATAAAAATAAATAAATCTTTAAAAAAAACTCATCATATTTTACATATTGACAATGTTGGGGTGAATCGTCCATTAGCAGCAATAATATCCAGTGGTGTGCTGTTATGCATCTTTTCCTAAAAGTGAAATTGAAATTGACCACAATTGGATTATTTCAACCATAGAAATTGTCAGATGCAAGTTACTTTTTTCTTTATTGTTGGTTCATTGTAGTCACAGTAGTAGTGGAGATGTTATTACTAGTGAAGATTAAACTTGTATCTCTAGTGAAATAACATCAAAAGTCGAAGAAATATCTTCCAAAACTTGAAAGGTTTCATCTGATTCTACCAAGTAATTTCTTGTGTAATTTAGTGAATAAATAAAGCCCCAGTAAATGCCTTCCCTCATTTTTGTCCTACTCATTAACAGAGAAGAAAATACTAACATTTACTCAAACTATACTTGTCCATCCATCATGACTAAGTTTTGGGTACAGAAGCCAGGATTAAGTAAAAATCAAAGAAAGCTTTCATTCTTTTTGAGGTAACAGGCTACATACACTTTAAAACGGCATCATCAATTTTGCCATTATTTGTGAAATGTTCTCTACATATCCTTTTAGATCAGTACATTTATATTAAGTGTATATAAATGTATGTTTGCGTCCTCCTCCTTCAGAGATATTTCACCCACATATATAATATTTACCCATCTATACTGTCATTTATATCTCTGTTCTGTTTAATTTTTCTGCTTTTCTCAATAATGTTAATTATTAATATTCGGTCATCCAAACCATCAGTCAGTTGAATGGAGAGGTTAGTATTGCTGGTAAATTCTCACACATTTCTTTTTTTTTTATTTTTTTTTATTTTTTATTTTTTTTAGGCTCTCTTTCTCACACTATTTATTGACCTGTTATTTCTTTTTTTTTTTTTCTTTTTTTTTTTTATTGTTAATTATTTTGCATTATGTGACAGTTTCATAGGCTCTGGGTATCCCCCCCTCCCTCCCCCTCCCCTCCCTCCCCTCCCCTCCCCCCGGTGGATTCCTCCACCTTGATGCAGTATTACAGTTCAAATTCAATCAAGATTCTTTCATTGCAAACATATACCAAGCATAGAGTCCAGCTACTTATTGTCCAGATTGGTTGAACAGCTTCTTGGGGAGACCTTTTCTGGTCTGAAGTTTGAGCTGGCAGAATATCATCACAGTCAATTAAGAGTCCCAATATAACATCAACAGCAATTTGCAATGTTATGGAGTTGACATGGTTTTGAGTAACCAGTGTATTAAAAAGAAAAAAAATAAATAAAAAAAAAAAAAAAAAAAGGAAAACAAGTCCTAGCCATAACCTATGATTAGCTCATTGACATTTCAATTTAGTTCATATACAGGACCGGCTGCTCTATACCTTAAAATGGCCATAAGGCAGCATTCAGCTGTTTCGTGTCCATTTCATCTTAGTATTTAGCCAGTTGTTGTGTTGAAGTAAAATTTTGCTGATCTTGGCAGATTTTAGGATAATCCAGACTGGCTTGTAACTCTAACAAGATATATGTCAACATTTTAGGTGCAGAACATTTTTTTTTTTTGGGGGGGGGGTGCAGGAAAATCCTCAACACCATGGTGAGGAGTAAAACTAATCTTTGTGACCCACCCAGCGAGGCATGAGCCAATCCATGCCAGCTCTTTCCTGTCAGATTTCAAGTTCTACTTTCTGTTGTTTATTTATTTTAGGTTTTTTTTTTTTTTTTTTTTAGTTTGTATGATTGTTTGTTTGCTGTGAGGGGTTTTCGAAGCGATCCCGATGGTCATTGCGAGGGAGGGGGGGTCCAGAGGTGGAGCCAGGCTCGGACCAGAGAAAGCTCTCCTCCCTGGTCCCGAAGGACGTTTATTGTTCTTCTGTTTCTGCAGACCACTCAGGGCTTCTGGTTGTCTTTCCGATGACGTTGGTTTCTGCACGGTAGTGTTTGGACTTCTTCCATCCCCTGTGGAAGCTCCGGTTGGGGGTGGGTGACCTCAGAGTACTCGGCCTCCGAGGGCATCCAATTCCCTGTGGCCTCCTTGGCAGTTGGGATATAGTCCTTGTTGCTCGTATTAATAGTTTGTGGTGAAGGTCTGGGAGTCTTCATGGTTGGGATCCAAGCTTCCTCCTTACCACCTGCTCCACTCTGGAGTGCTCCCCTGCTCCACGCACATGACCTCCTGTTAAGAGGTTGTCAGGATCGCACCCGATTCCCCCCTCATGCATTGGTATAGTAGTTTTAGTGTTGTTTAGTGCCGCTTTGAGTCTGTTATCTATGAATTACCAGATTTGATCTTGATAGGCTATATTGTACTTTTTTCTCACTCTTTTTATGGTCCTGAAAGATTTCCCTGCACTCCCCCCCCATTACAGGTTAACATAGCGTATTGAGGGTATAGTAGGTTTTACAGATTTTCGATGTAGATCTTAAGTATTCTGACATTAATTGTTGGTTTATAGATTATATCGCCTTATCTTATTGCATTGGATACAGGTTGTTAGAGATTGCACTAATATTACAATATACAGGTACTATTTTCCAAGTTGTTCTCTTTTCATCTCAGATTAAGGCAAACATGTGGTATTTAACCTTTTGGGATTGGTTCATTTCTCTTAGCATGATGGATTCCAGTCGGGCCCATTTGTCCACAAAGAATTGCATTTCGTTTTTTTTAATAGCTGAGTAGTATTCCATGGAGTAGATGAACCATAGCTTTCTTAGCCAGTCTTCCACTGATGGGCATTTTGGCTGCTTCCAGGTTTTTGCGATCGTAGATTGTGCTGCTATGAACATAGGCGTGCATGTTGGTTTCTTGAGTAGAAGATGTTTTGGATATATCCCAAGGAGTGCTATTGCTGGATCATATGGTATGTTGATTTTCAGTTGTTTGAGTATTCGCCAAACTGATTCCCATAGAGGCTGTACAAGTCTGCACTCCCACCAGCAGTGGAGAAGGGTTCCCTTTTCCCCACAGCCTCGCCAGCAAGTGTTGGTGGTATTATGTATGTGTGCCATCCTTACTGGAGTTAGGTGGTACCTCATTGTTGTCTTCATTTGGATTTCCCTTATTGCCAGGGAACTTGAGCATTTTTTCATATGCTTGTTTGCCATTTGGGTTTGTTCTTTTGTGAAGTGTTTGCCCATTTCCCGTGCCCATTTCTTGAGCAGTTTGTTTGTTCTGGTGTTTTGGTTTCTCTGGAGATCTTTGTATATTCTGGAGATTAGCCCTCTATCACCTATGTCGTGTGCGAAGATCTTCTCCCATTCTGTGGGTTGCCTTTTTACTTTATTGATTGTTTCTCTAGCTGTACAGAAGCTTTTTAGTTTGATGAGGTCCCAATTGTTTATTTTGGTCTCGATTTCTACTGCATTTGGAGTCTTTTTTAGGAAGTGAGGGCCTACCCCTAAGTGTTGCAGTGTGTTTCCAACATTTTCTTCCAAAAGTTTGAAGGTTTCTGGATGTAGGTTTAGGTCTTTTATCCATTTAGATTCGATCTTGGTGTATGGTGAGAGATGTGGGTCTATCTTTTTGTTTCTGCAGGCTATTAACCAGTTGTCCCAACAGCATTTATTGAACAGACCTTTCCATTTGCTTGGGTTGTTGTCTGTCTTTTTGTCGAAGATTAATTGACTGTATCTGTGTGGGTTTCCATCTGTTGTTTCTATTCTGCTCCACTGATCTTCCTCTCTATCTTTGTGCCAGTACCAGGCTGTTTTGATGACCACTGCCCTATAGTATGTCCATAGATCCGGTACTGTGATTCCCCCTGTTAAGTGCCTGTTCTTCAGAGTGGTTCTGGCTATTCGTGGTTTTTTGTGTTTCCAGATGAATCTGTGTATCATTTTTTCCAGTTCGATGAAGAATGCTGTGGGTAATTTGATTGGGATTGCATTGAATGTATATATTGCTTTTGGTAGTATAGACATTTTGATGATATTAATTTTGCCTATCCAGGAGCATGGGATGTTGTTCCATCTTTCGAGGTCTTGTTCTATTTGATTTTTGAGTGTTTTGTAATTTTCTTCATAAAGGTCATCTACGCTTTTGGTTAAATTTATTCCCAGATATTTCATGCTTTTCTCTGTTATTTTGAATGGTAGCTTGTTGGTTAGATCTTCTTCCATCTTGCGGCCATTTGCATACACCATGGCTATTGATTTTTGTTCATTTATCTTGTATCCTGCCACTCTGCCAAATTCTCGTATGAGTTCTAGGAGTCTTTGTATTGAGTTTTTTGGTTCTTCTATGTAGAGAATCATGTCGTCTGCGAATAGTGAAAGCTTGACTTCTTCATTTCCAATTTGGATTCCTTTGATTTCTTTGTCTTGTCTTATGGCTTCTGCAAGTACCTCTAGGACTATATTGAATAGCAGTGGTGATAGTGGGCAGCCTTGTCTTGTTCCAGATCTCAGTGGGAAGGGATCCAGTTTTTCTCCATTCAGTATGATGCTGGCATTGGGTTTTTCATATATTGCTTTGATTATGTTGTGGATTGTTCCTTCTATCCCCACCCTGGTTAGGGTTTTTAACATGAAGGGGTGTTGAATTTTGTCGAAGGCTTTTTCTGCATCTATTGATACTATTATATGGTTTTTGTTTTTCAGTTTTTGGATGTGATGTATCACATTTATGGATTTTCTTATGTTGAACCATCCCTGCATTCCCTGGATGAAACCTACTTGGTCTGGGTGGATGATCTGTCTGATGTTTTTTTGTATTCTATTGGCTAGGATTTTGTTGAGAATCTTAGCGTCAACGTTCATCAGGGAATTCTCACACATTTCTAACATTATTGTTTGGAGAACCAATGCATCAAGTGCTTGTTTCTGTGAGGATTTCTTTTTAAGAGGATTGTGGACATGTGCTAGTAAAATTTCTTGGGATGTTTTTCCATCCAGAATAGCCATACACTCCACCTATTTCCTGCCCAGTCAGCAGTGTTTCTGCATACGGGAAAAACATGGAAAGAGGACGTGTACAGGTGGCTTTAAAAACGGCAGAAGACAACATAGGAGAACTTTTCATTAGCTAAAAAAATTTTTTAAACCTGGCCAAGTAGACTTTCTGGGATTACAGATCAAAGTGTATACCCATGGGCCATGATTTTATTAAAAATTATTTTAGTGACTTCAGGAATAGTTCTAGATTTTGTGGAACCTGAAGGTAATTTTATTTTAAAAATGGAACACTATCACATACAGATATGAAGGTTCAATGTAATGTGCATATCTACTTAACAAATCAAAGATGGGCTCCCAGTGAAACTGCTGAATGTGTCTTGATAAATGAGGCTGGACCCTCTGCCTTTATGTGTGCCTGCAGTGTCAGGATACACTTTAGCTGAGTGAAGGACTATACTGTTGTGATTACATGAGGGAAATCAGTGGGGGAGTGGGGGAGTTCTGGGGGAGAAGGGAAGGGAAATCCAGAGCCAATGGAACTGTATCATGGAATAATAAAATAAGTGAACAATTAAATATTTTAAAAACTGGAATATATACAAATGTATAAAATATTATGTTACGTGAGATCATTGATTTAAAATAAAAAATACAAGAAATACACATTTTATAGAACTGACACAAATACTGAGAAAAGAAACCAATGATTTACAGTGCCTTTTTACATAAAGACAATTTTGTATTAACATCTTCTATACTAAAAAGACATAAATTCCTCTTTCTTGTGAGATGATTATTAAAAGTGTTTTTGTTATTGAAAATCTGCAAATTTTTAGGCTTGTTGTAAAGTTAAGCAATCCTCTCCGGGCTTAGGATTCCATAGGATGTCACATTCTTTTGGATATATGTTATGATTGTAAATGCTTCTTGAGTTGATGATGCTTATTAACTAATGTGTCACTGCTGTGTCTGTTGTAATGATAAAAGTTTTATGGTACTTTTGTCAAGAAAATCAGCACAGCTATATTTCAGCCAAGGTAAGCAATCCTGTTTGGACAATATACAGTTTGGAGGTGAAAAGGAAGAGAGCCAGAGGTCTCAGAGCCATCAAGAAATTGTTAAGAGCTCCAAGACAAGCAGTCACGGGAAGGTCACCCAATGGATCACTAAGTGTATGGGAGGAGGCTAACAGAGGGCTTATAACACCAGGAAAGGCCACGTGTGACTCTTAGCTCTGCCACTACCACACGGAACCTTGTTAGCTGTCACCTGACATCTATCAAAGGACTCTGAACCACATATATCCCACCACATATATCCCACTGGAACAAACCAGCATTGGGACCCTTCTTAGCCTTTGGCTTTTCCTACATCATCCAACACAAAGGGAAGTGTGGTAGAGGGGAAGCTGGAGTAGTTAGTATAAGCAATTGTGAAAACATAATTTGTAATTTTGACATCTTTGAGGCCTCCCGCTGCCTACAGTAGCATGAACAGGATTGGAGAGGGAGGTGACATGCAATTGAGAAAATAAGAAATGAGACAGGCAAGAGATAAAGACAGACACAGAAGCAGATGGCCAGAGGGAAGCCCCTTTCTGTGGGAAAGGGAGGTAAATGCAGAAGGCTCTCTGCCTTAACCTTTCATTGGACTACTTGGAGAGTCGAATTGCAGAAATTGATGAGATACTAGTATTGATAGCCATGCCTTCTATTTATGTTAACCAGCTGCTTGATGATCAGAAAGCAGCAGATGTAACCCAAGTATAGAAGTCAGTACATGGCTATCTCAAGGATACCTTAAAGCACAATGTTCTGTGGCCTTGGACCATTGGCCAATTGTGGACCCTTGCCCATAGTTCTCAACCTTGGCCTCAGACTTTTGCCCACCTGCAGACCATTGCTTGTTGCCTACAGAGTTTGACCTTGGTATCTGGAGCCAGCAGTCTGTGAGCTGAATACTCCAGACATGGTCACTGCTGTTCTTCCTTATCAAGTCATATTGGTTGTTCCTTCCTTTTACTAACTGCCTGTGGGAGAGGCCCTCCCAGGGCCTTATGTTGGGCTGCAAAAGTAAGAGTCCCAGAAGGTCAACTTTTATCAGCTTAGAAGTGGGTATCTCCTGGCAGGGCTGGGGTGCCTCCTACATAGCCATGGTAACTACAGACAAAGGCAGAAATGGAGGCTGACTGGAAGGGCCTTTGCACTCCCATACCCTTACAACAACATCTTTTTGTCTGGTCTTATTTGTCTTAACAGTTACAGAAAAGGAATGTTCTTGCCCTTGGTTGACTGGAAAGAGCCTCCAAGATCACTGCATTCATTTGTCAATTGTGTAAAACTTCCCCCTAAAAGCTGGTGGGCAGTGGAGAGACTATGCCATTGTACTATTCATACATATGCTCAGTCTTGCAAACTTTGGCATGAGATAACCACTTAAAGAAATAAAACTTCTGGGCAAACACTTCACAAAGGAACAAACCCAAATGGCAAATAAACATATGAAAAAATGCTCAAGTTCCCTGGCAATACGGGAAATCCAAATTAAAACATCAATGAGGTACCACCTAAAGCCAGTAAGACTGGCCCACATGAATAAAAGCACCAACAACACTTGTTGGCGAGGTTGCGGGGAAAAGGGAACCCTACTCCACTGCTGGTGGGGCTGCAGGCTGGTACAGCCTCTATGGAAATCAATATGGAGAACATTCAAACAACTCAAATTCAACATACCGTATGACCCAGCAATAGCACTCCTAGGAATACATCCAGAACACTTGTTTTATGAGAAACCAACATGCACTCCTATGCTCATAGCAGCACAATCAGTAATTGCAAAAACATGGAAGCAGCCAAAATGCCCATCAGCAGAGGATTGGATAAGAAAGCTATGGTTCATCTACTCCATGGAATACTACTCAGCTATTAAAAAAAACAAAATGCAGTTCTTTGTGGCCAAATGGGCCAAACTGGAAACCATAATGCTAAGGGAAATGAGCCAATCACAAAAGGTTAAATACCACATGTTTGCCTTAATTTAAGATGATATGATCTTATGTATAACATGTTATGTTTTGAATGTTATAGGTTGTGTATAAACTAAAATTGAAATGTCAATGAGGTGGTCACAGAAGGTGGCTGGGACCTCGTATTTACTTTCAACATATTGGTTACTCATTACTATGTCAATTAATTCCATGGTGATGTAAATTTTTGCTGATGGTATGTTGGAGCTTTTAATTGATCGGGATGATACTCTGCTGGCTCTGTCTTCAGACCAGAGAGGGTATACCTAAGAAGCCGTTGAACTTGACTGGACAATAAGATGCTGGACTCTATGTTTGGTATATGCTTGCAATGGGGGAATCTCAACTGAACTTGAACTGTGGTTATGCAACAAGGTGGAGGAATCCACCATGGTGGGAGGGTTTGGGGAGGGGTGGGGAGAATCCCAGTACCTATGAAACTGTGTCACATAATACAATGTAATTAATGAATTTAAAATAAACTTAAAAAAAAAGAAAATATGGGGGAAAAAAAATTTAAAAAAAGAAATAAAACTTCTCTTACAAATGTGTTGATTTGAAAGTCAGTGTTGTATAGAGAGATCTTTCATCTGCTAACTTACTTCCCAGATGACCACAATGAGCAGGTTTGGGTCAGACCAGAGCCAGGAACTTCACCTGGACCCAGAATCTCAGGCTTTCTTTTACTGCTTTTCTGAGATCCTTAGCAGGGAGCTGGGTTGATAGATAGGAAGTAGAGAAGCCAGGGCTCACATGGGATACTAGCAGGTGGCAGCTGTACTGGTCATGTATCAACACTAGCCCCATTAAATTAAGTACAGGAGGGCTCGGCACTGTGGCCTAGTGGCTAAGGTCCTCGCCTTGATCCCATATGGCTGCTGGTTCTAATCCCAGCAGCTCCCTATCTCTCCTCCTCTCAGTATATCTGACTTTGTAATAAAAATAAAATAAATCTAAAAAAAAAAAATAAATAAATAAATTAAGTACAGGAGAACCTTGCTTGCGTGAGAAACATTATATTTATGGGTTTTTTTTTTTTTAGTTTTGTGTCATTTGAATAAATGCTGGCAGTTTCAGGGCTTACTTTAAAAGGTTGTATTTTACCATATTACTGTCCCTCTCTCTTCTTATTCCCTATAATACATTTTCTTTCCTGTGTCAGGCCTATGGTTTCCAGTTTTAACTGTAAGATATAATCTTACAATCTAAAGCACTTTGCCTCCTACTTCTAAGGCACACCTCCAAATATCCAAATACCAAGAAACAACTTGGATTATTCTGATGCATAGGGCTACGAACTGAAATATCAAGCCTAAACTAAGGAGAGTTTTTGCTCTCGAAGCACCCACAGCTTCATTCATGCAGTAGAGTTTAGAAAATGGAACCAGAGTCAGGCCACTGTACACCCTGGTCTGTCTATAAGCCTTGTAGCTTTATCTACTTGGAGGATGGGCCTTTAACCCAGGTGCCTAGACTTCTAAAACACCGTTGATTCTGGTTTATCTGTTGGCAAACTACATTCAACCTTACTTAACCACAGGAAACATGATTTACTGCCTTTGTCCTTTTGAACTGCTATAACAGAAATCCCTTAAACTGGGTAGCTTTTAAATAGGAGGAATTTATTCTGGAGGTTAGGAAGTGTGTGGTCCTGCCACCTTATTGCCCAGGGACGGTCTGTTTGCCTAAAGATTATGGGAGGTTGCCTTTTCCATGTTTGCTCCTATGTCTGAAGTAGCAGGGCATGTTGCTGGAGTTTTTAGAAGGGGATGTTCAACTTCTCCATGAAGTGTCCCCTCATGACCTGGTCACCACAAAGGTCCTGACTCCTAACACTATAACACTATAACCTTAAAAGTTAGGATTTCAGCATATGATTTTTTTGTGTGGGATGTGGGGTATAAGTATTCAGATCATAGTTGTTACTAAATCCCATGTATTACAAATCAAGTAGCAGTCCTATCTCTTATCCAGAGTGAAAGGGAAGGTCAGTGTTGATCAATGTATTTCCTCATACATTGGAGATTATTTGAAGCAGAAATTTTGTTCTATTTTCACATTATATTTTAACTTTATCCTGGTTGGAATGGTTCCAGTCGATCTCTGTTGGTGGATGGGAACAACTGGACACAGAAAACTACTGAATAGGATCAACACTTTCTCTTGGCACCTGGTGTGTCGGATACATCTTTTTTCTTTAATGATTCATTCTGGAATACTTACTCTGACTTTGACCTTGATGAGGTTAAAAGTTAGCTCAGGGAGTTCTTCGGTGGGAAGAAGGGAAGCCACATTATCCTGCTTGTTTTCCCTTGGGCCAGGGCATGAGGTGGATAGGGTGACAGTACGAGCTGAGTCTCATCCTACAAGAAGGTGATAAAAAGGAAAAATATCATCATGTCTTTTTCCTTGTAAAACCATGTGCTAATTGTTACTAGAGGAAGTTTGATGTTGCATACAAATACAGGCCCTGAAGCATTGTTAGTCACTGCCTGAATTTGCTCACTTCAGTGAGGACAATAACACCACCTTTTCTTTATTTATTTCCTGTCTTTCAAGAGATGATTCCCCTCATCAGACATTTACTGGAAGTTTGTGTAAAAAGGCATGGAAAATGCTTTTTTCTTTATTTTACTCTTTCTGACAGTATAGTTGTTCCATAACCTCTTCCAATGGGATTAGTAGGGATATTGCATATAATAATGAGAAAAATGCATGAATTGTTTAATGCACGTTATATTTTGTTGCTATTTTTCTTGAAATTTAAATCACTTCTGTCACCAGTGGGAGCTACTAAAGTTTGTTTTTGGATCATTAAGCCTTAATCCCAAAAGCCTTTTCTTGCTTTGTTCCCTTGCTCTCTGGAAGGACAAGATGCTCATAGCTCAGCTGGTAGATTTCCTGTCCTACATCAGGAACCACCATTTTTTCCCAAAGGGCCTTGATCCCTTGCAGTGTAGAATGGTAGAGAATTATCTAGATACATACTGTCTTTGTTATTGAGATGTCATTGCCAGGCACATTCATAGGCAGAAATATATGTTGGAAATAAATGTTTTCTAAGAGATAAAATTATCATGAGTTTATGCAAATATTAATATGAATCATATTTGGAGTTGTCTTAGCTTGGACTGCCGTAACAAAGTAACATAAGTAAGGTGGCTTAAACAACAGACATTTATTTTGTCAATCTTGGAGGCTAGAAGTCCACAATCAGGGCACCAGCATCATCAGAGGCTGCTAAGGGTTTCTTCCTGGCTTGTAGATTGTCACTTTCTTGCTCTGGCCTCTTATGGGCTTTGCTCAATCCATGCACAAGAAACGGGTTAGGGAGAAAGATCATCTGTCTTCCTGTTCTTACTGGAGCATTAATTTTGTTACGAGGGTCCCACCCTCGTGATTTAACGTAGCTCTGATTGCATCTAACAGGCTCTGTATTTCTCATTGTTGGGTAGAGTCTCCATACAGGAATGTGGAGGTTATAAGCCTTCAGTCGAAAGGAGAGTTATAGGAGCATTGCTGACTTTATCAATTTGAAATGAGAATCTAATTCCCTTACAGCAAGAATCCTGGTTCTCAATGATACTAGCATCATCACTAATTTGCTATAGTGAAATCATTCTGCTTTTCACATACTTTCCCATTCCCCTCCTGCTTTTGATCATGTGACGACTCTGTGCTTTTATGGCATTCAGCCACTTACACACCATTTCCTCTGATACCCTGCTGCAGTCCAAAGCCTGTTATCTGGAAGACTGCTTAGGAATTGTTCGTGGAAACAGTATTCTCCGAGTTCTTGCACTATTCTTTTAAGATTTTGGCTTTTGTATTTGAATATCAGTTTCAATTGGTACAAAGTCTTTTCTCAAATGCCTGCAACAACCAGGGCTGGGTGAAGTCAAAGCCAGGAGCCTAGGACTCATTCTAAGTCTTCCACATGGTGACAGGAACCCAAGCACTTGAGCTGGCACCACAGCCTCACAGGGTACGCATGGATTGGAAACTGATTGGAAACAGCCTAGACAGGATTTGGTGAGGGCATCTCTTAACACTGTTACACTGAAGATCAAGTTTCCAACACAAACCTATGGGGGACACTTCTGTACCAGGGCAGAAGGCTCTTCTGGCTCCTAGCTACAGAGATGCATCTGCAGCCATTCTGGTACAAAGCATGTTTCTGTTCTGAACTAACATGAGATGTACTGCAGACCTCTAGCACTAACCCACATCCTGGAGTCTGCTGAAGATCTTTTTTTGTTAAGTCAAGGAGTGGAATAAACAAGATCCCAAAAGATAAATGCCATGCATTTTCTCTGATATTTGGCAGAGTACAAACAATATAAGAAAATAAAATGATCAGGTTGAGATGTGATTGTCATTTTTAGCCTGTATTTATACCCCTGTGAAACTGTGCTCTTCCTACTTTCTATGTGTTGAGTATTATGGTTAAAGGTGAATTACTGGCTTACTTAACTAAGCATAATGATTTTCATCTGGGACCATTTTGTTGCAAATGACAAGATTTCATTGCCACTTATGGCTGACTAGTATTTCATCAAGTAGCTGTACCACAATTTCTTTATCCATTCTTCTGTTGATGGACTTGACTATGTCTTTTCTATGGTGAATTGTGGTGCTATAAATATAGGATTGCAGGTTGCTTTCTCAAATGCAAATTTTATTTCCTCTGGTTGTATTTCTGAGAGTGCGATGGCTGGGTAGATCAATTCTCAGTTGTCTTATAAATATTTATTTGGTTTCTAAAAAGTTAAAAAGGATGTGTTCATGGGGCAGGTGTCTGACTTAGAGACTATAAACTCCAGTAAGTGCTTGTGTCCCTTATCAGAGTACCTGGACTCAATCTCCTGCTCCACTTTGACTCATTCCTCTTGTTAATCAGTCCCTGTGAGACAGAAGTGATGGATCAAGTAGCTGGGTTCCTGTTACCCATGTAGGCTACTTTAATTGAGTTCCCAGTTCTGAACTTTTGCTTTGCCCAGCCATGGCTATTGTGTGCATTTATACAGGGAACTAATGGATGTGAATTTTCTATTGCCCAAATAAGTAAACTTAACATACTTTATAAACACAGTTCATAAATACTATGCTGAAATGGTCTATGTTGAGAATAAAGACTAAACAAAGTAGAATGGAATATAAACTTAGTACAAGGGCAAATCTAGTTTGTAATTTCATAATTATTTGTTCCATCTTCCTCCAAAACACTTATTAGTTTTATGAAGGGAGTATAGAACTTGACCAGGGAATAGAAGAATGTAGCGAAATTATAGTTCTACTTTAGCAACAATGATACCCTCTGTTGCATTTGAGCATGTGCAAATTCTCTGACCATGCAGCTTAAACAAGTCATGCTTGCCATGCTTTTTATCCTCATTTCCCTTTTTCTATTTCTGTTGCTTTTGTTATGTTTGAATGTAAACTTACAGATGGCAGAGAGGTGTTTGCATATTTCTCTATTAATCAGATAAGGCATTAACACACTATCAATGTGCCAGACCCTATGTTGGCATGACATATTAATTAGGGAGTGGAGATGTGGGAGGTTATTTGAGTTCTCTTCTCCCTTCATTGTTTAAGCCTAGAGGGCTGATGACTAAAAGCTTTAATGAGATATTGAAAACAACTCTATTCACTTCTATGATTATCTGATCATTTAGAGAATGAAGAGGAAAGGATAATATTGATGAAATGTCTATAGTAATCACATATTAAAAATTCCCTAAATCAGTTAAAAGAAGATCTTATCCCATTTGGAGTTCAAGTTGTACCTACCACTGAGATTCGTGCAAAAAAAAAAATCAATGTTCTGATATAGTAGGCATCCTTAATATATGTTTGTGCATTTAGTTATCATGAGAGTAGGCAGACTGCAAAATGTAGGAGAAAGGAATAAAATAAAGAGCCAGAAGGCAGCCAGCTCTCTTTGAAATATTTTCATCCTGGTGCAGTGTTATGGACTCATTCCTGCGATTTATGAAAAGAGCAATTAAAAAATCTTGACCTTGGAACAACAAAGACTGCTTCTCTGTCAGGACGTAGATATCTTTAGATGTCAGGCTATAGAGCAAGAATATTTCTCCTTCCTGTGCTCAAATATAGCTCTTTGAGCTTGGAAATATCAGCATCACGTCCTCTGGAATGACCTTGGATTTTGGTATGGTTTCAAAGTTAAAACAGACTCAAATAACTTTACAGACAGGAGAACTCCAAGAGTAAGTTAGAGCAGGGAGAGTAGGTAAGATTCTGAGTACTAAGTGTGACTGCAGAGCAATTGCCATATGTGTGACACAGGCTTGGACATAAGCAGACTTTGGTAGGAGGTACTTTGTATGGAGACCCAGCTCTCTAAAACAAAAGTTACTGCTCTTGACATGAAATCACATTGGTGGGATTGAAGACATTTGATGCCCTACAAAAAGGAATTGTGGAAGGAATTGTAGAAAGATATAGTCAATGGTTCTGATTTCATGGCTTGTCAGTTTTGTTTCTTCTACTACTTCTTATGTATTCAGATAATGTGAACACTTGAAATACCACATGGTTCCTTCCAACACAAACTCTTTATTCCCATCCTGGAGCCAGTGCACTGTCTTTACTCTTGGAAGCTTTTGAAAGTAAAGTCGCCCTTTTTGCCTTCAAGAAATGATAAAGCAGCATCCTGCTAGCTAATCATGTGAGTCTGATTTGAATCTGCTGCCAGTATTTATTAAGAAAGCAAAGAGGACAATAGGAGAAAGGAAGAGAGCAGAAGCATCAAGAAGCCAGGGCAAGCAAACCAGACTGGGAATTGTGAGTAGTAGGTAGGATAAACAAATGGGGAAGACAGTAGCCCCCAAATGCTGGGAATGGTTCTGGAACATTTGTCCAAGAATTCAGTTAGAGGTTGGGAGAGAGAAAGAGAAAAGAGAGGCAACTGACTAGCAACTCTTAGGTTAGTGAACCAAAGACCAAAGCAGCCACACTGGGAGGGATACAAACTAAAAATTACAAAGTGCACGCACACACACACACACACAAGTCAAAATGTAGTGTGTCGAGGGCCCGGTGGCTTGGCCTAGCAGCTAAAGTCCTTGCCTTGAACGCCCCGGGATCCCATATGGGTGCCGGTTCTAATCCCAGAGCTCCACTTCTCATCCAGCTCCCTGCTTGTGGCCTGGGAAAGCAGTTGAGGACAGCCCAAAAGCTTTGGGACCCTGCACCCGCGTCGGAGACCTGGAAGAGGTTCCTGGTTCCCGGCATCGGATTGGCGTGCATTTGTCCGTTGCGGCTCACTTGGGGAGTGAAACATCGGATGGAAGATCTTCCTCTCTGTTTCTCCTCCTCTCTGTATATTCAGCTTTCCAATAATAATAAATCTTTTTTTAAAAATGTAGTGCGTCGAAACCATAGTAGTTTTTTTTTCCTTGCCGGTTTATGGTGGACTTCCAGGCCCTGATGATCTTAGCTGGCTCTGGTTGGTCCCAGGGCGCCTCACCGTCGCTTGTAGACCTGGAATGAGCTGTTAGGTTGACTGGGTCTAGTGGTTCTAGGAGACCATTAACCAGAGTGACTTCTGCACACATCTCTAACTCCCCTCAGTAGACCAACTCTGAAATGTTCTCATGGCAAAGACGGAGCTTCAGGAGAGGAAAAAGAAATGGATATGTATTTTCTTCAAGTGTGCCTTTCAGTCAGTTTTGTGATGCCCACTGGTGAAAGTGTGTCACATAGGCAAGTCCACCCATATCACAGGAAGTCACTTTCAGAGCACAGTTAGAGGGAGATGGCATCACCCAGTGCCATTGACTGTTCCCTCCTTGCGCATCAGACAGTCTCTCATCATGTGCACTCATGGCCTGCCCTGGGTTTCCCTACCATTCACAGGCCAGCCATAGGAGGAAGCTGAGTTTAATTGGTGCTTCCTGCTCACACTAAGCCTCAGCCCATGATGTTTAAGATTCTGGTTACGATATTTTAATTAAAACACCATAGCCAATAATTAAACTAGTGTGCTAATGCTAAAATCTTCCAAATAATTTTAAATGATTTATTTACTTTTACTCAAAAGGAAGAATTATAGAGAGAAAGAGAGACAGAAAGAGAAATCTTTCATCTGCTGGTTCACTCCCTGAAAGGCCGCAATGGTCAAAGCTGAGTTGAGCTGAAGCCAGGAACGTTTTCCAGATCTCCCACATGGGTGCAAGGGCCCAAAGCCTTGAGCCATTCTCTTCTGCTTTTCCACGCCATAAACAGAGAGTTAGATTGGAAGTAGAGCAGCTGGAACTATAACCAGTACCCATAAGGGATGATGGCACTGCAGGCCGAGGATAAGCTACTGTGCTGGCCTCTTTCAAATACATTTTGAAAAGCACATTTCAAAATAATTGAACAGTGATAAAGCCTTGGTTTCATTCATTTCTACTTTGGAAAAATTCAAGTTGAAGAGTAATGTGATCATTATTTTGGCTAGGATACTTGACTCTAATGATATATTTGCTGTTATATGTATAGAAGATAAGAGAAAAATAAAATGATTTAAAGTCATTATAAATAGAAATTGAAATTTGCAACTGCGAACAACAATGTAGATGAATGTTATATGCAATCCTATTTACATTTTAAGAAGCAAGTGGGATAGTTGTTTGGTCTAGAAGTTCCAGTGCTACTTGGATGCCTGCATTCTGTGTTGCAGTTCCCGTCCACTCCTGAGTGCTGCATCTTGCTATTGCACACCCTGGTAAATAGCAGGTGATAGTTCAAGCCATCCATATGCAAGACCCAGATCACGTTTCACACTCTTGGCTTCAAGACCTGGCTGTTACGTGCATCTGAGGAATGAAGCATCAGACGGGAAATTCCTCTGTTTCACTGACTCACTTGTAAATAGAGAGAGAGAGAACTTTAGGGAACATAAATAATATATGCTTTTTATCAAATGAAAATTAAGAAATGCTCATAAAGCTTTATTTCATCAAATGAAGGAAATGTTAAGCAAAAGATTTAGGATAATAGTGACTCCAAATGGAAGTGGAGAAAAAAATGGGGAGGAATCACACAGGGAAATAAAAATATGTATTAATATTCTAGTTGTTACTAAGTGTCTCTGAATAAGCCAAGCACACAGAATGCCATAAACAAATGATTAGCATTAACTTAACTCCACTCCATGTATGTTTCACTAAAGTAGCATTGTTTAAATCAGAAGTTTAAATAGTCAATCCAAATAGCTGAATTTGGGGAATACATGACATACTGTAAATGTGTTTGTGTGTAGCTACCTGTGTGAGTGTGTAACCCTAATTTAAAAAATCCTTAATTTGTTTTAAATGCCTTTACATGAATGTTTTCTGTAGATATAAAATATACTATTAAATGTTTTTAAATGTCATTGGTCTATAACTACAACAAATACTGTCAGTATCTGTGATTATATTTTGTTCTTACTTTTAAATTTGATTCAAAAAGCTGCCGGTCAAATGTGAATTTACAACCATAGCTGATTTTCACATTACTGAATGTATAGTTTCTTCTCAACGCCCTATCACTTTGCTGTCATGGTAAATGAAGTTTGGTAGTTGCACAGTTTGTTTTCTTGAATATCAAATTCACTTGACATTCTTATTAAAAGTAATGAGGAGAACATTACCAAAATACTTTTGAATGACTACAAACGGTGTCAGCAGGACACACAGAAATCAAAGAGATGAAACAACATGGGCTGCTGATTGATTCAAATGAGTGAGTTTTATGTAGGGCAGAGGAGAAGATATCATGAAGTAGTTCACCCCTGGAGTAAGTGGGCGGCTGGATGAATGCTGTGAGAGAGCTGTGGGAAACCAAACCAAGCCCTCACCCCAGAGGCCACAGCAGATGTTTGCCTTAGATGATGATTACAACTGGGACGCAATTAGTGACAGCAAGGTCCAACAGAGAGCTCCCTCATTTGAGCTGATGCTTTAAAAGAACATATTCAGAGAAGCACAACGGTCCCTGTGTGATACAAAGATTAAGCTTAATAAGTTCTTTAAGAAATTGCCTAGAAGGAAGACTCCAGTGAAAGGCAGTCTGGGAACTTAAATGCTAAGAATGAGACCACAGAGGTGTCTTCTTGAGGGTGGTTAACCAGTGGTTCCCAGAGCTTGCCAAAGACAGGGCAATTGTGGGAGCAGAGGGGAGAGGCATGGAACAGCTCTGCTCCCCAAAGATTGCTTTAATTGCTGTGTATTTACTTTTTTCTCTTTTTTATTATTATTATTAATTACATTGCATATGTGACACAGTTTTATAGGTACTGGGATTCCCCCTACCCCTCCCCAAACCCTCTCCCCATGGTGGGTTCCTCCACCTTGTTGCATTACCACAGTTCAAGGTCACCTGAGATTCTTTCATTGCAAGTATATACCAAGCATTCAGTCCAGCATCTTATTGTCCAGATAAGTTCAATGACTTGTTGGGGAGACCATCTCTGGTCTGAAAGTAGAGCTGGCAGAGTATCATCCCGAACAATTAAAAACCCCAACATAACATCAGCAACTATTTATAACGTTATGGAATTAATTGACATAGTATTGAGTAACCAATAAGTTGAAAAAAAATGCAAGTTCTGTAACACATCCTGCGACTCCTTCATTGACATGTGTATTTAGTTTTTATTAAGACAGAATAATATGTTCTATATTCTGTTTCCTTCCAAAGGTTCTTCTGAATGTTATGCTCTCCCTCACTCTTTTCACACATATGTGCTATTACACACACACACACACACACATTTGCAGCTTCATAGAATTTTATATTTTTTTCTAAAACACTGCAAAGATTGAGTTTAATGCCTCTGTAAATGGTTTTTAAAAAGTCATTCTCCTCTCTGAGTTTGTGGGAACTTTCTAAGTGAAAATGAGATTAAATGTTGGGGTTTCATGGACTCACTTTGCAGACTTAAGATCAAATCAAGGCAGTTAGCAGGAGAAGCACAAATGCCTGGATTCTTTGTCTTATATCAGGGAGTTGGTGACCCTGGACGGCCCAGAGGTGCTGTGACAATGAGATATCCGGATGTGGTCTTTCTGATGTGGTGTGGGGTGGCCCATCTGTGGGCGGAGGGAACTTTGACATAAGCATCTGTCATTACAGCCAGGAGAACACTTATGTGCACCAGGTGTTCTGGCACAGCCAGTGGAGGACAATGCATGCCAACAAGCTGCATATGTGCCCTGGAAATGATGGCTCATTGTCACTGTCAGAGTAAATTGTTCCTTCAGATTCCCAAAGAAATCGGGATACATAGGAAGGATGGAGGAAACTTGAGCATAAGACATTGTTGGACCTGTGAGGGGGCCTGTAGCATATGCAGCACAGAAGCCCCCTTGGTGAAAATTTGCTTAAAGAAATGAATAATTTCTTAGATGGGGACCATAGAAGAGCAGTGGAAGCAAACCGTTGGATGTGGGGTGTCATTTATCCTTACAGATTTATTCTAGCCATCAAAAACACCATTGATCTATGGGCTCAAAGAAGAAGGCACAGTTGTTTCTGCTTTATTTTGAAGGCATAGTGACAGGGAAAGAGGTAGAGACAGAGAGACATCTTTGATTGTTTCACTACCCAAATGGCTACAACATCCAGGGCTGGGCCAGGCCAAAGAATGGAGCCTGGAACCCTCTCTAGGTCTCCCACAAGCATAGCCAAGACCCAAGTGCTTTGACCATTGTCTACAACCTTCCCAGGTGTGTAAAGAGGAATCTGAACCAGAAGCAGATCATCTGGGACTCAAACCAGCCCCAATATGGGATGCTGGTATTGAGTGTGGGAGCTTAATTCACTCTGCTACAACACCAGCCACAAACAGTCATTCCTTAGTGGTGTGAAGCTTGACACCAGGAAGAGAAGCTTTGAGGTCTTTTCAAACGCTGATTTCTCCGTTTGGTATATAATCCCCCAGGTCCATCTCTAATGTTCAGTGGCTCTGGCAGCCTACCACTCTGGCCTGATCTGTAATCTGTCCCTTTTTCTTCTCAACTCAACTGAATCTCATACCAGGGAGGGTCTCACATGCGTGCACTTAGACACACAAGTTCCAACCCATCTGCCAGGGGCTGCAGAACAGTCCAGCTTTCACAGGAAATAGCTAAAGAAGACACAGACCTCTCTGGGTCCTGAATATGCTCAGGGCCTTTGGAGCATGACATGTGGTCTCAAAGCAAGAGATGTGTGGCTTCTGCTGGCCACCTCCACTGTCCTGCCACACTCATGTCATGCGAGGCAGGAGGTTCTCAGTGACAGAGCCCTGGGTGCTTGATTCTACCTCTTCCACCATCTACCTCTTTGGTTCTTTCCTGCAAGCACTGGGATAATCTGTCATTGTTTTTGAGATTTCCATTGCAGTAGGTGGTGCCTACTAGACAGAACCATCAGCTACGATCTTTGAACAGTACAGATGCAGAGTATGTTTCTTCTAGTAAAGCCATTTTTCAGAAATTCAAAACAGTTTTTTGAAACTTTTAAGCATAATAAACAAATAAGTCTGTGTGGAGCAAAGGTGAACCCACAAGAAAGTGGCTTGTGGAAACACTAAAGAGAAACAAGGAGTTGGTGTTGTGGCACAGCAAGTGAAGACACCATCTGCAAATCCAGCATTCCATATGGTCATGGGTTCTTGTCATAATTGCTTCATGTCCAATCCAGTGCTCTATTAATGGCCTGAGGAAGCATCAGGACAAAGTGTTTGGACCTCTGCCACCCTAATGAGAGACCTAGATGAAATTCTTCATTTCTGGTTTTGGCTTGGCTTAACCGTGGCCTTTGTGGCCATCCATGGAGTGAAATAGCACAATGGAAGATTCTCTTTCTCTGTAACTCTAACCTTAAAATAAATTAATCTTTTAAAAAAGAGAAATAGGGTGTTCAAATCCAAATCCAAGACAGAATATGAAAGTTAGTAGGTGTCCATGAAGCTAACAATGTCTTGGAGATGACGTTTTCTTGAAAATGATGGGATAAAGAAACTGGCTTAATTGTAGCAGTAACAGAATTTTATTGAAGGTTGGATTCTCAACTTTAGCAATTGTGCCACATCAAGGTCAGAAGGAAAGAATAAGACACTCCTGTCATTTCTCTGGTAACAATGTCCAAGTGGAGAGAAAAAATGAAAACAAGCAATAGAAACAAAGATATCTTTTGGTATGTATTTACCATGTTTGTATTATTATCTATAGGAATCTGTCAAACATCCCTTGTTTTCTGTTGTGAAATCATTTATTTCCTGGGTTCAAAAACCCAAGGAAATGATAAAATTTGAATATGATGTTGGAGAGGCCTACCCCTGAATCCAAATCTTAAAACCTAATAATGATGTGACCTCTTAATCTCCCTGAAGCTCAGTTTTTGTCTTCACAAATTCAGATAAGGAATATGGCTTAAAATCCATGGTGCTGAAGAATTAGATGCTCTAACCTAGGCTCTCACAGCTGGAGACAGTGTTTAAACTACTCTTTAGGCTGTTAATGATCATTGTATTATAACTGAGAAAGAAGAAATAGTAGAGACATATAAAATTTTTAGAATTAAATGGGAAATTAGAGACGACTACAGTAGATATGGTAAAATCAACATACGTGTTTAAAACTCCAAGTTTTACAAAAGTGCCTTTGTGTGTGTTTGTGTGTGTGTGGTGACAGTTGTGTGTTGATTGGCTAGGGTTCTCCTATGTGTTTTATACAAAAGTAGCGGATAAGCAGTTTTTGCAAAATAGTAGAAAAAAAATGATGGGCCCGGTGCAATGGCTCAATTGGCTAAATCCTCTTCTTGCATTAGCCCACATCCCATATGGTCACCTGTTCATTTCCAAGCTACTCTACTTCCCATCCAGCTCCATTTATGGTGTGGAAAAGCAGTGGAGGATGAACCAAAGCCTTGTGACTCTGCACCCATGCAGGAAACCTGAGAGACGCTCCTGAACCCTGACTTCTGGTCAGCTCAGCTCCAGCCATTGCTGCCACTTGGAGAGTGAATCAGTGGATGGAAGATCTTTGTCTGTCCTTCTCTGTAGGATCAACATGTCCAATATAAATAAATCAATCTTACAAGAGAAAAGAAATGGAGGGCCTGGCACAGTAGTTTACTGGCTGAAGTCCTCACCTTGGATGTGCCAGGATTCCATATCGATGCTGTTTTGTGTCCTGGCTGCTCCACTTCCCATCCAGCTCCCTGCGAAGAACTAATAAAAGAGCTAAAATTTTGGGAAATACTGGCATATTTTGAGGGAGATTGTAGACACAGATGCAGTTTAGGTATTAGAAAATGCTAAGTCTGATAATGAATATATTGTTCACTTTAAAATGAATAACAGAAGAGTAAAATTGAGTTATTTAACATTTTCCATCAGGTATAACAAAAAAAATGGAGCAGAAAACTTAATCTACAAAAGAAGGGAGGCATAATTAAAAACTTGTGGGAATAGAAAATAGATGAAAATATCAGATTTAAAAGGACAAGATGTATACTCACTGACATACATGGAAAATTCTAGACTCGAATAAGTGGAAAATATTTGGCAGCCATGAGGGAATATTAGCACTGCAGGTCCGGAGCCTCCACATTGTGAAGTTGCTGCAAATACCTACTGCAGGGCTTACAAACTAAACAGAAAGTGTCTTTGTCATTTGTGCTCTAGTGCTTGAAATTTTTTTCCTTTGCAAAATTAATCTCAACTGAAACATGTGAGAAGATACCGGGGGGAAAATCATTATAATGACACTTTTAAAGCTTCCATTTAAGATCTGGGCTATCAACATTTTATAGCAAGTATTTCAAAGGTTTCTAAATTTCCTGAAAATCATTGTCATTTCTTGGTATATTCCCATGATACATTGTTGCTCACAACTATTTCACGTACTAAAAACATTTCACTTGATTGACTTTCATTTAAGGAGTTTAACAGAGCAATAAACACTCCTCATTTCCTGTGTAAAATATAGAACTAAGTCTGGTAGCTTTAGGAGGGCTTGTAATCCAGTCTCTTACAAATTTAAATAGTGCAGCTCACATGTTGAATTAGAGTTCTGATTGCTCCTAACTATAGTATGCCAGTTGTGGTGGTTGTTTTATTAAATAATTTGTGTTTGTATGTAAAAGGGAAACAGAAAAGAGATATGTGAACATGAAATGCTTTGAAATGAGCCAATAGAGGATTAGCTTGAAAATGAGGCCCAGTTAGTTGTGGACCTAGAATCCAAAAAAAGAAAATTGTAAAAATCATGGGCCTCTAAAAGAAGTTGATTTGCTTTCTAGTTCACCAATATATTACAATGTCTTCATTAAAAAGCCCTACAAATGAAAATCTTAATCATTACAGTGCCCAGGTAAGGTTCTATCAGGAGTGCATCTTCAAAGGAATTGCTTTAATCCTGCGCCAAAATACTGCAACTTGCTGGGTATTAATTAACTGTTGATGATACTTTCTTTTTTTCCTTGTTCCCTAGTTTAACAAGCATTTCTGACTAATCAGTTAACACCAGGCTCCAACGGCATTGGTGAAAACCATTTTTATTATAATGTATGTTCATTTTATTTCTTAATATTCAAAGATTCTTAATTTTGAATTACTTTATTTTTGTTTACTTGAAAGGTAGATGTTGTGGCACAGAGGGCTAAGCCTCCTGCTGGGATGCTGCATTTCCTGTTGGAGTGCCTCCAAGTGAGTCCCATCTCCACCTCTCATGCAGCTCCCTGCTAACTCAGAGTGAATTAATTCCAGTGGTCAATGACATTTGGTTTTTGCTTCCTACCCTCAGAGGTGTTTCTGCCTGGTGATTTTTTTGAAGCTGGGATCAAATTCTGAGCTAATCATGTGTGTTCTGATAGCCATACTTAAAGACTTAGTGCATATAGACAGAAGATAGCAGATACATACTCTGTTTACGATTTTTGCATCATGTACCTTCCCATATGATGAAGACATGCTGTTAGCTATTTTTATAATTACTTGTTGATTGTGAAGATTCCTCCCTCTGCATGTAACTCTTATTTCCTCTCCTTTCGTCAGCAGTTGACTTTGAGGAGGTGGATGTTAAGCGTAGTGGCACACGTCTCAGTACTGTGTTAGAACAGATGCTATCTTTGTCCACGTACACAGAAGAAGTCTACCGGCTACCACACTTCCAAATCACCATGGAATTTCACAATGTTTGTATGAGGCACAGGGAGTATGCGTAGGTGTCCTGTCTGTGGCTTTGTTCTCTTTTGTCGTTGCATTGCAGAACAGCAGCATTTCAATGTGAGGCACTGGCCTGCATTCTTCACAACTCCGAAGGTTAACAACAAGCATGTGGGTGCCATTTGTTCTGAACACTAAGGGGCTCAGTTACTGAATGTACCGTAATACATGCTTAACCAATATGGTAGCACAAGAAAAGCTGACTTCCAAAAGGAGGCTACTTCACAGATTTTACAGCCAAGTGCTGCAATGTAAGCTCCAGTGTTTAACTCCTAATTTGCCAGGCAGGAATGCCTTGATCATATTTTTCTCTCCTTCATTCCTATGTTGGTGGGTAGAAATGGTTCCCATAGGGCCCAAGTCCAGTCATAGCAGAGAGCTGCAGTGCTAGAAACACTGACATTTTGAGGCATTTTGCATTATCATTTTCCCCCAAATTAGCACAGTTTGTCTTAGTTTTGAGTAGCAAATTGTACCTCGCGTATGGATGTTTTCACAACCCTCCTCTTTTTTATTTGTGCACAAAAGGACAATGTTTTCCAAGTCAGTTTGCTGAAAGATCTTATAGTATCATGCAGAGGTTTAGAACGATTCTTACAAGATTATACTTTTTAGAAAAATGGTTAAAAATAAAAAGTACCTGCTAGGAGGCCGCTTTATACTCTCCCAGAACTACCAGGAGGCTACTATCATGCAATATATATCAAATAGAAACAAGACATCCAGGCATTGAAAAAATTATCAGAGACTTCAGAAATATATTTGTCAGGTGGCAAAGTTCAAGTATTTGTGGGCATCTGGGTGGAAAGGGGCATAGCTGTCACTGTTTAAATAGCACAGTATGGAAAACTCAGAAGAAGCAACAGTCTCTTGAAAACATCAATACATAAGACTTTTCCAAGTCTGCTCTTTGTACCAGGAATGATTAAAAAGGGTTAGTTTATGCACTGGTAGTTAACGGCATTTGCTGGCTTTATGATTAGATGGTACCCTGTGTCAATAACATCATTTACCACTTTGTGTTAAAATGCCCCACAGATATTCTTAGGGTTTTAGAAACTGGATTCCATATGTAGACTGCTAGTTGAGGTGAGTTTCTAGCTCCAGCACCTATGTATTTTGTGTGCCTGTTTTCTTAGCTGTAAAATAGAGGCAATAGTTTAGCAGCTTCTGGTAGGTGGAAGCAAGGATAATTAAGCCTAGAGCAGGCCTGATCCCATAGTGTCTGTTAACTATTACCTTCTTGTGCTGAGTCGTCCACGGAGCCAGTTGTGAGGACTTTCCAACAGTTGCCCTGCAGTTTCCTGCTTTGTGTTCTGAGTGAATAGTCTGGGCCTTGAGTCTTGCTTTTAATTGGGGGAGCCCTCTGCTGTGGTGGGGTTGCCTGCCTTCCCGGGCAGAGGGGATTAGCTGGAGAAGTGGATCAGGGCCATCCGGCAGAAACAGGCTGACAGCTTGATGCCCACTCTGAAAAGTTTTCTGTTTTCCATCTTCCTCCTCTGCATGCCTGCTGCGCAGCTCAGAAAGAAAGAACAAAAGAATAAAAGCAGCAGGACTGCGCCCTCTGGGTTGGGAGTGAATGCGTGGGAACGTGGGAGGTAATGTGAGCCGGAGAATGGAGCCATTTGGCTGTAGAAATCTATAAAACGGAATTCTAGAAGCACTGCCGCTATTGATTACTAACCAAGGGCTAGGAACCAATGAATCTGAATATGATCCCCCGGGACGTGTGAGGCTGATGGATCCTCATGGAGATCTGACGGGAGTCCTGCCGTGAAGGGGCCCGAGAGCATGTGCTTGGCAGGCCTGCATTTTCAGGAGTGTTTGCTCCTTGGGCCCTGATCGTTTCTGCTTGTTTCTTCTAGTGCATGTCACAACAGATATTACAGAACCATGAATTATTCATCCCAGCATCCATGTTTTCATGTAAATAGTGGGCACAGTGTAAGAGTTCATTGAAAAGAAAATAACAGAACAAATAGGCAATAGGAAGGAAAGGAAAGAGAAATGAAGGAAAAGAAGAAGGAAGGAAAGGGAAAAGCAAGGAACGGAGGGAGAGAAGGGTTCAAGACAAGTGCTTGCTTTCACAGTTGCAAATGATTGCAAACAAATTCTCTTTTTCAGGAGTCCTGGGAAAGGGTATTAGATTAACTTTCCCAGTAACTTATTTCAGAAATAAACAGGGCTGTTTCAACTGGATGATATGAAGACCATAGATCTTTTCAAAAATATTTATTTTATTTGAGAGGCAGAATTAGAGAGATTGGGAGATTGAGAGAGAAAGAAAGGTCCCATCCACTGGTTCACTGTTCAGATGGCTGCAATGGCCAATTGTGGTCCAGGGTAGGTAAACTAGGAGCCAGAACATCATCTCAGTCTCCAAGTAGGCGGAGAGGCAGAAGCACATGGGCCACCTTCTCTTCCTGCCCGAGACCATGTGCAGGGAGTTACACAGAAAGTGGAGTGGCTGGGACTTGAACCAGCACCTATATGGGAGGCTGGTGTGTTGGGTATGGTTTAACCGGCGAGGCCACAAAGACACTGTAGATCTTTCTGTAATCTAATCTTTACTCTGGAAGATCAAGGAAGGTGAGGAATCTGTTAAGGAGGAATTCATCTGATCACATTTAGATGGTAAGCATACACATGTACTTTAAAAGGCATGTTCAGTAGTTGGGTAAGTAAAAAAAGATGCTATTATTGTGAAATATTTTAATAAAGCAATTAAAATGCCATTGAATTATTTGTCCAGTCCTTTCGATGCACAAATATGAACTCTTCACCTACTCTTACTTCATGAGAACATTACATAGACTGAACCGATGCACTTTTGTGAAGTCAGAACACCTTTCTAACTTTTCTTAGCCTCTCGAGGACGATGGATTGCTTATTGTGAAGCAAATATGTGCCAGAGGGCGAAATTCTAATGGGATTTTGGAAGCTGAGTATAAAAAGGTTTATGTATCTGGAAGAAATGCCATACTAGCTGGGAAATGTTTTAATCAAAGATTGATTCAGCAATATGCCATTTTTGACATCCATGGCAGTTGTATTAATAAGCTCAATTTATAAGGCAGAGGCAAGCCGTATGCCCCAATGTTGTTGTGTCTGCAACATTATTTTAAAAATATTATTAAAATAATTTTGATATTGTTAAATATCTGGTAGAAATAAAATGGTGTTAAGCGACCATATGTCAATGGGCTCAAACAAAAGTTTAGCAAACTCTAAGTAACATGCATACATCTTTAATTTTTCATTGTTCTAGTAGTGTATTGGAGATGTCAGTATATAATTTTTTGCTATATTAATTCAAAAGGTAGAAAAAGAATTCTTCAATCCACTGTTTCATTGCTTGTCACTTACTCAGTCTACTCATTGTTGCTTGTCACCCAATAGACATTAGCGCAAAACTTCAGAGGTCAATCACTTTGGAACCTGTTTGTAGAATGAAAATGTTGTTCTCTTTAAATTTAAATTATTTAAATACATCAATTTCAGGAAACATTAATACAAGGGGACTCCAAACATTTGTGACAAATGGAAAGAAGGCATAAGCTACTGTAGCAAAAACTTGAAATTATGCATATGAGTATACACTGTATGAGGAATCTTCAAAAAACTCATGGGAGAGGCATATGACTATCTAAAAATGTATGGATTTCAGGAACTTTTACACAAAAATGTTATTCAGTTCTGTTTTCTAAAAGCTTTTTTGAAATTTCATTGTATATAAAAATAGCATTTAATGAATTAAGTAACCAAAATGTATGCTTAACTTTCAGATTAACGAAGTGTTTGCTTTTCCTCAGTGAATAGTCTTGGATTTGACTTTTAAAACATATAAAGATTTATTTACTTGTATTGGAAAGTCAGATTTGCAGAAAAAAGAAGAGGCAGAGAGAAAGAGTTTCCATCTGCTGGTTCACTCCCCAGGTGGCCACAACAGCCAGAGCTGACCTGAAGCCAGGAACCAGGAGCTTCTTCCAGATCTCCCATGTGGGTGCAGAGTCCCAAGGCTTTGGGCCATCCTCAACTGCATTCCCAGGCCATGAGTAGGGAGCTGAATGAGCAGTGAAGCACCTAGGATACAAACCAGCACCTATATGAGTTCCTGGCATGTGCAAGGTGCAGACTTTAGCCACTAGGCCGCTGCACCAGGCCCTAATTTATTATTTTTATATTGTAGAAAAGTTTTAAATTTTCTTGGAAGTTAAATATTATTTAGGAATAGATATTTGGTATAGTAGTTTTGTTTTTATCTTAAGAAGTCAGTGCAGAAACACTATCACCTCTACTGACTAGTTAAGACATCATTTTTTAAGATTGGTTTATTTCTTTCAAAGGCATCCTATTGGGGGTGAGGGAGAGAGGGAGGGAAGAGAAAAGGGAGAGTGGGAGAATGGAAGGTGGGGAGAGAGAGGGTTTTTTTTTTTTTTATCTAGTATTTCATTCGCCAAAGAGTAATAATGGCTTGGGCTGAGCCTTACAGAAGCTAAAAATCTAGAATCACACTACAAAACATGAGAACTGGGCCAGGCCCAAACCAGAAATGTAGAACTCCATCTGGGTCTCCTAGGTGGATACAGGGCCCAAGCACTTGGGTCATCTGCGGCTGCTTTCCCAGGTGCATTGGAAGGGAGGTGGATCATAATTGAAACGGTTCAGACTCCGGCCAGAGCCGTCTTGGGATTTAGGTGTCTGTCATAGGAGATAGCCACCTCATTACACCACAACACAAGCCCCCAAAAGAGAGACCGTTTAATGAGAATGATAAGTCTGCTTATCCATGGAGAGGGAGAAGAACAGAGAGAAACAACAGATAGAATCATCAGACTTGTAAGTGAACATGCAGCTAATTGATATGTAATTCACCTCTGACATAGATCCTTCCTGAAACTCAACTAGGAAGGATGTCTCAGCTCCTGAAACATCTCCTAGATCCATCTATGTGCCTCTAATAAAACCTAGTTTTAGAAGGAGTCTTGCTAAGTTGGTTTAATAGAAAGACTTTATTCTAGATAGTTGCTCATTCCCACTGCCTGTTTGGGTTCTTTGTCTGCCATTACCCGACAGAAACATCTCTTCACTCTGCCCTGTGTTCATGAGAATTTTGCTGGATCAGTGTCCTCAGAATCCTCTTCATTCCTGCCTATGCCATTTGTTAATTCCAAATATGTTGAATATTGCAGCAGTAACTTATTGCAAGGCTGCACAAGAGCAGTCTTGAATTTAGGATGTTATTTAGAGTTCAGACAGAACCTAGGCTCCATATACATACAATTATGTACTGCACAGCAGTGGTTTCATCAAGAAAGCACTGTATATTGAGTGGTGGTCCCCTAAGAGTATCATGGAACTGAAAAAGTCCTTTCATCTAGTGCCTCTCATAAAAGCATAGCTCAATGAATTATTGAAGTGTTTGTGATGATGTTGTTATAGGCAAATCTATGGTGTTGCCATTTACAGAATGATTTGCAGTAGGTAAGTCTTGATGATAAGAATACACAACTGCATTGCTAATAGATTGATTTACTAGCTTCTGTTTATACTATTATTTAAGAATGTATTCCTTCTTACAAAGAAAACCATTTACTGTACGACTGTCTTGGTACACTGGCAGCAGCCTCATTCATCCCATGTTTACTGCATCTCTTTGATTGCATTCTTTTCTCTTGTGCTTGATTTAATGTCATTCTGTTCATCATTACTAGGAGCTGGGACCTGTGTCACACGTATACACTGCAGAGCCAGGGTGTGAAGTTCACATTACCATTTAGGTATACATAAATGTATTGCATGAGTGAAGTCACTATATATCCCACGCTGAAATCCTCCCGACTGTAACCCTTTCCAAGCTCATGACTTTCAAACCGTCTATGAAAGAAAGATATGACATTAATTTTATTTAAACTGGCAAACGATATGTACCGTGTCATGAGGCTGTTTCAGACCAGTTTTCAGTGTTTGCTCATCTTTCCCCCGACTGCAGTGTTTATTACCTGTCTCCCCTCACTCATTCAGCCCTCTTCCTCCTCACATTCATTGCTCTTGGGCCCAAGAGCACTTAGGTCACAAAGTCTGCCCTATGCAAACTATGATGGATAAACTGTCACATACCTGTTTGCCTGTCATCCTTTCTCATTACTAACAAATCATTCTTCAACAAATAGTAAGAAGAAAAAAGCCCCTGGTCCTCAAGAGTATAGACCAGTGCTGTAAACAATAACCAAATCTCAAAATCTCAATTTTGCTTGTATTCATTACATTTTTACTCTGCATATTAGTTGCTACAGATCAGAGAAATTAAATATTATTGTTTTGAGAACTACTTATTTTACTAAGAATAAAGATTTAAACTTTCATCCACTTGGATAATATTGACATTTTGATGATATTAATTCTTCCACTTTATGAACATGGAAAATATTCCTTTTTTGTCTTGCTCCATTTCTTTTTTAGAAAGAATTTTTAAATTTTTATTACAGAGTTTTTTTCAGATAGTTGGTTAAATTCATTCCAAGTTGGGCCTGGCACAAGAGCATAGTGGTTATGGTCTTCACCTTGCATGCGCTGGGATCCCACATGGGCACCGGTTCTAATCCCAGCGGCCCCACTTCCCATCCAGCTCCCTGCTTCTGGCCTGGGAAAGCAGTCAAGGATGGCCCAAAGCCTTGGGACCCTGCACCCGTGTGGGAGACCTGGTAGAAGCTCCTGGCTCCTGGATGCAGATTGGCTCAGCTCCCACCGTTGTGGCCACTTGGGGAGTGAACCATCGGACAGAAGATCTCTCCTCCTCTCTATATATCCATCTTTCCAATGAAAATAAATTTTACAGAAATGTTTAAATTCATTCCAAGTTGTTTGATCTTTTTGTAACTAATACAAATGATGCTGGTTTAATAAGAATCTTTCCCAGCCAAAGCACTGTTCTTTCTATACAAAGGCTACTTATTTTTGTGTGTTGACTTGTATCTGAAAACTTTAGCAAATGCTCTTAGACGTTTCAATAGTCTCTTAATGGAGACTCAGTTGCCTCATTTATAGGATTATGTCATCTGTAAACTGGGATCATTTAGCTTCCTCCTTCCCAATTTCTATCCTATTGTTTCCTTTTCCTTACCTATTGCTTCTGGCTAAAATTTCCAACCTTACTGGCTTCTGGATCTTAGTGGAAATCTCAACTTTTTCCCATTCAATATGACGCTGGCTGTGGGTTTTTTATATCTTGCCTTTATTGTGTTTAGGTAGGTTCCTTCCAAACCCGATTTGCTTGAAATGTTTTGCCATGAAAGGATGCTGTACTTTATCAAATACTTTTTTTGCACCTATGGAGAAAATCATATGGATTTGTTCTTCAAGTGTTTAATGCAAATAATCACATTTGATTATTTGCATATGTATAACCATTCTTGCATACCTGGGATAAATCCTACTCTGATCTTTTGATGTATTGTTGGATTTGATTCTTCAGTGGTTTTCCAGAGGTGTGTGCTGGGTGGTGCCAGAGCTCCAGTCGGTGCCCAGGGGTGGTGTGAGAGTCCAAGCTGACATGCTCATTGGGTACAGTATGTCCCCTTGTTGTCTGCGTGGAGATGGGTATGATCATGTTGGCTGGTGTTGTAATCACTCTCTTACCTCCTGTCTGTCAATGTTTGCAATGCCCAGGTCAAGTCCACAGTGTCTGCACACCCCACCCATATAATATTCATAAGAACTGCACAAAGGATCTGTGCAGTGTCAGAACAGAACCTTCTGCAATGATCTGTCCCGGGCATTCAGGGAACTCTGAGCCTCCGGCACCAGACTCAGTTACACCCCAAGCTCTGTTCTGTAGCAACAGAATTTCCAGTCGTAAGCCAGATCCAGTCAGTGGCAGAGATTCTCTCACATTTCACACTCAATCCCAAGCCACAGAATCCCCACAGCCATAATGTACAGGATTCCCACAGTCAAAGGGAGCAGGGGAGCTACTTGCAGCCCCACAAAGCTGTTTCATTCATGTAGAGAGTCAATGTATTCTCTGAGCCAGCTGCTGTTAGTGTTATGTCCTGACACTTTGAGTACAGGCTCCGATGATGTAGATCCAGGGGGAGGTGGGGAGTACAGCACTGGCTTAAGTGACCATCCTGTCCCCGGCAATGCTCCAGGGACTCAAAGTCATAGGCACCATGGATTTATTATTCAGACAAAATCCCCTAGTCACATGTGCATGAATCACTGCAGTCGATATTCAACTTGTTAAGATGACACTTCCTCCCTATTATTTACTAGGTGCCCTTGTTGGAGGGGATGGGAAGTATGGACAGTGTTCTCCCTTCATGAGTTTACGGGGCGTCCTGCACCCAGTTAGCACTTTAGGCCAGACTCAAAGTCCATCTGGCTCAATGTCCTCCTTTGAACAGTGTCACCAGTGACGTGGGTTGCCACAGTCTCCTCTCATTTCTCTTTAAGAAGATGATGTTTCCTCTTGATGCTGATTCTGATACTGGTAGGAATGGAACATAGGAGCACCGTGTGATGCTTTGCTGCTGAGTGCAGCACTCTGCAGGAGTTGGGGCAGGGAAAAAGGTGAGGTGGCTTCCTCGCTACAAGTCTGGCAGTTACTCAGCCCCATCAACTACCCAGGCTGAAGTCAATGTCAGTGGGTGACCATGTCATTTCCTTTCAGCTAGAACTATGAGTGGTGGGGCACACAGCCATTTCATCCTAGCTGTGCATGGCAAGATGGCAGCTACACCCAGAAACAAGTTGCACCATGCAGCTGGCTGTAGCAGTCCCTGTCTTCTTTCCCCTGGTCCCACAGAGTCTGTTCTTTCTCACTTTTTTGGTCCAAGAGCAACTGAAGTGAAAGAGGCTACACACTATTCTGCCATCTTGGATCTCCTCTGAGTGCTTACTGTTCCGAATCGAAATAATAACATTCACAAATGACTCCTTGGGTAAAAGCCATGATTCATGAATTGGCCTGCGATATTCATTTTATTTGATGGTGATTTTATTTTTTACCAGAATCATCTCAGTCCTCTGATTCATAAACATCCATTTAATTAATGTTCTGAGAGCATCTACCATGTGCCAAGAGCGTCACTGAGACTTTTTGTCTAGTTTTTTTCATGCCAAAACCAGGGTTCTCCACTCACCTTTATTACATTAAAACAATCTAGGGGAGAGGGTGTTACTCTTGCTAAGTATTGCTAAATGTCCATCCATGGGAGGGCCCAGCACAGAAGCTTAGTGGCTAAAGTTCTCACCTTGCATGCACTCAGATCCCACATGGGCACCAGTTCATATCCCGGCAGCTCCACTTCCCATCCAGCTCCCTGCTTGTGGCCTGGAAAAGCAGCAGAAGATGTCCAAAGCCTTGGGACCCTGCATTTGTGTGGGAGACCCTGAAGAAGCTCCTGGTACCTGGATGCAGATCAGCTCAACTCTGGCTGTTGTGGCCACTTGGAGAGTGAACCAGTGGATGAAAGATCTTTGTCTCTTCTTTTCTCTGTAATGTTGACTGCTCAATTAACTAATTAATATTTTTAAAACATTTCACAAGGTTTGAATCTATGTTAAAACATATGGCACAGCATCATTGTCCAAACTAATGATGGTAGTGATGTAATATCTGTAGGAATACTGTTGTGAGAATAGATGTTGAAGCCAAGTACCTTGTCAGAAAGAAAGAACAAAATAAAACTAGTCATTAGTTCACAAGGGCCACCAGATTTAATCTCATTTTCTGTGTCTCTTCTAAAATCCCAGCCAGGGTACAATACAGTAGATCCAGTAGACAGTTAGCCATGGAAAAGTCTGGAAGTTCCCAGGAGGCCACAGTCAGCTTTGAGATGATTGCTTCAGAAAGCAATGAAAAGGCTGCAGCTTTCCTGACTGGCCCCACTACCAGCCTGGGTGCTGACGAAATACCCACAGATACCCTTCTTGCTCCTTTGCTTGCCACTTGTTGGGAAATTTTTCTGGGTAGCATTTCTTCTTCATAGCCCCACATGACTATAGTTCAGCAGCCTGTGGCATCATAGAAGTCATCACTGAAAGTAAAATGGGGAGTTGAACCGTGGAGTGATGAGTTTTTCCCCATTGAGAGTTCAGATGTGAGGAAGAGTCCTGTATCCCCCTCTGATTTCCCTGGTAGCCACATTGAAAATGGAAATTTTCAATGGCCTAAATTGTTTTTCAGTTTAAGTGCAACATAAATGTGTTCTATATTGTCAAAGAATCTGCACACATAATATTCGCACAGATATAATACCAGTTAGCTCTCCATAGTTATATGCAAATATAAAGAATTGTGAATTTTTCCCTTTTTCAAATATTGGTACAATAACTATTTTAATGTGGCAGTAACTATTTTTTGATGCAATAACTTTTAATGGCAAGCTATTTGTGTGTTTGTAACTATTTGTTTATATCGAGGAAAGTGAATGGGCCCAGGCATATTAAATTTAGTAGGTTACTGCCCTCATTGCCCCTTAGGTAAAGGTAACACTTGTCTGGAAGCACTGTACCTTGACATGTCCCTTATCTAATGCCTGGAATGTTAATAATGCTTCCTGGGAAGGTCCATGTGCACAGAGGCTAACTGTGGGTAGACTTTGTCTCCCGTAACACATAAGCCCCTGACTGCTAACTTGGGGTATTCCATGAATCCATTAGCATCTGGTCACCTGAGACCATGCTTGTATCTAGTGAATCTTCAAATAAATTACACTTGATGTATTATTGAATTTTCCCTTTTCAAAAATCTTTTATTATTTTCTACTTTCAGCTTTTTCCAAAACACCAGAGATTTAAATGTTCTGAAAATCATTGATGTGTGTAATCAATATTCCCAGATATATTACAAACATGACATATGGATGTATAAGCCATGTTACCTTTTTAAAATTATTGATAAAATTACAATTAGATACACGACACATAATGTCATCAGTATCCCAATTTAATGGTGAATTAAATATTGAATGACAAATTCAGCTCCCAAAATATTTTGGTGAAATTAAATAAACATGGAGCTGGTGCTGTGGCATGGTAACCTAAGCCTTGACTTGCTGCAGTGGCATGCCATGCGGGCTCTGGTTTGTGCTCTAGCTAGCTGATCCACTTCTGATCCAGATCCCTGCTTTTGGTTTGGGAGAGCAGCAGAGGATGGCTCAAGTCCTTGGGACTTTGTACCCATGTTTGGGGAAGGCAGAACAAGTTACTGGCTTTTAATTTTGGATTAGTCCAGCTCTGGCCATTGTAGCCATTTGGGGAGTGAACCAGTGCATGGGATATCTCTTTCTCTATCTCTCTGTAACTCCATCTTGAATAACAATAAAATAAATCTTTCAAAAAATTGAAGATATGGAAAGTTGAGAAAGTGTTGAAGTTATTTTTTTCAGCAACAGGAAGAAAAATAGACATTTACAATGCCATGAAGTTAAATAACACGCTGCTAGATATGATAGTCTCCATTACATAGTTACTATACATCCCCTTAAAAGAAAAGCCACAAAACAAATCAACAACAGGAAGAAAAAAAACAAATTACCAACACCATGAAGTTAAATAACATGCTACTGAATGACTAATGTGTCGGTGAAGAAATGAAAAAGAAAGTCAAGAGCCTTCTTGAAAATGATGCTACTGTATGATCTATGAGTCACTGAAGAATTTGATAAGAAGAAACTGTTTTGAAGAGATGAAACTAAAAAAAAATCAATTTCCATTAGATGTAATTTCTGCTGATTTTTGTTGGCGCAATGTGTCTCCTGCAGGCAACAGATACATGGGTTCTGCTTTTTTTAATCCAGTCTGATAATGTATGATGTTTGATTGATGAGTTTAAGCCATTTACATTCAGGGTTAATATGAATGGGTGGCAATTTGGTCCTGTCATTTTAGCAATGGGTTGTTCATTGGTTTAGTGTACTTTTGTTATTTTACTGGGATGTTATTCACATTTGCCTTTGGTTTTGGTGGGTGCTATTCCTCTTCTCTGTCAAGAGAATGTCTTTAAGTATCTTTTGTGGGGCTGATTTGGAAGAGGCATATTATTTTAATTTTTCTTTACTGTGGAAGATTTTTATTTCATTTGCAAAGACAAAGGAAAATTTTGTTGGGTACATTATCCTGGGCCAACAATTATTTGCTTTTAGAATCTGAAATATGTTGCTCCATTCTCTTCTGGTCTGTAGAGTTTTCTGTCAGAGGTCTTCTGTGAGTTCAATTGGCATTCCTTTATATTCTAGTTGATTTTTTTCGTGTTTTTTTTTTTTTGCACATTTAAGGATTTTTTCTGTATGTTCAATTGAAGAGAGCTTGCTTATCATGTGTCATGGTGAAGATCACTTTTGGTCAAGCCTGTTGGGAGTTCTGTGCATCTCCTGGAACTTGTCTCCCAATTCTTTCCCCAGATTAGGGAAATTTTCCTTTATTATTTCATTAAATACATTTGCAAACTCAGCTTCTCTTTCTGCACCTTCTGGAACTCCCATAACTCTTATATTTGGCCTCTTAATAGTGTCTTTCAATTCCTGAATACTTTTTAGGGCCTGATCCAGCTCTACTTCCAGCTTTTTGTTTGCTTCCCCCTGATGACAGGAAATACCTTCCAATTCTGCGACTCTTCTGCCTCCTTCATTCTATTTTGGAGACGTTCCACTGTACTTTTAACTTGCTCCACTGTATTCTTCATTTCTGATGTATCAGCTTTCATTTGATTCATTTCCAGTGTGACATATTCCTTGAATTCCTTGAATGCCTGCTTTACGTGCTTCTTATTGTTGATAAGAAGTTTTATAACAAGTGTCTTGAATTCTGAATGTCTTCCTCAGTGAACTCTGAGTTTGGCATAGGGTCTTGCTTCTTTCCAAGGGAGTCTCCAGTAATATCCATTTTGCCTTTATGTCTTCTTTTGCTCTTGGTCATTGTAATTCTGGTTAGCAGAGTCTACCCCTTGGGGCAGGTTTCTAAGTTGTGTCACCCACAGGTCTACAGTTAGATTTTACTTATTGCAGTTGGTATATGGCTCTTTGGTTGAAGTTGGTTGTGCCACTCCCTCCAGCGAGTTCCAGGTCTGGGTTCTTACGTTAGATTTCTACCGTGGTCTCCGTAGCCCCAGCTCCTGGCTCATCAGTCTCCACCTCCTTGTGATACCGTGCTGAGGCTGCACCATTGTCTGCACAACCTTTCTCCCACTTTTGGTTGGGGTGGGTCCCAGGATTAGGGAGACACCAGGTGTGCTATATAACTAGGGTGTTGGTGGCACTGATCTTGCCGGAATCCATTGGCCATTAGGTCTGAGGACCACACAGACCTATTTTGATTGTATAATGTCATAGTCAGTATTATTTTCCTGTGGGACCAGGGCAATATACTGAGCTTACTGAGTACATGTTCAGCTCACTGTTGCCGCTTGCAGTGTTAAATTCTTTCCCACACTGTACAAATGGTGCTTGATGTGTCACTACTACATAGTTCTTTATCTGCTGGCTGTCAGGTCTGAGGATTACCCAGACCAGTCTTGGGTGGAACCTGTAGGATGCCGCATTGTTGCAGTTCGCTGAGCCATAAATGAGTTCACTCCCAGCTCTGTGTATGCGCAGTACTGTCCATTGCCCTTGCCTGCTTAAAGCGAAATTGGGCCTAATTCGACTTTAGGAAGAGGACTGGGCTGTGAAAACCACCCTGCTCCCGCACTGCCCTTCTGGGACCAGCTGCTCTGTCTCTGCTCCTGGTCAATCAAACAGGCCAGCAGGATGGGCAGTTTTTCGTCTGGGTTTTATTTCCAGACCTCCCGGGTAACATCCCTTCCCACCTTGTTGCTGGTGGAGTTCCAGCTGCCGTTGGAGTTCAGATTGTCACTGGGGTATCAGTCACTGCAACACCACACCAATGTTTTCACTGCTTTCCTGTGTCTTTCAGTCTTGGGTACCCCTCTGCTATGTTCTGTCCTCTCCTGTCTCCTTGAATGTGCCCTTTTTGCGTCACACTGGCTAACATTTCTCTGTTTAAATGTGTCCTTACCCTATTCTGCTATCTTAATTCTTGAAGTTATTTTTAATACATTATCTCACAGACATCCATAGCACTAACCAAAAATGTAATTTTATGAAGTTAAATTTTTATACAATATTGGTGAACAAGCATGCTAATTCACGATTCCACAATACTGATCCTGTAATATTTGAATTAAAAGAGAAACAATAATTTGAGAGAAAATGAGAACTTAAATGTTTACTTAAATTGAGCCAATGTGGGAGTCACTCCTTACCGTTTTTTGGTTACTATTCACTCATCATGTACAAAACAAGTCTTAAAGCAGAGGGATTCTCATATATGTGATTGGTACTTAGTGAACCCAGTCACCTTTATGATCCTTAGGCTTCTAAATTAATGCATTCCAGTAAGAAACAGTTCTTGAAAAAACACCTTCAAAGATAATATCTGTTCTAAAACTGAACAAAATCAGAGACTGAGAGGATTATTTCAAATACATGCCCAAGAATAAGGAAATGAGATGAACAGTCATTAGTGCATTTCAAATAATGTGAACTTCAGTAAGATACTAGTCTCCAATATCTAATTTTATTTGCAGTCTTAAAATTTTTTTTCAAATTGATTGCAACAATGGCATAGAAAATCACATATAGAAATTATGCCAACAATTTAGGAATGAGTAAAGTTATACCAGTTTTCATTTACTGTCAGGTTATATGATGTGTTATTGTAATCAACATTTGCATTTCTATGGTGCATAGTATTATAATTATTTTTTTAAAAGGCTCTTTCTCTTCTCTAGGGAATAGTTGGGATTTTTCATGTTTCCTCAGTACTTTCGGAGGTCCAAGGTACTAAAACAGAGTCTTGTTTGCCTTCCTAGTGTGCTACTGCATTGTAACAGGCTTTGAAGGACCTTGCTCCCTGTTCTGCAGACTTCCCACTGCTAGCTGGAAGAGTTTATTCAGTTTTTTGTTATCTCCCTCTGTGTGTGTTTGATCACTCCACCCCAACAACATGCATGTCTGCGATATGCTAGCATAACCCCCTCTTTTCTGAACACCAATCATCTCTGCCTCCTGCTCTCTCTGTCAGCTCTCCTCTCTCAGCCTTAGCCAATGGAACCCTGAATGATTTCTCTCTGCTTCATGGGCTAGGGACAATGAACAACACATTTAGTGTGATTCTGGATATCAAGTAGGCCTCTCTCTAGGGATTCGAGGACTCGGATATATTATGATATCTGAGTAGTCAAAAATCATCACGTGCATTTACTACTTATTTCACTGATGGACAATATTGCAAATTTATCTTATACAGTAAATGTTTTGAATTATATACATACATCTTGAAATAGTTAAATCAAGCTGATTAAAATATGCATTGTATCACATATTAATCATTATGGTGAGAACCATTCTCAGCATTTTCTAAAGAACAATGTATCATGCTTAATGATAGTCAGCATGCTATACAATATTTCTCTTGAATTTGTTCCTTCTATTAAAGGGACTTTGAGGCCTTTTGACCAACATCTTTCCAACTTTTCCCCCCAGAGTTTCAGCTTGTGTTAATCACTATTTTACTCTCTGCATTCATGAGGCTAATACTTTAAAGATTCCACATTTGCATGAGATCAGGCAATATTTGTTTCTGATGCCTGACTTAACTCACTTAATGTCACATCTTTTAGGTCCACTCATATTACAAAGGACAAAATTTCTTACTGTTGTAGCTGAGCAGTGTTCCGTTGTGTGTATCTATCTATATTATGTTTACTTTATTCATTAATCTTATTAAACACAGATTGATTTCTGCTTTTGTGAATGGTGTTGCAGTGAACATGGGAGTCCAGAGAATCCCTAAGATGTGCTAGTTCTATTTCCTATGGGTATAGACACAATAGTGGAATTGCTGGATCACATGACAGTTCTGTTTTTGATATTTTGAGGAATTTCCATACTATTTTCTGAAATGGTTGTAATAGTTTACATTGCACCTGAAAGTGTGCAAAAGTTCCCTTTTCTCCATATGCTTGCCAAAAGGTGTTGTTTTGATGCAACGGATTCAATGTAAATGTGCTTTAAGGATACACATGAACCTCAAAATAAATATTGTCTGTAGAAGGATGGCTTTTGTGTACCATTAAATTTGTTTTATCTGGTAAGTTTTTGTGCCTACTGTCTGCTTCGTCCTGACTCTGAAAACTAACACATCATGTTACATTATAGAGGAATTACATTCCAAACGAACTTCTTCCTCTACTAGTTTATAAACATCTCAAGGACAAGGAGAACCATTGTTTTATTAACCTCTCTATCACCAGAATCCATCAGAATACCTAATTCTTCAGAAGAATCAATAAATTATTCCTTTTTACCTTTCCAGAAGCTTTGTGCATTACTGTACCACAGCCCAGGGAGAGTATAAAATGCCAGGAGGCTGAAGATCTGGGTTTAGCAGTTTTAATAAAGGGATCATGTTTTAATTTGTTCTCTTTTCATGAGCAGTCCAATTCAGTGGCGTTTCTTTAGGAGAAACAAATTGGACAGATACATGACTGCTCATAGAAAATTAAATCTTCTCCCTAGTGATTAAGTGAAATGGATTCATTTTTTTTCAGAATTCATAATGTCATCCATGTTGTTGATATTAATGTGAATCATAAAATATAATAGGCTATCTAGTACTTTACAACTTAGGAAATGGCTTTTAGGCAATTATTATATCTAACATTTAAGGAAGTTAAATTTAAGGGGCCTAGGGTGGTGTTTCAAAGGCTTAAATTGCTATTTGCAACACCAGCATCCTATATCGGAGTGCCAGTTTGAGTCTTATCTTTTCTGTTATCCTGAAAATGTACAGGGTGATGTACCAAGTGCTTGGGTCTGGGCCACCCACGTGGGTTGCCAGGACGGAATTCTGGGTTCCTGACTTTGGCCTGGCCTAGACCCAGATGTTGAGGCCATTTGAGAAGTGAACCGGCAATGAAAAGGCCTTTCTCTCTATTTGCTTTTTCTGCTATTCTACCTTTCAAATCATAAATTAAAACTTTTTTTAAAAAAATTGAAATTTAGGGCCTGGCAAGATAGCCGAGTGGCTATTTCCTCATATTGTACACAGCGTGATTCTGTATGGGGGCTGGTTCATGTCCTGGCTCCTCCACTTCCCTTCCAGCTCCCTGCTTGTGGATTGGAAAAGCAATCAAGACTGTTCCAAGGTCTTGTGGCCATGCACCCAAGTGGGAGACCTGGAGAAAGTTCCTGGCTCCTGGCTTTGGCTTAGCTCAGCTCTGGCCATTGGGGCTGTCTGGGGAGTGAACCAGCAGTAGATGGAAGGTCTTTCTCCTTTCTGTCAAAATCTGTCTTTCCAATAAAAAAATCTTTTAAAGAAATTGAAAGTTAGCAACTCAGAGAAGTTCTTGATTTTGATCATGGTGACATAGGCAGCATGAGGTAAACTTGTTCCTAAATTTTCTTGCTACAAATATTCTTTCTATCTTGCTATATATACAAGATCTTCACCAGAACACTCAGAGATAGACTCCCAGAGGCAAACAGTCCATGGGTGATATTACTGATCTTGATACAAGGTATAAATTTGAGGCTCTATGTGAAAAGTGCATGTAAACTGAAAAGGAAGGTGGAGAAGGAGGAAGTAAGTTTTAACTCTGAGGACTGGGAAAGTCTTCATGGATTGCTGAACAAAGTTTTATGATGCTGAGAATATGAACATTTGGATGGAAAGGGAAGATCATTCTAAATAGAGAAAAGCACATAAACAGGGGTAGAGTTTGAGTTCAAGGACAGGAAATAGCCAGTGACTTAGTTTTAGTTTTGCTAGAATTTTAAATGGGTGTAGTGTATACTAGGACCGGGGAGGTCAAATGGGGCCACATGATGAAGAAACTTGAATTCCAGCCTCAGGCATTCACATGTATTATGGATACACCGATTACTAAAGGTAGAAGTTTTCTGAAGGGACTATTGAAACCACTGAGCAGGGAGTAAGATGCTTGGCTGCTGGCCACTACTTCTATTCTTGATTTTTATCAAATATGTGTGCACCTGTTTCTTCAGCTGGTTTCAGGAAATCCTTTGATATGTCCCCAGGGTAGTATTTTCCTCATATACCTCAAAAGGGAAAATGAAGATCCTAAGAGCATTTCCAAGAAATAGGCTGCTCTGAGGGCAATGGGCCCTGATTTCTGCCTAACAAAACAGATCTGCTTTGAGCAGGGTGTTCACTGCACACATTGAGTTGATAGCAATGGAAAAAGCAGATATTCCATCTGTTCAATGATCAAACACATAAAATCACACAGGAATGTACAGTATGCTGGTTTGAACAACATAGGCATTTGCCTTCACTAGGAAGAAATGACCTGCCTATTTATGTTCCTGGTAAGGACATTAGTGAGCAAAAGCTTTGATGTTTAAGCAATCATATAATTGACTCTACTGTTGGAACCAAAAGTCCAGGGCTGGTTTCAGGAATGCACACTGAACATTTTTAATGACACTGTGAATAAATAGAAGGGTGTGGTGAAAAACGTGAAGCGGATAGATATTATCTTTGGAATATTCTGATGCTGTATTTTTGTACTTCACCTCTTAACTGTCACATTGCTGGTATGGTTGGGTTTGGGTTTTGAAGTACTACTCCACTGGAAATTTAAAACAAAACTAAACAATCTCCAAAACAATAAAAAATCATGCATAGAGTCTCAAATGTAGTAGGCACAATATTTTGTGCAACTTTTAAGAAAACAGCATGGACGGAAAGAATTTAGATGACTGCAGTACACATATTTCCTTGTCTTTTTTTATTAGATTTTGAGACAGTCTCTCCCTTTCCTTTAGTCCATGTATCCAGTGAATTTGCCCAGTTCTACAAACTCAGTTTTAAAAAACCTACAGCCACCTTCCCCTTTCTGTCACCAGCCTGCTTCCCGACCTCGCTGCTTTGTTCTTGGATTAATGTGACTTTCCTGACTGCTTCTCCTGTCTCCGGACTCTTCTCTGCCCTACCCACTCTGTAAACTATCTTTTTTTCTCCCTATCCAACCTGCAACCACTCCAAACTAGCGTTCTTAACATTCTACTCTCACTCTGTTATGCATCTGTTGGTACTGCTCATGATTCCCATTTGCTTTTGGTACAGTTGGCCATTCAAGGTCCTCTTATTTGAGTGCACCAAGTAGTTGGATGCCATACAATTCCAACAGTTGTTAATACACACCCAGCATTGTGCTGCACTGTTATTTTTTCCTGATTATTTCACATTTTTCATGAACTCTCTTTCCTGCCCTGTTCCCACATGCCCACCATCTGATAATACACTTTCTTCTTCATCAGCCTGGATCTCACCCTTTTTATACAGCTACTTCAGTTCGCTTTGATTCCTTAACATTTTGGAATGCCTTCTGCAAACTCAATTCCTGACTCTGGCACTAAATGATAGAATGCCTTATTTGGCTATTTAACCATTTTCCACTTGGATTAGTTGATTTCCTGTTGCTAAAGCAAAATACCTGATGATGGGTACTTTATATAAAAAGGCATGTATATAGGTCAGAGTTTTGGAGGTTGATGTCACGGGCTGGGCAGCCATCTATTCAACCCTTGGTGAACATCCGTTTACCCGTTTCATGGTGTGGCAGTGGCTTCCTGGCAAGAAGGCTTGTGACAGGAAAAGATACCACAGAGAGACAGAGCACCGAAGGAGTTCAAGGATACTCCAACCGGAGTCTGAACTCAAATCACATCCAAACCGCAGCACCAGCTGAGGATTTTCTCAGCAATCCCACGTGTCATGAGGACAAGGATCACTTGAAGTTCTGCTTGTGTGACCTCCACCATCTTCACAATGTTAACAGAGTCCAGTAACTGGAAAACATAGTTATAATAATACATTTTAGGGAAAACTTTCAGGTTTCTAATTATTCCTCCTAAACTGTATTGTAGGATGTTATATGAAAAAGAGACTGCCCACCTGGTCTATATTTTCAATGAAAACAGATCATCTTGCAGAAGGAAGGCTTTAGGCAGTATTATAAGTTTGGGAACAAATTATTCTCTGATGGAGAATTACAGTTGCATTATTTTAATGTATAATATAAAATGCTTTATATGAATGTTATTAAAGAACCTCAAGTGAGAGCTCCACCCTCCCTTTGGGAAGAGGTACATGATACTTCACTACTGGAGAAATTCGGAAAGTGGTTAAGGCTGGCGACCAAAAGCTCCTTGGCTCATCAATCACCTCTATGGATAAGCCTGAAACTGAAGGCTGTCAGCCATAAAGCAAGGCACAGTGAGCATCCACGAAAGGGGATGCACTTAGAAACAAAAAGACTTTGATTCCAGCTAAAAGATTTAAGGCAGCTCTGCGTAGTTTCAGATGAAGTTTACCCTGACAAACGGGTCTATGAGTAGCCTAGTTTAAAACAAGTTTAGAGTTCAAATGTTTCAGAACCAATTGTGGCAAAGACTGGGGCATAATCCATTTATGAAATAATTTCCTCAAAATAGCTTTTTTATACCTTTCCATAACAGTCTGCTAGGAAAAAAGCACGTATAATACTTTTCACGAAAGTAACTTCTACTTTCAAGAAGATTAGTGTAGTTTTAAACCATCAATTTGTAAAATAAATGTATATAGAAGAGGAGAAGGAGGGGGAGTAGAAAATAAAGAGGCAGGAAGAGGAAGATTAGGGGTGATTAAGTGTAGAGCCTCAAAGGTCCTAGGTGGGTGACAGAAACAAATGCTGTAAGGTTGCTTAGAAAAAATACTGTGCATCTCCCCAGTCTCACATTAGTTATTCAGGGGTAGAGGCAAAAGTACTTCCTCACTCAGTGATGTTAAATTGGAGCCATTCGGCCTGAATGTCCAGCAGAGGTGTGTGGTGTGTCTTGTGGCATTCATCAAGGAGCCTACAATGAGCAATGAGTTCTATCCCTGGAAAAACAGAATTGGGTCTGAGGACAAGATCTGTTGTGTGTATAGACTGGACATGTCCATCTTGCTTGTTTTTTTTTTTTTTATCTATTTGAAATACACTTCAGTGGAATTACCTTCTGTAAGAAAATTCAGTAAGATGTCCAAGAAAGAATTTCAGAGCTCTTTGCCAGTTGTCAGGATTAATTCACATCCTATTCTGTGCCCTCATGATGTTGCCTTCCTCCAAACCTGTTGCTAGAATTACCAAAGGGAGCCATGAAGATAGGTCTGCAATGCTGCCACTATGGAAGACCAGAGATGAGGGGCTGAATTCCTGATTCATGCTGATACCCTGGGCCCGGTGTTTACTCTGCAAATGGAGCTACTTCAGTGACTTGAGGAAACAGGTACAATGAAGAAGGAACTGCTGCTGGCCATCACCTCTGCCTGCCAGATGTAGATCTGTGTGTCAATATTTCGGCATAGATCTTTGATTCCAGCTATGGGTTTTCCAGCCTCTGCTTTTCATGATTCTATTTCCTCTGCTGTGAACTATCTATGAAAATCCCATTCATCAAACCTCCCAATTTCATATCTACTTACCTCAAAGACTTTCCTCAACATGAGAACATGGACTGTGCTCTCTAAACCTCTGCCCCGGGTATTGATATTTTTCACACAGTATCTACTTTTTGTCTTCTTTTACAGTACTCTATGCCTATGAGGATCCTGACTGGCTTCCTAACTAGAAAAAGAACTTCTTCGGGGTATATGAGGTCTTTTTGGAAGGCTTTGTCTCATATGCCACAGGCTTGTGAGCTTTTAGTATAGGTCTCTTGCACTGGAATCATTTGAGGTATCCGTTGAAAATTCGATTACTGTTGCCTGTCTCAGCCTTGCTGAATTAAACCCAAGGATACGGAGCCCAGGAACCCATCTTTGAGCCAAGTGTGTTAAGCGAGTTTTGTATTCACTCCCTCATTTGAGAATTGCTGTAGTAGGGACTTAGCTAAAGGGGATGTTTTTCCCTGAGAGGACATGTCATGACCCAGAAACACTCTTGCTTCTCACAGCTGAATGCTACTGGCATTTCCAGGATAGAGGACAGGGGTCCAGACAAGCTGTCATCATGCTATGCTGTGCTCAGAGCCCTCCCTGGCACAAGGAGGAACGCTGGCACAGAGCAAGCAGCTCCAGGTGCACCTGGGGGATCTATAGCTTGTGGCAATATAGGTTGAGAAAAGCAAAACTGGTGTTCTGACTGGGAAGGCAGCCCTGTTCCTTCAGAGACAAGCCTGGTGGGTCTGCTGCACAGCTTTGAACCTTCGCAGGAGTCTGGCATCCAGAAAGCCAACAGCCTCAGGGTCCCATTCAGTCCAGGGACCAAACATGCATCCAGCAACCTTAGTATAAGAGAAATGGGATTGTCTTTGTATGTTGATGTCCAAATCATGAAATGTTTCTCTTTAGTTCCTTATGTGATGTCTTGAATTTTAAAACTAGCTAACCTGCTTTCTCTCAGGCAGCCTCAGCACTCCTGGAGTGTGGCCCAACTGTGTGTCTTCCATGAATAGTTCCATAAAATCCTGGTGGTCATCAAGTGAATCATTGTCTTTATTAAGACCAGAATCTACTGTTTTCAACATCAAACGGCAAACTCATGGTCTCTCAAATACTTATTTGGACATTTTTAGTCCTTCATTTGAAAACAGAGTCTTCTGAAATCCAGTAGTACATGCTTGAAATATGTCTGGTTTATCTTTTGATTGCCCAATCCTAAATGAATCCTCCTCCTCCTCCTCCATGAATTTATGTGGCATTGTCTTTGTCTGGGACAGGGGAATATGCAGGTTGTCCTTCTAGAAGGCAGAGGACAGGTCGTGTTGAGAGTGGTCAGTCTGGAATCAGAGCTGACAGCCTTAGTGTGGAGTTAGTTTAAAAGAGAGAGAGCACTTTTGACAATGATTTATTAGTAAGACACAAAAATTTTGAAATCCAGTCATAAGAAGAGACTCTGAAAAGGCTATGCAAATTCATATTAAATAAAATATTCTGCAGAGAATTCAAAAATTGGAGGCAACAAAATACACTTTTATTTTAACTTTTCCAAAGAACCTTTTGAAGTACTATCACATACATACACATATACAAATCTAAAATATACAGACTGGATTACAAAAACGTGGCTTAGAGAGATTCAGCTTTGATCCTGCTCTTCCAGCATAAATCCTGTCTTGGCTTTTGTTTGAGTTAAATACAACCGACTGCTGTTGATAACGGAGTAAACTAAACGTGTGTTGGGGCAAGAGGTAACAGGAAAAATGTCTCTATGTTTTGCCCAGTTTTATTTTAGACCTCAAGCCACCCTAGGAAGGAAAGTCTATAATTTTTTTTTTCAAAGCCCCCATCTCGGCTGCCCCGGACTGAGGTGCCCTGGAATTTAGATGCTGTCTTGTCTATGCAGCATCGGGACTGAGGACAATAAGGATTCAATTACAGCTTTCTTTTTAAAAATAAGTATTTTGATTTTGTTTTTAAAAAATTTATTGTTGCAGAGATTTTTGAAGAAATAATTAAAATGTAATGCGTAATAGGTTCCTGTTCAACTTCTGTGGGAAATTTGCATACGGATTATGTTATTTTCTTCTTCTATTTTAATATGCAAGACATCTGATTCTAGTCTTTTCAGGTCAGAAGTAAAAATGAGCTTAAAGGCTTGAAAGTATTTAATAGCATAGAAAAACATTTTTCTTGGGTGGTCTCCTCATAACTCATCTTCAAAAAACTTTTCTTATCATCAGTATTTTGAAACATTTCAATAGCAGATGAATGGGGAAGGGGAAATAATTTCTTGAACAAATGTATCTGAAGAAAAAGGGGCAATGCAATGACTAATTGCTAGGTGTTTTATACTTTTCTCATCTGTGTTTAGTACAAGGATAACTTTCACTGCTGTCTAATAAAGTGAACCTAGAGTGAAAAGTTCAAATATTGGGCTTTCCTGAGGAGTTGGTTTCATGGAGTCTGAGAGCCAACATTAGTGCAGTGGCAGAAGGGCGTGCATGTTTCTGTCTAGTCTGTGGTGGGCTGCTGAGCTGGCTACTTGAGGGCAAAGGAAACTCCCCAGACCAAAATCTAAACTGCACCTAAGAAGTTCAGTGACCGAAGGCTCAAGAACATTGCTTCACCTCTCCACTGATTTCCCCTGCTTTCCACCAACTCCTCTACAAAAATTGCCTCCTGAAAGCTAAATAAACAAAAAAGGCAAACCATCAGACTTCTCAACAAAAGACAGTTTGTTTCCTACCCATCTGTTGTGTAGACTATATGAAAGTAGCAGTCATGGCAGAAGGAAACTTACGTTAAATTAACACTCCCCCAAACAACTCAAAATCAATGGATGTGTTTTCCTCCAGAGAAATCCATAATTATCTTGGCTTCAGCAAAGCAGAAAATAATGGAGTATCACAGACAGTTTCTGTAGTTGACTATAGTTCAGATCAAGGACCACAGATGTTGCAAATCTCTGTAATGGCTGGTAACTATAGGGGACCTACTGAGCCATTTTGCAATTTAAGTGGTCTGTGCTCAAGCTCCCAAATAGATTAGAACAAGTGTTCATTTATTGTGCTACCCTGAAAGAATCACTACCCAACATTTAAGAAACAACTTAGTGATTTAAGCTTCTGTTCTCAGAATTGGGTTGCCAGAAAAAAAATACAGGGTAACCAGCTAAATTTGAATTTTACATAAATAATTTTTTTCAGCAAAGGTAGGTCTCAAATACTACATAGAAAGTACTTACACTTAAAAATGCATTTGTTCTTTATCTGAAATTCACATTTAATTATATTTTTTCATTTTCTATGTCTGCTAACAAAGGTTTTTCCCATTATTAAACTCAAAATATTTTGAGGGGTATATCAAAATTTAAATTTTAAATAATTGTGCACAATACATGAAGTGTGAGACATTGAATGGCAGTGCCAGAAAGTGTATCCTATACAAATGATACAGATGGAAGAACAAGTGGAGAGTTACTGAAATGCACTGGCCATCTCACTCACTGATTGGTCTTTTTAGTATAGAATTATGTTTTGACTTATCGACAAGTACCTGTCCTAAGACTGGTGATTCTTTTTTTTATAATGTATTTTTTAAGGATTTATTTATTTTTATTGGAAGGGCAGATTCTACAGTGAGGAGATACAGAGAGAAAGATCTTAATCACTGCTATTTCACTTTCCAAGTGGGCCACAATGGCCAGGATTGAGCCAATCTGAAGCCGGGAGCCAGGAGCTTCTTCCAGGTTCCTCATCAGATGCAGGGTTCTAAGGCCTTGGGCTGTCCTTGACTGATTTCCCAGGCCACACGCAGGGAGCTGTATGGGAAGTGGGGTCTCGGGGTTTAGAATCAGCACCTATATGGGATTTCAGCATGTACATGATGTGGATTTAGCCACTGAGTCATCTTGCTAAGCCCAAGACTGAAAATCTTAAACTGACTTTTCTTTGCTCTCCTGATAGGAATTATGTAGTTGGTATGATTTAGACAAAAATCTAATCATTGGATATCTGCAATGAACTAGTTATTCTGAGAAGGTACTTGAGGTAAAATGATCATCTCTTTCTATGAGTTTTCAGTAATCACAGTGTTATATTAAATACTGAATTTTGTTTTCAATACTAGCTCTGCCATATGCTAGTTGCAGGAATTAACAAGGTTACTTAGTCTTTCATAGCTTCAGCATCTTCAGCTTCATAAAGAAAGTGAAACCTAACTCACAAAAACTGCTGGTAAGATGAAATGAGATAATGTAATCACACAACTGTTGAGATGTGTTGCTAGGCTGTTGTTCTCCCTGGGTGATAGGAATCATTATAGAGTATTCACAACACAAAATCAGTACCAAACACAGTGCTTGAGACATGTATGGAGCCCTTCCAGTGTCCCGTCTGGAAATACTGTAGTGGTAGAAGCAGTTCTAGCGATTCTGTAGAATGTCTAACAAATGAAGAACTTAATCTTTTTTTAAAAGACAGACCAACTCTTTGTGAGTTGCTAGAGAATTTGGATTTCTGTAGGTATAGAAGCAGATTTTTAAAGTGTGTGTGCTATAGGTTAGTAAATTTAAATTTAAACATAGAGGCTGCAAAATGAGATGTTATCTGTTCACTAGTGAAAATTGCATCTTTGTTTAATTCCAAAATTGGCTTTGAAAAGCTACTGGAATGACTACATAAAATCTGGATTTTGATCAATCTGTCAACATCACTCACATAACTTTAATAATATAGACTCATGGACACTTCTGTTAACCACTATCATTGCTTGCTGTAGACACAATAGTTGTGTCATCAGTTGTGAAGGGTTGGGTCTCCTCTGAGAGGTAATTAATATTCCCAATTTTATTTTACCAGGGCAAAAGGTAACAGAATTTCATAGTAGGTAAGAGAGGACCTTTCAATGTATATGATTAGAACTTGCAAGTTTAGGCTTGGAGTGGCTAAACAACCACAAAACAAACACTGCAAAAGGTGGTAGAAATTTATCTGCCCAATGCTACATGGAAACTAATTGTACTCAACTGGGTTGTGTTTACTTTCAATAAAATCCAAACATACCTATTGCTATCAGCCATATGAGATACTGAAGCTCAGATTTACACTGCTCCCTTATGAATTAATTAAGTTTTGTGAGGTATTATTGTAGGAGCCTAACCATACTCAGAGATTAACCATAGATCTGTGTTCCTACTTGGACAATGTTGAGATAAGGGAAAAGAGCCGACCAGAGAATCAAATGACAAGATGGGGTGATGTGACCTGAAATAGCACTAGAATCAAAGCTGGGAGCCCAAACTCACCTTGGTCAAATAAAGAATTCCTCAGGGGTTTCCAGCAATCAAATGAGAAATGGAGTCCAGACTAAGAGTGGACTTCCTCCAACCAGTTTGGATATTTAACAAAACAACTCTAATTTGTATTCTAAGTGGTGAGATCTATGAACACATTTATTGCCATTATGTTAGTTTGGCACACCTAGAGCTGAGAGCTGTCACAGTTGCTTAATTACTGTAACTCTCTCATCTGGAATTCCTAAAACTATCAGAGGCTACCAGGAAAGGAAATCCAAGCACAAAAGCTTCTCTGCTCTTCAAGGGTTTATGATCTCTCTTTCAATCATTTTTATTATAAAAACTTTTGTTTCATACCAAGGGAGTCTGGTTTGTGCGTAAGGTGAGATGCAGACATGCCTAGGCATTTGCAATGAACTGAGGGGCAGCCTGCCAGGATCTGCTCAGTGAGCCATGGGGGAGACTCCAAAGCCAGATGTAGTCATCATAAGCTTGGCCCAACAACAAAAGGACAAGGTTGGAGGGGAGAAGTGCTGGACAGAATCATTTGTCACTGTGCTGGTTAATTTTATGTGTCATATTGAATAGGCTAATGGATGCCCAGATGGATAGTAGATATAATTTCTGGGTCTCTGTGAGGCTATTTCCAGGTGGACTTGATATTCGTGTTGGCCATCTGAATAAAGCTCTATCATCACCAACATGGGTGAGCATCACTGATCCACTGAGGGTCCAAATAGGACTGAAAGGCAGTGAAAAGCAAACTCATTCCCTCTCAGAGTTGGGTCGCCTGTCTTTTCCTGTTCTTGGGCACTGGGATCCAGGGACTTTCACCAGTTCCCCTTGCCATCCAATTGCACTGGCAATTACACCTGGACTCAGGCAAAAGTAAGCCGCTGAATTCCGAATCTCTAGATTGCAGATAGCAGCTGGTGGTTCTGTTTCTCAAAAGAACCCCTGGAAACACGTGTGCTGAAATAGTCCTTGATTTTGCCTCTGTGGACATGTGACTAGGTCTTATAGGTAGAACTTTAAGTAGTCCCCTCCCAAATTTCTTAATTAAAATTTCCACATGGGGAGAAACTAAGTTCTCTTCTAAAAATGTCAGATATCCCTACTTTTGGACCCTCCATGGTTCTAGTACATTTGCTATATGATGCCTTTTGGGAAATAACAGTTCTCTGTGCAAGTGATTTGGAGTCTGGCAGCAAAGAGTTATGGGTAGAAAAGTAGCTATGAAAACTAGCAGTGGTTGTACCTGGCAGGCTCAGAAACCCACAAAGGTGCAGCACCAGATCCTGGGAAATAGGGCCATGCCTAAATAGAGGAGCAATGACCACGAGGCCTTGCAGTGTACTGAGCATAGAATGCCAGAATGGTAATGTTATGTGTTCGATCCACGGTATCTCAGTGTTTGAGACAAGTTGACTACAGTAGTTTGTGAGCAAGTATGAAACTTTCCATGATAAATCTCTAAATGCTTGGAGATTAGATCCTTTTATGAGTGGAGCAAGAGCCAAAGAAACAAGATTATGTTTAGTCTCATAATATCACTAATATCCATTGTAAATAAAATATTATATAGCTTTACATATTAATGTCCTTTAACAAATAGGAAAACCTGTATCTCAAAAAAAGGTAATTATTTGTAAAGAGCAGTTAGGGCTGAAGTTCAAGTTCTGATGCATTTTCGTTGCTATTCTTATTGTGTTTCCACTCTCCCTCACTTAGATGATGTCTGAATTAATAGATTTCTTATTTTTTCTGTATGTTGGTATAGCATATTTCATACCCTCCTGGGGTCATTCATAAAAAGCACATTTATTCATTAAAATGTGTTGAGGTTTACTGATCTAAAATGCCTCTTCCATCTTGATTAGAAGAAATATTCAATTTAAAATTAGGATACACACACACATACATATGTATTCAGCAAAAGCTGGTAAGGGATTAAGTGATACTTTGCTTATAAATTTGCTTATAAATAAGCAAATGAAAAAGTAAACACATGTAGAAACTTAAAAGATGGCAATGTAGGCTAACCAGGGTCAAAGCTGTGAGATGTGCCAAGCTCGTCCAGGAAAGCTAAGGCAGGCACTGGGTCCATTCCACAAGCAAAGAGGCAGCCAAAGGGCTGGCACCTGGCCAGGGGTTGAGCAGGGTGGATGCCAGAGGAGCAGCCAGGAGAAGCAGCCAACGATTAATAAGGAGCAATAACAGCAGAGGTACAGGAGACAAGAACACAGGAAGCAGATCTTAAGGCCATCACCATGGCTTCTGGGCAGTGCTGCTGGGACGAAAATGCCTCATTTAAAGCTCCAAGCATGAGCTAACTTCATAGTTTCTTAAAGGTAGCTTGCTATGTGTATACAATCCTAATCTAATCTTCTGCACCTTAAAACACAGGGTTTGGGAGTGAGATCAGAGAAACATGGGTGTTAGCATGATTGAAGTTGTCACTATGGTGTGCAACAGCTTTTGGTCCAATTCTCAGACCCGTGTCCATCCATGCCCCCCAGCCACTGCCTTGGAACAGCAGAGGGCCTGACAGAGTCTGGAAAATATTATCATGTTTCTAGTCAATTGTTTTGGAAGCGGGAAAAGTGGGAATCCAGATGGAATGTGGAGTCCAACATTTTACAGAGAGGGAACTGAAGGAACAGTGTGTTCACCTCTATGCAAGCCTAGAGCAAGTCTTACAAAGAAGACCTTGGTGTTACGGTCTCAGAACTCTGGAATGATTATAAGGTTTTATGCAGCTAATTTTAAATGGGTAGGCAAAGAATACTAGGATTGCTGGTTTTGCTTTGCTACCCTGAAGGGTTCTGTGATATCTTCATGTCTGTAGCCAACATCCAAACTTGTGTTTTCAAAGTCTGTGAGGAGTTCACATCCTTTCGCTTTGGCCCTGCGATATTTTACTTGACTCTAAGATGGATGATGTTCAGGAGAAAAATTCTCCTAATTGCTGCTATCAATGATTAATTAAAGAGACAGACCTCTCAAACCCCAGAGGGAAGGGTAAAGGTGGCAGGTGATTGTGGTACAAGCAGCTGAGGAAGCTGCTCCATTGGTCTGAGAGGAGAGGGCTCAGGGTTTGTGGGAGCAGCAGCAGAGAGCCGGAAGGCAGGCCTCCGTAGCAGAAGCCTGTGATGATCAGCTTTGTCATGACCTCCCTACCCTGTGACACTTCTCTATTGAAGTGAGGTTATGCTATTGCTTCACACTTTTTAAATCTTGTAACATTAGCCAGATATTAAATGAGCTCTTAAATAATTTTCCCTGAAATTCAAGGCCCTAGAAATTCCCTAAAGATCACATTCCCAAAGCAGTTTAAAAGGCTTGGAATTCTAAGGAAGAACAGGGTTTTACAGAACAGAAAGAAATCAAATGAAGGACAAAGTAGTTCTATCATCCAAAACAGAAGGAGCGCTTAATCTCTTGTATAATATGCACATAATAGAAAGAGGAAATTAAGTTCATTGCATGATATTTAGGTAAGGAAATAAGTCTCACTTTAGCAAATGATGTACAGAGTTCTCCTTCTTACTTTTTTTTCTTTTTAAGATTTATTTGAAAGTCAATTATGAGCCCAGCATGGTAGCCTAGTGGCTGAATCCTCGCCTTGCACACACCGGCATCCCATATGAGCACCAGTTCATGTTCAGGCTGCTCCACTTCCCATCCAGCTCCCTGCTTGTGACCTGTGAAAGCAGCGGAGGACAGCACAAAGCCTTGGGACCCTGCACATGTGTGGGAGACCTAGAGGAAGCTACTGGCTCCTGGCTTCAGATCAGCTCAGCATTGTGGCCACTTGGGGACTGAACTAGCAAACAAAAGAACCTTCTGTCTGCCTCTTTTTCTCTTTGTAGATCTGACCTTTCAATAATAAATAAATAAATAAAATTTTTAAAAAAGAGTTATGAGAGAGAGAGTTCTTCCATCCACTGGTTTAGTCCTCAGATGTCTATAAGGGCTGAGTTTGGATCAGGCTGAAGCCGGGAGCTGGGAGCTTCATGTGAGTCTTCCACATGGGTGCAAGGCTGAAGCACTTGGGGGATCTGCCTCTGCAATTAGCAGGGAGAAGAATTAGAAGTAGAGCAGTCAGGACTTGAACCAAAGATGGTAAGTGTAGCTTTGTAGGTATTGTTCCACTGTATACTCTGTGTGCCTTGGGACTGTAGATAAGAGGGTATCCAGGGAGTGAACCAGTGCAGCATTTTCAGGGAAGTACTTAGCTGAGTTAGGGATGTTGATACTAATCCTCAAAACGCACAGAACATTCAAGAATATAACCATCAGGCACCGCAATGGCTGGGAAGGCATTTTCTTATGCCTAGTGGATAAAATTCTCTCTACAGAATTTTTTTTCATATAGAGGTTAGCAAGGGATAAACAGAGGTTTTATTAACAGTTCTGGTCAAGTTTGTGAAAGAAGCCTCATCCAGGAGACAAAGAGCCTTGCACAAACCAGCAGCCAGTGCTATTCGCCCTGTTGTCAGGAGGAAATCTCCCTGGGCTGTGATCAGGTACATCTCATCCAGATGCATCTGGCACCCTAGTGAAGGACAAGCAGGTATTATCCAAGGGTTAATGTGCTCAGTGTCCACTAGCCAAGGTGGAGTTTTATGGCTTGTATGATGCCAATGTTCTGTCTGCCAAGGTTGAGGCCTTGGAATTCATTTGGAGATATTGTTAAAACATGGGACACATCAGAGCCACATAAGCTCAAAATCATTGAAGAATAATAGCCAGTCAGGAAAGACACAGAAAGCAGTTTCTAAGACAGTCCACCTGGTGATATCAGATGGTGTCCATGATCATTGTGATTGCAACTGAACCAAATACAAGTCCATTTCTGACAAATATCATTTCCTTTAATGGAGCGGTCATACCATAACCAAATATAAACAATGCAAATTTTGGCTATGTTTGCATTCACAGAATTGTTAGCCCCGAATATCATAAATTATAGACCATTGACATTTTATTACTGAGAAATAGCAAAACACTGGAAAGGTGTTAAATTCATGTTTCCAACTCCAGGCTAAAAGAATGTTATATTTCTGTAATAGCAAAGAATAAGAAATTAAATCTTCAGCCATTCCTGGGAAGTAAGGAATCGAATTTCCCTAACCCAATATATATGTCTTTTACTTAACAGGGTGAAGTTCATAACCAACAGTCCTAGAGGTTGGTCCTATTTTATTCTAACAACTATTGCCTGTAAAGTAGGTTTCGCTTGCAACAGGTAGATAGTGAGTAGGAAGGCTTTATTGGCCTACCTGGTATCATATGGGTGTTTTTGTCTAAAAAGAAGTCCAGATGACCCAATTGTCCTCTATCCAAATGCTGCCTTGAAAGGAAGATGAATGTGAGGCCCACAGCTTATACAGTATCAATAGCCATTTTTTTTTTAAGACGGCAAATAGCATTAAGCAAAATGTTGGGTTCTGGGAATAATTCATATCTGTTTTTTTTCTCTGTGTTTGTAAAATCTGAAAGCATTCACAGATAACTTCTACCAGTTGCCTGTTGCCTCCTAAATAGTCATAAAGCCAGCTCCATCCAGCCTAAGCAACAGAACCATGTTGTGCTCACAATAGCATGATACATACTCTGGTGCAACTTTCTCTTTCGACTCAGCCTTTCTGAGATGCTTACGTATCACAGTTGTGCAGTGTTCTGTTGTACTAACATATGCTGCTTGTTGGTCCTGTTGCATATCCATAAACAGTTGAATGTGTTTTTTCAGTGTTTTTCCTAATAACTATGCTCTTGTGAACATTCTTTTTTTTTTTTAATTTTTTTTATTAATTATTATGCATTATGTGACAGTTTCATATGCTCTGGGAATCCCCTCTTGTGAACATTCTTATAATGCCCCCTGCCACACAAATATATGGGCTTTCTTTTTTTTTTTTTTAAAGATTTATTCATTTTTATTACAGCCAGATATATACAGAGGAGGAGAGACAGAGAGGAAGATCTTCCGTCCGATGATTCACTCCCCAAGTGAACCGCAACGGGCCGATGCGCGCCGATCCGAAGCCGGGAACCCGGAACCTCTTCCGGGTCTCCCACGTGGGTGCAGTGTCCCAATGCATTGGGCCGTCCTCGACTGCTTTCCCAGGCCACAAGCAGGGAGCTGGATGGGAAGTGGAGCTGCCGGGACTAGAACCGGCGCCCATATGGGATCCCGGGGCTTTCAAGGCGAGGACCTTAGCCGCTAGGCCACGCTGCCGGGCCCAATATATGGGCTTTCTAAACTAAGACTTCTTAACTGGATATCACACATAAGAAATGGCCATTCTATGCTTCACCAATGCAATCAAATAGAACTTCTCTAGCCAGAAACAATTTTCTGGGCCTTCCCAGATTTGCCAAGGCCAAGAATTTGGTATTCTTGAGGATTATGGCACATAATTTAGGAATCTATGCTCTAAGGGAAAAAAAGCTCTGAGTGGGATAGTGGGGTGTAGTGCCTATACATGTTCACAGTGTCGCTCAACTGCTCCTGCAAATCATACTCAGGCAGCTGGACTTGCCAACACACAGAATTACCTGAATTTTAAAACTGTGTTCATTAGTGGACACGATATAATCTTTTTGTAGCAGTTTTTATTTTCACAAATTTCCAGTTGTCATTTTGAATTTATTAGGGCTGAATATTAGTTTCCTAGGGCTACATATAAACTATCACAAACTTGGCAGCTTGAAACAAAAGTAGCATTTTATCCCAAGGGTCCGGGGTTCCAAAGTTGGAAATGAAGGTGTTGGCCAGCTTGGTTCGTTCAGGAGGCTCTCAGTGAGAATGCACCCATGCTCTGCCTCTTGTCTGGCTTCTGGGGCTGCAGGCAATCCTTGCTGACCCTTGACTTCTGCCTTCCCCACAAGCCATCTCTCCTGTGTCTTTGGACGATCTTCATGTTTTTAAAATTTATTTTTAATATTGTTTACATACTTGAGAGGGATGCATACCCATGTGGACCTCTAATTAGGTTAGGGAGGGTCAGGTATGGAGGAAGGTGAATGGTACAAATATTTCTTTTTTTTTTTTTCTCCTGTGTCTGCAGGGGAGGAAGGGAAGGGGGCTGCTCCTTGCTATAAAACTACCGACACCCAGTGATGGGGGATGTCCTCTGATGACACCCTAGAGACTCCAGTATGAGGAAGAGTGTTCTGATGGTGTTACTGGAGAGATAGTTTTGCTGCCCCAGGTTTGAGAAGATCTTTCCATGGTCTAATGGTTGACAAAGTCCACCTTAGTGCATCCACAGACCCAGGAACATGCTGCAGTGCTTGGCAAGGAGAACTGTCCAACCTGTTCCATTTTCTGTCCTCTGACAAGACAGTTGACATCTCCTGTTGGCCAGATGAGCTGCCTGTCATGTCCTCCGTGTGCATCTGGACATGCTTTCTACCACACAGGCATCAGCAACTGACGAGGCCCAGTTTTGATACATACACTCCAAGATCAGACCACACATCCTGTGATTTTTCCCTGTGGTTGGGGTCTGAGTCCAGTGATCCAGTCAGGGAGTCCTCCAAAAAAACCTCACTTGGGGTGACCTCAGATTTCACTGATGTAAACCAGCCAGTGCAGGGTCAGGTGTGATGTGTCACATGCACCAGCCAAGGCACGTATCGGTGGATGCATCTTGGTCAGTTCCACCTCAGCCCCATATCTCACATGAACCTACAGGTGCTGTGACCCAGTCCAGCCAGCCCACAACATACCTGGTCTTCATACATTCCAGAGGGTGGCACAGCCTAGTCTAGGTGACCCCTAAGAACTCCCCACTAGGCCCATCCCCAGCCCTGGTTCTTATATGTACCAGCCTCTGCTTTGGTCAAACCCAGCCCAACCCATATCCCACCCAGCTCTCATACACCCGGCCTGACCTGTCCCATACCACACCCATTCTGACTCTTGTGTCAGTGGGTGCTGGTACCTAGCCTAGTCTGGACTGTACCCAGACCCAGTCCACACGCATGCTGATGGGTCCTGCAGCCTTGCCTAGGCTTGTCTGCCCACAACCCTCACTCACACTCACCAGTGGGAGCTGTAGCCCAGCAGGGGAGTCCTCAAAGTTTCTCTAGTAGGTTTGTTCCCAGCCCCAGGTCTTGAGTGGGTGCTTTGATGTGCGCACAATCTCAGCTATCACTGGAACATGTTGTAGCCTAGATTAGACTAGCTAGGTGCAGCCCACAACCTGTCCTGGTTCTCATCTGTGCCAATGGGTTCTGTGGCCTGGCCCAGCCTAGCATGTCCCTAGAATTAGCTCTCAGAAATTCTGAGTGCTGCAGCCTTACCTGGACTGGCTATTGTGCTCCCCACTGGGAGCAGTGGCTTAGCTGAGAAGTTCCCAAAGTTCTGCTACCAGGTCTGCTCCCAGCCCTGGTTCTTTTGCTCCCCAAAGGGACTGCAGCCCTGCCCTCAATCTTGGCCTTTGCATGGGTCAGTGGGGCGGGTCTTGCATCCTGGCCCCAGCTAGCCTCCTCCCAGCCACAGCTCCTGTGAGTATCAGGTGGGTTCCTATCAGGTAGGTTCTGTGGTTCAGCCAGGTTCAACCAGTCAGCACCCCCAACTGCAGTCCCACAGAGATGAGCCCACAAGTCCCCTGAAGTTCTACCCCCAGTTCCTGTTCTCTCATGTGCTGATAGGTACTGTGGCCCAGCCTGACATGGCCCAACCCCTGCCCTGACACTCAGGGATAAGTACCGTGAATACTAGGATAAGTATCCTAGCTGGGCATGCCCCACAACCCCAGCTTTTGTGAATTTCCCATGGGTGGTGGGCGATGCTATTTAGCCCTGCCCAGGTCTCATTTGTGGATGGGTGCCTTGGCCTGACCCAGACATTTCCCCCTTCTAAATCACTGTCTTAGTTCCCTTGCCTACCTGTGAGTACAGTGATCTGGTCTTTGGAAGATCCCAGAAATCATTCCTTCCCTATCAAACATGCTCTCAGTGATTCCCACTGCAAAATGTCCCCAGACCCCCTTCCCCAGGCAATCTGTAGCTCCCCACCCCTCACCTGGGGGACCAACATGGCATGTCCCAGCCCAGTGTTCCCCATTTTCCTCTCTTATCTTAAAAAAAGAAAGGAAAAACTAGAATAGGCAACTATGCAGGCACACTGGTATAGCTGACACAATTTAGCATTAACCAGGTCCAGGATTCCCGCCAGCTATGTGCTGCTTTTCTCCCAGCAGTGTAACCCTTGCCTAGGTACAAGGCAACCTAGGCAGTTGCCTCCAGCTGAGGGTGCATGATCTTCATATCAAGGTCAGTAGTCACTGAATGTGGAAACTACCTTATTATTACCACATTCTAATTAACTACATTTGCAAAGTGGGTGATGTGGCTGGGTGATGAATGACTTCTGTAGCCTTTTGGCTTGGCCCAAGGAGCTTGTTGGAGGCTGCTGCATCTTCTCTGCCTGCAGCAGGTCTGAGGATCATCTCCTGAACAAGATGTCCTAGGAAAAGGCACTAGAGCATTGTGTTTAGGTCTCCTAAGATGCAAAATTGAGACTACAAACACTAAAGCTGGCAGTAACTCCCAAATAGAACGTGCTAGATAAATGAGGTAGCAATCCAGGTTGCTGTCAAAGAATGCTGCACTGTGATACTGCTCACATTCTGTCTAGTTTGATTAAGCACTTTGCCTTCTTCCTACATCTGTTAATTAAACTTCAAGGTCAGCTAAAGTAATTTTATCTGTAAAAATCCTATTTTAAAATTAGCTCATGTTCTGAGATTCCAAGAGAACATGAATTTAGGGAGACTGCTATTAACTTACTGCTGTACATTTGCAGTTTCCTATAAACTGCCTATTAACACTTTTGCTGATTTGTTCCTTCTGTTGGCCTTATATTTTTCAATTTGAAGACTTAATTATCATAAAGGTTATTGCAACATTAGCTACCAATATTTTTGCCAATGTGCTAGTCCTCTTTTTGTGGATTTTTACTTTTTTTAGGGCACCTGAATTTCAATAGTCTAGACAAGTAACCAAGCAACCATACCAACTATGCAGACATTCTGCCCTCTTTTCATTACTGTATCTAAAATTGATTTCTCTGATTTCATTATATTAGCTCAATTTTCAATGATATTGAGTGATAACCCCTTTATTGTTCTCCACTCAGGTTTCTCTAAAGTGTTCTTTGAACCAGGTACTGATATATATTTTATCATATTAGGAAAAATCTATCGACTTTTTAAAAATATTTTTTGATAAATTGATGTTAATTCATGTGAAATTTATTTTTAGCATATTTAGGCATTAGGGATACACACTGTTTTCTTTTGTTATTATTATTTTTATCAGAAAGTCAGATTCACAGAGAAAAGGAGATACAGAGAGAAAGATTTTCCATCCACTGGTTCACTCCCCAGGTGCCTGCAATGGCATATTCAAAGCCAGGAGCCAGGAACCTCCTGCAAATCCCCCATGCAGGTTCAGGCTCCTAAGGTTTTGGGCCATCCTCCACTGCTATCCCAGGCCAGAAGCAGGTAACTAGATGGGAAATGGAACAGCTGGGATACAAACCGGCACCTGTGTGGGATCATGACACATACAAGGCCAGGACTTAAGCCACAAGGCTACTGCACCAGGACCCACATTTTTTCTTAATAGAATTATTTTTAATAAATGATTTTTAACATTGAAATACATATTTAATCTTGATGTACTATTGGATTTTGTTAAGCTAATATTTCATTTAGTATTTCACATCTATGATACAGTGAGTTAAACTGTCACTACACTGCTAGCATCCCATACTGGGTGCTGGTTTGAGTTCCAGCTGCTCTGCTTCTGATCTGGCTCCCCGCTAAAGCACCTGGGGAGGCAGCTGAAGGCGGTCCAAAAACTTGGGCCTCTGCCATCCATGTGGGAGACCCTGATGGTGTCCCAAGCTTTTGGATTCTGCCTATCCAGTCCTCAATTTTTGTGGCTACTTGGGAAGCAAACCAGCAGATGAAAGAGCTTTCTCTCAAATAAATATTTCAATCTTAAAAAAAGGAACAATACTAATTATATTGTTCCGTATTTATATACAAGTGATTTTAATACCAGTGTTACACTAGCCTATTGGAAAGAAGTGACAATTCACACATCTTCACCAAATATCCCAGGATAATTGAAGGTGTGTTGCTATTAGTTAGCTTTCAAGTTTTGTAGAATTTCTGTTTGATAACATTTGGTCAAGTAATTTACTCTCTTTTCTAACTCAGTGCTTGCCTTTAGTTAGTTTTCTCATTTGCTTTATTTTCTTTTACTTTGTTGTCTTTTTCCTGTTGTTTTGGAGTTACATGATTAATTTAGTTTTATTTTATCTTTATCTCTTTTTAATTCCATGAATATCTTTGGAGGAATGCTTCCTCTATGTTCCACAGATTCAGGACAAAAACCTGTGTGAGCTCAAAGTCTACTCCAGCCATTAAAAATATTTATAAGTTCCCTAATGCTACATAACAAGTTAGCACGAAGTAGTGATTTAAGACACACATCTGTTATCTCATAAATTTTGTGAGTCAAAATTTCAACAACGGCTTGGTGGGGTTTTCTGCAAGCATTCTGTCAACCAATCTATTCCTTTCTGGAGTGTGGGTCCTTTCCCAGACTCCTGTGGTTAGTGACAGAATTCAGTTCCTTATGATGGTTTCCTATTCCTCCTGTCCTTCCTCCTCCTCCTCTTCTTTTTCTATAACTTTTTTTTTCTTTTGAAAAACAGAGCAACAGACAGGGAGAGTTTTTCTACCTCCTGGTTCATTCCCACAAATGGCTACAAGAGCCGGATCTGGACTAGATCAAATCAGGAATCAGGACCTCTATTCTGGTCTACCACATGGGTGGCAGGGGTCCAAGTACTTGGGCCATCTGCTGCTGCCTTCCCAAGCACGTTAGCAGGAAACCGGATGGAAAGTGGAATAGCCAGGACTCAATCCAGCACTCAGCCATGGAATGCTGGTATTCCAAGGTGTGCCTTACTCCGCTTCAACATAAGACAGGTGTTGAAATCTGCTTTTTTACTCTGGGCCAGAGCCTACTCTCAGCCAACTCTAGGCTCCTACAACTATTTGCTCTGTGGCCCTTTTTCAGGCCTTCTCATACATAATTCTTCCAACCAAGAAAAGGAGAGTTTTCATTACAGTTTGCCAAGACTAAGTCTCATATGAAAAGTAACCTGATCTATAATGCTCATCTTCATTCTCAGCACATAGAAAGAAGGGATTTTATATGAAGATAAGACCCATTGGGGAATTATATTAGCATATGTCTGGCACATCTTTGTGATTTACCTTTCCTTTGCATCTTTATGTGTGTTTTGTATTCTAAAGTTTCATTCCAGTGGTTTAGGTATAGTTTTGCTCTTGTTTTTTTGTTTCTTTCAACTGTGGCATTTGTATCTCTCATCATTGCTAGAAATTCTCAGATGTTTCTTTTCAAACATTGCCAGGGACTGTTACTTCCAGCAGGGACAAGATAAATTTCATTTGTCTAGTTGGATTTTCCATAAACACATGAGTAATATAAATTTGAACCTTAGATTTGTGTGAAAGCAATTGTGTAATTTTTCAGTTCTCAGTGGTGACTATTATAACTGATTTTTTCTTTTTTTTTTGTGCACCGAGAGTTCCAGAAACAAATTCATTTCCTTCAGTGAACTTCTAAGTCAATTTCTTTTCAAACATGTTTATGGGAAGTATAGCTTATTTGGTTTTGTCAGCTTTTTGGAGGGGCTTCAGATCAGCTCCCCTGATTTGGACAGGCAGTGGCTTTATGTACTAACCCTTCATATGGAGTCACTGATTCACAATGACCTAATGTTTCTGGTATTGTAATTTATCCCCAGGCAAGCCCTTTTATTTTCACTTACATTCTGGTTTCAGCTTGGAATTGATTGGTTTGTGTGTTTTGTTCGGTTTTGCCTAGTCTATAGAGATTGTTTTCCGTTTACTTTCTTGTGAATCAGAAATACATTTAATGTTACTTTTGTCTTTACTCATTAAGTACTCCAATGTTTTATAGTAAGAAGATGTATTAGGATAAAATCACACTGTTGCTGAGACAGTATATATTTCTTACTTGTTTCTAGTCATTCCTGTTCATGTAACCCTGGCTTTCTTCTAAATATCAAGTAAACACTGCCTGCCTTGTACCCTAGATACTCATTTTATATATCATTTTTTTTTTAATATTTACTTATTTCTTTGAAAGAGAGTTGCACACACACACACACACAGAGAGAGAGAGAGAGAGAGAGAGAGAGAGAGAGGTCTTCCACTGCTGCTTTTCTCCCTAAATGGCTGCAACAGCCAGGGCTGGGCCAAGCCAAAGCGAAGGACTTCTTCTGGGCTTCCTACATGTGTTGTACAGGCCCAAGGACTTGGATCATCTTCTGTTGCTTTCTCAGGTGCATTAGCAAGGAGGTGCATTGAAAGTGAGGCGGCGGGGACATAAACTGGTGGAATGTCACATCACTGTTAGCTCTCTAAACCATGATGTTGGAACCTTTTCTTATATTTCTAACCTCTACTCTCAGTTTTTCATAGTGTAACAAGTTTATGACAAAGACCTTTAATCTGATCATTTTCTCAAAGAGGGAGAACACGTTTTATAAATGTTTTTTGTGGTGAGTTCTTTACTACGGAAAGATAAAAGAAGCTAGTTTGTTGAAATGAGTCATCAAAAATGTTTTATTAGAAAACAACGGGCACTGCACAACAGCTCGGAGGCTAAATTCTCACCTTGCATGCACTGTGATCCCATATGGTGCTGGTTTGTGTCCAGGATGTTCCACTTCCCTCCTAGCTCCCTGTCTGTGGCCTGGAATAGCAGTCAAAGATAACTTAAAGCCCTGGGACCCTGCACCTATGTGGGGGCCCCGGAAGAAGCTCCTGGCCCCTGGCATCAGACCAACTCAGCTATGGCTATTGCAGCCACTTGGGGGGGTGTATCAGTGAATGGAAGATCTCTCTGTCTCTTCTCTCTGTAAACCTGCATTTCCAATAAAACTAAATAAGTCTTTTTTAATAAATCTATTAATATGGTTTCTTATAACTTAAAAAATATACATTTATTTCATCATAGCCTTTCGTTAGCTCATAACAATCCAATCTCTACCTTATAAATCTGAAACTGAAATAGCAGTTCTCTTACTAACTGCTGGGAAAATACCTTAAATGATAATGAGAAACTGAGTTGCTGAGTTTGCAGCTCTTCATTTTCAACACTGCAAAGTTTCTCCTACATTTGCAATTAAATAAAGCCCTACAAGATTCTCAAATATCAGTACAGATAAAGATATTAGGGGGTGGGAAGCAGGCATTGTGGCACAACAAGTTAAGCCACTGATTGGGATGGCCATATCTAATGTTCGAGTACTGGTTTAGTGCTGGTTGAGAGCTGGTTGAGTGCTGATTGAGTGCTGGTTGAGAACAGGGCAGCTCTGCTTTTGATCCAGCTCTCTACCAGGAAGCAGTGGGATGCTGGCCCAAGCACTTGAGTTCTGTCATCCATGTGGAAGCTGGGATAGAGTTCCTGACTACTGGCTTCAGCCTGGCCCATCCCTAGCTATTGTGGCCGCTTGGGGAATGAACTAGCATGTAAAAGCATAGAAGGATGGAAGGATGGAATAGCTATCACTCTGTCCCCTTCTCTCCCTCTTCCCCTCAAGCTGCCTTTCAAATAAGTAAATCTCCCCCGCCCCACTGAAAGCTTATTTTGAATTTTAAATGTTACTGATTCTCTACCCACATATTCTTTATGCTTCTAAAAAGTTACTTAAAACATTCACACACACAAACACACACACACACACACACACCAAAACGGAGGCACAGTTATATGGGTGCAAAATATTTTGAAATCAATGCATATGATTTTCCACAGACATTTTGAATACTCAGGATATATGTGGATTTCAAAAAACTTCACAGCAAAAGAAACTTACCTTCCAGTCCATTTTTGACGAAGTTTTGGAAGTGACCTTTACCAAAGTGGTTAAGACTAAATGTTGAATGCTTGCATTTTGAATAAGTACCCAGGTAAATTTAATATACAAGGACTTTGGATCATAGTTAAGAAGTCCTATATTATATTGATTCAATACATCTTTAAGTCAAAATTCCTTCCCTCTCTTTTATGTGTGTCATGGATGTCAGATGACTGGCTGCATATTGAACTGAATTGGATTTTAAATTATAAATTATCTAAAGCTGATTACTTCCAGACCCAGATTAACTTGCTTCATGCTCTGTATCATTGGACTTTTCTGACTTGCATGGTTTTGTTTTATTGTATTTTCACTGTGGTTTTATTATAGAAGTTATAAATTTACTTTTGACATTTGAGAATATCTTTGGATTACATATTTTATTATTCAGGTTCACTATCAGCATATATTTTCCTTTCTTCTTTTGAAGCCCTGCTATTGAAGTTATAGATTCCTAGTATTATCTTTCATAATTATTTTTACAATTATCTTATGATTTATTTTATCAATTTCTTTCTATAATACTCCATTTTTAATAACATCAGAATAGTGCTATTGTAATTGCACATGAAACGTGATTGTGTACGATTAGTAAGATTTATTTGCATGTTTGTAAATGCAGTTTATTAATTTTAAGCTTAAAGTAATTTTATATTTTGATAAATGATTTTTTATTCATGTTTCTGGTTTCACATCCATAGTATAGTGCTAAATTGTGTAAAGATCATAATTTTATCTTCAGGTGTTTGCTTTTTTTTTTCTACAAACTGAGTTATATATTGTAACCTTAATGTGGAATATTCATTGCCTGAACTTCTCAAAGTAAGTTATATTGGGTCAGGATTAGGACAATAATAACATATTATGCAGTGATGGAGTTTGGTCCCTAAAATAGATTAACAGAGCATGGAAACATTCATATCTCGAGCTTCTATGGTTGGAAATTCAGTGCCAGGTGATGATTTGTTAGAAAAACTCAGCAGACTCTGAGAAAATGAAAGTGGCCTGAGATATTAAATCTAGCGGCTTCGGATGTCATCTTCCGTAGGAGGGGTTACTCACACATACTGAGTGTAATACAAGCAAGAGGGACCAATGACTGCTCCCTTTGTTGAAGGCTTCCAGCCAATTTACCTCATGGTGGAAAGAAAGCAGACAGCTGCCCAGGGGCTTTCTTGAATCTTGCTGCTCTCTCCTCCACTCTAAGCAGGTATCTCAGAGACCTTGCCGCAGGGTCGAAGTATCTAAGACAGGAGCTCTCCTCTGAGAAAGATAGAGACGCGTGCTAGAGCCCTCAGCCATTGGAGAACCGCCTTAAACTTGTGGGAACATCACTACGGATATGGGGCTTACTCGGGAGAGAGAAAAATAAAAAGATGATGCTGTAGACTTGACGCTTTGCTTTTTAAAAATTAGTCGGTTTCATTTCATTACATTGTACAGATTTTCATTTCAAAGAGAGTGTGCACCAGTGCTAATCATTCTCACAGCCTGTGAGGGTTTTTCATAAAATTATACAAATAATTAGGGGTTTTTTTTATTTGGCTCTAGGACATTAAATGTGGAGTATCAGCTCATAGAATTACTTTAAAGGGATGCATCTATGTGTCCACTGAATCCCTCTCCCGCATCATCAGCCATCGTGGTGCTTGGTGCTTTGTCCTTCACTGGGATTCCTTAAAACTTGGATTAATTATGACAGCAGTAACTGTGTTACTGAAACTCTTCATCCAGGAAATAAGCTGAGCAGCTGTAGTCCTCGAGATTCTGAAAAACGAGTTTGTCCTAATTCTCTCCGTGAAGAGTATTGATTAACATGTCTCAACGGATGCGTTAAAGCCAATTCATTGCAGCTTAAAACTGTGTCTTTTTTTTTTTTAAAGGAAAAAAACATCTGTCCTTCAGGATCACTGTTAGAAATGAGAGCGCCAATTGGAGCATCAAATATTTGAGTTGGGTGGTTTTCTCATACTGAAGCTTACAATGCAACACTGTATACATGAGTTAAAATACTGCATTGTGTCCCACAAAGGTCTGTAAGTGCATCTTAAAAAAAACCATGTAGAGTAAAAGCGAAATTAAGGAAAAAGTACAGCACTTGCTTCTTTACCTTTTATTTTCATTTTGAAATTTAACAAACACAATGCATTTTTCAGACATACTTCACTTGTGGCTAAAAAGATAGGTAAAAATCTGATTATCCGCAGCAGCACAGAAAAGAAAAAAAGAGTTAGATTCACTTCCAAAAATGAAGTTTCTAAGTGAAAACCAAACTGAAAATCAAACAGGTGGAGCCTTGTTTCTACTTGATGCTGGTTTTTAACTCTGGGCCCTTGACTCTGACAATAATGTGAGGGATTTGAAGCCTGCCCAGGGCCTGACTACATAGGATAGAAGCAAGGGACATGGGTTGTGTTCTGGAGTTTGTCTTCCAAGAATCTCTTTTCTTAAGATTCAGTAAGATTCACAACATCACACCCATTAGGAAATTCAGACATATTGTGAAGTTTGTGATACCTCAAATTCTGACCCGGAGCGGTATAATTGGAGAACAGAGAACATAATATACTTAAACAACTGTCAGGTTATGTTGATAGTGGATTGACAATAACCAATCACAGTAATAACAGCTAATGTCGGCCTCAGCGTGACAGCGTAATGATTAAAGTCCTTGCCTTGAATGTGCCCCGGGATCCCATCTGGGTGCCGGTTCTAATCCCGGCAGCTCCACTTCCCATCCAGCTTCCTGCCTGTGGCCTGGGTAAGCAGTTGAGGATGGCCCAAAGCCTTGGGACCCTGCACCCGTGTGGGTGACCTGGAAAGAAGCTCTTGGCTCCTGGCATCGGATCAGCGCGGCACCAGCCATTGTGACCACTTGGGGAGTGAACCATCTGATGGAAGATCTTCCTTTCTGTCTCCTCCTCTCTGTACATCTGCCTTTCCAATAACAATAATAATAAAAAACAACAGCTAATGTCTGCCAGTGCTTCTTACAATGTAGCATGTGTCCTACTCATATTAGCTTATTTGTCCCCAGAAAGTCCTTTACATCAGGTGCTATAATTATCTACGTGTAAGGGAAACTTCACTGTATAACTTACCTCACTTTCTACTTAATGCTAATAATTTTAAATATCACTATATTTGAATACTTATTCCAAATAAAACGCATATGCAGGATAAATAGCATGCAAGTTTTTCACAAAGAAATAAGACTCTGATGTCTTTTACTTTAATAAAGAAATCTTCCCTTATTCTCAAGGTGTTGAACGAATAAGGCATAATAATAAAAGGGTTAGGGAATGTGAATAAAGGGTTAGGGAATGTAGCTCATAGATTTTAAGTCCTAGTACTTCCTGTGTCTAGTCGATGCAGGTGTGTGTGTTTATGTACATTTAGTAGACGCACTTTAACCATTGATTTTCCAATAGATAGATATGGAGTTACATATTCTCCCTGAATACATTTCTTCCCATATTCATAGAAGAAAATATAATAAAGTACTTCATAGTGCATTTTAGGAATTAACTTTGAAAAGTAAAATTTTAATCAGAATGTTTCTTCTATAATAGATTACTTTCCATTTTCTCTTTCTATCTCCTAATACTAATACCTGGGAAAATGCCTAATTTATAGATATCAATCTTTTAAAAAGTTAGATGCATACCAAGTAGCAATATTTGTATATCACATTTGTTATCAGAAAATGTAAAGATTTCATAACACATTTTGTAAGTTCTAAAAATTAGATATTTGATATTTCAATATATCAAAACAAATGACACTTAAATAAACAATTTGACAACAAGGTTAAATTACATGCAGTTACCTTGATAGAGTAACGTGTGTGTATCAAGAGGACTTGTGGATATACAGGACTCAGTAGAGATTCTAAAGAAACTTTGGGATATTAAGATTACTGAGGTGGTAGGTTTTTGGGAAAGCCTGTAATAGCTCCTGAAATAATAGGTGGTAAACAGATACGTGGGAAAGACAAGGAACAGAATTCTAGACCAGGAACTGCTGGCGTTAAGGTACATAAACAGGAGTAGTTTTCTGTGTGTGCATGTCAGTTTGTGTGTCTAAGACAGAACGGAGAAGAAGCAGAAAAGTCTATGGGCACTGGATCTGTCAGCCTTCTGGATCGCCAGGTTCACAGGAGCTGGCGGTGAGAAAGGCTGGATGGGTTTGTGAAGGCAGGGTTGGGCTGTGCATGAGTGAACTCCAAGTGCAAGAGCAGTGTTTTATCACTGTCTTGGCTTGAGCCCAGTTGTCCCAACAATTTCAGCTAATGTTGACATTGGCCATGCGTGTCCCATTTGTAGGTATGAGTAATGAACCAATTTCTTCCCACTTATTTTAAACATTTTTTCCAGATTATCAATATGTTTTATTAACAGTGATTTTTTAAAAATTAATGTGCATTTACTCATTCATTTATTCACCTTATCAGGTGCTGGCCTTGAGATAATGTAAAGGAATAGGATTATTTTAATAATATTTGTTGAGTGCTACTGTGCACCATGCACTGGACTCAGAATTATGGAATGGACAATGAACCTGAATGATAACTTGTGCTCATACAGAGCTAATCTAACAGAAAACAGACATTGGTTCCAAAAGGTACAGAAGCTTTGAGAAAGACATCTAGACTACTACAGCTTAGTGAGCAAGTGAAAATTCATGAAGACCTTCACTTTCTGCTAATGGAGTTATAAAACAGTGAGCCCTTTCTGTCTTCTCATTGATTTGGATGTAAGGTGCTTAGAGGCACAGACCGAATGCACGTGTCTTTATTCAGGATAGTTTGTATCTTTATATAAACATTTGTTTATTTAAAAGGTAGAGCAACAGGAAGAGAGGGAAAGAGAAGCAGAGGAGGAGAGATCTTCCTTCTGCTGGTTCACTCCCCAAATGTCCACAAGAGCCAGGTCTGGTCTACACTGAAACCAGGAGCCAGGAACTCTTTATGAGTGGCAGTGGTTTAAGAACTTGAACCATCCTATGCTGTTTTCCCAGGTGTGTTAGCAGAGCTATAGGAAGTGGGATGCTGGTGTAACAAGTGATGGATTAACCCATTTCATCAAAAGGCTAACTACCTTGTTTATGTCTTATCATCCAAGAAGTTCTCTCATGAATGAACGTTCCAAGAAAGCCAAACGTATCCCAAGGGGTTGTTGGGAGATAAGATAGATATCTATGAGAAAGATATTAGCAGTGAGCTAAAGCTTTCATTTATTCTGGATTCAGAAGTCACCCAAACTGAGCTCAATTACTTTTTAGTTAATGCTGTCACTACATGAAACTAAGATGACAGCACTGTGGATGGCAGATGTTAAAGGTATTCAAAAGGTGTGGCCACTGGCTGGTGTGTTAACAGCTGTGTACTGGAGCTTCCACACTGCAGAGGACAGTGGGCAATGAGGACAACCCAGATCTCAGCCGAGTGGACATGGCGTTTAGCAGAGTGAGCCTTTGGCACATCCTGCTGTCAGGGGATTTTTCAGGGTGAAGGCAGTGAGCACAGCCAGGTCTTCTTATGGGATTCACACACAGCAGTTCCAACACATTGCCAGGCAAACTACCACACTTCTACTGCCCATTATTGGTGTTTCATTTAAAAACAGAAACAAACAAACAAACAAAAAGAGCAGGCTTTCTTGGGTTTGTGCATTTAGGAAATTTCAAATAAAGATGGGATTTTTGTGCTCTGGGAAGCGTTGTGTTATACAGCATTCTCCACAAATGGTTCATCATGGGCCCTGGTAACCATTCGATGCACCAACATCTGGGCCCAGAGTAGCAATACACCTGAGCAGCCTGATGCTGATTATGGTGAGGCTTTTATTCCTTGACATTAAGAGATCTAAATCCATCTTTCCTCATTCTATCCCCCTGACACAGCACTGTTGGCATACAGCTGAAGCCAGTCCTGGCTTGTCAGAGGCACTGATGGAAGCCAGGGGGAGTGGTTTATATCAAAAGACAGTGCCACACACAAACTTTGAGGAACTTTACTCTCCGGAAGTGCTTAAGTACTGTGTCCAAAACAAATGAAATGCCTCTCTTTCTAGTTTCACTAACCATCTCTCTTAGTCTGATCTTGGTGGAAATTCAAAGCAGTAACTATTCTATAATCACTCTTACATATTTGTTTACTATTAAAGAATCACTGCTTTGCTCTTTTTTGGTAAATGATAGATTGTTCCAGTGCTTTTAAAAACTACCATGTGAAAACAGACACTTGTTTCCCTCTTAGCAAGTAATCCCACCCATGTGTGTATGTGTTGATGTAAGCCCTGTTTGGAATGTGGTTGTTCTGGGATGTGTCTAAGACTCCTTCTTGGCTTTCTTGAAAGCCTTTGCATATTCCCGCAGTACTTCCTCAAAGATCAACTTTCCGTGTAAACTTGACCAAGCTAAAGGGTGCTCTAGTTGTTGGTAAAGAATTTTCTTTTTCTCTGTGTGTCTATGAGAGCATTTCCAAAATAGGTTAGGATCTGACTCAGTAGTTTGACTATAAAAGATCAACAAGACATAGATAGGCTGGTCTCTTCCAACCTGTGAGCTGCAATAGCTGTAGGAGTTCCTGGTTTGTGGGTTGTTTGCATGCAGGACTTAGAGCACAGGTACTCCCTAGTCTCATGCCTTCCAGTTCATTGCCTGCACTGGTTCTCCATGGAACAGATGGAGTGGACCTCTTCACAATCTGGTAATCCAACACTCCTAACAAATGGCCTGCTGCTCAAACATAGATAGACAGAGGTGTTGTTTCCCTGGGAGAGCCTGACTAGTAACAACATCTTTGGTTGTATTCAAACTTCAGTCTACTCACAGATGGGACAGCTGATGGGCCTATCGTTACTGAGTTTTCTTGTGAAGTGGGGTTACCAAATAAAATGGTGGACATCTATCTAAATTTGATTTTCATATCAGGGACTTCATTTTAATAGTACTTCTTATATACTAACAAATTTGCTTATTTGCAATTCAACTTTGACTTTGAATTCAGTATTTTTACTTGCTAAATCTGGCCATTCTAAAGGGACGATTTGAGGAACTTTCATTTTTAGTGACAAAAATTCTCTTCAGGTCAGTCTGAAATGAGTCACATACCTCTTTCCAGCCTATACTGGAACCAAAAATATTCCAAAAGATTTGATTAATACCTCTAATTGGCTTTAATGTGAAGTTCCAACTGATGTCAGTCTCTGAATGAGTTTCTTACCTGCTACAGTGAGATACTTAGGGATCAGAAACACATAATGTGACTTTGTAATCTTAAGTTTCGTAATTTCTCTGAATCTCAGATTCCTTCGCTGTTAATGAGGATGATAACAGGCCTGTGGCAAGCATGAGAACAATTTAGTTTTTGTAAAGGGCCTGAAACACCTGACTCCCTTTGTTACTATCCCAAGAGCTTCATAGGTCGACAGTATGGCAGTGAACTAGACAATGTCTCTGCAGGTGACAAACAAGAAACAAACGAACAAGCTATGCACAAGTTAATCAGGTAACTATGAAGGGTCATGGGAAGGTGGCATGTTGTTTAGAATGGAGGAAGGGAGAGGAGGATGGGCCTGAGCCTGTAAGGCTGCAACTGATGATGGAGTGAAAGAGGCTGGCCAGAGGAGTCCTGTGGGCAGGACAGTCAAGGTAAAGAGTGACAAGGGAAAAGGCAGAGAGAGAACTGGAAAAGTGGGACGCAGAGGGGGAAGTCTGAGGGAAGCAAGCAGTAAGGCTAGCGCATGGATGAGGGCTCAACCTCTTTGATAAAGTACGATAGTTATTATTAAGTGAAATGAAGATAGTCACAAGACAGGAGCCTATATTTCAGTAGGGTAGACGCCATTAAACCATAATCCAATGAGTAATAATAGAATATAAGTGAGGAAGAAATTGCCAAAACTGTACCACATTTGCTGATGGTATGCATGTAGGCAGCTAATATTGTTCATTCAGATGTGTCCAAGTCAAACTGCCATGTGAGATTCTTACCCTCACATTTATAAATCCAGGTTGGTTTTTGCACAGCTGGGGCTCCATTCCAACAACAAAGGCAAATGTCACTCTGGCCCTTTTAAAAGGCTGAGGTTTAATCCCTAGGGTAAGCATGGACAATCAGAAAAGAATGAAGAGTTTTCAAATCAGCTATGAACAAAATAAGTTTTCTTAATCCTAAACTTTTCAGGACCTTTGATGGCAGTAGGGTGAATTCACTAGGGAAGATGTCAGCAGTGGCCTCTCCTTATTATCAGCAGGTTTTTCCTTGCAGTAGCCTGCTGGAAAGAGATCTAAATGTGGAGACAAGAGAACCAAATTCTAGTGTGGTTATGACTAGTTGCACAACTTGGACAGATTTCTTACAAATTCCAAATCTGTTTGTTTATGCTAAAAAATAGAATGGAGGACTAGCTAATATTTACACTCCATTTAAGTTCCAAAATGTTATAAATTTGTGGTTCTATGTCTTTATTCAATAGTAGAACAAACTTTTTGGAAAGAAAAGAACTTGCTAAGTTTAAAAATCAAATTCATCAAGATAACTAAATGAAGCTAAAAAATAATAATTTGATTTCAGTGGAATGAAACTGCTAGGAAATATTTTAATATCAAAAATTGTTAAATTTTCATAGCTTCTCTCTAATGTAGGTTGATAAACTTAGTTGCAAAGGGTTTCCAGCATTCTCTGGCAAGGCTGCCTTTAGATGCAGAAGTTAGTGTTTTGGGCATTTTAACTTCTATTTTTTTTTTCATTTCAGCACTCTTCACACTGTTTCAAACTTGAGGTTTTTGGATGTCTTTGTGCATATTCTGTTAATTCAGGGAAGTGCCAAAAAATAATAAGCATCATTTCCTAGAACATTTAAAAATTTTTTATTTTTCATGATACAGTTCCAAAGGCTCAGGAATTTCCCCATCTCCCTTCTCCATTTCCCCTCCCTGCCACCAGTGAGTTATCCCCTATTATTACAATAGGTAGTCCTTCAATAACAGCCACAAGTCCATCATTTTGCTATTTAAGTATTTCATCGCAATGTACACATCAGACAATGGTAGGAAGCCCAGCATCCCATTGTCAAGATATATTTAACAGTTTCAAATACAAAATAAACAAATGGGACTACATCAAAAATAAAAAGCTTCTGTACAGCAAAGGAAACAATTAACAAAGTGAAGAAGTAACCAACAGAATTGGAGAAAATTTTTGCACACTGCACAAGTGATCTGGGACTAATACCCAGGATTTACAAAGAGCTTCAGAAACCCAGGGACAATAAAAACAAAACAAAACAAAACAAACACACAAACAAAAATAAACAAAAAATAAACCAACCCTGTGAAAAAATGGGCAAAGGAAATGAATAGACATTTTTCAAAAGAACAGATTCAAATGGTTAACAGTCATATGAAAAAATGCTCAGGCTCCCTAGCCATCAGTGAAATAAAAATGAAAACCACATTGGGATATCACCTAGCTCTAGTGAGATTGACCTATATTCAGAACTCTACTAACAATACCTGCTGACATAGATGTGGGGACTCCACTGCTGTTGGAAATGTAGGCTAGTACAACCACTATGGAAATCAGTATGAAGAGCACTTAGAGAATTGCAAAAAAAAACCTGCCACATGACCCAGTTATCCCACTCCTAGGAGTATACCCCGAAAGAAATGAAAACTGCATATGAGAAGGGGATCTGTAATCCTATATTCATAGCAGCACAATCTATAATAGCAAAGGCATGGAAACAATCCAGATGTGCATCCAAAGAGGAGTGGTTAAAGAAACTGTGGTATATCTACTCTGTGGAATATTACTCAGCCATTAAAAATAATGAAATTGTACCATTTGCAAGTAGATCAAGTAGATGGTCCCAAGTAGAGACCATTATGCTCAGTGAAATAAGTCAATCCCCAAAAGACAAATACCCTAATATAAGGAAACCAGCATGCAAATTAGGCTTTTGTGTTTTCTTTTCATCACTCATGCATTGCGATGTGTAGATACATTGCAATATGTGTCCCTATTTCCAAATCAAAAATGGACTCCCAATGAAATTGTTGGACATATCTAGACAATGGGATGCTGGACTGTCTGACATTGTCTATACCAGCAATTTTGGGGCACACTTATATAACAGATTGATGAAATTTTAACTCCTAATGAAGGACTATACTATTGTAACAATATGTATACTTTGGGAAAATCAGTGGGGGTGGGGGTAGGAATTTGAGTGGGTTAATCCCAGACTGTACGAAATGATACTATAAAATTCAAAATTCAAAATAAAAATTCAAAAAAAAGGCAAAACCTCTGGGAGGACATTTTAGGAAGATATTGAACCTCTAAAATTTAAGTTATTTCTGAGTAGATTCTGGAAGATGAAGCATTTCATGACCTTGACTTCCTATTAGACGAAAGGCCACAGGAACTCGATGTAAAACAATGAAATTTTCCATTAGGTTACATTCAAACAGCAATTTTGTGAAGGGTAAGAACAAAAAGCAGGTTCCTCAGTCAGACTAAATAGCTTTGTTTGAAAAAGCAGCAATCAGTTCACTGTCTTAGAAGTAGAGGGCACATCCTTCCACCAGCCTAATAATGTCATATTTTATTATTCCACATAAATTGTGTTCTAACCATGTATCTCCAGACGAAACCAAAACATGAAATGACTCCTTGATTTTTCCTTAGAAATGTATTTCCTAGTACAAGCCTTCAGTTGTTATATTTTTGTACTCGATCTATCGCATGTTGTTTTATATATGGATAACAAGCAAGAAATAACTCAGAAAATAGGTTAACCATTGCAACCAAATCCAACTTCCTCCTATATCTGGTATCAGTTGAATGCTCTGTCCCTCACTCCATCTTGTCACTCAAAAATTGCTCTTAGCAACTGCAGTAAACGTTATCAAAAAAAAATGGTGAATTTGATATCCACCAGGAGCAAATTAAGTGAGCAGTACCCTACGACAGCATGTGTTCTTGGGTATATCCTATATCCTAGTGGTCACAGTTTTCCCATCTACAAATTATGGGAGTAGCTCTTGATAAAGTGCTCGGTCGGAGATTTCACATTTCTACATTATTGGACAACTTCCTGGACGCCTCTGTCAATATTCTTTCATGGCTTTGAATTCTGATACAAATCTTCCAAAGACTGAAGTTAGGAAAAACAAAGAGTTTCTTTGGGACATTTTTAAGGTAAATTTCATTTCTGTTTTATGAAGATGTATTTATTTACTTGAAAAGCAGAGTTACATTAAGAGAGAGAGTGTGCCTGTATGAAAGAGAGAGGGAGAGAGAGATGGCTGAGAATGCTGAGCCAAACAAAGCCAGGAGCCAGAAGCTCCATCCAGGTCTAGGACTGAAACCAGCTTTTCAATGGGATACCAGTATTGCAGATACAGCTTAACCTGATGTTCCACAACACTAGCCCCTTGAAAAGCAAATTTTAAAGTGACTTAAAAATTTTTTTCTGAAAATTGTTCACTTATCAATTAAATGTTTGTTGAATGTTGTGATAATATAAAAAATATATGCTACCCAGCCATGCCTGATTAAGACAGTTTTGGGAGAGGTGAACAGGGTGTCTCAAAGCAAGTCCATCTAATGGGTAAATTAATTTGAATTTAGAAAGTCATCAAAGTGCTATTGGTCACCCAAGGGTTGGAATGGCTAACTCTGAGTTAAGAACATGATTGGAAATGCTTGAATGGGGTCTTGAGGAATGATTGGACTAAGATATTTCAATCATACAAAAAAGCCTGTCTACAGTTAGAGCTGCAGAAATAGGTGGTTCTGAGAGGACTTTGAAGGCAACACATGGGCTGATTTTATAAGAAATAGGGTTATGCTTTAAAGCATTTAAGCAAATGAGGAGATGCACCCCCAAGAACCCACAACGTCAGGCCATTGCCCATCATTACTTGAACTTGATCGATCTTCCACGTAGTTTTGACTTTCCAGTTTAGTGTTAAGGGAACACACTCAGCACAGTCATGGAGCTCCCCACAAGCAGTGGAAGAAGTGGCAGAGCAGGTGTTTGAATCTCCAAGGCTCCAAGGCTGGGTACGCCTGCTGTCTCAGCACACAGCCTCCAGAAGGAGAGCATGTGGTGGTGGTGGGAAAAACTCTCCTCTGACTTTGCTCTCAGACCACCCACCCGCATTTCTAAGGCACCCTTCAAAAGGTTATCCCTCAGGGCATCCTGTGTCCAAGGGAATGGGAATTCACCTACCTTGGGAACTGTGCCCTCCCTAATCAACAATGGCTTCATTGGCCCGCCTTCAGGCTTTTCATCACTTCCAGCAGGTCTGGCTGAGCTGTTCACAGGCTACATGGACAAACTTAATTAAATCCAAGCGAGTGTTGTTAGGAAGACCTGACAGAAGCACTTGTGTGCTGCTGAATAATTGAGTTGTGTGCGTTTTTTTCTTTCTTTTTCCTTCGCCTTCTTGGTGGTAGGCTTTTTGGGGGGGGTTGGTTTTGTTTTCTAAGGATGACCCTGACACTTTTCATAAAGCTGTTTTCTAGTAGGAATGCCCTCCATCAAAGAGATAGGGTTTGGTTGCCAGGCGACCATGAGAAAAAGAGGACTCCAAAGTGACAATGGCGACCTTTTCCTGGAGTGTCCTGGGTCTATGCTTGTTCAGTACAAAAGCACCTCCTGTAGACCTCATAGCTAGGATGCCACGGTGTCACTACCTGAACCCCAGTCTGGGAGACAGCAGGCACAGCCCTGCCCAGTGGCAGCACATAGAGACGATTGAAAAACAAACCATGTCAAATTGGGAGCAAGGGAAGAAGAGGCCACTTGGAGATGTACTTTAAAGCAAGGGCTCACGATCAGCGCAGATGAAACCAATTAAGGAGCATTTTCCTGAAACAGCCTCTGGCATGGTGGAGGGGTGATGCCTTGTTGGTCCAAGGAAGTGAACAAAGGCTTTACAGCCTTGTGTACTTACATGTCTGGGGGAGCAGAGCTTGCAATCTGTCACAAGGCTATGGTAATGCGGATTTTTGGCTTTCAAGATTCCCTTTAGGTAATGGCTTCTCTTCTGGTCTAAATATCACATGTTTAAATATCACAGAGCTTACCACTTCGGGATCCTCCAGTTGCTGGCTACCCCTGGTAATGATCCAATCTTTGTATTAAGATCAAGATTTCAATATTAGTTTCTAGTGTAAGATACAGAATAGATATGAATGACAAGAGGGAACATTTAAAAATATATTTTGTTCTTGACATGTGAGTCACTCGTTGAAAGAAATGTGTGCTGATAGGAATCTTCAGTTTCTCATCAGAATGTAGATTTTTAGAGGAGTCTTTCAGTTTGAAAATGCCTGAATATATTTTACTAAACTAGGCCATGGTATGATCTGCATTGATCAAAGCATTTATAATTAGGTATGTACAATAAATGGAGTGTCCTTTGACAATATTTTGATCTCATAACTTCTTCCATCTTGATACTGGACTATTGTTCATAAAATATACCCTCCCATATGGATGATTCTATATTGTTTTATCTTCTTTAATTCCTGTAAAATATAGTAAGATAGATGGCTCACATTTTCTATCCAATTATGGAGACTAAATAACTCTCCAAAGCTCTCCATGATCTTGCCCAAAACTAGCTGTTGCTTTTTTTTTTCCTGGAAAAAATAATTCCATCTGTGTGCTGGAAGTGGGTAGGGGAAATTCTGACCCTTAGAGATTCAACTTTCTGCCCTCTGCTTCTTTTCTTTGTGAAAAACAGTTTTAGAAAAGAATTGTCGCTCTTCTTCCGGCTCTTTCATGGTTTTTTGAGTTTCTTGTCAACTCTTCATAGCTGCACATACTATGGCTCCAGTGGGCCAAAGATAAACTCTTCCACAGTCTCTAGTGTTTTATTCTTTAGAGAATAATCGTGGAGTTTCATACATGTATTGTAAAATGTATCAAAAATGCTGGTCAATTAATTTATAATTAAGTTAAATATGCCGTGAGAATTCTATGATGTTTATAAATGATGTGACTAAAGCACTAGTGACTTTAACGAAATCTTTAATGAACACCTCCTACATGGTTGAATGCTGCTCAGAAATTTAGTAAACAATTTGTTTACTAAACAATTTAGTAAACAAAATGACTGCTCTCATGGGCTAGTGAAGATTAATTTCAAAACCTATGAGGTTAAGGCTCCTAGGAAGGGTTCAGTTGTTAGGTTTGACAAACTCTAAGTGTCCACAAGTGATTCTGTTGTTGTAATACTTACATATTGCATGTGCAAGTCTTTCCCCTTAATGCCAGTTTGTTTTATTCGTAATTGTCCATAGAGTATTGGGAAATACATATGAAATTGCTTTTAAAGTATCAATTGAAAAATGTTGTATTGAGGTATTCATAGGATTTATGAAGTTTGGATATTAAAAACTGGCAGATACTCAAATGAGAAAATTGTAATTAGGGAGCTTTGTGGAGCATGCCAGTGTCAGAAGCAGGGAAAGTAATCCATGAAATTGTTCAAAGAGGTAAGGCACGGCCAAGTGGCTGAAGAGATTAGTGAAGCAGAGACTGTCATCCGAGTGCTGCCAATGAAAGAGGAAAAGGAGTTGTTTGGAGCAGGGGTTGGAAGTCACAGAGACCAGAGACCTGGGTTCAGGAGCTGGCCAAGGCAGAGAGGGGAGGAACATGTTTTACTTTCCTTTTCTTCCAGTTCTGTGGTATCCCATCCAGGCCTTGCACTGGCCTAACTGCAAGAAGTCAGTTGACTAAGGAGTCTCAGACATGGGCTGCAGGAATCAGACTGTAGGATATAAAGGAAAACAAAGAGAAGAAATAAATTCACTGCTTCATACTTTGTGCTGTGGAGCCAGACTGGGCTCTGGAGCCGAACTGGGGCTCAAATCCTAGCTTTGCTAATTACTCTGTGTGTGATAGTACACAAATTAAGGTCTCGGAGATCCTGAAAACAGGTTGACTTCAACACATAAAAAAAATGTAGAGGTGAGAAATCAGAAAAGAAGGGATGAGTAGGGGCTGGGCCTCTCTAGCATGATTTAAAACCCTTAATCTAACTTTCTCAAATTCGCACTGAACCTTTCAGCTGCACGAGCGAGTATAATGTCTCTTTACTCGTGAAGGAAACCTGGCTGAGAAACAGGAAGGTGGGATGGAGTATCAGGGTGAACCACATTAGGAAAGAATGAAGATGGTGGAGTGGGGAAAGGTCAGGAACAGCAACTGTCTGGGCTCAGTGCAGTGCGTGGTTTATATAGAGGTCTTCATAAACGTCACAGAACATATATGCTCATAAGAACACACTATGGATGTATTTCTAAAACTTTTAGCACATAAAGAAGCTTATTTTAATTCTGTTCATAAACATTTGAAATCCTTTTGTATATGAGAATGAAAGAAAAGAAGTCATGAAAGAAAGGTGGAAAACTATAGCAGATTCTACACAAAGAGCTAAGCAAAGTATTTAGTTGTCTAGGCTAGTGGTGTTTGACAGAAATATAACATACATATGTAATTTTAACATTCATAAAGGCAAATTAATTATGATAGCAATATTATCATTCCAATCAGTAATCAATATGAAAACATAATTATTTCTTTTGTAGCATTTTGAAACCTGTGCATTTGGTACTTAGAGTACTTCTCATTGCACCGATCACATTCCAAGGGTGCAGGTGCCATGGTTGGTGGCAACCAGGTCTTACTAATGAGGAACAACTGAAAGTTTTAAGCATGATTGTATTTTCAGAAATTAAACCTATCATTGGGCCCAGCGGCGTGGCCTAGCGGCTAAAGTCTTTGTCTTGAACGCCCCGGGATCCCATATGGGCACCGGTTCTAATCCCGGCAGCTCCACTTCCCATCCAGCTCCCTGCTTGTGGCCTGGGAAAGCAGTCGAGGATGGCCCAATGTATTGCGACACTGCACCCGCGTGGGAGACCTGGAAGAGGTTCCTGGTTCCCGGCATTGGATTGGCGCGCACCGGCCCATTGCGGCTCACTTGGGGAGTAAATCATTGGACGGAAGATCTTCCTCTCTGTCTCTCCTCCTCTGTGTATATCTGGCTGTAATAAAAATGAATAAATCTTTAAAAAAAAAACCTATCATTACTTTGAGGATTATTTTTTTAGAGAAAGGAAGACTGAAACATAAATGTTTATCACATAAATGTTTCAGTCAATAATAAAGCAAGCTTAGGGTGGTAGTGATAGAAATTAGTGAGATTAATGAAAATGGTGGTATGAACAAAAAGTTTTCAGATGAAAAACCTCCAGAATTCCTGAAATACCTGGAAGTGCCTTCACATAAGAAAGTACTGAAAAACAAGAACCAAGACATACATCGAGACACAAAAGTTAGAATCATGTTGAAGGGACACAGGATACAACTGAGAGTCTCCAGTAGCCAAAACTGGATCATTTTGGATAAGGAAATAATGTCATATTATAGTATGAAAGGATGTTCATGAGTCTATTCTGATACTGATACACATTTAAATATAAGAATCAATGAGATACTTTGAGGCAAATCTCTCTTGGAGAATTTCAAAGCATTTTAATAGGTACTGTCCTCAAGGAAGGAATGACTTCCCACTTTCAAAAAATGTATTCATTTATTCATTTGTTTGAAAATCAATGAGAGAGAGAGAGAGAGAGAGAGAGAGCGAGCTCCCAGGCAGGTCCCCAATTACTTGGGCCTTCACTGATGGCACTCTGGGTGTGTATTAACCAGAAACAACTGGAAGCAGGAGCAGAGCTGAGATTTGAATGCGGGCACTCCGATATTGAAAGCAGGTGTCCCAAGTGGTTTCCTGACCACTAAGCCGAACACATACCCTTTCCCACATCTTAAGTGTTGACTCTGTCTAATGATATCTGCTCTAAGACTACCACATAGGAAGTGTAGGTGAAATATAAATTACCTAGAGTGCCTCAGTCAGATGATCAACATCTCTAAGTCAGGCTGACAGCTATGTACTCTTGGTGTGGTAAGGTAGAAATGATGCTTCTGTGGTCTTTCTCAACAAAACAGAATTCCAGTCTAACCCATAGAATAACATTAGGCAAATCCCATTTGAAGAACACTCTATCAAATGTTCAGTGCTCATTAAGATCATCAAGGTCATTAAAAAAAAAAAACAAACAGCCTGAGAAGCTGTCAAGAACAACCTGATATGTTGAATAAATGCCATTTGGGGTCCTGTAGGAGACGTTGGAACAGAAAAAGGGCATTAGGTAAAACAAAGAAAATCTAGGTAAATTATGGGTTTTTAAAAATCATTCATGTGTCAAAAATGATAACATGTCAATATTGGTTGTTTATTCATCCTAAATATGCTAGTGTGAGGTGTTAATAAGGGAAATTTAATGTGATTCTCTGTACTATCTTTGCACCATTTTTCTAGATCATAAATGACAGATGCCCTTCAACTTACAACAAGGAGTTTTGTCCTGACAAGTACCTTGCATGTTGAAAATACTCTGCACTTAACGTATCTAGCATGACAGATGCATGGCTAGGCAGCACAGCATGCTGTACAGTACCCAGAGCTTGTTGTTGGAATCACATGGCCAAGTAAGAGCTTAGCCCACTGCCCAGCATTGGGTGACAGGCTCCGACCTCACATCAACAGGCTGAGAAATGATTAAACTCCAACATCTGAAGTATGGCTTCTAATGACTGTGTATCAGTTTGTACCATTATGAAGTTTAAAAACAATAAATCAAACTGTCATATTTAGAGCCATCAGTGCTCTAAAAGTTTATTTTTTAATAGTACATTTGAATAATTACAATTGAAATGGAAGGTGAACATTTTCTACCCTTCTGATAGATAAAAAGCAAGGTCTGATACGACTTTTGAGGCCAGATAGCATTATAGGTGGAGGAGTAGTCTAAATAATCTTAATTCAGTAGACATTAGGTAGGACATTCTAAACTATTGGAGAGGTGGAGAGCCGGTGTCTATGGTGACTGGTTTCATTAGAAACTGAAGTGTAGGGCCCGGCGGCTTGGCCTAGCAGCTAAAGTCCTCGCCTTGAAATCCCTGGGATCCCATATGAGCTCTGGTTCTAATCCCGGCAGCTCCACTTCCCATCCAGCTCCCTGCTTGTGGCCTGGGAAAGCAGTTGAGGACGACCCAATGCATTGGGACCCTGCACCCGCATGGGAGACCCGGAAGAGGTTCCTGGTTCCCGGCATTGGATCGGCGCGTACCGGCCCGTTGCGGCTCACTTGGGGAGTGAATCATTGGATGGAAGATCTTCCTCTCTGTCTTCCTATCTGTATATCTGGCTTTCCAATAATAATAAAATCTTAAAAAAAAAAAAAAAAAGAAACTGAAGTGTAAAGGGATGGTAGATAGCATCATCTACTGGGTTTCCTTATTGTTACTACCTCTGCCTTTATGCCCTGGGAATATGAAACACAACATTCTTAGAACATTATTCTTTGACTTTAAAAATTTTTAAATTATTTTCCGTGATTAAGGATTCCCTCTTCCCATCTTCTCCCTTTTTATTTTCTCCTCCCACCATTTTATTATGGTAGCAAATTATTATATAGTAGAATAATACTATAGTAACATGATTCTTTAGTAACAGTTACAAATTTAACATTTTGCTGGATAAGTACATCATGGAATTATAGGTATAGACAATGATAGAAAATCTAGTGTCATATTGTCAAGGTTTATTTAACTGTTTCACCATTAAGTGCTCTCTATTTGGGAGTAGAGTTGCCTACTGCGGCATATCTTCACTTCCTGGTATGCTAGTCTTCATTATATAGTTCGTCTATTAGAATACATGTATGTACTTGTTCACGTGTATTTCTATTTGTTTTGTACTTTGCACAAATGTTGCCTTATAACAGAGAAAAGATATGATATCTGTCCTTTTGGGATTGGCTGATTTCACTGAGCATAATGATCTCCAGTTGGGACCATTTTGTTGCTAATGGTAGAATTTCATTCTTTTTAAAGGCTGAGTGAGTAGTATTTCATGGAATAAACGCACCACAGCTTCTTTGTCCATTCCTGTTTCTGTTGTTTCCATGTCTTTGCTACTGTGAATTGCAGTACTATACATATAGGGTTACAGGCTGGTTTCTCATGTTCAGATTTCACTCATTTAGATACAGTCCCAGGAGTGGGATTCCTGGTTCATATGGTACATTAATTTTCAGTTGTTTGAGTACTCTCCACACTGACTTTCTCATTGACTGCACTAGCCTACACTCCTGCCAACAGTGGGGAAAAGTACTTTGCCCCACCTCCATGCCAGCAGATGGTGTTAGTAGATTTTTGAACCAATCTCACTGGAGTTAGGTGGAACCTCAATGTAGTTTTTACTTGCATTTCCCTCACAGCTAAGGAGCATGAGAATTTTTTATATGTTAATTAGCCATTTGAATTAGTTCTTTTGAAAAATATCTGCTCAGTCCCTTTGTCCATTTCTTAACTGGGCTGCTTGTTTTGCTACTGTTGGGTTGAGGGAACCAACAGCTTGAGCTAGCACTACTGGATGCATATTAGTAGAAAGTTGGATTGAAGAGCAGATCAGTACTTGAATCCACATGCTGTGTTATGGAATGTGGATGTCAACTGACATCTCAACAGATACAGAAAATGCCCACCACTTAGGAATATTTTTATATATACGCTGAAATATCCTTACTTTTTAATCTACAATTCAACTCATTCCTTCATACTTCTATTGCTTTTATTATCAAGACAGTATATATAAATATGTTTTAGAGCAATATTATTCCTTTGAATCACTCATGTAGTCTACTCAAAATTCAAAATGTAATTATTTTATAATAATGGTGGTAGAGTAGATCACTGTTAATCTACATGGAGAATTATGTCCTTTTTGAGCAAATAGCCCACTGGGACCTTGGAAGTACTGGAATAAAACTCTTCTTTGCATCTGTTTTGGAAGTTGTTGGAAGTTGGGGAAATGTGAAGAAAGCATTTGCTTCTGTGTGATTTTTCTTCCATTCATGAACCAATGTAAGTCTAGTAATTTCCCAGATGTCAATGGACAACTTGACCCAGTTATTAAATACTGTTTTAAGAAATATTACAGTCAGAAGTAGACCTAAAGCAAAAAGCATTGGACTGTAACTTTGGAGGTCAAGAAATGGCATTACCACACCTACAGAAAGACCTATATAAGTGAACTTTATTAATTAAGCACACATGACTGAAGATAATATTACTGTAATTGAAATGACTAATGGATATAAAAGGAGGAATAACTTGTGTCAATCCTGGCAATCCAAGGAGGAATGACTTTCCCACAAGAAACTTGGAGCCATTTCTGTTTGCTTTGAATGAAGAGATTTGATAAGAAATGGTGATGAGACACTTGCTCTTTGGAGGTGACACCAACAAGCATGTACACAAAGCCTAGTGAAGCCCAGCATGCCTTCAGTCCTTTCTTCCTCTTTGCCCTCCAAATTCAGTGGGGAAATGTGGATCCCATTACTGCTTCTGGGAAACACTCAGTTCTGGGAGGTCATGGCGAGTGGAGATGTCCAAGGTGGCATTTACTCCTTGCCTAACTGGCCCAGAAGAAAGGAATGGGGCTCTTCATTGGCAGGTTTGTAGCATATGCAGCTGTGCCAGGCAAAGAATGGTGGCCCTCTGACAGCCAGTTCCTGGCCACAATTTGCTGACTTTGGCTTTAGATACTTCCTATTTCTCTTCAGGCCACTGAACTAGCAAAGCACGATTACAGTAAATCGCAACATTTCATATTTATGTGCTTTTATGGTAGTAATATTTGACCAGGGGCTCACACAATCTTTGACCATTGCATATTAGCTTTTAATGGTGGCAACAAGAGAATTTCCTTTGCTTCAAGTATGCCCAAGGAGAGAGAAAAGTCATTAGGCATATTAGTTATTTAGTGGAAAAGAAGGCAATTGGTATAAAGAACTGCAACTTAAGAAATACAATGAACTTTGAAACTTTCTTGGGTATTCACTGAAATTCAAAGACACATATCTCTGTCACCAACATGATCACTGATAAAAAGTTACCATCAAGGAGTGACTAAACTATAATTTAAAACAGTTTTTCCTAATTAGCCAAATCAAAAGCAGTAAAAGAGGCAGCAGAGAGTTTGTCTGATACAGAACACCAAGTTTTAAGAGTTTGACATGTTCTGTAAGTCTCCAGGAACCCAAATAAAAAAGAAACGAAGATTGGAAACAGTGATAGAAAAGATGAGATGTAGACAGAAACAAAAAATTCAGCAGATGAGAACACTAAAAAGTTTTGTGGAGAAATAAAATTTGAAGTGTTTTCAAAACAATTTTGAATGCACATTTCCATGAACTTTCCAAAGGACCTGCATACATTTAAGATTTCAGAAAGATAAAGAGAAGGGATTATGAAACGATAATTAAAGTAAATATTAGGGAACTGAAGAAAGCTCAAGTCTAAAACTTGAAAGAGGTTCACTTACTACAAAGCAAAAGAAATAAAAGAAAAATTGATAATTTAAGTGCAAAGAAAACATGCTACATCTAAGTAACTTCGGACTAAAACATAAAATTTCCAGACAATCTAAAAATTACACAGAAAATGAAAACAGTGAAAATCCAGTATATTAAAACTTGTGGTAAATGGCTAGAGTCATCCAGAAAATCAGAGTCCACACATTTCTGCTATTAAATGCAAAGGAATGGAAATAATTAATGTTTTAAGTCAGCAATGTTTGAAGTCAGCAATAAAATTTAAGGAAAGTAAAATATATGATACAAAATATAAAAGATGTATTATGAAAAACTGAATGCATATTTCACAGAAAATGTAACAATAAAATTAACTTTAATTAGGCTAACAGCTATAGACATAATTAAAAGTTATGTGTCATTTTTTAAGGCTGCTGACCAGATAGTTCTTAATTCTTCTGTTAGCAATTTAGCTAACATAAGACTAATATGCAAACTTGCAAAACACAGCAAGTTTCATTTATACTACAATTATGACAAACATTCCAAGTAAGATACTAACTCTCTCAGTGCAAGTTGGCTTTAATACAATATACCATGGTTTATAAAGAACCATATCATAAAGTATTTTGAAGTGTGTACAGATACGAAAGTTTAGGGGAAACAAAAAGAAGATGAATACTGAACGTTAGCCTGAGAATGGCTTTAGATGAGGAAATGTATGAAGCAGCTCATATCCATCACGGGCCAGCCAAGAAAGTCCATGTAAATATTTACTGGTCTTTAGGGGCAGAGGGAGAGCAATAAATGATGATCATCGCCCTCCTTGCGGCTCCTGTTTGAATTCCAGACCAACTGAGAAGTACACAAAGGATGTAAGCACAGGAAAATGAAGAGAGACCTCATCACAGTATCACAGAAATATAACTATAGGCAAGCTGAAGAATTAATAAGAATGGTATTGAAAATTGATGCATGTTTCTAGAAAGACATATCATGCTCAAGGAAGGGAGGGTTTAATTTTACCCAGAAATCATTGAACATAAGGGGAAGTATGAGTCCAACGCCAATCCACAACGTGAATGTGACTTTCTACTCTGCCTTCTGTTCTACTTCTGTTTTCTCTTTTAATCTCGTCCTTCTTGGCATGCTGTATCTTTGCTTAAATGTAGATACTAACAAAGTTTTAGTATGAAAAGGGTGAGCTTTGAATATTATGCTAAGGTATTTCAGTGCCACAATAGTTAAAATTGCCAGATTATAAGCAGCCTGACTCACATTGATTGTTGGTTCATTGGTTATTTCATAATATCTTATTGCATGTGGGATAGGCTGTTTGAGGTTGAGATAATATTACATTTTACAGGTATTATTTTTCATATTGACATGATTTCAGCTTAAATTAAGGCAAACATGTGGTATCTAACCTTTTGGGATTGGCTCATTTCCCTTAGCATTATGGTTTCCAGTTTGGCCCATTTGGCTACAAAGAACTGCATTTTTTTTTTTAATAGCTGAGTGGTATTCCATGGAGTAGATGAACCATAGCTTTCTTATGCAGTCTTCTGCTGATGGGCATTTCAGTTGCTTTCATGTTTTTGCAATTACTGATTGTGCTGCTATGAACATAGGCGTGCATGTTGGTTTCTTGTGTAACAGCTGTTTTGGATATATTCCTAGGTTACTCATTACTATGTCAATTAATTCCATAACATTATAAATTGTTGCTGATGTTATGTTGGGGCTTTTAATTGATCGGGATGATACTCTGCCGACTCTACCTTCAGACCAGAGATGGTCTCCCCAACAAACCGTTGAACTTATCTGGACAATAAGATGCTGGACTCTATGCTTGGTATATGCTTGCAATGAAAGAATCTCAACTGAACTTCAACTGTGGTTATGCAACAAGGTGGAGGAATCCACCATGGGAGGAGGGTTTGGGTAGGGGTGGTGGAATCCCAGTACCTATAAAACTGTGTCACATAATGCAATGTAATTAATTTTTAAAAATTGCCAGATTATGTCTTCCTGTCTAAGTTAGGGACACGCATATATGTGTATACATAATATATGTAATTTTACTCTGTTTCATATACATATTGTTGATATATTGCCACGATACAAATATAACTATCTGGATATCTAGATTATCTTAGGAAATGTATTTATGCATATCTATATACAATTTTAGCATGATACTGTTGGGCCCAGATTTTGCGATCCCCAGAAAATCATCAGAGTGTGAAGTTGATGCAAACACATAAAGGCGGTTTACTCAAACTAACGTAGCCTCCCAGCCCAGCAGGACGGGGCAGCAGAAGCAGCTGAAGCAGGAAAAGCTGCAGCAGAAGGGGCAGAAGAATGTCTGAGGTTCAACAGGACAGGGTTTTTATACATTTCAGGCCAATTCCATATAATTATATAGTCATGATTGGTCAGTTTATCTGTTAACTTTTTAAAGAGCAAGTTGGCAGGCTTCTATTGGTGGGTTTGAAGCAAACAACTTTCTAAAGTACAAACTGATGGGCTATAGGGCAGTGGGTCCTATCCAATACCAGGGGCCTCCTTCCTGAGGAGTGACCTGCCAGGTGTACTGCCAGGTGTCACATAGACTGTCAGGCCTGGAATTCACACAGCCCCCAGCCAACCAAGTAAGGCAAAAATCACAAAAGTAGAAAACACTCAGGTTCTTTAACACCATATTAATACATAATAATATATCAGCATGTCTATAGATACAGACAACATTATATACATGAATCAAAAAGTGTCACACAGTAAAATGGCTATAGGCTTAATTGAAAGCAGATCTGATCAAGAATGATAAAAATTCATACCAGGTTCTTTTCTGCCAAAAGCATGTAGACTAGGAAACAGTTCCATATCTGACACAGGAATGAATCCTGCTACTAATTAAGTCCAAGAGTTGGTAAAGAGAGAAAGTGAGTTTGGCTCAGATACAAATTCTTTACAGTTTTCATGTGTGTTTTTTTTTTTTTAACACTGTGCATTGAAATAAACAGATTCTGCAATAACAGCTGTTTTCAGCATTTTAGCAAGTTTAGCAACCTCTGCTTGCATGGAGTACAAAGTTAACCATTTTACTAGGTATTTCTTTTACCAGATCCACTGACTCTAAATGAACTGTCTTCTCAGGGTGTTTGTTAGGCCATGACTATAAGAAGGAGAATCCCTGGAACTCCAAAGAAATACTTTGCACCCATTTTCTTAAAGGCAGCTATGAACATTTTCAGTTGCAAATGATAAAATCTGTCAGCGAGGAATCTTTGGATCCAGTAATGCAATGGGTTTCTTTGAAAGCAGAAAGCAATGGAGAATCAAGATGGAGGAATAGGGTAAGGGCACGTTTATGCGGACAGAAAAACATTTAATCAGGATGAAGCAGAGAGGACATATTTCAGGAAATAGGAAGGGACAGAACAACAGCAGAGGGGGTACCTGGAGACTGACAGACACAGGAAAGCAGAGGACACAGCGGTGTGGTGTTGTAGAGACTGATACTCCAGCACGGCGATCTAAACTCCAACAGCATCCGGAACGCCACCAGCAACCAGGTGGGAAGGGACTTTCACTGGGAGCTCGGGTGGTGAACCCAGACAAAGAACTGTCCGTTCGATTTGACCAAGAGCAGAGACAGAGCAGCAGATCTCAGATGGGCAGTGCAAGAACAGGGTGGATTTCACAGCCCAGTCAGCCCCCTAGAGCCAAATTGGGTGCCATTTTGCCTAGCAGGCAAAGGCAAAAGAAAGGACGGAGCATATGCTGAGCTGGGAGTAAGTTCATTTCTGACTCAGTGAACTTCAACGACGTGGCATTCTACAGGATCCACCCAGGACAGGTCTGGGTAGCCCTCAGATCTGACGGGCAGCAGATCAAGAACTGTAGTGGTTGTATATCAGGCGCCATTTTGGGCACTGTGGCAATAGCTTTGGGACTGCAGGGGACAATAGTGAGCTGCGCATGTGCTGATCTCGCGAGAACTTGCTGAGGTCCATGGATAGCACAGGTTGCACAGGAAATTAATACTGACTCTGGCAGCGTACCAGTCAAAATAGGTCTGTGTGGCACCCAAACCTAAAGTCCAACAGGTTCCGACAAGATCAGCACCACCAACAACCTAATTATATAGGACACCTTGTGTCTCTCTAATCCTGGGACCTTCTCCAACCGGAAGTGGGAGAAAGGTTGCAGAGACAATGGTGCAGCCTCACCATGGTATCACAGGAGGTGGAGAGTGGTGAGCAAGGAGCTGGGGCTGTGGAGACCATGGTGGAAATCTAACATAAGAACCCAGACCTGGAACTCGCTGGAGGGAGTGGCTGCAAGCAAAGAGTTGTGTACCAACTGCAATAAGTAAAATCAAACTGTACACGTGTGGGAGACACAGCTTAGAAACCTGCCCCAAGGAGAAGACTGTGCTAACCAGATGTACAATGACCAAGAGCAAAAGAAGAGACAAAGGCACAATGAATATTACTGAAAACTCCCCTGCAAAGGAGCAAAACCCTATGCCAACCTCAGAGTTAACTGAGGAAGACATCGAGACAATGGGGCACACAGAATCCATAAGACTCATTTTAAAGATTCTGATCAACAATGAGAAGCTCATGCAAGAGTTCAAAGAATTTAAGGAAGCAATAAAGCAAATCAAGGCTGGTATATCAGAAATTAAGAACACAGTAGAGCAAATTAAGAGTACAGTGGAAAGTCTCCAAAACAGAATGAAGACAGCAGTAGAAAGAATCGCAGAATTGGAAGGTATTTCCTGTCATCAGGGGGAAGCAAACAAAAAGCTGGAAGCAGAGCTGGATCAGGCCAAAAAAGTATTCAAGAATTGAGAGACACTATTAAGAGGCCAAATCTAAGAGTTATGGGAGTCCCAGAAGGTGCAGAAAGAGAAGCTGAGTTTGCAAATGTATTTAATGAAATAATAAAGGAAAATTTCACTAATCTGGAGAAAGAATTGGGAAAAAAGTTCCAGGAGGGGCACAGAACTCCCAACAGGCTTGATCAAAAGCGATCTTCACCAAGACAAATGATCTTCAAGTTCTCTTCAGTTGAACATAAGGAAAAGATCCTTAAATGTGCATGTGAAAAAAATCAATTGACATATAAAGGAATGCCAATTAAGCTCACAGGAGATCTCTCACAAGAAACTCTACAGGCAAGAAGAGAATGGAGTGACATATTCCAGATTCTAAAAGAAAAAAATTGTCGGCCCAGGATAACATATCCAGCAAAGCTTTCTTTTGTCTTTCAAAATGAAATAAAATTCTTTCACAGTAAAGAAAAGCTAAAAGAATTTGCCTCTTCCAAACCTGCCCTACAAATGATACTTCAAGAAGTTCTCTTGACAGTAAAGAGGAATAGCACCTACCAAAACCAAAGACAAAGGGGAAGAACATTCCAGTAAAATGACAACAGAAGACTAAACCAATGAACAACCCATTCCTACAATGACAGGACCAAAGTAACACCCATGTATATTAAACTCTGAATGTAAATGGCTTAAGCTCAATCAAATGTCATAGATTAGTAGAATGGATTAAAAAACAAAACCCATCTGCTTATTGTCTGGAGGAGACACACTTCAACAAAGATCAGCGGAAACTATATCACATGGGTTTTATTTTCTGTTGTTTTCATCTCTTCAAAACACTTCCTTCTGATTAAATCAGTCAATGACTCGTAGGTCATGAAGTGGCATAATTTTCTTCAAGAAGGTTCTTGATTTTCATTTCTTCAGCTACACATTAGTCATTTAATAGCATGTTATTCAACTTCTTCATGTTGTTAATTTCTTTTTTCTCCCAGATGTTGATTTTGTTTTGTGGCTCTTCATTTAAGGGGATATATAGTAGCCATGTAATGGAGACTGTCATATCTAGTAACATGTCATTTAACTTCATGGCATTGTAAATTTCTTCTTTCTATTGCTGATTTTGAATCATGATTTTTCATATAAGGAGATGTACAGTAGCTGTGAAATGGAGAATAACATTTAGATGTGAGGATGTAGTGTGGTATGCGTTTCTACTTCCATACAAAGATGGACTTACAATGAAACTGTTTACTATATCTTGACAATAGGATTCTGGACTCTCTGCCAGCGTCTATGCCCGCAATGATGAACATATGACTGAGTATGAAGAACTATATGTTAGTAATGATATAGAGGAACTGGGGGGGAGGGAACTGGGGGGGGATAAGGGAATATGAAACTGTATTATAAAATAATAACAACAATAATAAAATGTATTTAAAAAAAGAAAGCAATGATTCAGCTTGATTTACCTAAAAATATGAGCCAAGCTTGAACAATTATACAAGGAGACAAACCTAGCCCCAACTTGAAGTGAAGTAACAATTTCTCAGGCAGTCTGGAGATTCTTACCAATCCCTGAGGACAAACCAGGTGGAAGTTTGTGTTAGAGTGGGGAGAATGGTCAGGAAGGATAGATAGGAAGAATTGGGGAGACAGAAAATAAGTATTAGCTGCCTGATGAATGGTTAACTTCTTTTGACAGCATTGTCTGTCTTTTTTATTTTGCCCTTTTGACAGGTTCCCCAGGATCTGAGAGGCACTGAGTAGCACCCTACCTCAGTCTTCTAGTGGCCTCTGGCACTGCAGACAGCAGTGTTGTCTTCATAAGGCTAAGCTGTGCCTGCAGATTGTAATACATTATCTCATAGAGGATGAAAGAACAGTTTTTCTTCTAGACCAATCAACCAGCTTAACAGGACATTTATATAACCAGACACAAGATTTAATAAGGCCCAAGTGTATGGATATAAGTGGGAAACCACAGGGCGAACTATGAAATTTTTTCTGTGACCTGAGTGCATATACTAAAATATTGGAATCCCTTAACACTTCTGCTGATTTGCACGACCACCTACTTGTATAGTTAAATCTAAGTCCCTTAAATTATTGGAGTTAGATTATTATTGCAGTATGAGCAGCAACACAATGGCCCTTGTTCTGTCTTGGCTTTGATGAGTAACCTCAGACAAAGTTCCTCGAATCTCAGTACTTATTTTGGATAAGGTGCTAATAGGACAGTAGATTGTGAGCAATTTGCCATCCTTAGTTCAGGGACCTCACGTGTATGAATAGCTCAGCAACGCAGCGTTCCTGTGGACACCAAGCATTCCCGAAAGGGGGTGCAGATTATGATGTATTTCTGTAAAAAATTAATAATTAACATGTCTTAAACTCATTCTGTTTATTATTCTTATCCTGTAAAGAAGTACATGGTTCAGTGACTTTTTACTAAAAACACATTTGATTTCTGAATTCCAAGGAGATATCTGGACTTATTTCTACCCAGTTCTGATTTATATGTTGATGATTTATACTGAGTATTTAGTAACGCATATTCTGAACAGCTCATGTGGGTTTTAATGTCACATTGTTTTTATTTTCTGTAATTGTCTACAAATAATATGTCATGTGGACCCGCAACTTAATGTGTTTCTCAAGAAGAGTGATGGTAGCATCACTTGGGATGTTTTTGCTTAGATCAGATGCTTGGGCAGTGGATTATAGGATAGTTGGAATGGCAGCATTGCTTAGCAGAATGTTTGGTTCAAGTCCTGGCTCTGCTGTGCACCCTGGGAGGCAGCAGGTGCTGGCTCAAGTACCTGAGTCCCAGTCATCCATGTGGGAGAGCAGGATTGTGTCTAGCTCCTGGTTTTTCCTTGTTCAACCCAAAAACTTTGTAGGTATTTGGGAAATGAGCCAAAGGATGGAATATTTGTTCCTCCTCTTTCTCTTTCTCAAATAAATAAAAGAAAAAACTAAAAATGAAGAAACAAATGCCGTATTCTAGACATACTGAATCAGAATATGCATTATTAGGATAAAAATAGAGCAAAGATTTGGTTAGCATTGTTTGAGATCATGATTTTATGTTTGAGACTGACTTACCTGTAAAGCATCTGAGAAAACACAGGTGTCAAACTTTCACTGTGGATTTACAGGAGAGCTGGGGCAGTTCACAATACATGCTTCTTTTTTTTTTTTTTGGTAATTATTTTGACAATCTTTGCATAGTTGATTAGGGCACAAAGGGTCAAGGGCTGCAGGAAAGTGGGTAAGATCTTTGTTTCCACATTATTTTTTTCTGTATCTGGGGTAAGGGGAGAGAAAAAGGGAGAAGCCCCACCAAGCCTACCACCCATCCCAGGTTGCCAAATGTGGGGCATGCTCCGAGGGCACACCACATGCTTTTAAAAAATTTTTGGCAGGACACAGCCAGAGCTGTGGCTTAGCAAGGAAAGCTGCTGCCTGCTGCCCTGGCATCCCACATGGGCACGAGTTCTAGTCCTTACTGCTGCCAGCTCATGCGCCTGGAAAGGCAGTGGACATTGAGCTAAGTGCTTGGGCCCCTGCACCCACGTGGGAGATCCAGAAGGAGCTCCTGGCTTCTGCCTGGCCTAGCCTCAGCTGTTGTGGCCATTTGAGGAAATGAAGAATCTGATGGGAGACCTTGCTCTCTTCCACACTCTCCCATCTCTGTAACTGTGCCTTTTAAATAAATAAAAATGAATATTTTAAAAAAAGCTTTGCAGGTCTATTTCCTTAGGTGCAGCTAACATTTTATCTAGTATATTGCAAAGAAAACTACAATCTGGGGTGACCTATGTTTTCAGGAAGAATATTCTGTTAAGAGCAGGCATTTTGTACAAATGTTGGAACTAGTGGTATAGATATGTATATATAAAGTGATCAGGACAACAGATTCATGGGTTAACTGATATTTATACATTTTTATAACTTGCTTATGCTATTAATTTGAGTTACTTAAAAAAACCAAGACCAGAGAATCTATAGGATAGTTTTCCTAAATGTATAAAAAGCATTAGAATGCCAATAAAATAGTGGACTACATGTCGAGTTCATCAATAGCAAAATTTCTCTCTGAAATTCTCATGTTCTTTTGGAAGACATAAGACTTCAGTAAATGCTACATTTGCACTACGTTTACTGAACATTTAGCATTCCAGGTTCTCCAAAACAGTGAGAGCCCCTAAGTTCTTGCTTTGTTTAGTATGACAGAAATCGAATAAAGACTTAAAGATAAATCTTACAGTTTTTTTTCTGAACATGAACAAACTTTTGTAATAGCAGCAACAAACCAGGAACAGCAATAATTTCAAGCTTGATAATATCTTTTATCATTCTGCTGCCATCTATTCAAATGAAAACTCAAGATTTATAAATCACAGCTCAGTCTTTGTTTTGATTTTTCCTTCTAAAATGCTAGATTCTAAGTTTGTGGTTTTTTTCAGGGAGAGACAATCTAGGACTGATTGTTGATTTCGTGACTAATTTTTCTTTTCTTTGGTGCATTGTCTTGTTTAGCCCATTTTCATTCTGCTAATTATTCCTTAGCTCCAGTCTGGAAAAAGTTAATTGCTACTTTAATGAATGCTTATAAGCTGAGAGCTATGGAACTGATCATATTTAAAAATTGTTTTTATGGAGTAATTGAGATGATTTTAAGTAGCTCAAGGTGATGCAAAGATTCACTTTCCCTTAAAATACTTAGGCATTTTATGAAAACTTTGCTAGACATTGAATAATGAGTGCTGGGAAACTAATAATGAAGTATAAACTCTCTGTGATAGTTTAAATGCACTACTCTGATGCTCAATATACCATGTTCCACATGTGGCAGAACTATGGTTTACTGCTTGGTCACTGAATTATATGCCCAGAAGATAACTGACTCTGCCTAAGATAGCATGAGAAGAGTTGAGTTTTTATCCAAATCTTAAATATCTGTAGAAAATGTTAATACAGAATATGCTTCGCTAACTAGCAATAACAATTTTGACATGGAGAGATTCTCTTAAGCATAATGTCATTATTTCCACACATATGCTTATTTCAACTTACTTTGAATGCAAATGTTGAATACTTAATTGAGTTTCTAGCTTACGCACACCTGAACTCTTCTGCAAAAGAATCTTGTTTAGCAATTGTCATTGCTAAACTGGATAGATGTCTCACTCTCAATAAAGCTATGGAGTCCAACCAAACATTGTGAAACCTCTAATTAAAAAACAAAAATAGTCACTCAGTAATTCACCAGTCTTTGGAACCAATATGTACCTCCTTAGTTTTTGGTGGCATTGAGTTGAGACATGTAGCAACTAACTCAGTTGTGACGGTAGCAGTTTGGTAGCTCTCAACGTATTGGTATGATTAGTAGATGTCAGTTAGGCATTTATTATTTCTTTGAGGGGTACAGAAGCAGAGAAACGGAGCGTGGTCATCTGCAGGTTCAATTCCCAATATACCACAACTGCTGGGACTGAGCAACGCTTGTGCTATGAGCTGGAAACTTAATCCAGGTCTCCTGGATTATTTGAATCATCAGATTAGCCATTATATATTTATTGGATTCCCCACAATGGTGAAAGTGGTAGGCACATCTCTGATTTTGAACTGCTGACTCTCTGGAAGGGTACTTGGCCTGAAAATTCACTGGTTGTAAATACTAATCTATTTTCTCAAGCCTTCCACTCTATTAGAGTTGCCTGAGCCTACAAGAGGGAGATCCTAGGTGCCAAGCAACCTGACAAGTTTTAAATGGTTTGCTGTGGAAATAATTATATTGATTGGGTTACATCACTATAAGGAACATTTGAGAGCATTCTATATTTTAATTGCTCCCTTGTTTCTGTTTAAACTTTGGCCCCAGGAAGACTCTGATCTTCCATTAGCATTCAGAATTTCCAAGCAAAAACGTTTGGAAGGTTTGAAAACAGGTTATAAAAACAAAGGAAGATAGATAGCAATATCTATTTCTGGAATTTGAGTATGAAAAGCTAGAAATATAATTGTTAATCCAAACATTATCAAGGAAAGAAAGTCCATTTATGGTCCTAACCACAATGAAGGGTACAATGAATAATCCCAAAACAAAGAAGAAAAATCGAGTAACCTTAGGAATAATTTTCCCTCTAGACTTGTTCCATGGTGGAATTCTTTTTATAAAAACAGGTGATCAAATAAAAAACCTTGGACACCCAATTTTATCCTTGTAGGATAACAGTTTTCCTCTAAAGGAAATGGGTGTAAGAACACTGGTGTGACCACTTGCCAAGGCATGAGCTAGATGATCCATAAGGCTTTTCTGTCTTGAATTTCTTGACCCCTGTGTTCATAATTTTCCCTGCTTCCCCCCCATCACTTAATGCAACTTCTGGAAACTTGTGTGAAAAAGGCCTATGTTGGAAATAGCTTATTAATTGATTGCAGAGGGAAGGAAAACAGCCTATAGATATTCTTTTAGCACCTACTGTATTCCAGTCTCTATTCCGAGGTGAAAGTTTAGCACCATAACTCCTAACAAACCTAATGCCTTTGTTAAAATATTTAGGAGTAATGTATATATAGCATGCTTGATTCTTTAATCCCTCAATGAAAAAAAAACATCATTATATAATAAATGAGACGGTGCAATGTAAGAACCATGACACTCAGGATGATTCTTGCATTCACTAAGCAAAAAGTGATTTATAGAAGTCTTCAAAAAAATTTCATCAGAAATGCATATGATTGGAAACAATTCATGGCTTTCATATTTTTTACACCAAAATAAACTTATCTTTTAATTGTTTTCTAGGTACTTTTGGAAGTACCATCATACTGTTGCTATCAGCTTCCTATTCTCACTTTGCAAATCATGTGGCCATGTTTATGCACAGAGGACAGCAGCGGTGAGTGAAAATGGCCAATAGGCCCAGTTCTTTCTGTCCTATACAAGTGGCATCAATGTATGTATTTTAATGCTACCTTTTTAAAAAATATATGAAATACAGAATTATAGAGGGTGGTATGTGTGCGGTAGGGGGAGAGACACATTGATAGATGCTGTCCATTCGCGTGTTCACTCCACATACAACTGCAAAGACCAGGCTTGGGCCAAGTGCAAGGCAGCAGACTGGAACTCAGTCTTGGTCTCCCATATGAGCACCAGGGGCCATTACTTTTCCAGGGCATTGGCAGGAACTGGATCAGAAGTGCAGCAGCTAGGACCTGAACATTGCTTATATTGGATAGAGGCATCAGCTTAACCTACTGTGCACAACATTGCCTCTCTAATATTTATCTTACCAGTTGGAGGGAGCAAGAATCCCAGAACCTGGAATAAAACTTTTCAGTAGGTAGGTTTTGTCTGGATACACTCAGGGTGTAGTACTAGAAGCACTCTGCAACATCCACATGATGCAAATTGTGCTAGATGTCGGTGATCGTAAGAGAGCAACGCAGAGTCACACACTCAGCAGATGTGCAGTCTTCAGGAGGTAGCGGACATAGCACCTAGCCGCTTAGGATGCAGTGAACGTCTGTACTTACACTGTGAACAAAGCTGAGGGCTAAATGTCTCGAATTTGACCATGGGGATGTTATAAACTATAAATCTAATGAATATTGACAAGTGGTTGTAATATATTAAAAGTCCGCTAGAGGTAAATGTTTTTCTCTTCCTGAAAACATAAAAAAAATTGCATTTATGAGTGAACTTTATAAAATGTTATTTGAGAGGTAGGGAGACAGAGTTCCCATCTGCTGGTGCACTGCCCTAATTTCAAGGCTGGCTAGGGCTGGGCTGGGCCCAGCCAAAACCAGGAGCCAAGGATGCAAACCGTGTCTTTCACATGGGAGGCAGGGACCAGTTCACTGAGGCCTCCTTGCTGCCTTCCAGGCTCAGAACAGGTGAGAAAGTGCAATCCTGAGATGGCACTGAGGCCTGACCCCCCATTCTGATACGGGTTGGATGCACCTTAGTCGGTGTCCTCAATGCTAAGCCAAACACCCTCCCCTCAAGGGCGAATTCCCTGCAGTGAGAAGTAAGGCTATTTTTAATTGATGAATTTAATACACGATTAATATTGGGTTTCAAAATGTGAAATTATGTGTCAAGATACTTAAAACACTGACTGCATGCCAAAAAAGAAAAATTGCCAAAACAGTTTTTGAAGTACCACTCACTAAATTTTGCACAATGCAGTTGGTACAAGTTTTAATGTCTAGGAAGTGGCCCTCTCTGCACAAGGGACCTATCCGGAGACCCCCTGGCAAATGTCGGGGGTCTTGGAGAGTGCTGACCCTAATGTTAGTACACTTGCCTTCAGTTTCATCTGAAAACATTCCCATGTAGCCCCGGCTACCTTGGAGTAAATGCTTCCCATACGGTTTACATGTCAGATCGTGTTGCTTTTCACAAATTGGTTTTTCAAGGGCAGTGTTATTAAGTTGATTTTTAAGCTGAGAACACAGGAGCTGAATCTGCATGTGCATTCAATCTTTCCAGTTTGAAATTCATTTTACCTTAACAATTGGATTTGCAACAGCATTTCCCCAAGCGTCCTCTACAAGAGGACAAAACATTCTACTGCCACATAAGCATGCCTGCAGCGTCACTTGTCACAATCCATTTGTGAAATTAAGGTCCCTGGGAAGTCAGAAATAAATAAATCCACTTCATTGTTGTTTATTTGAGTTATTCACAAACTTTACTTGGCCAAGGGATTTTTTTTCTGGTAAAATATTTAACATTCCAGGGAATACTTTGGGAAACGCTGCCACAGAATATACACTGATAGCCATATTAATAACTTATTTAGAGTTGAAGGAATGTAACTACTGTATGCTGGAAATCAACAATGGCCTCAGTGAGGGCCATGACTTTGGGGGTTGTGAAATCAGACGAGTCCATCCTCGCCTCTATCTGGGAAAAAGAAAAGGTTCAGGAAGCACTGCATCCTGAATCGGGTGATTTCTGTGGACCACCACCCCAAATGCACCTCTGTGAGCATGTCCAAATGGGGTTGAAGCCAGTGCTTGCCTGAACTTCGGAGATAACAAATGTCTGAATGTTGAAAAATCAACACACAAGGGGCTACTGGCAAACCCAGGCTTGATGCATTATTTGTGATTACTTGACAATCGGAGAATTTCACAGCTGAGCTATCTCATAGGGGAGAAACCTAAAACAGATTCACCGAGTTTTCAAGGTCAGAAGCCGCTGACCGGGCCTAGGACCCAGTGCTACTGCATTCTTATTTTTTTTTTTCCTTGCTGTGCAAATGGAGACAATTTACATCTCTAGAATGTGTCAGGTTATTTTTCTTTTAATGAGTAAGAAAACCAAATGTAAAGTTCAGCAAATCATTCTTGGATAGCAAATCAATGACAGGCTACCCAAAACGCCCTAGATTGCAGTAAAAGGAAAAATGTGACACACAGATATTGAGTGTTGGTGTCTAATTGCCATGCCACCTAATAACTAATCAACTTAATGTGAAGCTGTATTGTTAGGTGGGGCCATTCAGTTACCTGATTTCCTGTTTGTACATACACCCCGTTCTGGAAATAGCATTTGCAGAAGACTTAGCCGATGGTTCATCAGCGAACACACAGTCTAAGTTAAAAGCTCGATTTTCACCTATTTATTAGGAACCAACAGTGAATCAGATTTACAGAAAACTCTCCCAAATCACGCTGTTTGCAAAACCAGCAACTCCTGTTGACTTGTTGAAGTACCTTACAGGGAAACATTACTTTCGGTGCTTTTTATTTGCGGCAGGCCGCCTGGGGGGGAGGGGGGCTGTTTCCAGGTGAAGATGATTATCTACACGTTCCTCGGAGACCCAGGCAGTGGAGCGGGAAGGTTCAGGAGTCCCCTTCCTCCCGCGGCGCCCCGGGCCAGGCGCCCGCTTGCAGCCCACCCCTGGGAGTGGCCTGAGCCCCGGAGTGCAGCCAGCTCCCAGGTCGGTGCCGTCTCCGCGCAGGCAATCCCGGGCCGCCTGGGCAGCCAGCCTCTGATAACTTAATCTCGGTGCCAGCCGGAGACGCGAGGCCTGTGGTCTGCAGGGATCCAACGGAAGCATCCGGAGAGCCCGAGGAAGGGACGCCTTATCGCTCACAAGTCCTCTAGACCAAGAGAGCAAAAACAAGAGCACAAGCCGCAGCGCCCCCCGGCCCCCGCCGCCTTCCCGGCACGTGGGAGGTGGGAGGTGGCGACCGGTGTCCTCGACAAGCCCGGCCCGGTGGCCGGAGGTGACTTTCCTACGCTCCGGCACCGGGCTCCCTTCTTAGAATGAACTCGACGCGCGTCCAGCCAGCCGGGCCGCCCCTCCCTCCGTCCCCGTCTGGCGGCGGGGGAGGAAGGCGAGGCTCCCGGGGTGCGGGGGGCGCGGGCCGGGTGACGTGGGCGCCGTGGCGGGAGGAGCCGGCCGGGGGGCGCGGGGCCGCCTTATGAGCGGCCGGCGGGGCGCGGGCGGCCAGCACACCGCGGCGCGTCCGGGAGCAGAGCCGGCGAGCGGCGCCCTCCTCCCTCCGCCTCCGCCCGCCGCCGCCCCTCGCTCCTCCCGCCCCCCTGTGCGTGTGCGGCCGCGGCGCCCTCGCTCGCCTCTTTCTCCGGCTCGGCTCCGGCTCGCTCGCCCGCCGACGCTTGCAAGGGCGCCCCGGCCTTCTCGGCGCTCCCCTCAGGCACCCGCCTCGCCGGAGCGGCGCGGGGCGCGGGTCGCGGCCCCTGGGCTGTGCCGGTGTGCGCGCCTCGGCTGCACGCGCGGGGGCCGAGCCTCGGAGCGGAGGGTCGGGGGGTCGGACTAGGAGGTCACGTTTCCTTCTCACTGAAGCAAAGCACAGGAGAACATTTTGTTTATATTCTGCTCGGGTATTTTTATTTTTTCCACTCCTGTTTTTTTTTAAAAAATTTTTTTTCTCTTTTGAACTTATTTTTTGGGAGGGGAGGGTTGCTCTGGGCATCGCTCTGCCCAGTAGTTGGAAAGGGCACTGGACTCGGGATGGTTCTCCTGTCACTTTGGTTGATAGCAGCCGCTCTGGTAGAGGTTAGGACTTCGACTGATGGACAAGTAAGTGGAAAATAATAACAATACAAAATCAAACCCAACCTTTCCCCATCCCCAAAGTTCCTCCCCTTTCCCCGCTGGTCTTTTCCCCCTTCCTCCACCCTCCCTTGTTATCTTCCCTGCCTGGAAGGCTGTTCTTTTTTGGGGGGAGGGGGTAGGGGTGTCGGGAGAAGTCGAGGCTTGTCGGCTTGTCCCACCTGGGACTAACCTCGGCTGCACGGGGAGCCACCCGCAGCCCCTCCGCATCCTCGGTGCGCGTCTGGACGCATGAATGAAGTTGTGGGCGCCGCGTTCCGGCTTCCCTGGGCTGCGGCGGCTGCAGCGTGAGCCCGGCTCCCCGGGCTGTCTCTGCTCCTGACTCACGGCTTTTTTCGGGCAGCGGGAGGCGGGAGTTGTAGGAAGTCCTGGGGCTGGACAGGGAGCTAGCGATCCGGTCGACACGTGTCCTAGGAGGACCGCGGCGGGGCTGGAGTTTGACAGTTGGGGCGGGGTTGGGGTGGGCGGCCGGGGACGTTTCCTGCCCTGCGTTTTTCTGGGCTGAGGTTTTGGAGGAGCTGGCCGCCTCCCATCCCCCCGCCAGGGGCACAGCTCCTCCCCCCCGTTAAATCCGAGTTGAGTGCGGCCCTGTTCCTTTAGGGCCCTGCCCCATTCCTGGGAGACCCAAGGTGAAGCCATAGGATCTGCTAAGCGCCCTTGGTGGGGGCTGGGACGGGCGAGCCGCTGGCTGCAAACCCCATCAGCACAGGGCCCTGGTGCAGAATCTTTTTTTGGAGTGAGTTTTGGAGCTTCTCGGGTAGGCCTGCCCTGGCCTTAGGGGCACACAGCAGGGGCTTCTCTAGTTGATGGGGGACCTACCACCTGGTGAAGCAGGCTCCTTTCTCCCTGTGCAACTTCACAGCCTTTTTTCTGGCACCCGGGCTCAGGAGCTCAAAAGAGATCCTGTGAAGGGTCCGTGTGTGTTTTGAATGGCTTTGTCAGTACTAACTTAAAGTAAAAACTGGCAAGCAGCCGTCTTCCGTCAGTAGTTACTGAGTTGGCTTCCATCCCAAGAGCCTTGTCCACACCAAGGTGCAGCCTTCAGACAGCAAACTCTGGCTCCAGCGTCTCCTGATTAGCTAGCGCTTGAGAAGCAGGAGTGGTGGAAACGAGACGCACCGGGTGATAAGATGAAACCTAGTAACTGTTTCTTTTTCTTTTTTTTTTTTTTTTGCCCCCCCCTTCCCTTCCAGGCTGGTCCTGAAGAAATGGTGCACATAGGTAAGCTTCATTCTCACATGTCGCTCTTATCTGAGTTGCAAGTAGAGAACGCAGCAAGCTAAGCGAAACATTGTTTCTGACAATTTTCCCATTGGTGGGTAAAAAAATAGTCCGTAGTCCAGGAACATTTCCACTCCTCACTTCCTCTTCCTGGACAAGGGCTGCGCTTTGCTCAGGTTACATTACAGTGATGTGAAATCCTCCTGCTGTTGGCCTTCTGAAGCATCAGTTGGTTTCTGCCTTCCTGGGAGCCAGTGGTATGTACTTGAAGGACAGTGAAAGGGCTGGAGGAAGACACACAGGAAATCGGTTTGGGGCATCCACTGTTGTAGCCTTTGGAGAATTGGATCAGATTTGAGTAAAAGGCTACAAAGAGGGTCAATGGGATACAGAGCTTGGCAAGTTTTTCCTAAACGTTTTCTTGCTTTGATCATTTCTTTGATTCCATTTTTCTGAAAGTAATTCTAGTGGGTGAGGTGCTGTTAGATCTTCTGCAAATAAAACCCGAAGCTTCAGTTATATGCTAAGGGGGCTAATATTCCCATTTTATGGGTGAGTAGACTGAGATTCAAAAGGGTGTAAGGGAACTGTTACAGAACATTCCAAAATCCATGGTCTTTTGAGAAATTATTTATAACAATGTATTTCTGTTGAATGTGGAGACTGCAAGGTAGCAAGATGCCGGACTCCATTCAGGGTCTCTTATGTACACCTGACTTGGATTACTTGGAAATATATACATATTGCTTTTTGGTCACGTGTCAGTTCGGTATTTGCCAGGTGAAATCCTGAAGTCTTTTAGGAGGAAAGTTTTTATTACTGCCGTTATGACATAGTAGCATATCGTGGGCCATTTGCTAAATGCAAGGCAGAAAGCGGGCTAATTGCTTTCTGTAAATGCTGGCCCCCTCTGATGCTCACAGCTGTGTAAGGGAGGGATTCCATTGTGCCTGTCTCCTGGAGGTGGAGGAGGAGGAGGTTGTATGGCTACTTACTATAGTAGGAGGTGGAGGTTCATGCTTGTGTGCTGATGGAAGGGGGCCCAGAGGTAGGGGTGGGGGTGCAGAATAAGGGAGCAGGCCCCGAGGTGGGTACTGATGCTCCTTAACTTACAGTGGCCTTACATCCTGAGAAGCCCAGCCTATTGTGAGTTGAAAATATTACAGGGATGATGTATTTTTAGTTTACCTAGTTTGCTGAGCACCCGGACTTGGCAGCACAGTAGACTGCAGCATTTGTAGGAGTGAGTGGTTTCCCCTCCTTCTTGGGAGTTGTAGCTGCTGCCACTGCCAGGCGTCGCAAGGGAGAATCACAGTGTGCCTCGTGAGCCTGGGAAAAGATCAAAACTTGAAATGTGAACCACAGTTTCTGCTGACGGCATATGGCTTTCACACCATCGTGGAGTTGAAAAGCTGTCTGTGCGTCGCATACCGTACTTGAGCATATGTCGCGATGCTTCTTCCCACTCAGTGCTTAACTTTGTGGATCACAAATCCAAGTGTAGACCTGAATGGCAAGATCCGAACCAGAGCGGAAGCGGACTCAGAGCGAGAATGCAGCATCTACAAGGAGAGGTTTGTCGCTTCCAGTCACTGGCATTGGACCAGCAGTCTAAATCTTTTTGAAGAGTTTGTTTTAAAAAACAATCCCCAAAAAGTGAAGAAAGCTTACTTAACTACTTAAGTTTGATTATTTCACCACCTTTGCAACTATACGTTGAAATATAAAATGTAAAAAAAATTTTTTTTTAAATTTTGTTCTAGCAAAGTAATATTCAAAAAAAGGGATGTATTCCAGTGATCACATTTTTTTTTAACGATTGGTTTTCATTTTACAGTTGTGAAGCTGTAGGGCTTTTCTCCACCCTCAGCCCTCCCTCCCTAATGTCCCCTGTGTTTTACAGTGATACAGTCCTTCAGCTGTGGTATCAACTCCAGCATCTACCTGTGTTGTGACATTATAGGTAGAGAGGCTAGTATCCTGTTTTCAAGGCACCTTTAATGGTTTTATTGGGGACCTACGTTTATTTGGGAGATGCTATGACAGCATCTTCAGATGGAATCTGGATGCTGTTAGTGAGAGGCCTCCTGGAGTGTCAGTGTAGTCTGTCAATACTAATTACTCTCAAAGTCTTTTATTTTGCAGGGAATAAAAACAGCATAGCTGTGCTTAAATTTGGCAGGAAGGACACAGGTCAGCCCCATGGAAAAAGTAGGACAAGGAGTTGGTGAAAGATGCGTTTGTCCCCACAGTCCTCTTATAGGCTTTATTGCTTTATCTTCCTTTTTATTTACTGATTTCAAGTTGATTGAAGGAGCAAAATCAGAGCGTGTAGACTTTGTTTTCTGATGACAGAAGTGTATCCATCACTGGACCTTGGGCTATAATGACCCGTGCAGCTCTGAGGAGGAATCCGTGACCATTATGTCTAAGAAACCCTTTCCTGCCCTGGTGGACTTGTCAGCCCTGTCCCCATGTACACTAAATCTGGAGGCTCGTTTCCCAATAATTGATTTAAAGGTTGTTCTGTATAGCTGCATAGACGTGCTGTTTGGTCAGTCACAAGACTAATAAGATTTATAGATTTTATTTTCATTGCTAAAATATTGACCAGAGACGATTCTATAGTTACAAATGATTTCTAGATAGTTTAATTTCTCAGAAAGAGATAAACATCCATTAGATGTTTATCCAAATTGTGTGGAAGATAAGTTCCCAACAGTGCGTTGTGTTGAACTGCAAATGCATGTGGGTAGTCCATGCAAATGCTCGCCTTGCTGCTGCTGTGCAAAGTGAATGCTCTGTGTCCTTGGCACCTGCATTAATACAGGGGTCATAGCTCACATCCTTCCACCATTTCATGGTGTGTGCCCAGTACTCTGTCCTCACAAAAGGTAACCATCCCCTGATTTCTAATAAGCTAATTTTGCCAGGTTTTTGTAAATAGGGATAAAGACTTTTTAATTATTTTTAAAAATTTATTTATTTGTATTGGAAAGTCAGATTTACAGAGACAAGGAGAGACCGAAAGAAAGATTTTCTGCCTGCTGGTTCACTCCCCAAGCAGGTGCAATGGCTGCAACAGCCAGAGCTGAGCCCATCCGAACCCAGGAGCTTTTTCCAGGTCTCCCATGTGGTGTAAGGTCCCAAGGCTTTGGGCCATCCTCTCGCTTTCCCAGGCCACAAGCAGGGAGCTGGATGGGAAGTGGGGCAGGCAAGACACGAACCAGCATCCATGTGGGATCCCTGCAGTGGCGAGCGGAAGATTTAGCCAGTAGGCGATCGCACCAGGTCTGATAGACTCCCTTTGTGTGTATCCCTCTTTCTCTGTGTGTCATGGGGAACACATTTGAAGGTAACATGATACACTACAGCCTTTTAAAAAAACTCCTTATGGGAGAACGCAATTTTTTATGGGGCAGGAGAGAATGTGCAATTATCCATCATCTTTGTGGTGTCTCCCATGGGATATTTGCTGCTTTCCTTCTCTTTTTATCCAGTGGGAAAATACCTTCATGGTTTGGACCGTTATGATTCACCCTAGAGAAAATGGGTAAATAGGTTTTGAATCCTAACCTACCTCTGTGCCTATTAATTTTCTACCTACCTGTCTTCCTACCTATACTCATATGTCTATTTATGCATGTTTGGATGTGTTTGTATATGTATGTTTCCTGAGAGTATTAGCATATTTCTGGGGTATATCAGGCAGTTCTTTCATTTCTAGCGCAGAATACGGCCCGGGTGGGATGGCAGGGGGGATTGTGGGCAGCTGGCTGGCTGGCCTAATTGAGGAGGCAGACTGACTCTATGGCACGTGTGGTGTAAGACATAATCTGAGCCCTATAGCAATTGGAAATTTGTACCAGGTAAGATTTGACTCAGTACATAAATTGTCAAATGTTGTGATCTTAGTAAGTCAAGTTTCCTACAATTTTTTGGTGCATATTTAGTAAACATGATTTTTTAACTTTAAAATAAAGTTTCATTTATTTGCTTACTTATTTATTTGAAAAGCATAGTGACCGGAAGAAAGAAAACATACACAGAGAACTCCTACTTGTACACATGCTAAATGCCTCTAGCAGCTGGGCTGTGGCAGGCAGGAGCCGGAAACTAGGAGCCGGAAATTCCACTTGGATTTTCCGTGTGCATAGCATGAATGCAGGTGCTGGGACCTTGCCTGCTGCCTTGCCAGATGTGTACCAGGAGGAAGACAGCTGGGAAGCAGAGACAGGCCTTGATTGCAGCCACCCAGATGCAGGATATGGGCCTCATTATTGGCTGCTTGAGCTACTGTACTGTCATGCCCATCCCAGTAGATATGTTCTCATATTCATACACTCAAATAAAAATGAAATCATGAATCATAAGAGCTAGTTTTTTTCCCTCACATGTAGAAGCACCTGTTTTTTACATGTAAATTCCATTCCCTAAAGTTTAAGCCGTTGTGTCCACTAGAGGACCTATTAATATTTCTGATGTCTCTTCCATCATGTGGTGAGAACAGAGACTATAGACTGTGTGGTTTAACATCCTGACCTTAATACTTTCTATCTGATGACCTTGAACAACTCAGTGTGTAACTTACAGGCGTAATGTTACTACTGCAGTCAGAATGTTGTGATGCTTATGTGAGGATTCAGAAAATGCTGGGCCTTGGTAAGCAAGCTAGAATGTTAGCTATTATTCTGTTTGGTTAACTCGTGCTTTATGTAAAAAATACTCTTATTCAAAGAGAAGTGCTTCATTCTAATGCAGTTTTTTAGTTAGGCACGGTGTCATATCTGCCCCCTAATCTGTGCCTTGGACTTATAAACTATGCAGCCCCTCGCCTCACCATGTGGCAGTTCTTGGAGAGTCCTGTTTTCAAGTGTTCTCTTCATGTTGATATTCTAGTAGAGTTTTGCTTGATTATGTGGAGTATAACAGTTGGAGGTGGGTAGGTGGATAAGGAGTTGTGTAAAACAGTTCTTCCTGATGGGTTTGGTGCCAACTATTTTTATATATTCCAAGCACGTGTTTTTTTCATGTCTTTTCATCTTATTTGTTGTGATTCTCTCCATTTCATTGAAAGAAAATGCCTCAATTCATCAAACGTTTCAGATTCAGGCAGCAGGTACTCAGTTCACTCAGGTTAAGGCAAAAAAGTTCGTAAGAGCATCAAAGTTGGGTGTAGCTGGATCTCGAGTTCCAGTGATGTCAGAACTCTGTCCCTCCTTGGCTCGCTCCCTCTTCGTCCTGGTTCATTTCCCCTTTTGTCTTGGGTTGGCTGTGCTTCTCAGGGTGTGACTGGTGACCTCTCCAGGTTATGGCAAAGAATGTTGCCAGAATCTCTAGGCTATCGGCTTGTTTTTCACTCCCGCCAGCCTGAACACCTCCTCTTTGACAGAAGGGCTTTCATTGGCTAGTTGGCTTGAGTCATAACTGTTATCCTGGAGCCATTCACTGCGATCAGGGGAGCCAGTGTTCTCATTGGCCTGGACTCAGAGATTTTACCCCTGATTTACAGGGACTAAGAGTAGAGTGGGGATGGCTAACCTGGAGGAAAACAAGGGAAGGATGAATATGTCACACGTGTACATTGGTACCACAAATGAGAGGATTGGGAAAGGTCAGCTGTTCCAGGCAGGGGTGCCCATGTGTGAAGATGTGGAACCTGTGACCATGAAATGGTCTGTGGAAAAGGGGCAGCAGGTTTGTAAGTGGAATTAAAGTTCTGTTCAAATGAGCTGAAAGTGTGGAATTGCTCCTTGATTCTCTAAGAGGGATTCAGAGGGGGAGTAAGCTGGAGAGAGGAGGGCAACAGTGAAAGGTGTGTGTGTGTGGCTTTGAAAATGCAAGAAGGGAACAGTAAGACAGTGCTGCTGACATCTAGAAGCTGAAAGGCAAGGGCAGAGAGAATATTCCAGAGCTTGTTTCAGAAAGAAGCTCTGCCAGCACTTTGACTTGTGTCCAATATGACCTGTTTCAGATGTTTGACCTCCAGAATATGGGATAATTTGTGAATTTTTAATAAAGTTTTATTCATTTGAAAGGTACAGTTACAGAGCAGCACACACACAGGTCTTCCATATGTTGGTTCATTTTGCAAGGATGAGTCAGGCAGCAATGGAGCAAGGAACTTCTGGTCTCCCACATGGGTGCTAGAAACCAAACTTTTGGACCATTCTCTGCTGCCTTCCTAAGCACATGAGCTGGGAGCTGGATGTGAAGTGTGGCACTCAGGACTGGAACAGGTGCCCATTTGCGATGCCCCCTTCTCATGTCAGGCTATGACCAGACTGTTTTATATTTGGAAAGTATAATTGTAAGTTTCAGTGAAGAATTGTTTACAAATGCATTATATATTTGTTATATATCTTCTTTTCCTTAGTCTTTGCCCCTGAGAACAAATGCTGATTTCTATGGCTTTAAATTCCAGACTCAATCTTTAAATGAGATCTGTATCAAAAGAATTCTAAGAGATATGAGAAATATTAATTTATAGAAGATAAAACATAGCTCTTAAGTCCAGAACTGCTTGTTACTTATTTTTAAGGAACCTTTTTTTAAAGATTTACTTATTTTTATTGGGAAGGCAGATATACAGAGAGGAAGAGAGAAAGAGAGGATGATCTTCTGTTTGCTGATTCACCTCCCAAGCGGCCATTTCCAGAGCTGCACTGATGTAAAACCAGGATCCCAGAGCCTCTTCTGAGTCTCCCATGCAAGTGCAGGGTCCCAAGGCTTTGGGCTGTCCTCCACTGCTTTCCCAGGCCACTTGCAGGGAGCTGGATGGGAAGTGGGGCCACCAGGATTAGAACCGGTGCCTATATGGGATCCCGGGTGTGCAAGGCAAGGATGTTAGCCACTAGGCTACTGTGCAGGGCCCAGGAATCTTTATTTATTTGAAGGAAAGAGCAACAGACTGGGGCCTGGGGAGGTGCCCAGTAACCACAGTGGTTGGGACTATGCCATGCTTAAACCATGAGCCTGGGACTCCATCTGCGTCTGTCACCTAGCTAGTAGATACCCAGACACTTGGGCCACCTTCCACTGCTTTTCCAGGTACAGTAGCACAGAGCTGCATTGGAAGCAGAACTCGCAGGGCTCAAACTGGTGCTTTGAGTTTAGGATGTGTGGTTGCTAGTGTTGACTTAACTCCTTGCACCCGAGTGCCAGTCCTGCCAGTGCTTGTTTCAAAAACTAAGATTCGATGTTAAGATTCTGACAATTAAGCTTCACTTACATTTTTAAAATTTGTTATCCTGCTGCTATTTGATTAAGACATGGAAGACAAGACTCCAGGGTACTTTTCTTGAAAACATGCGGTTTCTTTTCTTGAAAAATCTCTTCTTACCTGATTTCATGTTCTTGGACACTAAAGAATGTGCTGGTTTTTTTTCCTAAATGATTTTCTTGAGCATTAACATTGTGCAGTTGCAACCAGTATTTATTAAAAAGACAGATTTGAGAATTGAGAAGAATTTTAAACTTCATATAGCTCTTTGTTCCTTTTTAATTATGATTTTTTGAAATCCCAGTATGTTGTTTTTCGAAAAGCTTCATGAAAAATGCTTAACTATGAAAATGGGCTTATAATCACACACACACACACACACACACACATGCACGCCAGAGTCACTTCCTTGTGGTAAGAGCCTAAAGGGGATGAAGTGGAGGGAAAAGGGGCTTGTCTGGATTCAGAATTATAGCACATCACAATTTTTAATTGCTTTTGAGAGAAGATGTGTTCTTTTCCCCATAAGTGTTTACAGCCTTGCTAAACCCTTTGGCATTTGGTGTCGTCTTTCATGTCCACTCCTCCCCTAGCTACAGCTTTCCTGGAGCAGCTGGCTCCTGTCATCTCCGCTGAAAGTCTTTCTCTTCCTCTCAGCTCGGGATTTGGAAATATTATTGTTGGAGCTGCTGCTTTAGCTGATCTTGGAAATGCTACTTTGATTTCTTTCTTGAGACCAGATGCTTGCATCCTGAGAATTTACACCTGCTAAAGGATATTGCCTGTGTGGACTACCTTTTGGTAGTGAACTAATCAGCCAAGTCACGGCAAGGGACCCATCTTCTAGGTTGTGTCATGGAGCATGGATTCTTAAAGTCATCCTGGTAGGTGAAACCCTCTATGTTTATGAAACTGAAGGTCCCATTTAATCCCAGCCTGTGGTAGGAATGCAGGGAGAGTGGGCTTGAGGGGTGGTAGGACTTTGAAGGATTCCAAAGCCTACTTCCCTAGCTCTAGTTACAGATGATGATAACATCAGCTCGTTTTTCATTTACTGACTACATTTACTTGACTACAAAGGCCAAGTTTTTTGTAGAGCTCACTAACCTGGCGCTCCATCATTAGCTGTGTCTTAGAGGTGACTTTTCTTTCTTTTCTTGTTTTTAAATTTTATTTTTGATTATTTTTGCATAGTTGATTAGGGTGTGAAGGGTCAAGGGCTAGGGAAAAGTGGATGAGACCATTGTTTCTACATTGACTTTTCTTTCCTTCCTGAATGCTGGCGAGTGGGAGGGGTAAGGGGAAAAGCCACACCCAGCCTCCCAAGCACCTTTGTACCCTGGGATGGGGGACATTCACCCGATGCCATCCCAGAGTTCCCGATGTGGGGCATGATCTGAGGGTCCCACTCAAGTGGTTTTTGACAGTTCAACAGTTCTGAATTACTATCATTTTTACCACTCCAAGCATGATGAAAATCCCTCCAGAATCTGTTGGCTGACGTAGTCCAACTTAGAGTCTTCATTTGCCCAGATATTAACTGCCAGTGCTTGGCTGGGATAGTTGATCATTTTGTTCTGTCCTCCATCCTCTGTTATGGTACCAGGTGTCCTCTGTAGGCTCCAGTGGACTGCCATATCCTCCATGTGCAACTGTTTTTGCTATCTACTGCTCTAAGAAACTGAGGAGGCCCAGCTCTGACATGCCACGTTCAGACCATGGAACCTACAGTTCTCTCCATGGTTAGAGTTGTGAGTTCAACAGTTCAATTGGAGGAATCCCCAAAGAAATCTCATCTGAGGTGATCCCAGACCTGATTCTTGTGTGTGCTTGCCAGTACAGGATCTGGCACAGTCCATCGTCCAAATCAGCCTATGCTCACACTGGTGGTTTCAATTGCTGAGTCGGTTCTGTATCCACTCCTGTCTTCTATGCAAACCAATGGGTGTTGCAGCCTAGCCCGACCCTGGCAATGACACACTTGGCCTGTATATAAACCAGCAGGAGCTGCAGCCTAGTTGGAGTGATCCCAAGTAACCTCCACGAAGCCTGCCCCCTACCATGGTTCCTGTGTTTGCCAGTTATGTAGAGCAGACTGGTTCAGTCTGTCCCGCATCCCATTCAGCTCTCATACATGTCAGTGGGCATTGAAGCCTAGTTTAACCAAACCAGTCCCACTATCCATTCCACACTGGTGCTGGCAGGTGCCAGTCTGTTTAGCTATACCAGCCCCAGTGCTGGTTCTCATGCTCACCAGAGAGTGACAACCCCAAAGGGAGGTGCCCACTATTTCCATAACCGGCCCACTCCCACTCCTGGATCTTGAACTCTCCAGGTAGTTCTGCAGTTTAGCTTGACAATTTGCCCCTCATGCCAGTATTTTCCAGCTGCTGCTGCAGCAAAGCCCAATCAACCCACACCTATTGTGGCTTATGCATACACCAATAGTTACTGTCAACCCAGCCTGGCTTTCTCCCAATGCAGATTACACGCAGCCCAACAGATGCTGCAGCCCTGTCCAGCCTGGTTTGCCCCCAGTCTCAGATCTGAGGCTCACCAGTGGGAGTAGAGGCCAGCAGGGGAGACCCCCGCATAGCCCTGTCTGGATCATCCCCCACCCTCCAAGCTCTCACTCACGTGTGCTGGTTGATGGCCTTTCTCTCCTTGGCATTTGCCAGTGAGTGCTATATCCTGTACCACTATGACCTTACCCAGTTCCAGCTCACGCTGGTGGGGGCTGGGCTGCAGCCTAACCCAGCCCAGCCAGCCCCAGTCCTGGTCCTAATGTGAACTCACTGGTATTGTGGCCCAACCTGGCATGATCCACACACTTCTCTGGTTCTTGGATCTGCCATCTCGGTGATATGAATTGGCCTAGTCTGGCTCTCCCCAAAAGTATGCTGGTGGGTACTGTAACTTGCCTGGTCTCGGCTGCTCCCTGTCGTGGCCCTTGCACTCAGCTGCAGGGACCGTGTCATGGTAGAGGATTTCCCCAAGCTCCACAATCAGAACCTCTTCCAATGCCAGATTGATGGGTCCATGTCCCAGCCTGACTTAGTGCACCTCCTGTCCTAGCAGGAACAGTAGCCTTTCCTGACTGGCCATCACCCATTCCTGTTCTTACTGTTGGGAGCTACAGCCCAGCCACGCCTAGCCCACACTCAGGGTTAGCTCACACGTGGCTCAGCAGGGGCAGAGACTTAGCCCAGCCAATCATTTACCCACCCTGGTTCTCATGAGCACCAATGGGTACTGGAACCTAGCTCAGTATGGTGCACCCCAGACCCAGTTTACACTTTGCCAAGGGACACTGCAGTCATGTCCAGACCAGATCGCAGCCCCCACTTTGGCCTTTGTGCTCACCAGTGGGCAGTCATACCACAGTAAGGTTGCCCCTTAGCTCCCCAGCCAAGACTGTTCCCAGCCACAGATCTCGTGTGTGACAGTGGTTGCTCTCACCCAGCTTGGCTTAACTCCTCACCTGTCTTGGCCTTTGCCTTCAGATGCTATAGCCTGGCTTGACCCGGCCAGCCCACAGTCCCAACATTTACCTGGCAGGTGCTGCAACCCGGCACTGCTGTCTGTTCCCATCTCTGGCTCATGCAAGCCGGTAGGTGTGATAACCTAGCCAGGCATGATCTGCACTCCAGTCTGGCTTCTATACTTGCCAGTGGGCTAAGGTTTGCTTGGCCTTGCCTGATCTACCCCTTGCAAAACCACCCCACACATTAGCCAACAGGTGGAGCTACCTTGCCGGACTCCCCAAACCCAGGTCTGGACCAGGTGCTCACCAGCAGGAGTTATGACCCATGAGGGTAGTTTCTCAAGTTCTCCTACCAGGCCCTCTCCAAGACCCAGATATCACACATGCCAGTGGGTGCTAGGCCTTTACCCAGCATAGTCTACCCCCTCTATCCTGGCCTTTGTACGTGCTGGTGGATGTTGTGGCCCAGCCCACCACACAGACTGTTTTAGAGTACACATGCAGGTACTGCGGCCTGGACTAGCGAAGTTCCCAGCCATAGTACCCATGAGTGTTGATGGGTTCCGTGGTCATGCCTAGCTCAGCTCATCACCACCCCAGCTTTTAAGCTAACCAGTGGGACTTGTGATTCCAGAGGGTTAGGCCCACATTTCCCCCCACAGAATCTACCCCTGGACCTGAATCTCTTTTTTGCTGGTTGGTGTCATGGCTTAGCCTAATGTGATCCTTCCCCTTCTGACACTCACTGTCGGGTACTGGGAGCTAACCCTGCCGTACAGAACCCTCAGGCTTAGCTTTTGTGTGGGCTGGTGTGAGTGGTCAGCAGTGCTCCATGCTTACAAGCCCAGCGCAGGTCTCTCGGGGCTGGTGTATTGATCTGACCCATAGAGGACTTAACACCTCTCCCCTCCAAACCATTAGATCTCAGTCCTCTTGCTTACTTGCAAGTGGAGTGGCCTTGTCATTGGAAATTCCTCAGGAGTTATTCCTCACCTACAACCTATTCCCACAATGGTCCTCCCTACCCCATATCCCCTTGCTCCTTTCCCTAATCAGTTCATAATCCTTGTGCCCAGGAGTGCGTGGATTCTCCATCCCAGCCTTCGGAAGCCCAGTGTGTGATGTGCTGGTCCATAGCTCTGCCAGCCCAGCAGAGTCCCAAGCTCTGGTATATGTACTGGTTTGGTGCCTTACCCCTCCACACACCCAAGATTCAGACCCACTGATGTTGTCCAGGCCTGGTCCACCAGCACACCAGGGCAGCATGCTGACTTGGGGCTCTCCCCTCCCCTGTCCTCACCTCACCAGGAGGTTCATTCCACCTACCTAAACATGAGCTACCAGGTCCCCACATGCTACACCGGCACTATTCCCCTAGCCCTTCCCCCATCTAAGCCCGCATCCTTGGGCCCCTCAGCTGGTTCCACGTGGGAATGGTGACAGTTACCTAGAGGTAACTTTTCTTAGCCTTAAATTTCACTGATGTGTTTGCAAGGTGCCAAAAATTTTTATCAGCCCAGAACTACAATTCATTGTCTTCTGACTCCAGACCTACTCATATTCAACCACCATACCCAACTCCCTTGCGTGGGAAGTATAACCGCATTGCAGTAGCCACAGGAATTGTAATGTTTCAAGTGGCTAGGGTAGTGTTGGTGTTAGACTGCCCCCGAAGTGCTGTGATACTGGGGTCTTTCCCACAGCCACTGGAAAACCTGGCAGAGCTGACCACACTGAAGACTCAATCTGTTACAATTCTGTCATGTGAGCTTCATCATTTGTTGGGGTCATCTAGCTTCCTCTAGAAGATATTTGTGTATGTTTTCACAAAGTCAAGGTACTGGTTCTGTGCTGTAGGTTGTGTGGATGAACGTGTACATGGATTAAGATGACTAGATCCTGGGCGCCAGTCATGTGGGCCTTGACTAACCCTCTGTCTCCCTCCTCCCCTAAGACTGCCCACCATGGAGTTCTACTTCTGGAGAGCCTGTGTTCTCATTTGTGTTTTCTTTCTCATCTTCTTTATTTCTTGCCAGAGGTAAGAGGACAAAGACACTATAGCTCTGCTCCAAATTGCTTAAAATCTGTGGAAGGGCAAGACACCATTACATGGTGCCAACCAGGGAGACACTATTCTTGGGTGTGTACTGAATGATGTGATATCCATATAAGTTTTATACTCTAATGTTAACTACCACAAGTAAGAGAAAGCACGTGCTGTTTGTCTTGTTGGTGTGGTTTACTTCATTGTGCATACGATTCTCCAGTTGCATCCATTTTGTGGTGGATTTCAGTACTTCATTCTTTTTTATGATTGAGTAATATTCCATCATGTATATACCACATTCAGATATCCTATATTTTCTTTATCCTGTTATCAGCTGATGGACAACTAAGATTCTTTGTCTTAGTTACTGTAAATTGAGGTGCTATAAACATGGGCATACAGGTAACTCATTCATATACTGTTTTTATTTCTTTTGGTATAAATTCCCCAGCATCATTTATTGAAGACTATGTCTTTTATCCAGGAATTGATTTTATCCAGTTTCTCAAAAATTAGTTGATTGTAAATGTGTGGTTTCATTTTTGGAGATTTTAGTCTCCATTGTTCTATATGTCTATTTTTTTTGGTGCCAGTACCAGGGTGTTTCAGTTATAACAGCGCTGTAGTAGGTCTTGAAGTCTGGTATTATAATACCACCAACTTCATTTGTATTGTTTAAGATTGTTTTGGATGTTTAGGATCTTTGGTGGTTTTTTTGTGAATTGTAGGATTGTTTTTTTCTGCTTTTGTGAAGAATGTCCCTGGAAGTTTAATTGAGATTGCGTTGAATCTGTAAATTTGAATAGTATTGACATTTTGATGATATTGATTCTACCGATCCAAGAAGATGGAAAATTTTTTTCATTTTTTTGTCTTCAACTTGATGTTTTGTAATTTTCATTGTCAGAATCTTTCATATTCTTGGTTACATTTGTCCCAAGGTAGTTGATTTGTTTTGCAGGTATTATGAATATATTGTTGGTGTGTAAGAATACTATTGATTTCTTTTCAAGACTTGTTTGGGCCCAGTGTGGTAGCCTAGCAGCTAAAGTTCTCATCTAGCATTTTCGATATCCCATATGGGTGCTGGTCCTAATCCTGGCGGCCCTACTTCCCATCCCACTCCCTACTTGAGGCCTGGGAAAGCAGTGGAAGACGGCCTAAAGACGTGGCACCCTGCACCTGTGTGGGAGACCTAGAGGAGGCTCTGGGCTCCTGGCTTTGGATTGGTTCATCTCCAGCCGTTGCGACCACTTGAGGGGTGAATCAGTGGATGGAAGTTCTCCCTCTCTGTCTCTCCTCTCTGTATATCTGACTTTGCAATAAAAATAAAATAAAATAGAATCTTAAAAATAAGACTTTTATTTCCTTGGAAAGCAGAGTTTCAGGGAGAGAGAGGGAGAGCGGGCACAAGAGACAGATGGATGGATTGATTTTGCATCTGCTGGCTCACTCCCTGAATGACTGCAGCAGAGCTGGGCCAGGCCAAAGCCCAGAGCTGGCAGCTGCTGCTTGATCTCACATGTGAATGCAGCGGCCCAAGCACTGAGGTCATTCTCTGTTGCTTTTCCAGGCACATTAGCAGGGAACTGGATTGGAAGTGGAGCAGCCGGGACTTGAACCAGTGCCCAGATAGGGTGCCAGTGTCACAGCTGGCAGCTATACCTGCTATGCCATGTTGCTGGCCTCAGAATGCTGTTGAATTTTCTGTGTTGCTTTATTTTATTCTTCAACTTTGGTAAATTCTCTCATGAGATTAATAGTCTCTTAGTGGAGTTTTTCGGTTCCCCTATTAAATGATCATGTCATCAGCACACAGGTATGGTTTGACTTCTTTTTTCTCATTGGTATTGATTTGATTTCTTGCCTATGTCTCTGTAAAAAAGCCATTTAAATATAGATTGAATATTTCATATCTGAAATGTTTGGGACCAGAAGTACATTTGAAGATTGATTTTGGAATGTTTGCATGTACTTGATGAGTTATCTTGGGAATGAATTCCAAGTCTAATAATTAATATTATTAATATGTTATTTATATCTTATATACATAGGATGAAGGTAATTTTACAGTGCTTTTAATTTACCTTCATTTTGATTGGAATTGTCGCAGTAAGTCAGGTATAAACCTTTCCAGTGGTGGTGTCATGATGGTGCTCAAAAAGTTTAAAATTTTAGAATATCTGAATTTGGATCTTCAAATTAGGGTTGCTCAGCCTATGTGTAGTAACACAGAGCATTGTTTTCTGAAGTCCAGTGAATTTATGTGTAATAATGTATGTGTTCATATAGAACTATATGTATTGTACCATGTATGTACACATATATAAGAATGTGGTTCTTTTACATAGCATACAGAAGGCTTTACGTTAACATCCAGAATGAGGAATTTAGATAAGAAATAATCCCTGACAAGACATTCTTTCGAGTTATGATAAATCTGGTAGTGGAGATGTGGCAGCATATTTTTGTATATCAATTCAAGGTTTTGAGGAAGTCCTGAATGAAATCATACTCTGTTGCCTTCCTGTGTTCTGAAAATGTGAGGAAACACAGAAACATAGAAAACATAGAAAGCAAACATAGAAAGTTGTATGTAACATTAAAAGATCTTTCACCAAGGAGGTTAACATGGAGCTTGAAGCTCTCACATAGGCAAATGATTCCTGTGATTACCATTGTAGTATGGGCTAGACCCCCTGGGTCAGTACAGGGCTAACTCTGGGGAAAAGGATGAGGACGTGTATGTGGAGACTTTAAAAAGTATCTGAAAAAAATGAGATTAAAAGATAAAATTTATGTTGGTGCAAAACATTTTGAAATCCATTATGCATATGAGGGAGCTTCAACATGTCCACTGGCAGTGGTATTATGGAGAAAGTGTGTGGATACTGACACTTTTGTACACCCAATAAATCATGTTAACTCCCCTTCTCCATGAACTTTCTGAAGTCCCCAAGTGCTTGATGTCCGGCTCATTCCCAGGAAGAAGGATGAAGAAGGGAGTTGCTGAGCTTTGCAAATCTCATGCCTTCCAGACTTCTCAGCCACATAAATCACTCTTGGCTGGTGAGTGGTGAGGTAGAGGCAGACAGAGGTGTCTGCTGAGAAAACCATCCCTGTAGAGCAGGTCTGAGTTAGACACTCCCCATGTTGAACCAAAGAAAACAGGAGTCTTTCAGTGGAGATGCCGGGATGGTGTGAAAGAGACAAGGATTGGATGGTTTTTCAAGCTCTTCTTGGATTTTGACCTGTGTAATTCTAGTTCTGTGAACACTCATGGGGATTGTAGAGTGGCGGATAATTTCCTGCTTCCTTCTCCTAAGAATGAGGGGCTCTGCATCTGCTTTCCAGGAGGTCTGTTTTAATGATTAGACCCATTTCTCGCTCTTGATCGCTTCCGTTGTGAGACCTGGATACTGCAACATGTTGAATTTGTTGAGCAGCAGGAAGGAGAGGAAGATATGTAAGTTTTACAAACCATTCTGGCTTATAGGGGCATATTACAGTGTGTGCAGCTTGCTGTCAGCAATGTCTCAGTGGTAAAAGATTATTTCTTTGTGGGAAGAAGTTGTGTGCTAGTTTTAGATATCTTTACAAAAGCTGCTCTCATTCTTTCATTTCTTTGTTCATTGATGTTTATGAAGTGACCTCAGCCTCTGTTTCAGGTTGTGAGGTACTGTAAAGAAGAGAAGGCTTCCTATTCTCATGATGTTTCTATGCTAGAAGGCATAAAGAACCAATATGCAAGCAAATACAATTGCCAAGTGTGTAGGATATCAGAGGATGCCAAGGCTTTGTCGAGAAGGGTGAAACTTGGGAAGAGGATGAGGTTGTTGATCAGGAAGGACGCAAAGAGCAAGGTTGCATTTTAAGCAAACACCTGGAGGAAATGAGGGAGGGACCCATGCAGCTGCTGCATGAAGAAGCTTTGGCAGACAAGATAGGGTGTATGCAATTGTTGAGAGGTGAGGATTGCATTGTTGGCCTGCCAGGGCCTTGAGAGCCTTTTTGCTTGGGTGGACTGGGTTGGAGGAGGAATGACATGATGAATACTTGGATTGTGTTGGCTCTAGTTTGAGGATCACTTTCATAGGGTAGGGGCAAAGGAAGGAAAATATTTCTGAAGAGCGTGGAAACTAGTTAAGCTGGAAGCAGGGAGGGTGATCAGGAGTCAGACTGGACAGCTTTTGAAGGTAGAATAAACAGACTTTAGTACATGACTGAGTTTATGAGTAGGTAAAAATGATTGCTCAAGTTTTTGGTCTGGGTGGCTAGGAGGATAAAGTTGCCATCTGCTGACATAAAAAGTAGGAATGGATTTGGGAGCAGAAAGGTTGGAGGTTTCCTTTTGGAAGTGTTGAGATAACTTGTGACTGTCCGTCCACAGGGAGAGGATCTGTAGACAGTGGAATTTACAAAAGAAGAATTGTCAGCCAAAACTTTGGTTAGAGGCATGTGAATAGGAGAGCTTTGCAGGTGGGTGAAGCTTAAATTGCTGTGGTCCCTCGTCTGATAGTTGCATTGTTTCTAATTCAAAATTTAAACATGGCATTATTTTGCTAAATAACATATGTGCAGTAGCATAATCTAGTATGTATTGACATCTTTTGCATAATCTCATTTTAACCTAACATCAAATCTCTGAGTGTGGAAATTACTGATCTCCAGTTAAAAAATTAAAGAGACAGCCTATGAGAAAATAAAGAACTTGTTCAAGATTCTAAGTGGTCTTAGTGGGCTGCTTTCTGACGCTATGTTAAGTTCTTTATTCACCTTAAGATGCTTTTCTGTGTGGAAGTGGTTGATCCTATTAAATCTGTACTTTATGCATGCTGTATAGTAATGCTGCATATGATTTGGTTTGCTGATTTTGACCTGAAGTCAGCATAATTCTGGCTTTTGAGTTTTTACTCATAACTCCTGTTACCCCCCACCTTCTCCCCACGCACCCCCCCACAAAACCCCTATGTTTATTTATTTTTTTTAAAGATTTATTTATTTTTATTTCAAAGTCAGATATACAGAGAGGAGGAGAGACAGAGAGGAAGATCTTCCGTCCGATGATTCACTCCCCAAGTGAGCAGCAACGGCCGGTGCACGCCGATCCAATGCCGGGAACCTGGAACCTCTTCTGGGTCTCCCGTGTGGGTGCAGTGTCCCAAGGCTTTGGGCCGTCCTCGACTGCTTTCCCAGGCCACAAGCAGGGAGCTGGATGGGAAGTGGAGCTGCCGGGATTAGAACCGACACCCATATGGGATCCCGGGACTTTAGCCGCTAGGCCACGCCGCCGGGCCCTAAAGCCCTATGTTTAAGAGCAATTTACAGAAATGGTTAAAGCTATACTAGAGGAAAAATTGGTTGACCAGCTGCAGATAAGTAGAGCATTATCCTTTTTTTGGTGGCTTTCCTGAACACATTGGATTTTAATTTTGAAATTGGCCTCCTAGATGTTCCATCTTTATTGAAATGGATGAAACATAGGAGGATGGTCTTCAGAATCAAAATGGTCAGAACGGTGGCTTCCATTTAGTTTCTTGTTTACTGTGTATCAGACCTTCTGGGTGTACCTTGTCATTGGAAAACTGGGGTGGTAACACGCACTGTGATTGTTGTAAGCATTAGAGATGACACTTTCTCGACCATAGATTGCAAAACCTGGTACTTAATTTGCTAAGTGACAAGTTACTGGGTAGCTGGCTCATTTGTCATTTTCCTTCACTGCCCTCCAGGAGATGATAGTCTAAGAGTTGCTAAGTACATCTCTTTTTGCTGATTACCTAATTTCCTCCTAGAAAATGTCTCATTCAGGTTTCAATTTTAAAACGGTTTTTTATGCACATTTCAGGAATGATTGATTATGTATAATATATAGTAATTCATTATTCTTATTTTGGATAACAATTCAGAGCATATTGCTTGGAATTGGAAAAATGGAGCTGTCCTAGAGAGCCAAGGATATATGATTTGCTGCAAGTGTGAGATTTTAGGTATACTCCTGGGGTGTGGAAGAGTTTCTGCAACCTTCCTAAATTTTCTAGTTCTGAAGTCACGTACTCCAGCCATTGGTGTATTGTTTAAACCTAGACTGGCTGAATTTCCTTCAGTGAAAATGGGAAATCCGCATACTGAAATTGATGATTACTTGTTCCTTCCTTTGTGACAATAAACCAGTGGTTGGAGAGAGTTAGGAAAGTTTTTTTGGTATAACCACATGCCCATGGACCTTGAGTGTATTTTATGTAAGCCAGCTTGTATAGAAACATAGACAAAGCAAATTTTCTCCAGCATTTATTTAATACAGATTAAATAAATTCAACTATCAAGAAGCTCTGGTGCAAAGAAATATTGATTCAGGTGGTATGGGCAATATCAACTTGGATGGGTAGTTTCTCGACCTCAGGAATTTGTAGTTACTTGGGGATGAGCTCTGTCAACCCACATTCAAGACTTTATCTCTTATTGTGGGGCTTTTCTAGCATTGTGCTTTCCAGAGCCTTGAGTTCATCCCCTAAGGAAACTTAGTTTAAACCAGAATTTGCAATAGGATCCACAAAATACCTGTTTGTAAGGGAGAACAAGCCTTTGGGTCTGTGATTGTGTTGGTGCCTCATGCCACTCAGTGGGGACTGTGCTGCCATTGCTACCAGCTTCCTGGGCTCACTCGTTGAGCATACACAACTGTCTGCCTCATGTATGTTTTCAAGCATGTTGCTTGATATGCACATCTAATTAGTAGAGCTGTTTGGTCTCTATAAGTGGCATTTTGATGACATGCATACACACAGAATTTCCAACTTGCCAAAATTCCCTTCATTTGTCTTTCTCTACTTTGCGCATAGTGAGTCTGTAAGGATATACTTCTAGCAGAAGCTGTAAGTCCATTGATGGATCTTCTGTTTTAACACTTCACTGGATGATGAAACAGTTTGAATCCCATGGTTTTTTAAGGATATGTTAACATACTACAGGTCTGGTTTGGAGATAGATTTATGAAAATTGAGGAACTTTGGGCCCAGTGTGGTCACCTAGTGGCTGAAGTCCTCTCCTTGCACATGCCAGAATCCCATATGGTGCTGGTTTGTGTCCTGGCTGCTCCGCTTTTCCAGCTCCCTGCATATGGCCTGAGAAAGCATCAAGGATGGCCCACAGCCTTGGGACCCTGTCCCCACATTAGAGACCTGAAAGAAGCTCCTGGCTCCTGGTTTCAGGTAAGCTCAGCTCCAGCCATTGCGGCCCCTTGGGGAGTGAACCAGTAGATGGAAGATCTTCCTCTCTGTAGCTCCTTCTCTCTGTAGCTTCTTCTTTCTGTAAATCTGGATTTGCCATAAAAACAAATAAGACTTTAAAAAAGAAAATCAAGGTACTTTGGAAGCTCATAGTTTTAGGTTTTCCTTTCCATGCTTTCTTGCTTCCTTCTTTGTTTTATTTTTTGTTCACTGCCTTTGGTTTTTCTTTTAAGATTTATTTACTAATATTGGAAAGGCAGATTTGCAGAAAAAAGGAGCCACAGAGCAACATCTTCCACCTGCTGGTTCACTCCCTAACTGGCGCCACAGCTGCAGCTAATATCCAAAGCTAGAAGCTGGGAGCTTCCTCTGGGTCTCCATGTGGTTCTCAAGGCTTTGGGCCATCCTCTGCTCGTTTCCATGGTCACAAGCAAGGAGCTAGATAAAAGTGGAGCAACCAGGGCATAAACTGGCAGTTCCTTGGGATGTCTCTGCAGACAGCGTGAGGATTAGCCACTTGATCCATCGCACTGACCCCAGCTGTCCTTTTTTGTCTAGCAATCATTCTTGGAAGGGGCCTATGGTTTATTTATTGTTTTTTTTCTCTCCCATGAATGTTTGCTTTTTAGTAGACATGATATTCACATTTATCCAAGATAGGGGTAATAAGTTCTATTTAAGAAATTCAGTTTAACATACATGGCCACCCAAAATGTGAGATGGGTTTCTCTACACGTTCATACCCCAGTGGACATTTGTCTCTATCAGGGAGTTCGATCAAATGAGATTACTAGTCTCTGTTGCATAACCAACATTGCCATGGTCAGTTTCTAGATTCTTCTTCTCATTACCCCAGTCTTCCCAGTTTTTTTAAAATGGGGATTTGTTGGGTGCCACTGATAACAACAGTTCTGGATTTGTTTTACCTTCGACCCACATTCTTCTGTTACTGAATATGTTTCTTCACTTGCGGAATAGGACTTATGTGAAAAAAATGTGTTTAAACCATTCAACCTTAAACCATAATATACAAACTACAGGTTTCATGGTAGAAGCAACATAAGGCAGCTGTTTAATTAGTATAAATTGTAGGACTTTCATGTGGAAAATTAAAAATAATCAAAAAAAGCTTGTACATGTAGCAAGTTTGTTAAACATTTGTAGCAGGTGCCTCTTGTGCTTGTAATAATTGTGGATATGTCTTGGTTCTAAGAAAGCCAGATTTAGAGATGATATGTGGAAATATTTATATTCATGGTTTTAAACATGTAGATGCACAATGTCATACCTATTTTCTTTAAAAATCATCGAGTTATCAAGTAAATTTAAGAAAGGAATTGTGTTCTCAACATTTAATATTTATGAGATAATCTAAAAATATTATGCAAGTCAAGATGCAGTTCTGTGAGGTTGGCGCTTTGTGCCTGTGTTATGTCCTCCTGTGGTCTTTTGTTGCACAGGATTCTACAATTCTATTTTTCACCCCACAGATTTACCAATAAAGAGACATAGAGAGTATGAGCTGGTGACTCCAGTCAGCACAAACCTAGAAGGACACTATCTCTCCCATATTCTTTCTGCAAATCACAAAAAGAGGTCAACGAGGGATGTATCTTCCAACCCTGAGCAATTGTTCTTTAACATCTCAGCATTTGGAAGAGATTTTCATCTGCGACTGAAGCCCAACACTCAGCTGATAGCTCCTGGAGCTCTTGTGGAATGGCATGAGGCATCTCTGGTGCCAGGGAATACATCTGACCCCACTCATGACCATCAAGCAGGGAGTGCTTCAGAAAGAATCTGGAAAACAGAACCCTTGCAGACTAACTGTGCTTACGTTGGTGATATCATGGACATTCCAGGAACCTCTGTTGCCATTAGCAACTGTGATGGTCTGGTAAGATTCATTCCATTTCCTGTGTGTGTGTGTGTGTGTGTTTGCAGGTGATGGGAGGGAGTGGAGTGGGCTTCCATGTGAGTTGGAAGGGAGAAGGGAAAGGAAGCCTTATTGTGATATTTGAAGTTCAGGGAAAAACATCTTTTTTTTAAAGTTGTATGCTTTGGCTTAATTTTTGAGACTTGAACACATTCTGAGAAACAAAGATGACTATTTTGGCAATTTAATGTGTGTGCTTTCACTTGACATAACATTGGGGGAATTTTATTTCTGTGATTCTTTGAAAAGTTTCTGAAATGCTTTCTAAATAAGTAGATTTCTCCAAAAGAGCAGTGTTTCATATTTCCTGTGGAGTCCTTGGCCATCTTTCTAAAGAATGTGTTTTGAAAGTGTGTGTTAGCCTGCTCACAGAATGCTGAAGTGGGAAATGAGAAGATCCTTGGTCAAAATTTGTCCACATGACATTGCTTTATAAATAAGACATGTAGATCTTTCTCCCTTATTTTAAAATAAAATGCCATATGTTGTTTTTTTGGCTTTCTGATTGAGAGCCAGTTGTAAGACAGCCTTCTTTCATTATGCAGATGTGAGATGTTTTCATTTGTTTCTCCAGATATCATTTCATATTTGTGTCAGGGTTTATCCCTTTTGTATTTACTGTTGACTCAAAGTCTTAAAAAAGAGAAAATATTTGTCTATCTGAGGGATTCCTGTTTCTCGGGATATCAGGGCTCTTGTCACTGCCTCTGAGAATTCTCAAAAATATTACATTCCTTATTATAGTTATTCCATTCTTTTCCTGATCTTTCAATGATACCTTGAGTATTCTGCTCTTATCATTTCTATGAATAGACCCAGCCCACTGAGGTTATGCTACATGTTCTACCAAATACTGGTAAAATTATATTTTAGGCTATTTTTGCATTACTGACTCTGGATGTTCTATAAGGCTTTAAACATTAGTGCAGAAAACTGTTGCATATGTGCAGCTGGTTCAAGTTTTCAACCTGAGCTCTGTTAGTTTAAGATCTGAATCTTCAAGCCTGGAGCTAGACTGTCTTCCTGAGTTTGAAGACATAAGAGAAGTCTTGATTTTTTCTTTTATTATGCATAAAGGCTAAATAGATCAGAATGAATGAAGTCACCAAATTAAAAAAAGTATGTGACAAGATACCCTTTTATTGTACTTATGAGTAAAAGATCTTGAGTGTAAATCTTAGTTCAGGGCCTGGCACAATGGTTTAATTGACTATTCCTTTGACTGAAAGCATGGGCATCCCATATGGGCACTGGCTTATGTCCCAGCTCCACCTCACTTGTGGCCTGGGAAAGCAGTGGAGGATGGCTGAAAGTGCTGGACCCTGTGGGAGACCTAGAGTGGCCCCTGGCTTTGGATTGGCTCAGCTCTGTCCATTTGAGGAGTGAACCAGCAGATGGAAGGTCTGTCTTGTTTTGTTTTCTCTATAGATTTGCTGTTCCAATAAAAGTAAAATCTTAATCCAGTGTTACAATTTAAAAAAGTATCTATTTTACTTGTGAACTGGACAAAAGAGGAGGAGGAGGAGTAGAAGGAGAGGGAGAAGGGAGGAAGAAGAGAGGGAGAGAGACACAGAGAGATCTTCCCTTCTCTGGTTCAGTCTCCAAGTGGCTGCAGTGGCAGAGCTGGTCTGATCCAAAGCTTGGAGCCATGAGGCTTTTCTGGTTTCCTATAGGGGTATAGCAGTGCAAGGACTCAGGTCGTTCTCAGATGCTGGCATTAGAGGTGCCGACGTTACCTGGCATACTGTGTCAGCCAAATGGAACAATTCTTAATTAGAGAAGAGTGGCCCAGAGCTTGAGTTTGATACAAGAAGAGTGGTTCTGGTTTTAACAAGCCATAGTGATCATATAGACATGTCTACATGGAGGTTGTTCTAAAGTTTCCAGGTTAAACCAGCTGTGTGCCAGGAGGAAGAAAGCAGCTGCTGGTGGGAACAGGTGTAATATCATGGAGAGCTGATCAGCTGAGTGGAAAGAATACATAGTGGCTACTATCTTGAGATGAGGAATGGATTCCTGAAGTTGAAGAATTATATCAGATAGGGTGACAAAATTAGTTAATGAGGATGTTGAAAATTTGGTTGATCTTTTGATGCCTCTACTCTTTTCTTTAACTTGTTATGTGGGGATATAAGCTCAGCCTCTGGACTTTAAGGAGAAGCAGGTGTACACTGAGACAAGGTAGGGACCAAGGATTAATTCAATGGGATGTAAAGCCATTGCCCTGAGAGGTACTGGAGCTGTTACCAAATTCAGATTGTTGTATTGGAAGGTACTTGCTGTTAATACTCCTCATTTGAAGAATATGCCATTGAAGCCCAACTTGGGTGGAAAAGTTCATCTTTTTGGTTGGGCTTATTTTAGATGGGTGTAACAGGGACTTTATTGATCTTTCTGTATGTGCCTTTTAAAGTTGTTTTATGGCAGGGTTAGGGAGCAACCATAGGTATTTATTTGTCACTAAGTTTGGAGACTTCATAGCGTGGTCCTTTTCAAGGAGGAAACTTTTCTGTTATGCTCCCTTGTCCAATGCCATGGGATTTTGAAATGTATGATAGTGCAGATACAATAAATTAGTCTTAAACAGAATGCTGGTAATCAAAAAAAAAAAAAAAAACAAAAACAAAAAAACAAAACAGTGCAACTCAAAGTGTGCTCCACGAATCCAGGAATAAAACTGTCTAGAACAGGTTCTGGCTGTCTGATGCTTTCTGCTCTGTGTATTGGGCTTGGGTGTATATAAACAATATGGGGTTGATGATTTCTATTTTGTCTTATTTCTGTTACATATTTGTTGTCTGCAATGAAAGCCAGTCTGAGACTGACTGGGAACAAAAAGAAATACTTCTTTATCACAGATACTATGAGAAGCACTAAATGTTATTTAGTTGGCTTTCCCTAGTGTGGCCCTCAGAACTGTAATTGAGATAACCAGAATGACTTAATGGATAATCACAGGAATGAGTCTAATTTGAGCTTAATTGAAGAGGACAGAAAAATGCCTTGAGTGACATATCCTGAGTCATGGCCTAGAATGTGGATGGTCTAGACAAGGATCTACATAAAAACTAAAATAATACGTGGTGGGTTTGTGGAGTTAGTAAGGCGCATACCCAATGTAGTTGGCAGCAGTTGTTACCTTATGGTGTGACTGAGAACAATATCTGTTCCTGTCTAGCGCCGAGCCTTTCCAGCTCTTGTCTAGGATTATCACTTAGGAGTGGTTGCTACTTCTTTACCAGCTTTCTGTTGTTGTAATCTGTTCTACATATGGGAAAGAGTGTGCTATGCAAGCATACGGTTGTCTCCACTTTAATACAGCATTCCATCTAGAACAAAGCTCTGCTTCTCTGCCCAGCTCCCACATTGGAACCAGAGCCCCAAGACTAACACATTATGTTCCTGACACTCTCTTTGAGGTGCCCATGCTTCTGTCTGCAGTGTGTTCTCTCTCCCTGGTGCAGTGACCCCAGCTGGTGGCTGCTGAGGTGTGCCTGCAGGTCGTTGGCAGGAGGATATTGACACACCTCCCCTCTCTCTGCCTCTGTACTTCTGAAATGAGAGTCTGTGGTGAGAGGTCATGATGATGGCAGGCATTTTACACACTTGTGGGAAGATACTTCTGGCGGAGAATTCCACATGAAAATAGTTTTCTCCTACAGTCTTTGCTGTTATTCAGTAAAACCAATAAATTTCCCCTGTGAGTCCTGGCAGCTCACAATCGTATTTTGTGGTCTCCAAATTTGCCAAAATAAGGGGGTGTTTGGATAGCAGGCTTTATGTCATGTGTTTCATAATATAAATGGAACTAGAGTTTTCTAGATTTCTAGAAAAATATTGCTTTGTGGATGTACCTGGAATACCATGGCAAGGAACTGCTTGGGAGCGTAACAATGCACAGGCTGCTACAATTTGAGGATTTCGTCACAGGATGTTTTTTAAGATCACAGGAATTTATCTGGGACAAACTTTTTTTCAGTATCTTTTAAGCATGTTTAATTCTTTATTCAAATGAAATCACTGGACATTATCTAATGATTGAATACAGAAAATGCAGAAACTCAGGGAAAATCTGATTAAAGCATAGGAGCATGAATCCAAGATGACTGAACAAGGTATAGTCATACTAATGTCAACTGCTCAGGGATATGAAAAGAACAAACGGAAAACTACTTTTCCAGGGGTTTGAGTGTTGGAAATTTTCAACAAAGATGTGGGAAAAAAAGGATGAAGACTGCACGGTACAAGAGTGGAGAGGACAGACACACTGGTGCCCCCAGCTGCATGGGCAGCCAGTTCCCTGCTGAGAGCTACCATCTTGGCACACTGAGCTAGGAACAAATTACCATGCACCTCGCCACTTGCAATGTTAGGTGAGAATGAGTTCCACAGTTACTCACTGACATTTATTCCAGCCCTGAGAGCTGGTTGGGGTCTGAACAACTGCCAGCCTTGGAGCAAGGAGACCACACTGCTTTCTTCCCCTCCTCCACTGGTGATGAGCACTGTGCTCATCCTTGAAAAGCCACTAAGCAGGCTTCTGTTCTGTTGGCTATTAGCCTCATCGTCAGAGTCGGGACCATGTGTGCGGAGAAGGGTGGATCACCTGAATCCTGCATCTTGGAAGTTTGGGGACTTGAGCCACAGAGTGATGCTCATGTGAGCCAGTGGGATTTTCCTTAGCTTCTAGGGCCTAACCTCAGAAGCAGCCCATAGAAAGATCTGCTCCTATTTTGGAAGACCTGTGCAATGACTGCACTGTATTGTGCAAAACCAGGACTGTAGCAGCTCTTTCTAAATCTGTTGCTGCCACATAAACTACCCAGTGGACATAGAAAGAACCTATTGGCGTTCTGCTCCCTGGATCCATACCCCCCGTAATAAAGTCTTCAATAAACCTTGTAGTCATCCTGTAGAATTGAACAGTATTCAGTTCCCATCCTCAAGTCATAGGACAAGGACAGTTGATATAATAAGCCACAACACTCTCTTGGCAGGATGTTAGAACGATTCTATCTTTGTATCAGAGTTCTAGAACCACCACAGCTGTTGTGCTACAAGCCTTGGTATCACTAGGACAAGTAGGCAGTCACCTGGTCTCAAAACCAAAAGCAAAACATACTCTGTCCCACACTAGGGAATCTGACACTGAACTCTGTGGACCAAAAATACACATCCAAACAAACCCTATGCGTCATAAAGCCACATTTCTATCTCTATAGACTGCAGCAGACTAGAATACTGTGTGATTTACATTGGTTAACACATGGTAAGTCACCCAGAGACTGCATTCCCCAAATTGTTCAGCGCCAATACAAAAACAGCAAGCCAAGTGATGGCCTGACTTCCATCTAAACCAATCAAACCTCCATGAAGAGAAAGGGACAAATAGCACATCAATGTTAGGGACACAGGAAGCATTAAGAAACGAGATAGCATTACCCCTGCAAAATGTTAGGGTACTCCCCTTGGATTAGAGCCTGAACTGCAAGAAATCTGAGAAGTGACAGATGCAGAATAAAAATAATTGTAAGGAGACTGAACAAAATGCAAGAGAACATAGGTTCAAGAAATGAGGAAATCAACGAGTGATGCGGATGAGGTAAAGCTGAGGAAATGGAACTCATTAAAAAGGAACACAAAGCAATTTTTGAGATGAAATCTTTTTTTTAAAAATATTTATTTTTACTGGAAAGCCAAATATATAGAGAAAATGACAGGAAGATATCACAACCAAGAATATTCTGCCTAGTGAAGCTATCCTTTAAGAGTGAAGGAAAAGCAAAGCATTTTCTTAAAGATGTATTTATTTTTTTAAATTTTTATTGGAAAGGTAGATATACAGAGAGGACAGAGAGGAAGATCTTCTGTCCGATGATTCACTCCCCAAGTGGCCACAACGGCTGGAGCTGAGCCAATCCAAAAGCCTAGAGCCTCTTCTGCGTCTCCCACGTGGGTGCAGGGTCCCAAAGCTTTGGGCCGTCCTCAACTGCTTTCCCAGGCCACAAGCAGGGAGCTGGATGGGAAGCGGGGCAGCCAGGGTTAGAACCGGTGCCCATATGGGATCCTGGCATGTGCAACGCAAGGACCTTAACCACTACCACTACGCCACCGCGCCGGGCCCAAAGCATTTTCTTGATAAGTGAGCAGCAGCAAACCAACATTACAAGAAATAGTGAAGAGTTTCCTGCATTGGAAGAAAACATGAAATACTTGTCGCCACAGAATTGACCAACAGAGTAGGTAGAAAGAAACATTATCCAATCAACAAAATGATATGTCTTGGTTCTTACCTATGGATACTAGAATATAAATGTAATAAATTAACCAATCAAAAGACTTATTGTTGGATGAATGAATAAAAACCATGAGCCCACTATAACTCACTACAAGAAAGTCACTTTATAAATACACACAAACTGAAAGTATAGAATTAGAAAACAGGTATTCCAGGCAAATGGAAATCAAATCAACCATAGCATTCCTAATATCAGATAAAACAAACTTCAAGTTGAAAATTGTAAATGGGTATAAAAAGGAACTTATATTTTGATAAAAAGGTCAATTCAGCAGGAAGACATAGAAAGTATAAATACACACTCAACACAAAACAACTCAGAGCTATACAATAAGCAAGTATGATTAGACCTAAAGGGAGAGATGGACTCCAATGTAATAATAATGGGTGACTTAACCACCCCGTTGTCATCAATGGATAGATCATCCAGATAGAAAACAACGTTCATCAGAGTTGAAGCATACCATGGAAGTGGAGCAGCTGGGACTTGAACTGGCGCTCGTGGGATGCAAGTGCTGCCAGGTAGATGATTACCTTGCTACACCCCTGCACAGACCCCTCCAAATAACGTTTAGACATTTCTTTTTTTCTTATTTTCAATTATTTTAAAATTCATATCCCACATGTAAGGGAGAACATGTAGTGTTAGTCTCTTTTGAGTCTGTTGTATTTCACAAAATAGTTGAGGGACTGAATTTATCTTAGAGAATAAGAATGTGAACTTGGAATAAAGTAGGAATTTGGAAAAATAAAGAATGTTTTCAGTTTTTTCTGCATAATAGTTGTTTTGTAGTCAGAATTACCCCTGCTAATGTATAAATACCACCTGTCTGCTCATTTTATATACATTTATTTAATTATGATTTATTCCCCTAATTCCTTTAAATTGAGTCTGGAAGATTTTTAGAACTTAATGATGTCAAAAATCCAGGAAAGAAATGAGTATGTTGCATGTTTCTCTTTGAACACACTTGAGAAAAGGGAATACTTTTGCTTTCTTTGGCCTGATTTGTAGGATTCCTGTTGTCAATGCTGTGAGCCTTGGATGTCGTAATGAATGCTGTTTTTTTTAAAGGTAAGAAATTCTTTAAGAACTACTAAAATAGCTCTGTTCACATCTCAAATAATCCATTTTGGACAAATTATTATTAGCACAGCTCAGAATTGATGTGGCGACCTTGTACTTGACCACTCCTGGAGCTCTCAGCATGGTTACCAACTCAGTCCAGCCTGAAGGGTCTCTGCTGGAGCTCTGTTGCTCGTTTGTATCTCTGGAACTCCTGACACAGTTAATAACACATTCGGTGTGGTGTTTTACTGATGGTTGAGGTGAATCCCTGAGGTAGGGAATAGGGAGGAATTCATGCAGCAGTGTGGTCAGACTGCAAGGTAGAGTGATTGCAGTGCCACACCGCACGCAGTGAGAGCTGTGATGATGGGGGTCTCATTCTGTCTGGAAGGGTGGAAGATGATGATTCCAGAGGATCGGGCGGACTCACTTGTGTGTGAAAGTAATCAAGACAAGCACGGTGACACGGCTGGGCAGAGTAGGGGCACTGCACCTTTGGGAAAGGGCAGTGCAGGTGTGTGAGCGTCAGTACACATTGGCCTGAGGAGTGGGGCATATGAACGTTGTAATATTTAAAATGTATGCACAGGAGAGCTGGAGCCTTGCTGGTCCATCTTCACCCATGTCAAAGGCCAAAGGTGAAAGGTGGGTGTATCCTGCTGTTGTTACTGAAGACTGAATTCACTGAACACTGTGTGGGTGTCACGGTGGCTGCAGGGACACCTAGTTGAGAAAGACTTTTGCCTCATTAACTTGGTTGCATTTCTGTGTAGGAAAGTTTCTCTGAAATCTTGATAGGCTGTCGTTTCAGGAGTTTACCAGAAGTGTTTTAACAGTAGCCCTGTTTTGTTTTTTCCTTCCTTCCCTAGTGTTTCTTCCTAAAATTTTACCTGAGAGAATGATAAAGTTTGGTTTTGGAACTCATTTCCTCTCCATCATAAGGGTTCCTCAACCTTCAGTTTGTGGAGTTTGGTGCTCTTGGTTATTAAACCTCCTTCTGTGACGTGATTTGAAAATTAGAGAAAGATGGCCCACATGTCACGGTTCTCACCACTCAATGGGAGACCTGTATGATGCTCCTGGCTCCTGCCTGGTCCAGTGCTGGCCACGGCAGCCATTTTGGGAGGGAACCAGCTGGAGGAAGATCTCCCCATCTTATTCTGTGAGTCTGCCTTCAAATATATAAAATAAATCTTTAAAAAAAAGTGTTGACGTTCTTCATTCATCTCCTCTCTGGTGGTTGTATCTGTTTTCAGGTAGGAGATACTGACATCTTCAGCTGTTATCATAAATTTAACTTTCTTTCGATTTTGCTTCATACATGGTTAGATCTGTTACTGTGTAAGTATTCATAGTTGTTTTATATATATGCTTTATTAATATGCATTGACTCTTTATCTTTTATAATCTATTGATTTGAAGTCATTTTTGTTAGTGTCAGTGTTAATAACCCTGCTCTTTTGACTTGCTGTCTGAATGCAACATTTGTTCACAGGCTTCTGATTTATTTGCATTTTAGGCTAAGTCCTTTGTAAATAGCATATAGTTGAATTGTGTTTTAATGTTCTGAGCTTCTTGGCTATGTATAATCATGGCTTTCATCAAAGTTGAGGGACCTTTGCCTATGATTTCCTGAAATATTTCTGCTGCCTTTTTTTTCCTATCCTTTTGGCATGCCAAGAGTCTGTATGTTTCCACACGCTGGTGTCTGGTCTCTCTTGTTTGGGTCTTTTTCCTGTTTCTCTGATGTGATACTGTCTTTTGATTCTTGTTTTCCATGTCACTAATTTATCTTCCTGCTTATATATACTTTTGACTCCTGAGGGGAAATTTTCATTTATCTTTAGAATTTATATCTTTGTTGATATTGCCATTTGGTTTATACATCTTCTTTTTTAAAAATATCTATCTGTTTGAGAGAGAGAGAGAGGGAGGGAGGGAGAAAGAATGAATGAATATGAGTCTCTGCTTCGTGACTATGGAGGCCAAGGCTGAGCCAGAATCTTTATCTGGGTCTCTTATATAAGTTGCCGGCACCCAGACACTTGAGTCATCTTCTTTAGCTTTTCCTGGGCTGTTAGGGAGTTTGTCTGAAGTGGAGCTTGAGAACTAACCTGTGCCCATTTGGGATGCTGTCATTGCGAATGGCTGTTTGTCCCACTATACCAGAATACTGTCTCTGATAAATTGTTTTCTTGATTTTTTCCTTGTCTCCTTGTAGTTCTTTGAGTATCTTTTTTTTTTTAAAAGATTTATGTATTTTTATTACAACGTCAGATATACAGAGAGGAGGAGAGACAGAGAGGAAGATCTTCCGTCCAATGATTCACTCCCCAAGTGACCACAACAGCCGGTGCTGCACTGATCTGAAGACGGGAACCAGGAACCTCTTCCGGGTCTCCCACGCGGGTGCAGGGTCCCAAAGCTTTGGGCCGTCCTCAACTGCTTTCCCAGGCCACAAGCAGGGAGCTGGATGGGAAGTGGAGCTGCTGGGATTAGAACCGACACCCATATGGGATCCTGGCGCGTTCAAGGCGAGGACTTTAGCCGCTAGGCCAAGCTGCTGGGCCCAGTTCTTTGAGTATCTTTAAGAAGCTGTTTTAAAAATCTTTGCCCAGTGGATCCAATATATATATTTCAGGCACGGTGATTTTATGTTCTTTGGATGGTCCGTACTTTCCTGTCTCTTTGTGTGCCTTATGATATTGTTACAAAGTGAACATGTCAATGTAATATGTGGTGGTTCTGAGGGTATGTTGTTCCCCTTTCCCAAGGGTTGCTCTTATTTTGTTCCCTTTTTATTGCAGGCCTTTTCTGCTAGGAAGGTTAGCCTCAGTGGTTAACATCAGGTCTTGTCTGGAATTTTCTGAGTCTGGACTGCCCCCTACAAATACACATTAGATTGCTAATTTCATATTTGCAGTTTTAAAAGATTTGGTTATTTGTTTAATAGGTAGAATTACAGAGCGAGACAAAGGTGGGGGGGGGGGGAGAGAGAGAGAGAAAGAGAGAGATATCTATCGATCTTTCTTCCACTGATTCACTCCCCAAAATGCTACAGTGGCAGCAGAATGGCTGCAGCTCAGCTGGTCTGAAGCCAGGAACCAGAAGTTCTGCCTGGTCACCCATGAGGATGCAGGAAATCAAGGACTTGGGCTGTCTTCTGTTGCTTTCCCAGGTGCATTAGGAAACTGTCTCAGAAATGGAGCAGCCAGGTCTCGGACCAGCGCCCACATGGTATGTGTGCACTGCAGGCAGCAGCTTTTCTTTCTGTGCCATAGTGTTGATCCCTAAGCAGTTATTCTGAGTGTCCCATTCACCATCTGAACCCTAAAATGCGAAAGATAAAAATAACATGGGCCAAGAAAGCTGGTGACCCTTTAAGTTCACTTCCACCTGATGAATGGGGCCTTTTCAAGCAGGAAAACGAGGCACAATAGCATTGGCCACGTCTCTGCCCTTTTGTGGTCAGAACCAGTAGTCAGGGACTAATATTTGGAAGGCAGGTACCTTTTTGCTTAGTCTGGCTCTTGTGAATTTCATGCCATTTGCTTTAGGAACGCATGCACGTCTGGCCGTCATAGGGCTGATGGGCCAGGGATTTAGCAATTGGTATGGTAAAAAGTGCTGAAATTAAATAGCAGGTAACAAACCTTTATTATTCTGGCTTTTCCTTGGAAATTTCAAGTCCTCAACAGTTCCATATACCTGTTGTTGGACAGTTTGCACCTGTGTTGTGGTGGTTTAGGCAGGCAAATTGATTCCTAGTGTTCTCTAGGATCTTTCCTGAATCCCAACTGTGGAGCCTACATATATAAAGTGCTTAGAGTGTGTTTGAATGGAGTTATGTAGTGAGAATAAACAATTCACATCCATGAGGAGGAGCAATAACCAAACTATTCTAAGCTAGACAACTTTGAAAGTGAAAAAAGTAAAGCACCATCAACTTTGAAAGCCAAGCCATTTGTAAAATGGTTGTGGGAAATGACTCATAATGGAAGTTGTCCTAGTGGTTAGAATTAGAAAAAGTTAGACTGGTTCTCCCCGAGTGAACCCTCTGACCTTCAAAAGTTATTTCATCTTTGCAGAGTGTCTGTCCTTCAGTGAAATGGGGAAGGTCGTATTGGTTGAGTCAAGGGTTTACTGAGAATATTAATGCGTTTTTGTTTATTTTTTTCTCTGTGAACCATAATTTTCTATGTTTTTAAAGCTTTTCTCTTTTAATTACTTTTTATTATTGTTTTATGATACAGTTCCATAGGCTCTGGGATTTCTTGTTCCCCTCTCCAGGTCTCCTCCTCCCCCACTGATTTCTTCTCTAGTATTACAATGATGGCCCTAGGTCCATCCTTCTGCTATTGAAGTGTTTTCCGACATTGTAGACATAGATGCATTTTCGGAATTACAGGGTGATGCCAAGGTAAAAGGTGTTTGTTCCTCGTGTCTTCTTCCTTCTTTTTTTTTTTTTTAATTTGCTTTAATTGCTCTTAATGTTCTGTGGTTAATAAGAATAATGATTATGTTTAGAAACGAAAGTGTACTGGAGTTACCCAGCCAAAAGTGAACTGACTTGTCGAAGCTACAGTCCAGTCTTCTCTGAAGGGAGGCCTTGGTGAACACCCTTGTAAAATTGGAGAAACGCCTGATGCAGGATTCCTGTAACATTATCCTGGAGGGCTGTTTTAACCTCTGTTGCCTTGGAAAAACCACAAGGTTGGAACATTGACTACTTCCCAAGTTACTTATATAGAGCTGGGCTGGAGGGGAAACTTTTCCTTGGGTGCTGCTTGTAAATGTGAAGTCAAAAAACTTTGTTCCGCTGAGATTACTCAGAGTTGTTGAAGCTAGAATAAGCATGATTGGACTTTGACTGTTGTTGTTATAATGCTTAGCTTCTGTGCAGTTTGTCATTCAGTACACTACAAAGCGGACAGCTTCTATTGTAGGAAACATCTCCCTTCAGTGGTATGATGTCACCTATATCCTAGTTGGGATGGAATTAACTAGGTGCATATTTTAGCTGTAAAATTCTTCTTTAAATTTTGGTCAGTTTTTGTTTATTTTTATACAGGCATGTAAAGAGTGTGCCTGTGTGTGTGTGAGTGTGTGCGCGTGCATACACATAAGACAGAATAGTGACAACTCCTCAGTGCCTGCAAAAGACCAGGGTTGGGGCAAGGTCCAGGGTTGGGCCCCGCCCACTCTGTGACCTAGTAATTCACCCCAGTCTCCCATGTAGGTGACAAGGACCCAACCATGTGAGCCCTCACCTGCTGCTATTCAGCTGCGCACTAGCAGGAGACTGAAATTGGGCACAGAGCAAAAACCTGAACCCAGGTATTTGATGAAAATGCAGTGTAGGTGTTCCAGTGATATCTCACCAAATACCTACCCAAATCTAAGATTTTAAATTGTGAAGCTCAGAGTGAGATTGTTTGGGGGGTAAAGACATACATGGTGTTGGGCAGAGTGCATGCTGTTGTTTGGAGTCCTTCCACCATTGTCGATTTTATATATATTTTCTTGAGAGCGGATAATATATAATTTTGTCTTTTCTATTTAGTCCAGACTTCCCCATGAGTAGAAGTGCAGTGGAGTCTACATTTATTACACATCTGTGGAGGTCATTTTGGGGCATGAAGATAGAGGTGGCATATCAGGGTCAAGGTTCAAGCAACTGGAAAATGAATTTGTATCTTTGAATGACATTATCAAAGTTGGACTGGCGATTTTGGTGAAGTTGTGATTAGCTGATAGGCGTTTTAAACCCAATTTAAATGTAGGTGATTTCTGGAATGCTTGTGTTTTATTGGGGACCTGCCTATGTGTAGATCTTAACAGACTGAGAGGACTGTGCTGACGTGTCAGTAAGAATACAGGGGGACCCCCAACCTATGATGCATGTGAAACCGGAGAGAAAGTACTGAACAGCACTTAATATGAGAGGTTCCAGATGTTAGCCCGGGAAACATTTGATTTAGTGTTATCTGTAAAACATGATGCTTTGAACGTAGTGATTGGAATCTTGAGGTAATACTTCCTTTGGGCATGTTGGATATTTGATCTAGCATATAATGTGCCAATTTTCCTGTCTGGTTTCTTGCTACCCTCATTTTGCATACCAGGCTCTGAGGATGGTATTAACTAGCTGCCAGGAGAAGAAAGCTTAGCAGGCTTAGTGATGTGGGTCCTGATAGAAATCACTTGCCCTAAGATCTCTGGTTCTGTTTGGTTATCTGTGTCTCATTGCTACCTTTGCTTCAACTATGTTGCCAGATCCAGACGTAGTGTACAGTGATGAAGTAAGGCTATGGGGGTTGTGTTGTTCCTGCCCTCCAACCATGGGTCTGTTTTTTCTTTTTTTTTTTTTTGAGGGGGGTGTGTGTCCTTTTAATTACATTGTAACTTTAAAAAATGAAAACCATGTGTATCTATGAGAATGCTTTGGATTTTGGGCTGCTGTCATACTATATTGTGCTTCTTTCCCATAGTTAGAAAATAAGGATTGAATTAGACCACCAATTCTTTTTATCTCTAATGTATTCATTTAGAATGCAGGGTAACAGCGAGAGAAGGAGAGGCAGAGAGATCTATCTTCTGCCAGTTCACTCTTAAGATGACTCAAAAACCATGTCTGGACCAGACCAAAAACAGGAGCCAGGAATTCTGGTCTCCCATGTGGTAGCAGGGTTGTCAGGGCCTGGGTCATCCTTTGCTGCTTTCCCAGGTGCGTTAGCAGAAAGGTGGATCAGAAATCAGTACTGGAGCAGGCTGGACTTGAATTTGTCCCCTGATACGGGATGCCAACGTTACAAACAGCAACGTGCTGCGTGCACCATAATGCTGACTCTGCGTTAGTGATTCTTATGGATCAGCTTGTTTGTTCTTATATTTGAAATGTTTTGTGAACCAGAATAAATATGTAATGAATGATTTTTCCTGCTTTTTAGTAATTGAAAACATACATCCTAATGATCGCACTGCTATCTGTTCTGATTGCCTTTGACCATGGCTGATAAATCATTTGTAAGCAGTGCTACTCGACTTGACTTGAGGAGAGTGACAGTCATTTTCAGATTTGCATCACTGCCTCCTCTGGTCACTATGGGCCAAGAGATGTGAAATTAGGAAACTCTTGGCTGGTAGCTTTTTATGTTCTCATTCAGGATGTAAGTTATCCTGTGGATGGTACATTTCTAGCCAAGGAAGTGATCAAAGCATTCGTTATTCAAAGAGGTCAAAGTTATTAATCATAGCCTGAAGTAGAGCTTATATACATCATTGTTTATCTTTCCAAATGCTATGACCTGGTTATTTTCTGAAAGCTGTTTCTCTACTTTTAAAATGTGTGTGTGTGTGTGTGTGTGTGTGTGTGTGTGAAGAGTGACAGAGAAGAGAAGGAGAGGTAGGTACAAAAGAGACAGAAGGAGATCTTTCTTCTGGCTTATTCCCCAGGTGGCTGCAGCATTCAGGTCTGGGCCAAGCCAAATCAGGAGCCAGGAGCCAGGCACTAGGCACTGCCTCCTGATCTCTACTGGATGGCAGGGACACCATCTGCCTATTCAGGCATGCTATCAGGAAGCCAAAATTAGAATGCAGCAGTCCTGGCTTGATCTGCCTCTCTGATACGACATGCTGGCACTGCAAGTGATAGCTTAACTGGCTGGGTCACAACATTGGTACCTAAAATTGTTTTTAATTCTGTAAATATGAGTAGGTCCTAACTGCTTTTCTAGTTTTGGGATATGCTTTAACTTGACTCTTCCTATGAGATGCGAAATTAATCAGTGTAAGGAGGAGTATTTTTTAAAAACCAAAGACAGGCCCAGCACAGTAGCCTAGCAGCTAAAGTCCTCTCTTTACACACACTGGGATTCCATGTGAGCACTAGTTCTAATCCCGATGGCCCCGCTTCCCATCCAGCTTCCTGCTTGTGGCCTCGGAAAGCAGTTGAAGATAACCCAAAGCTTTGGGACCCTAAACCCTACACGTGTAGGAGAACTGGAAAAAGTTTCTGGGCTTGGGCCCGGAGGCGTGGCCTAGCAGCTAAAGTCCTCGCCTTGAAAGCCCCGGGATCCCATATGGGTGTCGGTTCTAATCCCAGCAGCTCCACTTCCCATCCAGCTCCCTGCTTGTGACCTGGGAAAGCAGTTGAGGACGACCCAATGCATTGGGACCCTGCACCCATGTGGGAGACCTGGAAGAGGTTCCTGGTTCCTGGCATTGGATCGGCGTGTACCGGCCAGTTGCGGCTCACTTGGGGAGTGAATCATTGGACGGAAGATCTTCCTCTCTGTCTCTCCTCCTCTCTGTATATCTGGCTGTAATAAAATGAATAAATCTTAAAAAAAAAAAAGTTTCTGGGCTCCTGGCTTTGGATCAGCTCAACTCCAGCCATTGAGGCTACTTGGGGAGTGAATCAGCAGATGATCTTTTTTGTCTCTCCTTTTCTCTGTTTGTCTCACTTTCCAGTGAAAATAAGTAAATATTAAAAGAAACAAAGAAATTTTCCCTTGTATGGTCTGAGTGGGGAGTGTCAAGTTTCTGAAAGTCAGTTTTTTTTTTTTTGTCAGATCTGTTGAGGCAGCCATTTCTGTGGGAGAGTCTTTTCATCCATTGCATTTGAAGCAGACGCAGGCAAGAGCTGGGCATCCTTGTTTTCCCCACGAGGCCTCTAAGTGTGGTGGCATCAGGATCACTGGAGGCTTGTGCAGCAGAGATTCCTGCCTGAGGCAGTAGGTCAGCAAAGGGGCCTGGAAGTTTGCATTTCTAACATGGTCTCAGTTAATGGCAGATTCTGTCTCAGCTGTCTGTTTCTTATTTGTTGTGCAATGATATTGGATACTGGTTTCTTAGCTGACCTGCTTTCCCTGGTAAGGAATTTCAACTTTTTTTTGTCTTTAATACTGCCTTGGCCCTTGCCCACTGCTCAGTCATAAACCGAGGCAGAATGATTCAGTGGTTTTTGACCACCGATTGGGTCACCTATGCACAAGCAAAGCCTCTCTGTTTACAAACAACCGAGGGTGCCATCTCCCAAGGCAGTATTCTAATAAGAAACAGAAACTTGGTGAACTTGCACAAGAGGCTTTACATATCTGATCCTTGTTTGTCTTATTTGATTTGGTCAGAGATTTTCCTGATGATACATGGAGCTTTGAAAGAGTTATTAGGTGATCATAGTTACTAAGAAGTAATTGTGAGATTTCAAAGGCATTTTTACTTCCACAAGCTAGTGATGGGGGATGGTGCCGTGGAGCACCACAGGAGCCCTGGGATCCTCAGTTGCCCTGTGTTTTAACAGCCTAGGACTGTCTTTGCACACCTAGGAATCAACCATGTGCTGTATCTATACACTAACCTTTATTTTATGCTTTGCTCAGAACTTTGCCCATCGGTACTCTCAAACCAGGTGCTCCTATATGATTCTGTGGCTTCAGATGACTCCTGAGTAGTGACAATTCTTTTGTACTCTTTTGTGTGTCTGGCTTTGATCCTTCTTCTTCTTCTTCTTTTTAAGATTCCAACTTACATGTATTTCTTACTGCATATGCGATATCTTGATTTGGATGTCTGCATATAATAATGCCAGATCTAGAGTTTAGTGGGACCTCTAAGTTTGAGCACTGTTTTCTTAGGCCAAAAATGTAGGTTTGTAGTAGTTTGTTTTGTTCCTTATTTCTCCTATCAAATCTTTGATACATCTTGAGTTTTTTTCTCTATGATGTTTGGAATTATTGTATCTCTAGTGCTATAAATTACATGTTAATAATTGTTGTCACTACCCTGGAAACCACACTGGACTGTTAACTGGTCTTCTTGGCCTAATTCTTGCCCCTCCTGCTCTTTTACAGGAGTTGATGTGGCATTTCTAAAATTGACAAATTCCTGTTTAGAAACTCATTAATGTCCTGTTAAATGCCTGACTTTTGACCATGACTTTTAAGGTTTTATGTCAATTACTCTGTTATTGCACTGTATGTTCGCCTAAAGAGATTTTAAAATAAGCAGGTGTTTGTATCCTATCCTGGATATCCATGTTCACCTGGATTTAGGCAAGGCTTGGCATAAGGAGATTAAATGCTCTTCTGGCTGATTGTAATAGAGTTGAGAATCCTTGGTCTCTTCAGGAAGAGAATCCTTGAGAATCCTTGGTCTCTCTCTGTCTCTTCCCTGTCTGTATACACATCTATAATGTCTAACAAAGGTCTATCAAATAGCTCATTGAGTGATATAGTATTATGCTGTACTAGTTTATTTTCATACTACCCTATGCTGGGTAAATTCCAAAGCTTGGAGTTTTATTCCAATGTTGTAGTTCAGGACGTATCAAGTCACAGGCAATATTTGGGGAAACCACTGGCTGGCAGAGTCCTGAGATGGCGCAGGACATCACATGGCCAGAAATAAAATCACATGTTACATGTGCATCTCCTTTTTCTTGAGAAAATTTTAGTTTATTTTTTGAAAGGCAGAGAGACAGTGATATAGATTGATCAATTGATTGAGGGCTTGATTGATACCCCTTGTACTGACTTATTTTCCAAATATCTCTAACAGCCATAATTGGGCTGGGCTAGAGTCAGTGGTCAGCCTCTCCTGTCTCCTGCATTAATGACAAGGATCCAACAAGTTGAGACATCGCCGACTGCCTCCTTAGGCGTCTGTTAGCAAGAAGGTGAGCTCGACATTGAAGCAAGGACTGGAAGTCAAACACTAATTTGAGATGCACATATCCCAAGCCACAATCAAAACCCACTCATCTGTCCCTTTGTGTATATATCTGCACTAATGTTTGATAGACCATATTCAAATCACAGCGCATGTTTAATCAAATATTACGTTTTGTCATTGGAGTTTCAGTAGGAAGATTTGTAGTCACAAAATTCAGGATGCTATTCTAGATGGCATGTAGAGATGAGCACTGGTGAGGGAACTGAGCCTGAAAGGCATCTGGGTGCCTCAGTTCAGCAGCTGAGTGAGCTGCAAGTGACAAGGGAAAATCTTCCATGTCCAGCCTTATCCTCTGCTGAAGCAGCTCATCTCCATCCACAGTAGCTGCTTATAGCTTTAAATAGCACAAGCCTGCTTGGTCTCTGCCAACGTTACTCAAGCCAGCCAGGGTTACGGTGGGGCCAGGGCAGCACTGACTATGCCGTCTGTGTGAGGCCAGGGAAGGGGTTAGTGGATTGGCCTGCTGCCTGGGCACCAGTGCAGGGAAGCCATGGAGCGGTGCAGCAATTTCCTGCTCTGATTGAAGCCCTAGAAAGGCTGGTGCTGGCTAATCCCAGACTTTTAAATTCTTTTGTGATACCTCACTGCCCTCCTCTCCCACCCCTGTGTTTTTCTTACAGCGGAATTTGATTTGTGCTGTTCACAGGTACAGGGATGATTTATGGGGATCATAAAGGCTTCTCTCTGCCTTCCAGTTCATAGTCATTTTGCCTGGAATGTCCACTGTTACTGCAGATGTTGCTGTTTATCTAGGAGTTTCTAGCTCAGAGCAAACTCCCCAAGCAACTGAATGAATTGGCTCCTGAAGGACGCTGAGGGACTGGAGAAGGAAGGGGATAAGTACAAAAAAGAAGGCGACATTTTTTCTGTCCTTTCCACTTTTACTTGGGTATGATCATGACTTTGCTCATTCCTCTTTCTTTGGAAGAGAGGCCAAAAGAAGATGAGCAAATGTTTACTTCAGATTTTTTTTTAATTGGAAAGGCAGATTTATAAAGAGAAGGAGAGACAGAGGGAAAGATCTTCGATGCTCTGATTCACTCCCCAAATGGCCACAGTGGCGGAGGGGGTGAGCTGATCTGAAGACAGGGGCAAGGAGTTTTCTCCAGGTCTCTCACGTGGTGGGGCTTTTGGGAGAACTTTGAGGATGTCATTTCGCTGAGTTGTATACATGTGGTGATTTATTTCTTAGTGGAGCAAGAGTCCATTCCCCACCTGCCCCTGGGTATTTTAATCTGATCCCTGTGCTTATCTGGAATTTGTCTCCTGTGGACCACTCTTCTTCCTAAGTACAGTGGGATCTCATTTGTGTATTCTGTACAAATGCCTAAAAGGAGCAGGATTCCTTAGACTTGACCTGGGTTTTTCACCCTAAAAAGGCACAGGAAGGGATGGAGACAGAGCGAGAGAGCAAGCTCATGAGCCAGCAAGCAAAATACTTCCACATCTACCAATTCCCTTTGAAAAGGGCCATACTGGCAAGGGCTGAGCCAAGGACAGAGCCAGGAGCTAGGAACTCAATCCAAGTCTCTCCCATGGAAGGCAGGTACCGAACTACTTGAGAATCATTGCTACCTCCCAGAGTTTGCATTAGTGGGAAACTACACATAGGAGCCAGGGCTGGGAATTGAATCCAGGTACTCTGATATGGGATGCGGATATCTTAACTAGTGTCAGTGTAGGTCAAATGCCCACCCTACTCTCTGCATTTTGATGCACGATACTATGCAGCGGACGTTGCCCTGAGTGATGCTGGGTCATCCTAGAGCTGTGAGGATGCCTCACAGGTGAGGAGGAAGGACTGGGTTTCAGTTACACAGCAGTAAGGTCTTTGGCTATTGCAGGATCATTTCCATTGTTTTTCGCATGAGGAGTCTGATCCACACAAAAGTTGTGGAATTAGTTTCTAAGTAGAAGTAGAGCCCAGATATGGCTACTGCTGCCTCTAGCATCTTCCCTAATAGAGCACCTGTTTATGAATCCAGAGTATTGTCGCGAAGTTTCAGGGCGGCTTCCTGTTCTGTCCAATTCTGTTTTTTCCTTTCCCTCTGCTGAGTCAAATGCTTGGCTTGGCTGTATATAAAATTATTATCCGTTTCAGCATTTTATATGAGCTGGCTTCCTTATGCCTAGTTCTGATGAAGATGCCAGTTACATATGCAGAGTTTTTAGTAAGCTCATGGAAAACCTGTAGTTTGAAAAAAAAATCCATGCATTTCAAGTTTTTTACACTAAGCTCAAATTATCTTTTAATTCCATTACTGAAGCACCTCCACATTTTAGAAAATATAGAACAGATGAACAACCCAAGTTTTACTTAATAGTGGAGGGGACGTACTGGCTAAGGATGTGGAGGCTGGAGTCAGCTGGCTGGCATATTTGTTCCTTAAACGCTAAGCATAAAAACATTCGATGTCTCAGTTGCCTTATTAGTGAAAGAGGAGCTAAAAGACTGTAATGCCAGGTAAGAAATTCTAGGCTGCTGTTAACAGGCAGTAATGTGTGAAAGTCCTGAGACCTAAAGTTCAGCCATTTATTGTTTTCTTGAGACACGTTCTGTGACGTACACAGCGTTCTCATTGCCTCAGCTTGAAAAATCATAGAACACTGGCAGCATGACCAGTGCTCTCCGGAAAGTCGTGGTGTCATTTGCACAAACCAAGCAGCACGTCTTGGGTAGTTCTGCGGAGCAGGTGTGTGGGAGCCTGTCGGCCTTTCACCATCTTCCCTCTGTCCTTCACCTCTGGCTCCCTCTGTCGAAGGCTGTCCCTGTGAGCTGCTGCTGAAGGAATCCAAGAGGCCACGCTAGGACAATGCCAGGTAAGTCTTTTAAAAGGAAAGACAGAACAAAGATCATATAAAGTAAGCTCAACCGGGAAAACGAACAAAATCAAATAGATTGCTCTAAAATTTCTTGCCTGTGAAGATTTGAAAGGGAAATACAAAAGGTTAAATGGTTTTAGCTTCCTGACAATAGGAACCACAAGATAGAGTGACTCTTTAGAGGCAAGTTGTTGTTTTTCCAATAAGACAAAACTCACATTATAACAATTGTATTCCCAGATGCCACGAATTGAATCTTTTATAATAAACTCTCACTAGTAGACAGTTCAGCCCTTGCATTTATGTCACATGTTTTATTTGATTATGTGTTAAAGATATTTATTCATGACAGTAATTAAATGTCAAAATGAATAAAAATATCAGCACAAATGCATATTGGTAGATTCATTTTTGGAAGTTAGCAGAGGCAATGGAATTGTCATATAATTAATTTTACAATGCCTTCAAAGTTTTCAGTATCGATTCTTCAGATTTAACATCTATTAAAATTGAATGTAAAATTTATTCCTCAAATACCTACAAATTAAGTGCACGTCTCCCTTGTGAACAACAGAAATCTAAGCCCTTGAGACATCACTGCCTCCTGGGGTCTGTGTTGTGAGGAGCCAGAGCTAAGAATGGCATTCAGGTGCTCTGATGGGATACAGGTGGTTACTCGCCAAAGCCCTTCGGCCCAGACACTTGTCCCAGCATGGGTTTAAGTTTTATTTTCAGTGAACAAATAATAACTACTTGGAATTATGTGGGATATAACATAATATTTTGATAAATGTGTTGACTTGTAGGGTGACTCGAGCTAATTAGCAGACTAGTCACTTCAAATCTTTGATATTCCTTTTTGTGCTGAAACCAATTTTAAAACCCTCCTATTGAGCTGTTATGAATTACGTAGTACATATTGTGAACTGCAGTCACCAGGTTATGCAAGTGAGCCCTAGAAATTGTTTCTCCTATCTAATTGGAATTTAACTGTTCACATAGTTAATAGGCTTTTAGGAAACCCAGAAATTACCTCCCCTGGTTTCTAGGTGGGGAAAGGAAAGAATTACGTCTTTGGACCTGTGTTATCTTTGTTAAATTGTAAAAAAAAATTGCTTTGAAACAGACATTTTAAAATAAGCGGGTAAAATAATTACCCAAAAATTTGAGATAGTTACATATTTTTTAATGCATATTTCAAATGTAGATTGAATATTCAGTAGGTCTACTTTTATTTTCCTCTGTTACTTTTGGAATAATAAATACTTAATTATTTGCTATGTGGGAGATTATTTGGTAATATCTAAGACTCCTAAAAGCTAAAATTTAGGTTTTAAATTCAGACATCACTTTTCTTCTGCATGCATATTATCAGATCCGTCAGGAAATAAATTTGTACCTGTGGATTTAAGTTTGGGGTTTTAGATTTTTGTTACTTAAGACGATAGCAGTTATTGGTGTTAGGAACAGTACTGGCTAATGTTTAGATATTTCTTGCTTTATAAAAAAATTCTTGGACATCAGTATTTAACTTTCGTGATGATTATGATCTTTTAAAATGTTTTAATGTTAAAACATTTCTCATGTTGTCAAATGAATATTGTTCTTTTTTTGTCACTTATGATTCATCTCCATATCAGTTTCCCAAAAAAACCTGTTATATAAGGTATAGTGATTGAATGGAATAGAGCATGTGTGTGGGAGACTTAAAAATTCCATTTGATGATAAGTATAATTGCCCTGCATTTAGTCTGCAGTTAGTCATGAAGGTGTAATTTCAGAACATCCTCCCCCGCTTTTTTTTCCCACCAGGTTTTTAGTTTTGTAGATGTCCTCTGTTTCTTTAGTGGATCTGGCTCTGGAGTGCCACTAACCTTAAGTGTTCTGTGAAAATGTGTTGGAGAAGAAGGGCTGTGTCATCTCATGAGGCGTATAACCAGGATAAGGTGGCAGGTGCTGTTTTCTGTGGAAAGAGGACATTTCATGAAACGAGAAGTTGATTGTAGAGAAACAAATTGGATTCTGTATTTCATAGCGATTTATAAACTCGTCCAGGTGTTTAAAAGATCCAAGTGTTTTGTGAATATTGAGGATGCAGCTTGTCCCCTGACACCTATGCATAAGGTCAATGGTAGGAGGAAAGGTTTTCAATCTCTTTCCAGTTATGGATTTGTGTGTAGGAGAAAGGATGTACCATTTCCTGTGTGGCTGTATAATGTTGCTCCCTAGGGGTCCATCTTTGTAACAGTGCCAGTGGTTTAACCTGCCATGGCACTTTAGCTTCATCTCTGTAGAAGTCGGCCAAGTTGTAACGTGCAGGTGTGGAGTTCTTCCTCCCTCTTCTACTAGGGTACTATTTATAGCTCTGCATTTTCAGTAAGAAGCTTTGAGACCTTCTGAAAATCTAGGTATTCTGTCCTTGTTTTGGATATCAAGGTAGAACATGATGGAAGCATGTTGAAAAAATTTTTGTTCATTTGCTGAAAATGATTTCTGTGGCTTGATTTTTCTAGAATTCTGTTACAATAGCAAGAGTCAATTATATATGAATAATCAGTTTAAATGCAGATAACTGACAGCAATAGAATGCAGCACTAACTGCAAGTAATCTACATAGTAGCTGGGATTCTTTTATATATAAGAAAATAGCCACTTTTTTTTTTTTTTTTTTTTTTTTTTAGTTTCATTGGGAGTCCATCTTTGATCTGGAAGTAGAGATACATTGTATCCTCACATCTGGATATGATAATCTCCATTACACAGTTACTGTACATCCCCTTAAATGAAAAGCTACAATATAAAATCAACAATAGGAAGAGAAATAGAAATTTACAACACCATGAAGTTAAAAAACATGCTACTGAATGCCTCATGTGTAGCTAAAAAAATGAAAAAGAAAATCAAGAACCTTCTTGAAGAAAATAATGCTACTCTATGATGTACAAGTCAGTGAAGAATTTAATGAGGATGAAATGTTTTGAAGAGATGAAACTAAATTGAAAAATCAAAATCCATGAATTATAGTTTTCGCTGATCTTTGTTGGTGAGATATGTCTCCTGTAGGCAACAAATAGGTGGATTTTGTTTTTTAAACCAGTCTACTAATCTATGAAGTTTGATTGCTGAGTTTAAGTCATTTGCATTCAAGGTTAATATGAATGGGTGATAATTTAGTCCTGTCATTTTAGCATGAATTGTTCATTGATTTAGTTTTCTGTTGTCATTTTACTGGGATGTTCTTCCCAGAAAATAGCCACTTTTTAAAGAGGATTTATTTATTTATCTTTTTTTATTGGAAGGCAGATTTATAGAGAAAACGAGATACAGATAGAAAGACCTTCCGTCCTTTGGTTCATTCTTGAAATGGTCACGATGGCTGGAGCCAAGCTGATCCAGAGCCAGAAGCTTTGCAGATCTCTCGCCCGAGTGCAGGATCCCAAGGCATCTACTGCTTTCCCAGGCCACAAACAGGGAGTAGGATGGAAAGTGGAGCAGCTGGTGAGAGAGGAGTTAGATTGGGTAGTAGGCGGTTAGAGTGTTCTGGGTCTCAAACATAAAAGGGTGTTTTCCCCACCATGTTTTGGATGCACCAGAGGGACAAGGGTGACATTAGCATATCAATTCCCACCTGAAGTATCAGCCATTATCTCCATTGTGTGGGAGGGCCCCAGGCTGGTCTCCTTATTGAAAAAGGGACTGGAGGAAGTAGTGCACATATTCCCAAGGCCAGAAATGTCCAATGTCTGACACCTGTCTGGTCTTTTGCCCCAAAGCCAGATACCAGAGGGACCAGGAATTTCCTTTTGTCCTTGGAGAGCCCCTTTGAAGTAAACCTTTAAAAGGTGCGTTCACCACCATTAATATGGGTCTCTTTTTCCACTTTTCCTCCTGCCACTATGGCAGGGGTTAAGGGTCCTTTCTATCTCAGAGCCCCCTCCCGTCGCTAGGACGGGAACCTCTTTTCTCAACTTAATAAATCTTGCTTTAAAACTAAACTGTGTCTGCACGAAAATTCTTTCCTGCAAGACAAGAATTGAGGTTGCTGCCATATTTGGGGTCAAAAACCCTACAACACTGGGACAAGAAATGGTGTCCATATGGCATACTGGCACTTGGAGGCGAGGATTGGCCAGTTGAGCCATTGCCCTGGCCCTCCCCACATAGCCACTTCTCTTTGTGGAATTTATGTTTGGAACACTTATGAATAAGTCTGATGATCCATTGACAGAATATTTGTAAATATTTGTGTGATACAGTATAATTTGGTACATTTGCACAATGTATAATGATCACATTAGACAATTGGTATTTCCACCTCCTCAAGCATATGTTGTATCTATTGTGTTGAAAACTTTCAGGCTCTTCTAACTATTTTAAGATATATTACCTGGTTTTGAAAACTATGATCTCTTAGGCTTAAGAACAGTAGAGCTAGTTGCCCCTTTCTGTATTTTGGTACCCTTTGTGTAATTTTGTTTTGCCAACCCTCAATAATTTTTGGTATCTAGGAGACTCTTCCCTATTCTTAATTTAAAAACTGTTATCAAATAATCTTTAATGTATACTTAAAAGCTATTTATTATTAAGTGCTATCGATGTGTCAAAATCACATTGATTTTAGTGAGGCTGTGTTTTACCTAAACACGGACTCGACTTTGAAAATGTTGAGAGTCTCATAAGGAATAGTTACTTCAGCTGGACCCCAGGTGTAAGTGCCAGGTTGGGGCATGGCTTGTAGACTAACCGGCTTTCAATTACTTGAGTCCTGTAGAAACATAGGGAAGTACCTAAATAAAAGCTTCGGAGTAGATCTCTTCAAGAATATTTGTGAAATTTGCATCTTGCAGCCTGTCAGAAATAGTTGTGACTTTGTGGGCCCACGAGTAATGTATCAGTAGTTCCAATATGGGTTAGTGTTTAAGTTATTATTATTAAGGAGGCCCATCAGTGTACATAGAGAGGTGAGGCGTAATTATTGGTATTCCTACCCTGCTAATGAAAATAAGAGCAGAGAAAGAGAAGAGGGGGGCATATAAAGAGCAGAATAGGAAAGATTGCTCCGATCCTAGAGTCTAGGAAGACTTTTGAGAGCAGAGCCTTCAATATGACTTAAACACCCAGAGGTGGGAAAGAGGGACTAGCGGTCCGTTTTACGTTTGACAAGAAAATGTAAATGTAAAGAAACGGAAATGTCAAGTATGGGGAAGAAGGAGGCCAGAGGAAACTGTAATGTGGCTCCTTCAGAGAACATTGGATCATGGATAATGTGAGGAGCTTTGGAGTGGCAATGAGTAAGAGTACCCAGATCAGATTTTTACTTAAGATTTGTAAGTTAAATAATGGATTGAGGGGTGGGTGGAAAGGGGCAGGTAGTTGCTGGGATGTTGCTGTATTAGTAAGGTAATGGAGAGTATAATTAGGAACTAAAGCATTATTGAGTGCCATTCCTAAAACTTGGCAGCTGATGTGGATGGAGAGGGAAGAATATAGTATGTGTAAGAGGATCAAAGATGAGCTGGAAGTTTTGAACTGGCGTGGCTAGCAAACACGGAAAAAAGGAGAAGAAAAAAAATGGAAAAATTCAGTGTGTGAACTAACAAAAGAATGTGCAAATGAAGTATTGAGCTGATAGTTGGAAATTATGGGAAATCTTTGAGGAGTTACATAGTTATCAACAGATATTTGAAGACAAGGGCATAATGGAGGTGACTTGGACAGATGCAATAGAGAGGAGGCTGTCCTGAGAAAGTGTGGTGTCTTGGAGACTATATAACCTTCCCTTCTATTTTTTGAAGTTTATTTGAAAGAGTTCCAGAGAGGCAGAGACAGATAGACATGTCTTCTGTCTGTTGGTGACCATAATGACCAGGCCTGGGGTCTGCCTCAAACTAGGAGTCAGGAGCTTCTTCCAGATCTACCACATGGGTGGTACATTCCAAACACTTACAGCATCTTCTGCTGCTTTCCTCTGGCCATTGCTAGGGAGCTGGATCAGAGGTAGAGAAGCAGGGCATTGAATTGGCACTGATATGGGCTACTATTGCAAGGAACTAACTGTGGCACAGTGCCACAATGCCAGCCCCTATTGTTCTTTTTTCTTTGGTGTGGTTTAATAGGCGTTTTGAGGGGACTGTTCAGGGATTTACCATGTACCCTGTTTACTTACACCTTAAAAAATGCCTGTTTTCAAAGAGCAGGAAGAGGAGCTGGAACAGGCAAGTAAGAAGTGATTGAGTAAAGGAAACAGCTTACAGATACGATATTTACAGACTCCAGAGAATTTGAAATTCAGGGTCAAATTAAAATGGGGAAAAAAACAAATGGCACAATATGTATTTTCGTCTGGAGTATTCTTGTTAAATTATGCAAAATAGCATTCCTTACAGAGTCTTAAGGAATTTACACCTGATTGAGTATCAGTGATTGTGACTCAAGTTCTGGTATCATAAAAATACGTTTGTTCATAGTTGAATCAACTAAGTAGGATTTCAGATTCTCATTTTGAATCTTGAATACTTTTCTCGTAAAACTGTAAAATGTGCTTCCTAGTTCTTATTTTTCTCAGGATTTACAAACTCATTTATTTAAATTCCTTTTGACTTATCTTCACCACGTGTAATTTGACAGTTTTCATCATTTCCCTATAATTGCCTTGAAAAATTTCTTAGATAAGTCAGGAAGAAATAACTGAATTCAATAATTGTTGTTGGGAAATTTTAACCACTCACTCAGTTAATCCTCCCATTCAACCTGGCTTTTCAAGGACGGAGTGGAATCTAACACCGCACTTAGTAGTTATTTATAAAGAAGACATTTGGAAGGTGGGATTTATATTCTCAGCAGTGAGAGCTGATTGGTCATCTGTCTAGGAGAATTTCCATATTTTACCTTAAAGACCTAGACATATTTTTATGATGTTCATGCGTTTATTGTTCATTCTCAGAGGTGTGCTTTCTGATTTGTCCTTATATCTTTGCGTAGTATTATGCCTGGCGAGTGAAATTATGCTTGGTCCATGCCACTGTGTTCATTATTTGTGTATACTCTAAGCAAAAATGACAAGCTTCACGTCAATAGGAGCATATATACCATAAGCAGCATTAATGCATCACAGCAGTACAGACAGTAAAGTATCTGTACAAATCACAATAGTGTCTTTAGCAAGAAAGTCCACAGCCTGTGGGAGCTTCAGGTGAGGCAAGGGGGATACATTCATGAATGGCTCTTAATCTCCCACTGATCCGAATAGATTACATAAGGAGAGTGGAGAAGTTTTGAAGTGGTTATGCTTGTTGGGAAACAGTGCCCTGCAAATTGTGGACCCAAACAAGGTGTGTTCTCAGCATATGCTGCCCTTTTTTAATTGATTTTTTTTTGTCTTTTGGCAAGAGAAATACTATGTAACATAGACTGTCATTACTGTATTTACTGGTAGTATAGTATATACTTCACAAAAGGCTAGCCATAGCAGAGCACCAGTTAGCGATAGAGGACTCCTAGAATGACATTTCCTGGGAGATTGGGATGGTTGGCTTCCAAGCATCCTGTGTGGCCGTTCCCTGGTTTCATATTCACAGGAACGAGATTGTCATGAGATACCCTTGAGTTGAGTCACCTTTTGAAGTGTGGTCCAGTCATTAATTGTCCATCAGGACACATAGCTTGGAAGGGGTTGCTTTCTACAAGGAGGGGATGAGGTATGGTTACCACAAAAAAGGGAAAATTGGTTCTGAACTGGCAAGCACAAGAAGCTTGTCAAAGGCAACAGTGACTATTTATAGTCCTTTTATACAAAGTGAAAAAAAGATGGACATAGGATATCGCTGAAGGTAAAAACATGTTCGGCTCAAAGCTGGGAACCTGTAACTCCATCCAGGTCTCTCATGGGGTGGCAGAGACCCAGGCAGTTAGACTGGTCATCATCTGCCTTTGTAAATGTGAAGTAGCTGAAAGGAGTGGGACCTTGAACCTAGCCCCAAGGACATGGATGCAGGCACCCCAACTGTTGTCTTAACCACTGAGCCAAACACTGGCTTCTAAAACCAAGCCTGTATGCACTCATCTATGTAGAATACACACTCATACGGAAATGCTTTTATGTGCTATTTTTGTATAATGTCTGCCACTTTTCCTCTTCATTAATTACTCCTGTGTTTGATGCAGTGATTATTGCAAACTACTTTTCTCCTTGTGAGAAAAAAAAATAACTGCTGGGTCAGCAAGCATACATTATTTTGTAACATAATGTATGACAGATGTTGAGGTCAGTTTAAAATGGAAGGTGGTTGGTTGTTTAAAAAAGGCAGTTTACATTTTTAGAATGATGCAGTGTGTTCTCACGTGATTTTGTTGGAGTGGAATTTGTGGTGACTTCCATGAACATTCTTGTCTACCAGTACGAAGAGGTTCTCCTGTTGAAATAAACCTTCCTTATGCAGGACTTGATTAATTATCATTAAAAACATGTGCAGCACTATTTAAAAAAATATTGAAGTTTGCAATACATTTGTGAATAGATGGATGTAGATAGATTGTTCTTAATTCTAACGACAGGAAGATATTTTTCATTGCGGTTTGCGTACTGTAGACAAGAAAATAGAAAGTATTTTCTGAAGTTCTTTCCAAATTTTTCGGGTTGTAGTTGCTTAATCCTCAAAGTTTAGTTAGTATGAATTTTACTTAGGATGTTTGCCAACACCGCAAGTCTGGGTTGCTGTCCAGAGATGTGAATTTGGGAAGCCTGATGGGTGCTCAGAGTGTGGTTTTATCAGACACCCAGATGGCTGTGATGCCAGACATCTGTGGATTTCCATCTGGATAAACCTGGTTGTGAGTGATTTTATATAAGTTCAGAAGTTAGATCAGAGGCAACAAGTATGAATCGTTAAAATTGGATCCAAATATCAGAATACTGAATGTTTGGAATATTTACTGTGGAAATGCCATTTTACCTAAGTGGCCAAGAATTCTGTTATTACTGAAAGTATTAGGTAACTTTATAGCCAGGTTAAATTGAAATGGAAATTGTGAGTGAATTTTTCATTCTCAATTAAAGCTTTAGTTCTAAATTCATCTTATATAATAATAACTCTGTGTGTGTGTGTGTATGTGTATGTTTGCATGACAGTGTCTTAGGGTGGCTCAGAATGTTCTGTTTTCCTTGTTTTTATTTGGGAAATGTTAGTAATCTCTGATAAACAGAACAGGTATTCCTGGAGTCTAGTTTTAGGCAGCATTCCCTTCATAGTTGTGATTCACATGTATGTTCTTTGGCTGAAGGCTTTCTTCCATGTTTTTCTAGTAAAAACAACATTTTTGTTCCATTTATTTCAGGTTTTAGTTGTGATATCTTTTGACTTTTTAAAAAACTAACCATTACTCACACTGTCATTGATATAGTTGGGAAGAGTTTTGAGAAGTCGATTTCAATTACTAATGGCATTACACGTTGCTTACAAACTTACAGGTGCCTTTAGTCCAGACTAAAGTGTAGAAATTAGAAATAAATGCTTACTTTTGAGCTAAATTTTAAGAACCTGTATTTAGACTTAACAAACAGCACCAAACTTTATGAGGCTGAGGTTATACTAGCTGCTTAAAGATGTAATTGGTATCTAAGGGATTGCCAAACCTCTGAAAACCTCAGGAAGGTAAGGCTTATCTAGTTGGTTTTATCTTTTAATTAAGCTCGTAAAAGTTATAAAGTATTAAAATGATGGCTTTTGAATGGTAGTGTGAACTTACTAATAAGTGTTTCAATGCTTATTGAAATTAGAAGAATTTCAAGACAGTGTTATTCAATTTCAACAGATTGTTCGATTAATTTCAATATAAAGAATTTATATTTACAATAATAAACATGTAACAAGAAATATTGAGGTTTCAGCATGCTGAGGCTTTGTTAAAATGTGTTGCAAAGCAAATTTGATAGTGTCAATTTTGATATATTGAATTCCAGAGAATATCCATAGCTTTGATATATTCATAGTTTTTTTAGACAAAAGATATTTATTTATTTGACAGACAAACTTACAGATGAGAAGACATAGAGATAGAGCTCTTTTATCCACTGGTTCACTCCACAGATGTCCACCACAGCCAGGGTTGGACTGGGCCGAAGTCTGAAACCCAGAACTTCCTCCAGGTCTCCCATGCAGGTGGCAGGAGCCCAGAGACTTGGACCATCTCCTGCTGTTTTACCACAACACCAGCTTCTGTTTGTCTTAAAATGTACTTGTTTGAAGGGCAGTGCTACCGAGGGGGAGGTTATTCATCCTGTGATTCACTCACCAAATGACAGCAATGCATGTTCCAGGCAGAAGCTAGCCATATGGAACTTCATCTGGGTCTCTCAGGTGAGTTGCAGGGACCAAAGCTCTTGGGCGATTTTACAGTGTTTGTCCAGGTGAATTTGTTGGGAGCTGAATTGGAAGCAGGGTTTCTGTGCTCGTACGGGATGCCATCATCGTAGGACTTGCTGTGCCACAATTCTGCCCCCTGTATTTATTCTTAAGACACAGGATTTCAGTAGCTTTGCCTGTTTTCCAATTTAAATTTGTGGTTTATGCAAGGCAGAAATAATCAGTTACTTGGTGCATTCATTTAACATTTGATCAGTTCCCTTTAGACAAGCACACTGTGATTTGAATTCAAGGCTCTGCCAATTGCCACAGGTGAAAACTGTAGTATCACCTGGAAGAATTCTAGATGTTGAAATTGATTCTGCACAAAACAGATGGGAGAGAAGTTTCTAGATTTTGAACTTTGAAAGTATCAGAATAACGTAGATTTTTTTCACTGAAGTTGGTTGAATGTTGATTATTATAATCAGTTATTTTAAGGTGTATTTGTTTGAGATATAAGGAATTGTAATTTTCTCCAGAAAACGAAATAGGGTGTACGAAAGGACAAATGTTCAAATGAAATAAAGAAGCAAATTAGATCACTACCCTCTCATATCCCAGCCTTCCTCACTTTGTTTAATATCTTCTATATAAATGTCAATGGGGTTTTAAGTGAAGAGGGCTAGTGTAACATTAGCACTGTGCCACATGAGTCATTATGGTCTAGAATATTTAAGCTCTCTAGTTGTGATGGAAATTGTGGTGGTGGGAGTGGCAGGCACTGCTATGCATCTATGCCTTACAGAGAAATACTTGTAAGAATTAATTTCCGGTGGAAAGCAAGCCTTCTACAGATTATGAAGGTTGGAAGGTGTCAGGCTAATGATAGTCTTTATGAAACTGCAGAAAGGTGAGATGCAAATGCCAGAGTCCTAGTCATCCACAAGATGGAGTCAAGTTATTTTTCTCATACAAAACATCCAGAGACAGAGCTGCTGTGTTGGTGACTTAGTAATCATCGTAGATTTTATCTACTTCTTCTGCCAAGTCTATAAATTGACAATTTTATAATATTAATTGTGCTACTTTCTTCTGTTTGCTAGAGATACAGGTGGCTTTTGCAGAAATAGTGTAATTGGAATTCAAAACAAAGATAATAAATGAATTCAGGGTGTGTTTTGTAGAGGATTTTTTTCAGGAAATACAACATTGATAAATATTTGTATGACAAGTAATATAGCATCTACATTTTAAACATTTTTTAAAGTTCCACAGATGAGAGAAAATAGGTTTATTTTTCTGTGTCTGGCTTATTTCGCTTAGTGTGCTATATAAAGTATACAGTGAAATTAGTAGAGCAAATGTTTGAGTCATTGGCATTCAAGAGGAGTAAAGAGAATGGAAATTAGAAAGTATTTAAAGAAGCAGTAGCTAGACCAAGAAGAAGAGAAAGAAGACCCAAGTGTTTAAAATAAAATATGAAATGAACATTATAGTAGATGACTCAATAAAAATAATCGTAAGATGAGGAATAGTTGTATTCTGACAAACTGGAGAATGTCAAAGAAATGGATACGTTTCTAGCATCACAGAGTACTAAAACTGAATCAGGAGACGCAAAACCCTACACAGAGTAATGACAATGAGCAATCAACAATTTCCCAAACTTAAGAGCTGATGGTTACCCAGGTGAATTTCACCCAAATTTGAAAGAATCAATACAACCAGTCTTTGAAAAAATCTTCCAAGAAACAGAAGAAGAGTATCTCTAAAGTTGTTTAATGAGATCAGTATCAGCCTGACACCAAACTGGGCAGACAGACCACAAGAAAACTTTAAGCTGATTTCCTAATAGGGATGGATGTAAAAAACATAAAGACAGTACCAGTGAACCAAATTCTGTAGCATAGTAAAAAGATCAGACTCTAAGACCAAGTGGAGTTTATCCCTGTAAAACAAAGATGGTTCTACAATCACAAATGTGAATTAATGGGATAAATACACATTAATAGAATAAACAAGAGTCATGTGATTATCTTAGTAAATGCAGAAAAAGCCGTTGAACCAGTCCAACATGTATTTCATCTTGGAATTGTGAACAAGACTCTTAGCATAATAAAAGCTATGTCTAAAAAGCCCTCCTCTTATATCATAGTCAGGGTACAAATTCTGTCATACAACCTGCTTTAAGTAATGCGTTGACTCCCAAATGGCTGGTCTTTACCTGAAGTTAAGAACTTTGCACTTTTTGTTGTTAGTCTTTCTTTCTGGTGATAATAGCCTGGGTTTGAGAAGCAGCACTTTTTGTCCTATCATTCAAGTTTTTGTTATCAGAAATCTACCTGCTTAAAAATAGTTTTTTTCCTAGGCTTTGGCCTGCTTAAAATACTCTGAGAAATAGAATGTGAGCAAGAGTCTGAATTAATGTTGGAAGGCTTTTCCTTCAGAGACCTTGTAGAAAGCTAACTGCCAATGGTGATAAAAGCTTTAAGAGCAAAATGACAATTAAAGAATGTGTATGACTTTGTCCATGGGCTCCTGCATGTTGTCTACAAAAGACAAGGTTCACTCCAGTGTTCTGCAGCTCCTTTAAGGACTAGATTTGGGATGAGGAACTTCTGGTTTGTTTACTTTATAAGGCCCACGAAATCATTTGATTTGGTTCTGCCAAAGTAATTACTAGTGGAACTTGAACTTCAGTAAGTCCTCTGCAGGCTGATTTTTAAGTTGCTAATTTTGTATGGCCTGTAAGTGAATAGAAATATCCAAATGTCCTTTGTAGAAAAGTTTCCCACCCCTGAAAGGAGCTATGTGGGTGCACTGGCTTGCTGATATCACACTCCCTTTGGGAAAAATTGTTTCTTTTTATATTCTAGAATGTTTTGGTAGTAGAATGGTATTTGTTTTTTTAGTACCCACAAGCTTGATGATGATGGACAGTTTTAAAGCTCCCTCCAACCCCGCCTCAAACTGTAGCTGGATTGCAAGGTTAAGAATGTACAAAGCAAGAAGGTTCAATGGGATTTAGAATGTGAGGAAAGGGTTTTCTATGTTAGAACTCCTAGCAAACCCCACATAGTCTAGCGAAGAGTGTCTGTGTCACAATGAGTGTGTCGCTGGCCTCGTCTCCGCCTTCGTGTGGGCCTGGCATCCTCACGCATGTCGTCCCAGGAGGAATGGCCGGGGTGCAGAGCAGTGAGGGCTTGAGGAAAACCATGGTTAACATTTACTATTGCATATTTTTATAAATGCTTCATTTTAGGATGTTATTAAGATTTTGTATATAGTCTTTGGATTTTTATTATCATTACTATCTGTGTAAGAGAATACATGAGGGTATTTACAGTTGATGGAAAATAGCTTTCAAGGAAGAATTTTTGTGCAAAATTGAAATCTGCAGTTTTCATATGTATTTTCAGAACCTTGTGGAGATTGCTTCTATGCATAAATTTAAGAAAAATTTTGCACTAAGTGAACCTTTTTTTTTTTACTCCATGAGCTTCTAAAAGACATAGGCATCTGCTGGAGGTCTTTTTAATATATACTCTGAGGATAAGACTGGGTACTCTTAAATTACCTTTGTTGCACATTGAACATTATATTTTGTCCTACTTTATGGTTACTTTTTTAAAAAAAATATTTATTGGAAAGGTAGGATGACAGAAGGAGAAACAGAAAGATCTTCTGTCTGATAATTCACTCCCCAAGTGGCTGCAGTGGCCAGAACTGGGCTGTTTTAGAGCCAGGAGCCAGAAGCTTCCTTCGGGTCTCCCACGTGGGTGCAGTGTCCCAAGGCTTTGGGCCGTCCTCGCCTGCTTTCCCAGGTCACAAGCAGGGAGCTGGATGGGAAGTGTAGCAGCCAGTACACAAACTGGGAACCCTGTGGGATCCTGGCGCATGCAAGGCAAGGATTTAGCCACTAGGCTATGACACCAGGCCCTGTCTACTTGTTTTTAACATTTTTTGATCTGTTTGAAAGGCAGAATTACTTAGAGAAGGGGGAAACACAGACACAGAGCTCTTCCATCTGCTGTTTCACTCCCCCAGTGGCCACAACTGCCAGAGCTGAGCCAGACCCAAGCCAGAGCTTCCTGAGGGTCTCCCACGTGGAGGGCAGGCACCGAGGCTCTTGCACTGTGTTCTGCTGCTTTCCCCAGGCCATTAAGAGGGAGCCAAAATGGATGTGGAGCAGCCAGGGCACACTGGTGCCTATATGGGTTGCCAGCATCAGAGGTGGTAGTTTTATCTGCTATGCCACAGTTCTGGCCTTTGTGGTGTCTTTTAAGTGAATTTCTCCTTCATTCGTGTTTGTGCTCATCAAATACTGCAGTTGAACTTGAAGCAGGTCGGAGCGATCCATGTCTTAATCTGATCATTCACAACGTTTCTGAGAAAATCAAGTCATCCTGCAGCTGTCAACATTGGCTCCCGTGAGTAAAGAAGTGCTTTCGTTTTTGTTTTGACAGCCCTGAATGTGCTGCATATATAGTAATTGTGCTCATGAGAGCATTTGGTAACATAACCCCGATTTTTCTATTATAAATGTGGAACTAGAACTGCAATGTGAAAAAAAAAAAAAACAATGTTTCTTGAACAGAATCCAAGTTAGTAACTTGTTTTCAAGTATAGATTGAGGAACAGACAAGATGACATGAGTATATGCTTAATATACAAACATTTTACAAAGTATTGTGATTAAAAAAAAAGGCTGCCTGCAGGGCTGGCATCTCATATGGGCACTAAGTTGGGCCCTGGATGATTCAGTTCCAGTCTAGAGCACTTAGGATTACTAAGTTCCTGGATCCTGCTGTTGGGAGCATCTGTGGACCGAACCAGAGATGGAACTTGTCCGTCTGTCTGTCTGTGTTCCTCTCCCTGTCTCTCCTTCCCTCTCCCTCACCTTCTCTTGCTCCATCTAACTCTTTAAATAAATAAATATAAACTTGTTTTGTTGTTAATAAGCAACTTAAAAGATGGACTGGTATGTTTTTAAATCTGTTTTTGGTAGAAAGTAAAAATTTCATAGAAGTGAAAGGAGTTACTTTTTTGTAAATAGCACTGTTTGTATATCGTATACTGTATAAATTTACAGTGAATTAATTTGTGTGAGAAACCAACCTCAGCAGGAAATCTTTCTGTCTTTGGCATGCGTTCTGCAGTGGAAGAGGATAACATTTGTTTTCTGAAGAAAAAATGATCAGTCTGTAGTTTATTTTTGATAGGTTTCTCCTATAGGGTATGGAATTTTGGCATTGGCAAATATAATAGGTGTGATAGGCTTGAGGGTGTGTGAATATCAGAATGTTTATGAAAGCATGGCTGTATTTTCCTTGTGCAGGATTTCCGGATGTGAAACTCTCATTTTTGTTTCTAGATCTTCCTTGCACTATCCTAGAAATTCTTCATGTATCATACTTTTTTATATCTGGTTTCACAGCAAGACAGGAGTAGTTTTCACCTGGAGCCTTCTCAGGGTAGGATTATTGAACTTTTTATTTGCATTGCTTATTATCCGAATTACTGAAAGCCTCAGATTTTGTTTGTATAGCTTATGTATATTGAGATTTATCATATTAAGTTGAAAAATTTAAAAGATCAGTTTATTAATCTGACATAAAAAACTGGTATATGTAGCATAGATAAGACTTCAGGAAAAACTTCTATATAATTGTGCAACAATTAATTTATGAAAAGCATGCTCTTCCTCTGGTTCCACTATTCCCTTTAATGTTTGAATTAGTAGCAGGCATCTAGGTGTTCATGTCTGCTTCTGCAATTTGATATGCTGTTTTGGTGGAAAGAAATATGAAGTAAGCCTGGTCTTGCAAACATACAGTTGAAAGAGAAAAAAACATACTTTATTTATTGGAGAAAGAAAAAGAGAGAGAAATATAATTCATGTATTTTGGTTCACTACCTAAATGCCCAGAAGAATTAAAGCTGAGCAGGGCTGCATGCAGCCTGGAGCTGGGAACCCCGTTAGGTCTCCCTTGTGCATGGCCCCAAAGGTGTGCCTTGGTAGGAAGTTGAAACTGGGACAGAGCCGGGACTCAAACCCAGGAGTGCAGTTGTCCCAAGTAGAATGAACTGTTGCACCCGATCGCCACCCCATTGCTTTGACTTAAAAGCATTTCTGAAGGTAGATGCAGGAATCCTCACTGTAATCCTGAGAAGCAGGTGCTCATGAGAGTTACTGAGACACAGAGATGCACAGGGCTATCCTTGATTCCGAATGGAACCCAATGGACAGTTGGTGTCAAGCTGGACTCAAATAGTATTGATCATGAGCTTTTCTTAACTTACAGTTTATTTCATCTGGTACCAAATTAGAATAATCTCTGTAATATTTCAGAAAGTCTGGGACATTAGGCTGATGCTGCAGGAGCAAGGCTGAGAAAATTGTGTATGCTGACCACTGGGAATTGAGGGGTTACGAAGCACGAGAGGGGAAGGAAGCTGGTTCTGTGAATGTGATGGGGTGCCAGTTGTGTGCACCGTATGCCATGCATCTGGTTTCTGCTGACTTGCAGCAGCATGGAGGTCAGTGCCTGAGTCTCATCAGAAGTGGAACCTTTCCATGTTAACTGATTAGCTGGAGGTTGCAACACTCCTGCCTGGGGGGTTGAAATTCACCCTATCTCTCTTCACTGTGATGTCACATCAGTATTCATGACCTTGTTGCACCACATTGTTAATAAGATGGCTATACGGTATCTGTTTCATAAACATTTCTGGATATGTATTTGTATCTTCCAGGTCCAATTTTCATTGGTGGAAAACAAATCCAATTTTATATACACTCCTCCACTAGGGGGCACAAGAATGCTAACTTGTTAAGCACATTGTGATGGGTGGGTAGGATTTCAGTTATATGATGGCAAAATTATTTATAGTTTTATGTATGTACCTTAGGAAATTGCCTATGAAAAATTCTGGACGTTTATCCATTCTTAATGAAAACCATGATGTGCTTGCTTGTTGAAGTCTAGAGGACAGCTTCACCTTAAGTAGGAAACCTGAGTGTGATATAGTTTAACCTACCAGTGTGATTGACAGTTCAGGGAGAGATCATATGAATAGGGATTGTCAAAACAGGCCATGATCCGAGGCAGAATGATTGAAATTCTAGCCTCAGTTGGTTTTCTAAAAATGTCTGTCAATTTTAGCATCATTAAATTTTGTTGCGATCTGTTTTAGGCAGTATCTAAGGAATCCATATGATTCACTTGAGATAGTCTTTTTTTTTTTTAATCTATTTTATTGTGTTGTTGTTGACAATCTTTACATAGTTAATTACAGTTAAAGAAAGAAAAAGAAAAAAAAGGTTCAGGGGGATAGGGAAGTGGGTAATACTATTATGTCCATATTGTTTCCATCATGTATCTGAGGTAAAGGGGGATATTGACGGAGAAGCCCCACCCGGTTTCCCGCCCACCCAAAATCCCGGATGTGGGGCATGCTCTGAGATATGTGCTCGAGTGGTGTTAATAGTTCTCCGGTTATGAATCGCTGCCAGTTTCGCTCGATGAGGTCGTCCACTGATTGATATGGTCCATCATAAAGTCTCCGTTTGCCCCATATTTCACTGCCAACATATAGCTGAGATGAATGATTGATCTGCTCTGTCTTCTGTCTTTTCTTGATTAGAGTTCTGAGTCCAGCAGTTCGATTGGGGAGATCTCCAAAGAAACTTTGAGGTATTCCCAGACTAGATTCTTGTATGTGCTAGCAAGCACAGGGCCTGGCACAGTCCATCACCCCGATCAGCTGGTGGTTGCAATTGCTGGGTTGGTTCTGTTTTCAGTCCCGAGTTGCACTGGAACCAATGGGTGTTGCAGTCCAGTCTGGTTCTGCCCAGCACGTATTCGGCCCTCACACAAACCAGTGGGAGCTGCAGCCTAGTCGGGGCGACCCACAATAACCCCCACCAGGCCTGCCCCCTACCCTGGTTTGCCAGTATGTGTAGCAGAAGACCAGTCTGTCCCCCATCCCATTTGGCTCTGGCACTTGTCAATGGGTATTAAAGCTTAGTTCTATCTAACCAACTCAACCATCCAGCCCTCACGGGTGTTGTTGAGTGCCTCTCTATCTAGCCATCCCAGCCCCCGTCCTAGTTTTCATGCCCTCCCACGGGAATAGTGACCCAAGAAGGGGGAACCCACTTTTTCCCTCCGAGGTCTCTCTGTCCCGGTTTATGCACTCTTTAGGTGGTTCTGTGATTTGACTCTACAGAATTAGTCCCCAGTGTCAGCTTCTGTGGCTATGCCCATACATCCCTCACCCACTCTAATTTATGCTTGCACCAGCAGGAATAATCAGCCCAGCCTGGCTTTTCCCTGATCTAGTCCACGTGCAGCGCACAGGTGTTGTGGCCTTGCATAGTCTAGTCTGTCTTTATCCCAGCCCACACTCTCCATTGGGAGTAGCTGTCCGGCGAGGGAACCAGCCCCTTAATCCCCCCGCCAGTTCTGCCCCTCCCTTCCTTCCTGGATCTCACGTGTGCTGGTTGGGTGCTACATTCATATCCAGTACAGGCAACCACGCCCTGGCATTCCATAATGTGTACTGGTTTTGTCGCGACCAAACCCGGCTCATCCCACACTCTCATCTGGTGATCAGATTTGCCAGTGGGTGACATGAACTGATTCAGCCTGGTCTGCTCCTGACCCATGCTGAATGTGTGCCAGTGGGAAACTTTCCATGGCCTATTTTGGGCTGTTTCCTATCATGCTTCTTGCGCTTACCTGCAGGGACTGTGTCCTGCCAGAGGAGTTGCCCAGGCTCTTCCATCAGAACCCCTCCCAAAGGCAGGTTTTGCGCATGCCAGGGGGTCCTTGAGCCAACCCTACTCAGTTCACCTCCTGTCCTAGCAGGAACAGTGGCTTTTCCTGGCTGGTTTTCACCCCATTCTGGTTCTTGTTGTTGGATGTTTCAGCCCAGCCATGGCTCGTCCATACCCACATACAGCTCACGCATGGCTCAAGAGAGGAGTGAGACCCAGCCTAGTCAGTCCCACATCTACCCTCCGGTTCTCCATGCTACCAGATGGTGTTGGGGTCTGAACCGGCCTGGTGCATCCAATCCCAGCCCACACTAGTGCCTCGGGTGACTAAAACTGTTTCCTAGATAGAACGCAGCTCCAATTCCAGCACATACACCCCTTGGTGGGAACCTCAATCTAGTTAGGGTGTCCTGTTACCTCCCCGATTGGGCTTGTTCCTAGCTGTAAATCATGCACCTGCCCGTGGTTGCTCTGAGGACTAGTAGGTGCAAGAGCCTAGCTAGGTATGACCTGTGCTCCATGCTGGTTTCTAGTTTTGCTTGTAGACAAAGGTTTGCTCAGTCCTGCCCAGTGCATTACGTTCCATTACCAATTTACACATTTTGGAGCTACTATGCCTTGCTTGTCCGACCCCCAGTTCTGGATGACGTGTTCACCAGTGAGAGCTATGACTCGCCAGGGGAGCTTCCCAAGTACTTCCACTTGATCCACTCCCAAACCCAGTTTACATACATGCCATTGGTTTTTAGGCCAGTGCCCAGTGTACTCTGGCCTCCCATTTGGCCTAATATGAGCTGGTGAATGTTGCAGCCCGGCCCACCCCACAGCCTATTCAGGATGCACATTTGGGTGCTGCTGCCTTGCCCAGTCCAGTCTATGACGGATCCCTTTACCTGTGATTGATGGCAGGCTCCTTGGTCACACCTAGCTTAGTCCATAACCACCCAAACTTTAGGTTTACCAGTGGGGCTAAACTTTCTACAGGGTGTGGCCCACACATCCTGCACAGAATCCACCCCAGGATAAGGTTCTAGAGTGCTAGTTAAAATTATGGACCTGCCTAATGTGACCAGTCTCCTGAACCAACATATGTCAGGCAAAAAAATATCCTGTAAGACAAGCCGGGGCTTATCTTTTGCTTTATAGGTGTTCAAAGCTCAGCATTATTGAGTGATTAGAAGTTCTCCAAAAGAAGAATTACTGGCATTGGGAATCTTTAGGATTGACTCAGAACCCAGAAACAGTGGTGTCACCCTAGAGCTATCTAAACAGTGATTCAACATCCATTACCCCAGAGCTCCCCGGCTGGGCGGCCAGCAGGCAAATCCTGGCACCACATGGTGCACTGGGCACCCTGGGTGAGGCCGAGGACTCGTTCACTGCCTTGCGGCAGTGTCTTTGGCGTGAGCCCCCAGCATTTGGGTCCGACCCGGCAGGGGCACCCCCCCCACAGCCGCCACACTGTGAGGAGCGGCAGTTGCCCCCAACCCCAAGCCCGAACCCCTCCCAAACTCACCTAGCTGCCAGATATTAGCAGCTGGGTGGAGCTAGGAATTTCAAGCTAGTTCCCGAGTTCCCTCATGGCACACTTACCCTGAGGAAAGAGCTCTCTTGGGTCCTGGGTGAGGCCGAGGACTTGTTCACTGCCTTGCGGCAGTGTCTTTGGCGTGAGCACCCAGCATTGGGTCCGACCCGGCAGGGGCACCCCCCACAGCCGCCACACTGTGAGGAGCGGCAGTTGCCCCCAACCCCAAGCCCGAACCCCTCCCAAACTCACCTAGCTGCCAGATATTAGCAGCTGGGTGGAGCTAGGAATTTTAAGCCAGTTCCCGAGTTCCCTCATGGCACACTTACCCTGAGGAAAGAGCTCTCTTGGGTCCTGGGTGAGGCCGAGGACTTGTTCACTGCCTTGCGGCAGTGTCTTTTGCGTGAGCCCCCAGCATTGGGTCCGACCCGGCAGGGGCACCCCCCACAGCCGCCACACTGTGAGGAGCGGCAGTTGCCCCCAACCCCCAGCCCGAACCCCTCCCAAACTCACCTAGCTGCCAGATATTAGCAGCTGGGTGGAGCTAGGAATTTTAAGCCAGTTCCCGAGTTCCCTCATGGCACACTTACCCTGAGGAAAGAGCTCTCTTGGGTCCTGGGTGAGGCCGAGGACTTGTTCACTGCCTTGCGGCAGTGTCTTTGGCGTGAGCACCCAGCATTTGGGTCCGACCCGGCAGGGGCACCCCCCACAGCCGCCACACTGTGAGGAGCGGCAGTTGCCCCCAACCCCAAGCTCGAACCCCTCCCAAACTCACCCAGCTGCCAGATATTGAGAGAGATAGTCTTTATACACGAAAAAAACTGTTACATAACAGTTTGCGTTTAAGTAATTCTGTGCTTATTCCAGACCTGTCACTTAAATGCACTTGGATCTGGGGACAGGTCTGTTTGTATGCCTGATGTAATTAAGTAGTGCATTATATATATATATATATATTTTTTTTTTTTTTACAGGAATGGTAACCTTTAACCAAAATTTTAAGTTAACAAAAATGTAAAATTATCTTATAAAAAACAGTGCGGGTATTGGCACAGTGGTTAACATGATTATTGAAACAGTTCTCTGCCACACCACAGTACCTGGGTTCCAGCCCTGGCTCCATCCTGATCCCTGAGAGGTGTAAGGTGATGGCTTCCATGGCTGGGTCCCTGCACACCCTGGGGGTGATGGGGGAAGACCTGGAGTGAATTCCTGCTGTTGGTGTGGCCCATTCTTGCATGTGGATGAGAGAGCCCTAACTGTATTTCTCTCTTTTTATCTCTTCCTTCCAAGTAAATAGAAAGAAAAGTCCCCAAACTGAACCATGAAATGGTTAATTTGCTGAGTATTTGTGTTTGAGAAGAAATGTTGGGTATGCTTCCATTTTTTTCAGTAAGATTCTGATAAATATTGGACTTACAGGTGGACATCAGCAAATTCTGGGGGATGTCTTAGTGTACTGTTTTTTTTTAAGATTATTTTTATTGCAAAGTCAGATAGAGAGGATTAGAGACAAAGAGGAAGATCTTCCACCCGATACCGCAATGGTCAGTACTGCGCTGATCCGAAGCCGTGAGCCAGGAGCTCCTCCAGGTCTCCCACACGGGTGCAGGGTCCCAAGGCTTTGGGCCGTCCTCACCTGCTTTTCCAGGCCACAAACAGGGAGCTGGATGGGAAGTGGGGCCGCCGGGATTAGAACCGGCGCCCATATGGGATCTCGGCACTTTCAAGGCAAGGGCTTTAGCTGCTAGGCCACGGTGCCAGGCCCTTGAGTGTACTGTTAACAGGAAGGAGGGAATTCAAGAAGTATGGATAAGTTTGAGTCTGTGGCTTGATGATTAAAAGCTTAGTTTTGATTTTAGATTTTGGAAAGTAAAAGAAGCAGTTTCTTTTAGGAAGTTTCTAATTTGACATGGACATTAAAACCACATGAAATGCAACACTGAAACAACATGTGGATACTTTCATTGTGTCCTGTATATAGGTAAATGTCTCAGTATCTCATTGATGCTTTGGAGTCTGTAATTGATAAGTGAGGCTGCAGATCCGCAGAGGTTGTAGATCTGCCTGTGATCACCTTGCTGGTGGTAGGGAAACCTGCGATTGACCCTAAAGCACAACCCTTTCCACTCTCTTATTAGAATTATCTCATATAGCATTGGTGGAAGTGATGGTTACAAATGAGATTGCTCACTAAGAGTGTATTTAGACAGGGAATAAAGGCTAGCTAAGGATAGTTTGAGCAATAGTATGAGACGAGATGGATTTCCTCTTGGCTGGGTAGCAGTGCATCCAGGGCAGCAGCAGGAGTTCCAGGAAAGGCAGTGCAGATGAAAATGGTAGAATCATGCGTAAATGTTCTCCTCCATTCTCATCCCCCTGTCCAGCCCATCTGCAGATGCTGTGGCTGTGCCTTCAGAAGGCAGGCAGAACCTGCCCATCCAGTGCAGCACAGGCTGCTCGCACCTCTCGTCGTCCTGCAGCGTCTCTGCGTCTGTGCTTGTGGCTCTACTGTCTTTTCTGTAGAAAGCAGGATAGTCCTTTCGAATTGCAGAGAAGATCATCGCTCCTGAGCTCAGAACTGCCTGTGATCTTCCTTGTCAGGCCGATTCTAAGCTGTACTCAGGACCATGGCCCACAAAGCTGCACAGGACTGTACCATAGGCACCTACCACCTACTGCTCTGTCTCCTTGCCTGGGTCACAGTGCAGCTATCCACCAAATACGCTGTATCCTTGCTTGGCATTGTTTGACCACCAGAGATATTTTCTCCCCAGCCCAACCAGCATCTCTGGAATAATATCTTTCATGATTGTAGTCCAGTCCCTTTTCCTCTGTTTCTTCATAGAAATGATTATCACTTGAAATATTGAACTTGGTTACTTTGTGTCAGTCACCCCTGAGTCCCTTGTCCTAGTGCCCAAATGTCATCAGCGTCAAGATTTGACCTTGTTTGGTTCACTCCTGTACCTTCATTGTGTAGGCATAATAAATGCTTAACAAATACTTGGATGAGTGTATGCAGCCAGAGTGCCCTTCTGGATTAAGCCATGCTAGGTCACTCTGTATTTAAGCTGCTTACCACAGTAGCCGCCCATTGCTTCCGAATAAAACGCAGACTCCTTACTGATGTGTGCAAGGCCTTGTGTGCTGCAGGGCTTGGCAGAGTCTCACCTGTAGCCTTGCTGCTCGGCCCTGGCTGACTGCCTTCCAGCCACATTGGCCTTTCCTGTTCTCCCTGAAACTCGCTGAGTTCACTTTCTTCCTCTTGCTGCTCTCTGTGCCAGCCACTCCTTTGACATGGCTGGTCTTTTACTCAAGAGTCACATCTTCAGAAAGCCTGCCCTGGACCACCACCTCGTAGAGCACCTTGTAATACATGCCCCTCCATCTGAGGTCTTTGCAGGGCTCAGGCTAGGTGTTAAAATAATTGTCACTGACTAAACAAGTGTTTATCGTTTCATTTATTAATATTCTTTCATCTGAATGTGAGCTTCCCGAAGAGGAGGACTTGTTCTGTTTTATTTAGTGTCATGCAGAAGGAGTGCTTTGACTTGGAAGCCCAATACTTAGTGTCTGGATGAAAGAGTTCTGTACTCCTGTGAGAATGTGAATGCCTGAGTACTGTGTTGGAGACATTCAGGTTTAGAACTCTTACCTGAAATTTCCAGGGTGAGGGTTCTGCAGTTGGAACACTACATTATAAAATTACCTCTGCAGACTGGCTGATGAAATTCAAGTATATTACTTTATACAGACAATTTTTGCACATTCTTAGGAATCCAGATCTTGCAACTTTCAGGTTATTCTAATTTTCACTCTTAGTTTTTGTTGACAGTATATGATGCAATTCTATTGCTAATTCCTTAAGACTCATGAATGTCATATTCTCTTCCATATATTAGTACTTTTCCCAGAATTCAATACATGTTTTAGTGATAATGAAGAAAGTATTTATGGCTCAAAATTTAACAGTTTCTATAAAATCCATTTCATTTATGTAGGTTTCAAAACTGAGCCCATTTCTGCCAAATCTCATACCCAAAAAAACTTGCCCTTTGAGAGATGTTTGATTACTGAGAAACTTTAGAAGAGGAATGCCAAGTTTAAATTCTGTCTAGCAGGCTAGAGAAAACAGAGGGGACCTGTAATCACTTGTGTACCTATGTAACTCTACTTAGATGGGGTTGTGGTGGTGGCAGGGAAAGGCTATGTGGCCCAGCAAACTTCTTCACTCTTATTTTCTTTTTGATGAAACAGTCAGTGTTCAGTGTGGCTCCAGAAGTTTTGGTTTGGGCACTAAAAAGGGAGCAACAGGTAGCTGTGACGCAGGTTGTGCACAGCCACCGAGCCGTGCTCACCTTAAGCCAACACAACCAGTGAAAGGTGGCAGTGTTTGCATTGAATCTGGGCTTTTTAGTTATAGAAGCACCTTTTCAATAAAAGCACGTTCATGCCGACTGCTTGAGAAGTTTAGACTGGAGGGCTGTCTCCAGAAACTGGTCCCCCTTTAGCCAAGTCCCATTTGTTTGTCTTGGCAAGCTGGTAGTGTCTGCTTGGCCAGTGCTAATGCTGGATGTTAAATTGATGAAACACAGAGCTCTTGATCCTTTTCAGTGAAGCTTCTATTTGGTTAATGGCAGGGTAGAGTTCTTTGCTGCTAGCCACCTGTAACCAGCCAATTTTTTTTTTTTTAGATGTAGCACTGTAGAAGAGGAAATTTTTCTTTTTAAAAAACTTAGCAAATGCTTGTTTATTCTTGTTTGTTTGCCTACTTTAAAGTCCAAAATGGTTTTAAACATGCTGAAAAAGAAAGGTAAAAACAAAACAATGCACTTGAATCCAACCACTATTTTGGGGCATTGATGGTGGTTGAAAGGGGCTGAAGATTGAATCCAGTTGTAACAGAGTTGCAAGTTTGGAGAACTGTGAGAAGATAACTTCAGTAGAATAGTTAGGTTTGCTTTTCTCTGTGGCTCTTTGTCCTGCTAACGTGGGTGGTGTCTTTCACAGAAGGCTTTGGTTTCCTGTGATTACAATGAATATTTTACTTAGTATCAAAATGTAGATTTCCTATGAAGTATGTGGAAGGGCTTGACTCTTTGGGTGTTGGGGCATTTCAGAACTGTGCACCAGCTACACTTGGGTGAAATGTTCTCAGGGTTGTTTGGTACTCTTGGGATTGGGCCACTGTTAGTCTGTCAGGCTGCATGGCCATATGACATTCCAGCAACCAGAGCTTTGACCAGACCTTTTAGCATGAACCATGCAGGAGGAAAGCAAATATAAACCCAATTTTTGATCTACATGTTTTGTAAAAGATGGACAGCATCTCTGTCTAGTTGCTAAAGGTGCAGGGAGTTCCATGTGACTGATGGCTTTAATAAACTTTGAATCTATTCAAGTTTCTGTGCAGACATTGCCTCTTCAGTGAGGTCCAAACAGGCACTGCTGCTCATCATTCGTAGGTTGTTCACCTGCTTTAGTTTTCATAGAAGTTATTATGTGAATGATATTTGTGTTATATTGAATATCTTCTCTTTTCCTGGATAACTTCCCCCCCCCCCCAATTACTGTTTAACCTCTGGAGCTCGGAAGAGGCTTAAGGATTTAGTAAATGCTTGATAAATATGAAAGGAGCCATGCAGGGTGAAGTAGGAGAGGAAATAATGGCTGCCTTTCAAGTAGTATCGTTCAGTGGGCTACTGCTTAAAAGCAGGGCTGGGATGTGTGTCAACCTTTGCACATATGAAATGTTTATTGGTCTTTCCAATAAAACTGAGTGCAAACTGGATTATGTGTAGTAAACATATCATGTATGCCAAGTGCATCAGGCCATTAAGTTAGCCTGAGAACAGGGCAAGTGAAACATCTCATTGTGTTCTTGAACAGAGCAATTGAGCAGAGAAATCAGATTTGTTTTAATAAAAATGTTGAGGAGCTCAGTTCAGAAGCAATACTCTTGGTTCTTAGGAGGATAGTAAAGTTCTTCTCAAAACCACTTCCTCACTTTTTGGAGTAGATTTGTCAATTTCAAAATAACTACTAGTTGCTTCTATTCAGGGGTCTTGAAAAAATTCCTGGGGAATTTGCCGTGTGAAAAAACTGAAGTGTGGATTTCAAAAGTCTTTTGCACACAGATAAACTTACATTTTAATTCCGGGTTTCCAATAACTTTTTTTTGCATTTAAGTTTATTTATTTATTATTTTTAATTCATTAATTACATTGTATTATGTGACACAGTTTCATAGGTACTTGGGTTCTCCCCACCCCTCCCCAAACCCTCCCACCATGGTGGATTCCTCCACCTTGCTGCATAACCACAGTTCAAGTTCAGTTGAGATTCCCCCATTGCAAGCATATACCAAACATAGAGTCTAGCATCTTATTGTCCAGTCAAGTTCAACGGCTTCTTAGGTATACCCTCTCTGGTCTGAAGACAGAGCCAGCAGAGTATCATCCCGATCAATTAAAAGCTCCAGCATACCATCAGCAAAAATTTACATCATTATGGAATTAATGGACATAGTAATGAGTAACCAATATGTTGAAAGTAAATGCGAGTTCTTAACCACCTTCTGTGACCACCTCATTGACATTTCAATTTTAGTTTATACACAACATATACATAACATAACATGTTATACATAACATCATCCAATAACTTTTTGGAAGCTTTAGCACGTTTTATGATATGGCGCTTGCTGCCATGAACAGATGGGATTTGCTGAAGAAAATATCTCCTGCCCACTGAGGAAAAAAAATGTTTCAAGAGGATGTTTGACGCATGACAGATGGCGAGAGGTGGCCTGTCGATTTGAGATCGGTGGATTAGTGAATACCCTGTAGATTACTCATCTCACGCTTGCATCTGCTTCCACTCATCCCTTTTTCTGCTATATAAGACTTCACAATTTATGTCATCTGTTTCACACTTTCATAGGTTAACTCTTACCATAGAAAGCTAAGTGTTTTAGTCTGCGGTGTTCCTAGTGTCGTCGTGTTTCATCAGTTTGTAGGAGGAAGAGGCTGTGGCAGGAGCAAGGCTGTCACATCAAGGTAGTTTTCATGTAACTAAAGCTGGCTGTATGCCTGGCATTGGACCACATCTAATTCATGTTTGTTGGCTTTAATTGAATAGTAAAAATATGTTTGGCTTCATTAGTGGGCATATGGCTTCTTTCTGGTGTGATGCTATTGTAGGTAATGATGTGGTGACCTTCTGTGTGAATGCCTAGGGTTTTGGGGTTATTCAGACCCAGGGTCTCATGAAGAATTCTTTGAGGGAGATTTCCCAGTGACAGTTTGTAAACTTTTTTGGACCTCTTTATTTACCAAAGGATGATACCATTTTATAATGAAGCCTTTGGTGTATGGATATACCTTTGGTATTATAAAACAAATAAGGGTACTTTGTTTTAGTTTCATTTATACGTTAGTTGTAATAGTTTCTTCTTTCCTGATGTATTATAGCTAAATTTGATATAGCTAATATCCATTCTAGTTGCTGGCCTGCTTTGCTTGGGATGGTCATTTTGAGAAGATTTTTGGCTTCTCATCATGTTTGCTATGAATTTTGTTTCTCAATAATTGTTCAAAGAATTTAAAGTCTTTGGACAGTCCTTAGGTACATTTCAAGATGTAACTTACATTGTTTTATTATCATTAAATTTTCACAGCTTGAGAATCCATGGAATTATTTCAGGCTGTTTGTCCTGCCGCAGTTTGCTGTACTGTAGTGCCGAGAGCAAAGGAGTGGGAGAGGGAGGAGCTCTTTGGTGTCGGCTTTTCAATAGAATTTTAAATAATCGCCCATCTGTCTGGGTTCAGTGTGCCACTCCAGTAAAGCAGCATGGCCTGTACTGACCAAGTAAGAGTAATTCACACGTCCATCTCTTTGCCTTTGGAGCCCAGCAGCTCCTCCCTTCTGCGGATGTCGTAGGGTACTATGACTGTAGTCTGTGGAACGCATGTCGCATTCTGGTGACTCTAAGCTTCCTGTTTTCCCTCCTCCCTACTCTCCCAGCTTCCAGGGATCACTTGCTTTACATTCAGATCCAGTTTGCCTCAGATTCCACGTAAAATGTTAAAAATGCCTGGTTCGTGTCATTCAACATAATGAGGTTCAGTTTTACCTGTGACACAATTTCATTTTTGCTTAAGGTTAATGCTATTCCATTGCATACATTTACCCCATGTCGTGTATCCATTCATCTGTCCGCACACACCCAGGTTGATTTCTCATCTTGGCTTTTGTGAATGGTGCTTCCAGGGCATGGGATTACAGCTACCTCCTTCTGATGCTGATTCACTTGTGTTGACACCCTGAAATGGGATTTCTGCTGATAGGATACATCCTTAAGGGTTTTTTAAATGCCTTTTTTTTAAAAAAAAAGATTTATGTATTTTTATTGGAAAGTCATATATACAGAGAAGGAGGAGAGAGAAAGGTCTTCCGCCAGATGACCCACTCCACAGGTGATCACAATGGCTGGAGCTGAGCTGATCCAAGCCTGGGAACCAGGAGCCTCTTTGGTGTTTCCCACGTGGGTGCAGGGTCTCCCAAGGCTTTGGGCCATCCTTGACTGCTGTTCCAGGCCACAAGCAGCTGGAAGATCTTATCTCTTCCTCTCCTTCTCTCTGTAAATCTGCCTTTCCAGTGAAAATAAAAAATCTTTAAAACAAATTAATGAAGTTTATCATACAGTTCAAAGGCTCTGGGGCTTCCCCCTGCACTTGTTTCTCCCACTTTATTACAATGATATATCCTTCGGAAAACAGTCAGAAGTCTATCATTATGCTATTTAAGAGGATACGTCTTATAGTTGTTTTTTTTTAAAGATGTTTGTATTTTTATTGGAGAGCCAGATACACAGAGAGGAACAGAGATAGGACCATCTCCCATCTGCTGATTCCCTCCCCAAGTGACCACTGTGGCCGGAGCTCTGATCCAAGCAAGGAGACTGGAGCCTCGTGTCCCAAAGCTTTGGGCCGTCCTCGACTGCTTTCCCAGGCCACAAGCAGGGAGCTGGATGGGAGGTGGAGCAGCCAGGATTAGAACTGGCACCCATATGGGATCCCAGCGCATGCAAGGCAAAGACTTTAGCTGCTAGGCTACCACGCTGGCCCGTTCCAGTTTTCTGAAACTTGCATGGTTTTCTCCATAATGACTATGCCAACAGAATAAATGAGTTCTCTCTTTTTCTCAAATCCTTACCGACTGTTGTTATGTTTTGCCTTTTTAATAATAGACATAAGCCTTAGTGATATGGTTTGGTTTTGATTAGTATGTTTTTGGTTTGTTTCATTTTTTTACAGAATGGGTGGGGTGTGGAGTGATTTTCTTTCCATTGGTTAACTCCCCAAATGGCTGCGATATCTAGGGCTGGGCCAGACCAAAGCTAAGAGCTTTGTCCAGATCTCCCACTTGAGTGTGGAGGCCCAAGCATTTGAGTCATCATTTGCTGCTTTCGCAGGCTCCTTGGCAGGGAGTTTTATAGGAAGTGAAGCAGCTGAGACTCTAACCAGTGCCCCCATGGGGTACAGCTGTTGTAGGCAATGACTTAGACTGTGCTACAGTGTCAGCTCCTGATTTGTGGTTTAATTTGAATTTCCTCCAATGGCTCATGAGCATTTTTTCTTATATATTGTTTCCCTCTTGAAAACTGTATGCTGATTACATTCCTGCTTTTTAAAGGGTCTTATTTATTTGAAAGGCTGTATGACAGAGAGAGAGGGAGAGATATCTTCCCTCTGCTGGTTCATTGCCCAAGAGTCCACAAGAGCTGGGGTTGTGCCAGGCCAAAGCAGAAGGCTGAAATTGCATCCAGTCTCCCATGTAGTGGTAATGGCCTGAACCCTTCAGCCAGATTACTTAATGTAAAGTTGGTATGTGGATATTTTAGTAGTATTAACTCTTTCGATCTCTCACCATGGAGAGTCTTTGCCTTTCTGTGCATGTTCTTCATTTTTTTCTTGAGCCTTTAGTGATGAGCTCTGTGGAACTTCTTTCTTTTTCTTGGTTAAATTTATTCCAAGCTATTTTTTTTTAATATCTGAGTTGGAATTCTTTCTTAGTATATTGTTAAAAACATCTGATTTTTTGCCTGTCAAATTTGTGTTGTGCAAACTGGCTGAAACTTTGGGTTCTAATATTGTTTTTTCAAGGACACACAGACAACTATATATTTGCAATTGTAATAATATGGGTGGGGATAATTTGTTTTCAATGCTTCCTAGTATAAGACCTTTGATTTATGTCTTAGTAATTCTAGCTAAGACTTCAGGTGTGATATTGAGTAAAATCAATGAGAATGTGTATCTATTCTAGATCATATACGGAGATATGGGGAAAAATGTTTTCAGCTTCTCCATATTCAGCATGACATTGACTGAGTTGTAAAATAGGCTTCATTATGTTGAAGTAAGAGTCAATTTGCCTAATTTATTCATGGTTTTTATTATGAATGGATATTGAATTCTATTTCAGTAGCTTTTGCTGTCTCTTTTGAGATGATCATATAATTTTAATTCATTCTGTTGATGTAAATATGTTGTTTTTACTGGCTTGTGTATGTCAAATGTTCATTGAGTCCCTGGCATAAATCCTGTTTAATCATGGAGAGAGATTTTTTGATATACTTTTAAATTTAGTTTGCTAGCATTTTGGTGAAGTTTTTTTAGTTTTATGCTTTTGGGAGTTATAGTTTTTGGGTTATATGTATAGAGTCACATATATATCCCAAAATTATATATTATATATATATATATATGTATCCTAATATATAATATATATATAACTTTTTTATTGGGTTATAGCTTTTGTTGCTGTGTTCTTGTTTGATTCTGTCATAAAATGCTTGCCTCAAAAAATGATGGAGGAGTTCCCTCTTGTTAGGTTTTTCCGGGCATACTTTGAGAATAATTGCTATTATATATTTACATATATATATTTGGTAGAATATATCACCAAGGCTCTCTGGGTCCCCACTTTTTGTGGTTGTTGGAAATGTGTAGTGACTATTCAGTCTTATTACTGGTTTTTGGTCTGTTCAGTCTTTGTTTCTTTGGGTTCAATTTTGGTAAGATTGTGGGTCCAGAAATCTATCCATTTCTTCTGGGCTTTTTGGTTAGTGATATCCAAGTTATTCCTAATTGTCCTTAGTGGTTTTTTGCATTCTAAGGTATCATTTGTGGTGTCCACTTTTTTGTGCTTGTTTTGTTTGAGTGTTCTCTTTTTATTAAACATTTGTCAGTTTTATTATTTGGTAAACCAAACTTTCGGTTTATTGATCCTTTGTACTTTGATTAGGACTGTCATTTAATATGCTGTTCTTACTTTTATAATTGATTTCTTTCTTTTTTTATTATTTCATTTTATGACACAGTTTCATAGGCCCTGGGATTCCCCCAACCCCTCCCCAACCCTCCCAACCCTCCCTCCATATTGAATTCCTCCATATTGTTACAGAAGTGCAGTTTATAACCAGTCATGATTCCTTCATTGCGGGCATGGACCATGCAGAGAGTCCAGCATCTTAATGTCCAGATAAATTCAACAGTTTCATTGGGAGACCATCCCCGGTCTGAAAGTAGAGCTGGCAGAATATTATCCCCTCCAGTGAAAAGCCACTACACAACTTCAACAACAGGAAGAAAAATGGAAATTTACAACATGACGAAGTTCATTAACATGGTATTGATTGACCAAAATGTTAGAAAATGCAAGTTCTTAACCACATCCTGTAACTACTTTATTGATATCTCAATTTTAGTGTAACACAACTGGCTGCTATAAACCTTACAACGGTTATAGGTTACTATTCAGCTGTCTCATGTCTATTTTCATTGTTATATTTAACAGCTTATAATATTCAAGTGTTATTTTCATTGAACTTCATGAATTTTAGGATAGTCCAAACGGGCTTATAACTCTAATAAGCCATATGTTAATGATTGAGGAGCAGAACAATTTTAGGAGGGGTCTGCAGAGAAATTTTCGATACCTTAGTGAGGAATAACTAATCTTTGTGTCCTACCTAGTAAGGTATGTGGTAGTCCAAGCTGACTTTTTCCTGTCTGTTCTAAGCTTTCCTTATTGGTCTCTGTTTGATCTAATTTTGAGGGCTCTTGAGCAACCCTGATGATCATTATAGGAGATGGTGGGGATCCAAAGTTGGAACTACGTAAGGACCAGAGAAAGCTCCTCTCCTGGGACCCCAAGGAGGTTTACCACTCTTCTGTTTCTGAGGACTGCTCAGAGCTCCTGCCTGTTGTTCCGATGACATTAGATCCTGTGAGGAGGCATCTGGGCTTCTTCCATCCCATGTGGGAGATCTGAAAGGGAATGGTTAACCTCTGAGTTCTTGGCATACAAGGGCACTCCAATTCCCTGTGATCTCCTTGGCAGTTGGGATATAGTCTTTGGTGCCCATACTGATAGTCCTTGGTGAGGTACCGGGAGTCTCTGGGGTTAGGGTACAAGCCTCCTCCTGTTCACTTGTTCCACTCTGGGGTCTTCCCCTGCTCTGTGCATATGACCTCCTGTTATATAGGTTTTGAAAATTTGCATTTGTTGTTAAGAATTTTTTTAAGGTATTTTCCTTCTCATTTCGTGTATGTGTTTTTTTAAAAAATATTTAAAATGTTTTATTTGAAGGTTATATTTACAGAGAGTAGAGTAGGAGAGACAGAAAGATCTCCTGTCTGCTGGTTCACTCCCCAGCTGGCCACAGTGGCCTGAGCTGAGATGATCCAAAGCCAGGGCTTCTTCCACGTCTCCTTATGCGAGTGCAGGATCCCAAGACTTTGTGCCATTCTCCGCTGCTTTCTCAGGCTACAGGAAGGGAACTGGATAGGAAGTGGAGCAGCTGGGACACAAACCGGTGCCCGTATGGGATCATGGTGTGTGCAAAGTGAAGATTTAGCCACTGGGCCACTGCATCGGGCTGTGTGTGTGTGTGTGTTTATTTTAAAGTTAGATTTTTACAGAGAGAATGAAGGAGAGACAGAGAGATGGTCTTCCACCTGATGGCTTACTCCCTGGATGACCTCAGCAATATGCACTCAGCCAGTTTGAAGTCACAGGCAAGGAGCTTTTTCCATATTTTTTTTATGTGCAGGGAGCCCAAAGACTTGGGTCATCCTCTGCTGCTTTGCCATGCCCTCACCAGAGGGCTGGAGCAGCTGGGACAAAAGTCAGAACCCATATGGGATGTTGGTGTCACAGGTCAGAGGATTAGCTTGCTGTGTTTTTGCGCAGGCCCCATTTTGTGGTTTTGCCTGACCCCTTTCATGACCTAAATATTAAGAAAATACATTTTAATTTGTATTCAAAGTGTTGCTGATGACTAGGCATTAATGTACACAGGGAAGGTTGTCTTTCAATCTCTGCACAGAGCAAACACTGGTTTGTTGTAAGCCCCACTCTTTTCCTTTGCCTAACATTAAACTAAATCAAGAGAAAAATGATTCTGGTGCTTAACATCTCTAGTACATTCATTATCCAATAGTAGTAGTTTTTATGTTTAATGACTTACGGTTTATAAAATGCTACTCAGTAGTGAAGAGAACTTTTTGTATACAAAATTGTTTTCCTGAGCATTTTTAATTAATATTTCCTGTTTTTCCTAATTTCTGGCACTTGATGGTGTTTGTGCAGTAAACAAAATGGATTTGGTAAAATAGAGTCATTTGTAGCCATTTGTTCCTAATAGAACCTATAAAAGTTCTTTCAAGAATTCTGTTACAGGCTCAGCACTACAGCTGAAGTCCTCATCCTACATGTGCCAGGATCCCATGTGGGTACTGGTTCATGTACTGGCTGCTCCACTTCCCATCCAGCTCCATGTTTGTTGCTTGGGAAAGCAGTAGAGGATGACCTTGGGACCCTGAACCTGCTGGGAGATCGGGTAGAAGCTCCTGACTTCTGGCTTTGGATTGGCGTAGCTCTGGCAGTGGTGGCCACTTGGGGAGTGAATCAGCAGATGGAAGATCTTTCTGTCTCTCCTCCTCTCTGTATGTCTGCCTTTTCCAATACAAAAAAATTCTGTTACTTTAAGCCGTCTCTTCCTGAAATGCTGTGACTGTCACCAGTGGAAACTCTGATATCTGGAGGAATGCACTGAATTTCAGTTTATAATTACAATTCTTGTTTAGCAATTGTTTTAATAAAATATTTATTTATTTGTTTGAAAAGCACTAAAATTAGGAGGAGAGGTAGAGATCTTTCAACAGCTGGTTTACTCCCCAAAGAGCTGTGGTATTGAGAAATGGGCCAGATTAAAGCCAGGAGCCTGGGACTCCAGCTGAGTCTCCGCAGGGGCGTAAGTACACAGGCTGTCTTCCATAGCTTTCCACGGCACATTAGCAGGGGGCTGGACTGGAAACAGAACCGTCAGGAATTGAACCAGTGCTCATAGGGGATGCTGTGGTGCCTGAGTTAATTGACGCCTGCAGCTCCAGCATCCTGTACGAGCACTGGTTCAACTTCTGGCTGTTCTGTTCACAATCCAGCCTGACTTGAGAGTAGGGTTTTAATTCTGGAAATCTGAAGTTGGTACTATTTGGAGGTGAAAGTGGCAGCCCAGGTGGTAATGAAAACAATGTTATATACTCTTGTTCTTAGTCTCTAGTCTGGAATTGACTTTTCTCACTGAAGTGGGAAAGAAAGCAGTTAAGCAAGGTGAGAGATTCTCCTCTCTCCATCCTGCCACTGCTTCCTCAGGATGAGTCATAGCAATCTACTTTTTATGAGTGTCTAATAGGAACAGTAGCTTTACTTCTTGAATATGAGGAGGTGGCATGGTGGTGCAGTGTGATAAGTTTCTGCCTGAGATGCCAGCATTTCCAGTGGATACCAGTTCAGATTCAAGCTGTTCCACTTCTGATCAGGTTCCTGCTAATAGGCTGGGCAAAGCAGTGAAAGATGGCGTAAGTGCTTTGACACCTGCCACCTATGTTAGAGACCTGGATGAAGCTGCTGGCTCCTGGCTTTTGCCTGACCCATCTCGGGACATTGTGAACTTCCCGTGAGTGAACCAGAAGATACAAGATCTCTCTCTGTAACTCTTTCAAATGAAATCAGTTAACTCTTTCAAATAAGATTAACAATTTTTTTATTTCTTTTTAAAAGACTTATTTATTTTAATTAGAAAGACAGATATACAGAGAGGATCTTCTGTCTGATGGTTCACTCCCTAAGCGGCCACAATGGCCAGAGCTGAGCCAGTCCGAAGCCAGGAGCCATGAGCTTCTTCCGGGTCTGCCACGTGGGTACAGGGTCCCAAGGCTTTGGGCCATCCTCTTCTGCTTTTCCAGGCCATAAGCAGGGAGATAGATGGGAAGTGAGGCCACCGGGATTAGAACCAGCGCCCATATGGGATCCCGGGGCGTTCAAGGCAATGACTTCAGACACAAGGCCATCACACTAGGCCCTTTATTTCTTTAGAGATTTATTAATTTTTACTGAAAAGACAGTTTCAGAGAGAAGTACGGGCAGAGGGAAAGATCTTTCATGTGCTGGTTCACTCCCCAAATGGCCACGATGGCCAGAGCTGAGCCAATCCAAAGCCAGGAGCTTCTTCTGGGTCTCCTGTGTGAGTACAGAATTCCAAAGACTTTGGCCATCCTCTGCTGCTATTCTTGGCCATATTCAAGGAGTTGAATGGAAAATGAAGCAGCGGGGACATAAAGCAGTGCCCATATGGGATCCTTGTGCTTGGAAGGGGAGGATTAACCAATTAAGTCATCATGCTGGACCCCAAATTTTAATTGTTAAAAAAATCAGACTCTGAAAGAAGGATATAGAAGGCACCCTAGGTTTTAACAATGAAGGTTGGCTTTAAATTCAGCTTTAACGATTCTAAGAGAGGACCACTAGGCTGTGGGATCCATCTGATACCTGATACTGGTTATCTGTGTCACCTTCACAATTCAGGAAAGAATAGAATAGGATGGACCTCCTTGGCTAGGCTGGCCTGGCTGTGATGTACCCTCTGCGTAGGGCAGGCAAATATCTGAACACACAAGTGCTTTAGAGTTGGTCGCAGAGAGGCCTCTGTGGTGACTTCCAGTTATAGCGATTTGTCCAGGCATTGCTGCATTCCATTCACAGTGACACAGCCATTTTATTCTAAAGTAAAACATCCAAAGACTTTTATATTAGTCAATTCAAAGAGGCACATAATGTAAGATTTGGAGTAGATCTCTTTCCTTTTTGACTAGTAATGACTTGCTGGGTTTCCCAAATGTATTAAAAAACATTGATTTTTCTTTTGTATTGCAAGTGAATTATAGTGTAATTCTTTAAAAAAAACCAAGAAACCCATCCTTTATGTATTTGAAAAGGAAAGTTATGGAGAGAGAGAAATAAAAGCTTCCATATATTGGCTCCCCAAATGAAACAAGGACTGGAGTTAGGCCAGGCCAAAGCAGCAAGCCAGCCTTCATTTGGGTCTCCTATGTGGTGGTCAGGAGCCAAGTACTAAGCCAGGTTTTGCTGTTGTCCAAGGTGCATTAGCTTGGAGCTGTATAGGAAATGGAGCATCCGAGACTGGAACCTGGTGCACATGGGGGATGCTGATAACCTTGCATACAGTTGCTTTAGGTACATTTTGACAGGAGTGCCTTTCCATTTGAATAGATGTAATGAAAGCCAGTTTTTTCAACAGTTTTAGACATCTGAAGACTGTCATGATTCTGACCCTGAATGCCTCAAATCCTTGTTTGTCCATCACCACTCTAGACTCCCGTACCAGGCACGTTGTACTATTACCACTTTGAGCTGGCTAGTCAGGACCCTTCTCCTCCTCCTCCTCTTCCAAGTATTTTGTTTCATTGATGTAACTTATAATCTTGCCTGGGACAAAGGCTGCATGAAAATGAACATAGCAGTGGTGATAGGAATAGCAAGGTGTCAGCAAGTGCTGTATGTCCATGTGTGCCAGTCCTGGAGCCCTGGTCCTTACAACAACTCTGACTTAGTAATGGGTGAGAAAATGGACTACTTAAGACCTCTGTTCAAATCGAAAAGACCCTGAAACTTTTGTTCCAACTACTGCCAAAACTCTAGCAGTTTAATTGTGCTTCATGGTTTGAACCCAGTCATAGCCTGTGCTTTGCTCCTTGTAATTGTCATCCCATGAGAAAGTCTTCAAAAAGCTTGTGAAAGTATATATTATGAAAAATCTGCATGTATTTAAGGTTTTTTTTATTAAAATTACATTTTAATTCTATTTTCTATGAACTTTCTGACTATCCTTGTATATTTTCTAACCGGATTTCCTTGTATGCCTCTGTATTTTTAATGTATTAGTTCTATTCCTCTTAATACCAAATAATTTTATGGCTGAAATATTATGGAGCCAATTTGCTTGCATTTGAATCTTAGTTCAGTTGTATATGATGGCTATATTTCTTAGAGATTTTAACATTTTCTGTTTTAGTTCTCATCTGTTCAACAAATAAAGCCTACTTCACTGTTAGATGCTTTCATATTTAACATACTGAATATGACACAATACTCCTTACATATTAGCTGTTATTTTTAATAGTACACAGACTATGGTACTATTAGGTGGAATGATTTGAGATATGATAGAGTTGAATTTGACATTAGCCATTATTTTTTGTTCTCTTCTGCCCAAGTGTCTGAAATAATATACAAGACTCATCTGGAACCTCCTCATGGAACCTAAGAGGTGTCAACACTGACACATGTTTCTAAGTTTAACTAAACAAGTCATCTGTTTTTACTTATTTGAAAGGCGGAGAGGGAATAAGAGGAGGGAGGAAGACAACAATAGAATGATAAAAATCTTCTGTCCACTGCTGTGTGTTTCAACAACAATGGAGGCAGGCCTATAGCAACTAGGGTTGGAGCAGGCCAAAGTCAAGGGTCTGGAACTTCGTGTGAGTCTGCACTGTGGGTGAGAGGAGCTCCGATGCTTGAGCGATCCCCTGCTGCACCCCAGCGTACACGTGAGTAGGAAGCTAGAACTGGAAGCAGAGTCAGAAGTCCAACATAGCGCTCTGTGTGCGCTGGTGGCATTCCAAGGCTTCTCAGAATACCTACCCCTGTAAAGGGTGTAAGATTTGTGCCCAAAATTTGGGGTGCTGAGCTCTTTTAATATGCAAATGTAAGTCACTAGGCCAAGAGTATGTATCCATGGATCCCAGTGTTTCTCATAATGTTGTGTGGGGTTTTGTTTGTTTTTATATTTTATTGTACTGGTTTTAAAAGATTATTTATTTGAAAGGTGGAGCTAGAGCAAGAGAGAACCAGAAAGACAGAGGCAGAGAGGGGGAGAGAGAAAGAATAAAGAGAGGGAGGAATGAAGGCAGAAGGGGAGAGAAATCTTCCAACTACTGTTTTTCTTCCCTTGTTGGTGCAGTGGGTAGAGGTGGATCAGGCTGAGGCCTGGAGTCTAGCACTCTGCCTGGTTCTCCCATGTGAATGGTAGGAGGTGAAGTATTTGGACCATCTACTGCCTCCCCAGGTGAATTGAAAGCCTCTTCTCGTTTTTTGAAAAATATTTTTCTGTTTAGTGTTCTTGGCAATAGACCCTGATGCACACCTTTAGAGATCATCACATTAAAACCTGATGGGGTGATATTTGGCAGTTCAACATGACCAGTCAGGTTCTGTACATAGGTTATAGAAGACATACTTTGAAGGAGTTGGTAGGAGGGAACCAAAGGCAGGGGAACGTTTCCTATTTCATAGGACCATGTTGGTGAGACTGGTCAATGGTTGAGACATAGAATTGCCTCTGTCTTTGTTAGGGGTAGTGTAGTGACCACTACTGACATGGTTTATTTAGGGAGTTGAAATACTGTGGCTGTTTGTTGAGGCAGTTTCCAAGGAGGGTGTGCCTTGTGGATTGCTTTTTGTGTTAGCATGCCTTTCCCCCTTCAGCCAGTGGTGAATTATGCATATGGCTACATGTAGAAGCAATGTAAATTGTCAGTCACCTGAGTTCTAGCTGGTATTTCCTTGATGTAGTTGAGATGGGACACTTTTGTTTATATGAAAGGAAAAGGGGGTGAGTGTTTGGCTTGGAGTTAAGAGGCTTGGGTCACACACCGAAGTTCCTGGGTTCTGTGTCTTGTACTGGGTCTTGACACTAGCTTTCTGCTAATGCAGACCCGGAAATGGCAATGGTGGCTCAGGAGGACCCTGTCACCCACGTTGGAGACCTGGATTGGGCTCCTGGCTCCTGGCTTTAGGCTTAGCCCAGTCCTGGCTGGTGAGGGCAATTGAGCAAGAGGAAACATTTGCTTTCTCTCTCAATAAATGCAGATTTTTACAAGAAAGAAAAATCAGGTATGTAAAAGTAATAAAAGCCTTCATTGTCAAATTGTAATGTTATTAAGTAAGATACATTATAAACATGTGTAGTTTAGCATGACTGTGTTATACAGATTATATATTGTATAGTTGATAGCTGGCCAGTAATTCTTAAGATTTTATTCAAATGCAAAGTTTTATTTTTATAACATATTTCTGTTTTTGTAAATATGGCCCTCTGAATAGCAGGAAGAAAATTCAGACATTTATTTAGTAGCATTTCACAATTTCTAATAACGTCAATTTACACATGAACATAGTGGGTAGATTGTATTTTCTGCAATATGCATAATTTATGAAAAATCTTGTCAGAAACATATTGGTTTTTGGCTTTAGTTTCATTACTTTGAAACTTCGAAAAACATTTGGAATTAGTGTAACACTTTTTTTCTCCCTAGTGTCATTCTATTTCTGTATCTGTAGTTACAAGTTTCTGGGTTTGAAAGATGTTCAGTTTACATCATGAAGTGGAGCTGGCCTTGTTTCTAAATGTGCTGGCTTTGGCCCAAGGCTTGCTTTGTACTAGTGCGTCCACGCCTATCTTACAATTCAGATTTTGCCTGCTTTATTTTGATTGCCAATCTGTTATCCTCATGCTTTGCTACCATTTTGGAGTCTGCTAGTAAGAAGTGATCTCAGTATTATTGAGAAATCTTTTTTCCCCCCTTTTGGTTTAACATCTGTTCTGAGTAGCTCAGCTCTACTGCAGCCAGGCAGTCACTTTGTGCTAAGTGTTATTTGACCTTCAGAAATGCGTGGATCCAGCCAGGATCAGGTCAGACTGGATCCTCTCCAGGTGGAGACACCTGGCCAACTTCTCTGGCTGGTGTTAGACTTCAAACACTCCCGAAGGTCGGCTGATGATTTCACGGAAGGCCGCACTGTCCTGTCGCTTGTCTGTGGTCTGTGTCTGCATTGACAGTACCGGGAATGGCATGTCAGTGCTGAAGGCTTTCCTCTGGACTGGCGTACCTCATGCAGCTTCTTTACTCCCCTGCTCTCTTTCCCCTCCCTCCTTACTTGTTTTCTCCTTTAGTCGCTCCTCCTTCTCCTCCTCTTGTCTTTTCTCATTTCATCCTTTCCTGGGCTCCGTGCTGCATGGATTCATCCTCTTGCTAATGTGCTCATGAAGGCCTTTCTAGCAAAGCGGGTAGAAAAGATGGTTAGGTGGCACAGTCATCTGTATATAGTGGGATTGCAAGAAATGAGTGTGTAAATGGACATTTACCACAAATTGTTGTTTGCTATAAACTGTTTTCAATGGGTAGATATGACAGGGCTTGTTTGCATTTACACATTGATACCAGTGAAGGCCCAGAAGAAAATTCTCTAAGATGAGACTATTACCACCTTTACTCGTCAGAGTGAAACAGCATATTGTGAGGGGCTAGCATCGTGGTGCGGTGAGTTATGCTGCCACTTACAATGCTGGCATCTCATTATCATAGCGCTGGTTTGAATCCTGGCTGCTCTGCTTCCCATCTAGCATCCTGCTAAAAGATCTGGGAAGGCAGCAGTAGTTGATTCAATATTGGGGCTTATGCCACCCACTTGGGAGACTGGATGAAGTTCTGGCTCACTTGACTCAGACCTGATTGTGTCCCACCTAGTAAGGTATAAGTGAATCCACGCTGACCGTTTCCTGTCTGATTTTCAGCTTTCCTTGTTGTTCTCTGTCTATCTATTGTAGATTTTTGTTTGTTTGTTTGTTTGTTTGTTTGTTTTGAGGGGTTTCAGAGCGACTCTGATGGTCATTGCCAGAGAGGATGGGGACCCAAAGTTGGAACCAAGCTAGGACCAGAGATAGCTCCCCTCCCTAGTCCCGAAGGAAGTTTACTGTTCTGTTTCTGCAGACTGCTCAGGGCTCTTGGCTGTTGTTCTGATGCCCTTGGATCCTGCGATGAAGGATCCAGACTTCTTCCATCCCATGTGGTACATCCAAGCGGGAGTGGATGACCTCAGAGTTCTTGGTCTCCGAAGGCACTCCAATTCCCCGTGGGTCTCCTTGGCAGTTGGGATGTAGTCCTTGGTGTTCATACTGATAGTCCATGGTGAGGATCCAGGAGTCTTCAGGGTTGGGGTACAAGCCTCCTCCTGTCCCCCTGCTCCACTCTGGGGTCCTCCCCTGCTCTGTGTATATGACCTCCTGTTAAGAGGTTGTCAAGATTGCTCTTGATCCCCCCTGTATGTCTTTGTAGTTTAACTATTGTCTAATACTGATTCGAATCTGTTGTCTATGAGTTACCAGTTATGATCCTCATAGGTTATACTTCACGTCTTCCTCACACATTCTAGGGAGATGGAAGATTTCTCTGCTCTCCTGCCGCATTACAGAATAACATAGGGTATTAAAAGTGTATTAGGTTTTACATTTGTTTGATGTAGATCATAAACAGTCTGACATTGATTGTTGGCTCATTGGTTACTTCACAATATCTTATTGCATGTGAGATAGGCTGTTTGAGGTTGAGATAATATTACATTTTACAGGTACTATTTTTCATATTGACATCATTTCAGCTTAAATTAAGGCAAACATGTGGTATCTAACCTTTTGGGATTGGCTCATTTCCCTTAGCATTATGGTTTCCAGTTGGGCCCATTTGGCTACAAAGAGCTGCTTTTTGTTTTTTGTTTTTTGTTTTTTAATAGCTGAGTAGTATTCCATGGAGTAGATGAACCATAGCTTTCTTATCCAGTCTTCTGCTGATGGGCATTTTGGTTGCGTCCATGTTTTTGCAATTACTGATTGTGCTGCTATGAACATAGGGGTGCATGTTGGTTTCTCGTGTAACAGGTGTTTTGGATATAGTCCTAGGAGTGCTATTGCTGAATCATATGGTATGCAGATTTTGAGTTGTTTGAGTGTTCTCCATACTGATTTCCATAGAGGCTGTACCAACCTACAGCCCCACCAGCAATGGAGTAGGGTTCCCTTTTCCCACATCCTTGCCAGCAAGTGTTGTTGGTGTTTTTTTTGTATGTGGGCTAATCTTACTGGCGTTAGGTGGTACCTCATTCATGTGTCAATTTGGATTTCCCTTATGGCCAGGGAACTTGAGAATTTTTTCATGTGTTTGTTTGCCATTTGGATTTGTTGGTTTGTGAAATGTCTGCCCATTTCTCATGCCCAGTTCATGAGTGGCTTGTTTGTTTTGACATTTTGGTTGTTTTGTAGCTCTTTGTATATTCTGGAGTTTAGCCCTCTATCACCTACGTAATATGCAAAGATCTTCTCCCATTCTGTGGGGTGCTTTTTTACTTTGTTGATTGTTTCCCTTGCTGTACAGAAGCTTCTTAGTTTGAAGTCCCACTTGTTTATTTTGGTTTTGATTGCTATTGCTTTAGGTGTCCTTTTTAGGAAGTCAGGACCTACCGGTAGATCTTGCAGGGTATTTCCAACATTTTCTTCCAAAAGTTTGAAGGTTTCTGGATGTAGGTTTAGGTCTTTAATCCATTTAGATTTGATCTTAGAGTATGGTGAGAGATGTGGGTCATCTTTTTGTTTCTGCAGGCTATTACCCAGTTGTCCCAACAGCATTTATTGAAGAGACCTTCCCATTTGCCTGGATTGTCATTTGTCTTTTTGTCAAAGATTATTTGGCTGTATCTGTGTGGGTTCCCTTCTGGTCCACTGATCCATTGATCCTCCTCTCCATCTTTGTGCCAGTACCAGGCTGTTTTGATAACCACTGCCCTATAATATGTCCAGAGGTCCGGAACTGTGATTCCCCCTGTTAACTTCCTATTCTTCAGGATGGTTCTAGCTATTCATGGTTTTTTGTGTTTCCAGATGAACCTTTGTATCATTGTTTCCAGTTCTATTAAGAATGTTTTGGGCAATTTGATTGGGATTGCATTGAATGTATATATTGCTTTTGGTAGTATAGACATTTTAATGATATTGATTTTACCTATCCAGGAGCGTGAGCTGTTACTCCATCTTTTGAGGTCTTGTTCAATTTCTTTTTAAAGTATTTTGTAGTTTCTTCAAAAAGGTCTCCTACATTTTTGGTTAGATTTATTCCTAGATACTTCATCCTTTTCTCTGTTATTTTGAATGGTATCTTGCTGGTTAGATCTTTTTCCATCTTGGGGCTGTTTGCATACACTATGGCTGTTGATTTTTGTTCATTAATTTTGTGCCGTGCCACTCTACCAAACTTTCGTACAAGTTCTAGCAGTCTCTGTATTGACTGGCTTGGTTCTTCTATACAAAGGATCATGTCATCTGCATATAGTGAAATCTTGACTTCTTCATTTCCCATTTGAATTCCCTTGATTTCTTTTTCTTGTCTTATGGCCTCAGCACGTACCTCTAGCACTAAGTTGAATAGCAGTGGAAATAGCGGACATCCTTGTCTTGTTCCAGATCTCAGTGGGAAGGGGTCCAGTTTTTCTCCATTCAGTATGATGCTGGCGTTGGGTTTTTCATACACTGCTTTGATTATGTTGTGGATTGTTCCTTCTATGCCTACCTTGGTTAGGGTTTTTAGCATGAAGTGGTGTTGGATTTTGTCGAAAGCTTTTTCTATGTCTATTGATACTATTATGTGATTTTTGATTTTCAGTTTTTGGATGTGATGTATCACATTTATGGATTTCCGAACCATCCCTGCATTCCAGGGATGAATCCTACTTGATCCAGATGAATGATCTGTCTGATGTTTTTTTTGAATTCTATTGGCTAGGATATTGTTGAGAATCTTAGCATCATTGTTCATCAGAGCGATAGGTCTGTAGTTTTCCTTCTCTGTTAGTTCTCGGTCTGGTTTTGGGATTAAGGTGATGTTGGCTTCATAGAATGAGTTTGGAAGGGTTGCTTCCTTTTCTATTGTTTTGAAGAGTTTGTAGAGGATTGGGGTTAGTTCTGTTCAGAATGTTTTGTAGAATTCTGTAGTGAAACCGTCTGGTCCTGGGCTTTTCTTTGTTGGGAGATCTTTAATCACTGATTCAATCTCAGGTCTTTTGTTGCCTCTGGGCTAAATTTTGGTAGGTGGTGGGAGTTTAAGAACTTTTCCATTTCTTGGTGGTCTTCTGATTGTTGGAGTACAGTTCTTTGTAGTGATTTCTAATTATTTGCTTAATGGTTGCAGTGTCTGTTGTTATTGTTGCCTTTTTCATCTTTGATGCTATTAATTCTCGCTTTCTCTTGTTTTTTTCTTTATCAGTTGGGCCAGTGGGGTGTCTGTTTTGTTTATCTTCTCAAAAAACCAGCTTTTTGATTCGTTGATTTTTTTTGTATAGTTTTTCTGATTTCTATATGGTTTATTTCCTCACCTGTTTTGATGATTTCTTGTTTCCTATTGTGTATGGGGCCCTTTGCTGCTGCTTTTTCAATTCCTGGAGGTGTGTGCTTAATTCCTGTAGTTGGCGCCTTTCTTGGGCCTTGACATGAGCTCCAATTGCAATGAGCTTACCCCATAGCACTGGTTTGGTGGTGTCCCACATGTTTTGGAATGTTGTGTCAGAGTTTTCATTGGTTTCCAAAAATTTTTTGATCTTGTCTTCAATTTCTTCTCTGATCCATTGTTCATTTAATAGCAGATTGTTTATCCTCCAAGAGTTTCTATATTTCCTGGGGCATTTTGAATTGTTGATTTCCAGTTTCATTCCATGGTGGTCTGAGAAGGTACATGGTATGATTCCAATCTTTTTGAAGTTACTTATATTTGCTTTGTGTCCTATCATGTGGTCGATCCTGGAGAAGGTGCCATGCACTGCTGAAAAAAATGTATAATCTGTGGCCTTAGGATAAAAAGTTCTATAAATGTCAACCAAGTCTAGTTGTTCTATTGTTTATGTGAGCTCTGTTGTTTCTTTGTTGAGTTTTTGTTTCCTTGACCTGTCTATTAGTGTTAATGTGGTGTTGAGGTCACCCACAATTATTTTATGTGTATCTGTGTCTCCCCTTACGTCCATCAGCAATTGCTTCACGTAGCTAAGCGTGTTTGAATTTGGTGCGTAGATGTTTATGATGTTAATTACTTCCTGATGGATCATTCCTTTCACCAATATAAAATGTGCTTCCCTGTCCTTTTTGATGTTTGTCACATTGAAGTCCGTATCATCTGAAATTAGGACAACTACCCCAGCCTTTTTTTCTCGTCCATTGGTATGAAACATCTTTTTTCCATCCCTTCACTTTCCGTTTCTTAGCCTCTTTTCTGGTAAGATGTGTTTCTTGTAGGCAACAGATAATTGGGTCCTGTTTGATAATCCGTTCCGTTAATCTATGTCTTTTGATTGGTGAGTTTAGGCCGTTTGTGTTAAGAGTTAATATTGAGAGGTTGCAATTTTGCCCTGCCATGTGTGTGTGTGTTTTTGTAGGTGTTCTTATGTGTTTAATTGCCCCTCCTTGTGTGAACTTTAGTGGGGAGACCTTCCTGTTTGCCATCTTTGCTTATGGTTTGCCTCCTTTTTTTTCTGGATTTAGTGCATTTCTAAGGAGATTTTGTAGAGCTGGTTTTGTGCTAGCATATTCTTCTAATTTCTCTTTGCTATGAAAGTATCTGATTTTGTTCTCAAATACAAATGAGATCTTTGCTGGATGCATTATTCTTGGTTGACAGTTGTTTTGTTTCAGGACTTAGAAGATCTTTGTCCATTCTCTCCTTGCTTGCAGGGTCCCTTCAGAGAAGTTAGCAGTGATTCCAATTGGTTTTCCCCTATATGTGATCTTTTGTCTGATTTGTACTTGTCTCAGGATTCTTTCTTTGTAGTCCTTGGAGTGGAACTTGAGCACCACATGTCTGGGTGAGGATCTCTTTGGATCATATCTGTTGGGAGTTCTCTGTCCATCCTGGATTTGGGCTGGGTTCATGTTCCAAGTGTTTTGGAAGTTTTCCTGTACAATTTCGTCGAGCCCCATTTTTATTCCTGACTCTCTTTCTGCTCCTTCAGGGAGGCCTATAATCCTGATATTTGATTTTCTGAGGTTGTCTTTCATTTCCTTTATGATCTTGTTGGCTTTGTTCAGACTTGTCTCCAGCTGTTTAATGAGCTGACTACCTTCATTCTGCATGTCTTCAGTTTCAGAGATCCTCTCTTGTGCTGTATTTATTCTTTTGGTTAGAATCTCAACTTTGTGCTCTAAGTCAAGGATTTTGCTTTTGACTTGTTGTATTTCTGTGACTATGTGGTTCTTTAAAGTCTTCCCAGTTCTCATCGTCTCTGACGAATTTTATCATTATTTTTAAAAATTCCTTGTCTGGTAGAGCTCTCATGTCTTCATCTCGCATTTCCGAAATAGATATTGGCTTTTGGTCTTTTTTTGATGGGGTGCTGGCTCTCTCGTCTGGATCATTACTTTTTCTGATACCTCTTCCCATTGCATTATTGTTTCTTGCTGATTTGGGGGATTTATTCTCTGATTTTTTTATCCGCAGTATCTGGCCTCAGTGTAGTAGTCTGGAGTAGGTGTGAGTCTGCTACTGCTTTTTGGTTTGCATATAGAAGAGAATTTCTCTGAGTTCTATTGGGGATGTTTGGTGGGGGGGGTAGGGTAATTTTGTTAACCCCTGGGTGTATATAACCCTCTGTAGCTGGGTTTCTCTAAGGTCTGTTGGCTATGGCATCGTCTTGTGTGTGTCTTCAGGGGTAGGGCATAGCAGTAGCACTTTGTAGCTTCAGGACTCCATGTCTCTGGTCTGAGCGGATCTGGGAGACCCTCAGCGTCCCTCAGGCCTGTGTGGGAGTATGCGTCAGGCCGCAGGGGTCTAGCTGTGGGTGTCGGGACCACGGCCCGTTAAGGCCTCCGCCCCCCCCCCCACTACTGTGTTTTTCTACAGCCTCTGCTGGGCATTCTTTTCCCTGGCGCCCCCACCGTTGTGATAGATTAAGGCGCACTCTGCCCGTCCCATATGCTCACTGGGTCCCTGGGTGCCTGCACATTGCTGATGCTAGCGCAGTTGCAATTTCAGGGCATGCTCTGCCCAGCCCCTGTGATTGCCAGGGCCCTGGGTACCCACATGTTGTGTTTGCTGGTGCTGCCAAGGGGTTTCCTGGCATGGTCCGCCTGTCCCCGATGCTGATGGAGACTTCAGGTGCCAGTACTACTTAGGAGCCTGCAGGTGTGGAACAGTGCAGCCCTGTCCTGACGCAAAACCCAGGCACTGGTGTGCTGAGGGGTCTCCAGGCACTATCCTGCAGAGAGCATGTGTTAGCTCATGCCACCAGTGCTGCGCCGCCTTGGAGCCTGCACTTGTGGAGCAGCGTGGTCCTGTCCTGGCACAAAACCCAGGCGCCGGTGCACAGAGGGGTCTCCAAGTGCTATCCTGCAGAGATCGTGGGCTAGTGCACGCCACCTGCGCCGCATCGCCTCAGAGCCTGCAGGCGTGGAGTAGCGGGGTGCGGGAGTATTCAAGGCACCTTTTGTGTGCCCCCAGTGCACAGGACCGCAGGGTGCCACCTCTGAGGCCCAGCGGATTCAAGGCACACTCTCAGTGCGTCCCCAATGCACACACGACTGCAGGGCTAGAATTCAAGGTGCTCTCCATGCGTCCCCTGTGCGTACGGAGGTTTCAAGGTGCTCTGTCTGTGTGTCCCCAGCACACAGGACTGCTGTGTGCTACCTCCAAGGCACAGTTTCGGCAGTTTCAAGGCACTTGCCCTGTGGCCTCAATCGCTGGAAACTCCGCAGGGAGGGGTGGCGAGAGGAACACCAAGGAGGCTCGCGCTTTGTGCGTTCCCCTAGGGGTGTGAGCTCCTGGAGCTGTTCACCCACCGCTGCTCATGCCCGGCTTACCTGCACCGCAGGCTCTCCGGCAGTCTGCCTCTGCCACTGGTGAGGACCCTCGCCAGTGACGATCCTTCCAACCTTCCATATCCTTTGGGTCAGCTGCCTGGAAATGTGACTCACCAAGTCTGGAGTGGGTCGCTGACTTTCCTGCCTTTTTTTTGTTGTTGTTGTTGTTTTCTGGTTGCCCTTCCGAGTTGTGTGGATCTTTTTGTCTCCACACTGTCCAGGGAACTTCATGCATCTCTCTCTGCAGTTCTTTGCTGCTCCAATTACACCTTTGTTGTGTTCTATCCCTCTCTTGCTGCAATCTCCCTCACATCCATCCTCCTATGTCGGCCATCTTGGCTTCCGAAAATATCTTCTTAAATGTACTAGATCTGTATTGTGCAAACAATACAAACTTTCTTACCTAGACTTTAAAATATCCAATACATTATAGGTGTCTATATTTTCTCTGCTATGCAGAACATCAGAAGTTCTTTGTCTTATGTGACTATAGCTTGCTGTCAACACCCCTGCTGACCCCCTCACCCCGCACACATACTTAGCTTCTGATAGCCACTATTCTGCTCTGAGAGACCCACTTCTTAGATTCTACATTTGAACCACAGCATGTGATCACTGAACAGATGACTTCAGTCCCACCCATGTTATTGCACGTAACAGCAGTTCCCTTTTAAGACTGTTCTTTTGCAGAATATTTATACCACATTTTCCTTCTCTATTCATCTGTTAATGAACCTGTAGGTTGTTTCATATTCTTCAATCCCAGCTTTGTTCGTATCAACAGACAATTGTCCTTATGGTTGATCCAAGGGTAAGGACAGTTTGCATATCGAACAGGTGCTATAACTTCAGCCACAATATACTAAATAACTTATTTAGGTAATCCTTGGATGTGGAGCAGTGTTTGTAGCTGATGTCTGTGGTTGCTTCAGTTAGATTGGAAGCATTAGGAGGGACACCACTGGAGTACACAGATTCAAAGTAGTATGTATGGGGCCCTTGAAGTCCAACACACAGGTGACTTAAGCAGGGAGCAGTGCTTCCACATCTAGGCTGGATGTGACATGACTATTCCCACTTCTGTTTATTTTGTTCTGTTATTTTCAGTTCAAAATGATCTGTACCCCTATCTGTATTTATCTATATATTGGGTAAGAAATCTATTGTATTTTTTTTATATATTTTTTTAAATTATTTATTATTTAACTTCAGTAATTACATTGTATTATGTGACACAGTTACATAGATACTTGGGTTCTCCCCACCCCTCCCCAAACCCTCCCACCATGGTGGATTCCTCCACCTTATTGCATAACCACAGCTCAAGTTCAGTTGAGATTTCCCCATTGCAAGCGTATACCAAACATAGAGTCCAGCATCTTATTGTCCCGTCAAGTTCAGTCACATCTATTGTCTGCCAATCGTTAGTACCATTAATATCATTCTTCACGGAATTCTGAGTATTGTATATGGCTGAAAATTTTTCTTTAACGGTTGATTGGCACAAGTTGGATGTGAAAATCAAGTTGTCTTCTAAAATTTCATGTTGGGGTTATAGTGGGAGCACTTGATGAAGTTTTTCTGCAGTGAGGTTAACATTGATGTAAGCTGGTTTATACCTATTTATTTTTTAATAAGGTTGCAACCCAGTTTTATATGAAGCTTTATCATCTTTTCCATAAATTTCACATTGCAGCTAAAATGAATATTTTGTTATTTTGTTCTTATTAGACTTTTTTCCCATTCAACCTTCCAAGTTAGTTCCAGTAAGAATTCCTGGAGAGCTGCATTTAACCAAGCAGAAATGGTGCCCAAGTACCATATCTGAGTGCCTCTGTTTGCTTCCCGTTTCTGACTCCAGACTCTAGCTCCTGCTTATGTAAACTCTGGGAGACAAGTGTCTTCAACATTGAGTTTCTTTCCTTGGTAGGGGAGACCATGATCAAATTCTCAGCTCCTGGCGTAGGTCCTAACCTGTCCCCATTGTTGCAGGCATTTGGGCAATTCACTGGCTTGTGAGTGTGCTCCTATATCTCTTTTAAATCTATCAAGTTAAAAAATTAATAAACATAAAACCCTTCTGCTTTGGTTCTACAGGACTGTTGTCTCTGCCGTGCTTCTTATTGGGGCTAGTGTACATAATTGACATTTTGAAACAGGCTAAGAAGCTTTACCATAGGGGATCAGCACACACTAATAGCTGTACTAGTAGATCAGTGTATGCTTAATTATGACATAATATTCAAGAGGAGGGAGTATAGCTCAGTGTTAGAGCATTTGACTGCACATAATATTCAGAATTCTTTCTCCCAATTTTGTTTCCAATTTTTATCTTCCCAGAGTCATGCTGGTAGATATGGACAAGTATTTATTTCATGTTCTATATATATGACTTCATCATTTACTGCTACAAATATTATCTCTTTTTAATATGGAACTGTAATTTATAAGTGATACGATTTACTTGCAGTGCAGCATTTCCACCTCTTCACAGAACATATTTCTACAACTGATCTTATTTTTGTCTGAAAGAAACCCTGGCCTATTAGCTTTCAGCCTTCATTTCTTTTCTTTTCCTTTCCCGTTAGTTCTAGAAACCCATTAATCTGTTTTTCTCCACTTGCGGAGTTGCCCATTCTGGAAAGTTCATATAAATGGAATGATATGTATTTTTGTTGTTAACAAGGCTTCATTCTCTTAATTTCAGGACTATTCTTGGTTGTAGCATGCATCACTTGTCATGTTGTTTTGCACAGCTGTATTCATTGTACATTTAAGCCATATTTTATTTATCTTTCCTTTAGTTAAGGTGTGTTGGGCTTGTTCCCAATTTTTGGCTGTCATAAACTAACCAGTTTTGTGATCTAAAGTCACCCCCTTAACCTCCTTCTTTTGGTGTTGTAACTTACAGTGTCAAGTGCTTATAGCCTGTCCTGTTTTCCCCAGATTCTATAGAGCATTCAAGATTTCCACTTATTTATGGGAGATTTTGTTAAATGACCACTTAATCTTTAAATATGTTTATAATTCCCCACAAAAAAGGCTGAAAGGGAGAAATAAAACACACATCTGAACAAAAATTCCCATCCAGACCCAAATTCCTGGTTTTAAAAATTAACATGGGAATACGTTTCTTTTAACACAGAGAGTAACTGTAAACGCGAGGTCAGATTTAAATTGGAAAAAAATACCCTGTGGTATTTAATATTTATCCTGAAAGGTCCAGGGTAAGGCCATGATGACAGCTACCAACTTATTTTTTTATGGTCTTGGAAAGACATGAGAGGAATAAATTTTTATCATGCGTCATGCCCGAGTGATTTTTTTGTCCCTCCTTGGCTTCCCCATTTAGATTTTGGTGAAAGTAACAGGGAATTCTTTCTGGTATTTGTTTTTCTAGGAACAAGAGAAGGAGCTGTCTGTACATTCGCATGTTTGTGTTTTCTCTTGAAAAGGGAAGACATTACTGCCCCATTTTTACACAGACACACCGGGAGCTCCCCTTTGCCTGCTGCCACCTGGGCCCATAATGCATCTGGTGAAGTTTTCTGCAGGGTATGGTGATAAAAACAAGGTGGTTCACTAAGTTGATGGCTCATCTGTTTATGTCACATCCCTAAATCTGTAATGCTATCATGAAAAAAGATGCTGAAGACCTCACGTGGCTGTTCTGCCATCTGTGAAGGCTTCCTAGGCTGAGACAGGGAGCCATTGATCCCATTTGACTCACCATGGATGGTCACCAGAACCAGCTGCCTCCTTCCTTTTTGGCTAGGATTGGTGGGAGTGACTGACTTGATGATATTATCAAACATAAAACTGCATCACTGCTGCTGGGGATGTGAATAAGGTTTCGTGGACCGTTTTCTCCTTCTTTGTTTTGCATTCTGCTTAGAGTGTCTCAGGTCTCAGATTCCTAGAATGAAAATATTATCTCAAAATTGCCTTCATTAATTGTAGTGCCGATGGTACTTGATCGCCTGACAGGGAGCTGTTATCAACTATTCAGCCACTTTATCTTTTGTGAAACATTAATTCAACCAGATATCTGTGAGAATCTGAAAATCCCAGAGAGTATGCTCAATGAGATAAAGGAGTGACTTTCTAGGTAGATTACTCTCTAGAGAAAACCCAGTTTTAACTCTGGAAGGCAAGTATTGAGGTAGCAGGGACCCAGAATCTTCACTTCGCTACCTCTTCCACAGCACAGGCCTTGACATTTGGTAGACAATTAGCATATGTGTGTTGGGTGAGTGAATATGTAATTATAAGAGCACACTGCTATGATGGATGTATGAGGAATGCAACACAAATTGGCCTTGCTCTGTAAAGGCAGGAGCTTAAGATGTACATATCTTTTGATTGGGCTGTGATTTCTGAATAGGATTTTACCAGCAAATATCTAAATTATGAAAATAACTTTCCATTTCCCAGACATCATGATGCATAAGTTATTTAACACCCATGTGAGTCAAGTAAGATAGTATTATAACTGCATTGTGTGTTATGGTTGTAACATTATTAATATATATCCTATCATTAATAATACTGTTATTACCTAAAAGGAAAAATGGTATTTGGGTATCATTTTAGCCTAAAGTCAAAGAACTTTCAGTATAGTTTGAATTTTTTGAATTAAGAGCTGTCTGTCACCTTTTTGTTTTGTCTGCCATGCTTTTCTACGTGAATGACAAATATCCTCCAAAATTACAGCCAAAGACAGAATCTCAGGGTGAGAAGAGTTGCTTCTTTATTGCATAGTGACACTGGATCAAGATGCCTTCTTTTACAGGGCACCCTCTGTACTATTTGTTTCACCGCTTTCAGAGTGATTCCCCGTGGAATGATTCCCCTTACCTGTTTCATTTGGGTAATCTTTTTGGGGTGCCTGTTTCAGATACTCTGTCAGAATCCAGTCATCCATTTGTGAGAAGCCCTGGCCATGTCGGGCTTGTTTTTGAAGAATTATAGTCCAAGTATCAAACGTGTGCATGAAAATCCTCCAGAATATTCTAGACCTCAGCCATTTGAGTCACTGCCAGCCCTGGAGGTTTTCATAGATAGCTCCTAGATATTGTGGAACAGAGACGAGCCATCCTCGGTGTGCCTGGTCTGATATCTTGACCACAGAGCCCGTGTGATGCCTGGAGCAGCAGCAGCCATCCAGTTACCATGAGAGAAGCAGCTCCGAGAATTGTCCACATGTTGCCTTTTCTTAATCATTAAGTTACAGAACCAAAATCTGCAGCCACATGCCGGTGGTTTCTTGTGAGTGCTGGAGTTTCATTTTCATGTGGCTGGGAAACAGTGGAAGATGATTCTGTGTGGTAATAGGCAATGGATCTATCAGATGCAATGTGAAGAACAGTCTAATTAACTATTATGTCTTGACAAAGATACAGCTTCTGAGAGAGTGTTTTTACCTGGAGTAAGGTGCTCCTTATCATCCAGGCAGTGCTGGAGCAAATCTTTGAAATTGACCATGACTTCTAGAATAGTACTCAAACAGCATTCATCATTAAAATCATGGATAATTTTAACTTCTTCAAAGTTAAAAATTCTGTTCATATCAAGATTCAATTAAATAATGAGCAAACTACAACTTGGGAAAAGCTGTTATGTTTTGTCTATGTGATCTATAATTTTTCATTCATCTTAGGACATTTATTTTAAAATAATATTCTTAGTAAATTCATAGACAATTGCAGAATAAAGAAAAAGTGGATTTTGAAATCACATATTTAGGGAGAGTTACTGCTTTTGGAAATATGTTTTAAAGTTTCAGAAAACACCTTTTTTATAAGTGACTTATTTAAACAATATTACTAAGCCAAGGTGAAGATTTTACCAGTAACATAGCAACTGTAGGTACACATTTAATTTTGTTAGGAAGATGGCAAGAGAAACATCTTGAGCTTAAAACAAATGTCTATTGCCAATTCAATAATGGTAAATGTGCCACATGAAGGAAAACCACTGGTTGTATTAGTCATTTTTCAGAACATTTTAATACAGGAATATGATTTTTGTCACTCATATTCAACAAAATAAAAGTGTTAGGAAGTGTTCAGAGATCACACCGGTTGTTATGTTGTTAAACATAGAACTTTTAATGTGTCATCTAAAAAAAGATGATGGAAACATACAACTGCTATTTGACTAATGACTTACTACTCACGCACAATTTCATTTAAAAAGAACTGGAAGTGATGGAGGGAAAACATGTGGTTTGGCACTTGAATGTCATAAAACAATATATTTTATTCAGTAAAGCTTTTTTGAAAAAAAAAAAACTAGCTAATTCTGAAGGCCTGCATGCTGTTTAATGTTATTACTAAGGGTAATTAGTTACTGTTACAGAAAGTCTAAACTGCAGTTTGTGAATAAATATTCAATGAAATGGTATATAGCACTTTCCTTTCAAAAACAAATATCTGAATGACCTCTTATTAAGTTATATTGGTTCAATCCAAGTATTTCAAACCACCAAATATTAAATATGTCTTAATTTTGACTGCAGGTGTGTTTACTTTGTGTGTGTTTAGGTATTGCTGAGAATATTTCACAGAGTTTTGAATTAGTATGTACCTTTTAAGCAACATGTAAAAGTGGCAGTGGGTAAATATGCATCCCAGGAGTTGACTACCTTAAAATTTTGAAAACACAGTAGTAGTTAGCAGATGCCGTGATCTTCAATAAATCTTTTGATTTCATTAGCAATATTTATTTCATAGTACCCAGTGGGTTAGCAGTTTACATTGTGGTTTGCATTGTGGACAATAAGGGGTTCCAAGAACAAGGAACTTACTCTACTGAAACCAAGACCAGGAAGGTTGATTTTCCAAGGCTCTCAAGCCCTTTCAGGAGGTCTGTGAGCTTAATCCTATTTTCCTAATAATACACTTGGTTTTTATTTATTCTCAAGTGTACAGTAGAATACTCTGGAGTAGAATACTCCAGAGGCTGCATGATGTGTGATGTTAGGACAGTTGAAATCAGAAGTAGGCATGGTAACACACCTGTCTTGAATAATATCAGACATACAGTTACAGAAATGTGGAGCAAAGCCACTCCCCTACTAGATTCTCTAAATTCTTCTTTTGAAAAACATGTGTTTTTATAGACTGGTTACTCATTTCACTGTGCAGTCAGCACATCTTTTTAAATTCAATTCAATATTTCATCAATTTCTGTTTTAACTTATAATATTGTAAGATCAAGAAATACAGCCTTCCTCAAATGCTGCTTCAGATCCTCTAGTAGTGTTGTATAGTGAAAAATAATTCTCAAGTCTCTAAAATATTTTATTCAGCTGAGGAGAATGAAGATACATGGGCCAAAGTAAGCAACCTGGTAATCTTTGTGTTGTAGTAAATGTTTCAGAGTCTGATAATCTGTTCTGCTGCTTTGAGAATGTTTTAGGCAGCTGATTGAGAAGTCTTTCATGTAGATGGCTTTAGGGGTGCAGATGCTGTGATGTTGATTCTTATCAAAGAAACTGATTTTCTTCTCCATATTCTTGCTTTTCCTGTTGACATTAGGGATGAGTGGTATTTTGCTTGTGAACTTTTGTAGAAGACTTTGTAGATTTTAGCTCTGCATTCAATGATTTCCATATTGAAGAATGCCCCATTTTTGAGGAACTCTGACCCACTCATTCAACATTTATTTATCACTTTTCTGGTACCAGGTACTCTCTGAAATGACTTAACAGGGAATTCATACATAGACATATAGTTTTATTGCAGAATTAATATTACTGTCAAAAAATTGTGTATACATTTTGGTTTGCTATATCTGCATTGTGATTTTTTTGGTAAAATGAAAATATTTTAAAGAATATACTTGTTTATTTTGAGAGCAGAGTGACAAGAGAGGGACAGATAGGAAGAGACCTTCCATCTGTTGATTCATTACCTAAATGTGGCTGCAGTAGCTAGGTTTGAGCCAGACCAAAGCCAGGAATCAGGGACTCCATCCTGATCTCCTATATGGGTAGCAAGGACACAAGTCCTTGTGCCAATTTTTGCTGCTTTTCCAATGTGTGTAACATGCTGCATCAGAGCAGAGCAACTGGGATTGAACTGGCACTCCAATATTGGATACCAGTTTTGCAAGTGGTGACTTAACCATACATTGTTCCCAATGTATGATTAACTCTGATGAGATTTAACTTTTCCTAAAAGACTTGTGGGCATGACATTCCATTTTATTCGAGGTCTCACCAACACTCCAGGGATCGGGAGTGTTAGCCTCTATAATGGTGTTCAGTGCTTGCATTTCTTACCAGTCTGGTACCTTACTCTTCTATAAGTGTAGAAAGAGTATCAATTTAAGAGTTAAAAAGCACAGGTTCAAATCTTAGTTCTGCCACTCTTTATATGACCATCATGGCTATTTAACTTCCCTGAGTCGTAATTATTAACTAGCACAAGTTGGTTTTAAATTTGATGAACAGATAGATATAGAATGGGGGTATATCAGTGGACCTCAACAACTCAGCTGCATAATTAACTTCCCTTGGGGTAGGGGACGGTGACTTCAGGTAGCTATCAAAAGAGCAGAATGTGAGGATTATATTTGATATATTTGTATATATTTATGTATGCTGATTTGATTTGTCATGTTTGATAGTTACTCTTAGTAAAGAACCAGCTTTTGGTTAGTTACTATTATCATGGGATTTCAACTGTATCACTGGACCAATTGGTCTGATGGCCCGGCTGGTAATAGAAGTAAGAAAATATAGCTGTCTGATGAAAAATAATGCTTGCTTTTGAAATATTTTTAATACCAACTCTTGTCCTCGGTGTATGCATTCACAGCTTAGAAAGAACAAAGATATCTGTCAGCTGGTGTATAGGTCAGAAAGCATATCTTGCAGTTCATTAGAGAATTTGAAAGAAATAATTTTAAACTCTTGGAAATTCACTTACACATAAGCAAATTATTTGCGATTATAATAATGAGAGATATTGTGCTAATAGCTCATACTTTTTTTTAATGGAATAGTGGTCTGTTGTGTGACATTTCATGTTCATTCAACAAAGACACAGGAGTAGAGACTTAGCAGGATTAATGTAAATATGTTTAATACACCGGGCTTTACTGGGCTCAATTAAGAGCAACAAATGTAAGCATTGAAGGAGCCTTACACTTAATATGTCAGAGCCAAGATTTGAAGCTGGTCATAAATTTTTTGACACATGTGTCTGTTACTTTTCATCAAATGGTACTTATTCATGTTGCATCTGAAAACAAGAATATTAGAAGAAAAGAGAAACAAAAAGAAACCAGGAAAAGCATTTATCCTGGCAACTTGATTATGGACACTTGCTATTTTTACTACTAGCTTCTAGCTGGAGAGCAGCTTTGGTACCTTAATGTGACTTGCAGATCAGGTGTGGCTCTCAATCAGGAGCTGACATTCATGGTCAGGGTCAGCTCTGGCTTTTCCATCATAAGATCATCAGGAAAAAGACTCAGCATATTTCACTACTGTAAACTGTTTGGGCTGATTCAGCCATTTGGCAACCCTATAAACAGAGTAGGGTTTCACTGAAAGAATGAGAACCAAGAAATATATGTTCTTTGCCTTCCAAGTTAGGTAGATGCTGTTCCAAAATAGAACTACTTTCTGAGTCTTAAGTTTAAGAATTGCTGTTATCTTTTTTTTTTTTTAAGAAAATGCCACAAATAAATACTCCAAAATGTATGAAAACTTTGATCTATTTGGCCTCAGCCAAAATATTATTAGAAAACTTACTCATCAGTTACAGTAAAGGAGGAGGATAGGCCCAGGGGGATTCACAGTTAAATATTTTAATATTTTAGTTTTAAAAAAGAAAGCATGTTACAATGATCAAATCCCTGTCTGGGAATAGTGAAATTCTTTGAAAAATGACATTCTTCAATTGAGAGCAGTTTTCTGAAGGACTCACTGCGGAGTGAGGGCCCGGGCAACAGCACGTGTCTGCTGAGAGCTGTGTGTTGGCATTCCTCCTCCACTGCAGGAGCAAGGCAGGGGGAGGGTCTCAGCTCCAGTTGTGCAAAAGCAGCCCTGAGGACAGCAGAGCACTGCACATCCAACTCTTCTCATCTCCCACCTAATGTCCTAGAAGTTGTTGTGGGGGGATTTTGTCGCCCAGGGTAAGAAGTAACATGGTGTTTCTCACACTCATTCTGTTGCTGCATTTCTGGATAAACCTAGTTGCAGAGGCGGCTGGGAAATGCAGTTCTCTTTTGTGCGTGGGATGAAAAGGAAAATAAGAGGTATGAAGGACGTATCATCAGCCTCTGTTAAGAGGCAGCAGGGTGATCCCCAAATTCCTAATGGGATACTTGGTGGATTGTGTGTAGGAAGCTGTCTTAGGCTTGGCTCTCAATCATTGGTAATTTCTTTAATAATGTGTACCGTTTACTCTTGTTTTTGCTTTATGTGCACTAGTTTTTGTTTGTATTTAATATGTTCAGATCTTGTATGTGGGATCACCAGAAAGTTCATGGAAAACTGCATTTAAAATTTTCTATGAAGCATTGAAGGGCACTCTTTCTTCTTCTATTTCTTTGCCTTGCCCCCCCCCCATCTCTATTTCATTACTTTCCGTCATCTTTAGAATGCTTTTAACCATCTGAAAGTACATTTTTTCATTGTTTGCTTTTTCATTGTCCTAACTATTGCTTTCCATTTTAAGGTAATACCTGGTATAGTTCTGACTATGTTCTGTAGTTTCTTTGACAGAGCATTACCTCCTGTATGGAGTAAGAAATATTCATTCATGTTTGGCCTTGTGAGTGGATTCATTGCGCCGTTCAAGCCACCCTGCTTTCATCTTCCTTTGCAGGCATCCCCTTAGGAGTTCCTGTTATCACTGATTGTTTCATCTTGGGATTCATGTTCTGTTCCATTTGGATTTTTCCCTTGTGTTCTTGTAAGAGATTTGTATACCTTCCGTGTCTGCATCCCCAAATCTTCCCCTCTTAGTTGTATAATTTTTGGTAAACGATTGCAAATAGTGTGTAGAATGAAGTTTTTGCCTTCATTCATCTGATTCCTTTCTCTACTTTCACTTCATCACTTTGGCTTTCCATTGTTGTGAAACAAACTGCCTCAAACTTGGAGAGTTTGAAACAGCAGCTGTTTTTATTATGTGCATGGATTTTGTCTGAGGGAATTCAGGGGTGGGGTAAGCATAGGTGATTTGCCTTTGCTCCAGAATGGATGTCCAGTAATGCTTGGAAGTCTGAGAGTAATTTGAATAGCTGATGACGACAATCTGGAGGCTTCTTATCCACATGTACAGTGCCTGGGTTGAGTTGATGTTAAGGCTTGTGCCATTACCAGAGTGCCTGCTGAAGTCTCCTCATATGGTTTGGGCTTCTCATCATGTAGCCGCTTGGCTGTTAAAGGAGGCATCTAGAGACAGAGTCTTACTGGAGACTAAGAAGCTGCAAGGCATCTTCTCCAGGCCTGGGAGTCAGACAGTGACACCTCCAGCACAGTGGCCTTGTTGTAAGCAGCCATGAAACCTGGCTTGGTTTCAAGGGGAGGGAAGTTAAAGTAACCTTTGACGAGGGAGTGTGAATGTCACACTGAGAAAGTCTTATGGAATGGGAGAACGTTGTCAGTAGTTATCATGACAAGATTTCCAGTTGGTTTATTTCAGGTTCGAGAAACACTACTCCATGTTACACTGGCCATGATATGGGTTTTCCCATATTTACCTAAATATCAGAAGGAGGAGTTAAACTGATCTGGATTCAACTCCTGTTTACAAGCAGGATTTCTGTACCTTGAAGTATACCTGCCATAAAAAAACTTCTTGTTTTTAAGAACCCTTGTTATTTGTTTATTGATAATAAAACAGGGCAAGCAGAGAGCTCCTGTTCACTGGATCACTCTGTACATATCCAGTTAGACTGATGGCGTGAAACCAGGAGCCAAGAACTTGACCCAGGTTTTTCCCAACCATTTGAGCCATCACCTGCTGCCTGTCATGGTATGCATTACAAGAATCCAGAGTGAAGCTGAGACTCGAACCAGGCATTGTGATAGGCAGGTGTTCTAACAGGCGTCTTCAGTGCCAGGCCAAACAGCTGTGTGACGTAATTACTAACTGTAAATTTATCATTATTTGTGATCTAGCCTATCTTTAGGAAAAGTGAATCTTTCTTTTAAAAATAGTTATTATAATTAGAGTTGAAGAGAGGTGAAGACAGAGCCTCCATGTGTTTGTCATTCCTCCAATGCCTTTGGGCCAGGACAAAGCTGGGAGCTGGGAATCCAAACCAGGTCTTCCTTACAGGTAACAGGCATCCAACAACTTGAGCCATACCTGCTGCTTCCCATACTGCACATTACCAGGATGCTGCGGTCAGAAACAGCTAGATTTGGACGCCAAGAATCCCCATGTGGGATATAGATCCTCTAATTGCTAAAGCAGTTATCTAGCCCATTACTGTACCTTTATATTATCAAACTATAGAATAATATACACTGTCCTAGCCTTTATGTTAGCTATTCATATCCTTGACTCAAGGAAATTTGGAGTGACCACGTTCTTTGGTATTTATAATAATGTTATTTTGAATACTTTCTGAGATAACAAGTTTCTTTTGGATTCTTTAATTTTTAAAAAAATATTGGAACTACTAAAGCTTTCTCGTTCCTGTGACTGCTGTCAGTTAAAAGGTGTTTACTACTGAATGAAAAAATATTTTTACTTTCTGTTAACAGTTAACACAGTGATCCTTATGTAACTTCTTAAAATCCTGGCAAATATGTACAATATTTCTTATGTCATTATTAAGTGACTCCTATGAATTTTATTAAATGGAGTTTAATTCATAGGCTCCATTTACTCATGCTTCCTTTAAATAGTCACCTTAAATTTATTTTAGAGTAATGGAGTAAAAATCCAAAACTTCATTTTGATTGGCAGATTATTTTTAAAGCATATTTTTTTTTTTTGCCTTGAACTGTAATTTCCAGAGAACTACTATTTGCAGCATCTGAAGTGCTTGTTAAAGTTACAGAAGTCTGGTCCTCTCCCAAATCCTTTCAAAGCAGACTCTCCAGAATTGGAACATGGAACTGTCTCAGAGGTTGGGATCTAAATTCTTTGGCACACCAAGTTCTGTGACCTATTTTCAAAGGAGTTAATTATATCCATTTTATAGTTATATTTCAAGTTATTTATTATGAGAATAAATGGACCTTAGGCTGCTGGGAGAAAGCAACTTTTCAAATTTCATTTCTTTCCTAGAAGCTTAATGTTGGACTTTAAATAATAGAATAATTCAGTGGGAGGACATCATTGGGATTTTCTAGCAAGACTTTGTGCTTTTTTATATTGTTCAACTAAGCTCCAAGGAATTTAAGTGACTTTTTTAAAGTTCTAGTTGTTAGTGGCAAATCTATGATTTAAAAAAAGAAAACCAAATATTGGGTCAACCACGTGAAGGCTTAATTTCTCTTTAAACCTGGAAATACTTTTGTTAATAGCAAGCTCACACACACAAAAAAATAGAGATGATTTATTCAAAAATTGTCTATTTTCTGTGTTGACCATTTAAGTGAAAATCATATTAACAGTTTATGATTCAGTCTGTCAGTTTTATTCATCTAATTTATGTGTTAGAAATTTACTTGTAAAATGATACTGCATTTATCTTGTTAAAAGTTTGGAATACATGCGTATAAGAAGTCTTTAAAAATTATATGAAAAAATGACTTATCAGGAAACTGCACGGATTCCAGAATTTTTGTGCCAAAATCCACATTTTTAAATTCCATTTTCAACAAAATTTTTCAGGTACCCTGGCATGTTCTTAATCTCATGAATCTAGGAAATTACTAAGCACAGTGCCTTAATTTGAGAAATCCAGTATGAAAGTTCACCACAGATAAACCTGGGAAATGATTTATTGTTTTTGCAGAGGACTACTTTTTTCATCAGATGGATAAAATACCTATCTTAAATTCCATAAATGTCAAATACTTATAAAATGCATCTTATGAAATATTCTTAAGACTTTCTGCAAATTAGGGCCAGTAAGTCCTTTCCTGGGAATCTGCCTTTGGGTTAAATTTCCTTCACACTTGTCTTCCAGTATGTTACCCGTATGTCCTCACCCTTTCCCTCTGTAAGTGTTCAATCACAACAGCTATGGATGAGCCATGGGGCAGCCCATATTTTGGGAGGATGTTTTGTTGGTAAACTGATGTTATATGACAAAGGTACTTATAAGTGTTGCCTAATTTAGTTTTCAACATTCTCTTTCCTTCCATGAAGAAGAAGAAAAAAAACAGTTCTACTTTCAGTACTTTTACAGTTTTCGGATTTTCTCCTTTCAAACATGGTTTTTGTGTCTGTTGAGGCACAGCTGTGGCAGGAACCTGATCTAGCTGGAAGGGACCTGGGCTCCAGTGGTATTGTCCTGTGCTGGGAAGGGCAGCAGGACAGCCCCCATGCCTCTTCTCATTGCCTGGCTCTCACCTCTGCCTTTCCTCTCATTTGACTGACCCTCTGAATTTGGAGCACAGGCTCTGTTTGGATTAATCTTTGCCTTTTTACTCTTGCTGTTTTTTTTTTTAATTGTATTCTCTGATTCAAGTGACAGTCTAGTTTTTATTACGAGTCTTAACACCTGCTCATTATAGGGAGGTGTTGTGACGACAGTCCAGCTGATGCATGCTCGTGCCTTAACTTGGTTCTTCATGATGTCCCAGGACACAAGTGAGGGAAGTTGACTGCAGTCTTCCACACATTCAGCCTGACAGAGTGGACATTGCAACATTTGTCTCCAGTTCTCAGAGCAGAGACTAAAAGGCTTATGATTCCCATCCAGGGCAAATGGTCAAATTTCTCAGACTCCACGCGGGAAATTCTTAAAACTTCCAGCTTAGTCTGTATTTGGAGAAATGTGGTTTGGGAATCACTGTGGTACCTGTTTGGTTCTAAGTCGTGGAAGAGCAGAGTGGGAAAAGAGTCCTGGAATTTGACCCTGTTGACATCTTAGCATCTGGCTGGCTTCTGCTCGACAGATCTTAGAGATGCTAATTTTGCATTGTTTTAAGCTATTCCATTTAGAGCTTCAGCCATACATTGAGTATATTCAATTTGTTAGATGCCATTGAAATGCAGGAAGTGTGTAGAAGAATCACTATTGAATGAAATCCCAGCCAAATTCCAATATAAATTTGGTATTGAATTAGCTTTATGTTTTGGGTTCAGCTGATACCTTATTCACTACCTCCTAATACCCAGGTAAAGAGTAGTTAAAAAAATTATAAAATATGATTGGCAGTGCGAAGCTACCACATTAATGTACATTTTGGAAGTTTTACAGGCATTAAAAAATGATCTCTAGCTTTAGAAGATAGAATTTTGTGGAAATTGTTGACTTGGGGGATAGTTTAGCTGCTTATTAAACTTAAAAACTATCCAGATATATCTCAAATACTTCCGTTTTAAAAATAGTCATATATGCTTGTTTTACAAATCCAGCTTCAAATCAGTGCTTCTCAATATCTTTTCTATATATTGTAACAATTTTGTCTTTTCTGCTGTCTCATAGCAATTCTAGGAACACAGATGAAAGGCCTCATGAAATTCAGGAAATATTTAAAAAGTCTTTTTCATTTAATAACGTCTGCCCATTCTGATGATAAAATAGGAACCAGGTGTCTTTTCTTGGTGCACTGATGGAATAAATGAAGAAGCAACAAAATGAAAAGTTGTTTCTCAGAACGTTCTCATGAAGCCTTAATAAGCTAATGTGAAGTTGTACCATTAAGGCAGACTTCCCTCAATATAATATCTGTATTTATTTTGTCTCTCACACATTATACAGTATTTTCTTTGTGTCTTGTGGTAGGTAAAATGTATTACTATTTTCCTGTTATGAGCTAGCATAAGAGTGTAAGCACTTAATGCACAAAACTTTAGATGCAGTAAAACATTCGTGAGCTACCAAAAAATCACCTAGCTCTACCCTCCTTCTTTACTACTTTTGAAACAAACTGCAGTGAGCAAATACTTAGATGTCATAGTTCAAAGTCAGTGCTTACACAATGGAGGTGCTTCAGAGACGCTCTGACACAGAATTTCCTGGACAACTCTGTTTTCAGTGGGATTAGAAAATCTTTTGGACTAACTTTTGTCCTAAATCCACTTATACACAATTTGATCTTCATTTGATGACCAAGGTTTGATATTACGATAAAGTGTAGGGCTTCACACATAGTTTGTGTGTTCATAGACATAATCTCATCTGAAATCCCCTGTTTCCACACCATACTTCTCATTTGCTTCTATGCCCTGATGAGGTTTAGGAAATCATCCAAGCACTTTGGTAGAGTTGAGTATCAGTTATGACTGTGCAGTCCCCTCCTAGGGAATAAGGAGTATGATCCGATCCTTGTAGTTATTGTTTCTGTCCTTAGACACTGCTTTCTAACTTGAGTCTGGATTCCTAGTGTTTAAGTTGAGTGATGTAGCTGGAAGGGTTGACCAGTTGGGAGAGAATCATGCAGCTGAATTTTCAACATACGTCTTTATTTTATAAATATTCCTTCTACAGTTGATCTTCTCCAAAAGGCCTATAAAATCCCTTCTAAAATGGTGTCAGAGAACCTATGTGAAAATAAATAAAATATGTTTAATGTTGCTGAGCCAACATTAAGGCTAATCTTCTACCTGCAGGCCTGCCATCTCAGGAGGGTGCTGGTTGGTGCCCGGCTGCTCCAGGTTGGATCCAGCTCCCTGCTGTGGCCTGGGAAAGCATTTGGGGAAAGCCCAAGTGCCTGGGCTCCTGCACCCATGTGGCAGTTCCAATCCAGAAATAACTGCTCGCTCCTGGCTCCAGGCTGGCTCTGCTCCAGGCTTAAGAGCATTTGTGTAGTGAACTTACAGATGGGAGATCTTTTTCTCTCTCTCTCTTTCTGTAAAGTCTACCTTTCAAATAAAAATAAGTAAATCTTTAAAAATATATTTACTACTGCTTAGTTCTATTAAGCATAACATGTAAGAAAGGGGGATTTAATTTTGGAAATAGTTTGAGGAACAAAGTATTTTGGTTATTGTTGCATTAAATTAGAATAGTAGGTATAAAGTTCTTTGTGTAATAGAGGGAAAGTTATAAAAAATATGCTTATATAATGTAATAGGTAGCATTAGTGGTGAATTAAAATAAGTACATCTGCTTAAAGAAAACTCCTCAGGAGCTTATGAGATCTATGGTTGACATTTCTGTAAACTTTCAAGTGAAAATTTAAAGGTTTAAACTTTCCAGCATTACAAGTGCTGCTAGTACATAGAATGTCATGAAATGAACTTTTAATTTTTTTTTAAATTTATTTATTTTTATTAGAAAGTCAGATATACAGAGAGGAGGAGAGACAGAGAGGAAGATCTTCCGTCCAATGATTCACTCCCCAAGTGATTGCAATGGCCGGTACTGCGCCAATCTTAAGCTGGGAACTAGGAACTTCCTTCCAGGTCTCCCACATGGGTGCAGGGTCCCAAGTCCTTGGGCCGTCCTCGACTGCTTTCCCAGGCCACAAACAGGGAGCTGGATGGGAAGTGGAGCTGCCGGGATTAGAACCAGTGTCCATATGGGATCCTGGTGCGTTCAAGGTGAGGACTTTAGCCGCTAGGCCATGCCGCTGGGCCCTGAAATTTTAAATTTTAAAAACATTGGATTTTATTGTTCCTGTAGGTCATGTTATTACACATATTATCATGTGTAATACATGTATTATATGAAATAAGACTATAGGGACCTTAGAGTATGAACATGAGTTATTTAATATTAGAATATGCTAATGCATGTTCTTTGAGCTTCCAGAAGTATTTGCTAAATGCATTAAAGAGTCTAGTCTTTAGTTGTTAGTATTGATGATTTTTTGTCTCTTATTAAGTACTCGTGTCTCAAGCTTCTTTGAATACACAGGTGCTTTTTAAGTAGTCACTTTGTTTTGGTAGCTGTGGAGGGAAAATATTCAATAAGTTGTAATAGGAAGAGTGCAGAAGAATGTACCTCTGTTGGCTCAAAGAATTTGAGATATACTCAGCTTTGATTTTGAAACCTGCTCTTTCTGTAACTTTCTGTAGTGCCTTCCCACCCCAGTTAATTAATACTCGTTTGTCTAGTTTCCTTCTCACAGTCTTTTTCGCTGCAGCTAACTTTGATGGAACTCTCTCCCCTGTAGAGACCTCAGTCTTTCAATTTCCTTTCCTGCTGCTTCAACTTTCCTCCCACCTCCCTCCCTGCCATTTCCCCTGCCCTCCCCCAAAATGGGCACTATTCTTAAATCCTGGGCTATATGACACAGCAGGGACCATGATAAGGCCCATGATTGAGCAAAGTTTGTGTTCCACAGGTTATGTAATCAGTTTCTGAAGGGAAAAGAGACAGATACAGAGAATGAAGGGAAACTAACTGTGGTCCACTGGGGTATCTGTGTCTGCAGCAGAAGATACGGGGGAAAAGTGTAGTTAGAAGTCTCCGGAGACCAGCAAACCGGGAAGTGAAGATACGTTGCCATAAGCATCTATACTCCTGAATGAAAGGAGGACGCCCAATGAAAGTATTAAATATACCTTGACAATATAAACCTAGATAATCTACCATTTTTTGTACCTACAGTGACATGATACACTTAAATAGCAGCATGTTGGACTTGGGGCTGTTGCCAAAGGATTATACTATTGTAATGATATAACAGAAAATAGTTGAGGGGCGGGAGAAGAAAAAGAGCTGAAGGGGAGATTCCCTATACATACAAAATGGTATCACAGAAAATAGAAAAGAATATTTGCAAGCATGGAAGAAAGAAATGTAAAAATATGACATTTAGTGGATTACAAAACTTAATATCAATGACATGTTCATATTACCCAAAGCAATTAGAAATACAGAGTAATCCCCATCACAGTACATATGTAGTTCTTCACAGTTTCAGAAAAAAAATGCCAAAATCCATAGGGAAATACTAGAGACTCCCAAGTGTCTCTTCGGGTCGAGAAGCTCGAGAATGCTTTAGTGTGGTCATGCTTTACAAAGTATTATTATTAATGTTTTTTATTAAAAAGGTGATAGCAGTCTTTGTAATCTTAGTCAATGTGTACCATTTTGCTTAAATTTAAATGGGGGTGTTTTTCTTCAATATGTTGATGTTATATATTACATTGACAAATTTTATTGTTAACCCATTGTTACATGTCTGGGGGCAAACACAAAATGTTTACAATATATTGTGATTTCAGTGCATTGCCTGGTATTTCAGATAGGTTTTTAAGAATTTTGTATTGATGCGAATGTGTGCATTTTTCTCCTTTGGCAGTTTATAAATTTACATGTTCCCTTCTCTTGAAAAAGAAAAAGGAAAGTCTCCAGAAAAAAAAGAAAGCCAGTTCTTGTAGGTAATGATCTAGGGTTCAGATTTTAGAAATCACAGACGTGTAGTAATTTCCCAAGATTCTCTATTGATTTACCCTCAATTTTTTAAAGATTAAATTTTTTGCCTATTTGAAAGGCAGAGTTAGAGAGGAGGAGAGACAGAGCAAGAGAAAAAGAGGTTCTGTCACGGTTCCCTCCCAAAATGGCTACAATGGCCAGTTCTGGATCAGTGCTCTAGGAGCCCTGAGCTGCTTCTGGGCCTCCCACATTGGTGCAGGAACCTAAACATTTGGACCATCTTCTTCTGCTTTCCCAGACACATTCACAGGTAGCTGGATGGGAAGGGTGCAGCCTGGTCTTGAACTGGTGCCAGATGTGATACTGGGGCGTCAGCCTGAGGCATCATGTGCTATGCCATAACACTGGCCCCTCAAATCTCTTTTGAGTGGCTTTTGTTTGTTTCTTTTCAGTTCTTCCCTTGAGAAGCAATATCCTGAATATAGGTATACTTGTGGTTATGGCCAATTTTCCTGAAAAATCATTTTCCATTTCTCTAGTACATATGGAGAGTTCCATCACTTCCTCAGACGAATGTGTGCAACCACTTGCCAGTCGGCTCCTTCTCTCTGCCTTTTGTCTTTCCCTTCTGGATTTTCTGCTTCCTCAACCCTTTCTGTGTCACCAACTTTAAACCTTTAAGTACACCTTCCAACCTTTCCTTCTCTTTCCTTCTCTATTTTCCATTCAGGCAGCATCCATCAAACAACTAAGTTTGTGCCAGCCACAGTTTTAGATACTTGGGGATATATTGTGAACAGACTGAAAGAAGTTGTCAACCAGGAAAGTAGCAGAGGGGATCCCAGGTGTGTGAAACCGGGCAGGATTAGAAGCTGACTCTGTTCTGGACAGCGTCACCACAATGCAGACATTGGATCAGAGCCAGAGGCATGGGCTGTGGCATGGGGAAAGCATGAGGGTGGTAAGATTGGGCTTATTTGAGAAGTCCCACTTCAGTGAGGACTTCAAAGAAGGCAATATTCCCAGGGAGAGAATTCTAAGTACAGAGCTGGTGCAGAGGCTTTCAAGAGGGCACCTGCTAGTGTTCAAGGATTAGCCCTGCACCCATTGTGTCTGGAATGGAGCCATCCAGAAAGGGATGAATAGATGAGGCCAGACATGTGATGGTCAGAAATATGGAGGTGCTAGGATTCGGGAATATTCTGGGTGATTGTTGTGAGAACATCAGTGATCTCAGTAAACTGAATGTGGAAGGGATCCTAAAAGGTTTTGTGTAGCAGCGCTTATGTTCTAATAGCTGCCAGCATTTCTGTTTTTTTTTTTTAATCACTGTCAAACCATTCCATTTTTTTTTCTTTCTCCTTTCTCTCTCTGTTGCCACTTCTGCCACATAGACTACTATTTTAGCTTCTCGCTTGCTTGCTTGTTTCTAGTCTTTCTTCAATTGGATGCTTAATTATCTCATAAATCTGAAAGCAGGTTTTTGTTCCAGGTGCAATATTATTTCTGTTTTTGCTTGGGTCTCTGTGCTAAGATGTAGTCTCAAGGCAGTGCAAGTTCTCACAAACTTGTCCCTAGACTGTTCTCTGAGCTGCCAATTCCCTGTCCTTGTGTACACACTCATGTGGGAAAGGGTATATTAGTTTCACTGCAGGCTCTTTTCATGCATGAGGAGATAAGCTGTGAGTGCTGACACATATAAGGTGCACAAAATGATAAAACTTACTTAAAATGTGAGACAGTGGACATGCACCCATATCCATTCGTGAGCAAGCACGCACACACGAGCATGGATTACCCCACATAGAGAAATACTGTCATCAGTGGACATCGGGCCACAAGATTGTCATAAAGGAAGAGATTTGGGTGGAAGAGCGGTAAGAGGGAGGATGCGAGAGGGGGAGAGAGAGAGAGAGAGAGAAAAGCCCATCCAGCACCTGCAGTCATGCCTTGCAGAGTGGAAGCAGGAGCTCATCTCAGCAGTTGGTCTCTGTCACGAGGTTGGAGGTGGTGTCTGCAGCCGTGCAGCCACTCAGGAATTATTGGACATCTCTACACGCTTCACTTGGAGCTCAAAATCCGCATTTTCTTAGTGTCCCTTTGTAGGTCTCACATGAAGCGGATGCATCCCAAAAGGAGGCATTTTGTTTGACAAATAGGAAGATAGAAATACGTGGAGTGAGCAGGGTGATGATTCCATTACTTTCAGTTCTGACCTGTTAACTATTTACCTATTCCACGTCACTGTGAACTTTCATCCTGGAACTGCCACTGTAGCCTGCACTACCTCACACCCATGCTTTCTGTCTTGTCACCAGCTTAGCAGACCTTCCAGTTTGGAAAACCCTCACAAGTGTATTATAAAAATTCATTGCCTCACTCTATCACTCATCATGTAGTTTTTAACCAAAAGAATGTTGAACATAAACATTGTCAGCCATCTGTCTTCCTCAGGGGTTGATAGTCCCATAGGGGAGAAGAAGAAATCAAAAGTTTGAAATTCACCTAAACACAACCATGATGTTTCTGTTAAGGGCCATGACAGATGGACACATTGCTCTGAGTAGAATGGATGACTGTGATTGTTCACCTAGATGAAGGAACCTGGTTTCTGTTAGGGGAAGAAGTGTGAAAAATCACATCACGAGGTGATATTTCAGCTGAACTTTAGAGAATGAAATATAGTGCATTCAACGAAGTGTGTGATGAGAGCAGGACCTTTTAAGTAGAAAGGTAATTCAAAGGTGTAGGGCTCTAGGGAGCTTAGGCATATCAAGGGCTGGCTGGCGATCTCCTTTGATTACGCCTGTGAGAGCAGCGTGGAGCTGAAACCGGGCCTTATAGGAATGGTGATGGGTGTGGCTTCAAGTGCAATGAGAAACAATTGAGGTGTTTTAAGCAGTGTGACATGATCTTTTCCGAAGTTGAGATTTTCATCTATTCATCAAAATCCATTTGGGTCTTCTCCCTGGGAACCTGGCCAGATTACATTTCATGATCCTCTTTACAGTTGGTTATGAGCCATTTATCTCTATACATCCTAGCGAAGTAGGTGTAAAATATCAATAGTCACCAGAGCTACTTCATAGAAATGTGAACTTGCTCATGGTGCATCTGTTTCTGTGTGGGTCACTTTAATGGCTGTTTTGAAAAAGATTTATTTATGTTTATTGCAAAATCAGATATGCAGAAAGGGGAGGAGAGACAGAAAAAGATCTCCCATCAGCTGAGTCACTTCCCAAATAGTCACAACAGCTGGAGCTGAGCCAACCCAGAGCCAGGAGCCTCTTCTGGGTCTCCTACGTGGATGCAGGGACCCAAGCCTTTGGGCCTTCCTTGACTGCTTTCCCAGGCCACAAGCATGGAGCTGGATGGGAAGTAGAGCCGCCAGGATTAGACCCGGTGCCCATATAGGATCCCAGCGTGTTCTAGGTCAGGACTTGAGGCACTAGGCTACTGTGCCAGGCTGTAATAGCTGGTTTTGATATGGCAGGGCATGCTTAGCTTGGATCCCCGTGAAGCTGCGTGGAGCAGAAACCCCTCTGGGTTGGCCTAGAACTGTTCTGAAGCCTCACGTGAACCAGAAGAAGATTCTACTAATTTGAATCTTTACATGCTTGGTTAACTTGTTACATGGCTCATCCAAGGTAATATAATAGTTTGGGCAGTTTTGGCTACTCTGCTGTATGTCAGTGTGAGACAATGATAGGGCTCAGGAGAAGGTTAATTGTGTTGTGAACTGGGGAGATTTCAGATGAAATAGATGATTTTTAATGGAGAATCCTCAGTCCTTACTCATAGCTAGGCATAGTGAGATCATAAAGGAAAAAAAAATCTTGACTTTATTTGGCTTTTAATGACTATATCACATCACTTCCTGGACTCCTGAAGCATACTTTAAGGCTGTGTTTTATTTATTTGACTATATTTAGTTGACTGGAGGGCAAATATGTCTGAGATTTTTTTTTCTTTTCTGTGCTGTTGAATACAGTGCTTTGTATAAGGCACTTTTTTTTGTTAATGGAACTTGGCCTTGGTTAATGAATAAAAAGGACAGACTCCCCTATTTCCTGCCTGTTTTGTGGAGTTGGTAGAGGTCATTGAACCCAGTTCTTGTGTTACCAGACACGTAAATATTCTGTGCATTTTGTTTTGTCTGTGGCCTTGTGAGGAAAGTGGAATCATGGCTCTTGAGATTCGAATGTTGACCTGAAGCACCTGTTAGCACATCTTCACTGCCCTCTGCACCACATTCCAGTGACCCATTGCTCAGAGCTGCAAGTCACCTTAGTAGCACTGCTTCCACCCAGAGCCAGCACTCATCTGGGAAAACCCATGTGCTCTATGGAAAGTCTCAAGTCAGGGAGTTCTTGTCATCCAGATGAATCATACAGTGTGTGGCTAAGGAAGTGTGCATAAAATAGGATAGGAGAACACAAGTTCATGAGTAGGATGACTGTGTGGCTTTAGGGTAGGGAGAAGACTGGAGTGAAAATAGACACTGAAGCTCCAGTGCTGGTGAACTTCAATTTGTAAATGTGCGTGATTGTCAGTAGATTGGTGTCTCTATGATGGAGCCAGTGAATTCTTCCTAATGTGTGAAGTCACGAATGAAACTGGATCTTACCACCCTGGGCATGCTGCTGTTTTCTGAAAGATTTTTGCGTTTACTCTGTAAGCAGTTTAGAGGTGTTTTATGGACATTATTAACCTGTCTCTAAGAAAGACAAAATTAGAGAGTATTGAAATTAACTGGGAATAGAACAAAGTAAGACCATAATGTTGGAGAGATGAAAATGAAATTTGAGAAGTATGTGGAAAGTTTGTCTTTGCAGAGTGTGTGGATTCATTGATAACTCTGAAGAGGGAAGAATTAAAGGTACCCCTGTAAAAAATGTACAGTATAGGAGTAGGTAAGAACTAGTCAAATGAGAAAAACAAATATTCCAGGTAGAGCAGTCATCCAAAATTTAATGAAAAAATGTGCATTGTGAAAAACTGAGAATGGATTTTGAATTTTTTTAGCATCAATGAAACCTTTAATTTTTTTCTTAGAGATTTTTGACACCCCTTGGTTAGCATGTGTATCTGGAAGATTATGTTGCTGTCCATTAGCTAGGTGTTCTCTTAAGTGAAGGCAGAACTGTATTCCACAGAGGAAATACCATATGTGGTGCAGGAACCATTGTGATGTTGTCTTGGAGTATATGCTGTCATAGGTTCTAGGGCTGTTTTGTTTGTGCACAGCATCGAGAGGGCAGTAGATGTGGCCTGTAAAGATGCTTGTCAGAATTCCCTGTGAGAGTCACACAGGGGAAGCAGGTACAGAGAACATGGGGCGGTAGAACTGAGAATGGAAAGGATGATATATATATATATATATATATATATATATATATATATATATATATGTCCAGTTAGAGACATATTTGCCATATTTATTTTTATTTCAAAGGCAGATTTACAAACAGAAGGAGAGACAGAGAGAGAAGGTCCTGTATCCACTGGTTCACTTCTTAAATGGCCACAGCAGCCGTAGCTGAGCTGACCCAGACTCTTCTGGGTCTCCCAGGTAGGTGCAGGGTTCCAAGGACTTGGGCCATGCTCCACTGCTTTCCCAGGCTGTAAGCAGAGAATTGGGTCTGAAATGGAGTAGCTGGAACAGGTGCTTGCACCCATACTGGATTCAGGTGCCTTTGGGTAGAGGATTAACTTGCTGAGCCATTGCACTATCATCTAAATACCCACCTTTCACTTTGATGTGAGTTGCTACCATAATAACAGAAGTGAGGAGAAGTACTTTCTTGGCCTATGTTCTCTGACAAATTGTAGTCACTGGTGTGAAAACAGCAACTAAATTAAAGGTCTCAAGTAAAAGAGTAAGTCTGGTAAGTATTTTCAGTGTAACAGCAGTTTCTAGACTTACACATTGTTTCTCCAACTTTTTCCTCAAATAAATGTGCTGATATTTAAAAGAATGCCATTTATTAATGCATGACCTTTAAAGTAGAAATATGCAGCTACTATTTGACTGTATTATGGATTTGATAAGGAAGAGAACATAGCAGGCAAAACATCATTTGTCTGCAACCATATTGCTGAATATAATCTTGGTGTTTTCGAAATAATCCAAGGAAGAAACGGTTAGAGAAAGACAATAAAGAAATGCAAGACATTGAAGGTTGGGAGAGATGTGAGGAACACTGCTCGAAGAATGAAAGAGACCTAATCATAGGTTAAGATAGGGCAAATATGAGTTCATTCTTCATGTTAGGAATGTGTGTTTTTCATAGAAACTGAAAGATATTGTTCCTGAGTACTATATGGGATTTGTTCTCATGCTTTGCTGGGGTGGGAGTAACGTTTCAGTGAGTTAAAACAAAGCAAAAACCACCCTACCATCCCTGACATCTGATTTGTTATGGGAAATTAGAAATGCATTTGGAATTTACGTGGCCCGAAAGGCTTCATCTAGGAGTAGAGTACTGAGTAGAACATTTAAGGACGTTTCTTCTGCGGTCTGGTGATATAAACACATTGCATGATTTTCTTATTCTTACTCCTTGGGAATTTTGTGTTGTCCCTTATAGGAATTTTTGCCATTCTTGTCAAATGTGAATCAGTACCTTTTATGAATTACTGATGGAAAACAGCTTAACCGTTTAAAATTTTCAGTTGAATACGGAAAGAAAAAGCATTGCATCCCATAAATTACATCCTTGCCATTTGAAAGATATGCTTGTGATCTGAAGGTAACATTTGCACATTAACACTTCTTACGCTTCTTCTAGGCTGGAATGATCAAAAGTGATAATGAGGAGTATTTCATTGAACCCTTGGAAAGAGGTAAGCAGATGGAGGAAGAGAAAGGAAGAATTCATGTCGTCTACAAGCGATCAGCTGTGGAACGCGCTCCCGGAGACAGGTCCGCCAACTTCCGCTACAGAGGTAGGCTCCTTGACAAGGGTTAATCCTTAAACATAACTGTAGCATTCAATGAGAACAGGCTTCCAACAGGTTCCAGATGTGATGGTCATCTGCTGGTGGGTAATGTGGAGGTAGCAAATGTTCATAAATGTTTAAATATGCTCTTTTACATTGTGTATGCAAGTATTAATTGTTGGGCATATTATCACAATCATTTGTGATTAATGCTCTAAACAATTGACATTCAAGCCATTCTCTAGCTTATGTCAAAGTCTGTAAATACGTATGCTTTCCAGAAGCATCTATGTATGAATTAGTAATGTATTTTAAAATGAGACTTATGTGTTAAATTTATGCTTGACTAAAATATTTTGTAAAGCTTTTTATTAGGAGATATAAGTCAAATTTCACAATAAGTTGGAACTATTAAAGACAAATCCTACACATAAAGGTTGTTTTATAAATATAAATGAAAATAAATTGATATTAAAAAGATATTTTTACGTTGTTGATACATACGTTCCTGGAAAGTATATTTGCATATATATATACACATGTATATTAATCAATTATCAAAAAACTGAATTATTTTGCTATAACTTTTAAATTTTTAAAATGTTAATTTTAACTAGTTTTTAACAGCTTCAATGTGGTTGGTAGATCTGATATTAGATCTTATATACACAATTCTAATTACATAATAACATTATGTTATTCCCTTCCTCCCCCTCCCTTTCACTTTCCTTCCTTCATTCTTTCTATTTTATTTAGTTTTGGGATAATATATTCTAAACGTACATAGAGTAAAAAGGCTTAATAATACACTAAATATGAAGTGTAACATAAAATTCAGAGATCCTACTTTATTGAGACTATAAATAGTGACAAATAATAATTGAATGGAGACATGAACATTGCACTCAAATACAGTAATTTTTAAACAAATCATGCATCATCAAAATCATTAGTATGACATTTTAAACCATTGGCTTGACACAATTATATTTACTGCAATACTGATACAGATATTTCAGGTTTCTTTTTTTAATTTTAGCTCTCACATATAAGCAGTTTCTCATTTTTTTTTCAAAGATTTAGTTGTTTTTCTTGCAGAGGCAGATCTACAGAAATTGAGAAATTGCTGATTTGATATGAGATGACTGTGTTAGTAAATGGGTTACTATGGTAATTGTTGTGGTGGTTTAGTAAGTTAAGGACAAGTTTGAGTACCAGCATTTTTTAATACAGATGTACTTTCCTTTTCATGCACCCTTGGAGTCATAAATCGTGGCTCAGCTTGAGCCCCTGCCAACCATTTGGAAGATTCAGATGTAGTTCTGGGCCCTTGGCTTTAGTTTGATCCAGTCCTGGCATTACAGCCACATGAGAAATGAACCAAAAGGCAGAACATGGCTGGCTCTGTCTGTCATCTCTGTCTCTTTCTCCCTCTCTCTCCCTCATCTCCTCCCTCTTTCTTTCTTTGTTTCTGGTATTTAAATAAAATAAAAAATGTTTAAAAGAAATTACTGTGAAATATGTGCTGCCTAATTCAAGGAATGACTTCTGTAACAGAAATGAAATGAGCTTTACAGATAGATTTAAATAATCATGCTGTGCTATCAAGTTATTTTGTTATCTTAGGTTAGTTAGTTAACCTTTTTGAAGTTCAATTTCTTTATAAATGGAGAATTAAGATGTATTCTACAATCATTGTAATTATTAGAGATAATATGCAAAAAAAGTAGCTGCAGCCACCATAAGTGTTTTGCTAATGCTGGCTATTTTTATTTTATTAATTATGGATATCAAGAGCAAATCATTTGCGTGTTAGGTGTTTTGTCAAAGTTGAATAGTTATGCATAATTTGACTTCATGTTGTGAATGTTTCTACTCTTATTTTTCTCTTACACTTTCAATCTCTGAAAGCATCATTCTAAATCAGAAGAGTGGTTATGTCAAAGGACAGGTGGTGCTTTTTCTCTAAGTTTCAGATCTATCCTATTAATATCTGATCTGTTTTCCAAGGAGATGATGTAGAAAAGTCTCCCCTGCATGCTGTGGAAATGGATGGGAGAACTGGAGGCACATTGGGCACTATGGGTTTTCTCCCTTTTGCTCCGTCTGCCATCTCCGCACACTACGAAGCTGTGCCCTGTTAGAGATGACTAATTCCATAAACATCAGCTCAGGTCCTTTGCCTTACTATGACATTTACAGGAAAGTGAAAGAGAAGATAAAGCTACCAGACATGCTATCTTTAATGCCTGTTGTAGTTTTAGATGATGGAGTAGAAAACAACCAGGGTATATACATTTAAATAATTGTATAGGATTTAGAGATAGTTGGAACAGTATTTTGGGAACTTGTGCAAAATATCAATTATAGTAGCATCAGTATGAACATACTCAATTTATTTAATAAGAGTAGTTTTTAAAAATGTGGACACTAAAGTCTATTTTTTTCAATTATGAACAGAAGTTTCCCTTATAAGTAGAACACAGACTAGCAATATTTTTGGAAAGGCTTTTAGTGGTCATAGGTCAAAGCAAAATAGTTCTTTGGTTTACTATGAATTATCTTGAAATTGAACTAAATAAGAGGCATTTGGATCTTTTAGAATGTTCTGAAAGCATGGAGTTAATGATTTTTGTTTTCTTGTTAAAAATTCTGATTGTCAGCCTTGAATTATCACCATGTATAATTGGAATGGAACTGTGTTCCCTAGAGAGTCAGTCAAAAGATTAGTTTGTGACTTCTGATAGTTTTAAATTGTTTTAAATTATTGGTTGCAGAACTGATAGGTTTTCATAAACTAAATACATTTGAGTATAAATCATGAGTATGTTTTTGTAATGCATTCTGTAACTCTAAAATGTGAAATTGAGCAGAATTAAGATTCCTTTCAAGAATTAGGAGGACATATTGACTAAAAATGGAAGCCAAAGTACCTTAAATACTTCCTTTTCTGGGTCAAACATGTTTTTAGGAGACATGCGAAATCATTTTCCTACATCATAATAAGAATAGTAACATACATAAGCTATAACATAGAAGTGTGTTTGTGCATAGGTTTCCTAAATTTCTCTGACAGCAAGTTATTTGAAGGAGTTTTAATCACAAACAAACCCATTCTTGATTAATTGGATTTCATTAGTGAGAACCCCAAATATTCAACCGTTTTGCTAGTCACCACAGTAATTGCCTAGGTCCCCCCACAGCAATTGCCAAAGCTCCCAGAATAGAAATATTGGTTAGCAGTATTTGGAATTATAACAAAGACATGGTAAAGTAACAGCAATGGGATAGATTAATGAGGCCACACTGGACAGAGATTAAAGTCAAACCAGTGGGTTACTCGATGAAGCAAATATTGGAAGGTTAGTGAGTGATCAAGGGATCACCCCAAATTCAAATCTGGAAGACAAAATAATCTTCTTTGCCAGGTTATAATTTAAAGAACGGGCTTGATGGAGGATGACAAGTGGAAAATTGAGCGAACTAAAAGTTCTTTCACCAATTTTTAATTAGGAAACTGTATTGTTTTTGAAATGCAGAAACATGTAAGAATTGTTTAAATATTTATTTTAGGTAATTATAAAATCAATAAGATTCAATCCTATGATTTAGAGTTACTCTATAGAATTACTCTTCCAAGAATTTCACCCTAATGTTTAAGATATTTACATCCCACATCAGAGTGCATGGTTTTAAAATCCGACTACGTTTCTGACTCCAGCTTTGTGCTAGTGCACACCCCGGGAGGCAGTGGTTGATGGCTCTAGTGGCTGGTCCTCTTCTTCCCACACAAGATGAGTAGATTGAATTCCTGGATCCTAGCTTTGGTCAGGTCCAGCCCCTTGCTAACGCTGGTATTTGGAAAGAACTGTTTTTATGTTAAAAGATCACTATTTGTTCCTCTTAGAGAATAAATGAATTTTATAACAGAAGCACTTTTGAGAACAAGATCTAAACCTGTTTTATACTCAGGAGCATAAATTATGGCCAGTGCAGATGTGGTAGGAGTTATATAACCACTTCTAGGTTCTCACAAGAAAATATTGTCCAACAACAGACATAAACTCATCATGCTTCTGGTCAACAAAGTTGTCTACTTCATCATAGTGAGAGAGTTTACTTTGTTTCTTTTTCTGATTTCTGCTTTGGGGCCATATAAATAAAGCTCATGAATGTTTGGTACCTTAACTCTAGACAAAAGTACTTTTTACTGGACTCTTTCTGAATTTTTAATTGCTAGCCACATGATCAATACAACAGTGAAAGCCATTCAGTTACCAACACTAGTAAAATCAGCCATTTTTTCAAACACAAGTTATTCCCCCGTCCCCCCAAAAAATCACAAAATATGTCCCGACCATCTCCTGAGAATTCTGAAGACTATCACTATTAAAAAGTTTTTTTCTTTTGATTTCAGGCTGTCTGCTTTTGGGGCCAGTAGGGATGTATTTGAATGACATCATTCAACTTTCAAATTTTTTATTTAAGTCCTAGGTCCTTAGGCATTGCTTGTCACATTACAAGCTATTCACTCCCCAGAAGCTTTGTGTCAAAGTAATTTTTTAATTACTTCCTACCAGTGGGAAACAAGGAATAGTGAGCCTTTATCTCCTAGCTTCGTTTCAGGATTTTCATTTTCCTTCATGAACTCAAGTGCCTGTGTCACTGGTGTGGTTGTCATGGCACCACCAAAGAGTGTCTTTGTCCCAGGTGGGAAACATGGAGAAGTCAGAAATGATTTGCGAGTTGCTCCTGGTTGCTGGGGAATGCACTGCAAGACAAGAACCAGAATAATGGGAGACTATTTTATTTTTGTGGTGTTAGGAACCCTGAGGCCCAGCAGTTGTCCGACTCCATACACAGACCCGTAGGTGCTGTAATACCTTGGATTTGGAAGTTCTCATGACCTTTGCCCTGATCAAAGAATCATTTGTGGACTTTGCAAACTCTCCCATGCACAAACACAAAACACACATGTATTATCAGATGATCCTGGGTATAGCAAACAGCAAGTGTTATGTAATTATTCAATTATAAATTTTTCTTAGCTCCATCATTTTGCTTATAACTTCATCTAAGAGTCAGTCATTTGTCAAGGCTATCACTGTTGAATTCCTGCATAAATACTAAACTTATTTTTAGAACTTCTTTTTCAGGCCACTTGTTTATATTTGTGTATATGTCACCTTCTAGATACATACTAGCAAAGAATGACAAAAATGGTGGCAATATGAAGGTTGCGTTATTTTTCACATAATCGAGAAAAAGAGTTTTCAGATGGGACATATAGAGATAATAACTCCTTTTCTTTTGAAATGTGTAACTGTACTTCTCGTGTCAAAGCTCAATGACAGCAAATAGATTGGTTCAGATTGTTCTAAGTGAAGCGCCATAGTTTTTCCAAAGAAGAGATGAAAAAGACAGACAAACTATTGAGACTTTAGAGCTTTGCTTTATGCTTAATTAATGATGTGACATTATTGGAGGGATCAACCCAGAAGGTTTTAGATATCTCTGAAGAGTGATATAAAGTTGAAGGCAGTGAACATATATTAGAGCGGCGAGCTAATACACATAATTTAGACCAAAAACCGGTTCTTCAATTACTGTGCACTTAGAGGCAATTTAAATTATTGATTCATTAGGATACAGTTCACACCAACAAAAAAAGCTATGAATACTAATAATAGTATTCAGGATGTACTTACTCCGCATTTGCTGTTTTCTGAATGTGAAACGTACTACATTTTCAATATACACTTGTAGTGTTTGGTTTCAGTTTTTGTAATGCTTTGTGAAGAAGCCAAAGACCCCATTTGTACTGAAGTACTGGAGACACTTGGACTCTGCCCATGACGGACGTGCCTCAGAAGCACATCTCAAAGGCGGCACTTACTTTCCTTCCAGGAACAGTGATTTAAAAACTTGCATGCTAGAAAGTGGGAGGCGTTTGTATATGGAGTTCACCTGTTTCTTAAAGTTTAATAATGTTTGGTTTGATTATTTCTATTTATGTTATATTTTTGAATTTTTGACCAACGTGTAATATTTCAACACCTTTTGGGGGGGATAGTGCAACATTTTAGGGCATGCATACAGCATTAACTGTTCAAATCAGGCAAGCAGCATCCTTGTCAACTCTGTTTGAAACTGTGGTGATTTGTATTTTTAAAGAAGATAATTTACTGTAAATTTGATTTTTTTTCTGTAATTATTTTACTTTCCATTTTGGATCATTGGGGATTAAGCTTTACATGAAAAATTTGGTTATGAGGATTAATGCTATTCATTTCTGAACATGTTCAATTGAGATTTGATTAAGTTGGGTTGTTGTCTATTTGCTTGCTTGCTTGTGGTCAACCCCTTACATCCCTGGATAGGATTCAGACATGTTTTTCTGATGTCTTTCTCTTCATGAGCTCTCTCTCTCTTTTGTTAAATCCTTGTTTCCCTAAGGGGCATCTATGTGGTATATGAGAAACTGACTATCAATATGAAGGAATTTCAAAAAGCTAAAAAAAAAGTTCCAAAATGGATTTTAAAATATGGAAAATTTGGTGCAAAAATGCTTTTGAAATTCATGCATATGGTCTTTCTTAATACCCATTTTCCATGTATTTTTCTTTTGAAGGTAATGAAACCATGAGTAACATAAATGTAGCGTGGAAATAATAGTTTGATTTAAAATTCTCAGAGTTTGTGTTCTGAGGTCTGTGAATCAAAATGTCAGGGCTTCTTGAACCCCCAAAACGGTCGTATAATGCATGAGTTATAAATAGAGCTGAGTATCATGTCTTTCCGTAGAAGTTTCACTCTAATGTTCAGTTGCAATCTCTCTATACTATATATTTAAATCTAAAAGTTCTTAATGGAATTTCTTAAACCTGGCGCTATATGCTAGAACAATTTGTTATTAGAACCATTCCCTATATAAAATTATGTGGTTACTGAAGACAACTATAGCCAGCATATTTGTATATCTTTTTCCAATACTATATTAAACATCTTAAAAATATTACAAGTCTGAATGAGGCATTATTTCAAAAATGTTGTTTCCTCTTTCAAAACCATTGGAACCACTATTGCTCTCTCATTAAGTTGTCAGATGTTTCTGGCCTGAATAATGTATTATTTCAAAATTCTAATAGTATAGACATCGGAATGCTTTATTCATTTTCCTTTAATACTAAGAAGTTTTCCTTTAACACTAAGAGTTCTTGTAAAGGCACTGTACAATGTACAGGCATTCTTAATGACTGCTTAGAAAAGTCACCGCAACACAGGCAGTCACAGCTAAAATAAGCAAATGGGACTACATCAAAGTAAGACGCTTCTGTACAGCAAAGGAAATGATAAGCAAAGGGGAAATCAACAGAATGGGAGAAAACCTTTGCACACTATACAGCATATAGGAGACTAATATCCAGGATTTACAAAGAACTTCGGAAACTCAGTGATAGCAAAACAAACAATCCTGTGAAGACATGGGTGAAGGAAATGAACAGATGTTTTTCAAAAGAACGAATTAAAATGGCTTGACATCTGAAAAAAATACTCAGGCTCCCTAACTATTGGGGAAATACAAATAAAAACCAGCCTGAGGTTCCAACTAACTCCTGTAAGAATGGCCTGCATTCATAAATCTAATTACAATGCCTGCTGGCAAGGATGTAGAGAGAAAAGTACCCTATTCCACTGTTGGTGGGAATGTAGGCTAGTACAACTATTATGGAAGTCAGTATGGAGAGCACTAAGATGATTGGAATAGATCTACTGTATGACCTAGCTACCCGGCTTCTGGAATTACATCCAAAGGAAATGAAATCTGCATATGCGATAATGCCCTATAGTCTTGTATTGCAGCAGCACAACCTACAATAGTGAAGACTTAGGAACAACACAGATGCCCCGTAAAAAAGGAATGGACCACAAACCTGTGATGCATCTACTCTATGCAGTACTGCACAGCCATTAGAAAAAATGAAATTTGCAACAGAATGTTCCCAAGTGGAGAACATTATGCTCAGTGAAATAAGCCAATCCCAATTGGACAGATATCATATGTTCTCTGATATAAGGCAACATTCATGCAAAGTACAAATAAAATTGATATATAGGGCCTGGCGGCGTGGCCTAGCGGCTAAAGTCCTCACCTTGAACGCACCAGGATCCCATATGGGCGCCGGTTCTAATCACGGCAGCTCCACTTCCCATCCAGCTCCCTGCTTGTGGCCTGGGAAAGCAGTCGAGGACGGCCCAAAGCCTTGGGACCCTGCACCCATGTGGGAGACCTGGAAGAGATTCCTGGTTCCCGGCTTCGGATCGGCGCAGCACCAGCCCGTTGCGGCTCACTTGGGGAGTGAATCATCGGACGGAAGATCTTCCTCTCTGTCTCTCCTCCTCTCTGTATATCTCATTGTAATAAAATAAATAAATCTTTAAAAAATTGATATATAGGTGAACAAATATATACGTAGATTCTCATAGATGAACTAACTGTACAATGGAGACTAGCATACTTAGATGGAAGGATGTACAGTGCAGTGTGAGTCTCTATTGTGGAATAAAAGGACTCCTGGTGGAACAGTTAAATATATATTGAAAATAGTATACTACATTTTCTACCTGTGGCTATACAAGTGCATCAGGCAGAACGTTAAACTTGAAGCTGTTACTGAGGGACTCTACTGCTGTAATAATAGGATGGGAAATTGTGGGAGGGGAAAGAAAGAGGGGAGAAAGGGAAAGAAAAGGTAATCCCCATACCTACAAACTGTCATGGAAAAGAATGACTTTACAAAGGCCATCTGGCTCTTCAATGTGCTTTGTATGTCTCTGACCTCTGCTGTGTGGAACTCCATGTTGTCACTCCCAAAGTTCAGTATTTTGTTTCAGTACTTTACGAAGGTTCTAGTTTAGGTGCAGTTACACATGCTCCAGGAATACCAGCCAGAGCTCCTTTTGGGTAAGATAAGCGAATGACAAGAACATGTTTTCCTTACGTCTTGTGTCATGATTCCTGCACTGATAAAATGCCCCTTGCCTTTAGTAACAGGAATTTGGCATACCAGAAGTACTGTTTGCATCTTCAGTCCCAAATTTGGATGGCATTCAAGCAAAACCAATTTGGAAAGTGTCGTAGATGTGTTCCGTCTTGCCTCATTTTCTGAGCTTGGCCTCGATTCTGAGTTCTGTGGGTGGTGTAGCGCAAATCATTGGTAAATTGCTTTGATGTGCCTTCTGTGTTTCCAGGAGGTAGAATTATGTTGTCCAGGCTGCAGTATACTATTTTTTTTTCTGCTTCAGTGTCCTTCTCCTGTCTGTTGATTCTATGAGATATGTGCAGAGATATGAAATCTCTTGGGGATGTACAGAAATAAATGAAAGGAAAAAATTTTAAGATAATTGGCTCACCTTGTTATTGCAGTTGAGAAGTTCTATCATCAGTCATCTGCAGGCTAGATACCTCAGGATGCTGCAAGTGTGGCTTCGCCCCAATCTAAGGGAAGCTGGCATTTGAAATCACAGTAACAGCATTTACACAAATGATTGCTGTGCATTTTATTATATGAAGATGGTGGTTAAGATGTTAGTGAAGACACCTGTGTGTGCTACATCAGAGTGACTGTTCCATGTCTAGTTCTTTCTCTAGAGTCCAGATTCCTGCTAATTTGCAGTCTGAGAAAATGAAGTAATAAGTGATTGAGTTTCTGTCACTTGCACTGAAATCTTGGTTGTGTTCCTGGCTTTCAAATTTGGCCCATTCCTGTCTGATGTATTCATTTGGGGAATGAAGCAGTGCCTGAGAGATCATTCTCCTGTCTTTCAAATAAAAGCAAAATTGGTATTTTATTAATATTAGAGATCACTAATTATAATTTATTACCCAGGGCACTTATTTTCCACAAGTGTTACTATATAAAATAAAAATGGAATGCTTTTTCATGTATCTCTTGGTCAATTATACATCTTTGAAAAATGTTCAAGTCCTTTGATAACTCTATTTTGGTGTTATTGTTTTGCTGTTGTGTTGAAAGATTATTTATATACAGAAGCTCTTCAAGAAGTGTGTGAGAATTGTGAATTAGGAAAACTGCCTGTAGGTTTGAAATTTCTTTGCATCCAAGTGAACTCAGATTGACTTGTTGTCATACTGTGTCTGAACAGGACCTAAACTCTTTTTAGTTTGAGGGACTAAAAATAGTGTGACATCCTTACCCCTATTAGAACATCATGAGTTCTACATGACTTGAAGCAATAACAAACATGAAACTGATGGTGAAGCTTCTGGGGCTGAGTAGTTCAGTCATGAAAGTTTTATAACAAGTTTATGCAGATTTTTCCCCCAGCGAAACCAGTGTACAAATGCATAGTTCATTTTAAGGATCAATAAGATGACATAGAAGGGAAAATCCACAGCACCCAACCATCCACAGCAACTTGTATAGAAAAATCAAATCTCCCCTTTGTAGTTGGAGAAAATTGATGATTAACTGCAAGTAGCCAGCTCCTTCCACATCTCAGTTGATTCAGACAACAGTGGGTGGTAACTGAAAAACTAAAATGTAACAAACTGCTTGATGGTTGTCAAACTGATGGTACTTACATCAGTTGTGAAAAAAGGCAGATCTCTCCACCAACCTTATAAACATGTAAGATGAAGATATTGAATCATTTTCTCAAAGGAGAAGAACTTTGGCTTTACCAGTACTGTCCTGAAAACACTGCACTTTCAAATCAGTGGTTGCTAAGAGGCGGAGCAGTCCACTGAAAGCAAAACCAGACTGGTTAAGACCAAGGCCATCCAGGATGCTCAGGTGTTTCTCTGCTACTTTCTAGAAGATCAGAGGATAAAAATATCTGCTTATTTGGAGAGTTTTGAAAAAGTGAACCACTGAGTTAGCAGAAAAATAGATGGGGAGATTCCAGAGGAAGTTATTCTCTACCATGACAGTTCTGCTGATTTCTCTCATCAGACAAAGGATTTTGTATTTCTCTGAAAAATCATTCGGTATCTACCTTAAGGACATGATTTGGCTCTTTCGGATTTCTTTTTTCAATCCCAGTGTTAAAATATCTTAAAAGGGCGCTTATCTATTTTTACTTAGTTAATAATATATGTAAAAAATGAGAGACTGTATTCACATAGTTCAATTCCTAGGACCTTCAGTTCTTTAAGGATAGAGAGTGAATGAATGTTACTGTAACGAAAATGTTTGAAACATGGTGAACACTTAGAGAATCTTTTCTAATTTTTAAAATTTTTATTCTAGAAAGGCAGAGTGATAAGGAGGAAAAGATACAGACACACACCTCACCTCACCTCACCTCACCTCACCCCACCTCACCTCCTCCCGGAGAAAGAGAGAGAGAGAGCAAACACTTTGTTCGGTTCCCTTCTACCCAAGATACCCAAAGCAGCAGGCTGAGTCAGGCCAAAACCAGGAGCCAGAAGTTGTAGGATGTGTGGCAGGAACTCAAGTACACATGATATCATCTGCTGAAGGGAACATTATTGTACATTATTGTGCATATTAGCTGGATTAGAAGCAGAGATGGGACGCTGTCTTAGGCATTTGGTTTGGGGTTTTGATGTCTCCCACAGTGGGTTAACTTCTGCCCCGGAACATCCATCCTTGAAGTTTGTTTTAAGATTTTATTTAGTTATTTGACAAGGAGGGAGTTGCTTGAAATAGAGGGAAGGAGAAAATGTCCCCAGCAATTGATTGACTCTCCCAATGCTTTGACAAGGGTAAACAGGCTGAGACTAAACGCAGATCTTCCCACATGACTGGCAGAGACTCAGTGATTCGTGCTATCACTTCTGCTTTCCAGGATCCATATGAGCAACAAGCTGCAGTCAACAGCCCAGGCAGGTGTAGAATGCCGACATCCAATAACCACAAGGGGTGCAGGCATCTTAACTGGTATCTTTAACACCAGACCAAGTGCTCACCCAAAGTTTGCATTTTTTTGTCTTTCAATCCCATTTTCCACGAATCTTTTGAAGTCACCTTGTATTTTCGATATTAACCCTCTATCATATGCATGGTTCGCAAAGATACCGTGTTCTGCAGGTTGTCTCTTCTGTTGGTTGTTTTCTTTTCTCTGCAGCAGCTTTTTTCTTTTCAAGTTGTCCCACTTGTCTATTTTCGTTGTTGTTGACTGTGCTTTTGGTATTACATCCAGGAAATCATTGCAAGACCAGTTTTGTGAAGCTTCTTTTCCCTCTTTGGTTCCCTTTGTTCTTCTAACAAACTTATAGTTGCAGTTGTTATGTTTAAATCTTTAACCTAGGGTTAGTTGATTTCAAGTGCACAGTGCATGAGGAGGATCCAATTTTCATTGCTTTGTGAGTGGGTATCAGTTTTCCCATGTGTTTTGTGTAGAGACTGTTCTTTATCCTTTGTATATTTTTGACACCGTGTCGAAGACTAGTTGATGATGTATGCATGAGATTATTTCTGGTTCTCTATTCTGTACCATTAGTTTGTATGTTTGGTTTTGTGCCAATACTAGATAGCTTTAGTCACTACAACTTTCTGATAGATTTTGCAAACAGGTGGTGTGGCTCCACCAACTTTGTTCTTCTCTCTTTATTGTTCCGTATGTTGCAGATCCTTTGTGTTTTCTTAATAAGTTTGTGATTTTTAAAATATTTCTGTTTCTGTAAAAAGAAAATGCCCCTGGAATCTTGGAATATACTGTATAGTCTACAATCATTGGATACTATAACTATGTAAGAGCATCAAGACTTCCAGACCATGAGAATCAAATAGCTTTTCTAATTATTTGCATCTTTATTATTTTTAAAGATTTAGTTATTTGAGGCAGAGTGGCAGAGAGGGAGAGACATACACACACAAACAGATCTTCTCCACTGGTTCACTCCCGAAATGACTGCAATGTTTTGGGCTGGAACAGGCTGACTCTAGGGAGCAGGAGCTTCGCGTGGGAGGAAGGGGCCCAAGGGCCTGAGCTGCCTTCTGCTCCTTTCCCAGGTGCATTCGCAGGGAGCAGGGTAGGAAGCGGACCACCTGTGACTCTATCCGGTGCTTGGATGTGATGCCGGTTTTGCAGGTGGTGGCTTAACCTGAGGTACCACAAGTCTGACCTCAGTCTTCTCTAACAGTTCCTTGAGTGATTCATGAGTATTCCATTTATGCATAAAGGCAGGGAGGAATAATGTTACATTTTCTAAATAGTGTTGTTGTTGCACAAGATAGTATATAATTTTGTCATCTAATATTGTATATCTGTACTGTTGTAGTGACAGAAACTGTGTATCAGGGTATTATTACAGGAGCTGTTACGGTCATTTTATAATTTTATGCCTGTGGTTTGAGATGTATAATGATAAAATCTCAAATGCAAAATAGGAAGAATCAGGATTCCAAGTGTAACTAATGTTAATAAAAATGAATTTCAATTTTCATAAGTTAAGCCTGTGTAACCTAAACCATATTACAAAAATAGGATTGACATTCTAAATAACTTGGAGAATTTTGAAATTTTCTGTTTTCCATATCTGTCAAACATCATTTGGGGTCCTAGTACTGTTATTTTATTTCCCACCTAGCCTATGCAAGTAAGGAGTTTTACCCCAAATTCTGTGGAATCCCTGTGATTATATAATAAGAAAAATTAACTTTTCTTATAAATATATTTTATTATATGTTTAAAATTATTTGGGGAATTTTATGTTCATCAGAGTATACACACTGGTAAAACATTTGCCATGAAGCTGTGGATATACTATTCCAAATGTTTCTAATTTATTTTTAAGCTAGAGTTGGATTAATGGTGCAGAAAAAGTCAGAGCTATAGAAACGTTAAATGCTTAACAATAAATGTAACCAATGAAATGCAAGATTTCCATATTGAAAACTATAGATAGCATCAGAAGCAACCTATTCTTGCAAGCGACTTTTCAGACTTTAATGGCCATTTCTATGAAAAGTGTTTCCTTGCTAAGGAAAGTAATCCAACTGCATTAAATTTCTTAGCCAAGGATATATTGCACAAGCAGATTCAAGCATATTACCTCAACAGTGTTTTCATAATAAGTAATATCCAGACTACTCAATCTTATTATTGATGTGGCAATTTTTTCCTCCTTTATATCCAAGAGGCTTACAGTTAAGTATCTTTGTGACTTTCATCAAGTTACTTAACTTCATGGTAGAGAAAATAATATTGCTTACTTTAAGAGGCTGTTCTTTGGATTAAATGTAATACTGACATTTAGTACTTTAATCCCACTGCTTAATAAGGAGTCGTTAAAAAGTCGTACTATTTTTTTTGTGTCTGCATCTTTGTGATGGTTTCATAAGCTCATAAAGGCTTATCCATCTTTCTCAGAGAATGCATTTTATCTGTTTATGCCATAATATCACTCATATATTATAAATAGATTATTTATTTGCTTAAGAAGCGGATAAATGGAGACAGAAAGAGTGCAGTCTGAAAGAGATTCCCTCACACTTGTTCACTGCTCTCATGCTTGTGATCGCTGGTGTTGAACTGTGGCCAAATTGCAGAGCTGACGACTTAATCTAGGTCTCCCACACGGTTGACTGGAGCCCAAATATTTGAGCCATCACCTCCTGCCTTTTAAGGTGTGTATTAATAGCAGGAAGCTAAAATTGGGGGCAGAACTAGGGCATAATCCCACATCTTCCAGTTTGGAACATAGACATTTTAACAGGTGTACCAAAGACACCACCACCTCTCCCGAATCGCTATTTTCCTTTCGTGAATATTAAACAAATGCTGTCTTTTTGGCTTTTGCCTGCAATTTTTAGGAAATTGCCTCTCCTAGAATTTTTGGTTCTGATGGAAATGTTTTACATAGGTGCTATCCAGGGTGGTAACCACTTGACGCCTGAAGCTTTTAGGATATGACCAGTATGACTGTAGTGATGCACTTTTTAATTTTCCTAAATTTTCATTTAAATGGCTGTGAATAATGGACTCTCAGTTGGACATTGTAGGTATAGGTTTTTGACAGTTCTCTCAATTTTTCCTCATATACTGTGTTTCATGTGGGTATACCAACAGTTCAACAACAAAGAATAAGTGGAGATAATACCGTTTTGCCCTCTTGGTTCAACATTGCCAAGGTAGGGCTTAGCATGTTGTCAAGCGTGTAATGTTTTCAATATGCATTGAATAGACGAATAAACGATTCAGTTATTCTGATACTCAGAAAGTCTAAGTACTTTGCCAAGATAAAGCTAATATTTTTTTAATAAACTCTAGTGTTCATAATACCTAAGCTTTGCATGAGCTTTTTTTTATTTTTTTATTAATTATTTTGCATTATGTGACAGTTTCATAGGCTCTGGGAATCCCCCCACCCCTCCCCTCCCCTCCCCTCCCCCCTGGTGGATTCCTCCACCTTGATGCAGTATTACAGTTCAAACTCAATCAAGATTCTTTCCTTGCAAACATATACCAAGCATAGAGTCCAGCTACTTATTGTCCAGATGGGTTGAACAGTTTTTTGGGGAGACTATATCTGGTCTGAAGTTAGAGCTGGTAGAATATCATCCCAGTCAATTAAGAGTCCCAATATAACATCCACAGCAATTTGCAACATTATGGAATTGACGTGGTTTTGAGTAACCAGTATGTTAAAAAAAAAAAAAGCAAGTTCTTAACCACATCCTATGATTAGCTCATTGACATTTCAATTTTAGTTTATATAAAGGACCGGCTGCTATATACCTTAAAATGGCTACAGGGCACTATTCAGCTGTCTCGTGTCTATTTCATTTTAGTATGCATGAGGAGGGAATCGGGTGCGATCCTGACAACCTCTTAACAGGAGGTCATATACACAGAGCAGGGGAGGACCCCAGAGTGGAGCAGGTGGTAAGGAGGAAGCTTGGATCCCAGCCATGAAGACTCCCAGACCTTCACCACAAAGTATTAATACGAGCAACAAGGACTATATCCCAACTGCCAAGGAGGCCACAGGGAATTGGATGCCCTTGGAGGCCAAGTACTCTGAGGTCACCCACCCCCAACCCGAGCTTCTGCAGGGGATGGAAGAAGTCCAAACACTACCGCGCAGAAACCAACGTCATCGGAAAGACAACCAGAAGCCCTGAGCGGTCTGCAGAAACAGAAGAACGATAAATATCCTTCGGGACCAGGGAGGAGAGCTTTCTCTGGTCCGAGCCTGGCTCCACCTCTGGACCCCCACTCTCCCTCGCAATGACCGTCGGGATCGCTCCGAAAACCCCTTACAGCAAACAAACAATCATACAAAGTAAAAAAAAACCCTAAAATAAATAGACAAACAACAAAAAGTAGAGCTTGGAATCTGACAGGAAAGAGCTGGCGTGGATTTGCTCATGCCTCGCTGGGTGGGACACAGAGATTAGTCACTCCTCACCTTGGTGTTGGGGATTTTCCTGCACACTCCCCACCCCCCAAAAAAAGTTCTACACCTTAATTGTCGACAAATGTCTTATTAGAGTTACAAGCCAGTCTAGATTATCCTAAAATCTGCCAAGATCTGCATGAGCTTTTAAAACAAAATGAGAACTTTCAACTCCAGTGCAGCATACAGATAACCTTCTTGCCGAATGTTCGTTTTAATCCTTAGGGGAAAGATACAGAGCGGATAATCTGAGGGAGTATTTAGAACCTCAGCTCTTTGCTTATCCCCTGCTGATGGCCTCAGTGGTGTCAGTAGCAGGGGTTGGAATGTTCCCCTGTGGTGGTGGTGTATAGAGGTGAGAGATTATCTATGGGATGGTTTACTTTCATGAGGCCTGGCTTGTTGACTTAGTCATGGTCAAGTCTGCTGCAGGTTGCTTTCTGTTATTCTGAAGGTACAACTTAATGTCTTATCAAGAGGATTTTGACAAAGATGAGTATGATTCTCTTTGATGGTATAGAGCAGTTCAGTTTTCATGAATATTTGTCTTGCATTGAGCTCTTTCACTGCTTGTAGCTACTTTTCTTTTTTCCATCACCACTGTTGCCACATTTTCCTGAAAACATGCTTTTTTTGCCCCCTCCCTCTTATCACACCATCTTTCATCTAGCTTCCTCTCAGCTTACACCTTCTCCTCTGTACTTTATATATTTTGTCCAGAAACTTCAAAAATGAAATGGACTTCTTTTCTCAGAACTTATTTTCTTGGGCCTTTTAATGACTTTCCCTTAACAGTTTTCTGAAACAGCTTCAAAATTATTGGAAAGGTAGAAAGAGAAAAGAGGGAGAATGAAAGAGGTCAATCACCCACAGATTTACTCTCCAACCAGCAGGTGTGCCAAGGAGAGCCAGAAATTCAATATGGGTCTCCCACAAGGGTCTCCCACAAGGTGTCAGAGGCTCATCCATCACTTGCTGGCTTCGTGGGTGCATGTTATCAGGAAGCTGCTGCCAGCTGCAGAGTTGGAGCTTGAAACTGGCAATTCAATGTGGGATGCTCGCATCTCAAACACTGGCTTAACAGCTAAGCCCAACACCTGCCCACTCTTTGCTGCTGTACTGGTTCTTTACGATTTATGTCCTTCAGTCTCCTGATACCTTTAGTGTACCCTCCTTACACTTTTTATTTTTAATTAATTGTTTTGGGTCTTTTTGTTTCTCATTATTTAGCAGTGAATTTTTGTCATATTCAGTTTTATCTTACATAATTTCAAAAGTGATACTCTTTCCCATGGCTTTCAAATGTCTTCACTCAATGTCTATAATATTTCTGGCATGTATTTTGGATTTGGACACACCTGGATTCAAATAGCAGCTCTGCTACAGACTGGCTTGTGACCTGGGGCACTTGGGAAAGCTTCTCCAGATCCCAGTGCCCCACCTATGAAAATGAAGTTCTGGCCACCCAGGAATGACGTTCACATTATGTCCTACAAAGTGGGCATTCGCTTTGTAATGTTTCCTGATAGTTTCCTTTAATTTTTTTTAAGATTTATTCATTTTTTTTAAAGATTTATTTATTTTATTACAAGGTCAGATATACAGAGAGGAGGAGAGACAGAGAGGAAAATCTTCCGTCCGATGATTCACTCCCCAAGTGAGCCGCAACGGTCGGTGTGCGCGGATCCGATGCTGGGAACCAGGAACCTCTTCCAGGTCTCCCATGTGGGTGCAGGGTCCCAAAGCCTTGGGCTGTCCTTGACTGCTTTCCCAGGCCACAAGCAGGGAGCTGGATGGGAAGTGGAGCTGCCGGGATTAGAACCAGCGCCCACATGGGATCCCAGGGCGTTCAAGGCGAGGACTTTAGCCGCTAGGCCATGCCGCTGGGCCCAGATTTATTCATTTTTATTACAAAGTCAGATATACAGAGAGGGGGAGAGATAGAGAGGAAGATCTTCCATCTGATGATTCACTCCTCAAGTGAGTGCAATGGCCAGAGCTGTGCCAATCCGAAGCCAGGAACCTGGAACTTGCAGGTCTCCCACATGGGTGCAGGGTCCCAATGCTTTGGGCCGTCCTCGACTGCTTTCCCAGGCCACAAGCAGGGAGCTGGATGGGAAGTGGAGCTGCTGGGATTGGAACCGGTGCCCATATGGGATCCTGGCACGTTCAAGGAGAGGACTTCAGTTGCTAGGCCACACCGCTGGGCCCGATCGTTTCCTTTGCTATGAGTGGAAGGATTTCAAAAATTCAATGATAAGTAGAATTAAGAGATATGCTTATTTTGGTGGCAAAGAAATTTGAAATTCATGCACATCAAGAGATCTTCCAAAAATATATAGTGAATGCATAATATGAAGAAATTACACTTAAATTTCAGAATTTTTTGCACCCTGTACATGTTTCATTCTGCTTCGCAGATGTTTTCAAGTACCACCACAGTTTGTTAATTTCTCATATTTGTTTCTGGAAAGGCCAATTCATGCCTGATTACTGAAGAAGCATAATTTGCATTTAAAAAAAATGTTTTCATAGAAGTTACATGCTGTGATGTGCAATTTCATTGACTTACAAAGTAAACAGCGTACTCTGTTGATAAAACAGTGTTGACCCATCATGCTTTTTTCCTCTCTTTGGCATTAGACCCCTTGTTTTGGACAGGGAGTTTCATAACTGTCTCTCACCTTGGTTTTCTTCTTAGCCTGCCTGTTTGATATCTTCTTTCATTCATTTGCTCTAAGTTTTTGTTAAGGTTCTGCTCTGTCCACTTCTTTCTTCACCTTTTGCACTTGTAGTGATCTGTGAGTAAATTCCACGGTACAGAGCTGCAGCTTTCCTGAGCTCATGGACTCAGGACAGAGTACCTTTACCATACAGTGAACCCCTTATCCATAGAGGATACTTTCCAAGACCCGCCAGGGCATGCCTGAAGTAGTGGATAGTACCAAGCTCTGTTTTACTATTTTTTTTCTTATTCATGCATACTTATACTAAGATGTAACATATACATTAGGTACAGGAAGAGATTGACAATAACCAGTGATGATATAAAGCAATGATAGCAATTACTGTTGTAAAACTCCTTTCGATGTCATTGAGGCCATGTGTGCATGTGTGCTTGGCCTGGCTGTTAAGGTGCTGCATGGAAAGCTCTGCTTGCACATCTGAGCACCCGAGTTCATTATCCCCCAGGTTTCATTTTCCTGCTGAGGTTGATTATTGAGGCAATGATGATGACTCAAGTAGTTGAGTTCCTACCATCCATGTGGGAGGTCTTGATCGAGTTTATTCTGGCTTCAGCCCTTTGGTCATTGTAGTCATTGCTTGAATGAACCACACTTGTGTGTGCACATACTTCCTCTCCCCATCCATTCCTCTCAGATAACTCCAGAAGAAAAATAAAGTTATGTACATGTGGTCTCTCCTTCAAAGAAGTTAGTGCAAATATTAGTAATTTCAAAGGATATTTGGCTACAGGTAACTGAAACTGCAGAAACAAAATCACAATAAATGTGCATTGACATTTATCAATGCCTGTATGCCACAGCAATATCCTACTCAACCTAGCCAACAGTGAACTTGTCTGTAACTGTGAACTAATTTTTAAACCTCTGCTTGCTTCTTTACTTATATTACAGTTTTAGTAAATACTACTAATACCTACTCAATGCGTGCTTTACACATCTCTGACCTTGTTGATAGACAAGGCTTACCAGTTTGATACCCAGTGAACTCTCAAGATAGCTTCTTTACTTTCTATTGTTTCTGCTTTTGTTCAAAGCTTGCTAGTTTTCATTGAATATTGCAGCAGGCTTCTTTTTAAATTATTATTATTATTTTATGATAGGCCCCTGGGAATTCCCTTATCCCCTCCCCAATTTCCCACCCCCACCGAGTTCCCCTGTATCATTAGCAAAGTATAGTTTTTCACTCACAGTCATATGTCTACTATTGTGGGCATGGACAATGGCAGTGTCCATCATCTTGTTGTCATATAGTAAACAGTTTCTTTGGGAATCCATCTCTAGATTGGAAGTAGAGATGCATACTGCATTGTAACCTCACATCTGGATATGTTAGTCTTCATTTCACAGTTACAGTATTCCCCTTTAATGAGAAGCCATAAAACAAAATCAACAATAAAAAGAAAAATAGAAATTTGTAATGCCACGAAGTTAATAACGTGTTATTAGATACGTTAGTCTCCATTACACAGCTCCTATACATCCCCTTAAAGGAAAAGCCACAAAACAAAATCAACAACAGAAGGAAAAAAGAAATTAACACCACGAAATTAAATAACATGCTACTGAATGACTAATGTGTCACTGAAGAAATGTAAAAGAACCTTCTTAAAGAAAATGATGCTACTGTTTGATCTATGAGTCATTGAAGAATTTAATCAGAAGAAAGTGTTTTGAAGAGATGAGACTAACAAAAAAAATCAAAATCCATGAGATACAGTTTCTGCTGATCTTTGTTGGTGAATTGCGTCTCCAGTAGGCAACAAACTGATGTGTTTTGTTACTGTAACACCACACCATTGTTTTTGCTTCTTTCCTGTGTCTGTCAGACTCCAGATACTGCTCTGCTGTTCTACCCTCTCCTATTTCCTGGAACGTGCCGTCTCTTCTTCATACTGGTAAACGTTTGTTCATTTGAACGTGTCCTTACCCTATTCCGCCATCTTGATTCTCCTTGCAGCAGGCTTCTCTCCCTTCTGTTTCTAAACCTGTCTCCTGTGCTCCATCTTCAGATGAAAGGTTAATGAAACTATGAATTAGGTACCCACACTGCATGTTTGCATCCATGCATAAATGAAGGAGTTTGCTTACAGTTTATATATTATAGAACATGGACACTGTGTATTAGAGACCAAATACAGATGATGGAAGTTCAAAGAATGTAATAAAGATGACTATAGAAATTATAATTTTATGCATGTTCTAGCAGATGTTTTTATGTATTATTGAAATAGAGCAAGATGTTCCATTTGTTGCTTCACTCCCCAAATGGCCTCAATGACCAGGCTAGTGTTGGGCTTATCTGAAACTGTGGGCCAAGAGCTTTCTCTCGGTCTTCCAAGTAAGCTGAGGCCTAAAGACTTGGGCCATTCTTTGCTTCCTTCCCAGGTCATTATTAGAGAGCTTGACCAGAAGTAGAGCATCTAGGACTCAAACCAGTGCCCATATGGGATGCCAGTGCCACAGGCTGTGGATTGATGTAATTTGCCACCACTTAGGCCCCTGAAATTGCTACTTTTGGTTACAAAGAAATAGTAATATTTGTAGACTGAAATAAATGCTTTTATTTTTTGCTATTGTTAAGCCTAAAGTACTCAGGTTGTTGCCATTGTTTTTGAGTCACATGCACATTCTTTGCATTGTCCTTTATGTCCTACAACCTTCCTATTTTATTCACATTATCAGTCTTATTGTTATTGTTCCTCACTTCCCACTCTTTACTCAGATTCTACTGAACTCTACATTTGTGAAACACACATTTGTTTTTTGTTTTCTTTGCCCTGCTGTGGCCAGGGAAAGCAGAGCTTGGGGGACCCCTAAGGGGTTCCTGGCTTCACATTGACTTGTTTGTGGCCATTGCAGCCATTTGGGAGTAAACCCGTGGAAAGGAGATCCTTCTGTCTCTCCTTCTTTCTATAAATCATTTAAAAATAAGTCACCGGCAAATACTTGATGTTTCTTTATGAAGAAACATTCACGATTCCATCCTCTAGTATTTATAGGACGAGGCAGTGCGTTCACACTATCTGCGGCCTGCCTGCTGTGACATGGAACCTCAGAGCATCTTGCTCCAGTTGAGCCATAACTTAGTTACATTTACCAGTCTTGCCCATGCACCCCTCCCTACTTCCCTTTCCAACCTGGGGATCAGCATTTTACTATTAATTTCCACGCGTTCATCCTTGCTTTAGACTGCACGTATCAGTGAGATAATGCCATATTTTTATTCCTGTGCTTTGGTAAAGAAAAAAATGTTTTTCTCTAGGATTTTGTACCATCTGCTGATTGAGATAAGATATATTTTGTGAGGATTAGTTGAGAGAATTAACTTAAATCTGGCATTATTATTTCCTGTTTTAACTCACATCCATATCTTATTTTGCCTAATTTTATTTAATATTCTCCTTTGAGAGTAGAAGAGAAAAAACTCCCCGTCATAATTTTTGTTACAGTAGTTTAACAGAAACATACCTTTCATAGATATTATCATATAGAATTGGAAATGAGTCTACTCAAAGGCAGACTAGAGGAAAAATTAGAAAACGCCTTGGGAAACCTCTTTCATAGTAAAATCACCATGCTGTGTAAATACATGATAGAAAGCTATAGACTGAATTTTTCTTCCTTAATGTAATTGTGCTGTGTAATTTCTCAATCTATAAAGCTTTCAGGAAGTCTACAGACTCCTTGAATTTATCCAAGTAATTTTCCATGTAAGAATATTGATTCACCTCTTCTCTCACAGAGTTTTCAGGTTTCACAATTTGAAAAAAATGAAAATAACTTCTTTCGAAATATTCAGCATTCTTTCAATAATTGAGTTTGCTTTCATAAGTCTCATGTGTGCACACATTGCTGAATAACAGGAGGAGAAACTGCCTGCATTCATAAAGAATTCAGAAGATAAGGAAAAAAGCTACCCCTCTCACCCCAGTGAGTAGGGTCTTTTATGTTGGGGGTTTGGGAGACGCAGCCTGTGGTGGGTGAGGAGATCCTGACTCTTTGAGCCAGCAGTGGCCTTTGGGAACAGTGACATCATCACTGCTCCACTGACTGCGAAACACAGGCAAGAACCAAAGCCCAGGGTCTTACACAGTCTCTTTACCAGAGTTGGTGTGGAAAAGAAGATACAAAGCACTTGCCTTTGAGTCATGGCAGGCTTTGCGACTCCTTTCTTGGCCTTTTGTGAGAGCACATGGCTGGGCTTGTAGGAGATTAACCCCCTTAACATTTCTGCAAAAAAAATTAAACAGATGCAAAGCAGCTCCATCACTCTCTTCCTCTCTGTCATGCATTCAGTATTATGGTGGGCACTGAATGATTCTAAATTCCCCCAGAGAGGCTAGGCAGTCAATGGCGAGTGTGAATGAGGGCCCACTAAAGGGCTCAGCTGTGGGTTTTCCTGGCCTTTCACTGTTCTTTTTAGCATTATTCCTCTGAAAAGGTTCCTTCTAAGAGTGGGGTCAGACCTAGAGACCTTTATAACTCTTGAAGTAATGCACTCTTTAATCTGTTCCTTCCTGTGGGAAAATCTGTGTGCTAAAAAGAGAGAATGAAGAGTGCTACTGTTTGTATCAAAATACAGACTGTTTTGACTGTGCCCTTTTAACTTACTACTGCTCTTTGCAGAACTAGAACTTATTTTTCAAATTCAGTTTCTTGATAAAGAAAATGGCCCTAAAACTTGGTAAATGGTTTGTGAGGCTCATTGTGAGTCAAAGCATGCTAAAGAGCTGATGTTCTTACAGCTGCAGTTTCCTATTAAGTATCGTCTTGTTAATACAGCAGATTGTAAGTTCTAAAAGATATGTATGTACTATTTTATTATAATGAAATAGCAGTTTCTACATTGGATGCATTTCTTAGTTCTGAGTTTGTATGAAGTGTGTTTTGTCATTTTATGTTAAATGTATTTGAAATGAACAAAATTGCACTCTTTTAATGATAAATTTGATGGCAGTGATCGTGCAAACATTGATTTCTATTAGGAATATGACAGTAATTGGGAGATGGGATAGTGATGGAAGACTTTCAGTTATTATTAGGCTCATTGATACTTACTATTTGCCCAAATGAGCAGTCTGCTCTCTGCTCATTTCCTGGTTCACTCACCAAATGCACACAGTATCCCACAAGGCTACACCAAGGTCAAAGTGAGGACTGCAGAACTCAATCTGGGTCTGCCTAATGGAGAGCAGAGGCCTAACCACTAGAACCATGAACTTCTGCCTCCCAGAGTAGCAGAATGCTAGATCAGAATCAGAGCAGCAGGGCCTCAAACCAGGCACTCCAGAATGGGAGTTGGGTGTCTCAAGCAGCAATTTAACCTAGTGAGCCACAGTATTCACACATTTTTGTTAGTCTTCTATTGCTCAATTTTTGAAATTCAATTATGTATTTGAAAAACTCCAACAAAGAGAGTATATATTTGTCTGAAAGAAGTATTGAGTATTTCCATCCAATTTCTCTGGTCTTTTTTCGTTTCAAGCTTATCAAGATATTATCTCATGGCAGGTTTCAATTCCAGGCTAAGAACTGCAGCTGATAGGATGAAGTAAAGGGGATAGAGACTAATATTTTCATTACAAAATAGCTGATGTGTGGGAGGATGTTTTTAAGGTACTTTTGAAGACCAAGTGTATCAAAATTTCCTTTCTAGTTCCTATAAGAACTGACATAAAGTTAGTACCCTCCAAATATTTGAAACAATGGAGTACGTACATTTGAAAAAAAATTAAATCTAACAACAACAACAACGACGACAACAACAAAAAACAGAGGGCAATGTTGTATAGCAAGTAAAACCTCTACCTGCATTATAGGCAACCTATTGTAGACTGGTTCAAGTCCTGGCTGTTGAACTTCATGTTCTGCTCTCTGCTAATGCCTGGAGAGAGTGTGGCCCAAGTGTGTGGATCCCTGCCACTCACATGGCAAAACCAGAGAAGCTCCTGGTTCCTGGCTTCGGCCTAGGGCCAGGGCTGATCATTGCAGCCATATGGAAAGTAAACCAGCAGCTGGAAGGTCTCCCTCCCTCCTCCCCTCCCCCTCCTCCTCCTTCGCTGTTTCTTTTTCTCTTCTCAATTCCCCTCCACCACTAGCCTGTGTCTCTGCCTTTCTGACTTTCCAAATTTTAAAAAAAATCAATCTTAAAAAGTAAGTTTTAAAAATAAATTTATTTTAGGACAAGAAAGTATTGAAATGATTCACATGCCTTTATCCCTTTGACATTTCTTCTTTTCTGTTTGTCATAAATGTTTTTGAAGGAAATTGATGGTGTACCTTAAACCCTGCAGGTGCTTTACTGCATACCTAATTTATGTGCAGGTGGAAATAAGGTGTGCTATCAAGGCGAAGTAATAAATTCTAGGTATAACATAAAGTCATGGTATAATAATGTGCTTGTTTTACCACTGAGGGTGAAGGTGGTAGAATTGTTTGATATGTATGAAGGCACTGTTTGTAGTGGGGTAATGAAGTGATGGATGCAGCTGTACTAGAACTTATGGAACAGAAAGACTTCCACAGTAGGGAGGACTATGAAAAGGAGCCAGTTCATGGTTAGTTACAACCATGCTTGCCAGCTTGCTCCCCTCTGTGCCACTCCATCTTGATTCCCGGATGCAATGTCAAGGCTGAGAGTCACAGAGCTAGTGCTTTTCTCAGAGGAAGCTGATAAAACATGAGAAGTATAGTACGGTATCTAAGAGTTGGGAAATATAATACATGATCCTCATTTTGTCATCAGCAGTAAGATGTAACAGTCCCATTGCTTTTGTGTTTGTAACCACAATCCATGTAGACATACCTAGTTTTACATTCCCTATGGGGCTTGGCATCTGTAACATATTCATAATACATTTTCGAGTGAAAAGACAAATTGCTGATCATAAAAATAGTATGGGATATGGTGATTAGGGTTGGTTGTTTTGTTTTATAATCTTTGTTTAAATTCGTAAGTTCAGATCTCAGGGGATGGTGCTTTGATGCGATGGTTATGTCACTGTCTGGTACTCCAGCATCCCACATCACAGTGCTTGGTTCCAGTTTTGCCTACTCTGCTTCTGCTCCTGCTTCCTGCTAATGTGCATTTTGGGTTGAGGTGGGAGCAGTGGAAGTGACTTGAACCCTTGCCACCCCCATGGGAAACCTGGGTGGACTTTGTGGTTCCTGGCTTTAGCCATGTCCAACCCTGGCTCCTCTGAACATGTGGGGAATTAAACAGTAGATGAAAGACATTCTGTGTGGAGCCTGGCGTGGTGGTGTAGTCGTTAAAGTCCTCGCCTTGCACATGCAGGGATCCCATACGGGCGCCAGTTCTAATCCCGGCAGCCCAGCTTCCCATCCAGCTCCCTGTTTGTGGCCTGGGAAAGCACTCGAGGAGGGCCCAAAGGCTTGGGTTCCTGCACCTGCATAGGAGACCTGGAAGAGCTCCAGACTCCTGGCTTCAGATTGGCTCAGCTCCAGCCGTTGCGGCCACGGGGGGAGTGAACCATTGGATGGAAGATCTTCCTCTCTGCCTCTCCTCTTCTCTGTATATCTGCCTTTCCAATAAAAATAAATAAATAGTTTTTTAAAATAAGGCATTCTCTGTGTGTGTATGTGTGTTTCTGTTTCTCTGGCATTCAAATAAAAGTTTTAAAATAACCCTAAGATACCAGATTTTAGCTTACTTGTCTTTTAAGGATGAATGAATTTGAAAGGGCAGAGTTATATAAAGAGATCTGTCGCCTGGTTCACTCCTCAAATGGCCACAAAATGGATGGAACTGGGTCAGATCAAAATGAGAACTTAGGACTGCATCTGGGTCTCCCACATGGGTGACTGGTTTCCAAGTCCGTGGGCCATCTTTGACCTGCTCAGGCTCATTAGCAGGGAGCTGGGTTGAAAGCACAGCAGCGGAGAGTGATATTGGGTGTTGGTATCATAGGCAGTGGCTTCACAGCTGGTCCCTTTGCAGTTTTTTCCATACAATCATTTTATCTTTGGAGCTATATTCTGGTTTCTCTGTGACTGTATTTTTTAAGTTCTTTACCTTTACTATTGAGCGATTTCTTCAGTTTCTAATCCTGCTTCATTTTAGGAAGGTTTCCATGAGATTGAGCAGTAGTCAGCTGCTACTGGAAGTTTCCATTGTACAGCTGAGGTTTGTTTTCTGGTCTGCAGTCAGTCAGAGACTGCATCCCCGCTTTTAGTGCTTCAGCAGCAACTCACGACTTTCCCAACCTCCCTGGCCGGCTCCTTGCTGTCCTGACACTCAGGGGCTTCTCTGAGCTGCTCTTGCTCACCTGGCTGACCACTTGAGTCCCATTCTGTTCCCAGCCTTCATTCCAGTGTTGGCACTACACCACTGGTTTTCAGTTCATAAGGCTGTGAAGCTTTCTCTGCCATGTGGGCCTAAGGGGAACAACATTTCCCATCACTGACATGCCCTTCCTTCCCTCCTCGATGCCCTTCAGCCCTGTAGCTTGGCTCAGCCAACACACATTTGAGCAGTGGGGGAGAAACACGCATTGTTTCATACTTAAAAATGAAAATTACTTCAGAGAGAGGGGTTTTCTTCCCAATAACCACCCCTGAACCTGCATTCTGAATGTTCCGTTTCAGTGATGGTACCAGTATCCTTGTCCAGTAATACAGATATGGTGAGTGAGCAGAGACTGGTGGGAAGAAGGTTTGCGTTGTTTGGGAGTCAGTGAGCCAGGCAGGGCACTTTTCTAAAGCAGTCAGTTTGTAGTGAGCTCATAGTAATTTTTGTTGTTGCTGTACCCTGAACACAAAAGAAATCCCTAAGTTAGCCAGAAACCAATGGGAAAAGGTTCATCATTGGCAAGTGAGGAAAAGGACACTCTTCAAGAATCCTGCATTTCTATTTTTGTTTTTCAAAGAGTTTTCAGGCATCTATACAGTAGCTTACAGTAGAGCAGTTCTTGCTGTGCTTTGGAAATCTGGTACAGAGAAATGCTTCCACAGCCTTCTCCTGGGTCACAGGAAAAATATGGCCTTTGCTGCCTTCTCTGTCAATAGCATTTAATTTGCCAAAGTTATGACTAATCACTAGGAAATATTGTTATTTTTAGTTGAATGTTATGCTTTTAAAAAGTATGAGATAATAGGAAATGAAGTTGGTGAAATATTTTATAAATACAGGATTTGGGTCCAGTCTACCTATGTGAATTTTTACTGTGCTTCCCAGTTTACACATTGATGAAATGAGAAAAATTATGTTGTCCTTGGTGATTGTTAATGATATGACAAGCCTTTTACAAAATTCAATATCTTATCATAAATGAATCTGTCTGTTATTTTAAAGTTGGCCATGCAGGATCTAGGGACTTTGTCAGGATTGATTAATGTGTTTCGTACTTTGTGATTTTGTTTTTATTCAACGGACTACCACAGGTTGTGATAATTATTTAAGGCATAGCTCATGTGAAGCCACAGGTTTTGCTTTATTTTCCTATTTTTTTTTCATGATTTATTCATTTTACTTGGAAAGGCAGATTTAGACAGAGAAGAGGAGACAGAGAAAGATTTTCCATTCTCTGGGTCGCTCCCCAAATAGCTGCAGTGGCTCAAACTGAGCCGGTCCGAAGCCAGGAACAAGGGGTTTCTGCCAGGCCTCTCACACAGTTACAGGATCCCAAAGCTTTAGGCTATCTTCCATTGCTGTCCCAAGCTATAAGAAGGGAGCTGAATGGAAAGTGGAGCAGCTGTTGCCCAAATTGAATGCTGGTGTATGCAGGTAGAGGATTAACTAGTTGAGCCATTGTACCAGCCCCATTACTTCATATAAATGTGTGTGTGTATTTTACAAATTGAACTTTTATCAAATATTTCAAGTATGATAATTAAGGAATTTAGGAATTTGTACCTGTAATAAACATCAGATTTAGAAGTATCTGAATGAGTGATGGTGAACAGAAATATATTCTCTTGTATTCGTGTTAATTCCTTCTTCCCAGTTTTATTTCTCCTCTGCCTTCTACCTCACTTCCTTCTTCTCCCTCTCTTCCCTCTCTGCCCCACCACACCCCTGCCATATGCATTCATGCGCCTGTATGCACACCTAGCTATTGCTTACTCTTTCTCTCTAGTTTGTTCAGTAAGTACATAATAAGCTATAAGAAACTGTTACACATTGGAATTTTTAGATTGTTGCCTCTTGGTATTTGTAATATTTTGAGAATATGTGGAGGTTTCTTTTGGAAGCACGTGGACTTTATTATTAGAGTGGTATGTCTGGGACATCTGTGATTGATTGATTAAATGCCTAAATGGTGAACTAAGCTCAGATTTCTCTTTTTCATGGCACTCATTATCTTTATTGTTGCACAATATTTTTTTCTAGAGATTTTTAAAAAAGATTATTTTTATTGGAAAGTCAGATACACAGAGAGGAGCGACAGAGAGGAGGATCTTGCATTTGCTGATTCACTCTTAACTTGCCACAATGGCCAGGGGTGAGCCAACCTGGAGTTTCTTCCGGGTCTTCTAAATGGATGCAGTATCCTAAGGCTTTGGAATGTCTTTGACTGCTTTTTGTGGTCCACAGCTAGGGAGCTGGATGGGAAACAGGGTGGCCAGGATTAGAACCAGTGCCCATGTGGGTTTCTAGAGCGTACAAGGCGAGGACTTTAGCCGCTAGGCTACCACGTCAAGCCTTTTATGGAGATTTTAAACATCACTTAGCCATGACACCCTCTGAAGGGCCATAACAGCTTCTCTTAGCCTTTGGACAGTCGGCCATGTGTCTACTGTGTCGTCCTTTTGGAATGGTGTGAACATTGTCGTTTGATGAGGGATAGTTTCCTTTTTGTGGTACTTTAGATTTTTGGCCATTTTACTTTTGCTTGTTTAGTGTACTACTTAAAAATCACAAAAATGAGAAAAAGCAAATTGCAGAATCTGTGTTTGTTGGAGGACTAAATAGCCATCAATAATTTCTTTGGATCTGTAACATAGAGATGATAGATATGAGTAAAGCCTCCTTCATTAATCCCTTTCCACTTGTTCCCCTGAGTAGTATTTCCTCATAAAATTATTTGAATTTTTCTTTAAAGATTATTTATTTATTGCAAAGTCAGATATATATAGAGAAGGTGAGACAGAAAGGAAGATCTTCCATCCGATGATTCACTCCCCAAGTGACGCAACAGCTCGGACTGTACTGATCTCAAGCCAGGAGTCTGGAGATCTTCTGGGTCTCCCGCGCAGGTGCAGGGTCTCAAGGCTTTGGGCCATTCTTGGCTGCTTTCCCACGCCACAAGCAGGGAGCTGGATTAGAAGCAGGGTATCCAGGATTAAATCCGGTATCCATATGGGACCCCGGCACATTCAAGGCAAGGGCCTTGGGCCCCGGATTATATAGCCATTTTAAGGTGTATAGCAGCTGGTTGTGTATATAAAATTGAAATGTCAATGAAGTAGTCACAGGATGTGGTTAAGAACTTGCATCCTCTAACATATTGGTCACTGAATACCATGACAATTAACTTCATGATGTTGTAAATTGTTATTGAAGTTGTATTGTGGATTTTCATTGGAGGGGATGATATTCTGCCAGCTCTACTTAGACCAGAGTTGGTCTCCCAGTGAAACTGTTGAAACTATCTGGACAAAAAGATGCCTAACTTTCTGCATGGTCCATGCTCGCAATGAAGGAATCATGACTGCTTATTAACTGTATTATTGTAACAATATGGTGGAATCCAGTATGGGGTGAGGGCTTTTTGGAGGGGTTGGGGGAATCCCAGAGCCTATGAACTGTGTCATAAAATGAAATAACAAAAACCATATATGTATATTTCTGCAGGGTCTATACGTGGTATGAGTTAGCATATATATGCCCTAAAGTGTTAACATAGCAGTTTTGATACTGCAGGTCTTACTAAGGCACTTGCAAGGTAGGCGACTTGGTTTTGCGGAGTTCCCACTGTTCCCAGAATTGTGGAGAGTGGCCTCCAACCTATTTGAATGATGAGAGTAGTGCTGAATACTTGTTCCCTTCTGGGACTCTGGAGTGCCTGTGCCACACATCACCAACTCAATCCTTGGGCACTGAGGCTCCCAATGACTCTCCTTGGTTGGCAGCGTTTCTCGGGTGTGTTGTCAGAGCTCATTGCTGGAGGGTTTAAGTGTGTCCTGGGTGACTCCACCAGAAGTGGGGTGGGTTGGTGTGTGGGGGAGACTCTTGCAAGACTGTGCCAGGATTCCTCTAAACTTCCCCAAGTGACTTTTGTCCTTTTGCTGAGTTTTCCTCCTAACGAAGCATTACTGTGACCTTGACTATGTGAATCCTCTGAGTTTTGCTAAAGCACTGTCAGACCTATGGATGAGCCTGGAGACTCCGACCAGTCTATGCTTCAGTATTGATTGTGATACAGAAACCACTGCAACCCAGGGAACCTGACATGAGGTTTCTTGGGAAGCAAAAGTGCTTTTTCTCCTACTCTAAAGATCCAGAAGTTGAACCCACTAGTGGGCTCTTTGGTGGGCCCTTCTGTTGAGCACAAAAGATACTAGCAAGTGTTGAGGACTAGCTTTGAGACAGGAACCTGGCTATTAGGGCTGTGCGTGGTGCTTTTCAGAGGTATGTCCAGAAAAGGTGAGTGTTTCCTCTCCTCGTATGAGCTTAGGCCAAAATACAATCGTGTGTGGCCTCATAGAGCATTGTCTCCAGTCCAAATTATTGAGATGATGGTTGGAGGCGCCAAGGACTTACACCTGGTGTCATCACTAGGCTGGGATCCAAGGTCTGTGGTTGTGACCATGACAGGACAAGTTCGTAATAGGATTTATTGCACCCACATTCATAGTAGAAGAAAAAAAATCCCTCTTTTCTATGTTAAAGGAAAATTATTTTGATATTATCCTTGTCACACAGGGATCCGTGTTTCCACAGTCCTTTCATGTGTATTGCTACACTGTAGCCTGTAACATCTGTCAGCCTGGAGTGGCTGCTGTTGACTGCTCTTTCCCATGCGCAGCTGCCCTGTCTGGACACCCTGCTTCACCTGGCTGCTTAGTGCTGCCCACAGCTCGAAGGTGCCACCTCCTCCGTTCCTCGTACTGGTGACTGTTCCTGCCTTGCAAGCTTAGGTGGTGGTTTTAAAAAATGTTGTCTACGTCCAGGGTGGAAAACAACTTTAGTGTCTGATGTTGTCAAATTATATGTTTTAGGAATTTGCAAAAAAACAAAAACCAAGCCACACCTTTATAATTTTTTGCTAGTTACATACCTTGGGATGGCAATTTATAGCCTATTTGGAGTTTGAACCTTTTTAACCAGCTAGGAAGAGACTGACCCCACTATGGTTTTGTTTTGTGTTGTGTTTTGTTTGACTCGATTCATGTTTTGACCAGTACTCCTTATGTTGCCCTAGGCAACAGACTCCAGTTAATTTTGGTGGGAAGTGTCAGTAGTACTGTATTCAATATAGCAAGTTCACATCAACTCTAGTGCCCTTTTTGGCTGGTTGACCTGTGTATCCTATCTTGGGAAGACTCAGTCATGACAAGAGTGTGCACCCCAATATGCCAGCTGCCATCATCAACTCAACAGCCTGCAGGTGGCAGATTCCAACACCGGAACTGAAGGTGAATAGCCTCTGCTTTGTCATCCTTATTTGAAGGAGGAATTTGCCCACAGGTAAGAAATAGCATAGTTGATGAAATAAGAATTCAGATCACAAGTTAGAGGACACTGGCAATGATGTTTTATGTGAGGGTGACTGAACTGTGGATCACTGTTTTCATGGTCAGAAAATTAACTGTTAGGTAAAGATGTCAGCCTCACCGAATTGTTAGTAGGACTGAATGTTCATATGAGAAGCACCTGGTTGCCTGCAAATATTTTAAGGACGCTAGCTACCTAACACATTGTCTGAAGGGAGTATGTTAGAATTCTGACACAATTTCTGTCTTGATAACATGTACGATAAGAGTTTCAGCAGCTTTCCTCTTCTGAAACCACAGAAGAAGAACAAGTCCTTGAGATTTGGGTTAACATTGGCTATCAATATGAGTTTTTATTTTTCAGTAAGGCACTCTGGTGTTTTAAATAGGTCTTCTTTTTTTTTAAATCTTAGTTTATTTTTAAAGTGAAGTAGTTGCTGGGTAAGATCTCCTGAAAGACATGCTAGCTCACTATAGTGAAAATCGACTTTGGTATGAATTTTTAAACACATTACCGTTTTTAGCCCAGATTATTTCTGGTAATAGGTTAATCAGTTTAGATTTGATTGCTGGTTGAACACCTAATGGATGCAGAGTGTAAGAAACTTCCTCTACTGCTACATTTTTGGAGGGCTCATGAAAACCGTGAAAATGTTGTCATGGAAGCATTTGCTTTCACTCGAATTTAATGCACTTTTTCTGTCTCTCACTCTCACTGTTACCCCCTCTTTAATTTAAACTTTGAAAACACATCTCAAAAACTGTATCAGTTATTTTTCTCTGTTTTGCTAAGTTATCCTTTTAAGAAAACGATTTTTTTAAAGACCTGAAGGAACACAGGATCCTTGGTACGTGTGATTGGCCTTGTCTTCATAAGAATGTCCTTTGCCAGCACTTTTGGCTAAGCATTTTAACTTAAGTATTTTTTTAGAGTTACGCAGATGGATGAAATTTTCTCTTAAAATTGACAATTTAGGGAAAGGGGTTGTGGTGTTTTGCGTTAAGCCACTACTGAAGGCAAATTCCTGGCACCTTGGAGTGTTTGGGATTCACCTCTGCTATAACTTCTGCCTTAGGCATTCGGAAGTGCATGGTGGATGGAAAATCTCCCTCTTCCTCCTCCTCCTCCACCTGGCTCTCTCAACCACCTCCCCTCCACCATCTCACCTCCCCCTTTATTTTCGTGTCTTTTTCTCTCCCTGTAGCTTTTACTTATAAATAATAATCTTTTTAAAAATTCAGAATTTATGGCATACCCTAACAATTAAGAAGCTGGGTATCAAGCCTACATTCTATTTTGAAGTGGCTAGATTCAACACCTAGCTCTAATTGCTTACTCCAGGTTCCTCATAATACTGACCCTGGTAAGCAGTGGTGACAACTCACGTCATTAAGTTCCTGTTACAACAACATGAAAGACCTGGATTGAATCTCCAGCTCTGTGCCTTGGAATGACCCAGCATTTGTTGTCTTGGGTATCTGGGAGAGTGAATAGATAGCAACTTCTTCTCTCTTTCGGATTCTCTGTTTTTCTCCCCTCCCTCTATCTCTCTCATATAAAAGTGGGGAAATCAATCTACAGAAACACATGCTGACATATGTGTCTATACACGTATGCACAAACAGTACTTTGGGTAGAAAAAAGAATATAAGTAAAATGAAACTATTTTCCTTGGTTGATTTTTTAGGAAATAATTTTATCCATATTATATTTTGGAAGACTTACCAAGAATGGAGACTCCTGTGTATGGAGACTTTTAAAGGAAATAGTAGTGAAAAATTCATATGTAATATAAACTCATATTGATTCATAATTATATAGATGAGGATTGGAATTTAGAGAAGTTTCATCTAAGATATGAACATCATGGAAATATATATAGTACAGTACATGTTATCAGTAAGGCTGGAAGTGTAGTCAGTCGTCTCCCATAGAAAAGAGTATTAACAATAGGAAGCCACGTGGTTCAGTGTACCTGACAGCTCAGGCAGTTGGACAGAGGATTGAGTGTTTACCAGCGTAATATGCTGCAGGGCAATTTTATTTCACCAGTTGTCTTTGCCTGTTCTGGAATGTTATTGAACAGCAAGATTCCCAGGATATGGACCTCCCTACAAGTGATACTGGGCAGGACCTTGAACCAATGTAGTGTTTGCAGACATCCAGACTCCTTCCTGCATAAGCTTCCTGTTCTTCTCAGGTATGTGGGCTCCTAGCTGTCTTCCTGAATGAGTCAAGTTTGACTGTTAATGAAGAGCTCACACTGGGCAGGATGTTGGGCTGTTGATTACGATGCTGGCATCCCACATTGCAGTGCCTGAGTTTGACTTCTAGGCTGTTCTCTTGACTAGAGAGAACAGATGAGATTGCTCGAGAAATCTTCCCAGTGCGCCATTCTGTTCTCAAATATTATTCCTTTATAATAGTTTCCTTTATATTCTTATTCTGCAGGGTCTTCAAGAAGCCCTTTCATCTGTTTAATCTAATGTGTGTGGCTCTTATCTCTAAGAAGATTGGCTGTAACAATGTTTATTAGGACCAGAGATGGATTGCTGTCATTTGTTCTAGAATATGGAGAATGATACCAACAATAAATAACAGTAATCAGAAAAGTTTTTCTTCTTGAAACAAAAATTATTTCTATTCACAGGGTGGTCTGTAAAGCCAGGGAAGTCATTTAAATAAAAGCTAAATTACACTCAATTCTCCTACACACTCTAGGGATGCTTTAAAATAACAGTTTAAAAAGAAATACGTTACTGGGTGGTGGTCTTCTTTAGAGGTTTCTTTATTCACAAACCTATAAATGACACAGTACTTCTATTTTTGACATTTGCTGAGCTGCATGTCAGCTCGTTTAATCCTTCTCTATTTGGAGTTGAGAATACTAGAAGTGAGAGGGGAGAGCAGAAATGTGTAAAAGTAGATATATGTGATGAAGCTGAAAATCTCGAAGTGTTCTTTTTATTCTTTCATTGTTTCTTTTTTTTCTGGATAAAGAGAACAAATTTTATATATTCCATGGGTACAGTTCCAAGAAAAGAATTGCACATGGCTTGCTTCCATGCTCAAACTGTTCTCTGTGTTTGTGTGATACCAGAAAGATGCTTCGAAAGATTTTTTCAAACCTGAAAAGATAGGAGAGAATTAGCCTTTTTTTTACAGCCGGAATGATAGAGGAGAATAAGATGTGTTGGAAGGAGATTGGAGAAGGGACTGAGGCAACGGGATCAGAATCTATTCTAGGAACCATATTGATTTGGATTTATAATGTAGTCATTCAAATTACTTGCAAGGCTAACTCATTACTAGAATTTCTCTATAGGATGAGAAGTGTAAGCGTATGTGTTTGTGTGTGGAGGCTGTGTGGGGGACGGAGAAAAGCCAGGAGATCATGACACTGAGAGAAAACCATGTGTGAGAGTTGGGGTGTAGGTAGGAATGAAATTGGAAATTGCTGTTAGTTTGACAATAATCCATTTTTGTATTTTTATGGAAGATTATTTTAGTTGTAAATTTGTACTAGAATTTTAAAGTTGTCATGCACTGTGCAATAATATATGAAATAAGTCACACCTTTAATAATATTTAATAAACTAAAATCAAAGTTTAAAAGGCTGTTTTTGCTATCCTCTCTACCATAATTTAAAGGTTTTAAAATTACGATTTCTGAGGTTCTCCATGTTTAAAAGATACATTAGCTCAGAGAAAAAGGCATATATCCATATAAATAGTCCACAAGAAGCTAGAAAGCAAGCAGATACTGGGGAGACCAGACATTCAGTTTTGTCAGAGATTAGGAGGAAGTGAGAAGGTGTTTCCTTCTGAATGTTTTTCCCCCTGAGAACTTCTCAGAATTGTAGCTTGAAAACTATAGCAGCCTGCATTGTGGCACGGTCAGCAAAACTGATGGCTGAAATGCTGGCATCCCATATGAGCACTTGTTGGAGTCCCAGTTGGCTCTACTGCTGATCCAGCTCCCTGTCAATGTCCTGAGAAAGCAGCAGAAATTGGTCCAAGTTCTTTGGCCACGGTTGCTAGTGTGGGAAACTCAGAAGCAGCTCCCAGCGCTAAACATTGCCATCAATAGGGGATTGAACTAGCAGATGAATACTGTTTCCCTGTCTCTCTGTCTCTCTTTCTCTGTTAACTCGACCTTTCATATAAATAAAAACATCTTAGATGAAAGACTATATGTAGCATGTGTTAATGGTGAGTGCCACTAGCTAAATCAGAATGGGTAGAAGGTTGAGGCAAGGTTTCATCAGTGCAGTTGTGCTGTAGATTTTTTTTTACGGCAGATGTGCAGAGAGGAGAGACAGAGAGGAAGATCTTCTTTCCAATGGTTCACTCCCCAAGTGACGCAACAGCCGAAGTTGAGCCAATCCGAAGCTAGGAGCCTCTTCCCAGTCTCCCATGCGGGTGCAGGATCCCAAGGGTTTGGGCCGTCCTTGATTGCTTTTCCAGGCCACAGGCAGGTAGCTGTATGGGAAATGGAGCTGCCGAGATTAGAATCGGTGCGCATATGGGATCCCAGCACGTCCAAGGTGAGGACTTTAGCCGCTACGCTGTCTCACTGGGCCCCGTGCTGTAGACTTTACTTGGTGCCTTCAACCACAGCTCATCTTCCCACAGTGGAGGCTGGGCCAGTTGTGCTCTGGCTCTAAATATTTTTCTAGAAAGGACTTGTTACTGTTCCTTAAGACTTTCTGATCATTTTTTTTTTAGTTTATTTGTAGTTTATTGCTTGTTTTTTAGATAGTTTCTGCATTTATATGGATATGTGCCTTTTGCTATGAACTAATGTAGTTGTCTTTTAAACATGCAGTATCATGTCCCTATGATGTTTCCTAATGAATGGTTATTTTAACTCTTTATGCTGAATTGAACATATGCAGTGTAAAGTAGATTGTGGATTTACTGAATGCGTCCTTCATTCTGCTACATTTTATAGTTGCAGTTAACATAGATGTAAGGCATGTCACCATTTTCCGTGGAAATGAACAGAAGTTCATAAGAAGTTGGTCTTTTAGTGTGGGTGAACTCTTTTTGAATTGAGATGAGAACATTCTTCAGTAATCCATTTCATTTCTATGTAAGGCAGAGTATTTTTCAGAACCCATATTCTGGACGGGTTTTTATGGACCTAAGTTTGCGTTCTTCATCTGATCACTACTCAGACTATGCAGAATGAACTCAATTTGAATAGGTTAACTCGGGGGTTTAAACACTTGAAGACATTCAGAGTGTGCTTGCTTTTCCCTGACTTTCCTATGTTGTCATTGCTGAATAGTGAATCCCTGATTTGAAACTAAGAAAGTCTAACTGAACCCTGGAGAAAAGAGCCCTTTCTTTGAGCACAGACGGAAACAGCAGTGACGCAGTTCCAAAGTATGCATTCCTTGTTTCTGTCCAATGCTGGCAACACTAGAGGCCACTCAGAATATCAAGGTCATAGAACTAAACAGCTCAAGGTGGCAGAGATGCTGGCAGGGCAGCCATGTCATACCCGATGGCAAATTGGAAGATTCTAGCATCCACAGAATGAACGTTTATATAATGTGGGAGCATGCTAGAACAGAGAAGATGGATGTGGAGCAGCTGGTCCGTGACTAGTGCATCCTTTCTTCATTAGTGCTTAGGGTAGGGCTCTCTAAGCTGTTGAGCAGGTGGAACTGCTCTGCAGTGACATATCCTGAATTCCGTTTCTCTCCTTTGGTGTTCGTTCTTCCTCGGTTATGCTAGAACTTACATGGAGTTATGTGGAATGGAAAAACAGAAGGGGAACAAACATGGTCGTGAGTCTGGGTTTTGTCTTTTGGACTGAAATGATTTCGAAGGATGACAGTTTTATCCTTTCTCCTCTCTGTGGGTAGTGATTGAAAATGTAACTACCGGCAAGGACACACAGCGGTCACAGCAGACACAGGTAGCGACTGCCCGGTTGTGGACTCTGGTAGTTGCTCTGTTGTTTTTGTGTGATGCTCGGGAATCAGATGGGATAACTACTTGTCCTCCTGTATGGAAGCAGTTCAGTAGCATGGTGCTTCAAAAAGTTTATGGAAAATGAAACACAAAAATTGATTGAAAAAACCTTTTCTTATTAAAAAAAATTTACTTATTTTTGTTGGAAAGTCAGATTTACAGAGAGGAGAGACAGAAAGATCTTCCATTCACTGATTCACTACTCAGCTGGTCACAACAGCTGGATCTGAGCCAATTTGAAGCCAGGAGCTAGAAGCCACTTCTGGTCTCCCACACAGGTGCAGGATCCCAAGGCTTTGGGCCGTCCTCAACTGCTTTCCCAGGCCACAAGCAGGGAGCTGGATGGGAAGTAGAGCAACTGGGACACGGTCAGTACCCATGTGAGATCCTGCTGCATGCAAGCCGAGGACCTCAGCCATGAGGCTACCATACCAGGCCCTGAAAAATAAAACTTTTTATAAGCCATACAAGTGAGGGATTTTCAAAAGGTAGATCAAAAACATATATTGTGAACAACTGTGGATATTAAAAATTGCTAGGACATTGCTAGCTGTTTGTGCTAAGTAACTACACAGTCTTCACTTGCTTTTCAATATTATGATTCCTTTCTCTGTGCCACTTAAATGAATGTTGCTTGTGAAAATTCCTTAAATATTTGAAAACAGAATCTGGCAAACCAGAAGCAGGGCATGGGACCTAGCGTTCTTTGACAAATTCCATAAACTATCCATGTGCCCTCTCATGTTTGGGGCTTGCTGTCTTAGTATGTTTGAAGTGAAAGAGCTCTTTCCCGGAGTAAATTTTGCATTTTTTACCTGCTAGCAAAATACCTAGGCTTTTCCTTATCCCTATAGCTTTGATTACTGCTCTATTAATCTTTGAGTAGAAAGGACCTTTGGTTTTATTGCCACTAATCTCTGTGCTGTTATGCAAGTTCCTGCCGATATGGCTCCTGCCTGATGCTGCTTCTTTACATCCTGGCTGAACATCCCTTCCTGGGAAGGCTTTCCCGACCTCGCAGGCTACGTCAGGCCAAGCCTCCATGCCCTCAGAGTTACCAAATCCTTTCCTTCCTAGCACTCATCGCGATGTGTAATCTCCTATCTGTGCAGTCGCTGGTTTCAGCTCTCTGTTTTCCATTAAATTGTAAACGCTTGCAGGGCCAGGTGCCTCTGTTTTCCTCATCATTTTTCTCTCTAACACCTGGCATGGTGTCAACACGTAGTAGGCATGCAGGAATTACTTTTGGAATTGAATGGGCTGAACTCCCCAAAATGCGCTGGCTCCCTGTAGTAAAGTCAGGTTTACGGGGAGAATCTGCTGCCCTATAAGGATGAAATAGAGCTTTATGCAGGGTTGCCAGGGACCAGTTACTGAGTCATAGCAGAGAGGCAGCGAGATGGTGCCTAGCACAAAGTCTGCAGGGTGAGATAATGTTAGCAAAGGAATGAAAGAGTTGGTACTAAACTAGGTAGCCAGGAAGGCTATGATCAAGAAGAAATATAGAAGGAGGATATATAATATGAATATGTTCTAAATATAGAATATGTCAGGGCTAGCAGCTGAGAACCAAGTCTAGAAACAGTGATCTCTTTCCATGTAGTAGCCTGTGAGATAGGGACACAGCTCTTAAAGAGAACGATACAACAAAGCTTAAGCAGCAGCTTGTGGACCGTCTTTCATGTAAAGATCACCTCAAGGACAAGAGGTTGTGAGGGATGATAGCCACTGGAACAAACAGTATCTTTGAGAGTCTTTTTGCTATTTCTGTTGTCATTTTTCTGATGTCATAGTAACAGGTTCCACATTCAAAAGTAAATTCCTTTTGCAGCATTTTAAACCAAGAAACTATGCATAAGTGTAATCAGTCACCTCATTCTCCTGAAATACAGAACTGAAATAGCAATAAATAATCCGCCAATGTGGACAGGATGGAAGCAGCAGACGTGGAAGAAAATTTAGTGTAAGGAAAAAATATAAAATTCTATTTATGGAAGGGTTTATTTTCATATTGCCTAGTTAATAATTAGTGACATCTAGTTGGACTTGACTGGACTATAAGATGTTGGACTCTATGCTTGGCATATACTTGCAAAGAGGGAATTTCAACTGAACTTGAACTATGGTTATGCATCAAGGTGGAGGAACCCACCATGGGGGGAGGGTGGGGGGAGAATCCCAGATTCTATGTAATTACAACACAATGTAATTAATGAATAAATTTAATAAAAAAATTAGTGACATCTTTGGCTTTCTCCTATTTATAGCATTTTTTCCTTCTGCCACATAGTTACTCAATTTTTTAATAATTCACATATGCAATAATTCTAGCTCAGTCCTCCAGGAGATAATCCCTTGGGACTGGTTTTCTTTGCCGCTGGTTAGCTGCTTAATGCTAATAACAACCCTTGGCCAGGGTGACTTGGTGTACCAGGGAGGTGATCTCAGGGAGTTTTGTACCAGTAGAAGATGGAACTATTCCCAAACATATGATAAAGCAATTGGGCAATACTCAAGTAATTTTTTTAATTAAAGAGATACAGGTACTTAATCTAAACAGTGAAATAAAAGTTAATATAAACAATGTTTATATTAAATTACTTGTTTTCTAGACACTTTGTACCACATTCTCTTTGAGGAACTGAAGAATAGGCACTGTGCCAATTCTAGCACACACACACATTAGATGTTCAGACTACCAGTAAGCTTCATCCTTGCATGAATGCCCTACAACTCTTCATGTTTTTGTGGGGTGTGTACTCCCCACCCAAGACGCAGAGCATGATCAGCACCTCAGAAATTTCCCTCACTTCTGTTTTGACCTGAACTGTGATCAGTCTGTTGTGTTGGATCTTGAATTGTACAAAAATGAGATCATATTGTATGTCTGCTCTAGGACTGGTTTCATTCACTTCAGCTTGTTTTTGTGATATTAATCCATGTATTTGATTACAGTGTTTCATCGTCACTAGTATGTACCAGTCCTTTGCATGGGTAGATCGCAGTTTCCTTATACGTTTTATTGTCAATATTTTGGATTATTTCCATTTTGGTATTTATAAGCAGCACTACTATGAACAGTTCTTGTACACGATTTTGGTGTTTATATATTTCTTCTGGGTGTGTACCTAAGAGTGAAACTTTAGTGTGGAATGTTCAGTATACATTTCTAAGTTTTGCAGTGGCTTTATCAATACATATTCTGACCACAAAGTGAATGCAAGGTACAGTTGTCCCACATTCTCATCATTATTATATTTGACTTGCTGTTGTCTAATTTCAGCCATTCTTAAGGCATGTAGTGATTGCTTATTATGGTTAGCATTTCTTGGATACCTTTTGAGATTGATTATATTATCATAAAATAATATCATAAAATAATATAAGTCTTAACTCTTTCTGTATTGGATTGTATGTTTTTGTTTATGATTTTACTTAATGCCTTTTGGTGAACTGAAACATTGAATCTATCCAACTTTTCCTGTGAAGAATTTTGCCTGCCCCAAAGTCATGAAAGCAGTGTCTGTTTTCATTTGAATGTTAGCCTGTCATTTCTCTGATATTTACATTTATATATTATCTACCAATAATTTCTGTTTGTTTTATGACAATGCCAGTGATTTTCTCCCAGCTCTCCAAGTTGATATATGGCTAAGTCAGCCAGAAGGCCATTCTTCTCCCATTTCAGGGTTCCTTTGCTTTGTGTGGGCGTCTATTTGGGACCATATTCTCTCCTCTTTCGGCACAGCCAATATCTATATGAGAATGCCACCATTTTTTAGCTGTGTCAGTTTTATGTTTTTTATTTCATTACTTTCCATGATACACTTTTGTGGCTATAAAAATCCCCCCCTTGCGCTTGCTTTTCCTGCCTTGTTTTCCCCTCCCACTATTTTCCTCCGTATTATTACAGTAGTGTAGTCCTTTAGTAACTGTAACAAGTGTAACATTCCAGTATTTATGTACATCCTGGCATTGTAAGTATAGACAAAGGTGAATAATCTGGCACCAAATTGTTAAGCTGTGTTGGAAAGCCTCTTTTTCTTCAGGAGTATTGCAGCATATCTTCACTTCCCTCGGTGGAAATCTCCATTATGCACTTCATCTGTGACACTATATGCAGGTACATGTTCAGTGTATATCTACTTGTTTTGTATCTTGCATGAATGTTGCTTTATGTCAGGGAGAGCTTTTGATCTATTTCATGTAGTTGGTAAGTAGTTCAAATCTGTGCTGCTTTTACATCTCCATGACTGATTTCACTCTTTGCATTTCCATATCAGTTTTTGAAATTGTACTTCAAGCTTCTACCAAAAAAAAAAAAAAAGCGATGTTTTGGTTAAGAGTGTGTTAATTCTTAAGATTAATTTTGGGGGAATTTTTTTGTAATAGTCTTCTATGAAAATAATTTTTTCTTGCTTTCACTTAGCTATTGGACTTGTGCATCGCTGGTCTTTTGCCTATGATGTTCAGTATCCCTTTGTCACTATGCCAGTAAGAAGATCCTTACCTGATAAAGAAACATGATTTTGCGCCTCCACAATTGTGAGCCATAGCAAACTTCCTATATATAAAGTAACATATAATGTATTATATGTAATGTGGTAATAACTATACTTAATACAATGTTATATGTCAATATATAGTATATAATGATAAAATATATGAGTATATAAATATTTATATGTATATTTGAATATATATACACGGATATTCAGAGAAAGAAAGCCTGCCCTCATATATTTTATTCCAGTAAAAACAACAATGAATTCGGCAAATATACATTCTGTTTATTGATATTGATGTCTAACAGACGCAAGACATCATGTTTTTTGAGGAACAATTTTTTTAAAAAGAAAAAGAGCAAAATGGCTCTAATGAAGATCCTAGAATAAAATCCATCACATTTTACAAAGAAGCAGATAAACTAAAATTGGGTCGCTCATTCTGTTGTATAGAGCTGTATAATATAAACATAAGACTCAAACCAAGTATTTCAGGAAATGCCAGATTTTTTCTGGAAATGCAGTTTCTAAGGCACGACTCCAGACTTGAAGTATATGTCTGGATAAGAGTCAGATGATTCTTACACACATGAATATTACAGAAAAATTGTTTTTTTCCCATGGCCCTCACCTGCTTCAGTTTGCCTTACTTAAAGACCAGTACGGTATACTGAAGGAGTGTCCGCTGTACAGAAACACCTACGCAGGTTGTATCGTGTCAGGGGTGTGGAGGAAAGGCCTTTGGAAGAATGATCTCTGTTGTTGTTGGCAGAATCTGGCGCAGGTCCTGAGCTCTACCAAAGAAAGCTTCAATTACCCAGCTGTTCTATCTTCTAGGAAGGAAATTCCATAGCTTGATTTGGAGTGGTTTTGTTTTCAGATCATGTTTCTTTAGAGGAGAAATACGTCTCTGTGGGAGACTTTCATCCACGTGGACTGCTGTGTAACATCTTTCTGGGATCTTTTTTTATATTCTATTGAAAGTCTCATTTTCTTGCTCATGTGTCTAACAAGGTAATTGACATATGGCTCAGTAGATTTAAAGCTTTTGTGATTTTGTTTTTGAATTGTGTATGGAAGCTAAAGTTCACAAATTCTAATTTTTTATCTGGCTATTTATGAATCTCACTCTACATGCACATTAAGTTTTTTTATTATTATTATTAAACTGATAGTTTACTTCCTGCCATCTATTCTACTAAAGAAAATAAGTATTCTGAATTCTATTAAGACAGTGTAGTTTGGCCTTTTCATGAAATTAATAAATATGATATACATTAGATTACATAAGATTTTACTCTTTTCTTTAGCTGGTTAGATTTTGCATTGTAACTAGGGATCTAGCTAAATAATTGCTTGTCTCTGTAGCTCCTTTTTATTTTGTATTGCTTACTGTTTTTGTGTGTGAATTCATCCTAGTTTATTCCTTGTGTCTAATTTCTACTTTTGGCTGTTATGGGTGACAATGAATGTTTACATGGAGTGTGGCGGGTGTTAGTGTGTGCTCATTCTGTTTGCTTTTTGCTTAGAAGTAGAATTATGGTGTCATAGGATACATATGTATTCAACTTTAAGTAGAATGCCACATGGCTTCCAGAAGTGTGTGATAGGCTATAGTAATGTTATTTTTGGAAGTATGTGTACCTGAATATTTTTAAAAGCTGGAGTATCCTATTATTATTTTGTTCCAATGTGAAGATATTCCTAGATAAGAAGCACATTGTACATGTTTCCTCTACCTCTGTGGTTCAGTAATATTTGACTCATAGTTTTGTTTCTAATTTTCAGCTTTGAAATTTTGGGCATCTTTTTTGGATTTTTCCTCAAAATTTATTTTTTACTCTTCTGAATTGTGCTTTTTCTTACTGTTTGTTGAAATATTTTATTTGTTATCATTTGCTATTATAAGTGATTTTATGTATTGTCTTACGGTGACAGATTTCATTGAATCATTAAGAGCTGATGTATAGATTCCTTTGGAAATTCTATATGAAAAGTTATATCATCTGGAGATAGTAATACCTTATTTCTTCCTTAAAAAATAAAATTATTTTTAAAGACTTGTTTTATTTATTTGAAAGGCAAAATTAGAGAGAGAGATATTTTCCACCTGCTGATTCACTCTGCAGATGTCCACAATGATCAGTGCTGAACCAAACTGAAGCGAGGAGCCAAGAGTACTGGATTTCCTCCAGGGGTTTAGGGGCTTGGCCATATTCTGATGCTTTCACAGGCATATTAACAGGGAGCTGAACAGGATGGAAAGCAGCAAGTTGTCTAACTTCTATAGAATGCTGAGTTGCAAGCAGTAACTTGCTCATTTATGGTACATTGCACATTTGTGTTTGGACTTTCCTTTTTATTCAGTTTCATTTTTGCAGGACTATGTATGCCAGCAGTTGGCTATGAAAGTGCTGTAATTGTTGATTTGAAATTATCAACAAATTTTAGTCCATAAATTAAGAGAATCCATAAAAAGAAGACATTATTGTTTTTGATGTGTGTATATGAGATATTTAGCATCATAGTGTGTCTTGATTTTAAGACACAATTTATAGAATGCTCTCCTACTCTTGGAAATATGCTATCTTCAGTTTTTTTTAATATCCCTTATAAAACTGTTAGGGATTTCCATGAGAATTATTGTAGTTCGTGTTTCACTCTTTATGAACAATGTGAAATCAACCTGTTCTTCTAGTGATTTGTTCACCTCTTTGATCATTTGCCAGTCATTTAGTAGATCACATCCTGTGTTTCACATCCTTTGGATGACTTGTCAAGCATTTTTTTTTTATTTTTTAAAAGAGACTCAGTCATTAATGACCAATAATATGCATTTTCCCCATCCACAATGCCATAGGGCTAATGTAATGAGGAGTCTAGATCAGATATCATTAAAACATCCCAACTATCACATATCACAGGTTATTTATGACTGCACTCTAGCCCAGGTTATGAAATGCAGCATCCTTGGCTTTCTGCCTTCCTCAGAAGTTACATGCTCTGATGAGTTTTGCTACCTGAGTCTGTGTTCTACCAAGAATTCACTCTGATGACCGTTGCAGGGGAGAGGATACCTTTCAGTACCATCCTTTTGTTGCTACTAAGGTTTTGTTTTACAGACCAGCACAGCATTTCTAGGATGGCTGATCAGAACTAAATTAGGTGATTTAAGTTGTTCTGTTGGAATAGGGAAGACTCTGAAGACAGTTCTGGAAGGACTTTTTGAGTTCATGTTTTGGTGAGGAACTTTCTAGGTCAATGAAATAAGTAAAATTTCAAAAGTGAATAGATTATATAATGACAGAATTCAGATTGACTCTTACAAAGACAGAACAAAACTGGAATAAAAACAGGGATAGTAGTTAAGTGGCCAGTGCCAAAATGTCTAAAGTCAATTATGAAAGAACATTTGCATTTCTAAAAATTCCAGGAGTAATATTTAAAGAAAATACTTTAGACCACTGAACTTAGGATTGGTATAGAAGGCAGAAAATGGGGTAAAGTGAAGACACAGTCTTAATTACAGAACCTGAAATATTATACCAGACACAGACTTGTGTATAAAATAACCAATCTAAGACTATTATATGTCTGGAATTAACAGAATTTGTGAAGACCTGATAAGCCAAGCAAATTGAAACAAGTCTTTAGGGTTTTTACTGCCTGGAATGGTAGTATAAAAAGATTGTTGCAGGGTGTGTTATGTTGAGATGAATCAATATTTTGAGAAACCACCAAGGAACATCAAAGTAGAAATATTCTCCAACTTAGGGTATACAGCATAAGATGAAAAAATAGTAGTGAAATGACATTTTCTGAATGAATGATTTTTCAAAGAAAATATTTGTAAAAGCAACAGAACTTGGGTGAGTCTCAGTCCACTGGCAAGGACCCCATCTCCCCAGGGACCATCTAAAAACATCTGGAAAACTATGGGGAGCAGTAACATCTGACCTTGGAGGACTGCAGCAGGGAAGAACATGTATGATGATAAACTCACTGCGGGGCAGCAAAGTGGGTTAGAGATTCAGACGATGATCTAAGAGGAAGTAAGACGAATCTTATTTGACTCAAGTCATAATTTGTAAACAAGCAGCTATACCAATAGAAGACGGGAAGAGAGAAGATGGCAACAGAGTGGCTATAGACATGTTGGGGAGGTTAAGTTACAAACCAAACCAAGATGAAAGCACTTCTAGAAATGTACTCTGTGAAGAACAGGTTGGCATAGGATAGGAGTTCATTAAATGTTTCTTGAGAACATCTCACACATACTTGACACTTACAGTAAATGTTAAGTGAGTTGTCATTTTTGTGTGGCTTTGATGAGCAAGCTACCAGCCAGATTCTAAGTTGTTTCTGTGGGATGGAAGGGAGAGAGAGAGAAAAAAAACAGAGGTGATTAGAAAAATTCCACAGAAGACTCACAGAAGTATAACTAAATAGAGATGGCATGCTGCAGGTCACTGCATAGCACAGCTAAACCATTCCATGGAGTGGAGACCCAGTTTTGTTAAATAGCTTAGCATACGTGAGTAAAGGTTCAGTTCCAGGAAATTGAAACCACACTAGCTATTTTAAGCATGAAAGGATTTAATGTAAAGAATTAAGTACACATTAAATTCTTGGAAGGATTGGAGGAATAGTCTCTTGTCTTGGGCTTCAGAACTAGGTCCCGGAACAGTATACCAGGGTGGCCCACCCATGCAGCTGCTATTGCTGTTGAAGTTTGAAGTGCGTAGAATGAGTGTGCTGTGTCTGGGATTTCTGAGTCCAGTAGCTTTCAGCCAAAGACATTATCCAAGGATAACAAACTACTGCTTCTGCTACTGTACCGTCTGTTCAGCATCCATATAGCTGGCAGCTAGACCTATGGCCTTGGGTCAGAAACACTGTCCACAGTGTCCCCAGAACCACACTTGTTACTTGTGTATTCCAAATCACTTAGCTTCACCGGACTGAATTAACTAAATTCTCTAGTTTTCTAGCCCCAAGCAGAGTTCATCTTCTGCAGGAATATGAAGGGTCTTAGTATGTTCATGGAAAAATGTGCATCATTAAAATCTATGCATCGACTTCCAAAAATGCGCCAAAGTAAATATTTTCATTTTCCACGTACTGTTTGACATACCCCCATGTGCTCTACAAAAGGGTTAGAATGCATGGGAAATATCAAATACTCATATTCACCACTCAGGTTTCTACAAATGAGAAATTTATCACCAATGCAAGAACACATTGGTTTGTAATCTGTTGTCATTGAAACGAAAAGACTTATATTTAAAGTAATCACTTAATCTATTTTGATTCCATTTACCACACACATGAAAACATTGCTAATATATGTGCCAGGATGACAGGAATATTACAAAACAGCCCTAGGAAAATTGACCCTAAAAGCCTGTCTGTAAAATATTTTCCTTCATGGTCCTGCTGCAACCTCTCTTAGCCATCATGGGTCTCAACACAAACATGTTTTTTTCCTCCATCCTCTGAAGTTCTCTTTCCCTGAAAGTACTTTATAGGACTTTGACCTGTGTGATGCTCTTTGCTTGGAATATCTCCCCCCCAAAACTCCCATCTTGCCGCTTGTGTAAAGCGTTGCTATCCCCTCCATCAAAGCATTCAAGATTCTTCCATGCCAAGTAAACTGGTTCTTGTGCAGATAGATATTTTATCACATATGAAAATTTCTGTTTATATACACTTATCTCCTTTAAAGCTATAAACTACTTCATGACAAGAATGTAGATTTCATCATATTTTCTTTGTAGAAGCTAGATCATGTTCTATGCTGACAATTTATTCAAGAAATGTTTGAAGAAAGGGGAGAAGATAGAATAAAAACAGAATCAACAGGTGGAAGGCAGGTAGGGCAGAAGAGTGAAAAGCAATGAGTTTTTTAAAATGCTATAATTTCATTTTTGCCTTTTCAAGTAATTCTGCATTTTCACTTGTGATGAGCTATTTGGATTAGCAATAGGTTCTTAATACTAAACCAGGAGATGAAAGGTTCCACCTAATGTCTGAGATTCCTTTCTGACATTGAAGAAAATTTTTATTTCTTGACGTTGGTGACAGTCAGTAACAAAATATTTTCATTGTATCTGTGAATCTATCAATGTCATTCCTCAACTTTTATATATTGATGTGTAGGTTTCTAGAATGAAAATGCAAAAAGAATATTTGACACCCAGTAAGATTAAGATGTGATGGGACCCAGTATAATGAACCCCAGGGTCACCTTGGAACCACTTATCTAGTGGCAGTTCTCCCCTTGAGTTACTGATCTCATTATTCTGTTGCTCTTGTTGATTTGAAGACATTGGCAAACAATGAACTCCAAGTTGTACGTTTATTACTTGCCCTCACCTCTGCAGTGTGACATGATTGAAGTTCTGCCCAATTTTATATCATCCAAATGTGACTTTTCAAAACCTGAGTTTGCTTCCCTAAAAATTTCAGAGCAAAACATATTCAGTTAATATTTCAAACACCATGTTCTTTCGACTGTAAGGCGATACTGTGTTTGCTAAGGTTTTAATTTTTTGAACTTGTTCCATGTTTGTGCTAAGTAACAAACTACTTTTTTCCCCTGCTACTCTTGGAAGACAGTTTCTTTCTGTAAACACATTTACAGTACCTTTTGGCTTTGAAAGCCTTTAATGAACAAAGAAGTTCATATTCCTTTATGAAAAATGGGGGTTTAACTTTTGGAGATTTACTAGATGTTGCTTAACCTTAATTGCTCTCCCTGCATATGATATTGTATTATAAGGAGTTATTCAAGGAGATTTAATGGCAATATTGTTGTTATTATACTGGCTTTGGCAGAGTATTATGAGCACTTCAGTACTGCCTAATTCTTGTTTTCCAAGTAAATGTGTATAGCGATTCATTTAAGGAAAGCTGAATGGCTGTTAAAATTCTATGTCATGTTGTGGAGTAACTTGCCTGGGAGTACATTTATACCATCATTACGTTTTGGAGTAAACCATAGGTAAGTTAGCCACTACTTCTGATCGAAATAGAATAACAAAGGTGGGATTTACCTTCCTTCTTTAAAAAGAAAATAGAAATGGGAAAAATGTGTTATGCAGTCATTTGTAAGTCACTGAATATTGGATAAAGGATCACAGTGTTCCTGAGAGATGAGAACAAAAGGAAGTCGGCCTCAGGATTACCCTGATACACTGCCTTGAGGATTTCAGCTTCAGTGTTGGGGCAAGGGCTGAGTATGGCTTATGCAAACCATCAAGCTGCAGTAGACTTACTGAGCCGGGAGTCAGAAATGGAAGTGTCCAGAGTTCATGAGGTTGAGTATGGCGGAAGAGAGAGTAGCCCAGAGATAGGCACAAGCAGGTGTGTAGGCTGGGAATGGTGCTTGTTCCAGCTGATCAGACTGCAGCACCAAGGTTCACACTCCTAGTGAGCAGAAAGAGTCGCAGGGCTAGTCTCATTAACAGAGAACAGTTAGCTCTACAAGAGCAGTGCTCAGCCACACTGCCTGATTAACTGCAAGGTGTGAATGGCACACATTTCCGCATCAGTGAACTTCATCCAAGAACAAGCTTGAGCGTACAAGGAATGCAAACATGTCCAGTAAGCAGAAAGATGAAATACACAGTTTAAGTCCTAGCTGCTCTACTTCCTTTTCCTTTTTAAAAAAACTTATTTTTATTGGAAACTAAGATTTTCAGAAAGAAGGAAACACAGAAAGATCTTCCATGTGCTGTTTCACTCCCCAAATGTCTACCATGGGCAGAGCTGAGCTGATACGAAGCTAGAAGCCAGGGACATCTTCCAGGTCTTCCACATGCGTTCAGGATCCCATCCACCACTGCTTTCCCAGCATCTAAGCAGGAAGCTGGATGGGAAGTGGAGCAGCTGGGACACAAACTGGCACCTGTCTGGAATGCTAGTGTTCGTAGGTGGAGGATTGGCTGATTGAGCCTTCATGCCAGCTCCAAGCTGCTCCGCTGCCCATTGGAGAGCAGGGGAAGATTGCCCAAGTGCTTGGACCCCTACACTCATGGGAGACTCAGAATACATTCCTGGCTTCTGGCTTTGGCCTGGTGCTGCAGGCATACTGGAGGCAACTGAAGGAAATAACACAAACTTTGAAAGTGTTAGTGGTAAATTAGAGTATCTTTCCTGTATGTAGTGAGCTTATTTAGAGAACCATAACTTAGCAATATAAACTACAGAAATCATACATAAGAAAGAATATAATGTACTTCAGAAGAAGAGAAATGTCATTTGAAGTATCAATTTTATAGAGTAGTAAGATGTGAGAAGTAAAAATTACGCTGTATTCTAAAACTAACATTGATTTTAGCTGGATTGAACCACAAAGAAACTAGGAAGCATTTTTATTTTTTGCCTTCTTAGTTCCTTTGTTTTCCTGGTATTAAAGCCTTTAGTTTAGAATGTAATAAAGGGGTCAGTACAGTGGTCTGTTGGGTTTATCCTCTCTCTGAGGTGCCAGCCTCCCATATGGCGCCATTTTCAGTCCTGCCTGCTGCACTTCCAATCCAGCACCCTGCTAATGGCCAGGGAACGCAGTGGAGGATATCCCAGGACACTGGGTGTGGGAGACCCAGAAGAAGCTCCAGGCCCTTAGCACTCACTCACACTCTGTCTCTCTCCCCTCCCTCCCTCCCATCTTCCCTCGCTATCTGTCTAATTCACATTCAAATAAAATAAATAACTTTTTCAAAAATGAAGAGAATAAAATAATTGGGAAGTAAAAACAACATGTTTTGTTTTCAAAAGAACTTTGTCATTGAGGAGGAGTTACTAAAGAAAGCAAAGCAAAATGAACACAGATGGTGGCTGGAAGAATATTTTATGAGATATTCATCAAGATCTTTTTGGATTCAGGTGTCAGGAATTCACATCAAGCTGTACTAAGCAGAACGATGTGAAATAAAACAGTGAAAACAAAGTGTAGTAGTAGTGATGATTGGTTCACAGATTGTAAAAGACTGAGGTTAGAGAAATGAATGGCTTAGTTTAGAGACATAAAATCACTGTTGGCGAATACTCTGATTCTCTCCATCAGTAGTCTCCATTCTCATTTTCTTGCATTAAACTTAACACCAATTTCTGTGCTGGCTCCAACCACATATATTGCTATATTCTGCTAATTTCAAGCTTAGTAAATAAAATTTTTCTGTCCTGGTGAGGTAACCTAGTGGCTGAAGTCCTCGCCTTACACACACTGGGATACCATATTGGTACCGGTTCTTGTCCACTTCCTATCCAGCTCCCTGCTTGTGGCCTGGGAAGGGCAGTTGAGGACAGCCCAGGGCCTTGGGACCCTGGACTTATGTGGGAGACTCAGAGGAGGCTCCTGGCTCCTGGCTTTGGATCACCTCAGCTCCAGCTGTTGCAGTCACTTAGGGGGTGAAACATCAGATGGAAGATTTTTCTCTCTGTCTCTCTTCCTGTGAATCTGATTTCCCAATAAAATAACTAAATCTTAACTTTTTTTCTGTCTTATAGCTCCAAATAAAGTCCCTACTTCTTTTTCCACTCTCAGAAACTCTGATATTGGGTCTTCAGATGGTATCCCTTAATTCTTGGCTGCTTTCTCAGCTTAACTCAGTTCCTCTTCCAGCTTTCTGACTGCTTCAGCGTTAGCAAGAGGTGTCTCCCAATTCTGAGAGTCTTTGTTCTGCCTCATTCATTGTATTACTGAGGCCTTCCACTGAATTTTTAACTTGCTGTATTATATCCTTCATTTCTAATAATTCGGTTTGCCTTTGTTTCAGTGTTGCTATTTCCTAACATATACATTCAATGCCTGTATGTGCTTGTTTTTGTTTGTTTGTTTGTTTGTTTTTAAGGAGCTTCGTAGTGATTTTTAAAAGTTCTGATCCAGCAGTTCCTTGGTGTCTTCCTCGGTTAACTTTGAGGTTAAAATTATCTTGGTCCATTGTGGGGTAGGCATCAGTAACCTCACTCATTGTACCTGTGCCTTTTCTTTGGCCCATGGCCATTGCAACTCTGATGAGGGGATTCTTCTCTTGTGGCTGCTTTTTCAGCTGTGTCATCTACAGATTGATGTTACTTATCCCGTCATTGTCCAGTCCTCCACATACGTTACTTGCACTACCACCTCCAGCGAATTTCAGTTCTGGGCTCTCATGCTATGTCCTATTACCTAAGGTTATCAACTGTGTAGGTTTTCCCTCACTTATGTTTTTCTTGCCTCTTTAAATCAATATAACCAAGTAATTTAAGGTATAGATGACTTCTAAAGATGATAGGTTTTCAAAAAACTGAAGGCATCTCTCAGTGGGAAAATCATCATCATCATAGCAGTAAACACCTTTTTTTTTTGCCCACTTTATATCTAATCTCCCTGAGTAATACTTTCACCATCATTAATTCATTTCTGTAGCTGTGCAAAAGCAAGCATTATTGTCTCACTTCACAGATAAAGAGACAGGATCTAAGAGCACAGGCATCTCGTGTTGGATCACACTATTAGGATGTGATATCGCCAACATTTAAAGCCAAGTATGTTTGATAAGATTTCCCATACTACTAATCACTTGACTATTACATTGTAAAGGACACAGTATAAGAAAATCAATTGTAAATGAAAGTACTTCACAGCATCCAAGCTGTGTGTAAATAACTACGTGAAACCATCCCGATGTCTGTTTTTGAAAGGTTTGACTGTTACTACTTTAGGAATCGTGGAAAAGAACAATGCATTACACATAGTATTCTTCATTTACAAAGTTGTCCTTCTTCCTTTCCAGGTGCCCTAGGAGACTGTAAAATGGGATCCCCTGCTCCTCCCATAAAGTGGGATGCAAAGGCCAAACTAAAAATTGGTCAGAGCAGAATGGACTGTCATTGTAAAATAGGTAGTCAGCCTTCCTCATTTATGTAAGTGGCTTGTTGATATGAGGACATTGCTAGTATAAGTCCATTGGATGTTGTCTGTGACAGACTTAGAACTGAGAGTTCTATATGGATTTCTTTGTACACAAATATCATAACCTTTTACATGTACAAGTGTGCACGGAGATTTCAGGTTGAATAATAGACAGGTTTGTGCTAACGCCTCTTCAGAACAGCTTTCAAGAAAAGCTTTCTGTTTTATGTGGATGATGGTGAGAGGTATTTGTATTTCTCAGAGCCAGTGGGATTCCTCAGGGAGAAGAAAGGCCCATATATTGAGCTAAAAGACTTAGGTCAATGTGAATTACTGCCTAGCCTTCAAACATGCATGGTCACATTCAAAGTTCCGCCTGTACATGGAGGGTGGATGTTGGTATTCCCATGTATTTTTTAAAGGTGTGAGTGGAATCAGCGGCTCACTCCTGCTGATGCCATGTGGATAGTGTTTGGCCATTAAGCTTCCTGACCTAGAGACACCTTTCACCCTCAGCCTTACTAAAGCCACAGAGGCAAAAAGGAAAATTCCTATTCATGAATGTCAGATGCCAGATCAAATGGCTTGAAGTCTCAGCACAGCATTAAATAAACCTCCCTGTAAATCATGAGTCAAAGTTTGTTCTGTCAAACTTATTTTAGACATAAAAGCAGTGTATAAAATAAAATCCTTTCTAAATTGTATATACTTGAAATGGAGATGAATACAGCTTGTTTTTATACCAACAGTTCTGAATATTTTTTTAGTGTCCAAATGAGTTTTTTAAGTAACCAAGAACATTTTCTTCTCTACTGATACGGCCATCTGAAGGTAGATAATCCAGGTCATTGAAACCTGAAGATGTCACTCCTATGCTTCAATAGATGCTTATGTGTGTTTATTGATGGGTCTGTGACATATATCCAAGGAGGGGTTCTTCACAAAGTTCATGGAAAGTTCATGCTGCGAAATCACTCTATATACATTTCAGTTTTTTTGTGACCCAAATTCCATGTTTTATAATCCATTGAGATCCTCATGTATACTGTAGAAATGTATTTGTATATTGGTGTATACAAATGAATGTATACATGTGTGTATATGCATATATATATATATATATATCTCTGTACAGGTATGGGTGTATAAACAGTTGGGTATGTGTGCATGCGTGTCCTATATATAAAAGGTAAAAATGAAATCCCTTGAACTGCGTACATTACTTGTTCTTTTACTTGTCCTTTGTTGGAGGCCATTTTTCAGATTGATTCTGCTCTGACGTCTCATAGATTCAGATGCATAGAAACTGAAGTGGCAAGTGGCCTGCTCCCTTCCATGACAGCCTGCATAGATGCAGACAGCTAAAACATGAAGTGGATACACCGTCTCTCGCTTCGCCTCTAGCAGCACCTGCCCGACAGAAAGTCTCATGAGAAGTGATAGACAGTGTTCAGTCATCACTAACTAGATGCTGCTATTTTGTGGTGCTATAATTTGATTTTTAACCTTAAGATTATTGGAACAAGGAGAAATTTAAGTTCATGCGATACAAATTCTGCGCACTGTATTTATGTTGCCATTAATTAACCACTGGGAATATACTGGCATTCAATTTTTGTTTATGATCCACAAGTAGTTAACAACTACTCAATTGACATGTGTTTTTGTAGCTGTGTTGTGCTGTAGATATAGGGGGGAGAAAGACCAAGCCACTGTTAGCACCTGGAATTATTCCCTTGGCCTGTCGGCACTGCTCTCTGCATGATAATGTGATTTTTTTCCCACAATGTGGCTGTTCCATGTGGGATCTAGTAGGTTTGCGCGGAGCAGTTCTTTTGAGGCTAAACGGAAAAGAAACATCGCAATGATCAAGAATTACAATACTAAGCCTAGGAAGATTCAATTCTCTATGAAGGTATTGGAAAGCCCACTGGTAAACTGAATGCCTGGATTGCTTTTGTTTCCTGATAGAGTCCGATGTGGAAGGCCTTGATGATCTAGGTACAATTTACAGCAACATTGGCCAACAGCTCAACGAAACAATGAGGCGCCGCAGGCACGCGGGGGAAAGCGATTACAACATCGAGGTGCTGCTGGGAGTGGATGACTCTGTGGTCCGTTTCCATGGCAAAGAACACGTCCAAAACTACCTCCTCACCCTGATGAACATTGTGAGTAGTGACTCTTTTCTGAGGCTTTTTGATCTTTCCGCTCTCTTTTCTTGTTTTGTTAGTGTACTTGGAAACCTGTGAGAGAGCTTCCCTGACTGAGCCCCATTTCCACAACGGGTCTGTAGCTGTCTTAAATGGGCATACAGGGAGCTGCATATTCCCAAGTAAGAAGACAAAGGTACCGGAAGCAGGAGGCAGGCATTGCTTTTGGTGTACCAATACGTTTTCCAAATCATCACATTATAAAGCCGCCCTGATTTGAAATGACGAATTCTTATTTCCGTTTTGTTCTGGCTCATCAAAAATCTCAGTACTCTGACACTCCCCACCCCCGCTAGGATGTGGACCAGCATCACTCTGCATGCCTGGATGGAGAAGAACTTACTTCTAATAACTGTAGACTGTTGTTGTTGGTGCTTTAGAACAAAATATGATTGTATTCCAGCATCTTGAGATGGAAGGTGATGTGTTAACAAACCACACAGATCTTGGCAGCGGAACCACCCAGCATTGACAAAGTCATTGCTCCTTGTCCTGGGCTGCTCCTTGATGCCCCTTTTTCCAATTCAGAAGAAACTTTGTGTACATTCTCAGCCCAGTGTTGTTGTTGTTGTTGTCCTCTTGAATTGACAAACAATGATTGAAGAGAAATAATATAGCACAGCTACTTCATTTAAGGAGTGTTGAGATAGTGACACATTTTATGTATGCATTTTACCTTCATTCCATCATAAAATATATACCACACTGACCTTGCTGACTTACCGCCTATGGCTACCCTGCTATATATGTGTTCATTCTTTTCTCTCTCTGTCCCTGTCCCCAATGTTTACTGTGAGTTTTTCTTTTTTTTCCCCCCTTTGGCTATACTAAGATTCAATTTCAACAATTATACCAGGAAAGAAAAAAAATTGTATCTTGAATCATTTTGTTTGTAGTAATATTCAGACCTGTCTGTTAAATATGATTTTGTTCATTGAGGTATTAATTTGTCACTGCCTATAAACCATACTGCTGCTGAAATCCAGCAGTGTGAAATGGAAGAGTATAGAAATGCAGATGCCTTTTTACTTGTTTATTGGTGGTTATTCTTACTATGAAGAGCAGGGCACACACAGAAAGCTAGTTCCCAACTTGGCAGTAGATGTGTACAGATGATCATTATTAGTAAACTTCGTAAGTGTTTTCAACTGTTGGATACCATTAACTCAGTGCATGATTTGCTGATTTTGAAATATTAGGCAACCTACTTCAGGTTCCTAACCTATATAAAGAGAAACATAATAGCAGTATTGCAAGGATTGAAGCACTGAAGTAAGTTATATAATCTGCACAATGATATATATGAAAGCATAGATTTACCTAGGTCAAATTTTACATCCTAAATCATCTGAAACGTAAAACTTCCCATGGAGATCCTATTCTTGATTACGTCACTGATTTGTAGCCTGGGTTGTTGCTCCTACCACTGGGAACCAGTCCATCAGTATAGACTTGGTAGGTACCTGACTGGTGCCACGACTTCCTAAAGCTTTTGGAGTTATGTAAAGGAAATTTGGCATGGTACTTCTCAAAGATATTGTAATCTTGGGAAAAAAGATAAGTTTAAGCAAACTAGATGAAATTGTCACTAAATGTCATACTGTTATGAAAACTTATATCATGGATGTTATAAGTATCATAGTGCTTTAGGAAAAGGAAAAATGATAGCCACTAAGGAAATGATCAGAGTATTCAGCTGAGGCCTAGGATGATGATCTGATAGATCAGCTGCTAGTGGACTGTGCCTTGGGAGAAATCAGGTCATTTCCTTGGAATCTGCTTATGTGTTTAAAAATTGAAAGGTTCACCAGGGTGTTAATGATGTTGTAATGCATCTTAGTTAGTGCTGGAGGTCAGGCCTTTAGCCTGGTGGTTCGGAGACCTGTGTGTGGGAGTGCCAGATTCACTCCATGGCTCTGGCCTCTAACCCCTGCTTGCTGCTAGTGTAGGCCCAGGGACTACTAGCAGTGATAGTTTCAAGTAGTTAGTTGAGATCTTGCCACCCACAATGACATTACAGGTCCTGGCTTTGCGGTGGCCTGGCCCCAGCTGATGTGGACATTTGAGGAGTACACTGTGAGTGATACCGCTTCCCTCCATCTCTTGTCCTCTCTGCTGTCCGCCATAACTACTACCCACACACCTGTCTACCACTCAAATTTTTAAAAGCAGTATTAGGGTCAAGAAAGAAAGAAATGGAGGAACTGTTAGAGAGTAGAAGACTCCCAACATTTGACAACAGAATATAGTAATTTAGATCATGGACCAGAAAAATGTTTCATATAAATGAGACTAATGGTAGAAAAGGTAATAGCATACTTAGTAGTGCTGCATCAATATTGTCCAGTTTTGTACCACATACTATGGTGGTGACACATGTCAGCATTTGAAGAACATTTGTCTTTTCTCATTTTTTTATAAGTCTGAAATTATTTCAGAAAGCAAGGTTAAAAATCAAAGTAAACAAGTAAAGGAGACCTGACTTATCCCTTATTTCATTTAGTTTGTTTTTAACCTTTAAAGGTTATAATATTTCCAGAAAAACTAATACAAGCACTCAAAGTTTGCAGCACATACAGAATTTTCTTTGTTTTAAATATCTGTCAAACAAAATTGTTAAGAAATATATACTTCCATAGGTTTAGTGATTTTGCTACTATTTTAAAGTTTCTTATTTGAGTGAATTTCAGCATCTTATTTGATTGTTGTTTATTAATTTTTCCTTGATACCTAGAGCTCAGATATCATTTCTGACGACATAGTGATACTTCCCTCACTCCATCCTCCTTTTTTCTTTTTTATGGCTTTTTCAATAATATTTTTTAGTTTACCTTTTCATCACAAGCTTAATGTTCCAATAAAGAAAAAGATCAGCAAAAGAAGAAAAACCACTATTCAGCAGGCAGGCACGCAGGCAGGCACGCAGGTAGGCAGGCAGGCAGGCACGCAGGTAGGCAGGCACGCAGGCAGGCAGACACACAGGCAGGCAGACACACGCAGGCAGGCAGGCAGGCACGCAGGCAGGCAGACACACAGGCAGGCACGCAGGTAGGCAGGCAGGCAGGCAGGCAGACACACACAGGCAGGCAGGCAGGCACTGGTCAAAAACAACCATCAAGTCCCAGCATGTCAGTTTTCTTCATATCTATTGTTTTTTTGTGCTATTATTAATAGCATTTGCCTATTGTCCTACTGGACTCTAGTCTTTTAAATTTTATCTATTTGATTTTATAAGGGCTGAACCAAAACTGAAGTGTGAGAATGGAAAGGAAGTGAATAACACTGGGGGTTTGTATTTGCCGGATGTCTTTCCTGTACTTGTCTTTCTGGGACTGGCAATTTAACACTCCCTTGAAGTGGGAGAAAGCAGTAGTCGTTATTGGTTCAGATACAGCTCTGTGAATACATTTCAAATCTAGAGTTATAATCAAGTAATTTAAAAGTCAGTATTGTAAATTGTAGAAGTCTGGGGATAATGAAGAGAGACTGGTTGGAGATTATTTGCAAACATGTAGGAGAGAGATGATGTTTGAGCAATCGTGATTGTCGTAATCATGAAGGATTTTGATGAACTAATTAGGATTTTCCAGTGGGTTGATAATGGGCTGAGGAAAAGAGAACAATCCATAGTAATTTCCATACTTTTTGCTTACATATTATCATGGATTATGTGACTGTTTATGAGGTTATGTGGAACCAATATTAGGAATTAAATAATGGAAGACGTTGGAAATCATCTGATGTTAAGTCTACATTCATAAGATTTGATGTTGAGAATGAAGACATGAGGATGAAGAGCTCTAGCCTTGCTCTTCTCTGATGGCCCCATGTTTAGTTTGAGTTTACAAATGAGAGTGAGCCTGGAAATGAGGCAGTGGTGGCATCAGAAGCTCCAAGGTGACAGTCCAGGGCAGAGCCCATGTGGGTCTCTCTGCCATATCCAGTGCCTTCCATAGTCTTTCCCAGGAGAAATTGGAAGCAGTTTATGAAAAAACTTCAAGAAGTTCATGGCAAAACAAATGAGAATATGTGCATTCGATACAAAAAATTAGTTTCCAATGTAGACATCAGTGTTTCATGCCTCACAGTTCCGTGAATTGTTTAAAGACCCCTGTGTGTATTCTTTGCAAGATAAAGCTATCTTACGTGTTTCTGTGTTATAGCATTTAAATCATAGAAGTGAGAATTCAGTTTCTTCCTGCTTGAACCAAACTAATGAGCCATCTATTTTTTTAATTCATTTTGATAATCTTTACATAGTTGATTAGGGCACAAAGGGTCAAGGGTTACAGTAAAGTGGATGAAGCCGTTATTTCCACATTTTCTCTCTCTCTCTCTTTCTCTCTCTCTTTCTTTCTCTATCTTTCTCTTCTGTATCTGGGATAAATGGGGAGATAAAGGGACAAGCCCAACCCAGCCGCCCACTCATCCCAGGGTCCCCAATGTGGGGCATGCTCCAAGGGCAGTGTTCAAGTGATTTTAATAGTTCGGCAGTGCTGAGTTGCTGCCAATCTCACCATTGCAAGCAATCTAGTTTAAAACTCCATCAGGAGGATGAGCAAGTTTAGGTAGTTCAGAGAATAGATTACTTTCAGTGTGTCATATGTTTCCAGTCGGCAGCCTTGCCTCTATGGCAGGTGGCAGGTGGCAGGTATCATTGCCATCTACTGAGATCTATGATGCAATCTTCTTTTCTGTTGTGCCTGTGAAATATTCAGTGGCCATGTAGAAAAATGAATGTATGCCTTAGTCTCAGAATTTATGGGAGAACATGGTTTGTCAGAATGCCTCCCAGTATAAAAATGCTATCTTCTAGTTCCAGGAAATCGTAAACAAGAAGATGTATTAATTCTTAACTATCATAAGAAAGGTTACTTATATTAGAAGATGAATTAATAACAGCATAGATGCATTGTCAGAATTCCCTTTTTTTTTTTTTTTTTTTGGAGAAAGCACAAACACCACAGAAATGCTTTGGTTTTTGTAATGGACTTCTCTAAGAGTTAGCAAATACATGTGGTTACTGGTTACTTAGTAATGATTACATCAATGCACAGCCTTTGGTTTCTTAACGACTGGGTTTGAAAACATTGAGTGTGAATAACATGGCATTTTTATCTTGGAAGTGTATATGTTTCAGCCACCTAAGCAAGTTAATGTAGCATTTTTCCATTTGGGCCCACTGTCTGTAATGTCTGTAATCCATTTCTAATGCATTTGAATTCACGCTAGTCCTCCTGGCATTTTTTAGTCTATCATGCATAGCTTCCCTTAGGCCAAATCCTCTTAGATTCTTGGTAGGCAAAAATTATTAAAATTTAACTCCTTTACACAAAGAACTAATTTTAACAGGTAAAATAAACAGATGACACTAATAAAATCTGATCGTTTCTTCAAAAGATTCAGCCACACAACACCATGTAAACATGAGTGGCAAAGGAGGAGATGTGGTTTGGCTGATGAAGTCCTCTTAGCAGGAGTGTCATCTGAGCTGGACTTGAGAGAATGAGCTGGCTTCTCTCTGCTAGAAAGGGGAAGCTGGATCTTGGAATATGTGGTTAACTTGTGGCAAGATACCCAAGATGTTAAGCCATGGTGTTTTTGGATCCTCCGTAGATTCGTCTGCATGATAATATTGAAGGGTGGTTAGGGGAGAGGACAGAGGAAGACACAGAAAAGAGAAGCTGAGGCCAGTTTGAAAAAATTGGATGTCACATCTTAAGGAATATGATTGTCGTTAGTGAAGATTCCTAAAGGGCTTTAAGAAACCAGTGGCATAATCAGTCTTTGCTTTCAAAAGGAATTCTGCTTGCTTTAGAATGATTTAGAAGAATGAGTCTGTAAGACACTGGACCATGAACATAGAAACATAGGAGGTAAGTGACAGAATTATGAGGGGCACCATGGTCTCTCTGGGTCCTAATTCCTTGTATACACTACACATGCCCTGCTCAACAGACTGTCACGATAGAACACACCAAGTTAAAAAGCAACTGCAGTGAGCACAAGTCAATTGGAGCCATCCCTTGTGTCAACATACACACCTTCCCAAGACGCTTCTGGCCCCAAATATCTGGCAGCGAGTTCCCACCTTACAGATAAACGAGGCTACCAGTGTCCACATAGTGGTGCTGCCTAAAAGGTGCCTGTGAGTTTTCGGAGGAGCTCTGTTTGCTTTTCCTATCCTCTTTGGTTCTAGATGCCCAGATTTCATTGTTGAAGTCGCCACATGCCATTTCCTGGCACATCAGCCTGTTTTTTGCCTTCCCTGACTTCAGTCTTTATTTTATCCCAGGATCTTTGAGCATACAGATAGTTTCTATCTGGCAGAGAGAACTCTGATTTTCATTCTTGAAGGAAAGGAAGCCGTTATCTTGGGACTCTTGGAACACATTCCTTTTTCTAAGGCCAGAGAGGCTTGCAGGGTCTTGTAACTGGCTGCCTCTTTTTGTGTCTCCCAAGACTCCTTTGTGATTTCAGTGGAGTAAGAGTATAGTTAACACGAAGCACTGGCCTCCTGCTTCTTGAATGCAGCCATCTAGATCTTAAATCTGTTCTTTCTGGAGGGCTAAGGAAATGAGCTGCCATGGTCCCCATGCACACATTCATAAAAGTGTGAACAAGTTATTGTTGCTACAGCGTGTTTGAGTTGGATGAATGCCAAGATTGTGGGTAAGAAGATGAACAAAAGATCCTAGAGGGTTCAGTGATGGAGGGACTAGTATTCAAAGAAGGGAAGGATTTTTTTTGTAAAAGATTTATTTTTACTGCAAAGTCAGATATACAGAGGGGAGGAGAGACAGAGAGGAAGACCCTCCGTCCGATGATTCACTCCCCAAGTGATCACAACGGCTGGTGCTGTGCTGATCCAAAGCCAGGAGCCAGGAACTTCCCTCACGTCTCCCACATGTGTACAGGGTCCCAAAGCTTTGGGCTGTCCTCAACTGCATTCCCAGGCCACAAGCTGGATGGGAAGCAGGGCCACTGGGATTAGAACAGGCATACATATGGGCTCCTAGCGTGTTCAAGGCTAGGACATTAGCCATTTGGCCACCGTGCCAGGCCCAGGGAAAGATTTTTAAGAATGTCTGAATCTTCAGCTGTGATGGAATATTAAGAGAAGAACAGGTCTTAGAAAGGAAAGATGAGTGTCCCTTAACACATAAAGCTGTAATTCTAAAGGACAGGCCTACTACTGGAGTTGAAAACATGAGTGAGGACCATAACAGAAATGATTCACGGTCCAATCACAGTGTGGGACTCATCAACCTATAGGTTACACTAAAGAAACAGCTGTGAATAAAATATTTCAGAATTATGTGTGTGGTGAGAAGTTTGAAAAATTAAACGAGGAGTAATCCTGCATGCGATCAGCAAAGTAGTAACTAAGCATTTCTGAAGATGACAAGCAGGGACGGTGAGGAACAGGGGCGAACTGTGCCTTCCAGATGATTTGTTGATGAAAGAATGTTCAGAGTTTCAGTAAATGAAGAACAGTCAGTCTCAGGAAGGGAGAGAGGAAGGAAGGAGAATGAAGGGTTGATATTTTGTCGGGGGAGGCTCATCATCTCCAATTGGACTTGAAAGGAAAAGGCATTAAAGGTAGGTGTGAAGAGAGCAGTTGGCAATGAGCACACAGGACCTACTGGGCTGCTGGCTCTGCTGGTGCCTGGGGAAGAGCAGAGAGGTGCCACTCCTCGGGTCTCAGACATGTGGATACCACTGTGCCATCCCCTGCTGGCTTCCCAGGTGTTATCAACAGGGAGCTGGGTCAAAAAGTGGAACAGCCAGCACATACCCAGATGGGCTACTAGCACTACAAGGGGTGCTGGTAGGTTAGGCCTCACAAGACATTTTAAGCAATGAGTTTAGGAGAGATGTTCAAAAGATTCCTGGGAAATGCATATCATGAAATAAAGCACTTTCAGGTTTCAAAACAGCTTTGTGTGAAAGGAGGCGTATATTTTAATCTAACTTGGCCCAAACGTTTAGAAGCATTCTCTGTTGTGGTCCACGTACTCCTAGTAGCTAGCAGTTCTTTAAGCACCGGACTACAGTTAGCCCATTTTGCTGATGAAGAAACTAAGACACAGTCTGCCTACCTCGGGTCACACAGCTGAGTTCAGACTATCGGGCGATCTGACTGAAGGACCGGGGCCGCCAACCACCAAGCCGCACTTACTCCCAAGACCCAATCCACCCAACTGAAAGAAAAATGAATGTTGCGTTCTTGAAGCCAGACAGAGCTGTTCGTCAGCTAGTCAGACAAAGCGGGTCAGGTTGTCCTGCCAGGGAAATGTCCCTAGAGAAACTGTCCTGTCTGCGAACCAACCTGGAAGGAATTTTCCCTTCAAGGAAAAGAATACTTGATATGATTTCACCTTTTTTCCTCTCCCATCACTGGCAAACTCTTCCAACGTAAGGTCATCTGAAAACTGAATTACTGTTCTGTTTACCCCTCTTTCAGGTAATTTAATACCAATTCTGGGCCCAGGGTCCAGTGAGTCGCCTCACATGGTAGAGACATAGTGAGTTTTGCATAGTCACCTGGGCTTGCACTAGGTCCAGTTATATACTCAATTTGTTAGAATGTTTAGGCTCAAGACGTTTCTAACAATCCCAAGAACTGTTTGTGCATTTGACTTGATCTTTTATAATTCAGACTTTACATTGATTCACTCCCCAAGTGGCTGTAATGACTGGAGCTGAGCCAATCCAAAACCAGGAGCCTCTTTCCAGGTCTTCTATGTGGGTGCAGGTTCCCAAGGCTTTGGGCTGTCCTCATCTGCTTTCCCAGGCCACAAGCAGGATGGGAAGTGGGGCTACTGGGATTAGAACCAGGGCCCATATGGGATCCTGGCATGTACAAGGCGAGGACTTTAGCCACTAGGCTATGGCACCTGGCACCGGGCCCATTCTCCCCAGTGTTTTTTTTTTTTTTTAATAATTTTAGATTCTTGACATTTAAAAAAAATCATTTTTATTGGAAAGGCAGATATACAGAGAGGAGAAGAGACAGAGAGGAAGATCTTCCATCTGATGGTTCACTCCCCAATGATCACAATGGCTAGAGCTGAGCCAATCCGAAGCCAAGAGCCAGGAGCTCTTCCAGGTCTCCCACACGATTGCAGGGTCCCAAGGCTTTGGGCCGTCCTCAGCTGCTTTCCCAGGCCATAAGCAGGGAGCTGGATGGGAAGTGCCGGCGCTAATATGGGATCCTGGCGCATGCAAGGCGAGGACTTTAACCACTAGGCTATCGCACTGGGCCCTCCCCAGGTCTTTTTGTAATACCAGTGTATTGATCCTTGAGAAATTCTTGTTTGTACTATATCCACAGTCCAACTCAACATTTCCTTACAGTTTATAAGTGGAGATTATGAAAAAGAAAATTTATGTCAACTTTCTGAATATGTTTTCAGACCATATTGTTAAACTCAGTGATGTGAATCACTCTTAATGATGCTAAAATGGATCTCCTGTGCGAAGTGATGATGCTGTGTTCTGCTGCTCTGTGGAGGGGAAACGCAGTGGTGAAGCCGCTGACTCGAGGCAGCCTGCTTGCGGCTTCATCCCTTCCCTGTTAACTGTAGAACGTTGAGCAAGTTACTTCTCTTGTGTCTCAATTTAAGACTTTGCCAAGGTTTACCTGAATTTATATAATGTGGAAAATAAGATCTAGAATCTGAAAAGGTCTGCATAACAGTTTCTGCTTTTTTTTTTTTAAATTTTGGTGGTTGTTTTTGCTTTTAGTACAGAAAAAAAACTGTCATTTTTGCTTTTACTTCAGAATAAAAATAATCTGTTAGAAGTTGTAACAACACTTCAGTAAATATCTTATTCCGTTGTGAGTAATTCAAGCTTTTAGTGTCTGTGATACAACAGCATATGCATGATTGCGTCCTAAAAACAGCGAGATCATGTGGGTTTCTGCAGGACTGTAATACAGTAGTTGTCACTAGATGACTTAAATGATCTAAGTCAGGATTCCTTTCCAATATTTTCATTTGCTTTTAGGAGTGAAATTGTTAAGCACTGAAAATTTAGCTTTTGGCTTGGGTCATCAAAAAGCTTGTATTTAATGAAGGCTTTTTTGCATATGTAAATAAAGGAAGAGTCGGACATCACAGCCAAGGTGTAAATGCTGTTCAGGTGTTTCAGGTAGCTGTCCTTCCCCTTGGCCCCTCGACCCCCTCCCCGCCCCTGCCCCTGTGAAGTGTGCATACTCACATCTGCTGAAATGCGTGTTTCTACATCATCCAAACTGGGAAAAAAAGTGTCAAATTATTTTCTATAATCAAGAAACACTGGAATGAGAGAGAGAGAACACCCGAGAGTCCGTTCCCCAGATGCCCGCCATGGCTGGCACTGCGGCACACCAGAGCCAAGTCAGCCGCCAGGGGAGCAGGGACCAGCCACTGCAGCGCTTTCCCTCTGTCTTCCAGAATGTCTGTTAGCATAACGTGGCCCTGGTTACTGGAGCGGGTACTCAAGCCAGGTACCCCGGGGGAAGTGAACATATTAGTGCCAATCATTGATTTGCCTATCATTAATTGAGGTTGAACAAATTTCGAATTAAAAATCTAGAAAATCTAGTATATTGTCAAGGTATATTTAACATTTTCATTGGGAGTACTTTTTTTTTTTTTTTTTTTTAATTTGAGAGTAGCAATGCATGCTACATACAGCTTGTCTTCCCTTCCCGGTATGTTAGCCTCCCTTACATGGTTCAGTGTTGAGAAGCTGTACATGTTTTCCTACCATTGCCTATACCCACAATGTCATGATAAATAGACAAATGCTGGATTTGTGACTGTTGCTGAAGCACTCTATTATCGTAGTAATATGGGGGGAAGAGCTGAGGGAGGGGAATTGAGGGGGGAGGAGGGGGACGTGAAGGGAATAATCCCTTTACCTTCAAAACCGTATCATGGCAAACTGAAACAAAAATTTACACAGAGAAAACAAACAATTTTCAAGTTGGAGAGTCTTGAAGTGTTATAATGAAAAATCTGATGGGTTATGCAAATGCATCCAGAAATATGTAAAAGTTTTGTGAGAATTGGAGGATGGATGCTAAAGTGCTTTGTATTTTGCTTTATACAACCATGAGGCACTTTGTTCAATTTGAGTGACAGCCCTGTGAAACAGGCAGAGCAAGTAGGATGAACATTGGCCCAAGGAGAAAACCCTGGGTTAGAGAGGTTAAAGGAGCAGCCCTAGGCCCTGTGGCGTTTCAGCAACAGAGCTGGAACCAGGACTTGGTATCTTGAGTCCCAGGGGTTCTGTGCTATCCCCCAAAGCTTGTCAAATGCCAGCTGTCTCATCATTTCCTAAAAAGATGAACTTTCACCAAATCACAGTTAAAATGTCAATACTGTTTAGGAATCAACTCTTGAAAGCTTTGGAATACCAAATAATAAGTAAGATCCAGTTCTTTGTAAAGTAATAATTTGCCACAAGGAATAAATACACTCTGATTTATAAAAGTGGTTTTGTATTTGATCATTCCCATCAGGGTAATTTACAAGTACTGTGCTTCAAACCTCTGTGCTGTGCTTGACAAGATTGCACAAATGATTTTAGTTTCTACTCAAACTCACTGTTTTCTGGTTAAACTAGCATAAATGTAATTTTTGTCAAATGCTTTTATTTTAGAAAATTATAAATTTGACTTTTAAAGTGTCTTCATGAATTTTTTAATTTTAACGTTGCCATTGGCAACAAGAATTTTGTCCATCAAATTTTCTTGACTGTTGAGCTTTAGAATTCACCATGTGCAAATGAATTCACTAGTTTTATTGATTCCTAAATATTTCCTACTAACTCACATCGTGAACTGTTGATCATTCTTCCCAGTTTCCCTTCATCTTCTATGCAAAGATTTTCTCCTGCAGGTGCTTTTGTAACATTTCTGTGTGAGTTATAAATGGTATAGGTTAGTCCACATGTCATCCCTGCTGGTCATAAATCAAGGATGTGTATTCCATCCTCGGACACTCTTCCTTCTTCAAAAATTTCCTTTTTCAATTGAAATTTCAGTTGATTTTTACTTTTACGTTTTAATATCCATCACTTTTGTTTATCAAAATAGCTTTCAGTATCACACTTTTAAACTGCAACGAGCGCTTTTCCTCTTGCACTGTTCTGAGAACATGCTGTGGCCGTGTGAGTGGAATCTCACAGGCAAAGAGGAGGGTAGTGCGGAGACCGTGTCTGATGTGCTGCTCGGTAACTAACAGGTTCCCATTCGTTGTCTACCTGATCTATTTTCTGGGCTTCTTCCTCTTCTTTTTTTTTTCCTCTTCTCTGGATCTGTTCATAATTTCCTAACACCCCTTTTATAATCTAACATAGAAACATGAACTCAATCCACTCCTTCAGTTGTACTCTCATTTAGACAGTGAGGAGTTGGTGTAAGGTATTTTCTTTGCATACCTATGCAACACAAGAAAGCAGTGTAGGTATTCATTATAACTACTTGGCATATTTTGAATGGATACTGAGTCTTACCATTCTCTGTGTGTGTGAGTGTGTGTGCCTTTCTATGTTTTTCTGAGTTACTTATAAGCGTATGAATGGATATAAACACGTGGTTGTCCATTTAAAAGAACAGAACATTTTTCTCCTTAGGAACTACATTTTGTCATTTGAAAACATGTGAATTCATGTTTTACTTATTTGAACAGTTTTGTTTTAATTGAGAGGTGAAGTAAAAGAGACAGAGAACTGCCATCTGCTGGTTCATTCTCCATATGAATACAATGGCTGTGGCTCAGCTGCGGTCAAAGCAGTCGGGACATAATCCAAGTCTCCCGTGTCAGTGGTGGGATCCCTGTTCTTTGAGCTGTGGTAACTAGCGAATCACAATGTGTGCGTTGTCAGCAAGCCAGAAGTATGGCATCTTAATAACTAAACACCTGTTGCCTACTTTGTGATTTTTAAGATAGTCTCAGGATTGTTTTTGTTTATTTCCTTGATTCTTAATGTCATCTACAAATATGCTTTCATTTAACATCTGTGGCCTTGATTGGTTAAGGTATTCTGTTTCCTCACACTGAACTCTTTTTTTTTTTAATAATCTATTTTATTGTATTGTTGACAATCTTTACATAGTTAATTACAGTTAAAGAACAAGAAAAAAAAAAGGTTCAGGGGGATAGGGAAGTGGGTAATACTATTATGTCCATATTATTTCCATCATGTATCTGAGGTAAAGGGGGATATTGAGGGAGAAGCCCCACCCGGTTTCCCACCCACCCCGAGTCCCGGATGTGGGGCATGCTCTGAGATATGTGCTCGAGTGGTGTTAATAGTTCTCCGGTTATGAATCGCTGCCAGTTTTGTTAATAGTTCTCCGGTTATGAATCGCTGCCAGTTTCACTTGATGAGGTCGTCCACTGATTGATATGGTCCATTATAAAGTCTCCGTTTGCTCTGTCTTCTGTCTTTTCTTGATTAGAGTTCTGAGTCCAGCAGTTCGATTGGGGAGATCTCCAAAGAAACTTTGAGGTATTCCCAGACTAGTTTCTTGTATGTTCTAGCAAGCACAGGGCCCGGCACAGTCCATCACCCCGATCAGCTGGTGGTTGCAATTGCTGGGTTGGTTCTGTTTTCGGTCCCGAGTTGCACTGGAACCAATGGGTGTTGCAGTCCTGTCTGGTTCGGCCCTTACTTCAACCAGTGGGAGCTGCAGCCTAGTTGGGGCGACCCACAATAACCCCCACCAGACCCGCCCCCTACCCTGGTTTGCCAGTATGTGTAGCAGAAGACCAGTCTGTCCCCCATCCCATTTGGCTCTTGTACTTGTCATTGGGTATTAAAGCTTAGTTCTATCTAACCAACTCAACCATCCAGCCCTCACGGGTGTTGTTGAGTACCTCTCTATCTAGCTATTCCAGCTCCCATCCTAGTTTTCATGCCTCGCACGGGAATAGTGACCCAAGAAGGGGGAACCCACTTTTTCCCTCCCAGGTCTCTCTGTCCCGGTTTATGCACTCTTTAGGTGGTTCTGTGATTTGACTTGACAGAATTAGTCCCCAGTGCCAGCTTCTGCGGCTATGCCCATACATCCCTTACCCACTCTAATTTATGCTTGCACCAGCAGGAATAATCAGCCCAGCCTGGCTTTTCCCTGGTCTAGTCCACATGCAGCGCACAGGTGATGTAGCCTTGCTTAGTCTGGTCTGTCTCTATCCCAGCCCACGCTCTCCAGTGGGAGTAGCTGTCCAGCGAGGGGACCAGCCCCTTAATCCCCCTGCCAGTTCTGCCCCTCCCTTCCTGGATCTCACGTGTGCTGGTTGGGTGCTGTACTCATATCCAGTACAGGCAACCACGCCGTGGCATTCCATAATGTGTACTTGTTTTGTCGCGACCAAACCCGGCTCATCCCACACTCTGTTCTGGTGATCAGATTTGCCAGTGGGTGACATGAACTGATTCAGCCTGGTCTGCTCCTGACCCATGCCGAATGCTCACACTGAACTCTTGAAACATCTCAGTCTTTTTGCTGCCAATGGAGCGAATAAAATTTTTTTTATTACTGAGTTTCATTCTGAGTTTCATTCTATTACTGAGCGCATTCTAACATTCCTGAGTTGTAATTCTTTTAAGTCTTTATGGAATTTTGCCTATCTTTCCTTTGTAGACCTTAGGTTTACTGTACCTGCTTTGAAAAGCTGAATCTGAAGTTAAATTTCAATTAGATTTCTATCTTTCTTTAGTTATTGTGACAGTTATTGACTTCTTGCTCTTGGGAACAGTTAAGAACTTTGTAATATGGCCACGCAACCACATGTTTCTCATTTCTGTTAGTGTATGCCTACTTGGTAAGCATTATTTGTTTGCGTTCATGTTGTAGTGTGTTAATCAGAAGATACAATCACAGCTACTTTAGATCCACATCTTCCAATCACTGCTTCTTTTTTTGCATGCCAGTTCGTCTCACAGTCTTCACATCAATAGTCTGTAAATTAGGGTTGGAACAATGATCCCTCAGATTGCTTTGCCCGATGTATATTGAAGTATAAGATCACTTTTAGAAATTTAAGGCTAACTTTGAAAAGTAAGTAAAAAAACAATGACCCTTAACATTGCTGCTCTTTCTTTAAATTGTTACTTCTTTTTTATCAGAGGGACAGAGCTTGCATCTGTTAGCTCACTCCTCAAATCTTTGCAAAGTCCAGTGCTGAATCACACTGAAGCTGGACTCTGGGTACTCAGTCTGGGTCCCTACATGGGTGACAGAAAGCCAAGCATGGGAGGCATCACTGCGCTTCCCAAGGTGTGCAGTAACAGGAGGTTCAAATGCAGACTAAGCCAGGACTCAAAATCAAGCACTCTGTGTGGGATACAGTGTCCGAACACTGATCCTTTGCTTTTTTTGAGTTGTATCCAGTGTCAACATTCATTTTCTGTGTACTTATACAATCCCCCTAGTTTTTAAAGGAAGTTTAATGTTCTTTTTTAGCTTTTATTTTTGGGGCTCCCGTGGGGATATAGCAGAGTGGTCATCCACCTGTGGCATTTGCAATCCATGTGGGCACAGGACCTAGTCCTAACTCTGTGCTAATGCCTGGGAAAGCAGTGGAGAATGGCTCATCATTGGGCCTTCTACACTCTCATTAGAGACATAGAAGAAGCTCCTGGCTCCAAGCTTTGGACTGGCCCAGCTCTGGTAGTAGCAGCCATTTGGAGAGAGTAACAGCAAATGGAAGCTCTCTGTGTGAGTCTCCCTCTGCCTCTCTCTCTGTTACTGACTTCTAGGTAAAACAAATCAATCTTATAAAAAAAAAGAGCGGGTCGGGGGTCTTGTTTTATTTCAAAGGCTGACAGAGAAAAACAGGAATCTGGTTTATTCCGCAAGTTTTTACAGCAGGCTGAGTTGGGCCAGGCAGAAGTCAGGAACCTGGGATTCAGTCCAGGGTTCCCATAAAGGTGGCAGGGACACAGGTTCTTGAGCCATGGCTGCTGCTTCCTAGGGTGTGCAGTACTGGCGAGATGGATTGGAAGCCCAGGAGCTTGGGCATGAGATGCAAGCATCCAAGGCTATGATCCAAATGTTGTACCAAACATCCGTCTTTACAGTAGTGATTTGAATATCAAAGCACTTCTATCTCACAGGCATTCCATACAATCATTGCTCCACTGACTTCTCTGCTCCTGAATGTATCCTGGAAAGCCATGTTGTGATTGCCATGCAGCGAGGCCATTATAGTCCCTGCACAGAGACCCTTACAGGCATGGACTCCCTCCAGCAGACATTGAACCCCACAGGAGCACCACGTGGGCAGTGACTGCCTGAGTGTTCCCATCATGGCTGCCATGACTCATGTGCTAACAAAGGGTTCATCCGTTGTAGATGAGTGTTGTAAGTGAATTATATCACGCATAGACTTGAACTCTACAGTAGTTGAATGAAGTCCTCGCTGAATACATTCTGACTGTGTCCCTTACAAAATCAGTCATACACCTGTCCGGGGATTGTTCCAGAGCTAGCGATAAATGACTTCTTTTCAAGGTTCAACTGAATTGATCGAATCAGAAACAAGCATTTGGCTTTGGTCCTGCTGATGGTATGTCTGATCCCTCAGAATGCTGCATGTCTCCTAAAAGCCTTTGCATTGTCTTCATTCCAGCAAATATCTGCTTTATTTCTAGGTGAATGAAATTTACCATGATGAATCCCTTGGAGTGCATATAAATGTGGTCCTGGTACGCATGATAATGCTGGGCTATGCAAAGGTAAAATGCCTTGAAATATGACCACTGGGGCCTGGGCGGGTAGATGGGAAGACTGAACTGCTGAGACTGGAGATAGTTTAAATCAGAGGTAAGGCCCAGGTTGCTGTGAACTGAGAAGGGCAGTCTGCCGCTGTCAGTGGAGCTCTCCCAGGTCAGGCAGAGAGGATGAGTCATTTTGTCCTCCTTTACTTGTTTCCTCTGCCAATACTAAGGTAGAGAGTCATCTTGGCTTCAAGCCCACACAGAGGAAAACATGTGAATATCAATATGAGGTCAGAGAATGGCCTTTGTTCACCATGAGTATCAACTGTGTGATTCATTTATTGCTTTTCAATGTCTGTACTGATGACCTACTATGTGGCACACACCCTGTGGGTACTTCGAAAAAGTCAGTGAGCAACCCTTATTTTCTCTTGATTCGTTAAAGGTATTTTACATGTAATCATTTCTACTTAAACTTTTGTTTCAAAACAAAAAAAGTGCAACAAAATGCACATTGCAGGAGTTTCAAATTACTTGGCTTTAAAATGTTACTAGGATGTGTCTCTGTCCTTGGAAGTAATGGAATGGTTGAAGCAAGTTCCCCTCCCCCCTTGAGGAAGAAATACAGGGAGAATGACTAACTTGAGAATTTTCTTTGTGTTTAAAATAACATGCCGCTGTCTCATAATTAATCCTCCTGATTATGAAATTTTAATGAATTTCAGCAGTCAGGAAATAGGAAAAACCTGTGTGTTTTTATTTCATTATAGGAGTGTATTAAGTACCCACTCATCATTTTCTAATAACACAGTGCCATTGACCTTTAGTTTATCCCATAAATGTGACCTATTTTGTGTTGCTGGAGACAAGCACAAGGTAACTCCAGCTGTACATGTTAATAAGTTTCAGTTGGTTTTTAGATTACTTGTTCGGAAAAGAATGTGATTGTCACATAACAGACCAAGCTATTTTTTATTAAGAATGTAAACACTGATAATAGCATTTGCTGGATCATAACCGGACTTTCAGCCTGCCAGCCAAGTAGGGACTAACGATGGGTTCTGCTCAATTTCCCATCCCATCCAAACTGCAAAGGATGGCTGTGGTTCTTGAAGAGTGGGCCCCCAACCCTACCTGCCCCTAGTTCTCTTTGAACTTTTAATTCCTGGCCATAATGGATAGAAGCATTAACCCACGGAAACTAATACTGTCTTGTAGAACTACAAGGTTAGAGTCTATCTTATTATATTATCATGAGGTTAAAAAAATATTTTTTAAGTTTGCAGTGTTAGGGTACTATAACTTGACTGCTCCATGCAAAGTCAACCAGCTTTGCCCTCTCATAGAAGTATTTGTATTTACATTTTTTTGCACATGTTAATTCTGGAGCACAAAAAGCAAACAAAAATTTTAACTAGGCACTTTCACTATCATGTCTGTGGAAAGTGTCTTATGCCAGAATCTTTCCGAATATTTTTGTTCTTAGTATCAATGAAACTAAAAATTCCAGGCAAAATATTTAGACTATTAGATATTTAATATTGAGTTGCTCACACCAGCAGTTCCCAGTATCAGACATTCCCATTAATTGTATCAGTTAATTTTGAACAGGTACTATTAAACATCCTAAAAATTACCTCAAACAGCATACATGATTTCCCAAACAGTGGTATAAGTCTAATGTTACAGAATCATTGTTTTAGTAATTGCAACTTTCAACCTCACAGAAACTCACTAAAAGAAATCTTTGGGGAAATGTGAAATGTATCTTTAACATTATTTCCTCCTAGTCCATCAGCCTCATAGAAAGGGGAAACCCATCCAGGAGCTTGGAGAACGTATGTCGCTGGGCCTGCCAACAACAAAAATCTGATCCCAACCACTCTGAGCACCACGATCATGCAATTTTCTTAACAAGACAGGATTTTGGGCCAGCCGGAATGCAAGGTATTGGCATTGATTTGTAAAAGACACACTTAAGGGCAAGACTTTTCAAAACTTATACTAAAGCAGGCTGTCTGTTCAAATGTTCTGATATCTACCAGCACCCCAGCCAGGCATGCATTTTCTTTCAATTCCTTCCAGTGATTTCTGTGGAACCCATAATGTTAAAGATCACTTAATAGCATAATCGATTATATTTGCCTATAAAGCAAATGTGGTGCACTTGGGGTACAGAGAGAGTATTGGCAATACAGTGTCATTTTCCCCAGCTGTTTGGGATGAGCAGAGTTGCGGGATCAGTGTCTGTAGCCAAAGAACTTTCCTCGGAAGTCAGCTTATATTTGCCTAATTCATTCTGATGGCAGAGTTTTGTCTCACTGTTGATGGGATTCTTGGCACCCTTCATCAATACCATGACGTGAAGAACCGTTTGCTGCAACAGGAAGACAGGGCTTTTCCTGGGGGGTCAGGAGGCAAAACACAGCAGTAACACCAGAGGTTCATTCCTTAGGAAAGGACCAAGTGCACAGCCAATGAATCTTCTTAGAAACAATTACCTGTGACTTTCACAAGAGAATGTGGCATCATATGAACAGGCACAAAATACTGCCTCTGTTTCCTGAAACAGTGTTTTTTTTTTAACTTTCTTTTTTTTTTTTTTTTTTTGCCTCAGCAGGCAAAAGTCCCAGTAGAAATTCTTAATGAGTTTTCTCATAAAAATGAAAATAAAAGTAATTGTTATTCTCTGCAGGCTATGCTCCGGTCACAGGCATGTGTCATCCCGTGAGAAGCTGCACTCTGAATCATGAGGATGGGTTTTCATCTGCCTTTGTAGTTGCCCATGAAACTGGCCATGTGTAAGTCACTGCTGACAGCTGGGAAGCCCCCCAGAAAGTTCGTTTTCTTTCCTATTTCTCCCCGCATTGTTTGCACTTTGGATGGAACACATGCCAGCGTTTGATTCCCGTTCCTTGCCAAGTGTGGAGAATTGAAATCAGCAACACAGTCATGCACTGAAACACAATGAGTGACTCGGACTTACAGAAGAACTGCTGTGCTCTGTGCACTCTCTAGAATAAGAAGGGCATCTTTGTCACATTGCTCCCAGTCTCCAAATCTGGCTTCTCCATGGAAGTCATGTTGGCGTTAAAGAAATATGTCTGTCTTAGTTACAATTTTCAAATCAGAAACTCAGGAAATGTGCAGCCCCTCTGAATCTTGCCAGTGACGTCTCCTTTGTGTTCCAGGTTGGGCATGGAGCACGACGGACAAGGCAACAGGTGTGGGGACGAGACTGCGATGGGCAGCGTCATGGCTCCATTGGTGCAAGCGGCCTTTCATCGTTACCACTGGTCCCGATGCAGTGGTCAGGAGTTGAAAAGATACATCCAGTAGGTGCCCTGCTGTGTGACCCGAGTGCTTTGATCTTGTAGCCTGCAGATGTGACACTGACTCAGATCTTGATCCTGACAAAATCTCTAGCAAATGAAAACTGCTTATAATTCAGAGCATTGGGCACAAATCCATAATGCAATAAGGATATTTCAAGCCATAAGTCTAGAGTAAAAGTGAATGTTCAACTTTGATTTCTCTTTAGTAAATTCTATATGGAATCTTTTTTAGTGGTCAGACTGATGCTAAGGTTGCCAGAAGACGGCCATGGATTCCATCAAATTATTCACCCTCCCCCTATAGTATGGGCATTAGTCTATGCCCTGGCATACCATATAGGTCTAGGTAATAATACCATAAGACTTTCCTAGCATGGTGGCCTTTCTAAATCATGCTTGGCTCACATTGCTGAGTTCCATAAGGACATATCTTTCTCTAAATGAAACTTTAACCAGAAACCTCAAAATGCATGTTTCTGAACTTGCTTTGTGATCTGAAGCCATGCATTGAGTACTTCCCCATGAGGACATGATTTTAGGAGATGAGCATTGAACTACATGCTGTGTTTTCCTTCCTACAGCTCCTATGACTGTCTCCTTGATGACCCTTTTGAACATGATTGGCCCAAGCTTCCCGAACTTCCCGGAATCAATTATTCTATGGATGAGCAATGCCGTTTTGATTTTGGTGTCGGTTATAAAATGTGCACAGCGGTATGTTACTGTACAACCAGCTTAGATTTTGCAACTTGAAGTTTATTTGTGTGACTCCCCTTCAGCAAGCTTTGTAGACCAGTTGATCCAAGAACATCAGCTGCTATAACATCAACCACTTATTTTATGTTTGCTATATTGCTACATGCTAAAGCGAAGTGCTTTAAATAGATCATGTTATTTAAACTTCATGGCAGAACGGAAGGTTGTTGCTGTACTTTTACAGAGGTGAAGAATCTTCCTGAAGTCACACATGTCCTAAATGGGGGAGCTGAGCTTTCACAAGCTATCTATCTTTATACGCTAGTTCTTCTGGCCTTTATGACCTTCAGAGGTTATTCTTACACCTTCGATATGGTGCTAAGTGCTTTAACTATATTATCAGACCTAATACTTACAACAGTCTTGTGAGACTCTCATTATCCATTTATTGCCTGAGAAATCACTAAGATGGAGAATAAAGCATCCAAGTCATAGACACTCAAGTGTCAGAGCCATGACTCAACCCATCTGGTCTGACTTCAGCAGCCACACTGTTGATGCCCACCCATGTATTACATGTGAGGCTCTGGTGATACTATACCAGCCCAATCACCACTATAATCAAATATCAGATGTCTAGAGTATTGTTCATCAAGTCAAGGAAGAGCAAAGAGCAAGATATCGAAGGTGTACTGCCTGGTGGTAGTGAAAGCCAGTATATGGAGACTGATTTCCTGTGTGGGTGGCAGGAATTCAGTTACCTGAGTCATCACTGCTGCTTCCAAGGCTCTGCATTAGCCAAAATCTGGAGTCAGGAGCAAAGCCAGAGTCAGGGCTTGGTGTCGCAATGTGAGATACAGACATTCCAAATAGAGTCCTAACTGTCCTGTAAACACCTGCTGCTTTTGTGATTTTTTTTTACTTGAGACTTCTCCATTATGGTTACTAACTTGATAGTATGCAAGGAATGTAACATGAAGCATCCATCTAATACATCTGACTGGTGCATGTTGTGCTGAGTCAGAGTTCATTGAGAATTTGATGCTGTTTCTTCCAGTTCCGAACATTTGACCCATGTAAGCAGCTGTGGTGTAGCCATCCTGATAACCCTTACTTCTGTAAGACTAAAAAGGGACCCCCGCTTGATGGAACAGAATGTTCTGCTGGAAAAGTGAGTATATATACACAGAGAGAATGTTTAAGATGTATTAAATCATAATATTTAGAAATCTGGAAAATGATGCACACAATTGTACTGTGATTTTCATGAAAACCAGAGAACTATATTGAGGCTTCATTATAGTCATGCGCTAGAACCCCATACAGGTATTCTGTGGCTTGCTGTACCACATGGCCACAGATTAAAACAGCAGTGTCACTGAACTAAAAGTAAGTTATCAACAGAGCAAGGTGTAAACAGGGAATAAGGTGTGAAGAGGGAGCAAGGTGTGAAAAGGGAGTAAGGTGTGATCAGGGAGGAAGGTGTGAACAGGGGGAGAGGTGTGAAGAGAAAGCAAAGTGAACAGGGAGAGAGGTGTGAGGAGAGAGCAAAGTGTGGAACAAGAAGCAGTGTGTGCACAGGTAGCAGGGTGTGCATAGGGAGCAAGGTGTGCACAGGTAGCAGGGTGTGCACAGGGAGCAAGGTGTGCACAGGAGCAGTGTGTGTTGTAACACATGCTCTCAGAAGCCCTCACAGAGAAGGTGTTCATTGCTCTTTCGAGCTTGAGGTGGCTGTGCTCTTCTCTTGTGCACTCCTCCGTGGTCTCATGACTGCCTGCTCTCCCCAGCATGTGGAATCTCTCTGTGCCTCTCTCATAGAGAGGCTGAATACCCCTCATCTTCAGATCTCTTGTCACATCTGCATGGACCCTTTTTCTAAAGAAGGTGCTCTTTCTGGGTCCCTGAGGCTAGAACCCCATACATTGGAATCATCCAGAAAATTGGAAGAAGCGTCTCCCCAAAAATCCTGGTTTCCTACCAATGAGGTTTGATTTACTTGCTGGCATCCCATTCCTTGTGGAAGTTGCCCAGAAATAAAGCCATGTGAACTTGGAAGATTTGGCCTTCCTCCATCAGGAAAGCTGCCTGGAGGTTTTAAATCTCTAATTGAATGCTCAGAAAGTGGCTGAGTGCCAAGTTAGGCTACCCATAAGAGCAAAGATCCCCAAACAAAAGTGTACTGAGAACTCAAGCTAGAGGTGTAGCAGTGGTAAGAAACCAGTGTAGACAGGGATTCCTTCTGGAAGAGAACACCCCCATAACTCTCAGTTCTTGTTAAGCTCAGTTTCCCATGTGCCTCGACCATCCTTTAGTGAGAATGATTTGTAATAATATTGAAGCCTGCTATCAGTGTCTGCACTATGTTAGGCACTCTGCTAAATACAGTCTACACAGTTTCTTGCTGTGGGAAAATTCTTCTGACCAAAACCAAGAGTAACAATGAGTTTATTCATTCTTGCTTTATTTAGGAAAGATCTTCCAAATTAACTATTAGCATCCAACTCCCCTATATATAGGGGTACTTTAGAAAGTCTGTGGGAAACTGTAGTTAAATATGTTTGTTTTGGCACAGCATGTTTTGGAATCCATGTTTGCTTTTTGGTAATATGGACTGTATTCAGGATGCAGTTACAGACAGAGAAGGAAAGAGATCGCCCGGATGCTAGTTGACTCCTCAGGAATACAGACAATGGCTAGACACCACAATGGTGCCCTCTCTTCACTCAGTCAAGGTGCCAGGTGTAGTTTGCCAAAACAGAGCCCTGACCTGGCAGTGGCCAGGACTCGGGAAAGGTTGAAACCAGGTGCCGGGAGCTCCATCTGGGTCTCCCATGTAGCTGCAGCAACCCCAGCATTTGGACCATCCTGTGCTTTCTCAGGGACATTAGCAGGGAACCGGATTGGAAATGGAGTAGCTGGAACTCAGTGCCTGGGATGGAGGCATCACGGGCAGTGATTTCAACAACAGTGCCAGCCCCTGCCCCGTGAAAACTTTCAAATTCCATTTTTCATAAACTTCTTGAAGCCAGGCTCTGTGATTTGCCCAGCTATAGTTCATGCCCTGTGACGTAGTCACAGGGTCCCCACAGCCACGGAACACGAGGCATCCATAGTTTCAGGGAGCAGGGAATCTGAGCCTCCCTGGCCATGCAGAGAGCTGCAGTGTTCCTGGAGCCAGCTGCCTGCCCCATGGCCTTGGATCAGGGCTCTGTTTTAGTAAGCTACGCCTGGCACCTTAACTGAGTGAAGAGAGGGCACCATTGTGGTGCCTAGCCATTGTCTGTATTCCTGAGGAATAGCGGTTTCTCTATGAATTATTTGTTGAGTTTTATATTTAGTGAAGAGTTAAGCCTGTGATTATAAAGTAAATTGAAAATATGTCATTATAAAACTAAAAATAAAACAGAAGGAAGGAGAGGGAGGAGAAGTAGTATTGTTAGGTCATCAAAACTATATATATGAAATATAGGCCCAGTGCCATAACGTAGTGGTGAAAGTTCTCACCTTAGACATGCAGGGATCCCATGTGGGCACCAGTTCCCATCCAGCTCCCTGCCTGTGGCCTGGAAAAATAGTCGAGGACGGTCCAAAGCCTTGCGACCCTGCACCTGTGTGGGAGTCCCAGGAGAAGCTCCTGGCTCCTGGCTCCGGATCTGTTCAGCTCCAACCATTGTGGCCACTTAGGGAGTGAACAAGTAGACGGAAGATCTTTCTCTCTGTCTCTCCTTCTCTGTTTATATCTGACTTTCCAAATAAAAATAAATAAATCTTAGCAACAATAACCAAGAAGAACTGTGACATGAACCAGTGCCCATATGGGGTTCCAGAGTGGCGGGCAGAGGCTTAAGTGTGGCACCACAACGTGGGCCACACAACAAGTTTTCTTGAATAACAGCTCAGCTTTCCTATGTGCCGGATTTTCACAATTACCTTTTGTTATTTTCCTAAGTGGTGCTATAAGGGTCATTGCATGTGGAAGAATGCCAATCAACAAAAACAAGATGGTAACTGGGGGTCGTGGACCAAATTTGGCTCCTGTTCCCGGACGTGTGGAACTGGAGCTCGTTTTAGAACACGCCAGTGCAATAATCCCATGTGAGTATAAGCTCAATAATTCTCATCATTTTGGATAAGCCAGAAAATGTGTGCATATTGGATTCTGATTCTGTTTGATGAAGTGTGTGTAAAATACAGGAGGAGTTGCTCACACTTCACAAACCTGTGTCTCTGAGATGTGTCTCCACTTGCTCATCTCGTGGTAGACAACAAGAATAGAAGAAGTCCTAATGAAAGTCAGGATTTTGTTTTCAAATGCTGTCTAAGATTATGGATGATTCAAGTTTATTTTGGTATGTAAAAGGAATCTTCCTCTTAAAATGACTTTGAAATCTGTGCATATGAAGAGTCTTTCAAAAGTTTATGGAAAATGTTTATGATGGAAAAAGCCTACAAATATATTTCAAAAAATTTTGCACCATACTAAAACATCTGAAATTCCCAGGCAACTTGCAAAATGCCCTGATTTTAAGAAACTGAGCAGGCCCCTGCGCTGTGGGCTTTGAAATCTGCGCCAGACAGCCAAGGAGTGGCCAACAAGGTGTGCCTCTCAGATTTGGTCTCTCCTGGGTTAGGATATAATGGCCACAGTGAAGAGACCCCAAAAGATTATGCAGAAGTATTGGAAACTATGGTGGGAAACTATCCATTCATTCACGTAGGCTAAATGCACTGAACCACTATTGTGTGCTCAACAAACCTTATTTTCCAAGGAAAAATAAGTAATTTGAATACACTTAGGTTTTCTTTTCTAGGATTTGGGAGTTTGCCCTTCATTCATTTTGACCTTCGGGAGGCATGTATTTGTCTTCACGAGAAGAAATGCTGGACACATCACAGGAAGTAACAAACAACCAGAATTATGCAGATTTACTACCAGTCAGGGTCTGAAAGCTTTCAATGTGACAGTTCATTTAATTGTCACATTTTTTGTTCTCTAAGGAGAACAGTATAACTTATATTTTATAGATAAAGAAATGGAGGCATAGAACTTTGATCAGATTTCTTGGAGTTTAGGTATGGTGAAAACACGTAATTTTTCTAGAGTCTACAGGCGTGTTGTTTCTTCATGTACCTTTGCTATGCATTCCCACTCACTGAGTGTTGAGTCTGCCCTACTTCACTCCCGTAGCAGGAAGAGACTGAAGGAGACTGAACCGGGGAAGCCGGAGTGGATTTGCTGTGTGCTGGCAGCTCTGCAGTTCTGGCGTGCTGCCCTCCAGCGCTGTCTGCGGACTAACTGCTGGCCGCAGCCCAAGGGCTTTTTCAATGTTGTCTTTTCTTTAGGCCCATCAATGGCGGCCAAGATTGTCCTGGTGTTAATTTTGAGTACCAGCTTTGTAACACAGAAGAATGCCAGAAACACTTCGAGGACTTCAGAGCCCAGCAGTGCCAGCAGCGAAACTCCCACTTTGAATTCCAGAATAACAGGCATCACTGGTTGCCCTACGAGCACCCTGATGGTGAGTAGATGGCCCTCTTCTCCCTGCCCTGGCCCTGGTCTTGAGGGTTTACGCTTTACCACCTGTTGATCCCTACTTGGTACTGAGGAGAAGTGGTACTTAAATTTAAGGTCCAAGCCCTCTTTGGTTGCCCAGATAAGATTCAAGTGCCCCGTTGTCTAGCAAGGATTGTACAGAATGTATGACCCTACTCTTGGCCGTCAGCATTGGCTCTCAGGACAAGGTACTGCCTGAAGAGTGGCTGCAGCCCTCTCCTAGAGGATTTTTCTAGGCCATTACAGTCTTGCCTTTCTGAATAACTGGAGAAAAACCCAGTTCTTTCACAACTGAGTCAGGACCAAGGAAAAGGGGCCATTGTTTATGGAAGGCATTTGATAACACTTCACTTTAGTACTGTGAGCTACTTATTAAAAGATTCTTTTAATATTTTACTTCTGTTTTAATGTTTTGCTTTTAAATTCTTTTTAAAAATGTTTTCTTACCCCCTGAATTTCAGTTGAATAATGTTCAGGTAGCAATTTCTTGCCATGTTTCATATTTACATTAGTGAAAGAAATTAGTTATGTAATGCCTTGTGCTGTGCTACAGGGTTCAGCTTAAAGGTGTTTTAAGAAAAAATGTTGAATGCATGTTGGAATTCAAAATTGCAGTGCATTGAGAAGAAAGACGTTTTTATTTATTTTGGTGAAGCGACATAATTTGTTTGATTTATAAGATCTTACAAAAAGAAAAACTTAAGTAAGTGATTGGGTCAACACTGACATGACTTTCATCATGAATGAAACAAAAAAGGTTTTGAATTCATTTGTTAAAGAGCTTGGCAGGGCCCAGCACAAGAGCTAAATGACTAACTCCTCCCCTTGCAAGCACTGGAATCCCCTATGGGCAATTCATGTTCCAGCTGCTCCACTTTCCATCCAGCTCCCTGCGTATGGCCTGGGAAAGCATTGGAGGACAGCCCAAAGCCTTGGGACCCTGCGCCCACGTGGGAGACTCAGAAGAAGCTCCTGGCTCTGGCTTCGGATTGACTCCGCTCCAGCCTTTGTGGCTGTTAGAGGAGTAAACAAGTGGATGGACGGTCTTTCTCTCTATGTCTCCATCTCTCCATAAATCTGGTCTGCCTTTCCAATAAAAATGTCTTCAAAAATAATTTTAAAAAACAGCTGGGCAGTTCCTCTTCATACTTGCCAAATTACTAATGCCTGCATCTCATGCTAGAGTGTTCACATCCCAGCAACTTCACTTTTGATCCAGCCTGCTGCTGCTGTGCCTGGGAAGCAGTGAATGACTTCTTACAGACTTGGGTTCCTGCCATTGCATGGAGGCCCTGGCTGGAGTTCCTGATTGCTGGATTCAGCCTGACCAACCTTGTCTGTTCTGGATACTTGGGGAATGAACCAGCAAATGGAAGATCTCTCTGTCACTCTGATGTCAAATAGATCTTTTGTTAAAGCATTCCACTTTCGATAAGAAAATCACATGGTCACTGTGGTGAAAACAAATATGAAAAATTTGCATATTGATAATTCTTTTTCTATTGTTTGCAATATTTTGTTTCCTGGGACCCACGTTGGAACTTTAAACAGTGATGCCAAAGATCCCAGTGCATGTAATTTTGTCCTCTTCCTTATGCAGCCAAGAAAAGATGCCACCTTTACTGCCAATCCAGAGAGACTGGAGATGTCGCTTATATGAAACAGCTGGTGCACGATGGGACGCGCTGTTCCTACAAAGACCCGTACAGCATCTGTGTGCGAGGAGAGTGTGTGGTGAGTTACCCGCTTCCCAAGCTTCTACAGTGCTGTGCAATGTTGCTACCCTTCCTCTGCACCTTTTGCACTTTCTGCTCTTATCTGTGAAATTCCACCATCACAAAGAGTTCACCAGCTATGTATTTATCATAAATAAATAAAGAGTTCACTAGCTAAAATAAATCTAGGAGAAATTGTACTTACCAAAATCAGTCTCTGGTCGCTGGCAAAATTAAGATTTAAACAGTTTTCTTACTCTCCAGCCAGCTGCCTTTTCTGTTGCCTCTTGTTGGAATGCCAAAGATGAATACAGTGCATTTGCCTTGAATATTTTATCAGCAACCTGTAGTATTCAAATGCAGGAGCTTTTTAATGAAAAAATCCAATGCTAAAAGTATTCTGTCTTTTGTTGGGAATATAACAGAGGTTTCTTTCTATTTTTCTCACTTCCCAGCACTAAAGCTCATAGCAGAAGTAATGGAGGAAGAAAAAGACCATTTTTTTGTTGCCATATTTAATCTTTCTCTTCTCTTTTAATTATGGCTTACTTTCTTGTTCATGTTAATAGTGAGGTTGATTTGCAATTATCATTACCTGAAAAATATCAGTTTCCTTTTCAACCCAGCGAAAGCGAAGGGCTGTATTCCTTCCTCATAGACACCTTAGATTTGCACTCAAGTTTCCCTGGAAGCAGAGTATACAGCTTGCTCTTTTTTTTTTTTTTACCTGCCAGAGTATCAGGTGCATGAAGTATATGTGTGGTCACTATTTTTCCTTGCCCAATTTCCTGTGTCATTATCCTACACTTATAGTCATTTGGATCCCATTGCGATACTGTGAAACTGTAAACTCACTTGGGACTCAAGGTTTCTGCAGCCTGTTCTATGCGGAGCTTTGACTATTCTTTCCCGGCCTGGCAACACTTACTCTCCTTGGATTTTAATGTGGTTTTAAATACTGAACTCCTTACCCCTACGGCAGGCTTCCTGGCTGTTTGAACCCCTCGGCATTCTAGAAACAACCTTTTACCAAATTTCATCACACATCCTCGCCATATTCTAAGGTTATTTATTATAAAGACAGTTACAGAGAGGGGAGAAGGCTTCCATCCATAGGTTCATTCTCTAAAAATGCTCAAGTGATGGAGCTTCCAGGGGCCTGGAACTTCATCTGGGTCTCCCACATTGGTGACAGGGTCCCAAGCACATGAGCCATCATTGCTGCTCCCCCAGATACATCAGCAGAGTACTGAATTGGAAGCAGAGCAGTGAGGATTCAAACTTGTGCTCAAATGGGATGCCAACTTTGAGGCAGATGGCTTAAGCTGTAGTGCCACAGTGCTAACCCCTGCTTCACCAACTTTGAACAATGCCACTAGTATAGGATTCATTCTTTCATCTTTTTAATGTGGAAGCAACAAGGAGGGACAACACCCTCTAGGTTTTTATGTCCCCACATCTTTGTTGAGTATGGCCTTGATGATGAAGACAGTTAATTATGAGGTAAATACATCATTAGACAAGAGATTTTGCTCTTAGTCCTCGTAGTACAAGTCATTGGGTTCCACATTGGTTGTTGAAAAGACTCGGAGGTATTAAAAGTCCTGGCCATCACTGTGTTAGGTTGGCTACAATGCTGACTTGGACTTAGCACGCTTGTACTGGACACATTGAATATCATCTTTCCTCAGAAAGTGGGCTGCGATAAAGAGATCGGCTCCAACAAGGTTGAGGATAAGTGTGGCGTCTGTGGAGGCGACAACTCCCACTGCCGGACTGTGAAGGGCACCTTCACCAGGACCCCCAGGAAGCTTGGTAAGACCCCTGCTCTCATGAACTCAGGCCCTTCTCTAGAACATGCCGTGCTTGGGACTTTGTTGATTGCAGCATATGCTTATGAAACAGATCTGAAAAGTAGTTGCCAGTAAATTTTCCTTGACATTATCAGTTAAGGAATTCTTAAGAACAAGGCAAAATTTCATGAAATCCATTCATAGAATCCATGATAAGAAATTTTCTTAGGTTAAAACAATGTAAAATCAATGTTGATTATACAAATGACTAAAATCTATGTTCTTTATTTTGCATTTTTAATAAATTGTGAAAATTGCATTGATTTTAAATAGATTTGTAAGAATATATAACATAGTTTTATTATGGTCCTAAAAGTGAAGAGTTGTATCCTGTTTAGAAATTCACAAATCAAAGGGAATCCTAATTTTATGAATTCATAAGTATAGAAATTATTTCATATCACTTTAAGAGTTTTATATATGACAAAATTTAGGTACAGTAAGCCCCTAGGGTATAATTGTTCATATGTGTGAACTGTTGTGCTTGTAACACTATCAGTAACTTAAATGTATACATGCATTTCAGGGTCATTGAATGGGAAAAAAACTACTATTTTCATGTAGTAAATAATCTGCAACATTGTTTCATAATCGTGATTGGAACATTCATAACAGATTTGGACACATACCTTTATTGTTGGATTATTTTGAATTTGTAGCAAATAATATTCAAATTTTCAGTAAGGACCCATTGAACAATGTTCCTGGGCATTCAGCATTTTGAAGATAAATATGTGGTGGTATTATCTTGAGGGAATATTTTGTTGCTTCCAAAGCACTTCCAGGATGCTCTCTTAGGAGTGACATAAAATGGAGAGAAATAAGGAAATGAGGTTCAATCATGGTGGCAGCTTTCACTTTTATGAAGGAAAAGAAAAAGCTGGCTTAGTTCTCAGCCAAGCTATCCCCGAGAAATGACCATTTGTAATGTGTTTCTCTTAGGCATTTCCTACCCTGGCTACTGACTGATATTTTTACTGTCCCTGTGTGATAGAATTTGATTAAAAAAAAAACCAAATATAGCTATTTCTGATTATTTAAATAAGGCATACAGCGTTAAAATTATACATATACATCATATTCTAGTTTTGGTGGTTTCCAATGTCATTTTTCTCCTACAGTCTGTGAATTGATGTACCATGTTTGTTTCCTTTATTAGAGCTGTTTTTCTTAGGTGTAGAATAATCAGTGTTTTATTTCCAGAATGAATCAATATAAGGAAAATGTTTTTGCTGCAAGCATTTGTCCTATATTATGAATAAGGTAGTGATACTGTTTTTTCAGCTTCCTCAGCCATTATGGTAAATCTGCAAGTCCAAAGAAGCATTCCTCAGCCATAGACACTATTCAGAGATAATCCAACATCCATTTCTTTGCACTGATGTTGTCACCTGAGTCATTCATTAGTCTAATTAACCTTTTCCAACAGGGAAACATGTAAGCAAGAGGTGCCATAAAGAACTCACGTTGCTGGAAAATGAAATCTGCAAGTATTCAACTTCAAATCACCTCCATCATTTTGAATTGAATTCATGCTGAGTCTTTATTTTCATTGACTATTAACCATATCTTGGCATTAGCTAACTCTATTATAAATACAGTTTATGTAACTTATGGAACATATTTATCCTAGCTAATAAAATGCATATGATTTATGGAATAGTCAATGAAACAGGAAGACTTTGGGAAACATGAAACCTCAACTAATTAAAGACATTCTATTTAAGGGAAGACGAGAGGCGCTTTCACTTTGCCTAAAGGAGCTCGTAACATTTCTCTTGCCGAAACAAGAGAAGCTAGAAATATGTTGGGTAAGTTGTAGCAAACTGCAGAAAGATGGGCATCCATTACTGGCATCAAGCTGTTTTGCTGTACTTGGCATTTATGTAGTATGTTCCATACTCAGGCAAACATGACATGTTACATGTGTTAAATTTGACTAAGGTGCTTAAAATTTTGAACCCAAAATTGCTAATCTTAGTAGCTAGGACATGAATAACTATTATGAAAATGTTGGGTAAATCTGTGAACACAGAGATAAACATACACAAATGACAAAAGCCATGTGTTTTATTTATTCCATCAAGAATTGCGCATTGTTAACTGAATTTGTGTCCATATTCATTCTGTAGTACATGAACTGGACATATTGCCATGTGCTGGTTGTGCATAGGAAGTTTGCATATTCTTCCTATTTCATTAATTTGTGATGGAAATAAAACATCTTAATTTCTCTGTTTTAACAATTGATTTATAGAAATAATCCTAATTCTAAGTGATTTTAAGGCCACTTTTAGGACATGTGATAAGTCTTATCCTACATGTAGGAATAGGAATTATACATGATTTTAAAACCCAGAGTAATCATGAAATTTTTTTTAAATGTGTGACTAGCAGTAACAGTTAGCATACATACAGAGACATTGTAGGACATTGCTTTTTCCAACCGCTTTGCCAAATCTGCAATATTTTTTTAAAAATCCAATTGGCAACATAGTTTAAAACTCCAAAAATACTTATCATAAGAAAAGGACAGCTGTGCACTGACTTTTCTGTTCTAACTTCTTTAGTAGGCTTTTACATATAAAAAATATTTAATAATTGCAAGTTGAACTCTCCATGCCTACCATGAAAATTTTAAAATATTTAGACAGATAAAATACATCAAGAAGTTCATCACTTAAGTAAACATTCCTTAAAAAGTGTCCCCGTTTCACAAAGGTAGCTTAGAAAGCTAGAATCGTTTAGGTCCACAGAAGATGAATGAAGAAAAAGTTGGTAATAAGATGAGATCCTCTTGCTCCTTAATAAAATGAGAAAGTTTGCTCTAAACTTACATCAGTGTTACAGGAGCTCTGAAGTTCATGTCCAAAACTGCTTCTTTCCGTTCATGGATGCCCTCTTCTGCACGCAGGAGCAGTGGGAACCTAGTGCTCAACTAACCATGGTTGTTGCTTTTGTTTTCTTCTTTGCTTCCTCCAATATTTACTGCACATGCAAAGGGTACCTTAAGATGTTTGATATCCCCCCCGGGGCTAGACATGTGCTAATCCAAGAAGACGAGCCTTCTGCTCATGTTCTTGGTAAGTGTTTCTGCCTGTTGGTGTGTGATTACCATGCTCGTGAACATGGAGATGTCAAAGAAGTCATATATGTGTCTATATATGAATATATACGTTCACATATATGTGTACGAATGTATGTGTATTTATATTTGTGCATTTGTGCAGGTGTATATGCATATGTATTTATATGCATACAGACGCAGAATTAAAGTTACATAGAAATATCTCAAGCGAATAGTGTGTTTTGGTTATTTCTCTTGTTTCGTTGAAACAATAACCATTCCAAAATAGAGCATTTGTTTTTGTGATAAGGTGGGGTTGGATTCATTATCACAAAAGGATAAAAAAATCCCTTGACAAGTTTGTTTGGTATTTTCATGTTTTGTATTTAAGGGATTAAAAAAAAAAAAGACATGTTGGTAAAATGCACTAAGTATCAGAAAAAAAAACTTACAGCTATGTTGATAGCTAAGTTCTGGTATTCTGATTGACGCCACATTGTATGTACCCATTTATTTTTATTGCATTTTAATTCTTGGAATAGCAATCACAGATAAATGTTACAAATTTAATGGTAAGCTGTCGTGGTATGTCAGCTTTTTGAATGGCACATTTTAGCCTATTTGACTCACTAATTGTAGTTTCCTAGAGATCTGTTTCTTCTTTTGGGGAGAGTCTTGCAGAAATGTCACTTTAAGGGATTTAAAGTATGTGTGCAAGAAAAAACATGACTGTCACGTACTCTGTGGCCTGTTAAAAGCACTAGTATTTCTGCAGTAAGACATCATCTCTCAACTTCATGCAGACTTTTTTTAAAGCTTTATTTATTTTTATTGGAAAGGCAGATACACAGAGGAGGAGGAGGGAGGATAGAGAGGAAGATCTTCCGTCTGGTGGTTCACTCCCCAAGTGGCCGAAGTGGCTGGAGCTGAGCCAATCCGAAGCCAGAAGCCAGGAGCTCTTCCAGCTCTCCCACGCGGGTGCAGGGTCGTCCTCGACTGCATTCCCAGGCCACAAGCAGGGAGCTGGATGGGAAGTGGGGCTGCTAGGATTAGAACCAGCAACCATATGGGATCCCGGCATGTTTAAGGCGAGGACTTTAACCACTATGCTATCTCATCAGACCCCATGCAGATTTTTTACAATTTTCATGTACAACTGTAGAAGCATGTTTTATGGTTTATAGAATTTAAATTATATTCACTACTAGCTGGTGTTCAGTGTAACAATCAGTCATGTTTAAATTTCTTTAGTTTTCCTCCTACAATTCAGATACTTTTGCTTGGAAGAATCAGAATCATTTAAAAGCTCAGAAGGAATAAATGTTTTTATAGCTAACGTTTCTCCTGCTTGCTGCACATTTTCAGTAACAGTACCAACTTGAATTTTTAAACTTAATCATCATGTGCTACTAATCAACTTCAAAATATAAAATACATTTTTACCGAATATAAGTGGTACATAATAGATGTTAGATCTGTAATACAGTAAGAATTCTTTGGGATTAAGCAGCTTTTTTCTAATTATATAATAGATGAAATTTCCTTGGAATTTTACTATCATCTCAATTAAATTGGTGGCCTGAAAATTATTTTAATTCTATTAGATGTCTGTACATTTTGGACTAAATTTGAACACACTGTAAGGAATCAATTATGTTGTATGCCATCTGAGCATGAATTGTTTATTAGGGGAAGATTACCAGTTATTTTCAACATGTTCTTACCTTTGCTAGAAAATATACAGGGTGAAGGAGTTAGCAACTGTTAAGCTCTTTGACAATGTTTTCAAATGGAATTATTTGCAAACATTTTTTTTTGCCTAGCTAACAAGCTCGCCTTTGTTTTTGACTAGCTGAGAATGCCGACCGAGCATTCTGCAAGGCTCACGTAGAAAATGGCACTATAAATAGTTAATTAACACTCATTTAAATTGCTTCATACTAATACATTCAGTCATGGACTGATAGGCGAAGGACCTACTTAATGGATCTGTAGTGAAAAATAAATAAATGAAACGTAGGCTGGTAACTCATTTTTTCTTCCTATTAGCTATTAAGAACCAGGCTACCGGCCATTACATTCTAAATGGCAGAGGGGAGGAAGCCAAGTCCCGGACCTTCATCGACCTTGGTGTGGAGTGGGAGTACAACATTGAGGGTGACACTGAGACGCTTCACACGGACGGGCCCCTGCACGAGCCTGTGATTGTTCTGGTACGTGGTAGTCCTTGACTCATTAGCAAGTTGGGTAGCTTATACTTTGGAAATTAATCTGAAAATACTTTTACCTTGAACACTGAAGCTTTAGGTGCTTGTTTTCCGTAATTCCATGTATCTTTCCCTCTACTGTGTGCAGTGCGGTCAGAAGATTTTGTTCGGTGTATGAGAGAGCTTAAAAATGTGGCAAAATGAAAGGTTAAATGTATTTTGGTACAAAAAATGTGGAAATCCGTGCACATGAGGTGCTTTTCCACAAAAGGTTTGTGGGAAAACTATGCTGAAAATGAGTTGCTTTTTTTTGTGAGAGAATTAAATTTATCATTTACTTCAATTTTCAGTATGCTTTCTCACGTACTCTTATATATTGTGAAGGGGAATAGTACAGCATTTATTATGATTTTTTGCTGCAGCAATCAGTTAGTTACCTTGCAGAGCCGAGAAGTGACAGAGCCTATGGTATATATTTGCATATGCGTTTGTCATTCCTGGTGTTCTTCATTCTTCCCATCTGGTATCATGTACCTTCTGCACAGAGAACTTTCTGTAGCATTCCTTGTGGTGTGGGCGAGAATTCTCTCAGCTTTGGGTTGCTTAAAAATGGGTGTCACCCTCATTTTTCAAGGGGTTTGCACTATTTCAAGCTAAATTTATATAAAATTAGTAGTAGTAATATTGTATATGGATGGCAATATTGAGTTGTGTTCCTGTATAATGTTGTTCCGTGTAGTAAGCAAACACACATACAGCTTTGATCTTGCAATTTCTTGGAACGTCGTATCTGGAAGCAGCTTGCCTGGCTAGTTCTGGCAAGGGCATCTCATGCAGTTGCTGTCAGTTGTGCCACAGTAACCCCAAAGGATGACTGGCTGAGACTTTTTTCCCAAGCTCCACCCCCCTAGGGTAGTTAGCAGAACCCAGTTCCTCTTTACTTGAGTTTGTCCACATGTCACCTAAGTGTCATTCCGACACAGCTCTGACTTCCAGTATAGGAAATGTTTCAAGTACTAGAGAAACAGATAGTGCTCCAAGGCAGTGGTCACTATCTTTTTCAAACTAATTGTGGACATTTAAAATTATTAATTATTTGATGTTACACTTGAGTAGGATTCTGTCATCATTCAGAACCTGGACACAGTGTGCAATGATCAAATCAGGTTAGCATTTCCTTCTCCAATATTTAACCTTATTTGATTAACATTTAATAGCTTTTCATATTCATAGCGTTTTGTGTGATCTTGCAATAAATGTATACAATGTATACTAATCAAGTCATTGGCATATTATAAGTTATAAATTATAGTCACTGTGCTGTAGAACACCAGATCTTATTTTTATAACCATCGTAATGTCTAGTTGTTCCAGCACTGTTTGTTAAAAAGAATATTCTATCACCATTTAATTGCCTTTCTATTTTTGTCAGAAATTAATTGTCCTAATGTGTGTGGTTCTGTTTCTGGACACTTGCTCTGTTCCATGGGTTGGATCATTTGTTAGCGGTTATCAGTGCTGATGAAAACCCTATTTGAGTTAGAATAACTGGAGATCACAATCTCTGTCATGCTCAAATACAAAACGCAGCACCTTCTTTTCTAGCAACTCCTGTGATGGGTTCAAAGCCTGCCCCTTCGCCACGTGCCACACTGCCAGAAGGCGCCCAGGAACTGGTGTGGGCTTGGGATGCAAGAAGGAAGTCTGCTGCTAGGAGAGGGGCACAGCAAACACACAGGGTTTTGCTGACACCTTACTTTTCCCTCTCCAAAGGATTGAAACCCCAGGTTTGGAGCCCCGGAGCTTGGGGTAGGGGGTTAGAATTCCTATGAAATTATCCAACTCATGGGACAGAATGAAGACTAAGAGGGGGAGAAACAAAAGAACAGAACTAATCAGATCACCCCCACCCACATTGGGTTTAGTATCACTTGATTTCTCAAACAAAAGCCATAGCTAAAAGTTTAAAATGCCATTTTCCCCTCCTACAATTGATGTGCATCTATGCATAGATGATAATCAGAACATCTTTCTTTTAAGAAGACTTCCTAAGCCTAAACAAAATTAAAAGGCAAATACAAACTGAACAATATCTTCACTGCTTAATATAATAAAGAGTATTAAAATTTACTGCATAGATTAGAAAAGAAAAATATATGTAGCAATAAAGCGATGGCAGCCATGCAGTGTACAGTAAACAAAGCACAAGTGAGTAATTCCTAGGAAAATTATACTTTACTAGTTAAAGAATAAACAACAGGTAAAATTATGGTCTCTGCCCATTCATTTAACAAAGAAGAAAATGATATACTACTTAGCGCTGAATGAAGACCATTGCATGTACTCTTATAACAAAGAGCAGTTAGCTGTTAGCTGCTCCAAGACTGCGGTAGGATCATTCAGCAGTCTCTTATAACAGTCATGCAAAATGTTTGTGCACTTTAGCTTACTGAGGAAATCCAGACATTTCCGCATAGGTGGAGGCAAATTCTAACCAATACAAATACACGAGACTAAATGGTTAAATAACCTCTAGTAAATCCAGGATTAAAGGTTATGCTGCCAAATGAAAGTATGTTTTCAAATAGCGTTGACTATCTTGAGAAATGTCCGCGGTGTACTAAGGGGTAAACAGGGCCAGAGAAGTTTGTGCCTGCTCATAAAGATGCACACACACACATTGCAAAATTTGCAGGGAATATTCTGAATCCATCAGAGTGACTTTGAATTTCCCCAATCCAGATCAATTATGAATGATTTTATTGGCTTCGTATTCACATAATTATAAAGTCATACTTGATTTTAAAGAATGCACTAAAGAGAATTTAAAGGAAAGCTATAAGAAACCTGATAAACTTATTGTGGTAATACAAGCTATCAGTCACCAGTGTATGGACTTTCCAAGGTTTTTATATTCCAAGTTTTTATGTGTTTGCATTTTAGAACCAATAACATAGTTTTAGGAACTACTTTGAAAAAAATTGCAGTTTCAATAAGAGCAGTAATCTAAGCTACTTGTAGTTTTTCATTCAAAGTTTAAAAGCAAGATGGTTTACATACCAATTTCCTGTGTGTGTTAGATCATACCTCAGGAGAACGATACTCGCTCGAGCCTCACCTATAAATACATCATTCACGAAGACTCTGTACCTACAATCAACAGCAACAATGTCATCCAGGAAGAACTAGACACTTTTGAGTGGGCTTTGAAGAGCTGGTCTCAGTGTTCCAAACCCTGTGGCGGAGGTAACAGTTGAACACATTTATTCTATTCAAATAGAATGCATAGAAAAGCCAATCTCCCTTCTACTTAAGGACTGTCCACCAAGGAGTCTGCAATGTGTGATGCCAAACGTGCATCAGAAGGTAACTATATTTGAACTGAAATGTCAGTCTGGGCAAAGGACGGAATTGCTTTTCTGACGGTGTCCTCCTGCCTCGAGTGCTTTAGGTCTTGGTTTTCCTGTGGCAGTACTCTTCATTTTGCCTTCCCAAATTCTCCCAAGTCCAATGTCCTTGGGTTCTCCCTTTTCTTCTCCTCTTACCTTTCCCCTCTCTGTATGTTTCCTTTGCTTCAGAGTTCATAATGAAAGAGCTGTTATTTGCATCTAAGTGTGGAACTTACTTTGCTGTGTGCCTGGAACTCAGATGCTGCCCTGAATACTGTATCTGTGCATGGATATTTCAGTGGCCTACGGACTGATACCATGATTACGTAGATCATGTGATGGAACAGGTGAAGGCCAGGGAAGATAAGTGATTTGGCCAGGACCACAGGATTCAAACTCCAGGAACCTGGCTTCTGACTTCTGAGTTCATGCTGTGTTAGGCTGCCTGTCTACAGTCTCCACAAAAATCTGTGGAGCTGTCCAAGTGGTTCTCAGTGTCTCCCGCCTTCTACTCATTTATCCTGAAAAATAAGCACTTTGGAACAAAGCTATTCCAGACAGGTCAGACAAGGCGAGAGGCTGTCACAAAAATGGCACTGAATAATTGAGAACAAAAGCACTGTTAGTGGAAGGAATGCCAGGGTCTAGCAGATATAATCCAGACTCCAAGATGATATTTCTTAACGTGTTTTTCTGAGGGAGCATAAACTATTTTTGTGTAATTGTTCCGAGTGACACTCGTCTGTTAAGGGATGCTCACTTGCTTCACATCCTCTCTCTTCTGTTGTGCTCTAAAAATCTACGTGGTCACAACATTTGTCACATACTCTTAATGTTTGCAACATGTGTTCCTTTCCCATCAGGGTTCCTTGCTGTTTGGCAAGGGAGAAAATGGTGACCACACTCCTCTTAACTAGCTGGATAATTTGGATTTTTCTTCTGAATATTTCAGTGAAATTACTTTCAAGTAAATGCAGAATGAGTAGTTGTATATTATTTACTGTTAAAACCCACCTGTTTCCTAATGGATTTTAATTGTTATATTCATTGTTAGTACTCTTGCACCCACCGAAACAATGAATAAATTGACCACTAATTGATGGTTAAACCTGAGTGGTTGGAAATTTTACAGCACCACCATCTCTCCACCTCAAAAATATAAGCTGCCCTCCAAGAAAAAAAAATCTCTTAAAAATTATTTTTGGTTGATGATGGCTAAAGATATTTGACAACTAAATGTAATATGTGCTCTTTGAAACAATCACTATAAAGGCCGTGATGGGGGATAGTTAATGAATTATGGCTGTTACCTGTGTGAGATCATAGTATTCTGTGTGAAAATTCTTGACTGAGAGTTGTATTTTGCCACTTTACACAAATATGTGTGTTGTATGTTGAAGTATGTATGTGTAAAGGATCTGGATGTCCATAGCTTTGAGATAGCACAGCATAACGTACGCATGAAAAGGGAGGTTCCCAAAAGCCCTTGGAAAGTAGCCAAGATCCTCCCAAGTCCAGTTTCCCTGAACTTTTGGAAGAAGCCCCAAGCAGCATGATGGATTTTCACTAAGTTTGTGGGAAATGCATATTATGAAAACCGAGGCATGGATTTCAGAATTTTTCACAGCAATATACATTTTGTAATTCCATTTCTCCGTAAGCTTTCTGAAGTCTCTGTGTATCTACACGTGAACCATAGTGGGTGACAGAGTAACAAATGGTTACTCTAGATGCAAGGTTTACAAATGTTGGTGTGGGTTTTGCTTGCAAAAATGTTTGTAGGGTTTCTTGAAACATGTTTTTCTCAAAACTATGTTTAGGCATGGATGTGTACATGTATAAAATTCAAAGTGTAAGCCTCCATTAGGAATCCCCTTTGACCTTCAGGATAAAGTCTATCCACTTGTCTGACACTCAAGGCTCTCTAGCTCTGATCCTTTGGTCTCAACCACCCCTGCAGCCACCTGCCATTTCCTGAGATCATTTCCCTTTTTTCTTTTTTTATTAATTATTCTCATTCCTGTTCGTTTCCTTTATCAATACTATTGAAAGTTCAAGATCCTCTCAAGGAAATGGTATGCTCTTTCTCCCCTTCCTCTGGCTGTTAGTTTTTTTTCCCCTCTGTAATCCTTTGGTGCCCTCTACAGTAAATTATTCACATAGCTCTATAAAATCATACCATTTATGTATTGCAGTGGGTTTTGTTTACACTAGGCCATGTTTATTCAACTGTAGTTCATGAACAAGTAGACAATTCCTTTGTAGTAATTTACTAGAGATACATGTTGTCCTAAAGGTTAAGATGGCCTCATTCCACACTGGAATGCTTGGATTCAATGCCCAACTCTCATCCCTTGCTGCTGCAGAGCCTACTATGCAGCAGATAATACCTCAAGCCCTTCATGTGGAGAACTGGGTAGTTCCTGGTTCCTGCTTCATTTCAGCCCAGACTGACCGTTGTGGGCCCATAGGGGATTAACCAGCAAATGGCAGATCTCTGTCTCTCAATTCTTTTCTAAGGCTAAGAGGAAACCTGCAATATTTATAATGTATAGGAGACAAAGGAAAACTAGCAACTATTGCATTATGTACCTTACTACACACAAAGCTATTTGTGGAGTGAGTGATCAAATACAATAATGGCATGAATGTGTGATTACATTTCAATTATTTTCCAGGTTTTCAGTACACTAAATACGGCTGCCGCAGGAAAAGTGATAATAAAATGGTTCATCGAAGTTTCTGTGAAGCCAACAAGAAGCCGAAGCCTATTAGACGTATATGCAACATCCAGGAGTGTACACATCCACTGTAAGCATTCCTTAGCACGTTCTGAGATCAGTGAAGGGGTTTGGATGTCTTCCGCTCCCTTTACTTTGAATTTATTTTTAGTCAACTCTTATGCAATTCATGGAGATCACATAGCTGTCACCCCCTGCTTTTCACTGCAGTCTTGCTCCACAGTCTGTTATTGCTTTGACCAGTACTTCCAAAAGTGATATAAATGCTTTGACTGGTATTGATATCCAAGATTTCTACCAGGGCATGTAGTAGAAAAAACACAGAACATTGTTTATTCTGGTGCAAAACCTTTTTTGGAATGTGCACGTCATGAGCTTTTGAAAGTGCTTTCCTATTTTTTTTAAGATGTATTTATTTTTATTGTAAAGTCAGATATACAGAGAGGAGGAGAGACAGAGAGGAAGATCTTCTGTCCGATGATTCACTCCCCAAGTGAGCACATGGCCGGTGCTGCACCGATCCGAAGCCAGGAGCCAGGAACTTCTTCCGGGTCTCCCACGTGGGTGTAGGATCCCAAGGCTTTGGGCCATCCTCGACTGCTTTCCCAGGCCACAAGCAGGAAACTGGATGGGAAGTGGAATTAGAACCAGCACCCATATGGTAAACCAGCGCGTTCAAGGAGAGGACTTTGGTTGTTAGGCCACCGCGCCGGGCCCTGTACTTTCTTATTTTAACATGTATCTCTTTTAATAGTTGTCAGTTTCTTGAAAACCGTATGTTAAATTGATATCTTAAAAATATAGCTTAAAAGCAAAATAGAAACAACATTCTAAAATTTACACTATAGACAAAGATTTAATGCTCAACTAAAGTGTTCAGCACAAAAAGGTAAAAACCCTCTAGTTGAACAGAAAAATAGGCAACGGTTATAAGCAGGTGAAAATGTTCAACTGTAAGTTTTAAAAGATTCAAACAGTCATTAAAAGGAATAGCAATATATTAGTATTAGCGATTAGACAATGATTTAAAACAACATTGCCAGCAAAACTGACACAGGCATTTGGTTTTTTTTGGAGTAATTTTTTTTAATTTTAACTTCCACATGCAAGTGAGAACATGTGGTATTTTCTGTGTTTGGCCTGCTTGTTTCACTCAGCATTGATTTTAGCCACAGATGCAGATGATAGAATGTATTCCTCCTTAGAGCTGAGATTCCATTGTGTGTATCAAGTTCTCTTTATTCATTTATCGGATTAGGGGTACCTTGGTCAATGCCATATTCTGGCTGTTATGAGCGGTGTTGTTGTAAATACAGTGGTATTGATGATCTCTTTAATATAATGCATTTGCGCCTTTTTAGTATAAACCCGGTAGTGGGATTGCTAGATTGTATAGAAGGTTTCCTTCCGGTTATTGAAGAAATCTCCACACCGTTTCCCCCTCAAATCCTCTTCCTGAGTGCCTTCTTGTATCCTCCAAACACGAAGCGCTCATCTTGGTGGTGACAGAGAGTCCTCAGAGAAAGCTCCGGGTTCCTGCTGCGGCCTGCAGCTCTGCAAAGCTTTCCTCCTGGGGCGTCTTCCTCCTGCCCTCCTTGCCATGCCCACTGCCTGCTTCCTGCTGTAAGCTACTTCCTGTGCCCTGCATTTGTTGTATCCTGAATTCTTGGTTCAGTGATTTGTTCTTGGAGATGCTGTCTTTCAACAACTTCATGAAAAAGAAGATAAAATGCAAATTTGGGTAAGAAATTCTTAAAAAATGAAGTATTTAGAGTGGCATAAGCTTTCCTTTACTCACACGTGGGTTGTTTGAAGACACACACTTGCATAGATAATTCTAAACTAAACTTTCCCTGAGAGTTTCCTGTCTCCCAGACTCCAGCATGGCTGTTACGAAGCATGCTGTCCTTCAGAGTCTCAGTTCTACTAGATGAGCTGTTTTTGTTCTCCCCCAACCTTTTTTAATCCTATCTTACTTGTTAGCCTTAAACCTTATCTTTGGACTCTGATTTAACAGTAGATGCTCTCAGAGTAGACAGCCTATGATTCTTGGCAGTCTGTTCCCGGTGTTTTTTTCTTTAACCTCCTTCATTCTTTTGGCCATAAATTTAGCATATTCTGCAGCCTCCTCTTATTCTTCCTGGTCTGCTGTTTCTTTAGAGCAATGTGCTGGCGTTTGTGTTGGAGGACTTGTGGAGTAACAAGACACTGAATCGTAGGTGTCTCGGTCCTGGGCTTCTTAGATTCTTGGTTTTAGGGGCTTTCTTGGAACTTATTGGCATACATGAGCTTCTTTAGAGAAACTGAAATGTTTGTGGATTCTTCTGGCTCTTTAAGAACCCTGGCGACGAGGCACCGTGGGATCAGTCAGCCAGGAATAGCTTTCTCTCCTTTTTTTTTTTTTTAGAATACGTTGAGAACACTTGGGTTGGCATCAGCAATGCAGCCCTGAACTAAATCGTGCTTGCTCTTTCCAGTGCTGCTTGGTCTGTAACAGGAGTCCCCCTCAGCAGCAGCAGGCAGACCAGTCACAGGTCAAGAGAGCAGGGCCTCTGTGCCATGGCGCCTGGCAGGGGCTCAGCTGCTTCAGGATGAAGCTGACTCTCATCTTCCCAGCCACTGGCTGCCAAAAACTCGTCGAAGTGGACACTGCAGTCTTGCTGCCAAGCTCATTCATGGCAGCTAGTTCTGCTCTTGCGTGCACATTACGTTCCCTCTCAAGCAGGACCAGGGAGGACCGATGAGAAGAGCCGAGTTGTCTAAGCAAGGCAGGTGTGTCAGATAGTCCTCACAACAGCTGTAGAAATAAGTCCTCTCAGTTGGAATCTTACAACATAAGCAAAGTTTCCCCCCAAAGAATAAAGCAGCAGCACTCGGCCTGTGTCGGCGAGCAGTAGCTCGCTTTTTCTTTAATTCACTTTCAGATGTTTAGTACCGATCGTCACTGTATCTAGCAACTGATACTGCTCTTGAAAAACCAGCTTTACCCTTGAACCTAACCGGGCAATCTCTAAATGTTTCATCAATTCTCCGACTTTGTGAATCGCTTTCTGAGAGGGTGGGGAGAAGGTGACAGGGTCGCTGAGAGGCAGGAAGTAGTAGGGTGTTGACAGCCGAGCGTGAGGCCTGTTAGTGTCAGAGACACACACCTTTCTGACCCTGCTTCCAGTGTGCAGCTGCCAAGCCCTCAGAAAGAACATGAACACGTGGCCTGCACCCCTAATGACAATGTTGGCTTTTAACTCTCCACACCCTCCCCCAACCCCGCAGCTGGGTAGCAGAGGCGTGGGAACACTGCACCAAAACCTGCGGGAGTTCGGGCTATCAACTCCGCACCGTGCGCTGCCTGCAGCCGCTCCAGGATGGCACCAACCGCTCTGTGCACAGCAAATTCTGTGTAGGGGACCGTCCCGAGAGCCGCCGGCCCTGTAACAGAGTGCCGTGTCCGGCCCAGTGGAAGACAGGACCATGGAATGAGGTGGGTGTGTAAGGCGTGTGTGGCCTGTTTCAATATAGCATGACTTTTGGGTAAGCTTTGTGTGGACTCAAACCGTGTCACATTTTGTAGTCACCTGCAATAGTTAGGGAAAGTGGTATTTGTGTTTAAAGTTAAGAAGTAGGAGCAAGCCAACCTTGGGTGTTCTGTGATACAGAGGAGTACGAGATGACTGATCTATGTGATAACATGGTAGGCTTCATTTTTGCTATGGGTGGTATTCTAACCCCTTAATACTGAATGCAAATCCCTCCCTTCTAGAACAGCCCTAGCTCCCCTAGAACTTATTTGTTGCAACACTTTGTCCAGTTTGACTGTTGCAGACACCCCAGTCCTGTCAGAGCTACCTACCTACTTTCAGGCTAGCGTGTCCTTGCCCGTTTCCCTGTGGTACCTTACCCACCTTGCTGCTCATCTCCAAAGTTCCTTTCCCCCTTGCAGGTGCTGCCTAGTCTGGCCATCCCTGGCCATGCCTCCTCTTCACCTGAAAGGCAGGGCAGCTGCCTATAGTGAGCTGCTGGAGACAGTCCCGTGACTCCTGCTTTACAGGCTGTGCTTGGAGCAAGTCTACCCAAGTTGTCAAAACCCATGGCACCTGCTTGCCCTGGACCCAGCATGTACCTGGATGCTGTTATGATGTTAGTTTGGTCACTTGCTAGCTCGGCGTATTGTTACTTGCGTTTCTTAGTATTTCTAAAAGCTGAAAGTGAAAGATTTTGGAGTCATAGGTGACAGGTATATAGGAGAATAAAGCATCAAAAAGTAAATAAGGAATGAAGGAAGAATCAGTCAGGCAAGTGAAGGTCACCTACCAGGTGGGTCCTGTCCCATTTCTCCTCTAAGCCCAGGACCAGTGTCTGTTCTCAATCTGGCCTTGGTTTTAGAACAGGAAGTCTCTTCTGCAGAGAAATGAATATGTGCAGTTAGAGTATCGGGACTTACAAAGAAATTAAATCAGTTGAGACAGCAGGTCCATAAATCCTGCCATCTGAAACAGAGATGGATTGTGAAAGTCAGTACTGTGCATGCGCCGTCCCCCTGTCCCCTGCTGCCCGGTGCCTGACGCCCCACAGCTCACTGTTTCTGGGAACTTCCAGTGCCATGCAAGCTAGGTGTGGATGCGTTGTTCTGCATTGCTGGTGGTTTCCCTGGGCTGAGGCAGCTTCCCTGATGGGGCTCCTTCCCAGGTAGGGAAATGGTAGAGTCAGCAGTCAGCCCAGGACCTGTCTGCAGAGCCAGCAGGTGTGTGCCTCTAACCACAGCCTCTCTTTGCAGTGCTCAGTCACCTGCGGGGAAGGGACGGAGGTGAGACAGGTCATCTGCAGGGCCGCGGACCACTGTGACGGTGCCAAGCCCGAGTCGGTCAGACCCTGTCAGCTGCCTCCCTGTAACGGTACGTGTGCTGTTCCTGCATTTCACTGCTCTGACGAGGTTGTTAAACTTCCAAAAGCACACAACCTGATTGCAGCAGTAGCTGTGGAGTTTATATTTGCTATCAGGAAATCGGCAGTGGAAAATGGCCTTTAAGTACCACCCTAATGGGGTCCTTTCAGAACACTCTGGGGCAGAGTCCCCTAGGATTCAGCTGTCAGCCCAGCCTTCCTGTGCAGCAGTGGCGAGTGGAGGGCTGAGTGAGTCCTGTGAGATACACATTAGCCTGGATAATGGTGCCCTGCTTCTTAACTGCGAAACAGTACAGAGTGGGTTCAAATATTTCACTAAAGTCACAAGAGTTGATGTCACTCAGTCCCAAAGCTCTTTCTGGTAACTGTCCCTGCTTATACAGCCACCTCACACATCTGCTGGCCTTTAGCGCTGGCTGGCTGGCAGCTGAAAGAACAGCCAACGCAGAGTATAATACACATGGGTTTGCTATTTTCAAAATATTTTTATTAACATAAGAGAAGCGGTTTCATGTATTTCCAGGACTGAGTTCTAGGAATATAATGCTTCACTTCCCCTTTTTTCTTAGTTCTCGTGTTAATATACATTCAATTTCCTTTATAATCACAGACTAATACTGTACTAAATACAGTGTTCAACAAAAAGCAAAAAAAATCACGTTCCATAGGAATATAGGCTGTTTCCCACTTCACATTGGCTTATATATAAATATATATACTGTATATTAGCTACCACTTATCAGAAAAAAATCGTGTTTTGGAATCTGGCTTATTTTACTAAGCAGAATTGTTTCCACTTACGTGCCTTTTCTGCAGGAGACCGTGTTTTTCTTTGTGGCTGAGTTGCATGCCGTTGTTCATACATATCTCAGATGGGCTTCTATGTTGATTCCGTATGGCCACTGGGCTATGAATAAGGGGGTACTGGTACTGCTGTTTTTAAAACACAAAATCCTTTGCATAACTTGGGTGATCACTGCTGTTTGCGTCTGTTCTGATGCCAGCTGTGCCTCATTCTGTCTCCAATTGTGCTCCTCTCATTTCTAACGTCCTGCTCATTGTCTCATGACTTGTTTTTACTGTCTTTTGTCACTCACTTTGTGTCCAAAACACATGACTCTCCCTCCCTTGGTCTCTGCCTGTGCTCTCAACTGCATAATTTGTAACAGAAACATTGTACTCTAAGAATGGAGGTAAGGAAATCCAAGACAAAGGTACCCACAGGGTCAGTGCCTGAGAAAGATCTTCATAAATGGTGTCTTGCTCCCTGTAGGCAGATGGGTCCTGGGAGAATTGCCGTCATGTGAGAACTGCCTGCCTATTTCTAAGGGTGCGAATTCTAAAGGACATGACTCATGCCCAATTCACTACCCAAAGGCCTCCACCTTCTAGTTAGTCACTTTGAGTGGCACACATATCCACATCACGGCTCCCACCTTCTTTCATCCTGGTCTGTCCATGCCTTTCCCCAGCAACATTCCTTTTCATTACAGTTCTCTTAAATCAATGCCTAATGCAAGCTATCAACATTGTTTGGACATAGTAGGCAGACGCACAACTAAATACAAGGTTGCTGTTTCAGCTGTGTGGCCTGAAACATCAACATAAGGCATTGATTACATATTAATATCTGCTGAGTGATACTAATTTTCACAGTAAAATTTTAAAGAAACTCCTTTATAAAATTTTTTTTTTTAATGCCAGATTTCACATGTTTAAACTTGCAAATAATTTCATTATAAAAATTCATTTGAAACGTGTGGTAGCAAGACCAAGCATGACCATAAGGGGGAGACATATGACTTACGTATTTAATCCTTTTGCCTGGGAAGCTATATTTGAAGTCCACCACCCAAGGCTATGGCCAAAAGAACAAATACCTGAGAGAAAAATGTTAAAATCAACTGTGTCAGTGATATTTTATTCTCCATTGCTGCTAAAGCACTACGTTTCTGCAAATGTATACAAAAATTAGCAAGAATTGGCCTGCTTTTCCTCTTTGAGGCTGAAGCAAGCCCAGTGTGCGGAGGCATCCTAGCTGCCTTGGTGGTGCCACATTCCTTCTAGCTGCTTCACTGTTCTGAAACCAAGCACGAATGCCAATTCCAGGAGTTTCAGCAAGGTCACATATTTTACTGTATTTCAATTAAATAGGTAATACTTCCCATATGCTCTCATACACTAACCTGAAATGCTCCAAACCGTTCAAAAAATTTTTTATTTGGAGTTTCAGAGCATTTTGGACTCATATTTTAGGATTAGGGAATCTCAACTGGGTAAAGTTTATAAATTAACCCCAAATTCAATACACCACCACTTCCAGACAGTTGAGTGGGGGGGGATACTGAAACTGTAACCACCAGATGATTTTCTGAGGCTATGTGGGGGGCCTTTTCCTTGAACTTTTATAAGGAGGCTGGAGTGGAGAAAGACAACTAAATTTTTTCTCAAACGATTGATTTTGTCATCTATTTCCAAGTTTTGATTATACTGTTTACAGTTCTTACCTTCCTGTGGGCAGATAGTAAACATGCTCCTCTGCTCCTGTAACTCCTCCACACAGACACCAAGCCTCTCCTTGCAGAGCAGGCTCCGCCGTGACGAAGAGCTCACGTGTCCACACAGGAGACTCATGGCTGGGCTCTTTCCTAACACAGAAGAGGTCACACATGCATGCCAGTTCTCACTGTAAAGGATGGGGAGTCGGGATAAATCCAGAATCAAGCGAGAACCTCTCATCCAACAGAGGGAAAAGACATCTCCTTATTTTAAGAAACAGGCACAGAAAAAGTAATTCACAAATAATGGAGGGTTGATACTTGAGATGAACTTCACATCTAAGGTGAAACGCATTAATTAATTAACTCCCAGGCATTCACTACATAGCTAGATGGTGGCCCTAGCTAATAGAAAATATTCAGACACATTATAGTGTTTAACAGACCTGCAAAGGTCAGGCTAGTACAAGGCAGTCCAGATCTGGGAAGTGGACGTAATCTTCGAACTTTGACAAAGTTGGTTATTCTAGCCAGTTACCACTGTCACCTGACCCATCTCTGCCTGTATTTCACAAACTTTAGAAAAAGTATTTTCCAGTGTCTTTGGCAAGCGCATACTAGCTTCCTTACCTCCATAATGGTATTGCCCAATTATACCTCTTAATTTCCAGTGACTCTATTTAAAAACAATTCCACAATTTATAGGTCTTGGTGTTTACTAGTTGGCTGTGGATCCGTCTTGTGCTGCTGGATAGCTCCAGGAGCTAGTCTGCGCACTGGCGCTGCCTGCCAGGGAGCAGCAGTCCCTGGCTGCACTCCACAGGCATGCCCTGGCAGAACTCAGCAGCCACTGTAAATTAACTCCTGTGTACTCAGTGTGTGGATTTTCTGAAGCCTTCTTCCTATAACCTCCAACTGATAAGGTTTTAAAATCCCAACTCTAGATGCACAAATATCAGGTGCTTTATGAGGGCTAGGTTAGCTGAGTACCCTTCAAACATCTTCTGGTCAACTCCATGAAATATAAATCGGCACACCTTACCTAAGTTTGTGTTTTCAGATAACAGGAGAACGGTCCTTGGTATATATAAAGCTGTTGTACTCATGTTCAAGCAGAACTTCTGAATCAAAATTGCATTTTTCCTTTTATTTTAGTAATAGTATTCCAATGAGTCTTTAGTAATCTGCTTTTATTTTAAATTTAATGTAGATGGTACTCTATTGAAAAAGGCAGAAAAAGCACAAAAGAGTAAAAAAAAACAAGTTTGTGGTCAATTGTATGCTGTTCTCTCATTCTAAAGTCAGATGATAGGTTCCTGCTGGGCAGAGAGAAAACCACTCCTGAAGGCTTCTCAGGAAATATGGAAATGGCAATGAGTGTCTGAACAGTTGTCCCCCATATCCACAGAGGTTTGGTCCCCGAGTCCCCCTCACAAACCCAAATATTCAGATAATCAAGTTCCTTATGTAAACTGACATATTTGCATATAACTCATGATTCCTGCCTTTTAAATGCTATGCAAATAATCCTTTCGCAGTATATAACAGTCTGCACTTTTTCAAAATATTTTCAGTCCACAGTTGCATCCATGTGGGCAGAACCCATAACAACTCAAGGTCCAGCTGTACTTTTTAAATAAGGAGCTACATCTCATTCAGTATAACCATGCTAACACAAACATTCATATAGATGACCTCCTTGTGCCTAACTTCACCAAAACTCATTGTCTATGCATTAACCATGTGAATTTCTTGCCTTTTTTAATTTGTGCAGATGAGCCATGCTTGGGAGACAAGTCCATATTCTGTCAAATGGAGGTTCTGGCTCGGTACTGCTCCATACCAGGTTACAACAAGCTATGCTGCGAGTCCTGTAGCAAGCGTAGCAGCACCCTGCCCCCACCGTACCTTCTGGAAGCTGCAGAAACTGGAGAGGATACTATCTTGAGTCCTAGTGACCTCCCTCCACCTCTAGCGATGCCCACATCTTTGGTTCCTTACTATTCAGAGAAAAGGTCTTTGACTGGCTCCTCTTTCGTGGGTAGTCCAAACATCTATGCTGCTTTCAGGCCAAGCAGGAAACCTGACAGTACTCACTCAGCCCAGAAGAGAGCTCAGGCAGCAGGAAGGGAGCTGCTGAGGCTGGGCACAGGGCCGTCGTCTTCCCCCACCCCTAGCGGCCCCCTCACTTCCGCCTCACAGTTGGCTCCTGATCCTCTCATCGCAGTCAGTAATTCAATAGGTGCTTCATCTCAGTCAAGAACCTCAAAGAAACAGGAAAAGATGGTGAATAAGAGACATCCCGTGAAACCATCCAACTTAGAAAGATGAGAAAGGGAAGCTGAAAGGCCTGAAGTCAGAGGGAACGCTGGGCCACCTCCCTCTTGCCATGGTGCATACAGCTTGCCGAGCATGAAGTCTCCGTCAGCCATCAACTCAGTTCATCTCCAAATGGAAGAACAAAAGTGCTGGTTCACTTTGGAGCTGCTTTCATCCGCCTCTTGTTCTGCCTTGTTTACCAGGAGTCCTTGGAAGAAAGCACCAAAGATTATCCACAGAAGGAAAGTTGTGAAGTATGTTGGTCATTCTCTAGAGCAGAAAAGGGACCCAAACCATTTGTGCATACCAGCTGATTTTCTGTTTAAAAAAAAGGTTACGGTGAAAATAAAGAGATGCCACGGTTTACACTTTAACCAGAAATTTTGGAAATGGAGCAAAGAATTCTTAGACTTGTATTCCTATTTATCTATATTAGAAATATTGTATGGGCAAATTTGCAGCTGTTGTGTAAATACTGTATATTGCAGAAATCAGTATTATTTTAAGAGATGTGTTCTCAAATGATTGTTTACTATATTACATTTCTGGATGTTCTAGGTGCCTGTCATTGAGTATTGCCTTATTTGACATTCCATAGGTTGATTTTCAAAGCAGAATGTTATGAAACAGTTAGAATTATAGTTACTTATAATACAAAGGAGTTCATTGTATGGTTTCGTTGAATCAACAATATGATACCTAAATTATAGGGTTTTTTTTAAAGCTTCAGCTTTAAAGCTATCAGCTTATCTATTTTCTATCTTTATTATTAAAAGGGATAAAATTGGCATCTTGGTGTACTATTGGCAACAGGGAACAGCTAAGGAACTTGTTCAAGACAATAGATGCCATTGAGGTATTGTATGCTCTTATGGTGTTCTGTTCTTTTCCCTTTGTTGGCAAATACAGAGTTTTACTCCATGTACTGTAATAATAGAAAGATGTTTGGGGATAATTTGTAAGTTGATGACTTAGAAAAGAATCATTGAACTAGAATTGACAAACTTATTGGTGCTTTGGAAGCAGTTTCCAGCAAGCATTTGTCAATGGTTAGGATATTTATTTTCTGCATGGTTCATATCCAAATGTTCAAAACCACAGTGCATCTGACTGCAATCATATGCTAGTAATTTATGTCAGTGATTACCTTGCTCACAGTGAAGCCAGGAAGCTCTCAGCAGGGAGTAGATGTAAAGTACTTGTATATAGAATTCAGAACCTAAGATATTTATTAAAAGTTGAATTTCTTGACAGTATTTTTATGTGCAAAATATTTACACTAATATTGATGCCATATTATGGTAAACTAGAGAGACTTGTTCTGTTCATGGAGGAGAAATTGAAGCAGAGTACCAAAGCTATCTCCAAGGCCTGAAACGGATCACATTTGAGGCTACACAATTTGAAAAATAGTTAATACAAAGTTGATGACTTGTCCTCCTTCAAGGAAATATGAACTTACCTGTTTAATACAATAGTAAATTAGAAATATTTTTGAAGTACAGAAAAGAGGTAAATATTATCAAGATGGTGCTTTTGCAGTCAGTACCTGAACTGTCAAAAATGATTATAATGGGGAGTCAGATATAAATCTTTTCAAAGCACAGAATGCGGAAGGACCTTTGTCTTGCCGCCGTTTTAAGCGATCAGCCGAAGTGATTGACTATACCTCTGAAGAATCGCTGCTACTTTCTGCAAGAATTTTGAAAGTCAAACAAATGAGGCAAATTCAAGGCAGTAAAAACAATTCCTGAGCCTTAAGTAGAGGTTCTTTTTAACCTACCAATATTCCTAGAATAAAATTCTCTCTAGTTTACATGGGTGCGCATTCCTCTGTTTGCAGGGAAGTGTCAAAATGTCACACACATACAACTCCCATAAAGCTGCGCATATTCATCATATTTCCAACCTTTGAGCTTTTCTGCTCAGCTACATATTTTTTCCCGTGTTCACTACTGATGCTGTTGTTGTATTGGGAGCATGTAGAATAAACTCGTTCACAAAGCTGGCTCAATCTAGATTTTATCATCGGATTTGTCACAAAGGAATGGCAACAAGTCCTTTTCATGGAGAAATTTAAAATGACATTAATCTATTTGCATCTTGCACTTTGTTTGAGACTCAAATGAGTTCCATTTCCTACTTTCATGTCATGGTGTGCCGTACTGTTTTTTAAAGTAAAAACTAAGAGTTGGGGGGGTGATTTTCTGCTCAGATATGTCCCCTGGAACTTTGAGGAAGAAAAAGTCTGACACCAGCTCCAATAATTAGGACCAAGGGGAGCTTCTGTTCTTACAAAAACATGCAATCAGTGATTTTTAGAAGAATTTGACACTCAAGCATACACCTGAAGGTTGATGGCAAATCGCCAGTCACAACTCAGACATTGGGGAGGAGGGACCATCTCAAGGGAAACCCATCTTTTAGGCAGTGGAGTGACATGATGATAGGGTAGCTGCCACTTTGAACTGCCAAGGCAGACACGGCTCAGGTCCAACCCCACCAATCACGGCCCCACCTGGACACCTTGGCTAACATCACAACATCATCACTTACTCATCTGTGAAGATTGGAGGCAGACCTGCCATACATCATTGCATGACATAAACGAAACTGTTAGCACAGAGACGCAACAGCTCACAACTTTTAAGTATTAAGGAAGTCGCAGCTCTCATCATCCTCCTTTTCCTTGTGTAAATGACCCATACCTTTACTGAAGGCTAGGTGCTGCTATACTACCTGGTTTGGGGAATCCTAGAATCAGTTTGACTTGGAAATGGAAATCCGTAAAAATAATCTATAGTCAGTGGCTTTGAAGAATTTTAGTTAACTATGCTTTACTTTCCTTTTCGAGAAATAGTCAAAGTTAGGGACTATCATTTATTTCTGCAAAGTTGGTCAGTAATGCAGCAATGCCCCAAGCTATTAATAAAAAATGTTTTCAGATATTTACATGAGTACACTCTGCAAAAATGTCCTTAACAAGTCATTCTCCTGTATTGGAAGCCAAATTAGTTTTAACCTGAGGAACATGGCTAAGCCAGAGGGTATCACTGCTAAAGAATTCAAGAACAAGGGACTGCTAAGATGAAACTACTTAATCTGAAATTAAATAGTAAAGCCACCTTCAGTGTGCACAAACATGATCAGATCAACTAAGACCAGAGATATTCTAATTGGAACTAGATACTTTCAGCTAATTGACCTGGAATTAAAGACAAAATTTAGGAATTCATGAATATACTGCCTTCCAAGCAACAAAAGTATAATTAGAAGTTGTGTGGTGAAGTAGATATACAAAGCACAAATTCTAAAACCAAGAGTGTGTGATTTACTGAAAAGCTATTATATTTATCTACCACTATCCTCCTAAATTACCCTTTTTTTCTAATACATGGGAAGCTGTGTAAAACATTGCCTGACATCTTGCTGGTTATACCCCAATTTACTCTGTAAAAATTGTCCATTTGAACAATGGCTATTTTCCACTCAATCCCCATTTTCAAACAAATTGTCAACTAAAGAGGATTTTTTAGGCACGGGTAGGAGGGAGGAGTTTGTGAATTAATTTGCCAGAAAGTTTCAAAATACCATTTCAGGACAGAGAACAGTCACACTGAAGGGTCCTCTTACCCATGTCAGTACTGTTGTTATGCTGTCCGATGGGATCAATACAGACACTTAAACCACATTAACAAGGCTCTTCTATGGTCCACTATGGGACAAACAGCGATACCAAAAACACAAATATATGCACACAAAAAAACAGTTCAGGAGACTGGACTGAGGCCGAAGCAAACTCCCATGGTGGACAGAGGATCTGTTTTCTGTTTCTGTAACAGAGAAGAGAGTTCTGATCACTGCACATAGTCACGGTGCCTCCAAGCAGCACGGCACCAAGGTCAGACTGTTGCTTGATGGCCTGGTTCCCTGCAAGGCAAATGCTGCTTCATGTTGCTCAGCCTGTTTTTTTTTTTTTTTTTAACTGTAAAATGAGGAAGTGAATTGCACATCCTTCATGGGACTGTTTAAGCCAAATTGGTTTTCCAGGAAAAAAGTGATTAGCACAGTGCTTTACAGGCATTCCTTCTTCACTGAAGGTCTGTGATTGTGTTCACTAGAAGTCTATTTCTGAACAGATTTAGCTTTTTATGAATCCACAGACCTCAAAGGTTACATTTGATCATTTTCAACCAAGATCACAATGTCCACAATATCTCCATGCCTACATGGTTCTCTGTACGTCCAAACCAGAACTCTAAGAACTGTGACGGTGAAGTCCCTTTTGTTGGCCACTTCCTCCTCTATCTACTGATTTCACAGGACCAGAAAATAGCTAGTGTAGATCCAGATAGGATCTTTAGATGAAATTGAACCTTACCTTTCTTCACTCTAAAGGCATTGAGTTAGGACTCAAAGGTTACTTTTTCAAAATCTCATTTCTGAACTTGCATGTGACTGGGATTGGTTTGTGGTTAGTACTCCAACAACCTGCACTTTTCCTTCTGTATCTGTGATTCTTCTATGTAGTGCAACAGAAATCCACAGCCCCTGAGTGTGTGATCCTGCACAAGTGAGCTGACAGGTGCACTTTGAGAGAAAATCCAAAGGTGTGTCAGTGAAGTCCTTTGTACTTCACCACACTGCTCAGCCATGTCTCCTGCTGGAGTGAATCCCGTGTCACTAGCCATTAAGAAGTTTTTTTTCTTTTTTTATTATTTATTAATTACATTGTATTAGTTTCATAGGTACTGGGATTTCCCCCACCCCTCCCCACACCCTCCCCCCATGGTGGATTGCTCCACTCTATTACATGACCACAGGTTAAGTTCAGTTGAGATTCCCTCACTGCAAGCATATACCAAACATAGAGTCCATCATCTTACTGTCCAGCCTAGTTCAATGGCTTCTTAGGGAGACCTTTCCAATATACCATCCGCAAAAATTTACATTGTTATGGAATTAATTGACATAGCAATGAGTAACCAATATGTTAAAAATAAATGCGGGTTCTTAACCACATTCTGTGACCACCTCATTGACATTTCAATTTCAGTTTATGCATAACATATAACATAATATCCATAAAATAACATGCTTTACATAACATCATATCCTCTTAAATTAAGGCAAACATGTGGTATCTAACCTTTTGGGATTGGCTCATTTCCCTTAGCAATATGGTTTCCAGTTTGGCCCATTTGGCCACAAAGAACTGCATTTTGTTTTTTTTAATAGCTGAGTAGTACATTAAGAAGTTTTGGCTAAATGTTGAGTTATAACATTCTGGTTTCTTAGTTAGGTATTTAAAGAATGTTTTTTATATATATATGCCTGGTTTGGCATGGTGCTTGAAGATGGCAATACAGCTTGGGAAAGAGTGCTTTAATATCTGTAATGTCCCCAACATGGAGATCAGTGTGTCAGAAGCAGTAGCTACTTTAATCCTGCCTTTGATCTGAATTTTCACAATTCTTAGAAATTCTCTTAAAGGATGGAGATGACTTACGTGGTCCCTTTATTCACAGAGCCTGTTACTTGATTTTATACCACCCATATCTGTGGTTCTCACCATTTCTAGTTTACTTTCCCACAGAATTCTTAAACTTACAAGTATGCTGAGGTCTACCTCACTGTAGAAGGGTGGATCCAATTTCGACTGAACTGTGCTTCTCTCTCACTTCTCACTTGCTGATTTCTCTTCCTACACCATCTAAGTTCTCTAAGGACACTCCAAGCACTACTCTCACTCCTCCCTTCTCCCTGCCAGAATTCATTCTTGAAGCTCAAGGCTAACGCGTTGGCTGTGCCAACCACACAGCAGAGGAGGCTCTCTCAGAGGCCATTTGCAATGACTACTTCACAGGGAAAATCTTTTATGGGATTCAACGACGTTTAATCTGTTCTCTTTGCCAACCACCGTTCTAAATGTGTTGATTGCAATAATGAGCAAAATAGTGAAATTGCCTACCATACTCCTGGAACTTGTGGTGGAGGAAGCAATCCATTATACGTACAGAACTCAAAGTGGCACTGAAGACACAAAAGGAGATAGCAAAATTCTCTATAATCTGTGGAGAACCACAAGCAGGAGTAGTTAATGCAGGTTTTCAAGACAAAGTAATGTCTGGGGAGTTTAAAAAGCAGCAACAAAGACACTGAAAAGGATAAGTGTTTTAGTTAAATGATAACAACAGGGAGGTAACATATTGGTATATGAATCTCTTCCACAACATCTCCTTAAATGAAAAACCAGAAAAACAATACAACAAAGAACTATAGGCCAATATCCCTGATGGACATGGATGCAAAAGTCCTCAAGAAGCTGCCAACCAATGGCAATAGCACATCAAGAGAAGGCCATCCACCTGGACCAAGTAGGATTTATCTCAGGGATGCAGGAATGGTTCAACATATGTAAACTAAAGGAGGCATATCACATTAAAAAATAAACATGACTGCAGTAGGTGGAGATAAAGTATTTGATAAAATATCCTTTCATAATAATTTCTGTAAGCATATTTGGAATAAAAGGAGCATTTTGAATGGGGAAGACTGGAAGTAGTTCCATTAAGATCTAAAGCGAGACATGTATGCCAACTTTCTCCATCACTATTCAGCATAGTTCTGGAAATTGTTACCAGGACCATTAGGTAACAAAAAGAAATCAAAGAGACACAAATTGGATTATAATGTAGAGGAAGTCAAATTATCCCTGTCATAGCTGATATAATCCTATGACTAGGCAAGCCAAAAAACTATACTGTTAGAACTCATTAATAAATTTGATGAAAATGCAGGCTATTAAATCAGCACACAAAAATCAACAGATTTTATCACTGGGGAAGAATTCATAATATGACTACCATTCACAATAGCTACAAAAATGTAAGTACCTTGGAACAAATTTAAACAAGAATATGAAATTTTCCTACAATGAAAGTTGCAAAACATTAGGAACTAGGCAAAAGCAAAAAATGGATTGGAAGAATTATAAAAATGCCCTCAAAACCCAGAGCAGTTTACAGATTCAGTGTGATCCTGGTCAAAATACCAAGGATGTTTTCCTCAGATCTAGGAAAAAAAATTCTAAATTCACATGGAATCACAAGAGACCGGAATAATGAAGTAATCTTGGAAAAAATACCAGAGGTAACAGATATTCAGGTTTTGAGACATGGTACAGGGCAGTTACAATCAAAATGTTATGAAACAGCATAGTACTGACCCATCTCTTAGTTTTACCTCAACACAACAGTAAACCATTCTTTTAAGAGTCCATGTGATCTGAATGCACCACAATGACAAACTTTCAAAATCAGTAGGTCAGCAACAAATTCCATTTGCAAACTTCACTCTTTTGCCATATGGAACATTTCTATGTTCTGGGGATAAGTACATGGAAATGATTGAGGAAGCCATTACCCTGTTTACCACAAAGCTCTCAGTCAAATCTTCAAGAAATCTGGCTTACCCTAATACACACAAAATATGCCAGATGCCCTCTGTCCCTGCCATCCTGGTCCAAGTCCCTATCAGGTGTCAGTCACTGTATACTTTCTCATCAGTTGAACCCCCTCCCTTTCCTCAGAACATGTACATGCCCAACAGTATGGCTTCCTGTCATACTGTTAGCAGGCGTTTTCTGTCTCCGCATCCCATCTGTTTCCCATTCCCATTCACTCTGCTCCAGCCAGAGCAGTCTCCTTCTCTTCCTTGACTTTTGCTAGCGTGGTCTTACCTTAGTCTGTGCCTGTGCTGGGGGCATTCTTCCTTGAGGTAACATACTGGGCTCAGTTTTTCACCTCGCTCAAATATTTGCCAGAAATTCACATAGTCCATGATGCCTGTATCACCATCATCTTTAACATCAGAGCCCATTTCTCTGAATCCTGGAGTTCCCAACATACAGCTTGTCTAGATGTCCTTTCATACAGCTCTTAATTTCCTAATCTAGGACAAACTCTTACATGAACTGAGGGGTTCCAAAAACTTAGAACAGTAAACCGGCAGGTTTTTTAGAGGTAAATGTGTTTCTATCTAAATGGCTATCATTTCAGGAAAATTTTACAGCCACACTGCAAGAAAGTGTTTCTTTTGTAAAGACAAAAGCAGCAGCAGCTCTTTATTTACCTCCTTAAGAGTTCAGTGACAAGGAGGAGAAGCTGACTTTTCACAGTCAATGGGAAAAAACAGTATTCTGGATAGCAGGAATTGCTAACTTGATATTTATAGGAAAAATGTGAACATATTCCCAAAGGACAAAACACATTTCTAAAATGAATTGCATGCAATATCTGTTAAAGAAAGAACACACAACTCACTGTTGCTCAAATGTTAGATGTCTTTCTAAGTGGAATACTAAGCTGTCAGCAATTCACTTGAACGTGAGTTAAGATTTGCCTGACAAGCCCAGTGCGGTGGGTGGCCTAGCAGCTAAAGTCCTCGCCTTGAACGTGCCGGGATCCCATACAGGTGCCAGTTCTAATCCCAGCAGCCCCACTTCCCATCCAGCTCCCTGCTTGTGGCCTGAGAAAGCAGTAGAGGACGGTATAAAGTCTTGGGACCCTGCACCCATGTGGGAGACCTGGAGGAGGCTCCTGGCTCCTGGCTTCAGTTTGGTGCAGCATCGGCTATTGCAGTCACTTGGGGAGTGAAAGACAGATGGAAGATCTTCCTCTCTCTTCTCCACTCTGTATATCTGACTTTGCAATAAAAATAAAAATCTTTAAAAACATACTGCCTAACAATTTCTGATGGCTCGTCATTAGTACAAGACAAAACAAGTTAAAGAAAAAAGTTATAATCTCTCTCACACACACATTTTCATTATTTCAAGTTGATGCATTATTATGATAATATTTATGAAATTGTTCATTTGAATTGTCTAGGAGGCTACGTAAAATGCTTTCCATGCAAAATCACATTTAGCCTTCTTTGTACCTGAATAATGAAGCTTACATTGGAAAGATTTGAAAACATTTTAATCTATTCACATGACATCAGAACAGGACCAACTCAAGTTGTTAAGGCATTTGTGATGGACAGCAAGCTTTGTGATCTACAATTTTACTTTACCAATAAATAAGAATAAGTGACTATAAATGTTTTGAGTGGAATATAAATAAAGAGTAGCCATACTATATGTCAGAGAAAATGTCTTGGGTTTTCTTATTAAATACCTACTTTTTGTTATCAAATTTATGGAATCTACTGGAAAACAAACCAAAAGAAAGTGTGATTTTTTTTTAACCCTGGTCTACAGTATTTTCTTTGATTTTTGTAATTTATTTATATTTATTGGAAAGTGAGCTTTACAGAGAGAAAGACAGAAAGATCACCCATCTGCTGGTTCACTCCCAATATTGACCCAAAAGCCACAGCTGAGCTGATCCAAAGCTGGGAACCAGGAGCTTCTTTTGAGTTTCCCATGCAGGTGCAATATCCAAGGCTTTGGGCCATCCTCTATTGCTTTCCCAGGTTGCAAGCAGGGAGCTGGATGGGAAGTGGAATAGCCAGGACACAAACTAGTACCCATATGGGATCCTGGCACTTGATGTCAGAGGATTAGAAAAGTGAGCCATTGCATCAGGCCCAAATAATGTAACATTGATTTTTGACTGTTTTACACTGTCTGTTTTATTAAACAAGATCTTTAGATATCTTATTTTTTAGATTTTAAAATTTTCATTAGAAAGGCATATTTCCAGAGAGAAAGGGAGACAGAAAGATCTTCCATCTGCTGGTTCAGTCCCCAAATGGCTGAAACGACCTGAGCTGAGCTGATCTGAATATTGGAGCCTCTTTAGTCTTCCACACGGTTACAAGGGTCCCAAGGACCTGAGCCATTCTCCACTGCTTTCCCAGGCCACAAGCAAGGAGCTGGATTGGAAGTGCAGTAGCAGGGACACAAATCAGCACCGATATGGAATTCTGGTACTTGGGGGTGGAGGATTAGCTAGCTGAATCATTGTGTTGGCCTCATGGTCTATAGTATTTTCCTATGTCTCTCACATATGTGTTATGATTAAGAGGAATGAGATAAAATTGAATATATAGAGGTAATAGACATGAGTAGAATTAAAGTTACAATCTGGAAGACTGAACAGGATTAATATAGAGTGAAGGATATTAATGATGAAAGCTCTATTTAATAAATGAATTGTGAACAGTACCTTTCTTTTAAAGACAATAGCTTTTTCCAGCACCTAAAGAATATGCATCCATTCAATGACTCTACATTACCTCACTAGAAGCATCTTAGCTGAATCTGTTTGAGAAAAGAAAATGGTGAGTTGGCACCTTTTCTAGCATCTTATCAAATCCTCAGTTGACTTCATAATTATTGTGTGCATGATCAAGTTAAAATTGAACTCGAATTAAGACCTGTTGAAGTATCACTGATGTTGATTTTAAAAATAAAAAATAACAAAGAGAATAGGATTTGGATTTCAAGAGCAGATGGGGAGCTTAAGCAGAATCTGAGACTCTGATTTAACTGTAATTAAGTGAAAGATTACTTGAGAAGAACATTCAGGAGAATGAGTTTGGTATTGGGAAAATAAATATTTTTTTATTCCCCTGTAATGATTTTTCCTCTTAAGATTGGTTATCAGTTCTATACTCTCAAATGTTTTTTTGATATTACAAAATTATCATCTTCAAGAGATGGGAAAATAACCCTGTACAATTGTGTAAATGTGAGTATTCATTAGTGATTTGAATATTATTTTGAAGTATATACTTGCTCTGTTTCCATCTCTATGTTTCAAAGGTGAGGGGGAAAATCTCCCCCTGCCCCCCCACAAAAAAAAGATAAGGGGGAGGTATAGTGTTTAAGTGGTTGATTGGGATACTCACATCTTATATTTGAGTGGATGAATTCAAGGCCTGATTCTACTTTAAATCATAGCTTCCTCTTGATAAGGACACTGGGAGGTAGCAGGTTATGACACAACTATTTGGGTTCTTACTACCTAGAAAAGATGGAGTTGCTATTGCTGATTTTGAACAGTTAAACCCTAATTATTGCTAGCCTTTTGGGGGGGGGAATCAGCAAATGGGTGATCTCTTTCTCCTTCTCACTTTGATACTTCCTCCTTCTCTCCCTTTGAAATGAGGTGAAAACATATTTGGAAAGAAAATCCCAGAGCTGGTGTTGTGGTTAAGCTTCCACGTTTGAAGCAAGCTTCTCATCCGAGTGCAGGCTTGAGTCCCTAGTGCTCTGCTTCAAATCCAATACCCTTCAAATGTTTTGGGAAAACAGCAGAGAATGACTCCGAGCCTTGGGGACCTGCCAACAACAATGAGTGGAATTCTGGACTTTTGGATTTTGCTTGACCCAGCCATGGCTGTTACAGCCATCTGCAGAGTAACCAGCAGAGGGAGAACCAGCAAATGGATGATCTCTCTCTCCTTCTGTCTCCCTCCCTCCCTCTCCCCATCCTTCCTTTCCTCTCTCCCTTTTCCCTCAAGTAAACTTCTTAAAAAACCAAAGTAGCTCACACTGGTTATTTTTGACATAGCTTGAATAGATGTAGATATAAAAGAATATAATAGCTTGCTTAATCATAGTTGGAGTCTTCACATGGAAATGAGAGGAGCAAAGAATAAGAAGTAACTTAAAACTTTTACAATGAGAAGTTAAAAGGTTAATCTTGGAATCTTGTTGACAAAATGGTAACTCAAGGGCAAAGAGTAAAGAAGTGGAAGGACTTAAAATTGAAGATTTTAAGTCACCAGATGGTTACCATAAGGGTACTAGAACAAATGACCCCACATGCTCATACAGGATCTACAGCTATATACTTTAAGTATCTGAAAATGTGATGTGAACCATAGTAACCAAGGTCTATTAGCTTTCTCCAGGGTATTTTTACTTTTGGCAAGCTTGGAATCCAGGAGAACCAATCAAGGAGAGTCACGATAGCATTAACATGTTGACTATTTATTGCAAAACAAAGTAGCTTGTACATATATTTCTAATACCATCATAATCAACAATGGACAAAATTTTAAATTTTAGCAAGCAATGAAATAGAAATTTGAAATATGCCCCCCAAACTGTCATTTATTTAATATATGTGTTATGCTACTGAGATGTTGGTTACTAAAAGTGAATTTTTTTTAATTTTGAAGAATTAAAACATATTTTAATATAATCCAAGATTAACCCCTAAGTTCATATCCACAAGCCCTCTTACAAACTTGAGGTTTTAGACATTTTAAGCTTATAAATTATTTTCAGAAACCATAAAAATTATTGCCTAAATATTATATGCAATCTTTTCAATTATTTTCTCAGGAATATAATAAAATATATATTGCAATATAGAATTAGCTGTTGAGTAAACTGAAATTAAATATTTAAAGGAGAAAACTGATCACCCACAGGATGGAGATGGGAATATGATGAATTCCAAGGTATTGGCCGCTGCCTGGTGTCAGGTTGCAGGTGAAGTCAGGATGGTATTGTTCAGGAATAGGACATATTAGAAGGAAAATAATATAGAAAATATTTAAAAGATTCTGAGTGACATAAAAAGTTATATCTACTTGAATTTGGGTGACTTAATTTCTAATAAGATGGAATTGCAAAGTGTTCCCTAAATAAGATTCACTTTATGCTCCTGAAGCTTGATCAAGTATTCCCACATGCTGCTTTATTTCATTGAAGAAATATTAATGTAACATGCTGACTGAGTTAGTGAATTTTATGAGTTAGTAAACTTTGTGCATCATCTGCTTTAGGTAAATAAAGATAAAGACTCCTTGACAGAATGTTAGTGAAGCCTTAGGATTTAATAATCTCGTTATATTTTTAGGCAAATTATACATAGATTTAAATACACCTAAAGTAGATAAACGTGGAAGTTTAATTTGCCCTTTATGTGCCTCTAAATTAGTAACCAATCACGATGGAGAGGCAGTATATGAGGGAAATATAGTAGTCTTCCTAGTCAAGTCACCTTGGAATAGAATTTGTATTCTATCACAATATGATTTAGCTAAGGCTCTGGAATATATACTTTCTTTTCTTTTAAAATTAAGACAATTACTTCACTGTAATTGTGTGAGAATTAAGCAACTGTAGAAACAAGGCTGTCTTGATGTTATTTATGTACTTATTTGAAACTAAAAGTGCCAGAGAGACAAGGAGACAGAAGATTCTTACATTGGTTTACTCCTCAAATGCTGGCAGCTGTCAGTGCCTGGCTAAGTCAGGCTGAAGACAAGAGCCAGGAATTCCAGCTTAGTCTCCTATATGGCTAGCAGGCACCCAAACTCTTGGGCCTTCAACCAACACTAAGGAACACAACCGGAAACCTGGATCAGAAGTGTGGCATAGCCAGCTCTGCAACCAGACATTTGGACTTGGAATGGGGCTTAACTGAGTGCATCACAACACCGACCTCACCCCTGTCCTCGGTAGATGCATGTTAAGTCTTGAATATAACCCTTATGATAGAACTTAATACTCATATGCCGCATAAATCAAGTGTTATCAGACATAGAAAGTTCAAGTAACTGCTTTGACATGAAGGAATCTACATTAACATAAGTTGATTTCCTATATTAGTTGAAGCCTGTTCACTACTTTTCCCGAGCCTTTTAGATCTCATTGGCCTTGAAAATATTTAGGATTTTCTTAGACAATGACCCCTTTTTCCTCAGTCTCTGGCATTTTGTTGCTGAAGCACATTTTCCAGTGTTTGTCCATTGTATAGCACTGCAATCCTAATTGGCATGGGGCACCTGAGTCTTGCTTATCACTCCCTGGATGATAATTTTATTTATGTTAGATAGCAAAATGCAGGAAGTTACTTTGAAAGCTCATGGAAAATACAATTAAAAAGTAGCTTATCTTGTTGCAAAAAAATTTGAAGTCTGCAATAAACTTTTATAGTATGAATTTTCCACAATCTTCAATATTCTCCGTACACATAAAGTAACATGAAATGTGTCACTTAGGTACTGTTGAAGCCATGTGAAACAAGGGAGCGCAGAGATTCAGAAAGAAATATGAGGGGCCAGTTTTATAGACTATCAATGATAATCTGTACTGGGTTTTGTACAGTTAGTTCATTCTTGTGTTCTGGCTAAAAAGAGATACATTTTTGATAGGTTACAAATTCCTATTGGGAAGTGAGAGAGACACACAGATTAGAGGCGCAAAAATGCAGCAGTGGGATTTTCTACTCACCTCCCAGCGGTTATTGAGGACAGCAGTCAACCTGAGGTTGAGCAATCCTTATCACTACCACTGCTCACAGATTTGTATGAAATTGGCATTTCAATACCACCTTAAGCACAGATGTCTCCTAATATACTAAGAGAAAAGCTCCATAAATCCATTTGAGTTTTCTGGACACTAAATGTCTATGAAATCAGTCTTTCCCAAGCTATCTTAGAAGGCAAACACTACCCAAACAGAACTGAGCCTGATCTGAAATGCTGACTGGCTCTTTGTTGCCTTCCATTTGGACTTAACTTGAGCCTATTCACTGTAAATTAAAAGAAAATTTTAGGGAGAATATAATTTGAATATGCATAGTCAGAAATGAAATAATTTGACCTATTTCACAAGCCATGCTAACACCCCATTTGTCACTAGTGTTCCTTACTGCCAACCCCATTTACATCCCTGCCTTTCTCCAAGAGTACCCATGTTAGGATAGAACCTTGCCTGTACTGTGTGCCATCATTGAAAACCTCTAGAACATTGTCAGTATCAAGTTTACAACAAGCTTAAATCAGTAATTATTAAACGTAGAAACTAAAAAGCGAGGTTAGGTTATTTGGAACAGCTTCACACAGCAGCGCATTGTTATTCAATCTGAATTTATGTTTTCAAAATTACATCATGTTGCAGACCGGAAAAATATGCAACAATTAATGAAAAACAAAAGTCTGTTTGCATTACTAACCACTACGGTAATAACACGGTTGTAACGCCAAAGAACATACTGTGCCTTAGGTTGTGATGTCAACGCTTGACGGTTTTGATGTTGTGCAATGAATCTATCAGAAGTCAAAACAGTGTACTCACCTCAACACAAACAGCACATTCATGATGACAAGGACAGATACGCTGGATACCCCCAGTGATGCCTGATGCTGTGAAAACAAGGAGAAAAATAGTAACCTATTCAAGAGAATTCAAAAGGATCTCACATCAAAAACAACTAGTATTCAAAATCTTAGACTACTACAGCCTTTCATTACTTGATTGAGTCATACTGTTTATCAACTATTTGAGCATATTTTGTTACCACTAGTCTCCCTGATGGGAATAGTAAAATGGACAGAGATGCAGACAGTTAAACAATTACAAAAATGTGTGAACTTTGGAAGAAAAAAAATACTCTAGAAATAGTCATTGGCCAAAAACAGATACATAGGAGTTGATTCTTCCTCCAAGATCAAACCCAAAGCAGCAGGTGAGTGAATGCACGTCATCGGTGAGCGAAGGCCCGAGGAAGCGCACTGGACTCAGCCAGAGAATAACAGAAACCTAGCAGACACAGAGGACAAGGAAGGCAGCAAGGCAAGAGGCACCAAGACCTTTCAGCAACTGAATCCCTAGCCTTGGTGCCTGAGGACTCCATGGGGAGGAGTGAGGAGGTGAGTCATGTGCAGTCCATCTGCAGAATTTCCCCACATGTGAGCAATCCTGCCTGGAGAAGAATCTTTCAGGACAGGCCAGTGGGCAGTAAGGAGAATGTCATGGAGGACTCCTGGTCCCAATGCTTCAGAGAAAGAGCTCAGAAGGTCTTAGGTCTTCCCTCTTGAGAACAGAGTCATTGCTATGAGTTAAATGCTCTGGGAGACAGAGGCTTTTACTCTTCTCCTTCCCAGAGAACCCACAGGAGACACTGGGTGCTGAGGAGCTGGGAGACTCAGCCTCTAGGATTTAAGAATCAGGGGTGGCTGCCTCCTTGGATTTGGAGATTATCTTCTCCCTTCCCTCTTTTTCTCTCTAGCCACTCGGTATGGCTCATTGCTGCTGGAACCTGTGCATGTCTGGATTCCAGGTCAGGAGTCCCAGGGCCAAGCCTGGCTACAGTTCAGCACTCTGTGGGCCCTAGAGGCAGAAATAATTAGTTGCATGTTAGAGACCAAGCATGAGCTCAGCCTGCCACCAATACCAGCAAAGTGTCCATAGCAGGTTGGGCTCTATCTCTGTTTGGTGCTCCTGTTTTTCTTAGGTTTCCTAAGCTGCCTTCTGCTGTCCTTGCTCATAGCTCTAGCATATCTTCTGGGCCAAACCCAATGCTTGGCTATAGTCCCTGACCCACATCAGAAGTTGCCAGTCCATATAGAATAAATAAATAAATGAACTTTAAGATATGCATTTTCAAATACCTCATTTCTGTCATTGAAAAAAGCAAAGAACAATGGAAAATAATGAAAACAGCATTTGAGGTTCAGAAGTTTCAAAAGGAATGGGAAAAAATAAAATATTTCTTAAAAAAACATAATTGATGAAGTAATAGCTGAATACATCCCCAATTTGCAGAAAGGTAAGTAATTCAAGTACAGAAAGCTTTTGGAACCCCAAAAGACACTACCAGAAAAGAAATCTCACAATACATTGTAGCTGAGCCTTCAAATGTTCAACATAAAAACAGAATTCCAAAACATGCAAGAGAAAAGGGAAAAGTCAAAAGATTTCACAACAACAAAATTCAATGGAAACTTAAAGGAGAGGGAAAATACTTGAGGACATTGGCACAGGAAAATATTTGTGGATTAGACTCCAAAAGCAACAGCAAAAAAAGGCAAAAGAAGCAAAAGTAGACAAATGACATTGTATCAAACTAACAAGCCTCTTCAAAGCAAAGATCACCATCAGAAGAACAGAGACAAAGAGCTGAATGGGATGTAACATTTGTAAACCATTCTTTTGATAAGAAATTAATATTCTTAATATGTAAGGAACTCAAGACCCAACAAAACAAACCATTTAAAATGAGCAAAATATCTAAACGTTATATTTCCAAAGAATAAAAATGGCCAGCAAACACATGAAAAAATGTTATATGACCAATAGCAATTAGAGAAATTAAATAAAAACCACAAAGAGTGATTCTAATCAGAAAGGCATAAGAAGAGCAGCTTCAGGTGAGGATGTGGAGAACAGGGCACATGAATATGCTGCCTGTGGGAAAACAAGCTATTCATTCATTATGGCAAACCACACGAACATTCCTCTAGAAACTAAGTTCTACCACACAAACCAGCTATCCCACATGTACGAATAACTCCAAAGGAAATGACAGCAGAAATGTATTGCATGTTTGTGTCAGCACCATCCATAAACAGAGGGACAGTAAACCTCCTTCGGGTCCCGGGAGGAACTGTGTCTGGTCCTTACTTAGTTCCAACTCTGGATCCCCACCCTCTCTTGCAATGACCATCAGGGTCGCTCCAGAGGGGCCCCCCCCAAAAAAAATTAGATTAGACAGAGACCAATAAATAAAGCTTAGAACAGACAAGAAATGGTCAGCCTGGACTCACATATACCTTACTAGGTAGGATACAAAGATTAGTTACTCCTCACTAAGCCATACTTGACTTCTTTCCCAGCTCACAGGCAGGAAGCTGGATGGGAAGCAGGGCTGCTGGGCCATGAACCAGTGTCCATATGGGATCTCTGCATGTGACAGGGGAGGACTATAGGCACTAGGCTACTGTGCTGGGCCCTTTGCTTTGGTTCTTATGAACCAATTCATTATTTAATTGAGTATCAAAAACATTTTCTCATAGTATGTATTTTTCACAAATTCTTTGAAGATCCCTCATACTTGCTGGGTTTTTGTTTGCTTGATTTATTTATTTATTTATTTATTTATTTATTTATTTATTTATTTATTTATTTATTTATTTATTTTTGATGAGCTTTGAAAACGTAACAAGGTGACTGATAAAGGCAGGACTTAAAATTCCTGGGAACTTGGACAGCAATCACACAATGTCATTACACTGTCACCTCAGCCCTGTTTACAGATTGTTGGCATTGCGCTTCTGGAAATACTCTTGAAATGCAAAATTTAAAAATTATTTTCAAACTGCATGTGGCTCAATCTAAGGTTTTGCCTTTGGTTTAATTTTTCTAAGCTTCTCATAATACAAATATTTTCTTCAGAAGAATAATTCCTTACACACTCTAGGCATTTCCCCAAGCCTGTTCTTTCCATTGTTCTTTTCCTCCTATGCTGCCTTACTATGCGAAATAGTTAAAAAGGAAAATTTTAGAACAAATCTGCCTTAATTTATATTTCAGTTATATCATACATAATTTTCTCTTACAACACCATTTTTCTCATGCCTTATACCTGTGTTTACAAATTATTTTCTGGCTAAAAATCCCCTGTTCTTTCAGTTCCATACTGTATGTCAATTTCATTAGTCTGTACTTATCCTAAATGATTTTTGTTCCATTGCCAATCTTACTTCCTCTCTCAACATTTTAAGGTCTACTTTTTCTAATAAAATTAAGTTCAACTTCTTTTATCTTCCAAATAGTTGTACTTAGCAAGAATACATAATATTTTATTCTATTAAGCTCACAGTTTTAAATTATCAACATTTTTATAGACTACGTCCAGCTTCAATATTATATTTTTCTTCAGGAGAAAAAAAATTAAACATAAGCATCTAGTTTCATATATTTCTTTCTTGATATAATGTTCATTCTGTAAATTCTGCCATTACTTATGTTTAAGATACCACTTTCAAACTTATTGTAAGAACATCGTTGAGGGTCCAGTGTGATGGTTCATTGGGAACCTTGTAAGCACCAGAATCCCCTATGGAGCCAGTTTGTGTCTCAGCTGGTCTATTTCCCATCTAGCTCCCTGCCTGCAGCCTGGGAAAGCAGTCAAGGATGGCCCGAAGCCTTAGGACCCTGCACCAATGTGGCAGAACCAGAGGAAACTCCTGGCTCCTGGTTGCGGAAATAGAAACTTAAACAGTATACAAAAAATCATTGAAATGAAGAGCTGGATTTTGGAAAAAATTACAAAATTAATAAAACATTTGTCTAATTAGCCAAAAAATGTAGGGGGCATGAGAAGATCTAAATGAACAAAATTAGTAATGGAAAAGGAGATGTTACAATGTACCAGATAAATACAAGAATCGATCAGTAATTATTACAAATATCTGTGCTGACACATTGGAAAATCTCCAACAAATAGACAGATTTTGAGATACATATAAGTTCCCAAAATTGAGAAAATAAGACACAGAAAACTTGAACATACCAACACAAAGACTGCTGTTAAATCAATAATAAAGTCCCACAACAAAGAAAACCCCAGAACTAGTTGGAATCATTGGTGAATTCTTCCAAACTATTAAAGACTGTCTAGCTGAAATTTTTCTTGATTTTTAAAGAATAATTGAAAGGAGAAAATGCCTTCAAATCATTTTATGAAGCCAGAGTTTCTTAATTCCTGAACCAGAAAATGATACAACAACAAAAACAATAATACACCAATATCCCTCATGAACATTTATGCAAAAATCCTACGGGAAATTGAAATTTAAAAATCCTACAGGCAAACAAAATCAAACAACATGGAACAACGATAATCCACTCAGATTATGTGGAATTTAATTCTGGGATGTAAGGATGAACAAGAATGACTCAATACATGCAAATCCTACATATGATGTATTACAATACCAATTTAAAGAATAAAAACATGATTATCCACATAGATGAGGAGAAACCATTGGATAAAACACAGCATCCTCTCATGAAGAAAACCTTCAAACACTGAATATAGAAGGAACATATCTACAAACTGTTGAGGCCATGCGTGATGAAGCTACAGCCAGCCATCTATTGAATATGGTAAAATTGAAAGCATTTCTACTAAAATGTGGAATCAAGATGCTCACACTCACCATTATTACCTAATATAGTCTTAGAGAAATTTTATTTACTCATTAGGCAAAAAAAAGGAATACAGATTAGAAAGGAGGAAAACAAATTAATGATATGACATCATTGAGATTGTCTATTTTATTTATTCTATATGAACAGTGGGTACCTATATCGTCCTAGCTACCTAAAAGTACTGTGTTTTTCCAGAGTAGGAATTTGGCTTGTGTTATAAAGATAAGAATTTCTTATTTAATGGTTGACTGGTAAAATTATCAATCATTTATTCCACAAAAACTAAAAATATATTCCTGACAATGGACCACAGCCTAAGCAAGGCTCCCTGCATCCTCAATTGCACAGAACCATAACATTCCTTTGGAATGGTTTCACACATGGCTTGGCAACTGTTTCTACCTGCTCTAAAGTGAACTGATAACAAAGGGGGATGAAAATAAATTTTCGAAGACATCTGTAAGAATTTAGCTGTATGGAAAATCCCTGCATATTACACAGACGTGAGAATAGCACATGAGACGGTGCTGCTAGAGCAGAGGCTGTTTGGTGCTCCTCAGAAGCCTGGATCAGCAGTTCAGCCAGCCCACACAAACCACATACACACTCTCTGCTTTGGACTCTTTATCCATGGAAATGGAATAATTACAGCACATTAGGGGATCTTTGTGAAGAGAGAATGAGTTAATATATGAAGGAGGTTCAATAAGGTCCTAGAAAATAGAATTAAAAGAGAAGTTTATTTTGATAGATGCATTTGAATATCCATGCAGCTGATTTTTCATATGAATTTTCTATACAGTTTTTGAAGATCCCTGATTCTTCGTCTATGATTAAGAGTCCGTATCTGTACAGATCTTTCAAAAACATTTTCATTTTAGTTTTCAGCATAAGCATCTTATAAAAATTTGGGGAGACACCTGGACAAATTGCTTAAAGTGATTTTTATTGAACCTATTATTTGGTGACTGATCCTTAGGTGATCTGACTTGTAATGGAAAGGCTTCAGGAAAAGTTAATTTGTCTCTCTTCTATAAAATCAGATACTTAACAGTGGAAATTTATTAAATTTTTCATTAAAACTGAACATTGTAAAAAAAAACCATTTTCTTGTAAAGGTTTTCATCATAGTTTTAAGCCTAAAATTATTTTATAGTAAGCCCAAGAATGTGTTCAAAACATTCCTTTAGAAATCCAACTTGATTATATTGAACTTTTAAAGCCAACACACCTTTAGAAGTAATCTCACCTAATACTGAAAAAGCCACAGTTCAAGATTTTATGTCCCTTTCCAAAATTATCTAATTACAGATGAAAATGAAACAAGTATTCAGATGCTTAATGTAGCCTTACTAGAACATAAAATAACACACTAATTGTTTTGTATTACAAATAAGAGGCAAGCAACTTGCTCCAGACTGATTTTACCACATCTATATCCAAACCGCTAGAAACTAAGAGCTTACTCATTTGCCTTATGAAATAAGTGTTTGCATGTTTTCTTTCAATCCACAGAAAAAAGACCTTATTATCTCTACTCTGAATTCTACCATCTATTTTACTCTTTGAAGTAAAATGGATTTACACAAAGCACAGCTGTGATTAAATAACACTCTTGCTCAAACACCATAGTGGTTCCCAAGATCAATTAAGAATCCCAATCAAGATTTTTGTAATTTATTTCCAAGCTTTTCCCCAATTTTATCTCCCATTGATTGTCTTAATATTAGCCAAAATACCACTGTCGTGTACCAATGATTCTATTTGGAAATGTTTTCCTGTCACTTCTGCCCTGCACCTGGTTCTACAAGTTTCAAGTAACATGCCTATTTACTTTAATCATTCCACTTCTTATATATGTATCTTGTGCCACTTTATGACCACATATTAAAATTATGAAAATTTTACATACTGCTACTATTTACATTTTGTTTATTACTGTTTGCATTCTGCTACTATTCTGCAGGTCCATTTTGGATGCTTGATTAGATTCTGATACATTTTTGACGAATCACATTTTAGTAAACTGACTTTAATTTTACTCTTAGGTACGTTCAATGTTTATGTTACATTCTAACATAGGTTTAAAAATCCCTGAGAAGGGATTCTACAATTATACCACTAAGACATAAACAAAATTTAAAAGCAAACCAATAACAAAGGCACACATAGGTAGTAGTCCCTAGGACTTCAGGAACTGGACAGTTATGACAGAGTGAACTGATCCAACAAAAGTCAGACACTATGCTTCTCCTGCCTCATCTTATTTTGTTACTTTTTATCCAACTTCCCTCTGTCAAGATTTTTTCGCCCTTACTTTTAGTAATCATCATTCTATCATTTTTGTTTTAGGAGATCATTTATTTTAGCCTCTACATATGAGAATGTACAGTGTGAATATTTGTATCTACATTTTCATACACTGTAGCAGGTAAGATTTTATATTTTATTGGTATGTTTGATAGTACCTATATCCCACATTTTCTTTAGTCATGCATCCACCAGTGCACAACTTGGATAAGTCCATCAATATCTCTCTAAAAACAAGGAATATTTCTTAGATTGGCATCATGAGGTGATAGGACTAAAATAAAAAAAGAAATTATAAAAATTTGACCGGGACTTACTCAGTTGTGCACTATTTACTCTTTAAAGCAAAAACAATGGCACTAGACCAAGCAGTGAATTTTTGCTGTAGTACCAAATTTGTCCTGGCAACAACAAATTTCACTGTATCCAGAATTAAATATTTCAGCAGAAAAGTCATGAACTGTCCAAGAGATGTCCATGTGGGGGACTTTTTCTTTTTAGAAAAAAAAAAAAAAAACAAACAAGCCTCTCCTTGGGAAGGAATGCCTTATGCCTACTACCTACCACTGCGGTTTCTACCGAGAATTATTGACTTATGAGGCATTCAAAGATAATTGGCCCTGGGGCCATCCTCATTGGACAGCAGGGTGAGCCACCACTTGGGCTGCTGGCATCTCAGCAACTTCCCTTTGGGTCCAGCTCCCTATTAATGACCCTGGCAAAGCCGCTGAAGGTGGCCCAAGCACTTGGCCTCTCTCCCCACGGAGATCAGCCTAACTCAGGCTGAGTCCCTATAGCCATTTGGAGAGTGAAGCCCTAAATAAAAGCTCAATCTCTCACTCTGCCTCGGATATAAACAAACCTTTGAAAACAAAGAGATTGAGTAATTATGTGGGGTAAAATGATCATCTTTCTTTATCTTTGTAGAATTTAGAGTGAGAAGTAACAGGAGTACAGAGATGCTATGTGGGCCAAAAACAAGGCATAACCAGAGAGTGAACTAGGAAAAGGTAGAAGATAAATATATACAATTTATACTAGATTACTCTAATTTTTATTTTTCCTTACCCCCTCCCTTTTACATATTTCAGACATTAGCTCTAAGTTTTAACTGATAACATGAAAGTGGGTGTGTGTAGCTTCCTAGCATATTTTAAAAAGAAGTACTCTTACCACAATATGTATGTTTCATCAGAAATTAGGGATTTTGACTCGTTTTACTCAGCAGGGCTTCCCTGGAGTTGTGACAGATCTGTGGTAGATGTTAAGTTTGTATTTGTTGAGTTTGTATTTCCTGGAGAGTGGGAGTGTGTTTTGGGGGACTGGTTCTGGATCAAATCTGTAGCTAAATGTTCCCGGCTATGCTGAGAACTCCATCCAGCAGTGTCTGCTTGAATTGAACAGCAAAGCACACTAGTGAAACACGCACGAGGCTCAGGACAGCTTAAGAGATGATGGAAAAGCAAAGTCCAAGTGGACTCACCGCCCCCATGTGAGAACCTGTCAGGCTTCAGATCCTGCACCAGCTAGATCGCACTGTGCTATCTCAGGCATTCCTCAAGTTTTTACTTGCATTTTATAAAACAAAGAGGCTGATTTTGGTTTTTTTTTTGAGAAAATTCTTCCAAATGATTTGGACATAGATTATCCAAAAATCTCATTTTGAGAGGCACTTGGAAAAGTTTTAAAGGGTATTTCAAAGCCAAACAATGTTTGTTTCTACTTCAAAGTGCATGCCTTTGGGCCCGGCGGTGTGGCCTAGCAGCTATAGTCCTCGCCTTGAACGCCCTGGGATCCCATATGGGCACCGGTTCTAATCCCAGCAGCTCCACTTCCCATCCAGCTCCCTGCTTGTGGCCTGGGAAAGCAGTCGAGGACGGCCCAATGCATTGGGACACTGCACCCGCGTGGGAGACCCGGAAGTGTTTCCAGGTTCCCAGCTTCGGATCTGTGCACACCGGCCGTTGTGGGTCACTTGGGGAGTGAATCATTGGACGGGAGATCTTCCTCTCTGTCTCTCCTCCTCTCTGTATATCTGACTTTGTAATAAAAATAAATAACTCTTAAAAAAAAGTGCATGCTTTTTTGTTTGTATGTGGCTACTGACAATTTTACTTGCTGTATTTAATTGGAAATTATTAGCAGAATTGAAGCATAAAATTATAGGCACACCCAGTTAAAATATTTGTTGACATATTTAGATTTCTGCTTTTCAAATAGTGTGTATGGATTTTTCCTTTTAAATTTGAGAATCAGAGTTACAGATATTTTTTGTCTGCTATACCCCTTCATTAATGCCAGCAGCAACCAAGGCTGGGCCAGGCTCCTGTTGGGAAGCAAGAAACTCAATTTAGTTTTTCCATGCAGATGGCAGGGACTTACACACATGAGGTACATTGCTGCCTCTTGGGGTACACGTTAGAAGGATGCTAGAAGCAGAACTGGGACTAGAACTTAGGAATTTTGGTATGGGATGTGGGTGACACAACAAATTAACCACTAAATCAGACCTTATTTACCCACCAACCTTATTGCCTCTGTATTAGAACATTACATTTGGCCTTCCAACTATGCCCCTAACTTCTAACCTTCCCTCCCTCATGCCTACCCTTCTCTCTGCCCTGAACTCACCTTATGAAACATAACCATAACCTATCAGTACCCTATTCAAAAGCGTAATCCACATGTTTTTAAAGAAAAAGCCTAAATTTTTGAGACTGGCATTTAAGACTATCACTACGAGATAGACCCAATTGACTTTCAGATCATCTCCTATCAGACCCCATTAAATTCCAAATTGATTTATACATCATTCTTTTAATATGCTATATACTGTATGAGACCCATGGTTTGGGAACTAAATTTTATTAACATATAACACTTGTACATTTTATGGGGTACAGGGCAATTTCTGTCTACTTATCTACCAGATACATAGGTGGATACATAGATCATTTCACTTGTTCAAACCATATGAGCCTTTATCATTTTCTTTGCTCCTGTAGTCTACAAGGTCCTCTGTTCCAGTTCTTTGTGTGATGAACAATCCATTGTTGACAACAGTACTGATTCTAGTGTGCTGTGGAACTCCAGAACTTTTTACTTAAAAAATTACTTTTATTGCAAAGTCAGATATACTGAGAGGAGGAGAGACAGTGAGGAAGATCTTCTGTCCATTGACTTATTCCCCAAGCAGCTGCAACAGCCAGAGCTAAGCCAATCTAAAGCCAGGAGCCCAGAGCCTCTTCCAGGTCACCCACGGTGGGCAGGGTCCCAAGGCTTTGGGCCATCCTTTATTGCTTTCCCAGGCCACAAACCCAGAGCTGAATGGGAAGCAGGGCTGCCAGGATTAGAACCAGCGCCTATATGGGATCCTGGTGTGTTCAAGGGGAGGACTTTAGCTGCTAGGCTACCGTGCTGAGACCAGAACTTTTTACTTCTATGTGCTATGTTTGGGCATGCATTATTAAATTTTCTTCTACCCACTTCTGCCTTACTCTTTCTAGTATCTAGTCAATATTGTTTGAACTTCTGATCAACAGTTGAAAAATTTACCCCAACATGGGAAATAGGTGTGATGTTTTCTATGTCTAGCTTACTTCTCTTAACCTAATGATTTACAATTGTACCCATTTCATGCAAATGTTACAATTTTTTTCTGCTAAGCAATAGTTCATTATAAATATCACCTTTTTGTATCCATCTATCTCTTGATGGACACCTCCTTTGGTTCAAGAGCTTGGTGATTCCGATAGAGCTTGCTAGAAAGGATATGGGAATTCTGAAGACTGAAACTCGAACCTTGCATCTCTCACTGTATGTGAAAATCAATCCAAAATAGATCAAGCATTTAAATGTAGGAAATGAAACTATAAAATGGTACAAAGACAAATTGAGGAAAATACTAATACATTGGTATTGGCAACTAAAGTAGAAGCAGACAAATTGGATTATAGCAAGCTTCCACACAGTAAAGAACTTACACCACAGTGTTAAGACAATAGATAGAATGGGAGAAAATATATTCAAATTATTCCCAGGATAGGGATTAACATTTTCAATATAAAAGGAACTAAAACCAAAGATAATAAAAATAATCAGATTAAGAAATGGGATAAAAGTCTTGACAGTTTTAAAAATTAAGGATATATATGGCCCGCCAATACACTACCATCAATATCCACCATAGAAATGAAATCAACATCACTATGTCACGTGTGTTAAAATGTTCATATCATATCACATTAATTAGGTTCAATTTTTCGTTCTTTTTGTGGGAGATTGCTGCTGGATCTCCGTCTGCCTAGCCCATATGGGAGGCCACAGGCACATGGCACACTTGCCCTTGGCTAACAGACCCCAACATGGCCTGTTCACTGGGTATTGCAACAAGAACAATGGGCTGCCCCCCAGTCTCTCTTCCCTACTCTGCTAGGACTTCCTTTGTAAAAAACTCTGGGAAGTCAAATGTTACATTCATCCTGCTTTTCAGCAGGTAATGAGTCTGCTCTGAGATATAGTTTCCTGTGCTTCCTGACCGTAACTTCATTGGAGGGTCCAGAAAGATAGACATATCTGTTAGCCAGTCACAATGTTGTACTTTCGGGACTGCCCTTCTGCCCGCCCTTCTTCTGCTATACAAGCTTGTGACTTCTCTCAACTAACGGGACATCCTTCAGCACTGGTTTGTCTCCAGTGTTTCTGCTGCAGAAGAGCACTGTCACCTCACCCCTCGGTGGTCTCAGGGCCTGCTGGACAGAAGATTCTTGAGAGCTTTTGACTCAGCTTCCTGCTGATGTAGACCCCAGGAGTTGATATTATTCATGGATCTCTGCCACCTCCACAGAATACTAGGTTGGAATACTGGTTTCTGACTCTAGCCCTGGCCCAGCTCCAAAAATTACGGGCATTTGGGGGGAATGAACCAATTTGTAACACAATCTCCCAAATAAATGAAAAATTCTAAAAACACAGTTAAGCTGTAGTTTTACTCCAGATAAAATGTCTATTCTCAAAGATTCAGAGTAAGAAATGCTGCCCATGGATGTGGAAAAGAGAAATCTTATAAAATATTGGTGGGGATATAAATTAGTATAGCTATTATTGAGAGAAATGTGAAAGTTTCTCAAAATACGTAAAAGAGATCCATTATATATGACTCAGCAATTGTAATTTTGGGTATATATCCAGAGGAAAAGAAATCAGAAGACTGCGTTATGTTCATTGAACTCAGTGGAGTAGGCAGAGTCACGGAGCAAAAGACTTAGTGCCTACAAGAAGTTATTACTAAATATCTTTACTGATTTTCTTCACTTCTTGGATGTAAAAGAAACTTCATCTTGATGAATTGTCACCTTCACAGTTTTTTTGGGGGTACAGAGTAATAAGGTAATAATTCTAAAATTCATAGAATTTCTATTAGGCAACAGGAATCTTATGATTGGCTATGTTGAGTATTGTAATGAAAAATCGACATATTAACAAACTAAGGACAAACATGCCTGTTAATTTAAAGACATAAATCATTCAGCAAATTCCCAGTAATCTGGCTACAAAAGTTTTTAATAAGGCTATGACATGTAGGTAACTGCTGACAAAGTACACTTTACGTATTTCCAGAGTTTTTTTTTTTTTTAATCACAGTATGTGGTGCAGAGGTAGATTCTTCATAAACAAAGCAAACTATCACCATTCTTCAACCACTAGTTCCTTCCTTTATTTAAAAAAATACACCCTGATCACACACACAGACCTGACACTGTTTGAATCACTGGAAAAATAACTCAGTTCTTTTTCATAGAAATATGACAAAGTTGGAAATTATTTCCCTATCCAAGAGTGGAACAAAACAAATGCAAATTTTCTGAAGTAGTCTACGGACCTAATTCTTCAGATTAAAATTTAAGCCAGGATGGAATGGTATAGTAAAGAAGAAACATTTTTTTAGATTTATTTATTTGAAAGATAGAAAATGACAAAGATGGGGTGGTGAATATGAAGAAAGTGAGTGGTTGGGGAAGTGAGAGGGACAGAAAGAGGAAGCAGCAGCGTAAGATGGACAGAAGTGGTAAAGGGAATATCTTCTATCTGCTGATTTATTCTCTAAGTACCTGCAAGAGGCAGGGCTATTCCTGGCCAAACCCAAGTGCCAGAAAGTGGATCCATGTCTCTCACACAGATGGCAGCACCCCAAGAATTGGGCCTGCATGTGCTTCCCAGGTTTATTGGAAGGGAGCTGGATTGGAAGCATAGAGTAGCCATGATTCCAACAAGGCATTCCAAATGTGATGCATAGGCCACAAGTCCTGCTCCAAATTTTTCTTTTTTTAATGAGAGAATTGATCTGCCTCAACTAGCAAAAATTGCAAGCTGTACAACAAAACTGTCAACTGCCATTATTTATGAATTCTGTATTTGTTATTGCTACTGGTTAAAATTGACTGGTTGCCCCAGATCAATACTCGGCACTTTTGTGTTTGTTCAAGGATACACACAGAGGAGTGAAAAATTTGAGTTGCCTAGCAATTCAATCCACTGTCAATATGATGCCTTTTGATTCAGTTTTCACAGTGTACCCAAGTTTCCTTGTAGTTTGCAGAGTGCCCAATGTTTTTCAGAATTCTGTGGGTTGTTTGTTGTTGTTGGTGGTGGTGGTGATGATTTGAAATGGCCCTCAACTTTGACGTAGGAGAGCTCTGCAGTGTTACTAAGTGCAGAGGTCTGTGATACTTCTGGTAGCAAAAATAGATATGTTACGCTAATGTGACATCTTTAAGACCCAAGAATAGTGCAAGGGGATACATTGATTAAATGATGAAGCAGCCACTCACAGTAACCAGACCATATAGTTACTCCAGGAATTATGGATCAGTATGATTCAGTTCAGTGTTTCTGGAAAACATGTAGATTAACAAAACCAACCATATGCACAATTTGAACACTTCACCTTCCTTCTGCTATTATCATCCTGGACCTATAGCAATTAAATTTCTTCCTCTATCTTTCTACATAACGGCCAGATTTAGGTTTTGAAAACAGGTGGCACTCATCGATCTGCTCATAACTTTGTGTTCCCCACTGTACAGTTTCAAAAGGACTGCAGAATCCTCATGCTCTCCTTTCATTATGTGAACACAGCTCTGAGTCATCTGCTGCCACATCCCCAGGTCACTAGCTCCCAGACGCATCAGTCTCTGTGTCTTCACATAGATCAAGCACACAACTCCATAAAGATCTTTAGTCTCATTCCTCTGCCTGGAAGGAATTTCATAAAACAGCACACCTCCAACACATTGTTTGGAGCTGTCATTACTGCACCTGCTGCAACTTAACTTTGTTTCTTCCTTCTGATAGGCAGCTCCCTGAGCACAGGTGCACTATTGAACTATCACAGGATAGCCATGATAAAGATACTAACTGCACTTGCAGATGAATAAATGAAATGATTGCAGATCAAATCAGTTAACCACAATCTCAGGACCATAGCAAGTTGTCATATTTTATAATCATTTGTAGTTAACCAATATTGATTGTGTAACCAAGCCTTTAGAAGATGTTAGTACTTATTGCTTCATTTAAAAAAAAAAACTATTTTTCAAGGTGGCCCTGTGAGACTGACATGGGTGGTAATATCAATCTAGACAGTTCATACCCATGGATTCAATCTAATGGGAAAAAAGCTGCTAACTACTCATACCCTGTTGGCAGAGTGAAAATCTTGCTTGGTCTTTAAAATGAAAGTTTCTCTAATTGAGCAAAAATTTTATATTTTTCCTAAGCCATCACAAAATAGCAGAAAGATATTGTTACGTTCAGGATCCAATACAGAACTTAGGCTCTCAGTAAGGACAAAAATATGAACATTTTCCACAAACATACCAAGCTGGAAGAATATTGAAATAATCAACAGGTTCATAACTTGCATTCTCGTAACCATCTTATCCTGCCAGGGAAGGGCCAGCAAGCATGAGGATGAACCCCTGGCGGCAGCACTGGGTCCTCTTCAATGCCTTGTGCCTGGATTGGGCCTCACACTAGAATACATGAGACCTCTTACTAGAACTGTCTCCTTCTGACTACATGGTCTGGTGCTGTTACACTAAATATTGCTCTGCCCTCAGGTATGACTTCTCTGTGTCCAGGGTTTATGTTTTAAACTATTCTCAGCATTGCTGTGTCTTTGTCTTTTACCTATACACCTTCTTCTCAGCTCTTTATATCCTTATATTCCCCATGCTTTATATCCTGGTCCTTAATCATAAACTAAATTTTCTTCCTGTACCTTTAAAAAATGTAAAATAAAGACTTATCAATCTACTATATGAGAGTATATTTTCATCTTTGGAAAATGTGAGTACAGAATAGCAAGGAGGAAGAGTGGAGATCATTATCGCTAGATAATTATCAACCAGGTAGAAGCACAAAAACGTCTGGCTAGCCAGTAGATGGAAGTCATTCAAGATTCCTACTAGAAATAGAATATTAGAATTGGAAGAAAAATGCAGACCATCACATTTATCCCACACTGATTGTTTCTGTTGGATAAAAATTAAATTCAAGAATTATCCCAACTATCCATTTATAGTATGAATGGATGTCTACGCTAGTGCAGCTCCCTTTAAAATACTGGAGAGGAATCTTACATACTTTGGAATTAATGTAACCAAATATGTGGAAGACCTCTATGATGAAAACTGTAAAATATGAAAAAAGAAACATAAGACATTTAAAGATGGAGAAATTTACCCTGTTCATGGATTGACAGGATCAGCATAATCAAAATGTTCATATTACCAAAAGAAATATACAGATTCAACATGGTTCTAATTAATATCCCAATAACATTCTTCTCAGAAAAAGAAAAGATACACAAGTTCTTCTGGAAACACAAGTGACCATGAATACCCAAAGTTATTATAACGTATAAAAATCAAGCTGGAGAAATCACAATTCTAGACCTCCTCAAGAAGTATTACAGAGCAGTGGGCTTCAAAACAGTCTGGTACTGGAAGCATGTAAATGGCTCTGACATGTAAGAAAACCTGCTAGATGCACATTGACTTACTAATTTACATTATCTAATCCACTCCTCTAGGCATATGAATTGAAGATTTAGCTGTCAAGTCTCAGGTGAACCTGTATAGTGGATCTCAGTGAATCTTTGCCTCTTCTACTCAAGCACTCAATGGTCTTTGAGTTTCAGAGCATATACCCCGTCAGCCCACAAATCAGTGACTTAAAAGGAGGAAAGACCAAGGTCAAGCAGATGGCTCCACATCTGGAAAAGGCAGATTTAGATGGTCTATGTATACACGTTAGTGTGAGCAAAATCACTGGAGCTTTTTTCCTTAACACTCTTTGAGGCAGCAAAAGTCGTTGATCAGTAATTAGTTGTCGAGATATTTTCAGAACAATTGAGGGAAGATTTATGATCCCACGTCTCTGTTTTCCGAAATGACACTTGTAGCTACTCTTCTTCTGAAAGGATTTATGTATTTTCATTGGAAAGGCAGACCCACAGAGTGATATGCTTTTAAGCTCTGCTTTTTATTTAACTACAGGTGAAGTAAAATAAGAATTTGTTACTAGTATCATTCGGCATTCTGGAGCTCACAATTTACATTAGATCTTTGAAATAATTCACTTGATTCTCACATGCAAAGCTCATTTATATGAATAAGGAATCTTTTAACACTGTGACAGTTGTTATTGCCTCTAGTATTTTTCTTCCTGCAACAGGGAACATGGTAAGTTTGAAGATATACCTATAAGCCAATTCTAATTTTTGCTTATGAATTGCTGTTTCAATTGAATATTAGCATCTTGTAACTGAAGATAAATCTTCAGTTTCACATATGCCCACTGTATACTAGTATTTGTTAATTAAAAGCAAGATTTCACAATATATAATGTGTCTGCTAAAACCATGCAATGGTGTATCACATACGAGTGGTAGTTTAATCCTGTCTCAGATCCAGCTCACAGCTAACATTGCTGGGAACACCAGTTCTTGGGTCCCTGCTACTATGTGGGATGCCTAGATGGAGTTTCAGGCCCTTGCTTTGTCCTGGCATAGCCTCAGCCACTGCAGCCATTTAAGAGTGAACCACTTGATGCCAATTACATACCCACATGTCTTTGTTGAGTAGGTAGTTTTACTTTTGAAAGTAGAATTCAGGGCAGTGATCTAGCACTAGCATTTAATATAGTGCTTTTTCTGATATAGATATTGTTTAAAGACAGAAGGATTTCTTACCAATTGAAAGCCTGAAGGTTACGTCTGAGAAAAGACTCCAGAGCTAAGTCACAGAGACCGGCAATAGTACAAAAAAGTGAATAGGAGACTGAAAAGGAACAGCCAATGTTGTGGGAGAACCAAGAGAAAGGTGTTATGGAAGGCAAATCATAAATCAGCCCAGGAAGAGAATGAAAACCCAAATAAAAGGACTGATGGGGACAACTGTTTTGTAACATGTTTCACATGTGGTTCCAGTGAGAGTGGCTTCTGTGCCATGTTTATAAAAAGTGATGATTGGGCCCGGTGTGGTAGCCTAGTGGTTAAAGTCCTCACCTTGCACTCACCAGGATCCCATAAGGGTGCCAGTTAGTATTCCAACAGCCCCGCTTTCCATCCAGCTCCCTACTTGCAGCCAGGGAAAGCAGTCAAGCAGGCCCAAATCTTTGGAACCCTGCACCCACGTGAGTGACCTGGAAGAGGCTCTAGGCTCCTGTATGAATCAGCGCAGCTCTGGCCATTGCAGCTGCTTGGGGAGTGATCAATGGCAGAAAGACCTTCCTCTCTGTCTCTCCTCCTTTCTGTATATCTGCCTTTCCAATAAAAATAAAATCAATCTTTTAAAAGAGTGCTGATCACAGTGGTTTTAGAGAATGAGAGGAGGAAGTGGAGACAATTCTTTCAAAAATGCTTGAGGAATCCAGGAAAGGGAAATCCTATACATGTGAGAGATACCACAGCTTTCTGGTGGGAGTGATTAGAGAAAATAACGATGTGGGAAGTAGGTGAGCATCTCACAGATTGGACGGGTTGGTCTAAAATGTCAAAAAGCAGAGGTTCATGTTTTGTTAAGGAATGAGGACAGAATATGGTTAGAATTTACGACAAGTTGGTGCATCATAGTAACTCCCCAAATGCCTGTGATAGTAACTGCTGAGCCACACCAAATCTAGGAGCCTGGAATTTATACCAAGCCTCCTGTATGAGTGGACCAAAGCACCTGAGACATATCCTGTTGCCTTCCAAGGTACAGGGATGGTGTATCAAGGTGGCAAGGAACAGGAACAGAGTCAGGTCCTAACTAAAGGCATTCCTAAATGGGATGCAGGTGTCCCAAGTGACATTGTAACTGCTGTAACAAATACACCTTCCCATTTTTAAAATAAAAAGTACTCAAAATTATTCAGTTGTGCACAGCAGTTTAGAAACCAGTGTCTAATGGGTTGTGTGCTTGCCATGCCAACATCCCGTATCAGAGTGTTAGCTTTAATCCTGAGTGATTTGCTTCCAATCCTGCTGCCTGCTAATGCATCTAAGGATGCAGCAGGGGGTGGCACAAGTACCTGGGCCTTTGCCACCCCTGTGGAAGACCAGAGGGAGTTTTAGTCTCCAGGCTTGGGTCTGACCCATCCTTGGCCATTGCAGCCATTTGAATAGTAAATCACGGATGAGTATCTTCTCTTTCCCTTCCTTCTTTCCTTCTCTTTCTTTGCTTCTCTCTCCCTTCTCTGTTGTTCACTCTGTCTTTCAAATAAATAAATCTTAAATATCCAGAATTTATAGAAATAAAATGTTTAACAGTAATCATGCAAATATTAAAATAGATGATAGATACATCAAAAGTCTACCCAGTTCAAGTAAATTATGAAATTTAGTGATAAAAATAATTTTCTCGTATGTTAACATGAAGAAATCAAATAACACTATAGATTTTGGCCTATACTTTTCTAGTTAAAAAACTATTTCAGGGTTTAACATATATTCATTCAGTAAGCACAAATTAGCCATGTCTATGTAGATAAAGTAATCTTCAGATTTACAATAATTTCTAAGTATAGATAAACAAGCTTATTATAATCAAAAGGCAACACAATGAATAAGGTACAGTGTGGACCTTATATGAAAAAAAATTACTTTATAATGCCCTTGTCCATTTTTCTCCAAAATCATTATAAGTGGGAAATAACCAGAAAGTATTTAGAATACTTTTCTCTAAGGTATCATATTTCAGACACAATTGACCATCAATTATCCCAGTCCTGTCACTTTATAAATCACCTAGAATTATTTCCATTTTGATATTCACAAAGACACCAGAAAACCCAGATGGTCAAAGGAATATATCAATTTAAAATTTGCTTCCATAAAGAAATAGAATCATTCATAGTCAGGTGAAATGTGATTATGATTAACAATAATGTTTGACTGCCAAAATGAAAGTGCAGTTTTCACTGGGAATAAATCCTTACCATCCTCTTAACATGTGAAAGATAGAGACATTATATGTAATTTTAGAAAAAATATATATATACAGGAGTTCTTCTAGGATTAAATTAAATTGGCAGAGGAGTTATTGAGCAACTAAATCAATCTGCTTTGATAAAATAAATCTGATAACATATTTAGGGCTTTGGAGAAAATCACCATTACAGATTTTATGTAGGCAATCATTATTTAGCCCATGTGTCACCTGTTACTGAGCCTGATTTCTACTGAGCTATCACAGCAGGATTTAAATTACTTTCTTTATAGAATAAGATAGCTCCTTGATTCTACCATTTCTATTTACATAAATAATCACCAATGAAAACAGACCTTCATACTTTCTTTCACAAAAGTATACTTGAATGGGAATACACATAATGTACAAAATAGTATTTTGTAAACTGATGTCTGCAGATATAAAACATGATATATTTACATTAAAATTATAACTCTTGCAAATGAAGAACAATGTAATTCAACCCTGAGACTAGAGACTATGTGTCAGGCTGAATTCCTGCTAGAAAGACAGGGAAATGGAGAATAATCCACCAGTACTTAATTCATTCCCCAAATACCCAAAACAGCCAAAGCTGGAGCATATAAAGCCAGGAGCCTGAGGCACACTCCAAGTATCCTATGTGGATTGAAGCAACATAACTAACTGTGTCATCATCTCCCAGGGTGGTCATTAACAGGGACCTGGATCTGTAGAGGAATACAGTGGCTCAATCCCAGACACTCCAGTAGGCCATGAGCTGATTCAAGAGGTGACTGCCTGCTGTATTACACGCCACCCAGGAATCTTGTACGGGTGAGTTGGGACTCAACACTAGGCAGAAGTTCTCAACAACAGCACAAGGGACAAAACACAGTGCACTGCAAGGAAGTGCAATTGGAATTGCCTCCTGATAAACAAGCAGAAAAAGGGTTATGAAAGAGGAAATCTTCATTGAAGTCATTTGCAGCTGCTTTTCCACATACAGTGTTTTTACAGATAGGCAAAGCAGGCACCTTCTCATTGTCCTCCTCCTTGACCTGGCGTTGTAAGTGCAGGCAGTGTCACCCATTGAAGTTTCCATCAATGAAGCCACCCCTCAAATGATGGTTTGTTCCATGTGTGAAAGTAGTGACAGAGTTCGTATTCCTCCTTCCCATTATTGAGACTAAAGACTCACATTTTTGTTTGGGCTCACTGTTTTTCTTCATAAGGTTTCTGCTTTTCTATATCTTTTCATGGAATCGAATTCAATTTATCAAGCCATAATGCAAATTAGACTTCTACTTGGCAGATCTCAGTGCATGGAGGGCTCAAGGTGAACAAATGGACAAAGTGTATATAGGAAGGGTATATAGCTTAGTTGGAAATAGATATTCTACCATTTTAATTACATTGCTACAAGGGAATAAAATCTTTGTGGAAGCCAGCTTAAAAATAGCACATAAAATTTTCATTAGAATAAAGGCTAGATTTTTAGTGGCAGATCAGTATGGCAGAGATTTCAATAACAAGACTGTTGCTATTTATATACAAAATTCTATAAATTAATCTGCATTCTTTTAAATATTCATTTAAAATATATATTTTAGTCTAATAAGTTATCAGTCAACAACAAATTTGCAGCTTCTTTTTGATAATGCTTTGTGCTTTTTAAAAAGATTTCTTTTTATTGGAAAGGCAGATTCACAGAGACAAGGAGAGACAAAGATATTCCATCTGCTGTCCACTCCCCAAATGGCTGCGATGGTCAGAGCCAAGCCGATCTGAACTCAGGAGCCAACAGCTGCTTGCAGATCTATCATGTGGGTGCATGGTCCCAAGGACTTGGGCATCCTCTACTGCTTTCTCAGGCCACAAGCCGAGAGCTGAATGAGAAGTAGGCAGGCAGGATGTGAACCTGTGCCAATATGGGATCCTGGTACTTGCAAAGTGGGGATTTAGTCATTTAGCTATCTCACTGTGTTTTGCTCTTCAATTTTTAAAATGATTTATTCATTTGAAAGGCAGAGTTACACTGAGAGATAAGGGACAACAGAGAGATTTTCTATTTGCTGTTCATTCCCCAAATGGCCACCATGGCCGGATATGGAGTAGTCTTAAGCCAGAAACCAGAATTCTCCTCCAGGTCTCCCACATGGCTTCAGTGGCCCAAGGCTTTGGGCCATCCACTGTATTCCCAGGCACATGAGCAGACAGTTGGATGGGACATGGAGCTGCCCAGATTTGAACAAGCACCCATGTGGGATGCCAGTTCAACAAGCAGTGGTTTTATCTACTACACTACAGTGCTGGCACAATTATTTTGTGTTTTTAAAATAAGTTATCCATATTTTCTCACATTTGTTGTTCCAGGTAAATCTAAGATCTATGTTAAATTGTAAGAATAAGAGGGAAAGGTGGACATTTGGTACAGCAGTTAAGACACTGGCTGGGTTCTTGGCATCCCATCTGAATTCCTGGTTTTCAGTCCCAGCTCCTCTTCTAAATCCACATTTCTGATAATACTACTCTAGGAAGCAACAGGTGATGGCTTATCTATGTGGAGAAGCCTGGATTTAGATAGAGGCTCCTGGCTTTGGCTTGGCCAAGGCACAATTGTTACATTTAGAGGATAAACAAGCAAATGGAATCTATTTTTCTGCCTTTCAAACAAATGAAAAAAAACCCTAATTTTAAAAAGAGGAAAATTATAGCATTGTATACAAACTAAAATTGAAATGTCAATGAAGTAGTCACAGGATGTGGTTAAGAACTCGCATTTTTTTAAACATATTTGTTACTCAATACCATGTCAATTAATTTCATAACATTATAAACTGTTGCTGATGTTATGTTGGGGATCGGGATGATACTCTGTTGGCTCTATCTTCAGACCAGAGAAGGTCTCCCCAAGAAGCCGTTGAACTTATCTGGACAATAAGATGCTGGACTCTATGCTTGGTATATGCTTGCAATGAAAGAATCTCAACTGAACTTGAACTGTGGTTATGCAACAAGGTGGAGGAATCCACCATGGGGGGAGGGTTTCGGAAGGGGTGGGGAGAATCCCAGTGCCTATAAAACTGTGTCACATAATGCAATGTAATTAATAAAAAAGAGGAAAATTAGACCATAATAAGCAATATTTATGTCAATCCTCAATTATAGGATATAGTGAATAACTTATATAACTCATTACTTGATTGATTCACCCAGTTTTGGTGAACATCTAAGAAATATACAGAGCATCATAGTGAACAGAAAACAGGTTCCCTGTCCCTTCTGAACCTGCGAGAAATAAGAAAAACCGAAGAAATGCATATTTATGTCCATAATTGCTAAAACTCTATGTTCAAGTTCATTAAAGTAACTCAAGATTCATTGATGTGGTATTAAGGCATTTTTAAGCACTCCTCAATATTTATTTCATCACAAAATGTAGGTCCAAAAAGCAAGTGATAATTAATATAAACAATAATCAGAAAGTTGCTTAGGGTTCCTGAAGTAGGAAAAAATAATTGCAATATCTTGAAGTATATATTCCTAAACACCAAAATGATGCAAGAAATTATTATTGACATGTAATAGCACATGGCTTTCTCCTGACTGAAGCCTTGCCCTCTGCTAGATCAAGCATTTCTACAGCTATTTAGAGAAGCATATTGTCATTTGCCCATGAACCCTCAACAATTTGGAAAGATAGTAATATTCCTGTTGGATGAGAAGCCATCAAATATTGCACATCATCAATTTCATTAAATCACTTTTATGGACATTAATGTCATAAAACTACCACATAAAGTATACATACTAATTGAAAGTCATACAGTGGTGCAAAATCATTAAAATGAAAAACAAATGTGCATTTAAGATTCAATGTTATGCTATTCTGATGTGAAGAAAAGAATTGTAAGATACATGTCATTTTTGCTCTAAGTCTACTCAGTAGTACTTGATAAAACTAGCATCAGTACCCTGCTGTGTCTGAGCTATGAGACCACACACACAGGGCGTGGCCTGAAGAAGCTTAAGGATAACAGATTCAGCTGAGGTCACAGTGTATTGAAGTGATGTGCGGGAAAGTGGCATGAGGATAGAACAGACACTGTAACACTGTGACAAGCAAGCCAATGGGTATCAGTGGGCATGGGAAACTGGAAAAGAATGAAAAATTTTCTCTTGATCCTCTAGATACAGGACATATGGAAATTAAATAACTTCCTCCTGAACAACCAACACACCAAAGAAATTATGAAGGAAACTTTTTCAAAAGAATGGAAATGAAACCACAACATGTAAAAACGTTTGAGATATAACAAAAGCTTGAATAGAATGAAAGGCTGAGTATTTAGCTGTAAGACCCGAAATTGGAAAACACTATGAAGAAAACACAGATAAGACAATTCAGGACATTGGAATGGTCATGAATTTTTGACTCCCCAAAACAAGCAGTGGAAGCAAAAATAGAGAAATGAGATTTCATCAAAGTGAAGTTTTTGCACAGCAAACAAAATGAAGAGATCATTTACAAAATGTGAAAAAATATCTGTAAGTTTTATCTCTCATATAAAATGCAAAATTCAATAGCAAAAAAAAGAAAAGGCATGTTGGAGACCCCAAAGAAGCTCCTGGGTCCTGGCTTCAGATCGGCTCAGTTCCGGTCATTGTGGGCACGTCAGGATAGACTAGAATATATATAATCAAATCCTTAAAAGAAAATAACCAATAACTCTGAACATTATAACCACAAAACTATCCTTCAGAAAAGGAAGAAGAATCAAACTCTTTTGAGACAAGTAGCAGCTGAGGAAGTTCACCACCATCACACTCATCAGGTAGGAAATGCTTCCCGAAACTTGGTTCTAGAAACAAAAGGACAACTACTATTATGAAAACATGTAAAAGTGCAAAAACGGCTGCTAGAGTGAATACACAAATAAGAATCAATCCCATTTATTACAGAAAGCTGCCAAAAAATAAGATGAACAGCAGAGAAATGATGAAGGATACAAAAAAGACCAGAAGATACTAGGCAGCAAAATGTCCTCTTAATAATATGAACTTGAATTTAAACAGCTTGAATAACGCAATTAAAAGACACTCATTTGTTAAATGGAGAAAGAAAGAAGACCTTATTTTGTATTATCTATAAAAAAATATTTCAGTAGTAAATGCCCATGGAGCCTGAAAGCTAAAAGATGGAGAAAGATACATCATGCCAATTGAAACCAAAAGCAAAAAAACCAGCTCTACCCAGTAAAGTAGACTTTAACTCAAAAGAGACAGGAGAACTAGTTACAAAGGTATCATCCAACAAAGGGAACTAACTGTAATTAGACACAAATCCAATGTTGAAGCAAATGATTATATAAAACAAATATTGTTAAATGCGAAAGTAGACATACTCTCTACTGTGATAATATTTGGGGAGTTCAATACTTTGTTTTCATCAATGGATACATTATCTAGACAGCAAGTACACAAGAAATATCAGAATTGAAGCATGTTGTAGAGCAACTAGAGCTAGGAGACATTTATAGAAAATGTTACCCAACAGCTACAGAACATATGCTCTGATCATCACAGGGCATTTCCCAGAACAGATCACACTAGGCCACAAAGCAAGGCTGCACAAACCTAAAATATTGAAACCATAGCATGTATTGTCCTTAACTACAACAGAGCAGAAGTAGAAATCTAAACTAGAAAAGCTCTAGCAAACTTGTAAACACATGAAGATAAAATGTAACCTTCAATGAGTTACTGAAGACCTCAAAGGGAGATTAAAACCTTTCTTGAAACAAATGAACAGCAAAACATGCTAAAATTTATTAAGATACAGGATACCAAGATGGAACTTTATAACAACAAACACATACATACATCTAAAAAACGAGTTCAAATTAACCTGTGTAACTAAGAAATAATAAGGATCACAGCACACTAGGGTAACTATGAGTGAAACCAAACCACCTATGATCAAAAAGCAGACCCAGCATCTTGTCATAGTCAATTGAAAAGAAACTCATAGTGGTTTCCACATGCATCTATTTAATTGCAAAATTTCATCCTTTTATGGATGAGTAATATATAGTGCATTACTATATATTATTGTGCATATATAGTACTGTTATCTTTGCTTAATTGTTAAACCTGTGATTACAAAGTGAAATAGAAATATGTTATTGTAAAAGCTAGGAGGGAAAATGTTGTAAGGAAGGAAGAGGCTGGGTGAGGAATGTGGCAGAAGGGAGGGAAGATGAGAAGTATCACTATGAAATTTGTCCACTTTATATCAATAAACTACCTGTACCAAGCAAAAAAGAGAAAAAAGGAATCGATTCAGGTGGCCTTACAAAGGTTCTAATCTGGGTCACAGCTAAATCACACAGGCATTTTCAGAAACAGGGAGAAGCTCAGGGGAGGAAACAGCTGTGCAGACCACACCACATCATTTTCAGAACAGTCATTACCTTTACCTGCACAGGAAATAACTTCTACTCAAATTTTTAAAATATGACATTGAATAAGGCACATATCCCTTTTATTTAATGGTGGGTTTGAGGAGATGAAAGCTAATTAACATAAGGGTTTACTTATGAAAACTTTTCACATTATTGGTTTACTCCATAAAGCTTGTGAAATGATTTTTAGTATTATGTTTCTTTTTGTTTTAAAGATTTTTTGATAGTTATAAACTGAGAGGGAGATATAGGGAAGGTGAGAGAGGAAGAAAGAGAGAGTGAAGGAGATAAGGGAATGGGGGGAGACAGAGATGGGGGGAGACAGAGACCTTCTATCCACTGGTTCATTGCCATGTTGGCTTCAATGGCCTGGGCCAGGCTGAAGCCTAGAGGTTCATCCAGGTCTTCCAGGTGGCTGATGGTTCAAACATGGGGGCCACCCTCTGCTGCTTTCTCAAGATCATTAGCAGGGAACTGGACCAAAAGTGGAACAGCTGGAACATGAACCAAGGTCCATAAGGCTTGCCAGTGTGGCAGGTTGTAGCTTTGCCCACTATACTGCAACATAGTTCCCTGGTATTACATATATATTTGAAGAGAGTCTTTATGGCAAATGACTTCATGAAAATAATTCTGGAAATATATGTAAAAGAAATATTATACTTAAACTTGATGGTTTGTCACGATAGTTTTAAAAACGTGCTATATTCTTGGAGTATATTAAAAAAACACATACATGCAAACAAATAATAGAAACAAGCAAACTTAACTGCACGCTCAGATTTATTGGCATTTCCAGGCCAATATGGTAACCTGCTTGTAAGGACTGTGTTCTCTTCAAGCTTCTCATGGCAATTACAAAGTGGTAAAAAAGATATCATTTAAAATCAGTTGTTACTGATGACAAATAATGGAAACAGTGAAGTTAACATTGCAGGCTTCTACTCTTCAGGTACCAGAGAAATAGGAACCAGAAACAGACACTAGAAATATCACCCAGAGAACTCGGCCCTAATGCAGGCTTGCAGGTCTCCTGTTCCACCTGTCATGTACAATCTTGTAGCTGGCTAATCCACTCACCAAGAACAAATAAAAAACTGGAGGGAAAGAGAAAAAAAATCTAATAACCCATGTGTTTGCAAGCTTTGGAAGGTAACGAGTCAGCCAAGATTTAAGTGCAGGGCCCGGCCCCCCAAGGGTTAACCTCACCAGGTATGCCTGCTGCACTAATCTTGCTTTTTCTCATTCCAGTTGCACTTGAGAAAGCTTGAGAGACCGCAGGCCAATCAACAGGGCACGACATCCCCCTGCATGACTGATGGGTTCATGTTGGCCTAACTGTAACTCCCTGATACATGTGAGACATACAATGGCCAAAGAGCTGGGAAAAACTCCCCAAGAGGAACTAGCACGGCTTATTAAGACAGCGTGAGTTTCCAATAAACGGCATTCTTACATGAACGACCCAGTGTGTGTGTGTATGTGTGTGGTGTGTGATTTTTTTCTTTTTCTTTTTTCAATTTTTAACCCTAGTCCCTCCGCTCGGCTCAGGGTACACGGCGACGCGAGTGTTGCCGGCATTAAGAAACCAAGATGCAGAGAAAAATGAAATCCAGTGATCTTGGCTTTCTGTACCACTTTTGCTTTGAAGTTGTTGTTGATTCACAAATTGCACCTCTAGAGACACAGAAGGCCAAGCAGAAAGTGATGGTTAAAATCTGAGAAAGCTGAATGTTGAGAGCTTTAAGAAACCACAGGAGCTTTGAAGAACCAAAACTTTGAAAACCAGCAAAGCCACAAGGAAACAGGTGTAAATAGCCACAAATTGCAGTCAGTTTCAGAGCCCCAATTTTTTCCTCTTAAGGTGTTTGGTCTTTTAGAAACGACTCATGCCAAGAGGCAGAGCTTTTGAGCTGGGAGTTGTTCTTAAGGGGTTGAGATGGACAGGGGAGGACATGGGAAGCAAGTGACCTCCGTGATTTTATGCAGCAGCCTTTTTCCTGCTATATGACCTATGCCAGAAAGAACTGCATACAAGCAATGGATAGATGTGTCTGTCACAGAATATATAGATCAGCAATTGTGAAGTTCCTTGATGTATGTGCTAAGATTGAAAAACACATTGTGAGTCTCTTGACACATTGTAGCTTTTTTGATATCAGAATAAAATACTGTCGTGAGCAAAGGAAAACTGCCAGAATGAGCCCAATGGTTTTGGATTGGAGTAGGAATACATACGCAAGTGACTGAAAGCAACTCATATTCAGCTCAGTTGTCTGGCACACAAGTCCAACAGGTTTATCACCCAGTTGCAGTCAAGTTGATCACAGGGATGCCCTCCTTGTGGAAGATCAAAGGAAGAATCCATTTCTTTGACTTTTCTCACATGCAGAGATCTCTCCCCGGGGCTTGCTTGTGGTCCCTTGTACTTCAGCAGCAGCCCAGGGTGACAAATGTTGCTTGTGCTGCCCAGTGTCTGACAGTAATAGGAAAAGATTCTGCACTTGCAGGGCCTTTGCTGGTAATATCGGGCAGAGTAATATTCACCCCTGCTAACCTTGCTACCTGTCCCTAATGTCAACACAGGCAAGGTTTGGTTTACCATGATGGTAACATTTACTGGTACAGCACATATGTATCTGGTAGTTCAACCTTTATAAATGTAGGAACTATGTTTTGCAAACTTATGTAAAATACCCTCACATGTGCTTACAAGATCAGGCTTTAAATTTTTTTCTGATTATGTATCTTCTATTATCATGTACTTACCTTATTGCTAAAAGTTAAATCCAAGAAATAGTCAGTAGTGGATGCTTAGAGGTAGAAAACACCAGCAGTGATGGAAAAGGATGATGATACAAAATAGAGATCAAATATTAGAAAGTTGATACGTCCAAGAGTGACCGGGGCAGGAAGTGAAGTCAAAATAATGATGAGATCTGTACCATGGGGAAGATTTTTTACATTTGAAAGTTATAGGAATTCCTGATGTTCTTAATAAAATCCATGAAATCATGATCCTCAGAATTTTAAAACAGTATAGAATCCAGCTTAATAAACAAAAGTGATAGACTGCAACTTGTCTGCTCACTTGGCTTCTGTACCACGAAGTTCAACCCCCAGCAGTGTGAGAACACACAGTGAGAGATCAGGCTAAAAGGATCCAGCTCCATCCTGGCTGTGGTTTATCCAGGTCTGAGCTTACCACCTCTTCACATGCTGGTGCTATGTCTTAGCGAAATAGATAGACTGTAGATCAGACTGATTTGAGATTTAGAATTCTCTCAGGGAATGCAATCACACTAAATCCTTTCTGCCAAATAAAACCCTGGGGAACAATCTGGGGTGGGAGAAGACACCTCGATCCCATCTGAACAAGACAGCACAGAGAAAGCCCGGTTAATTCAGAGCATTCCATTACCTGATATGATCACTTGTCTAGGTCAACATGAACCAGACCAACAACGAACAGGAGCCCACAGTAGTTGATTGTGGCTCACACAGTGCATTCTCCAAATTGCTGGCAAATTTTTCTGAGGCCTAAGGGTTAGTGATATGTTGTCACCTAAATAGAATCCTCTTCTATGCTTTGGTCTATCTCCAGGAATTTCTAGCATCAAGTCACCAGTCTTCTCATAACACTTGCAAACATTTTTCTCAGACTAGTCATCAAAATAGTTTTAATTAAGAACTAAATGTATAAGATTTACTGAGAGAATAATTAAACAGATTAGGGGGCAATCACTTAGAATCTAGTTTTTCTGATTTAGGATGGAACCCAAAAATGTACCTCTTTCCTTGAGGAACAATAATTGCTTACATATTGTTAGCGATTTGAACCACAAAACCATGCCATACCCCAGGAAAATGCACAAGAGATTTGTTGTCAGCAGTACCAACCATGTGACAAGGCTACCTCTCAGAGAACACAGAGAGTAGCATTCCACAAAGGTGGGAGGCTCTTCTATCTCATCAGTGTGGATCAGGGGAGTGGGCACAATGATGACAGGGCTCAACAGCATTGGTGCAGATGCAAAATTTGCCCTTTTTTGGAAAGACTGTGCCTCATTGAGTGCATACCGAAAATTCTCGTGTGGTTTTAAGTGCAACAAGCATGAACTGTATTACATGGGGCAGCAGTGGGATCCTGAGATATAGGTACGTGTCTTTTCGTTTTTACTGAGAACCCTTTCTTTGTGGTGTCTCACGAACACTGTAGGCAAGAATCAGGAAGAGTTTGCAGAAGAACGCAGTCAGAATCTATTTGAACTGCCTGGTGGGCCTCTGACAGGTTCATTGCTCTTTCTCAACCAGTTGGCTCTCCCTCATCACACCATCCCTCCCTGTTTGTCCACTCCCCTGTGCTCCTCTCCTCACTGACCAGTCTTCCCTGTTTCCTTCATCAATGCATCTTGAATTGAGAGAACAAGTCAGCCCACCCCACTCCCTCTCTTAACCTACGAGGGCAGAATTCTGGGACACGAACCGCAGTATTGGTGGCTGTGCCCCAGCTGTGAGCACTCACTGCACTTTATCCCAACAACTAAGTAGCCACTCTTTTCACATTGCCTTTATTTGTGGGTATAATCTTTTATACCAATGTCTCTATTTTTCTGTCATGTTTCCTTGTCATGTCTCCTATCACCACAGACTCAGGACAAGACCAAGAAGCACCAACTCTACATCCTTGTAAAGAGAAGGTATTTGATTAGTGGCTCAAGAATTATGCTCTCCTCCTTGTTTGCAGGGAAATCAAAGACATGGTCCTCATCCTCAGTGAGTATCTCATCTTTTCCCCATTTGCGAAGTCACCGTGACACAGTGAGGGACAAAGAGGTGCAGAAGAGTGAAGGAAAGGGACAGTTCCCTCAAAGGGAGGGAATTCTTGCATTTCCTTATCCATTTTTTTCCATTTGGCTATCCAAATAATCTGAATTTGCTTTCCTGGACTGAAATTTGTATCATAAACACCAATAATTTATTTGCTTCAAATGAGACCTAAGACTCCAGCACGAACATTACTACATCAGAGGAATCATTGCCTAACAACCCTACTGCTGGGTTCACTCACACCCATTTAGACTATGGCTGAAAGACTCCTGCTCTGTGAGATGGAGACGAGCGGTCAATCTCCATTTTACCACATTTTAAACACATAGTGATCCTGACCTGGTTTTAGAGTCTCTGTGTTACTCATGCTTAATCAACAGGAAAACGTAAGTTTGGAGATGCTTAATCTCTGGCTGGTGTTTCCAAAGAGCAGAGCTTAAGAAGGAAAACTTTTTCTACTTCAGGGTCTGAGTCCTGATCAGTGAGTGCCCACAAGATGGCCAGGTCTAGTTGGTTTAGGAACTGCCAGACTCAGTTAATACTCATTGCCCCAACCATTGAAAAAAATAACCATAATCATGATCTCCTTCTTTCACAAAGAATCTTGCCAACAGGAAAAACAGTCAAGGTATTGACTAAGCATTATGCCAGAACATAATGCTTGTCACCAGAAACCCACTGGTGAGAACGCAGTCCACAAGTTTCATCCTCTCTTTCACTTGGGCATCGTTCATGTTGAGCTCTCGCCCTTGACAGTGGCGATAGGCCAGGCCAGCCACTCACCAACAAAGCTCTGTCCAGGGGGGGTCAAGTTTGGGTGTTCCAATGAGAAGAAACCAGTGAGGAAGTAAAACCAAGATGCATGGAATTGAAGAAAGGGGTTACTTACATTGAGGTGGAGTGAGCAGAGTACGGGTACTGATAGATGCCCATGGGAAGTCTGGAAGCAGCAGGGAGAAAAATAACGAAGAGGAGCGAGGATCCGTGTGAAGTCCATGATGTTACTTTTCGAGTGTTACGTGCTTTGTGGAACGGGAACATGCACAGAGGGGTGGGGTTTACTTTCATCTTGGCAGTGTTAACAGCTGGGGTGTATCAGGGTCCGCAGCTGAGTGTTATGTGAGGTTTGGGTCCTAGAAATGAGAAACAAATGTGCCATCTCTAACAACCATATAGGGAAAGAGCTACTCATTAGGCCAAAAGTGAGGGTGTATTGTTTCAGACAACTTTCACCAGCTTGGAAGTGGACACTTAGGGAGTCAACTATAAGAAACATATCATGGCATCCCAGATGAACAGCACAGATCTGACCAAGGTCTTCGTTGCAAATTCAACACCCTAAAAATATTCACAGATATCATAGTTAGACTGGAATTTTGCACAGAATTTGAAGACAACTACCAAAAAGTACAATCTGGTTTCACACCCAAGGGCTTCCTGACACTTCAGGTTATGGACCATTTGGAAGGCAGTGCAGTGCTCAGTGTGCCAAGCAGGCATTCGGGGCCTCATTTTCTGCAGCTGAAGGCAATCAGTGAATTTGAAGTCAGAAGCCATCCTTCTAAGAGCAACTGAAGCGAATGGAAAGGCTGAATCTCTCGACTGAAATCAGGAAGGCACTGGAATACAGCCTCAGCAGCAAAGCAAGGTTCCTTCTACAGAGGGAGTGATAGCATCAACTCCTCAGGGGAAAGGGCAATTAGGGAAATAATTGATCTTCAACAGGAATAGCTTGATTCATTGCTTGAAGAGCTAAAACTAGGATCTTTTATTTTTCAAACCAAACGCACTGCTCAGTGGCATGCATTTCATGACTCCTTAGGGCACAGGCACAGCAGGTTTTCTGGCTCCAGGATGGAAGTTCCCGTGGAGGGTCAAGGTGTAATGTGAGGCAATTTTGGTAGGAGGCAAGGCTAACAGACGGGCTGAGAACCACCTGCAGAATGCATACCAGGTTCCATTACTGAGAAGATTGCTGGTCATGGAATCCTGTGCTGTAGCCCTTGGCCTTGATATAGATGGCCTGGAATGGCCTGGGATGCCTCCCTCAGAGCATTTGGTTGCAGAAACATCCACAAAGACTTAGGAATTAAAGCGGATACAGAAGATGATGGCTCAGAAGGAAATTGGAGCAGTAACTGAAAACTTTGTTCAGATTTTTTCAAGCTCCCTACTTGGATTCACAAACTCTTCAGAGAACATGTGTGCTCAGGCACTGAGAAATAGATAAACAGCACATTCCCTTCATACCTGAGGAAGGGACGGTTGAATGAAAAAGTCTGTGGGCAGGCATGTGGCTGGATGGTAAAGGTGCCAGTTAGGACACCATGTCCCATACTTGAGCACCTGGGTTAGAATCCAAACTGTGGCTCACAACCTGGCTTCCTGGTAACATAACCTTGGAAGGCAGCAGTGGCCCAGTGATTGAATCCTTGTCACACGTGTGGGAGACCTAGCTTGTCTCTCTGGCTCACAGCTTTAGCCCCTACAACAAGCTGATAGGTGCTGTCTTCCCATCTGTTTCCCTGCTTCTCAAACAATTCCTCCTCCCCCAGTATGTATGGATATGGACAACGACAAAGACTAGTGCATATCTGGCAAGAGTAAGCCGAAGGTTATCCTGTCAAAAATTATTTAAATGTGTAACATTTGTGTGTGTCTGTGTGCGTGAGACCAAATGCAGGTGATAAACAAATGTATCATTTCACACACTTACTTAAAATCACCTATCCTTCCCACACTTCCAATTGTCTGGCTAATACACTCTGAGGCTTTCAGAAATGACTGCACTCTGAAATAGTTCCCAGGTAACAAAACCTATCAGCGGACATCAGCTTTGGGCAAAGAAGCATTGATGTGACTTTAAGAAGCAAAGCACCTTTTCTATCTTAGGGCCATAAGTGGAGGAGTGGTTATCAGCAAACCTGCTGTTTCCCTCTGCCTGAGAATTGACCACATCCCATACAGACATGAGTGTGGGGATGTGATACACTTTCTGAAATGATTACCAAAGTCTGTTTGCTTGGGTATTATTTGTTTTTTAGCATGATTGATAACCACACCTAAATGTGTATCATTCATCACTATACAACCATGAAGATTAAAACTTGTCACCAACTCAGGCTGGTGGAACTCATTCAAGTAACTTGTTTGCAGGTTTCAATCTTCAACTTGACCAGCTGAGTAAACTTTAGCTTTCATTGCAGAACCTTCTAGTTAATTCAATGGACAACTAGACTGTACAATCTATTGTACTGGCAGTATTTCCAAAATACTAAAACAAAATGGATCATGTAGCTATCTTGTTAAACTGCAAATTGTTTCCATGCACCAACTCTCTTTTGATTCTATCATCTATTGACTGCTAGCTTTCTTCTTCAGCCTTTAACCCAGTGCCCTTGAATTTCTTTTAAACTTTTGGCCATACAACACCAATTCACATACATGCTCATGGAAAATAATGGTTCCCTTCCACTTTATCCAGTATATGCTAATGGGTTCATGTCTACTCCTTCCACATCTAACCACAGGGAAGCTCAGAATCAAACAGCCTCTCGCTCTCTCCTAGAGAGGTGTATGCATGGCAGACAGATCAGAATTTTACTGCTTGCTGTTGTATGTTGTTTCCTATACATTCGATGGCTATTTCCTTTTTGTTTCTAATTAAATTGGAAGCTTGTTGACTTAGTTACTCTGATATACACTGCTTGGATATTCTTTCTTTGACCTCATGCTGCATTCAGTTAAGCAGAGTAGCTGGCATAAGGATAAAATGTGGCAAATTAGATATTCAAGACTCTGTGCTTCTCCTGCTTGGAATAGTTTCATCAATTTCCTAATTCCTTTAAGTGAAAGAAAATGAGAATTAGGTTTCCTATGGAATGAAATCTTGAATTTTCCTAGGGTTAGAGTAAATGACCACAAGAGAGTATAAGAACTCCAGCATTTGGGCCTGGAGTGGTAGCATAGTGGCTAAAGTCCTCTCCTGGCACGTGCCAGGATCCCATATTGATGCTGGCTCTAATTCCGGCAACCCTACTTCCCATCCAGTTCCCTGCTTGTAGCTTGGGAAAGCAGTTGAGGATGAGGCCCAAAGCCTTGGGACCCTGCACCTGCGTGGGAGACCCGGAAGAACTCCTGACTCCTGGCTTTGGATCGGTGCAGTCCTGGCCATTGTGGTCACTTGGGGAGTGAATCATCAGACAGAAGATCTTCCTCTCTATCTCTCCTCCTCTCTGTATGTCTGACTTTGCAGTAAAAATAAATACATCTTTAAAAAAAGAATATTTATTTAATGACATGTCTATCTCTAACTTATGAACTTCACCACAACTAGAACAGACTGTACTCAGTCCAAAAGTAAAACAAAAACAAAACGAGTTATCTGTGCATGCAAAACATGAGCTCCTTTGGAGAACAGAACTTTCATGAGAATATCCTTGATAATAACAAGATGTGCTGTGCGATCTACATGATTGTCCTTAAGTACTGCAGTCAAGAGGAAATTTACTTATGTTCCAAGTAAGCCTGTTCAAATTTGTTGCATTGTAAATCTTTGTGTTAATGTCTACTGCCTTTGGGTTTACAGAAATTGTTACAGTTTTATCCACATGTAAGCTCAAAAATTATGAAGTTATATGTTACTTAAATTAAGACAACTTTTATATATAAAAGTGTTCACGAAAATCTTTAAGAATACAATAAAAAATGTGGTATTTCTGCTTCATTTGTAAGGAAAATGGAGAGAGGCAGCACCCTCTGGTGAAATTTCAATGCTTTCAACTCCGGTCTGTTCTTTGACTACACACTTCATTGCCTGGAGTTAGTAATGATGATCTTTTTGCATTGGGAGGTTTGTTTATCTGCATGCCATAATCTAAAAGCATTTTAAATAAATTGTTTCCCATTAATTTTGGTACTAGAAATACCAGAGCGTAATTATTATAATTTTTATTCAAAACGTATAGAGAAAAAGGAAGGGAAGGAGGCAAAAAGTGAGGGGAAAGTATAGAGAGAGACAGGGAACAACACTGAAAGAGCGAGAGATGTCTGCCACCCACTTGTGCATTCCCAACAGGTGCAGAACAACCACGGATGCAGCCAAGAACCAGGGATTATAGTCAAGCCTCCCAAATGGGTAACAAGGACTTAGTTACCACACTCATCACCTGCTATGTCCCATGATAAACTTTATCGGGAGAGCAGAACCAAGAGCAGACCTGAGAGCTGGATTTGCAAACACAGATAATGGATGTGAGCCTCTGAACCATTTCAAGTTGTCTCGGCGGATGTTGGGAAAACTTCTAAATGAACAAGCCAGGCTGGGCTGACTGTACCTTCTGGTACATGCATAAGCCAATGTCGGATTGGATTGATTAGGCTTTGCCACATCATCAACTGGCAGATGCTGGCACAGGGGCCAAATTCTGTCAGGCTCAGGCAGATGGATTGTGGCATCTGCTGGCACCAGTGTGGACTGGATAGTGGGGCTGGTTGGGATGAACTGGACTTCACTACTCATCAACATGTATGAGAGCTGAATGGGATGTGGGACAGACAGGACCAGTCTGCTGTACATATTGGCAAGCACAGGAACCAGGGTAGGGGTGGGCCTGGTGGGTGGTTTTGTGGGTCACTCTGATTAGTTTATGTGACCCCGACTAGTTTACCAGCTCCCATTGGCTTACATGAAGGCCCAGTATGGGGTGAGCAAGATCCAGCTGGGCTCCAACACCCATCGGGTTTCATAAAACACAAGGCTGCAGACAGAACTGACCCAGCAATTGCAACTACCAGTGTGTGTGTACACAGATTTGGGTGACAGATGGTGCCAAACTCTATTGGCACACACCAGAAGCAGGTCTGGGATGGCCTCAGAGGTTTCTTGGGTAATTCCCCACCAACTGAACTGCTGGACTCAGAACCCCAACCATGGATAGAATTGCAGGTTCCATGGACTGACTGGGGGAGTGGATGTGTCTGAGCTAGATCTTCTCAGTGGCTCAGACGGAGCAGAGGACAGCATATCCAAATGTACCTGGAGGATAGGCCAGTCCATTGGAGCCTCCAGAGGACACCTGGTACCATGGCAGAGGACGGAGGGCAGAACAAATTGATCAAATACCACAGCCAATAATTGGCAGTGAAGATCTGGGCAGATGGAGACACTCAGGTGAACTCTAGCAGCCAGTGGATTCAGGAGAGATTTTATCATGATTGGAGTGGCGGGATCATCAGCGATTCAGGACTGTTGAACTATCAAAACCTCTTGAAAATTTCATGGTGTTGAAAATTTTAATTTTCTTACTGTTGTTGACTTTGTATTGTGACTTTTTATTTAAGAGGGATGTGTGGTGACTGTGTAATTAAAATTATCATGTCCAGATGTGAGGATGCAGTGCAGTGTGCATCTCTACTTCCAGATCAAAGATGGACTACTAATGAAACTATTAGCTGTATCTTGACAATGAGAGAATCGACTCTGCCATTGTCCATGCCCGCAAAGATGAACATGTGACTGTTTATGAAGAGCTATGCCATAGTAATAATACAGGGGAATTCAATGGGAGGGAGGGGATTTGGTGAGGGGGCAGGGGAAATAAAAAAAATAAACAAACAAATAATAAATTAGCAATAATTGCACCTCGGATAAGCTCATTCGTTATGATACTGCCACTGTGCAAGGCTGCCTCTTAACTACTGTACCTAACACTTATCTTTAGACACCAGAATTTAAATATAAGTTTCAAGATTAACACAAGGGCCATCCTATTTGCTCTCTCTGGGTTTTATTTTTCCAGTGTGAAATGCCAATTGATGCTTTATAGCTATTCTGAGAAATAATGTTCTTTCAATTTTTAATTATCAGTAGAAAGAGAACAGATTTTATGGATAAAAGTACAAGTCACATTAAATAATAAGTACATAATAAGAGCTGAAGCCAAGGTACTACCTCACACTGACTTTTTCAGATTAACTGGTAACAACCTGGCATCCTTTCAGAATTTCCTTCTTCTAGCAAACGACTAATTGTTAGAAAGATATCCCAAATTCATTAATGATCCAATTAAAAAAGAATTCTCATCTGTACTATTTCTAGATTAAAAATCAACTAAAATAATAAGTATTATCAGCTTAGTAAATAATAAGCTAATAATAAGTCAAATAAAATAATGGGCTTAGTAATGGCTCAGAATACACTTCTCTGAGGGACTCAGACTCTCCACAGGTTGAACCTGAGACTTGCAATGACATCAGGAGCCTGCATGGTCTGCTTGAGAACTACAGTTTCAGGAATTCAAACACAACGCATCCGGGCTCCTTGGCACATCCTGAGGTCTTGCTCTCATTTTGGATATTGTCACCCTCTTTACTGTCCAGTGTTCCTCTTAAGCTTTCTTCTATTTCCTTCCTTGAAATACAAGTTTTCTGGAAAGTGGGCATATATTGAGAGACTATGTACAGTGTTCAGTTGTGCCTCAGGGGGGACACAGGCTATGCTGACATCCTTCCTACAGCTAGAAATGTGACAAATCAGACAGCAATTATACTTTCACTAAAAAAGTCTTTTATCTTTTGAGTTAAAGCTCATTGGTTCCTAGTTGGCAGAACCAATGCTGGATGATGTAAATAATGCCCACATAACAGTGTAAAAAAAGTATCATTTATTTGATAAGCTATTATTTGTCATCTTCTTTCCCACATAAGAATCATTTTTTTTTCTTACTGGGAATATAAAATTGCACCCCTAGGAGCTCCTAGTACAGCCATGTATTGCTTGGACCAGTCAGCATCAATCCTGATTTCCAGGTTCCTAATCATAATACCACTCTGTGTGTGTGTGTGTGAGAGAGAGAGAGAGAGAGAGAGAGAGGGAGAGAGAGAGAGTGAGTGTGTGTTTGGGGGGTGTCCTCATGTCCTCATATCCATTTTAAGGCTATGTTATTTGTATGGGATTCCTGTCCAAAGATTTAGGCCAACAGATGGTCTAAAGCTGTTGCCAGGGTTTTCAATATGTTTTATTCCCCCTAGATAAAAGTCTATCAAAAGAATGTACCAAGAATCAGGACTTAAAGTCTTTTTGTACTGAATCTTGGTACATGCTTTTCTCCTGATTTTTATTAGGACTATTTGGAAAAAACACAAAGTTCTCATTCCACTGAAATTGCCAATATTTTAAGATATAAGTCTGAGATGCTACAAAAGAATGCATCTGAGAATTCAACTGGCACAAAGAGATTGGAGAGAAGGAAGAGCTTCCGACAATTCTCTTTTGGGATCAAGTCACACTTGAACTTCCTGCTAGCAAATACTTGGGAACAAACAAAAACCCCAAAAATGGGAAAAGGAGAAATAATCTCATATACAGACACAGACGTAAGAATCTTGACTTTGGAAGACCTATATAGCCTTGGTTTCCAGTTTATGAATTCTAAGATAAAAAGCTTTTGCCAAACACTTGTGGATTGAGATTGCCAATGCCTCACATATTTCAAAGAGAACTATTTCCAGTCCTTTACAACAATTTGGTTATTCCATCGTACCATCCTTAATAATGGGAATTCTTTCACAGTCAGGAATTGCTATTTTTTTACTTCACACAAATAATTAAAATGACATAATTTTCTTTATTTATTACATATTTTCTGCTTTGGGGTGCTCATTTTATCACTTAGTCATTGATAATGACATGAACTTCCATGATCCTATTAATCACTGGATGGATATTAGCCCAGTAGTTAAGAAACTAGTTAAAATACATTCTGGGTTCAGTGCAATAGCCTCCTTGCCTTGCACACACTGGGATCCATTTGTGTTGGTTCTAATCCTGGCTGCCTTGCTTCCCATCCAGCTCCCTGCTTGTGGCCTGGGAAAGCAGTCGAGGATGGTCCAAAGATTTGGACCCCTGCACCTGCGTGGGAGACCCAGAAGCAGCTCTGGATCTTCATATCAGCACAGCTCTGGCTGTTGCAGCCACTTGGGGAGTGAATCAACAGACAAATCTTCCTCTCTGTCTCTCCTGCTCTTCATATATCTGACTTCCCAATAAAAATAAAATAAATGTTTAAGAAATACTCCCATCCTTTCTTCATGGTACTTGGCTTTGGTTACCAGCTCAAGCTCCTGATTCCAGTTATTGGAAAACACAGACCATGAGAGGCAACAGGTGATGGTTAAAATAATTGGGTATCTGTCACCTGTCTGGGAAACCTGGATTGAGTCCCTGGCTTTCTACTTCTGCTGATTCAGCTCCAGCTGTCTCAGGCATTGGGGAATGAAGCAGTGGATGGAAGCTCTGTCCCAGACTGTCTTTCCACCTCTGAAATAATCTTTAAAAGACAAATCACATAACTGGAAGATAAAGACCAGGAGCTGAATTTAGTGACAAATTGTGTGTTCATATTCTTATTTGGGAAGTAATGCAACATCATCTGTGGTGGTTACTTACATATTAGGATTGTGTTGTGCTAGATGGCAAGAGTTTTCACAACCAAGTATGTGAGAGAAAAGGTTGACTTTGTTCCAAATTATGGAGCAAATTAGAGACTGCTGAACTGTGCTACCCACGTCCTTCAGATGAGGAATCCCTCATATGAGCTCACGTATGAACATGGTACATGTTCTTTCAGATGTGGCCATAGACACAACCTTGGCCTCAGTGGTGAGTTTAGTGATACATGTGTAACTCACTTCTTGGACTTTGATGTCTACCACCAAAATCTATGAATATGTGAGTCTGGGGTGTTTGTGGCCGTCTTGCTGCCATGAAGAAGATCCTGACTAAAGATCAAGCAGCAAGAAGAATGCAGAGTATTGGCAGTGAAAAGAACATGTCTTTTATGTAATTTGAACATCAGGGCCATGTGCTTATCCTCTATTGTACTTCAGGAGGGTGAGCCAACCTAAATAGGATCATGGCATTTGGATCTGCGTTTCTGTTAAATAAAGATTCATTTCTAATACCCTAGTGAGGGGCTAATGTATCTATGAAAAGAAAACAGTGGAGAGACTGTGCCACCACATGATCTGGGACAAGTTCACATTTCATCAGAGGCTGCCTGTGGTTGGAAAGGCAGCCACCGAGGAAACTCTGGGTAAGCGGGGTTGCCAGGTTTTATTTTCTGATTTAACTTAGGCTTTCTTTTGAACTGTACTTTGAGGTTTGTGATAGACATTTTATTTGCTGGAGACTGGATTAGGTAAAATATCTATTGTCCACTAATACCTATGAAATGAATTTAATTTAACAAATGGCTGAATCCTGCTCATGTCTGGCATGTGGCAATAAGAGTCACCTACAAGTTCCCAGCTGTACCAGACTTACAATCATATAGACTGGAAATCGCATGGAAAAGAATACAGATTTTTAAAATTGATCTATAACTTCTTCATCTTGAATTGGAGGGGCACTGAATGACACATAGATGGAGCTAATATCGAAAATATTTGTGCTTTATCAAACATTTCTGGAAAACCTTACTTTATTTTGTTCATCACAAAACTTGTTTTGCAAATTCCAGTGTCAAAAATCCATACATGAGACAACCGAAGCTCCAAGAGATTCCATGATCAGCCAATGATGCTCATTTAGTATGCAGTACAATAGGAAACCACCTGTTGAACTAAATTCAAACATGAACCCCCCCTTTGACACGATACTTAGTAGAATACTTGGGAAAGTATTATGAATGTTAGAATTAGAAACAAACGGATTCTAATTATAATGGCATGCCATATGTGGGATGCTACTTAAAAATTATGCTAAACTAAATGACTTTGTGTTACACAGGGATTGAATCACCGAAGATGCCACATAGGTAGCACATAAGTTTTAAGTAAAACCAAAAAGAGGAAAAAATAAAATTAATGTAAAGGATAAAGCTGTGGCTCCAGCTCAGGTCTTGCTCCAATTTTAAAATCAGTCACTACGTTGTGGTATTTAAAAATAATTTTCAAATAGGCATTTCAAATATTTTAAAAACACTTTGAGAATTGGAATCAAATTAAATAACCAATAGACCCAAAAGTCTAATAATAGAATTTCTGGTAAAGTTATTCATTCGCAGTTTTACTCATCTTCATTATACTTCGGATTCACTTGTGAGACTTGTTGATAGAAATGCATTTATTCATAAGAGCTATTTAGCAGAAAAACAATTGATTATCAATTGATAACCACAAAACATAATTCTTCCAAGAGGCATCGAAGATATCAGAGTAACAAGTTCATAAATAGCACTTGTTCAGACATTCAATTTTCTTGAAAGTAATTGTTATTCACATACCTATTCATCAGGGTAACATGCTAGACCCCAGAAATATAAAAAGTGCTTAAAAGTACATTCTTTCCTCTCACATGCACACAGTATTGAAGCAGGGGTGAGGCTAGCCAGATCTTCTCATGTTTCCCTACAGAAACATCACTCTGAGCAAACATTCACATGTGAAAGTGTCTCCAAAGGCAAGGGATGCCAGATGCCAGAGCAGCCTGACAGAGGCACATTGAAGAAGGGGGTAAGGAATGCTTTCCGCATCATGCCTTCTTTGATTCCCATGCAGCATTGCCTGGAGCAGGACACCTCTCATTTAGACAAAGAAGAGAATTAAATTTAGACTTTGAACTTTTAAAATACAACACCAGATCTCCTGCACTGAAGAACATTACCAGGAGATATCCCATACCCCCTCCTTCAGGATAATGCCTTCAGTCAAAATGTCTGGACCTATGTTAACCTTAGCAACTTAGAGAGCATCTCTACAGCCCTGCTCCCAATGTTCAGCAGCACAACCTGGAGAGAATCCATCAGTCAGCAGGTGGATAGTCAAGGAAATATTATTCATTGTCTTGAACTCAGTGCTTGGCATACACTGGTGAATCCTGACACAGGGTAGAACCCACCAGTTCTTTCCCCAGGGCATGCAGCATTTATCACTGCTTTGCCACAGATAGAGATCCATGGTTCCAGCGGGTAGATCTGCTCTTGTCCCCGTGCTGCATCGGTCTCAGTGGGCTATGAGTTCCTGGTACCTAACCACGGTACAGCTCATCTGTTACGTGCTCCAATCTGAGGCAGCACCACACACACACACACACACACACACATTGTGTGCTCAGCAGAAGAGAAAGAGATGTATGAAAAACTGCTTTGGACCCCAGGGTCAGACCCTCCAAGAAAGGTTCCATGTCAGGCACAATTCTGTGGTGCCTGCCACAAGTTAGAGACTGTGGACAGGGACGGGGGTGGGTGGGCTGTGGGACAGAGTCTCTCTCTAGGTGCTCATCCAGTTCATTCTGAATAGCTCTGACTATACATTTGTGTGACTCAGTATAGTGTGACTCAAAACTAGCATTTGAGTCACAGTATATTGTTGACATTGTAATCAATCACCAACTACAAAGAAGCGGTAAATCTGGATTTAGGCAGCATCTAGTGTTGAAATAATGTTATCAGCTATAATGTTAGACAAAGTAAAAACTTAGATTACTGGAAGAATCAGCACAAAGAAAAGTTACAAAAGGCTGTAATAGATACTTAATCTTTCAATTTTCAGACAGTGTCATGTGCCGCCAACATTTAGGGAGTCATGACCTCCCCCACTAACAATAAAAGCCACCAGAGACAGAACACAGAGCAGCCGACATGTGTGAAATCATAGAGATCTAAAAATAACCATTTTAAAGAAACTCAACAAATTCCAGAAAACAAGAATAGGTAAGAGATCTTTGGCTCAAAATACAGGACAGAAAAACAAAACTAAACAATTGAGATTAAAAACTGTGCATGGCATGAGACAAAGAAAAACTGATAGAATTCTTGAAAAATTCTCCAAAGTACATAAACAGGTAAAATCTAGAATTATAATGAATTCTAGCAATTCAATAGAAACAAAACAAATGGTCTCCTAAAACTTGTTGCGTAGCAGCTAAGCCACTGCGAGGAGTGCCCTTATTCTCCAAAATGTCTGGTACGAACCCTGTCTAGCTTCCTGCAATGTATTCTGGGGATCAGTGGATGATGTTGCAAATGCCTGGGCCCCTTCCACCCACATGGGAGATTTAGAAGGATTACAAAAGCCTGGCTTCAGCCAAGTTCAGGTGCTGCAGGTGTTATGTGAGTGAAACAGTACTTAAATCATTTCTTTACCTCTTCTGTCTCTTTTGCTCTTTAAGGTTGAAATAAATAAATAAAAATAAATAAATAAATAAAATAAATAAATAAAAATTAGTTCAGATAGACCTAAGTAGACATTTCTCAAAAGAAGATGTACAAAAAGTAGTTATGTGTAACACTATTGACTATCAGCTGTCATTAGGGAAATACTAATCAAAACCGTGATGAAATATCATCCCTCTCTGGTTAGAATGATATTACCGCACCCGGCACGATAGCCTAGTGGTTAAAGTCCTCACCGGGCACCGGTTCTAATCCTGGAGGCCCCGCTTCCCATCCAGCTCCCTCTTTGACCTGGGAAAGCAGTCGATGACAGCCCAAAACCTTGGGACCCTGCACCCACGTGGGAAACCCGGAAGAAGCTCCGGGCCTCCTGGCTTTTGGATTGGCTAAGCTCCAGCTGTTGCAGCCGCTTGGGGAGTGAATCATCGGACGGAAGATCTTCCTCACTGTCTCTCCTCCTCTCTGTATATCCACCTTTCCAATAAAAATGAATAAATCTTCAAAAAATTGATACTACCAAAAAGATAAATGTATCGCCTGATGGAAGGAATGTTGGGAGAAACAAACTGGTAGCGTTATAAATCAGGACAGCCATTTGGGGAAGCAACATGACAGTGTCTCAAACATGGAGAGGCAGAATGATCACCCATTCCAGGACTGCTAGTTCAGATCATTGTCTCTGTTTATCATAAAGACATGTGCACTCCCACGTCTACTGATACACTGTTCACAAACAGCCAAGGAATAGCCTAATTTTGTAACAAGAGATTAATGGATAATCTGTGCACATAAATAGTATAGTGAGGTTGGCAGCTAGTTCAGGGTCATGAGCTTGGAAGTCACTCCCCCCACCACCTAGATGTTCCCTCCTGACCACCTGTGACTCTCACTTATCACCTGAGAGGGGCCGGTATGGCACTATTTTGTAACCACTCCCCACACAAACCCCTATAATGGCTCATGAAAAGGAGGGGCTCACTCTCTTGGCTTTGTGTTTCTGTCACTCTGGCGCTCCGACTCTTGGCCAGATTCTGAAGACAGGTATCCCCTGAGCATGGCTCCTGTGTGTCTGTATTCCTTACCCTCTGCTCACTGCTTGGGTGGGACAGTGAAGATAGCAATACTAAGATGCTTTTCATTTTTAATTTGTATACTATCAGGAGTTCCAGGAGGGGTGAGGCCTAAAAGTAGTGCAATGTGGGCAGAGAAGCCAGGGAAAGGTGAATGTCTGCAGCTCTGTATGTGTGTCCAGGTTATTCACTGCATGTCTTGTAGGATAACTTATGTTCCTGGGGAAGCTGGGACACAGGTCTTCAGCTTAACAGATGGACTTCAGGGTATTGACCATTTGTTCCTCTAGGGTTTCAATTCGGATTGGATTGCCATATGGACTTGCAATTTGCTATTTCTAGTGGGCCGTGTTCTCACCAAGCTTGGTTAATAAAGACTCCTTAATAAACCTTAGATATGTCTGGCATGATCTTGCTCATACCCCGCAATAATAGGAACAGTGAATGGAGAAAAAGGTTGAAATTTGTCTGGCAGTCAAGGAAGTAACATGGATCAGGGAGTGCTTTTATATAATGTTGAGAAAAAAATATTCTCATGGGAATTTAGGCAAGTGATATTAACAGAAAATTAATGAAGGAGGCATTGCAAATTTATACAAATGAATGCAAAGAATTGAACTGAATGAAGACTGCTTTTTAATATTCAGCTGTAAAACAATGAAATTAAAGGGAAAATAGAAAAAGGCTGTCCCTTGTTAATCCAGTAAGAAAAACTAGGTTACAGAATACACAGTACTTGACAGTGTGTGCCCCAAGAAACTCTTACACCATTAAGAGGAATAAAAAATGTTAAAAAAAAAAAACCTTTTAAACACATACTTGGCAATGTGTACCAAAGCATTAATATATGTCCATGCTTTTAAGCCAACAATCATGTTTCTCAGACTTGAATCCAAAGATGATTGCAAATGTGCCAGTGTTATGCAAGAAGTGCATAACTGCGTCCTGCTATAGATGTAATAAATCACTTAAATTCCTAGTCACAGTATGCCTCATAAATACAGGAGTGACATTAAAATGAATGAACTATTTTGAATGCTACATGGAAACACATTCTTGATGCATTAAGTGAATAAAAAGAAAGTACATGCCCAGAATCATAACCTTACTAAAAATGAAAACATAAGCCGAAATGCTAGCAACAGCTGCTACCACCAGGTGGCAGTCAGATATGGAATCATTCTCAGTTTACATCAACTGCGTTTTACAATTATCTCATGTTTCTATTATAGTCTAAATTACCTTCACATTCTGAACATTCATTCATAATCAAGTGATATGAATTTAAAACTAGAAAATATTTGTAACCAATGTACTTGTTCAATGAAAATATATCCTGTGTCCAGTATGTACCAACTGATCTTTTAGGTACTGATTATAATAAGATAAATAAGATAAACATCTTTCTCCTTCTAGTCTTTGTATTTCTATTTGGGATACAGCTATAAAACAAGGAAACTGAGTTTTGAAGATAATTACAGGTGATGAGAATCACTGTAGGAAACAGGCAAAGCTCAGTTGAAACTGTAAGACTGAAGAGAGCCTGTGTTTAAAATAAAGAACAAAGGAACATTTCTGGAAGGAAGAACACAAGTGCAAAACGCAGAAGCAACAATTTGCCAGATGACAGAGGCAGTGACTTTGAAAGACAATTGTTAGATCTGAGATGAAGCTAAGATACAGGCAAGTGCAGAAAGTATAAGGATGTGTATCTTTTGGTAAGAAGTGTGGCTTTAACTAATTCAAACAAAACTCTTAGTGACTTTGAAGCAGGGAAGTAATATCTTCTTTTTTCAAAATAAGAAGAAGCTCCTGTCTCCTGGCTTTGGATTAGCTCAGCTCTGGTCATTGTGGCCACTTGGGGAGTGAATCAGCAGACGGATCTTCCTCTCTGTCTCTCTTCCTCTCTGTATATCTGACTTTGCAATAAAAAGATAATGTATCTTTTAAAAAAGTAGGCAATGAGAGATTAAAAGTGATAAAGTCCAGGAGATGAGAAATAAGGGCAGGAAATGTAGTGGTAATGAGTTTTAGGTGGCTTGTAGGATGACCATAAGAAAATTGTAATCTCTGTCAAAATAATCATTAAGAGTTCAGGCACTCCATCTGTAAATAGTTATTTAGGTAAGTCAAGGCAAGGGACTATTCAATCAAATTCCACACCTATAACTTCCAAAAGATCTGAATGCAGAAAATATTTATGCCATCATTTACATATAAATAGTTGAATTCAAATGAACTCTCAACAATTTCTCAAAACCTAGAATACTGGGAAGCTTTTAGCGTCAGTCACATAAATAACTAGAAAAAATATGAACTTCATGCCCAGATTTTATTTTTATTGCCCATTTTCTAGGAATTAATCTAACCCTGCAACTGAAGCTAGCATTTACAAGTATTATTATAGAATCACAACGTAGCTGAATCCAGGGACTGCCAATTCTTTTTGCAGCCACAAGACTAATTTGCTCAAATCCTGAGTGTTGGATTTAACTGTTGTTCCCACCAGGAAACTTAGAGTAACTGTTCTTCCTCTCCATACACTTTATGGTAATTCTTTGAAGACTTTTGAAATCTGATTACACACATTATAAAAGAAGCGCTGTTCCTTTGCCAACTGCTACATTACTAAAGTATGTGCCCTTATTTCATAATCAAAAAAGGGCAAAGTCAGAATTCTGAACCAACTCTGTAACAAATAAGGATTTAACAAGTGTGTGACGTTAATTCTAAAAGTATTAAAAAGACAACAGAAACTTCCTTGAAAGAATACTATGAGTTTCCCAACTGCAGACTCTAAATGCAAATATATATCAAATTTTGATACAAGAATTACAAGGCATTTTAACAAGTTCATGGAAAAATTGAAATTTTTATTTGAAAGACAGATTTACAGAAAGGAGAGAAGCACAGGTTTTCCATTTACTGATTTGTTCCCAAAATGGGCCAGCTAGTCTGAAGCTGGGAACCAGGAGCTTTCTCCAGGTCTTCTACATGGGTGCAGTGGTCCAAGGACGTGGTTCATTCTTTTGCTACTTTCCCAGGTAAATTAGCAGGGAGCTGGATTGGAAGTGGAACAGCCAGGACTCAAACTGTCATCCAAAGGGGATGCATTGCTGCAGATGGAGGCTTTACCTACTACTCTCCAGGTCTTAACTCCTCCACAGCATTTTTCATAAACAAAAGGTCAGCTCATCTGTGATGCAAATGCTCACAGTATAATATCTTGCTTTTTCTAGATTGAAGAAAATTAACGTCAGGTAGTCTAATCCATTTCTAATACAATAAATATTTTTTTTGAAATGCAAGCAGATAAATCTGTAGTTTAAAAGTTCAAATCCCAGATCAAAGAAAATATTGACAAAAAGACATTGCAAAATCCTGTCTATTATCACTATTTTGTGGACAAAGCATGTGCATATTTGTATATATGTATTTCTCTATCTTTGTATACACATGTACATGCACCTGATTTATTTGACTCATGCACAAAAGGTCAACTTGAACAAAAATAGTCTTAGAAGCATGTTCTTCCAAAAGGATTTATCCTGGGAAATATGGTTCCCCTCAGTATGAGTCATTAAGTATTTTTTATACTGTAAAACTGTTGATGGTCACAAAGGCATTTTTGATTACTTTCTTTCTGCCAAAGAGAGTTCCCAGTATTTTCTATATGGCAACAGGAAGAACTGAAATACAACTCCAGCAACAGCAGCAGTACAAAAATGTGCAAGTATCACACCCAGCAGGTTTAGCATTACCTCTTTAGCTCTTTTTAAACCTCAATACTGTTGGTAGCCTTTCCTAATTCTTCTATCAGTTCCTGTTTGGGTTTTTCAGTACTTTGGTCAAGCAAATTTTCACTAGATAGCTTTTGAAATGTAGGTCCCTGCACTAACTCACCAGATGTGTTCCTGACTGTGTTGTTTTTAGCTCTCAGGGCATAGGCCTGCTTGGGTTCGGCATGTTTTTGGCAGAGCTGGAGCTGGAATGCATCTTCAAAGCCATGGCGGAAGTTCTCATTGAAGAAACCATAGATGATGGGGTTGATGCTGCTGTTACAGAAGGCCAGCCAGTGTGCAAAAGGGTAGATATAGATGTTGATGACCCGCAGTTCACTTGGAGAAAGCTCAGCATAGTCTGACAGCATCATTAGAGTCCACAGGGGCAGCCAGGAGAGAATGAACAGCAGGGCCACCGTCAGGAGCATCTTAATGACTTTCTGCTTCTTTCTGGACACCTGTGAGTGCTCCTGGATGTGCTGGCCTGTGTAGGGCACTGTGGTTTTGAAGAGGGAGATCCCAATCCTTCCATACATGATGACAATGAGGGAGAGTGGAGCCAGGTAGATGGTGGCAAACAGCACAGTGGTGTAGACCTTCCTCATCTCTGGGTTGGGCCAATCTTCCCAGCACCAATAGACAGGGCTGGTTTGATTCTGGGAGCTGAGTCTCACCCGGTAGTATTGTTCCTCTCGCACTTGTAACATTACTGCAGATGGGGACATGATGGTGACAGCCAGCACCCAGATGATCACAATAATGACAAATGCTGTCTTGACAGTGATCTTTGGTTTAAAAGGGTAGACAACACACCGAAACCTGGAATTAAAGGCAAATACTAGTGAGGCATTGCCTTGTAACTTCAGACCAAGGTATGGAACAAGTTTATGTAAGTAACTCTAGGTATCTCACATTTCTCTCAAAAATAGAAACATTTATCATTGTTAATGGAGAAGCAGGCATTGTTGTTTATGGTAATTCTTACAGGAAATAAACCTCCATTCCAACTTTGCATGTATGGCACTATTAACATTCAGAATTAATCATGGTTGATATCTTATATTGAAAATGAACATTTAAAATTCTGTTCTGGATTATTTTCTGTTGGTTTTTGTGGATTGTCTCTTTAATCTCCTCTATTTTAAACATGGAAATAAACCACATCCATATGCCTGTAACCCAGCAGTACGGCTCCAAAGCTTGTTCTCTTGTCTTTAAGTGTGTTTGTAGATTGACTGTTGTACTGGTCCATGGTCAACTGTGAAATCAGAGACAACCAATGAACTGCTCCTCCCTCAGGTGATAAAGGTCCCCTACACAAGGCATGTGTGCTGGAGCACATCACTTGCTTTGGCCAATGGGACACTGGCAAACAGAATACAAGTTGAAACTTTTTATGCACTTGTATGCTAGGGCTTTTTCCTTTTGAAAGGCAGATTCCAAGTTCTGAGTAGCTTCCATGAGATGAGATATCCGTGGAGAAATCTCTGGTGTATGTGCGCTTGCTGGGTCTTCTCCAACTTAAGTCCGGGTCAACACTGTGACGTGAGTCATTTCAGCTCCAATCCATAGAGAGGTGAACCATAGAGAAGCATCCAGAAAATCCACAGAATCATTCAAAATAGTTTGTTTTAAAGCCAGATGCATCAGAATTATATGCTTTCCTGATAACCTATGCTCTCTGGTGGGCAGAAAAATTTAAATTATTATGTCAAGTAAGGCTAATTACATCTATTCCTATTTAATTATTGTGGATATTTTTATTCTCATGATTGAGGCACATTACTCTAATTGTAAAATAATCATATGAATAGGCAACTCTACTATCTCAAAACACTGTTACTTAATTTTCTTCTTATGATGATGATGATTAAAAATCAAAGTTCTAGCAAAATAATTGCTTCCAAATGCAAGTGTTGTGGGTTCATCAGATTAAGGTGCTAATGAGACACCCATCTCGGAGTGCTATTCACATCCTGGAAACTCCTATTCTAACCCAGCTTCCTGCTAATGTACCTGTGACGCAGCAGACAATGGTAAAAGTGCTGGACTCCTTGTCGTTTGTATAACAAATCCAGTGGTAATTCCTGGTTCCTGCCTGTGCAATGGTTGCAGTTCCAGCAGTTGGTGTCCATTAGGGGAATGAACCAGAAAACAGAAGATCTTGATCTTTCTTTCTCTCTCTCTCCTTCCCCCCCTCCCTCCTTTACACCATTTAATAATAAGATTATATAAAAGGACCTTTCTCTGATTTATTTCCATGCCTACTAAAATATCTTCAAATCAGGAATTGTTATGTGAATAAAAGATACAGTCATATGGTTACTTACATATTTTTCCTTTTATTTATACATATTTTAAATGTTTATTTAAATAATTCAGTATATTTGGTTTTATTGCAATGACTTCTGAACAATTAAGAATACAATGAGTAAAACTGAAATTATCTCCATGAGGAAAATCAGATATAATTAAAACACAATTTGAATTATAATCCTTGTAAACTAAAACTACCTCATGAAAAAATTCTCAATGACTGATTAACTTGTGTATACAGAAAATACGGAGAAAAATAGAGTGTGCACCCAATGTGACATTTAAATTTACCAAATGATCAATTACTATGTCTCAAATATACACCATGCATTTTCAAAGAAATGAAATAGTACAGGTATAGCTGAAATCCTCTTGGGAGACATATCCATCCAATCTCATCCTTCGCCTGTCTGCACACATCCTGCTGTTGCTGTATTTGTCTCTGTCCATACTTTCATGTCTGCACAGCATCTGTCTGCCTCTGTAACTCTTTACATGTGACATGATGTGCAATATTCTGTGGATCATTATGCAGCCTCTTTTTAGAATGCTTTGCTTTTGAGATGTATGTGTGTGGATTTTTATTCATTCATAGTCACCACATTGAAGTTACGTGGTAAATAAGTATAGAAATACACTGAGTGATTGTAATCCCATTGACTTTGTAAAATGAACATCAAAGCATTTTAAATCTGTGGTTAGGTGTTACAGTAGAAACAATAAAGAAAGAGTTTAGGTATCTAAATCCTAAAGATAATGTGGAAATAAGTAGGAAAAGTTCAGGATTCAAGAGGAAAATTCAAGTGATACTAGAGCTTTTTCCTTCATTCTAAAGAACTAATACTAAAAATGGAAATGATCTTGGGCAGTGCTGTGGCATAGTAGGTGAAAGTGGCCACCTGTGGAGCTGGCATATGTGGCCCTGGGTTGAGACTCAGTAGCTCCACTTCTGATCCAGGTCTGTGCTAATGAGCCTGGGATAACAACCCAAGATGACCCAAATACTCCGGCCCCTGAACCCACCAGGGAAACCTAGAAAAACTATATGGATTCAGCCTGGCCAAGCCCTGGCCATTGAAGTCATTTGGGGACTAGTAGATGATAAGTGTCTCTCTCTCTCTCCCTCTCTCCTTCCCTCCCTTTAACTGTGCCTATCAAATAATTTTGAAAAAATTGAGATATTGTTTTTGCTGTCACAATTTCATTGCTTCTCATATTTTTAACCTCATTTTCTCACTGTACTCTCTCTCTCTCTCTCTCTCTCTCTCACACACACACACACACACACACACACACGAAGACATGTTATCTCCAGCACACTGCTTATATTACTAATCAAATATCTCCATCCCAATTTACTGCTGTAAAACATGCGCATGCCCACTCCCATCAGGGTTGAGGCTGGTGTGGTGGTGTAGTAGCCAGCTGATTCTCCACCTGCCAATGCTGCCATCCTAAATGGGCAGAAAACAAACTCAATATAAAAAGTCTCAGGAATGGGGCTGGTGTGCTGGCTTAGCAAGATATTCTGCCCCGTGGTGCAAACAGCTCATATAGGCACAGGTTCTAGTCCTGGCTGCACCACTTCTCCAGCTCCCGGCTTATGGCCAGGAAAAGCAGCAAAAGGTGGCTCAAGTCCTTGGGCCCCTGCACTTACATGGGAGACTTAGACGAAGTTTCTGGCTTCCAGCTTTGGACCTGCCCAACACTGGTATAAGGTATATAATTTCAGTTGAGAAAAAGGTTCAAAAATTTAGTCAGTTATATAGATTTCCAGCACATATGTCCATTTTTTTTTTTGTAGAATTTGAGCTTGATAGTGACTTACCTGTCTATCGCAATTGCAACTAAAGTGAAGACAGAAGCTGCGACTGATATCCCCTGGACCAGTCCACTGAGCTTGCACATGGTGTTTCCAAATGGCCATCCTGAAAGAGAAATGCAGCTGTGTGGAAAGAACATACTGTAAACAAATAACTCTCATGTAAAATATGAACAAAGTTTGGGACTAATACTCTACCAGTTCTTCTGCATGATCACCTGAGAACAGCCAATAGTTTCTAGTACTTTCACTGATATTTTTAGAGTTCAGTAAACTGAGAACAATGCGAAATGTGCATAGTTATCACTACATTCTAAGCAGTGTGATTAAGACTTTATACGTATTTGTATATCTCAACATACAACATCTTTTGAAGTCTTTATTACTCTCTTCAGAATAGAGAACACACAACATACACCTTTCCATAGCTAATCAGTAGCATATTAAATATTTGAAATGTAATCACTAAGATAATAAAGTTTAAAGAAAGATATAGACAAGAGTTTGAGAGGCTAAACTATTCATCCTCTTTATGAAGCCAAAAGCAAATATATCTCTCAATCCTAAAATTTCTTAGCTTGTGATAATATTTTTCATCAAAAGCACACGTTATCACTTTGCTTCTCTATCAAACTTTATTGAAATGATATTACCAAGGCAAAGATCTTTGATCAATAGGGATGGATTTATCTGTAAATCCATTCAGATACCAATGGCTTTTCGCCTGTGCTGGCCAAAGAATGGGATTTTCTGCCCCCTCGAGGCAGATATACAGGTGTCCCAGACTGGTAATGGCTGCCGCAAGGACACAGAAAGATAATGAGGAAGCCCACCTGTGCAAGGAAAGACTGCTGGTGCTGAGAGCCACTCAGGTCTGGAACACAGCAGACAGCCTCACAAAGCAGAGAGGCAACCCACCCATCAACATGGAGACACAGATCCAATAGTTGTGGATCTCTCAATACTTGGAATTGTTCTAAACTCAACCTCTACCAGGCCACATGGGGCCTCACTCTGAAGCATGAAAAGCTAAGCAGCAGGTAATGTTAGTAAAACCTCACATATAAAAGGAGAGGTGGTGGTAGTCACAGTGGGCTTGGGAAGCTACACAGCACCTGGGTGAAGTCTCAGCTCATCTTCTAACACAGCTTCCTGCTGATGCACACTGTGAGAGGGACCAGGTGATGGTTTAATTACTTGGGTCCCTAACAAAGGCCTGGGGCAATGGAGACCTAGACAGAGTGCCTGGGTTTTGATTTCCTCCTAGCCCTGTCCTGGCTGTGTGCGCCCAGGAGGAGCAACCTGGAAATGGTAATATCTCCGTCTCTCTGTGACTCTGCCTTTTGCATAAAATGAAAATCAAATTAAAACATCTTTAAGCAAGATAAAAGGAAGATAGCCAGAAAAAGGGAACAAACAGTGAGTCAGATATATGAAAAATAATACACCAACATATTACCAATGGCGTTAGGGATACACCATTTTTTCTGAGAAACACGTGTATGATAGTATGAGGAACACATAACAATACTCATAAATAATTCATGGGATTTAAGATGAGCCAACAGAAATGAAAACTCACCACAAGAACAGAAAGGATAAGAGAAAAGATTTAAAATATGAAAATGTATCTCATTAATGTGGTAAGAGAAAAAGAAAATGGAAAACAATCCTGTAAGAAAATTCCCCAGGAATGAAGGGCATTCGTTTTTTTTGATTGAATGGGCCTCATCTGTGTCAGTGTAACAAATGGAAAAAGAAAGCCTTATTCCAAGGCTTCATTTCATGCTATTAAGAACACACGAACTAATCAGAATTGGTAAAAGCTTTCAGGAAGAAAAACCACCAGTAAAACAAGCCAAGAGTCAAATGGCATAAGAGTTTTCAGCAGTTAATGTCACATTTCTCAACAATAGCAACAGAGAAATCACTTTTGATTCCTCAGGGAAGATAGGTTCAATCTGTGAGCCTTCATGCAACTAGTTATAGTCACAAACAAGGGCAGAATAAAATTGTTTACAGATATATCCAATCTTAAGAAAGTGTCACCTCTGGGTCGACATTGTGGTGTAAATGGCGAAACTACCACCTGCTATTAATGTCAGAATCCCACGTGGGCTCCAGCTCTTTCCTAAGGTGCCTGGGAAGAAGGCCTAAAGGCTTGGGACTCTGTGCCCACGTAGGGAATCTGAGAGAAGCTCCTTTTCTTCATAGGCAGGTTGTTGTCATCTGGGGAGGGGAGCAGCAATGGGAGATCTTTAATTCTTCATTTCAAATATATAAAATGAATCTTTTTAAAAAATAGCATGACCTCACTATCTCACTGTACCTTTTTTTTTCAGGAAGAAATAAACCAGGAAGACATGACAACCAGAGAATAGAAGACAACATGAAGAGCGATGAAGGAGAGATTGTTAAAGTGACTATGAAGGGACTTCCCAGGAGAGTAGCTGAGCTCCATACATGAGAGCTCTTGGCCAGATACGAACAAGAGGCCAGACAGTACCAAGGTAGGAATCTCTAGCAGTAAAGTGAAATTTACAAGATTGAAGGCCTTGACCAGAGAGGAAATCTCCTGGGAGAGAATGTGAGAAAGAAGGGGGGAGGGTGCAGCGGGAGAGAGAGAGAGAGAGACCAATGACAGTTCTACACCCTAAAACAAAAAGATAAAAATTGACACTCTGGGTCAACCCAGGAACTTGAAATCAATATCACAACATTTCCCAGGGCCCATCAGGGGTAAGAGACATGCCAAGCAGAATATCTAGTCTGAATATTGATCTCAGCAAAACTTGGATGTAATTATATTGTGAACCTGCAAGAAAAGGAAAACTAGGAATACACATTTGTGGTTTTGTGCAAGAGGATTAAGATAACTGAATGTTAATTTTCTTCAATGAAAGATGATGTCATATATTGAAAGCATGCTATTTAGAAACACGACACTAATTGTTGAAAATAAAACCAAGGAGCCAAGAGCAATAATCTTTTAGAAAAAGAAATCAAAAATTAAGAAGGGGTAATTAATGTGCAAGATTTTTATGTCATCGTTTAATTTATTTTAAGATATTTGTGAGGGTGAAAGATACTGAGAGTGCTAGTTGGAAAAATAGCATTCCAGAGAGTAATAACAGTAATCTTGTTTCATTTAATCCTCTTTGTTCTGAACCAGTGACAAAAGAACAGGACATCCTCAGTAAGTTTGCTGTGCAGTTCAGGAAGGAGCAGCACTCTGCTCTCTCCCGAGTGTCCTTTCCAAAGAAACAATTGGAAGAGATGAACATTCCAAAGAAGAACCTGTATTCCATTCATTAGTGAGTTTTAGGAAAGGATAAAGATTATGATATGGTCCATACTACTTGAAAAACACCCAATTATCCATTATTGTTGTACTTTTATATACACTTGCATGTGGTATCTGACGTGCTAACAGCTAAAGAGCACAACAAATATTAATTAAGCTGTTATTGCACACCAAAGCTGTATTGGGAACTGGAAATGTGTCCTTCCTGCACTTCCAGAATACCTAAGGCAGTGCTAAGGAAGAACTGCTGTCCCAGGGGGAAGGCACTGATGTTACACCTGTGAATGACCACTGGCTGAGGAATCCTCAGGGTGACTCCTTTCCGTCTAACCTTAGGATGTCTTTCCGATTTATGTCATGAATACCCTACATCAACTGAAACCAAATACATGAGCATCAATTCTTGAAGCCTCTCGACTATAGTAATATGTCCACTACTTATAGGTGTCTAGATTTATTAAATAAATTTAAAAAGGTCTCATTCTCTGATGGCTTAAAAAATATCAACTTTTGGGGCTGATGCAGTGGCTAATCCTCTGCCTGCAATGTCGTCATCTTACATAGGCACTGGTTTGTGTCCAGTTCCTATTCAGCTCCCTGCTTATGGCCTGGGAAAGTAGTGAAGGAGGGCTCAAGTCCTTGGGCCTCTGCACCCACATGGGAGACTGGAAGAAGCTCTTGGCTCCTGGCTTGGGATCAGCTCCGCTCTGGCCGTTGTGGCCATGTAGCGAGTGAACCAGCAGGAGACTCTGCCTCTGCTTCTTTCTCTATAAATAAAAATATATGAATCTCCTTAAAAATATCAACTTCCAATCTTTATCAATATAATTTTTCAGCATTTGCTCTTCTTGTTCTCTGTTTACTTAGGTATAGCCTGTCTTCTTTAGAATGAATGTGTGGTCCATGTGGACAGGTGCCTGGAACAGTTCAGAGATATGGGGCATTTTCTTATATCATCTTTCAACTGCACACCAGTCAACCTACCTGCTATAATGTTGTCCAGCAGGGTTATAGGCATACAGAATATGCCAATGAGTAAATCGCTGATTGCCAGGTTCAAGATGAAGAGATTGGTGACCGTGTGCATATGTTTGCTCCTCATTACAACAAAGCAAACCACTGTATTTCCCACCATACACAGGAAGAAGATCAGAAAGTAAGAAATGATGAAGATGGTTGCCACTTGAGGCTGGTGAAGATAGTAGTTCACATAGGTAATATTAATGTCTGGGAACAGGTGATCCTTTGTGGCATTAACAGTCCAGTTGTGATGCCAGTTTTCTGGGAAGTCTGAGTCCCATTTCTCACTCATGATGGACCTTAACAAAGAAGAGGCAGAAAGGAAAAGCACAATTAGAAAACAACAGAATGTATGTTCTGTGCTTGAAAGTAACAAAAGGGACACTTCAAAATGGCATGGGATTTTTTAGACCTTCTATAATAACCTACCGGTTTTTGCATGGAACTGAATTAAAAGTAAGGCATTCAGGTTGTTTTGATTTCAAACAGCACTTGAAAATTCTACTTTCTTTCACATCAACAAGTGTGATTATATTTTATTTCCTCAATATATTCTGGATTTCACTTATTTATATATACTCACTATCCATTCACACATTTTCTCTTACTTCCAAGCTTTACTTCCTCTGCCCCATGTATTGTAATCAAATTGCTTTGTTAAGTCTATGTTACGTCACTCTAGCTTTCCTGCTAGTCATAGTAAGAAAGGGTGCCACATGTTCAAATTTCCCATAGGGATATGAGGGGATGTTTAAGAATCCTAGGATAATGGAATTGAGCAATAAAAAACACAAATTTTCTTTTTCAATACAAATTCCATTAGGTTTAAGACAGTAAAGTAACGTAATCCATCACTAAGGAATTTGGGGACCTGGGAATTCAGCTACATCAATAGCCTTGGAAATTAGCTGAGGAAAAATGAATACCTTTTAAATCTACTTTAGGGGTAATTTCTGTGGTTGAGCAGCTTAAGCTGCCATTTCTGACACCAGAATCCCAAGCTGGATCAGCTGGCCTGAGTCTTGAGTCTCGGCTGCTCTACTTCTCTGCTTCTGACACAGCCCTCTGTGAACGCATCAGGGAAGGGTCCAGACACTTGGTACCCTCCAACCCACACGGAGAGCTGGATGGAGTTTCAGACTCCCAGCTTTGGCCGGTCCTGATTGAGCCATATGGCCATTTGGAGACTGAGTCAGCAGATGAATTATGTCTTTTTCCCTTGGTCTCTTATTCTCTGTAACTATGCCTTATAAATAAAATCTTTTTTGAAAAATCTAAAAATTTAAAGGTATTTGAGATTAGGAAATGAAAAGTCAGAAGGAATTCAATCAGGAGTGTAAGGCTAATGACTTTGTACTGAAATCTCTTCAGCGTGTGGCTGTCGGATAGGAATAAACCTGAACATTGCTGGGATACAGAAGGACTCCCTGGAGAAGCTTTGCCAGCCATTTTCCTGCTACAACATTGACCAGCTTTCTCAAAAACACTCTCCTAGTAAACAGATTTATACTTCTCTATCCCTCAAAAAAGTCAAGCAGTGAAAAGTCTTGAGCTTCCCCGAAGCAGATTCCAGCATGTTTGCACCTGAACAGTGCCTTTGTACCCTGACTCAATCTCCTCTTCCTCTTGGTAGCCCTTGCTGGAGGGTGCCTTGTCTTCAGGATCCTACTGGCAAAGCCATGTTTCATCTCCAGCTGTTTTTGGAGAAATGGTTCAGAACCCTGAAGCTACCTGTTAGCAATCTCTATGGAAAGTACTGCTGGTGTCTGCAGCTGATGTCGGCACAATGGTTTGACATCCACCAAGTGAATTGCAGTTTGCATTCGTTTTCCAATCAGAATTGGGGACAGACATTTGGCACAACAGTTAAGATGCCAGCAGAGGAACCCATACTGCATGTTAAAGTGTCTAGCTTTGAGTCCAGAAGTGAGTCCCCACTCGCCTGTTCTAGCTTCCTGCTGCTGCATCCGCTTTGAGGCACCCAGGGCTGGCTCATAGAGTTGGGTTCCTGACACAGTGTGGGAAACCTATATGGAGTTTTGGGCTACTGGCTTTGTTCTTCCCCAGATTCAGCCAGTGTGGGTGATTAGGAAATAAGACAGTAAAGAGGAGATTCTATCTCTCTCTGTATATATCTAGTCTGACTTTCTCTCTGATTCTGCCTTTCATACAAATAAAAAAGAATTGTTTTTGCTGAAAAAGAATTGTGTAAACTGAAACCAGTTAAGATGTGTGTGTCCTTAGGTATTATTGATTTTGTTAATCATCACTCTTCTTCAATTAGAGCATAAACAAATCTTTCTCTTTTTAATTGCTGCGGGTGGCCTATTGCTAAAGGCTTCATTTTCACGATTGTCCCATTCCTTTCTTAAAACAAGCCAGCATCTGAAAACAGTTTCTTTGCAACACTGTCCCCACATACTTTTCTCTGGGCTTCAATACCATCAGCGTTCTTCCAGCCAGACTAAACATCAGTTTGATGTCTGCTCTTGCTTTAGCTCTAACAGAATTCATGTTGTTCTGAGGCTGTTTTGAAACTGATGACTTTTTCTTTTTAGTGACTCAAACTAACTTTTGCTCAGACATATTTTAATTAGAATTATGAGTTAATTCTGGCGCAAAAAGAATTTGAAATCTATTTATTGTTCTTTTTGTAATACAGACTCCTGTTTTTTGAAGACCCTTGTAAACTTCTTGTACTTGTCTTATTTTGGATTTGTTAATTGAATACGCCTTTAAGAAGTAATGTTGCATGCAGGAATGAAGACCATACATAATGTCTTGTAAAATAAGGTTAGATCGTTGGAGCTGGGGCTTGTTAGATTATGCCATGGCCTGTAATGTTAGCATCACATACAGGCACTTCTTTTATTCCCAGCTTTTCCACTTTCAGTCAAGCTCTCTACTAATGGCCGGGAAAAGCAGTACTAAAAGGCACAAGTTCTTTGGCATCTGCACCCATGTGAGAAACCTAGATGAAGAACCTGGATGGTGCCTTTGACTCCTGTCTTTATTCTGGCAGTTGGGTCTACCTGGCTAGTGAATAAGCAGATGGAAGATCTCCCACTCTGTCCCATCATCTCTCTCTGTAACTCTGCCTTTCAAAGAGTCTATTTACTTGTTTGGTTTCAGTGACAAAGTCTATTTACATTGAATTCATCAATAAATTGCCTAGAATTTATATAATTTAATATGGTATTTTAATCAACCCTTGTGCATCAGGAATGTTCAAGACCACTTTCATGTAATTTACAAGAAACATCCACACCGATCAGCATATGGTACATGCACAGCTACATTTGCTGTGTTGAAGAACAGTACACAAAAATCAGCAAAGAGAAAAGGCGCATGGGCCGAATGCTGCAGAACCCCAGGCAAGGTCCCCCGAAAGTCGTCCTGTAGGACATGCTTGATTCTTTCCAGGAATCAGGAGGTACAACATTTATGAAATGAAATAGAACAGAGATACTCAGTAGTGACTATTTTACCATTATAAAAGTATCAAAAATTATAAAATTATATTATAAATTATAAAATTATAAAATTACCTTATTGAGCCAACAGTCACATGAGTAAAATTTTCCAATCTCAGAGGAAAGGTGTTTAGCACAGAGTGTGTTGTTTATACACTGTGGGCTTTGCAAGTCTCTCATCATTTAAGTCAAATGTTTCTGTCATCACAGCAACTGTTTGCTACTTCAGGTCTCAGGCTCCACCAGAGAGGAACAGGCCTTTACAAGGACAGGAGAACCAAGCTTGCTTGTTTACCTTTCTCTGCGCGCTTTGTTAATCAATTGGACAGGTGATTCTAGGTTTCCATGAATGAAAATAAATTCAACAGTGGGCTTACATCGTTGAACATTTAGAGTCTGAATTGAAGAGAAATTCAAATGTGTCTGCAGCTACTAGCTCATGAGAACCTAGCAATCAGACGCAGGCAGTACTTGGTGATTCCCTTATTGGTTAACATTTTTGATCTTGCACCAAGTGTGCATTGTAAGGAAGCATCACTATTCTGAAAATATCACCTGCACATTATATGTTCCTCCTTAAACTTGACTTCTGATTGTCTCCTCTTTATCTTTAGGAGACAAGGAAAAAAACAATATGGTATTTTAATGAATGATTTTTTTTCTTCAATAGCTCCCATTATTTTGTCGTTTTATGCTTTTTTTCCCTCTAGTTGTTAAATTCTGCTTTGATTTCTTGAATTATATACACCTCTCTACTGCAGCTGCTTCCTGTTCCCCTCCCAAGAAACACAAAAACAAATGAAAGGGCAAAGTGCCTATGGAATTAGGTGGTGTTCAGGAGTAAAGAGAAAAAAACTCGAGGAGGACTGGATGTGCTCAGCAGCGCACAGTGGGATGACAGAGTCCTTGGGGTGCAGAGCTTAATCTCGACAAACCTACAACCTTGACAAGAATCTTTCACTCCAAGTCTCCAGAACAAGAGCATCACACAAGTATGTACAGATGTTTATGGAAACATTACAAAGAGAATTGCAAGGCAGAATTACAGGTAGTTAAAATTAACTGACAAGAAACAGCCATCCTAGTAAAATTTGTATCCCTGGGATGAGGGTTAAAGGATCAATCTATGAATAGTATGTAAATGTTTCAGAAATTGATTAAGATACATTATATAACTATGTAAGTTCTGACAGCAAAAATATGAAGTTGCAGGGGGAAGGAGGATAGATTTAGCTGTAGTATGTAATAAGGCTATTATCAGTTTGAAACAGGTTGTTAAAAGTGTTTTATGTTATAGGTAAGGCTCATAACCACAAAAAAGAATCCAAAATGAAAGTTCAGAGAAAGAAGAGAAACAATTAACAATATACAGTGAAAAAAACCATCAAACTACACAGAAATATAGCAAAAGAAAACAAAAAGGAAAAAAAGGAAAAGTTAGAGGCAAAACCCAGTTAGTATCTACTTAATTTTCAGCAATGACCTCAAATGTACATAAACCAAACTACGGAATACAAAGGCACACAGTGACTGACAGCAAGGAAAAGCGTAACCCAGCTCCGTGCTACCCACACAAGACTGGTCTCTCTGTTAGGGACACAGACAGACAGAAAGTGAAGAGATACAGAGATACTCCATGCAAACTGAAACAAAAGAGATCAGAGAGAACAGCCTCTTCATCAAAGGATGCTAAGGAAACTGTGTCTCCACAGGAAACTGGATTTTTCGTTTCAGGTTATTTATAAAAGGAGCTTAAAATAGATTAAATGTTTAATGTAAGATCTGAAATTACAAAGATGTTGGATTTTTTGTCTTGAGTTATTTGTAAAGGGAGCTTAAAATGGATTAAATGTTTACTGTAAGATTAGAAACTAAAAACATACTAGAAAAAAAAAAACAGAAAAAGCATGTGCACTGATATGGGTAATAATACTTTGGATTCAGTCATAAAAGTTCAGGGAACACAGGGCCTGGCGGCGTGGCCTAGCGGCTAAAGTCCTCGCCTTGAAAGCCCCGGGATCCCATATGGGCGCCGGTTCTTATCCCAGCAGCTCCACTTCCCATCCAGCTCCCTGCTTGTGGCCTGGGAAAGCAGTTGAGGACGGCCCACAGCTTTGGGACCCTGCACCCGCATGGGAGACCCGGAGGAGGTTCCTGGTTCCCAGCATCGGATTGGCGCGTACCGGCCCGTTGCGGCTCACTTGGGGAGTGAAACATCGGATGGAAGATCTTCCTCTCTGTCTCTCCTCCTCTCTGTATATCCGGCCTTCCAATAATAATAATAAAATCTTAAAAAAAAAAGTTCAGGGAACACAAACAAAAATAGAGAAATAGGATTGTGTCAAAGAAAAATCTTCTGCATGGCAAATGAAATAACACTATGAAGAGAAAACCCATGGATCAGGAGAATTTTTACTGATGGTATGTTGGAGCTTTTAATTGATTGGGATGATACTCTGCTGGCTCTGTCTTCAAACCAGAGAAGGTCTACCTAAGAAGCCATTGAACTTGACTGGACAAGAAGATGCTGGACTCTATGTTTAGTATATGCTTGCAATGGGGGAATCTCAACTGAACTTGAACTGTGGTTATGCAACAAGGTGGAGGAATCCACCATGGTGGGAGGGTTTGGGGAGGGGTGGGGAGAATCCCAGTACCTATGAAACTGACACATAATACAATGTAATTAATGAATAAAATAAATAAAAAAATAATCATAAAAAAACATATCACTGGGGATTCAACATCCAAAGTACATAAGAAGTTCAAATTCAATAGCAAGCAAATAAAGTACTCCATTAAAAATGGACAAGGGACCCGAATAGACAGTTCCCAAAAGGAGCTTCACGAATGGCCAACAGATATATGAAAAATGTTCAACTTCACTAGTCATTAGAAAAATGGTAATTGAAGTTACAAATCACATCATGCCAACTAGATTATCTATATTTTTCTAAAAAAAAAAGAAAACTAAATGACAATTGATGGCAGAGATTCATAGAAAGTTGAATGTCTGTAATTGCTGGTGGTAAAGCAGTAAGTATAACCATTATAGTAAACTGTATTTAGGTGCCCAAAATATAACGATTATACGATTCAACAAGTCTATGTCTGGGTATTACCCAAAATATTTGAAAAGAGTTTGTTGAAGAAAAGGCTTGCATTCCCATGTTTGTGGCAGCAATGTTCACAATGCTATATTGTAGAAATTGATTCTAATGTCCATCAATAGATGAGTAGATAAAGAAAATTTCTACATGTATGCAACAGAATACTATTCAGCCTATAAAACAGAGGTGCTGCATTGGAACAACAGAGAAAATTAGAAAACATTATGCTAAGTAAAATTAATAAGGCATAGAAAGACATTTACCGTCTATTTTTACTTAGGGGTGAAACGAACAGAAGAACGATCACTCCAAAGTTGTAGGGAAAGAGACGGGAAGGGGGACATTCACAGCACACAAGTCTATCGTATCACGTGGGGAATACACGCAGTGACAAAGAATGGCACCTTTCAAAATTGCTAAGAGAAAATGTCAAATGTTCTTATGACAGAAAACATTAAGTATTAGATGCAATGGATATGTTACCCGGCTTTATTTTCTTATTCCATACTGTGTCCCTACATCAAAACATCACTTTGCATCCCATAGAGCAAGTATAAGTTGTTGATTTATAACTTTAAAAACAGGAAACATCTGGCCATGAGTTTAATTACAGCTATATAACATATAGCTCTAAACATCACATAGAATTTCATACTTTCTGTACATAAATTTATTGTTTTCTTTAGTCTAAAGCAACAACATGCTGGGTACCAAACCTGATCTGCTTCCATTTCATAACCTTTAAGAAAAGAATTTTATGGATGAGAATGTAGATTTTTTTTTAAAAAAAAGTTCTTTGGGTTAATTTAAACTCCATTGCATGGTTTTGATGCATCTGTTTTCTTTGGGTGGAATATTTTTAAGCTAAAATCAGATTTTGTTTGGGGTATCTAGAAATATTTCACCATACCTATTAATGGCTTGATGGATTTGGCAAGACATCATGCAAAACGCAATTGAGAGAGCTACCAAAGAACTTGTACTTTGTGTTCTTTCCTCCTTAACATGTGGTTATAAAAGTTCTGTTGGTGAGGTCACAGCTTTGGCCTTGGGGACATGGTGATCCAAGAGCCATAGTATGACTTGGGGAGGCTGAGGACAGACTGGTACTAACTGATATTTGGGAGACTTGTTTCAATCTAACATTTGAAGTGCCACTGCTCTTTGAGTGTATGCATCTGCATTCATGTTAGTCCTACATATTGACTAGCATAAGGATGAATAGCAGTGAGTACGAGCTGCAGGAAGACAAATTTATACTCTCGTCATACTGACAACCACACAATTTGTGGACTATTTCATCCAAATGTGTCGTGTATTTTCAAAGTTTGAATTTCTTAAGTTAGTAGTTTACTTCTTGGGGGAAAGTGATTCACAATCTGCTAAGGTAGCTCAACCTTTTTGTTTCCATATGGAGTAGTGTATGGTCAACAGAGCAAGTTTGCTTGTGGGCTGTCTCCAAAATTCCTTCTTCTTCCAGTGCAGAAAGAATATTGATAAAGCTTAAACTGCATGAGATGCCTTTAAAAACTCTAGTTAGTACTGCTTATTCAAGAGGCTAAGTCTTTAGGAAGAGGAGTCAGGAGAGAAGTCATTAAAAGGTTTTTCCTTTCTGGAACTGTTTGCCAAAATATTACTTAATAGTGGATTCCTTCAGAATTGTGGATGATGGGCTTCCTAGACACTATTGTACATTTTCCCCAATCTATATTTCTCTACCTTTCTACAGTAAAATTGCAACCTTCTATTTTATAGAAGAAAATATACCATGTATACCATGCCACTGTCTGAATTTGTCCATACAGGATAATACCAAGTGTTACGGCCAGTTCTTCCTATAGAATCAACCGCAGATGAGTCACAAATAAATGCTAACAGCAAATTTAATTTTTGAAAAATAGTTGTTTCCAAGCTTGCAGTTAGAAAAAAAGGCCTTTGAAGATTTTAACCTACTAGGTTTAAATTCACATAAAACATAAGAGAAAATAATTTCATATTAATTTTTTATATTGAATGAAGCGCTCATTAAGGGAAACATGTTAGCATTAAACTATAGAAACCACGGGCTTTTTAGGCCACCAGTCACTCCAAATCAAGTGTAATTAGTCTCCAGTGTTTCAATATTTCCTTGTTGGGCTTACTCTATTGCTTCCATTAAATTAATTCTGGGATTATCAATTTAGAGGTCTTCCTCATCATGTCTTTTACATAAGAACAAAAAAGCAGCATGGTTTATTCCCATTTTGCTGAAACACCTAAAAGTTAACTGGCTATCATTAAATGATATTCAAGTCACCACATATCCAATTTAATAATTCTCAATGAAATAAATATAAGCAATTATCACAACTGACACAGCTGAAAGATTTAAAAAAGAAAGGAAAAAGGCAACAAGAGAAAATTGTAAGCAAGTATACTAAAACTGCGGTAAGTCATTGACATCAGCTATTAAACAAAATATAATGCCTTATTTTTTAAATACACAGAGCACTTTCAAATATATACAATCCTCTGCTGTTGCTAATAAAATTTTTTGATACATAATCAATATAAATGTTACTGTTCCCAATGGATTAACGACTATAAAATTCAGGTAATTTTATAAATTAAGCTGAAGTTTATAAATTATAAAACTAACCTAAATTTGTAAATTAAGGAAAATTTATTTCCTGGAAAGTTCTATACATTCAGAAAGAAGAGAGCCTTACACACACTATGGAGTACTACTCAGCCATAAAAAGAATGAAATCTTGTCATTCATAACAAAATAGGTGCAACTAGAAACCATCATGCTCAGTGAAGTAAGTCTGTCCCAAAAAGAAAAATTTGCATTTCTCCTGATTTGGTAACTAATATGCAGAGTACAAAAATGTAATCTATATGAGTGAGGTTGATATTTGGGGAACTGATTACCGTTTGCAGCCTTTGTCTACACTTCCCAGGAATCGTAGGTGTTTTTGTTTATTTGTTTTTGAATTTACCATTTGCTATGTGATGATACTTTAAGGGAATGCTAAGCCTGATTGTGAAGTGAAATGAAAGTATGTGCTTATAAAAAAATTTTAGAAAAAAGGAAGGAGGAGGGTAGTGTGGAGAGTATCACTATGTTCCTAAATCTGCATTGTGAAATATGTTTAAAAAAATGCTCACTTTATGTAAATAACAAAACAATTAGAGGGACCAGAACAGCAGCCCAACTGGCTAATCTTTCGCCTTGCAGAGCCATCATCCCATATGAGTACTGGCTCCTGTCCCAGCTGTTCCACTTCTGATCCAGTTCCCTGCTTATGGCCTGGGAAGGCAGGGGAAGATAGCCCCAAATCCTGTGTCAAACTGGAAGAAACTCCAGGCTCCTGGGTTTGGACTGGTTGTGGCCTTTTGGGATGTGAACCAGTGATGGAAGAGCCTTCTTTCTGTAAATATGCTTTTCCAATAAAATTTAAAAGAAAATACAAAGAAGGTGTTCTAACTCTTCTCAACCTTAACTCATCACTCATTCCACTGAAGCACACAGGGTCCAGGAATGAATAAACATAGCCATGAGTTATAACAAGATGTTCCTTGTACACTGTGAAATGGAACACAGTGATGGATATAAGCATAGTTTGTTCCAACTCCTTATCTTTCACTCACTGAACCGGAACATGTTATTACATTTTTATCAAAATACAGATCACCAGTTTCCATATAATTCTAATTAGCCAGACACAGAAAGTCAAATACCACATGTTTTGTTTCATATGTAGAAATTTAAAAATCAAGTAGATTTGAATTTAGATTAGTAAGAGGGACAGAAGAAAGTTTATTAATGAATACCAAAACATAATCATAGAAAAGAAAAACTTCTAGTGTTCCACAATACAGTGGGATAAACAGAGTTCACAATTAAGTATTACACATTGTATGAAGAAATCTGAATACAGGAGATGGTAGACCCACACACAAAGGAAAAGCAAGGAAATAGGACAGTTTCCTAGCTTGATGCTGTGTGTGTTGAAATATTTTATACAAAAGACAAATATTACATGTTAAATAAGACATTTAAATAACAAATGGCTGGAATTGGATAAAATTTGAAAGAAGGCCTCTTTCTCTCTCTCTTTTTCATCTAAGAGACCAGTTGGCTTTTATTCACACAAACACCACAACGATTATGTAGAGGTCATAAAAAGAAATATCTGCTAAGGGATTTTTTTCAAAGGGTGATATGTAGGAAGCCCTACTAGGACTTTCTGAATTCTCAGCTGATATTAGATGTGTCTGAGTCCAGAATACAGCAAGTGGAGCTACTACAGAATGAAGTAGCTCAGTGGAGGCTCCTACTTTCAGCACAGAAGCTACCCAAGGTAGCTGCTCCCAGCAAACCATTAGAGAGTCATGTGGTAGCTTGCTCTTGAGTGTCTTTCTCTCTGTGATGTGGCAGAGCAGCACAGCATTCTCATGTGAGGAATATTAGCCTTGTCCTGAGAGATGTCTGAGATTTTCGTGTGGAAATCCAGTGGCACAGCAGAAGTTCACATATGGATTGAAAGTGGGTCATAAAGGAGTTTGCGTACGCTGCTGGGTAAGCTCACGGAAGGTACTGTACAAGACCTCCTGCCTAACCATATGGAAAGTTGACAAGAGCCCCCCAGGGAGCCTCTCCAACTCCACTGCCATATATTCTGTCTCGGGAGTCTCTATCAGTTGAAATAAAGCTGTCTGTTCTATTAATTTTTATTGAAAGTACTCAACGTTAATGAAAATTGATAAGATAATATGCTTGAATGAAAGTAGACTACTTAACATTGATCAAAGTTTGGAATACAAATACTTGTCTTGGGTATCTATCTCCGGGTGACCCCTCGGTCAATTGTGCCCTTTCATTCCCTAGCCTTGTGTGTGGAAGACCTGTAACATGTTTTTAACCAATAGAATGTGGCAAAAATAAAGGAATTCTTTTGAAGGTAAAAAAAAAAAAAGAAAGAAAGCTGTCTGCTTCACTGATGAACTTCTGAAATGTGTTGCCAAAGAGAAAATCAGCAGTGCCACAGCCTTGCAAATAGGAAGTGATGGGTAAACTTGTAGACAGAAACAATCCTTCAACTATCTTCAAAAACCCAGTCAGAGAAACACACATTCACTGAAAATAATTCTACTGAGAGAATAAGACTATTTAAATGTCCAGGATACGGTGTTAAGAAAACACTCAGATTTCTTTACTGTGGAGAAAGACAGGATTCCATGAATTTGAAATGGCAGATGAGACAAAGCACTCCGATCCATGCTGTAAATTTGATTAAGGGGATGGTGTTCAAATGTGACTTCAGGTTCTTTTGCCACAGCTATGTGGTGTAATAGAGGGGTTTTAATTTCATAGGTAAGGTCGAAAGAAAATGAGGCTCAAGGAGATTATGGTCTCTGGGAAAAGGAAATGCTTTGCCAAGCTGAGCTGATGCCCCAGTTTAATATGAAGCATGTTAAAACGGACTGCTCAGAGGAGGAAATGGATTGGACTTTGGAGATACTGTAGATGCAGGGATGAGTGTTTGGGCCAATGATTAGATTGTCACTTGGGGAGTCCACATTTCTGTCAGAGCACCTGGGTAACAGTCCTCTCTTTATAGTCAATTCTAGCTTCCTGTTAATGCACATCCTGGGAGATGCAGATGATGATGGCTTAGTTGACTTCTAATCATTCATGTGGGCATCTGGGTCCATTTGCTGAATTCTGGGTTCAGTCTAGTCTGGTTCATGATATTGTATGCATTTGAAAAAGTGAACCGGGGGCCTGGCGGCGTGGCCTAGCAGCTAAAGTCCTCACCTTGAACGCACCAGGATCCCATATGGACGCTGGTTCTAATCCCAGCAGCTCCACTTCCCATCCAGCTCCCTGCCTGTGGCCTGGGAAAGCAGTCAAGGACGGCCCAATGCTTTGGGACCCTGCACCCGTGTGGGAGACCCGGAAGAGGTTCCTGGTTCCCGGCTTTGGATCGGTGCAGCACCGGCCGTTGTGGCTCACTTGAGGAGTGAATCATCGGACGCAAGATCTTCCTCTCTGTCTCTCCTCCTCTCTGTATATCTGACTTTGTAATAAAATAAATAAATCTTAAAAAAAAAGTGAACCAGGGATAAGCATGGTAACCTAGTAGCTAAAGTCCTCGCCTTGCACACACTGGGATCCCATATGGGCGCCAGTTCATATCCCAGCAGTTCTGCTTCCCATCCAGCTCCCTGCTTGTGGCCTGGGAAAGCAGTCAAGGGGGGCCCTGCACCCATGAGAGAGACCCTGAAGAAGCTCCTGGCTCCTGGCTTCAGATCAGCTCAGCTCCAGTCGTTGTAGTCGTTTGGGGAGTGAAACAGCAGATAGAAGATCTTCCTGTCTGTCTCCCCTCCTCTCTGTGTATCAGACTTTGCAATAAAAAGTAAATCTCAAAAACAGGGAAAATGAACCAACAGATAGAAGATCTGTGTGTGTTTGTAAATTTTAAATATTTTTAAACCTACAGGATTCAATGTCTCTATTACATCATAAAAATAGTGCCAAAAAGCTTTGTGTAACTAAAGGTAAACAGATGAAAAATATATTAAATGCCTTTTAAAAGAAATATGCTTACTATGAACGTATTTTATTCATATCCCCATGTTAATGATTATTGAAATGTTAGGTCCCTTCTTTATTCAAAACATGGTAAGACAAATGATAGGTTGAGAAATATACAGCAAGGTGATGGTTACTGGCTGCAGATAACAAATTGGTTGAAGTTATTAAAGTGTCTGCCCAGAAATCTATCCTTCTTCCTAACAAATACCAGGAAAAAGCATCCAACACAAGACTGAAGAGTCTATTCTTGTGGACATAATCCTTTATTCTGATTATACTCTAGTAATATGTGATAGGATGGTGAGCCTCATAGTTAAAGCTTTTAATAGGGGTTCCCTGGCTAAGAGCCTATGGTATATCCACACCGAATATACTGACTTAGGAGGCTTGACTCTCTGGAAAACGCTATGCAAACTGGGATATAAAATAACAAATGAATCAGGTAATACCACACATCTTATTGATAGAAATGTTACAGTCGAGAGGTGGGGACCATCTAGCCCACAGGCCATATAAGGCCCTGCAATCATTTGGTTTGGAATCTGACAAGGGAATCACTGGCAGAAATCAACATTCAATGAATGTACGGCAGGCTAACTTTTGAATTGAGAATTTTGTATGGTCCATGAATGATGGTATAAACGTCCAGTGGTTCCTTGCAGGAATAAGGCTCCCCAGCCCTGTTGTGGCAAATGTAAGACTCCAGTTCAGAAAGAATGGTCCTAAGGAATCACCACCCAGACTCCAGACTTGCTGTAACTGAGCCCCAAAATTACTGCAAGAGATGATCATTAGTCATTTTTAAATGACTTAGACTGTATATGATGTATAATATGCATAACACCTTTCATTACCTATATATACATTTCATATACACTTTATCATTTCATATGAGTTTTTTAACTTTGTATTTTCAGATTAATGCCCTGGAGGGGAAATTAACATTGTTTTCAGGGAAGTAACACATTTTCTTGGGTTGAGAATTATTGCATTTAGGCAACTACCTCTGTGAGTTCTCTTCATATGAGAAGATAAATCCCATCCTACATTACCTTTTGGGACATAATTTTAATGAGTAAAATAAAGAAAGAGAAAGTTGGATACTTTATTAACTTTATTAACTACTCAGTGTTGGACTCCATGCTAAGTGGCTTATATATTTCAACACATTCAACTTTCCCGATAATGCAGGAGGTAGCTGCTAAAAGCAATCAAATTTAACTGATAAGGAAAGTAAGACAGAGAGGTTTTAAGTAACCCAACCCAATTCCTATGACCTGTAAGGGAAAAACAGGAGATGTTACCAAAGAAACTCCTATGAATATAAAAAATCAGAAACATGGCTAGGGAGTGGGCAACTTAGGAGCTTAGAACTCATGCAAATGATGTTCTATAAGGTAAATATAGCCAAGGAACTTTTGAAGCTTGGCATGTTGAGATTTAAATTAACTTCCATGCAGTAAAGTATTGCCCTGTCTATAATCCCAAACTGTCACCAAGACTTCTCACATCTAACTGCTTTTGTGGGAAATAGTTTTCAAATATATTGCAATGTTTGGGTTAGTAAAGGGAAGGCAATAAAGCAGCTACATGAGGTGAAACAAGAACACGAAAAAAGTGTAAAATTTACAGAGAATTTCTAATCTTAGAGTTGCATGGGAGATGGGTAGGTGCTGGCTTCTCCAAAGTACGTAAGAGTGAGACTGTTTTGCTTCTGTAATAATTGTGCATATCAGGCATGACTTGGGAGATGTAACAGAATTTGTACCCTGCTGAGCCTATAATTTTATTGTCTGAAGATAATTTCCTATTTGCCACTGGGTAAAATTTTTACTTTTCTAATTATTCAATGATAATAAAAAGCGGTAGTACAATTACTGTATCAATTCTAGTATAGTAAACACAGCTCTAAATTTCTAACACGAACACCTCTGTGGCTCCAATTCTCTTTCATAACTTGTTAAATACCTCCACCTCCATCTTCTGAATGTCAACCATGCTCCTCCGAGTTGTGGCTGGGCAACTTGAGGGAGGCAGAAAAGCGCAAGTGGGGTCCTATTTTTCTTTCTGGGTTTGTTGTGCAGTGTCCCTTGGACTGCACAGTTTTAAGTTTGCAGTTTTTTCTTGTGGACTGTTTCCTGGGCTATTCAGGACTTTAATCTACTGCCATGACTTCCCACCGACAGCTTTCATGGTGTGAGGAGACACATCCCTGACTGCTACTGGATCTTTCCTCAACCTACACTAGAGTTTGAATATTTGTCTCCCAAACTTAGAAATTTAGTCCCCAGTGTTTTATGCCATTGGGACAAGCAGGGTAGAAATGTACTTAAATTATGATGTTTAGTGGTGAGATCTCTAGAATGGGTTATATTGATAGGACAGAATTCACTTGACTGGATCCTCAATGCTGGTTTTATTTATTTATTTTTCTTATTGGAAAAACAGTTCACAGAGGAGGAGGGAGGAAAGAGAGAGAAAGAGGGAAGATTGTAATGGCTAGAGGTGAGCCAGGGCCATCCTTCATTGCTTTCCCAGCACAGAAGCAGGAGCTGGATGGCAAGTAGGACCGCCTGGCATTGAATTGGTGTCCATATGGGATGTTGGCACCACAGGTGGAGGATTAGCACACAGTGCCTCTACATCTGCCTTTCTTTGATAGATTTTATAAGTCCAAATGCTGTCTTATTTAAATTAATATATTTAATCATCAAAATGCTAAAACTATCTTGTTATGCTTACTTTTTATAAATAGAGACTTGTGCTTAAGAATCAACTTATTTATGCAATCATACAAAAATTAATCTAAAGAACCAAAATTTGAATTGAGGTATGCCTGAATCTGAAAATCTGAACTACGAAAAAGCCATGTATGTCTTTCAAATTATTCTGGCACAAAAATAAGCATCTTTTAATTCAAATTTGTAAAAATTTATAGTTTCATAATATAGTTCATTTAAATTCTTGTTTATCAATTTAGTAAAGAATGGTTTCCTGACTTATGAAATAGAGACTAAATTTACATTTTAATTATCTCTGCATATATCTTAGATTTTCTCCAATTATATTTAAAAGAAGAAATTAGAAATGTCATGCAGAGTAATATTAAATATTGAACATGCTTTGTCTGAAAAGCAGTAGGGCATCCAAATACCAAGACTTATGTTTATAAAGCAAGAATATATGCACAAATGACCTAAAATTATTTTAGTTGTAAAAGCAGTTCAACATTTCTGAGTGTACAAAGTTGCTATATGTTAAGTTTAGTAACATTGACTTTCATATGTGGACATAAACTCACTTGTATGCTTTTGACTATACCCTTGTTATATCACATATACAGCATCCATCCAGGCATAGTAGCACAAAGAACTATTGCGATGAATCTCAGTTGTGTAGTGAAACACCAGGTTTTTTTTTTTTTAAGGAGTGATTCTATTGATCTTTCCTAAAAGGTAAAACAACAACAAGAGAAACTCCACTGTGTATCTCCAATTGAATCCAGTTTCGACAGATGTATTAGGCTGGTGTTGCCAGACACTGATCCAGTGTCAAGAAACAGCAATGTCTCAGGTGGTGAATGCATGGAGAGCTCAGCGGTACTGACTCATGTGATTATTAGGACATGCTTCTAGTCAGACGCAAGGTTTTTATGTTTGCAATTTAATGTTACATGAAGAAAATACGTTGGATTGTCAAGATAGAAAACAGACTATGCTTTTACAGATTGCCTATATTTTTTAACCTGATACTTGCACAATGGAGCTGTGGACAGTATTACCCATTAATCCGATCATTTTTATTTCTCTCCTAGACAGGAAGAATATATTTCAGAGCCTTTTGTAACTAGACATACTAATAGCATCAGTCCAGCCCAAGAGAATATGATAAGAGTTGATACGTGTGTTTTCCAGCCTTCGTCCTGAAGGTGTTTCAGATTTCCCTTTTATTCTTTCCCCTTTCCCTCTTTCTCTTTCTTTCTTTCTCTCTCTCTATCTCCCTCTCTCTCTCTCCCTTTCCCTCTCTCTTTTTCACCATTTGCACTTCCCACTCCATATTTGGAGGCACAGGTGCTGAGTGACTGAGTCCACATATTAGAAGTCAAGACCCTCATATGGTTATTTGGAGACACAGAAATACAGATATCATACATGGGTGAATAGGAAATAAAATCCTCTCATGGTAAGCCCCTAAACTGAAGGTTTATGTGATACCTGCCACAGAATATTCTGGCCTGTCCCAACTAATACAGTATCATGTTCACTTATCTACCTTCTTGTCTTTCCTCATTCATATTTAGATTTTAATAGTAAAGGCATACATCTTATTTATTCTTGTGTCATTTAGTACACAGCACAATGCTTTAAATGAACCCTATAGATTTGATAAAATAACATGCAGTCCCCATAATTGCTAAAGAAAAATCTTATGACATGAAGATTCACAAATGAGTAATCCACTTTGTCATCAGGAAGCTAGAAAGAAAAGTATCATATGTAAGCAAATATATACAACACAGGATTAAGGCAAAGATGAATTCAAGGTATCAGGAGAATGTAGAGGAAATGTTTCAATGGCTTCCAAAAGGGTAAGCTGATTGAGCCTAATCTTAAAGGCATATTGGAGTTCATTAAGTGGCATCAACAAGGAAAAGTTAAGGGAGTTGAGAATATGTTGCCCTCATATGAACTGGGGACAGTCTACTTTGCACAGTCTTCTTAAACTAAAAAGTACATTAGGCACCTCTCAGAGGTACTTTGATGTTTTTCAGTTAACGGCTTTAACACATAGTAATAGGTACAGCTTACACACTTAAATTTTTGCTAGATTGGAAAATGCTTACTTAAATGTAAAACTTCAAAGATGAACTTTAATTCAAGAGCCTAAGAACAGGCAGAAAAATTCCCAACAGTTAACAGGTTACTGTCAGCCTTTATTACAAGGTCTGTGTTTTCAGCCATGACTCACAGATCAACTTATTAAACTCATTATTGCAATCATCTTTGGTTTCATAGTGATCAGGGCAAAGAGAAGTGGATGTAGACAGAATCACTACATAATTCACACAGCACTGGAAAGGGGCCATGGGAAAACCCAAGGGTGAAGAAAGAGAGGAAACATATAAAACACTGAAAAATTTATAATAGCCAGACATTTTTCAAGTAGGTTTATCAACGCAATATAAAGATACTAGTGTGTTACAGCCATAAATCCTTAGGTAATGATTCAAGGGCTGGAATGTTTTTCAACTTTTTTTTCTTGCATGTAATAAGATTATCAGATGCAGAATATATTCTATTACACTTAAGGAAAGTATTATCTAGAAAATCACACTGAATGAGCATCTTCAAATTTTCAATAATATCTGATAGAGCATTATTAGCACTTCATGTTCTAAATTCTCTCTGTATTAGTTTTAATTAAAAAATTTTAAAGATTTTACTTATTTTTATTGGAAAATCAGATGCACAGAAAGGAGGACAGACAGAGAGGAAGGTCTTCTGTCTGCTGGTTCACTCCCCAAGTGGTCACAATGGCCGGATCTGAGCCGATCTGAAGCCAGGAGTCAAGAGCTTCTTCTGGGTCTCCCACACGGATGAAGTATCCCAAGGTTTTGGGCCGTCCTTGACTGCTGTCCCAGGTCACAAGAAGGGAGCTGGATGGGAAGCAGAACTGCTGGGATATGGATTGGCACCCATCTGGTATCCTGGCGTGTGCAAGGCGAGGACTTTAACCACTAGGCCACGACTCAGCTTTCTTCTTGGATCTTCGGATTGCTTTACGTTCATCTGAACTTCTATTTTTAAGAGTTACAAACAAGATCATTTAATTTTTAGCCATTAATATTGTTGTATAAGTTTGGTTTCCTCTAACTAAAATGTGATTTTCTGCAGAGTTTGGTAGAAAAGTAGTCAAGTGTAAGTTCAGAGTCTTTAAAAAAAATGGGTAACTAACAAATTCTTTATGTCCAGATTGTCCCATTGACACAATGAATTAAGAGTAAAAAATTCGGTTTCCTTATTATTCAGACACTTAATCATGTCAATGAAAAGAGAAATTAATAGTAGAGCATTACTTGGCCAGTTACACAGAAGCAATAACTATAAAATTAAATGGTTCTTGCTACAATAGTCTCGACAAGGCAACAGTCAATAGAGCTAAAGATAAAAACAGACTGATTTATGGAAAGGAAAGTGAAGCAAGAAGGAAAAATTTATGCTGGGGTAAGAATAACCCATGAAGTTTTTTTTAGAAAATTTATTTATTTTTATTGTAAAGCCAGATATGCAGAGACAAAGAGACACAGAGAGGAAGAGACTGCATCTGATGATTCATTCCTCCAGAGCCTCTTCCGGGTCTCCCACACAGGTGCAGGGTCCCAAGGCTTTGGGCCGTCTTCAACTGCTGTCTCAGGCCACAAGCAGGGAGCTGGATGGGAAGCATTGCTGCCGGGATTAGAATGGGCACCCATATGGGATCCTGGTATATTCAAGGCGAGGACTTTAGCTGCTAGGCCACTGTGCCAGACCCTAACCCATGAATTTTGAAATCCAAAATACAAAGAGTAAGAATCCAGGCTATAAACTTTATTTCTAAAAGATTTCCTTCCATTTCATTTCATTGATGAAGATTACATATTTTTCATAGGATTTTGAGATGCTGGGTAAACTAGTGGCTAAAGTCTTTGACTTATATGTCCTGGGATCTCATATGGGCACCGATTCATACCCTGGCTGCTTCACTTCCCTTCCAGTTCCCTGCTTGTGGCCTGGGAAAGCAGTCAAGGATGGCCCAAGGTCTCGGGACTGTGCACCATGTGGGTCATCAGGATCAGGAAGAAGTTCCTGGCTCCTGGCTTCAGATCACTACGGTTGCTTGGGGAGTGAACCAGCACTTGGAGGATCTTTCTCCATGGCTTTCCTTTTCTCTCTAAATCTGACTTTCCAATAAGAACAAATGAATCTTCAACAAAAATAATTTTGAGGTGAAATAGCACAAAGATATGAAATTTGGAGCAAACAATAATATTAGCAATGATAATTTCAGATTTAGCCGAGAGCTACTTTATGTCAGTTGTAACAGCTGGGGAACAGCAACAAAAACAGCGACAAAAAGTGTGTACAGCTGCATAATGGGGAAAATAGTATTAACATTTATGAATTTCATTTTTCATCCCATAGGTTTCTAATTATACTCTTGGAAGAGTTAGAGCTATTTGATGAAATGTCTTATTATTATTATTTTAGCATGTTACATAATGTTCTCAGTTTTTGAAAAAAATGAATAGATTATTGTTATTTTGAATTTCACCTAAAGCAGAGCCTAAAGCAAATATTAAGATGCAGGTCATTTATTTGAGAGGCGATTCCAGGAAGCAAGAGCGAGTGAGCAAGGCAAAAGAGGAAGTGAAAACAAGACCAAGCTCACAAAGGAGAGTCCAGGTATTGGTATTTCTCAAGCTGCTTTACGCTGTGGCCAATAGGACCCCTAGGTGTAAATGTGTTGACTTACATCCGGTTGCCAGGGCATTTATCCACTATCTCAAGACACATCAGTGTTTCGTGTTTTCCATATTCCAGATCAAAAACATGCAGCTTTCAGGAAGGCACCAACGCAGAATCATTGGAGTGGATTAGAGATGGAAGTTGGCATTGTACAGGGGAAATGTCCACCATAGCTGCTCCTGAAAGCACACAAGGCGAGGGCCACCTATATACCTGCTGCAGGATGAATCCAAACCACTGTTTCAAATACTATGCTCTAAGACAAAAGGCAGTTAGACGCACATCATTTAGTTTTTAAAAATGCTCATGTAACTTCCTTTATTTTTTTTTAATTTATTTGAAAGAGTGCCAGAGAGTAAGAGGGAAGGGAGGTTGAGAGAGAGAGACAGGGGGAGATGTATAGATTATAGACATAGATAAAGATATAAATCCAATCCATCGTTCCCCTTCTCAAATGTCCACTACAGCCAGGGTTGGGAAAAGGTGAAGTCTGAAGCCTAGAACTCTACGTCTTCCACATTACCATCAGTGATACAGCAATTAGGCCATCAACTTTTGACCTTCTAGAACATGAGTAGGTAGCAAGATCAAAAGCAAAGCAGCCAGGTCTCGAACCAGTACTCATATGCAATGCTGCTGTTGCAAACGGAGGCTTAACACACATCACAACACTGGCCCCTCAGGTAACTTCTGATCTGGTCATTTGATACGTAGGTTCATATTCTTTGAAGAGTATCTGAACTTCAAATTGCCCAAGTCCATCTTCCTTTATTTCCAATCCAATTATCTCTGAAAATTTCTACACTTGATATTAGCCAAAAGGCCGAGAAGCGATCTCTCTCTGAAAATTTCTAATCGCTACCTTTATTCTCATATTCCACTTATAGTTTCTCAGTTGCAATATGCTATTTCCTGTTATTTCATGAAATTTAGATAAATTAAGGCAAAGACCTAATCAGATAAACCATTATGAAGCATATTAAAAAGAATAAATTTATTATAATGTTAGGTGCTTTCAGTTGGGGAAGAAACTATTTGCTTTACATTATTATTATTTTTTTTATTTTGGCTGCTACATAGAGAATTGATTTGACGAAAGAGAGGACAAGAGTCAAGGTGATTCTACAATGTCATGGAGAAGGTGCTGATAGATCAGTAACCAAGCGCAAATCCAGAAAAAATACACATCAGTGCTCTCTAGTCGAGGTAGCAATAATTTTATTTGGCAACAGATTGCATGTGAGTTACAAAGAAAGGAAGAGAGCAAACAAACCATATGTTTGTTTTGAGGACTAAACAGAATTCAGGGCATTTATTTAAATTAGAAAGCCTTATAGTGTTGTGGATATATTCTATATGTACTTGAGAGGCCAGTTAGAAATACAGGTTGCCTCATTTCTATGAACCAGGAGTTCAGAGGAAATGTCAAAGGTTGGGGGTGAAGGATTAAGATGACAGTTGGGATACTCAGACAGCATACCAGAGTACTGAGGTTTGATTGCCAGGGCCTCTCCCCATGCACACCTTGAGAAACAGCAGGTGATGGTTCAGGCACTTGAATCTGCCATCCAGGAGGAAGACCTAAATTGAGTCACAGGCTCTGGGCTTCAAAGAGCATAATGTAATTGTTGGAAAATATACTTTCCTTGGGTTTCTCAGGGTTGCTGATAAAAAGGTCTCAGCTCCCTGAAGCACAAACACACATTATATAAAGAAAGCTGTTTTCATCACCCCTGGAAGCACGGAGATTAGGTCTGTAGTCATTTGTTTCCCTGATGTTGGAATCAGTCAATGTTATTTTAAAGGCTAAAATAATCCTTTAATATTTCTTCAAGAGTCAGATGATTACCTCTTCAATAAGTGCTGTTGTTCATTATCAAAATGACTTTAAAAATTCTGCAGATTGGGCCCAGCACAGCAGCCTAGTGGCTAAAGTCCTCGCCTTGCACACACCAGGTTCCCATATGAGCTCTGGTTCATATCCCGGCAGCCCCACTTCCCATCCAGCTCCCTGCTTGTGGCCTGCGAAAGCAGTCAAGGATAGCCCAAAGCCTTGGGACCCTGCACTCACATGGGAGACCAAGAAGAAGCTCTAGGCTCCTGGCTCAGATTGGCTCAGCTCCGGCCATTGTGGCCACTTGAGGAGTGAATCAGCAGACAGAAGACCTTCCTCTCTGTCTCTCCTCCTCTCTGTATATCTGACTTTCTAATAAAAATAAAATAAGTCTTAAAATTCTGCGGTCTCCTGAGAAACTTTAGTACTGTCTTCCTAAATGTTTTAATTTTAAAAGAGAGGAATTTGAGTACCCTATAGACTGCAATAGATTGTGAAAGCTGGAGACAGCAGACTTTATTTTGATTCAAAAAGCTAGAGTTGGCATTTTTTCCTTTACATATTAAAGGATATCCACTCAGAAAGGAGAGGGCATATTTGTTTTTAGCTTATAAGTACAAACACATTGGTTTCTTTTTCATACGCACCAAGTGAAATTTGAAATGGGTAGGACATTTCCCCAAAGGCTCTCGCCATATTAGTCCATTGGACTATTGGAGGAGGAAATGAAGGCACAGGAGGAATTGCTAAGCCTAAAAAAAATGTATCATGAAAGATAACAATGAAAATGAAAATAATAAGTAATAAATAACACATATTCTGTTCACAAAGTTGTTAACATTTTTAAATATGTTCATCTATAATGATACAATGTAGCACGATTTCAGTTTATTAAAGAATCCAAGAGACATTATGGCATCATTACCCTAAAAGGTAGAAAACAGAGTTTTCAGTCATAGGCAGTAGCAAAGTTCTGGCCACATGTGGACCAGTTGCATTAACTCACGAAAGCCTTGCTTGTATTACTATGTCTTCAAGGATTCATTCCCATCTCTAACTGCTGGCAACTGCTCAGTTGTTTTCTGCCCTGAACGTTTTCCATTGGGTGGGAACAGCATGGCTATAGGAACAAGTATGCAGCCTTCCGGGTCTGGTTTAAGAAGCCTTTTGCATTTGAGATTCATACATGTTGGTGCATGAGTCTACAACTCCTCCTTTGCTGAGCAGTAGTCCATCCTGGGAACGTACAAGTTTCTCCAGTTGAGATACTTTTGCATTGTTTCAAGTTCAGGCATTCCTTCATGTTTTGTCCAGAACACAGGTTTATTTCAGTTGGATACAATATCTAGAAGTGGGACTGTTTATCTTGTGGTGGATTTCCATGTGACTACCAGTCAAGCTAGCTGCATAATTTTGTGTTCTTACCTACAATCCGTGAAAGTTTCCGTTGATTCACATCTTCAGTAGCACTTGGCATTGTCTATTTTTAATTTTTTTAACCTACAAGAACTTCATGGCAGCTTTAACTGTGATTTCTTTGGTGATGAATATGATATATTTCACCTATTATTTGCTACCTATATGTTTTCAATTGAGTTTTTTAATATTAAAGTTATCTTATTATTTTATGTCATTATGGGAGTGAATTAGTAGATGGAAGAGCTTTGTTTCTCTGCCCAGTATCAATAAAATAACAATAGAGTGAAGAGGGCAACCATAGCTTGGGAGACATTTTCAAAATCACTCATTTGATCAATGGCCAATGTTATTCTGCATTTAAAGTTTTGACTTTAGAATCTGGGACTGAGCCAAAACCTTGACCCTGAAACTCAGTACCCTGTAGGAAGGATAGTGACTCCAAGCACTTTACGTTATCAGTGCTGTCCCCCAAGGCTGAGTATTAGTAGGAAGCTGGAACTGAGAGTGAAATCAATGCTTGAGCCCCAGCGAATAGCATCTTAACTGCAGCACCAAGTGAACACAGATGTATTCTTTCCACATTTTGAAGGGAAGCAGTTACGTTTTAGGTCCGGTTTCTAAATTTGATCTTTTCCTGACCAAGATTTTCATTTTCTTCAAGATATTTTACTGATTTATTATTTGAAAAATTATATTCTACTCTTACCCATTTCAATTTGTTTTCTTTTTCAGTGGGGGTGGGGGAGTCAGGTATAATGCTGATGCTTGAGATTTGTTGTCTGTTTTAGCATTTTGGTTTTTTGAAAGATTTATTTATTTGATTACAAAGTCAGATATACGAGAGGAGGAGAGACAGAGAGGAAGATCTTCCATCCTATGATTCACTCCCCAAGTGACCGCAATGGGCTGCTGCTGCACCAATCCAAAGTCAGGAACCAGGAACCTCGAACCTCTTCTGGGTCTCCCACGCGGGTGCAGGGTCCCAAAGCATTGGGCCATCCTCAACTGCTTTCCCAGGCCACAAGCAGGGAGCTGGATGGGAAGTGGAGCAGCCGGGATTAGAACCGGCGCCCATATGGGATCCGGGTGCATTCAAGGAGAGGACTTTAGCCGCTAGGCCACGCCACCAGGCCCTTAGCATTTTATTAATAAGACAAGACAACATGCTTTAATGCACTTGAGTAGTTGCTGCTAAATAAGTGAACTGGGTAGAAAAGAATGTCTCTAGAAATAGTTTTTAATAATGGCATTTTTAAATGTCTTATTTAAAGTTATTTATTCTTATATAACCAAAAATGTAGTAGAATATATGAAAATCTGCCTTCTGATTCTGTCAATAACAACAAAGAAAAGACCTGTAAGGAAGAGAATGACAGAAGTGCTACAGATATTAATGAAAAAGTGAAAGCAGACACAAACCGAGTAGGTTAGTCTTCCGGCAAATATTGCAAAAAACTACAGCTTTTCAAAAAGAATAGGGGCTTCCCAAAACTGATCTGTTAACCTTATTGCAACTTCTAGAAAAATGAACACTAAGTGTTTTGTAGACATAGTCAAGTTTATTCTAATGTTTAAAAGGTATTGGACCTAGTATACTTAAAGCAACTTCAATAAAAGGCAAAAAAGTGAAAGGGATCACTCTGCCTGACACTAAGGCTAATTACAAACTGACAGTCATAAAGTTACTATGATATTCACTGAAGGATTTAAACATACACCCAAAGAACAGAATAGACTCTCAGGAGACAGCTACAGACACATCCGCATTTTTCACAGATATTCAAATGACTCAAGGCAATCATGGGGAATAAAAGTCCTAGTTCAAAATGTTACACACTGAGTCATTCCATTTATGTAACATTCTTACCATGGAAGAATTATTTTGATGAAGATGAAGAATAGAATAAACAAGCCCAGGGTTGAGAGAGGCTGTAGGAGGTTCTTGTTACATGAAGTTAGGACATTGCTGTGATGCAACTTGGTGATGATCAAACAAGTCTAAACATATTACAACACACAACATACACAGAGATGTTTATAAAACTGTTGGGATCGGAACAAAGCCCTGGATTGAAGCACAGTCAATCCTTGGTTGTAGTGCTGTGGTATGGAAGACCTAGCTTCAGAGGAGGACATGTGGTAGTGTGAGCTCAGCAGCCATTTGGGACGCCCACATGCCATACTGGAATGCCAGTGTGGGTCCTGGGTACTCTGCTTCTGATTCAGGTTCTTGCTAATAGAAGGGTGCAGGTGGGTGGAATTCCTAGTTTCCTGCTTTGACCTGATCCAATACTGATCTGTTGCAGATACTTGCAGGATACGCTACCAGTTAGAAGATTCTCTCTCTCTCTCCTCCTTCCATCAGTCTCCCTGCCTTTCTAGCAGATTAACACAAATAAATAAGATTTAAAAAAAAATAAGATGCAACCTTTGGGAGAAACTGGGCAAATGGTCCATGGGATATCTTCCATGGGATTTTCCCCTCTCTATATTATTCATTAGAACTGTATGTGAATCTATAGCCCTCTCAAAATTGAATGTTTTTAACAAAACAGCAGACGTCAAACTGCTTGGCCTTGCCACCTTTCTTTAGCTTTCAAATGCTACTATTTGTCAATTTTATGAACTTTTTAGTGGTATTACTCATGCAAATTACTATTCTAAAAATATATGGCCATTTAACTAACAATCAATTAAATCACTAATCAGCAGTTGCAATTAAGAAATTAGGCTACCTGCTCCTTTTTAAAGATTAGGTTTTAATGATGTACATAAGACACCCTAGTACTGGAAATATTCTGCAAATCAAAGGTCCATGGTTCAAGGCTGATGACTTATGGCATCTACCACAGAACTACTATTAATCCATAACGGGTCAACTATAGACCACAAAGGTTCAGTCATGCAGCTATCCCTGACTTACGTGCACATACAAAAGTAACACAGGAAATGGCATCCCCCAGCTCGCATAACACAAATAACCTTTAAAAAATCTCTATATGGAGATTGGAAATCAGTTCTAACTTGGACTCACAAGAGCTGAGTAAAACATCTGCCGTGGCAAATCAATTTCACAGAAACATACCAGTTAATACCGGTTCTGTGAGTGCTAATACATTAGAAGGAGCTGATAGAATACAATAGGTGAAGGGAATCAAGCAATAACTAAAGCCCAACAAAAAGTTGGTGGCTGTGAAAACCAGGACAAACCTGTGTTGAAACAAGAGATAGCTTGATAAAGCTATTTTTTGAGAAGTGAAGGATTCAAGTGGGTGACTGTTGAGATCTGCTGCAATTTCAGCTGCAACAATAGACAAGAAAAAGAACAGCCCTTCAGAGATGCTAATTAATAATGAATCTTAGTAAAATAGCTGCATTTTCCCTAGAAACAAAATCATGTATATCAATCATATCATACAAATACAAATGGGATATAAATGGTGTGTTCACCTCATTAGAAGGTCACTTGGAGGAAGGAAAGCAAAAACTTCATCTTTATATATTTGAGGGTGGTTGAATATTCCTTCTCTTTATACCCAATGCTGTTTTAAAGGATAAGCAGCTAACTTGTCATTTGCCTGGCTCACCACTGCTCCTGGAATAAGTTAACAGTGATTGCACTCGGTGCTTCTGCAACGTGTTAGTGACACAAATTGGCTCTGCTAAATTCATTCCAAGAAACAACAAACAACATAACATGACACACTCAGTGCAACTTAAATGCATTGGTAGTGAAAGCCAGGAGGAGGTTGACTCCAAAATGGAGTGTTTCCAGATTGACTGAAAACGAAGCTGAAAATGCACTACTTTTAATTCCATTTTTTCTGTTAACTCCTTAACACACTCTTGTATAGAGGTTGGAAATATAAACCTAGTGACATATAGACAATGTGTATTTTTAAGTGTTTTTTTTGAAAGTCAGATGTACAGAGAGGATTCACTTCCCATTCAATAATTTTCTAGATTTTCATTTACCTCTCTTTCTATCCTTATGTCCCTGGTGGGACCCATTTGCATTTCATTTATCTGGACCCATAGCTGCCAGCATAAAATCTCCTGTATACCCTACAGGACCAGAACAGGGTTCAGTTCAAATCCTAAGTCCTGGGACTAGAGCTTTTGGTTCTATAACAAGAGCTATTAGATGAGCACATATCAGACAACTATGAAGTTGACTGAAGTTAAATATAGGGGAAACACCTCAAGATACTGGTATAAGTGATAACTTCTACTATAGGAACCACAAAGTAAAACTAGACAAATGGGATTTTATCAAACTCACAGGTTTTATACATCAAATAAAACAATCAATAGAGTGAAGAGACATTTAACAGAAGAGGAAAAAGGACTAGTTATCTGGCAAAGGCTTACTATAGAGAAGGTATCAGTAACTCAAAACTCTCAACAACAGCAAGAATAAAGCAATCAAATTAGGAAATGGGCAAAGGACCTCAACACACAGTTATCAAAAGGAGAGAAACAAATGGCAAAGACATATATACATTCAATGCAACTATCCGTCAGGAGAATACACAGCAAAGTTCCAATGAGATACTGCCGCATCCCTTTCAAACTGGCTGCTTTCCAAAAGACAGAGAGCAGACATGTTGGCAAAGATATGGAAAACAGGGAACTCCTATGCACTGTTGGTAGAAATGCATGTTAGTGCAGTCACTGTGGAAAATAGTACACAGGTTTCTTTGAGAGCTAGAAATAGGCTTGCCATAGGATGTGTCATCACATTATTGTGTAGTTGATGTTCAAAAGACTTGAACTCACACTATCAGACACCTTCGTTTCCACATTTTTAGCAGCATTGTTCACAATAGTGAAAATACGGAATCAACCATGATTCCTCTCAATTATCTATGGATTAGAATCTCTATTATCCATACAACAAAGTTGTTCATCTATAAAAAGCATGAAATTCTATCATTTATATCAAAATAGATGCACTAAGACGACATCACGTTGAGTGAAATGAGCCACCAGAGAAAGATAAATACCACATGTCCTTTCACTGTGTGGGAGCAGAAATTTTTTAAGAAACCAAAAAAAAAAATGCCTATGTAGAAATTTTGTTGCAAATATTATGCTTTTGTCAAATTTTGCTTTGAATCATTCTAGGCAAATTGTTAGGCATTATAAGCTACAATAGTCTGATAACCTGTGCCCATTTTAAAGTTAACTGTATAGGGGTGAAATAGGCCTCTTTTCATTTGATGTTTTTTTGTGACGATTTCCTGTGTTCCTGCTAAACTATCGTCCTTTTGCTTTTTGTTTATTGAACTCTTTATTTACTGGAGCACCAATCCTATGACTATAATGTAAAATAAAAATGTTATGCTGGTAGTAGAAAAAGAAAAAGAAAGGAACAATATTAAGTACTACTGTGCCACTCACTGATACATTCTCTAAGATGTTCAGTTCCTATGACGTGCTTTTGATTTAGAAGCTATAATTATTACTACAATCTCACAACATAGGAAACTGAAGAGTAAGAAATCAAATAACTCGGGTTGAATACTATATAGTTAATAATGGAAAAGTCTAATTGTAGGCACTTAACCACTGCTCTTTACTGGCAAACTTGGATCCATCTGCTTTTCCCCTTTCCAATTTCTTAATGAACATCACTTTCATTCATTCTTCTACATTTTTTCACATACTCATTATTGACGAGTCCATTTCTTAATGGGTTCATTTGATGACTAGTTGTACAGTGCTTATTGCTACGGGCTGGATATGGTTGGGGTGGTCCCCAATGTCACATCTATTTAAGCTTTGGTATCCAAGGTGCTAGTTTTGAGATGGGGCCCAGTTGGAGATTTTTCAGTCCATGCTTTTTCTTCCCAAAGCATTAAGATAAATCTCTTGTGACCTTGGACTTCTCGCAATTGGATTGTGATCAAAGGAATAAGCTGAGTCTTCCTTCTCCTGATTGGAGATGTGACTTTCTTCCCAAATGTGCTGCTGTCATCCAGCCATGGGGAACTTCCCCAGTGTCTGCACTAGGTGTTTGAACTGCCTGTTCCAGAACTGAGGATTCAATAACCTCCTTTTCATAAGTGGCCTGTGTCAGGAAATTCTGTATAGTGACAAAAATGAATAGTGAGGTACTTGCCACAGGCTTCTGTTTTAAGAACTAGGGATGCACCATTAAAACCTCACAGGGGTGGTGTGACGGTTTAAATGTGTCTTCTCCAAGATTTAGGCTTTGAGCCTATAGAAAGTAAACTTATTAAGAGGTGATTAGGTTCCAGGGATCCTCCCTCATGAGTCAGATTAAAGTTCTCATACAATCTGTCTCTCTTGCCCTTCCTCCTTCTGCTTGTGATAAAGCAACACTGCTCGCCTCAAGCTCAACAGCATGGTGCCCTATTGGAAGCTGAGAGCAGCTCTTCCAAGATGACCAAATCTGCCAGTGCCTTGATCATGGATTTGACAGTCTTCAGAACTATGCAAAGAATACATTCATGCTCCTGCTCAATTATCCAGCCCCTGACATTCTGCTACAGAAACACACATAAATGAAGACATTCACAAAAGAAAAAAAAAAACAGACAGACTTTAAAGGTATATGGAGTGAAATATGAAATAAGGGGGACTGTGGGACTAGAGGAGTAAGGCTGGCCATTGTCCACTGCAGGGTGGTCAAGGAAGCAGACAGCAGCCACTATATGCTGAACTCTAAAAGCAGTAAAAGTGTGACACTTACGAAGCTGATCATGAGGTCAGATCTGTCTGGGACAGTTTCTGCATCCTTCTGCTGTCAAGATACAATTGTAACAAATCATTTTACTCACTAACGTAGACTGCAATGCTATCTGTAACTGGGGAGACACTCCCCTCACCACAGGAAATGGGAAAAGGAATGGCAGCACAGTGGGGTTGATGAACAAAAAATAGATCACATTAGCACCTGTTGGAAGAAAGGCTGATCTTCCCGGCTCAATTTTTATAATCTATAATAGACAAGAAATAATTTTTCTTCCTAATAAAGTAATTGTACAAATAGATGCCCAGATGTTTCCTTTCAAACTTTTTACATTTATTCATCTATCTATCTATCTATCTATCTATCTATCTATCTATCTGAAAGACAGAGCTACACAGTGAGAAGGTGAGACAGAGATTTGTCATCTGCTGTTTCACTCCCTAGACGGTCAAAACAGTGAGGACTGGGCCAGACTAAAGACAGAAGCCTTGAGATTTTTTTTTTACTACTTTGCACAAAATAAAGCTATTAAAATCATCATGATATAACAGAAATCTGAAATATTTAGAAAAACTTTTATGTTTTCCAACAATTAATACATCTATGTAGTATACAATGATCTATACATTTTGCTAAATTTATAATAGAAGGAAAAATGCATTATTTAGGTTTCTCACTTAAGGGAGAACAAAGAAGCTATGTGCCAGGTATTTAAAATTTAGAAGATTGAAATGGAATTAAATCTTTTTGATACAAAAACATGCTTCAATTGAACTTTCAGGAATCTTCAGTGATCAGGGTATCCACCCCCATACCATTGCTTCATGTTCTCACATATTTTTACGGCAACCATCAATTTCTCTCTTTCCCTAGTTTCTTTTCATGGATATCTTCTAAGTGAAATCTACGAAATAAATCTGTTTTTACTTGACTTTTTTTATATAGCATGAGACATTTGAGAGCCATCTATGCTGTCAGTTGTACCAATAATTTTTCTTTCATGTTACAGGATACTACGAGTTACTATTACATCATAATCTGTCTAAAAATTGCCAATTCTGTTAATTTATTAGTCTGGCCTTTCTTTTAAATAGTGTTCTGAGTTCAGCAGCTTTTTGCTTTGAGTTTTGTTTTCAACAAACATCTTTCTGCTACCCATGCTTAGTTGTATGTATAAGAATCAAGCATGTGGCTTAGTAAATTTTATATCAAATTTTAGTTTATCATTTTAGTAAACTATTAACTATTTTAATCAAATCAAGTTTTAAACATTGGATTTTTCACAATTAGGGATAGAAATTTTAAAAATCATTAAAAATGAATTTGTACGTAAAAATAAGCCATGATTGTGAGGAATCTTGCACCGTAAACACAGGTTTATGATATTTAAATGTTGTGGAGATTAGTTGCAATTTACACTCACCTGCCCTGTAGATACTGAAAATCCATGGCATGAGTTATCTTGTAATTGTTTAGCCTGTTTATTTGTCAGTATACACTGTATTATTTTCAACTGTTCTGAGCCTCAATTGTTAACATATGCCTTGTTAGAGTTATAAGCCTGTTTGAACTATTCTAAAATTTGCCAAGTTCAGTAAAAATCATGCTTCAATACTATAAGCTGGTAAATATAAAAATGAAAATACACATGAAACAGCTGAATAGTACCCTATGCCCATTTTAAGGTCTATAGCATCTGGGTATGTATAAACTAAACTTGAAATGTCAATGAAGTAGTCACAGGACGTGGTTAAGAACTTGCATTTTCTAGCATATTGGAACTCAATACTGTGTCAATTAACTCCATGATATTGTAAATTGTTTTTGATGTTATGTTGTGGCTTTTCATTGGAGGGGATGATACTCCACCACCTCTACTTTCAGACCAGGGAAAGTCTCTCAAGGAAACTGTTGAATTTATCTGGACAATAAGATGCTGGACTCTATGCATGGTACATGCTTTCAATGAAGGAGTCATGACTGGATTTGAACTGTACTACTGCAACAATGTGGAGGAATCCAAAATTGGGGGGAGGACTTGGGGAGGAGTTGGGGGAATCCCAGAGCCTATGAAACTGTGTCATAAAATGAAATGAAAGTAAAACAAAGAAAAAAAAAACAAAGAAAAAAAAAGACAGAAGCCAAGAGCTTCAGTCAAGTCTTCCATGGGGCCCAAATACCCGGGCCATTTCTGCTGCTCTCCTCAGGCCATATTCCAGGAGCTGGATTGGAAAGTGGAGTAGTCAGGATGTGAACTGGTGGCCATATGAAATGCTGGTGTTAGTTCTACCTGCTATATCACAGCCCTGGGTCTCAGGAGTTTCTTTAAAAACATTAACACCAGAACTTTACTCCATCTCACTGTGTAAGAAGTCTTTAGGCCAGGGGCCTGTTTTTCTTATTTGTTGAACAATGACTAATGACTTGCATTGTTCCCCTCTGTCTTGATTTTTGTCAGAGATGCACTTCTTTAACTTGATGTCCTAGTTCACCAATCTAGTACTCAAAATAGTCACGTCTTTTTCTGCCTACCTACAGAAAAATTATGTCCCAAACAAATGATTTCTCTTTGCCTTTGTCTCTACATGCTCTAATTTAACATTTTCCCCATATTCTTTACATTATTTTTCTGCCAACTGCCTCTGTGCTACGTTACTTTTCTCCTCAACCTCTGCTAGCTGTTGGCTTTCTATTTCTTTCTGGCCAATGAATACCTTGGAGGCAGTTGTCATATCTGTTTTGTGTACTGAAGTCCCTGGGCACGGTTGACTTTTGAGTGAAGCTACAAGCTTTCCTTCTGTGTCACCACATTTGTGGGCAGTGGGGAGGGCACAGGAGCCTTGGCCACAGCAGCCTGTGCTCTGCCCATGCCCACACTGATAGGGCCTTGGCCACAGCAGCTTGTGCTCTGCCCATGCCCACACTCACAGGGCCTTGGCCACAGCAGCCTGTGCTCTGCCCATGCCCACACTCACAGGGCCTTGGCCACAGCAGCCTGTGCTCTGCCCATGCCCACACTCACAGGGCCTTGGCCACAGCAGCCTGTGCTCTGCCCATGCCCACACTCACAGGGCCTTGGCCACAGCAGCCTGTGCTCTGCCCATGCCCACACTCACAGGGCCTTGGCCACAGCAGCCTGTGCTCTGCCCATGCCCACACTCACAGGGCCTTGGCCACAGCAGCCTGTGCTCTGCCCATGCCCACACTCACAGGGCCTTGCTTCCCTTCTTCCTTCGCTATTTTCTTTCTTCCTTTTTGCCTTCTTACTAAAAGTTCATTAGTACACCTGATTCTCCTGCAACACAATTCTTACCAATTATGCTAATGTGATATTAATACAAAGAAAACAGATTTAAGGTAGTCCATAGATACAATTATTTTTAGTTTCAAGAGTACATCCTTTAAACAAATGCAGAAAATTGAAAACAATCTTCCCTTGAATAGGAATGCTCTTTTTTTTTCCTGAAGCGTTGTTCTCTTTGATAAAATTACTTTTTGATACCTTTTGAGGGCAGCTTACAAACTGGCTCTTAATGACCTGTGCTTCCTGGAACTGTGTAACACGTCCTCCTCTCCTTGAGAGTGGATGTGATGTAGTAAGTTGCTGATAACATCCATGATGTGGCAGAAGTGTTGAAAGTCACTTCTCAGATTAAGTGATACACTGCTTGTCTCTCCCCCTGCTGTGAGGAAGTGAGTGACAAGTTGTGAGCTGCTCATGGGCAGTGACAAGTGACAGCACACATGAAACTGGACGCTGCTAAAGCTTGTGAACATACCTAATTCCTGGCCTGCAGAAACGGTTGTTACTTCAAGCAGTGAAGTATTTGGGTAATTTGTTTCCAGCAATAGATAACTAATATACAATTCCCTGCTGTGGTATTTTACGTCCATCATCTTCTGCCCCAGAGCGTTGATTTTCATGGTTGGTGGTGCTTCACCACTGTGAAAACTGATTTTCTGTGTATTTGTTCTCTTGTTACATTTCTTATCCATTTTAGCAGCTTTTTTTCTGATGAAATATAGTTTTGAATAGGAACTCCATTATTTCTATCCTATTGAAAGCCTAACTCTTCAGATAAGTCAATTGCTAACATCCTATTCATAGTTTTGTTTTAAATTCCCAATAGTTTTCAGATGCACAATAATTTCTGTGGCCAAGTTTGTATGCTCAAAACCTATTTGGGTGGCTTGCCATATAATAGGTAGAACACTGCTTTCCTGAAAAAACCTGGACCCCCCTCTTCATATAAAGTTTGTTCATGTCCCACGTAGCTCAGCTGCTCAGCTGGAAGGCTTCACCTGTCAAGTGAGGTGACAAAGCAAAATCTCTCTCTTGCTGTTCTCAAGCAGTACTGCAGAATGCCCTTATGGTTGTATTTGCTTATAGGTTGTTTTAAATACGCCTGCTGAATGATTAGAATTCTCCTGTTTTCTTCTACTTATCATTAGAATACCTCATCCCCTTAGTAAAAACTTCCCCCACCAATTACTTCAAAGCAGAAACTTTTAAAGATTTATTATTATTGGAAAGGCAGACATACAGAGAGAAGAGACACAGAAAGATCTTCCATTTACCGATTCACTCCCCAATGCTCGCAATGGCCAGAGATGAGCTGATCTGAAGCCAGGAGCTCATCTCCCATGTGGCGTGGCTGCTGGGTCCCAAGGCTTTAGGCCATTCTCGACTTCTTTCCCAGGCCACAGGCAGGGAGCTGGATGAGAAGTGGAGCAGCCAGGGCATGATTCAGCACCCATATTAAGCCTGTGATTTTTAAGTGAAATAAAGGTGTGCCACTGTAAACATTTTTTTAAACGAAAAAAGGTGGAGAACAATGAGGACAATGAGTAGGAAACACAGCCAAGAGCAGGGGTGTGGTGGGAACTATCACGATGCTCCCAAATCTGTACTGTGAAATATATGGAATTGGTGCATTTTACGAAAATAAATTATAAATATTTTAAAATCAGAAAATAAACGAAGAGGCAGGATTGGCTACAGTTTATTGCCAGCAGAACTGAGGCACAGAGAAGGTAGGTGGTCTGCCAAAGCTCAGCTCTGCTAGTATTTTGTAAAGTGACGGTGAAGACGACTCAGGTGCATTGGCTTCTAATCATACCAGAAAATATCCTTAAGTAACACAACACAAGCAAAGGTCCAGACTTTAACTCACCTTCCTCTCCCCTCCCTTCCCTTCCCTTCCTCTACATTCCTCTTCCTTCCTTCCTCTCCTTCCTTTCTTCTCTGCCACCCACCCCATGTACTTGTCAGAAGTTCTAATATATTTTAAATAGCTGAAATAAATCTGCCTGGTTTAGTTAAATTCAATGTTAATCTAAAATGCAGCTATGATTTTTTTCTTAAGTTTTTTTGTTTGTTTATTTGTTTTTTACTTGAAAGTCAGAATTAGAAAGAGAGAGGGGAAGATGGAAAGAACAATCTTCCATCTGTGGTCTCACCCCCCAAATGGCTGGAATACCCAGAGTTGGCCCTGCCTGAGGCTGGCAGCGAGGAGTTTTGCCAGATCTCTCAAGTTGGTACAGGGGCACAAGGACTTGGGCCATTCTTCATTGTTTTCTCAGGACATTGGCAGGGAGCTGGCTTGGAAGCAGAGTGGCTGGGATACAAATCTGAGCCCATGTGGGATATTGATGCCACAGGCAGAGGATCAACTTTCTAGACCACCAGACCAGATACCTATACTTTTTATACATGTTTTTCGTACTGAGAAAGGAGTTTACTTCTTCATATGGCTGAGAGTGTTCCAGAAAACTTTTCTTTGCCAAAAGCAATGAGAAACACATTGATTAGTCAGGTACCATCATCCCTGGAATGTTCTGTAGTATGGAGATACTCCGAAATTGGAGCATGGACTGGTGGAAGGTGGATGATACTATCACTGAGACAGGCTCTCTGCAAAGGACATGTGATCCTGAATTGAGAGCAAAGAACAATACTTAACCACCAGACAAAAATGATTTTTTCTTATCCTATGGGACGTAATCCCATTATGAGGATGATTTTACTAATTTCACAAACAGCTGCAAAATGCTACAGACTCAAAGCTTTTAATAGACTACTAGAGACATCCTTTAACAGTAAAGGCTGCACAAAGGCATTAAGTCATTGCAATGAAAATTCATAGTCTCATATTTGGGACAAAGCTAATTTACAGACCCAGACTTCATTAAACAGGAAGTTAGATCCATCAGAAGAAGCGACCTCAAATTTTTCCATAGTACTTAATAAGAGCATTGCACTTAATTGTTACAATAATGATGATCTGGAGGAAAAAAATCACCAGATCTTTCAGGCAATCATTGCTAACTTGATCCATAGAGCACAGGCCATAGTGAAGGTGTGTAGAGTTCACATGATGAATGAGATGTGAGCTGGAGTCTATCTCACAGCAGAAACTCTGGGTTTGAAACATGCCATGGCTCTCTTCTCCCCACTGCTAAATCCAGCATTGCAATAGCCATACTATTGTTGGACACAGCAAATACATGAAAGACTCCTCACTGTGGTTTCCTGATCCACAGACTTACTGGTTTAAAACTAGAAAGAGCCCAGTTAAAGATTATGCAACTCTCCCTGAACCCCAGGGGACATCCAACTCGAATCATGGTCCTATTGTTAGGTGTTGCAGAGAAGTGTACCCCATCAACCACTCAGACAGAGTACTGATTCCTCACTGTTCCCATCCAGTTATCCAGAGCGGGTAGACAGGAGCAGGCATTTGACATCGTAGTTAAAACATCCCTTAGAAAAATTGAAACCCGTATCAGAGTTTCTGGATTGAAGTACAGATTCCATCCCCAATTCCATGGTCTAGTTAATGTACATGCAAAGAGACAGCAGATCATGGTTTGAGTATTGTGGTTCCCTGCCATCCACATGGGAAACCGGATTGTGTTTTAGACTCCTGAATTTAGCCTGACCTAGTAAATGGGGAGTAAGCCAGTGGATCAGAGTTCTCTTTCTGTTTGTCTCTCCTTTACCTCCACTTCTCATCTCTCCATTTTCAAATAAGTGTTTCTAAAGCTCAGGACAGCTGAGTCATGGGTTGATAGGAGTCTTACTGTGAATTTTATTTGGACATTTATTTCATGGACTGCTTTTGCAGAAATATCACATTTATGAGAGCAAATAAACAGTCTTTGGAATCTGGTTTGCAGTACCTTATTGGACAAGTAGCATTTCTCCTTTTAATATCAAACTAGGAAGAAAAGTAGTTTGCTTTCACTGTATATAGAGAGTGATCCATCTGTACTCCATTGCAGCAGTACTATGTCTAACTGAATTCGTGAGTTCTGTGTTAAAATCCAAATTTCAGTGCCTTGCTTTTTTAGCAATTACAGAGGTCTACTGTATTGACACAGCCCGGTTGTTGGGCCTGGTGAACATAAATGAACTAATTCATTACATACCCTGAGAAGACACAAATACTTCCTATCATCTGGTGACAGATCTGTGGTATTTGCCATATTAAAGAATTTTTCTAGGATAAAGTGGTCTAGGATAAGAATAATTATCCCTGGGTCCAGCACAATAGCTTAGTGGCTACATTCTCTCCTTGCATGCGCTGGGATCCCATATGGGTGCTGGTCCATGCCCCTGCTGCTCCACTTCCCTTTCAGCTCCCTGCTTGTGGCCTAAGAAAACAGTCGAGGACGGCCCTAAGCCTTGTGCACCTGCACCCACGAAAAAGACCCAGACGAAGATCCTGGTTTCTGGCTTTGGATCAGCTCAGTTCTGGTTGTTGCAGTCACTTGCGGAGTGAATCAGCAGATGGAAGCTTTCTCTTTTTCTCTTCTCTCTGTAAATTTACCTTTTCAACGAAAAATAAATAAATCTTTAAAAAATAATTATCCTTGAGACAGTAAAGGCAGGTGTCACTACTTGCACTCCTGAATAACTAAGAAGGACAGAATTTCATGGGCTTATTGGCTTCTACAAATAGTAGTTTGTACTGGATTTACTGGAATTTTGTGCAGTCCAAACATTGCTCAATGTGAGTAAAGTCCAGTGCAAGGGAAGGCTTTATAGCCTGTTCCTCTGCAGTGTGAGCTGTGATGACACTTAGCGAAGTCTGAAAAATGATGAAGATCCAATTGCATCAGGCAGCACACTGAAAAAGAGCTGGGGCAACCATAGAGTGAGAAAATAACAAACCCCAACAGTTGTACAGCAAATACAAATCCTTTTAGGAGAACAGCAAATTTCTGTTTCCAAACAGTTTGCAACTTGCTGCAGTATTTACATTGACACATAATTACTAAAAATGGAAAAATAAGCTATCATCGAGATTAATTTTCCACTCTTCTTTAGGTATTTCTCAAACTATCAATGTTACCACATACTTGATATGTATGGCCTCAGAATAGAATTCTGTTTGAGTAGAGTTCATACTCCTATTGAATCTTTTCCTGCAATGCTATCATTTCCCCTGCCACCCACATGTATCACCTTCTGTGGAGTTTCTGGGGTAAGCCAAACATACAGGCTGCATGACACCGATCAGAAGGAAATCGCTGCAGCATTCAGAGATGACCCTGAAGGCACCAGGAGCAGGAAATCTTCCAGACGAGTAGCACATTGACTGACTATCATAACTGATTGTGAAATTCATCTTGCAAGAAAAATTACTATTGATGTAACAACACATAATGAGCTATTAATGGGCAAATCAGTCAAATAAGATGGGTCTGAGGCAGATGAAACAACAGTGAACACAGATTCAAGGGTTGTATTTAATGTGAATGTCCACCAAGCGGAGACTCTCAGTACTTTAGTACCGTATATAACCTGGTTCAAGTAATCAGCTACTCTGCACTTACTAACTGGGATCACCAATTAAACATTCATGGAAATTATGCATAAGTTCAAGCTTCAAGTGTATCAACTCTAATCTGGTTAACACTTCTTCAGTGAAGTTTGTCCCTTAAACATATACAGATGCCACAAGGCTACTGCTCTGTTAAGGATAAATAATGATAGTACCTTTCTGAAAGGTTAAATGCAGAATTGAATGAAATATTTCATGTCAAACATTGAGAATAAAGGCTGCCATTCAGAAACATTGTCCATACCTATAATGTCAGGATACACTTAATAGCACAATGATGGACTTATGACTATTTATGAAGGTCTGTACTATTGTATTAATACAGGGTATTTCAGTGGAGGGAAGGGGTTTTGAGGAAAGGATAACAGAAACCCCAGAGCTTATGGAACTGTATCATCAAATAATAATAATTCTAAGCCATAAAATGAGAAATTCAAATTATTTTAAGACAAACATAAATATTACATAAGACCTTAATTATAGCAATATAATAACCAATCCAATATATGAAGTCTCAAAGCATACTGAGATGAAAGTTTCCTAAATCACCCAACAGTATATAATAATACACCACAAACTAGATTTCAACATTTTCAATAAACATTTTCTAGATAAACATCAGATCACATAAGTGAAAAGAAGGATCAAAAAAGATCTCATTTTGAGTAAATGTCAAGAAAACCATCAACCTAATGTATTTTGTCAAGCAAGAAATAGAGATAATCATACTAATAAAATTCTGACATTATTTATGGTCATCCATATAAAAGAAACAGAAGACAATTTTAAATGACTAACCAAATGCAAATTATTATAAATTACAGTCATAATTTTCTCAGACTGTATTTTCTCATAATTTTCTCAGACTGTATTGAAATTTTAGTAGTCATGCCTGAAAGCATTATTACCATTCATTACAAGATAACCTTGTCATGGGAATTATAAAAGACACAGAATGGTAAGGACATTGTAAAATCAATGCAAATGCTGTAAACTTGAAATAATTTTCTTCATGTAAGTAATAAGATTTTGTACCAGGAAAATCAATAGGTTGTAATTAATAGCTACTATAATTAGCATCACAATTTGTTTAACAGGTGGCTTAAAATAAGACTTTTTCATATAGGCCTTTACAAAAAAGATTAATTTTATTTATTTGAAAGGCAAAGTGACAGAGAGAGAGAGGTTCAGTCTGCTGATTCATTCCCCCAAAAGGCCACAAACGTCAGAACGGGCCAGGCTGCAGCAGGAACCTGGAACTGCAAGCCATGTCTCTCCTGTGGGTGGCAGGAGCCCAAGTATTTGAGCCGTCCTTTAATGTTTCTCCAGACCAATTACCAGGCTGCTAGATTGAATGCAAAGCAGCCTGGACTTAAAACAAGGCTCATATGGAATGCAGGCTTTGCAGGTGGGAGCTTAATAGTGCTGCATCATAATGCCAGCCCTATATAAGAAAAAGAGGACTTCCTAATATTACCAATAAAACTTGAGAACCCAAATGTTATGAAAGATCTATTTTATAGCAGTGAACAAAGTATAGAGTGTATACAAATAAATCCTAATGATACATATTACTTAGGAAGGGATGTACTATTAAGGGATGTACTATTAAGTTAAAAATCATGCCAATTTAATGTATAAAATTAATACTATTGCATTTCATATATGGGCAAAAATGTCACTTAGTAAAAATGTCATCAGTCACTGGTTCTTTGCCTCACTTTCATACAGAAACTGACAAGAGGTCATAATATGTGCAAACCAGACAAGGTTTAGTGAGGAACTTTTGCTCCAGCACAAGGCAGAGGTCATGGCAGAGAGAGGGCCCACTGACTGCATCAATGAAGGTAGCTAGGCACAGGTTGTCACAGAGAGTAGAGGCCTGTCAATCATGCCTCAAAAAGGCAGCTTGATCTGCACCTGGCCCTGCGCTGTGGCTCATCCCACTGAGCACACACACTTGGACCTGCATGCTGCCCTGCATGGCGGTCTGTGCTGCTGTGAGTCTCTCCTCGGTACACAGCATACTCCAAATGGTCGCTCACTCACTACTTTCACCACAAACAATGGGCTGTTCTGGGCAGTTGTGTAGCACAGGGAAGTCCAGAGCTGAGCAGCAGGAGTCCTTCATGGATAGGGTCCAGATACTCCTTGCTGCTGAGCGTCTGGAGCTGGACACTTAGAATGGGGAATCAGGAAGACCTAAATTTGCAAATCCTATTGTGAATCTGCCTCAAAAATATTTGTAACACAGATGATGAGACTTATTCTGTAATATAAAAATTGGAGAAAATAAATGCCCAAGAACAGCTGAACAAGACCATTTCTGAAAGCCCATAGTGAGTACACCTATGTTTTAAGATAGCAGAAAAATAATCTAGAACACATGTGATCAAGGACAGATGTTTTCACAGAAATGGAGATATAGAACAGTTACACAGTTAAACTGATCCCACTGTGTAGGTGCTTTTAGCATTTTCAGAGATGGAAGTTTGACTGAGGAGAAGAATAAAGTACTTAATAATCCATCTGGGAGAATTAAAATTGAAACATCCACTTAAACTAAAGCTAAGCTAGCATCACAGCAGCTTTTTCCTCGGAAGAACCTTGAAGCAAAGCATATCTCCTCCGGAGAATTCCAGCCAAAGGCCTCCAATCAGGAAGTAACAAGATGAGGCAAATGGCACGAATGGGTACCCAGGAACAAAAATCCTTGCAAACCAGTGGGAGACAAGGAACCAAAAAGAGATCAAGAAAATGACACAACCCCAAGTCAAGAATAAACTCTTATTTCTTATAAATTTCTACTTTTGCCAATGGCAAGTTCTAATTCAGACATCTATGTGATATAATTGGCATTCTGGTATTGCTGAAATGAAAATTTTTTTTTCCTCTTGTTATAATAACACTTAAGATTTCCTCTGTCCGTGGCTACAAAGTGGATTGGGACATTATTAACTATTAGAAAACTATGTCAGGATACACTTAAACAGCAGAATGATGGGCTTTAAGACTGTGTTTGAATGACTACACTATTGTAATAGAGCGAAAATCAGTAGTGGGATGGGGGAGGAGAAATCCCTGAGCCTACAGAACTGTTTCATAAAGCAAACAGGTTAATCAATTACTAATTAATTAGCTCATTGTCATATACCCAGCCCTAACTCAAACAACTCAGGTCCCACTGTGGCCTCTAGCAGGGTCTGTTCAAGTCGATCATCATGGGGGAGAGACACACTTCTTTCTTCCCATTCCTCTGCAAAGGGACAGGAGCAGTGTAAAGAAAGCAAGTGTGGATAGACCAGCTGGGAGAGACCACCGTATTAATATCATGGCATTAATCTTAGATCAGTAAAGATCATGGCAGCTGCAGAGGCTGTACGTTGTTTCCGGCTCTGTGGGGGAACATGTGATTAGGTGGTTCTCTAGAAGAGATCAACCCTTGTTCCCTGATGACTTTCAGTTCAGGCTAACAGCCTGGCGTGGCCTGTGAGGCAGGCACAGCCCCTACAGGCTCTAAGGCACAAGGTGCAAAGGCGAAGGCTCGCTAGGTGGCACTCCAGCTCCTTGTGACTGCTTGGATCTTGCGTGCAAAGACTGTGGGAATTCCATGACTGTACAATACATTCAACTTATCTGAAACCAGAGGCTGAAAGATTTCTGATTGCCCAAGGCGGAACATGGCAGGGCTGTGAGTTCACAAAGGAACAGCAGAGATCTCTTGTGTGACACACATGCTGGCATAGATGGGCTTGTAATCACTGTGGCCTAAGCCCAGGCGTGGATCACCTTGAAACAGTGACTATGATAACACTCACCATCATGACCTCCCTGAAGTAACAGGTGATATCAACCATGTCCAAATTGGGTGTCACCCTGGTCTCTCATCGCACACTCAAGCACTGACCAAAGTATTCTGGTCCCACCCAGATATCTCTGGATGTCCATTGATGGGGCAGTTACTCCACCAAATCACAGACAGTTCAAAGATAAAAACTAACAGAGACTGGGCCTAGTGTGGTAAAATAGTGGTTACAATCTTAGCCGTGAACACACTGGGATCCCACATGGGCACCAGTTCTAATCCCAGCAGGCCTCGCTTCCCATTCAGCTCCCTGCTTGTGGCCTGGGAAAGCAGTTGAGATGGCCCAAAGTCCTGGGACCCTTCACCCATGTGGGAGACCCAGATAGAAGAAGCTCTGGGCTCCTGGTTTCAGATCGGCTCAGCTCTGGGCACTGGGGACTTTTGGGGAGTGACTCATCGGATGGAAGATCTTCCTCTTTTTCTCTCTGTATATCTGACTTTCGAATAAAAATAAATGTATCTTAAAAGGAAAAAAAAAACCCTAACAGAGAGGACCTAGCACTATGACTTAGTGGCAAAATCCTTGCTTTCCAGGTGCCAGGATCCCATATGGGTACCAGTTCATGTCTCAGTTGTTCCAGTTCCCATCCAGCTCCCTGCTTGTGTCCTGGGAAAGCAGTCAAGAATGGCCTACATAGAGCCTTGGGACCCTGCACCTGCATGGGAGACCCAGGACAATCTTCTGGCTCCTGGCTTTGAATTGGCTCAGCACTGGCCACTGCAGCCACTTGGGGAGTAGACCAGCAGAGAGAAGATCTTTTTCTCCGCATCTGTGTATCACTGTAAATCTGCTTTGCCAATGAAAAAAAAAATTAAGAACTAACACAGGAGGTGCTAGAGTGGTAGCCTAGTGGATAAAGTCCTCACCCTGCACACACCAGGATCCATATGGATGCCAGTCTGTATCCCAGCTGCTCCAGTTTCCTTGCAGCTCCCTGCTTGTAGCCTGGGAAAGTAGTTGAGGATGGCCCAAAGCCTTGCGACCCTTTACCCATATGGGAGACCCAGAAAAAGCTACTGGCTCCTGGCTTCAGATTGGCTCAGCTTCGGCCATTGTATCCATTTGGGGAGTGAATCAAGGATGGAAAAGCTTTTTCTCTGTATCTCTTTTGCTCTCTAAAATTAGACTTTCCAATAAAAACAAATTTAAAAACTCTTTAAAAAATGAGGAGAAACCAACAAGTGCTTCCAGAAATGTCTAAAAATAAATGCAAACATGTAAGAAATACGGATCTTATGACTCCCCCAAAAGAAAAACAAATCTTTAAAATTAGCATTTGAAAATGAAGAGATTGATGAAATACCTGAAAATGCATGGGGAAAATGATCACACCCAAATTATTGTGATGTGAAATCCTTAGCGCAGCCATTAGGATAGTATGGAGGTTCATCAGAGATCTGAAAAATCTACCGTATGTCTCATCTATTGGGCTTCTAGAAACTGACTCAAGCAAAATGATATCAGCATACACCCATGCTTATCCTAGTTCAATTCACAACAGCTATGATATGAAATCAACCCAGTTATTCATCAATGAATGACTAGATAAAAAGTATGGTGCATCTACATTATGGAACAACACAGAGACACAATAAGGAATGAGATCCTGTCTTTTGCAACAAAAGCGATGTACCTGGAAATTCCTGTGGTTAGTGGAATAAGCTAGTGGGAGAAAGAAGGAAGCAGAAGGCTGGGTGGGGAGCAAGAAAGGGGTGGAAGAGAGGGCATACTACGTTTGTTCACTTTACATAAGTAATGTAACATATAAAACAGCAATAATCTTATGGCATTTAGGGAAAACACTCCTTTTAGTATTTCTCTATCCCCCTCTCTTTTCCACCCTCCATCTTGCTCACTCTTTCACTCTGTCCACTGATCCCTCCCTGTCTCCTGTCCCCTTCCCTCCTCTCTGTCTCTCTCTCCTGCTTCTTCCAATGATTGGCATATTGTGATTAGGCAATGCTGCTTCCACAATGCCATTTAACACCCTGTTAGGGACTCTAACCTGTAAAAAGAGTTGAAGTTAGCTTGACATGATAACTAAAATCGGATGCATCTTCTCTGTGGTGGGGTGTACTGGGATTAATTTACTTCTTTGGGCTGACCTGATTCACTCCGACATGCTGGGAGTGGCGTGACACGCTGGGGTCTGGGACAGAAGAGACACCAAAGAGGCATTCAGAACATGGTCAGGCTCTGACCCTTCTTTAGGGTGCCCTTGTCATTCACACTAGCAGCTGTAAAGGTAGCTTGTAAGGAGCAGATGTAGGGCAGATCCCTTTGTGGCTTATCTCCTCCTCTGTCACAGCCAGAAATCCCTTGAGATTTGTTAGAGATGGGTGCCTTATCAAACATTGCTTTTGCACCTGTCCCTTACTTGCAGACCTGCATCCAGCAGAATTCTGTAAGTCATACTACTATTCCTTCTAGTATGAGGAGATGCTGTTTGCACAAAACCCCAGAGGTTTGCCTAAAGGAAGCAAGAAAACCTGAGCCATCTTATTTGAGGTTTGCTGCCTTTCTGCATAGAAACAGGGGAAGCTGGCAGGGTGAAGGGATTCTAGAAGCCACATTTTAACTCCTCCTTTTATGCTAGTGGAACCTGGACTCAGAGAGGCTAAATTATTCAGATGATGCAGACAGCCAGTTAAGAGCCCACTGTGGATGAGAACCTGATCTCTTTGCTCTCAGAAATGTTTTTCCTGAAGACATAGGGAAGACCTGAGGCTCATTCAGAAACACTGGGCTCTGAGCAGACAAATGGAGCTCACTGCGTGGACAGTTCATTTCCATTGCTTTTTGATTTAATCACATGAGGGACTCTTTGGACCCTTAATATCAGTTCCAAGGCAATCAGATAATCCATTTAAGAATCAGTTCAGCACACAATAAGACTTAAGACCAAAGGAAATAGAAAGGCAAGAAAAATCAGCACTTAACATCTGGTTAATAATAAGCATAATGTAAGGTTATTAAAATACCATATGCATGTAGTCTGAGAAAATGAATTTATATCTATCTAAATTTTTGCAACACATTATTGTTTCATGTTTTCATCTAGAATCAGTGTCTAAATGGAGGATGGTATCCTACAAAATTATGTCTAAATGTAGGAAACCTTGAGGATTGAAGTTCCCCCATCCTATATCCCATATGGCAACCAGATGTGCATTTCAAGGTAACAGAGCATAAATAGTTATACATATCTATTATAGATATATGTATTTAAAATTATAAACACACACAATCAACACATGCATAGAAGCCAAGAACAGTAACAATATGAATTTCCCAAGAGTAAATCATCATCTAAATTAACAATAAATGAATAAAATAAAGAAAAAGTTTGAGCCTCACACACCCTGGAAGTTTCCTACAAATATTGAAAAGGGAAAAATAAACAGCTTTTAAAAAGATCATATAGAATTACAAGGGTGTTAGAAAAACATATATTGACAAAAACATATAATGATGATATAAGACACATGCTATCATCAAGCCATAATGAAAACACAGTTCAGATCATTACAATATCCTTTGCTGCACTTTGGTATGCATCTGCCTTTAAAACCAGTGTGCCAGACAAGACACTATTTGATGAAGTGACCAGTCTATAGCAGTCATCAACAGATGAGCTGTAATTGAATTCTGCACTCAATTGAGAGACATCGTTAAGATTTTTTTTCACACAAATTGCTGGGTTTAATTAGGATTCCAGTTGAAAACATTAACTCATCCTTCATAGTTTACAAATGACTGATTTCCCCACCCTTCCTGTCAAGTGAAAGCAACTTTTATGTATAATGGAAAAAGACATGTATATTTATGGTTAAAATAACTTTGAATACTTAGATTTAATGGAGAAGCAGCAGACACATAGTTCATACCATATTTAGGATTCTTTAAAACGAATGAATCTAAGAAATCTAAAGCCTAGCTAAGAAAGAGAAGGGGGAAAATGCTTTGTTTCTTACTCTATCTTGAGCAGATAATGTTCTGTTTCTGTCTTCGACAGAAATTATCACTAGTAAATAACCACCTTTCCTCCCCATAGAGAACTCCAGACTCTAGCTTTGGTGGTGGGTGTATTCCTGGAAACGCCCTGGGGGCTTGGAGGAATTGAGGCTGGACCCTATGGCCAACCCCAGAAAGACCTGACAAGTCTCTGCATGCTGTGCTTGGACAAGAACCTGCACCATCTTTCTGACAAGAAGGACTGTTCTGGAGGCAGCCTGAGACATGGTCAGACCACCACCTCTCCCCCTGAGTCCTCAAGGGAGCAAGTGGAGTAGTGCAGGAAACTCAGAGTGGAAGGAACACTCCCAGAGCCTTGCACAGCCAACATCATGGTGCAGGAGAGCACCTGGAGTCACTTGGAGAGTTAGCAGAGTGCTCCTCCCCTTGTCCCTCATTCCTTTGTCCCTAGTCCCTTGCTGGATCCCTGTTCTGGAGCCTGGGACCACATCATGCGTGGTGCAGAAAGCCCTGGCCTGGGCAGCGCTGTCCCCACCCCCGCACCTTTTGGTTTGTCTGGCTAGAGAGCAAGCCCCGGAAGCCAGAAGCCAAGCCCTCTGGGAAAGTCCCATGGATGAAGGGGCAAAATGCAAGGTAACAGCCCCCACGCCACACTTTTCCAACCCCGACAACGCTCAGTGCCCCCTACCTGCTTGTGTCTGCAGCGAGGAGTGCATGCACAGCCCCCCCGTTGAGTGGGAATCAGCAACAAGTTTCTCCTCCTGCCGTACTGTGGATTGCAGCTCCCTCCCTTCTTCCCAGCACTTGCAGATCCTGGCCGCTTCAACTGCGAGGGAGGCAGGTACTTAGTGCTCAGAGCCTGCACTGCTCCTCCGTGTCCAGTCGGCTGAAAGACCGCTGCTTAAAAGCACTAGCCAGCCCAGGGGTTCGGAGGAAGCAAAGCACCTGCCACTGAGGGGCGTGCCCATCCTGTGTTGTGGAATTCAGAATCCACGAGCGGCAAAGCAAGGAAGTGCTCTGCGACTGTCAAACATTCTCCCGTGGTAGTGGGGCTCTGGGGTGTCAGGCTCCTCATTTGTAGATATGGATGGCAAGGGTGCCCAGGTGCTCTGAGAACTGAATGTGTCTTTTCCTGAACTGGTACTGGCATGCAAGTGTTAAGCTTGGCTTAAGTCCCTTGTAAAGTGTTCCTGGGGGTAAGAGGCTCAAGGCAGACTTCAGACTGGGAAAATGTATTCCTCTTTAGAAAGCAAATCACGGTTCTTGTGAATTACAGTCAGACAGTTGTTTATCTTGTCGGCAAACCCCTGTGGGCTTCTGGAACTATGAACTCACATCAGATTAGAAGAGAAAAGGAGACAGCTGATGGGACACACACAGACTGATTCCAATGCCACCAAACTTGTTCAACTGGAATTTGCTAATAGAAAGATCAGGCTTAAAATGTAATGCATTAGCTCAGCGGGGGTGGGGACTTGGAGGGTTTGGAGGAGTGGTCATTAAACATGCTTTAATAGAGTGGCAGGGATAACAATGCGGATAGAGTCTTCCATTATGTAAATTATCCTGTGCAACCTCTGGCTTATAAAGTGGTTTAGGGGCTCATCCAAGATTACAGAGGTCAGATTTAAAAAAACCACAGAGCACAAGCCGAATTCATTTCTCAGGCTGTTGCTTTTCTTTACCGAAATCAGTGGTCAAACTGGAAGGTCAGACAAAGCTGCTCATAAAGAGACCATATAAAATAGGAGTCCTTGGTAGTGGGTTAAACATGCAGATCTGATAAAGTGTCAAGTGTATGTATGTGTGTGTGTGCATGTGTGTGTGGGGGGGAAGAGATTAGATTATGGCTATGTAGAAGATCCAAAAATGGATAGTTTTCCAAGACTTCACAAAATTCAAGGTAACTATACTGGACTCTCTCCTTTGAGGTTCAAAACAATATTCAGGGAACAAAAAATCATAAAGCAATAAAAAGGAATTATAAGAGAAACTCATGGGAGTTAATGCACAGAAAATTATTTGGGTGAAATAAAACTGAGAAATTGTATTCAATCCTGACAGTCTCAATCATTGTGTTTTTTAAAAAAGAAAAAAAATCTCTGAATACCACACTATACAATCTTTTGTCCCAGGAAAAATAAAGTCATCAAAATGAGAAAAACATTAGTGATTCTGCTGAGACGATGCAGTAATGTCCACAGTGCAAGAATTTATTACACATGTTTAAAAACATAAGTTATTGAGTAATACGCATTTAAACCTCAAGTGAATTTCTGTATCTCAGAAGGCAATGTGCAGGAAAAACGACTGCTCTGATTCCCTTTCCCACCCTGCACTGTAGACGCTTACAAATGTCCATAAGCAGGACAAATGGATGGCAAACCCAGTGACAGTCTCTCAGAGCATGACACCACATCTGCCTTACAGTTCACCCTGACATGCAATGCATGTTGCTCCAGCTAGCTGCAACAGAAGAGCCTCCGCCCTCCAGAAGTCTATCTATGTTACCAGGAACCAGGCTTCCCACACTCTCAGTATTCTCACACCTGCCCTCTTTATGTATTTTTTCCATCATGGCCAATAAGTTGGTCTCATGGGCTGTCAGATCTGCCCACTTGCAGACAAAACAAAACCCAAATCCTTAACAAGGTCTAAAAGTGAGGTGCCCTGTTACCAGTCCTTCCCAGGAGCAGCCCCACTGTTCACCACAGTACAGCTCTGCTGCTTCCATGTGCTCACTGGGCCCTAACTCACTGGAGTCAAGCTTTTAACACTTTGACCCAGCGATCCCACTAAGAGTGTCAACAGCCTCCATGCTCAGGACAGTGGATGGTTTACAGCTCGTATCTCACTTGAATTTAAGTAGCTTGATTTTCTGTTCAAACATCTCTTCTCATGACATCTATTTCCCAATATTTCACAAGTTTTCTTACCCTGGGTCTCTGGCTACTTGCTGTTGATTGTTTCCTATACCACCTTTTACCTATCTAGGTAGGTCGCTTTGAGGGCTCAGTGCCAGGAATGCTGCTGTCTAAGCATTCTCATCCACCCCAGTGGCTTCCATGAGCATCAATGGAGGGCACACCTTCCGTTTCCATCTCTAGTCTAGCCTGCTTGTACCATACTCCTGCCTAACAATGCCTATGACATTCTGCACCCGAGTTCAGGCAGTTACACCTGTAATCACAGTCTCCTTCCAAATGCATCGCTGTCCATCTGAGACACCTTCTGGAGCCACCAGGGGAAAACCACATTCTTTTTTTTTTTAAAGATTTATTTTATTTTTTTTATTACAAAGTCAGGTATACTGAGAGGAGGAGAGACAGAGAGGAAGTGGAGCTGCCGGGACTAGAACCAGCGGCCATATGGGATCAAGGTGAGGACCTTAGCCACTAGGCCACGCCGCAAAGCCCGGAAAACCACATTCTGAGGACGCCAAGAAGGAGGACAAAAAGAACACAAGTCCCTTTCGGCTTCAAAGAGCTTCCTGTCCTGCTGTGACTGGTGCATCTTGACTTCATTACATGAGAAAAATTAAATTCTTTGAAAATATGTAAAATGCTTGGCATGATTACAAATAAAGTATACAAATATATACATCCCGTAAGTAGTTTGATATAAATAGAAAGCAGATTTAGAATATGTCACTAGATGAGAATCAAGATGGCGGAATAGGGTAAGGACACATTTAAACGGATGGAAAAACATGTAAGGATGAAGCAGAGAGGACATATTCCAGGAAATCGGAAAGGACAGAACAACAGCAGAGGGGTACCTGGAGACTGACAGACACAGGAAAGTAGCAGACACAATGGTGTGGTGTTGCAGTGACTGATACTTCAGCGGCATTCAGCTAACAACGATCTGAACTCCACCAGCAGCCGGAACTCCACCATCAACCAGGAAAATAATACCGACTGTGGCATCATATGGGTCAAAATAGGTCTGTGTGGCACCCAGACCTAATGTCCAACAGGTTCCGACAAGATTAGTGCCACCAACAACCTAACTATATAGGACACATGGTGTCTCTCTAATCCTGGGACCTACTCCAACTGAAAGTGGGAGAAAGGTTGCAGAGACAATGGTGCAGCCTCAGCACGGCATCAGAGGAGGAGGATTGTGATGAGCCAGGAGCTGAGGCTGTGGGGACCACGGTGGAAATCTAACATAAGAACCCAGACCCGGAACTCACTGGAAGGAGTGGCACAAGTGACTCCAAGCAAAAAGTTGTGTACCAACTGCAATAAGGAAAATCGCATTGTAGATCTGTGGGTGACACAACTTAGAAACCTGCCCCAAGGAGAAGACTCTGCTAACCAAAAGTGCAATGACCAAGAGCAAAAGAAGAGACAAAGGCACAATGAATATTACTGAAAACTCCCCCTGAAAAGCAGCAAAACCCTATGCCAATCTCAAAGTTAACTAAGGAAGACATCCAGAAAATGGGGCACACAGAATTCAGAAAACTCATTTTAAAGCTTCTGATCAAAAATGAGAAACACATATAAGAGTTCAAAGAATTTAAGGAAGCAATTAAGCAAATCAAGGCTGATACATCAGAAATTAAGAACACAGTAGAGCAAATTAAAAGTACAGTGGAGAGTCTCCAAAATAGAATGAAGCAAGCAGAACAAAGAATCTCAGAATTGGAAGATATTTCCTGTCATCAGGGGGAAGCCAACAAAAAGCTGGAAGCAGAGCTGGATCAGGCCAAAAAAAGTATTCAGGAATTGAAAGACACTATTAAGAGGCCTAATATAAGAGTTATGGGAGTCCCAGAACGTACAGAAAGAGAAGCTGAGTTTGCAAATGTATTTAATGAAATAATAAAGGAAAATTTCCCTAATCTGGAGAAAGAATTGGGAAACAACATCCAGGAGGGGCACAGAACTCCCAACAGGCTTGATCAAAAGCAATCTTCACCACGACACATGATCATCAAGCTCTCTTCAATTGAACATAAAGAAAAGATCTTTAAATGTGCACGTGAAAAAAATCAATTGACATGTAAAGGAATGCCAATTAAACTCACAGGAGATCTCTCACAGGAAACTCTACAGGCCAAAATAGAATGGAGTAACATATTCCAGATTCTAAAAGAAAAAAATTGCTGGCCTAGGATAACATATCCAGCAAAACTTTCTTTTGCCTTTGAAAATGAAATAAAATTCTTTCACAGTAAAGAAAAGTTACAAGAATTTGCCTCTTCCAAACCTGCCCTATAAATCATACTTCAAGATGTTCTCTTGACAGAGAAGAGGAATAGCACCTACCAAAACCAAAGGCAAATGTGAAGAATATCCCAGTAAAATGACAACAGAAGACTAAACCAATGAACAACCCATTCCTAAAATAACAGGACCAAAGTAACATCCATACATATTAAACTCTGAATGTAAATGGCTTAAGCTCAATCAAACGTCATAGATTAGTACACTGGATTAAAAACAAAACCCATCTATTTGTTGTCTAAAAGAGACACACTTCACCAACAAAAATCAGCAGAAACTATATCGCATGGGTTTTGTTAATTTCATCTCTTCAAAACACTTTCGTCTGATTAAATCATTCAATGACTCGTAAATCATACAGTAGCATCATTTTTGGCAAGAAGGTTCTTGATTTTCATTTCTTCAGCTACACGTTAGTCATTTAGTAGCATGTTATTTAACTTCATGGTGTTGTTAATTCATTTTTTCTTCCTGATGCTATTTTGTTTTGTGGCTTTTCATTTAAGGGTATGTATAGTAGCTGTGTAATGGAGACTGTCATATCTAGTAACATGTCATTTAACTCCATGGCATTGTAAATTTCTATTTTTCTTTTTATTGTTGATTTTGTATTATGACTTTTCATTTAAGGGGATGTACAGTAACTGTAAAATGGAGACTAACATCCAGATGTGAGGATACAATGTAGTATGCATTTCTACTTCCAGAGAAAGACTTACAATGAAACTGTTCACTGTATCTTGACAATAGGATGCTGGACTCTCTGCCATTGTCCATGCCCACAATGATGGACATATGACTGTGTATGAAGAACTATATTTTAGTAATGATATAGAGGAACTAGGTCGGGGGGAGGGAATTGGGGAGGGGATAAGGGAAATGCCAGGAGCCTATGGAACTGTATCACAAAATTATAATAATAATAATAAAATGTTAAAAAATTAATAAAGTCTACAAATCAAAGAAAGAATGTCACTAAAATTTAAAATGCTTGTCTGAAACATTTTAAGTTATTTTATATTCTACCAATAATATCCCACCTTGTACCCCAGTTTGAGAAACTTTGCCTTATGCAATATGAGAGTATTGTATTGCAGAGGAAATAGGAAGACCATTGAAAACTATACGGGGGATTTGGAAAGACAAATTCAAGAAAGCATAAGAGAAAGGGAAAAATGAATATAGACCCTGGAGGGCACAGAAACAAACCATGTGACTATTTCTGATTGCAGAAACAAGGCAGTGGCAGTGATGGACGGGAAATAGTATCAAAAAGATCACAATTTTAATTGTGGCTATTTCTGACCCAATGTTTTTATTTTAAATCCTGAGATTGTTTTGAAAAACTAATAAAGACTAATAAAATTATTTCAAAGATATTAGACTTAATACTTACGTTATCAAAAATGATGGCATAATGTATATAATCAGAATGACAAATAATACAAGGAAACAACTAATAGCCAAAAATATTAAAATAACATTTAAATAATACTGACCCATTTAAATGAGCAATGTCAGAGACTAAGCAGTTTGTTTTGGAAGTGTTGAAATATTTTTAAAATAATATTTGAAAACAGCCTATATTAAAATCTAAGGAAAACACTCTTAAAATATGATCCTATAACCCCATTTTTGAAAAAGCACTTTTGAAGCAAATATTAAATGCTACAATGAGGCAGTTGTTTTTAAAATATTAATCAAATGATAAAAAATAAATCAGGCATAATCTGATATGGTAATTATATGAGATTGATGTGGCCATGAAATAATAATTCTTAAGGTTTATTATGCTTTCTGGAAAGCAGAGTGTCAACAGAGGGACAGAGATGAATCTTCCTTCTGCTGAATAACTTCCCAAATGGCCACCGTGACCTGGGCTGGCCAGGCCCAGACCAATATCCTAGAATTCTATTTGGTTCCCCCCCTCCCCCCCCCCGAGGGGTGTCAGGGGTCAAAGTGCTTGAGTCATCTCTTGCTGCTTCCCCAGGTGCAAGGAGCTGAATTAGCCACAGGGAACTCAGGCACTCTGCTATCATGCTGGCTTTTAGCCAGTCACTTAACCAGATAAAACAAAGCATCAACCCCAAGTTCTTGCTCTTCGGGTCTCTGGAAACTAAACAGAAAGAGTTCTATGACTGGTTTGACCAAAACAGGCTATACAAAACAACAGAGCAAATGTTTAAAAACACTTTAGTATCAGAACCATTGTACTGTGTCTTGTAACACAGGTTACAAACCCTTTTTCAGAAGTGGTGGAAGGATCTTCTGTAGTTAATTGCCAAAAACCCAACAAAATCCCATGGCTGGAGCTCAGTAATACAACCGGTACAACGTGGGGGAAAAAAAGCTGCCTTGGTGGATGAGATAGCCAAACAGATGAGCCTGAAATCTTGTTCCTCATTCCTCAAAAGCTGCATGTGGAATGTAGCAAAACCAAAGAGTGCCTGTTCCCAACTGAGTAAATGCAGAAGTCAGTTTATGGAGGCAGAGCCTAGTTAGAAAAGAAAGCCACCATGTGCAGAAATTGTGCAATTAGAGAGTCAGAACCCAGCATTGAGAGACAATTTCTCTAACAGTACAAACAAGATTGATTTTTTGCTCAAGGGATCAAGAATAACCATCATTATCCAACATAGAAGTCTTTTCCTTTTAGCTCTAAATGATAGAGAAAAACGCAATCAACACAGCATTTGATTAGCCCCGAGAGAGGCTCAATGTGATTTTATGAGTACACGATTGTCAAATTTTTGGCTTCCTTTGCCCTCCAACGGTGAAGAATGTCATGCCAGTTAAAGAAAATGGTTAAATTTCATTTGTTTTATACATCAAAGTATAATATATAAATGTGTCACTCAGCCAGAGATTTGAGTCCTGGTGGCTTGATTACTAGTATATGGTTGCAATAAGTTATAAACACCCTTAAATTTTCTTGAATGTGGGAATAACATCCCTTAAAATGGGAAATATCTGAAACTCTCATAACTCTTATATTTGGCCTTTTAATAGTGCCCCTTAATTCCTGAATATTTTATTAGCTTGACTCAGTTCCATTTCCAGTTTTTAATTGCTTCACTAAGAAAATGTCTTCTAATTCTGAGATTCTTTTCTTCTGCTTCACTTATCCTATTACAGAGGCTTTCTACTGAATTTTTAATTTGCTCCATTGTGTCCTTCACTTCTAATAATTTGACTTGATGTTTTTCAATGTTTATATTTCCTTTGTGACATGTTCCTTAAATTCTTTGAACTCCTGTATGTGCTTCCCATTGTTGATAAGAAACTTCATAACAAGTTTTTATAATTCCTTATCCCTCACTTTCATGTTGTATTCCTATTAACTCAGGTTAACAAAGTCTTTTGCAGGGAGGCATCATTAATAGTCATTGTGCCTCTGTCTCTTCTTTTGCTCTTGATCACTGCTATTCTGATTAGCAAATTCATCTACTAAGAGCCAGTTTCTAAGCTGTATCACCCACAGGTCTACACTTCTATTTTACTGATTGATTTTGGTATCCAATTCTTTGCAGTGACTTGTGCCACTCCTTCCAGAGAGTTTCAGTCCTGGGCTCTTGGTATGGCCTCCACTGTGGTCTGCAGAGCCCTAGCTCCTGGTTCACCACTTTCTAACCCCATTGTTACCTTTACAGCGTTTCTCCCACTGCCAGTTTGAACAGTGCCCAGGATTAGTGAAACACCAGCTGTTCTAAATCAGTAGGTTATCAGTGATACTGGTCTTGCTGGCACCTGCTGGCTGTTAGGTTTGAAGGTCACCTAGATCTATTTTACATGAAACCTTTAGGATGACAAGTTGGTATTATTTTTCCTATGAGATCAGTGCAATGTGTTGAGACGCAAGTGAGTTCCCTCCCATCTAGTGCCTGTGTACTTTGCTGTTGTTTCTTTGGTCACACATTCTTTCACTCAGTGCACAAATTGGTAAAAGATGTGGCACTGGTGGAGGTCTGGACCTGCTGGCCATTATGTCTGGGGGTCTCTTGAGCCTATCTTTGGTGGAACCATGGGATGTCAAGTTTGTACTGTGTTCCCCTTGGAACCAGTGCAATGCATCTAGCCAGAAATGAGTTCTCTTCTGGCTTGGCACATGTGCAGCTCACTGTTGTCCCTCCAGCCCCCCAGCCTTTGCGTCAGTACACAGAATGGCACCTGATGTGACTCTGGTGGGGTGTATGAACTGTGAAATCCACCCTGTTGCTGCGCCCACCTGCTGGGCTCTATCTCTTTGCTTCTGCTCATAGTCATATCAAGCAGATCAGCAGAACAGGTAGTTCTATGCCTGGATTCACTTCCTGAGCTCTTGGTGAACTCCCCTTCCCAACTGACCACTGGTGGAGTGGTGATTGCCAACCACCGCACTGTTTTGTTGTCTCTGCTGTTTCTCTATGTCTACAGGTCTCCAGCTGTCACTCTGCCATTGGCCTGTCCTCTCCTATTTCCTAGAATCATGGCCTCTCTGCTCCATTCTGGCTAATGATTCTTTATTTAAACATGTCCTTATTATATTCTACCATGTTTTTCTCCAAGTGATTTTTTAGATTTGTAATAAATGCTGATTTATGCTTATATTTCATGGACTGTGTCAACCTTTTATAATCATTATCTCTTCTTATCTAACAATAGCTTTGATTCCTTTTTAATTGTAGTTCATCCTATTGTGATATATGAAATAACTGATGATAAATTGAATTTTATCTTAATGGAGAATTTTTCAAGTTGGGTTTTAAATATTTATTCATTTGAGTGTCAGAGAGACAGAGGCATACCGATAGACACAGTAGTCACCTGCTGCCTCACTCATTAACCAAATGGCCAAAGAAACCCTGTAGAGCAAAGCCAAAACTGGATCCTGGAGCTCTTTGCAGGTCTCCCATGTGAGTGGTAGTGGGCCAAACAGATGGGTTATCATCAGCTGACTTCCCACATCCATTTTCTGGAAACTGGATGGAAAGCAGAGAAGTTGGAATTCAAACTGGTGCTACATTAATGCAATCCAGCAACACAAGTGAAGACTTACCCTGTTGTACCCTAACACCAGCCCCTGTAGAATCTTATTAAAACACTGATTTTTACATTGTAGTTCTTGGTTGAGCCTGGCAATCTGTCTTTTTTAAATGCTGCAGATCTCTGGACCACTCTTGAAGGATGAAAGTCCTACTGAAAGTAGTAATTGCCCAGAGTCACATAGCTATTAAGTGATAGGAGCTGCTGGACTTCCTATCTGAGCTCTACACTTTTACGATTTTCTATTATGTTTGCTCTATTCAACATCAAGAAAACTGGAATTCATTTACAAAGAACAAAAAGGCCCTTATATAAATGGCATGGGAACTCATGAAGATTGAATCATGAATTCCTGAGTGAACTAAAACTTGAGACTATGTCAAAATACCTGAAAAAATATTATCTAAACATCAAAATAGTTTATTTTCTTCCAAAGAACATATTAGAGTTAGGGTTCACCCAAGTAATTTCTAAACAAAATACATTTGATTCTATCTTATATGTTATGACAGTGTGATGAACGATACTTGACTATTTCAGAATGCTGTGACTAAATCAAAGAAATCGCATCATTAGTCTTCTTGATTATATGTCATGCTGTTATGGAACAAAATAAATTTTTTTGTGACTAGAATAAATTTCTAGTTTCATGCATGCTTTCTATGTCAGCAAAGCATTCAGTTTTTATGAATAACACACAAAATGTTTATTTACAATAAACTATCTTACAGGTAACTATTTCTTAATACAAATGAGTTGTTTTTAAAATTAAAACACAAACTTTATCTCTCAATATAATCTCGTCACATTTAAGCCACCTGGGTTCGTGATTATAAAAGTTTAGCTCATTTTTGAAAAGCTAAAGGTCCTGGAAATACAACATTGTCAATACAGTTTTCTATTACCAGCTTAAGGTAAATGGGTGTCCTTTAAAGATTTTTTTAAGATTAGGAGACAAAATTAAGAAAGAAAAGGACAAATCATGACTAAAAGTGGGTGTGTACAGATTTCCCATTTCTGAGGAGTTTCCACATTGTCTTCCATAATGGTTACATCAATTTCCATTCCCACCAGTAATGTGTTTGGGTAACTTTCAAAAAATTCACCAATATTTAGTTGTTGTTGTTGATGAATACTGATGTAAAAATTACCATCAAAATGCTAGCTAATAAAATCAAATGATACATCAGGAATATAAGGGTGGTTTGGCACACTCAAATCAATAAACATTATATATCATATCAACAAGTTGAAGGAAAAAACCAGATGGCTACGTAAGTAGATGCAGAGAAAGCACTTGTTAAAATGCAGTATGCTTGCATAATAAAAAAAAAATCTTAAGCAAACTTAGTATAAAAAAAAACATACCTCAACGCAATACACACAATAAATGACAAGCCAACAGTTGGCATCATATTGAATATAGTTCTGGAAGGGTTAGCCAGAGCCATAAGGCATGAAAAAAAATTAAATGGATAAAAACTGTAACTCAGGAACTCAAATTATTCCTATTGGCGGATAATATAATCCTATATAAACAGAACAAAAGAAATTCCAGTAAAGAACTACTGGAATTCACAAGATAATTCAGCATTTACAGGGTATAAATTACATACAAAAGACCATAGCATTGGTATAAACTAATAACCTTGAGATAAATTTAACCACAGATGTAAAAGATCTCTACAATGAAACGGTGAAACATTAAGCAAAGAAATACAAAACATATGAAGGCTTTCCATGTTCACGAATCAGAAGAGTTAATGTCACCAAGACAGTCATACTACCCACAGCAGTTAAAGACTAAATGTGACCTAAATCAAAATACCAAGACATCTTCTCAGATTTAGAAAAAAAAAATGATGCTGAAATTCTTGTGGGAATCCAAGAGACTTCAAAGAACTAAAGCAATCTTAAACAATAAAGACAACGTTGGAGACATCATAACACCAGACTTCAAGACATATTACAGGACTGTTATAATCAAAACAGCCTGGCACTTCCATAAAAATAGACATGTGGACCAATGAAATAAATAAAAATCCAGAAATTAATCCACATATTTTAAACCAGCTAATATTTGACAAGCGATTTAAAATCAATCTCTGGAGAAAGCGCAATGTCTTTAACAAATAGTTTTAGGAACAAAACTCCTACTAAAGTCTCGATGCAAAAATCAATGCATTATGGATCAAGGATTTAAACTGAAGGCCCCAAACCATGAAATTGCTAGTGAAAAACACAAGGGAAACACATCAAGACACTGACATTGGGCAAGAGTTCTCAGATAAGACCCATAAGTACAGGCAACAAAAGGACAAATAGACAAATGTGATTATGCCGAGCTAAGAAACTTCCGCACAGCAAAGAGAACACTCAACAAAGAGACAACTGGTAGAATGGGAGAATATAGGTGCAAACTTATGTATTAATCTGAAAGGATTAATAGTTAAATTACACAAACAGCATAAGAAACTCAGCACAACAAATAATGAAGAAATGTTCAAAGACATGATGAGGAATTTTTCAAAGCATGAAGTACAAATAACAGACATAGGAAAGCATGTTTAGAATCACTAGCCAAGAGGGAAATCAAAATAAAGATACACTATTATTCTTAAACTACTGCCTTTAAGAAAATATTAGTTTGCTTAAACTGCAATAACACTTATGTGGCAAATAAAATTAAATCGGCTCTATCTAGAAAAAATAGAAAACCAATTTTATGGTGAATGTGTAGGTAATGAAAAAACTTTACAGTTCTTGGAAAGATGACATTCACAAGTACAAAACAGCAACAGATTTAGATGTAATTTTTCATCCAGTAAATTTTATTAGCTCAAAATTATTTGTATTACTGGGTTTATGTTCTACTCATAACTTTTCAGATCTTAGTTTTATCTACCATGAATAAGCAAATAATGAAATTTGGACTATAAAATGCTAAAATCATCTAAAATGACTAAATTAATTTGTCTACTCTGTACCAGAAAGAAAAGCATCCTTTAGAGTAAAGGCTAAAATTTATCATTGCCAAAAAATTCTAAAGTTTCTACTCAGGATGGTAGTTTATGAAAATTCTATAACTAAAAGCGACTGAAAGATGCTATCATTACTACTGTACTCAGAAATGATATGACCTGGAATTGTGGCACAGCAGGTTATATATCCAGGCACCATATACCCAAATGCTGACTCAAGTCCCAGCTATTCTGCTTCCAGTTGACTACCCTGCTGAAATCCCTGGTGGAGCAACAGATGATGGCCCAAGCACTTGGTTCCATGGCACACATGTGGGAGACGTGGCTGGGGTTCTAGCCACCTCTCTTTGTCAATGTGCATAACATGGTTTCCACCGAATGGCAAATCACCCAGGTAGTCTTTAGAAATGACCTCTCTTAGAATGGAGACTCAGATTCTCCCAGGAAATTTTGATGGTGTCCCAGGGTGGGATTCTCTGCAGGCATTTTTGAACTTTTCAAATCAGAGCCTTCAGATATCTCTAGAAATCAATTAGAACAGACATTATCTCCATACTTTCTGATCTTTAAAATCCAGAACCTCAGGAAGGCTCAGAGAGTTTACTGGGTTTCACAAATGCCCATAATTTTGAAAGCAAAATAGAAGACAATGTCTCATTTTAGAATAATGCTTCTCTCCCAATTTTAAAAGCTGCCTACCCAAGCTATTTTTTGACATATACAACCATCATAATGTAAAAACCTAAAGAAATAGAGCAGTTAATAATATAATTAACAGGTCATGAATATACATTACTTATCTGTATTAAATCTTATCACAATTAGAGAAACATTTCTTAGAAAACTAAATGCATAAGGAAGAAAAAATATCTTTTATGAAAGAATAAAATATGAATGTTATTAATTGCTGCCTGCATCTCTACTGTGCACTAAACTCATTGAGTTACTTAAAATTTGATATGAGTTGTGATTTCTTTCTTCCCTGGGAACCTGGGATAGGGAGGGTTAAGAAGGCATGTGTGGGTTCCCATGGCTAAGGCCAGCTAAAGAGAAGGATCCTTACCTAAATTAGAGATGTTAAATCTAGGGCTATAATAAAGTGGAAAATAGCAGTGAGCATGCTCAATCGCATGTGGAGGTAGGCCTAGGGAAGACTTTGCTACAGTGTTGGTTAGAGGAATTTATTAAAGAACAGGCAGTGGAGATGGAAGCACAAAGGTCAGTGTAAGATGCCTTGCTGGAACTGTAGGGTGCTAGGAAGCTTCTGTTTCCATTTTAGATTTGGAGAGTTATTCCCACACAAGTTCCAGAACTGTAGGCTTGAGTCAACGGCTCAAGTGTAAACTCAAGGACCAAGCTGCTGAGAGACAGCATTGAGAGACCCCTGGAAGGCAGCAGAAGGAAGACACTCCTAGAAAAGAAATGAGGAAAACTGGACATGTTGTAAAAAGAGTGTCTAGTTTCATGGAACTCAAAGCATTCAAAAAAGGACCTAATATCAAATGCTTGCAATGTCCAAGAAGGAACTTTGAGACAAGGCCGCAGAGGGACTTGGTAGATGAGTGAAAGGGATCAAAGCTGGATGAATTGGGGCTGGAATTGTAGTACAGCTAGCTAAGTCCCACCACCTACAATACCAGTATTATATATAAACAGAAGTTCATGCATCAGCTGTTCCACTTCAAATCCAACTCCATGTTATTGTGCCTGCAAAAGCCTTGGCAATGGTCCCTGTGTTAACTGTGTGGGACCCTACCTACTATGTGGAAGACTGCAGCGTAGTTCTATGTGCCTGGCTTTGGTCAGGCTCAGTCTTTATCGCAATCGTTTGAGGCAAGTGAGCCAGCAGATGAAAATCTCTCTCTTCTGTAACTCTGCTTTTCAATTGAATAAAATAAAGCTTAAGGAAATAAAACACCAGTTACACTGAGGCAGAGACTGAAAGATCATAAGAAAATAAAGATGACCAAATAGTCCGATTTTCTCTTTTTCCAGGCAAGAAGAGCAAGGAAAGAAGAGCTTAAGAGTTTTACTAAAAAAATCATTATCTTAAAAAAATCATTATCTGTAAGTCTCAGCTGCCTAATGCAAGCATCCACCTACAGGAGTGTACCTGACATGGCCCTATTCTAATCTCTGCCTTTGAACTCCAGGAAACTAAGAGTAACTAGAGATATATTAAGAAATGGTTCTTTTCTGCTGTTTATTTCTGCTTTTCTTTAAAAAAAAAAACAGTTTCATTTATTTGAAAGACTGCATTAGAGAGAGAAATCTTGCATCTCCACAATGACCACAAACATAGGGCTGTGTCAGGTCAAGCCAGGAGCCTCAATCTGGGTCTTTGGATGCAGCGGATCAAGAACATAGGCCATCTTGTGCTTGTTTCCTAACTACATTTGATAAAAAGAAGCCATATCAGAAGTGAAGCAACAGAGGGCCACATTTTAACAGGAGAAAACCAGTTGATTTAGATAGAGATCCAATGTGAAAAGATCTAATGCATAATTAGAAAGAATACAATTTAAGAGGTCTCGTCCAACTTGTTGCTCTCAGCACCTTTCAGCCTGTCTTTGAGCTCTGTATTTCAGCCATTCTAAGACCCCTACTTCACAGCTCTCAGGGGGCAAACCACACTCTGCTTAGCTGAGTACATGCAGCTGCTGCTCTGTGGTCTCTCCGTAAAAAGTCTGCTGCTTGTACCCCTTTGGCACTTCACCTACCAGTGCGACTTATTACATCTTCTTGCTATTGTATAATTAACTGCCTACTTTGTTAAATGTAAGCTCCAAGTAAACGGGTCCAGAAACAGTCACTTGTAAACATACAGCTCATGTAACAGTTCCTTCCATCTAATATATTAAGCATGATAGTTGAACTAACAAATACCCTACAAAGTCAGGATTGGAAAGATGGGTGTGGAGTCCCAAGTATACTGTTACTGGGACAAAATAGTTGGTATAAAAGCAGCTGAGTGAAGCTAGTGTTATGATTCATTGGGAAACTTCCAGACTGCTGGCTTTGGCCTGGGTCATCTACTGTGTGTAAGCTCTCTCTCATGCGTGCTCGCTCGCTCTCTCGCTGTCATTGTTTTTAAAATAACTAAAAGAAATCTGAAAAAGAACAGCAGCAGCAAAAATAATTGAGCATCACAGTTAAAGGCATGAATCAGGAGCAAGACTGCCTGAACTTGAATCAAGCTAAATGATGGTTAGCTTTGTGATATTAGTTACATATTTACTTTGTTCTACATATCTTTTCTGAGGTTTTATCGCCCTTCTCTTAGAATCTTAAAAGAAAAATAATTTATATACTTAATGGTGATTAATGCTTGTGTTTACCCAACTCTCAGGGAGAAGGCAGGTTACATTCATTTAAAGGTAAGATAGTTGTCACTACAGGGAAACAATGTCCCATTAGCCTTCAGAGTAGTTTATCAGACCACTGGTAATAAATCTTGCTTTATCTCTGGTTTCCTCATTTAAGATACACTGAAGAAAGAGAGATTTAATTTGCATAATAAAAATCCAAACAAGAGAGAAGACTGTTTATTACAAAATAATTGTTTCTGAAATCTTACTGTGACAAAGTACTCAATCAGTAATTGCCAAATATATACTTTTAGCATAATTGAATAATGCTAACATTACTTTATAAATACATGGATATCAAGTGTTACTATAATTTGATGTATTATAATGAAAGAAGATTGTTTTGTTTAGTGATAGATACTTGGCCCATTTACATCTATTGTCAGAAACATACAAAAAGTAAATATTAGTTAACTGACTTCTAAAATGTCCAGGATCTGTCCTTGCGTGACGTTGGGAATGACTCTGTAGCCAGGCCATGAGCTCAGGCAGTTGGCTATGGGATGCAATCATCTCAATCTGCTTGCTGACTGCTAAGCCAAATACCACCCCTATTGGTGGGTCAAAATTTGAAAAGTTGTTTCAAAAGACTTCATTCAGGAAAAGGTGTTTCCTCTTAAGAATATTTTATATGGTTATAAGTTTGCCATTGGGAAGAAATGGAATTTGCTGGGCCCGGCGGCGTGGCCTAGAGGCTAAAATTCTCGTCTTGAACACCCTGGGATCCCATATGGGCGCCGGTTCTAATCCTGGCAGCTCCACTTCCCATCCAGCTCCCTGCTTGTGGCCTGGGAAAGCAGTCAAGGACGGCCCAATGCATTGGGACCCTGCACCCGCATGGGAGACCCAGAAGAGGTTCCAGGTTCCCAGCATTGGATCGGCGCAGCACAGTCCTATTGCGGCTCACTTGGGGGGTGAATCATTGGAAGGAAGATCTTCCTCTCTCTCTCTCCTCCTCTCTATATATCCGGCTTTCCAATAATAATAAATCTTTAAAAAAAAAAGAAATGGAATTTGCTGTTTTTTAAAAGCATGGCTACTATCCAACAGAATAGTGACTGTAATGTATTAGCATAGGGAAATATACAATTGAGAAAAAGAACAAAACTCCTTTTGAGGACTGATTATGAAAAATATGAAGGTAATTTAGATGAAATAATGATCTCAGAAAAATTTATAGTAAGTGAACTAAGAAATAAATGAAAAGACTGACAGTAACACCCATGACCTAGATTTCTAACGGACACGCTAGTGATTGCAAACTCCTACTAAAGCTTTTAGGTACTGTCCACAGAAAGCATCTATCTGTTCATTACTAAGTAAGGGTTAGGAAAGGAGGGGAGTCGTCACTCTATAATATTAAAGTACAATTCAGAAGTGGTGACATGTCATTTTCAAAATCTCAAATAAGTAAATGAGGAGAATGGAAAGAGGGCAACATATTTTATGTTGGGGACTTACATGAATTGGATATCCTAAATCAACTCAAAAGGAGTAGGCCAGTATGCTAACTAAATTGCCCATTTGAAAACGTGTGAGTAGGGAAAAATCTTAGAACCCAATGAGAAACGTTGGTAGAAAACCACAGTTGTGCCTCAGCAACCTGAGTGCCTGTGACAACTCCAGTCTTGCACTGTTCAGCTGGGAGCTGAACCCAGGTACTCAGATAGGAAATTCAGGTGTCTTGCTACTAGTCAAAACACTCCCAGTCTTGTGTTTAATGGTCATTAATGACTGGTATCTTGAACTGTATCTTTCTTGCATTGTAACATACCTTCACTTTTTGTTACTGTTCAATACTAGTATTTCTCTGCATTAAAAGGTTTATTTTATACATTTGGTACTCTTGATTCATCTGTGAAATCTTTTTGACTTCTTTTGCACTCAAACAAGCATAGTTAAATCACAGTGAAAGGGAAACATCAAAGATTTACTAGCTTCATATGAACACACTGAAGCAATGTTGAAATACAAAGCCTTTGCTCATCTGCCACTTCTTTGAAACAGGGAACAGCAGAGAACTTCTCGGGCACCAAGAATCAGCTCATCATCAAGAATTATGCAGCAGAGCAAAGACCTTGAGGATCTGTGATTAAATAGCATTTTTTATAAGAAAGAATATTCTGGTGATTCCAAAAGATGGGCTCCTTCAAAAGAATAACATGCATAATGTAATTTTGAAATTTGTAACCTAAACTTACTAAGTGTTCCAGTTTTGCTTTTATACTCTCAGTAAGAGTCTCTCTCTGTTCCCCCATGCCCTCTCTTAATCTCTCCTCTCAAAATTTCCCCTTCTCCCATTACTATCAAGGTTCATCATATGTTCACATACTTAATTGGCATGTTTATCTTCCTTTGTAAATTCTCCAAATATGTTTTACGTTTAGCCTTAAAATGCTTTCTCCTTCAAATCACTTTTGCCTCAGCTTTTCAAACATAATAAATTTCTCATTTACCTTCTACTTCAATCTGTTGTTTCCTTTATTGTTGACTGCCTAATGTTGGAATGTGTAAGGGTTGGTTCTTGAGTATCTCCTCACCTACAATCTCTTTCTGCTCATCTCTTTTGTTTCCATGTTATAAAATACCATCTCTGTTTTGATGATTCCCTAATGCTTACCTTCTCCATATGCTCTGTGCTCTTAAGAGAAGCACACAGAAGCCATAGTCAGTAACTGTGATAACCACCTAGTCAACCAGCATGCCCCCCTCTTGTGTCTCCGTCTCCACCTTTCACTGAGCACCTTTGTGCCTCGGGGTAACATTACACAACTACTGTGAGATGATTCTTTCTTAGGCTGTGAGTAGTTACTCTGTGCAACTGGGTCATAGGATCTTCCCCGTCTTTTCCCACTAGAGGCCAACAGCAAGCTGGTCTCTGGACACTGTCACGTGTCTTCTGGGACAAAACAGCCCCAATTTGAGAATCACTTCTAAAGGTTTTCCTGCACAACCTGATGAAAATCCCAGGTTCTACTAACAGCTGAGATCTCACATGCCCCCACACCTCTATCATCATTCTTTCTGTGTCCATTTGCTCTAGCAACCAGGCCTCCTCTGTTTTCTGCAAAAACGCATTAATTTTCCTTTTTGAAGGATTTTGTGCTTGCTCTTCCATTTCATTGAGTGATTCTCAACAAAACCAATTTGTGGTTTCATCTTTGACCTTGTGGGCTCTACAAATGTGCTCCTGGCTCAGAGAAATCTCTGCCTAAAATCATCTTTGAACAACTGCCACTTATTTTCAATTGTTCTTTCTTATCCTGCTTTTTAAACATAGATCTTAAGTGATATTTTATTATAGATATACATTTATTATTTCTCATTCTAATGAAAATGTAAGTTCTATATGAAATTTTCTCTACTTCATGCTTACCAAATTGTAACCCAATATATAATGCAAGTAGGTAGTTGTTGAATAAATGAATGAATGAATGAAATTATGAAACATTTCAAGATAACATTTTCACTGTGGAAAACTGAAGAAACACAATGTCATTTTTATAGCTGCAGCAGAGATGCACAGAAAATACACTTTATAATATCATCAACTCTAGAACTGAGAAAAAAATACTATTAAACCTGGCTTCAGAATAGTTTCTATTGTTAAAATCAGCTCTCCTTACTCCAAAGTACTGCTAATGTTAATGCTAAACCTCTTTTCTGGTCTGTCTTCTCTGTTCAGTGGATTGCATTTCAGTAGAGCTTTTTGTTTACTTGTTTAGTTTCAAATGCTTTATTTCTGTCATATTTTTAAGTGTAGAAAAGACAAGGACATATTATTTCACTAGTCTGTACTGACAAAGTTATGGCAATTTCTTGAATCCTCTCAAATATTCTGTTTTTAAATACATGTATGATCCTTCATCAAAAAATTTCAGTATAATCATTACCTCTTGCTTTAGTTGGTGATTCAGATTTACTTATAATAAATAAATGAAATTTTATAAAGACTAGTATCGTGCCATTGGCTGTCAATGATGTACACACTGCTTCACGCGCATTAGCAGATTGACCATTTAATCACCCAAAATGTAATTTTTTTGTAATAAAACTTATCCTAACCATATAAATTTCTGCTTTAAAACTTAAGGCACCTTGGACCTACCACATTGGCTCAGTGGATAAATACCTTGCAAGCACCCGCATTCCAATGGGTGCTGCCTCATCTCTGAGCTGCTCCATTTCCCATTCAGCATCTCCGCCCCCCTCCCCCCACTGCCTGTGGCCTGGGAAAGCAATGGAGGATGGCCCACAGCCTTAAGACCCTGCATTAATGTGCAAGACCCAGAAGAAGCTCCTGGCTTCTGTTTGTAGATGGTTTCAGCTCTGGCCATTGTGGCCATTTGTGGAGTATACGAGCAGATGGAAGAACTTTCTCTCTGCCTCTCCTTCTCTCTGTAAATGTGCCTTTCAAAAAAAAAATGAATCCTTTAAAAAATTAACACACAGTAGGGACCAAATCTATTCTATATTGAATATTATTTCAAGAATGACTTTATTTGATATGATTCAGTAATACAAAGTAAGCAGTTTCAAATTAATCATTCTTTGTTTAAATCCAATGATCAATGCTAGCAAAACTAGTACAAAAATCTGAAATTTGATATTTTATATGATTCAGTAAGAAATACACTATGTCAATGTCTAAACTTAATATAATCATGAGATTGTCAGAGAAATCCAGACAATGGCACCTTTTATGAGAAAGTTGGCCTAGATCCTTCAAAATTTTCACTACAAAGAAAATGTGACTGAGCCCTCTTAACTGTAAAATACTAAAAGAAATTAAACATAATACACAAATTACGTGTGTGAGAAGTTTGATTGCAAATTATGGATCTCATTACCTAGAGCAAATTAAAAAGTGCTTAAAATGCTTAAAAACTATATCTTCATTAGTCTTGTGCTATTGGGGAAATTCCACATGCATATTATGGTATTTTTTATTAGCAACAGTATTTTGAACCTTAGAAGACATTCATACTTGTATACTTTAATGCTGTAAGCATGAATATCAGCAATGAAGTTTAAAGTACTCAACTGAAAGCAGGTTGTATGTATGCGCTAGGAGGAGAATGGCAAAATTAGAAGGGCATAAGCTAATCTACACGAAGTATAGGTGGGTATTCCTTGTAATAATTTTCTAATTTCTCTGAATACTTGAAAATACAACAATCCAAAGAGATGAGAGTCTTAATTTCATTTTAAAGTGGCTTAATTCATATGACAAATCAGAAAAATTTGTGGGTCATCCGTGCCTATGAATAAAGTACTAATAAAAAAAAACACACATAGAACTTGCCTCTGGGTCTCCATGGTCATAAATGTGTACTATTCTTTGACACGAAAAATAAACTATTGGAAATTCCATGGCTTCTGAAAATGTCTTAACTTGTATCTTGAAGGACTGATCCAATCATTTTTAGAATTTCCTTATTTAACTCTAAAATATTGCTTAAGCACTAGTATTACTACACAGGCTACCAACCAGGAACACTGTCCATTTTTCCCACATGAGTTAAAAAAACTCAATAACTCAGGCCACATCTGCTGATCAAGTGTATGAAATGAACAAGATCAGAAGCACAGACTACCCAAGACTCCAACCAGGCCTCTGGTATGAGCTATCGCAGTCCAAGCAGTAACTGCAAACTAACTTAGAGTTGCAAACTAACTTTGCCAATACAGTCTTCAATCTATTACCAGCTAAATCTTGCTGAAGACTTCCTTCATCAGGGCCTGACAGTGTCTCTACACTTCAATCTTTTTTTTTTTCTATACAAAACATTCTTCCCAATTCCCAAAGACCGGCCATCTCTTTTATTGAGCTTTCAGTGATAAAATCAGAAATAATCATTTTGCCTCATTGTAGCTATGAAATTTACACCAGTCACATGTGATTTGAATTACGTTTAATTTATGACAGGTGTTTTAATCCTTGAAAATTATAAGCAGAAAGTGAAGTTCGTATATTTATTCTCAACACTCCCTCTCTGTCTATATTTGCTGAATATATATTTACAAGTTTACTTATATATAAATTTACATAAATATATACGTATATATGATATATAAATGGAAATATCTATAAATGTATATGTATATATTTGCTGAATGCACAAATAATCACTTTGAATTGTCTTACCCATAAATACCTCCACATTATAGATTATACAAAACTAACTACTAAAATGCTGCTGACCTTCAAGAAAAAACAGAGAGAGGTTCCTAAAATTGCAGAAATAAAATGGCCTCTTATGGAATAGAACCATTTTTGTTTGTTTATAGATTAGAAAGCCAAAGTGTTTTAAACTACTCAACATCTTCTGGGCCCAAGGGAAGCACTCAACTACCACCAAATATATAAACACTGTCATCTCAGAAGAAAGGAATTTTTTTTTTTAAACTGATGATGATCATCTGAGATTTGTCACTACAACCAAATATTCTTATGCTTCTTGAGAATTCTCTAATTCAGTTCACATAAATTTGAAGCTATTTTGTTGGAACAGCCCTTGCCATTAAGCTCTAGCTGACTGTCCCAAGGCTTAATAAAGTTTAACTTTATCTGGACTGAACCTATTTCATCTGACCAAGTGATCTTACACTATAATGTGTTATAATTCAGCCTATTTCTTACTTATTTCACCCATTCCACAAGGCAAGCTTTTTGCAAGCAAAAGCCATTCTCATTCTATAAATCTGCAACAGTGGGTGACCTATGCAGCAGAGCAGGTACACAGTGAACATTGTCAAGTAACCTGTGTTTCTTGATGTTAGTTTAATGTCTATGAGTGATTTTCCACAATCCTTTCCCCACCACCCTTCCAGGCCACCTACAAAATTAGGAAAGCTGTTTTCTCTATTGGCAAAATAAGCCTGCTATTGCTACAGAAGGCAAAAACATATCCCTTCATACAGATTCAGTGGGTTAACATTAAAGGGCAATATCCTTTCAAAGTAAGAATATTAGTACAGTATTATGGAGCTTCATTAATCAAATACAGGTAGGCCACTAAGTTAAAAATGAAGCAATTATTTTCCAACTTTAGATAGAAGAGGTTGCAAGACTGAAGTGAGATGTTAGATCACTCTGGATAAGGAGGAACCCAGGCAAAGTATGGAGGTCAGATTTACTAAAGCAAAGCTAGAGCTTGGAAGGGTGGATTTCTGCAATTTGTTTGGTGAAGTATCGGGGGAGAAAATGGTTAGAAAAAGTGCATCAGAAACTGAAATCTATCCCAAACAGGACATGTGGAAAGGTAAAAATTAAATAGTGTAATCTGTTTTTAGTTGGATTCCAGATGAGGAGAGACAAACAGGTTTTTAAGTTTAAAGAAGTCATAGCCAAAACTGGCTATATTTTATACAGATGGATGTCTGCATAACTCTGAACTATGAGATTTAAAAAAATCAATGAGAAGTAAGTTACATAAGCAGAAACAAAACTAAAAACAGTAAACAAGTTGAATGAAGCCATGATACAGCAAAAGCCAGTCAAAAGCAGTCTGATAAAAGTAATCACTGTTTACAAGAAAGTAAAAGAATGTGTAAAAACTTCTCATTTGAAACCGTATATATGAGAAGGCAAAAAAATGGCAATAGAACTTGAATACAAAGAAAACAGGGTAGGTTCAAGGAGCATTAAAGGAGCATTTCAGGGAAAATTTCAGAACACAGCTTGAGTACAGCTTGGAGCAAAAGCCTCACCTTTGGGTAGACTCAAAGTATTTTACAAGAAGCCTTTTCATATACGCCACAACAGGGCAGAATTTCTGCTGGTAGATAAGTTAGTCACATTTTTTTAAAGATGCAGAATTGAGTTTATGGTGTGCTTCCCAATGGGAGGATTGCAATATAGAAATTAGAGATCAGCACTGTGCAACAAAGTCATATTATCTGCAGTGATACAGTGGATGCCTCTGAAAGCTTGTCTTGGACCCTGCTGGAGGCTGGCAAATCTGACGATGGAGCTAAGTCCAATCAACATGTAGCCAGGGCACCCCTTTGAGCTGGATTGTGGCAAATGGACCATGTCATGAATATGAATATTCCTAACAGTAGTCCCGTGAAATAATATACCTGAGATGGTTTCCACAGAAACAATGATCTCTATGAGTAGATGGACTTCCCAAGTCCCATTTCACCTATTAGAGTTACAAGTAAGACTACATACGTAGCTCCTACCTAGAGTGATATGAATGGATGGATGCTATGGATCTAGCAGAATATAGAGCTTAGGTTTCAGATGGTCAAGTCAATAAGAATGTGCAAGGTAAAGCCAGTTTGCCCTTGAGTTACAATCAAGGACAACTCTGAAGGACAATGATGAGCAAAATATTTTGGATGGAAGACATTTAGACTCTGAAAACTACTTTGTATCAAAGAGGGTATCTAGATCACCTCTAGAGGCAGAAATACAGGAGAGAATATACAGATGGATGTCTGGATAGTGAAAACAGACCTAGCCAGATGGTCTTCAATCTGAAATGAAAGATTAGAATATTGAAGAAAAGAGTTTCCAGGCTAGAAGCGTGTGGGTGAACTCATGGGAGAGTACTCAATGTACGAAACTTAGTATCACATGAGAGTGTATTCTAGAAACCATCCCGCATGAAACAAGCATTGAAAAGCCAGCTTCCAGATGATTTCATCCTTTTTCATTGGGCACTCCAGAACAAGCACTACCATAAATTACATGCTTTCCCCTTTTCTTTTCCTTTCCTCTTTCGGTACTTGTCAACAAAATTTCTATCTCAAAGTGTCTGTTTTTCATGATTGATCCAGGTAAATCCATCTCAGGAATAGTGGTATACATCAAACGACCTTCTCCCTTATACCCAAGTATAATTTCTAAAGAAAGAGTTCCTTAAAGAAATGGATATGACAAAAACTACAGTAGCGTACCTGAAATCTGGGAAAAGTGCATGCAAACAGAGAATAAAGTTACACTTGTCTAATTTTTACCCCGATATGAAAGAAAGTCAAACAAAGCTTACATAAATATATTTTAAGCAGGCCCTGGTAAACAGATCGAGAGTTTATTTTGAGCCAACGTTTTGAAATCCATGCACAGGACCAGTCTACCTGATTGCATTTGTAATTGGAATCTTAAACATTGATGCTCTAGAACCAGAAGTAGCATGGCAGCACTTAGGTCCCTCATTCTTTCAGTTTGCTGTACACTGCGCATTGGAGAGCTAATGTTCACAGAACATTTTGCAGCTTAGATCTTATGTGGTAACTAGTCCTGCTGAATGAATTCACCCACAAGAGACCTGCAAGCAGAATTAGCCCAGTGAGTTCAGGGAGGGCACACTGCTGCTATTTCTCCTCTTTCTGCCAGCATGCAGAAAGAGGTATATTTGGTTTTGTGTGTAGGTATATTTGGTTTTGGGTTTCAAATGTGCAGATGTCCCAAATTCTAGTATTTTTTAAGATTTACTTATTTTGTTGCAAAGTCAGATATACATAAAGGAAGAGAGACAGAGAGGAAGATCTTCCATCTGATGATTCACTCCCCGAGTGAGTGCAGGGACCAGAGCTGTGCCGATCCGAAGCCAGGAACTTCCTCCAGGTCTCCTACATTGGTGCAGGTTCCCAAGGCTTTGGGCCATCCTCGACTGCTTTCCCAGGCCACAAGCAGGGAGTTGGATGGGAAGTGGGGCTGCCAGGATTAGAACCAACACCCATATGGGATCCTGGCAGGTTCTAGGCAAGGACTGTAGCAAATAGGCCACTTTGCCAGACCCTCAAATTCTAGTTTTGGTGTAATATATGCCAGGACACAGGGCTTGGACCCTGTCTTGCAGTCAGCCTTTGTGTCTTCTGCTTGCTGGTCCTAACAGAGCAGGAGCTCCTCCAGTGGACATTTTCTGTTGTGTTGCTTTGAGAGTCAGTCTTAGGAGCTCCGCCTAGAGCTCAATCCTTTAAATCTGCACGATCTAGTGGAATATTTTTCACTGGGAAATATTCTGTAAACATATGTTTTCTAACATGGTAGTTCTTCCTCACACATGATGACTACAAACCTAAATATGGCTAGTGAAGCTAAGGAATGAAATTTTTAATTTCATTTCATTGCAACAAATTTTCAACAGATGGTTAATGTCTGTGGTGCTGGATAACAGCGTTCAATGATTTTGTAGCATCTAATTTCTCGAATTAAATGTGTTTCCATCAAAAGGAATTAGATTATCATCTGTGAATGAACACCAATCAGAAGAGTACATGTAGCTCCCATAGATAAATGCAAAGAATGAGAAAAAAACTTGGATTAAAAAAAGCTGGATGAATGTTCAAAATAGGAGATAGGAAGACAGGAGGTGAAGGAAGTGCCAGGCAAGTTTATGCTACAGAAACTAAAAGAGGAGAATATTTTAAGAAGGAAGTTGTCCATAGAGGAACAATGAGTGTAGTACCTAAAGTATGATGAATCCAATCTATGCCATAGCAGACCTGAATTGCATCACCAGGGAGTATGCCTTCATCTCTGTTTTGCATAGTCTTCCCTAATATCTTTGGGGCTTGGAGGACTTACCCAATGCACTTTAATCTGCTATTCGAAAATTAGGACCTAGCAGAATGATTCATAACCCAAATTCTCCTGCTTGCTCTTTGCGTCTTTGAGTAAATTCCTGCTACTTCCTGGTATTCAGTTTCCCATAGAAAAGACGGGTGATAAAAATAATATCTTTTGTGATGAACAAAGAGCCTTTGTCAGCTGAACAGAACTGTCAGTGATATGAATCACAAGTGTTGACTACAGAAACAAGACTGAGAATAGTCTCAGATATCTACAGGAAAAGAAAAATGAGTAACTGGAGGTCTTGTCATATGAAACTACCCCATTTGGGGGAAAAAAACTTATACACTAAAATTTGACATGATGAAGAGTACACCAGTATGAGACATTTTTGAATAAAGTGATATCTAGCAGCAGAGCATGAATTGGTAGCAGGAGGCAGGTATTAGGAGCACAGGATGTCTCTGGGAATAAAACAGTCTAGGAAGAAGAAATTCTAACACCTTTGGTCTGCAAATAAACAAGGTTCTTGTAATGTCCATCTTTACAGTTATTATTTGTCTCAAAGTTTTGATTCTGCATTCTCTAAGGAAAGCTTTCTTGAGTTAGATATTTTGAGGAAGGGTCACAGAATTCAAAATCATTCTGAATATGTCAGACAAGACACTAAAATAATTCAAACTGCAGGTTAACATGAAGGTCTTGGATACACAGATAACATTGAAAAGGGGTATGCAAGAGGCAAAATAAAAAACACGGAAGTAAAAAATGGGACCCCTAGTTCATATATTACAATTTATTTAAATCAGACTTTGCTCCCAGCTCTTAAAGACATACTGAATATCAGCATCTACTTGATTTTTACAAAAAAATTATATACAGCTGTTAATAAAAATACCGTGCTAGCAAAAACTATCCAGTTCTTCCTGAACTCAACAAAAATCAGTAAAAAGTTTTAGAAACAATCAATAAAAGGTAAAAACATTGAATTTTGATGAGTATTTGACAAACACAATAGGATCTCTGTCTTTAGCTGCAAGTACATCTCCCTTCAGCGTAGTTTCCCTGATTGAAGGTTCATGGTAATTTATCTCCAGTAATCTACCTGGATGCAAGTTCAAGTGCTTCTGGTGAGAACACAGAGCAGCGAACAGCACACAAAACCCGGTGTACACTAAGCATCAGCTGTGAAATCCAACCTGCCGGGGTCAGATGGATGAGGACCAAGCTGGGTATCACATGGACCCACAAATTTCAGAAACAAGAAATAAACTCACATTGCATCAGCCAACTGACAGTTCAGAGAGATCTGCAAAAGGATTTAGTGTAATCCAAACCCTTTCTGTTCTACCGAAACTGAAAATCCCTTTAACTCTCACACAGACTAGATTTCAGTTACTTTTGCAGCTAGTTATGCTGTTTCAAGACCATACCCAGTGAGTATACATAGAATGCCTATGAAAACTTATTTTCCCCTACAAAAAAGAACACATGCAAGTGTTTCTGCATTTTCTGAACCTAAATCTGCACAGGATGGTTGGAGCTGCAGCAGTCACCGTATGAAAACAGAAGGGTCCAGTAAATATACTGAAGACAGTGAAGAAGGAAAAAATGATCTAGGTTCCTTAATACATACTACCACATACCAGCAAGCAATGACCCACCTCTTGATTTTTCCTTAGACTCTTGTTTTTCAATGTTAAAGTTTTAACTGCTACATAAAACTGAATGTATTTATATATAGGGTGGCATGTAATGTATGCATATATGCATACATCACACATTGTTCAAATGTGGGTAAACACATCTTTCTTCTCAAACAGAATTATCAACCTTTAATTGTAACAACACTAAAAGTCCTATCGTCTACTTTTAAAAAATATGTACATGTTATGTATATTTATAGTCACCTATTATGAAATAGAACACCAGATGTCTTGACTCCTATCGAACTATAATGTACTCTTACAATCCCTTCCTTGCTGAGTTTTATTGCCTCTGGAAACCTTCATTTAGCACAAATTCTATAGGATCCACCTTTATAGATTCTCTATATGATTGAGATTATGTAATATCTGTCTTTTCATGCTTGGCTTATTTTCATGTGACAACTGACCACCAGCCCACACACTTTTGTTCCAAATAATAGAGTTCTCTTCCTTTAATGAGAGAATACAGCTCCATTTTGTAAACACACCACAACTGCTCCTCACTCACATGGTAAGTCACTTGCTTCCACATTTTGGCTACTGTGAATAGGTCTGTAACAAACACAGAAGTGCAGATACTCTTTGAAATACTGATTTCATTTCTTGGAATATATACAATGTAGTAGGATTACTGTATCATATGGGAGTTCTGCTTTTAGTTCTTTTGAAGAAATTCAGTATTGTTTCTGCAACTGTGTGCAAGCTGTTTTCTCCATATCCTTGGCTGTCTCCCATGTGGGAGACCTGGAAGAAGTTCTTGGCTCCTGGCTTCAGATATGCGCAGCACCAGCCATTACGGTCACTTGGGGAGTGAGTGATTGGACAGAACATCTTCCTCTCTGTCTCTGCTCCTTTCTGTATATTTGACTTTGCAATTTCAAAATTTGAAAAAAAAAACCTTGGGTTGATAATAAATTCTTTTGGTTTTTTATTTTTTGGAAATGATTCAGCCTTGAAGTATTAGATGTTTATTCTAGGCTAGGTAATCTGGTTTCTTTTTGTTCCTGTCCATCAATAACTTATAGGCAGTTTGCTTCATTTTCTCCGAGTTTGTGGAAAATGATGGTTATTTTTGCATGGTGTGGAACTTTAAATATAATCTTCCATGAGTCTTCTGAATGTTTTCCTATCCCTGTGTTTATCATGGAGGTCTAATCCTCATGTACAATATGATTTAAAAATCCACTTTCTTTTTCTTCCCTTAGTCATTAATGATTTTCCCCGGTGTTAAGCTGCCTGGACTTAAAAAATGTGTTAGGCAATTCCCTAACACTGATGTAATATTGGGTAATACTGGGCCATTTTGGTTCTCAGAGCTCACTGGAATCCTTCTAGCTCAGGGGTACCACCGGGACCCATGTTCCTGAGGGGTGCCTTCTACTGATGTGGACATTTGTCTTGAGATTAGCACAGTCAGCCACAGTGAATGCTGGCCAGGATGTAAGTCCAACGATCTGGGGCCATCTGTCTCCACCTGTCCCTAGGACTGGTCTAAAATCTCTGTAGCAGTGGTCTAGAAATAGCAACCATATGCTAGTGTCTGGTTTACAGCTGTTTTAATATATTGCCTGCTACCCCACAGTCATAAATTTGTTCTCTGATAACTTGACTTTATAAAATTTTATTTTTTATTGGAGCATCTTCAGACAAACTATATGGCAACTTCCTTGAGAAAGATCTTGGGACAAAAATTATGGTAGACTACACATTAGCTAAGTTTAATCTGAAAAGCAACTTATCAAACAGTCATAACTTTAAATTTAATATTGTGAGCATTTCTTTAGTAGCATAGGAGTTGTTTACGGATTTTATATCTCCTGAAACGATTGATTCTTTGAAAAGATTTACTCTTCTCTGGAAATTGCCTAACACACAGAGTTTGACCAACAATTGTTCTGTACAGTGGGGCTCTGTGATCTACCACAGATAACACATTCAAAAAGATAGAGCTGAATTTCGTTCCTAGGAAAGTAAATATTGGAACTGGCAAAACACAAAAAATATAAATACTCTAGTATTGATTCACAGTAATGGCAATATTGGAATAAAGGACAATGACCTTCTTTTACTAATCTCAGATATACTGTGGTCCCTTGATGTCCTTGCTCTTGACTATTCAACTTTTCCTTAGGAAACTTTGAGCAATCTAAGCATCTTTGTTCAAATGTTCCTCTCTTCCCCTTCCTTTTTTTTTTAAAGCAAACCTATGTGTACTAGTAAATTCAGTCTGTTACAACAAAAGATAAATGTTTAACCTATGAACTCCATGACTGTTTTATCTTAAGACATCAAAATGATACCTTAATCACTACTGAATTACCCCCGTTTCTTCTACTAATCCTGCTAATTGAAAGCCCATACCAGTTAATCTTACCTTGTTTTCATTTATCACCAACAGTGGGTTAGCTTATATTTGATTACAAATGGATTACAAGTCGAATAGGACTGGGTAACAATTTTATATCATTCAGAATCTTTTCAGCTCTTACAGACTGATTTCATCAGGTGGTCTTTTTAAAAATCCACTTTTCACACACCACAGGAAACCAGGAAGGAGGCAGATTAAAATCAGTATGGAGAACATTCAAACAACTCAAAATCGACATACCATATGATCCAGCAATAGCACTCCTAGGAATATATCCACAATGTCTGTTTTACGAGAAACTAACATGCACTCCTATGTTCATAGCAGCACAATCAGTAATTGCAAAAACATGGAAGCAACCAAAATGCCCATCAGCAGAGGATTGGATAAGAAAGCTATGGTTCATCTACTCCATGGAATACTACTCAGCTATTAAAAAAAACAAAATGCAGTTCTTTGTGGCCAAATGGGCCAAACTGGAAACCATAATGCTAAGGGAAATGAGCCAATCCCAAAAGGTTAGATACCACATGTTTGCCTTAATTTAAAATGATATGATGTTATGCATGTTATGTTATGAATGTTATATCATATATCATATAAACTAAAATTGAAATGTGAATGGGGGGGTCACAGAATGTGGTTAAGAAATCGCATTTATTTTTTAACATGTTGGCTGCTCAATACTATGTCAATTAATTCCATAATGATGTAAATTTTTACTGATGGTATGTTAGTGCTCTTATTTGATCGGGATGATACTCTGCTGGCTCTGCCATGAGACCAGAGAGGGTCTCCCCAATAAGTAGTTGGACTTGACTGGAATGTAAGATGATGGACTCTATGCTCGGCATATGATTGCAAAGAGGGAATCTCAAATGAACTTGAACTATGATTAAGCAACAAGGTGGAGGAACCCACCATGTGGGGAGGGTGTAGGGAGGGGTGGGGAGAATCCAAGTTCCTACGAAATTACAACACAATGTAATTAATGAATAAACTTAATAAAAAAAAAGACATGGCTGAATAAGACCCTCCTGTGATTTTCCTCCTGGAGGGACAGTGGAATGCAGGACAGCTATTCACACACCCAGTCACCTGTATGTGAGCAAAGCAGGGCTGCTGAGAAACTAGTTTCTTAGTATACTAATGAGAAAGGAGGCACTGAAGAAGGTAGGAAGAATGGATTGTCTGTGCTGCTCCTCCCCCACCCCTAAGCAGCAGAGCTCTGAGAAACACCTCCTACTTGGATGATGGGGAAGAAACTGAAGCCAGCCTTGAGACATGAAACCTGTTCCCAGGTACACTACAGCAGAACCCACTGCTAGTCCCGACCCAGCTTCTGCCTTGAGACTACATATCAGAAGGCTACACCTGGCCTCCTGAAGCACATGGCCAAGCAATCTCTCCCACAAACTTCAGATCACTTCCCTCACTTCAGATAGGGAGGCAGAAAGCCAGTTGCTGGAGAGCAAAGCAGGAGAGGGAGATTAGACTTCACCAGGGAGCTCAATGCTAATTCTTCCCATCAGATAAATAAATTATCCCATCAGATAAATTTGCAATGGCTCCTATTCCCAGACCAGTGCTCGTAGCTCACAGAGTCTCTAGACCTGCCCTAGCTTCAGGAGCAAATCCATACAACCAGTGTCATGAATTCCTGCTTTGATTGGTTTCCTGGAACCACAGCTGTGCCTCTAAAAGCACAAAGCTGTTCTGCTTAGAGCGTACCTTATGGTAAGGGGATTTCCTCTAGCACCATTTCCCCAGACTCAAGAATACAACAAAGCGAGGACTCCAGCAATTGAGAGCAGGATAGCCACCAGTATAGCACTATGTTTCAGAGCTCACATCTGGGCTGGCAGAATTTGACACAGGAAAAACCCTAGTGATAACAAGCGTACAGATATTTCAGAGCAGTGACCCCAGCACTGAGAAATCTAATGATAATGAAAACGATTGAGGCCAGTCCTGTGATGGTCACAGTTTCATAATGAGAGGAAGTATCCAGGACACACTGAAGAACAAAAGGAGAAATCTGAACTGAATTCCCAGTACTGTGGAATTAATGAGACGGAAACCAGACATGGAAGAGGTCAAAGCGAATAGAACATGCAGAACAGAGGATCTGACAGGATGGTGCTGCATGGAAAAGGAGCCCTGGAACTCTTAGCTGATCCACTCAGTTGAACAACTTGGTCTTCTACTGATTCTTCCTTCTCTACACAGCCCATTACCATCATCATGGATGTTTCCTGTTAGGGATAATTTTCTACAAACTCATGCTTCCCTGAAAATAGGGCTTTATCTTTTAGTCTGTAACACTCTGTTCAGTGTTGCTGAACCCTTCCTACTGCTCTGAGTCATGCGCTGTAACAGCAATCAACCTATTCTTGGTTTTGAATAGGCTCTTGTTAACCACAAAGACCCCAACTTCTACTCCCTGTCATTTCCTGGTGTGCAACCTGAAACATCATTTCCTATTTGAACAAGTCTAAAGCAACCTGTAAAGTCGTGAAAGGAGTTTATTACAATAGGAAGGACTCCTATTTGACCAAATATACGTGGTAACATCATTTTGAAGGTAACGATTTAAATGTTTCTTTACTGAATATATCAGAGTACTATCTGGTTAACTAATATGGTATTTCCTTTTGGCAATATATCAGAACAAATTCCTGTTAACACTTTTGGACTCTCAGGTTTTGGATCCATCTGACGGATACATTGTTCATTTTATCTACATTTCCTAGTGTTTTGGCCTAAGTATTGAGGTACATAAGGGAAAATTTGCCCATCTGTCAAAGGAAAGACTCATTATAGAGCACAGGGCCGAGTGATTCAGGGAGCTCACACGGCGCTGACAATCAGCTATGCTCCTTCCACCATGATTCTAAAGGGGAATTGCTAGAGGTCAAGATCATTTTTCATCTCCTCTAACAAACTGCAATATTAGTACTGAGCTCCAATAGCAGCAAACTCAGGTCATGTAAATTAACTCCATGTCAGATTAGTCAGAAATAGCTTACAAAATTTAAGAAAAATTCAGTTTCACAAATGTAAGATTAAAATGTCCTAAATCCAACAAATGGGCTAGCTCTCATGGCAAAAAATCCAGAAACTTTTTGAGAGGCTCCTGTTCTCTGGAAGAGTGCTAAACCAGCACTTCACAGCTGAGGGGGAAAGATACAAAAAGCTCTCAGACGCAGTCATGCCTTAGAAGCACCACACAGTCAGGAAGAAACCTCCAACGCCAAGCATCTCCATGTGGTGGGAAAGAAATGGTTTAACGTAGAGATTAGTAAGAAATGTATTTTTAAAAATTCCTCCAATACATAGAAATCAAAAAGCCTACTTTCAAATAACTCGTATGTCAAATAAAACTACCAGAAGAGAAAACAATACATTCTAGAAATACCTAAAAAAAAAAAACTCATGGAAGTTTGTAGCTGCTGTGAAAACTGGACTCAAAAGAAAGCATGGCTCTAAATCTTTGATACTGTTAGAAAAAAAACAATGTCAAAAAAATGGTGGGGCTGGTATTATAGTGTAATGTGTAAAATAATAATGATGATGATGATGATGATGGTGGCATGGAATGCTGGCATCTCATATGGCCTCTTTGGGCAAATGGTTCATGTTCTGAGTCCTCCAGTTCTGATCAGCTTCCAGCTGATGGCCTGGGGAAAGCAACAGATGATGGCCCAAGTGTCAGGGCTTCTGACACTCACATGAGAGACCTGGTTGGAACTCCTGGCTTCCTGTTTTGGCCTGGTCCAGTGCTGGCTATTGTGGCCCTCTGTGGAGTGAGCCAATGGTGAAAAATCTCATTCTCTATTAGTAATTCCAAATTTCAAAATACATAAAAGTATTTGTGAAATAAGAAATAAATGTTTTAAGTTTCTATTGTAAAAGGCCTTGGAAAGGAAAAGTAAATCAACCCTAAATTAGCTTATAAATTTTTTAAGATGCACTCCAGCAAACTTTGTAATATAATCGATGCTTCAGTGTTATGCAGAAGGCACTAAAGGCCCCTTACTCAACAAGGAAAGTTAATCCTTAAATTGAATGCTCAAAAGTGATATAAAATTTCAGAAAAAGAACTAGTGTCAATGTGATTACTATGTATTACTCGTCTCTTGGATTGTCCATCAGTAATGTGTTTTTCACTTCTTGATCTAGTTTCTGGAAATTAATTTGACTTCACTTTGTATCATGGTAACATCTGAAGTACAGGACCAAAACTTCTCAGTAATTCACTGACAAGATCAAATCAAAGTTTGTCTTACAATCATATTCCCACAATGACTGATACGATGAAAACTTTCTACAACAATTTTTGTCACAAAATAATTATTAGGGAAAAAAGTTAAAATCGTATCCTGCTGGATTTAGGATATTATAGATAACTTTTCTCTGTTTTCATTTCTATATTGAACCAACAGCAGTGACAGGACAGTGAGGGGACCTCCCAGTTACGGAAGAGCTGATTACTGAGCCTTTATAAGGAGCACAGTTCTAGGCTCCCTGACTACAAGGATGAGAGAAAACTATTGACCTCACCCTGATCCATAGGACATTATACAGCAGATTGAATCATTAGATAAAGTGTGCATGTGGTGCTTTTTGGTGCAAGTTGCCGTGTTAGTGTATGAACAATCTAAGATTTATCCTTATATCCTAGAAGTAAAAATGCCAAGATGTACAGAATTATAAAAAGCAAACATTTTTGAGAATTACTATATAAATAAAAAGTATCTTGTTTTATGCTTATGTAAACACTACAGGACCAAGATCATTTTTATTTAAAAAGTGAATAAAATCAAATTCAGAAGATTAAGAAGTTTGATTGAGATCATAAAGAGAAAAGGTGAAAATAAGACCTCCAGGAACAGTGGTAACCACACCTGCTAGGCCAGTTGCAGAGGCTGCCATCCCATAGCTTTCTGGGTTCTCTCTTCTTTCTAGATAACAAGGTTATGCAAAGCAATGATGTTATCATGTTTGTATTTCTTTGTCTTGAATTCTGCTAGGCAAATGGCTTTTGAACAACAATAGTTGCCTAAACTGCGAAGCAGATATCCTATGTGAGGACTATCTTATGGTATTTCAAGATAGATACTTCAAGGAAGTGATGTCAAATTCAGAAGGCTAACCCTCAAGTTAAAATTACATCCTACTGTTGAAATGCTTATAATTTCATATTCCAATTCAGTTTTTAAGATTTTATACTTCTTGCATACAACAGCAACAACCTATACTTGAAATTTGACTTAAAAGCTTACTATGCATTTAAGGTGTAAATTCTGGGGAGGTAAATAAAGCATATGTATTTTTTTTAAAAGATTTACTCATTTTATTACAGCCAGATATACAGAGAGGAGGAGAGACAGAGAGGAAGATCTTCCCTCCAATGATTCACTCCCCAAGTGAGCCGCATCAGGCCGATGCACGCCGATCCGAAGCCAGGAACCTGGAACCTCTTCCGGGTCTCCCTCGCGGGTGCAGGGTCCCAATGCATTGGGCCATCCTCAACTGCTTTCCCAGGCCACAAGCAGGGAGCTGGATGGGAAGTGGATCTGCCGGGATTAGAACCGGCGCCCATATGGGATCCAGGGGCTTTCAAGGCGAGGACTTTAGCCGCTAGGCCACGCTGCTGGACCCTAAAGCGTATGTGTTTTTCTCTTTCTCACTTCTGCCTAATTTCACCTAGACCCTAAAAGTAACCAAGATCCAATTTTTAAGAAGAGTTTCTCATGGCCAGGATATGCATCAGGATATAAATTCAGTTGAAAGTCTCCATAGTTTGCTGAATTTCTGGATTTTATCATTCTCACTGATCATGTTTAATTAACTCCTCAGGGAACTTATAATTGAACTACCTTTATGTAATTTCTCAATGAACATATTACTGAGCTATTTATACTCATGAAGGAAGAAAAAATGGGCATTCAGCTTTAAATGGCTTCATAGATTTCCTAATGGTGAGTGCCATAATGTCTGTGAATGAAAGAGCTAGAGGAGAGCATGAAAGGGACCTCGACCTTGACCTTCCAGGAGGCCCCAAAGTGAAAGTAATCATGACATGAAGTATGCCACGTAACAGGGGTAACATAAATGGACCAGACCCACAGTCCTAGAGGAGGTCCCTGGGACATGAAAGATGAGCTCTGGACCACTTGGCGAAGGAAGCTCACTTACTAGCAGGATTTAAGTGAGCCTTACATGAGAGAGAGAGAGATGTTTCTCACTTCATTTTGAGCCTTAACTATGCCAGATGCACAAAGAAAAGCCAAGTCACTTTCTATACTTCACTGATGTGCACAGAGAGGAATCAACAGTGCCAGCTGGGAATAGATACACATGTTGGTTTAGCATATACCTGCTAGTCTGTTGGTAGCATTTTGAAAAAAATGAGTTCTCTCACAAAGTGTAGCAGGTACAATGGTTCCCTTATCATTTAGTGAAGCAGCAGAGCAGTACTCTAGGATACCTGGCAATGTGTCTCTAAACCAACATGTGTATCTATTCCCAGCTGGCACAGCTGATTCCTCCCTATGCATTAAAGAATTTGTAAGAGAAAATTAGATGTGAATCCCTCAAGAAGGAAGACAAAACTATGACCAGTTAAAACATGCTGTTTCTCATTAAACTGTATCTTTGTTTCTCCATCTTTAGTGTTCATTTTCTAAGTCACATATTGCATTATGTTCCTAGTTGCCTTCCTTTTGACTGTTTATGCCTTGAGGTTTGAATTCCTTCTTTTCATCTGATTTTCTCTTACAAATTCTTTAATGAGAATTATTTTTCCAACCTTAAGATCAGGAAGCAAAACGCACATAGAAGCTTTGAACACGATGCAGTTCTGCTTGGGTTGGTTGCATAGCCACGCTGTCAGTCCCAATTACCTAAGAAAGATAATTCTCCACTTTTCATGATAAAAACTGCACTGGCTCAGAGAGGTCAATGTCAAAGAGATGAAGATTTGGTATTTTTCCTAATTTCACTTACTTCCCTCTGTGATACATACCTTTTACTTGTTCTTTTGACCTGCCCACAGATTCAAAACTCTATTAAGTCTCATTTTGTTTATAATATAATTGGTCCTATCTAAAGTAGAGTACTTTTGCAGTTTCTTAGTGTCAGTGAAATGTGAAACACAAACACAGATAAGTAAGTACTTAAAAGCATTAAAAACGTAAAGTCAGAATATTGGTGAACCTCTTAAAATAGTGACCTAAACCATTTCAGACTGCAGTTGGGAGTCTTGGATACCATACTGTGGCCATTTAAGAAGTGAGCCGGGGCCCGGCGGTGTGGCCTAGCAGCTAAAGTCCTCGCCCAGAACGCACCAGGATCCCATATGGGTGCCGGTTCTAATCCCGGCAGCTCCACTCCCCATCCAGCTCCCTGCTTGTTGTGGCCTGGGAAAGCAGTCAAGGACGGCCCAAAGCTTTGGGTTCCTGCACCCTTGTGGGAGACCTGGAGGAGGTTCCAGGTTCCTAGCTTCGGATCGGCGCAGCACCGGTCGTTGCGCTCACTTGGGGAGTGAATCATCGGATGGAAGATCTTCCTCTCTGTCTCTCCTCTCTATATATATCCGCCTTTCCAATAAAAATAATAAATCTTTAAAAAAAAAAAAGAAGTGAGCCGGTAGATGGAAGTGCCCTCTCTGTTTCTCTCTCTCTTTCACGTTCTCTCCTTGCCTCCCTCCTTCCTTCTCTCTGTAAATCTGCCTTTCAAATAAACATAATTTTATATATATGTATTTTTTAATTCATGCATAGGCTTGGCACAGTGGCTCAATTGCTTAATTGTTCCCATTCAAGTGCTGAGATCACACATGGGCACTGTCTTGACTACTCCACTTCCCATTCAGCTTCCTGCTCATTTCATGGGAAAGCAGGGGAGGATGGCCCAAAGCCTATAGGACCCTGCACTGCCTGGGAGATCCAGAAGAGGTTCCCAGATCCTGGCTTTAGATTGGCTCAACTCCAGCCATTAGAACTACTTGGGGAATGAGCTAACAGATGAAAGATCTGTCTCTCTGTATCTCTTTCTCTATATCTCTGCCTTCCCAACAGAAGAAAAAAATCTAGAGAGTAAAAGCAGATTGGAGGCAGAAGAGTCAACATGAGTTAATCATTGAATTGTCATTAGTTTCTTCTAGACAAGAATCTGCCACCTAGAAGTTTCGCAGTGTAAGCTTGTGTTCACACAAGATGAGCATGACGATAAGGTGATTATGAATATTACATATGGCACGAAGTATAAGAAAGTCCAAGCAAATAGGTTGACAGATTTTTGTCAAGGTCACAAGGGGTCACCATAGGCCCTGAAAATCCCATATCGGAATTGTCCCAGTATCTCATGTCCTATTATGAAACAAATATATGGCAACACATCATCATACCTAATTACACAGGAAATGTGTATTAAAGGATAGGAATTGATACATGCATTGTTTTAATATGATATCCCCCAAAACTTACTTAAAATCTCATGTTTCCCTTTTTCATCATCTATACATTTCTTGCCCATTAAGCTATAAACAATGGGCACTTGAGCGTACCTATGAATGGCTTAATACAGTCTACAACATTTTTTTAAATACACCTATTTACCTTTATTGATAATTTTGCCAACACAGTAGCTATTACCAAGCTCCTCATTATAATTTTCAGAGAGATCTATACACCATAATAGTTTAGGAAACTGCTTCCTTTTCTAAATCTTTGCTTTTTCTCCAAAATTCCCAATTTAATTCCAACTATATTTTTGATGAGAATAAAAACTTCATAATTCCTGTCTCTTCCTATTATCTTTGTATAAATCTTAGATTGGAATAGGAAACAAAATCAGCATTATAGCATACATCCAGTGGATATATGAGCATATACCCTCAAAATTGCGTTTAAATCAAGAAAATTGCTCAATTTCAAATTTAGTAACCACTGTTTTTACACAGCATTTAAAAAATTCAACAATTTTCACAAGCTGTAGTGCGAGCACTCAATGTTGAGTGTGCAAGTTTCACTGTTTACTTAGATATGTTTCCCAGCTGTCAGTTTTCAAAGTCTACCTAGTGAAGTCCTGGTAGAGCATCTATAAAAGATCACCTGTTAATTAGAATTGTTCCCTGGGGGAGCAGCAAGAACATTGGGTTTTGCTTTTTTTTGTTTCATTTTGTTTGCTTTTCTGGTTAGTCTAACAGATAAATTGGATGTGACATCTGATCTGATGCTTGACAAGAGAAGGAAGCTGAGATGGGCTCCATTCTTTGCCAACAGCTCGACTAAGATCATGTGTGAGATTATCCAAAGTCCAATGTTTTCTGTTCGCTCACACAGTATGATAAAGTTTTTGAAGCCAGAATGTCTGAGCCTGATCCCCAATTCTTATTCTTGCTACTGTGACTTTGAGCAAGTGCCTCTGATCAATCTCCCCATTCACAGGACTAGTGGCAACATCAATACTCTTATATGGAATAAAAGAACTGAGATTTATAAACAGAGATTCCCTAGAGTTCATGGAATACAGACTTATATTTTTACTTGCTGCAAAATAATTCATTGCATGTTATTTCAATCATTATCAGATGAACCCTCAAAAGTGCTTGTAACAAAAAATCCATAACATCTTAGAACTAAAAATGATTATAATTTAGAAATATTATACACAGAAAAAAAATTTACTGAGATAAAATGAATAGTCTTAGAGGAAGTCATGAGCTTCCCTGAAATATTCACCTTCGGCCCTAGTGGAGAAGTGGTTCTCCAGCGCGTGGACCCCCACAGGCAGCGGGAGCATTATTTTCCTCATCCCTACTACATCACAGCCCCTCAGATTAGGGTCCAGTCTTCTGGGATCCCACAAGCCCTCCAAGGACTCAGGGGTCAAGTACAGTTGGACAATCACTGACATACCCACCACTTGGAGTATTGTTCAAAATAAAATAATTTGCATACCCATCAACCTCAAAAACACAGAAATAATAACTATCTGTCATAACTGGAAAAAAAGGGGAACAAACTGAAACTTGATAACAAAACAAACTTGAAACTAATTCTTCGCAAGGTTTTTCTTGAAAAAAAAATTAAGAACTCAGAAAAATAATTAATATGTTGCAGGCCCCAAGCACAGTTATTATGAAGTTCAACATTAAGCCAATAAAAATGGGATTGTGTTTTTTACTTTATTGTTTTAAACAAACATTAGTTAAACTGCATAAAAGCAAAGTGCCTTTTATAATGTACTGTGTCCAAATCTGGTAAGTTATTTTGTCTTCAACAGGTGATATTCACTGTTACTGCCTACCTGGGCCCTTAGAAAAACACTCCAGCTCAATATCACAAGGCCAAACAGAAAGCAACTAGAAAATGTGTGAAAGTTACTTTACCTGTACTGTACACAGAATCAGTTACAAACCTTTTACATTTATATAATTTAAGAAATCCAAATCATCTGCATAGTTCAAGTAATATATTGTAATTCTGTTTGGTAGTAAAAAAATGTGATCATTTATACTCATCACTATATTCTTTATTAATATTCCACTTATAACCCATAGTAAGTTTATTTAAAAGAAAGTCACATTTCTTCTTTCTTATTGATTTATTTACAACATCAAGTATGGGTTGGCACTGTGACGCAGTAGGCTAAGCCTCCACCTGCGACACCCGCATCTCATATGAGTTCCAGTTCGGGTCCTGGCCTCTCTACTTCCCATTGTTCTGGTAAAGCAGCATAGGATGTCTCAAGAATTTGGGTCACTGCACTCACGTGGGAGGGGAAGAGGCTCCTGGCTTTGGACTGCTCAAGCTTCAGCCACTGTTGCCATTTGGGAAGTGAACCAGCAGTTGGAAGATCTGTCTCTTTTTCTTTCTTTTTTCTTTGCTTCTCCCTTTACTTCTGATTTTCAAATAAAAAGAAAATAAATCTTTTTTTAAAAGGCCAAATAGCAGAGAAATAGAATGTACACACACTTTTTGACTCCTAACTGATGATAATAGTCAGGTCTGGATCAGGCTGAGTCCAGGAGACTGGCCCTAGTCTCCTACATGAGCAGTAGGGGCCCACATAGTTGGGCATTCTTCCACTTTTTTGCCAGGCACCTGCGTAAGACATTGGATTGGAAACAGAAGACGTAGGACTTAAACTGGCACTCCAATATAGGATTTCCATAGCTTAACCTCCCATACTGTGACACAGGCCTCTCTTAAACATTTTTAAAACTCTAAGTAAATATTCAACGACAGTAATAACAATAGTAATGCTTAATGAAAATTTAAGATAAAATATAAAGGTGCTAGCCAAGTAAGTGATATACATGGTAAGACTATTACACTTGATTAAAAGTAAAAAATGAGAGATTTAATTCAAAACAGAAAATAATCCACAAAATTGCAACTCAGTGTCACTTTTTCAAGACCAAACAGAAATCATTAGCATTTGCTGTGACACCTTAAACTAATTTCCAAAAGTCCTATGTGTTAAAAAAATTATAATTATTCTATTATAAAAATATTATTTGATGCTGACCCCTTTAAAACAAGGCAGCACATTTTCTAAGAAAGTCTCATTACTGTTTCTGTACCAGTTGACCATTTTCTACCTTCACCCATGTTGCCTTCTGAAGTACCAATTAAATCAGACAGCAACTATGACAGTTGATAATATGGATGTATGACACTCATTCTAAAATAATCCTTTTATTTGATTACTACTGATTCTAATACATGAAGGAAGTGAAAAAGAAATTGTGGTATAGTTACAAAATGGAATGCAAGTCCGCCATAAAAAAAAAAAAACAAAATCCTGCCTTTCACAGCAAAACGGATCCAATTAGAGATCATTATGCTTGGTGAAATGAGCCAGGCCCCCCCTCCAAAAACAGACATACATCATGTTTTCCCTAATTTGCGGTAATTAATATAAGAGTGTAAATAAATCAATGTATATGAATGAAATGGACATTTTGTAATTTGGTTAATGCTTGTAGTCCTTGTCTATCCTCTTGGGGAATGTGTTTTTCCTACTGACTTCTGTTGAATATTTAGTGGAAGGTTAAACTTATGATCATAAAGTGAATTAAAAACATGACTTTGGGGATGGCATGATAGTTCAATTGACCAGTCTACTGTCTGTAGTTGCCAGGATTCCATACAGGCACCAATTCATGTCCCAGCCATTCTGCTTACGATCCAGCTCCCTGCTTGTGGCCTGGGAAAGCAGTGGCGGATGGCCCAAAGCCTTGGGGCCCTGCATCTGCATGGGAGATCCAGAAGAAGCTCCAGGCTCCTGCCTTTGGATCAGCTCAGCTCACACCACTGTGGCTGTTTGAGGAATGAATCTGCAGCTGAAATACCTTTCTCTCTGTCTCTCATATCTGAAAATTGCCTTTCAAATAAAAATAAATAAATATTTTTTTTAAAAAAAGGAATCTTATGACATCTGTATAATTTAATGGTCTTAGCTACAGTAAACAATATAACTAGATATTTTTAATATTAGGTATTATATGCAAATAAATTTCCCTAAGAGACAATTGTAAAAAGCAAAATATGCTACTGAGATAAATTATGCCTTTACTTTTTAAGTAGGAAAATTATTTATAGAAAGGGGATAAATTTTATGTATTTATAATAAGAACCTAGTGGTACTTTTTGCTCTATGCCTCCCAACTTCACCCTCTTTTTTATTTTTTAAAAGGTTTATTTATTTTTATTGGAAAGGTAGATGAGATTTATAGAGGGGAGAAACAGAGGCAGATCTTCCATCTGCTGGTTCATGTCCCAAATGGCCACAATGGCCAGAACTGAGTCAATCTGAAGATAGGAGCTCGGAGCTTTTCCCAGTTTCCCACGCAGGTGCATGGTCCCAAGGCTGTGGGCCATCCTCCACTGCTTTCCCAGGCCACAAGCAGGGAACTGGATGGGAAGGAGCAGCCAGGACACACACCGGCTTCCTGCCCCATACATGGGAGAATGATCTTGACTTTCTTATTTTAACCTCTGGCACAACCCAACCTCTGCTATTATGGGCATTTAGGAAGTGAACCCCAGAATGGATTATCTTTATCTCTGGAAGTAAACTTATCTGGAGAGAGGAAGATTGTGACATGCTAGCTTTTTCGTCTGGCTGCTTCCTACTCTGCCTACTTGCCATCATCATCCTCCACAGATGTTAGTCAAATGGTTCTTGTTTGCTTGAATTCCCATGTTGCTGAGTACTGTGTACATTTTGAGATTTTAAAAACTATTTACTAGTTACTCAGAAAAAAATAAAATTCTTAATGAAAAAAATCATAAGTATTAACATCACTGCAAATATTCCATTTGTCATTATTTAAACATGTGAAGTTGACTTGGGCTGTCACTGCTCATGATCTGTACATACATGTATGTGTGTGTACATCTTCTCTCATTACTATGTCAATTAATTCCATAATGAGGTAAATTTTTACTGATGGTATGTTGGAGCTTTCAATTGACTGGGATGATACTCTGCTGGCTCTGTCTTCAGACCAGAGAGGGTATACCTAAGAAGCCGTTGAACTTGACTGGACAATAAGATGCTGGACTCTATGTTTGGTATACGCTTGCAATGGGGGAATCTCAACTGAACTTGAGCTGTGGTTATGCAACAAGGTGGAGGAATCCACCATGGTGGGAGGGTTTGGGGAGGGGTGGGGAGAACCCAAGTATCTATGTAACTGTGTCACATAATACAATGTAATTAATGAAGTTAAATAATAAATAATTAAAAAATAAAAATAAAAAAAATAAAAAATCTGGAAAATAGCTATATAATCCCTGCTTCTTCCATAAGAGAAATCAAGTAACCTTTCCAGAATTATACATAAGAGTCAAGAAAGTATACCAGTCCTGCCCAATATTGGATTGAAATACTGATCTGCTAAATTGTATCTAAGAAATCAGGTTATCTATGTATACCTTGTATGACAAATCACAATGTGTTTTATAGGGTTATCTTATTTTACAAAGTATTTTTACAACACATCTAAAAGAATGAACCATGTACTAAATGTAGTCATTCTATTATTATTTTTCTCATTGGCAATATCAGCATGTGACACTGTGCTCTATAAATCTCCCTTTAGGGTCACAACCTGCTGTCTTCTTGCAAACACTCTTCAGTCCACATTCCTAACTAAAACTGCACCTACAAGTAAACCAAGACAGACAAGGTAGCAGATTCCGCCTTCTCTTCTACAAACGCATCAAAGGTCAAAATCAGCTGCACATTGAAACGTGTGTTTTTTAATCCGGTTTCCCTTAACTTGAAGAATTGCTACCTAAGCAGATTAGGTGGCCCTCAATGTGTCTGAACTGAAAATAATGATTACACTAAATTTGTAGGAGATGCAGTTACATAGAGGGCACAGTCTCTCACCAGTTAGAGGTGGAATTTTCAGTTTCATCAATGAAACACTATGAGTGGGTCCCAGTGTGGACGTGTGTAGTGCATAAATCCATGTCCTGCTCACATCATCACACTTTCATTATACATACACCATATGTATTTTCTCTTATAAAACAATATAACTTTCAGTGTCAAATATTTAAATTACATACCACCTCTTTGACTTCCTAAAGGAAGAAGTTTTCCCTCACACATGCATTTTCTCTGATGAGTCAAAAAAATCCTCTTTCTCAGAAATTTTAGTCCATCACTTAGCATCAATATTTGAGGTAAAGGAAACTCATCATCCTTAAGACTTTTAGACACAGGAACAGCAAAGCTAACTGGGATATTAACGAAAGAAGTAGTTTTCTTCAAATCTTAGGTAATCAAGCAATATTCATTTTTAGTGCCTGTATAATACTTATTAAATACACAGTTATATGCCAAGGAGGCCACAGGGAATTGGATGCCCTCGGAAGCTGAGTACTCTGAGGTCACCCACCCCCAACCGGAGCTTCCGCAGGGGATGGAAGAAGTCCAAACACTACCGTGCAGAAACCAACGTCATCGGAAAGAAAACCAGAAGCCCTGAGCGGTCCGCAGAAACAGAAGAACAATAAATATCCTTCGGGACCAGGGAGGAGAGTTTTCTCTCGTCCGAGCCTGGCTCCACCTCTGGACCCCCACCCTCCCTTGCAATGACCATCAGGATCGCTCCAAAAACCCCTCATAGCAAACAATCAATCATACAAACTAAAAAAACCTAAAATAAATAGACAAACAACAAAAAGTAGAGCTTGGAATCTGACAGGAAAGAGCTGGCATGGATTTGCTCATGCCTCGCTGGGTGGGACACAAAGATTAGTCACTCTTCACTGTGGTGTTGGGGACTTTCCTGCACACCACCCCCCAAAAATGTTCTGCACCTTAATTGTCAACAAATGTCTTGTTAGAGTTACAAGCCAGTCTAGATTATCCTAAAATCTGCCAAGATCAGCAAAATTATACTTCAACACAACAAATGGCTAAATACTAAAATGAAATAGACACGAGACAGCTGAATGGTACCTTATAGCCATTTTAAGGTATATAGCAGCTGGTCCTGTATACAAACTAAAATTGAAATGTCAATGAGCTAATCATAGGTTGTGGTTAAAAACTTGTTTTTTGTTTTTTTTTTTTAACATACTGGTTACGCAAAACCATGTCAATTCCATAATGTTACAAATTGCTGTTAATGTTATATTGGGACTCTTAGTTGACTGGGATGATATTCTACCAGCTCTAACTTTGGACCAGAAATGGTCTCCCCAAGAAACTGTTCAACCCATTTGGACAATAAGTAGCTGGACTCTATGCTTGGTATATGTTTGCAAGGAAAGAATCTTGATGGAATTTGAACTGTAATACTGCACCAAGGTGGAGGAATCCACCAGGGGGGAGGGGCGTGGGGAGGGGTGGGGGGATTCCCAGAGCCTATGAAACTGTCACATAATGCATAATAATTAATAAAAATAATTTAAAAAATAAAAAAATAAAATAAAAATAAAAATAAAATACACAGTTATAAAACATGCCCAGAAAAAAAGGCCTCATTAGTATCGATGCAACAATTTAGAAAATTGAAAATCACCCCTCTTCCACCTGACACACATGGCATGCTTCTTTCCCAATCCATTTTATAAACCTGGACTTGAAGTTAACATTAAGCACACAAATAGAAAGTCCAAACCTTTTCTCTTCAATTCCAAAGAAGCATCTGAAATTTCACATCCTTCAAAGAGAATGATAAGCCAAACCGTGCCCTGTAACCCTGCTTCATTCCATCTTACAAGCTCACTTGATGGACCAAAGCAAAATCCAAAACAATTTAATCCATCTCTTCTTTCCAATCCTCATTTCCAACAATATCACAAAGACCTTTCAATTCTCACATTTATATTTGTACAAATTTAGCCGAGTTCACTCAGGCCTCCAAAATCTCCACCTCTGTAAACTGTCAGTAGACTCTGAGATTCTTAAATTATATGTCCCCCTGTAGGTCTTGCACCTCCATGTGTCCGTACAAGAGCAGGCATGATGCTCTGTGACCTCCTACAGGGAAAGCTAATACAATCCAAGCTCCTCCCTCTCTATTCTGCGGATGCGAATACGGAAGTCCTTCCCTTCCTCTCCAAACCCTCCCCAGTCACTTTCCTCCTCACTCGCTGCACAGTCATGACAGACATTTTCTCATTTTTAAGATTTTTTTAAGTCAGAGTTGCAGAGAGAGAGAGAGACAGAGACAGAGAGACAGAAAGATAGAACAGAAATATCTTCCACTCTCTGATACATTACCAGATGGTCACAATGACCTAGGTCATTCTAGCTCAGGGCCAGGAGGTTCATTTGAGTCTTCCATGTGAGTATGAAAGGCCAAAACATTGTGCTGCTTCTCAGGCCATTAACTAGGAGCTGGATTGGAAGTGAAGCAGTTAAGACATACAACAATGCCAACTGAGATGCCAATGCTGTCAAGTCCTGTATACCCACTCACTGTTTTCCACAGATTTTTTAAGTATACATGCTCTTTATTATAACTTTTACTTTTTTAAACTTACTGTTTGTGTGCTATTCATTTAAAACCACTCAGAAACAATACGTTTACCATACAGAAAGAAAGGAAAGAAACAAGTTTCACAGTTATCTAGTCAAAAAGTGATGGAGCAGGGGCTAGTATTGTGGCACATCAGGCTAAGCTGCCATTTTCAACTCTGGCATCCCATAGCAAGGGAACCCTGGCTCCAGGCATGGAAGCTCTGCTTCTGATCCCATCCTTAGTGATGCCCCTGGGAGGCAGTGGAAGATAGCCCAAGTAGTTGGGAGATAGCCCAAGCAATTGCCTCCCTGCTACCAATCTGCAGTCTAAGAGTTACTGCCTTCTGTTCCTGGTTCCTGGCTTCAGCTTGGCCCAGTATGAACTACTGTGCCTGGGGAAAGTGAACCAGCAAATGGAGTATCTCTCTCTCTCCCTCACTCTCTCTCTGTTTTTCTCTCCCTCCTTTCCTATCTCTTCCCCTCCCTCCCTTCCTCTCTGTCTGCCTCTCCTTCCCTACTTTCCCTCTCCCACTGCTATTCTGCTTTCCCAATAAATATTTTTTGAAAATAAATGATCAAAAAAGACAATGGAATGCCATCATTAAAGCCTTGAAAAAAAAAACTAACCAATAACATTGAGTTCTATAACTGGAGAAAATATTTTTTCTTAAACAACGCTGATGACAAAAAGAAGACAATATTAGACAAACAAAAACTAGGACAAATTTTGCTAGCAGATCTATACTAAAAGAAATTCAAAGAAAATGTCACAAAGAGCTAATCCAGAAAAACATTCAATACAAGACAATGTGATACAATGGGAGGAATAAACACATATCACTACGATTAGCAGCTTAGAAAATGGTAACATGGGGCCAGCATTGTAGAATAGCAGATTAAGTTACCACCTGTGACACCAGCATTCCAAACGGGTATGTTCTGGCTGCTCTATTTCTGATCCAGCACCCAGTTAACATACCTGGAAAAGAAGCAAAAGAGAACCCAAGTGCTTGGGCCCCTGCACCCAGATGTGGCACCCTACTGAAGCTCCTGGCCCCGGGATTCAGTCAGATCCAGGATTAACTTCACAGCCATTTGGGAACTATTCCAATAGATGGAAAATCTTTCTCTAATTCTGCCTTTCAACTGAAAAAAAATCCTTCTTAAATACAGAAAATAGTAATATCTCATGGCATTTGAAATATACATAAAAATAAAATACAACACAGTAGTTTAAATCAATAGGTAAGTGTAGTTAATTTTTGAATGTCTAATATTAATGGGATCCAACAATTCCATTCCTAGAAAAATATTCGATGTGATTATTCACCAAAAGATGTATGCATTTATTGCAGCACTATTTAAAATTACAAATAATCAAGATTATGAAACTAGGCATTGTATTTGTCAATTTAGCTCACCTGAGAAATGAACCAGTGGCTGGGAGATCTCCTCTCTCCTTCTGCCCACCCGCTGCTGCTCACTTTCACCTCTTGTCGTTTCTTAAACATGAAACGTACAAGCAGAGTTTAGCTGCTAGGGTTTTATTTTTGCTTTCTTCCATTTGCTGAGTTAAGAGACAGCTCCTGTGTGCTGGTTTGCTATCTAAACGCCTAGAATGGCTGCAACTGGGGCAGGCTGACCCAGCAGGCAAGAACTCAGTCCAGATCTCAACAAGAGTCGGAGGGGCTCACGTGCTGAAACCACTACTGCCTGCCAAAGTTCACTCAGAGTTGGAATCAGCCATCAGATCCAGGTATATAGATTTTTGTTTTACATTTAAAAGTATTTTAATTTGCTTTATCATATAGTTCCATAGGCTCTGCGGTTGCCCATGCTCTTGCCCATGGTCCCTAACTGCCTCCATTGCTTCCCCTCTAGCTTTGCAGTGGATGTCCTTCCTGAACACTCACAAGTCCATCCTGCTGTTATTGAAATGTTTCCCGACAATGTCGGCATGGACACTGTCAGAGAGTCCATCATCTTACTGTTAGGATGTATGCAGTTCTTTCACTGGGAGTCTATCTCTGGTCTGTATGCATAGAGACATACAGCACTTTGTCTCCGTATCTGAACATCTTACCCTCAAGGCTCAATGCATGTCCCTGGTTTAAGTATGTTTAAAAAGTCAAGCAGGGCCAGGTTTTTGGCCCATCAGTTAAAATGCTACTTGAAGAACCTGTGGACCATATTGGAGTATATGACTGGAGTCTGGGCTTTTCCACTTCCAATTCCAGCCTCCTGTTACTGCATACCTGGGAGGCAACAGTTGCTGGCTCAGGTACTGGGTTCCCTCCCATTCCTGTGGAAGACTTCGACTGAGTTCCAGCTCCCAACTTTGGTACAGCCCTGTCCCAGCTGCCCTGGGGATTTGAGGAGTAGAGCAGTGAAGGGAAGATCTCTCTTTGCCTTTCAAATAAAACAAAATTGTGGTTTTTTTTTTAAGCCTTCCTTTCCTGTCCCCTATTCCACTACCACAAAATATTTTTAAGAAGTATCAAAATTTCTAAATCATTTGAAAATTGAGATGGATGCACAGAGTTAAATCTTACACCAAAACACATGACTCTCCCATACAATGGCCTGAACATTTTAAGGCATGGATTTAGCGAAGTAAGTATTCGTTTCTAAGAGGGAAACTAAAACACTTTTTCCCATAGGACTATGCACACGACAGGAGGTTGTCTGTCTTAGTTTTACTGTTGACTAAAGAAGAAATAGAGCTCTCTGTATATGCATGGCCTTATCTTACTGCAGCCTCTGTCTAATTCTGAGCCTGGAGTTTGTGCCTTTGCATAAACTGCAGGCACTGTAGTGCAGTGCGGTAGGTTAAGCCATTGCTGGGGACACCTGCATCCCATCTGAATGCAGGTTCAAGTCCTGATCGCTCCACTTCAGATGCAGCTGTACCTAGGAAGGCAGCAGATAATGGAACCAATGCTGTGGTCCCTATCCTATGGGACACCCACATTGAGTTCTGGGCTCCTATGTTTATCCTGCTCAATTCTTGCTGTTCAGGCATTTGGAGACTAAACCAACAGATGGAATATTTCCTCCTTTCTATCTCGCTCTGTCACTTTGTCTTTCAAATACAAAACTAATAATAATAACAACTTAGGAAATTGAAATCACAGGTGTTAAGTAGTTTATTCACAATTCCATCCCTAATATTATTTTTGCTTTTTTCCCTTTCTTTGTCCTAATTTTTTCCTTAGTTTTGCTCCACCTCATGTCCCAAAGCCCCACCAGGTTTGTCTCTTCCATGGTGTGCATGGTCTTCATCAGAGCTTTACGTGGAAAGCATGATTATCTCACATGAAAAATTTTAATTCAAACTTGTACAAAAATTACTTGTAAATGCCTATATAATCAAGGCTCTATTGAAGGGGGATATTACAGATTTATCAATAAAAACAAAAAAGGCCATGCCTTCTTTTATCCTTCACTGCGTGCCAAGGATTGGCAATCATATTTTCAGTGAGGCACAAGGTTTTCAAAAGACCCTGCTGTGGTGAAATATTTCTACTCACATTCAATGGCACAAAGAACATTAATCACATTTTCCGTGTGCAGAAGTAAGGAGATAATTGGTGCCTTTTAACATAGCACCAAAATAATTATAATGTCAACTACACAAAAATTGCTAATTTACTTCTTCTCAGGAGCTGCAGAAAAATATCAAGGAAAAGTAAAATCTTGCTATTGGAGGTGGTTTTTAGACCAGATATGCTAAATATCCAAAGCCACAGTAACCTAAGGGAGGTATAGCCCCCGGCAAGGACCAGCAGGTGTAAGGAAAAAGCATTAGTGAGGAGGGTAAGTTGCATTTCTCAGTAGCTTAGAACCAGAAAAATCACTAAAATCACTAAGTGCTGCTGTAAACTGTTACATCTCTGTGATCACATTTTTTAGTGAAGACAGGCAAAGGCTTAAAACATAAATTAAATTGCGTGATAAATTCTGTTAATGGAAAAGTCCACATTTCTCTCATTTATTGACTCCAGTAACTTGTGGATGTTAGAGCTCTTTCAATTTTAGTTTTATTCCAGGCCAAGTAATTTGAAAAGAACTGGACTTTTTAAAAGCAAAGAATTTTGTAGAGTAATAACAATACATTCTTAATACATCCTATGCTGGAGGGTACAAAGAAACTCAACACATCTTTCAAAGGAGGAGGTTTTGCTATGACTAGGTGTGACAAAGCACTGAGAATCTGCAGAGGACACCTGGTACCACAACAGAAGATGGAGGACAGAGTAAAGTGATCAACTATCCCAGCCAAGTGTTGGCAGTGATTATCTGGGCAAATGGAAACTCTAATGTCAACCAGTGGATTATGGAGAGATTTTATCGTGCTTAGAGTAGCAAGAGCAGCAGTAGTTCAGAACTGTTGAAACCTCTTGAGCAGCACAGTCAGAGCTTGCCCCACCTCAGGGACCCTGAGTGGTGACGGATGGCTGGATCCAGGGTACGGAGGCATTTGGGAGGCTGGGTGTGGCTTGTCTCCTTATCCCCACACCTTCCCCCAGATACGGGAAGGAACACAAGAGAATGTGGAAATGGTGGTCTCACCCTCCTTCCTGTAGCCCTTGACCCTAATCACCCTCATCAACTATGTAAAAATCATCAAAAATAAAAACTAAAAATAAATTTTAATAAAAAAAAAACCACCTAAATGCAGACTATTGGTGGAGAAGACAATAAACAGTAATGGCAGCAGGAGCCAGCTGGTTGCCTCACAGCGCTGCCCGCACGGAGAAGGCAAGAGACTGCTCTGAGAAAGGGGAGAAAATCACTTTGCTGCTTCTGACAGCAGTTTGAAAGATGCATGGTGGCTGCAGATACCAAATCATGCATGACAGTTTCTTTTTTATTATCAAGAGTTCACTTAGTCATTATAGTGATACTGAACTACTGAACTAGGCAATCAAAATTTCAGAAAACATTTCTGCATTTGGAAGACTGAAAAAAAAATACAGTACTGACTATTTTGCTGTGTTCATGAATTCTAGTATACAGTCTTCAACCGAGCACACGTACTTACACACAATAAATGTCCAAGATATGATGCAAGGATAAATGCTTGAATTATTTGAATATTTTATTATCTCTATAGCCAATGGACATTAAACAAAATAATACAATAGGACAGAACTAACTTTGGCTTTTCACAATCTATCAATCTGAACAACAGTATGATTATCAGTTTCTTCATTTTTAAAATTAAAGATTAAATCAGATGCTCTATACATTCAATTCCAGTCCTTACAATTAGAATGGCTTTAAAACATTCATGGGAAAGGAATTAAAATTCACTTTGGTGCAAATACTATTTATAAAACCATGCCTAGGAAAAGCCTTCATAAACTCATGGAAAATCCATATTATATATATAAAAAATCATGGATTATTGTTTCAGCAAAACAAACTTCTAAGTTAATTTTTATAAATTGTTGAAATATTTTTGTATATATTTCCAATTATATCAAATATACAATATTTTTATAAGCTGGCAAATTAGACAAATGAAGAGTAATAAACAGAATGGTTAATTAGGAAAAACCTATACTCTTGGTAAAGAAAATTAAAATTTTTTTTCAGTATAACTAGTTTAGGGTATAGGGAGCTTGCTGTTGTACTGTTGGTATTAACTGGGTATGAGTACTTGGGAAGAATTGGAACACAGATGCGTGCCCCTTACAGAGGCACGGAGATCAGCTTGTGCCTCAATGTTCCACAGAGCCGTGGTTGGCACCTGGAGCATGGGCACGCACAGCAGCAGCCTGAAGTCAGGGTCTGGAGTGTGTACTCCTTTGTCGGTGTGGCGACTCCACTGTGACACAAGCAGCACAGTACAGCACAGAACCTGCTCCAGGAGTGCAGGCACTCATGGAGTAGCCACAGCATGGCTGTCAGGGCAGGTGGAGTTGGGAGGAGTGGAGTTCTGTAGCAGTGGCTGCTCACAGTTGGAGGTGTTCACAGTCACGTTTTCCCCTCTGGAGCTCCTTGGCATGAAGGTCTATTGACCTGCTTAGTTGTAAAAGCATGTTGGTCTCCTCTTTGGAGGAAGACCCTAATGAATACTGCTATATGACAAGCACTGAAAATCTCTTCTTTATTCCTACACACCCTCCAGCATCTAGCCAGTCTTACCAGCTGTCCTCCTTTATTTGGATATTTCTGCAGATTCTTCAATGGGCCCTTGAACTCCCTGGAGGTCATGTTGCTTTGTGTGTAGCTGAAACAAAACTTTGTTTTGTTTCTGAAGAGTGGGAGGGAAGTGCCATCAGTGAGAAAAATTAGTACCTTTTACTCTGGCATTCTGAGGTCTGTCTCCTTATAAACTTTAACTGTGCATGTTTATTTCCACAGTGAATCAACTTTAAAGATCATTAAAATGATGATGTAGGATAAGATTGATGGGTGAGCTGAATGGTACATTTGTAATGAGCGTGACATTGAGAATTGAAAATAGGAGGAACTGGAACTGAAGAAATGATTTTCCTGGTAGTGCGAGGATCTCAAACAAAAATAGAGAAGTGGGATTTTTAATCAATAGAAGTTTTTTCTTTCTTCCTTCCTTCTTTTCCTGCCTCTATTTCTCACTTACTTTCTTTCTCTCAACTGCCTCTCCAAAAGGCAGAATGTTTTCAACAACTTCTTAGAGTGCTGAGAACCATATATATTGGCAAAACAGACCCGTGAAGCTGGCTCTCCTGTAGACACAGATCATGTCCCACAAGTCTGTATCAAATTATGGCCCCAAATGCCCCTGGGGCTCAGTTGAGCAACACTTTCACTGGCTTCATGCACTTGGTCAAGGTAATGTGGTAGATGATGGGTCAAGTTCACGGGTCCCTGTCCAGTCACATGGGAAACCTGGAGGAAGCCTGGCCCATTACTAGCCACTGTTAGTATCTGCAGAGTGAATCAGAGGATGGAAAATCTCTCTCTCTGCTTCTCCCTCTGTAACTCTGACCTTCAAATAAACATTATTTTTAAAATAAATACAAATGAAAAACAATAAAAAAATAATCTGAAGTAGAATAATTCCAGGAGGTTAGAATGTCACACAAGTGGTTGCTAAGATGAAGAATGTTGGCCCCATCCTTCGTCCTTTGATAGAGGGGAAATATTTAAATCTGGGTCTCTAATTTTGAAAGAAAGTGAAAAGTCCTGCTCTTTATTTAAAGTCGCTGATAAAATGCTAATCAGACATGTTCCTATAAATTATTAGTGATCTTTTTTTCTGTTACAGTGATGCCTGTCTACACCAAAAACAAGGTGATAAGAGGCGCACCATCAAGAAGGAAAATTCCAGCGCCATGGGGAATGCTTCCAGGTGTGTCATTTGTCCTGCAAAGACTCCAACCTGAGTCATCCCCCAGAGCAGCTCAGAAAGAAACAGCACAGCAGTGTTGAAGATATCCCCGAATCACTGTCAAACACATAAATCACAAATGCTTAATCTCAAGTATCAACTAAAAATAATTTGCTAATTTAGGGGAAAAAAAGAAGTTTCATATTATCATCCAAGACTCACCAGGACAGATTTGAACTGATTAATGAAGACTTAATTTTCTTTAATGCTCAAAATTAATGCCCATAACGTCTAACTTTCTCCTTGGGTCATCTAATTGAAAATCGCTTTTTTCTTTGCACTGCCTATTAGCACCTCTGTGACAGTATCTGGTAGAAAGTAATACAGAAAGATAAAATCAATCACTTGATTTTTCTCTGCTAAGAACAATAATGATATGGTCATTGCATTCTGCTCTGGAATTTGAATGTATATAATTTTTTTGGATGTATATAATTTTAAAATTATTATTTGAAAGGCAGAGCAATACAGAAAAAATATTCATGAGAAAAAGGAAAGGAGAGAGAAAGAGAGAGAGAGAGAAAATATTGCCACCTATGTCTTCACTCTCAAAACAGCCACAACAGCTAGGGCTGGGCCCATCCAAAGCCAAGAGTCTGAGACATAACCCATGCCTGCCATGTGGGCAGTAGGAACCAACCCTAGGCCCTCATTTTCTGCATCCCAGGGTAGGCATTAGCAGGAAACTGGATAGGTGACAGAATCAGAACTGACATCAGGCACTCCAATACTGGATGCTCCTACTTGAGGGTGTCCCAAGTAGCTACTTCATCCACTGCCCTGGGAATTTAAACTGTATCTTTTCTCAACTTCTCACCTGCCTACTGAGTCAGCCTGCCAGTGGATCTACTTAGGGGGAGACAGAGAAGCACAGACTTGAGAATCAATTCCTCATAATTTAAGTTGTAGTGAAGCTGTTATCCAATTTGCTTTAGAACCCTCAAATTCTCTGATATTTGCCTTTAATATATCACTTTTAAGCAAGTATATTACAAAAGAATATTATCTTATATTAAATGCATCTTATTTTTATGGTAAGTAGCAATACTTTCTAACACATTTGGGGATACTTCCCAGCACTCAGTTTGGGTTGTAGGCATCCCAAGTGGTGACTGAAACCTCTGCACCCAAATGCCAACCCTTTGGTTTTTTCTGACCCAACAAACAGTTCATAGTCTGATAAAAGGAAGTACCTCCTTTCCAAGCTACTTTGTGTCATGAACTTGACATTCAAAAACGTAGTCATGAAGTGTTTGGGACAAAGAAAATAAAACTCTCATCCTCAAGGAAGGAACTCTTTGATTTGCAGAGTCCTTCTAAGGATTTTTGGCTGGTTAGAAAATGGCATGTACAGATGCAGTTACTGGTAACTGTGCTAGGTGCACGCTGAGAGCAGACAGCTCCTTCTCTTCTTCCACCCGTGTTACCAGGCATGCCTGCCAGCCAACGGGAGGATTAGTTCCTCTTGCTTATTATGAGGGCATGTCTAAGTCTCTATCCCCACTGAAGATAAACGTGCAGCTCAACAATGCTTTCTACGAGGATGCTTCCGATAAACCAGGCAAAGATTCAATTCAGAAGTAAGTTTATTTTGGTGAAAACTATTTTGAAATCCATGCATAGCTTTTTCCAAAATAAGCATTTTCCCTGAATTTGTTGATGTTCTCTTCTGTTTTACAAGCTACTTATTCTTGCCCTCAGGTGTTCAATTAGTCTACCCAAACCATGCGACATTCATGCTGTCAGCAGGGGTGTTCAGCACAGTTTTGAAACAAGGCTCTGTCTCTTGTTGGCTGTGAAACTTGAGGCAATTAGCATGAGCTTTTGCGCATAGGTTTTATAATCCACAACATATAATGTAGCAATCATAGCAGACTCTTAAAGTCAACCTTTGTTTTATAATTATGGCCTTTAGGCAAATGAGTGCTTTGTATTTGGCTCTTGTTCTTGGCTTTTTGTTTTTCAGTCTTTTGACTTTACTTGGTGATGTTTAATGCATTTCCTTAGTCATTTATGAACCACTCTTGGTTACCTTCCCCCATCTTAAATTGTCTCTATGAGAAGTTATTTTCACTAAAATTAAATTTGTTCCTTCCTTAATGGGCTTTAGAATTGAAGTTAAATTACTTTAAATGAATTTTGCCAAATCATGCATAAATTTGTATTCTTATAGCTGCACTTCCAGACTGAGCTAGAAAGTTTGTTTGAGAGAAATCAATTATTTTATATATATTAGCTTCTCAGTGTTTAATGTCCATTATAAAATATAACTGTAAAGGAATAAAGGGATTTGTGTTTTGCCGACACACTAACTCCAACATCAGTCTGAAAAAGAACATTAGGGAAATTTTTGCTCAAATAATAACTGATGTCTGTGGAAACTACTGAGTGGTTTGTAAAGCATACAGCTCTGTCATTTGTGTGTGTGCACTTGTACATATGTGTGTGGGTGGGTGGGTGGGTGTGTTTGTATGTACACTTGGTAATTAAAGGAATTTTTATTTGCATGACAGTTGAGGAAGAGCATATATATACACACACACGTATGCAAAGATACTTCCCCAAATCCACAGAACATCAGAATTAAAAGATAGGCTATTTTTGTGTAAAACTTTTGCAAATGAATGCTGTTTTCTCACAACCTGCATTTCAATAAACTTGCTGAAGACTCTTCAAATGTCTTTCAATTTCAAATATATATAAAATTGCCAAAAAATATACTGTGATTTCATTTCCTTTTGGTGAGCTGAATTAAAGGTGATCAGAAATCAACATACATCCTGGAAGTAAAGAAACTCTGAATTCAAATATAAGGGAAGAATAAAAAGGAGGAGGGGGAAAAAAGCTGAATAAGAAGAGGGAGGTAGAGGAGTGGGAAAGCAGAGGCAGGAGAGAAGGACTGGCACCAACCTCAAGCCACAAGAGAGCTCTAGCATTCTGTGTATGGGCTGTCTTCTCCATGGGGTTCCTCGCCGCATGTCGGGCCTCAGGAGTCAGCAACAAGGTGCGCCTTACTAACTGGCTGTATGCACACTGAAAACCAGAAGCACATATGTGGATAATTTCTCTGTTTTCCATGTAGCTTTTTGGCAGATCGGGCACACACACCTTCGTGGAGATATTCTTACTCCTCAGGATTATTTCTGATCATTCCCATTTTTAAATCTCTGTGCCTTTTCCTAAAGAGGTTTAATTTCTAATTCTACATGATGATCTCTAATACAGAAAAAAAAAAACCAACTCCACTCCTCTCCTTCCAAGGAGCTGCAGTTTTTATGTCCTGGGAGTTTCATGCCTTTGTGTGCAACATGGGGGAAACTCACTCTAGACTTCAGTAGTTAAATAACTGGAATGAAGGTCCACATTTTTTTCTTGTCCACATGATGAATGTCTTTCCCATTCATATTGCAGCAATGTGTGGTTATGTGCATATATTAATTAGGACATCCATATCTACCTCCAACAAAACAAATATGAAACTGGATAACATTTTATATTAGTTCAAACAAGTCATATGGCATATAAAAAGAACTTTCTGTCATGGATCAGAAAATCAGGATTCACGTGCCAACTTCGCAAAGAACTTCCTATGTCATCTTGCAGGGCTTGCTTCTCCACAAAGGAAAAGGCCTAGGAGGAGCAAAACAAGCTAAGGGTTCATTTCCTTTAGTTAAACAGTTTGCTTTTCATTGTGCTAAATGCTGAAACATGAACCATCACCAACATTTCCTCTAACTGCTCATTGTCAACTATACGAGGAATCTTCAAAAACCTTATAGAATAGAAACTGAAATTCTACTGAAAATGTCCCTTCCATGAACACCTTGAAGATCTCTGATAAGGAACTCCCTGGCTTTGGTCTGGCTCAACCCTGGGTGTTACACTCATTCCGGAGGCCAGTCAGTGAATGGAAGACCTCTGTCTAACTGCCTCTCTACCTTTCAAACAAATGAGACTTAAAAAACTTAAAATCTCATTTAAAATTAATTAGGTTTGAAAGTACAATGCTTGATACACGTACAAACATTTATTTGAAAGGCAGAGTTCCACAGAGAAGGAGAAACAGAAAGAGATCTTCCATTTGCTCATTCATCCTCCTATACATTGTACATATTGTATTATACAGGTACGTATGTGTCATGTATGTATATATATTTGCATTTTATATATGTAAATGTTTAAATTTGGCTTATCTTCTCAGGTTGCTTTTTATCTTTTAATATTTTTGTATCCTCCAATATGCTATTAATTCACTTGCCTCAGCTCATACATCTGGCATTAATTTCTATGACACATAATTAAGAGTTGGAGGTACCCTTTTAAAAGATAAAGAGTATGTAATTGCAATTCTTTTCTGTAGATGATATTGAAGCCACATGACATTCTAAAACATGGAATAAAGAAATCTGTGCTGCAAGGAATGAAAAAAGCTTTTCAATAAATCTTTGTCAAGACATCTATACAAACACAGGTCTAACTCTATAAATTCGTGGTCTTTTTCAAGGAAGAAAGAAATATGATAAACCCAAGAAGGAACATTGGATAGATACTTGAATCATCAGTGAGCATAAATTAATAGTAACAAATCTACTTGGTTGGTTCAATTACAGGGTGATTTTTGTTGCAATTCCCTTCAGGAAGCAGATTTTGCTTCATGTCTCTAAAAGGCTATTCTGTGAAGGCAATTGCTGTCTTGCTAACTTAGAAGATCAAAGAACTTTATATTAGCTGTCCTAAAATGAAGATCATTTTGAAGACAGCTGCACAACCTCAGTGGACTAACCACAGTGAACTTGAGATGCATAAGGAACCTCATTACGTTAGGTGGTGGACAAGATCATAATCAAGGCATACTAGAAACAGAGATAATGATTCAAAGGCTTCAAGTAACTGGAGACTGTGCCAAGTTCAAGTGACAAATTACTGATTCCCTTTCTCAGCCTTTAAATGTTGGCTGTCTCTTTCTGCATCAGAGACTGCTTTGTACATAACAAGTCAAGGATCAAAGAACAATTAATGAGTGAGTCTTTAGGCATTCTAATCAGGAGAAATGAAGATGGCAAATTTGCTTTTCCATCAGGCCCAAGGCCAAAATTCCAAGTCAGGTTCACACCTGTGATTCAAAGACCTTAGCAATTGGTTTTGATGCTTATAGCTCCACAGAGCAAAGAATTCACATCTCAGAGTTCATGTTGTTGAAACTGACCTGTCCTTAGATTTCCAGAACTTTGATATTCTGGTTTAATGTACTAAATCACTTAGACTGCTAAGTAAGTATCAAATCTAGCTAATTTACTTAAAATCCCACTGATGCATGTGTCATTGAAAGCTCTTGTTTTTTTTTAATCTGAGTCATAGATCATCTATTTGATTTCTGATGAAATAAAAACATTTTTAAAAAAGATTTCTCAGATAATCAAGTTGTAGAGAAATGAATTTTTCCCTTTTGGTCTCTTTTCTATGTCATAAAATGTTCTAGAGATAAAGAGTTATGGAGAAACATGGGCATCTTATGGAAAATAAAATATGAGATTCCATTTACTTAAACATTGCATTTGAAATTCATTAAGGGAACACATTGTCTGTTGCCAAGAATAACAGCAAAACACCACTGCTGCTGTTCATTGGCAAAGTTGAAGACATAGAAGAGAAAGTGATGGGATGCCACCATGACCGGCCGGGTCCTGCAGCAGACACATATCCCACTGGTACAGACCAGAGACCATAGAGGCTCAATATGACACACCATTCTTCCAGTCACAGTGTCATAGGAATATAGCAACATCTTGCGGGAAAAGACGAGAGAAAAATTTAGAAATTCAGAACCTAAAAATACAATGTTTCAAAATGAATTTTGAAATATACACACAAAATTTCATAATTAGGAACTTTAACACATACTTCCCTCCTTTGCATTCCCTCTCATTTTATTCAGTCCCAGTACATCAACACTCCATTTTAAAAAATGTCTTTCCACTCTTGGGAATATATCCAATGAAAATGAAACTTACATTAAAGAGAGTAACCTGCAACCCAACATTCATAGCATCACAAATCACAATAGCAAAAGCATGGAATCAACCCAAATGTTGGTCAACAGAGAAAAAGATAATGAAATTATGAGACATCCACTCAGTGGAACACTACTCAGCCATAAAGAGGAGTGAAATACTGCCATTTGCAACAGAATGGTTCCAGCTAGAAAGTACTACACATGAACTGTGCGATACACACGAACTGTACAAGGGAGACCAGCACACCAGGAATTAAAGGTCCTGCATAGCATGCATCTCTACTTCTGAATAAAAGGAGGACTCCCAATGAAACTTAAGAATACATCTCTGCGTTATAACACTGGGTTTTCTACCTGTGTCTGTATTTATCATATCCTGATACATTTAAATATTAGAACATTAAACTTCAAACATGCACTAAGGGACTGTACTGTTGGTATATGGTATATAGCATGGGGGAAATCGCAGGAAGAGAAAATAGGGAGGGAGGGAGGAAGGAGAAAGGTAGGGGTGAATCCCTAAAACTACAAAACTGAGTTGTGGAAAATAATTTCAGTGAGGCTCACAGACCATAAACTTCCTAACTTCCATTCTCATCCTGCTCTGTTCTTTTACCAATCCACTCCTGTTCCCCTCCTTGCATTCTGTTTTGTTCACCAGGGCTGCAGTGACAATTACCATTGGCTTGCAAAACAGACATGCATTTCTCGCTGTGCAGGAGGCTGAGAAGCCCAGGGTCAGGCTCGTGTTTGTTCTGTGTGACCTTCCTGGTGCACACCTGCCATCTTCTCATGGTGTTCTCACTCGGAGAGAACAGAGAGAGGAAGCAGGCTCTCTCATGTCGCTTCAGGGCACAATCCAAGCATGATGACTCCATCCCCACCCTCCATTCCTACCTCCTCAGGGTTCCATCTCTATATTTTGGGGATCAGAGTTTCAAGATATGGATTTTGATGGGGCATAAATATTCAGTCCATGGCACTCTTCACAGTTCACACCCTTCTCTTGCAAGTCTGTAGTTGGGACAAGTGTTTTGGCACAGAAGTTAAGATTCTGCTTGGGAATCCTCCATATCGCATCATATGCCTAGGTTTTGATCCTCATTCCAACCTCCTGCGAATTGTACTCTGGAAGGAATTAGGTGACAACTCGAGTGGTTGTACCCCTGCCTGCCAGCCATGTAGGAGACCTGGATCAACTGCCAATTCCTGAATCTAGCTGCTATGTCATAAAATTATATAAAGGCAGGTGAACATGAACACTCCTGAGATGAACTTCATAAACTCCCCCTGCCTTTTTAAGTTAGAAACCCATTCCTGAGATAACTGTTCTTTTACTCTGCAGCTAATAGCACTAATCCATCCTTGAGAGTGGAACGCCTATGCCCCCGTCACATTTTAAACGTTCTACTACTTAATAATGTCCCAAGGCAACTAGCTCTCTACATCAACGTTAGAGGAGAATTTTAGCCACAGCATTGACCCAGATTCTTCTCAGAACATTTCTTTTTCCCTGATGCAATTAAAGGAATTAAAAGAGCCTTTGAAGAAATTATCTGGAGACCTCTCCACTAGAAGTGGTAGCTGCTGTTTCATTTATCAATCTGAGATAAATCTCAAAAGAACAAAAATAATCAAAAGTTACATATTTATATTAACTCCTATAAGCATTTAATAAAAATAATCATAAGAGATTGACTATAAAGCTGAAACCTATCAAGATTATTCTTGAGCATAATCTCAAGAGAATAACTTTGACTTGTTAAGGTTTGAAAAACTCTCCTGAGACCAATCTGATAACTAAGGCATTTGCCTTAGAAACTTACATTTTCAAATAAACTAAATATCTTATGAAACACTGTGCAAAAAATTATGTTTAAGCTAATTCAGAATCCTTGAGTCCAGTTGTTGGTATTTAAAAAAATAATTACCATACATTTGTCTTTCACTTTTTTTTTCTCTTAGTCGAAGACGGGGTATAAGAAGGTAGCAGAAACAGAAATGGAAATTTCCTTCTAGAAATTCAGACTTTTATTTTCAGAATCATTTGTGCCTGCTCTGATGAATATCTTTTCACTATCTCCTTCTTAGTGAGAAGCTCTTAGTATAAATAACCCATTTCTGAAGAAGTAATGTGCGTGAAGTATGGAAGAGCTTGCTTTCCATCCATCTGTACTCAATAGTTTCAACAATGAAAGAACTGTTGAATCAGTGTTTATTTAAAATTGTACTTTGCACATTATAGCGTGTCTTATGCGCTCATCAGTAGACATTCTACTTACATCCACATCTATACACACCTGCATCATATGGTCACAAAGAAATTTTTTGTTGGTGGTCTCTCTCTCTACCTCTTTCTCTCTCTTCCTTCCTCCCTCCCTCCTTCCTCTCTTTCTTTCTTTTCTTTCATTCATTCATTCATTCATTCATTAAGGAATCTCTTGATTTTTAATATATTGAATTAGGATTTACTTATCCACTAGCAAAATCAATTTATAATGATTTGAGAATTTACAAGACTTTGTCTCTCAAAAAGGAAAAAAAAATGCTTTTAAAACACAGCTAATTGTAGTCTATTTTAGCTGAGCAAATCCTGCAGTTTGTGGAATAGGCCATCATCCTTATGCATATCAGCAAATTAGGAACTGATGTTCTGGGCTTCAATTTTAGTGAAAATAATTTTTCCTTATTCTTTCGCTACTTTTCCAAGAGGTTGTAAAATGTTCTATTTTACTAAACAGAACTGCATGTAGTATTTTATAGGTAGATTTGGAATATCTGCTTGATTCTAAACAATACACACAGAGTAGCCAAAACATTTACATTATATAGATTTGTTAAAAATGATAATTTAGAGGAAACATTTATACAGAAAAAAATTGAGTGGCCAACAGAGTCACAGAATTTTCTGTTTCCTAGCCAGCAATATATTCATTTCCCTCATACTGTTAGTGTTGAAAAACAGTCTCAAGGAAAACTACATTCCAAAGGCTGTAGTGTTCCATGAGGTTCAGATTATGTCAAGGCTCATAAATTCAGCCTGCTTCTTCAGAAAGAAAAGAACTGAGAGAAAACTGGCCAGTTCAACCAACACCAGCTAGCAGTGTAACTGGAAATTGGAAGAATTACCTGTGTGACCTGTCCCAGCACACGGAGAAGCGAAGTCCTGTACTCAAGCAACAGAACACCATCTTAAGTAGCACTTACACAGCAGTCATTCTGCAGGGAAGGTGCTATTGCTCTGTTGTTCTGAATGATAATGAGAAAATACTTAGAGTGAAACTTTCTATGCTGGGGTGAGCAATATGTTTATAGAAGGAAGTTGGCAAGTATGTGAGAAAAAGCATTCCATTGCATATTCATTAGTCACAGTTTATTACTCTGTTCCAAATCATGGCTTAGTGAGATCATGTCTCTGCTTGAAAATCTGCCTCATTTCTTGCTAATTGCAGAGTGTTGCATTTTTAGTGGAATTCATCTTTGATTTGATTTGTAGTTGTAACTAATAAAGTGTGGACTTGCCTGGTGTGCCAAATAGAGCCCAAGGTTTTGTGATGTTTTGTTGTGATTTCCTTTTGCTTTATTTTGGAGGCTTTACAATTGTTTATACTCTAATGTGTTATAAACTTCCTTTAGAATTGATAGGAATATATATATAAAATATATTATATATATAATATTTTACATATAAAACATATAAAGGTAAACAGCCAAATTATCATTAATTTCTCATTGGAAGCTAGCAAGACAACATTTTTAAAATCTAAAAGAAAAAAATACTGCCTAACTAGAATCTAAAATGCCAAAGAATATACATTGAAAATGGAGGAAAAGTAAAATATTTTCAGATAGAAGGAAATAAGGAAATATTTCTCAGGGCAGTCAGTTTTTAAGAAATATTACAGTAACATCTAGGCTGAAGACAAATTGTGCCTGAAGTAAAATCAGGAAGACTGAATCACACTAACAAAAGCTTCAAGTATGTATGTAAGAAAATGCTTTTAAATTATTTAAAAATATATAGGAACATTTACAGTAAAAAATAATTGTTTAAAAATACATTAATAATGACAAAATATTGAAGGGAGCAAACATTAGCCATTATCTTTTGGAATTTTAAAAGTGTATGGTTAGTTAGGTTTTGTTTTTTTCTCCAGAGTAATATTTTTATGTATTCCACGATTCTTCCTGAGAGATGAAAGTCAATCTACTGGCAAATTCAAACCAACTTTCTGAGTGAGTATTATTTCTGGCAGGAATATTTCCTGTGTTGTTGAATTACCACAGTGCAAGGTTATTGATCGAACACAAAGAATCAGTCTCATCTGGTGGGATTTCAGGAAGTGAAATGGGTAGACAATCCATTTGTGGAGGAAGGATGCAGAAAAATAATAATTGAAGAAAAGATTAGAAAACACACCCACGGGCCTGGCAGCATGGTGTAGCGGCTAAAGTCCTTGCCTTGAACGCGCCAGGACCCCATATGGGCACCGGTTCTAATCCCGGCAGCTCCACTTCCCATCCAGCTCCCTGACTGTGGCCTGGGAAAACAGTCAAGGACAGCTCAATGCCTTGAGATCCTGTACCCTTGTGGGAGACCCGGAGGAGGTTCCAGGTTCCCGGCTTCGGATCAGTGCAGCGCCGGCCGTTGCGGTCACTTGGGGAGTGAATCAACAGACAGAAGATCTTCCTCTCTGTCTCTTCTCCTCTCTATACATCTGACTTTGTAATAAAAATAAATAAATCTTAAAAAACCCACACACACATAATCTTAAGAATCAAAAACTAGAGTCTGGCCCAAAGTAGTAGGCTAGTAGCTAGTGTCCTCTCCTCACACCCTCCAGGACCCCACATGGGCACTGGCTTGTGTCCCAACTGCTCCACTTCCCATCCAGCTCCCTGCTTGTGGCCTGGGAAGGCAGTCGAGGATGGCCCAAAGCCTTGGGACCTTGCACCCATGTGGGAGTCCTTGAAGAGATTCCTGGCTTCTGGGTTCAAGTCAGCTCAGCTACTTCGTGAGTGAACCAGCAGATGGAAGAACTTCCTCTCCTTCACTCTGTAAATCTTCCTAATTAAAAAAACAAAACAAACAAATAAAAACTAATGTCCAATTTGACACGAGACAGATCTTTTGGAACAATTATTATTCTGTTTTTGGAGGTACGTACACACACTCAGGCAGAACAGTGAAAAAAATTAAGAATCGATAAGTGAAATTTGTTAAGCCTGCTGGGAAAGAGTCCCAGGTGGTGGCTTGGAGTATTAACCAATAACGATTAAAACATCACTTTGTTTTATAAAAAGAACAAAGATTCTAACCTGTCCTTGGATACAGCTACCCCAAATAATAAAAATTTAACCATAAAATTAAAGTTCTGGAGTTTTGCCAAAGCAGTTATGAAATCAACTGGGCTAGCCACAGCTAAACTTTATCCCTCTCTCCTCCCTGTTCTCATAATTTTCAACTGTTTCATAGAATATAATTTTGGGGTTTCTATTGTGTGACAGCCACTGCAATTACAGCTTCAGTCTTCTGTAGGGAGATTGATAATTAAGAAAAATGTCAACAACGACATTAACCACAGTTAATAGGCACCATGTAACAAATGAGAGCTGATGATGCAATGGGGAATGGATGGGAAAAGCAGGAACAAGGGGCTGTGTGAGCTAGACAGTGGGTACTTTCTGATGTTAGAAGCAGTTCTGTTCAAAAAGATGTCTGTAACCAAAGGGAACCCACCACAGGGACATCTCAGCAAAAACTTCCCCAGTGAACACGTTGTGCAAAAAAAGACCTGGCCCCTTCCCAATTTCCAAAGGATTGAGCTGGCAAGGGGAAGATGAGGCACGGAGGAAATGTTTAAGAAGAGTGGTACTGCGGGTGCCCTAGACTATTCACGGGGAAACTGTGAATCAGTTTTGAAGTCAGTAGGAAGCCATGAGTGCATTTCCAGCAGCATTAGCACACGTCTACATGATGGCACTCATGGTTGTGTGTGGAATTTCTCCTCTCACTAAAGACCATGAATCAACAATTCTTTATGCAGATATCCATGCTCAACTCATTCCCAATTGCTATCAAGTCAGTCTTCATACAGTCAACTCAGAAAGCAAAGTGATGCTGTTCTTCTTATCATCTCAGCAGCAAAGAAGTCTCTTTGAAAGCTCAGGCTAGGATTTCATTAATAGAAAAAATACTATTGAATGTAGATTAAGGCACCACTTACAATGCCAGCATCCCATATCCGAGTGTCCATTCAGGTGCTGTCTGCTCCTAGAAAGGCACCAAAATGGCTAAGTACATGAGCTTCTGCAACCTACGCAGGAGACCAGGATGGGGTGCCTGGCTAATAGCTTTGGCCTGACCCAGATCTGGCTTTCTCTGTATTCTGATGAATGTGAAATTAGACTTCCATTTTAGACTTTTAGACATTTAATACAATTCTTTTCATTGATGATTACCAATCAGCTAAAGCATTTCTTTCAACATTCTCATCTCTCTATGAAAACATTTGCATGTCAAGGAAGTTGAAGGATGCTTCCTATGGCTATTGTATAGTTCTGTTTTGTTCCCTTTGTAGCCTTTCAGTATTTTCAATGATTTCATATATATGCGAATGTGTTAATATTTATATATTTATATTCATCTAATTTATATACAATATATACACATATATAATGTAACATCAACTAAGATCTGGCAACATATTACTAGGTCACTATATGAAATCTACATAATGTAACTATTCAATATCGTGGCAAAAATTTACGTTTTAACAAACTCTTACATGACTCTGAAGTTCTTTTAAATATTAAATTTTGGAATCTTCAAATAGACTAAGATAAGCACTGTTTTAGTTCCTGTTTTATCTTTGAGAAATAAAAAATAAGAGATAAAGTAAATTGTCCTAGAGGAAATAGCTAATAAATAAATGAAAATATTTGAGACTCAAATACAGATCTTTTGTGCACTTAACCGTTATTCTAAAATATTCTATGACTGATAGAGAACATCAAGAATATTATCAAAACTAGTGCCAAAGTATTAAGTATATAAAAAGCGATTCAAAAGCATATATTAAAAAATAACTCAAGTTATTTTGCTTAATATGAATATCTAATAGTTAAAAATCACACTTTGTAGCCACTATACCAACTTACAATTCTGATAATTTTCAAACAAAATTATGCAGCAGAGATACTACAAATAGAAATGAAATTCCCATACAATTCAGGCCACTTCTCTTTCCTTCTACTTTTACTAACTACAGCCAACATGCATGACACATGTCAAGTATCTGGACAAAACTCTACACACAGGCAGATCAAAAACTCAGAGATAGCAGTCCAGGAATACTGCATTGAGACCTGAGGTCTAAATACTTGGGAATCGATCATTGACTTCACAAGATTCTCGCATCTTGGCAAAGATGAGAGTATCTCTACAATAATGGTGGCAAATCCAACCCCTACATCACAAATACTTTACAGTTCACTCATCAAAAGTGAAAAATAGTCCAAACATTGACAGCCTCACACTAGAGAAAGTGGAACTGATAGGGAATTACGTGAAAGAACTTTCTGGGATGAAGACAATATTCCTCAGTTGAGTAGGAGTTTGGGCTTCACAGTTCACAAATTTTAAAATGGGTACTTAAGACTTGTACATTGAATTATACAATAATATCATTGAAAAACTGTAAACAATTGCTGGACTTTAGTTAATAAATTTCAATTTAATAGTAAGGATACACACGTCTTATTTTATTTTGAAAGATGGCTAAATTAAGATGGATTAATAGAGAAATAAAAAATAGTGTACAAGCATGTAAAAAATAGTAAGACAATAATAAAATAATTTAGCTACTGAGTATATAAATGTTGAACAAAAATAGATAACAGTCTTTCAGTTTTGGTTCACGTATGAAGATATTAATAAAATAAAAACAGTGATTTGTGTTATCTAAAACACATTCACTCAACAATTCTGAGTATTTGATATATGGATCAAATACTATGTAAGGACTGGCACCACAGTAGTGAATAAAAAAAGACAAAATCTTTCCTTGGATTGAATATTAACTAGACACAACTGTAAGTCATATGTCTGGTGGTGATAAATTCTAATAGAAAACATACTTCAGAATAAGCATGAGTTAAGATAATAAAGTCATTACTTAGATGCTATAAACAGGAAAAGAATCTCTAATAAGATCATATTCTAGTAGGAATCTGAATGAAGTAAGGAGTAACAACATTCCAGAGGGGAAACAAGAAATACATACACAGAAACTAAACAGTGAGCTCCCATTTGCCGATTCATTCTTTAATGTCTATAATGGCCAGCACAGGGCAAAGGTGTACCTGGAAGTAGGCAACTCAAAGTCTTCCCTAAATGTTCATAATGGCCAACACAGGATGATGGTGTACTTGGAACAGCCAACACAGGATGAGGGGGTACCTGGAACCTAAACGGCCAACACAGGGTGACTGTGTACCTGGAATGGCCAACACAGGGCAAAGGGCTACGTGAAATGAGCAACACAGGGCTTAGGGATATCTGGAATGGCCAACAAAAGGTGAAGATGTCCCTGGAGCAAGCACCTCAGTCCAGGTGTCATATGTGACCCACAGGGTTCCATTATTGCATCCCAGGGTCTCTTATTAGCTGAAAGGATGTGTCTGGAGCTGGAGCAGAGTACTAAACGTAACTACCCGAACAAGGGAAACAAGTGTCTTAACCAGAACTTTAACTGCTAGATAAATGTTTATCCCTGGGGTACAAGTATGAATTTTCATTTTTTTAGTTTAGTAATTCTTTAGAATCATGTAAATATAAGGAATTTATGCTTTGTTTCATATTTATACAGCTATGGAAGAATTGGAACCAAACAAAGAGAAGTCTATATTTTATAGATATCCTCTTACAGATACACTAGCAAGTGTCTATCTCCTGAGATGATTTAACAAGATTCTATGGACTGAGTAGCTTAAACAGGATCAATATGTTCTATAGTAGTTGTGGAGACTGGGTGGCTGAGATGATGTTTTTAGTACCATTTGGTTCTAGTGAGGGCTCTCTGTTTTTCAGAAAGACAGTTGTCACTGGATCCTCACAAGGTAGAAAGGTTTAGCAAGGTGTCCAGTGTCATTTACTCTATGTACAGTAATCCATCACAGGAAACTCACCCTCAAGAACTCTCCTAAGCTGCTTTACTTCCCAAGGGCTCCACCTCCAAGTGCTTTCATTGAGGGAGGGTGGTGGGGAGAGAACCTCAACACACAAACTTTCACAACACAATTACATGCATATTTAAAACACCAGAATAACGTATTCCATAGCAAATTACTACTGAAATTGGCATCTACTCCTGAAGGGACATCCCTTTATTTCTTCAAATTTAATGTTACTAAATTAAAAAGGAATGGGTCATACAGTTAGAAAATAGAAGGTAAGAAATAAAGAACCCCACCACAATAAGGAAAAGAATCAGTATTTACCAGTGAGAAGCTGTACATGAACTGTCTCTTACATGTTTACAGCAAAAATTTTTCAGTAAAAACCACTACCACCGCCACGACTCTCAGAACCCCTGCTATTTATTATGTCTATTCTGGAAATAGATAAATTGCACTAATGATTTACTTAAAAATGAACTGGTGTCAATTTTGTGTGATAAAAACAAGTAAATTTAATTCATTAATACCAATATTCCCTGCAGAATGTTTACATATATAGTTATACATAACTATATCAGATATAATTAAAGCTATATATAAATGTATATGTATATGTACATATCTGCAAATGGAGCCTAGAAAGTCATAATCAAATAAGAGAAACAGAAATTATAGGGAATAATTACAGAGAGACACAGAGAAAATAACACATTTATGAAATATCTTCCACAGCAGTAAACATGCAAAGAAGATCTTTTTTATAAAGATGGTTAAGTAATATGCCTATGAATAATATACATTTATGCATCACCTATTGCTATACAAACTCATTATGCTGGCTTCTTCTGCCTGTGTAAGAAAATTAACTAACAAATTGCAGTCCTTGTGTGTCACTTAATTTTGGCACTTTCAAAAAGAGATTTAGTGACTCCATGAAAAAACAAAGGATAAAAAGTTACTGTGGTTTCAAATAGAATGATAGAGAAGAAACACAGGGAACAAACCTGTACCCTTAAACTTGAAAACCCACAAACCAGAGTACAAAATGATTGAGGCATTTAAATTATACTCAGTCTTCAATACACTCTTAGGTGTTGGCCTGAAAACAGAGCTAGCTAGCTTCACTTTTAATTCCTACCAAATGTCATGTGGTTCAGGAAAGCTGGATTTCTGCAGATCTGTGGATGTGTTCTGTGGTGTTGCTGACTTCACTGATTAATGATTTAAAACCTGCAAACCCCTGCCAAGGCAGCCCTGCTCAACACCGTGAGAATTCTCTCAACCGTCAGTTTCCGCCGAGGGTGACAGCGAGTGCAGTGGCCGCTGGCTTCCCCAGCCTCTCGGGTGCACTCCTTACTTCTTCTCAGAACCCTGAGGGGGTCAGCATGGCTAAATGGCTTGTGGGCAGCAGAACTGGGCAAAGGGCGGGGGACTCACAGCAACCAGATTTTGTAACTGAAAGAGGCAAAAGTTCTGCTTACTACCTTGCATACTTCCTTGAATGACTGAGCTGTAAGCTTCATAGGATACATCACCTCCAGACCTCTTGAAGAGCCCAGCATTCTGCATCTCACCCCAGCTCCCCTTAATCAGCACCCACTGCACTCTGCTGCCTCTGCAGGTCAAGCAGGAGTAACCGCACCTTGACAGTGTTTTGCCTCAACTGCACTCTACGAAGATACTTCAGGAAGTCCATTGAAATAGCAGGTTCTGTGTTGCCAGCATTCCATGTAGGTGCAGCGTCTCAGCTGCTCCACTTCCTACCCAGCTCCCTGCTGGTGCACCTGCGACTCCACAGAGTATGGATCAAGTGCTTGTGCACATGTTTGGGGTTTGGGAGACCCAGAAGAAGATACTGGCTCCTGGCTTCAGATTGACCTAGCTATGCACAATCTCTCATGTGGGGACTGAATCAGCAGGTAGAGCAGCGATGGCTCTGCATTTCAAATAAGTATATATAATAATGTTTACTTTTTTTAAACAAAAAAAATATGTGGGGCCTTTGGAGAAGTTATCATATCATCAAACATTTATCTTTGTAAACTAAACCTTTCCCAAAAAGATAACTATTATGTTTTTCTCTAATATGTAATAATATAGAATACCAAAAATGTATAGGATTGAAATGGACATCTTGTGATTTGTTTGCTTTTAGCCCTTGTTTATAATGCTTTAACTTTGGTCTTCCTACTTTTTACTTGTTTCATATTTGGGTTAATGACGCATTAAGCCTGTGATTATAGAGTGAATTATATTTTTGCATAAACAGAGGAAAAAAAGGCAGGCAGCAAGGATGGGGATTTAGGGAGTTAGGGAGAGAAATACGGCTCTCAGATTTGTACCTATGAAATACATGAAATCGGCTCTCTTTATATTAGCAGAAAAAATTTAAAGCAAGTTGTGTTCTCAGTATTTGAGCAGCCACTTCATGAGCTGGTGCCAATATGGGAGACCAGCATCATAGGGAATGCTTTTACTGGCTATTCCAAAATATGAGACCCCAAAATTTTGTTTTACCAATAAGACTTGAAATAATGCAAGCTCCTCCAAATGAAACATTCATCATGAATTGTAGTTATCAACTGAATTCATGCTACTGACACAAGACAATGCCAATTGAGCTACAAGACAAAAATATTCATTATCATTAAATCAAAGTTAATTATCCTCAAATTATGCAGAATTTCAATTATCAAAATTTTCAAGACTATAATCCTCATGTTTAGTATGATTTATTTCTCTGGATTACTAACCAACAATTAGTCTGACTAAGCACTGACAATTACCAAAAACTTAAAAAGTCGCCAAAAATAAAGGCAAAATTAATCAAATGTGGATTTAAGAATCGTCAAGCATAAAATATCTATAATCCACAAGTTTTAGACTACTCTAAAAGTATTTAAATGTAATAAATTCTGTATAGTTAAATGCTGATTAATATGTTACAGTAAATTATTTGATGATTTAAAATGGAAAGTCTCTTTTCTTAAAACTTTATATAAAATCCTCCAACATCCAAAAAGTTAAAATTCTTTTTTGTACTTGCAACATCAATGATACAGCACCATGTAACTTTCTAGACAAATGATAGTAACATTTACTACAGAACAGTGAAGCTGGACCAGAAATACAAAATGTGAAGATGGAAATATTAACAACGACAACACCCTTTGGAATCTGCAGATCGTACATCGTCTTCTGTAGTGGTAACTCAAAGGGATGACACAGTCTAATTATTTTAAGACAAAGAAATGAAGCAGAAAGGTGGTAACCAACTAGACCAAGGACATGTAAGAAATCAGTGACAGTATTTGAACTGGGCGCCTGGTTCTAGACATGTAAATTCCCACCCACTACACTTTATGCAGGGTAAGTGGGCTAAGTGTTAAACGGATATATTGCCTCAGACTTTTCAGTAATGCCTGGTCTTCATTAATCAGTTTTAAATAAAGATTCTGTTGCTTTAATGGACAAACATATGTTCCTTGATGAAAACTAGGCCTAACCCTGAGATTCCCTCCCTGACCTCACAGAATACAGTTTGAGCAAGAATCCTCTCAGATAATCAAAAATCCCCCATCTGGGAAACTAAGACGTCTTACCATGCTGGCTTGCCTTCAGTCATAACCCTATGAAGTCAGGTTAGACCTGAAATCCCACATTGCTCATATATCATTCTAGTAATTTCTGTATTTGATCCCTATCCTGATCCAAATTAGAAAGGCTTACTTCTGCTTCCTACAGTGGAAGTTGAGATCAATCACTCCCGCCCTGTTTAAGACTGTCATATGGGTCCCTGTACCCATTACTAATGGCTCCCTTAAATGAAGTCTGCCTTTTCACATTCAAAAAGTATACTGAATACATCTGGTCCCCACCCTCTCTGGCAATGACCATCAGGATCGCTCCGGAAACCCTTCAAAACAATCTAGAATAGACAGACAGAGAACAACAAGCAAAGCTTAGAATCAGACAGGAAACGATCAGCGTGGATTCACTTATACCTCACTAGGTGGGACACAAAGACTAGTTACTCCTCACTAGGGTATTGAAGATTTCTCTGCACACCCCTGCTAAAACTGTTCTGCACCTAAACTGTTGACATATGCCTTGTTAGAGTTATAAGCCAGTCTAGACTATCCGAAAAAAAAAAAAAAAAAGCCAGGTTCAGCACATTGTGCTTCAACGCTATAAAATGCTAAATACTATAATGGAAATAGACATGAGACAGCTGAACAATAATCTACAGCAATTTTAAGGTGGATAGAACCCGGTTGTATATGAACTAAAATTGAAATGTCAATGAAGAAGTCACAGGATGTGGTTAAGAACTTGCATTTTTTTTTAACGTATTGGTTACTCAATATTATGTCAATTAATTCCATAATGTTATAAATTGTTGCTGATGTTATGTTGGGGCTTTTAATTGATTGGGATGATACTCTGCCAGCTCTACCTTCAGACCAGAGATGGTCTCCCCAACAAGCCGTTGAACTTATCTGGACAATAAGATGCTGGACTCTATGCTTGGTATATGCTTGCAATGAAAGAATCTCATGTGAACTTGAACTGTGGTAATGCAACAAGGTGGAGGAATCCACCATGGGGGGAGGGTTTGGGGAGGGGTGGAGGGAATCCGAGTACCTATAAAACTGTGTCACATAATGCAATGTAATTAATAATAATAATAATAAAAATAAAGGATGTGTGTTGTGTCAGATAGATACCTTGGGGCCAGGGTTGTGGCACAGGTTACGTCTGCCTTGGATACTGCCCTCCAGCATCAGAGCACTGGTTATGTTCTGGCTGCTCCACTTCTGATCCAGCTCCCTACTAAAGCACCTAGGAAAGCAGTGGGAGATGGCCCAGGTGCTTGAGCCCCTTGACGGAGATCAAGATTGAATTCCTGCCTCCTGGCTTCCACATGGCCCAGTCCCTGCATTGCAGCCGTGTGGCAGTGAATCATCAGGCAGAAGTTCTATTTCTCCTTGTCTCTCCCTCTTTACCTGTCATTCTGCCTTTCAGATAAATTAATTAATATTTTTTGTAAATAAGAGACAATCCAAATTTATGTTGGATTTTATATTTTGCCCTTTTAAGGAAAAAAACTCAATAAAGCCACCCAGAGGGTATGGTAACATGTTGTTGCTTCTGGTTACATAAATAAGTAAACCAACTTTATGCATCTGCAAGGTCAACTCTCCTTCTCCAAAATGGATACAATAATCTCTGTTTCAATGCTTAAAAGGAGAAATCTATCTGCCAGGCAGTACAGAAGGCTTAGCTCCAGCAATTGCATAAGCAATCATCTTTACAAATGCTTTCACCATCTGGGAGAGAAGCAAAAAGAGCGTTCAGCTTGAGCTATGAGACATCCAAAGGTCCCATGAACTGAAGAGGGAAGCTGTTTTGTTGGGGGGTGTCACTGTTGTCATTTGTTTTAGGAGTTCATTTTTCTTTGTTTCTTGGTATTGTCTGTGTTTTTCCTTGGACTTTGCTTATGCTACAAAATCTGCCCCTCTAAGAGATAGCCAATGCCTAGAGATATAAAAGGGTCCTATAAAGTATATCTTTCATTTGCAAACCAAAGGTAGACCTTGGTCCCTAACTACTTTCCTCAGTTAAATCTTCTACTCCACCCCCTATACTGCCCAAGAGCAGGGAACAAGCAATTCGAAAGAGCCCACCCATCCTATAGCATGGCAAAATTATTCCAAATGGCCAATCATAGCCTGATACCCACCTAGCCCATCTACTGGAAATATCAATAAAGATGCATTCTCTTTTCTCTCCCTCCACATCTGAGCCCTCTTCCAGGGCCCTGCCATCTATGCCATGCCTTCTGCTTCCAGAAATCCTTGAATATAAACTTTTCACTTCATGGAAATTTATGTCTCTGCTCACATCTTCCAAATGTGATTAAAGCAAATCCTAGGAACATTTTAAGGCAACTGAACAAAAATATTGTTTCATAAGTGATATCCTTCAAACTATCATGTTGGTCTTTTTTGGAAGACAAGCCAAGGAAACAGTGTTTAGGAATATCTGTATATTATGGATGCCCATTTAATCCCAGGGGATGCTATCTAATGGGAAGAGACCGAATTCGGAACCAAGACTCTGTCTACTTGGGTGGGGCCATCCACATGTACCATTTTTATGAAATGAGTAAGTTTATAAAATTTTAGAGAATCAGTGCAAAGGGAGAAAACAGATCTCTCACTCACCAAATTGGTATATTGATCCTCGGGGGCATTAATTAGTAAAAATAAAAGCAAAGTCAGAGTGAGCATTAGCTTAGCATTTAAGACCTCAGTTGATGCTTGCCTCCAATACTGATGTGCCAGGATACAAGCTATGGCTCCATTCTTGATTCTAACTTTGAGGAAATCTGTACCCCTGGGGCAGCAGCCTGCCATATGGCAGACCTAGGCTGAATTTTGGACTCCAGCTTCTGCTAGCGTAGGCCCAGGCCCTGCTGTTATGAACACTTAACGGGTGAATCAGTGGCAGGGAGTCCATGCTCTCTTTCAAATAAACACACACACAAATAGGCATATAATGAAATCCGCAAACTCTTTACAGTAGCATATTGAAAAGAAATACACTTGATATTGGAAAATAGAGAACCACATACACTAAGATATTAATTGTAAAAAAATCTATTCCTTCTTCTATCAAATTTTCTTTAAGGTAGTCTTAGAAATCATCTAGTGAAATAAAAAAGTAAACAGTATGTGTAAAATATAAACGGAAAAAGATAATTTAAAGTTCAAAAAGAAATGCAACAAAGAGAAGATAGAAGAAAAAAAGTTATCCATATTCCCTGAAATGGTTATGTAAAAGTCTAATATGAACCAAAAGCTTATGATTGTTTATATGGATCTTTTCTTCTAAAATCCTCCCCAGCATTGGTCCATTTTACTTTTTAAACCAGGTGGCCTTTTGCCATTGAGTGTCTCTTTTCTTGTCAAATTGTCCTTGTAATCATGAGACCTAGCAATTACTGCTTTCAGTTTCATGAAGCATATTGATTTGTCAAGCCTTATATAATCAATGTGTTCTACTTATTAACATTCTTTTCAACTGGCAGACTTGGAAATGGAAAATCAGTATCCCAAACGCAGTTGCTTCAGACAATGAATGTATCAGGTAGCAAACTGAAACTCAACTGGGCCGTTTTATGTTTGAGAATGAATGACCTCAGGGACAAGAAGTGAAATTGATTTTTCTTGTGCTCATCTCGTAAATACAAAATACCACAAAACAGCAATTCAAAACAGGAGGTGTAATCATCACAGAGCAGTGCGTGGAAGCTGCACCGCAGGCTGCCAGCACTATGTATGGATGCGAGCCACGCTGTGAGCAAGCCCAGCAGTACAATGTCACACTACCAGAAGAGCAAGCAACAGTTGTGTCTCAGAGAAAATTCGCCCCCTCCATGTATGTGTATGAGAATGCATACATATTAAATATATGTAAATATCTCCAGTCCTCCAAACTATATCTACAGTAGCTGTATATAGAAAAGCCATAAATTTAAGTATGGTAGATAGATGTTATTTGGAATGAGTTTAGGGACAATTGCAAAAATATAAGACTTCTTAAACCTGATGATTCAGATTTTAGAAGTGTCCACTTATATAAAACAGTTTCTAATTGAAATGAAAATAAACTAAAAGAAACAAGCGTTCTCAATAAAATTCTTTTATTGAAAGTGGGATTAAAAATTTAAGTGCAGGGCCCAGTGGGGAGCCTAGTGGCTAAAGCCCTCACCTTATACATGCCAGGATACCTTATGGGCACCAGTTCTAATCCTTGCTGTACCACTTCCCATCCAGCTCCCTGCCTGTGGCCTAGGAAAGCAGGAGAGGATGGACCAAGGGTTTGGGACCCTGCTCTCATGTGGGAGACCTGGAAGAAGCTCCTGGCTCCTGGCTTAGGACTCGCTCAGCTCTGGCTGCTGAGGCCGCATGGGGGTGAACCAGCAGGTGGAAGATCTTTCTCTCTGTATCCGCTCTTCTCTGTATATCTGCCTTCCAAATAAATAAATAAATAAATAAATAAATAAATAAATAAATAAATAAATCTTTAAAAAATTTTAAGTGCAGAGAAGAAATAGCTTATTCAAAGTGTTAAAAATGCGAAACAAACGAAAAAAAAACTGGAGCAAACATTTTGTCTCTTGCTATAAAACAGGATATTTGTATGTGCTTCTGTCTTACCAGAATTACACAGACAGCATTACTCTGTTAAGTTTAAGGACAAACCTCTGAGGCCTAAGCCACTCATAAAGCAAATATTGTAAAGTGATTTAAAAAACAATAAACCCTACTCTGAGACTAGGAATAGCATCGTGGTTTTGCTGTTTGCTAGGATTCCCTGATTCTCTGGAATTCCAGCATTAGAGTCTACATGCACAGTCATTCGGTACCTTGTGAGACCACAACCCTCCCTCCTCCGTCATGCTTAACAGTTCTCCGGCTGCCCAGGTTCTTCATGAAAGTCCATGCATGTAACATACAAACTATGTATGACAGCAGCCTGTTTCCTTGCTTTCTCTGCACTCAACTATACTGCCTGTTTGATGGAACTATCCAGATTTCCTGCACCTGATGAAACGTACATGTGCCATGCTTGCTTTTCAAGTCTGGGTAGCGTCAGACCTACGGAAACGGCTATAAAGGCAGATGCGCAGGCCCGACTCCACTCATTTAAATCAAACTCAGTATGAACAGGGGCTGGGTGACAGAATTGTTTGAAAGTTCACTTTAGTAAAAATTTTGAACTCCTGTTAGGATGAAGCACAGGGTTGCCAACTCAAGATGGACTTAGGACAGGATATGAAGACTATACTACTGTAGTGATATAGGGGAAATCGTGGAAGGGAATTGGGTGGAGAGGAGGGGAGGGAAATCCCAGAGCCTATGGAACTGTATCATGAAATAATAAAAATAAGTACATTTAATATATATAAAAAAAGAGTACTTAGGAATCAGTTGAAGTTCTTAACAAAAACAAAAAATCATGGTTTCTCTAAATCTTTGACAAACGCTAGCAATCAGATGTCTTAGGAAGCAACCGCACATAATTTTATCGTAGACAGAGTGATGTTTGGTTCATAGCCGAGACACACCTTCTCGGGAGCAATCTTAGGCAAAACTAAAACTACAAGAAACAAAGAACCAACAGACTGGAGTAAGAAGCTACTAGTTGATCATATATTATAATCTTTGTCAGCTCCTCAATCTGAAAAAAAAGTTAATAACTTGTTGTAAGAGACTACTGCTGTTGAACATGTGATAAACTGTATGTGTAAATAAGTATTTGGTATTATAGAATATCTAAAAATTCTGAGTAACGCCTCAGGGTAAATCACTTTTTGTAAGTAATTATTTATAATAAAATACTTGGCATAAATACAAGTTGAAAATAAATTATGGTCAACATTAAGATGCCAGAATAATTGTATTTGTCTTCTCTGATTTTACCAGTTGTTCCAGCCACTTTTTATAAAGATTTGTTTGTTTGTTTGTTTATTTATTTATTTATTTATTTATTTTTATTTGAAAGGCAGAGAGCCAGAAAGGGAAGAAATTATCTCATCTACAATTCTTCTCTCAAATGGACATAATGAACAGGGCTGGACCAAGTCAAATCCCGAAGGCAGGGACCGTCTGTGTTTTCTGCCTGGGTGACTGTCTTTGAGTTCCTTGACAGGCACATTAACTGGGAGATGATCCCAAGGCAGTGAAGCCAGGACTTGAAATGCTGTTCTGATGCGCGATGCTGGCATTACAAGCAACAGCTTAACCCCTGTGTCATAATGGTGACCCTTTGTCCTGTGGAATCCCACCCGGTTCAACATTTTCACCTTCTCTGCCAACACTGACAGAGCAGGCCATTCCATGACTTTAAATGTTCTAAGCTTACAATGCCTTACTTGAAGTTTCAATGTAATTATGTGTCTCAAGCTCTGGGCTCCATCTTAGTTACTCAAACTCAGCATGCCAATACAGGAGAGTAATATAGTAAAAACAAGCAGGAAAATATTGGTAAACAGAGAGAGCTCTTAAGCTGTATAAGGGTTTACCTGGTTTCTTCAGATGAGTATTGATCAACATGCACATTTGAGGAAATGAAATGAGGAATTCAGCAGAGGATGGCCCAAGAATTTTGGCCTCTGATACTCCGGCGGTAGTCTAGGATGAAGCTTCTGGTTCCTGACTTTGCCCAGCCACAGAGCTAGCCACTGTAGCCACCTTGAGAGTAAAACTGTGCATCAAACATATCTCCTTCTCCCACTCTCTAACTTTGGCTTTTAAAATAAATAACTAAACCTTCAAAAACAAAAACAAAAAAGAATGACAGAGCTAATGCTGGCATTGTGTTGAGGCAGACTAAGCTGCAGGCTGCAAACTCAACATCCCATGCGGGATGTTGACCCAGGTGCTCCACCTCTAACGAGCTCCCTGCATATGTGCCTGGGAAAGTTGCTGGAAATGGCCTAAATACTTGATTTCTGTAACCCACTTGGGAGACCCACATGCAGCTCCTGGCACCTGGCTTAGGCATGTTGAAGCCTTGGCCATAGAAGCCATATGAGGAGTGAGCCCACAGGTGGGATTCTCTCTTTTTCTCTCTCTCTTTGTAACTATCTTATAATAACACATTTAAAAATAATATTTAAAACTTAAAGAAAGTGAGATTTGGCAGTAAAATAATGGAAACATAATAAAAACATATTAAATCTAATAATACATTAAATAAAAAATCCTGGAGGTTGGTGCAATGGCTCAACTGGCTAATCCTTTGCCTGCCAGTACAAGTATCCCATGTGGCCACTAGTTCATATCCCAGCTACTCCACCTCCAATCCAGCTCTCTACTTACAGTCTGAGTAAGCAGAGAAGGATGACCCAAGTCCTTGGGACCCTGTACCCATGTGGGAAACCAGAAAGAGGCTTCAGCTTTGGATCAGCTCAACTCTGTCTGTTGTTGTCATTTGGGCAGTGAACCAGTGGATGGAAGTTCCTTATCTGTCTCTCCTTCTGTTTATAATCTGCCTTTCTAAAAAAAATAAATAAACCTTAAAAAAAAATCTGAGACAGACTCCTATTTTTGACTGAAGAAGAAATGTGTAGTCCAAATATACTTTTACCTATTACTGAAATTGAATTTATATGCCTTCTAAAAACATAAAAGAACTCCAACTCAAGTGGCCTCAACCATAAATTCTACTGCACATAAAGGAAGGATTATTACAAATACTACCCAGAAGAGTGGAAGTGGGGAAGGAAAGACGTTCGTCTTTGAAACCATTCTCATGCTGATATTAAAGCTACAAATGGTTTTATAAATTTATTCATTTTTGGATATAAATGCAAACAAAACATTAAAAAATTTTAGTAAACTGGATTTAAGCCCATAAAAATAACATCACATCATGATCAAGTGAGTTTATCCCTGTGATGCAAATTAAGTTTCGCATAGCAAGTTCAATAGATGCATTAGACTGTATTTTTTTTAAGATTTATTCTTATTGCAAAGTAGGCTGTATTTTTAACAGACTAGGAAATGAGAAACAAAATGATCATCTCAGAAATGTAGGACCTTTGACCAAATTCATATCCTTTTCCAGGGGAAAACAACAAAATTCTCAGCATGGTACCTTCTCACTACTTATACTCAACTTTGCACTCGGAATTAAAAAGCCTTCAGACTAGAAAGGAAGAAACAGAACTACATTTGCAGGCCACATAATAGTGTTTGAAAATGCTACAAAAATGAGTTTATCAAGTTTATAGGATACAATGCTTTAAAGTATATTTAATTTTATATATGAATAATCAGCTACTGAAATAAAAATAGCAATGTTCTTAAAAACTTGGCCTAAAAATTTGAAATCCTTAAGGACAAATCTGAAATGATACCTAAAGGTATATATTGAAAATTGCAAAATATTCTAAGATTATTAAAGCAGACCTAATTAGATATTTTATGCTTTAAGACTAGAAAGCATAATATTAGTTGTTTCAAAATGAGGCATAGATTCCAGGCAACTTCAATTAAAACCCAGCATAATTTTTGAAGAAAAATTCTAAAATTATAATAAAAATGAAAGACATTAAAGCACCCATTACAACTTCTAAAAATAAAAACAATGTTGGATTACAAGAGATCAAGAAACTGTGACATTGCCATCAATACAGAAAATTGATGGAACAAGTTAAAAGACAAATACAACCACATGGTATTTTGATTACACTAGAGTATAAAAATGATAGCATTTCAACTTATTTTTTCTGTAACAATGACATAGAGTTATGGGACAGAATTTCAAACTATATGTTTCAATTTGGTAAAAACCTAAAATTGAACATAAATCTTACCAAAAAAAGAACCTAAATCTATTTTAATTTTTAGTTAAAGAAAATCTTTTTCATCTTAGATTAGGCAAAAAAATGTCTCAGCTACAAATTCAAAATATATTTAAGAACACCTTTCACAGTTCAATAACAATGATCCATTATAGCAACAAGTAGTGATAGTTTCTATGTCTACCACTCTGGATAATGCTTACGTGAGTGCCTTTACATTGTAAAAATTCATCATATTCCCTTACAATTTTGTTGCAGATACTTGTCTAAAATAAATATTAATTAAGAGTATGTATCTGCAAACCTAGAGATGAAGAGAAATCAAAGTCTAGAATGTGAAGAAATGTTAAAATGAGTACTTTCAAAATACAAACACAAGGAGGTCCAACATCTAGACTGGAAGAGAAGGACAAATTGAGTTCCATCAAAACAAAAATGGCAGAAAGATAGTTGGCAAAGCTGAGTGAGAAGATAGAAAAGCAGCTGATGAGAAAAGTTCACCCAGCAAAGAAAGGTAAAGGCACATCTAACACTGCTGGCTACACACTAGCTAATCCTTCCTCTCATTCTTCATGAATTAACAGAAATTCAAATTCATGCTATGCAAAACTGTGCTCACAAAATACTAGATTTTCTAGTCGTTTCTGTGGCTGAGGTTGTCCAATGCAACATGGATAAGAAAACTGGTCCTGCAGCAGTCATTATGTGATATGAGATAGCCCAGAGGATGGAAATCAGGAGCTCAAAGAATGAAGCTGAGTCCTGATGTCCATGGTGGTCTTTGTACCCAGCCTGGACTTTCTGCTTCTAGCACTTGACCTGAAGGAAATAAATGCATTTGATTTAAAAAAATAAAATGTGCACATTATGAAAATGTTTCAACTTCACTAATGATTAGAGAAATACAATTTGATCCTACCATAAGACATTACTACACACCTATTAGAACGTCTGAAATTGAAAGACTGGCCATCCAAGTACTGGTGATAATGCAGAACAAAGGGAACTCCTAGACTCTTTGTGGAAATGGAAAATGACATAACTATCTCGGGCAGCAGCTTGGCAGCTCTGGAAGGGTTTAAGTGCACATCGTATGAGGCAACCAACCCATTGTCATCATTATCCAAGAGAAATGTAAGCATGTCCACACAAATACACACGGATGCCTTACTTGTGGTAGCCAAAAACTTGAAACAAATTCAAATGTCTACATCAGGTACATGAAAGAACAAATAATACAACCACACAGAATACTAATCAGCATTGCAAGAGAACAGAGTATGACAACATGGTTGAACTTCAATTATGTTGAGCATAGGAAGCTAGAAAAAAGTTAAAGTACATGAAACCAACTATTGATTCCATTTATTAAGCTTTAACTACAGAAATTAGATATGTAGGTTATCTCTGGAAAGCACAGAAAGGACCAAAAGGATTACCCAGTTAGTATGAGGTGGGGGGAGATGGGTGCTCTCCTTTTATTTTTTGTGAGAGTTCCTTGAATATAAACATAGGTCAACCCATCTTTGTTATGCAATTTAAGTGGGCTCAATTTATTCTATGTCAACTACATTTCAATAAAGCTGTTGTAAACAGTATAGGAAATAAATAACGATTAAAGGTAAATGACGAGTAGATTAAGGTGAGATGCAAATCTCATAATTTTCAAGAAAACCATTCACAGTAGATGCACATGCATTAAATTCACCAGTTAAAAATATTCTTTAAAAATATACTGTTTAGGGCCCGGCGGCATGGCCTAGTGGCTAAAGTCCTCGCCTTGAATGCCCCGGGATCCCATATGGGCGCCGGTTCTAATCCCGGCTGCTCCACTTCCCATCCAGTTCCCTGCTTGTGGCCTGGGAAGGCAGTCGAGGACAGCTCAATGCATTGGGACCCTGCACCCGCTTGGGAAACCCAGAAGAGGTTCCAGGTTCCCGGCTTCGGATCAGCGCAGCACCGGCCGTTGCGCTCACTTGGGGAGTGAATCATCATCGGATGGAAGATCTTCCTCTTTGTCTCTCCTCCTCTTTGTATATCTGACTTTGTAATAAAATAGATAAATCTTTAAAATATATATATATATACTGTTTATACCAAATATAAAATTAGCGCAAAGACAATTTGCAAATAGATTAATACGAAAATAAATGGGAACCTGGGTGTGGTTCCTCTCCTTGCTTTCTCCCCTTCCCCTAGATGCAGGAGGAAGAAAAAGAAAGTGTAGAAACGATGGTCTCATCCATTTTGTACTGGTCCTCGACCCTTCCCACCCTAATCAACTATGTAAACACCATCAAAAATTGTTTTAATGAAAATATATACAAGGAGGCATTGGCATTGTGTTAGCAACCAGAGAAAGATTGAGGTAAAAGCTTTGTTAGGATGAAAAAGTCCAATGCATTTAATAAAATGTAGTTTCATCCTAAAATTATAATAATTATAGAACTATATTACTATAATAGAAGCTAAAATAACCTAAAAAAATATGACATGCGTTTGAGTTCAGATTTTGAATCTGTTGGCCTGGATATATTGAATCAGAAAATGTAATATTCTTAGTTCCAGAACCTGAGAATTCTATTTTATTAAAATGTAAAAGACCCATGACTCAATGGGACAGCCAAAGGAAGCCAGATCATGCCACTACTTACGAGTGTGATTCACAAAAGATACTCTAACCCAAGTGAGCACAAGCACTTGGCCAGCCCATGAATGCGTGTACATAGAGCCATGTATTCCTTTAAATGAGGGGTGCCTTAATTTTATTTCACCTACAGACAAATGCTTGTAGAGTTGTTCATGCTCGTATCACTTTTCAAAAATTGTCCTGAGCATTGGTAGGAGTTAGAACACATTCCATACTAGGTTATGCATGTTCACATCTCTGACAGCAAGATTATAGATGAAGTTATCTGCTTTTTCTTGTTTTAGTGAAAAAGTGCTGAAAGATTGAACACTTATTTAGATATTCCATTTCATACTCTGATCAACATTGCCTTAAATAACCTCAAATTTTTTATCATCTCTCCATTATTAAATCTAAGGATATTTCTCACATAATATAAACCAAAATGCACAATGTTACGGCTCAAGTAATCCTTTACACTCAAAGGATTCTAGTGGCTTTGAGTGATAAAAAGCCTAGGGGAATGTAGTTGAATTAGTAAAGCCCTATCAGTAAATCCTGTTAGCTATCAGGTAGCTAAGACAAAATAAAACACACAAACAAAAATATCTTTCAATTTAGAATACCAAGAACAAAAACTGATGAAGGCAGGACATAGAAGCAAAGGGGGTGATCAAGTTGCAGCCAACAAGCGCCCGGGACTGAGGAAGAGATCAATCCGTAACAGTCGTTATCACATGCAAACGGCAAGGGACTGGTTTGAGCCCAACAAATGTTCAACAGATTCAAGTCTCCATGTATGGCCTTGGGCAAGTCACTCAACTTCTGAGCATTAGACTTTTGGATCCTGAAGGGTGCTCCCAGTGCCTGGCATTCACCTGGCTCAGCTCCCACCCCTGTGGCACTTCGGGGTCTATACAATAGAATGGAAGACCTCTGTCTCTTCCTGTCACTCCGCCTTTCAAAAAAATCTAACTGTGTCCTCAACTGCCCAGCGTAGTTTTTCTTCCACAGTTCCAAGGTCATCACAATGAAAAGAAAATTTTATTGTGTAGATCTATAGATATAAATTTGGGGAGTCATAAGAAACAGAATCAAATCCATACCAATTCTAAATAAATCTTAAATGTTGTTCCTGCACTCCCCTCCAAAAATAAAATCTAAAACAATTTCTTTCTCTTGTCTAATCCTTTTGACTCAGGTTGTGTATTTTTATGCATTTTTTTTAATTCTATGGGGAAACCTTTCTAGCTAATATTTTGGATGACTAAAATTTGAGACAGCTGCTAAAAATTCTGACAGCTTTATTTACTGGATAGTTCTTGCAAATTACAGACCCTACTCAATTATTTGTGACTTCTCTTTAGAGCTGGAACATAACTGTCCCATAAAATGCCAGAAATAAATGCTATCTAATTAAACCACTACTAAGCATACTTTTTTCTCTCTCTCTTAAAAAAGTAAAAATAAAATGAAGGTCACTTTCAGTTAACACTTACATGGATTGAATTGGCTTCCTCTTCACCAAAGTTTATTAGCATGCAAACTGCCCTCCCTACAGTCTGCACAGAGGTTAGGTTTCCTCATTAATATTTTTTAAAAATGAATATTCAATGAAGTATTTGGTTGCGCCTTAACTCTGTCATCCTTTCTTTATATTTCACCAAAAGACACCTAAGGAAATATGACTCACATTTACTTTTAGGCACCAATAACATTTGACTTACATGAGAAACCAGTGGCTACATAATATGGCCATGACCTTCAGAACTATATTAATCCAACCATGTAATAGTTTAAAATGCCAACAGCTCAGTGTGATCTTTCTGTGTAGCTCAACTGTTCTCATATTTGCAATTTTCCTTTTGAAAACATATGCCATTCTGACACATTTTTACTGTGCAAAAACCAAAATTAACTCTCAATAGCAATAGGCAGTATTTGTCATTCTGTGCCTGGCCTTTTTTACTTAACAGGATGTCCCTCACTTTCAGCTATTTCACTGCAAATTACGGCATTCACTTCACTTAGCTGAACTATTTAGTAAGGCTATTAAACCTTTGACTATCAGGTAAGTTGGAAATATGCTATCTCAAAAAAAAATTCAGCTAAAAAGGGAGGAATAGGACATTTTGAGCTTGCCTATATGTGAATATTTTAATGTAAAAAGGTAAAAGAAAGTTTATTTAGAGTGAAAAATGAATGTTTTAGGCCTAGGAGACACAATACCAATGACTCAATGAGAAGTGATCCAAAATGGTCAGATTCTAGTTAGAATTTATGTATTCCATAATAACAAAATTTCATTTATCATTACAGAGTTGACATATACAGTAATAATAGAAAAAAATGGGATCTAGATAGGCAGAAGCTAATCGCCTGCAGGTTGGACATTATTTTCTTTAGAACAAATATTGGTTCCAAAAAGAGACTACTAAAGAAGGGAATACAGATTAAATTTTAAAAGGACACATCTGGGAATTGATACACAATGCATAGGTAAGGAACAAAATATACAAAGCTGACACAAATGACAAAATACTTACCCCCCAAGTCAAAATGGCCTGAGAGGAAAGGAAATAGCTCTTTCTAGATACTCCTCAAGCAACTCTCAGCAGATATTTCTCTTGAAAGATTGGGAGGCATCTTAGGGAAAGAGAGTTCTCAAACTTCAACTCCCTGGAGACTGCTGTTTCCTAAATAAACCTATTTTCAAGTATCTAAGAATTTTTATTTGTGGGTAGCTTTTTTGAGATTTCTATCTGTTTTATTTGAAAGAGTTACAAAGAAACTCAGAGACAGAAACACCCTCTATCTGCTGATTCATCACCAAAAGACCAGTCTGAAGCTGGGAACCAGAAGTGGAAAGTGCAAGGGCCGAAGAAGTTGAGCCAACTTCTGCTTCTTTCCCCAGCCATAAGCAAAGAACTGGATGGGAAGAGGAGCAGCTGAGACTAGAACCAGTACCTACATGGAATTCTGGCACTGCCTGTGGAGAACTAGCATGCTATGCCCCCCATCAGGTTTTAAAGACATATGTGTGTGTGTGTGTATAATAAAGCATGAGTATATATTTACTTGAAATAAGAGTGAGAGAGAATTTTCCATCCACTTATTCATTCCTCAAATGCCCAGACCAGTCACAGCTGGGCTAGAGCAAAGCAGGCAGCAAAGAATTTCACTTGGGCCTCCGAGGTAAGGCACAGGGACGCTCCCAGGTGCTTGGGTCATGTGCTGCCTCACTCGGTGCATTAGCATGAAATTCAATAAGCAGGATAACCAGGGCTCAAACTGGCACTCTGATATTGGATGTGGGTATCGCAGGTGGCAGCTCAACCCACACCACCATAAAACCCATCCCCCAAACCTGAGCTCATATGTCTAACCTCTTCTGCATGTCAGAAAATCTTTCAGAGAATAATTGTTTCGAAATTTCATGGCTGTGATAAACTACTCTGTACCTCTTAATCCCACTTACAAAAGTGTCAAGGTTAAATGACTCATTCCTGAGAAACACTGTATCATATAACTAACTACATTAAATTGTCCTTAGTTATACACTTTAAATAGCTTGTTTATTTTTGCTTGCTTGAAACATGGAGAAATAGAGACACAGAGGAAGAATTTTTCCTTCTGTCTGCTAATGTACTCCCTAAATACCCATAACAGCCCCTGCTAGTGAGGCAGAAGCAGGAGCCAGGAGCACGTCTACTTCTCCCATACGGGTGGCAGGGACCTACTCACTCCATCGCCTGCTATCTCTGTGAATACCATTAGTGGGAGGCTAAAATCAAAACCAGACACTGGACTTGCACTCAGGCATTCCCATATGGGATTGAGCTTCTAAGTGGTGTCTTATCCCCAAACCATTAATCACTCACCTTGAAAATCTCTCATTGGGCTTTGCTTTGACAGAAAAGTGTATTTCTGGCTAAATTAAATAATTACCAAAAAAATTTTAATTTCCTGTTACCTTTACAAAAATTATATGAAATGGGTATTATTTTCTCCTTTCATAGCTAAGAATAGTAATATTGAATAGACTTAGACATCTGGAATTATAAAGCAGACTCTAATCCATGCCTAATTTGACTATAACACCCGTATGGTGGGAAAAATGGGAGGACATATTGAAGAATGACCACTGGGTGTCCAAGAGGCCATCCAGGAGCAGTCTGCAGTTAGAACATCAGGGGGCCAGCCTAGACTGAACTTTCAGCAATTCTTAAATCTAAAGGGCTGTTCGAGCAGGAAGATGAGCCTGCGCAAGCATGAGAAAGTATCTATTAGAACCATCCAAGAATAAGAGGGATGGTAACAAGACAATCAGATGAGAGAAATATTTGTAGAAGGGAGTAGGCTGAATTAAATGCTTCTTTAATATAGACTAAAATGAGCAATCAAAATGTTGAGTCGGAGAAAATCACTAGGTAACGGAGAACGGGAGGTAAAGAAATGGATATATGTGAGCAGAGACATTCTTTAGAACACGTGTGACCTCAAAAGGAAAAGATAAGGGGTTGATTGGGGGACAATGAGAGGTTGGCTGTGGTTGTGTTTTATATTTCCTATAAGATACTTGACCATGTAACAAAGCAATTGAGATAAACATGGCTAATGGACTGAAAATTTGTCTATAAGAAAGGATGGATGTAAATACTGAGCATGTTTTCCAACCAGGTTTGTCAACCTGTTTTCTCATCATTTTCTTGCCCAAAAAAATCCTGCAAGAAAGGCTGACATATTTTCAGGTCTATCAGTCACAAGTCCTCTCAAAAGACCAAATCTTTGGGTTCCTTACTCTGGATCACACATCTTGTCCTGAAACAACTGCTGTGGCCAGGAGCTATTTCAGTTGGGTGAAGGCTGCACTAATGCTGGTAGCAGGTTTGCAGGGTTTACTGGACATGGGACTAACTTCCCCTGAACTGAACAATCGCAATATCAGCTTCTGTGGCAACCAGGTCTACTCCACTCAGCACAGTAAGTGATGATGATAACACCAATTTAGCAAACTTCTTGCTTTCCCTCCACATGTCGCTTTTTAGGACAGATTGGAAATCCAAAAGCAAAAGCAAAAACCCTCAGCTGGGATGACTACAAGTGAGAATGAAAAGGAGAGGAGGAATTTACTACCAAGAGTTAACACAGTGGTAAAAGCTATGGCTGGAGGCAGCCTTTTTTAACAGATTAATTGAAAACCAAAGTTAATATTTTCCACTTGAAACTAGCCCAGAAAAATCTCACAGAAATACAATACAAAGCAGCTATTTAATATCTTCTTTTGTGTGTTTTCCTTAACATATTTGATTATTTCCTTAACATATTTAGATTCCCTGGCCAATTCAGTTCTTATTTTTAGCAGTCAGCATTAGCTCCTGTAACAGTTACTGTTAGAACAGTTAACACACAAGTTGAAACAGGGAACAATCTTGTCTTTGATTGGATTGTCTTATATTGACATACTGGTCTTCCTTTAGCACTTGTGGTGTGTTCCACCCAATCATCAGAAACTACTTGCAGATTTAGTTTAAGGCTCCAAAAGGATTCTCTCATTTTCTCTGAATATGATCAGTCAAGGATTTGGTAACTTTATCTTTTGGTCTGGGATTCTTCAGGCTACGGTAGGTAGGAAGGTAGACCTTAGCCGATGTGTATGGACGGGGACAAAGAAAAGACAACGAGCTCCCGCAGGAAAAGAAAGCCCTGCCCCCATCTGACTCCTCTTTAGATGCCCTCAGCCTCCTCCTCCAACCCCCAAAGATAAATGAAAATCATCTTCCTGCCAGGTGTCAAATCTGTTCTTCCACTGTCCAGAAGTAGAGTGACGAGATGGTCATTTTAACGCATCTTTGTTACTTCTCCCAGACAGAAGTTAAACCCTGTAAATATGTTATGAAAAATCCTCAGACCCTTACTATGTCCTCATTTGGCTCCAGAGTCAATTACTGAGGAGTATGTAGACAGTCATCCAAGAAGAGATCCTTAGGAGTATCTATTATTTATACTCACAAATAACATTGTTTTCTTTATTGTTTTTATTGCTTGTTCTTTGCAATACTACTTTTAGTACTCATGCTATAGTTGTCAAAGCTAAGTGATAATTTTATTCTTGATCCTCAAGTTGAAATTGAATAATTCAGGCCCAGCGCGATAGCCTAGTGGTTTAAGTCCTCGCCTTGCACACACCATGATCCCATATAGGCGCCAGTTCTAATCCCTGCGGCCCCGCTTCCCATCCAGCTCCCTGCTTGTGGCCTGGGAAAGCAGTCCAGGACGGCCCAAGGCCTTGGGATCCAGCAACCGCATGGGAGACCCGGAAGAGCTCCTAGCTCCTGGTTTTGGATTGGCTCAGCTCCAGCTGTTTAGGCCACTTGGGGAGTGAACCATCAGATGGAAGATCATCCTCTCTGTATATCCACCTTTCCAATAAAAATAAATAAATCTTAAAAAAATGGAATAATTCTAGGGAAATGGAGTGAGATTATACATAGTTAAGTGATGAATAATTTCTACAAAAACAAGAAGGCTTTCAACTTCCTTTCAAGCTTAAAAATGGAACCACATAAAGATCAGAGATCTATATTAGGATCAAAGTCTGCTCCCAAGAATCATGAAAATTTACCGTATTTCTTGGAGCATTATGGGAAAAAGTCAAAATGTATATGTAGAGAAGAAATACTGAATTTCAGATTACTAATAAGGAATTCAAAAGAAGATTTTGTTGATAGATAATAAGCTGTAATTCCATGCTCCCTTAGGTGCTGTGAGTGCAAATACATGTCCAAAATAATAGGAGGGCTTAGTTGCCACAGCATCTGGGACCCCTCTTAAGGTATCAGCTTGTGTAAGTGCCTGGGTTGAAGTCCCAGATCACTTCCAATTCCAGCTTCTTGCTAATGTGTTCTCCTGGGAGTCAACAGTGACTGCTCAAGCACTTGGGCTCTTGCCACTCACGTGGGACAGCCTGACTGAACTCCAATTATTATTGACTTCGGCCAATTTCAGAAAATGAAATTGTGTGTGTGTGGGTGTGTGTGTGTATTCCATCTCTTGGTAACTCTCTCTACATTTTAAAAATGATTTTAAAAATAAACAAGAAAATTAATTTTGTTTGTAAGAGAAGATATATCCCAATCCATCTTCTTTTTAAAGACATTCACTTCTGGGTTTGGAACAGTAGCCTAGTGGCTAAAATCTTCTCTTTGCACATGCCAGGATCCCTTATTGGTGCCGGTTCGTGTCCCAGCTGCTCTAGTTCCCTTCCAGCTCCCTACTTGTGGCCTGGGAAAGCAATAAAGGACAGCCCAAAGCTTTTGGCCCCTGTAACCACATGTGAGACCCGAAAGAAGCTCCTGGCTCCTCGCTTCGGATCAGCTCATTTCCAGCTGTTGCGGCCACTTGGAGAGTGAAGCAGTGGATGGAAGATCTTTGTCTCTCCCTTTCTCTGTAAATCTGACATTCCAGCAAACATAAATAAATAAATCTATCCTTTATAAAGACATTTGCTTTAGATAACTCATTATAAGTTGTCATTTTATTGTATATGTGAATGTACTTAAGTAGGCTGTTATCAATTTTACAACTCAGGAATGTATTTTTTCAAGAATCTAGGATCCAGTAGCTTGGAATACAATAATCAAAACAGTACCCAGTTTCTGAGAGAGAGAAACCCAACTTCATTGGCTGCCTTGATCCAAAACTAACTCTTTTCTTCAAAGTGTGAGTTGATCATCTTTCCTTTAGATAAAGCCAACAGTCCAACAGATGGTCACTACTAGGTATAGTTAACTTTTGGTGACAGTTGATGTTGCACAGTCCTATTACTTGAGGACTAGTTACTATTTATTTGGAAAATGTTGGTAATGGGTTAAACGTATTTGATTACAAAAGCAGCTCAGATTCTTTTCCCATCGTTTCAGGGGATTGTCATACTGGTTTAATACTCATTCAGTCATAGAACCGCTTTCTTTTTCTACCTTTGTGGAGAGCTTTTCTGGATGGAGAGAGTGCTTTGCCTAATTATGTTCCAGGAGTGTGTACATCAATCCTCTCAATGTGCTTTCTAGACCCAGGGAGGAGGATGAGACTGCCTGTGTGTGGCACCTTCATTTCAAGAAGTGTTCTTGTGCTGTTTGCATCGCTAGTTCTCGTTAGAGCTCTGCTGACAATTAAGATGACACCTGCCAGCAGTCTTACTGACCCTTGACTGAATTCAGAATCTGAGGTAGGAACAAGCATCTGGCATAGCGGTTAAGATGCCACCTGGTATGTTTTCATCCCATACATGAGTGGCTGGGTTTAAGTCCTTCCTCCACTTCTGATTCCAGTCCCCGCTAATGCACACCCTGAAGATAGAAAACGATGGCACACATAGTTGGGTTCTTGTGAATTAAATCTGTTCTGAATCTCTATGCTCTTCAGTAGCAAGTGATTTAGTGTGGAAGCACCTTCTTAAAGGCTGTACAAGAGTAACAAGGTCTTTGTAATACACTTCACTCTCCTGCTCTCCACTGTCCCAAATGCACCACTTGTTCCCCTTTCGCATAATGAGCTTTTATGTGAAGTAACACATACCACTGTGCAGCACAATGTGAGGGCCTCTTGGCTGTTTGACAAATGACAAATAACTTCGTGCATGAACCTGTGGAGTAGGTACGCTGCGAGGGCTGGTTCTGCCTAGTATCAGACTGCTTTATTCCTGGATCATTTATGTAATATCAACCACAAACAGCGAAATACAGAAGGTGGTTTCTATCTTGATATTAGCACTTTTATTGTGGAATTATCCCAACGTTGGTTCCTTTGGCCCACGTATTATCAATCAAATGAATTTCACCTATCAGTATCCAGGGTTAATAGAACAAAAAAAGGAAAAATTGCAATGTAATTTCTGTTATTGAGGATATAAGAGGAAGATGATCACTTTGTAGTGAGAAGCACTGATCAAGCATGACACACGGTTTTATGAAAACAAAGCTTTTGTTTTTTCTCCCCGTTCTTTTTCTCTAAATGGGGGAATGGGATAGAAATGTCCAACTATGCTCACGTCATGTAAACAGTCCAAAGAGAGCTTATGAGAGAGCACAATGCGGGTAACAATGTATAATAACATAACAACATCTCGAATGGATGTTACAGCATCTGTCTGACAGGTGCCTGGTTCTTAGAGTTTTGAACTTCCTTAAAATACAGACTGTGCTTTATGAAAAGAACAATAAAAGACAACTTCGGGCTCGGCGGTGTGGCCTAGTGGCTAAGGTCCTTGCCTTGATCCCATATGGTCGCTGGTTCTGGTCCCGACAGCTCCACTTCCTCTCTGTCTCTCCTCCTCTCAGTATATCTGACTTTGTAATAAAAATAAAATAAATCTTTAAAAAAAAAGACAGCTTCCACTAATTCCTGACCAAGTACTCATGCAAAAAAGTATTCCTTTGCAACCCCACAACGCAGTTAGCCAGAGTCTTTCCCTATGTGCATGACAACATATCCTTTTTTCCTCGTTTTATAATCATTGCCAAGAATCCCATGTATTCCAATAGTAACACATCTGTTTTAAGATAAGGTAGTTTATGCATGTATGCCTATATGTCTCTGTATAAAGTGAAGCTGTCTAAATGCTAAAAATTGCTTGATCTTAACAGTAGAAAAATTAAAAAAAGAAACCTTCAACAGTTCCACCAGACCTAGTTCTCTTCTGTATCTGGTGCTCAGACTTACTGAGTGGTTTGGCCACTGCCCCAATAGTTCTCAGAAATGGCTCTCACAAAGGTAAACAATTTAATCCATTAATGTGCATGAACCACAAAGCTCTTTACTTTCTCTAGAGAGCAGGAGGGGATGCTTAGACCTTAGCTCAGTACTGTAAACAACATAAATGTCAACAGGAGAGTGAATTAATAAAATGTGACACATCTACACAACTAAACCAGAGCTGTGAAATGAATAAAGGAGAGTTAGCAGCAACAACCTAAGCAAATCTCAAACACATTGCCTCTAGGCAAGAAAAGACAGACCTCAAAAAGCAACTGTGCTGAGAGAATTTATATGAAGTATAGACAAACACTATTAGATATTACTTAGTGAATCACTTCTTTAGAATAAAAACATCAAGAGAATCATTGGAAGGGAAAGCACGGCAAAATTGCAGACTATCTCAAGAAGATGGGAGAGTTGGATAAAAAGTGTTTCAGTTGGACTGTCGTGTGTTCAGATTATCATCATATTCCTTTTGCATTTTCATGTTCTATATGAGTCTTAAAGGAAAAGCTTTCAAAGCAAAAATACAGACCTTTCTTTCTTCAACATGGGCTTAAGCTTTAGCCATTATATTCCTTCTACATATTGCACTATTTCTCTAGCAATTGTTTTCCCCTGAAAGCCAGAATGAGATATATTATGCTTCCCAAAGAAACAATCAAATATTCATGGCATGAGTAACTGAAAGTTCAGATTTCACTTCTATTTCCTTGTGTTGTCTCCACAGTTGAGTTGGTCATATATTCTTGCAAGTAAAAGCAATACTACTACTAAGGAAAAGACAAGGGATAATTGCTTCAAGGATCTCATGCCCTTCCAAGCATGGCCAATAGGATGGCATGGCCATCTCTAAGTTCAACAACCACCTACGGGGGGCCGGTGCCATGGCCTAGCGACTAAGGACCTCACCTTGAATGTGCCAGGATCCCATATGGGCAACAGTTATAATCTCAGCAGCCCTGGATCCCATCTAGCTGCCTGTTTGTGGCCTGGGAAAGCAGTTGAGGATGGCTCAAAGTCTTGGGACCCTGCACCTGCATGGGATACCTGGAAGAGTTCCTGGCTCCTGGCTTCAGATTGGCACAGCTCTGGCCTTGCAGTCACTTGGGGAGCGGATCATCAGATGGAAGATCATCCAATGTCTCTTCTCTCTTTTTCTATCCACCTTTCCAATAAAAATAAATAAATCTTAAAAAAAAAAAAGAACCACCTATGAAGCTCGTATGGGTGTCAGTTCGAATCCTGGTTGTTCCAACTTCAAATCCTCTTCCTCTGCTAATATGACTAGTAAGGCAGCCAAAGGTAACCCTTTGAGTCCCTGCACACATGGGGGAGACCAACTGAAACTCCTGACTGGCCTGGCCCATCAGTGACTGTGGTGTTCAGGCAGTATACAAGTGAATGAAAGATCTCTCTCTCTCCCTCATCCTTCTCTCCCTTTGTGAGTGTGTGTATGTGTATTTAAGTGTGTCCCTCTTTCTAACTTAATTTAAATAAATTAATTAAACAAATAACGTGGCCCTGTCTTAGCCTGCATCATCATCATATAAAAAACAAAAATTGAATGACAAGAATGCCTCCAAATGGTTAATTTTGTAAAGTAATCCTAGAAATAAGAATAAACTGGCAGAACTAACACAGGGACTCAGAAAGCACAATTCTATGATTTCTTCTCAAGTAAATCTCAATAGGCTTATATAATAATGTATTTCATCATCTATCATTTGAGTGCTGATTTTTAAATTTACGTAACTCCACCCTGAGCAACAATTCGATGTTTCTCATCTAGTGACATAAATGTGGTTCTCCATGGGAGCTCCAGAGTTTCAGTCACTCAGTTTGGCTTATCTATAGCTCTAAGCACTCAGCTATGGTTTAGATTTCAGATAAAATCATCCACGTCTATCATGTCATCAGGATCAAAACCTCCCATCTACACAGGAACTCTTCCTTTGTCTAATGGTGCAGAGGCATTAGGAAGTAAAGTGATGAGGATTTCAGGTCCTCTGGTAGAATTATTTTCTAGGTTGGATGCAGATTCTCTTACCAGAACACCAAGGAGTGGGTAGTACAACTCCCAAAGATCACTTGAAATCATGTTGAGAAGGCACAATCATATCTACAATTCACATCCACCTGCTATAGTTTTTGAGGACAAGGCTATATAACACATTGCATCAATCACCATTTCAACACCTGTACTTGCTTCAGAAAGATGACCCCACCCACGGTGCTAGAAAACTGACTTCTTTCCAAAGCCACCTCTTTCTGGGACCCAGGTGAATCTTGATGAATTTTAAGTCACTAGTAAATGAGTCCTCCTGAGTCAATACATGCTTTCTCCAAATTCCAAAGTAATAACACAGTAACCCCTTGTAGATAAATAGTGATAGAAACAGAGGCAAAGTGATTTTTAAAATGTGTTAGAATGGTTTAATTACAAGTGTCAGGCTTGAAGAAGCTGAAGTTAAATGAGATATATGGTAGGCTCTCAGATTATCTGATGGGATTGAAAAATATGAAAAGGCTATGACAAGAATATTTGAAAGCTGGTACTGTGCTCTGTTCTTGTCTGTGTGTCAACTTCAAGGGCATTACTTTAAGCAACTCACTTCTATTTAATCATTTATCAAGGAAAGACACTGATAATGTATTTTAATAGTACATTCCATAGTACAAAGACAATCTATAAGATAAAGCAATGACAAATGAAATCATTTCTGCCACAGGGTTTTTAAGCAGCCTTCAGAGAAAATAAAATGTGAGCGATACTGTTTGATAAAGACTGTAAAACCCAAGAGCTTCTAAAAGACAAGAAACATCATGAAGAAATCAACCTGCAGTGGATTTGGTTAGCGTCTCAGAACGCTGACCAGTTCTGGCGCTGACCAGTTCTGGGTTATTGCCAGAACTGGTCAGCGCTGGGTTATTGCCCAGAACTGGTCCTGGTTAGGGACAGTCCTGGCCCATGGCAAGATGCAACAAGAAGAGAGAAGCTATTCTAGCTCAGCTCTTTCTAGGTAAAATAACTTCCGTCAGATTTTGTTGCTTTGCTATTTACTGAACAATGCTTGTTAAACCCTTATCTGTAGTCAATTTCTGAATTGCTGCACTGGTGCTATACGACTTTTTCAAAAGCTTGATTTGCCCTCTGAGTGTCTAGTTTCATTCCTCTGAGGCTCATCATTGAAGCCAGTTATGATTGCTTCTTCCTGGTTTCAGAATTACATTAGGCTCTCAACATTATATACATATATCATATACCATATACCATATATATATATATCCTCTGAATCTTCAATATTAAATGATGGTTTTTATATATGATACCTATTATCTGAGTAATAGCTTAAACACAAGCTACTGATAGATCAGTGGTAATTTCCAGGTAGAGGAAGAATGCATTTTGGCAGGTTGGGCAGAGATTTCTCAAGAGGACACCCAAACAAGATGTTGCAACTCTTGCAACACAGTTTATCATTAAACAAAAAGTGGTGCTATTGCAAAAGCAAAGATAAATCCAGAAAAATAATAAGAAAAAGAACTAAACCTAAATGTTATAGGAAAATTCACAAAGAATAACCAAAAAGCTTCTTCAAATGAAATAATCATCAGAAAACGAAGGAATGCTGTGGATACACACACACACAAAATGTCAACTTACATACAAATGGAAACCATAGGATTATTAATGAGTTTACAATAGTTCTTCCTGAATGCTGGGATTTTTGTTCATTTCTTAACTTGTGGCAATCATAAAGATATTTTTCATTTCCAAATAATTTACGCTAAAGCCGAAACACATCTTGAAATAACTTACAAATTCAATTAGGAGTTGAGCCAAAAGGAAAGGGCAGAAATGTTAAGATCTGAGGTCTGCAGTAACCTGATATCTGAAGAAGATACAGTTATTCCTCAAACAGGAAAGCTATCTTCCCAGTCTATTTCCAGGGATGTTTATCCTTTAACCCGCTCTGCATATCAATTTCCATTGGATTCCAGAGGTATTTTTGCTTTGATCTTGTTCATTTGTCCTTTTATCCAGTGAGGTGGATTCTATTTTCTAAACCTAACTCTCAAGCATTTTCAATGTCTAATGAAAAATGTAACTGCATGGTGTGTTTGCTTAAAATTTTGGTGGAGTGTGTCCATCTAGTTCATCCCTGAAATTTGACTTTGCTTCGCTGTGAGACCCAGGACACAGACTGGCCACAAAATTTCCCTGCTGCGTTCTATACACCATTAATTACAGTGACCCTCTGCAATATTATAAATTCAGAGATCCAGTCAGGGAAAGGTAAATAACAGTACTAAATATGAAAGTATACGTCAGGGCATTTTATTATTTTCTGCTACACATGAATTGCCTAATTAATCTCACAGAAATCTTACAACAGAAATACCCAGCGCTATCATCACTTTACTTATAAGGAAAATGCTGTTTAGAAAGATAGCATATTATAGAACAATGGCAGCTCAGTAGGAATTTGACTTCAGAGTCTCCTTACCCAACCTGTACCTGCCTATTTCCTAAAGAGAGAGTTCCTGAGAAAACCAGGAATGAGCACCATCTTGGTCTCCTGGGCAAGTCACAGGAGCCTCCTTGTCCTTCAACACTGTTAGTGCTCAAGTTATAGAATCATAAAATACATTCATTATAAAATATTATTAAGGGCCCGGCGGCGTGGCCTAGCGGCTAAAGTCCTCGCCTTGAAAGCCCCGGGATCCCATATGGGCGCCGGTTCTAATCCCAGCAGCTCCACTTCCCATCCAGCTCCCTGCTTGTGGCCTGGGAAAGCAGTTGAGGGCGAACCAATGCATTGGGACACTGCACCCGCGTGGGAGACCCGGAAGAGGTTCCTGGTTCCCGGCTTCGGATCAGTGCGTACCGGCCCGTTGCGGCTCACTTGGGGAGTGAAACATCGGATGGAAGATCTTCCTGTCTGTCTCTCCTCCTCTGTGTATATCCGGCTTTCCAATAACAATAAAATCTTTAAAAAAAATAAAATAAAATAAAATATTATTAGAAGAGCCTTTAAACTAGTGAAACATTTGGGGGCAGGGGTGAAGATATTTGAAAATATAACCTTCATGTCATATAATTTCTCTGTCTTATGCGTTAGAAAGTTAGAGGAAAACCCAAAACAGACACAACTCCGAGAAGGAAACACGTCTGTTGCATTTTCGTTACTCAGTCAACTCCAATGAAAAACAGTAAAGGGAAAGAATCTATACATGAGCACCTTGACTCTATTTTGTTTTTTCAGTTTCCCTAAGTTAATAATTAAAATCTCCTAGATTTTCCACCACAATCCCTGAAGGGTTTCTATTTGCTTTGAACAATGATTCTATTTTGTCTCCTGAACCAAGGATAACTAAACGTTGCTGCTTTGTAGAGATTAATGATTGATTAGTTCGTAACTAGGAATCTCAGGCAAGGGGAACTAGTTGTTTTGGGCTGCTGTCTTGTACATGGTAACCCACAGGAGTGAAAACTGCTGAAGGACCAATCAGAACAATGAAGATCTTGGTTCTCCTGCTTGCTCTAGCATACGGGCATGCTCTAGAGAGAGGTAAGACTTTCTTGTGATCATTCGCAAGAATTTTTCCTAATTTTAATTTTGTTACTTTAGAATTTTAAAATTATTTATTGAAGAACAAGAAGAATTTTTCATGTTGGGGAGAGAATGAACATAAGAGACAGAATCTAAATTCGATTATGCCATATGTGATGAACAAGAATAGAAAAAGAATCTTGCAAAAAGAATAAAATAGAATTATATGATTCATAAAGCATCCTTCCCTGCATTTTTAGTAATCAAGAAGAAAATTATTTAAAAGTAGAAATTTCAGTATTACAGTAAAATACAAATAGAAACTGTCATCTATCACTAGGTCTTTTTTTCCTGTCTCCAGTATTTGTTGACTTTGAGAGTATAATATACAACATCAATGATGCAGGAAGTCAATAGAATTCCTCAATCCCTTAGAAGGAATATAATGCATATAGTATTTAAAAATGAATTACAGTTTTTAAAGTACTCCAACTTACAAAATAATGTTCTATAGCTATACAACACAACCCCATTTTAAAAAATCTTTTTTGCAATTATTCTTCAACTGGTATCAACTACTTTGGGTAATTTTTGAAATACTTTTTTACATGAAAGGTAGACACTCACATATACATTGATCTCCTATCTGCTCGATTTAATCCATAAATGTCCACGAAACCAATGGCTGGACGAGGCAGTATGTAAGAGCTGGGAATTAGCCCAGTTATCCCACACAGATGGCAGGGACCCAATTATTTGCACTGTCATGTGCTGCTTGCCTTGGAGCATAACAGCAGCAGGAAGCTGGAGGAGGGCAGAGCAGGGACTCCTGCCATGTACTCTGATGTGCAAGCTCTACGTGGCAGCCTGACCGTCAGCCTACCCCTGGGCAATGTATGAAAACTGAGACATAAGAAATATTCCATTTTGTGAATTCTGTATCTTAGGAACTTTACAAAATCAGTTTTCAATCGACTCTGATAGCTGATTATTTGATGCTTATAACAGAATCTACATTTATTCTTTTTGAAATCAAAGTTTTTATTTAAAGCTATCAGTTATATCCTTACCAAAGTCATGCATTAGAATTTTTTTTCATCTAATTGCTGGAATAAAATGTGTATTCACAGGAATGATCATTGGTTAAATGACATGAACAATCTGACTCCTGACTATTTCTTACTCTTTCATACCTGGTTTTTTTTTCTTAAACTTATTTTTATGTGACTGCTATTAAAAATCGCTTCAATTATGGACACCTAAGTAAAGTGTGAATCGTTAAGTGTGAATCTCCTACAAGACCTCTGAGTGCCTCAAATTCTAAGAAATCCTGCTAGTGTATTCCTCTGCCAAGATTTCCCCCGGGCAAATAGGCAAATATGATGGTGAAAAATCCTACTGCAGTAGGTTCAGATCAGGTTATTCTCTGTGATGGATAGATAACCAAATTACATATGGAAGCCATGAACTGGGACATGAGTCACCATCTGGTCTTGCTGACTTAGCATGCTTTGGCTGCACGTCAAACTGTCAGTGTCGTTTAGAAAACAACAGTGTTCTGAAAGCTCTGTTTCAACATCCTTAGTAGTTCTTGGATCCTGGTGAAACTCTAAAATCCATAAGTCAGATCCCGTAACAGTCTGAACATACTTCAATTACACAGGTGAAATAGATCAGACACACACAAAACATATTGGTATACAATATATGTCTAAGATTCAAGAGAGGCAGTCACAATTGGTCAATTTCCTATCCTATGACACATGAGCATGACCCAAAGAATAAGGCAGTGATTTGCCTAAAAGCTAGGTATGTGCTATTCTAGGAAGAAGTTACAAAATACATAGATTAAAAGAGTTCAGGGACTCTTAGGTTTAGCATAAGCTTGGCGGGTGGGAAATTGGTTTGGTTAACAGTTATCTCTGCTTATTCTATTTGAGAAGGACTGGTAACCCACCAGGTTTTCCTAGGACATCTGCTCCAAAGTGCATTTCAGTCAAGATGAGTTTTGAAGAAAGTTTCTGTGTGTGGGTAAACATATCAAAAATTAGCCATATGTTATTTTTGATGTGTTCACCATCAATGTTTTGGTTGTCCTGAATGTTCTGAGATGTCCTAAAGAAAATAAATGCTACTCAATTTAGATTTTCCCAAATATCTTGAGAAAATCTTTGCCCAAATGCTTATACCCACAGAGCTATTTTTTTTTTTTAAACTTTCGGTCTAAAATGGATACTGCTGCAGCTCAACTTGAACATAAACTCCTATTGGGCCAGTCTTCTCCCGTGAAAGCAGCATTTCATTCATATACGTTGGGAGCAAAGAGTTAACTGTTTGCTAAGCCTGTCTGGTGTTAGCAGACAATGCCACTTTGGCTACACTGAGACAAAAATGCAGTATTTGCTTCTGTCTCCCCAAGACTTTTTTTCCTGTAACTGAGATGGATTCAGCTTTAACGTGCAAAGTATCTTTCCATCTCCCCCCTCCCCAAAAAAAGCATCCAAGGCCCTGACACAGGCACACAATTATTCAAGTAACAATGCCAGCAGGAGCTAAAACACTGCGATTTTACACTTGTTGACAAGAACAGGGCATTTAAGATAAATATTTTCCTTTTTCACTTTAAGCGTTTTGTTCTCAGCATGTGTATTTTTACTAACCGTGGCATCAAACTGCAAAAAGAAGGTGAAATCACCTTTGGGATAGCAGGCAAGCTCTGTTTCTCCTCCTCCATTTTCCCTAAGCCAATAGGGAAGGAAAGAACTTTATCATCACAACGAGTTAGCTTCTCAGAAATTCAGAGTGGTGCTGCATCCCACTGCTACAAAAAGCAATGCCATGTATGTAATCACTGTTACCTGTGTCTGATATAGGCACGTGTGTACATGACTTCAAAGGCTCCAGGTTTATGTGAGGATTAAATTGAGAAATCCCTCAAGGAAATGGATACTGTGCTCACCTACCGTCTCCATTCTGTCTTGCTTTGATCTCTCCCGCCTCCCCATTCTCTCCCCTGTCCTGTGGCAGCTGCGCTTGCCTCCACGCTTGTCCATATTCTACATCCTCTGTGCCACGGGCCTTTACACTAGTTCTTTCCTCTTGCTGAAACACTAATTCCATGGATTTCCCGTGCAGGTAGTTTCCTCATCCCCATCAGGTGTCTGCACCAAACGTTAGTGAGAGAGGGCGTCCCTGAGCAACCGGCTTCAGGTACACCTACCATTTCCCTCTCTACCCTGTTCCATTCTCCTTAGCATTTGCTAACTTAGATCGGGTTTACCTGAACACAGAAGTTAGATTGCATGGAATCGAGGAGTTTGGTTGTACTACCGCCTCTAATTCCTAGTGTTATAACATTGCTTGGCAGGTAGTCAGTGCTTAGTAAATGTTTTATGTAATATCACAAAAGTTAGAATGACTATTAACCCTTTTTCAAAATTTTTTTTATTGGAAAGGCAGATTTTATAGAGGAGAGATAGAAAGATCTTGTGTCTGCTGGTTCACTCCCCAAGTAGCTGCAACGACCAGAATTGAGCCCATATAAAACCAGGTGACAGGAACTTCTTCTGGGTCTCCCAATTGGGTGCAGGGTCCCAAGGCTTTGGGCCATCTTCCATTGCTTTTCCAGACCTGTAGAGCAGCTGGGATACTAACCAGCACCCATATGGGATCCCTGTGCATGCAGAGTGAGGACTTTAGCCACTAGGCTACCACACTGGGCCCAACTATTGATGCTATAAGGTACTTTTGAGTACCAAAGGAAAACTATCAAGGACACACAGTATATATTCTGGAGGGAATAAACTATGTTTTTCATTGTTATTTTAGCTAGTTTTAATTACAGTATTCCAGCACATATGTAAGTCTTCTAGATAAATTTATTTCATTCTTACCAACATAAGCTTGGTACTGTTATTATCTCCAGTCTACAGATGAGGAAACTGAGGAAAGAGAGATGAGTATATTACCTGAGGTATCTGAGCTAGGAATTAATAAAACCAGAATTTACGTAAAGTAGCTGGGTTCCAAAGACAAGGCTCTCAGCTGTCTCCCATGAGATACCCTCTTTCACCAAACCAACTGTGAGAAAGAGAAGTGGCCAATCACAAACACTTTGTGAAATGAATGCTGCTGGCCAATCTCATCCATCATTGCCCCGAGCTCTGGTGCTTCATCTTTCCGTCAAGCTAGCTCTAGCTTCTAAATTCTCCATTTGTTTTTCTGGCACTAACCTATGGGAACTATTTATTCAATCCTTTGACTCTTAACTCTTATTCATTTTGATTCTCTATGTTCAATCACTTTCATGTTGTATACACTTAGCCTTGTTCAGAGCTGCTTTCCATAGAAAGTTCTGCAAGAGCCCCTTCAAGTTGACCCTAACCTTCCCCGGATAAGCAGATCTAGTTCTCGAGCCTTCTTTATCCAGTCCAGCTCCAGTCCTGCATCTCCTCACCTTCTGCTTAACCTGACCTGCTTGCCTGTCTCCTGGCTAGTTACCACTTCCTAACCAACTGCCAACCTCCAAAGCTGCAATCAGTCAATTCATTTTATTTAAAGAAGTGGCAGCAGCAGCAGCTGACATAGGATAGGCAGATTAGGCTAATGCTTCATCCTGTGGCTGTTAGACAAAGAAGGCCTGGAGTTTTCTGGGTCCTGCTATAGCAGCGGGTAATGGTTTTATCATCTGAGTCCCTGCCACCCATGTGGGAGGCTTTGATGGACTTCCTGGCTCCTGGCTTTGGCCATGCCCATCCATGGTTTCTGCAGGCACTGAAGAGTGAACCAGCATATGGAAGCTCTCTCTCCATTTGAAATCATTAAAAATATATTTTTTAAAAATCTGATGCATTCACTCATAAAATGAATTACACAGAAATCAATGTCATTATTGTGAAATTATTGAAATGACAGGATTGAGCCTGAACCGCTGGTAAGTGGGCTTTCCAGAAGCCAGGCTGATAAAAATGCATCTCCACACTGGCTCTGTTGAGTCCCGGCATTGTTAATGTGACCTTAGGCTTGAGCATCAGTAGTTACGTGTCAGACAGATCTCTCCACAGTGACATCTGCATCCTAACGCCAGAGGCTGCGATTAGCTGAGGTTTGATCACAAAGAGGAATCAAAGTCACAATTTCAATAAATGTTGCTAGCAGGGTGACCTTAAAATAGTGATGCAAGATTACCTATATGAAGCCAAAGTAATTCTGAGTCCTGACAAGTGCAAAGGGGGAACAGAGGCGAGTCAGACAAGACCAGAAAAAGAAAAAAACACACAACCAGTTGCAAATTTCCGGGTCTTGAAGACAGAAGCAGGCCTTGAGCTATCTCTACTCTACAAGCTGTAGTAGTCATGTAAATAAACTCCCCTAGAGCCCCTACACCCCACCGACAGCTGTGCCGGAAGAGCCAACAGAAACTCTAAGCACTGAAGCAATTTGGCACAAAAAGGAAAGTGGGTAATCAGCTCATTTTGGTGCAAAAAAAAATCATGTATGAACAGATATTTGATAATGTTTGCTTCATGAACTTTTTCTCATATGACGGCCTTCTTTTTCACATTAAGGCCCTACATGTGTGATAATAAGCTAGAGCAGAAAAAAAAAAAACACTCATCCAATGTGCTACTTGATACTGCAGCTCGCTGGGGCTTCCAAGAGCAAAGAGCACTGACGCAAGGCATGGCTTAGGATGAACCTGCCATTGTTTTTTGGGAGGACTGGGCAAGTGATGACCAGGCTGGATGCCAGTCCAGTTCCTACTTCCTAGAGCTGTCTATTCTCCATAGCTCTCATATTCCTCTGATCAGAAATAAAGAGGTTATTTCACCGCCTAAGAACTAGAGCAAATACCACGATTTTCAATGCTTTCTGGCCTTATTTTACTATAAAAGTCATGATAAACATTCACTAAGCATTTCCCATGTGCTATGAACCAACTGGGTCCTCCTAGTAATTACCTGGGGAACCCTAACTATGGTTTTTGGTGATGGTGTTTGGAGGTGAGGCGTTTGAGAGGCTGTTGCATTTATCAAAGGAAGAGAGGAAGGTGAAGCCGATCCCATGGAATTAGTGTCTTTTGTAAAACAGGGATGTGAGAGACCTCTCTTTTGCCATCCCCCAAGGAAGGCCATGTAGGAACAAGACTCGAAAGAGGAACCTCGCCAAACGTGCTGGCAGCCTCAGCTGTGACTAAGACACCATATGTTAGGCAGAAAATGACTGTTTTTACACGGATTAATGTTTTATAAAATTGCCTCTTAAAGAATATACAATTGATCTTACATCTGAAATTATTCTTCCTTAATTGCAACTCTAAGTTGTCCTTTTATATATAAAAGCGTGCATTTTAGACTTTGCAAGACACCTTACCGCTGCTAGTAGTCCAGAAAGACGTCCGACGCATGTGTTTCACTGTCATCACAAACCGGCTTTAGCCTGCAACAGTAATAACACTGACAGGTAGTGGATTGCTCCTGTGCAGGTAGCAGGAGCACTGCCCCAAGCACTGTACACATATTAACCCATTTAATCATTATAACAATCCTATGAGACCCAATCTACATTTTACAAATGAGAAACCTAGGAGAAACACAAACAGCAACTGGCCCATCACTTGGGTGCCCTGGGTCTCTGCACCAAAACATGTCAGTGTGGAACTTGTGAATATGACTTTTGGGATGGGGAGTGATCTCACAGTTGGGCCTAGGAAACCATCTCTAAGTTTGACTTGGCTTCCAACACTTCAAAATGTTCAGATTTCTAGCCTTTCTGTAAGCATGAGAAAATGCTTATGTGGGGGGAGGGTCCCAAATTTTTGCATGGCAATAAACAAGAGAAGCCGAAATGTGATTGCCTCTTTTGAGATATAGCTTTACACTTTCTGCATTTGGTTAGGATATAAATTATCCCAGTTATAGATGTTGTGGATATTTGGTATGTTTCAGACTTAACATTACCTAACAAAAAGAATGTCAGTTTATGTTAAATTAGGAAATATGATTTATTAACAGCCATTTATATTATCCATAAATGATACATGTGGATTATTTTTTTAAATATTAACTGTTTACCTTTTAAATGTTTTATTTTTGTTCATTTGGAAAGCAGAGAGAGAGAGTGCTATTCCATCTGCTGTTTCATTCCACAAGTGACTGCAGTGGTCGGAGCTGAGCTGTTGTGAAGCCAGGAGTTAGAACTTCCAAAGCTCCCATCTGGGTATAGGGGCCCAAGGACTTGAGCCATCTTCCCCTGCTTTCCCAAGTCACAAGCAGGGAACTGTATCAGAAAGTACAGCAGCTAGGACTTGAACCAGTGCCCATATGGGACACTGGCATTGCAGGAAGAGGATTAACCTGGTAAGTCACACCAGCCCCCACACTGGATTTTTCAAAACAAAATAAACAGTTGAACTATTGCTATTAAATTGGATTGTTGATGTTACAATTCCATTGTAATGGAATTTTCTTAGTAAATATAACCAAGAAATTATATTCAGTGACAGCTGAAATTATTTTTACAGATTTATTTATTTTTTATTTGAAAAACAAAGTTAGACGACATGAGAGACAAATATCTTGATCTGCTGGTTCACTCCACAAATGACTGCAATGGCCAGAGCTGGGCCACTCCAAAGCCAGTGTCCTGAGTTCCTCCAAGTCTCCCACATGGATGCAAGGGCCCAAGCACTTGGACCATACTTCATTGCTTTCCAAACACATCATCAGAGAGCTGGATGGGAAGTGGAACAACCAGGACCCAAACCAATGGCCAAATGGGAAGCTGATATCACAGGCAAAGAGTTAAACTCGTATGCCACAGTCTTGTCCAGTAGCTAGAAATCAACACCCAATGTCATATATGATCCACATATATATATATATATATCCTTATATCTATATCCATATATATATAAATGTATGTAGAGAGAGAGAATGTATATACCATTTTATTTTCTACCTGTTTGACACTGGCAATACTCATTATTTATATTTCTAAAAAGCTCTTTTTAGCCTAACAGGATAAGTGGCTATTAAACCACTTAAAGATATATAAACCAGAGCTTATTATTAAACAGAATGACTACTTCATACATATTAAATATCCTATTTAAATGATATTTCTTACAAATGTTCAATTATGAACCTTCAAGTTCTTACTAGAATTTAGGAAAAAACTAGAAAATTATATTCCACTCAGGAAATAAAAATATTGTGACACTATCAGTGTAATAATTACTGTATAATTGCTTTGACCTTAATACTATAAATTTAGATTCTATGATTAAAATAAAGAACTATCAATCTTTGAAAATAAAAAAATTTTGTGGTTAAGATAAAGCCATTCCTGGTAATACATTTGGCTATAAATATATGTAAGTGGCCCAGAAGACTAATTGACAAAATCAGCTATGTAGTAGGGGCATATATACTGAAGTAAACACACCCTTTCAATTTGGTTACATGTTTGTTTTCAGTTTTTGGGCTTACAAGTTTAGTTTCCATTGCTATGTGTGTAGGAAAGGCTGAAAAAAATCATCTATGCCCAACATTTTCCAAAAATTTTTAATGTATTATTTTAAACTGATAAATCACAGGTTTATGCATTTGGTAGGGACAGTTGGACAGTTTGGTGCAGACACAAAGTGTGGGATGATCAAATTAAGGTTTTGCTTACTTTTTGTGGTGAAACATCTGAAATTTATTCTCCAAGTTATTTGGAATGTATAACACATTATCTCTTATGTTTTTGCTAATAGCCAGTCCAACAGGTATGAAGTGGTAGTCACTCTGTTTTGAAATTGAACATCCCTTAGAACTAGTGAAACTGAATTAGTTTTTCAAATAAATCTGTTAGCTTAAGAAGTCTTCATCTGAGAAACACTTGTTCGGGTTATTTGCATCCGCATTTGCTTCCTTTCATAGAGATTCTTCCATATTTGGAAGAATAACTACCCATCAGGTGCATGTTTTGTAAGCACCTTGTCACTTCCTCTCTGCCAAGCCCTTTCCATTTACATATTGTGTTGTGTAGTTTTTGTTTCCCTCTGGTAGTTTTACAGGATCAAGCATTGCATGCAAGTCCCTACTCCATTTGTGAGTTGACGATTTCTGAAGTTTTCTCTAACAGTGTCATGAACTGAAGTGACCATTTGAGAATGGAAATATGACTTTGCCACCCACACGGAATGATACTTATCAGATTTCATAATCTATGTGCAGACATGTGTCAGACACTCAGAAACTTAAACGTTGGGTGTAATTTGTCCTGAGAGGTTGCAGGGAATACAGATAACCTTGCTGAAAGTGGGCATAACTCATGACTCCTTTGTAATATCAAGCAGCAAACACCTGTTATTCCCTCAGTTCCCTGCACCTACTGAAACCAAAAACTTGAGTTCAGCAGCCAATCATCTCAAATTTGTTTTGATGAGTAAGAATTAACTGTTTTCAAGAATGCAACTCCTAGACTAAGTCTTCAGAAAGTCATTAATCCTTCAATATACAGAACGGCACTTGCTTCCAAAAGAATGATTTTATGTATCACAAGCAAAATTTTGCTGTTTAATTATTGGTTTTTTTAATAGTTAAAAGTCAGTTTTCCACAAAAGTTATTTTTTAGACAGAAATGAGGCATTTGAAAAGATGCCCAATAACATCTAACTACAAACCTCACAGGATTTTTAGAGGGTTTAAAGGGTCAAATATTTACACTAGGTTCTATCAACCTTTTTGCACTGTAAAATCAGTATTGCCATGATTATTACTGTTGTGTTCAAAATTTCCAAATTAAGAAACAAGCTGTAGCACCCAAGACCTTCCAAAGGTGGAAGAGCAAACTTCCTTCTCTGCTTCACCCCTGTGACAGTGACAGCAGGGGAGGGAGTAAGCAGCCTAGGAAAGGAGAGATAAAGGGGGAGAGATGTGTGGAGGAAAATGCCTCCTTTGGAACTTGGGCGAATGACCCAGAGCAGGTGCCACCACTTGCCTGAGGATGTATAGACCACTTTCTGTGCTTCTGCAGTGTCTGAGCAGCTGACCGACAGGCCTTCTATTGTCCACTGTTTTCATTGGTTTTCTAACTTTCCAAGTTTGAATAAAGCTCAGTGAGAGCACTGTTAAGAGGCAGAGCCCATTAGGGCTCTTAAAGGCTGTTTTCCAAAACACTGGAGAAACATAGCAACTTGAGATAGCTTCTAGCATCCTGTCAAGTCATTGTTGTCCAAGGTCTGTTCATCACACATGATGTATCAACCACTATTCTAGGGAATAAAATTAGGTTCCAAAATATCCTTATTGGGAGACTTTCCACCAAGGCTGCAAGTTCATTGACTGCTGTTTAGAATGAAAATTCTATGAAGGGAAAAAAGTGTATTTTGGTCTCCAGGTGTATTTTAATTCAGGTCCAATATGAATCCAAGTCTTGACACAAAGGAAGTTTTGAATACTATCTGTTGTGTAAAGATTTTCACAAGTGGATTGCATTTGATTAAGAGTTCACAATTAGGACTTAACAGAATGTTTCAAAACAGAAATTAAATGAGTCACACTATTTTGAAAAATAAAAAAACCTGTTAATGAAATCTGTAAACATTAAGTACTAAAGGATTATTTGTTGTGAAAATAATTACACCACAATTCCCAACATGGTCAATAGCTACTGGTGCCATATCAAAGTCCAAATCACCCTCTTTCTACCCAAATTGCACATGAAAGACTAGGTAATTTATAATTCAGCTCACATGTGACTTAACTGTTTCCATCAGAGCAGGTTCAGTTACTATTAACAAAATTGTATTTATTTTATGGAATGAGGAATCAATTTGCAAAAATCACATTGCAAACTAAACTCAATAGTTTTTTGCAAGATCATAAATGATTAACATATATGCTTAGTGTTGTAAGCTACATGTCTTCTCTCTCCATAAATGAACAAATTATTTTCATTTTTTAAACCAGAACTACATTATGAATGGTTCACCTAAAAAATCATGGCACAGTAGTTTCCTCTACTGTTTTTTTTTGAAAAGCATATTTTCATAGAGAAGGAGATACAGACAGAAAGATCTTCCATCCACGGGTTCATTTCTCAAGTATTCGCAATGGCAGGAGTCAAGCTAATCTGAAGCCAGGAGCCAGGAGTTTCTTCCTGGCCTCGAGCCATCCCCCACTCTCTCCCAGGCCACAAGCAGGGAGCTAGATGGGAATTGGAGCAGCTGAGACACAAAATGATGCCCATATGGGATCCCAGTACGTGCAAGGTGAGGATTCAGCCACGAGGCTGTCGCACCAGGCTGTACAAGTTACTTTTATAAGACAATTTATTCTTAGCATTTTTATTCTGTGCCACCCCTTTATTTTCTCTTTGAGCATCCATCTTTTATTCTCTTTCTCAAGCTTGAACATTCTAGCAAAAATGGCCCCCAAGCCACCATAAGAATTATGCCAATCATTTAGTTCATCATTTTTCTCTCTCTTCAACATGCATTCTAACCAAGGCAGTACATCCAGCCAAAGAACTTGAGCAACCACATTTTACTGATTTAATTGAAGCTGCTAAATAAGGAATCATCTCAATGCTTTATTATGCCACCTTCACATGCACATACACTGTCAAAATCATGGTGTTAAAGTAGTGATATGATAAATCTGAAGTCTAGAAATAAAATACGCCTTGAAATGTTCATCTGAAGTATCCTATATCATCACACTATTACTGAACAGTCAAAATAAAGTACTAAAAATGATCTCTTCAGCTGCAATGAAGAGTTTATTAATCAGAGTTATCTCACACTCTTTAAAAGGGAAAAAATTTTGTTAAAACTCTGATTTAAAGATCAGTAAGCTTTGGAGAAAAATAGGATATTATTACTAGAAGGTAATAACATAATTCTTGAGAAGCAATAAAGAGTATGAAGAAATGTTCTTGTTTTAAATTCAAGAACCTTTAATATATATTGGTTAATGCATTTGACTATTTTGTGATAAAACAAACTCTAAAGATTATCATTTCAACAATAAATGTTTATTACAATAAAATCCACTGCTTTATAACTACCAGATCTTTTCCTAGCTCCATGTTTAAAACACCAATAAACAATTAAACTGACAATCCGAAGGTGCAGCTCTTTTCTAAGTGATGATAATTTGAACCCCAATTCTTGTCTTCTGTGTTCTGATTGACAGCATTAATGATTAACAGGGAAATATCTGCCTTACTTTTATCCACTGATCCTGACAACATTCAACCTTATGAAACAATCAATAGACTTCAAAAATGCACACAAATGTGAAGGTTGTCAGGCATAATAGGTTCATTTCACATGACATTTTGTACTCCACAGATAATTAGCTTTATTAACCCTATCACCTTGTCCAAGATTGCAGGATAAGACCCAATCCAAGCATGTGGATTTTTTTCTCTTCTTCCATGTGATTCTGTTGTATTTTAGTTGGGTCCTTCTTAGAAACCACAGGTTGGGAATGTTATTGTCAAACATGTATAAAAGTAAGACAGGTTCATGGAAAAACACTTCACATCACTACTCATCAGTGAAACGCAAGTAAAAACCATAGTGAGATCTGACCCAACTCTAGTTGTACTGGATATTATCAAACAGACAAAAAGTAACAGCTGGCAAGGAGGTGGGAAAAGAAAAAGCGTTCTACATTGTTGCTGGGAGCATACATCAATACAACCATTGTGAAAAATACTGTGCACATTTCTCAAAAACAAAAAATAGAAATTCAGGGTCCAGTCACCCCACTACCAGGTTTATAGCCACAAGAAATGAAGTCAGTCTGTCAAAGACAACTGCAGTCCCATTCACTATTTACAAGAGGAAATGGGATCAACCTAAACATCAGAGGAATGAATATAGAAAATGTGGCCCAAACAATGGAATAATATGTAGCCACAAAATGATAAAAACTCATCATCAACAACAACTTGGATGGAACTGATGATCCTTATGTTAAGTGAAATATTCTGAGTACACACAGTGTCGCATTATCTTGAGTAAAACAATTATTTTCATGCAAACAGAGACTAAAATGCTGGTTATCAAAGGCTAGGAGAGTAGAGGGTAAGGAGTGAAGGGGAAAAGATAAGGTGGTATTGTTACAGTTAAGGAAAAATGCCCATGTTCTATAGCACATTAGGATAACCATGCTTAAACATACTATGTATTTTAAATTAAAATTTTAAATATTTTCTCAATAAAGAAATCAATAAGTAGATATTTCCCTGATATGATTATATAAAGTCTGTACATCTTGAAACATAATGCCCTATAAATAGATACAGTTTTTGATTACGTGTTAAAAATCATTTAAAAAGGATTTTGCTTTCCCTCAATTGTCTTTTCTCACCTCAAAAATACATTTTGGACTGTCCTCATGAAAAGTACAACACATTTCTTCACAGGCAATTTTCATGGCTAAATGAACATCCAGAAAGTATCCTTTTAAAAAGAGAGAACAAAAACAGAGACAAAAAGTCCCATACCACCATCTCCACTTCAAATCCTAACATAAAAATTTCTGCCAGGGCTTGTGTGTCTTCAGTCTTCCACAAAATTGTAATAGCTACAGAAATAGGACATCTTTGGGCTTAAATCCATGACAACTTCCATCACACCATCTGAGTTGACTTTCCCAGTGTTTTATGCCAGGAAAATAAATTAGTAGTAAAACCACCTAGAACAGGGACAGGGCAATTCATATATTTCCCATATATTCTCAGAATATATAATTAAGTGTATTGGGAAATTTCATGAACTTAGATTCATAAACAAAGCAGGAAAGGTTAAGAGAGATTCTATGTGTCCACTCTGACGAAATCAGGATGTTAACGGAACAGGTGTCTGTCAGAGGAATATAACTCATCTCTTCCTGCAGGTATTATCTATTCCTGAGTGGATTCAAACTATGTTTCTTCTTGATTTTGGGATCAGTCTCAATTACCAAAAAAGTTCTCGTGTCCTTTATTTCAGTTATGAGATTTGATTGTATTCAGCAGTCAACAACTCAGGTTAGAACACACACAGACCTCTCTCCTACTCCCACCCCCAACCCGTCTGATCTAGTCTTATCCCTCCCAAACTCTTCAGGCTGCTTCTTGCTCCTTCAGGGCCAACACAGGGAAAGAAGGAGCTAGCTGGAGATAGCAACAGGGAAAGCCCATTGTGTAGGCTGCATGGTGAGCCAGTTTAACTCCCCATACTGACAAATCTTCAAAGCAGACATGTGTGCTGGTGGCTTGTTTAGGATCTCTCCCCTATAGATGGCACTTTTGGAGTGCCCTGGGTCTCTGGATTTTTCAGAACAGCCACCTCCATACAGAGGTGCCCCCTCTACTATCAACACACTGCTCTCCAGGTGTCCTTTGGAAGACAGGAAGCATTTAACACAGCGCACAGTCAATGAGCTGGCTCTTACACTTAGTTTACATCGTTCTACAGATCACACCATGGCGGCCCACCCACAGCCTTCTCTCTCATTCTGCCCTTTCAGATTTCACTGGCCTGAATCAAACATTTGTCTATTGCTCCCAGACTCCTAGGGTTATCCACTAAGGTATCTGACTGGCTTCCCAGAAGCCTCTCACACTCTTTGAAGTGAGTGGAGTGCACCCCACAACTCCCCAGACTCATCACACTGACAAGCTTTTCAATCCACATAATGTTTCAGCTAGTTCCCATCTCTTCCTCAGCCCAACCACTGGTCATCTTCACAAACCTTACAGCTGAGTGACAATGTCCTCAGTCCTCACCATCTTTAAGCTAGCAGGGAAGCTAGCCCCTCACTTTGGATTGAAGAACTTATTGAGTAGGGCTTTTACAAAAAAAAAAAAAAAAATTTGTTAGGTCTTGTGTGAAACTGTCACACAAAAAAAAAGAAGAAAATGAAAGAAAGCACAGTGGAAAAGGCAGATGGAAAGGTAACAACTGCCCACACTGCCCTGTGATGAACACCTAGACACCTCCACAGGCCCTGATTCACTGGCTTTAGAGCATCAACACATATTTTCAGTATCAGCTCACTCTGTTTTCTTCCTTACATCCACAGAAATATAATGGTAGTTATGAGAAAACAGCTTAAAAATCACCTCAAAAGTAAAATCCTATTTTGGTTTTGAGAAAATGTTACTTTTACCATAGATGACATGGAAAATCATTCTGTGCATGTAGATTTCAGATACTGATCATTCCAATCAAACAGAGACAGTAATCCTATTTCTGGTTCGTAGGCCGAGATTATGAAAAGGATAAAGTCTGCAAGGAACTCTCTGCTCTGGGCAAAGACGACTTCAGATCTCTGTAAGTGCGCCGCGTCCACACTCTGGTCACACCGCCCTAACAACATCCAACGTGATCACTGGCATTCAGCACGGAGGAACAAGCTGTTCCCTTCTGAGATTCAGATCACACCCCAGCGTCAGTTGGGACAGAGAGGCCAGGCAAACGGGGGACAGCCAAAGAATCCAGTTCAACATGGTTGCGGTGGCCTGACAACCTGTCACCAATAAGATTTCAAACGAGATAGAACAAAATCGGTAAACACAATTATCTAAAGTAAATTAAAGTGCAATAGCACCTCCAACGACTTGGCAAACAAAGGCCCTGAAATCCAGAAGATAGACTCATAGGAACAGGCTTGAGAATGTAACACCAGCCTGGGCTGACGAAACTGTCCATTCCAATCGGTACTGCTTTGAGATAAATGAGCCTGGGACAAAAACTAGTTTTTAAAAAATTTTAACCTCATGTTCTTTTCATTAGCTAAATTAAAAAACAGTAAATGTTACATCCCACTTAAAATATTTGAAGAGACTTCATTTTTTTTTAATGTGTTTGAAAGCTAGAGCTACACAGTGAGAAAGAGAGGCAGAGAGATCTTCCATGGGCTGGTTCCCTCTCCAGACAGCTGTAATGGCCAGGGTTGGACCAGGCCAACACCAGGGGTCAGGAGCTCCCATGTGGGGTCAGGAGTCTAAGCATGTGGGCCAGCTTCTATCGTTTTACATAGAGAGCTGGATCCAAAATGGAACATCCAGGATGTGAATTTGTGTCCATATGGAATGTTGGTGACACAGACAGCAATTTACCTGCTATACAACAGTGTTGACTCTAACAGCCCAATGTTTTAGTATGTGGTACATAGCAATATGTGAAAAAAAAAAAAAACACCCTTTCTAATACATTGACTTATTCTTCATCTCAGATCACTAGTGCTGTACAGCAGGAAATTCCCCTCTGGGACCTTTGAGCAGGTCACTCAGCTGGTGAAGCAGGTTGTCTCATTGACAGAAGACTGCTGTGCCGAAGATGCTGACCCTAACTGCTACGACGATAGGGTATGTTGCGTGGCTGACCAACTCCAGGGAAGCCCAGAGAATGAACTCAAAATAGGTCTTCGTGCTGTATCTTGAGGGAAATTTACACAGCACTCCACCCAACTCCTTGTTGGGGAGAAATACCAGGCATCTTCAGAGCCAGATTTGTTCTGACCTAGCAAGTCCATTTCACCATTGGGCCTACATGTACAAGTGCTAAAAACCAGAAAGTCAACTTGGCGATTATTAACATGTATTGGAAGGAGGATGTGGGTATAGAATATAAATCCTGACTCCAAACCTTATATCTGCATAAATTAGAGCCTACAGATACCAACCTCCAGAAAGAATCCTAAGCTAAGTTGGAAGCTGGCATTGTGATGCAGTGGGTTACAACACATCTTGCAATACAGGTATCCTATTCCAGAGCGTCCGTGTGAGTCTTGGCTGCTCTGCTTCTGATCCAGACTCCTGCTAAAAGCCTGAGAAGAAAGTGGAAAATGGCTAAAGAGCCTGGTCCCTTGCACACCAGTATGAAGTTCCCTCTTCAAAATATTCGGTCTCACCGATTCCCAGCTGCTCAGACAATTGGTGAATAAACTAGTAGATACAAGATCCCTCTTTCACTTTACTTCTCAAATATTATTTGAAAGGCAATTGTCATTTCAAATAAAATAATGTTTCCTTTGGAAAGATAACTAATGTATGCTATGTTGTCCCTACACCTATCAAAATGTCAGGACTGATACCAACTGCCTTATAATAATACAACATTCCTCTCAAATTACTACGGGCTCAAAAACTATCCTATTAACAAATACTAGGCTCTGGGTTCTCTTCCATGTAATACATATCCAGAAATTAAATGCTAAATTACAGCTTTAAAAAATCCACACAGTAACCACAGAAAAGAAATCATGGATAGTTACAGCAATTCATTAATACAGTTATTGCACTGACTAAAGTGACATTTTCTCACATTTTGACGAAGGTCTCTGCAGACAAATCAGGCTCACTACTCAAGCATACAACAGCACGCAGAAACAAAGCCTCAAATATCTGTTGAGAACATAGCCTGTACAATGAATATTCTGTATGCTTTTAAATTTGATTATTTGAAAAAAGTTACAACAAGAAAAGGAGAGACAGAGGCAGAGGGGGAGTGGGGTCTTCCATCTCCATTCATACCACAAATGGCTGCAAGGATCAGAATAAAGCCAAAGCAGGAGCTGGGAGCCAAGAATTTCATCCAGTTCTCCCATGAGAGTGGCCAAGGTCCAAGCACGCAGGCCATCTTCCCTGCATTTCAAGGCATGTTAGCAGGGAACTGGACTGGAAGCAGAGCAGCTAGCACTCAAGCCAGCACTTGCTCATAGTGGATGAGGGTGTTGCAGGCAGTGGCTTGATCCACTGCACCACAATGTCTCCCCTCCCCTACAGTGAGTATTCCATGCAAGAACTGCTTAATTTAGCAACTACATTTTCAAAGAATTTTATATTCAGTTTATGCCACCATTACGTTCATAAAAGTCTATCATTTATATATGACGTTCTACATTATCTTTAAAACAAATATCAACTAAGGTCAAAATAGCAGAGCATGTTATTTTTCTTATTTGGGTTCTTGACCAACATCTCTGTGTTCCTGAAGTTTCAGAGTGCGGGGATGGCAAGGACATTCTTTGCACAGCACTCCTCGGGTTATTCAAAGTGTTTTTAAACTTTTTTTTCCAAAGTCGTTTTAAATTCACAAAACAAAAAACTGATAGTGCAAAGAATTCCTATTATACCCCATACTCTCCTTTCCTTATTATCAATGTCTCCTGTTCTTATATTTGTCACAATATACCATATCCAACTTTCTCTATTTTTTCTTTTTTTTTGAAGATTATTTGTTTTTATTACAAAGTCAGGTATACAGAGAGGTGAGACAGAGAGGAAGATCTTCCGTCCAATGATTCACTCCCCAAGTGACTGCAATGGTCGGTGCTGCACCGATCTGAAGCCAGGAACCAGGAACCTCTTCCAGGTCTCCCACGTGGGTGCAGGGTCCCAATGCATTGGGCCGTCCTCAACCGCTTTCCCCAGGCCACAAGCAGGGAGCTGGATGGGAAGTGGAGCTGCTGGGATTAGAACCAGTGCCCATATGGGATCCTGGCATGTTCAAGCCGCTAGGCCACGTCGCAGGGCCCTCTCTATTTTTCTAATCCAAACTTTTGTTTCTGCCATTCCCCCAGTCTCTATTAATCAGCTTTTGATTAACAGAGTTTGGGGTTTGTGTTTAACTTCCACATAAAAGAGGTAACATGCAGTATTTCTTTCTGTTGCTGCGCTCCAGCTCCACTCATTTTGCTACAAATAGCAGGATTTCATTCTTTATAGCAACCCCACTACTAAGTATGTATCAAGACATAAAGCCACTGCACAAAACATGTTCTCAACATGCTTAAAGCAATACTGACCATAGAATCTAATTGTGGAATGAAACAAGATGCCCATCATTAGAATAAAGAAAATAGAGTATAAGTCACTGGAAAATATACAAAGCATTTTCTATAATGTGTTAGACATTGCTTTTTGATACTTTTTCCTTTACATTCTTTTACTTTCAAAAAGAAATAATTTTAAAAAGAGAAAAATGGTAAGCTTGACATGGAAAAAAACTGGGAAGGAAAAGAAAATTGGGTGAAAGAGAATCTATTGCTTAAGTAATGGGAGTCCATTAGATGGTAATAAAATATGATAAAGGATGGCAGAAAAAGGTAAAAGAATGAGAAACTGGCTGATACAACTAATTTATCACTAGTAGGGAGAGATCACTAGCTTTTCCTAAAAATAATTTGTAAAATACGAGTTATGAGTCAAATAACTCTTTCCTTTATAATTTTTTGGTGATGGCTATTGTTCATCTTGTTTTTCTAATGGCAAGTATTTCTTTCTTACACTTTCATTTCAAATATCACATTATCCCCAAAGCTGCCTGCTTTGGTGGTACTTAGCCTATACTCACATATCACCATGTCAGAGTTGGGGTGATAAACCAGACTGAACTGGAGGCTAAATCTTTGGGCGTTAGGAGAAACAAGATTTCAGGTCCAGTCTTTGTACAGCCCACACATTTTAATTGAGCAGGCCAATCCAAGTAATTCTCATGTTTATCTATTCTGAGTAATTCTGATATAAAAGTATCAGGAGAAACATCATGGAACAGAATGCACAGGAATGTATAAGCCTATAGCAGTCAAGAATCAAGTGTCTGCTCATTTAATGAAAGGAGAACAGGGGCAGAAGGGATCTGTCATTCTCACTGGGGTTTGTGTGGGAGGAGGCAGTTGGGAGATGGTGTCAATATCACCAGCACTTTGTCAAATGACCCTCGTCCACTCAGAGACGTACACATCCCCTTGGAAAGACTAAGTTAGAGGATAGACCTCTTATTTATTTTTAAATTTTTATTCATATAAAGAGTACATATTTCATGTATTTCATAGGCACAATTCTAAGATAACCACATATCCCTTTTCTTTCCCTCCCTCAATGTCTCTTCTTCTTCCTGTGGCTTTTTAACACAACTATTGCAGGCCCCTCTATACTCAGACTGAATGTACTGCTAACCATAATGTTCAACAAGGAAACATAGGAAACCATAGTTTCCACAAGAGTGTAAACCAGGGTCCAGTGGTTACTGAAGCACAATAAAGCATAGAATCAACCCAGAAGCCCATGGTATATTTGTACTCTGGAATACTACACAAACATAAAAATGAATGTAATCTTGTCTTTTGCAACCAAATTGGTTGTAATTAGAAACTATTATGCTTAGTGGAATACATCAATCTCAAAACCAGGGTACAATTCTGATGGACTGTGAAAACTTCCTGCTTACGAATGAAGAATCTATTTTTTAATTCTACTCTGAGGACAGTCATTTATTGACGTAAATAGAACCTCACACTTACCTATAATTATTTAGCTTGTCATGTGGTGTATATCATTGGTTATGGGAATTTAAAGTTACAGGCTAAGGTGTTCTACTGAAGTTTTACTGAGCTTTTCTTCACTGCCTCCAGACCACAGCACTGTCTGTCCTGTCCTGTGCCAGTGACTCTCCATTCCCAGAGCACCCAGGAACTGCTGAATGCTGCACCAGAGAGGGACTGGAAAGGAAACTCTGCATGGCGGCTTTGAAACATCCACCGCAGGAATTTCCTACCTATGTGGAGCCAACAAACGATGAAATCTGCGAGGCTTTCCGGAAAGACCCAATGGAGTTTGCTGACAAGTGAGCTGTGGCCATTATAAACAGAACTTTAAGACATAAACTACCAGAAATTCATCTTATCTAATCCCAAGTGCAAGTGCAAAGTAATCAGACAATTTGAATTAATAAGAACTTGATTCCAGCCCAAGGCAGCCCATTCTCTGGTCACTATTGATTATTGGGAATGCCTTTCTGAGTCGTAGAGGAGCTCCACTTTCCCAAATTCCCTCCCATAAGTCCTAGTTCTGTTAACTGAGCAGAAATCACATAGATCCTCTGTCCACAAGACGCACCTTCAGACATGTGTCTGCACTATTGATTCCCCTTGTGACAGAAATTCTTGTATATTCCAGATAACCGAAGCAAATTCATGCTACAGACTTTAAATATTGAATTTAAAAAAAAAAACCACACATACCACAGTTAATGGTATCTTTTTCCTCAGCTCGAGTCCCCAAAACAGTTGTGAACATCATAGATATTATAAAACTGCATGTATGATTTTGAGCTTTTTTAAATTTTATGTATTTTTTAATGATTATTTTTTTTACATTTTATTATTTTATGATACAGTTCCAAAGGCTCCTGGCATTTCCCTTATCCCCTCCCCAATTCCTTCCCCACAGCTAGTTCCTCTATATCATTACTAAAATGTAGTTCTTTACACGCAGTCATGTGTCCATCATTGAGGGCATGGACAATGGCAGAGTCCAGTATCCTATCGTCAAGAAATAGTGAACAGTTTCATTGTAAGTCCATCTTTGTCTGGAAGTAGCGATGTATACTACATTGTGTCCTCACATCTGGATGTTAGTCTCCATTTCACAGCTACTGTACATCCCCTCAAATGAAAAGCCACAAAACAAAACATCAGGAAGAAAAAAGTTCCAGGTCTGGGTTCTCCACATGGTCTCCACAGCCCTAGCTCCTGGCTCACCACTCTCCACCTCCTGTGATATCGTGCTGAGGTTGCTCCATTGTCTCTGCAACCTTACTCACTTCTGGTTGAAGCAGGTCCCAGGATTAGCGAGACACCAGGTGTCCTATATAGTTAGGTTGTTGGTGGTGCTGATCTTGTCGGAACTTGTTGGACGTTAGAATTGGGTGCCACACAGACCTATTCTGACCTGTACGTTGCCATAGTCGGTATTATTCTCCTGCGGGACCAGTGCAAACCACAGAACTCAGTGAGTTCTCACTGAGCTCAACACATACGCAGTTCATTGTTGTCCCCTGCAGTCCTAAAGTGTTTGCCACAGTGTACAAAATGGCGCCTGATGTACCACTACTAGAGTTCCTGATCTGCTGGCCATCAGATCTGAGGGCTACCCAGACCTGTCTTGGGTGGAACCTGTAGAATGCCATCTTGCTGCAGTTCACTGAGTCAGAAATGAGTTCACTCCCAGCTCAGTGTATGCTTAGTCCTTTCCCTTGCCTTTGCCTCCTTACACAAAATGGCGCCCAATTCAGTTCTAGGGGGCTGACTGGGCTGTGAAATCCACCCTGTTCTTGCACTGTCTGTCTGGGATCTGCTGCTCTGTCTCTGCTCCTGGTCAAATCAAAGAGACCAGCAGGAAGGCCAGTTCTTTTTCTGGGTTTACCTTCCAAGCTGCCAGTGAAAGTCCCTTCCCACCTGGCTGCTGGTGGAATTCCGGCTGCTGGTGGAGTTCAGATTGCCATTAGCTGAATGCCACTGGGTTATCAGTCACTGCAACACCACACCGTTGTATCTGCTGCTTTCCTGTGTCTATTAGTCTCCAGGTACCCCTCTGCTGTTGTTCTGTCCTTTCCTATTTCCTGGAATATGTCCTCTCTGCTTCATCCTGATTAAATGTTTTTCTGTACATTTAAACATGTCCTTACCCTATTCCGCCATCTTGATTCCCCAATTTTGAGCTTATTGTTTAATTCATAGGAGCAATTACATTATATACTGACATTGTTCATCTTAGAAGGCCGAAAATACACAGAAACAAGCAATCAACTTATATGCTTTTATAATGTAAGTAAGCTGTCACACACACACACACACCCATTGAAAGATAAAAATCAAAACTATTACTCAAATTGGCCATTATTTTATGTAATAGTAGTTGGCTTACCCATTTCTGTGAATTTTCAAAGATTTTTCCCTAGACTTCAGAGTCCTTCAAATCCAGGGACACCTGTATATCTGAAAATTCAATGTTTTTTTTTTCCAACAAATACACAAGGCTTTTGAAAGCAACTATCTAGAGTAACAATCTGATGTTAAAAGGTAGATCCATTAAACATTCATTGTACTTAGTTTTATCAGCAATTTAATTAATAAACAGCTACCATGGACAATATACTTGCCGAACACTGCAAACACAATGAAACACATGAAATCACCTGTTCAAGATGACCACAAAGAATTTAGAAAAATCTCTTAATGAATATGTTGACCCAGAATTTTAAATGTAGTTCTGTCTAATCCTTACATGCTTTTAAATGTTAAAATTATAAACATACACAACACACATTCTACCTTCATCAAAATATTTGTGAAAAATTTAGGTTTGCTTTCTCCATGAATTTTTAGCCACTCTTGTTTTCTCTTTCCCTAGATTTTTGTATGAATATTCCGTTAACTATGGACAAGCTCCTCTGCCCATTCTAGTCAGTTACACCAAGAGCTATCTCTCCATGGTAGGGACCTGCTGCACTTCTCCAAACCCAACGGTGTGCTTTCTGAAGGAGGTAGGTTCCATGTTGCTTATGCTCTCATGATGTGCCACTTTCCTTGTTTTCCTGGTGATGGAATTCCTTTTGAGTAACAGGGGTAGCTGGCATTCTGCAATCAGTACATGTCTCTAAAATGCATCTTCACATTTGGTTTATTGGAAATTAGACATACCATTTCTGGGGGAAATTTTCTGATAAGGTTTTGAGTTACCATTTAGCATTATATTAATCAACAAACTGTTTTTGCCATTTGGTTACACCATTTTCATTAGATCTTTATCGTCTAATGAGATTCTTTAATGTTGCAGAGACTCCAGATTAAACATTTATCGCTCCTCACCACTTTGTCAAATAGAGTCTGTTCACAGTATGCTGTTTATGGGATGGAGAAATCAAGACGCAGGTATGAATTAAACATCATTCTCTGAGCTAACAGTTAGGTTCTGTACAAGCTATGGCTAAAATTAAGTTTCTGTAAGCAGACATTTGTAATAGAAGAGAGAAAACATTGTTTTATCTTCCAAGAATCTTCATAAATACAGCCCAATTCTTTATCTACACAGCATAAACAAGAAGAAACAAGGCTATCTTATAAAAGATGTGATTTGTTTTTAATCAATAATTTACATGTTATATGGCAAACAGACCATTGAAAACTATTTCCTCAATACTAATAGTGTATGTTACAAATATAAAATTTTTAAGATGTATTTTCAGTCATAACTGTTATCCTGATTTTTTTCAGGATGAGGCTTTCAGGAATCTCATCATTTGAAGCTTTGTACTATCTAGTATATATCTCTGACATTCAGGAATTTATTCTGTCTCATAGTCAGCTATTTTGACTGCCATATGACTCCTTCTGCACTGCTAACTTTGTTGTTTTTCAAAGTTTCTCCATTACACTTCTCCCATCTCTTTACATCCAGAAGTGCAGGTTTCCTTTTCAGGATTAACCATCACTTCACTGTGTATTACTCTGATCCATAAATTTGTTTCCTTTAATGGCAATGAAGGAAACTACCTCTTGTGGCTATAAATGATGTGTTGCCACAAGAACAAAAACTACCAACATGAATTCTTGTACTTTTTTAAGTATTTCTTTATTTTTATTGGAAAGATACAAGTACAGAGGAGCGACAGAGAAAAAGATTTTCCATCTGCTGGCTCACTCCCCAAGTGGCTACAAGGCTCAGAGAATGAGCCAATCTGATACCAGGAGCCAAGAGCCTCTTCTGGGTCTCCTATGTGGGAACAGAGTCTCAAAGACTGGGGTCATCTGCAGCTGCTCTCCCAAGCCACAAGCAGGAAGCTGAGAGGGAAGTACAGCAGCTGAGGCATGCACCAATGTCTATGTGAGATCCTAGTGATTGCAAGGGCAGGATTAATTGGTCTATCACACCAGGCCCTGCCAATGAGAGTCCTTTTAAAAATCTTCCATTAGAACTACTCACACATCCAGTACCATTAGCTCTAGCCCCTCCTTTCCCTCTGCTCTTCCACATAAGTGGTTCTAAAAATTTTCCTTTGTGTTCAGGAAAGAACATAAGAAATTATGATGTAAAGCTACCACACATCTGTTACTTACTTACCTATTACTACATACTTGTACCAGTTTCTAGGGATTTACCCTCCCACACAAGAACACTGTATTTGTTGGGAACAAAGAGCTAACTATAAAATGCCAGTGCTACTTTTTCATGCAGAAATAATTTGAGATCTTCTAAGTGTCCCTAAAATCGAAAATGTCTTAAGTTTGTTATAGTACATGCAAAATATTTGTGAGAAAGTAAAACTAAAAGATGATACCCACTTTGTATGAACTTTTTAAAGATTCTATTTTTTGATATATACAAATAAAAGTATCATACAATTTGTAAAAATTGCATTGTAAAAGAATAAAGAACATAAAACACTGCTAAAACAAAGCAATCCTTATCCGAATCCTAATGCATTTTTTGCATAGCTAGAAAAAATACTAATAATGCATCTGAAGGAAGCCCCAAATAACCAAGAGAATGGTAAAAAAAAAAAGTTGGAAACCCAATATCTTGATTTCAAAACACATTACACAAAACACCAGTAATCAAGAAGTGTGACATTGTCCTGAAGTTATATAGAAAGGGAGTAATGGAACAGGACAGAGAGTTCAGACATGAGCTTCCATACATAACCAGATTATTTATTTATTTATTTATTTTTTTTTTTTAAACATCAACAGTTACTCTTTTTTTTTTTTTTTTAAAGATTTATTCATTTTATTACAGCCAGATATATACAGAGGAGAGACAGAGAGGAAGATCTTCCATCCGATGTTTCACTCCCCAAGTGAGCCGCAACGGGCCGATGCGCGCCGATCCGAAGCCAGGAACCTGGAACCTCTTCCGGGTCTCCCACGCGGGTGCAGTGTCCCAAAGCTTTGGGCCGTCCTCAACTGCTTTCCCAGGCCACAAGCAGGGAGCTGGATGGGAAGTGGAGCTGCCGGGATTAGAACTGGCGCCCATATGGGATCCCGGGGCTTTCAAGGCGAGGACTTTAGCCTCTAGGCCACGCCGCCGGGCCCCAGATTATTTATTATCAGGACTACACAAAAGGTAAAAGATAATTACTTTAACAAGTTGTGCACAGAAAACTAGATCTCTATATGTAAAAGAATGAAGATGGATCCTTATCTTGCACTATATACAAGCATTGACTTAGAAATGTGATACAGTAGGTTAAACCACTATCTGCGACATCAGCATCCATTTGAGCATCAGTTCAGGTCTCAGCTGCTCCATCTATCTTCCTATATGCCTGGCAAAGCAATAGAAGATGGCCCAGGAGCTTCCTCCTGCCACCCACATGGGAGAGCTGTCCTGAGTGCCAGGATCCTGGCTTTGACCTGACCCAGTCCCGACAGTTGTGGCTATTTGGAAATGAATCTGTAAACTGGAGCTCTCAGTCTCCATATGTTTCCTCCTATGTCTCCTTCTGCCTTTCAAACAATTTAGATTTTAAAAGTTGATTAGATTAAAATGCATTAAAGATTGTAAATATAATGTCATGAAACCTGAACACAAAGGAAAATTTTTAGAACCATTTATGGAATTTAACAATTTGTTGCATGTGACAACAAAGCATGAACAATAAGAATGACACAAGTCACATAAAATGACATAAGCAACAGGGTGAAGAACTTATTTACTAATCATACGTCTGTTAAGTACTTCTTATTCAGAATAGACAAAAACCCAGAGGCAAGATGGCAGTATAGGGTACGGACACATTTGATAAGACGAAGAATCTTTAGACAGGGTGAAGTACAAGAAGCAGACTACAGAGAAAAAATAGGGGTCAGGCAGTAAGCAGGGGTTACCTGGAGACCCCCTGGACACAGAAGCCGCGGCGACACAACAGTGTTGCAGAATACACAAAAACCAAATACATCATCAGCCAAAGAAGTCAATTTAAAACTGGGTGAAGGTTTGGGTAAACAATTCTCAAAAGAATACACAAATGGCCAAATAAGCATATGAAAAGATGCTTGCTCGTCATCATTAATTATAAAGCAACTGCTTATCAAATCCTCCAGGAGATTTTATCTTCCCCATTATGATGGTTACCATCAAAAGAACAGAAAAGGCAAATGTTTGTGAAGATGCAAAGAAATGGAAATGATTATACACTATTGGGAGGTGTAAAATAATGTATCTGTAATGGAACACAGTATATAATTTCCTCAAAAAAATGGGAAACCGAATTCCCAGGAATTCCACTTCTGAGAATACCATATATTTCAAAAATTTAAAAGCAGGATCTCAAAAAGAGGTCTGCATTTCCATGTTTATTGAGCTCGATTTACAACAGTCGGGGAAGGAATTAAAATGTGAATGAATAAGGGCAATATCACATCTATGCACAATGAAATATTATAATATGTTTAGTATATATGATACAGTGTTTCACAAAAAGAAAACCTTGTTGCATGGTACAACATGGATGAACCTCAAAGATACTATACTGAGTAAATTAAGCCAGTTGCAAAAGAACAAATATTCTGATTCAAAAGAACAAATATTCTGATTCCACTTACACAGAGTGTCCAATCTTAAAAATAAGGTAGAAAAGTGCTGCCAAGGGCTGAGGTATATGGAAGAGAATTACTGACCACAGGGTTTCAATCCATAAGATATAAAATGTATGGCCATATGTTGCACAACAATGAGAATATATTTAACATTGCTAAACTGTATGCCTCATAATTAAGATGGTTAGTTAAGTATTATGTTGTTACAATTTTAGAAAATTGTCTCAATGTGTTAAAATATTAATGCATAAATAACACTTGAAGATATTCCTGCTACATTGACAATGAAGATATGAAAGTAGTAAAGAACAATCCTTTCTACATATGTAAATACCATGAACTATTTAAGGGCTATTTAAATCCATGGCATGGGGCTATAAGCTTTATTATTTAATTTATTGTTACTAAGTGTCAAAAAACTGAAGGGCCACAAAAACATCACATTGGAATTATGAATAGAAACACTAGCACTTGCTTTACTGTTTTAGATTCTGTTTTTTAAGGCTTCAATTCTGCATATCTAGCCAAAGAGAAGCTGCATGTTAGTGCCTAAAATTGAGAATTTTCATTGGAGGTGGTTTAATTTTGAGTCTGCGACTTTGTTACATAGGATCTACTAAGTGGCACATATATGCTGTGCAGCCATTAGGGGAAAAAAAAGTTGAAATGATGGAATCCTGCACACAGAGTGTTCACGTGAATCTAGGAAAACAGATTGTGGGTAAGCTAACAAATTCATTTTTAACTGTTTAGCCATCTGATAAAATTAGCCCAAAGAGTGCCAACTGCTGATCTGAAGGATGTTTTGCCACTTGCTGAAGATATTACTAATATTCTCTCCAAATGCTGCGAGTCTACTTCTGAGGATTGCATGGCCACAGAGGTAACACCATCCTACTTGCATGCGCTTAACTCCATTTTACAGATGAGGAAACAAAATATTAGCAGGCACTGATCTTTGAGACTCCTCAACTAGTGAGTGGCAGGGACCAAATACAAAGACACAAATTATCCGATTATCAGGCTCTTACTCTATTGTATTAGGCCGTATAATGCCTATTATTAAAAAAGGACTATAAATTTTACTTCTTCCTAAGGTTATGGAGTAAATTTATAAAACACTTTTTTGAAAGACTCAAGGACCAAAAATCATATTTTCCTTATGAATAGAGAGAAATGTATTTATAATAATAAATAAAAGGAGATACTTAAATTGAATAGAATTGACCATTCAATCTTTAGTCAGCTATTCCACATTTGAAATGTATGATAATAACGGACAGTTCAGGCACCAAGCATTTTCATTATCACATCAAGTTGTATAACACTACAGGATAACCTTGATAATTCTATAGGCTACTAATGTTTCTATAATTCTTTTCATAATTTATGACCACTTCAGTGCATTTCATCATTTCTAACTGGCATAATCCTAGCACACAGATGCAAATTGGGGTAGTTATTTTACAGAAATGCTGTCTCCAAGGTTCTACTGACCTTTCTAGTGATTAGGTACATTGTGTTGCCTAATCTTTGTTCACCAAAACATACTTGCCTGTGTAAGTAATAAGCATTCCTCTATAATGATATTTACAGGCTAAATAGGACTCCACTGCCCATGTCTGTTACATATGTTACATCTACCCAATAAACCGCATTCTTATTAAACCAATTCTCTATTATCATACTTAGGTTTCATCAGTTTTCAATATTATAAGCCATGAGCCAGCGAATAATCAGAATGATTATGTATTAATGCATAATTATTTTCTGGTATAACTTCTTGGAAACAAAGCTACACATTTTTAAGGCTTTCAGTACATATTGACAAATCACCTTCTCAAATATTGTACCAAATATCTTTCTGTGAGCATTCACACTGACTTCCATAAACACAATCCTAGGGTTTGTAAATCCAAGTATTCTTTACTTTTAACTGACCCAATCAGAAAATTAACAATTCCCCTAAACTCCATTTTTTATAGCTTCCTGAACACACCGTAAAAATATGTGACAGCTTGTCCACAAAGAATTCTAAGTTTGAAGAATGTTGTAATGAAAAAACACCCATGGGCATTTTTGTGTGTACTTACTTCATGCCAGCCGCCCAGCCCCCTGAACTGCCAGCTGTGAAGTTGCCCACAAGTAAAGATGTGTGTGATTCAACAAATACCAATGTCATGGACCAGTAAGTAGAAATGACAAGGAATATATTTCCATTTTAAGTTCACCTGGACGAAAAGGAACCACTGCAGGCCAGAGTGCAGGAAGGCAATGTGTCATTCATTTCAACTGTGAACAAGACATTGTGCATGCTGTTCAAAGATCTCAACCCTTGTTATTTGACTTTGGACATCTTAAACTCATTTATAACAAATTGAGGAGTGAACAATTGAGTTTAATACGAAGTTGTGGATGTGGAGAGAAAAAAAACACTTTCGTTTCTTTTTCTTTCTCCTCTGTTTACTAGACATGACCAAAAGAAGTAATTTGACCTGTCTGAACTTAAACGTCTTAATGAGTATAAAACTAATCTTTATGCACATAGCACACAGGTGCCTTATGATAAATGCATATAGAAATATGGTTGGAAGTCAATGTAACATTCTTATACAAAAAGCCACAGATGCATAATACATGCAAGAAATGTTTATCATACTAGCAGTTGTTTTTATACTATTGCTTCTAGGTCAGTCTTAAAAACTTAATGAATATCAATCTTTGGGACACTACTGTCAACAAATATTTTGCATAGCAAATACATGGTCATTCAAGTCATATATATAATGTATAGATACACATATATAGATATATATATAAGCTACCATTGGATTGGAAAAGAATAAATGGGAGGAAATAATAGATCTTTATCTTTTTTCATCCATCTAAAAAAGGAACTGAAGTAAATTCATCCTGTGAATACACAGAGTAGTATTTAGACAGGACTGGAATTCCACATTTGTTGAATGCTCAATGTTGTTATAAATCCTTAGACAACCGTGAGACACAGCAGAATGAAAGAAGTTATACAAACTCTTCATAGAAAAACAAGCACTCACATTATGTTTGCATAGGACAGTTTTGCATGCATTTGAAATGCCATGGGTATATTACACATAGACATCTAATTCATAAGTTACAATACTGTTAAAACAGGTATTAATTTATTCCAGTGAAAATAATATATAAACCAATATTAGGAACTGTGGTACAATCCAATATTTGGAATCAGTTTTGAGTCAGTTTTTGAATCAATTTTGGCTAAATCTTGAAGATGCAGAAAGCAGGCTCTCTGCTTTTATGATAGGTATGTCACATATCTAAAGGAGTGCATACCTTCTCTCTCCCACCAGGTATACATTCGAACTAGGTAGGAGGACTCAGATTCCTGAAGTATTCCTCAGCAAAGTCCTCGAGCCCACCCTGAAAAGCCTCAGTGAGTGCTGTGCCTCTGAAGACTCCACTGCCTGCTTAAATGCTAAGGTACCATGTGGAAGAGTTCCTTTACCAACCAGGTGGACCAAAGGTTGCAAATCACACTCAGGGAGCAGATCACAACTTATGAGCAAACCTGGATCACAAGCTATCCTTGTGTGGCTGCCAAACTAAGAATGCAAATATAGCTCTACATTTCTAAAAATTCAGGGGAAAAACCCAGATTAATGTATCAGGACGCATGAAACTCAAACTTCAATATTCCAAATAGTTCCTTTAGAATGTGGTCAAACATCATTGTTCATGCATTTCATTTGACTGCCTTTTAAAACAGAATTGAGTGTTATCACAGCGCCTACATAATGCCTGCATAGACTAAAACATTCACTGCCCAGCTTTATGCAAATAAGATGTAATATCCAATATGCATAATAAGTATCTGCACTGATGCCAAGCAGGGAATTATGGTTTAATGGTTTCATGGATGTTTTATTACAGATATTTGTTATCTAATTATTGTTTCCATACAGGGTCCTAAACTGAAAAAGGAGCTATCTTCCTTCATTGACAAGGGACAAGAACTGTGCAAAGATTATTCTGAAAATACATTTACTGAGTACAAGAAAAAGTAAGACAGTGTTCACATTCTATCTTCAATAATATTTGCCTGCTATGGTGATCGCAAAATTTGGCTGAAATTTTATGGCGTGCAATGTGAAGACTTAAAAAACATATCTGTAGTTTATATCTTGTGAGTGGCCAATTAAAAGTCACAGAAATATAAATTGTCAAAAAGCTAGATTCAGAATGGCAAGATTAGCACAGCTTGGCAACATTATTGACCTATAGTTGTTGTACAAATTGCTATATGTGATTAATTAAGAGCTATTAGATTTTTGAAAAGTGTCTACCTCGTGGCATATTATTGGACATACAGACATTTTTAAATAAAGGATAATGTTATATCACTCCAGGACCAATTCTCCATCAACTGGAGTTAATGCTAATTATACCAATAATGTTGTACAATACTAAGTTTTCTCAATTAAAAGGAAGAAAAGGCACTGCTTCGTAAATAAGCATCAACTCTAACATATCAGAATGTAATAAGATGATGGTACTGGTTTCATGGAAAATGTCTCTGTTGAGAACACCATAGTACTCACAACATTATCTAATCAGTTCTCAGATTGCCTATTTGGAATTGTTTTGAGTAACATGGACTCTCAAACACAAATAGGATGCAACACAAATATCTTCCTAAAGAACGCCAAAGTAGAACACCTTCATCAATGATGCCAAAAGTCCATGTTAGCAAAGCTCAAAAAACAAATGAAGGAGTGAGAAAGATTTAACATCAAAATAAGTATTTTTTTAGTTATCAGAAAATGATACAATAACCTAAAGGAAAATTACAAGGCCACTGTAGAAATTGTTAACCAGGAAAATCCAGAAAATGGAATTCTCTGCCAACAGTTTTAAACTCCAGAATTAGACAGGGTGATTGAAGGATTATTCATAGTCTCCATTCCAGATGAATGTGTAGAATTCCCACTTACACTTTGAAAGTAGAAAAGATCAAGACTCCAGGGTTGAAGTATTTAAATCTTATTTTCCTAGTCTCTGAGTTCCTCCCCACTCGCATCTGTGTATTCTGGGAATCTGTGCACTCCAGGAATGCCTTCATGAACCAATTGGAACAGGCTGCTCTCCATCTTGGGCCTTCCCAGCACCCATCTTACCACCCACAATGTTAGAAAACTTAGGGTCGCTTCCACCTGCTGTTATAAACCACTGGGCTGGCAATGATTTCTGCAAAAAGTGTTTTCCAAGCAAAGAATCAAGAGATCTTGAGTTCCAGTGAGTTAATATAATAGAGCTAAAAGCAACATCCACAAATACACAAACATGATGTACAATATAAAAGTTAAGAGCATCTGAGGTCCTGTGAAAGAAACATTCCTGAAAGAACTTAAAATCTGAAACAGGGGAGATGAGAGAAACAGAGGAACCAAGCAGGTGGAAGTAACAAACGGAAGCGGAGTCAGGACCAAATCTTGGAGTCCAGCAGCATTCTTTTCATGGTCTTTAAGGGGGTCATGAGAATTAACTCTCTAAACTTGTTTCCCTGAAAACCATCCCACATGTATGGAAGCTTCAAGAAATATTTTTCTTTACACTGTTTTTTATCATAAATGATCTGACACGGCTATTTTGTATTAGAGAGGTTTATAAAATAATCTCATAAATCTGTTTTTCAGATTGTCACAGCAGCTAAGAGCAAAACTGCCTGATGCCACATCAATGGAACTAGCCGACGTGGTTAACAAACATTCAGATTTTGCCTCCAAATGCTGTTCCATTAACTCCCCTCCTCTCTACTGTGACTCTGAGGTAGGCCATGGTTACCTTCTGATCACATACCTGGTTTCAAGAAAGCCTACATTCATTTCCTTCATTCTCTGCAATGCAAGTGTGCTTTCTCTGATGCTATTTGAACTGTTGTCTTTGCAATGAAATTAAGATGATGCTTTCCAGTGCCCATTATGTTCATTTAAAAGTCAAGTGTGGAGCTGGTGTGTGGCACTGAGGGCCAAGCCTCAGTTTGTGCAGTCCACATCCTGTTTCAATGTGTGGGTTGGGGTGCCAGCTACTTATGCTGCTGAAGCAGAAACTGCCGATTTCTACTAATGTGCCTGCAAGGATTTGAATTCTTGCCACACAGGTGGAGACCTGGACAGCGTTCCTGGCTTCTAACTTCTACCTGGCCTACTGCTGCTGACAGATATCTCTAGAGTGAACTAGCAATTGAAAGATTTCTCACTTAGCTTTCTGTGTACTCTGCCTTTTAAATCATTAAATCTTAAAGGACACTTACAAAATAATGAAGGGAGGGAAAGCATTATGGCTATCACCAATGCAATCTCTTTATAATATACAACTAATATTTTCATAAATAAAAGTGCAATACTTAATAAAAGGGGTTATGAATGCAAAAAGCAATGTACAATATATTGTTTTTCAAACATAGGCTGTAAATTTCCACTGTGTTTTTTAAGTGAGGGAAGAAAAACAGTACAACAGAGTTCTTCTTGCCTAGCAGAAGGACATAGTTCATGGAAAGTTTATTTCATATAAATGTGCATGTATTTGCAAAGCTTTTTGCATACATATAGTTTGAAGAAGAAAATGTTTAGAAAATAAGCTGATACCAGCACTTTCAGTTTAACTATAAAATGTTGACTACAACTTTGTCTTAATAAAATGCAAGAATTCTTGAAGACCATACGACTTATGGTAAAGCAGCTTTCATTTTCTGAAAGTTAAAGGTTTATAGTGATATTCAAATGAGAGTCACTTTTCCTTAGATTATTCCTTTCTTTGTGAACTGCTTTCCTATTCTGAAAGCAATTGGAACTCCTATAGTTTTCCCAATTTCCTTCCCTAATCTTCCAAAATTTGATAGTTCTTTCATTCATTGTCCTTTTAATATCCCTGCTCTGAGCAAGCATTGAACCTATGGATGCTGATGTCCATATCGAGTTTGACAGACAGCTCAGTTTCCTGACCCCTGCGTCATGTAAGTGGGGGCTCCTGGAAGCATCAGCTCAAGTAACCTGGTTCCTACCACCCACTTAGGAGACCCCAGCTGAGACCTTTATGGGCATCTGGGAAGTGAATCAGTACCTGAGAGCTCACTTGTACTCTCCCTCACACGCTCTCTGTATTACAAAACTAAGACATCCCTTTTCTTCCTCCTTTCTTCCTTTCTGCTAGTCCTTTCCCACATCCCCTTTTTTCTTTCTCTCCTTCTGTATCCCTCTTAAATGTGTTTGTATAGCTGACAGATTATTGATTCTACATCTTGTGCAAACCAGGGGAGGTTCCAGTCAGAGATTTTGGATTCCGATTTTAAGTGAAGCAGTGCCTCCCTACTCACTGCACTTGCAACCTGTGGCTTTTCTCCTGTAAGCCAAGGTGTGAGGCTGCTGCTTTCTGCTCCAGACACCCTTGCATAAGAGGAAGGTGTGAGACTAGGGGAGAGTCCAGAATAGGGCACTTTATTAGCAGAGCTGGGTATCTCAACCTCTGAGATCTCTGCCAGATGTCTGGTGCCCAGATTTCCTGCTCCAAGCCAAATGTTCCCTCCCCACTGGAGGAATATTCTTTGGCCTTTATCAAAAAGAGCCAGCCCTTTGGTTCACATATTCCATTTATCTCTTCAGCAATCATTTTCAATACTTAGAAAATAGAGACAGAGTTAAGAACAACTCATTGCCACCTTCTTTTCTTCCATTTCTCACCTCTTTCTGAAGTCCATGCATCGAGTTAAATGCCTTCTCCACGCTGCAGGTGACTGTGGAAGGTTTTCTGACCATGTTTTCACAGTAGCTCACTGTTTCCTCTGTTGGGGAAGGAGTAGGTATAATTCACTTTTCACTCATCACTTTTGTGTCTTTACAAAATATCATTTAATTATAAAGATCAACTCTACCTTGGAAAATGATTTAATATCAACCAAACGATGTTTTCTTTAAATGAAGTATTTACAAGAATTTTTGCTCATACATTAAGGCATGAAAAACTAAAGCCTGGTGTTTATTAGAACACTTGGAAATACTGAGAACTTAATAAAAGAATCACTGACATGGAGCCCTTGGAAGAAAGCTAAGATCATTCATCTAGCATAACTTCTGCCTCAGTCAATCCTTCCCAAAATAATTCAACTCCCATTTAAACACTTATCAATTCATTTTCTCCTATCAGTAGAAATTGCCTATTGCACTTTCAAGATATCTCCCTTTATAGAAATTCTTCTACCAATTAGGTCTTGATATTCCTTTCATAATTCCTATTGACCTTATCCTGGCTTTTGAAAATATATATATAAATAAACAAAAGACCAGTTCTCTGTTCTAAATAGTAGCTCTGTCACACTTCAGTCTTTAATTCCTTGGGCTACAAGTAGAGTTCTTTGAGTATTTTAATTAAGTTTTGTTTTGTCATTGGGAACCTTACAGTAATGAGAGTCTTTAATTAGTATGACAAACAGTGCTGCATTTTAGTGTCTTCATTACAAACCTCAGGGATTCTGATTTTAATTCCTGTGTTTATAGTTTAATCTCAAACCTATTTGTTACTCCTATTTGTAATAATTTTTAAACAATTTCAAATGAAGAATACTGTCAGGATTAATCGAACAAACAACCAGGAGAAGCTTAATGGAGAAATGATTTTATTAACCTACACTGAGGCCATCATCGGCACTTTCAGCACTTTGAGAATACATACTTTTATAACCCAAAAGAGTGCAGGTGACACACAAAAGCTTTCATTAATCCTTATCTTATGTGAAGCTAGCAATTCTTAGAATAGTTATTCCTATGTTAGCAAAACTAAAAAATGTAAGGGAGAAGACATTTAACACAGTGTCTTGGTATGTTTGGGCCTGTTATTTACAACTCAAGGAAAGCATAAGAAAATATTAAAGCCAGGGATGCTCTCTTGTGTTATTTTTAATGAACGGGAGGCTCAAAGGAGAGCGAGCACTGGGGATTTCAGTCTGCCACTCAGAGTTCCAAGGTTAGACACAAACCCAGGTGTTCCTGGCCTGTGAATAGCTCCCTTGTCCACCGATGCACTCAGCTTCCTCAGAGCACAGTAAAATATTTGCTAAATTTCACTGGCAAATGTCAGGTACTGAATTAAAATTCATGTTAGCTCTTTGATATAAAAGCTGAGAAATTTGGATTCTCATTTTATCTGCAAAAGTTGGATTCTCAGGTATTTTATTTATCAATGCAATTTAAAACAATTGCATTGAACTGTTGTCTCTTGGACAGAGTTGCTTTTGCTAAATTAATTTTAACTGAATTTAAAATGTTTAGCCAGAAATAATACTATCACCTCACCTGGAAGATGTTTGTTACTGTGGAAATTGCTATGAGAGACTCAGTCATTTAAAAGGCCTTGTGTGGAACCTAACTCTTAGATTCCATAAGAAGTGTCACTCCTGAAAACTTTGCCCTCTCCTTTGGTTATCTGCTTATCCAAATGTGCATTTCCCTTTTTGACTGTGTACACAAAATACATTCTTCAAGTCACTTGCTATTCACTTCTTTGGATTGCTTTTCAATTTTTCTATTTAACATGCAAGTTCACAGAAAAAATATTGAGAAAAAATATGCTTAGACTTCAAAACATTGACATCAAATTACTGATCTTGTTAGTCCATTCATTCATTTATTTGGGAAGACACACACACACACACACACACACACACACAGCATTTCTACCTACTGATCCATTCCGCAAAAAGGTCCATGATAGCCAGAACTGAGCCAAATCAAATCCAGGAACTCAGAGCCAGTGCAATGGTGGAGCAGGCTACTCCCTCACCCTGGGCTGCCACATCCCATATGGACACACGTTCCTGTCCTAACTGCTCCACTTTTGATGCATCTCTGCTTATGGCCGGGGAAGACCACAGAGAATGCCTCAAGTCCCTGGGACCCTGCACCCATGGGAGAGACCCATACGAAACTCCCAGCTCCTGGCTTTAATTCCATTTTTTAAAAAAATTCCATATTCATCTTTTTATGTGCCCTTGTATTATCATTCCAAACTATTTTTCAAATTTCAACATTGTAATGAGAAGGCAGGCTTATAACTTTGTATTTTCTTGCTTTGTGATCATTAAATTTATAGCAGTACTGTTGCTACCGAGTAACCAATCTTTCAGTAATTGCTAAAAGATGAGATGTGACAAGAGTTAAGCCTCTGTGTGTGTTTATTTATAGCAGAGAATAGACCCTCTGGGGTTTCCATCAGCCTTCCTAATCTGATCTCACAGCCAAGTAAGAAGAGCATAGCAGTCATTTCCAAGGCTTAGTATGGATGCTCATCACCCTCAGCCTACAGTACCTGGATCATAATTTGTTGAATCTGCTTTTCCAGTATTTGCTTGGCATTTTTCCCCTTAAAAGTAATGGTAATCTACTCTTTCCATGCCAAGTTATTTATCGCCAGAGATGAATCTCTATTTACAATTCCAAATATTCTTGGCACAACTGCCAGAGGAGTAACCAAAGGGGCTTCTGGATCCCTAAAATTGTTTCACTATGTGAAAATCTACCCTTTCCCTTGTCCTCACTTGCAATGACCAAAAAATAGAGCCATCACTTTAATTTTCTGCTGCTTTTCCATGGCATACTCAAGACTTTTCATTTACTATAGCACTCTCAGGACTAATCCATTTGTGTGTGTCACAGAATCCTGTTTGCCTAGGGAAAAACACAACAGTTTAAGAAAGACATGAAATTTTGTTTTCTCTCTTCACCTTCATTCATCCTCATGTGTTCTCCTGGGAACTCACTAATATACTTCCTTTGCAACATCCCAGAGTGCTGACAGATAGCAAGCACAACTCCCTAAATATTCAGAGCCACTGGGATACACTGGAGGTGTTTACTGGATTCTTGAAAGCAGAGACAAATGCAGGTGGTCTTGTGAAAATTGGCAGAAAGGAGGTTGATGACGTAGCAACCCACTCCCCATCACCTTCCTGCCTCAAACTTGTGGAAAGCTGACATACTCACTTCTGTATTCTTGGTAGATAAGATTTATGACACATGAAGTAGAATTTTAGTAGTCTTATATGTATCTATTCAGGGAATAATACAATGTAAATACAAAGTACGATGTAAATATTCCATTTAAAAATGGCTTAAATAAGAGTTAATAGTTATATGATGGAATGAAAATTATGATTATTCCACATTAGGCAGTGACTCTTACTTCATGTTATTGTCATAGATTTCAGCCCTAATTTGGTATTAATGACAAAAGCAAAATATTGATATAAAAATACTGCTGAACTGTTGATGCAAATTGAAAGAAAAAAAGCTAATGTTAAAATAGCAAAACTCATACAAGGCCCACAGTGTCTTCCAAATTTTGCTCATCTCACTGTAAATTTTCCTCCACTAATTAATTTTCTCCTTTAAGATTTCCTTTTTGCTATACATTAATATTGCTTTTCTATTTGCATCAAAATATTATACTCCTCTAATAATTCTCCATTGTTTCTAATGTCATTTTTTTTAACCAAAAAAGAGCAGATACTGCAGAGTTTGGAATGTGATTTTCTCTGAGGTCTGCCCACACATCACCATAGGCTGGGCCTCTGCTTCGCGTTCCTGAAATACTTGCCATTTTCCAAACACAGAAAACTTGCCCCTAGCCTTGGCACAGTGTCTCAGTCCCAATTGTCCTACCATTTTCAGGCCAGTCCCAGTCAAGTGTCTCATTTGGCTTTAGGATTCAATCTAGACACTTTCTGCTCTGACACTGACACACTTTCATTGTCCAATGACATTTTGTATGCAGCCAATAATTACCAACCACTAAACACCATTGCCATTGATTCTTGTTTTTCCCAATAGTCTTAACTCTACCCAGGCACAGATAAGTTAACCCTAAGCTCATGGGAAGAACAGTGATAAAAATAGAAGTGTGAAAGTACCTTTTGGCCAGAATCTTTCTCTAAACAGTATTGCAGAAATATGAATACCTTCCTAATGATCTACATTCAAAACACTCCACAATTACTAAAACATTCCATTTTCTTTGTCAGATTGATGCTGAAATGAAAAATGTCCCAAAGTTCTAATGCAACTGTCTTATCTTACTTAGGTAAGTAGATTTTTCTTTAATGTAGAACCCATGAATATCATATTCTATGATATGGGAAACAGACCTTATTTATTATAGATACAAATTCACTTTATGGATGAGAATATTAAGCATGGAGAAAAGTTAGAGAGCTTATGAAACTGCATAAGACATACTTAAGACTAGAGTGTGCAACGAAATTTTAAAAAAAAGTTTTAGATACTAAATCCCACCTGGCACAGAACGGTCACTCTATGAGAGAAACCCAGGAACTGAGGCTGAGGGAAGGATAGGTGGCTTCAGTCTTGCCTTATTCCAAGGCTTACAGAAACTGAAGGCAATGAAACATGCAACTTCTTGCATCATGCAGATATAACTATTACACTTTCGTGAAAAATAAAAAAATAAGGAGAGGGAAGGGAACTTTTGTCATAATACAAAGATGATAATGTGACAGAAACTCACACCCTTGTGTACTTAACTAAAATTAAAAACTATCATCTAAATTTCTTGATGGGGAAATATGCTTATCATACTAGAGGTTGATTTTTTTTTTTTTTTTTTTGTCCCTGTAGTGATTAATCGTTCTCATTGAGCAGAAAAACCACAAGCATCTTTATTCCGAAGGGGAAAACTAAAAAACAATCCCTTCACATAATAGGAGTGGTTTTACTTGTCTGAATCATTTACTTTGGGAATTTCTTACCTTTTTTTTTCTGTATCCATGAGTTAGGCCTTCATGGATATGAGGGCAGTGCTACACAGGCAAATTGTATACATAAACATAATGATAATGTTATGTTTGTCTATTGAGCAGTGCAAGAGTACTTCAAAAAGTTCATAGAAAATGGAATTAAAAGATTATTTTGGTATAAAACATTAAGTCCATCAACTGTGCAAAATACTCATGTTTATTCATCTTAGTCATTACTTTCTTTTAAAAATATCAGCAAGTAAATTTTGTACATTTTATGACATATGCTCGAATATTTCAACACATACCAATCACATTAGATTAACCATTTAAAGATCTCTGATACTTGGATTTCCATTTTTCACCAAGATAAATGTTTTAATTCCATTTTCCTAAAATGCTTTAAGAGCTTTATTTATCTGAAAGAGGAACAGAAAGAGAGGCAGAGACAGAGAGCGATTTTTCAGCTGCTGATTCATCCCCAAGGTGACCACATTAGCCAGTTGTAAGCCAGACCGAAGCCATGAGCTAATCAGGCTCTCCCACAGGAGTGACAGGGACCTAAACCTTGGGCCATCCATCATCTGCTGCCTTCCCAGGCACGTCATCAGGGAGCTGGAACCCAAGTGGTCTGTTAGCTTTATTTTTCTAATACATATGCTCTATTTCATTATTCTCACAGGCCTATAGCTGGACCCACAATGGGCAATGACCACCAGGTTTCTGTGGAACCAGCAAGGATATGCCCTATTTCTGTCAAGTCTGATGTCTTCTTACAATAATTTTCCATCCAAATAAAATGACTGCAAACCACATGCATGACTGGAAATGCTGATTTTCAGCACTATGCCTGTCATTTGACATACTTGAAGTAGGCAGCTTTAACCTTACAATTCCCTGCTTTTTCTAGATCCCTGCTGCTTCCCTCTAAAAGATACATGGCATTGCATATCCACTTTACAAACCTCAGCACACAGAACTCCCTTCTCTAACTTGCAGAACCCTTTAAGGAAGGGTTTGCCAGCCTTCACACATCAGAGCCCGGGAGAAGTCGCTTCTTCAGAACAAACACAAAAGGCAAAGTCACTTGAAAGTTCCTTCCAGCTACAAGCTGCAATCTCATGGCATTAATTAGGTAGTCTGTGCTTTGCAAAAGGAAAAGCTCTGTGGCCAGAACAGGTTTATTTCCCAAAGACTCCCAAGAATAATTTATTGAAGTGAAGTTCTAAAGGCACATTGGTTTTCAGCTTCTTTAAATCATTCATTCCATGCACCTTTTCTGTCAATGGAAAATGAAAGTAACATGCTAATACCATATTGTGCTTTGAGAATAAGATCATGTTTTGAGAATAAATGTGTCTCTGAAACTAATATTTTTTAAAATGCCACTAAAAACAGTATATGTGGAAGTGACTGCAACAGCGAATTAGAGTTCATCTCACAGTAGATACAGAATACATAACAGAGGTGTAGGTCACAGAAAATGTCAGTGAAGTCAACTGCAATCATCCCAATCGCTCTTCAACAGTATAAATCCCAGCAGGGAGCAATTCGCCAACAGAGTCAAGGTCAAGTGCTCATGCTTTTAACTCCAAGGAACTGAACAGTCCAACACCTACCTCCTCACACCTGCCATGGTAGGAGAGGCCGCCTCCTCACAGAGATTCCAAAATAAGCAACCCACCCCTGAGAGACGTTCAAGAAGCTCCTATCCATTACACAGCTAAGCAGCACTTCCAGGTTCTTTAGCACTTATTTCAATGAGAAAGGACTGCTGAAATTGAAACATCTGAGAGGCTGCTGTGATTGGGAAAATGTGAGAGAGACTCCACAAGGCAAATCAGTCCCTCAACGACACAGAGTTAGCAAGTAACAAATCAGGAGCTAGGACATCCTTGAGCAGGTTGATGGGTATGGCTGGCAGCACCTGTTCCCCAGTGAAAGCAGGTGTGGAAACCTCACTCTCTTGAAGAGTCAGTTTGTTGCATACAGCCTCAGTGTTTCTCAACTGCACTTAACTGCCAACCCCTTCTTTCCAAAAACCATTTCCTTGTGAATTTCATTTTGAAAACTCTGCTCTGCTCCTATCTGACAGTTTTACAAATCATTGTTACTGCAAACTGATTCACTGTGGTCGGGAATTTATGCATATAACCAGATTGAACTGGGTAGATTTTGTCACTAACTAGTCACAGAATATTACATGACTGATGAAATGAACGCTTTTGTGGTTCCTCCCCATATTTCCCAGAAAACTCTGAATTCCTTTCACCATTTTTCTGATTTTAAGAACTGCGGATACAAATATTGTCATTTTAGTATGTTAATCTTGGATTGCCCTCGCACAAACACGCCCACATTTGTTCGATTTCTTAGAATTAGCAGCATTTTTCTAAAGTAACAGCCAAAACACATCACTTGCCAAGTGCAGTCTAATAAAGAAACGCATTTTAATTTCCATTTACTGTCAACCATAGCTGATTTCACTAGTTCCCTCCTCACACTAGAAGTCCTAAGTTTTTCAAATTTTACCTTGCTCCCATAACCGGTCTCAGCAAAAGAAACATCCAAAGAAATTATTCTTTATACCTAAGAGCAGAATTTCCATGTCTGACAAAGTTCTCCAAAGGAAGACTAAAAGATGGAGGAACAGAAACTGGCTTACCACAGACCATGGCTCAAGTGCTCGGGTTTCTGCGGCCATGTTGGAGACCTGGGAGAAGCTCGAGGCGCTCGGCTTAAGCCTGACCCAATCAAGGTTATTGCAGCCATTTGGGAGGTGAACTAACAGGTGGAAGATCTGCGTCTCTCCCTCTCTTATAACTCAGCCTTTCAAACGAACAAAGTAAATCTAAACAAAAAAAAAAGAGAGAGAGAAAAAGAAACTGATTCACTCAGGTGTTGAATAGGAGTGCAGAAATGTGAAATCTAAGGGCTGGTTGACAGTCTGGAAATGCAGGCAGAACTTCTAGATTATAGTTGTAACAGAGCTCTTTGCTGGGAAACTCTAGCTTTTACTGACTGACCTTCAACTGAGTGAAGCTAACTCACATCACCAACCGTGATTTTTACTTCAAGTTAGCTGGTGGTGACGATTCATCCCAAGTACAAACACCCTCAGAGCCACCTGCATGCCTAGATGAGTCTTTCACCAAACAAGTAAGTAGATGCCGGAGCACAGCCAAGTTGATCGTGTAAACTTTAACTATCATACAAGGTTTCAATTGTGCCACATAGTCGCAGGTGTTTACAATTCTGTACTAAGCTGTTGTCAGGATGCCTTGTTCTCCTACAGGTGCCTCTTGAGAGATACCCCAGCATCATCATGCTAAATGATCTTCGCAGGATTAGTGTGTTAACATTTCACCTGCACAGCTGTGAAGATTTTGCTGAAGGAACTCAAGAAGGCAATCAGGGATGCCCATCTGACACAGCTGTGGTTTTTCGACTTGCTCAATTCTTTTAGTTAAGCTCGTGATGATAAAGCAAATTGAAAATACACCACTGCAAAAATTTACAGAAAAGTAAGAAAGGAAGAAGGTGGGAGAGTAGGGTAGGAAGGAGCACTGTATTCTTAAAACAGTATGTATGAAATTTTTCCCTTGATATACATTTTAACTTTTTAAATACATTTTTAAAAACTGCTGGGGGTGCCTTTATCCAGCTTTGGGGTGCCTGATTTGATCTACACTCTCTCCATTTTCAATCCTGCGTCCTGGGAGATGCATGGCACATGTAGTTGAGTCCCTGCTGCGCATCTGAGATTCAGATGAAGCTCTTACTTCCTGGCTTGAGCTTACCCCAAGCGCGACTCATAAGCTCATGTTGGGTAATGAGTCAAAAGATAGGAGCATTCCCCCCTCCCCATCACCCCTCTGCTTTTTCCTCCCCTATCTCTTCTTTTAATAAAATACTTTAAATATAAACACAGTAAGTGAAAAACCATCATTTCTGTTATTTAGTGCATTTCTGTTATTTAACCAGCTGGAGAGTTCACCCACTCCCCATTTGTGGAAATAGCTAAAAAGAAATGTGAACTCTTACAAAGTCATCTGATCTCCGTTTCGTACATTTCTTTCCACCGAACCTATGGATCAGTGACTCATAACCCTGGCTGCTCCTCAAAATCCTACAGGGATTTGAGGGGAGAAATGTCCATTTTCAGTTCGGAGTGGAACCTGCAATGCAGCCAGTCTCACAAATCCCGACTTCAGAGGCGTGTGCCCTCTTCCCAATCAGGAAAACAAAAGCATGTGAGCTCAGTTAAATGGCTTGAAGGCTAAAAGCTGATCACACCACAGCAACCATACATTTCTCAATCTGGCATTGCATTTGCAGCATTTTGTCCTTAATTACAGACTGAAAATGTTCTCTCTTCCTAAAGAAGCCTAGTGATTGATAATCCAGTCAAAAGGCTGCCTTTTCCAGGGGCTATGTCATCATGATCCATCTCTTCCAATAGTCTTTTCTCACTAGGCCGAGAAAGCAATTAATCATTCCTTTAGTCAAACTCACCATGAGGCTCCCAGTTCCGTAACGAAAGTTTCTGGAATTTATGCTAAGTGTGCTAATTTACTGGTCTGTAGATCAGAGACTTTGGGTTCCCGTGCTGTAGCTATTTCAGGAAGAAAATTCCTAACAAGAGATTAGGTCTTTGTTTCAAGGCTTCCATTTGAGCAGTACAGATATTTAAACTGCTCCATGCTCCGCTGTGAAACATTAGGGAAGCAGAACATGCCAGACTCAAATGAAAACCTTTACCTCCATCTTGTGGATGGCACATCCAAATGCAGGTGGCTGTGCAGAAATCAATTCGGAAAGCAGATCTTAACAAAGCTGCTAACACAAAACTGTGGCAAACATGTCCATACTGTGTTAAAGCTCTATTTGCGGGGCGGGGGGGAGCATACAAAGCAGTTATCAACATGCAGAATTTTAAACTTCTATTCTCACAGAATTTTCTTTCATTACATCAATTTCACTCACTTGACAAAATGAGCCACCCAAATCTTTCATTCAGTTCTTCAGAATGAAAGAATTTTAAGGGGAAAAAAATTGATCCATTTTATCACTGAAAACGTGGCATTTGTGATGCCACACAATGTTTCCTGTATATCAAAATCTTCTGTTCATGGTAAAAAACAGTTAACACCACACCTTTCATATGCTTTATTAGTTTTTTAAAAACCTTCTCTACCTGTTGGCTAATGCTCACCACAATCATGTGAGCTAGATGGTTCCACTCCTAGTCCACCGAATTATGATGGATCAAGTGAGTCTAAGGAAATGGACATGCTGATGAAGCCACATTCGGACTGCAAAGACTGGCTAACACTCTTCGAGGGCCATGTCCCGCCATGTGTCCCTCTTGCAAAGTAACACACACCATGAAAGTGTAGCTTCAAGCCGCAACAGTCACTGAATGCGCTGCCGGATTTGGCAGTTGCCTGAGCTCAGCATGTCTCAGGCAGTGGCAGTCAGCAGTGCATCAGACCATCCTGGAAGCTCATCTACCTGCAGGTTTGGCTCTTGGACCAGAAGGAATCAAGCAGCTGGGGTCCCAAAGAGGTGGAGCCCCTGGCCTCTCCTTCCTGCTGGTCTCTGAGAGGATGTCTCCATGTGACATCCTCAGGGCAGCCAGACATTTCACGCCGAGACTGAAGGTTCCCAGAGTGAGTCTTCCATGGGACCAAGGTGGAAGCTGCGCTTTCAAAGGGACCCTCAGTAGTTAAGCATCGTCCTTTCCATCAGAAAATTTAGAGACCCATTCATGGTTATGGAGAGGAGAAGCAGACCATAGGGTTTTGTCTGGTTGTTTTCGCTTTATTTTAAAGAGAGGTCTCTTTCATCCTTAGGTTCCTCCCAAAATACTCATTACCGTCATGGGTGGCCCAGGCCAGAGGCAGGAGCTAGAGACTTCATCTGGATCTCCTTCATTAGTGGCAGGGACCCAAGGACTTGAAGCATAATCTGCTGCCTCCCAGGGTACACATTAACAAAACACTGGAACTGCAAGCAGATCCAGGATTCTAATCCAGGCATTCCAATAGGAAATGTATGTGTACCCAGTGGCATTTTAGCCACAGAGTAAAATGCTCACCCCTCTTTGTACTCTGTACGTACTATCTTGACATTAAAATTGGTAGCTGAATATATGAAGGATTTCAAAAATCATGAACAATTCAGATGATACAGGAACTGTCTGGATTTCAAAAAGTTTTGTACTGAATAGATTTATTTTTTAATTCTAATTTTTTCCACAAACTGTTTGAAGTGCCTTCATATAACAACTCCAAGGAGCATTTTATCGTCAACCACAACTATCATGTAAAAACAGTAGAAATGGCCAAGTTTATATTTTTCTTCAGTGCTGTTTGAACAAGATTAGATACAGTCAGGCTAGATATATGTTTACCAGAATACATGCCTTTTGAGTAAGCATATATTGAACATCTGGTCAGCAATTACAAAACACAGAAAAACTTCCAATTCCACATGGAAGACAAAACCCAGATACTGAAAAACTTCGGAGCAAATGCCACATGCCTATAGAAGGGATGTACAAAGGTTGAGCTCAGACGCAACCTGGCAAGTGGTAAGTGTTCAGATTTGAACCTTGACATTGGTAAGCTAAGGGTGTAAGGTGCTCTCTGCTGCTATGATAGCTCCAAAGAAGACTGCACTACAAGGCTCCTCTTCCAAGCAGCACACATGCCAGCTCTCATTTCTCCTCCTGCAGCTCACCAGCCAACCCAGCCTTCCTGAAATCCACCCAAAAGCTGAAACTCAGTGGGACAAGAAGAACATCACCTCATTCCCTGGGATCTCAGGAAAAAGTCACCCTAAGCTGTTTGCTCCATGTGTGTTGATTACTCAGTGCTGAGTGGGAAGATGATGAAAGAATGAAAACAAATCATGCTGCCACTTCTGGAGGACCTACAGCAACAAGAGAAACACAAGAGATCTTTCAAGGCCCTCACTACCAGCTGAATACTCCATTTTGTACTTTAAGTAACACCCCTTTTATTTAAACTCTCCTGGCCATCTCCCCAGTGTTCTGTAAGCCATGGTAACAAAGCCTTCATTTTATGTGTCTTCACTGTTTTCAACTCATTTATGCTATTTCATTCAACATGTTTATTCAGTGTTAAAATTGGACAAATACCTTAAACTGAATCAAATTTAGTATCCCATTTCTCAGAACCACTCATTTGAAAATATATTGGCTGAAAGTGAAGCCAAAGGATTCAGTCTGCAGCAAGTTTGGAAATTCGCAAATAAGAGATCAATTTTAGGACAGTAGACTTTCCAGGAGTGTGACTTCTTTCCTTTCTGCATCAACCACTCATAGTAATCTTATTACCAGCTCTTACAAATGGCCCCTGTTTTCAACTATTTGCCAATTATAGTCCCCTTGAAACTGTGTGACTCTAACCCAAAGGCTTAGAAACATGTAAATAAATGAGATTGCAAATACTTTCCTAAAATATAATCTTGTTGAGACAGGAATGAGATCAAAGATCATTTTCCAGGGAGAGATTAAAAACTCTTTAACTGTTGGCAATGCACAGGTCCTGGCTAACCAGAATACACCTATGGCCAATGAGGACACCAGACCCATGAACAGCTGACAACTGCACCAGACCCAAGGGGGTGAGGAACCTATTTCCTGGCCCTCAGGAAATGGAGTAGCTGAGGGTATTAAGAAAGCCTCAGAGAAGGAGAGGAGGCTACAGAAAACAGCAAAGATAAATGATGTTCATTCAGAAAATTTTAAGAACAATATTTGTGTGATTGGCAAATGGCTACACAGAATATGGCAAAATATTTCTAAGGCAAGGGACAGATTTGGAACAGATGTCATCAAACATAGAACTGCCAAATACAAAGTGACAATGAGTTTCTTTAAAAATCCAATTCTTGTTATCATGGAATTGGGCAGTAATCTATACACTAGACTAGCTGATGGGATGAACATAAAGAACCAACATAAATACAGTACCACTAAAATCACAAAGTGGGGGGAAACAGCTATTTTTAACCTACATTTTGTACTCATCTAGTTTATTGTGTTTATGTCCATTCTCATTTAAAATTTCCCCATTACAATCTAATATATACTCATTAAACCAACAATTACAAAGTCATTATTCTAATTTCCCATAGATTGTTTCTATGTGAAAAGCAGAGAATTGCATTATAAAAGAATCACCAGATATTGAATCAGAAGACTGAAAAGATGTCTAAACACAAAAGAAATCAATGATTAGCTCTGATTCACACAAAGTCAGTGCTCTCATCATCTGACAATTACATGTAAATATATGAGATATCAATTTCTCCATTATCTCGGCTACAATTTAAAATGTTGCTGCTACTAGCATTTGCATGATTATATATTAGAAACAGTGAGTAAAATTTTCAGACTGGTTAAACATTTCAAACAGCATTCTTCTCACCATAATTTGGGATTGGTCATCATTTATAAAAAAGATATGCATTTATTCCTTGATGTCTTAGATACTGCTGAAGCACAGTCATGAAACCAAACACTTGGCTAAAAAGAAGTGCTAGTCTCTCAGGAGCACCTGTCTATGAGCCCAGTCACTCTGTTCCTTGGCTGTACTTTTTATGAGCCACATAGGGAACTTCGGATAAACTTCACTCTGGACTTCCTGCTGAAGTTCAAACCGAGACCCACCAGCTACCCACCTTTAAGAGCCAGTGACAGGAGGCCATCACTATCATCATGGTTCTACTTCACAAGAGTTTGGGGCTTGGGAAGGATGATATGAAAAGCATTGTGAACTCAACATAGCATTTCTTTCATCAACACCTAAGATGAACAACTGCATGGGATCAGTGACTCCTTTTCAGCCAGGTAAAAGCTGAGCTCTGTCCATCACACAGCCAAGATTCTTGTTCTGGTCTTCCTGGTTAGACCTCCCCAAGAAATAAGCAACCATACAGATGAAGAAATGCCCCCATCCAGGCCTCCACCCTTCCTTTTTACATTTGTGTAGGTAAATATCACACAACTTCCACATAGGCCTGTGCTCTAGTCAGACAATGCTGCCAATGACCAACAATCCTGGTAGAAGAAGGGCCAAAAACCCTCCCTGAGGAGGAGAAAGGCAAGCTTAGACAGGTGGGCCAACATCTGCTTGGATACATGCAAAAGATTCTCATGCATCTGGGCTGAACTGGGGTAGGAAGGAGCAGAGACAGGCCATGGATCAGAAACTGGATCTCCACGTCCTCCCAAATCGGTTACAGAGCTCTGAGAAATCCAAGGATTTTAAACTTAAACCTGGACCTAGAAAAGAACTTAAACAAACCTAGCATGTGCAAATTTTTATGATGGTATGTTTACCAAGGTGTATTTGCTTAACATTTAGCCATATGTTAAGTGAGCCTCTATTTACTCTGTTTTGAAAGATTTGAAAGGTAACATGACATAGAGTGAAAACAGAGAGGCAGAGTGACCTCTGGGTCACCCCCTAAAATGACTGCTAATGTCCAAGACTAGTCATTGCCAATGCCAGGAGTCTGGAATTCCATCCAGGTCTCCCACATGAGTGGCAAGGACCCAGGTACTTGGACCATCTGCCACTGCTTTTCCAGGCCTGTTAGCAGGAAGCTGAAATGGAAGCAGAGCTGGAACTAGAACTCAGATTGAGAATATGTAGGAGGTAACTTAACCCACTGTAGCATAACACCTGTCCCCTCCATTTGTTCTCTTGTGCCAGAGCCTACAGCATCAGGGTCAGGTATTTCACAACAACCAAAATGAATCCCGTAAGCAACTTGTTCCCGTTCTCCTCCCACATAAAAATCACATTCAGCCCTATCCAAACAGGCTTAATTCCACCCAGGCTGTTAAGATGGTGGCTTAAAACAAGCTGGGGGTGGTACAGCAGCAGTTACATCACCACTTGGGACACCCACATCCCACATCAGAGTGTTTAAATCAAGCCCAGGTGATCTTACTTGCAACCTACTTCCCTACTAACGCATACTAAGGCAGCACATGGTGGCTCAAGTGCCCAAGTGCATAGCAACCATGAAGGGAACCTGAAGTGAGTTCTGGACTGTAGGTTTTGGCCTGACCCAAGCCTGTCTGTCATGGAAACTGGGGAGTATAGCAGTAGATTCAAGATATTTATTTCTTTTTTTTTAAAGATTTATTCATTTTATTACAGCCAGATATACACAGAGGAGGAGAGACAGAGAGGAAGATCCTCCGTCCAATGATTCACTCCCCAAGTGAGCCGCAACGGGCTGGTGCGCGCCAATCCGATGCCGGGAACCAGGAACCTCTTCCAGGTCTCCCACACAGGTGCAAGGTCCCAATGCATTGGGCCGTCCTCGACTGCTTTCCCAGGCCACAAGCAGGGAGCTGGATGGGAAGTGGAGCTGCCGGGATTAGAACCAGCGCCCATATGGGATCTCGGGGCTTTCAAGACGAGGACTTTAGCCGCTAGGCCACGCCGCCGGGCCCAAGATATTTATTTCTGTGTCTCTCTTTCAAATAAATACACTTAAAAGTATTTAACTGTGTGTTCTCATCCCCAAAATGAAGCCTACATACACTGAGATGAAATGAGCACTGATTTGAGAAACAAACATAAAAACAATAACTGTGAGAGCCTCTTGGGAGTGGGAAGAATCAGTTAAAAGCTGTCCTCATCTTGGAAACATTGCAAGGAAGAGAAAAGACATGAACCATAAAGATTTTAAAATCAGTTCTTGCTTTCATAAAAGTTTCAAATACAACACAATCACAGAAAAGTGACAGTTAATTAAAAGACAACACATGCTCTTGGAATGAATCAGTTGCTATTGAAAAATCATCAGTTCCTGAGTTGGTCTGGTAGCCTCCATGAAAATCCAGATAAATTTTTCAGCGACTCAAAATTTATATGTTAAAATGCACAAGAAAAATAAGAGTCTCAAAAAAAAAAAAGCTTAAAGAAGAAAAGCATTGTTGGGGAACCTGTGTAACCATAGCCAGATATCAACACATACTACAGAGGTATGTTAATATAAAGTAAATTTTAAAAAAGATAAAGAGAATATGGATTCAGAATATATGTGAACTTAAAAACACAATGAATTTTCATTCCTGTTCTATATTCCATTCTAACAACTTAGATGGCTGTGGATGGTGTGGACATAGCAGAAAAATTAAATGGGACTCTTATCAAATAGCACATGCACAGGCTGACTATAAATGGGTTCAAACTTATATGAAACCTAAGTCCTTAATTCATGAGAGAAAAAACAACCCAATGTAAATAGACTTGTAATAAGGAGGCAGAATGTCTATTTAAGATTAATAATGAATAAAATTTAAGGCAAAATATCGATAAATTTTATTACACAAAAATTAAGGAGTTCAGTTCAACAAAATACATGGATAAATATCCATATATAAAGATAGAGAGAATATATTAGTAGCTTTAAAATGCACACATTTAATAATGTAATCAAATATACAAGAATAATCAAATAAATGGCTAAATGTGGTAAACTATCTCTATGATACTGAAGCACACATGACACTGTGTTCCTATCAAAACTCAACTGAAATATATATATATGTATATATATATATATATATATATCAAAAAGCCTTAGCCATGCAGTCTTTAAGCCATCATTTAAGAAGTTGAGGATCAAAGGAAAAATAAATAAATCTTTAAGAAATAATAATAATAATATAAATGGGACTAAATTTGAAAAGAAGTCAAACTAGTTATGTTTACATGACAAGATGTTGTACATCAAAAAATCTAAACACTCTTCCAAGAGGCTGTTAGAACTGAAACCAACTAAGTAAAGTTGCAGGTTACAAAATGAATAATAAAACATTTATATTTTGTGTAGTGATAAATTTGTGTATGATGAATTCATAAAAAGAAATATCATGAAAGAAATCCCATTCATAGTAACCACCAAAAATTCAAGTATGTAAGAATAAATTTAACCAAATTAAAAGATATGTGCATTGAAAAGATCTAACGTCAATGAAACAAACCATCAGGAGCTCAAAACAGAAACGATATTCTTTGCTCATGGGTTCAAAGAACCAATATCATTAAAATGTTTATACTACCAAAAGCAAACCACAGATGCAGTGTAATCCCTATCAAAGTATCAATGGCATTATTTGAACTTAGAAAAAAGTATCAATTCTAAAACGCATAGTCAAAGTAATATTGAGCAAGAAAAACCAATCTAAAAGCATCACAATACCTAACTTGAAAGAAATCACAAAGCTATAGTAATTAAAACAGCCTGGTACTGTCATTAAAAACTGATAAATAGACAAACAGAACCAAATAGAGACCCCAGAAAGTAATCCATGTACATAACAGCCAAATGGTTTTTGACAAAACCCTCAGACCATATAGTGTAGTAAAGATGATATCTTCAATAAATGCAGCTTGCAAACCTGTGTGTATATACATACACACACATATATATACATCTATACATACATACATACATATAGATAACACAATACCTCTCCCTGTATGCAAAAATCAACTCCAGATGAGTTAAAGACCCAAATTTAGAACCTGAGACTATAAAATTTCTGAAATAAATGTCGGAGAAACACCCTAAGACATTGATGTAGGTTTGACTTCTTATAAAAGACTCCCAAAGCATAGGGAACAAAAGCAAAACTGAACCAATTGTACTATATCAAACTCAGCTTTTACATAGCAAAGGAACCACATTTTTAAATTGCTGAAATATTTGGAACATTATTCACTTGTCAGATATTATGTGTGTGGGGGGAGAGGCTGCATGTGCCCAAGGGCATACAGTTGAATGTTTGCTGTACTTGCAGTACCTGGGAACTCTTTTGAAAATGTAAATACTCAGTTGACCCACTAGATGGTAGCAAATCCCTGGTTACTATCCAATTTGGGGACCCCAAGAAAGAATCAAAAATGTGAATTTTGCTACAAAAAAAAAAAGTTAATTAATGTAAGGAGTTTGCAAGGAAGGAAGAAAAAGAAAAAGAAAAGAGAAAAAAGAAAGGAAGGAAGGAAGGGGGAGGGAGAGAGGGAGGGAGGGAGGGAGGGAGGGAGGGAAGACGGAGGGAAGGGGGAGGGAGGGAGGGGGAGAGGGAAGGGAGGGAGGGAGGGAGGGAGGGAAGGGGAAGGAAAGGGAGAGGGAGGGAGGGAAGGGGAAGGGAGGGAGGGGGAGGGAGGGAGGGAAGGGGGAGGGAGGGAGGGAAGGGGGAGGAAGGGAGGGGGAGGGGGGGAGGGAGGGAGGGGGAGGGAGGGAGGGAGGGAAGACGGAGGGAAGGGGGAGGGAGGGGGGGAGAGGGAAGGGAGGGAGGGAGGGAAGGGGGAGGGAGGGAAGGGGGAGGGAGGGAGGGAAGGGGGAGGGAGGGAGGGAAGGGGGAGGGAGGGAGGGAAGGGAGCGAAGGGAAAAGGCAAAGGCAGAGAGGAACCTGGAGTTTTACTCAGCTCTGCCATTTGCTGTTTGCATGATGATGGGCTATCATGTCTTTCAGTATTTCTGATTCTTCACAGAATCTCTTGCAGATCTAAAACTAATAATTGAAAAAGCATTATCATAGTAACAACAATAAGCATTTAAATAGTAAGTACCTTACATCTTGAGCCATTCCAATTGCCTGAATGACAGAGAACAATTTTATTTTCCTTAATTTCTCATTTTTATTTATTTTTACTTTATTTGAAGGGAAGAGAAAGAGGGATCCTTCGTCTACTGATTTATTTCCCAAATTCCCACAAGAGCTGGGCTCAAACTGAAACTAGGAGGAAGGACTTCCAGCTGAGTCTCCTCTGTGGGCATCAGGAACCCAAACACTGAAGTAAGGCTAGCACTCAAATCCACTTTCACAGGGAATGCAGGCACTTCAAACGGTCCCTTAAACCTACACCAATGCCCACTGCAAGGATAATTCCAGTGTCTACATATGAAGCATTGGATAATCCATATTTTTGAATGTTCTCATCTATGAAATGGGAAAATAAAAACCACAATACAATGATAAATTATCACACATAAACCAATTAATAAATATTAGCTAGTATTGTCAGTGATTTTGGGGAGAGGCGTTTTAGGGTTTGTGTTATTATAGTTATGTCTCAAGGCCTTTGGATCTCCTCAGACTATTTATCACCCCTGTTTCCTAATATCTGTGGGTGGGTATCCCTTTGCACTGACACACTCAGAGTGCGTTACAGGTCCAGGTTTGCCCAAAACAGCCATGGGTTCAGAAACCTTATAGAATCTCCTATAATCTAAACTGATACAAAAAATCCCCAATATCATCATATTAGTAAGTCCGCGAGGAGCCCAGGTCTTTGGATTTAGTCACTCCTCACTAAAATGTCTGGGCGGGGCCCTCTGAAGCCCCTCTGCCTGGGGTCCAGCTTGTGTCCTCTTAGACTCCTCCCTGAGCAGTGGGAAACAGCCCCCAGGCCTCGAGTGAGCAGAGCAGGCTTCCGGTGTCAGCCAAAAGCTACAGAAAACCTAGTAACTAAAAAGCATGCCAGCAGATGGCAGAAGCCAAAAAGTTTGCTTCCTCCAAATTAGTTTTTCCCCACAATCATTAGGCTGCGCCTACTAAAAAACTTTCTCACATGTTATCCAAAGAAAACTGCCATGTTCGATTAGGATTTGTTTTCAAGCCTTGATTGAGGTCATGAAATACCAAGGAGGCCAAAGGCACCAAACTTTGAAGTACAGAAAGTTCCCAGAATCCAACCTTCCTCTTTATCCCCTTTAGCTATCATCACTTTTGAAAATATTTGCTACAATAACTTAGCAGAACCAACGTGAAAAACAGAGCAAAACCTAGGTTCAGTTACTTCCAGGAACCACTCCCTTGCTCACCCCACCTCTTTGTTCAAACTCCGGTGCTGCAACACATAGCTCCTCTTTTTATGTTCAGGTCAGTGCTTAGCACATAATTCATCAGCAGTGATGCAGGTACGTTCTGATATCAGGTTGCGCGTAACAGGGTGAGCCCAGTCAAGCTGGAGTGCTGACAGGCCGTGGTGAGACGGGGAACACGGCCCAGCCCAGGGCAAATGAGGTCTGAGACATTGCCCTACACCCATAGGCACAGCACGTCACAAGAGATCAGAACCAGGTGTGAGCTGGTGTGGAAATATCTCACGCCCTTTATACGCCAGTGCCAACAGGGGTAAAGACAAGAAGCTGGGCACTTAGCAGGATGCCAAGATCAGGGCTGCAAGGGTAGGAAGGAAACCAGAGAACAGCTTTACTACTTTATCAAAGCATTATTAAGAGTGTATCTGTTGACAGTGTTTTTTTTTTTTTTCACCAGAAGATACCTCACAGCCTTTCAAAGAGTAAACAAGATTGTAAAAGCTCTTAAATGCATGCTCCACCTTGAAAAAGAGTAGTAGGGGCTTATGTAGACGCATAGCATGGTAAGCTGCTGTCTGTGATGACAACATCCCATATGGGCATTGGTTCATATCCCAGCTGCCCACTTCCAATGCAGCTCCCTGCTAAGAGTCTGAGAAAATAATGGAAGATGGCCCTAGTTTGGGGGCATCTGCACCCACAAAGGAAACTCCAGTGGATCTTCTGGTTCATGGCCTTGGCCTGTCCCAGCCCTGACCCTTACAGGCACCTGGAGAGTGAAGTAGGGGATGAACGATCTCTCTCTCCCTCTCCCTCTGTAACTCTGACTTTCGAAATAAACACATCAATCTTAAAAAAAAAAAAAAAGCAATAATGCAAAATTGAAGCAAAGGGAAAGAAAGCTGACCTTCAGTTATGTATTCAGCTTGGGAAGAATTCAGCTGACACAGACCAGATACCCCTCCCCACACTGAGTCCGTTGAGGGCAGCGGTCCAACCTGACCTACTTCTATAATCACCAGTGACCATTCTAGCACATGGCACAGGCATGCCCTCAGTCAGAGTCAGCCTTCCCTGAGCATATACCTAAGCCAAACCTTGTAACACTGCCCTGCTAGGTAACTAGAGGCAGGCATAAAACCCCGACCTTTAGCCCTCCCCTGACCTTCAAACTCCACATGTATATGAGCATTTGAAAGAGTCCAATCACGCCAAATGGGAATGAAGGCCAGGTTGTTGGTGTCAAAAGGTTAACTCTCTGGGTGTCTGTTGTACTTGGCGGCTGCTGACACTCTGAACATAAACTCCAGCTAATGTTGACTTCCACAGAACTGCTCCATAAATAGGGTACAGCGGACTGAAGGCCAAATTCTACACACCAAATTCTACACTCATGTACTGGCAGTGAGACCTGAAAAATCATTTAAATTTATTTGTTTTCCTTTTATGTAAATCATGTTAACTGTCCCTAATGTGCAATTCAGGAGTAATATTAAGATTCTACAGATGACCATCAGGAAGAAAAAATTGAATTCAACAGGGCCAGTCAACTTGTTTCTGATCTTATAAATTCCCACACAGTCTTCTTTTCCCTCTCTAATCCACATACTTTTCACTGTGTGAACAACTAAACTGCTTACTAGAGATTTACTAGAGACATAAATGCTAGGATTCCAGTAAATTACATGTAATCATCTTTCTGTGTATTTTAGAGGAGTGAAAACCCACACCATTCAACACACTCCTAAACAGAATAATTAATACAAAAAAATTTAAAATAAAGGGGAATCATAAAATATGAAGATGTTGGAGTGTGTATAAGCTTGGGAAGGGGCCGGGTAGGAGGATACTAAGCTGGGAACCGGGACTGTTTTGTGTAATGCTAGGGAAAGGCATTTAAGTATAATCCCTTAGTCATCCCCTCAGCAGCTTCATTCCACCCATACATGCCATCAAATTTCTCATTGTAAATGCTCTTATGTCCAAAATGCGTCACCTTTCAACCTAAAACATTTTTTATCTGTTTCCAGTTTAGGGTAAGATAGAGAGCCCAGTATCCTTGAATTCTCCCAGTGAAGGCAGCCGAAATCTAGACAGTATTCGTGAAGCAGATATTTGACAGCAAATAACAGTAGGCAGATTAGGGAAGTTCGTGATTCGCAGCACCATAGAATCATAAGTGCACCATGCTGTTCACTGATGACTCCTGGTCTAAAATCAAAGGCAACCCATCACTCAGAAGTAGGCATCAGTGAAGACATGAACCACTCCAGAGGAAGCTCTCCAGCTTAGGTTTTTGGAGAAGGAAAGGGGGCATATGGCAGTTACCCTAACTCCGAGGAACGACAAACTTCCTCCCTCTGTGAGAAGTGCAAATCCCAAAAACCAAGAGGCTGAGATAAATCCCACTATATTGTTGTTGTTGCTGTTGTTGATATTCCCTATAACTTTCTACTGTTCAGCCATAACTATTGATTGCTATGACAAATTTAGGCAGAACCCCTGTCCATTTTGTCTAGCTTACTGGAAGCTAAGGTGATAAGGGGAGATCCTATGCAATGGAGACCAGTGAGGGAAAAATTCAGATAAGCAACCCTTATGGGAGATTAGGATGGAGTTTCTTGGTCCTAGTCTTTGCCTGACTCAGGGATGACTGTGTGGCCACTGAGAAGCAAACCAATAATGCATTTGAATGGTGCAAAAACTCAAAGGGTAAGACGGAGAGAGAAATACCTTCTATGAGCGGTTTCACTCTCCAAATGCCCATCACATCCAGAGCTGGACTGGACCAGAGCCAGAAGTCTGCAACTTAGCACGGAACTTCCGGCTGGGTCGCAGGACCCACACTCATGTATCAACATCTGCAGCATCGGAGGGTGCGCACTGGCAGGAGGCTGGACACACACATGGAATGAGGACCTGAAACCCAGGCACTCCAATCCAAAAGCAGATGTCCCAAGCAGCAGGTTAGACAGCGTATCACACATTCACGTCACATTTAGACAGTAACATCATATGTAATTGTGAAAAATTGAATGCTTTACTCCTAGTGATAAGAAAAAGCAAGTTTATAGGCCCGGCATCATAGCATAGCAGCTAAAGTCCTCACCTTGCACATGCCGGGATCCCATATACGTACCAGTTCTAACCCCAGCGGCCCCGCTTCCCATCCAGCTCCCTGTTTGTGGCCTAGGAAAGCAGTCGAGGACGGCCCAAAGCCCTGGGACCCTGCACCCATGTGGGAGACCCAGAAGAAGCTCCTGGCTCCTGGCTTCGGATTAGCTCAGCTCTAGCCATTGCAAACACTTGGGGGGTGAATCATCAAATGGAAGATCTTCCTCTCTGTCTCTCCTCCTCTCTGTATAGCTGCCTTTCCAATAAAAGTAAATAAATCTTTTTTTTAAGAAAAAAGCCAAGTTATGAAAAATAATGTTTTCAATAACTAAACTTGTGAACAAAATAAACTATTACCATGAGAATCACCAGTGTCACCTCCCTGCTCCCCAGACTGGTCAAGATGAAGTGATTATTCTTAAGAAATGTAACAGAATGGTGAGGAAAAGTACGTTTACCAAAGGAAGTTACTGGAAAATCAGTACCTGGAAAAATGAGATGAAAAGGCACACGTATTCCAGTGCAAAAAAATTTAAACGAATGTATAATTGTTTACAGTATATATTTACATGAATATTTTGAAGATCCTAGAGTTAAAGAAAACAAATGCTATACACTAACTCATATTTTCCTGGAGGACTTGGAAAGACTCGATGCTCAGCCACAAACACAGCTGGGATGTGGGTAGAAGATGGCATGAGCTTTTGCACAATCTTCAGTCACAAAAGATAATCCCTTGCTTTCTCTACCATGTTAGGGAACGTGGACACAGTCACCAGATAAAATGTGGCTTGCCTGCAGAAATAAAACTGTCTTGCCCTGGACGGATCAAGAGGAAAACAAATTCTGATCCCTTAACCTGACAGGCCTCAGAGAGCCTGAAAAACGTACTGCTCAAAGATTTTTCTGTAAGGGCCATTGTCACAACTTAACACAGGGTAATTCTCCACCTCCAAGTCCCGGCATCCGATACAGGCACAGGTTCATATCCTGGCTGTTCCACTTCCCATCCAGCTTCCTGCCTGTGGCCTGGGAAAGCAGTAGAGGACGGCCGAAAGACCTGAGACCCTGCATCCATGTGGGAGACTCTGAAGAGACTCCTGCCTCCTGGCTTTGGATCAGTTCAGCTCCAATCATTTCAGTCATTTAGAGAGTGAATCAGCAGATGGAATTTTTTTCTCTCCTCTCTAAATGTCAATTCCAAGAAAAGCAAATAAATCTATTTTTTGTAAAGATTTTTCCTTAAGTTTGTTAAGAAGTTCTTCCATTAGATACTATGCTAGAAATAAAACATGAATAAATATCTGTTTTGAAAGTAATTTTAGGCTTCTGAGTGGCTAGGGCCATCTTGGCTCCGGCTTAGAGGGCTTGGAAGGTTAGGTAAGCAAATGGGACCTCTCACCCCATTCAGCCACTTCTGGCTGGTTGGGATGGGGGGTCATGGCCCAGCCTGGCTGCTTCAGAATAGCTGGGGCCACCTTGGCTCAGATGGGCAGAGCACCAATCAGCACTCAGCTGCACCCACTGGCTGCCCGCCAACAAGGTCTGGGGACTTGGGGTTGATGTATTATTACCTAGGGACATCCATGGATAAGGCCACCGTATGTGTATGTGAGGAATGAATCCTGAGGGACACCTAGCAACAGGGCCACTGTACTTGCAGGTAAGAGAGGAGACTGAGACCTGGTGGTTTGGAGAGGAGAGATTGGAAGATCTTTATGGGTCAGACTGATTCATAAGCCCACATGGGATCCCTGAGATGGGCTTGTTAGCACAGAGCATTGCTGACCACCACACGCCACCTCACACAAAAGCTATGACTGGGACCCTGTCTAACAGAGCTAGATTCCAGTACCTGACTGAGTGTCAGAACAGGGGAAAGGTCACTTCAGGCAGGGCCATGACACTAACCAGCACGCGAGAGAACCAGGTCCAGGGGTACATTCCGTGGGGGTTATGTGGGTCCAACCTTGTGGAAATACAAGCTCCACTGGTTAGCTCAAGAGTTGGGATGATGATGGGCTGAACTAGGTATGAACATGGAACCCACCAACACTCACAGGAACTGGGGCAAAAATAGCCTGGACAGGTCTAAGCTGCAGTACCTGCATGTGCATCCTAAAACAGGGTGTGGGGTGGGCTGGCCTGTAGCATCCACCAGCTCACACAAAGGCCAAAAGGGAGGGTCAGGCTATGACAGGCAGGGCCTAGCAAGCCTGGTTGGGTCGTGGTGTGGGGGCTGGGTATAGGATGCACCAGACTGGGATAGACTCCAGCACCCACTGGTGCTTGTGAGAACCAGGGTGGGTGTAGGACAGGTTAGTTTATGTCTCTGCCCCTGCTGAGCCATGCGTGAGCTGTGTCTAGGAGTGAACCAGGCTTGACTGAGCTGTAGCACCCAACAACAAGAATCAGAAAGGACAAGGACCATTCAGGAGAGGCCACCATTCCTGTGGGACAGGAGATGGAGTAAGTAGGGTTGGCCCATGGACCCAATGGTGTGTGTGAGATCTGGCATTGGGAGAGATCCTGATGAAGGAACTTGGGCAACTCCTCTGTCAGGACACACTCCCTGCAGGTAAATGCAAGAACCAAGATGGGGAGCAGCCAAGACCAAGCCAAAATATGGTACCTACCGCATACACTTGGCGCAGGTCAGGGCACACCACACTGGGTCAGTTATAACACCCCCTGGCAAATCTGAGCACCAGAATGGAGTGTGGGTCATCCAGGTTAGGACACAATCCCAGCCAGTCCACATTAGGGCTGGGACTGGGGGCTGGCGGGGCCGGGCTAGGCTGTAGCCCCCACTGACATGTGCTGGAATTGGGGTTGGGCTGGGCCTGGCCACACTACAGCACCCACTGGCAAAATTCCAAGGTAAGGTGAGCCATGCCAGACTGGGCCGCAGCACCCAACCAGCACATGTGAAACCTGGGGGTGGGTTACAGGGGCCTCCCTACTGGGCCACTTCTCCCACTGCTGAGCATGAGAGCTGGGATAGGGGTAGACCAGGCCATGCAGGGCTACAACATCTGATGGCCTACATGTGAGCTGGATCAGGAAACAGCCAGGCTGGGCTGACTGTATCTGCTGGTACATGCATAAGCCAGAGTGGATGTGGGTAGGTTGAGCTTTGCCATCACCTGGCAGATGCTGGCATGGGGGCAAATTCTGTCAGGCATAGACATGGCTAGACAGATGTTAATTGGGATAAACTGGGCTTCAATGCCCATTGACATGTACAAGAGCCGAATGGGATATGGGACAGACAGGACCAGTCTGCTGTACATACTAGCAAGCACAGGAACTAGGGTAGGGGGCAGGCCCAGTGGGAGCTAGCACAGGTCACTCCAACCAGGCTGCAGCTCCCATTGGTTTATGTGAAGGCCGAGTACATGGTGGGTAGGATCGGGCTGGACTCCAACACCCCTTGGTTTGCATAAAACACTGGGCTGGAGACATAATTAACCCAGAAATTGCAACTACCATTGTGTGTGTAGGCTGATTTGGTGATATACTATGTAAGACCATGTATTGGCAAACACACAGAAGAATCAACTCTGGAATGGCCTCATATGAGGTTTCTTTGGCAATTCCATACCAACTGCACCATTGGACTCAGAACTCCAACCATGGAAAGAATTGCAGGTTCCATGGTCTGACTGTGGAGTGCATGTGTCAGAGCTGGGCCTCCTCAGTGGCTCAGACAGAGCAGTGGACATATATCCAAAGGCACATGGAAGATCTGGTAGTACATTGGAGCTTCCAGAGGATGCCTCGTACCATTGCAGAGGAGGGAGGACAGAACAAACTGATCAACAACCCCAGGCAAGTGTTGGCAGTGAACATCTGGGCAAATGGAGACTCTAGGGTGGACCATAGCAGCCAATGGATTTTGGAGAGATCATCATCATAATTTGAGTGGCAGAATTGACAGCAATTCAGGTCTGTTGAACTATCAAAACCTCTTGAGAACTTCATGGTATTGTAAATTTCTATTTTTTCTTCCTGTTGTTTATTTTGTATTGTGTCTTTTCATTTAAAAGGATGTATAGTAACTGTGTAATGGAGACTATCATATCCAGATATGAGGATACAATGCAGTATGCATCTCTACTTCCAGATCAAAGATGGACTACCAATGAAACTGTTAACTACATCTTGATAATAACATGCTGGACTCTCTGCCATTGTCCATGCCCACAATGATGGACATATGACTGTTTATGAAGAAAAATACTATAGCAATAATATAGGGGAACTCAGCAGGTGGGGGGACTTGAGGTGAGGGTAAGGGAAATCCCAAGGCCTATGGAACTGTATCACAAAGTGATAATAATAACAAAAAATTGTAAACAAAGTAATTTTAATACCGTGTTAAAATAAAATACAATTCTTACAATTTCTATACTTCCATGAAATTTCATACCCACCACTTACCTAATGTAGGCTTTATATATTTTTCTCTCAATAAAATGGTGTGGGAAATGTCTATGAAAATAAAAATCAAAGATTTCTACTAACAGCAATGAATGATCACATTATATGTCATGTTCTATGCTGTCTGTGTATACAAGTAAGGAGTGTGATGATGTCAGGGCAAAGGGCAAATTTGAAAAAGTCTTCCTGGGAAAGCTGCATATTCAATTTGAGAAGCAGGTGTTTGACCCAGCAGTTAATACACCATTTCAGATGCTCACATCCTACAATGAGCTGAGTTGTTCCTGGCTTTGAGCTCAGTTCCACTTCTGATCCAGCTTCCTGCTAGCACAGGTTTGGCCCGGCCATCGCTGGGCTTTGTAGGCACTTGGTAACTGAACCAGTAGACGGAAAAATATCTGTGTGTGTGTGTGTGTGTGTGAGAGAGAGAGAGAGAGAAAGAGAAAGAAAGAGAGAGAGAGAGAGAATAGGTGTATTTCTGTTCTTCAGATACATGAAAAATAAGCATATATCCAACTTGACAATTTGTAAAAGAAGCAATTAAATGGGTCAACATGAAACTGGTGTGGAGTCCAGGGCACTGGCTTGGAGAAAACTTTTGAAACAAGAAAAGAGAATTTTAACATCATCTTTCTAACTTGATACTTGGGTTTTTTGAATCAATGTTTCAAATACATAATTCATTGAAATCTGGAAATGAAATGATAAACCCTTGCCATTTCAAAGACAAACCATTGACTTTTGCCACAGCCCTTTCCTATTTATTTATTTATTTTTGAAAGATATATTTACAGAGAGAAGGAGAGACAGAGAGAATCTTCCGTTCATAGGTTTAACTGGCTAGCCAGGCTGGAGCTGAGCTGATCTAAACCTGGGAGCCAGGAGTTTCTTTCCAGGTTTCTGAAGTGAATGCAGGTTTACAAGGACTGAACCATCCTCCACTGCTTTCAAAGGACATAAGCAAGGAGATGGATTGAAAGTGGAGCAGCCAGGACACAAACCAGTGCCTATATGCAATGCTGGCACCACAGGTGTAGCATTAGTCTATTATGCTACATGCCAGCTCTGCCACAGTTCTTTCTGATACCAACTGGTATGGAGATAACAGAATAAATCCCATGGACGTTTTAGTTAAATTTGTCTCCCCCTGAGACTGTATGAATCAGAGCTGCAGCAGCTTGGAACTGATCTTCCCTCTGTCCTATTTCTTCTTTAGAGAATGAGACTTTGATAGAAGCTGCCTCAGTTCTCCCTGCAATAACAAACTCCCCAAATTTTAGGTAGGCACTAGGGTGTCCAACTAGAGTCTTCATTTCCAGTCTTCCATGTCATTCGGAGTGGCTCGTGGACGAACAAAAGGAGTTTTGCACATTTTTTTAAAGATTTATTTATCTTTATTGGAAAGACAGATATACAAGAGAAGAAAATACGGAAAGTTCTTCCATCTGTTGGTTCATTCCTCAAGTGGGCACAACAGCTGGAGCCGAGCCAATCTGAAACCAGGAGCCAGGAGTTTCTTCTAACGTGGATGCAGGGTCCCAAGGTCTTGGGCCATCCCTCTATTGCTTTCCCAGGCCACAAGCAAGGAGTTGGATGGAAAATAGAGCAGCCAAGACATGAGCTGGCACCCTTTGGGAACCTGGCACCTGCAAGGCGAGGACTTTAGTCACTAGGCTAACGTGCTGGGCCCAGTTTTACATATTTTATGTAGTTTTTATGAATCATGAAACCACCAAGTCTGGCCTCTCCCTTCACCGTGAGAAGTTGTACTACCTTAGAGTCAGTGATGGGAGAGCCCCATGATGGAAATGACAGAGTTTTACCCACCAGTGTGGGACACCCCTCAACGGAGAGGTCACCCCAGGACTGTTCCAATTGCCCTTGGATTCCTAACATGAGAGAAGAAGAAAACAATATTTCTGCCATTTATCATGTGATTTTAGGTCGGGTATCTCTCATAATTAGTTTAGCCTTCACCCTGAGATTGCAGAGGTCATGAACAATTTCTGAAGTTATGTTCCAGTTCCGGATAGAAACGCATAATGGACAAAAACCCAAGTTTTGCTTTAGAATTAAAGCAGAAAAAAAAAAAAAAAAACCCACAGTTATCCTGCCAACAACAATCCCAGAAGAGCATGTGATGACTCTAGGTCAACTTCTAAATGATAGTCTTTGCTCGTCTTTCTCTGCATCTCAGATGTAGAGGCCCCTGCAGGACATGTTTTAATTGCTCTGATAATCACTTTCAATACCCTTCCATTTTACTACCAGGCCATATGACAATAGATTGCCTTCTTTACCAAGACTATCCCACGGGCATTTAGCAATGGTTCATTATCCCTAGGCATAATCCTATGAGAAGATTAGACCACTAAAAAAGATTTTTCCTTTTTTTTTTTTTTTTAACCAGAAAGGGCTTGTAGGAGATGTGAATTTTAAGCCGGAGATCTTGATGCTTCCATGGGGAGCCTCGCAGCTGGCAAAGTCATCCTAAGCCAGCTCAGGCGTACTCCCCTCCCCTGCTTAGATGTACCCCCCAGGTCATTTCACAACAATAAACAGAAGCTTCCCATTTCAGAAAAGCCCAGATGCAAGTATTTCATAAGTTTTACAGTCACATAAAACTATCTTTATACTCATTATTGAAGCTTGTGTTTGCTATATTTTTATTTGAACCTTTAAGATCTGAAAAAGATCAGCCATGATTTCACTAGATTGAATTATTCATGCAAATGGAAGCTTTGGTATCTAGTGCTGTTTAAAGGAGAAAGTCTTGTAATGGATGACCAATGAATTCAGAGGCGTGCATTGCTATCAAGAAAGCATTTCATTCGGAGTGGACATGGCCTTCACAGCCCTGTGGTAAGGTGAAGCAATATCTAAAGGAAGGCTTAAAGGGAGGCTCACAAAGAGCAGTAGAGGGTTGTAATGTAAGGCCTCATCCAGCTACCCATCTATCCCCCATCTATTCATCTGCCTCCCATAATAATCCAGAATCAATGCTAAAAATACAAATCTGATCAAATCTGATCATGCTATTGTTTAAAATTTACAAATGGGGACCTGGCGGCGTGGCCTAGCAGCTAAAGTCCTCGCCTTGAACGCCCCAGGATCCCACATGGGCGCCGGTTCTAATCCCGGCAGCTCCACTTCCCATCCAGCTCCCTGCTTGTGGCCTGGGAAAGCAGTTGAGGATGGCCCAAAGCTTTGGGACCCTGCACCCGCGTGGGAGACCCAGAAGAGGTTCCTGGTTCCCGGCTTCGGATCAGCGCAGCACCGGCCGTTGCGGCTCACTTGGGGAGTGAAACATTGGATGGAAGATCTTCCTCTCTGTCTCTCCTCCTCTCTGTATATCCGGCTTTCCAATAATAATAAATAAATAAATAAATAAATAAATAAATAAATAAATAAATAAATTTTAAAAATAAAATTTACAAATGGTTTTTCAAGTCCCTCAGAAAAATATGTAAAATCATAAATTCACAGCAAAAACTGTGTTATGTACCTGTGTGGTAAGAATAAGTATCTCAATTTTTTTCAAGTTCTGGTCCCTGCAGAGAAAAGAATTCAAAGCAAAGGCATAAATAAAGTATACATACGGAAATAGGATTTCTTTAAAGAGAGAAGGTGAATAGACATTCCTACCTGAGCGTGTGCTACCACACATGGGCAGAAGTCTTTCTAACGGGCCAGAGAGTTTCCCATGAGGAGAGAGATGGCAGGAGGCCAGAAACAGAATTGTGGCCCAGAAATGAGGAAGCAAAGTGCTTACGATATCACCTTTGTGAGAAAAGGGGTGGTGTTCTAACTTAATATAGAGATGGAGTGTGCATTGCACTTGAGGCATCCTCAGAGTTTCATGTCATCTCCACATGGAGGTTAAGTTCCACGTGGTCCTCATGGCATCTCCTCTTTCTCTTGTTAAGACAAGTGCATCATGCATCATTCTGGATTGACAAGTAGAGGATACAGTGCATTTCAAGACAGGGCCACATTGAAATTAGGAAAAAAATTTCAAGCTTCATTTATTCCTGCCTGCCTCTCTGTTTGGTGGTCCATATCAACTGGGCATAATTACTTTTCTGATATCAATTCAAACCATTCTCCCCACTATTGTCTCCGTCCTTGGCATACTGGGTACTATGGGTTGAGTCATCCTTTTCCCTCAAAGCACCACATATTGAAATTCTGACTCCTCAGAATGTGAGTATATTTGGAAACCGTTACTGCAGCTGTAAATAGTTAAGATGGGATCCTTTTAGAGAAATTCAGTACAGCCATGGTCTTAAAAGGAGGGGAAGGTGGACAGAGATGCAGGCAGAGAGAATGCACGAGAACATACCAAGAAGGATGTGCTGCTCGTGCCAGCAAAAAAACAGCAAAGATTGTCAGCAAATCACCTGAAGCTGGAGCAGCAGCCTGGAAGAGATTCCGCCTCACAACCCTCATCAAGAAATCAGCCAGCCCCTCCATGTCAGGCAGTGGAGGAACATACAATGCCCCCAACATGAGAAGGACTCAGAGAGCTAAAGCTGCACAAAAGGCTAAAAGAATTTATTAGGGCAACTTCCATATGGGATGGAACAAACAGATGTGTGGACAAACAGATGTACAAGTCTTCGTGTACACATAGTGGTACTAGAAGTTTGATCTTATATTTCCACTAACCATAACGGACCTGACAGTTGGACCTAATGTTAAAACATTTTTTTTTTTGCTGTTCTTTATTTTATTTTGTCTATCTGAAACACAGAGCAAAAATACATAGTGAGATCTGTATGCTGGTTTACCCGTCACATGTTGGCAACAATCAGAGCTAGACTTGACTGAAGCAAGAAACCAAGACCTCCACCCAGATCTCCCACATGGGAGCCAGGGTGCTGCCCAGGGTGTGTGTTAGCCAGAGGCTGGTACGAGGCCAGGGCTCTAGTCCTAGTAGTACTACTGGGATACACGTGTCTTGAGTAGCATCTAAAGGACAAACCAAATATCTTCCCCTTCGTTTTGGGATGAACCCCTGAGGCATCCTACTGTAACAAAAGGCATGTGATCACACTTTAGCATATGATTGGACACTACAGTAAATTAGGCAAGCAGGGGTTACCTGAGGGGGCGGGAGAGAGAGAGAGAGAGAGAGAGAGAGAGAGAGAGAAGGAGAGAGAGAGAGAGAAAACAGAACAGATTGGGACGGCTGTCACCTATCTTAGACTCCCAGTCTCCATGACTGATTAACAACTTCCACGCTTTCTGTCCTTCAGTTTACCTCATCTTTGCTGCAGCAGCCCTAACACATGAACACACTAGGATTTGGAGAACTTGGCATGGACCCTCCCTCATCCTGGTACAATAGCTTTCTTCCACTATTCTAAGCTGTAGCAGCCTTAAATCTCACTTTATCATTGTCTTTTCCAAAGAGAATCTTCATTTTCCAGATGTGCAAAATCCCTCCTTGCTCCTAGCCTGTACTTATAAATTCCATAGGACTTTATAATTCTGCAAAGCACAATGCCCTCCTGAGCAATTGATTATCTTCTTACTGTGCATCTTCTGTGTTTGGCCATGTGGTGATCATGTGTGCCTCATTCATGGTTGCATTCTCTATGCCTAGGCAAGCAGCTGGCACATGATTTGTGCCGAATATGTTTTTATCAACTCCCTTCCTTGACTTTAATTTGGACTTCTTTGTTTCCAAATATTGTCTCAACAATCTCACATCCTTAGTAATAATTCCCACCCAAATATTTCTATCCTCATGTATATATTCATGTGCCTGAAGGCAGCCTCATATTTCTATAATTCGTTGTTATCATACCTAGCATTTTATTCCATTCAGCCACACATCTGTATAAGCAATAACTTGTAAAAGTACTAGACTCCAGGAATGTTTTTGATTTGGGTCCTATATTACTGAAAAGAATCTCAATTATTTGGCAACCTAACACCCTCATAAGATTCTATCTGTACAGCAAGGCAGATGAAGGCAATGAAATGAGAAACAACACTAAAGGAATGAAGTGCTTTTTAAAACAAACATTTGCTTAGCCTTAAAACTTCTCGTGATGCACTGAATTGAGAGGTGTGGCAAGAAAAATCTAGAATCTGTGATGCTGGGAAAGTTCATTTGGAAGCACCTACACAAAGAAAAAAAAAATTGTTCTAGGTAAATCACCTCTACGTCTGGCCAATTCTTAGTCTCAATTTTGACTCCCAAAGAAGTGCACCAACTCTTGAAAATACACTGTTTAAATAAACAATCAGGATCTTCTTTGCAAGGAAGCCCTCAGGTAAGTGTTTACTCATCAAGACACTTTGTCTATCCTAGACAGACATTTTTAACTAAATGTGAATTTGACAGCCCTTCTCTCAGAGGTATAAAAACTGGGGATGCCATCCTCTTCAGTATCCTGTTCAGTATTCACAAACTCTGTGGATCACAAAAGTAAGCCAAGGCAGCTTCCCCCTTGGGATTCCACGTTGTAACAACACATACCGCAGTAATGCCTTCTACTCCTGGAGAACAGAAAGTGCAGGTGATAGAATCTGTCCCAGTCTTCACTTAATGAGTATGTTTGGTTCTATGTCAGATACTGTGGCAGATGTTACGTTAAAAATTACTCAATAGGGGTTTGTGACATGGCTTACTGGGTAAAGCTGTTGCCTGCTGTGCCGGCATCCAATATGGATATCAGTTGAAGTTCCATCTGTGTCACTTCTGATTCAGCTCCCTGCTAATCTACATTGGAAAGCTGTGGAAGACAGTCAAATTCCTTGGACCCTGAAGAAGCTCTTGACTCTTGGCTTTAGAGTGGCCCAGTCTGGCCAATGCAGCCATTTGAGGAATGAACCAGAACATGAAAGATCTCTTCTGTCTCTCTCTCCTCTCTCTCTGTAAACCCTGCCTTTAAAATGTATCTTTGCAGGAAGCCATGCAGTTGGGTCAGACGGCATGGATGTGTGATGAGCACTGCTCCTCCACTAGCAAGGCTACAAGGAGTTTCTGGCTGCGTGGCAAGGCCTAGCAAAATGTTCTGGTCACCTCGTTGTTGCCTCTCCCCATTGTAAGCACACTTGATCACTTCTCTGATGTTTCATTGAATTTTCCCGGGGTGGTGGTGTTGTTTTTCTGCAAGTGTGAAATGATTCCTGTAACTGGTATAATACCTCAAACTGATCAATCATGTTATGGTAAAAACGTCTTTAGCAACATAAGGCAATGACACACCACTAAAATCGTACAATAGTACAATAGTACAATTGAGTCCACATTGTCCCCATTCTGTTATATGCCCACCTTTGTGCTGGAGCTTGCCCTAATATAAGTAACATTCTCCTTAAGAAATGGCTTGATAATATCTTGGAACAGATGACAATCATGGAGGTATGAAGAGTCTGTTTACCATGCGCCTCTGTTACAACACACGAAATTATGCATTTTGGTTTCTCACCACAGAAAGCAAAAATATATGGGGCACCTTCTAAAGGAAGACAAATGTGAACCCCCAAAGGAAAATGGCTTAAAACTTCTACCTTCTATTGGTAGAAAATAGTTTAAAAAGATAAAAATAAGTTTCTTTTAAAGGCCCTCTGTTTGTAGAAAGGCTGAGTTGCCCTGATCCCTTTCACTGTCCTTTAACAAAAGAACAAAAATAACTCAATCAGTAATAGGTGAAAGTAATGCTAATTAATGCATGATTGATTATAAGATTTAATAAAGAATCTATGATATATAGCTTTATAAAGTCCTTTCACTTATGAGCTTTCCTTTTAATTCTGTACTCTTGATATTTTAAGTAATATTAGTTTATGTTTAGTGAATATTGCTTTTGGATATAAGTAAACCACTTGTCACTATGTAACTGCATGTGCTGCCAACCGTGGAGTTCCTGGCTTCAGCCAGGTCACTGCAGGTTTGAATGAGTAATAGCTTGCTGAAAATATTTTCTCTGAAATAAAATAATAATAATGCTTTTTAGCATTGTTTTTGTAATCATTCTTTTATAACGAAGTAAAAATGAAACAATTGGATGTTGTCAAAAGTTTGTGATGATTTGTGTATAAACTAAAAAGCAACTTTTCTGAGTTATCCATTATGAGCATCATGCCATAGTGGTCCATGCCCCTCTTCTTGTCTTCTCGCTGATCCGTGCATCCTTTGCAAGCTCTCGAGTCAGCCAGAGCAGGAAAAAAACTACCCAATGGAAATTGCCTTATGCACCAGACTCTGTACTCAATATTTTTGAAACATTGCATATAATATGAGGCCAAGCTCTTGAATCTAGGCAGTAAAGTATTAATGGAGAATTCACACCATTTACTATTTGTAACCACAGTTATTGGGGATGACATAAAAGTATTTTCTGAGCTACAATAAAAAAAATCATATCCTTCAATATGTACCATACCCCTCTCATATAAGTACTACCATTGTCTTCATTTTATGAGGAATTTAAACCTCAGAAAGGTGTGGCAATATGCTCAAGGTAAAAAAAAAACAAAAAACTAAGCTCTAAGCACTGTTACACTTATTCCAATGCCCAAGCTCTTACTTAGTACAGTACCCCACCTCAGCATATAGAGTGCCTCAGTTACTGACATTTATTCTCCAAATCCATAAAATGCAAAAAGATAATGTAAAAGCAAGTTTGAGAAGGAGGATTTAGCTTCACAATAATACAGAAACACATTAGGTAATCTTTTCTTAGAATGAGTTTATGTACTATTTCACATAAGCGCCCCCAAGTTCAAAAGTCAGGATTAGGGTGCTGGTTACTTGACTCTGAGCTAAAGAAAAGCAAAAATGGGAGAAAAAGACTTCAGAATTGCAAATTCAGAGAATCTGGACGGGGCAGATGTGTGTGTGTGTGTGTGTGTGTGTGTGTATGGAAGCACAATAAAAATTGTATATGAAAGATAGCTGGAGTTTTGAATCAAGAAGACAATGCAATCTGATTTTTAACCACCAATACAAAAATGAATTTCTATATAGTTTAGATAGAAGTGAGCCCAAAGCTTTCATGCACAACTCAAGAAATATTTTGACTAAACATTTTCAAGCAAAACTTAAAAGGAAAATATATTTTTCAAGTGTCCAGAAAGATGGTAGTGTATAGACATAAGCATTAATTGAACTCATAACTCTGGAAATAGCTTCGGGCCAAGCCAGTACAAGACAACAAGTGTGAATTCTGGTATTTCATTATTCATGGATCTCCAGCACCATTAAATGCCCAGAGGCCTTCCTTTGCCCTCTTCCCTCCATCAGTTCCAGGAAAGTAAGAATTACTTGATCACTGAACTTGGCATAGTAACTGAAAACTGAAAAAACACATGAAGCTGTGCTTGCATGGTGACACCTGTCCTGGGTGCCAGAGGGAGGCAGAGGAGCAGATGAACCCGAGTTCTAGACTCAGGATCCTGTAGCCAGGCTTCAGAGAGACGAGCCAAACTCTAATTATTGTTCAATAAAACCACTTTTTTGCCTCTTATCTGAGTCTTTCCTTCCTGTTTTTCAAGTATTCAAAATTCATGGGGGAAGAATTATATTAGGCAAACAGAAAAAAATTGTTTCTCCTTGCTAAATACTAGGAATAAAGGGATATAATTGGATAGGGGCATTCTACAAATATTTTATTGGTACAGTTTCTTCATCCCTAAGCACAACTAATGCTTACCTGGAAGGCCAGATCCAGTGGACTTAAAATTAATGATAATTCTGAGTTATAAAGGGGAGTATTTTAGGTATTGTTCAGACATTTTCTCTTTTACCAATATTATCTTTAATTTTCTATTTCTTGCAACTGAAGGAGAATTGTACAAGTGTGGCAGGTCATGTAATGTGTGTTGCCCACATCTCACTACAAAGAATTCCATTGGCTGGTAAGCTATACTAGTGTTTACTTCAATGGTGCCACTTCATGGAACACTCTAGCCAATGATTAAACGCACAACATCGTATTCCACAGACACACTGTACATTTTGCCAGACAGCTTTACCTTCAGGATTCCCTGATGACTTGCTCAAAGCTGTGTGCATACTACCCCACCTTCCTTCCCTGTATGTCCACTCCAGGCTAAACCTGCTCAACAGAGAGATGATTCTCCCAGCCTTCTCTGAGTTCTGCCGATTTTCTTTCACACCAGCATCATCTCTTAACACAACTTCACATAACATACTTCATCTTACTTAGTGGTCCTCTTCTTAAAGGATGCCGAAAGCAATTTTTGCAGATAGCGTAAGAGTCCACTCACACTGGAAAAGAGCTAGAGGCCAGCATTTTAAAACTTCATAAAATAGTAAGAACAGAGTTAGCTAAAACTTTAGAATACATTTTTGGTATTGTTTCGTTTTACTGTTTTCATACAGTTTAGTTGGCGCTGGGGTCTCCCTCCCCAAGTTCCCTCCGCTCACTCCGCCCATCCAGTCTCACAATGGGTGTCTTCGTGAATTTTCCCAAGTCCATCATGCTGCCTCTGGAGTATCTCCCAACCACGTAGAATACATTTAATACTGCTCTATTGCCAAGGTAAACTATCCCTGTACAAAGGGCAAATTTTGAGTAGTGCCAGAAAGAGATAATATCATCAATTTTTCAGAACTCGTATTAACTGTTCAGTAATTATAGGCATAATAAAAGGATTAGCCAGGGGTTAGTTGAAAATGAATTGTCAGTACAGATTCAAAACAAAGAATAACAGACTTCACTAGCCACACTGACCAAGAGTTTGATAAAAACCACATAATGAAATGGTTTGTGATCAGCACCAGAAATATAAAGGATCTTCATAACATTCATGAAAAGTTCACATTATTTTAAAAATCTATGCCTCAATTTCAAATTTTCACATGAAAATAACTTATCACTTTTAATAAAATTTTTGTGCTTTATTTATTTATTTTTTATCAGAAGGTAGATTTATAAAGAGGAGAGACAGAGAGAAAGATCTTCAATCTGCTGGTTTACTCCCCAAATGGCTGCAGTGGCTGGAGCTGAGCTGATTCAAAGCCAGGAGCCAGGAACTTCTTCTGGGTCTCCCACATAGGTGCAGAGTCCCAAGGCTTTGGGCCATCCTGGACTGCTTTCCCAGGTGGCAAGCAGGGAGCAATTAGGGAAGTGAAGCAGCCATGATATGAACTGGACCCTAGATAGGATCCCAGCACTTGCAAGGCAAGGAATTTAGTCACTAGCCTGCCCTGCTGGGCCCAACAAATCATCTTTTAAACTTGTTTTTTTCCACAAACCCTCTTCCATTATTGATACTATTCAATGTGATTCTAAGAGCAAGTGGACCAAGAGGGCATCACCCCTAACAGACTGGCCTTTAATAAGATGTACTTTTAGTAGGACTTGTCCTTAAGTCTGAGTCTTGCCAGTGTCTTCATCACACGTAGCAGACTGATAGAAGTTGGCACCTGACCGTCCACAGTACATTAGTAGGCACATTCAATAGCTATGCTCCTGGAAGAATAGCCATTAGCCATACAGGACTACCTACCACTAAATTGTTCAAATACAAATATAGTTTGAAGTTGGGCACTTTTTAGGTACTCATTAGTTCTACGTGTCTAGTCCCTACATTGGACAGCACAGATATTAAAACATCTTCATCATAAAAAGAGCTCTTTTTCAACAACACTGCCTTTGTGTTTCTGCATCAGCTTTGTGACTTTTTAAAAACACTTTAGCCACCTATACATGTAAGAGTACTGTTTCAGCAAAACTCCTCCTCAAACCTCCTAAACAGCCCCACTTACAAGAACTCTTCATCTAGACTGGGCGTCAATGAGCAATGTTTCTAGATGAAATCTTTAATTTGATTTTTTTTATCCACTGTCTAACAAGATGAAGCAACCTCCTCAGGCTCTAGCTAAGCCACATGTGGCCCTGAGGAAGCAACCGCCACCTTGTGGCGGAAGACAGCTCAGTGAACGCAGCTGGGGAGTGGACTGGTGGCTCTGCACACAGGCACAAACTGGTCCTTCCAGTTAGGAAACTAAAATTCTGCATCTTGAGTTCCTGGCCATTTGCTAGAGAAGAGAAAAGGTGAAGCAATGAAGCATTTTCAAGTAAATAATAGAGTGGCATATCACCACAGATGTGTTTCAGCATTCTAAGTGGATGAGAGCAGTCATTAAGCTATTTTTATATGCCACTTAATTTTGCCTTACATTAATCCACTAAAAGGTTGTTGGGCCCATCGTAGTCCCTATGCATTTTTGACTCTGTTTTCTATAATCATGTTCCTGGAGACACTAAAGTGATAATCATGTCTGCCTAACTATATTGTACTAACCTTTCACACTGATCCAATGTTGCATTGAAATAACCACATGGAAAAAGAACTAATTGATACTATTGTCTGTGTGACTCCAGAGAAATTCTTAATTCATTTGTTAACATTTCTGTATGATTTCATGTATATTCATAAACCTATACTGTATTATCTAAATATTGGTGCATGAATTAATTTTGTTAGCAATGCATAAAAATGCCTACTTCAAAAACATTTTGGTATGTGAAATAAATTTGATAATGTAAGCATGTCTTTTGTTTCAAAAAAATAAACAAATGAAAAATGACCAGCATTTGAAACCTTGTGCAGCTAGGGGAAGAAACAGAGTTCAGATGGCTAAGGCATGGGAAATGTGGCCTGGGGTACTCTCCGTAGACAGGCCTGGCTATTGAACTTTCAACAGAGGAGGAACATCACAAGATAAAGTAATGCCGGGCTCAGAGCGGTAGCCTCGTCCTCTACTTGCATGCACAGGGATCCCATATGGGCACTGGTTTATATCTTGGCTGCTCCACTTCCCTTCCAGCTCTCTGCTTGTGGCCTAGAAAAGCACCAGAGGATGGCTGAAAGACTTAGGATCCTGTACCTATGTGGTAGACCCAGAAGAAGCTCCTGGCTCCTGGGTTTGGATCAACTCCGCTCCAGATGTTGGGGCCACTTTGGGAGTGAAACAGCAGATGGAAGATGCTTCTCTCTGTGTCTCCTTCTTTCTGTAAATCTGGCTTTCCAATAAAAATGAATACATCCTTTAGGAAGGAAAGAGGGAAGGAATGAAGGAAAGGAGGGAGGGAGGGAGGGAGATAGAGAGAAAGAGAGAAAGAGAGAAAGAAAGAAACAAACAAACAAACAAACAAACAAACAAACAAACCAGGGAAAGAAAGAAAGAAAGGAAGAAGTCAGGGAATCAAGATGGCGGAATAGGGTAACGACACATTTAAATGGATGGAAAGACATTTAATTGGGATGAAGCAGAGAGGACGTATTCCAGGAAATAGGAAAGGACAGAACAACAGCAGAGGGATACCTGGAAACTGATAGACACAGGAAAGCAGCAGACACAACAGTGTGGTGTTGCAGTGACTGATACCCCAGTGGCATTCAGCTAATGGCAATCTGAACTCCACCAGCAGCCAGAATTCCACCAGCAGCCAGGTGGGAAGGGACTTTCACTGGCAGCTTGGGAGGTAAACCCAGAAAAAGAACTGGCCTTCCTGCTGGTCTCTTTGATTTGACCAGGAGCAGAGACAGAGCAACAGATCCCAGACAGACAGTGCAAGAACAGGGTGGATTTCACAGCCCAGTCAGCCCCCTAGAGCTGAATTGGGTGCCATTTTGCGTAAGGAGGCAAAGGCAAGGGAAAGGACTAAGCATACACTGAGCTGGGAGTGAACTCATTTCTGACTCAGTGAACTGCAGCAAGATGGCATTCTACAGGTTCCACCCAAGACAGGTCTGGGTAGCCCTCAGACCTGATGGTCAGCAGATCAAGAACTCTAGTAGTGGTACATCAGGCGCCATTTTGTACAGTGTGGCAAACGACTGCAGGGGACAACAATGAACTGCGCATGTGCTGAGCTCATGAGAACTCACTGAGTTCTGTGGATTGCACTGGTCCCACCGGAAAATAACACCAACTGTGGCATTGTACGGGTCAAAATAGGTCCGTGTGGCACCCAGACCTAACATCCAACAGGTTCCAGCAAGATCAGTGCCACCAACAACCTAACTATATAGGACACCTGGTGTCTCGCTAATCCTGAAACCTGCTCCAACCAGAAGTGGGAGAAAGGTTGCAGAGACAATGGAGCAGCCTCAGCACGATATCACAGGAGGTGGAGAGTGGTGAGCCAAGAGCTGGGGCTGTGGAGACCACGTTGGAAATATAACATAAGAACCCAGACCTGGAACTTGCTGGAAGGAGTGGCACAAGTGGCTGCAAACAAAGAGCTGTGTACCAACTGCAATAAGTAAAATCGAACTGTAGACCTGTGGGTGACACAACTTAGAAACCTGCCCCAAGGAGAAGACTCTGCTAGCCAGAAGTGCAATGACCAAGAGCAAAAGAAGAGACAAAGGCACAATGAGTATTACCAAAAACTCTCCTGCCAAGGAGAAGGAAAGAAAGAAATCCTTCCTTCCACTTTAATTTGGATGGGGGCGGTGGGGATGTACTCATAGCCAAGGCCAACCCAGAAACATCAAGGTTTCTTTGCTAAAACTTAGGTGATGAGGGAGAGCTGTGGGTCACAGCCCCACAGCCGGAACAGATGCCGTGTTGCAGGAGCCCAGAACCCCAGGGGCACTCCAATTGCCCAGGGGAGTGGCAGTGTGGTCTCAAGTGAGTCCTTCACCCACACTCCAGGTCTTCACCCACCCACTGATTTCCTATCAGTCTGGCTGTTACTGTTCCTTTTGCTCTTGCCAACCTTCGTTGAAATGACCATTGCTGATCTGGCGTGGGTTCGTTTCCTGTTGTTACCTTCACCCATTAACCCAGGGCAACTCCACTGATGAGCACCTTTGGCCCATGGTTTTCATTTTGTCACTCACAGGCCTCTGCACTCTCACTCTATTCTGGTCTACTCTCTTTTTCCAGTGTATCACACAGGTACCCGCGGGTTCTTTATCTCCCTTCAGATGGAGTTAGAATAAGACACATTTTATAAGAATGGATATATGCATTCATTTCACCTTTTGGTGGATTAAGAATCCTTTGGATTTCTTGGCTCTGTTATTTAAATATTTCATTAAATTGACCAATTATTCATTCACTCTAAACTATTTCTTGAGGGTAGATAATGTGCCTAGATATGGGTGTAGTATTGCGGATGTAGTGATGACCAATCAAGACAAACATCCTGAACATAGCTGCTTCTCATTTACTGAGGAGATACAGACAAGAAACTAACAGGATATGAAAGTAAATCACTTCAAATAGTAGCAATTTCTATAAGAAATTCAGATGCAATAGTAAGATACAGAGTTTTGGAGGAGGTGATTGCTTTAGACAAATAAACCAGTGCAATTCTTTGGGAGAAGTTGAAAATTAAGCAGGAATATCAACAATGCAGTCAGTCCTTTCAAAGTCTAGAGAAAGAAGCCCCGGGCAGGCTGAGGTAACAGGTAAGAATGAGCTCAGTGTGGGCAGGGGGTGAGGACCAGCAGAGCTGGGACAGAAGGAGAGAGGTATAGACCAGAAGGAGGTGGCAGAAGAGAGTCAAGGTCATGAGCTTTTGTCAGGAAGTTCAGACGTGTTTCCAACAGTAAAAGAATGAAATGATTTTATGTGACCTGAGTTTTAAAGAGAACTCTGGATAATATATAGCAAGGTGTTTACCTCAACCAGGATCCTCCAAGGAAAAAAATCATGCCTAAAAGTGTTAAATGAAGTGATTTTAATGAAGCGGCAGGTTACTGTTAACAGAAAAAAGCATCACTGTGACTCCAAAGCCTTAAGGACAAATATGACAAATCTGTGGGAAGTTGAGTCCATAGCCAGCTGGAGCAGGATAGCAATGCCATCAGAGCTGGTATCTGTGGAGAAACGCAGCCACTGCCAGGTGAGAAAGCAAGTGGGCTAAACTAAGTGCTCCTTCGGATCCCTCCTACCTAAAGTCCTCTGATGGGACACTCCACCCTCTAGGGAAACCATGAAAGTTAGAGAGCCAAGAAAAAGACCAAGCGGATCATTTTGTGCAGCTGCCAGAGAATGAATCCAGGGGTTAGAAGGGTGGAGAGTGAACGTGAGGGGAGAGCAAGAGGAACGCAGAAACAGCAGCAGTGGGCCAGAAGCCAATCTGCAAGAAATATAGCATATATAGCTATATAGCATATAGCATGATATTAATACAGAAATGCAACTACAATATGGTATAAAGGAGATGTGTCAGTATTAAGTACCATTTTCTGAATGCAAGGGATTCAGAGAAGTTTGTAAGAATTGTCTTTAACTGGATTACGAAGGTGGCTTCCTTCCATGTAAATAAAATGTTGCCTGTGATCCCACAGTATCTTTAGGGATAAATAAAGAAAAGAGGCTGTTATGTCAACATCATGAAATGAGAAATGACAAAAAGCATGTCGTATGGGAAAAGTCTACTTTATCTTCTGGGCTCATTCCCCAGAGTATTCGGGCTGGCCTCCCAAGCTCTTAAATAAATACTCTCCCAGGTAGAAATATGAATGATAAATGATTGTGGGCAGGGATTTAAACTATGTTTCTATGAGCAGCAAACATTAACTTTAAGAAGAAGAATATTCTCATAACCACAGTGCCTGAAACCCACTTACTATTTTCTCTGCTATTCACTACTTTCTGGAACATTGAGTCATAGAAAGTGAACAAAACAGCAAGAATGTTTTGTGAGGGCAGAAGACAGATTAGAGATTATTTTAGCACAGTAATATACAAGACTTAAAGGAAGGGGACAGTTTCTATAATGTTCAGTAGGTCTGAAAATTGGGACAGAGTCTTACAGCATAACATGTTGAGAATCTCATTAAAAGAACCAATCTTGAAAGTGAAAATTGGCTTGCCTCTTGGTGTAGACCTTCAGGCAGGAACTTTCAGGGAATCCAGCAGGTTCACCTTGTTGAACAGACTCACTCTGTGCTACAAAGTTCAAATCTGCTAGAGTTTTCAAGGCATTCGGTCCAAGGACGCAAAACTGCATGGGGAATGAGCCCTAGAAACTTGTGTGAGGGTCACTTTGAGTCTTTGGCCAAGGAGTAGCCTGTTTATTTATAAGAAGAAATCCCAGCAGGAGAGAAAAGTACAATATTTGACCAAAAAAAAGTTATTACCAGAGAGTTGAAAGTGAACAATTTCTGGGTCTAAAATGGGGTCAGGAATATTTTAAATTCCCTTCAGCCAAAACGGAGAACTTTCATTGAATACATGAGAAGTTCAGCAGACTGTAGAAGGGCTATGACTTGAAAAAGGAAATAAACAGCATTAGACCAAAAGCTATTCCATACCCATCTAAAACAAAGAAAAGGTTTAAAAACAAGCCTTAAGATAATCAAACTAGTCTTCAAGGACTTCATTGTGTTTGTGAAAAATGCAAAACTAATTATGTTACCATAAAATCACAAAGTACAAAGGAATAGCAATCTTCAAGTAAACAAATAATTTAGATTTTTTTAAATAACAATAAATATGGCCAGGAGATGATTCAGTTAATAAGAACATGATGAGAAGTAATAAAGACTTAATTAGCAGACTGATCATTTTTAAATTTGTATTATACATTTGTTCCATCTATGCTAGGATGTGCAGGGGGTAAATGAAGATTGCAATGAAAGAAATGAAATGTTTCTAGAAACCCAAATGAGATCTCTGTAAATGAAAAGTTAAAAATTTGAAAAATGAAAATTCTCTGCCTCAAAGTGTTGGCATCTAACATGGGCACCAGTTTGCATTTCAGCTGCTCCACTTCCCATCCAGCTTCCTGCTTATGTCCTGGGAAAGCAGCAGAGGATGGCTCAAAGCATTATGACCCTGTATCCATGTGGGAGATCTGGAAGAAGCTACTGGCTTCATATTGGCTTTGGCTGTTGAGGTCACTTGGGGAGTGAACCAGCAGATGGAAGCTCTTGCTATCTCTTCTCCCTGTGAATCTGCCTTTCCAATTAAAAATAAATAAATATTTTTAAAAAAGAAAAATTGGCCTGTAGCCATTAACAATAATTTAAACATCACAGAAAAAAGGAACAGTTCCCTTGAGACCATAACAATAGACTGTCCAAATGAAATGCAAAGACAAAAAACTCAGAATCTCAAAGATTTGTAGAATAATATTAGGTTGTTTAACATACTGTGTTAGAGTCTGAAGGATACACAGAAAAATTATTTGAACTAATGACTTACATATTTGACAAATTTGATAAAATTGCTTAACAAACAGCTCCAAAATATTTCATGGAACCCAGGTAAGAGTAACATAAAGAAAATAACACCAAAAAATATTCTGATAAAGTAGCTGAAGGAAAGCAATTTTTTCCAAGAGAAAAATTTTAAAGCAATTACAGAAAAAATTATACACAAAGGATCAAAAAATTTCCACAGACTTATGATCAAACTAATTAAGCCAAAGGAAAATAAAAACAAAACTATCAACAAGATTTATATCCAATCACATTATCCCTGAGGAGAAAAATTAAAAGATCAAAATTACACCAAAAAATAAAAGCTGAGACTATAGTTAATAAATCATTAGTGGAAGTAAAATGGAACTAATATTCAATTAACCCAAATAAGACAGAAAATATGAAACTAAGTAGCAGGATGGTAGATTTTAACCCAACTCTCTGCATAATTACATTCATGCAAATAGTCTCAATATTTTAACTAAAAAGTAGAGATTATAAAACTAGTTTATTAAAAGATTCAATAAGACTTTATATATTTACAAGAAAAACATTTTATAGATAAAGATATAGGTCGGTTAAAATCTAAAGGATGGAAAAGCTAATTGAAAATATTACTCATAACATATTATATATCAGGTAGATTAAACTTTACAAGAAGGAATGTTAACAGTTTAAGGGAGATATTTCATAATGTTAAAGGAGTTAATTCACTAAAAAGCTATAAAAAGCCTAAATGTATATGTACCCAGAAGGAGTTTTAAAATATAAAAATGAACATTTGACAGAATAAAGAGAAACAAATCCACAATTGTGATTGACGATCCCAGCATTATTAACAAGAATTCAGAGAACTGGACAGAGCATCAGTCAGAATATGGAGTACTTAGGCAACATTATCAATCAGTAAGAGCTAACTGATGCTTTCAACCAACACCAGAACATGTCTTTTATAAAGAGTGGATTATGGGGTCAGGGTTATGGTAGCATTGGTTTAAATCACATTCTACAATGATGACATCTCATGTGGGCACCAGTTCAAGTCCCAGCTGCTCCACTTCTAATCCAGCTGCTTTCTGATAAACCTGGTACAACAGCAGCAGGTGGCCCAAGGGCTTGGGTCCCTGCTATCCATGTGGGAATCCTGCATGGTGTCCCAGGCTCCCTGCTTTGGCTGGAGCCAGACCTGTCCTTTGTAGCCATTTGGGAAGTGAACTAGCAGATAGAGGATTCTCTCTCTCTCTCTCTCTCTCTCTCTCTCTCTCTCTCTCTCTCTCACACACACACACACACACACGCACACACACACACACGCACACACACACACACATATATATATATATATTTCACCCACAGAGAGACATAGACTGAACTCCTGACTACCAACTTTGGCCTGGTCTACCAAAGCAATTGAAGACAATTGGGAGTGAACTAGCAGATGGAAACCAACTCTCTGTTTTGCTGTTTCGCGTTCTCTCTTTCTTTCATCTGTGTGTGTGTGTGTGTGTGTGCGCACATGCGATATCTTAAAAAAGAAACAGAAATTGAGAAAATAGAAAAGTGAAAAAAAATAGAGAACATCAGAAAAACTCAAAGGTACTTTTTTAAAAACAAAAATCTGTGAAACCGATAAAATGCTAATCACACTGATTTGAGGAAAAAGAAATAAGTTACACATATCACAGATGAATAAAGGACAACATTATAATTCAGATATAAAAATAGAAAAGGCTTCAATAACTTTTTGCAAAAACTTAACAAATAAGTTGAAATAAAGATTTGTTGAAATACGTTTTCAAAAACTGCCTGAAGAAGCAGTAAGAAACTTAGTAGCCCTAAATTGATTAACTAAATTGCATACATAGTTCAAAATCTTCCCACAAAGAATGTTCCAAGGCCAATGAATTCATCAGTTGACATTTACAGAAAGAATAATACCACTTTTTTAAGTAACAGAAGAATTAACAAAAGCATTCAGAACAATGCTAATGCCAAATTCAGACAAAGGTATTGAAAACAAAGAATAAAAAAAGAGTGAATCGCCCTTAGAATCCTAGCTGAAAAAAAAAGTTTACCAAATTCAGGTTTAGCTAAATAATAAGATATCAGGAACATTAGGATTTATCCCAAGAATGTGTTTGGGTTTGAGATCATTCAATAGAATCCATTTTGGCAGAATAAGAGAGAAAAAATGATCTCAAAAGATGCAGAGAAATCATTGATGAATTTCAACACTTACCTTGGTATTTTAAAAACTCAGCAAGCTCAAAATAAAGAGGGCACTGCACATAGCAGACACTTTTTTTTTTAAGAAGCCTTGGCCGATTGGATGAAAGAGAAAGGGAGTACTTTCGGGGACAAAGAACCCAAACAGGATGAATTTTAGAGGTGGATGGAATACCTCTCCAAAGCTGCCCATGAGAACTATGAAAAGTGACATTCCATAACAGAAAGAATTATTCAATAGTTCTGTTCTGGCTCCCTTTTCATGCTGGTATTGCTTCTAATCCCAGGCTGTTCTCAGGAAATGATGTTTGACCACAGACCCACAAACTGTTTCTGGTTTCCCTTAGTAAGTCCAAAGGAGAATTGTTTTTAGAGGTCATCTGTAGCCTTACCCTACTTTGCTCTGCAAATACTGGTGCCCTTTTAATTCTTCCTTCTATACTAGACAACTGAAAATATAAACCCCAAGAACCAAATGAAGACTAGTCTTAGTACATACAGCCTGGTCCATAGAAACTGGCCTTCTTCCTTGCCAGCACTTACAGGGAGGATTATCCACCCACTTCTCTGCCCTCAAGCATCACCTACAGGCTTAGCTGGAAGATGAGTCTTCTGCAGTGTCTTTGACCTGCGAATTTGGGCATGTGCCGCTAGTATTTTCACACATCCCTGAAACTCCACTGGTACAACTCACAGAGTGTTGGGGCTCCCATGTAAACTAATTTTCTTTGGTTCTATGGACTTCAACACAATTGTGCGCCATTGTTTTTAGGTACTTAACCATTTAAAAATATTCATTTGAAATGAGATCTGTTTATAGAGAACCCTGTAGAAAACATGAGAAAGATAAAATGAGGTTAAGGAAACATGAGGCTGTTCTAGAAGTTCCTCTTGCAATCAAGGTAGGCAGTGAAGGGTGGGCAAATGCATGACTTGGGGCGGACATTTCTTTCTGGAATGGTTGCCTTCTTCCTGCCATTTCCTGATATTTAGCCTTTTGGCAGCTTTCCCTGCCCCACCTCTCAGCCTGCTTTCTGGAAATGAACTTGCATTTCTATACAGTGATCTAGATCTCCCCAAACTGTACCTAACAGTCTAATTTTAAAAAATCATGAAATCTCCAGCCTCAGGAGTTGCCTCCTTCAGAAAACATAACTAGCTCTCTCCAACCTCACTTTGGATGAAAGCTAAGGGAACCGTTTTCCTGGAGTAAACCCAGTAAGAAGGGACCTGTGCAGAGCTCATGACCAGCTCTGACAAAGGTACTTAGAAATGCTTTACCAAGGGCCATGCAACAATCCTCAGTGTCATATTGAAGCTGTAGCACACTTCAGTAAATGAAACTCATACACTCTAAGAGAGGTAGCACAAGAATGAACAGAGGCCCTACAGCCATATTTTCTTAAAATATTTGTTAATCTGAAAAGAATGGACTCCATGTATTTCACAGAAACAATTCTAGAACCATCATTATGAACACCAAGATATTTTCTGGCACACTCTCAGATATGTGCATTTTTATCCTCCTCAGATGGAAGGCACCTGTGTCTCCTTTTAAGTGTGTTAGCATTCCCTTGCACTCTCTCATATTTTTCATTTTGTCTTTTAACTTTGTCAAAACCCTTTAAATCTCATTGTTATCTCCTAAATGATTGCTTCTCCATTCAACCTAATGCCAGCAACCAACTTCCAAAGGGAAAAAAAAAATCAAGTACATTAATTACATTCAGTGAATCTTTTAAGTGCCACAAGGAAAACCACAGCAAGTACAACCTAATTTCCAGGACCTAAGGTTTCAGAAATCACTGTGACAGCTGCCGCTGCTGTGTTTATTTAGTGAACAGTGTTAACCATGTGCAACTTTTTGCTGCATAACCCAACAGGGGAATTGCTGGGAGGAAATGTCTGTATTTTACAGTGCCCTAGGCCTAGCATCAAGAAAACTACAGACAAAAAAAGCAAGTAAGAATAAATACGGAATTAGAATATTGATCGATTGCTCAATCATTTACTCTCTCAATCAGAGGAAAAATATTAGAGTGAGGTATGACAAGTAAATATAAACACTGTTTTAAGAAAGATAATAAGGCCCTTTGCAGTCAACGTTCTATCATAATTTGTGAAGGAAAGCTGGGCTCAATGGAGAGATTACGTGTACGGAAAGTGGCTCATCACCCACACTCAACGTGTGATGCTGCCAGCGCATGTCTCGGCTCTATCACAGCCAGGACTCAGACACTGGAAGGCTAAAGTCTGGTCTTACCGCCAAGGACTTTTGAGAAAGAATATTCCATTGTCAGAGTAAGATCCAGTTACGCAAGCTTAGCTGAAAGAAAATGTTTCAATGTCAAGAACCTCACTGAGCCTGTTCTAGGACAAACCCCAACCCGGTTCTCTGACCGTTGTGCCCAATGCCAAAGGTTACCTAGGACACAGACTGAGTTGTCATGAAGCTCTGTCATGTTAACAGACAAAATGACTGGGAAATGTCTACTCTCAAGCTTCTTTTATTCCATTCTAAGAACTCCACACACAAAACTAGTAGTCCCTCTAGAGCACATTACCATAAGTATTTAAGAGTCTTAGATTCTTAACTCCTTTTCTCTCCCTTTCAGGCTTCTTCCACTATTCCTTCCAATATGAACCCAGCTGGCCTAGCTAGATTCATCATTTTCCCCATTCACTCATGTCCCTTATGGACTGCACAAGAGGTACAGGCAATGGTCTAACCCAGAGCATTCCATCAGGTATAGAGAATGACAAACTGTGCTGCTTTGACCAGGACATCCTCAGTTTGAAAATCTTAGGAACACATGCAGTTCTCTGTACACCCTGTTGCTGTCCCATGAACGGGTCACGATGCCGAAGCTTTTAGCTCCAGGAGAGTAGGAGGGAGTGGTGAGCAGCAGACGATCCTGGATCCTAATCCCCAATTTCTAACCACCAGTGGCCTCATCCACTTGCCCAAAAATTGTTCCCCATATGCTGTGTTGAAAAGGTTTGTGGGTCTCGGGACCGGGCGTCTCATGCCTGGATCCCTGACACCAGCTACTGCATGCAGGTGGTGAGCTGTTCCCGGGCCTGCCTGGGCTCCTGGGGCTGCTCCCTTCAGGGTGAGTACACCGAGGGGGGAGGACTCCATGATTTGGCAGGCCAGGGACCCATCCGCAGCCCTCATTGAGCAGTGGATGGGATTGGGGAGGGGCACAACCTTGCCGGGGGGGTGTTTAAACTTCCTACAGCCTGCCGGCTGTGGGTGGGTCTCAGGACGGGGCACCTCATGCTTGGATCCCTGACGCCAGTCACCCATGCAGGTGGTGAGCTGTTCCTGGGTGGCCAAAAAGCCATTTGGCGCTAGGCTCCAACTGCTAGCCACCCGGGCGGGGAGCTCTGGGGTTTTGATTCTTTGAATCACTGCTTAGGTAGCTCCCGGTTGAATCTACTGTGCTTCTGAAAAGTTAATCAGTCCTAAAGATTCCCAATGACAGTAACTCTTCCTTTGAAGTACTTGTAATCACTTAACAATGCTGAACACAAACCACCAGTCCATGCAAAAACTAAGGCTCGGGGCTTGTCCAGCAGGGTCATATCCTATTACCTGACATGATGATGGATCAGGAGACTGCTCACATTAGGCAGGGCCATGACATTAACTAGGATTCGAGAACCATATCCAGGGGTAGATTCTGTGGGGGATGTATGGGTGAAACCCTGTGGAAATTCTAGCCCCACTGGTTAGCTCAAGAGTTAGGGTGGTGATGAACTAACCTAGGTGTGACCTAGGAGCCTGCCATCAATCACAGGTAAAGGAAATCACAACAGTCTGGACTGCTCAAGGCAGCAGCACCCGAAGGTGCATCCTGAATAGGGTGTGGGGTGGGCCAAGCTGGACTGCAACGTTCACCAGCTCATACAAGGCCAAAGGGAAGGCCAGTCTTCACAGGGTACTGAACTAAAACCCAATAGCATGTATGAGAACTAGGTCTGGGAGTGGATCAAGTGGAGGAACTTGGGAAACTCCCCTGGCGAGACATAGCTCCTGCTGGTGAACAGGTGGTCCAAACCTGGAGGTCGGAAAAGCTGGGCAAAGTAGCTCCAACAGCTGGCTAATGTGTGAATCAATAATGCAATGCGGTGTACCTGGCAGTACTGAGCAAACCTTAGCCCACAAGCAAAACTAGAAACCAGAATGGAGCACAAGTCATGCCAAGCTAGGCTCTTGCACCTACTGGTCTGCGTGAGCCAGGGATGCTAAGCCACAATGTCTAAGGCAGGGCTCAGGAGAGGTGAGGGGCTATGCCAAGCTGAGTCAGAGCAACCACTGGCATGCACGTGATCTATGGCTGGGAACAGGCCCAGTTGGGGAGCTAAGAGGACAACCTGGCTGGGTGGAGGGTCCCACCAAGGGGTGCATGAGCTGGAATGGGACTGCGTTCTGGTCAGGATACAGTTGTAGTCTCCCTTGGCACAAGTGTGGACTGGGACTGGACGCACCAGGCCGGACCAGACTGCAACACCTTCTGGTGTTCTGGAGGACCAGGGTAGATGTAGGATGGACTAGGCTAGGTCTCAACCCCTACTGAGCCATGTGTGAGCCATATGTGGGTATGGACGAGCTGTGGCTGGGCTGAAACATCCAACAGCAAGAACCAGAATGGGTTGAAGGCCAATCAGGAAAAGTCACTGTTCCTGCTAGGAGAGAAGGTGAAGCTAGTAGTGCTGGCTCATGGACCCACTGCTATGCACAAACTCAGGCATTGGGGGACTTTCTGATGGAGGAGCCTGTGCAACTCCTCTGGCAAAACACAGACCCTGCAGGTAAGCGCAAGAAGCATGATAGGAAACATCCCATGAAAAAGCCAAGAGGTCATGGAAAGTTTCCCACTGGCATACATTTGGCATGGGTCTGGGGCAGACCAGGCTGAATCAGTTCACGTCATCCACTGGCAAATCCGAGCACCAGAACAGAGTGTGGGTCAAGCCTGGTTCAGTTGTGACAAAAACCAGTGCACAATACGGAAGGCCAAGGTGAGGTTGCCTGTGCCAGATGTGACTGCAGCACCCAACCAGCACGTGTGAGAACCAGGATGGGAAGGGGCAGAGCTGGCAGGGGAATAAGGGGTGGTTCCCTTGCTGAACAGCTACTCCCACTGGAGAACATGAGCTAGTATGGGGGTAGACCAGACTAGGCAGGGCTACAGCACCTGTGCACCTCATGTGGACTAGATAAGGGAAAACCAGGCTGGGCTGATTATTCCTACTGGTGCAAGCATAAAGTAGAGTGGGTGAGGGTTGTTGGGGCTTAGCCACAGCATCAGCTGGCAGAAGCTGGCACTGGGGGCTAATTCTGTCAAGTTAAACCACAGAACCACCTAGAGAGTACATAATCCAAGAGTGGGAGAGGCCTGGGAGGGAAATAGTGGGCTCCTCTCTTAGGTTACCACTCCCCCACGGGAAGGCACAAATACTAGGACAGGGGCTGGGGTGGCTAAACAGAGAGACACACAACAATATCCGTGAAGGCTGGATAGTTGAGCTGGTTAGATGAAACAAGGTTTTAATACCCATTGACATGTATGAGAGCCGAATGGGATGTGGGACAGACTGGCAAACCAGGGCAGAGGACAGGCCTGGTGGGGGTTATTGTGGGTCACTCCAACTAGGCTGCACCTTCTACTGGTTTATGTGAGGGCCGAGTATGTGCTGGGCAGAACCAGGCTGGACTGCAACATCCATTGGTTCCAGTAGAAGACAGGGATGGAAACAGAACCAACGCAGCAACTACAACCACCAGCTGATCAGGGTGATGGACTGTGCCTGGCCCTGTACTTGCTAGTACATACAAGAATCTGGTCTGGGAACACCTCAGAGAAAGTTTCTTTGGGGATCCTCCAATCGAGCTTCTGGACTCAGAACCCTAACCATGAAAAGACAGAAGACAGAACAAATCAATCAACCACCTCAGCTATATGTTGGCAATGAAAATACTGGGCAAACGGAGACTTTATGATGGACTGTAACAATCAGTGTATTCTTCAACGACCTCATCGTGCTTGGAGTGGTAAGAGTGGCAGCAATTCATAACTGGTGAACTGTCAAAACCACCTGAGCAAGTATCTCAGAGCATGCCCCACATCTGAGACCTGGGGTAGGTGGGAGACTGGGTGAGTCTTCTCCTTTAAAATCCCCTTTCACATCAGATACATTAAGGAAACAGTATGGAAATAGTAGTCTCACTCACTTTCCTATAGCCTTTGAACCTTTTTACCCTAATTAACTATGTAAAGACTGTCAAAAATATAATTAAAAAAAGAAGAAAAGGTTTGTGAACTATCAATGTAACCTGCCTTTATTGTATTTACTTGAACAGGGGGAGCAGAATACATTGCAAATTAATATGTTTTGTCCACCAGTCTCTCCAGTAGGAAACTATCAATTTCAAAAACGGAACTCTGAGAGGCACAGCCCAAGGTTATTCTCCTGAACTGAGATTTTTGGCTCAGGGCAGCATTACCACTATCTGACGTCATCAAGGAAAACAGGGTCTTGTGGCACTTGAAACAGCAGAGGCAGCATGTTCAAGTGAATACCATTAGAAGTTGCAGGACTTTGAGCAAAATAGGAAACCAAGATTAAAGCATGCAAAAGCATCAAGTGCCCTGGGCAGAACATAGAGCAATGCTGACAATGATTAGAAGATCCTTTGAGTGCCTACTAAGTGGGAAGCACCAAACTAACTCAGCTATATACAATTAAGTCATTTCACATTCCCCCATGCTTTGCTGTATTTATGAGGAAACTGAATAATGAGAATAGATGCCTTGAAAATACTTTCCAATGGTTAAAGGAAAGCGCTAACATTCAAAGTCAATTTTCCTGATGTAGAAACCCATGTTTCCATCTGCTCTACCAGAAAGAGATAACAGCACCTTCCAGAGGAGATGCAGTCAGCATTAACAGCTACATGCAGATCCCAACTTAGCCAAAGAATGAGAACTCCATCCTATGTCAAAATTGGAGTGCAAGCATGATCACATCCACCAGAAAGAAGTAAAGGTGACATTAAAGAGGGGATACAAAATCGGCAATTGCAGTAATTACCAGAGCTACAAAAACGCTATGTGTGGCCATTTTAGTCACCACTCTGGCATCATCAGAGCCTTTGTGATGAGGAAAACACACAACATGGGTGGGAGAGGTGAAATCTACAAAATGTTCCCACAAAATTTCATTACTCATGATATCCCCTTTTAACAAATTCATCCCTCAGCTTCTACTGCTGAGCCTGGCTTGATAACCTAGTGACTAAAGTCCTCTCCTTCCTTATATGTGCCAGGATCCCATTTTGCCCTGGTTTATGTCCTGGCTGCTCTACTTCCCTTCCAGCTCCCTGCTTGAGGCCTGGAAAAACAGGAGAGCACAGCCCAAAGCCACGTGGAAGACCCTAGAGGAAGCTCCTGGATCCTGGCTTCAGATCAGCTCAATTCCGGCCATTGAAGGCCACTTGGGGAGTGAACTAATGAATGGAGGATCGTTCTTTTTGCCTCTTCTTCTCTCTGTAAACTTTTCCAATAAAAATAAATAAATCATTAAAGAAAAAGAAGACTCCATTGTTGACCTTTCAATCTTTTGGATTAAACTTGTGTTCACTTGATTCTGATATCAAGTAGGCTTTAGTCATGTATGAATTTCCATGGGGGCTGCACGAAGTTCCTAGGATCAAGATGGAACACTATGGAAATGAGGAAAACAGCTACCCAGCAGGGATGCTTAACTTGCCAAAGATACTGTTTACTATTAGCTTGTTGATTGGTTTCACTTCTATAGTTTGGTTGATTATTTCATTCCTAATCATATGACTAAATATGTAGATATGAATTGGACATGAATTTGTGATCATATCGACATATTTCCTCCAAAATATTTGTAACATTTTCTAATAAAATACTCTGCTTTTTGTTTTTGTCTGGAAAATCAACTCAGGGTGAAAAAGGCATTTGAGAGAAAAGAAACTTGAATGCCAACTTGCTGAAAGTTTTGGAACACTTCAAAAGTTTTTTGGGAAAAAACTGAATGTTAGGTTTTGGAGTTGGAACTGTCTTAGAATCTTAACTGTATTAGTTAAGATATTGACTTGGCAGCTTTTACAAAAACTAAAATATCACTGGTTAAATGAGTTCAAGACATTCAAATTCATAAAAAGTAGGAAAACATGTCCTAACAATGTGCCTGAGCAATTCAGATTCTTTCTATTTTGTCATGGCATTCAATATAGTCACCAACAGGGTCAAGGTGATCCAAGATCATGAAGTCTGTATTCCAGACAGTCAGAATGAGTATTGGACATAAGAGAATCCGAAGCTCAATCCCTGATAAAGCTAGTTTCAGACATTGCACAAATATATACCCTCACATTCCATTGGTCAATATAAAAGGAAAATTTGGAAGTATCATTATTAACTGGATGGCCACCAGGGCAGTGAAACACTATAGCCATGCAGGAAAGGGAAAGCCGCCATTTGCAAGTAACTAAGCACTGCTCAGACAGTAGTGTCCCTCTACTTGTAGGCAGAAGCACAAGAACCAATGGCTCTGGTAGAAAATATCCCAGAGGAGAAGCCAGAAATAGAGGCTCGGCAGTTTTAGTACCAGCAAGGAACCTGACCTTGGGACAGTTATTTTACTTTTGACCGTCAGCTCTGAAACTTTGATACCCAGATCTATGAAGTAGAAAAACAAAGTCTAAAAAGAACACCCTGTGGCTCTAAACCTAAGAGGGGAAAATTTATATTTAAGCAAGCTTCCAGGTTTCTACATACTAAACCACATAGATCATATAAGAATAAGCTTTTCAATTCTTCAGGCCCATGTTCTAGATCTTGATATTCAGCAAGATGTCTCAACAGATCAACCTGTATCCTGTGCACTGTTTTTCATGATACATAGACCAAATGGTGGCATGGATGTTCTCATTCGAGCATTGGTTCTTTCATCTCTCACAGCATTTCATGGGCTGTAATTTCTCTTCTGGATGCTATAGCCTGGAGCTGACTCTGGGTATCCCACATGAATTTTTACAAGTTTTTATTGCCATTAAAAACACATGCAACATCAGTTTAGCCATTTTTAGGAATGTAATCCAGTATTATAAAGTACATTTACATTATTGTCCAACCATTCTCACCACTGATAATCTAGAACATTTTATCATCACAGCCTATGTCCATTAAACAAAAACCATTGTTATACTTCCTGTTTCTATAAATTTGACTAATTTAGTAGCCCGGTATGGGGAGAATCGAATAAAACTTCTTTTGCAACTGGTCTAATTTGACACAATGCTCTTAGGGGTTTTTTGTTGAAATACTTGCCAGGGCTCATTTCCTTTTTAAGGCAACATAGTGTTGTCATTCCCATCACAGTCCCTCCCCCATTCATCCATCAATGGGTATTTGAGTTCACTGTATTTTGAACAATCTGCAATGAATGTGGATGTGCAAATACCTATTTAAGATTTTTGTTTTAAATTCTTTCTGATATATACACCTAGGTAGGTCCTGTGGTATATTTCTCCAGATCATTTTCAATTCAATACAGTCTGAACGGCTTCAAAGAAATTCTTCAGATCAGTTGATTGAAAATTTTCATCAAATTTCAAAATCACAGGATGGACACTAATACATTTATACTGATATCTCCATGTGAATCCAAAATGATGTCCGGAGCCATAATAAAATACAACATCTATAAGGGTGTCATGAATGTACCAATTGATGACATATGATATCAACAGGTAGACCAAGACCTGTAGTCCACAAGTAGTAATACCACTTTGCCAGACATGTACTAAAACAAAGATTTTGTCTCTGCTGCTCAAAACCCATCTCACTGCTCTGGAAAACTACAGTATTCAAAACAGACTCCCAAGTCATGGCCTTGCTGCTTGCTCTGATTTCACCTCTTTGCATCTGTACTAACACCGAGCATTCAACTGAACTTCCCTATCCCCACTCCAGCAACCAAGCCTGATTGTGGCTACCCAAGCTGCTGAATGCACACTTACCTCAGAGCCTTGCTTTCACACCTCCTTGGCCAAACTGTTCTGCCCACGGTTCACACATCTCACTGCTCTGCTTTCAGAATATTCCAACTTGAGGGGCAGTTTTTCATGAAGGCCCTCCTGGCCAGTCTATTGGAAAGAGCAACTCCTAAGATTTCCACCAACTAGCACTCTCCCCCCTATTAAACAATTTATTCTAAGACTACATCTAATGTAAACAAAATGGTGTTGTTTGTAGATATAATCATGTGACAATTATAACAAGAACAAGCTGCTATAAAAATTAAAATTTGCTTAAATTTTTCCTCAATTACTTCAATATATGCAACTAGCACTAAAGTTGGAAAAGCCACAACTTCTGAAATCACATAGGTTTCCTTCACATAAAACTGTTAATATCAAAAATAAAAGTAGAGTCACTGGCTTCCATTTATGCAAATTTGGTTTATTCAGATCTACTCCTGTTGATTTTATCCATCATATTCAGTTCATTCAGAATAAGGAAATTGCTGGACAGGTGTCATTCTCTCCCATTAAGACTGTTTCTTCTTGAAAAATGGCATTCTTCTTCAGGTCTAATATGTCAAAATCTGTGATGCTTCTCCCCAGACACAGAAAAGTGCTGACTTAACTATATTTTAAAAAGCCATGCATCAATTTCATTGCTAGGTTTTCTAACACAAAATAAGAATGATTTGAAATAGTAGCTGCCTTTGTGGTAGAGAAATGTTTCCAATATGTCTAATGATTTAAAACAGAGACCCTCTGGTTTCATTCCTCTTGATTCCCTGCTTTATTTTCCTTTGGATCAGAAGTTAATATCCTTTGTATTTCAGTTGCTCATTAAATTTCTCACCTCTCTCCAGAATGGAAGCTCACTGAGGACATGCATTTTGTCCACTGGTATACCCTTAGCATCTGGAACGGTAAATGTTGGGATAGACTGATGAGCCAATCTATTCATGTTGGTATCATTTTATAAATTTACATATTTTCTCCTTATAAATTCAGAGTTCTTCCCTGACCCATATATGAATGCATAGTTTAGGCTTGGCTGCAGAAGGTTCTAAGTGAAATTAATGATAGTGAACATGAGAAAGAATTCTGTAAGGTGTATATTGATTTTTGTCTTAACTGCGCCTGAACCATGGGATGAGAGATATTACATTTTCTGAGTAGAACAGAGCCTACAGAGGAAGTTCAGAATTAAGAAATGTGATTGTTTCTTGGTTGAAGCAATCCTTCTGCTTATCTCTGCTTTTAATCTTGTTTTGCATGGTACTTTGCCGACTCATGAAACCACTCCTGGATCAGGTTGCTTCTCCTTTGTAAATATCATTGCCTCAAACCTCAATGAGAAACTGGATAGAAAATTGCACATACTTCACTAAGAAAATTCCAAGGATTATTTTATGACCAAATAGCAATTAGATTGTCCTAGTTCTAATGATATTCCTCAGGGTAGAAAAAAAAAAAAAATGAATTGCAACACTAAGCCATTTGCTTTTTGCAGCTTTCTTCACAGTTTGATACTCATTTATGTTTCATGGGTTTTCTCCTGCAGGATTCAGTAAAGATATTCATTATATTTCCTATTTGATGAATTGTTAGAACTGTGGTGAATTCATGATACTCTTTCTTGCTAGAAAACTACTGATAAAAACAATATACAGCTAACTGGCAAGTAAGTTTACTAGATATAGTCATTTCACTAAATCTTTTCTCATTATTCTTCCATTTCTTTGATATCAAAACTCTCCTTTTAAATTATAAGTCCTAAGTATTCCTTATAATCTAATAAGTAACCTATTTTTCTCTTTTCTATTTTGCTTACATCATAAAGGCCAATATCTCTATTTTTAACCTTGATTTTGTCTCAGAATAAAGTGAACTTTAAAGAAATTCTATTCCACATTTAGCTCACTTTGCCCTTTAAAGGAAGAGCTTCATTTTTGTCAGTCAAATGGAGGCAGTGTAATAATGCAACATAAAGTGCTTGTAGAAAGTTAAGACCAAATGTTCATCTTGCTGTTAAAAGTGAGAGAATGAATCCATGGCTTTTGCACCAATGCTTAGAAATCCAATTCCATATATTACTGTTTATACATGCATAGATAGAGATGAAAGCTCTATTGATAAAGCTGATTATCTGGAAAGAATTACATGGCACTACATTTGCATTCATTGAATTTAACTAATTCGGTCAAGCGTGGCTCAAAATTAATATAATCACAATGACAATGTGCTTTTCAAGTCATTTGAATGTTTCAGACATGCCTTCAATTCAAAAGATTTTGTGACTAGAGTTTCAGATTATTTATTCAAAATTTGTGCCAGTACTTATAAGAAACAATATTGATTTCCAAATCAGATTTTTCCCTACCTTTGCAACACATTTTGTCAACAACTAACTACTCTCATTTAATAGACAGAACATAAAATGAAGTTTAAGATTATCAGGAGAAAATAAAGAATATAGGACTACTAAAAATGATTTTTCCAAAACAAATTATGAACTTGCATTACATAATTTCTCTTAGTCATTAAATTGTCACTATATTAAAATATTGCCTTTAACTTGGTTTTTACAAAACTTGAGAGCTAACCCTCCGAAGACATTCAGGAGTAGTGGTAGAAAGAAAGAATAAAGCTTTGTAACTGTAAGCCTTATAATTGCTTTGCGAAGGCAGAGTGATGAAGAGGAGGCACAGAAACAAACTCAAATTTTGACGTTAAGTTTCACAGTCAGTATCTGATAGCCAGTACACACACAATAACTTCAAAAGTCCAAATATCTGACTACAAAACACACGTATTAAAATAGTAAAACATTGAAGTGTGTGTTCCTCGGTCGCTCTCCGGTCCAAGGCCCGCATGCCCCCACTCTTTGGGTCCCCCATCTGACTGGCTCTCCTTTGTCCTCCAACTTAGAGGGGACCGGTTGCCAAGATGCAGATCTTTATCAAGACCCTTACAGGGAAGACTATCGCTGTCAAGATTGAACCCTCAGATATGATTGAAAATGTGAAAGCCAACATCCAGACTAAGGAAGAAGTCCTTCTTATTAGTGAAGACTGATCTTTGCTGGCAAGCAACTGGAAAACAAAATCTATAGCATAAGCGATAGAGTTGCAGAAAATGCAAGTTGGTGAGGGGATGAAGGTGTGATATCTTTTTTCTCACTCATTTTAGGAATCATGTCCGGCATTTCTTCACCAAAGAGAAGCATTATAACAGAGGTATTTAATCAAGATTACATGGCAGGGGTGATTCAGGAATGAAGACCACAGGCCAAGGGAAAACTCTATATTCATTCTTAGGTCTGATTGAAAATTGACAGCTGTGTGGAAATGTGATTGGGCAAAGACACCAATAGTGATAGACTACAGTGAGGGAAAGCAGCAATGCCTTTCCACTGGGATTTTCTCAGCTCCGACCTCCAAGGCACAGGGCAGGAACCTTCTGGAATGTCTTCAAGGGAGAACAGAAAGGGGACAGAGTGACCTTTCTAGCTTTCATGGATTCTTTGAGGGAGCATTCTAGTTTCTATGATTCACTTTGAAGAATCCTTCTGGCTTCTCTGACTCACTTTTGGGAAGAGTGGAGACAGGAGGTTAGAAGGCCAGGGAGACTGCTCCTGACATCCCCTGCTCTCCCAGTTCAACGGACTCAGCAGGCCAAAGCACCTCACTTTGGAGAAGCCATTCTGAGCCCAGACAGAAGCAGACTCTCTCGCTACCCAAGAGTGAGAAACTTAACCTGCATTCAACATTCCTGAATCTCAATTCTCTTATTTCTTAGATGAACCTCACAGTAACTGACCCATGGGATTTTTAAAAAGGATTCAACCCACTAATAAGGCAAAACTCTCCAGGGTAGGTGACATGTGGTCGACATCAACAGGGCCCAACTGTGCGGTGCTTGGCTACTGTGACTGACCAGGACTCAGCCTTCTGTTACAAAAGTATACTCCCAAATCAGGCTTTCGCTTAGTGGACGTGCTAAGAGATTGCAACCCATTGACATAGATTCATCAGACGGAAGCAGCCCCAGGCCAAATTTAGTTTAATGCAAAAAAAAAAAAAAAAACCCTGAAAAATTAGGATTTCCTATTTAAGATGGTGGTTGTTCCTTTTATGATTCTGTTAGCAGGGCTAGCATAGTGAGGTGGACAGTGAGGAATACAAAGTCACTGTCACCTCCCACCACCGGCACTGGGGAAGAAGCCAACTGTCCAAGATAAGTAATGACATTCACACAGAGAAAATGACATTTGGGAATATTTGCTCAAAATTTCCAAATCATTTCTCTTTACCCTAAAGGCTAACGACCTCTTAGCTAATAAACTTGATAAGCAAGCCCCTGTAGATTGGAATAACTGGTTTTTTAATCCTTACAAAACAGGTTTAAAAAATAGGAAAGAGAGCCAAAAATCTAATCCTATACAAACAAAATTTGATTTCAAAAGAAACTGTCCACTTATACAAGGAAATAGCCCCTCCAAGCCAAATGGTTCTCTTCCTTTTTGTTCACGTCCACAAGTCCCTCCTGTCCTAGAGACTGCTTTGCCTCAAGGGAAACAGTTGTGACTCCCTGGAAGTGCGGCACATCTTAGGATTCTTGATTTGATATGAATTTAAGCTAATTTTAAAAAGTGGACATAAATAATTACATTTTATCCAGAAAGGTAAATTATTCGAGTTGATAATAGTAACTAATGTTGAGTAGTTGTGAAGATCATGGGAAATTTATTTTTTTACTTTTGTATACTTCCATCTATCCCAAGTTTTCACAAATATGTACTACATTAACACATATGCAGCCATTGAATAAGCTAGTGTTTCCTTTCGGAGAGCCCCACAGCCTTCGTAAGAATTTGGTGTTTCCTAGCATCCAAAAGTTTAAGTGACATTAACTAGCTTTTACCACTTTTTAGACATAATCCTAGGAGTTAGCAGTTAAGTAGGTAAATGCCTACACGCATACACACACACACACACACACACACACACACACACACAATCCCAGGTCCTAAAAATGTCAAGGTCTGGGAGAGACAAATGTACATGAAACCGTGATTTTGTATCAGTGTTACACAGAGCTATAGCTTAGCACTCTGGAAATGCAGGAGCAATGTTCATGTGAGTTACAGTAACTCAGAAAGGTCTTGAATCCATGTGAGTTTTCTCAAAAGCAGAGAGGACATTCCAGGCAAACAGAAGAAGGAGCATGAAAGACACCTTCACTGCCCAGTTTTTTTCAGCCAGCCTGATTTTAAAGCACATTATCCTCATTAACTGTTGGGCCCCGTGTCAAATCTCTGAGAGCTATTTCTGTGTCTAGTAAATGTGGTTGATTAGATCTCGATGCTAATAAGAACCTTGTGTTAATTTGATGACTTGCCAGCAGACTGTGTACCGAGAAACTGGGTGGGTGGGGGCTGTGGGGTGAGCACTGGGCTGCTTAAATCCTAGCCAATAATGGCATTCAGACAGGTATTCCTTGGGATTTATTCAGCCCTTAGGCCTGGGAATTTATTCTCCACAGATCCTCGCAGCCAGGTTTTGAGTGGCAAATGTGAGGAAAGAAGTAGTTCCTACTGCTCCTCCATCCACAGCCACACACAACATATGGGCACAAATTCTTTCATCCACCACTAGTTAGTGTGCACATGCAATACTCAGGATGAAAACCAGCTAGTCAACACGAAGCAACTCAACGCTTGAAGTGGATGCAAACCCTGAGGATGATGCTAATCAGTATCTACCAAAAAAAAAAATGCTTCAGTTATCTTTAATCTGTAACCTTTCAGCCAACACCTACCTGCTAGATACCAGGGGTGTGAATTTTGCCCTCCAGAGCCTGAAATCCAGGAATGTGCCCAAATTGCAACAGGGAGGCAGACAGTGAGTTATGAGTGCTGACACATTGTATATGAGTCTACTTGGTAGTGGCTGTCCTGGAAAATAGACTGCTTCTTGCAAAACTCTGCAGAGCTACAAATGGCTCAGCACGGCTGAAATAAATGGTGGGTGTCAAGGAGGAGCAGACAATAAAGCTGAAAATATAGAAAGAAATGGGGTTGCAAAAGATCTGAAGTACTAAATGAAAGAGCTTGAACTTTATCCTTGAAGTCTGTAGGGAGTTATTGGAGGATTTTAAGTTAAGGAAAGGCATGATTAAAAAGATCAATATCACCACAGCGAGGCAAACAGACTGAAGAGAGGCCACACCAGGGGCAGGAGAGGAAGTTAGGAGATTTGCAGGATATCTACAGTTATTGACTGAGTTCAAAATATAGTAGGAATGCAAATAAAGAAGAAAAGAGTTTCAAAGAAGGCAAGCCACAAAATTTCACAATACAATGAGTTACTCAGGATGCCTGCCCAACTTCAGGTTCAAATATACTTACTGTGTGTCAAGGAAAGTCTTGGGGGATTCCTAGCTAACCTAGAGTGGTTTTCACTGGGTAAGAAGGTGAAAAGATGTGCAGAAAAGATATCTTATTGGTGGTAGACAATGAAGTCTAGTAAGTACAATAGAAGCTTCTGGAAGATTGGGCCAGCTGATGGATGCAGCAAGTCAAGACAGAAACGATATTTTGGACCAAAGCATTTGTTTAGAGACAGGTTCTCTGAAAATCTTGAACAGAAATGTAATATGACCAATGTCCGATGTTTGCAGGAAGTGCTAGTGTTTCCCCCTCACTTCAGTGCGTTCAGTAAGTTCTGCTTGCACAAGGTTCTAGTCTCCCTCCCTGGCTGATATCATCGTTTCCAACTTTCAGATTCAACCTCCAGCCCCACTCCAGCTCCCCACAGCTCTCCACTTCTCAGCCCACACACTATCTTAAGTATCAGACACAGCAGCGTGATTCTTTCATTAAAAAAATTCCAATCAGGTCTGTAAAGTGGGCTGAGGTATTAGTGCTATTTATTTTCTTTTCTTTTTCTGAAAGCAAGGATTATAGAATGTTGACCAACCCAGTCCAAAAGGCATTTAATAAGCTACATGTATTTTATACTAGCCTTTGGCTAAGCAGGAAATACATTTAAATACTAAATGAGTTCCCAAGAAGTTATTAAGTAGGTGAATGTTGGCTGCCATTTCCAAGGGATGTTCTCTAATAATACTAACTATTTTTCTCCCCAGATTTCATCCTGACATCTCTTTTATGTATCCTGGATTTAAGAAAAAAAAACTAAATTATTTGAAATTCAGAGAAACTATAAGATAACCTCATATCCTGGGGGGGGCGGCCCAGGCAGGCCGGATCCGAGAACGAGGACTCAGCATGCCAAGACCACCGCCACAAGGCAGTGAGGGGGTCCCTGGTTTGGGCGGCCAGTGCACCAAATGGTGCCAGGCTCTGCCTGCTGGCCTCCCAGCGGCGAGCTACGGAGTTTTTACGATCAGAAAAAGCTGCTTAGGGACACTCTTGAATAAGGCCAGCCTTTGTGTAGGTCAGAGATGAATTTCTGGTGATTCCCAGCAATAGTAAACATAAACACTAGCGCAAGAAAAAAAAAAGAACAAGAAAATTAAACCTAATGTACTTGTAAGGCCCCATGATACTTGGAAAAGGGGAGGGAGAGCACAGAAATCTTACATCACCCTAGAAGGTATGAGGCAGATGGGAAATATAACCTATCAGGATCATAACTGGTAACTCATAGACAACAGATTCAAATTAGCATTAGACAACAGTAAAACTACAAAGGCATATGGGGGAATCAGGAGTAATCCTAACAACCTCTTAACAAGAGGTCATATGCAAAGAGCAGGGGGGACCCCAGAGTGGAGCAGGCGGACAGGAGGAGGCTTTTATCCCAACCCTGAAGACTCCCAGATACTCACCAAGGACTATCAGTACCAAGGAGCACCGAGGACTACATCCCTACTGCCAAGGAGACCACGAGGAAATGGAGTGCCTTCGGAGACCAAGAACTCTGAGGTCAACCACCCCCATTTGGATCTACCACGTGGGATGGAAGAAGCTCAAGTCCTGCCTTGCAGGATTCAAGGTCATCAGAACAACAACCAGGAACCCTGAGTGGTCCGCAGAAACAGAAGAACAGTAAACTTCCTTCTCGACTAGGGAGAGGAGCTTTCTCTGGTCCTTGCCTGCTTCCAACTTCGGGTCCCCACCCCCCTCTCATAATAACCATCAGGAGCGCTCCAGAAACCCCTCAAAACAAACAAACAAACAAACAAAACTAGAATAGATAGAGAACAACAAGGAAAGCTTAGAAACAGACAGGAAACGGTCAGCGTGGATGTACTTATAACTCACTGGGTGGGACACAAAGATTAGTTACTCCTAACTGGGGTATGGAAGATTTCTCTGCACACCCCTCCTAAACATGCTCACCTAAACTGTTGACATATATCCTGTTAGAATTATAGAGTTAGACCACCTGAAAAACAGCCAGGTTCAGCAAAATCATGCTTCAATGCTATAAACTGCTAAAGACTAAAATTAAAATAGGCATGAGACAGGTGAATAGCAATCTAAGTCATTTTAAGGTGTATAGATCATGGTTGAATGTAAACCAAAATTGAAATGTCTATGACGAAGTCACAGGTTGTGGTAGAAAACCTGCATTTTCCTATTAACATATTGGTTAATCAATACCATGTCAATTAATGCCATGATGTTGTAAATGGTTGGAAATATTATGTTGGGGCTCTTAATTGATTGGGATGATACTCTGCCGGCTCTGCCTTCAGACCAGAGATGGTCTCACCAAGAAACCATTGAACTTACCAGGACAATAAGATGCTGGACTTTATGCTTGGTAAATATCTCCAATGAAAGAATGTCAACTGAATTTGAACTATGGAAATGCAACAAGGTGGAGCAATCCACCATGGGGGGAGGGTTTTGGGAGGGGTGGGGGGAATCCCAGTGCATAAAAAAATGTATCACATAATGCAACATAATTAATTTTTTAAAAAAGGAAATGCAATAAAAATATATGTTTTTAAAAAAATAACCTCATAATGCTAATATTTTTTTGCCAAGTATTGATGGACTCTTTCCAAGGACAGTGAAAGTTCTACTGAAGCTATGCCCAAACTTTCTGATTTCTAATTCTCTAGAGCAGTGCTTGAATGTGACCTTGATTTATATTTGCAGAAGCCTAGTTACCTCTGCCTCACTTCAAGCGACTGACTTGTTAGTAGAGACCAACTCTCCTGTTTGCTGAAACTATTCCATAGCTGGCGTGACTTTTCTAAATGAAGAACCTTATGTCCATGGTAACTTTAGTGTTATCAGGGAGGATTAAAGTTTCTTCATTTTCCATTGGTAATGATATCCTGGGGAAGAGAAGCAGGTGCAAGAGGGCTGGGGATGTGGGGGATTGAAGAGGTGGGGAAGAGAGCTTTTGGACGGATTCAGAACAGGTGATAAATCACAGATATTTGTTTCTGTTGCTATTGTTTTAAGCAAGCACATTTGTTTTACGATCTATTTTAAATATAACTCATAAAACATTCTGTTAAAGCCCAATTCTCAAAAATCTGTTCCTCTGCACTTACGTATTCCAAATGATGAACTCTTGACCACTCTCCCTCATTTATCACATCATTGCACACCTTCTCCTCCCCCTTGCAGCCCTCCTGATTCACTTCCTTCTCTTTAGTCCCTTTACCTCCACCCCTCCTAAGCAAGAAGCTACTCCACCTTAAGCATCACTCCCTCAATCACTCCATCCTCTAATCTGAAAAGTTCACCCTTATCTAACAGACTTTCTGTAACATCGTGGGAACTTCATTTATCAAAATTTTTTCTAGTTTTCGTATTTTATTAATTAAAAATTATAGTATATATGTATATAATACAAATTACCATCTTCACCATTTTTATTGTACGACTGACACTCAATACATTCACATTGTTATATAATCAGTCAACTACCTATGCACAGGTCTTTTTCATTACCTCAAACAAAAAATTTTACCCATTATGCAGTAACTACTTTTTTCCCCCAGTGCTTAGGAAAATCCATTCTAGTTTGTTTATAAATTTCTCTGTTTTATGCAAGCCCAAAATACAATACCTGTCCCCTCTGTATCTGGCTTGTTTTACTACTGTATGTATTTTCTTTTCTGTTTTAGTCAGCTTAGACTCACAGGTACATCATGTAGTATGTCTTGCCAATGTACTAACTTCTCTTGCTCTCTTTCCGTGTGTCTTCATAACCACGGCACAATGAAACCTGGATGCTACCCACCCTCACCACACAAGCACAGCAATCTCCACTCAAGACACACCGAGGCGAGTTGATAGCAACATAAATTAGTGATCTTCCAACTCAAAAAGACACAACTCCGCACAAATGCACCATTTTTCTTTCTCACGCTGGCCCTTGGCAATCATTTGGAAAGACCTTTTTGTTTTTCTCATCACCTTCACTATCATTGCTCAAAAGATAATTTCCTACCCTATTTTAAAGAGAATATTGACAACAGAACAACTGAATTCCCTATTACCCAGTTTCAAACCCACAAGCCTATTTGCATCTGTATCTATGCTCGTTTGATGGTGTTTGTCTCCAGCACTGGTCTATCCTCTATAGCCACAGATCCTGAACCCCCCCCCCACTCCTAAGATACTCCACTCTGCGTGATTGTCCTTGAATACTGCAGAGGAGGGGCAGGGTCAGGCATTTGTAACAGCTCTTGTGGTTCCAGGGTCCCACACTGGCATGCTTAGGCTTCAGTCTCAGTTCTACTTAGGAGTTCAACTTCTAGCTAATGTGCACGCTAGAGTCAGAGGAAGCTAAATCCAGTGACTGAGTTCTTTTTTTTTTTTTAAACATATCCTTTTTTTTCTTGAATATTCATTTATTCATTAATTACATTGCATTACATGACACAATTTCATAGGTACTGGGATCCCCCCCCCTTCACCCCAAACCCTTCCCCCATCATGAATTCCTTCACCTTGATGCATAACCACAGCTCAAGTTCCGTTGAGATTCCCTAATTAAAAGTTTACACCATACAGAGTCCAGCATCCCACTTGTCCAGTTCAAGTTCAACGGCCTCTTAGGGAGGCCCTCTCAGGTTTGTAGGCAGAGCCAGCAGAGCGTCACCTCGATCAATTAGAAGCTCCAACATATCATCAGCAACAGTCCAGGTATGATGAGGCTGGTGCAGAGTCCACTGATTGACATAGTCCGTCTTAGGGTTTCCCCTTGTCCAGTTTTCCGCTGCAAGCAAAAGCTGAGGTGGTTGATTCATCTACTCCATTTTCCATCTTTTTTTGATTAATGCTTTGATTCCTCCATTTTGTTCAGGGGAATCCCCCTAAAAAAAACTTTGAGGCATTCCCAGTCCAGGCTCCTACATGTACTACTAGTAAGCACAGTGCCCGCCACCGTCCATCACTCCGATCAGCTGATGGTTTTAACCCCTGGGTTGGTTCCCTTCTGAGCCCCGACCTCTATTGGAACCAATGAGTATCGCATCTCTCCCCGGCTCTGCCCATCACACTCTCGTCCCTCACCTAAACCAGTGGGAGGAGTGCTGGTCGGGTGTTGCATTCCCTGCTAGCACAGGCCATTTCACCTTGGCATTTTGTGTTTTGTACTGTTTTTTTTTTTTATCGCAACCAAACCCGGCCAGGCCCCCACACAGTTTCAGCACTTGGGCTTGCCAGTGGATGACGTGAACCGACTCAGCCTGGTCTGCCCCAACCCGAGCCAAGTGTATTCCAGTGGGTCACATTCCAAAGCCTCTTCTGGGTTATTTACCTCCATGATTCTTGCGTTTATTTGTAGAGTCAGTGTCCTGTCAGAGGAACTGTTCAGGTTCGTCCCTCCGACTCCTTCATGGTGTCGGGCTTCACGCATTCCAGCAGGTCCTTCGGCCAGCTCCGCTCTTCAATCCATTCTGGTTCCTGCTGTTGAGAGTTTCAGCCCAGCCACGCCTCGTCCATACCCACGCATATCTCATATATGGCTCAGATGGGGTTGAGGCCTAGCCGAGCCCGTCCAACGTCTATCCTGGTCCTCCGGAGCACCAAACTATGCTGTGGTCTAATCCGGCATGGTGCGTCAAAGCCAAATTGATATTTGTGCCAAGGGATTACAACTGTGACCCGACCAGAACTCAGCCTCCCTCCAGTTCCTGTGCCCTTTAGTGGTAGGCTCCACGCAGCCAAGGCCTCCACCACACTCTACAACCAGGCCTGTTGCCAGCCAGTGTTAACTATGCCAGAGGTTGCTCTGGTCAGCCCAGAGCGTCCTATAGACTGTCATGCCTCCTGCATAGACTCCACCGGCCCTTCTAAACCGTCCAATGGGGTCAGAGTTTCCAGGGGATTGGTCCACGTATGCCTCACACATTCTAGCCCCGAGTATGGTTCTTGAATGCCAGTCAGTGTCATAGTAATGCCTTCTGTGACCCCTCTGCTGATCCCTCATCCTATCAGGTAATGGGGCATCCTGCTGGACAAGCCCGGAATTTTGCCTTTTAAGTAAGCTGATGTTGGCGATCGGCACTATAAAGTGACTACAGGTTCTTCAGAGGAAGATTAAATGCCTTTGAAAAGCTTAAGGACTAAAACATATTCTCAGAGTACTGTGGGTTCAGCATGGAGCGTCTCATGCAGCATATCAGAGAAACCAAATTCCAGAACTTCCTGGCCGGGCGGCCAGCAGGCGAAGCCTGGCACCAAATGGCGCACTGGCCGCCCGAGAGCCTCGCACCCCATGTACCTGCGCAGGTGGTGGAAAGCTTGGCTGTGTTAGGCTGGAATCGTGGCAGGGACCCTCGCACCCGGGCCGCATGGCGGCCCGGGGCCAAGCTGCTTGGGCCCTGCCTGGATCGTGCTAGCTCCTCCCCCACTCCAGCCCCTGGCATGGCGGCTCAGAGTGACTGAGTTCTTGACACCCAAATAGGTGACTTGGATAGAGGTCTCTTTTTTTAACAAATAAAGCAAATAAATAAAATGTTTTGAAAATGGGGCTTCCACTGAGACATGCTCCTGGGTGTTGCATCCTAAATGGGACAATGGCTCTCTGCTTATACCGCATAGACATCCTGCAGTGGTAAGCTCTTTCTTTTTGCAGTTAAATCATTTACAAATATTATCAGAGCTTGTCTTCATATCTTCATTTCTCAATCACTCTCATTCTTCAGTTTATTTTTCTGGTTTCTTTAAGCCACCCACCAAAACAGCAACACCCATATTTTCCAATTCAGTGCACATTTTCAGACTTCATAATTCTTGACCATCTGGTTGCGTTTGACATCGGTTAGAATCATCAATGCTAGAAACACTTCCATTACTTTGCAAACAATTTTTCTGCTGATTCTCCTTCCCCTCTGGTTTCTCCCACTCTGACCTTTACAAGCTCTGTTCTTCAAAATGACAATATACGACAATTCTTTTCTCCTTTTTTCTTACTGTATCTCTATGTGGCTCTGATTACTGCCCATGTCCTGATAATTCAGTGCAATATTACCAACCCAGACCTGCCCTCAGGTTCCAGATCGTCTATTCAACATCCCAACTTCAGCGTCTACCGTAATGCCTCCTAGATGCTTTATGAAGCATAACATTTCTGAACAACCTTCCTTACTTCCAGAGAAACAGTCCCAACCTTGATTCAGCCGCATACAGTGAAAGACATTTCCATAACATCTCCTTCCCAGTCAAATCATCATCCTTTCCTGCTATACTGACTTCTGGTAGACAGCTTGAAGCCCTAAGCTTTCTACTCTTTCCACTGCTTCCACTCTAGAACAACTGAGGCCATCTCTATCCTGGTCCAGTGCAATCCCAACCTAACCTATCTCACAGGAGCTTTCTCCATATGTCTTTTCATCACAGGCAAACTATTTCACTTACATGGCATGCAGGAATATGTTCTCTCAACCTCTCACAACACCCTGCCTCTCCCTAAGATGCCCATTCCTTCACACCGCTATTTCACCATGACTTGGATTTTGTCAGTAGCTATGTGTCATTCCAGTCTCAGCTTCAATCACTTCCCTAAATAGTCTTCTTTATTATCGCTTAGGTGTTTAAGAACTATGGGTTTTTCTGCAACTAAATACATGAGATAATTCATAACTATCCTTGAATGAGAGCAGGAACCACAGTTTATTTTGCCAATCATTACATTTACAACAATGAATCCAATACTGCCAGGCTTTTAGTAAAAATGTGTTGAGGTATATGATGGAAAGGTTTAATAATTGAATTTTGCCTCATGACAATTGAGAATTTCATAATGGAATGTAACAATGAGTATTCAGTCTTACACTCGCAGAAGTGTGGGATGATTCTAATTTGAGTTATCTAGTCTCAGATGGGTAGCTCTTCTTTAAGACGTAATTCACACATATATCTATTTGTTTTGTATCTTTGTGAAAGGTTGCTTTGTATCAGGGAAAGCATCCTTTTGGGATTGGCCTATTTCACTGAGCATAATGGATATTCTCATTGACTAACTGTATAATAGTTCTTCTCTTTTCTCATTACTCCGTGATAACAGCCTTGGAGTTCCTTGCTTTTATTTGCTAAGAAAACATAACAGATTCTTATGAATTGTAAGTGATCCCATGTGCCATATAACACTAGGAAATTGCTCCTTCTAACTCTGATTTGGTTGCTCGTATCGAACTTTACCCTGTCCTCCCATCCAGTAATTACTATTATAAGCTCATATCAGAGATTCTTAATCATGGAATTAAAGGAACTCATAGCTATGTGTGAATAATTTATACTCTACTTCTGTTTACTTTTTAATAGTCTGAGCCAGGTATATCCCTTCTGATAACCAAGTCACATTCTCAAAAAATTCTATTGGTCATTTCTTCTCATACTATATCCTAGATTTATCTGTTCAAGCTCAAACATCAAGCCTGAATGTGTAGCATTATTCTGTAAGTCATTCTTTATCATTTATAGCCTATGCTCCAAAAATTGAGCAATTTTCTATCCACTTTTTCATTTAAATGAAACCCTTTCTCACTTGGATAACTCTTTTTACTTTCTACCCTTAAATTATATTGCCTTGCTCACAAGGCAGCTGAGCCCCCAGAGCCTGTTAGTCTCTTCAATCTGCTTTTCCTCTCCCTTGAAGCAAGAAGCAATACCAAAATAGGAAACAAACGGAAGCAAGAAAATGCAGATACGACAGGAATCTTCAAATTGTTTTGAATGAAAAGATATCTTCAATAATAATTTGATGTCAAATATTGATGATCACGGGATGGTGGTTGACACAGTGCTAGGGTGCTGCCTGGGATAATCACATGCTATCTCAGAGTGCCTGGGTTTGAGTCCCAGCTTCACTGCTGTTTCTGGAAAACTGCAGATGCCTATGAACACAGGCAGCAGGTGATGGCCCAAGTAGATGGGTTCTTATCCCCATGTAGGAGAGACCTGCTTTGAATTTTGGGCTTCTGAATTCATCTTAGCCCAGCTTTGGCTGTTGCAGTAAATTAGGGAGTGAACCAGCAAACATAATATTCCTCTTTGTGTTTCTGTCTGCTGTCTCTCTTTCAAACTTTCCTGCCTTTCATAAGTAAGTAAACTTAAATCAATCATTTAGATTAAATGGATAAAATTATGATTGGAATTAAAATGCCAAAATTACATTCAAGGAAATATTAACCCCACAGTTGACAACAAACAATTAAAACTTCAGACTCAGAATTTTTCAGCTAACTTAAAAACAAACACTCAAGGAATCAATAAATATTATCTTACATGTTCCATAATTTTCTAGAGTTTTGATTATTTATTTTCTTTGTTCACGTACACTTTTAAGGTGAATTTACAGAAAGAGAGGAAAGACAAGAAAGAGAGAAAATTATCCATTCATTGGCTCCAGACATCCATTGACTCCAAAGGCTCCAGACATCCAGGGCTGCAACAAGGCAAAGCCAGAAGGCAGTCTCACACATGAGCGACAGGAACTCAAGTATTTGGCCCATCAGCTGCTGTCTATTCAGATGTATTAGGAGGGAACTTATCAGAAGCACAAGGGAGACTACTTCCCAACTACGTTGCAAGTATGCAGGGCTGCAGTACCACAATATCCATCCCTGATTTGTAAATGTAAGTTGTTTATCACCTTTCAGGATGTTGCTGTAGCCTTGATTCTAAAATTCATTCAGGATTGTATAAGAAAACAAAGTTAAAGTGCCAATTCACTTACAAACATAAGATTCCCAAATTCTAAATAACATTCCATGTTCCAAAGGGTTTACTCCAGAACTGCAAAACTGAAAACAAAAATACAATAGAAGTTTGAAAACAATGGATGCAAACTGCCTCAATAATGATTTTCCAAATGAGTCAGAAAAAATATTTGAAAAAGTTTATGCCTATTTTTTACCTAAAAAGTAAAACAAAGCAAAACATTTCTTAACACTATGAAGAAACTTAGAATTTCCTTAATTCCATAAAAATTATGTGTCAAAATTTTAGACCAACATGAAAACCTATTAAAGTCATGAAAACAAATCACATTTTATCAATGTGAAAAATCTGGGGCATCCTACTATACCAAGAAAACAACCACAAAATAAGGATTCACTCATAATACCAGCAAAAGCTGGAATTAACCTTACAAGGAATACACAGGAACTGTAAGGAATAGCATTCTGTGTTCACAACTAGCTGATCGGACATCTGTAACTTCAATGTTACCTCCACCATATTTCCAGCCAGAATTTTACAACTCCTCTGACACTTTCCAAACTCTCTCAGTTGCACTGCAGTCATGAGTGCACTCACTCTAAACACTTGGGAATACAAGTGTCTTCTCCATTCTTTTTCAAATCCTCAGATCATCCAACACAATGCCTTATTTGATAGATACTTAAAGAAACCACTCTTGAAGATTGAGAAGTAAAGAGAATGGGAAAGTCTATTTTCTATTAATTGTCCCAGGAATATCTCTTTTTAAAGATAATTTATTAATAATTATTGCATACATGCATGGGTTACAATATTTCAAAACATGCTTATGGCATGTACTAATCACAATAGGATTGATTAATATCTCCTAAATAGAGGCATAAATAGTAAACAAAGACTAGGAGCGTCTTGATTTCTTTACTTTTAGTATATATGTTTTTTTATTAACTATATGCTAAGCTGACCAAACTTCTGGAAAAGGTATGCCATTTTAATGGAATTGTATATATGCATGTGTGTATATACATATACACTCATATAGGTATGTATGTATATATATATGTATGTATAGATACATACTAAATTTTAAAAGGATTATTTTCTTTTTCTGTTTCATATTAATTTCTAATAGAGTATACACTTGGAGTATCATTACCAGTAATTTTTTCATAATAGAAGCTTTTTGGAGATAACCATATATCATTTATAAAAACTGGATATATATATACACATGTGTGTTCCTTCTCTTTCACATAAAACATCATACACCTTTATTTTGTTCCTATATTGCTTATTGTTGTCTCTTCAGAAAGCATATTATTCAGGCAGTGCATCTGATCAATAACCAGCTTGAATAATGACCAAATAACTCTTCAACAGTAATAGAATCAGAATTTTCACCAAAATTATCCACTAGTATGGAAAACATACCTATCTTCAGATTAATGAGCACATAGACTCACAACATATTAACACTAACACTCACAATTGACCTCAATAATTGAGCTCAAAGTTAACAAAAAGTGTAATGACCTCATTAACATCACCAAGAGGTTGATAAAAAAAAATACAGCATGCTCAATGAGTGAACTAAACCACTGCTCATTGACTATAGACATTTTTGTTCTTGTCCATGTACCACTATTGATAATCAGATAAATTTGGGAAAAGTCATAAAAACCGTGAATCAGTTATGTTTTCTTTTTTTTTTTCAAGAATATTTTTAGTGGAGCCAACTGCCCATGTTTTGAATTTGTTACCTTGGAACCACTACTTTACATCTGCACTTGGTACCTTACATGGACATTGGACGTAATTGCTGTTCAAAAAGATGTTACCAACTTTTAATAATAAGTTTAAGTCTTTGACTAGTGATGCAACTTCACATTATGAATGAAAGACAGAAATAACTCAGATGTCCATAAAAAAGGAATGGATAAGAAACTGTGATATATCTGTGCTGTGAATATTACTCAGGTATTAAAAAGAATGAAATTCTTCCATTTGCAACAAAATGGTCCCAACCAGAGACCACTATGCTCAGTAAAATAAGACAATTCCAAACTGTCAAATATCACATATTCTCCATGATATAAGGTAACCTTCACAAAAAGTTCATTTTCTTTCTTGTTCTCTTTATAAAACATAGTTTCCCAATATCCATCACACTATTCTACTGAAACAGGGGAAAATATCTTTCAATCTAATCTATTCTTTGAAAAAAAAGCAATTTGTACCATTTTTTTTACATTTCATTTTATGACACCATTTCATAGGCTCTGAGGTTCCCCCAACCCCTCACCGTATGCTCCCCATATGGTGGATTGCTCCACCTATTGCAGTATTACAGTTCAAATCCAGTCATGATTCTTGCACTGCAAGCATGTACCATGCATAGAGTCCAGCTTCTTATTGCCCCAATCAATTAAACAGTTTCTTGGGGAGACCATCTCTGGTCTAAAAGCAGAGCTGGCAGAATATCGTCCCGACCAATTAAAAGCCATGACATAACATCAACAACAGTTTACAACATTATGGAGTTAACTGACATGGTTTTGAGTGACTGATCTGTTGGAAAAATGCAAGTTCTTAACCACGTCCTGTGACTATCTCATTGACATTTCTATTTTGGTTTACACAACCGGCTGCTACACACTCTAAACAGTTATAGGGTGCTATTCAGCTGTCTCATGTCTGTTTTCATTTTTGTATTTAGCAGTTTATAGTGTTGAAGCATAATTTTTACTGAACTTGGCAGATTTTAGGGTAGTCCAAACTAGCTTATAACAGAGAAATCTTCAATACCCCAATGAGGAGTGACTTATTTTCGTGTCTTACCTAGTAACGTATATGTGAGTCCCTGCTGACCGTTTCCTGTCAAGTTCTAAGCTTTCCTTGTTGTTCTCTATCCCAATTTTTTTCTTTTTTAAATATTCATTTATTTATTTGACAGTCTTGACATAATTAGGGTAAAAGGTTCAACCACTACGGGAAGATGGGCAAGACAATCAGTTCCGTACTGTTTCCTTAAAGTATCTGATGTGAAAGGAGATTTTAAGGGAGAAGCCCGGCCCAGTCTCCCACTCACCCCAGGTCCCAGACATGGGACATGCTCCGAGGGTCTTGCTCAAGTGGTTTTGATAGTTTAACAGTTCTGAATTGCTGCCACTCTTACCACTCCAAGCACGATGAGGTCGTTGAGAATCCACTGATTGACAGAGTCCATCATAAAGTCTCCGTTTGCCCAGTATTTTCATTGCCAACATATAGCTGAGGTGGTTGATTGACTTGTTCTGTCTTCTGTCTTTTCTTGCTAGGGTTCTGAGTCCAGAAGCTCGATTGGGGGATCCCCAAAGAAACTTTCTCTGAGGTGTTCCCAGACCAGATTCTTGTATGTACTAGCAAGTACAGGGCCCGGCACAGTCCATCACCCTGATCAGCTGGTGGTTGTAGTTGCTGGGTTGGTTCTGTTTCCATCCCTGTCTTCCACTGGAACCAATGGATGTTTGCAGTTCAGCCTGGTTCTGCCCAGCATATACTCGGCCCTCACACAAACCAATGCGGGCTGCAGCCTAGTTGGAACAACCCACAATAACCCCCACCAGGCCTGCCCCCTGCCCTGGTTTGCCAGTATGTGTGGCAGACTAGTCCAGTCTGTCTCACATCCCATTCAGCTCTCATACATGTCAATGGGTATTAAAACCTTGTTTCATCTAACCAGCTCAACTATCCAGACTTCACGGATATTGTTGTGTGTCTCTCTGTCTAGCCACCCCAGCCCCTGTCCTAGTATTTGTGCCTTCCCGTGGGGGAGTGGTAACCCAAGAGGGAGGAGCCCACTATTTCCCTCCCAGGCCTCTCCCACTCTTGGATTATGTACTCTCCAGGCTGTTCTGTGGTTTAACTTGACAGAATTAGCCCCCAGTGCCAGCTTCTGCCAGCTGATGCTGTGGCTAAGCCCCCAACAACCCTCACCCACTCTAATTTTGTTTGCACCAGTAGGATCAATCAGCCCAGCCTGGTTTTTCCCTTATCTAGTCCACATGAGGCGCACAGGTGCTGTAGGCCTGCCTAGTCTGGTCTACCCCCATACCAGCTCTTGTTCTCCAGTGGGAGTAGCTGTTCAGCAAGGGAACCACCCCTTATTCCCCTGCCAGCTCTGCCCTCTCCCTTCCTGGTTCTCACACATGCTGGTTGGGTGCTGCAGTCACATCTGGCCTTCCGTATTGTGCACTGGTTTTTGTCACAACTGAACCAGGCTTGACCCACACTCTGTTCTGGTGCTCGGATTTGCCAGTGGATGACGTGAACTGATTCAGCCTGGTCTGCCCCAGACCCCATGCCAAATGTATGCCAGTGGGAAACTTTCCATGACCTCTTGGCTGTTTCCTTCCATGCTTCTTGCGCTTACCTGCAGGGTCTGTGTTTTGCCAGAGGAGTTGCACAGGCTCCTCCATTAGAACCCCTCTGAGTGCCAGATCTCACGCATAGCAGTGGGTCCATGAGCCAGCACTACTAGCTTCACCTTCTCTCCTAGCAGGAATAGTGGCTTTTCCTGATTAGCCTTCAACCCATTCTGGTTCTTGCTGTTGGATGTTTCAGCCCAGCCACAGCTCATCCATACCCACATATGGCTCACACATGGCTCAGTAGGGGTTGAGACCTAGCCTAGTCCATCCTACATCTACCCTGGTCCTCCAGAACACCAGAAGGTGTTGCAGTCTGGTCCGGCCTGGTGCGTCCAGTCCCAGTCCACACTTGTGCCAAGGGAGACTACAACTGTATCCTGACCAGAACGCAGTCCCATTCCAGCTCATGCACCCCTTGGTGGGAACCTCCACCCAGCTAGGTTGTCCTCTTAGCTCCCCAACTGGGCCTGTTCCCAGCCATAGATCACGTGCATGCCAGTGGTTGCTCTGACTCAGCTTGGCACAGCCCCTCACCTCTCCTGACCCCTGCCTTAGACACTGTGGCTTAGCATCCCTGGCTCACACAGACCAGTTGGTGCAAGAACCTAGCTGGGCATGTCCTGTGCTCCACCCTGGTTTCCAATCTTACTTGTGGGCTAAGGTTTGCTCAGTACTGCCCGGTGCGCCCATTCCATTGCCTTTTCATACACTGAAGAGCCATTGGTGCAGCTTTGCCCAGCCTGTCCGACTTCCAGCTCCAGACCACCTGTTCACCAGTGGGAGCTATGACTCACTAGGGGAGCTTCCCAAGTTCCTCCACTTGATTCCCTCCCAGACCTAGTTCTCATACATGCCACTGGGCTTTAGGCCAGTGCCCAGCGTAGTCCAGCCCTCCCCTTGGCCTTGCATGTGCTGGTGAACATTGCAGTCCAGCCTACCCCACACCCCACTCAGGATGCACTCTCAAGCACCGCTGCCCCAACTAGTCCAGACTGCCATCGGTTCTCCAATTTGTGATTGATGGCAGGCTCCTAGGTCACACCTAGCTTAGTTCACCACCACTCCATCTCGTGAAGTAACCTGTGGGGCTAGAATTTCCATAGGGTTTGGCCCACACATCCCCCACAGAATCTTCCCCTGGATATGGTTCTCTAGCATGTTTGTTAATGTCATGGCCTTGCTTTATGTGACCAGTCTCTGCTGGGTCCGTTCTGTTTTCAGCCCTGTCATTCACTTGGACCAATGGGTATTGTGGTCCAGCTTGATCCTACCCACTTCATACTCGGTCCTCACGCAAACCAGTGGGAGCTGCAGCCTAGTTGGGGTGACTCCCCATAACCCCCACCAGGCCTGCTCCCTTCCCTAGTTCCCATGCATGTGAGTATGTACCGCAGGCTTGTTCAGTCTGTCCCACCTCCCATTAAGCTCTGGTACTTGTCTATGGGCATTGAAACCTAGTTCGACCCAATCAACCTAGTATCCAGCCCACACACATACTGGCAGGTGCCTTTCTATTTAGCAACCCCTGCCCCTGTCCTGGTTTCTGTGCTCTCCAGTGAGAGTGGTTACCCACAAGGGAGGTGCCCACTATCTCCCTATTAGGCCACTCCAATCTGGATTGTGCTCTCCAGGTGGTTCTGGCATTTAACAGAATTTGCCCCCAGTGGCAGTCTCTGCCACCTGATGATGTGGCAAAGCCCTACCAACCCTTGCCCTCTCTAATTTTGCTTGCACCATTTGGAACAGTCAGCCCAATCAGGCCCTTCCCCGATCTAGCTCACATGAGGCCCACAGGTGTTCCCCTCGCCTGTCTCAGCCTTTGCCTTCAATGCTGTGGCATAGTATCCCTGCCTCCTATAGACCAGTTGTTGTAAGAGCCTGGGTTGGAATGACATGTGCTCCATCCTGATTTCTATTTTTTTTTTTTAGTTGAAATTTGCTTGGCCCTGCCCAGTCTGTCCCCTTCCAGTTGCAGCTCAGCCCACTCCACATCCTGTTTTAGGATGCTCCTTCGGGTGATGCTGCCTTGACCTGCCCAGAATGCCATTGGTTCCTTTACCTATAAGTGATGGCAGGTGCCATGGTCACTCCTAGCTTAGCCCTTTGCCACCCCAGCTTGCGAGCTAACCTGCGAGACTTGTATTTCCACAGGGTTAGGCCCACATTCCCCCATAGAATTTGCCCCCGGACCAAATTCTCTCACGTGCTGGCAAGTATCTTGATCCTGCCGAATGTTACCAGTCTACTGTTCCATCACCCAGTCAAGTTATGATGCCCAGCTAGACAGGCCCCCATCCATAGCTTTGATGTGGACCGCTGTGTGGCAGTCAATGAACTCTATGCTAATAGTCATTCTCAGGACTCTTTAACTTGGCTGGTGATTCAGTCTGGCTCAAATAGATCTTATGGACGCTCTCCTTCAAACCTTCAGGTCTCAGTCCCACTCTTGCCCTAAAGTTTCATGACCCTGTTACTGGGAATCACCAGGAATTCATGTCTCACCTACACTAAATCTGGCCTTATTCATGGGTGTCTAGAAGCAGCTATTTCATATCATAAAAACCCCAAAGCTCTCCACTGTGTGGCCTGCAGGCAGAGCCTGGCACCATTTGGTGCACTGGCCGCCCAAAGCCAAGGACTCAGCCACTGCCTTTGGGCAGTGGCTTTGGTTTGACTCCCCAGTCTTGGATCCCGTCCAGCAGGGGCACCTCCCACAGTCGCCACACTGTGTGGGGTTGTAAGCCGCCCCCAACCCCAAGGTCTGGAATTCTCCTATTCTAATTTTTTTGTTGTTTGGTTTGATTTGGTTTGGTTTGGTTTGGTTTGGTTTGGTTTGGTTTGGTTTGGTTTGGTGTGGTGTGGTTTGGTTCGGTGGGGGGGGCGGGGCCCTCCAGAGAGATCCTGAGGGTCATTGCAAGAGAAGGTGGGGATCCAAAGTTGGAACTAAGTAAGGACCAGTGAAAGCTCCTCTCCCTAGTCCCGAAAGGAGTTTACTGTTCTCCTGTTTCTACAGACCGCTCAGGGCTCCTGGCTGTTGTTCTGATGACACTGGATCCTACGAGGAAGGATTTGGGTTTCTTCCATCCCATGTGGTAGATCCAAATGGGAGTGGATGACCTCAGAGTTCTCCGCCTCCAAACGCACTCCAATTCCCCATGGTCTCCTTGGCAGTTAGGATGTAGTCCTTGATGTCCATACTGATAGTCCTTGGTGAGGATCCGGGAGTCTCCAGGGTTGGGAATCAAGCTTCCTCCTGTCCCCGTGCTTTGTACATATGACCTCCTGTTAAGAGGTTGTCAGGATCATTCTTGATCCCCACTGTATGTCTTTGTAGTTTTACTCTTGTCTAATGCTGATCCAAGTCTGTTGTCTATAAGTTACCTGTTATGTTCTTGATAGGTTATACTTCACGTCTTCCTCACACATTCTAGGGAGATGGAAGATTTCTCTGCTCTCCCACTCCAATACTGAGTAGCATAGGGTCTTAAAAGTATATCGGGTATTAGGTATATATTTCAATCTAACTTACACTTCGAAAAAAAAAGCAAGTTGTACCATTTTTCAAAAATCTTTCTAGGTAATTTTACAAATAAAGATACATAGGATGTATTAAAATGTTATACATAATAGAAAAACAGTATTTTTTTAAAAAGTAAAAAGCACACCTGATTATATAAAGTACTAGGTGAGTCTTTTACATAAATTTTACCATGTGACCATAGATCACACTAAAAAAAATAATGATCTAGCATATATCCTAAAATTTGACACCTTAACATCGTTAAAAATATACTACAGTTATCAGGGAAGAATTTGAGATGAGAAATCTTGTCTATGAATCTAGTTCTGTCACAATGAAATCATGTGCTTACAGTGAATCCCTTAATCTCCCTGACTCCCATCTGCTTTAGCTGGACACTAGAGGGACAGAGGTTGTTTCTGAGAGAAGGATCTTCAACACCAGGAAATCTTTCTTACGCTTATCACTAATGCACAGTCTTCCCAATATTTTCTCTTTCCTTAAATGCCACTAAGGTTAAGCTAGCAAGGATTTCACCCTTTGTTAGATGTTTGCCTTTGGAAAGCAGACACAAAGCCCACATGAATCATAAATGAGTGGGAAAACATAGGAGTAATGATTACACAAATCCTCACATGTGGAATGTTACTCTTATTACACCTGAATTATTAAAATATAAAAGCTTATCTCAGAATATGTGTCACAGAGAAGTAAAAGGAATTCAGAAAGAGAGTAAATAGGATTGAAACCCAGTAAGTGGAAAAGGCGAAGTAAATCATCAGAGTTGATAGTAGACAGAATTACAGAACTACAGCTCCAATGTTCAGAAAAAATTGTAAGAAATAAGACACCGTGGCATGCTGTTTTGTAATTCCCTGAGTATAGTATTCTCAGAAGCCATATTCGCCTGCTATTAGTCTACCACAGTTACCATAAGAGAACACTGCAATTCATTCATTTATACACTGCCACATCTACTCAAAAGCAATTTCAAAAAACTGAAATCCTCCAGTTGAGCAATAGGGACCAATTCTTTACACCTACCTAAGGAAATTTCTATAACAGTTCTCCTCTAAGCCACAGACATTTTTCTTCTTTCGTGAATATTTCCCACTTGCATAAAATACTGTGATTTACCACATAGGAAAAATAAATCCATCTTCACAATGAATTTACACTTGCTTCTGCTTCTCTTCAAACTATAGAAACTTTTCTCAGGAGTTACATGGGCTTATCCTATCTCCAATTCTTCTCCATTTTTTCTTATCTGGTCAGGCTTTTGCAATTATAACTTAAATTATCTCTGCATGCTGTTATATCCAAGAGTCAAGTTTTATTTTTAATTTTAGTTGATCTAACTGCAGCACATGACATGAACAATCAATTCCTTTTTCTAGAAATAACTTTCTCTTTTTAGCTTCCAGGATCATTGCAATAGCAATAGTAACAAGGTACTTAAGAATTGAATAAATAACCACAGAATGAGCAGTGGGTAGATTCACTATGGGAAAAATGTAGTGGCCTCTGGGATCACTAACGGCTCGGCTCTGACATTCAATAATCCTCACGAGATGATCTGAGTATTTATTCAACCTCAGTGTATGAAGTATTGGTAACTACCTGGTATTTACCAGAGCATTGGTAAATGTCAGTCCATCCCTTGGCGATGGATTGACAAGCAGCCTCCAGAAACAGACTACAGCCCTCTGTAGTTCTTCCTTAAGGGGATTTACCTCTTCTTCCACCAATAGGCCAGCTCTGAAAAATTAGTAAAACGATTTCTTTTACTTTCATAACAGTTGACTTCAACCTTCTGTTTGCACATTCTTAATATTATTTGGCTGTGTAACATAAACAATATCTTCAAGACCATCCATCTCTCTTGTTCCTGAAAGCATGGACAACCAACCATCATCACAAATTCCTCTAAGCGAAGATCTACCAGCTGCTGTTTAACTGCATGGCTCATTTAAGTAATTATAACCATTTTGCCTCTGGTGGCCAAACATCACCACTGCGTGTCTTTTGTAGGATCCTGTCACCTCCATTGACGCTGGGGAGTTAGTATCATGGTAGCTACTTCCATAGAGGACACAATCATCACCATGGTTTTCAGAAAAGTTAATGAACCTCTCCCCTGAGAACTCTCTATTGCCTCAGTACAGGAAGAGTCAAGGAGTCATAGCTAATTTCTGTGATTTTTCTAGCACGGCCACTCCTCTGAGTCTTCTGACCTCGTATTTAAGTATCTGGTAGGACATACAGAGCTTCTCTACTTCATTTACTGCACGTTGTCACTGTGTCTACACTTTCTGTTGCTTATGAGTGTGTAGTTACACAAGGACAAAATCCAAGCATAATTGTATGTTATACTTTGAGTAATGAGAAAGTACTTCTATAGTAACAAACTCCATCCTATTCTATGTTAAATTTGTCATCATCCCCATCCCACACTACACATGTGCTCTCCCTGTTTCTATTGGCCATGCACTACAGCTTGTTAATTAATAGTCCATTGCTTCTAATAGGATAGGTTGCATTTCCAAACTCATCCCTTTCTAAGTTTTTACCCCGATTATTGTCCCGTAGAAAATATTTAAGCAGATTGTGAGGAATGCAAATGCCATCTTTAAGACCTCAATGAAGTGATCTCACCTCATCCTGCCAGAATTGCTAAAAATCAAATGACACACAGAAACAAATCTATCTACAAAATGGAGTATTATTCAGCTGTGAAAAGTGTAGATTTAGTGTGAGAGTAGTTATTGACATTCTAGGAATATTGATCGCTAAGAAAATATCCCAGAAGATTTTCAAGGACAGAAAAATGCACATTTATTTCTGCGTGATTTAACCAAGACCTTAAACCACTCCACAAGCATTTATGGAGTTTATGGGAGTATGTGACAGCTACTCCTCCTTAATCCTGGACTGTAGTGGTGCATAAATATTTTTAAATCATTTTTAATCTTTTCTGAATTAGTACATATTGTTCAAATATGTGGGATAGTGTATTATAATGTGATATAATTTTTAATGATCAATTCAAATTAATTACTATTTCTAATCCTCAAATCTTGTTTTCTTTATGCTGGAAGCCAATATATTTTTCTCTAGCTGTTCAGAATTATGTAATAGGTTGTTGAAGACTGTAGTTACCTACTATACAATGGAATATAAAAATCACTCCCCATCTGAATGTACTTTGTTATCCAACCTTTTGCCATTCCTGTACCTCCCCCATTTCCTAGTCTGTAGTTACCTGTATTCTACTGCTTCTGCACGATCAGGACTTCGCTCTTCCACCTACGAGTGAAAACATTCTACGGCTGAACAATGTCCATTGCAGCTATATAACACTTTTTAATCCATTCATCCATCAATGGACTTTTCAGCTGAGTGTATATTTTGACTTTTGCAAGTTATTTGCCAATAACATACCAGCCAGTTACCATTTAGATATGATTTCATTTCCTTTTCACATATATGCAGTATTAGGATTGCTAGAGGATGTGGTAATTTTATTTGCAACTTTTTTAGGGAACTCCTGACTCCTGTATTGTCTGATAATTCCCATTACTAACAACATTGTGTAAGAACGGCCTGCTCTGCACCTCACAGCATTTATTGTTTGCATTTTCTTTTTATATAGATTTATTCATTTTTATTGGAAAGGCAGATATACAGAGAGGAAGAAATACAGAGAGGAAGATCTTCCATCTATTGATTCACTCCCAAAGTGGCCACAACAGCCAGAGCTGTGCCAATCTAAAGCCAGAAGCATGGAGCCTCTTCCAGGTCTCCCACACAGGTGCAAGGTCCCAAGGCTTTGGGCCATCCTAGACTATTTTATCAGGCCACAAGCAGGGAGCTGGATGGGAAGTGGGGCTGCCAGGATTAGAACCAGCGCCCATATGGGATCCTGATGAGTTCAAAGTGAGGACTTTAGCTGCTAGGCCACTGCTCCAGGCCCTATTGTTTTTCTTTTCTACTGCACAAAAAATGGTTTAAAAAAAATAGTGGCATTGCCTTTCCCTTTCATGTGTTTTTGTTTCAGCTGCAGCACGTCCTCCTCTTGGTAGCCACTGCGTTGTTTGTGCTTTATCTATCACACTGATAAGTCATGCTTTCAGTTCTTTGAGTAAATGTTTCAGTACCTTGATATCACTTGTTCTGAGTTTCTGTTGGTAAGTCTGCGCTTGTCTGCAGCTGATGGGTGCAACGGCTTTGGCACACATCAGCAGAAAGTTGTTCCACTTTAATTTTTCAGTCAGTGTGGTGTGTTAGATGAAACAAGTGAAGTATTTATGGGATTAGCTTCTGCTTCTACTGTTAACTGACGGTCTTCTTCAACTAGTGCACCAACAACATTACTTTTCACGTTGCAGATTGATAAAGACAGTCTGTCACTGTCAGCTTTATCTTTCACATGATCTTGCCCTGTTTTTAAAATTTCACTTATTCATTTATATTTATACAGAGTGACTGAGAGAAAAGACAAATAACAGACAGACACAAAGCAAGCAGCCATTTGATGGTATAATCCCTGAATGCCTACAGTGGTTGGAGTTGTGTCAGCCCAAGGCCAGGTCTCCCACATGGTGGCAATCATTCAACTAATTGAACCATCTCCTGCTGCCTCTGTGGATACACACTGTCATGAACAAGAGCCAGCACTCAATCCCAAACACTCTAGTATTAGACGTGAGCTTCTTAACCAGCATCATATTGCTAAGCCAAAAGTTGGGTCCACCCCCTTTGTTAGTCCTTTGTTAAACCGAGTTTCCCATTTGTAACCTGTTGGTTCTTTTGGAGCATTATCTCCACAAACTTTCCCTGAAATAATAATGAATTCACTATTCTCACATTTAAGCATCATCATAAACCTGATACATGTTCTTGCTTCAATCCTATTTTTTTCATAGGACTTCTTTTCAAACTGATGTCTAATACCTCTTTATGTAGCAAGCCAAATACAGTTCAGACATGTAGCGACATTTAGCAACATGTAGTTGTTGAGAGTTTATTTTGCTGCATAATGATTTGAAATTCATGCATAGCATTTTTTTCAGAAAATGCATATTCCATGAACATCTTGAAGAACTCCCTTACAGTGCCTCCCCTTATCCTAGAGGGATGTTTTAAGACCCGCTAGCAGAGACTCAAAACAATGGAGGTACCAAACTCTGTGTATACTGCTTTTCCCTATACACACATATCCCAGGTATATTGCAATACCTTGGGAAGCTAACAAAGAAATGTATGTTGAGCTCATAGTACTGGAGTTAAAATATACAAAGCACATGCTGCAGGCCAAATTGAAGATCTAATGTTGAATGGTGGGGTGCACACAGAGAAAAGATAGCATGGTAATCAGGAGGCAAAGGGGGGACATGAGCCTGAATCCGGTTTAATGCCAATCCTCTCATGGAAACTGGAGAGATCACATCACAGCCCAAGGCACTTAGCCAACGATCTAAGGGCCCAACTGCTTGGACGCCTTTCACCCACATCAGAGACCTCATCAAGTTTCAGGTTCCTGGCTTTTTCCTGTCCCCGCCCAGCTCTTACAGCCATCTAGGAAAGAACCAGTGGGCAAAACATCTCTTACTGTCTCTGCCTCTCTGTAACTCTGATTTTCATATAAATAAAATAGATCTTTAAAACATGTTGTGTGAATGTGGGTCCCCTCTCCCTCTTCCAAACATCTTATTGTACTATTTGCCTAAAAGTAGCATTTTGTGGCTTCTCTTTGGCACAGCTGAATTGCCACCATTACTGGTCTAGAGTTTGCTGCTGTTATTAAGAAAAGTAAGGGTTATTTAAACACAACACTATGCCACAGTGATAGCAGAGTGTAGACACAGCAAACAAATAGAACATTCACTTGGGATGTAACAGGAGCTTTTCAGATTGTGTTACTCAGAATAGTTTGCAATGTAAACCATAGAACATTTATTTCTGGTAGACTTGGAGTAACTGCAAGGTGGACATTGAAACTGCAGATGGGGCATTATAGAATATATAATCCATTGTATATGTGCAATGTATATACATTCTTTAAAGTTTCTTATTACCTTTGAATTTCCCCAAAACCTTAGAATGTAGCTTTTCAGAATCATATTGATTTTAAACCTGCAACACTAATTCATCACTAAATACTTATTAATTTTCTGCTCTGAATTTCAATTTCCTTATTTTACGTAAGAGGATCACTGTTCATGCCTACAGGATAGCTCCATTGGCTAATGTCAGGATCCCATATGGGTGCCAGTCCTTGTCCCAGCTGCACCAGTTCCAGTACAGCTCCATGCTTGTGACCTGGGAAAGCAGTGGATGATGGCCCAAAGCCTTGAGTCCCTGTACTCATGTGGCAGACCAGGCCTCTACATTTAGACTGCCTCAGTTCTGGTCAATGCAGTCATTTTGGGAGTGAATCAGTGCTTGGATGATTCTTTTCTCTGTTCCTCTCTCTGTAACTCTGGATTTCCAATAAAAATAAACAAATCTTTTCAAAAAGAGCAATGTTCAAGTATTTCCATAATTTTGCTTGTTATTTAAAATGATTTATCACAATTTCTTAATTATCTGTGGTCTGAAAGATGTATAAATTATTAAACCAGTGATAATGTTTAGATGAACTATCAGTGTTTTTCTTCCTATTAATTATCCTTAAATTTATAACCTAGAGAGAATTTGTGAGAATTAAAGGATTTATGTAATTCAGACCATTCACCAATTATCTTAGAATTAAGTATGTAAATTGTGACTAAAACATCTATTAGTGATTGGAACCAAACATTCCCTGGAGTGAAGTTGTGCTGTAAATAATCCTTTTGGGAAGTGTTGCCATTGGGCTGTGCTAAGGCATACCTGCCTCTGCCATTCATAAGGATGTGGGCTCCTTACATGAAGTTCTTCCAGCTCAGTTGCGTCAGTTTTCCAGGTCCCTGGGGACTGACGATGAAGTTTAAACTTGATCCAGGCTGGCATGAGAGTTCTGTGGCCAAACCTTCCTGAGAGGCACTCAGTAAATATTTCTAGGTAAGAAATGTGTTTGGAGGATCTCTAAGGGAAGGGCGTGATATGTGAGGGACATGGTGTTTCTCAAACTCACATTTCCACAGAGGGTAATCACCCTGGTTTGGCACAGTCCCATTGCAACCGGGCCCCAGAGGAGGGCTGGCACTGGCTCCTGCAGGCTCAAAAGTTGATTCTGTGTCTCATTTCCCAGCTCTCCACTTAGGTCACATGGGTAACTTGCAAGTGCCAATGGTGGCAATGTTTAAGCTGCAGAAATACGTGAATTCTAAAAATAGGGATTTCATCCCTGAAGAACCGGCTGTTAAATATTTACTGCTGCATGAGAGGGATCCTGGATGGCAGAACAGATATGCCCCAGCCCTCACCTCCTTGACAAAGAGGTAACAAAAAAAGCAGATGAAGAGCTGTATTCTGAGGCGTCTGAGAGAGAGCTCATGACCTCATCAAGGGAGAGGTGGAGACCTGAAACAGCAGCCCTAACAGCAGAATAAAGCGCATGACAACAGACTCCCTGGCTCCCTAGCCAGAATTTGTCATTGTAAAGGAAAGGAAAGCCTGACATGGTCTACCCCTGCTCCAAAACTCATGAGTGGGTACTGTGGAATCGCCCAGTCAAACATGTCCAGATTTTGTGTGTACCGGTGGGCAGTGGTTGACACTATTTAGCCCAGTTGAGATCTCCCACATGGGTGGGTGCCTTGGCCCAATCCAGACACGCCCTCCAGTCTTCCCCTCTAAACCACTCCACCTCAGCTCTGTCACCTATCTGTGTGTGCAGTGGCCTCATCCAGAGAAGACCCCCATAAGTCATTCCTTCCCTGCCAAATATGCCCTCTGCTGCTCCCACTTCACCATGCCTCCAGATTCCCTTCCCTAGGCAATCTGCAGCCTTCATGCCTACGGGCCATGGTGGTGTGCCCTGGCCCTGACTTCCCCACATTCTCCACGTTTTTTTTCTTTTAAAGAATAAACAGCTCTATTGTCATACAGGTGTAGTTAAGACAAATTTGGCATTTAACAGGCCTAGAATGCCCGCCAGCTATTGGTTGTTTCTCGCAGCAATGTAACACTTACATAGGTACAAGGCATCCTAGGCAGTTGCTTAAAACTGGAGAAATATATAATCTATTTATTTTTTAAAAAATAACATAAAATATAAAAATAACTCACCTCAATATAATGAAAGCTATATATAACAAATCCACACCCAATATCATGTAAAACTGGACAAAAGTAAAGATATGGAAGAAAGCAAAATGTTCCCTCTTACCTTTCTTATCCAACATAGTACATCTTAGAATAATGATAAGAGACAAGGCTATCTGAGGGTGAAGCCTTTAAAACACGTTAATGATAGTTTTCCAGAATGAATATAGCCCATGAAACAAATATGCAATTTGGTGTCCAAATTGCAGAATAGGAAATCAGATTATCTAAGTTTACATGTAATATGATCTTTTGTAATAAAAATCCTGAAGTCTTCATGAAAAACTCATAGAATAAATGAAATCAAATCATGAGAGCAAACATCAACATAGAATAACTGTTAACATTTTATATATTCACGATGAGCTTGATGAAAAATATCCAAATACAATTCCATTTATAATTTCCAAAAACAGAAACAAAAAAAAAAGAACTGGGGAAAAATTTCACCTGAAACATTGAAAAACTCAGCGATAAAATTAAACTATAAGGTACAAAACCATAGAAGATATAAAAAAATGAAGCAGACATCCTATGCTCTTGAATTGGAAGAATATTGCTTAAATGCACATATTTATTTTATTCAAAGTGATTTATATGTTCAGTTGTAATTTCCATCAAAATATCAATAATGTCCTTTACAGGAACAGAAAAAAAAATCAGAAAATCCCTGCAGACTCTCACAAAAGACTGGAGCAGCAAGGAGTACAAGGCTGGGATATCCTAACAACGTGCTACTGTGTGGAGTAACCGATGTTGTGGCACTCCAGGAAGTGAGGCTCCAAAGACAACCTGGTCGAGTGCTGCTCCAACTGAACTCTGTAAGACCATGCTAGGAAAACAGCCACCTGCTTGTGAGAAGAGTTCAAGGCTGCCACCATCTGCATTGTTTTAAGATATTCTGCTGAAGATTCCCCATAAGGAACATAGGCCATACAATGCCGCATAAGGCAGCAGAGCAAGTTAACATTCATCTACATATATTTTTATTTACATCAGAGACAGTGCTTGAAAGCTTGGCCTGATCAACACTGTGAATTGAAATTAATGTTTCTACTAACAGTTTTTGTTAAACTCCAGAATAAAATCACTGCCTAGAACAGAACCATCATATACCACTGCAAACTGCTAACCTCATTCATCTTGGTGATGATTCTTTTGCTATCATCGCTTGAAACGACTCAATGTACCTTCCGAGGTTCTATTTAGAAGGGTTTTTGTGCATGTGTGAAGTACATGAATTTGGATGAAACATTGCTCATATGCTTTCTGACTCTTTTTAGTTACAGAAGAGAAATTTGTTATCTATATTCTCTGGTTGCTAGGATAAAATGTCTCCTCAGGTTGCCAATACTAGTAGCAACAACAGCTGGTGAGTCTGATTTGCATTTAAATGAACAACTCTTGTCCTTGGAGTCCCAGGATGCTGCTGATGTATTCTCCACCCATAGCCAGGAGTGACTGGAGATGTATACGCAGTCCATATCACCATCACTCACTCTATGAAGGGTTACTGATATGCTCACAACTCTTAAAAAATTGTTATCTGCTCTCCAGACCAGGCTATCTTACATTTCCAAACTTTCAACAGATTAACCCCAGATTGCCCAGTCTGAGTCATTCTACGGAACAAAAGATTTGCCAAAAATCCTTAATCCCTGGTTAAGGCAAGAATAATGCTGCCGAGTAATCAAGAATTCAAAGAGTTGCAAGAAAATGTGTACCAGTCTTTTAGTACTCTACTGACAACAATGAGACGGAAGGAGGGCCAGCGGCATGATGCTGTTGCTGGCATCCCATATCGAAGAGCTGCATTGAGCCCTGGCTGTCTGCTGCTGACCCAGCTCTTTGTTAACGTGCCTGGAAAGAGGCATATGCTCCAAGTTCTTGGGACCGTGCTACCCATGTGGGAGATCCAGACAGACCGCAGGATCTTGGTTTCAGCCAGGCCACCGTTTAGGGGGTGAACCAGCAGGGGGAAGATACTCTCATTTTCTCTCTCTCATCTTTCAAATTTAAAAACACAATAGTGTGTCTTTAACATGACACTTCCCTATTTATCAGGGGCAAATATTCTCCCCTCTATGTAAGGTGAGGATGTGGGCATTTGACACGATTGTCAAGAGGCCAACTGGCATGCCCACACTCCAACTGAAGTCCTACACTCAGGACCAGCTCCTCTTTAGATCCCACTCCCTGCAGTTGTACACCCTGGGAGGCAGAAGTTAATGGCTCAAGGGTTTGTATCTCCACTCCACATGTGGAAGGCCTTGAATCAGCTTCAGCCTCCTGGTTTGGAACTGACCCAGCAGCAGCTATCGTGGGTAGCAATGAACCAACAAATGGAAGAGTTTCTCACTCCCCCATCTCCTCCCTACCCTCATTTCTCACTCTGCTTCCCTCTCTCCCCCCTTTTTTTAATTTTACTTATTTTTATTAAAAAGTCAGATGTACAGAGAGGAGGAGAGACAGAGAGGAAGATCTTCTGTCCATTGATTCACTCCCCAAGTGGCTTGTACCTGCCGGAGCTGAGCCAATCCAAAGCCAAGAGCCAGGAGCCTCTTCCAGGTTTCCCATGCTGGCGCAGGGTCCCAAGGTATTGGGCCATCCTCGACTGCTTTCCCAGGCCACAAGCAGGGAGCTGGATGGGAAGCAGGGCCGACAGGATTAGAACAGGTGCCCATATGGGATCCTGGCACATTCAAGATGAGGACTTTGGCTGCCAGGCCACCATGCCAGCCCCCGCCCCCTTTCAAATAAACATGTAAGGAGAGAAATTCCAAGGTCTGGATCCTTCACCACCATTTGTGTAAGATTTTCCACCCACCCCTAATTATGGTGTCCAGGGAGGTAAGCATGCCGGAAGGTGCTGGTTCTGGGAGCTACTGCAGCCATGAAGTCAACAGACCTCTCATCTCTGCGGCTCTGCAGCTGTGTCTGTAAGCATCTAGGTATCTACCTGCCAAGCTACAGAAATATACAATTATGTAACAGATCTGACAGACCCTTCACAGTTTCTGACTTAACAAATCTTAATTTGTGATATCTGCTGAGGCGTTTTAAAATTTTTTTCTGTATTATCATCACTTCAGTAGTCGTCATTTTTTATCACTTCATTTTTTTACAGTTATTCTGTTTACAAAGTGAGCAGATTTTTCATATTTCACAAAACGGGTTTAGGAGTTTATTGATTCTTCCCGCCTTGCCCTCCCACGTGCCCACCTTCCATTTTCTGATAATTGTAGATTTCACAGAAGCCACATTTTCTATTATTTATGCAGTTGACATGCATTAATTATCCATAAGAATGATAGAATTCCCTTATGAAAATCTAAAAAGAAATTAAGTTTTCATTAAACTCATAAATAATGTGGAAAAGAATTCACATCTTTAGAATATTGCTGTCTGATGCAGAAACATGGTAGATTTCTTCATATATTAGAATATTTCAGTATCTTACCTTTGTAATTCTGTGTATATATATTTATATATTATTTTTATTTTACACTAAAGATTCATTTTTCTGCTGCTAATATGCATGTAATATTATTTTTATCATACTTTTTATAATCTTTTATGTGAAAAAGATTATAGTCATACAGCCAGCTTTTTTCTTTCGAACTATCAATTTTTATAGCTCTGCTGTTCACATACTTTTTAACCTATCTAATCATAACCACTGCTATGAGCATTCCTTTCTACTTGATGTCATTTAGTATTGAGGAAAATTGTAGTTTACACTTAATGGCAAGTTTTATTTGTGCTAGCCTGAAACTAAAGAGTTTTCTTCCTGATCAAGTGATGCAGCCAACATCTTCATTATCAACACCTGTCATTATCAGGCAGTGGAATCATCAGATGCTGTAACATGACATAATCTTGGCCTTCAAAGAAGCCTGAATCCATAGAGGTTAGAGTCGATTCTGTGGAAAACTCTAGCATTATTTCTGTACCCTCTGTCTAAGCTGTAAATGTCAGGAGAAAAAGACAGCACGTGATTTGAGAAACTGGCAGAGGAAAGTTTCTTGATCCAGTCTCTGAGAAAGAATATAGCTCATCACATTACTAAGTTCAACATAAGTGTTTCTGAGAAGCTTTTGCTGTCACAAACTGTTAAAACATATAGCACTTAGGGCCCAGTGCGATAGCCTGGTTGCTAGATCCTTGCCAGGATCCCGTGTGGGCACTGGTGTGTGTCCTGGCTGCTCTACTTCCATCCAGCTTCATGTTTGTGGCCTGGGAAGGAAGCGGAGGATGGCCCAGAGCCTTGGGACCCCACCCCGTGTGAGAGACCTGGAGGAAGTTCCAGGATCCAGGATTCACATGGACTCAGCTCTGGCCACTGTGGCCACTCAGGGAGTGAACCAGCACACAGATCATTCTCTCTGTATCTCCTGCTGTGTATATGCCTTTCCAATAAAAATAAAATAAGTCTTTTTTAAAAAAATACACAGCTTTAAAAGAAAGAAACATGGGGCTTGTGTGGTTGTCAGACTAATCCTCCACCTTGCAGTGTCAGCATCTCATCTGAGTGCCATTGCCTGTCCTGGTTGCTCCACTTCCAGTTCAACTCACTTCTTACGGCCTGGGAAAGTGGTAGTGGACAGAGCAAGGCTTTGCGCCTCTGCATGCAGGAGACTCAAGGGAAGCCCCTGACTGCTGGACTCGCATCAGCTAAGCTCTGGCTGTTGCAGGCATTTGGTAGAGTGAACCCCACCCTGTCTCACTCCCTCTCCCTCTCTCTCTCTCTCTCTCTCTCTCTCTATATATATATATATATATATAGAGAGAGAGAGAGAGAGAGAGAGAGAGAGGGAGAGAGAGAGAAAGATACATATATAGTGTGTGTGCATCCTTCTGTTTGTAAATCGGCCTTTCAAATGAAAACAAATACATCTTTGAAAAAGAGAAAAAAAGCTTTTTTTTTTCTTTCACCTGCTTTCATCTCATGTTAAAACCTATCCAGCAAGAAGCTGACTCTACTAATCTAATTTGATCATTGCATGTTGCAAACATGTAAGGGAGATCACATTGTGTAATGCAAACACATGTAATCAGTATGTGACAACTGCAATTTAAAATACATATAAAAAGAAAGTTTCCCCCAAAGCACATAAATTGTAGAATATAACAACGTTTAGCAATAGCAGAGAAGGAATCTGTTGTGCATATAATAACCTACCAGGATATAATGTTTCCAAAAACTGGAAAACTGAAATTTGACTTCCTAAGTATAAAGATTAGTGGTCAAATTGAATTTTTCTGATTTTTTAAAATTATTTCTGTCATGTGAATAGGGATAATAAAAATTAGAGAAAACATAAGTAAAATCACCCTCTAAATTATGTTTCACAAAAAAAAATGTTAAATACATGGGAAATGTCCCATTGAGGTATGTGTGTATATGAATGTAAGGATAGGGAGAGGAGAGTTATATGAATTGAACCTGAAGTTCCATTAACTTGGATCTATTTTATAGTTTAAAAAAAAGCAATATTCTATACATTGAAAGAACACAAGTTGTGGATTTTTCACCGTTTTGGTAGGTATCAAACAGAATATAACTTGTCATTTACAGCAAACAATGTTCAATTGTCATAGGATTCAGTATTAAAACACCATACTACTTATAGAAATATGTGTAGCACAGACATAGTTTATATAAAAGTTAATGATTACGGGGCTAGTACAATGGCATAACAAGCTAATCCTGTTCCTCTGGCACTGGCATCCTGCATGGACATCAGTTCATGTGCCAGCTGCTCCACTTCCTGATCAGGCTTGCTTGCTGATAACCTGGGAAAGCAGCAAAGGATGGTCCAAGTCCTCTCTCTTCCTCCTTCTTCCTCTCTCTTTCTCTCTCCCCTCTCCTAACTCCCTCCTCAAAACACGATTTTTTTAAAAAGTCATTCAAGATATATGGTATGAGTGAAAAAAAAATCATTTCCATAATTTCCGTTTTACCCCTTAGACTTGCTGCAGCCTTCTCAAACGCACTAAGTACGTCCAAAAGTGAATGCTATCTGCTCTTTGACACGCGTGTCTTCTCTAGTTTCTATCTTAGTAGCTGTCCCTGTGCCTTAGCAATTCTCTCACTTCTGTGTGAATTTCAACCACCTTGAACAATCCCCCCCGCCCACAACACACACCAACTACAGACAAACCATCACTGAACCTGCCTTCTGTTTTCCAAGTACATTCCATTCCCTCTGCCTTGACCCAACCTGGTACTACCTTTCTCTGGGACTCTCATATTTTCTCCATGGTGCCCCTGCTGTACGTTACTCCCGATGTAGCCAGAGTATTTTGTGGGCAAAAGAAAGAACAAGTCACACCGCTGACTAAAGCATGTAGTTGTCTTTTAGGTTTTCTAATCCTCATACGTGCATCCCCATGTTTGTTAATCACAGAGGCAAAGATACGGAATCAAGGTGTCTATCAGTGGATAACCAAAAGAAATGTGGTATATATGCACAATGGAATATTATTCAATGGTTAAAACAATAAAAAAGGAAAGCATAACATTTTCGACAAAATGGATAAAATTGAGGATCATTATGCAATACAAAATGAGGCAGACATGAAAAGACAGAACTTCAAGTGAAAGTTAATATACAGAATATAAAAGTACAAATGCTATGTAAAAGTACGGATGTATCATTTGGCACATATATATATATATGAACTGTATATATTCAATGTATATATATATGTACACATATAATATATTCACTTGTAATTAGTTGCTGAATTATCTATTCTCCAATAGATTATTAATTCCAAGAGGCAAACAAGTGTCTGTATTTGATCACAACAATGAGTAACGCATTCGTGGCTCATGGCACACACTTAAAAATACTTGCCAAGGGGTCAGCACAGTGGCAGAGCAAGACAACCCTCTGCCTGCAGCACTGCCATCAAAGGTAAGCTCTAGTTTATATCCTGGCTGCTCCACATCCAATCCAGCCCCCTGCTTATGACCTGTGAAAGAAACAGAGAATGGTCCAAAGCTTTGGGCCCTTGTACCTGCTAGGGAGACGCAGAAGAAACTCCTGGCTCCTGGCTTTGAATCAGCTCAGCTCTGGCTGTTGTGACCATTTGAGGAATGAACCAACAGATAGAAGACTTCTTCTTTTCTCTCCTCTCCCCTCTGTAAATCTTCCTTTTAAATAAAAATAAATAAAATATTTGCCAACTGAAAAATTCTTTCATGAAATGGTTGTAATATTATGTTGTGGATATTATTGTTGAGACTATGTCTAAAAATTCACATATTTTGAGGGAGACATTTAACTAGACAGTTATAATAACATAATTCAGTATTGACTATGTGCAATTCATCTTTATGAAAAATTTGAGGTTGGTATGATTATGCTATTAATTTCATTTAAGAGAAAAGGAAACAGACTCAAGAGAAAAGCTACACAATGAGTGTAAAGTTACACGGGTCAACAATGGCAGACGTTGAACAGACTGGGCTCAAAAGACGGGAAAAGGACACACTGCCTTGAGAGAGCTGGGAAAGGTTTCATGGAGAAGTGACATTTGATCTGAATCATAAAGAATTACTCAGAGGTTTCCACACAGCAATGGGCAAAGACATGCCAAGAAGAAGAAGAAAACATTTGCAGATGTGCCAATCAGCAGAGCACGTTTGTGGTAAAATAGTTCAGAGGAGCTAAAGTGCTAAGTTAAACAACAGAGAGAACACAGCAAGGAGGCAAGGTAAGTGGATTGGCACGTAAATGGGAAAGGCTTGTGGTAAGTCTAATCAGAACAAAACAAAACCAATGGTGATTATGTCCTAAAGAAAGAAAGACTACAGATAAACTTTCTATCTTAAAATGTCAGGTCTATGCAAAAGTGCCAAACTAATTGAAATGAATAAATAGTTAAGATCAAAAGTTAGGAATTCCCCATTAAAATACATCAACAGTTATCTTCCCCATCTGTTCTTTCCTGCTTCTGAACTCCTCAGTCCTAGACACATGTCCACTTCACCACATGACAGCCACAGTGAGCCAGAGCAAGAACTGGGAGCAAAGTCAGGGTGAGAATACGTACTCAAAATGGCAACCCAGTGTGGCATGGCAGTGTCCTGCAGGATGAGGAGGGCATTTATGTGGCCAAGCAGCCTGGCGTCAGTTTTGGGGACCTCACTGTATCCACAATGGAAGCACGGTTCAGGGCAGTTGATCAAAACCACGGAGCATATTGAAGACCACTGAAGAAGGGTATTTGGCATGGGGTGCCAAGGCCTAAGCAGAATGAGGAGGCTGCTTGTGCAGGAAGGGTGGCCTGATATGGAAAGTGAAGGCCAAGTAAGGCAAGGAGGGTGTCTGGACATTGAGATCTAGTGCAGGCCTTCAGAGCCCCAGCAAGGTGAGAAAGGATTCCATGTGGGATGGGGGCCCAGTGCATACTACAGCCCAGTCAGAGCAAGGGTGCCCCAGTGGGTAGAAGGGGAGATGAGGAGCACAGCCACAGCCTAGAATGAGAACATCAGCCTTCATGGTACGAGGAAGATACCCCTGGGTAGTAAGTGGCGGGAGCAGTGGTGGGAGTGAGTGACAGACACACAAACCAATCCGCAAGCAGGGTTTTCAACAGTATTGCGTGTATGTTTTTCACTAAGAGAAGATGGAGTTGAAAATATGGAACCCTATAGTACTGAATGAAATTAAAGACATCAGGGTAAACTTGGAGCTTTCAAAATAGAGAATACATGAAGATAAATTCAGAATTTGTGTGTGCACCTGCATGTAGGCACAAGCACTTGCGGATCTGCATCTCCCAGTTCTGCCTACAGAAAGGGTGTGGGACAAGGGCAAAGGTTACAAGCACACCTACTTCCCAGATATTGGTATCTAAAGCCCTTTATCCATTGGGAACTAAGGTTCCTTTGAGGGAATGACTTACTCTCTGCTATGGCAAAAATGTACAAGATGAGCTTAGGACATTTATAGTGTCTGAAATTGAAGGCTTGCTCAAAGGATGATGAGAAAATTTTTTTAGAAAGTAGCCAAATCAGGGATATTCTGAAGATCAAAATAAATCCCAAGTAAGCAATGTGATACTTCAAATAAAACAGAAAATCATGGTTACACCATAATATAAGTCAATTAATAAGCAAACTACACAGAAAATTCAAACACATTGCTATAGTTTGAATGTGATTTTTTGTCCTCACAGGTATGGTTCACATGCTGGAAGCTTGGTTCCCAGTGTAACAACATTGAAGTGGAAGGTTTACGAGATGAGGGCTCGTGTCACTGGGGACACACTGATTTCCGAGGGGTTAATGTAGTTCTACAGGAATTCTTATTAGTTTCAATACAGCAGGTCTTTATAAAACAAGGTCACGCTATACTCTTAACCTCCTCTCTACGTGGCATTTTCTCTTCCTGCATTTTGACATACTTTCTTGCAGTCAAGTGAGTCCTCACCAGCCTCCACAAGTAGGAAGGCAACTGCTCCTGGACTTAGAGCATCCAAAACTGTAACCCACATGAACGCATCCTGTCTCAGGCATTTTAAAAGCCACAGAAAACACACCAAGTTATATGCAACCTACGCCGGATATTTCCCTCTGGAGAAAACACCCATCAACTACAAAATGAAAAAATGAACTTGTGGCAAACAACCCTAATTGGGATTACCTTACTCAAGTTAGTAAAATGAATATAGACAATCAGACAAAATGAAGTTGTGTCCCATCCGACAAAAGAGAAAGGAAAGAGAGCAGCCCAACTTTTGAGATATTTATGACAAAAATGCATACCCTGAAAATAAAGATAATGAAATCTTAGAAAAATTTAAGTAAAGGGATTGTCAACAAAATAAACGACTGGAAATCTTCAAAATGTCATGGTCATGGGTTAAGGAAAGACTGAAGAACTGGTCTGGATATAAAGGGAATCCTGACATGGCAACTAAATACAAGTTTTGGACTGTACCTTTGGATTATCAGGTCTATTCTTTAAATGCAGCCTAAGGATGAAATGGTAATGAATTATCAGTGTTCATTTTCCAATTTTGCATGAAAGGCTGTGCCCTTCTTTATAGGAAATACACATTCAAGAATTCAAGGTAATAAAGTGTAATTTAGCCCCTGATTCAAACCTAAGTTCAAGGAAATAAAAGTCCTTAGTATACTAGTTTCAGCTGTTTTAAAGATAGAATTTTTCTTTTAAGTAAAGAAACAATAGTAGCAGTTCCTACAACAGCTCGGTTCTCCAGAACTCAGCTTGAACTCAAACGCAGTGCAGACAGCCCTCCACGCTCCAAGCCCTGATCAACTCACAGCTTCCCTTAGACTCACAAATAATCATGTTCTTGCTCACTTAACACCACTTCCTAAGAATTTCTTCTTGATTCTCAGTCTTTCAGGTCATTGATTATATAACCACTGAAAGCATACCAAAAACCACCAGGAATACATTGTAAAATAAAGAAATACAGTTGAGGATGTTTATTTTATGGAATCATTTTTTTAACCATATAAGGGGAGGAATATAGTCCCTAAAAAAGGAATTATCACAAGTACTGTTACATTCATTTAAATAGAGGACAAAAAAGAAGGAAAAACAGAAAAAGAGAGTTCTGCCCACTCCCTCAAATTCCCACAACAACTAGGCCACACAGAAGGCAGGAGCCAGGATCTCCGTCTGGGTTCCACGAAGGAGGCAATGACCCAAATAAGAGAGGTGCCACATGCTAGCTCCCAGGGTGTCCACTAACAGGAAGCTGGCACCCAAAACAGAGCCAGAACTCACACCCAGGCATTCAGATACAGCACGAATCCGGCAGAGCCAGGTGACTCAGCAAGCTCACCTGGTTCAGTTGATGAAGAAAAATGGAAATAGGGGAGGATGGACAGGAATATCCTTAACCTATAGAATTGTATAGTGAAACATTTTTTTTAAAAAAAAATGCATTTCATCCTTAATTCCCAACAAAAGAGCACATTTCAAGTCATCCTCAGTAAAAACTGCTTTGTTGACATAGTCTCTGCAGGTAAGCACAAGAACCAAGACAGGGAGCAGCCAAGACCAGACCAGGTAATGGTACCCACTGACATACATTTGGCACAGATCTGGGGTGAGCCAGGCTGGGCCAATTCATATCACCTACTGGCAAATCTGTGAACCAGAGTGGTGTGTGGATCATGTCGTTTCAGGCCACAAAACCAGCCAGTTCACATTAGGACCAGGAATGGGGGATGGCTGGGCTTGGCTAGCCTGTAGCCCAGTGTAGCCCAGTGACTGTAGCCCCACCAGTATGAACTGGAACTGGGGGTTGGCCAGGCCAGGCCAGGCTACAATACCCACTGGCAAATGCTGAAGTGAGGTGGGCTATGCCAGACTGGGCCATAGTGCTCAACAAGTACAAATGAGACCCAGGGAGCGGCGGGGACAAACCCATTAGGGGAGCTGCAGGGGGCTCTCCTGCTGGGCCACTAGTCCCACTGGTGAGCATGAGAGCTGGGATCAGGCTCAAACCAGGAGGGGCAGGGCTACAACACCTATTGGCCAGCATGTAAGCTGGACTGGGGACAAGCCAGGCTGGGTAGACTGTACCTGCTGGTGCATACATAAGCCAGAGTGGATGAGGGTTGGTTGGGCTTTGCTGCAGCATCAGCTGGCAGATGTTGGTATGGGGGTTGCAGGGCAGCAAATTCTGTCAATTTAAACTGCAGAACCACCTATAGAGTGCAAGATTCAGGAGTGGGGATGGGTCCAGTAGGGAAACAGTGGGCACCTCCCTATTGGGTTGCCACTCCCATTGATAAGCATGAGAACCAGGACTAGGAACAGACACAGCTAGACAGAGAGTGGCATTTGCCAACACTGGTGTGGACTGGATAGTGGGGCTGGTTGGGTTGAACCATATGAAAGCTGACACATATGAAAGCTGAATGGGGTGCGGGACAGACTGGACCAGTCTGCTATACATACTGGCAAGCATGGGAACCAGGGCCTGGTGTGGTTATTGGGAGTTGCCCCAACGAGGCTGCAGCTCCCACTGGTTTATGTGAAGGCTGAGTGTGTGATGGGCAGAATCAGGCTGGACTGCAACACCCATTGGTTTGTGTAGAAGACAGGACTGGAGATAAAACTGACCCAGCAATTGCAACTACCAGTGTGCCTGTGGGCTGATTCGGTCAACAAACTGTGCCAGATCTTGTATTGGCAAGAACACTCAAGAGTCAGGTCTAGAATCACCTCAGATGATATTTCTTTGAGGATATCTCCAACTGAACTGCTAGACTCATAACATCAGCCATGGAGAGAATTGCAAGTTTCATGATCTGACCATGGAGTGCGTGTGTCAGAGCTGGGCCCCCTCAGTGGCTTAAATGGAGCAGTAGGCAGCATATCCAGAGGCACATGGAAGATACGGCAAATTGGAACCTACAGAGGATACCTAATACTATAATAGAGGACAGAGGACAGAACAAATTTATCAACTACCCCAGCCAAGCATTGGCAATGAATACTTGGGCAAACAGAGACTCTAAGTTGGACTATGTCAGTCATTGTGTTCTGGAGAGATGTCATCGTTATTTGTATGGTGAGATCAACAGCAATTCAAAACTGTTGAACTATCAAAACCACTTAAGCAGGACTCTTGTAGCATGGCCTACTTTGGGGACCCTGGGATGATTGGGAGGCTGGGTGTGACTTCTCCCCTTATCTTCACCTTTCCCCCAGATAGAGGAAGGAATAAACAGCAAATATGGAAACAATGAACTCACCACTTCCTTCTAGCCCTTGACCCTTCACACTCTAAGAAACTATGTAATCATAAAAAAATGAAATTAAAAAAAAACTCTTGGAGTGCATCAGTTAAGTCTTGTGAGTGCACATCTTTCATATCCAGCCTTCCTTTCCATTGTATGTGGTCTTGGGCAGGAGGAGTCATCTTTCAAAAAGGAAACCCAAAGGAACCAGTGGTCTGTCTACTCTGACCAGCCAAAAGATAGACATGGACACACATTTGACAATTTGCATGCTTTACCCTGGCATTCTGAACCTTGACTGAATCAAAAAGGTTGCAAGAAATTGTCAGATATTGTTCATTCGCCATTCAGTCACTGAATGAACAGCAGTTGCCACTGACTGTATATCCCTTTGTTTGACATCTATTTAGGGCTAGTTCTCAAGCATCTGATCCTCACATGCTCCTTTCTTAAATTACATTTTACTTAAGCTGGGGCATATTTCTATTCACAAGCCATAAGCTTAATAGTATGTGTGTGAGCTTCTTAGGAGCAAGGGTGAGAAGGCCTTGTTGTTTTCTGTCTGGCATTGATGAAGACCAGAGGAATGTTTGCTAAGAATAAAAGAAGTTTTTATCATTAGGGTGAAATTCTTGATTATATGAGAGTTCCTAATATAATATACTAAACTTAAGTTCTGAATTTCAGAAATTGAAATAATTGGTTTGCCCCACATCGGGGACCTGGGATTGGTGGGAACCTGGGTGGGACTTCTTTTATCCCCCGCTTTAGCCCAGATACAGAAAAAAAAAGAGAATGTAGAAATAATAGTCTTACCCACTTTCCTGTAGCCCTTGATCCTTTGTGCCCTAATTAGCCATGTAAAGATTGTAAAAAATAAAGAAACAAAATATATAAATAATTGGTTTGGCACAATCCTTTTTCCATAGTACAACATTTGTCCGAATCTGTCAGTAAGATGTTCTTATGTGTCAATGCGAGCTTAATGATAATAGCAGTGATGCTTGATGGTTAGCAAATTTTTGCAATGGGATTAGATGTTTCTCATGCCTCCTCTATGTCCTTCCTACCTATCTTCTACCCTAATTAGTGGTGTGGCAATGGTCTTCACACAGATGTAACCTGATAACTCTTCCAGCTGCAGAACATTCTTTGGTCCTTCCCTACCATCTTGGCAATAGCTTGTGTGTGCATGAACAGTCGAAAATCAGAGGATTGTCAACTTGAGGTAAGTCTTCCCTAATGGAGTCTGTAAGGCAGTAGGTAATTCTTCCCTTCTACGATCCTTTCAAGAGAGGGTTCTGAGTTGCATTTACATGACCTTGAATCCTGGCAACACGTCTCAGTTACCCACAGTGATGACAAGAGAATTTCTAAGAGGAAAAAAATACTTTACCCCTCCCCAACGCAAATCCAAAATGAACACTCAGGATAAAAGGTTCACTGGTAGATAGAATCATTATCAATATTTCATTCAGAAAGTTTCCAAAGCTGTTGAGAGGCTAGGGTACACTCACAGACCCATGAGTACCTGAGCCACTGGGGCTTGACACCAACATGACACTCACTGGGCAATTTTCACAATATGCACTTTCTAAGGAAGAAAAATCATTTCAAAAGAGCTCTTCCATCAAGGTTGAGTAAATTGCTGAAAATGCTTAAATTTTTTTTTTAAAAAAAGATAGACAAAACAATTTGGAGTTGTCTAATAAGAATTGCTGAAAAGGTGTGACGTGTTCTGTTTAACAAACCTCACCTGGAAAACATGCTGAAGACACACAGCCCATTATCCACAATCACAAGAGACATACTGCTTTCCCAAAGGGTTGTTGAGTTACTTAAATCTGATCCAGAATGAAGATAGAAAAGGACTTTCAGTGACCCACTAACATCCCATTCCATGGTTTAATTGATGATTTCACAAGAATTTGGGGGCCATTCTTTAAAGGTAATTTGAGAATGTTAATTATGCTGGACTCCATTGGTTGGAGCCAAATGCAATGTGAAATAACTACATGCTCTATTCCAGAGCAATGAAGAGACTTCTGGCTAGCGATCCTTCAAGTGCTGGATCCCTGTTGTTGGGTCATCTGTTTTTAAACTCAGTTCAGGAATTTGCTAAACTGGGGTATTAGCACTGAGAGAGAAAAAAGAGAACCATCAACAAAAGAAGACAAAGGACATTAGACTATAGCTAAATCACCATCTAGGGTAATAGAAGGACAGAAATATCATTCAGCAAAAACTCCAAAAACTTAGATTTTGGGCCAATCTTCAAAGAGTGCTTTGAAATACAGATGTATTCCTTCTTACCACAATCCATGCTTCTCTTTATATGAGGAAAGTGTTTCTTTCCTGTAATTCTTCCTGCTTTTATGCTTTCTTCCTTCATTGTGAGGGAGCATACTCTCTAGACAGTAATTTATTCCCTGGAAAATGGATGGAAATGCAGAGGAACGCAGGGCCCAGTATCTAAAGCACTGGACAAAAGTTTGATCCAACATTCCAGAAGCAATATCCATCTCAAATATTTAGATTTTCATCTCAACCAACTAATGCTAAACAGGATCAGAGTCTGGTAATACAAAGAGTTTTGGAGTGAGCACTCTACAACAATAACCAGGTAGTACAATGCACAAGTAAGGCTTTGTCAAGGAAATACTTCATTATTACTAAAATCAAATCCTTTGACTTGACAATAATTAATGCAGAAGAAGAAAATTCCTGAACTGTAATACAGTCTCACTGAGCAGAAGTAAATTCCTCAGTCCTGGGGCCATCATTTTACATGAGTGAGAGCTTACTCATTCACATAGTTCACATTGCTGTCAGGGTAGAGCCTGTTCTCTTTGCCTGCCTGTGGATTTGTGTGTATACGTGGGCTAGTGAAACAGACACTGAATTCAGACATAGAGGTTGGTCATCGATGAGCATGCGATTTCTCAAGTTACTTAACCCTTGAAAAGTACTTTCATTTTCTCTATAAAATATAAATATTAATAATGTGTCCAAAGGGTTGTTTTGATCACTTGCTCCACAGGAAACATTGTAAGTGTACCTACAGCACATAACAATATGTCACACACTTGATCCATTTCTATCTTTTCTCTAATTCCTTTTGTTCTATTCATAATTATTCAGGGCATGATGAACAAAGGAACTGCACTAATCAACAGCCACTTAGTCAGGAAGGATCAGGCAGCAGCGCATTCCAGCTCCAGGCTGAGCAAAATCTCCAGAGCAAAAGGTTGAGCACTATTCTTCCCCAAGCACATTCTCCACCAGGGGTAAATTTTCAGCAGCTTCCTAAAACTAGTATCAGTGGTCTTTTAAAAGCTCATGGAAATTCATATTATAAAAAAGAAAATGCATGGACTTCCAAAGATAAATTGTACCCTAATCCCATAATTACATTTTCCACAAACATTTTTTATACTATATTGGCATAAAAAGATGAGAAAAAGCAAGGTATATAAACTGGAGAGAGCGCAGCTGATAGAGTTGTTAAACTGGTGTCTGCCTCTCCCCCTTTCTCCATAAGGGCAATTCAGTCCCTGAAATCAAACCCACTCTCAGGCTGACACCCCTGAATGCTATAACCAGAACCTCTCTAAAGGCAACATTACATAAAACAAGTGTGGAAATTCTTGCCCCTCAATCCTTGTTTTTACACAAAAGTAATAAGATGGCCCTTTGTGGCAAAGGATGGGAAAATACACAGGAGAAACGCAGACAATGGCTATCTTACTCTGATGCAAACCTTTCAGTCATGACTTAAACTCTCTTAAGTATCCTGTTCAGTAGCATAGCTAGCAGATCTTCTCTGACAATTAAGGGCTTTTTGTTGAGAATACTCAAGATTTTTGCAGGGCAAGTCATTCAATAGCAATTGAGTTGTTGCTGGGCGCACAAGTCAAATGACAGTTTTGCAGCTCAGTTAGACAGAGGCCACTGCCTGCAAGAACATGCTGAAAGCGTGTTGCTCTGTTCCCCAGCAAGCTTGAGCAGCCAAGTTCCCACAATGTTTATAGGAAAATAAAGAGTCTCTAACCACAGGCTTACGCATGTCTAGCAACAATTTCGTCAAAGTCCTCAAGCCCTCCTGCACGCTGGGAGAACTGTGAATTTAGACCAGACCTGCACAGCAGAGGGGAGCCTGACAAATGTTTCAGAAAGCAAGAAGTCAGGAGTGGCGAAGTCAGGTTAGGGCTTGAGTAAACACTCAGCACTTTTAATAGTTTATCTCCACAAATAAAACAAAAGCTATATTTTATAGATGATTATGGAAGTCATTTATGCAAATTCTGTCTAATCATCCTTTTCTTTGAGCCTTTTCATCTCATTCCATCTCCTCTAGGATGAAGTAGAGCTATGTTATCTTGAGGTTAAACCCGGATTGCAAGCCCTGCATTTCAAGGCTGGTGTCCCTGTTCAAACTCTTCCATCCTCTTAATGCTTCACAGGTCTGATGTGAAAAGCTCAAAACACAGCACTATTATGTTTATGCATTAGGCTAAGATATATAAACTAGATCATCCATGAAAAGCATAACAAAGCATAAACAAAGCATAAAGCATAAAATGGTCTACAGTTTTGAAAGATGGATAGTAGTTGTAGAAATTTGAAACTAACTAAACTGTTCAGTACGAAGGATTGAACAGAAATACCAAGAAACACTTGAAATTTGATAATAGCAAAGCTAGCTACACTTGAGCAGAGATTTATATATGTAGTTTTTCTAAAGATGGGGTAAATAATTCTAATTCACAAAGCAGGATATAAAATGTAGGACTCAACAACTGGGTTGTATGGATGGCCAGATAGTAAGCCATTTAGGTTTTGTGTGCTATATAGTTTCTGCCTATAGCAGCATCTCCATAGCAGAAACTCTTAACTCTGCTAGCATTATGTTCATGTTTCTAAGTATTATAGATTCTTGAATCTCACACTATCCTAGTCAACTAGGCCTTATGAAGGTGGACCCAGTAACATGGATTTTGACAGTACTCCTTAGAGTATATATTCTTTTGTGTGTAGTCTTGGTAAAATTTTATGGAACTTTAGAGGCTAGCATTGTGGCAAGGTGGGTTAAGCCATTGTCTCAGAAGCCAGTATCCCATATGATTAACAATGGGATTCCCAGCTGCTCTACTTTCAGTCCAGCTCCCTGCTAACACTCCTGGGAAAGCAGGGGAGACTGCTTGGACCCCTGAATTTATATGGAGACCTAGAAGAAGCTCATAGCACCTGGCTTCAACCTGTCTCTGTAAAAGCTGCATTTCAAATAAAATAAAACAAAATTTTTAAAAGTATATATGTACCCTTAACCTGAATCAGGCTATTTAAAACAGTTTTCACTCAACAAGTGTTATGACGACATCTGGGAAGACAGCATTATTTTTTAATGAAATGGGTTAAAAGATATTTAGAGGTCAGATTAGTACAAGTTACATTGTCTTACAGTTATCAAGCATATTTTCCTAAAACTTTCATTCATATATATATATATATATATATATGTGAATGCGACAGACTGTAAATCTATCTTACTCTTGACTTTAGTTGAAAACCCCCAGAAACAGTGCTGCAAAGGTGTACATCCAGTCCCTTCAAGATTCTCTGAAAGCATCACTTCTCTCTCAGAATGCAAAGTACCGCTACGTGTGGTATTTTCAGGCAAAGACCCAACTGATGTGCATTTTGTGCTTTTCAAATAAGAATGGAGGAAAAGTGGGTTGAATTTGGTAAGGATGGCTGAAATAAGAACATTGACAGGAAGAAGGTGGTGAAAAAAAATAAGGGTCTTTTATAATGATGGCAATACAGGTGGAAGATGCTTGACCTAATGACCTTATGGCAGAGAAATTCACTACTTCTCAAATTCTAGAGCATAGTATGAGAGGGAAATGTTTATTATTAGTATCATTACAGAGGTACATGGATACACACACACACACACACACACACAGTTTGTTCTAAACTTATTCAAGTGAAGGAGGACATTGAATCTCCTTTATCTACCATAGTCTCCATTCATGATTTCCAAACAGTTTATCAGCACAAGGGTTGAGATACCAGAGTGGATTAAGCACTGTGTTAAGAAATGTACCACAAGCAGAAGCTTCTGGCCTTAACCCAGTGAGATACGTGGGATAAAACAATTAGTAATAAATTACTCCAGACTATTTTTGTACTTAGATTTCATAGAAAACAAAACATGATACTGGGACATATTGCTCACTAAATACTTTAATATATTTACATTTGATTCATGAATCTAAGTGTAATTTTTTTTCGAAGTGTAATTTTGCACCCAATTCTACTTAGTCAAAATACATCCTATTATGAAAGGTACTATTTCACACCGAACATATGCTTCTCTCAGTTCCAGTGTTTGGAACATGAATTTACATGCATTTTGTAGAAACACAAATCTTTAGACTTGCAGAGCAGTCAGTGACTTCAGGGTCTAAGTATTCCAACACATAGACACAAAACTAGTTTGGAGGTAAAGTCATAATGGCCATGCTTTCCATCTGAGAAGCTATCCATGAAGATGGCTAGTACTAAGCAATTACTACCTGTGTGCAAATGCTTATTTACCATCGGTGTTTTAAAAGAGTTCTTAAAAGAGTTTAACCATATTTTTGAACTCTGAAATGTCATGATGAATTCTGTGTATCTTGGTGTAGAGATTTCTCTGGAGAGGATTTATGCCTTTCCGCAGCATCTTGCAGCATCTACAGCAAATGAAACCACCCAATCAACCTGCACTACTTCAAAGCCCATTCTTTTTTCTTCATTCCATGATTTAAACTCTGAATCTTCTTTACCTGTTTTCGGTTAAGATCAAACACATTTTTCATTGTGTTGGCACAATTTATTTTTGAAGACTTTGCTTAGGCAATTGCTCGAGCTCCTTTCTCCAAAACACAAACTACCATGCAAATAGGAGTAGAGTGAGGATCCAAGCAGAAGTGAACACACCAAAAGTCAACATCAGCACAGGGATACTTTGTGCCTACTCTGCATAACAAGCAAAAGTACAAAACTTGCTCATTGACGGCATGTAACTCCCTTGGTACTAAATGCACACAGATGTCATCCCAGCTGTCATTAGGAAAACACCTTCACTAAGTTACCATTCCCCTCAAACAACAAAGGATAATAGTGACACATTTCCCTAGGGAAATGCTCACCTCCTGCAAATAAATGACACAACAAAGAGGCATTTTTAAAATACCTTATAAGCCATGTAAATAAGAAGATGTAGAAAATTGGATTTGTAGTGAGACCTACATGGTAAATTTCACAGAACTATGATCTCTGAACCTTCATCCCAAATGTGTTTATCTCAGTTGGAGCTATTCTTTCTCTGTGAGGTTAAGACAAGTTCACAATGTGATAGCTGTATATGTGGACTTTATTAAGGAAATCCCAAATCTCCCAGGAGTAACTCAGTTTAACTCAGTTTCTACAAGTAACAAATAACCAGACAACCATTTATTGAAAAAATGTCCTTATCACACATTTTTAATGAAATATCACTTTTTTTCTGTTGTCTAGGTTTCCTTCAAAACATATAGAGCAAGAGTTAAGAGTCACGCTTTTGTTTGTTCATTAAGTCACTGAAATTTATCACTTACTGATATATATTATATATATGTATACATACGCATATATATCCCAAATAAGGAATATATTCATTCAATAAGTCATCATTTACTGCCAGCTTCATGTTCAGACACTGCACTTGCACAGTAGTGGCACCTAAACATGCAAAGCTAATAAGAATAGGCATGGCCCCTTCACCTTAAATATACAGAATGGGTGGTAAATGAGTAAACAGTCTTATCTTGGACAATATTGAATTCTGATTAAAAATCTTAATAATAACTCATGGGGCAGGCATCATGGAACAGCATGTTAAGTCACTACTTGGGACATGCACATTGCATTTAGAAGTATAGGTTTGGGTCCTGGTGGTTTTCCACACTTCCAATAAAACCTCCTATTAATACATCTTGGAAGCAACATGATGGATGTCCCAAATATTTAGTCTCTTGACACCCTTGAAGGAAACGCAGATGGCTTGCATATAGAAAACCTCCATCTCTCTCTCTCTCTCCTTCCCTGGCCTCTGTTTATCACTCTGCCTTTCAAATTAAAAAAAAATCTTCTTAAGAAAATTACAACTTACCTTAAAAAGTGTTAATTGTTTAGCAATTACAGCATCTTTTTGCATATCTGTTAAGTATCAGACATTATACTAGAAAACAGAAAATCTTACTTCACAAAAACCCAATGAAATGGAATTCAGGGTCCCAAGTCACAGATCCCAGTAACAAAAAATCAGTTAGAAGTCAAAAGTCAGCAGAAGCAACATTCTAGAAGAAATGTTATCAAGTTTCCCATTCTATCATTCCTATCCTCCTTCATAAGTTTCCCTCTATCCTCTTTGTGCACAGATATAATTCTTGTGTCTTCACAGCGGGAAGCAACACTACCGGTAACTTGAGCTCTGTATGCTGAGGTTTTTTGAATTTGTATTAATTTGTATATATTGAGAGGCAGACAGACAGAAAAAGTTCCAATTCCCTGGCTCATACCTCAAATGTCATGATGTCAAAGGCTAGAACAGACCAAAGTTAAAATCCAGAATCTAAATCTCTCCAATGAATGGCAAAAACGCAGATTCTTGAGACATTACCTGCTAGGTATTATCTGCCAGGGTACACATTAGCAGGAAACTAGAAACAGAAGCCAACTCAGATTCGAACCCACGCACTCAGATGTGAGTCATGGATATGCCAAATGCTGTCTTCAATAACAGGACAGATGTCCATACCACATATGAAATTTTCATCAGTCTTTCTGACTTCCATAATAATCTTGGAAAGGGACCATGAGTAGTCAATGTTTAGTTGTTCCAACACTAGACCACAGGTGTTTGGGGGCAGTGGGATCTATTCTGTAATGGTAATAATCTTGAAATACCAATCTTTCTGATTTTACTTTCTTTCAGACACTCACATTTTCCTTTATTTATCAAAGGAATTCAGAAGCATTACAATTTTTTTCTGCAAGGAAAAGAAAAATGCATCTATATTCATATGTTGATTGTCAACATTCATTGGTTTGTTTGCTTGTTGCTAAATTGTTTGGTTGGGAATTTTTCTTAGTGTTTCCTCACTTATCTCTTGAGACTCAGAATAAAATCCCTGTTGGAACTGGGATAAGGATATTGTATAACAAAGATTAAAAACCAAATGTGAAGTTGTTGATCCTTACCACTATTCCAGGAGAAAAGAGAATTGAGTATTATCTAAGAGGGAGAAAAAGGAATCATAGATTGATAATCTCAAAAAAAGGACAGAGTTCCAAGACCAAAATGATCCTAGTGAGTTACAGATGAAAGAAAAGAAATAACAGGGACATGCGGTGACCATCAGTAGCTGCATAGTAGCCAGTAGATCACCCTGACTTCACCATAAAGCTGTACCAGAAGCTGTCATCACTGCTGGGCAGGGAGTGGCCTCCACCACCAGCTACGTCCACCTCAGTGGCGAATTATGCAGTACATGACCCTTTGTAGCCTCTTGTGGCATTGGCCTCATCATCGGTCCAGGTCACCACAAAGTACCCCAAAACAGCAGAGGAAGCTTGACCCAGCACAAGACAGTATTGGTGTGGAATGGAAAGCCTCCCCAAGTTTTGTGAATGGGCTGCAGGGTAGAACAACTCACCCTCATTTCAGCACACTGACACATTTCAGGAAAGCCAAAGGATGACCTGATAAAGAGGTGCTTTCATGGGTCCAGGACAAATGAAAAATTAGAGACCCTCTAGAAGGTATAATATTCTCATTTGATACAAGGCAATGGATTCTCATTAGATTATAGCAGGGCCAACCCAGTCAATGCCCTCATCATGCTGTGCTAAATTGCCTGGACTCATATAGCAGCTACTTCAAAAACAAAAATTCACAGTACATATTTATAAAAGTTTTTTGAATCAGAAATGCAATTTTGTCACCGTGCAAAGTAGAGTGAAGGTGTGGAAATGGCTGGTTCTTAGGACACTTTGTACCATATTGAGAAAAGACTTTTTTCCTGCAGTTTTTACCTCCATCCATTATTGCGTTTAATCAGTACATTTCAATCTCAAATGGGAATCGGAGTTATTTCAGTGAGACTTGTGTGTGTTCGTATATACTTAAGTTTTTATAAAACTATCCATGATATTCTTAAAACAGCAGAATGTGGGACTTGTGACTGTTGCTGAACAACTACTTTATTGCAATAACATGGGGGAAAGAGTCACGGGGGCGGGGGGCAGACGGGTGGGAAGAACCAGAAGAGGTGGAGTGAGAAATACCTATACGTACAAAACAGCATCATGAAAAAAAAACAAAACAGCATGTTTGTCCATCTGTGCTATGACTTTTAATAAATAAAATACTGGAGTAAAATAAAACATTTGTTAATCTAATTTTCGACTACCGCAGCAAAAGTTGGGAATTGTTTTTACATACAGCATGTACCCATCTCACTGTTGTTCAAATACATATTTCCAGAGAGGAAAACAAATACCTCAACAGTCACACCATTCCATAATAAAGCACCAACTGTATCCCATGGTGTCTCCTTTGGAGCAAATTCAACAACAGTCTTTCCATGGGTCCTGTATGGAATGATAACATTGCTGGGTCTGTTTTTGCCAAGGAAAGCATCATGGCCTGCCACATTTCACCCACAGTAAATGACAATATTTTGATGAGTACGTGCAAAACTTTCTTAAACACTGGTATGTTACACAAAAGAATTTAATTTGCAAACATTATTTGAACATCTACTGCTTTCAAGTTAGGGTAAGAGTAAAAATAAGCCAATTTCAATTATTATTTCTCAGTGCTGATTTTTCTAAACTCCATTATAAATTCTTCACAAAATTGCTTATGACAAAGGGTTATGCTACCTACTTGAATTTATTTGTAGTCACTTAATGAATGTTGTCTCCTAATTTGTTTCAAAAAGCTTTTGACAGAGATCCTTCCTTTGTCAAACTGAGATGTAATTTCACTTTTTGAGCAACTATGAAATTAACTATGGAGTAGCATATTAAATTAACACAGATGGTATTTATTAACTTTCTATATGCCATACACACATCTCACTTCTATTGTATCATTTAATTCACATGTCACCTCCAATAGAAAGTCTTATCCCTGCCCCCACCCCCAACTCAGCATAGGAGGACATCAAGAAAAACAGTAGATAACTAGCTTCTTCCTGGGCATATAACAATTAAATCATATTTTAGGGAATCAAATGGAGTGTGCCGCCAAAACCCTTGCACCCAACCACTGGAATATTGATTGCAATGTTAACGCATGGCGGGACTTGCAGATCTACTTCTCATTCAGTTCAATATGTATCCCTTTTATTTTCTTTTACAGAATATGACACCAAAGCTCAAATCTTTCAAGAAATGTGTCTACATTTCCAAAGCAGGGAGTTAAGAACCAAGTCAGAGCTTGAGCCGCTCTGCAGGACATTCCCTACTGCACCACATGTCCATCAGCAGGGTCAAGGTATCTGAATGTGCTCCAAGGTTAGCACTGAAGGCCTCCAGGGGGACAGTGCCAAATGACTAATATGTTCATGTTTACCTATTTTTTTTTAATGTTGTATTTGTTCAGACTTACAGTTCTACCATTTGGGGCACCAATGTGAAATAAGTGCTACGGTGCACCACAGCCACCTACACATTCTTTAGGGAGGAGATGTCATGGGAAGGATCTGCTCTGTAGGAGAAGTAGAACTTCATTTATGTCAGTCAGCAAAAATAGAAACAATTGAGGTAATAAGTTGAGGAGGCATTATGCCAGCCAGCCGGATCTTAGGAAGAGAAATGAAACAAGGGGGAGGGAGTACAGTCCAGAATCATTTATATTTCTAAATCACAATAGTTAGATAAAATTTTGTCAAGAGTCTGTCAAAGACACACTGTGCAGTTTCCACTCCCATTAGTCTCAGCCTTAATACCAACTCCTTGTTATAACAGCCTCACATTGAGAAGAGCATACGTACTCAAAACAAACCATTATTACAGACATAAGCGTAGTAGCTACATTCCATTCACCTTGGAGTAACAGATTGGTAGTCTTTAGCGGAGATGATTGCAAAGTACAGTAAGAATAATATCCTGAAGTGAAAGAATATAAGAATATGAGAAATTTAACAGCCACCTAGCAGCACTGCACTAAATGAAAGAAAACAGAACTTCTGAGTCCCACCACCGCATTACTTCTCAAGTGGAGCCCAATACTGATAAATCATGTAATATACTATTGGTCCACGCAGTCTGTGATGTTTTGATGGAAATCATAGAAATCAGAATTGTCATGCTAGTCTACATAATCGAAATGATATTCCACGTTCCTTTTAGCAAAGTCAATGAAAAACATCAGTGAAAAGTTCTCATGTTCCTTGGACAAGCCAATATAATACAATACAAAGGCAAAGAACAACGGAAAGCCAGCAACTTGACCACTTTTAGCATTCCTAGAATCTGAAAGTTATAGTGATTCAAGTAAACCAGGTTGCAAGTAACCATGCCAACCGCATTTCTCAATAGACATTTTAACAATAAAAAATGTACAGTAGCTAGGCCTCGGTGCATGCAGTGGGTGGAGGAGTGGAGGATACTGCTGGGGAAGAGCTCTGTGGATATAAGCAAAGAAATAGCCTGTTATCTTGAAAACAGCAGGCTTGGAAATAGTCCATGAAATTTTAAAGTCTACAGTTAGATGCCCATGTACCATAACAGACTCAGAATAAGGAATCTGAAACTTGTGATTGCTTTTTTGAAACAAGTTACAAAGCCAGGGAGCTCTGCTGGTTCAGGCCGAGAGAAAGTTCTGTCATCTGGAGCTAAGCAGCATCTATGGCAGCATCTGGCAGTCGCGCACATTTCCCCCTCTTGACAGGAAGTTCCTCACTGACAAGCAGATCTCCCAAAAGCAGGTGCTAAGCAAATAGCACCGTGAAGAAACATTACATTCTATCTTTTTATTTAAAGTAAATTATTTTTGAGGTAACAATTTACATTATGGTCAAAAGGCGATCACTCACTTCAGAAGAATACATTTCAAGTTTTGGAGGGAGCATTCCTTTGACTTTGTAGAGCACAACTAGCTTCACATCTCATACTCCTTGCTTTGTTCATGATTTGTTCTCTGGAAAATTGAGCCACTTCAGTTTGCTGCTGCTTTATTTATGTCCCTCAGCAGTCAAAGTGTTGTGGCACTGGCACCTCCCTACAAGGAATTGGTGGGAGTGGTATGACTCCATTTGTCTTCAGCAGAAATGTGAAGTAAATACAACATGCCTTGGCCTCTTTTACTTCATATCTCAACAGCTCTGATCAGGAGAACATTTTGCTCATTTTCCTGGCATCATGATGCTCATGAGACACTTTAAAGAGCATAGTTTAAATTCCTCTAGGTATTTCCCAATATCTGCTGAGTGTGCTGAGACTAAGGGTCAGTTGGCCACCTCTGTGTCAGAGAAGGAGCAATGACCTCAAGTACATAACGAGAGAACACATGAACTCAAGGTAGTACACAAGTACCCAAGCACCAGGGCAACACCTTTTAAAACAGGGTCTAGAGAGAGAAACAAAGCCATCTAGTCAAAATATAACAGAGAACATGAAACCTGCTGAGGCTCCTAGAGCTTCTGGTGCCTTTGGAAAAGGCAGCAGAGCACACATGCTCATGGGCTCCCCATCAGACGGAACTCTTCTGGCGTCTTTATCTACAACAGTAAGTCTCCACTTACCAATCTCAGCCTCTGTAGTGTTTGCCGAGAGATCACGTGGACTAATGTATAACTGTCATTCTATCTTCCACTGCTTGGACTACATCCCAGTTTCTGTTCCTATTACTTCACAAAACATGTGATACTGGGCAATTTATTAAGTCCGTCCATATCTAATGACCCTTGTCATTAAAGTGAAAGACAATAATTCCATTTCATGATACTGAGAGGACCCTCTGAATTAACAATGCATGGCATATAGCACACACTCCTTGGATTTGATCCTGTTACTTCTCATCGCATCAAACATTGTTTTCCCTTTCTCCTTTCTCTGCTGTCTCTCAGTATACACAAACACATCCACATAACAGGAACTTCAGAAAGTTTATTCAAAATGGAAATTAAAGTTTGTTTTGCTGCAGAGAAGTTTTTAGATCCATGTGTAGATTTTTGTAACACATATAATGAACCTTTTGAACATTTGTGATATGTATGAATTTAAAATTGTTTGCTGTAAAAAATAAACTATCTTTTAATTGCATTCTTCCAGAACTTTGTAAATCATTTTCATGTTATATATTTTCATGTAACTTTTAAATTGGAGGTTCTACAAAGGAAGGAATTATCTAGAACAAAACCTAACACAAAGCATGCCCTGAGCAAATTAATAACAGTATGATCATTCTGATTTTATGACAAGGTATTTTCTAGGTAACACTAAGATTGGAACTTACAGCGATCAACTTCAGTATCCAGTGATGAATGTGTGCAGTTCTAGACCAGAGACTTTCCAGGAACAAGGCGGAAGAAAGAGTAAACTGGTTGTATTTACATACACTTAAGTATTTGATTATTCAACAAATAATAATCAAGTTCCTGAAATGCTTTCCTGGTCTCCATGGCAGTTTTTTTCAGGAGGATTTAGGCTTCTTTGGGGCACTCCTGTAGATACAAGTGGAAAGGGAGGCGGGAAATGCCAACTTCTGAGATGGTATCACCTCTCAGAAGTCTCCTAACACTCCAGCACGGTAAGTAACCTGGCTGTATTCCTTATCGTTTCTCCACTGACCATCTACTTTCTGAAATCTCTCCCATCCACTCACAAACCCTGCCCTCCCCCATACACACCCCTACCTTTCCCATACACACCCCTACTTCTGGGCCTTTCCCATACACACCACTACCTCTGGACCTCTCCCATATATGCCCCTACCTCTTGGCCTCTCCCATACACACCCCTACCTTTCCCATACACACCCCTACCTCTGGGCCTCTCCCATACACACCCCTACCTCTGGGCTGTATTGCCTTTGAGTTCAGCTAGAGACCTTCAGAACAAAATCATTACACCCAAACCAATCAGGGAACACACATGGAGAACAACCAGGCAAACAATACATGAGCCAGGAAACCAAGTTACTGTAATCAACCCTAAATAAATGAAGATGCTGAATTGTTTCACAGAAGTTAAAATAATCATCTTCAAGAAGTTCAATGAGGTATAAGCAGGCACAGATAGCCATCTAAATGAAATTCAGCTATTAATACACAAACAAAATTAAATGTTCATTCAAGCAAGAGAAACTGTAAAAACAAATTGAAATTTTTGAAGTTGAAGAAAGTAACTAAATCTAATAATTCAAGAGGAGCTTGTTAAGATCCACTTAAGAGGAAAGAATCATCAAACTCCAAGGTTGGCCTTTTAAAAACGTCTAGTTAGAAAATAAAAGACATATTCATGGCAGTAAGGCTGGTTTAAGTGAGTGTTTATAGGAGACTTTGTCCACACAGACTTTGCTGTGTATGCAAGGAGACCTTCCCAGAGTTAGACAGGGTGCGTTCCACCAACAAAGAGGCAGCATAACCACGTACTCTGCACGGTGTCCACAGTGACCTGAATATCCTCCTCCAGTCACCTCTAAGTGAGCATTAGCTACACCCCAGCGGATGTCTACACTCAGCTCCATCGAACAGAACACAGAGAATATTTTGGGTGAAATGTCATTTTATTTTACTCCAAGTAGCCTCATTGACCTAAAATTTCTTAATGAAAAAAGTATTCTTAATGAAAAAAAGCGGTACAGAATGAACAGAACAAACAAGAAATTTGGCCTTTTTGTGAACCATCCCTTGGGCAAGTCCATTGCAAATGACACCAGATAACATTTCACAAGACTCAATTTTCTTCTAACATTTAGCCAGATCTGGGTATCTTTTTTAGATGTCTCTGAATTGGATACTTTTTAAATTTTTGTTTCTCTTATTTCATAAGGAAGGAATTTGAAATGTAATGGATTGTATTAATGCATCTTTGCACAATTTTACTAATTAATGAAATTGATTCATATACTCATTGTCATGGCATTTGATCAAAATTTAATTTGGCTGAAGAAATCACAACATAGAGCAGAAAAATATAAAAAAAACTAGAAAATGCTATTTGGTTAAGAATATCACACAATTTAATTAAAAATTTTAATTTACTTATTTCAGAAGGACGGAAGAAAAACTAACAGAGAGCAGTCCTATATGCTGATTCCTTTTTTCAAACGGCTGCAACAGCCAGGGCTGGGTCAGGTGAAACCCAACAGGGGGGAACTCAATCCAAGCCACCAACAAAAATAGCAGAGACCCAATCCCTTCAGCCATCACAGGCATCCTGAGACCCAGTCCCTTCAGCCAGCACATGCATCCTTCCAGGTTCTTCACTGATGAAAAAAATAATAACATCTGGATATCAAACTTAAGCATTCCAATATGACATTCTTTAAGCAGATCTATTTATTTGTAAGAGTAAAAAATACCCTACTTTAATACATGCGCAGTGTAAACAGATTTTAAAAGATCAACAATAAGCAATAGACCCAATCTGCACTTTAGACCAAATGAATATAATAGATGCCTACAGAACATTTTTTCCCCACAGCTATAAAATACAAATCCTGCTCATCATGGTATGTGTATTTTCTAAGAGAGAAAATACAGTAGGCCATAAGTCAATATTAATAATTGAAACCATATAATGAAACTTTGGGACCACAATCGAATTAAGCTGAAAAAGAAAAGAAATTCTAGAAAATAAGAAAATACTTGGAGACTGAACAATGTGCTCCTGAATGAACAGTGAGTCATAGAAGAGGTCAAAAGGGAAATTTAAAATGCCACAAAATGAGTTAAAATGATACACATCATATAGAAATTTATGGAATATAGCTAAAGCAGTATTTAGAGGAAATTTTATAGCAATAAGTGCCTACTATAAAAAGTGACTACTATAAAAAATGATCTAGCAGTGTATCTCAAACATCTAGAAAATCAGCAAGTTACCCTAAAATTAGAAGGAAAATAAAACTAGAGAATAAACAAATAAAAATAAAAATATTATACATAAGAGCAGTGTAATGAGAGATTTTAAAAAAGGAAGAATAAAAGCAAAGAAAGTTAATATAGCATTTGCCTAACTAACCAAAAAATTAAAAATAAAGGAAAAACAACTGCAAGAAAACTTGAATTAATAAAAATCACACATGGAAAAGGAGTTGTTACAACTGATGTCACAGGACCATGAAACATCATAAGACATTAATAACAGCTTCATAACAATGAATTAGAAAACCTATTTAAAAAGGGATAGATTTTTGGACACATGTAATTTGTCAAAATTCAGGCATGAAGACATAGAAAACATGAGTAAACCAATTACCATCACTGAGGTTGAATTAGAAATAAAGAGCTTCCAGACACAGAAAGACCAAGACCAGATGGCTTCACAACTGAACTGTGCCAAACTTTTAAGAAAAAACTAAAGCCAATTCATCTTAAACTACTTGACATAATTGAAAATAAAGGAACCCTTCCAAACTCATTCTATGAAATGAGCACTAACATAATTTCAAAACCAGGGAAAGATACCACCACCACAACAAAGAGTTATAGATTGATATTCATTATGAATATACATGAGAAAATCTTAAACTAAAATACTAACAACACATCAAGAAGACCATCCACCCAGAACAGTTTATTTCAGGTGTGAAGGAATAGTTCAACATACAGATATCAATATTATGATATATCACATCAAAAATAAAGAACGGAAAGCATATGATTATCTCAATATATGCAGAGAAAGAACTTTATAAAATCAAACACACTTGAATAGTAAATACATTCAAAAATTGAGGATAGAAGGAACATATTTAAATGTAATTAAAACAATAGATGATAAAGCCACATCCAGAATCATCTTTAACGGACAAAAGCTGGAAGCATTTCCACTAAGATCCAGAACCAGAAAATGATGTCCACTCTTATCATCATTGTTCAATACAGTTCTGGAAGTTTTAGCCAAAAGCCATTAGGCAAGAGAAAGAAGTCAAAGGGATACAAATTGGAAACTAGTAAGCCAAATTATCCCTGTTTATAAATGGCATGATCTTTTTAGAGGAGAATAAAAAGATTTCAATATCAGCCTATTAGTCTTCTTTGGAGTACTCAGAAAAGTTGCACGTTGTAAAATATACAAAATCAATAGCATTCTTATACATCAACAATACTTGAACTTAGAATTTATAATATCAGCCCTTTTGCAAAAATTAATTACAAACAAAATGTAAATACGTTAGGATACATTTAACCAAGGATGTGAAAGACCTCTATAGTGGGGGCCCAGTGCAGTAGCCTAGTGGGTAAAGTCCTCAGCTTGAATGCACCAGGATCCCATAAGGGTGCCAGTTCTAATCCCAGCTGCCCCACTTCCATCCAGTTCCCTGTTGGTGACCTGGGAAAGCAGTCAAGAATGGCTCAAAGCCTTGAGACCCTGTACCAGCGTGGGAGATCCAGAAGAGGCTCCAAGCTCCTGGCTTCAGATTGGCTTAGCTCCCTGCTGTGGCCACTTGAAGAATGAATTATCAGACAGAAGATCTTCCTCTCTGTCTCTCCTCCTCTCTGTATATCTAACTTTCCAAGAAAAATAAAGTAAATCTTTAAAAAATCCAAAGACAGACCTCTATAGTGGAAGTAAAAAAATAATAATGAAGGAAATAGAAAAAGACATAAAACTGTACAAAAATCTCCCCATGTCCATGGATTGTAAAAATTAATATAATCGGGCTCGGCAGTGTGGCCTAGTGGCTCAGGTCCTCGCCTTGATCCCATATGGCCGCTGGTTCTAATCCCGGCAGCTCCACTTCCTCTCTCTCTCCTCCTCTCAGTATATCTGACTTTGTAATAAAAATAAAATAAATCTTTAAAAAAAATTAATATAATCAAAATGTCCTTACTACCCAAATTATTTGCAGATACAATGTTATCACAATGAAAATACCAAACATTTATTCACAAAACCAAAAACAAAATCATAAAATTAATATGTAAGGACAGCACAAAATGTCATGAATAACAAAAGCAATATTAAATAATAAAAAAACAAACCCAGAAACATCACATTTCCATATCTTTAGACATTGTACGGGACTGTTACAACCAAAATACTCTATCAGGTTCTGGCAGGCAAATTTGGACATATATAGCAAAAGAAAATGGACATAAAACAAAATAGACTAGATTCCAAGAAATTAACCAATGCATCTGTAACCAAATAATCTTCGATTAAGGAGCTAAAGTCATTTGCTTGGAGAAAGGACAGTCTCCTCAACAAATGATTTTGGAAATATTAGACGTCTTTGAAACAAGATCTGTATGTTACACCCTGTATAAGTGGAAACTCATAGAGTATCAATGATCTATATTTAAGACCCAAAACTATCAAATTAGTAGACCCTGCAATGACATTGACCTAAGCAAAGACTTCTAGGACAACATACCAACAACAGCAAAAATAGACAAGTGGGATTACGTCAAGCTAAGAAACTTTCACAAACGAAAGAACACACTCAAGAAAGAGAAGAGACAGCCAACAGAACAGGAGAAACGCAATGTTTGCAAGCTATCCATCTGATCAAGGATTACTATCCAGAATATACTAGGATATTAGGAGCTCCAGAAATTCAACAATAAAATAAATAATCCAGTTAAGGAATGGGCAAAGGATATGAACAGGCATTTTTCAAATGATGAAATGCAAATGCTTACAAATACGTGAAACAACACTCAGAATCACCAGTGATCAGGGAAAGTAAATGAAACTGAAATGAGCTATCAACAAACCTCACAATGGCTAATAAAACAAAAAAAATTAAAAAGTAACAAATGGGACCCAGTGCAATGGCCAAGCGGTTAAAGTCCCCGCCTTGAAAGCACCAGGATCCCATATGGGCTCTGGTTCTAATCCCAGAAGCCCTGCTTCCCATCCAGCTCCCTGCTTGTGGCCTGGGAAAGCAGTGGAGGACGGCCCAAAGCCTTGGGACCCTAAATCCATGTGGGAGACCCGGAAGAGGTTCCTGGCTTCAGATCGGCACAGCACCAGCCACTGTGGCCACTCGGGGAGTGAATCGTCAGATGGAAGATCTTCCTCTCTATCTCTCCTCCTCCTCTATGTACATCTGACTTTGCAATAAAAATAAATAAGCCTTTAAAAAAAAAAGTAACAAATGCTGGTAAGTTTGTGAAGAAAAGTTACCCTAACACAGTGTTATTGGAAATGCAAACTGACTGACACAACCAATAGAAAAAACAGGGTAAAGAATCCCAGAAAACTCCAACCATACCTACAGTATGACCTAGCTGTCCTACTCCTAGGAACTCATCCAAAATAATCTACATTTGAAGGAGAGACCTGCACTCCACCGTTTATAGAAGCTCAATTCACAATTTAAAAACTCAACTTAGATGTGTGAAATCTGATGACTGAAAAATGAAATAGGGTCTGCATACACAAAGATATTACTCAGCTATAAAAATAATCAGTCCTTACATTGTGTAACAAAGTAGATCCAACTAGAGATAAGTAAGCTAAAGGAAATTAGCCAGGCCCAAAAACACAAATGTTTTCCCCTAAAAGTTACCAGCAAAGCTCAGTGGGTTCCTTCTCAGCTTAGTATAGAAATAAAAAGCCAGGAATCGGTTGCAGGGATAAATTTTATTTGCAAAGCGAACAAATGCGTGTGAAAAGGGAAGAAAAGGTAAGCATATCCAGGAGGGATCCAGGAGACAGGGCGCTTCCTGAAAAGAGAGGGACACCAAGATTTGGGGAACCCTTGGGCTCTTGGGGTTTTCAGACTCCTCAGGATGGAACCTGTGGAGACCTTCCCCACTGGTGGTCTCCAACAAGTTACGAACTGGCTGGGCAACACCTGTGTTACCCACTTGAAGGCATTATTTTCCTAGTCTCCTGGTGAGGAACAAATAGGCAACAAATAGTAAGTTTCCCGACAAACAGTGTGCGCTAGTGGCCCAGGGGAGAATGGGCTCACAAAGCTTGCCTCTGGATCTGACGAGATGTTAATGGGCTTGGATGGTCTCAATAGGCATTGTAGTTCATATATTTACACTATTAATTTGCATAGATGAATATCATTTCATCTATAGCTATAAATATATGGTTCATGATGAGCATTGTGGCATAACAGGCAAAGCTACAGCCTGTGATCCCAGCATCCCATATGGACACTGCTTAATGTCCCAGCTTCTCTACTTCCTATCCAACTGCTTGCCAGAGGCCTGGGAAAGTACCAGAAAAAGGCTCCCAAGCAGGTTCGGGCTTCTGTATCCACATGAGAGACCTGGAAGACGCTCCTGATTCCTGGCTCCTGCTTGGCCCATCCTTAGCCACTGTGGTCATTTAGGGAACAAACAAGTAGATAGAAGATATCTCTCTCTCCCTCCTTCCCAATAACCTGCCTTTCCAACAAATAAATCTTTTAAAAATGCATTGTTTCAGGAATTACTCATGCAAATGACAATTATAGTCTTCTCTTCCACATCAAACAAGAAACTGAAAAGAACAGAATACTGAAAACTCTTGAATATTGCTAATGTTTTTCTCTTAACTTGCATATTGGTTATAAGAGTGATCGGAAGACTTAAAACAAATCATTTTTCTCTATACTGACTCGTATTTCTTGGCTTTCTGTCCTATATTTCAATAAAATGTTTTAAAAATAAGTAAAAGACACAATAAAATAGAAATTCATCCTGACTTATAAACTGGAAGAATCAATATCATTAAAATGTTCACAGTTATGTGAGCAGTGTTGCAGCACAGCCTAGCAGCTAAAGCCATTGCCTGTGATACGAGCATCCCACAAGTGTAATGGTTCATGTCGCAGCTGTTCTCTTCCAAACCAGCTCCTGCTACTCATTCAGAAAAAGCAGAAGAAGGACCAATTGCTTGGGCCCCTTTTATCCAAGTGGGAGATCTGAAAGAAACTCCGGCTCCTGATTCATCAGCCACATGAGCAGTGAATCAGCAGAAGCAATCTTTCTCTCTCTCTCTCCCTCCCTTTAATTCTGACTTTCAAGTAAATCAATAATTTTTTAATGTTCATAATTCTTAAGGCAATCTAAAGTTTCCCTAGCAAAGTGCCAGTGGCCATTATTTTTTAAGTAGAAATAAAAATTCCAAAATTCATTTGGATCCACGGAAGCCCCTTAATTACCAAAGAAATTTTAAGTAAGAAAAAAAGTTGGCGAGTTGGCGGTATAACATTTCCTAATGTCAAAATGTATTACAATTTTACACAAAACAGTGTCATAATAGCAAAAAAAAAAGCCATATACATAATAGAACAGAAAAGAACGTATAGTCTACTGATTTTTGACAAGGGTGCCAAAAGTATACAATGGCAAAAGGACAGTTTGTTCAGTTTGCTTGAAAGGCTATAAATCATCACTCAAAAGAATGAAACTAGAGTCTTCTCCTACACCATATGCAAACTTTCAAGGTAGATAATAGTCTTAAATATAAAATCTGTAACTTCAAAACTCTCCAAAGAATATATGGTGAAAATGTTTCTAGGCATTGGATTGGGCAGAGTACTTTCTTAAATATGACATCAAAATCACAGGTGAAAAATAAAAAATACAGAAGTGTGATTATGTCAGGCTATAAATCTCTTTAGCAAAGGGAACAATTACCAAAATGAAAAATGTAACGTGCGCACAGGCAGAGATTTCGAGATCAGTTAGCTGAAAAGAAATGGCCCAAAATATGTGCAGAAATTCTACAATGATGACACTAAGCAATTGTCTGACTGAAGAATAGTCGAAGGTGCTAAATAGGCATTTCTCAAAAATGAAAGCATGTAATTGGCCAACAGATACATTAAAATATGCTCAACACCATTAATCATCATAAAACACATACCAAACACAGTGAGCTTTTATTTCACACCTGTGAGGATGCTTTAAAGGGCATGTTTATAAGGACCCCAAACAAGACACCTCGGCCAGCTTCTGTTCTGACCTGCCTCCACCATGGAATACTGATATTTCTTAATAAATTAAAAATGGAATGCCCTCTTGATCCAACAATCTCACTTTTCAGTATATACCCAAGCCATTTGGGACACCAGGAGCTATCTGTATTCCCATATTTGTTTCAGCCTTATTTACAATAGCTAAATTATTTGGACAACCTAAGTGTTTGTTGAGAGATGGATGGACAGGGCAAATGTTGTCTCAACAGACAAAGGAGCCTTAAGAAGAAGGAAATCTCACAAAGTCCCTCTCCCATTCAGGAGTTAGACAGACATCTGTCCTCAGCAAGCACACAGGCTGCGATTCTTTGTGCAGCCTGGTGTCTTCTGTGGATTAGGACCACAGTTGCAGGGAACTCCTCAATCCCTACCTCGGAAGTCACAAGGAGGGGCCCCTTCTCGAGGGGCCTCCACCATTGAACTAACCTACTGTCACACGAGGGCGCATCACAAAGCTTGCAGACAATAGAATTAAAAGGTAAATGTGTTCTTATTTTCAAAGTTTGAGATCCATGAATAATTTTTCAGCATGTGCCTTTAGTAGGAATTTCTGAAGCATCCTTACATTCAAGCTTTTCAAAAGGGTGACTACTCAGTCTTGGAGGCTGACTATAGCCTTTATACATAACTGAAGATGACACCTGTGTCCTCACAACAAAAGTACTTTTGTTTAGGCACTTACTACACTTCAGTAATTTGTAGGAGACAAATATATTTTTTTAAATGATGAATTGTGCCACCATGTTTATATGTGGAAATTCTTTAATTACACATGACATGAAAAGAAGTTCTATGTTAGGGCTCATGAAACACTTATGCAAAATACTCATTATGAGAGTCCAATGCTTGGATTTTTAAAAAGTGCTGGCAACAAAATAAACTCACATGTTAATTCCAATTTTCAATAACTCTTTAAACTGCCCCCTATAAACAATTATAGAGAAAAATCTTGATTTGTAGTTGCGTTATTGCTTTGGTAATAGCCAGAAATTATTAAATATAAAAATAAATTATACAAATAGTAAGAGCAACTTCAAGAATGATCCTAAGGAGATCTTCTGTAGGGAAGATATAATTTCATACAGGCCTTAATCAAAAGGCAGACTAGACGCAAAGGAATTGGAGAATGAGAATACCTCCGGGACCTGTGTGCTGGAGTCACAATGCTGGCCTGGCTACAGATAACGATCAATAAACTTGACTAGAGGGAAATGCTATTAATCGATGCAGTTTCTGATTATTTTATAAATATTTGTATTTCAAAGATAATTGCTACTCCTAAAAACTAGTGGAAAACTTGGGTTGAGGACATGTTTTAAAGCTGTATAACCCTCAAAATATAATATCTATGCCTGTTTCTACTTTGATCAATCCGAAGATGAATATTCATACTTGATGAAAGTTTACATGCAAGTGTCTTACTGCAGTAAAGAAATACCAAGTAAAGAGCAAATAAGTCCAGTAATGGGGAAAAAATCTGAATCTAACATGGACTTCTGTTTCTTTCCCTCCAGATGGAAAGATCTAGGAAGACAAGAACAGCAGTTGTTTTTAGTCACTGTTTTGTTGTTAAGCACAGACCACAGTTCCTGGCAGCAGCAAGAACTCAATCAATAAGCTCTGAATCAATTCCCTGTACTTCCCTGTGCCTTATCAGATGTGGTATCATTTGCAATCTTTGTCTTGTATACGTTAAAACATCAACTAATTCGAAAGATCTATAAACTTTGAATATCAAACCAGGTCTCTGTCACCTGTTGAATAATTGGGGTACCTTAGAACCCCAGGGTTAGGATTGGGAAAGCACAGCTCTACATGGTTCCCCCAGAGGAGCTTGAAAGTGCTCTGTAAAACACTTCTATTAACTTTAAAATGAAGGTTTAGTTAACCTTGGGGAAGCGATGCAGTGAAACAGATGTGCTTTGGAAAAACAAAATTTGATCAATATTGGCTAGAGAACAGAGACTTGGCCTCAGGCGATTCCCACATGAGTTACTGTGTATCAATCACCAGTGACAGCAGCGACTGCTCTGCTGTGGTGGTGGAAGAGCTATACTGATTTCCGTTAGACATGCTTCCTCTAAAATAGATTAATCCTGAGTCATCAGAATCTCATTTGGGCTCAAGCTTAGCAGGTTAATTTTCAGCCAATGGGAATAAAGTCATGGTAATTTTCCAATTATTTTGTGGAAAAGAATCCAGCAAAGATAAAAGAAACACTACAAAAAGCTACCACTGGTAAATCTTCCCTGCCTCACTGGCCCATTTATCATCATTGGTGTAGGGTTTATTTTATACAAGGTCTAATTTCCTTAATAATTGAGAGTTCTCAAAGTGTGCTGTTTACTATTTAAGAAAACGCTACTGGAACAAAGCTAATGAAACCTTTGTTTTTCATCACGGTCTAGCTCCGGTTGCTATAGCTCCCTGTGACGTGAAACAGTGGAATTGGATGAGTACAGAAACTATCATCAGAAAGTAATCTTCCAGGAGAGCTGGGTCTTTAAGGTAGATGTCATTGAGGCCATGCCTTTTATTTCTTACATTCAGGGTATGCTTTCCTTCATAGCCAATGTGACTCCAATGGATATGTGTGTATTATATGGACATATGCTTTTCAGAGGCATTTTGCCAGATGCTGAACACAAATAATAAATAGATCCTGGTCCTTGCCTTTGAGATTCCCAGTACACCAGGGAGACACTGATAAACACTATAAAAAGGAGGGAAGTGCTAGATGCTATGGAAACCCTGTGTCTGGGGAAATTGGCGGCAGCTTCCTACTCAATCACCACCCAGCTGAGTCTTGATGCCAAAGGAATTGATAGGATTATGAACTGCCCTCTTAGAAATTTAGGACTAGGAGATTTTTTAGCTTTTTTTTTAAATACATTCAGACTTATTCAAGAGAAGCTCCAATGACAAAATGGAGTTCCTCGATTCTCCTGAAGATCAGGTCTTACACTATCATGGTAGATTCATCAAAAATGAAAACAAGAAACTTTACGATTAAATAAACAGCAGACATTTGGTTTCCACCATTTGTTTCACTGTGTATTTCTGTCACTGACTAACCCGGGATCCTGCATTGTGTTTGGTCATCGTTTCCCCTTGGCCTCCTGTAATTTATGGGAGTGTCTCAGTTGCTCCCTGTCTTGTTTCTCGTGACCCCCACAATAGTGGAGAGTCCTGGGCAGCTAGTCCATCCTTTTACTAACATTAAAATACTTGAGATTGGGTAATTTAGAAATCATATTTTTAAAAGACTTGTTAATGGGTCTCCAACACAGATGCAGGATCCCAAGGCTTTGGGCCATCCTCAATTGCTTTCCCAAGCCATAAACAGGGAGCTGGATGGGAAGTTGAGCAGCCCGAATTCGAATCAATACCTATTTGGGATCCTGGCACATGTAAGGCAAGGACTTAGTCACTGAGCTGGTGCACTGGGCCCACAAATTACATGTTCAGGTTCATAATTCCCGAGACTGGGCAATCCCCAAGTCAAGGCACCTGCGGATGAATGTTAGGTGAGCTCTTTCTGGGTTTTATGGATGGCTCTGCCTAAATACATACTTCTGGTAGAAGGAGCCAATGTACTCCCTCAGACCTCCTCCCAAGAGGCTCTAACCTCATTCACTGCTCTGCTGTCCTGATCCACGCACCTCCTAATCTCTTAGGAGGCCCCACCTCTTAACATCACCATATTAGAAGTCAGATTTCAATCATATGAACTTGGGAAGACTACAAATAAATTATAGCGAGTAATCTGTAAAACATCTTTCTGTTTGGCTCTGTCTGAGGTTTTCCCAAGATTAAATTGGGATGAAAGGTTTGGGAGACGACTGTCACAGAAGGGTCTTTCACATTTCATCAAATCACAGGGCCCTTGGTTGCCTGACAAGTACAGCGAAGCTATTTGTTTCTGTCTAACCATGCACTACCCTTTGGGAATGTGTCAATATGTACAGCTTCCACTCATGGAGAAAGGGGTTAAGCTCCACCTCCTGAACAGAAGTATAGCTACACAGATTATTTAGGATTGTTTAAAATTTGGATTTGTACATATTTATTTAAAACTTCGACTTTGGGACCAGCACTGTGCCACCTGCAGCACTTACATGCCATATGAGGAATGCCTAAGTGTCTGCTACTCTACTTCCAATCCAGCTTCCTGCTAATGTAACGTTCCTGGGAAAGCATCCGAGGACAGCGTAAGTTACTGGATTCCATCAACCATTTCAGACAGTTGGAGGGAGGTCCAGGCTTCTGCTTTGGCAAAGTCCGGCCCTAGGCATGCATTGTGACCATTCAGAGAATGAACCAGCGACGGACAGATTCTCTCTGTGTGTATATGTCATGGTGTCCTTCGAGCACATTTTAAGATACTTGCAGTTTCTAAGCTACTAGTCAATGGTATCTTATTTATTCTGTTGCTCAGGTTGTTACAACTATGGCCAGTAGATGCTCTTTTCGGGTTACCTCATGGCTGTTGGGACATGTCCCGTAGTTTCATTACATTTGTTTTTTTAGATTTCTTTCAAGCAATCTACCAATTCCTAGCTAAATAACCTTAGATAAGGAATATTGATACTCTAAGACTCTGGGTTTCGTAGGGTTTTTTTCTTTGCTTTGCTTTTTAAAATTTTAAACATTTTATGATAACTTCCATAGGCTCAGGGATTTTATTCCCTTGCTCTTTGAACCTAGAACCTGGTATTTACCCAAGGCATCCTGGCTGCATCTGTTGAAGAATAATATTTAGAGGCCAAGCTCTCTTCGTACTGACTACAGATTACTTTAACTGTGTGTTTTTACAGGCTGAGAGACAAAACATAAGGATGAAAAATGGAAAAGTGACGGGGGAAATGGAAGCATAGGGCAATTGGCCAGTCAAAAAACCACTTAGCAAACAGAAAACCAAAGACAGTTGTGGGGATAAAGAAGCATGCCAACTGTTGCCACAGAGAACTTGGAAGCTGGAAGTACAAGCCCCCTCTCCCATAGGGGTTACAAATGGGCTGAAGAGAGACTGCGGCCGAGTCTATGGATGCTAGCTCTCTGCTTCCCCTCCCACACCATGTAGACCACACAAGACAGGGAGGTCTCTAACCCAGAGAAATTTGGTCAGAATGCTTCTGGAATTGTAAAGGGTAGGATCCGCAGAAGGTATAATGTTTGACTGAAAACAGGAAAATTTAGCACTGTATCTGAAATACTGGTGCAGTTCGGCTGCTGCTTTTAATTTGCCTCTGAGAGCACTATCCCCTGATTAAGAAGTCCTCTCCACAGAAACTGACGTGACCCAAAGGAAAAACTCGCGGGCAGGGCTAGCTGGAGTCCAGAGGTAAGCAGCTCACTCTATGCTCCAGTGAAGACCACAGCCAACTGCACCGATGTTCACACGGGCAACAGTCCAGGCTTTCAGAAAAGTCAGTGATTCCGAATCTCCTTGCTTTCCTCCTGGAAATGACGAGACACCCTGGCTCTGAAAGTTTCTCTTATGTCTATACACATATACAGATTTCTTTAAGAGTATAATTCAGTTTTTAACTTTAAATACAGCTTTATATTAGGTGTATTATTTGTAACTTGGGTGCTTATATTAATCTATTTGTCTGTTTTAATATTGGTAAATATTTTTTTGTTTCTGATTTGGATTACTCTAAACAATACTGATATGAGCACTACCAAGCTGCAGATGTCTCCTGTCTATGGAGCTAGGAGAGGTATTCCAGAATCATTGATTTGGCACAACTGCAATAAAACTCAAAGCAAGTTTTATAAATATTTTGAGAAAGGGATCTGTTTATCTTGAGATATAGGACACGGGACTGATAAACACTAAACATATCTACCTTTGCCTGCAGGCCTTTTAAGTCTTTTTTGCAGAAAAGCCTGCTCAGATGTCTGCTCATTTTAAAGGTGTGTTTTTCACTATTGAATTGTGAAATATTATAAGATTTATAATATTAACCTCCTATGAGATATGTGGTTTGAAAATAAATACTTTTCCCAACCTGTAACAGGCTCTACTTTTATTATTTCCTTTGTGGTGCAGTAAATCTTTAATGTAGTGTCATTCATTTCATCCTTCTTTATGCCCTGAGTTTTTGATGTGATGCCTCAACAAAATACTTTTCCAAGCACCATCCAGAAGTTTGTGCTCTCTTCTAGAAGTTTCTTACATATTTAGATATTTTATCCTACTCCCACCAGTGAATTCATATGCATTCCTGATATTTGTAAAATGTATTAATGACGCATCCTTTCACGTGTATTCATGACATTGCTTATTATCCTTTTCTTTCTGCTCGAAGAACTCCCTTTACCACATTTCTTGGAAGGCAGGCTGACTGGTAACGAATGCACACAGCTTTCTCTTCTCTGTGAAAGAGCTTGTGTCTTTTTCATTTGTGATGCACAATTTCTCTGGGTATCTTAGATAAATTATCCTACAGCTTTATTTATTTTCATTTGTTGGAGGGAGAAAGGGAAAAAGAGGGAGAGTGCAAGAGAATCTTCCATCTACTATTTACTCCTCAAATCCCAAATGTTGTAAAAGCCAGGGCTGGGCGTGGCGAAGTCAGAGCCAGCACCTGCTGCCTACCCTGGATGCGCACCAGCAAGAAGCTAGCTTGGAAAACAAACAGTCAAAACTCAAATCAGGCATTCCAACAGGAGATGTCTTCAGTGGCGATTTAACCACTGCACCAAATGCCTTCTGCAAGCTTTCTTTCTTTTAGCACTTTGAATAGAACATTCCAGTCTTTCCTGGACTGCATAATATCTGATGAGAAGTATACTCATAATATATTGGAGATTCCTCTGTATATGACTTGATGCTCTTCTCTTGCTGTTTTCAATATTCTCTGCTTGTCTTTGACTTTTGAGAGTTTCATTATAATTTACATCAGAGAAGGGTGAATCTATTCTGAACTTCATAGACCTGGATTTATGAATATTTCAGTAGTAATTTCATTGAATAATCTTTCCTTCTGTCCCTTTTCCTGTCTCTTCCTCCTAAATTCTAGAATGCAAATATTTGTTCACCTAATGATGTCCAAATAAGGTTTTTTTCCCCAATTTTCATCCATGTGACCAAGTATATTCCAAAGATCCATATTCAGGTCTACAAATTCTTCTTTCAGATAACAATGTCTTGCTGAGTCTCTCAATCTTTAATTGACTTGATTATTTCATACCAAGATTTATTTGGTTCTTTTGTTGAGTTTCTCAGAGTTTTTTTTCCTTGATTTCATTGAATTGTTAAAATATTTTATTTGTCAGAGAAAGAAAGAGACTTTCACTGTTGTTCACTCCTCCAGTTAGTCACAAGTGCCAAGGCTGCACCAGGGGCAGTTCAAGCCAGGCACCGGGAGCTCGGTCTGAGTCAGCCACTCGAGTGACAAGGACCTGCTACCTGGGGCATCACTGCGACCCCGCAGGATGCATCCAAGCTAGAAGCTGGAATTGTGAGCTGAGCCAGGATTTAAAACCAGCCATTCCGCTATAGGCTGTGGATGTCCCAAAGGCGGTCTTTAAAAAGATTTACCTATTTATTTGTACTGGAAAGTCATATTTATACAGAGAAGGGGATACAGAGAGAAAGATTCTCCGTCCTCAAAGACTGGAGCTGAGATGATCCAAAGCCAGGAGCCAGAAGCTTCTTCCTGGTCTCTTTCATGAGCACAGGGTCCGGAGGCTTTGGGCAGTCCTCGACTGCTTTCCCAGGTCACAGGTAGGGAGCTGGATGGGAAGTGCTGCAGTTGGGACATAAACTGGCTCCCATATGGGATCCCAGTGCATGCAAGGCTAGGATTTAGACACGAGACTACTGTACCAGCCCCCAAATGATGTCTTAGCTGCTATCCAAAATGTCCAACTCGCTGAAATGTTTCTACATTTTTTGTAATTCACTGTTTCCTTAAGTTAGTTATTTTGAAGTCCTAGATACTGGAAAAGTTTTCCAAGAAAGGTGTAAAGGGTTCTGGTTTTGCATGGATGCAGTGGCATGCTTTCCATGCAGTTTGTCGTTCAGCTATGTTCAATACTAATGATGGCTGAGCGTGCCGCGGGGGCCTGGGTATCAGGACTGGCAGCCACAGCGGCAGAGGGGCTTGTTCTGGACACAGCTTGTCTTCACCGTGAGAAATCTTCGCTGAAGTGTACCTTCCGTTCCTGGGTTTCACACAGCACAGAGCATCTGCTGTGCATCTAGGCTCAAGCGCAAGTGCTCGGAGTATCTGGGTGCCTTGGGCTTGGCATCTGAAAACCTCACTGCGGGACCTTGACCGCAGGTGCAGGCTTCCTCGGTAAGGCATACATGAATGCATTTCTCCTAGAGCCTGTTACTCCAGGGCACACTGCAGCAGCTTAGACTGCGCAGGCTCCAATGCAGCCCTGCTCTGTCTCCAGGCAGAAACACACAGCCCTGCAATGGCTCCAGGGAAGGAGAACTAGTCCAGAGGCTCAGCTCTGGGAGCAGGAAATGAGCTGTAACTGTGGACCTGAAACAAACAGGGTACAGTGATAGCTGGGGAAAAGGGACCATGAGAGGGGGACTTGGGACCGAGCGTGACGGTAACCCAGGTATTGGGAGGCCAGGTAGAGCAGCAGCAAGTACGCAAGGAGGACAAGACAGTGCTGGGCTTGGAGGGGTGAGAGCTCTGCAGCTGTGTCTGTCCCCTGAAGAAGAGGGTACTTCAGCAGCTCAGACCCCCGGGCTGTATCCAGGCAGGCAGTGTTGTGGCTGGCACACCTGGAGGGTACTGTGGCATGGCTGAGCAAAGGTTCTGATCCCTTGCAGTGTGAAGAACCACATCAGCACATTTCCAGAAACATGGGACACGGGTCAGCACGGACTCCGGCTCCGTGGAGCTGGGGCACCATGTCAGCACTGGCAGTGGGGTAAGGAACAGCATAGTACGACAAAGGCCCAGGTTGCAAGATGCAGCCTTAACCAGGGCTTGGACGATGAAGGTGACTTTTGCGGTGTTATTAAGGTGTGAGGTATCCAGGCCCAAGTCACTGCCCTGGCCGTGGTACTAGGGGAACGACTCTCTGGTATTCAGAGGCTCTGGGTCCCTGTGTACAGGGCGCACCTTCAGTTGGGGAATTCACAGGTAACTAGCACAAAGGGGAATGGCATGGATCTGCAGTTACTGGGCTCGACCAGTAGAGGGAAGCAGCAGCCCTGTTAAGAGACAGGTCTCTGCCAGATGGACTTGGTGTGATGGTGGCCCCAGCATCTGAGATGAATGCAAAGACTGCTTTCCCAAGAAGGAAACACTCCAGCAGTGGCTTTGATTTTCAAATAACAGAAAGCTGTAGCGGCCAAGGCCACAGAAAGGTGGGCTCAGAACCAACTCCTTCTCTGGTAGAACCTCCTGTGTGGATTCTGTGAACTCCCTCATCTGGCCCAAAGCCTCAGGCGTCTCCAGCAGCAGGTGCCTGCAGTGAGGATCCGGGCTTCTGAGGTTTCCCATGTAATGATTCCACAGGGGTGACAGTTTCCTCCTGGTTCTGAGCAGAGCTCGACAAAAGGATGGGGTGGCAGAGGACAGGTCTCCCCCACCACACACACACACCACACCCTTGTGTGGCACCCTGGGCTTTGAAGTTCTTTAGAATTTCTGATGCCCCTTTGCTGTTTTCCAGTGGTCTCCTTCAGGCTGCTGAGCAAATTTCAGATGTCTGGATCTTTTGTTTCAGGATGAAGAACACTGTCTAGCCAGCCACTTTGCTGACACCATGTAAAGACTTCTTAAGTGCAACACAGAAAGTGCAAATTCTTAAAAAATTTAATTACTTGGCTTCACAAAGTAAACTGTTGGCTCTTCTAAAGATACTTTTTCAAAATTGAAATGGCCAGCCTCCAACTTGGGAAAATTTCCTAGCAATTCTATTCCTGGTATACACCAAAAAGACTACAGTACAAATGACCATCGAAACACATGGACAAGCATGCTCCACGATATTCATAATAGCCTCATATGAGAAATGCTCTACCAAATGCCTGCCAGAGAAACTAATGTTTTCTGAAGCAATAGCAAAAAGAATTATTGATACAAGCAACAACATGCTTTGCCTCATACCTGTAGAACCAAAGAAATGAGAGGGAAACATGAGAACATACTATATGATTCTATGGCGTGAAGTTTCAGATCCAAAACAGCCCAGTACTGAGGCTCAGTGGGTTGCTGCTTCTGATCCAGCCCCCTGTGAGCCCCTGGGAAAGCAGCAGAGGATGGCCTAAGCACTTGGCACTCTGCTGCTCATTTGGGAGACATGGATAGAGTTTCAGGATCTTGGCTTCTCCCCAGCTGTTGTGGTCCTTTGGGGAGTGAACCATTGAATGGGAGCTCACTCTATCTCTCCCTCTCTCTGTTACTCTGTCTTTCAAATAAATATATTTTTTAAATGTTACAGAAAAAAAATAATGTAAGGCAAGAGATATGGGACAAGTAAATGGTTGTTTCTAGATAAAGTAGATCTTTCACAGAGAAAGAGCCAAGAGCACATTTTGGGGTTTTAGTAAGAGCCCAGAATATTGATCTAAATGATAATTCTGTTCAAATTTCATTGAGAATGTTGCTTAAATTTAGCACACCCCGTGCTTCCGTTTTAGAGGCCCATTATGAAAATTAAATAATAAATTAGATACGGATCTCCTTCATGGGAAATAGACACTATTTTCCGTAAAAATCTTTAGCTCAAAAGAAGCAAAATTTCGTAAGCAGCCTTTGTCTTTGCAAGGAGTATCCAATAAAAGCTTCTTCAACCAATCACACTGAATCCCTGACCCCATAGATTGTGTCTTAGCTATTAATCAGCCAAGACAAGGGAATCTTGTAACAGTTGTTCACAAGATGCAGAAAATGTACCTTTCCTTAGCTTTCCACAGGAATGATAAGATTAGGGCTGTGGTAGATTTTGTCAGAGTTCCTCTAGCTAGAAGAATCCTCCTTCATTACCTTTAGGCTTGGCCTAATGATCTGCTTTTCACAAGTAAAGAATGAGTGGCGGGGATGTGGGTCACTTGTGTGCCAAGCTGTCAGGTGGCTGTTGGGTTCTGCGTTGCCTGTGCCACACCACAGGCAAGGTCGGGATGGAGGTGCCTCTAGCCGTCTAGCTTCTGGACCTGATGACTTGGCCCAGGACCACAGGAGTGTAGCTTAGGAAATTAACATTTATTGTTGAAATCCACTAAAAATTCAAGAGTGTTTGCAGTAGGATAATTTGGCCCAAGCTGACTTATAGAAATTGGCACCTAAAACTGCTGTGCCACCAGAACAAAAACTTAACAATAAATGACACTGCCTCAGGGGCCAGCCAGTGGTGGTAAGGAAACTGTTCACAGATTCTGGAAAAATGGCAATCTCTAGTATGTATTGGCAAAACATCTTAAATAACTCTTCCTGCATAACTTGGACAATACTGTATTGAGCAAGCTTTGGATTTAGGCATAGAGAATGGCCAAGTTACCAAGCTGTTTCACTTGCTGTATCTGACAAATCATTACAAGACAGAAACAAATGTCCTCTTTAAAATGTTACCTAGCATTCAGAAATCAAACAGAATAGAATTTAAAAGTGTACTGGTTTATTTTTTCTAGATGTAACAGATAAAACTTAAAGGCCATTTGATTCACCAAAGGCCAATTAGACTTAGCTCGGTGCAGAGACTAAATCGATACATGGGTATAATATCCTTTACAAATAGATTCCAATCAACTAGGGTGCAGCTTGCAAAATGCCTTCAGTTGGAAGAAATAGTGTGTGGATAAGAAAGTATGGGCATGAATTTGTCCCCCACCTCAAGATTTCTGCAGTTAAGTTTACAGAATGAACCCTGTACTGACACAAATTGAGAATGAGGCTATAGGCACAAGGAAAAGGTCAAGATAAAATAAATTTTAAGAGCCTTGTACTGAGACTTCTGTCCCAATGGGACAGACATGAGTGAGACTGCTCTGAATTAAGATGGCCCATGACTGCACTACTCTTCCTCAAGCAGGAAGTGGACTGCGAGAGCAGGTTTAGTCCTGAGGAACACACATTTTCCAGAATTGTCTTTAATTCTGCCCAACAATTATATTGGAGAAGGATTTTTTCCAGAGGATAAAGCCAAAATCCACAGAGCAAACAGACTTGAACCTTCTTTTCTGGAAACGCAAGAGGGGTCTGATATGGGAGCAGAAGTCACTCTCAGTGCGGGGTCTTGAAGCCAACATCTCGGATGATGTCAGAATTGCACTGAGCCTCCCTCAGGTCTCTTTCTGAGGCGGATATTTCATGCAGTTGCCCTCTGTGTGCTACCTCCCTGAACCTAGGGCATGTGGAAAAGGCTGGATCATTGCTTCTGTCATGGTTGCTTGAGGAGGCAATGACAGCCATCAGAACTGATGTCAGTCCTGAGGAAGGAGAGGAGTACAGCCAGGGTCCGGAAGGGAACACATATTGCTGAATCAAACCTGATGCTGCACTGTACACAGGTCATGCTCCATGCCTTCACTCTTCCCTGAGAAAAGATCACACACCCCTCCCTTCAGATGTCACCCCTTAGATCTCATATAACTCGCTTTGGACAAAGGAAAGTGACCAAAAACTTTAGCAAGTACCAGTGGTCCCTTATGGTCTATTTTCCCTCCGCTATGAATTCAGCTAAATATACAGGAGGCCTTTTCATCTACTCCAGGCTTGCAACAAAGACTGCGTGGAGTAGCACAGCGTCAGCCAATCCACAATGGACTTGCTGCCTAAGTCAGAAATGAACCTTTGTTTTAAGCCTACAAGTTTTTGAAGTCTTTGTTGCTCCAACATAATTTTACTTGGGCTAACCATTGTCTTTTCCTCCATATTGGCAGCTTTGCCAAACATATAGGACTACTGGAATGTGTCCTTGACCCTTGTTGGTGTGTGTCTTACATATTCTCTGGCACCTTACCATATTTCTATTCAAATGGATGCTTTAGCTGTTGACTGGGAGTGAGTCACTCTATTGTGCAGAGAAGAATCAGTGTAATGTAGTACTGGGGGAGTAATACCTGCTTTCTCAGATTTTCATGACATCACTCTATTAGCATCTTTATACTGAAAATAGACTTGTGGAATCCCAAGTTAGCAGGTTTTCCCATTAGCCTGATAGCTGCATTCCTAAAGGATGTGTTCCTGAAGAAGAACTGCACTAGAGTGTTTTTTTTTTTTAGAAAAACCAATATTGATAAGAAAAATCACCAACATAGTGCCGGTGCTTGCTCTGACATAGAAAATCGAGGTTACGCTAATAATATCAGCAACATAAAAGGCCTGGATACCAAAATAAAAGCCAAGACTGTAGAGCAGTTTGTTGAGCATATTGGCTCATTTTTCAGTAGGACCTCAGGTATAACAGTCTTTAAAATGCAGAGTATTTATGCAAAAAACATGCTACAGCACCCACCTTGCAATCTAGAAAAATGGAGTGGGACGAACTAGAGTAGTGAAAAAAATCTATTTTACAGAATAATTGAAAGAATTTTAGGAGAATTTATAAGACTTATAAAGTTGATGTTTACATTTTCCTATTCATAGTATTAAAAATGAATTGCTAGGTGTCTCCATCATGTCCTAACTGAGGTTTGTAGTCCTTTCCAAACTTCCTTTATAAAACTGAATATAACAAATAATCAACTTTACTTCAGGTAAGTGCTCACAGAACACAGGCACTCATCATTGGAGGAAAAGAAACCACATAGGGCATAAAAACCTTAGATGCCAACAAAACAGAAGGGGAATTAGCTCTGTAAATCTTTCTTTCTGATAAAACTTTTAAAAATAAAAAAATACATATTTTTAAAAATATGGGCTGGTACAATGGCTCAACATGTTAACCATCCACTGGAAAGCACCAGCATCCTCTGTGGATATTGCTCATGTCCCAGCAGCCCCACTCCCCATCCAGCTCCTGCTAATGGTCTGGGAAAGCAGTGGAAGATGGCCATGTCTTTGGGAGCCTGCACGCATGTGGGAGACCCCAAGAAGCTCCTGGCTTTGTATGGCCTCACTTCTAGCCATTGCATCATTTTGGAAGTGAACCTGCTGATGGAAGATCTTTCACTTCATCTCTCTCTCTCTCTCTTTCTCTGTAAAAACTATATTTCAAAAAAGGGTGGGGGGAGTGGGCGGGGGGGAATGTGTACTGCCCACAATGCTTTTCCTCCTGCATTTAAGAACAATCGATAGGCCTCACTTAGAGCTCAGTTGGGGCAGCCACCTGGAGTGCACGCGGTTGCTTTGTCTCAGAGAAGGAACGCACACTGCCTCCTTGCCTACACCTGTGGCAGTGTTGTCCTCCACTCCAGCTTGCAGACAGCACATCCATGGCTGCCAGATGGCAGATCTGCCACTCCACTTTGGCTGACAATGGAAGCTATGCACCCCGACCAGACTTCAGGCCCAGTCTCTGCCAGTAGGATTTAGCAACCCTGTGGAAGCTGAGGGGCAACCCCCCAACATTCTTTGTGCTGTTCCCACTGACTTTTATAGGGAGACTAAACTATAGCATCCAACTGGAACTACAAAGTACACTATGAAACTGACACAGGACATTACATCTTTAGGAAAAAAAAAAAGTTGGGCCCAGTGCAGTAGTCTAGTGGCTGAAGTCCTCGCCTTGTAGGAGTTCTATGTAGGTGCCGATTCATGTCCTGCCTGCTGCACTTTACATTCAGCTTCCTGCTTGGTGGCCTGGGAAAGTGGTAGAGGATGGTCCAAAGTCTTGGGATCCTGTACCTGCTTGGAAGACCTGGAAGAAGCTTCTGGCTCCTGGTTAGATGTTTCTCTCTGCCTCTCCTTTTCTCTGAATATCTGCCTTTCCAATATAGATAAACAAGCCCTTAAGAAAAATGAAATCTTGAAATTTAAAACAAAATGGAAGCAACCTGTGATCATTATGCTAAGTGAATAAGCCAGATCCAGAAGTGTAAATATCACATTTTCTCTTACTTGCAGAACTGAACAGAGTATAAAAATTGTGTAAAAAAAGTTTGCTATTTAGCAATAAATTTTACTTTGCTGAATATGTTAATTGTGCACTTTTTTTAAAGATTTATTTTATTTTTATTACAAAATGAGATATACAGAGAGGAGGAGAGACAGAGAGGAAGATAAACCGTCTGATGATTCACTCCCCAAGTGACCGCAATGGCCGGTGCTGCGCCAATCGGAAGCCGGGAACCAGGAACCTCTTACAGGTCTCCCACACGGGTGCAGGGTCCCAAAGCTTTGGGCCATCCTCGACTGCTTTCCCAGGCCACAAGCAGGGAGCTGCATGGGAAGTGGAGCTGCTGGGATTAGAACCGGAGCCCATATGGGATCCCGGGGTGTTTAAGGCAAGGACTTTAGCCGCTAAGCCACGCCGCCGAGCCCAAATTACGCACTTCTTTCCCCAAGTCATAATTACTTTCATGACTCTCTGTGTAATATTAACTCTGATTTTAAAATATCTATATATATAATTTGTAAAATACTTTTTTAAAAACTGTATAAAGCATCTCACTATAAAATAATCAAGGGAAAATATAACAAAAAATAATTGTTTTAGATGTATATGCACACAGTGCCAGGGTACCCAGTTTTATGAAGCAAGCATTGTTGTTTGTGAAAGAAGAAGCAACTCCAATACTCCAACACTAAGACACTTCAGCACCCCATTTTCATCAATGGCCTGATTATTCCAGCCAAAAAAAATCGGCAAAAGGACATCAAAGTTAAATTTTCCTGTTAACCAATGGAACCTAATAGTCATTTACAGGGGCTTAGGAAAAGCAGCAAGCAGATTACGATCCAGAGGTAGGGTCCTGGCACAAAAGTGGGAGACACGGAGGAAGCCCCTGGCTCCTGGCGTAGGCAAGCCAAGGCATTGCAGCCATAGGAGACTGAACTGTCAGATGGCAGGTCTGTTATTCCCTTTCCCCTGTTTCAGACTTTGAAGTGAACCTTGCAAAATAAAAAATAAAGGCTACATATGACAAACTCATAAGCAATATTATATAGGATGAGGAAAAGCTGAATGCATTTGTCTAAAATATGGAACCAGACCAGATGTCCACTCCCACTGTTCTTACTCAACACAAAATTAGCAGTTTTGGTCAGAGCAACTAGGCAAGAGAAACAACTAAAAGGTACATAAATAAGAAAGGATGAATTCACAATATCCCTGTTACAATTGACATGGTTTTATAAATAGAATAACCTATACACTCCACCAAGAGAATGTAAGAATTGGCATTTAAATAATGTGAAGCTGCAGAATACAAAACCAACATGCATAAATCAGTAGCCTTTTAGAGATAAATAAGCTTATTGATAAAGAAATTGTAAGAGCAAATCAAGAATAACTGCAAAAATATCTTGGAATAAATTTAAATAAGAAAAGATGAAAATTGCAAAACAACAATGAAAATTTAAAGATATATAAAAAGAAAAGATTTCTTAGGCTCATGGGTTAGAAAGATTAATATTATTGAAATTTCCATAATATGCGAAAGAATTGCTATCAAAATATGAGAAATTTTTCATAGAACTAAAATAATCCTAAGGTTTGTATCAAAACATGAAAGCTAAAACCATCATAAATGAGAAAAGAATAAGGCTGGAGGCACTGCTATATCCGATTTCAAGATATGCAACAGAACTAGAGCAAGTAAAACTATTTTATTGGCAAGGAAAACCAATTTACAGACCTGTGGAAAGGAGTACCACTCCCAGAAATGAATCCTCATCTACAGCCAATTGATTATGGAAAAGTATGTCAAAAACCACTTTATCCAATCACTGTGCTTGGATAGCTCTGCGCTAAATTGAAATCTGAATTCCAAGCCACTGCCCCTCACCTTGTGAAAAAATCAACTCAATGTAACAGATCAAATCTAGAACCTGAAACTATGAAACTCCTAGAAGAAAACCCTGAGAAATGTGTCAGCAATGTATTTTTGGAATATATTGCAATATATGACCAAAACACAGATAACAAAAGCAAAGCTTGACAAACAGGATTACATAAACATAAGAAGCTTCTGCTCGGCAAACAACAAAACACAGAGACTGGTACCAACATGTATTGCCACTCTATCTGCAGGCCATTCCGTAAACAAGCCAGACACAGGGATACAAACACTACATGCTCTTTATCACACGTGGAAATTTAAAAACAAAAAGTTCATCTGAACATACAGTGGCAATTACTCCCACTAGGAAGGATAGTAGGAAGAGGGACAGAGGGAAATTCATCAATGGTACCCATACAGTCAGACCAAAGGAGCAACTTCTAGTGTTCCACGGCACAGTGGGTGACAATGCTTCACAGTTATGTATTTTATAAACTGGGAAAGCAGAGCTATAGGTTCCTAATATAAAGAATAGGAAATGCAAAAGCTAATCACTGAATTTGATCAGTTTACAGGAAAGACTCTACTGTATCGCATATAGGTACTAATGTTAAGATACTAAACTTACTTTAAAAAATGTTTAATCTGGCTCTAATGCAAAGCATGGCATGAGGGTGAAGAGGCTGAACTCTGGGCCACACCTGTCTGGTTGAGGCTACTGTTGTCAGCTGTGTGAGGTTGGAGGCCGGTGGCCAGGAGGGAAGATCTGAGATGCAGGCCTCCACACCAGGGGATTGCAGGTGGGTGGGTAGTAGGAGTGCACATTTGTGATGGGATGGAGAGAACTGGGTTGAGACTGAGAGGCTGCAGTGTGATTTTATAGTTGCAATGGGGCTTCAACTGACTAGAGAGAGAGCTCAGGTCAGGGGCAGCCTTTCAAGGTCTGTAGAATTAGGGCTTGGGAATGTGGATTGGTCCTGAGGGAGGGTGAGTATTGGGTGAGGCCTCGTCCCAAGGAAATGCCTGCGGAGGAGGGGCCCACCTGTGGCCCATCAGCAGCCAAAAACATCTCCAATCCCAAAGGAGTACCAGAAGTTCACTACTGCTGAGCGGTTACTTTGGCCAGGCCACTTAACCTCCCTCAATTTCTTAATAAAATGGGAACGAACCTATCTCTATCTAGATTGTGATAAAGAAAAGCTAATATTTGTAAAGTGTCTGCAACTTTGTCTCCTATTGAGAGCACATTTTCAGGAAATACACTGCAGCCAATGGGGGCATTTTAGAATTAACTGAGCAATCCTTTCCACAAGGACAGTTGCTTTGAAAATGCTTTCGAGATTGGAAAACAGCTCATTTCAAGTAGTTTAGAATTCCTCTACAACATTTGCTTGGAAACCAACTTTTAGCAATCTTGCACATATAAATTTATCCTAGAATGAAAGAGTATTTTGAGACTAGAGGATACTTAGGCAAATTATCACACATTTTGAGTTTCTGTAATATGAATTACAGGAGTGTCAATGTTTACAAGTGCGGCATAAAATTCCCTTACATGCATTCTGTTTCCTCATAACAACTTCCTATGGCCAAATCCCACAGTTACCTTTTATGTAGAGAACAGAAACGGCAACTCAGAGATTGCTGCTTGACTTGGCGTCCACGTTGACTGCAAAGCTCCTACGCCTTACGGCCGTCCGGCAGGTAAGGCACGCACACAGCTGTTTCAAATATCAAATGGTCTGATTGCTTAAGCAGTGTGCTCAAGGATGGAGGCCGCTACTGCTCTCTCCCACATAGCAGTACGCAGCTCAAAACCAGCCTGTCACAGCTTCTTACTGGGAGAGTCAAGCTCCTCTTCTCAGATAAGAAATAAGTAAGATACTGAAGGGTTACATTTAGGGATTGGTGTTAAACATACCTGTGGTGCTAGAATCCCATACAAGCACCAGATCAAGTCTGCTTTTTTCTTTTTTTAATTTCCTATCTAGCTCCTTGCTAATAGCCTGGGGAAGCAGTGTAAGGTGGCCCAGGTGCCACAAGAGTGCCCGAAGAAACTCCTGATTTGTGATTTCAATTTGGTCCAGCTCTGGACATTGCAGTCATTTGGAAAGAGAACCAGCAGATCCAAGATGTAACTCTGCCTTTCAAATAAAAACCTTTTAAAAATGCTCAATTTAATGTGTGTTCATAATGAATATGTCAATTTAATGGCATATGAGGTCTGTATTTAAAAACATTCTGTATGGAATTGTTTAGCTATGAAGATACACATCAAAGGCATCAAGAATCTACTTTTCTCCTCATTGTAGCATTTAATCTCTCACTCTTAAAGAAATTTATCCTTTAAAAGCAGCTTACGATAATCATTAATCCACTAATTCAGTTACTTGTAGTTCTACCCAGTCAGCAAGTATCAGCCCGCTGAGTAGTTTAATCAATTCTTGAAACTGCACAGCTACTAATGCGTGCGCCCTGGTGACAATTCTAGCACTAATACCTTAACGTTTGAAATACACCGACTCACCTAATGTCAAACTAAACAGTATAAAAGATAGCATTTCAGTTACCAGAGACTGCTTCCCAAGCAGCACACAGTACAGAGCCACTTGTCTTTCCACATGGACGCTGCTTACCTCACCACACCGACTTCATTTGGTCAGGTACAGCACAGATTCCTGCAGCTCTGGAGAGAAACCTCAATCCCAGACGAGTTCCAGAAGATCCCAATCAAGCTCTGATTAGCTCATGAGTGAGCCAAGAGTGAAAAAGTAATGCAGACCTGCCTGGTCAGACGTACGGGACAACCACTCAGCAGAACTTACCCTTTCCTAATCTAAAGGCAAAGCCGAGTGAAGAGAAGGGCCTTCGCCTGTCAGCCAGCTGTTTGGACATGATGGCACAGAGATACAGACCCTGATAACACTTGCCACTGAACGAGAAACAGAAGCTGCCAAACTGCAGGCCATTAAGAAGATGTTGAAAGTCATCCCTGCTTCCAAACCCACAGTGACGGATACAGCATCCTCACACGGTTCGGTTTCTCTCTCATTTCTACTCCCTCACATTGTTGCCTTTTACATTGTCAAGGGTAATGTTTCCATTCCATTATCTTTTTTAAAAGATTTATTTATTTTTATCAAAAAGCTAGAAAATACAGAGAAGAGGAGAGACAGAAAGGAAGATCTTCCGTCTGCTGATTCACTCCCCAAGCAGCCACAATGGCCAGAGCTGTGCCAATCCAAAGCCAGAAGCCCAGAGCCTCTTCTAGGTCTCCCTTGCAGCTGCAGGTCCCAAGGCTTAGGGCCAGGCTTGGCTGCTTTCCCAGGCCACAAGCACGGAGTTGGATGGGAAGCAGGGGCACTGGGATTAGTACCGGTGTCCTTATGGGATCCTGGTGAGTGCAAGACGAGGACCCTGCTGCTAGGCTACTGAGCTGGACCCCTGACTTTTTTTTTTAATGTTCTGTTCTCTGCTGTCATTTCTGAATGTTCATATCAATAGCACAGATTATTATGGTCACGTTAACATTTTGGTAGGGTCAAGAATTGAGTTATTGTGATACAGTCAATATAATTATACCTGATCCACTCAAAGGTCAATATCAACTTGAAATCAAGTCTCTTTCCTAACACTCCATCAATAGCTCAAACTTAAGGGCAACATATTTGGAACATTTACTGGTTATACAGTATTATGTTTTTCATGTAGTTCATGCTTTCTTTCATATTGTTTATGGGAAAATTAGCACATACCTTATTCACATATCCCCAATATCTTCCATAAAGATTACCTATTGATGGAATGAAATAAATTCTTTCCCTTGAAGTCTAACCCCTATTCCAATTTTGATTGACTTCATAACATTTAGGACATAAGTTTCTTGTATTGTCTCTCCAAGATTTTCTATGTTCTTATTAGAAAAAAATGAGTTGCAGCATCGACTTTTCTAAGTTTCCATTTTGCTCATTCAGAGTATTTTTCATGTGTCCTTCTAAGTCCCTTAGATTCCCCCTTTAATTCTGCATGGGTCTTTAGGTCTCATGTACAATTATTAGTGTGGACTTTACTGTTCAGCAGGATTGAATGAACAGTTTTCTATTCCCTGGGCTGTTTGTCTCAGTTAAATCCCTCATATCAAAGTCCATTCTTGAGTAATTCCCTAAGAACATGTAAGTGATGAACCACTTAAAATGTGAATGTTTCTAAAAAATCTTTTATTCTGATATACACTGGAATGATAGGCTATTTGGTTCTAGAATCAAGTGTTTTAAGTAATTTTCCTCCAAAACTGTAAAGCTATTTCACTGATATCTTTTAGTATCCAATTGCATAGTTGAAAAAATTGGTACCACCTTCATTCGGATTTCTGTGTAGATAGCACTTTTGTGGCGAGTTTTTAAATATTCTCTGGTGTTCTCAGATGTTTATTCTTGATCATTTAAAATTGCATAATGCTGTGTGCATATAATATTCTTAATTAATTTTTGTTCTTGGTGATTTGTACATAGGTATGTCCCTTCATTTCTGAGAAATCTGATATTTTTTATAACACCTTTCCATTTTCCCTGAGCTCTCCCATGAAAATCCGATGAGGAGTTTATGTACAATCCCTAATCAGTGACATCTGAACACATGATCTCTTACTCATTCCCTGTTGTTATAAACAACCACCACAGACTGGGTAAGTCTTACAAGTTTATATGGCACACGGCTCTGGAGATGAGAAGTTCAATGTTGAGGGACCAGATCCAGTGTAGGTCTTCAGTATGCTAATGCAGCAGAATGACAAGGAAGCTTGTACAAGACGGGCAAAGAGAAAAAAGAGTCACAGCCATTCTTCTCGTCAGGTACCTACTCCCCAGTGACTAACCCACTCCTATGAAAACCCGTGCGTTCCGAAGGGCAGAGCTGTCACAGCCTCACCACCTCTCAACTCTGTTGCACTGGATGAATTTCAACACAAAATTCAGAAAAGCAAACCAAACGTTAGCACCTAGGAGCTCTGCCGGCATTGTTGTCTGGTGACAGCTCCCCCACTTAGAAATGTCTGCATTCACTTTCTGAATGTCACTTCAGAGACAATGTCTTGCAAATATTTTCTCACATCAAACAACTGATTGCTTCAGAAACTGTTCCTCACCCCGTGGCCTCTTATTTCCACAAGGAATTGTTAACTTCTTCAACTGAACCTCCACTCAACACAAACATCTATTGGACTATTTTGTCGACATGCCTCTCTTTCTCACCTGGGAATTATGCCTTACTTTTAATTCTCCAGGAATAACTCTACTTGATGTTTATAAATTAATGATAAAAATAGAAAACAGTTTAATAAATGACTCAGTAGTTTCAAATCATCCTTTGGAGCAAGAATAATACATTTCTACATTTTGCACTTTAAACAATTCAACTGTTTAATCAAGACTTTGACAAATACAAATGCGTATTACTTCTGAGACACACTGTAGTACCCTTGCTTGGATACTACATAACACAACTCATAACTGAGTGTACAGTTTAGCTTTCTTCATCTCAGGATCATCATGTTAATTCTTATTCAGCTTTCCCATCAGTAATTTTCAGTTTTGCTCATTTCCTGTGTTCTGAGAAGTCCAAGAAGCCCCAGGTTGCTGAGATTTTGAATAAGTAAGCATAAGCATGTTCTAATTCTTACCTTACTGCAGACCTAAGGTGTCCAGCTGCTGTGCCTAAACTTTGAGATGGATAAGTTGGGAGCTCAATAGTGTTTTGTGCTTAATTTCCTAGTACTAGAGGTAAGGTGCATGCAACTCTCCAAAATACAAAAATACAAGTTGATCCTAATTTCTTGCCTCAGTTACTGTTACACATGGCAATATTTAATTAACCCTTAGTGGATTTGTTGAAGAATTTATCAGATTCTCTTGTTGTATGTTATGTTCCAAGTTTGGCTTCTGCTCTGTCTTCCAGTTCAGTACTAAAGTCAAAACCCCATTCCCGGCTCTCCCTACCCCGATGTCAGCACCACGGCACCTGTTCAACCCAGACGCTCAAAACCGTGGTGGGTGTTACACTGAAGTTTAATTTCAGTCAATGTCTCTGACTAATTATCTTTTTTTTATTTTTTCCGATTTAAAATTTTATTGACACCAAAGATTATTTCTCATCCCTTCTATTGTTTACTGCCATACACACACCATCCCCAAAGACCACCATTTTCCGATTTTTGCTTGAAGCCAAAGGGAAGTTTCTGAGAGAATTTTAAATATCACATGAAAGCTGGGGGAAGCCCAGCAAAAGTACATGGAATCTATCTTCAGCAGAAATCCATCCAGGGCCTTGTGAAGCTGGGTAGTCGTTTTAAGTGCTCAGGCTTGGCAGCTGGCTTGTTTTGAGAGTTTACTCAGCATAGACAACATCATGGACTCAAGAAAACAAAATTCCGTTCCACCAGCTTGATCAAAGGAAAATGACAGCTCTCCCTTCTCAATGTGACAATTCCTATTGCTCTGTATTGGAGAGAATTTTTTTTTTCCTGTTTTGCACCCTTCTTAGACAGCACTTCATTAATACTTGAACATATGCCTACATCTGATTCGAGTATTTATTTTATCTTCTTCCCTAAAGTGATTAAAAGCAATCTGAGATTAGGCACTCTAACGTGCATGTCTTTGTACTCCTCCAAAAAGTAAAGTGTCAAATAAACAGGCAGACATCCAGAAATGCATAAAGTTACTTTATTTTAAGTATACATTTAATTTTGAAAAATATAAATGCTAAAATATCTCATCTTCTTCATCTCTTAATTCCATAAAAGTCACAATAGAAAGCTTCATAAAACTGTAAAATACTATAATGTTATAGGAATTTTAGGTTTTATATTGGAAAATTATTAGTAATATATTGAAATGTTTTCTGTTCTTATCATTTTGTTCCACCATGTTGATCTACTTCATTTAAAATAAAAAGATGCATCATTTCTCCAAAGTTAATAAAGACTTAAGAGAATAAAAATAAGACTATCTGAAAGTGCGTTTTGATTCTGAAAAGTAATGTATATGAATATGTGCCAGCCATGACAATGGCTAAAAAAAGAGGCCACTCTTTATTCTCTTCACATTGTATGGGTGGGACAAAGTTACTTCTGGCTCTAAAAGTTGTGTTGGGGAACTTTAGCCCTGAGTTGCAATATTTACCTAAGAAACAGAATTCAGGATTTTTGGATGTACCCTTAGAGCACAATGAAATGAGCCAAGAAATAGGATATGTCCAAATTGTTGCTCAAATCACAACCTGATTACTGCATTTTACCAAAGTTCTTTTATTTCAGGCTGCAATGAAGACTAATGGAATTATCACTTGAAATCTCATAACGCTCTTCAGCATGTGAAGTGTCACTGCAGAGCTCCATTCGAGTCTTTTCAGCTCCTTTGTGCCAATGGGCTCTACGCTTATGCTATAAAGAGCAGATGTGAAACATCACAGAAAAGAAATAAGAACATTTCCAGTTCCTGAATCAAGATTATTAAGTGGTATGAGAAGGACTGAAGAAAGCTTTGTCCCACCCCTGAACAATGTCAACCTCCATAATACAACTCAAGGGTTTTGTTTTAAGAGAGTCAGCAGTCAATACATTTCAAGTACTTCAACACAGTTTAAAAAAAAAAAACTTGGAAGACAATCATTCTCTGTATTAAACATGGATGTACAACTCATTAAATATTTCATCTGTGTGTGTTGTTGCATGTGCATAAAATACACAAAACTGAATAACAGCAGATCATAGTTTTCTACCCACACACTGAGGAGCTGGGAGAGGTTTTTGTTTCACTACTAGTTTAAGTAGTACTCTCCCCAGCCCCAGCACCACCCCACCCTTCATTGGAGGAAGAGGCAACTGTACTTCTGCCTATGGCACACAATAATTAAGATTCTGAGTAGCTGTTTCACACAGTAGAGATGAGTGATTTTTTTCAAGGAAAACAGTGTTTCCAAGCGATCCCTCAAATGCAAAACCAGAGGCACTTATGATCCTTGGGTAAGGCAAACTTGGCCTGGTCATCTCTCTGTTTCCAGCAGTGGCTCTCCTCAACTAAACATTCGTTAGCAACTCTGACTATATTTAGTCTTTACCTCAAGCAACTTGAGTCTTTTGTCCCTGAATTCACACTTAAACAACCAAAAATTTACTGTGCTGTTTGTGTCCAGTTTACATAGAATCAAAACCACACCCTGATTCTGCCGAGATTGTAAGCTCAGAGAAGTTACTAGGGGATGTGTTGGCTGTCTATGGACCTCAGGTCTGGTTTTCTAGTTTGGGAAGTACTTCAATTTCTCTTAAGGAAGTGGTTTTTGAAAAACTCCCTGGGTTCCAGAATACTGAAGGCTTTGTGAGGAGCTGCTCCTTTGAGCAAGCTGAGGTATGATGCTGTGTGCATGCCGTGAGCTCCTTGCATCACAGAGCATGGATGGCGGAGGAGATGAAGCTCTTGAGTCTCCTCAAAGGTCGAGATGCTAAGTTGCTTCACGAACTGTCTGATGGGGCAGTCAAATAGATGATTTGTGATCAGAAAAAAATATGTATCACGTAATCTAGGATTTCATAAAAGTAAACATGTCTTTAATAAGACCATAGATTAGACTGAATTTATGATGCCTGGCTTTTGAGTGTTGTACAGATATTTCTACAAGTAAATAAAAATGGATGGACTTTTCTTATATGGTTTTATATTAGAGTAATAAAAATTAGATAATATAGAATCATCATTTTAATACCTCTAAACAAAAAGATGATGCCAAACATTGGCATCTAAGGTTTTTACACAATAACATCCAATTCACTATTATTATTTCAATGAGACTATTAGGTCATTCATGTCTTATTTGTATAAAATAAAAAATTTCAAAATTAGCAAAAACTACAAAATAACTAGTGAGGGTAATAAAATTCTCATAATCAACAGTTCAAGGAAATAGAATTACAATTTCTATACTATAGGATAGAGTGGGACTCAATAAGTGCATATTGTAAAACCAAAGTAAGTGATTTTTTTGTTTTTAGCTTGTCAAAAATCCATTACTGTGAAAATATATCACAATTATATGTGCCAAAAATTATGGATTCAGCATTTAAAAGGTTATTTTAATATATATTCACAGAATACAAGTAACCTATTAAAATATAACATTTAAATATCGTGGAATTTAATTTATAAAGGGTTATTTTTGATACGGTACTCTGAAATATATATATGTATATATATGTATACTAGCATAGTTCAAATGTCAGTCACAAAGACCACTTGCCTTTGCATCCTAAAAATGTATGTGAACATCTTGTAACACACTGAAGCCACGTCGCGTGCAGATTCAGGTAGAGATCCACACTAATCTGTAGATGTGTGACTGGGCTACTTTATTGGTAGGCTACTATTCTCTTTGATTCTTCTTTGTAAATCTATTGTATCAATGGTGGTGACTGATCTGCGTAACAAAATAGAATCCATCTCATTTGCATAATGATAAATTTCTTGGACCTCTGATAGAATTTTCATGTGTGGCTTGGATTTATGAAAACTGACACAAGAAGGTCAATAACTTGGCCCTTTGCTTACCATTACTTTCTCTTTCTGACGTTTGCACTTATGTGCCCCAGCACACACAGAGCAATACACAGACATACAAACATCTAACAATACTGTATAGCACACTGACGTGGTGATACACTCAGCATCTGTGCCTAGACACAACAGTTACTCCCATTACATAGAACTTTCTCTCTTCTCCCTTATTATCCTTCATAGAACAGTTAATTTTTTTAAAGGGAAAAATGGATTCTTCAAAACATGGTGTTTTAAATCAGATCTTGCCTTCTGGCTTACCCTAGAGATTGTGTGTGTGTGTGTGTGTGTGTGTGTGTGTGTGTGTATGTAAAAATCACATTATATATACAATACAATTTTTACAGAAAGCCTGGCAGCTACAAATAAGAGGTAGAACTACTCAAAACTATGTTTCCTGCTGCAGGAAAAATTCATTTTTCTTTACAGTAATTAAAAAAAAGTTTAAAAAATTGACAAAAAATAAGTTGCAGGTTAGGCCCCATAATTTAAACAACAAAATCTAGGAAGAAAAATATTCTTCAATGTACTCAACAGATAAGTTCATTAAAGGGTTAAAAAAAGTTGCATAGGAAAAAGGGACATTCCAGCACTTGCTACAATGATGGCAATGTTTTCTCTATAGGGAGTAAAGTACCTTTAGTTTTTGTATTCTTTTGATAATTCTAGCATTAAGGGTGACAAGCAAGAGCAAGTTAGAATAGCAGCACTTTTTCCAGTCATGGAGAGTTCTAGAAGCAAGAAGGGGCTCTGTCTGGTGGTTGAGCTTTGTTCTACCAGGCAGAGACAAGCCAGTAAGCACAGCTCCAAAGCTAAAGTTGTGAGTTCCTTCAATATTCTGATAAAAGGTGTTATAGAATCCTTAATACTTTGACCTCTGCTAGGTAAAGGAAAGGGACAGGATCTGTGCGTGTGACAGAGGAAATTCCTGGGCAGAGGACACATCTGGAAGTCGAAGAACAAAAGCGATTCCTCAGATGCTGTTTTTAAAAAAGGAACAATGCACGACTGTCTTGATTTTACCTATGCAAAAAAAACAAAAAACAAAAAACAAAAAAACCCACAGATGCAGACAGTGCTATCTTATTTGGCCAGTGACCAAAAACCACAAAGAAAACAAAATTTAAAAATAAACAGCCGGGTCAAAGAAAGGAAAATCTAGAATGTTAAAAACACAACTGTCAGGTTTAAGAAAGACAAAAAACAGGTTACAACGTAGTTTCTGTTCCCTTGCTCCTCCAGAAAGAATCATTGTCTTCAGGCTCAAGTTCTATTCTAATTTGAGGCACAGCTTTTACTGGAGTTCGAGGAGGACTAGAGCAAAAGAAAAAAAAAAAAGAAGGAAAGCAATATTAACTAAATCATACTTTTTCTTATATCAAATATTCATGCTTTATGCCAAATGATCTTTGTCTTCTTTTAATTCTTATCCCTTCTTTGTGTTTAAAAAGAAACAATTTTTAAAGAGGATGAAGGCACCCCTACAGAGAATCAAGAAATTCCAGCAAAACTTTGCTACAATATTGAACCTGAGCCCCAGCACAGTGCATCTGAATGCACATGCCAGGACCCAGTAGCTCCTGGTTCCACAGTCCTCCATGCACAGGTCCCCCAGACCTGCCTGAGGTTAAAGATTCCTTGCCCTGCTTTTACCATGGCAAGTCAACCTTGTATTGAAAATGAATTGTATTCAATGAAACCTTGTATTCAATTGAAACCTTAAATTGAAATGAATTGAGGGGGTGGTGCAGCTGGTCTCATGGGTCCCTGAACACAAGATACATGAGGTCACTTATCTCCATTACAGACAGTATCTTAATGTTCAGTCTTGAAGGGTTTCCCTTCCCAGGAACCCTAAGCCCAAAGCAAAAAGAGAACTGCCACCCACACAGGTAGCCCCTAGACTGACTGGAGTACAATTCATCATCATCAAAATCCCCCAAAGAACTGTTATATCACCAACCAATCCAAGGAAGACCATTAGCACTGTGGACCAATCAGTACTTGAACATGAGCTATACCTGCAACCCTAAGCCAAACTTTATAATCTTTACTTCTTACTCCTAAACCTAGGATTGAAGCCATAGGTGCCTGCCTCCTAGCTCTGCATTCTACAGGTGTCTGTTTTCATTCACCATGCTGATGTCAGTAATTGGTTTGCTGAGCATCCAGCAAGCAGACCCAACTTGGGGGTTCTATGGAAATTTCTACAGCCAATTTTGGGGATGTTCTATAGCAATCTCATAGAGTAAATAAAACAGCCAAAATGTTTCCAAAATGAGAAGAACTAACAAATACAAAAATATTTCTAGAAATTAAAGGGGAAAAAGAGTAACATAATGAAAGCAGAGATTTTATTCTTTCAACAATTAAGATGGACCTGACGTCTTCTATGAGAGGGAAGGAAACTATAGAGGAACCATCAGACTTAATGTTGATCTTGGATTTTAACCTACCAGGACTGAAAGATTCCTTACTTCTCAGAGCAGATAGGTCTCTTAGAATGCTCTCTACCAGTTGAAGGTAGAGCAGGTCTTAGTTACTTTGTAATTTATTCAAGAAAAGCCGTGGAGGGGCCGGTGCAGTGGTGCATCAGGCCAATCGTCTACTTGCTAGTACTGGCAGTTCCTGTCCTGGTTGCTCCAAGCCCAATCCACCTTCCTGCTTATGGCCTGGGAAGGCAGTGGAGGACAGCTCAAGTCCTTGGGCCCCTGCACCCATTTGGGAGGCCTGGAAGAAGCTTCTAGCTTCCAGCTTCTGATGAGCTCAGCTCTAACCATTGCAGCCATTTGTGGAAGATGGAAGATACCTCATTCTGTCTCTTTGCTTTTTTTTCTACAAAATCTTCCTTTCAAATAGAAATAAATAATTTTTTTAAAAAATGTAAAAATCATGGGGAACAAATAAAAGAGTTCTGTCAGTAAGCTACCATTGCCTATACTTCTGTGGGCCTTTTCACTACAAAACAAGAGCGAATTTTGGCCTCTTTACCTTGGCAAACCCAATGACTGAAGGAAAGAAATTTTATCAGCATGATGTGTGGCGCTCGAGGAATGTTGATGATCTTTCTCCTGGAGAGGGGAAAAAAAAAAAGAAACACCTAGGTCTTAAATCCTAAGTGGTAGGGCTTTGGTAAAACATAAAATGAAAATGAAAAACTAAATTGTCCCAGAAATGGATTCATCTCTCACCACTGGGAAGAATAAAGATGTGTTTAGGTCATGTCTGTAAACACTGCATCAAACGGAGATTCTGGGAAGTCCTCTTAAGCCCAACTCCTAATCCCTGTGACACCTGTGCCTGGGGATGTGGGGGAGCCCTTCTGTCTTGTCAGTGGCCAGGCCAGTGGAGCTGTCTGGAGAAGGCTCCATGTCTTCCGACTATCTAAGGCTTGCCTTGCCTTCCCATCTCAGCTTTCACTTTTTTATCTCATGAGGATAAAAAACATTTCTGAGGGACTTACACTGCAACTCTACTCTCATCAAGATTGTTCCGTCATAGATTGTAAAACTTAGCTCTCCAGGCTGGGGCCAGACAAGCAGATCCTGAGCTACAACCCCAACTTCAGAGGTTCAGCCCAGCCAAGAGCTCACTGTGTAGTCTCATGAGGCACCAGGAGCCAGACGCTGCAGATCAGCTGCCCCTAAACTTCCAAATGTCAAGAACTGTGTGAGAAACTATATACTTGTTTCAGGCTGCTAAGTCTTGTGGTCATTTGTTACTCAGCAATTGACAATTAATGTTTCCATCCCCTTTAATTAATGGTCTTGCATTTCAAACTTCTGGTATTGCTAACTTCTTAGTGATGTTGAAGTGGCATGGTCAAATAAAAACAAAAGTTTGCCCCAGATATCTTTGGCTATTAACAGTGCAGCCTATGTATTCATGGACCTAAAAGAATCCACTGTAAATTTCTCCTACTGTGAATTCAGTCTAGAGAGCAGTTGGGAAGCAACTGCTTTAGTACTGGAAAAGTGTGAGATGTTCACTAATGTCACTACAGAAGTTTCACTCTCCCAAGCTGCCCATTAACTACAAAAGAGAAGATGACATGTCACGAACCATCACCTGATTGCCATCAGGCGATTATCCCAGAAAGGCTAAGATAGCCACCACAATTTTCAAACAGCACAAGAAGAACAAAAAATTTAGGAAGGAAATTCATGTATCCTCCACACAAGATGTTGTGCTGATATTTGAGGATTACAAATGTAACCGAAAATAATAATTACTCTAAATTTGCAATATCAGCAACTGATTCATTGATCATTGAGAGACTCATGATACGGTTTCTCATTTGAGCTGATTTGGTCATTGGCTGAAACCTAAGGAAAACAAACAGTAACAGACAGTGATGTAGTACTACAAGCAGCAATTCTAATGACCAGTGAGGACAAAGGGAAAATGGATTTAAAAATGGTTATAAGTTTAGCACTTGAAAGAAAAAGAAACAAATAGGGTGAGGATTTGGGGAACTGAAAATGCTATCAAATAAAAACTATAAAGGTTACAGTAAAAGGAGGAAGAATAAAGTGTGAAGAATGTAAAACTGAAGTCATAAAATAATTAAGTGTAAATCTTCTCTTAGAAACAAAGGGAGATAACAGAGAAAGAAAGTTAACGTAGGTGAGGATTCTCGATATTTTCTCTGTCAGTGCAAATCGTAATCCAGCAGGCATGCGAGAGGTTAGTTCTACTCACTGTCGGAAGGTTTGCTCTCACTTAGGAAAGGCTGCTGTTCCATGATGTCCATTGGAATTTTAATACTTGGAACCTTTTCTGAGTATGGGCAGTCAGACTGTGAAAGAAATGCACAGTTTTCAGATTTTATTTACACAGTCCTTACCTCAAGAACTGATCAAATCTACCCTTTTATCCCTTCAAGTGACATCAAAGAGGAAAGGCCTAGATAGAATGACTAGCAGCTTGAAAACTTCAAATTCTATACCACCTTTCCCTCCCACATTTGTCTTCCACTCTCCTAAATTAATGAAGTTGCATCAATTAAACCTAGAACCATGCTCTGTAAATATGCTACAAGTGTTAATCATGAAGTCTCCCATATTCTGGCTTCCCAAAGAGCAAATATTTACAAGTTGTTATATGAGTGAGGCAAATAATATTACTATAAAACACATTAAATCAAAGAAATTTTCTAAATTTTATAATATGACCCTAACTATTAAATATATCTTGATAGTAGGATGCTGGACTTTCTACCATTGTCTTTACCTATAATGTCATGATACAGTTAAATTGCAGAATGATGGGCCGGTGCCTGTTGCTGAAGGAGTGTACTATTGTAACAAGATAGGGGAAATCAGTGGGGCATGAGAGGGGGGAAGAAGCAGCGAGGGAATGGGAATCCCTGAGCCAATGGAACTGTAGCATAAAAAAACTTAAAAAATGAAAACAAAAATTCTCATTTAGTTTATGGTCTTGGTTTCACCTTTGGGAAAATCATGACGTACCTTTCTTTTTAAAACAAGGAGACCTTTATATAAATGTGTGTATATATGTATATGTATATATATATATCCACTCTCAAGGAGCCCTCTACATATTTTTGAAAATAAACCTCCCTCCTTTATGCTAAGACTCTATCAAATTCTACTCTAAGCTTGAAATGTGCATTTTAATTTGAAAATCAGAGAAAATCCAAAGGAAAGCCTGCGATGGGCGGGCAAGCAGAGAATCACTATGAGAAAACCATGGTAAGGACAGGCGTATAACTGCCCTGTTACCTCAATGTGTCACAGCTCTCCACAGGCTCTCTAACTCCTATTACCAAAAAGCCCATTACACTGAGTCTTTGGGTCGAAAAGACCCAGCTCATCTCTTAACTGCAAATAGCAAGGAGATGATCTTTTGTTGGAAATACATGTATATGGACAGAGAACTAAGTCAAAAATAAAAACCACTATTACACCCAAGCCTCCTACTTACCTTGAGAATTCCTCTTTGAGGAAAATAAAGAGAGTAATGAGCTACAATATCATTTAGAATTCGATGCGCTGACAACAAACAAAACATGATGAGGTGCTGCTTGTGCCTACCTTCATGAAAATGTCAAGAACACTAAATCTGCTCTCAAACACTTCCCTTAATAACAACATTCATAAATGGTTAGGTTGGCCGTCAACCCTCATCACAGTCTACCAGGCAAGTTCAGAAACAACCCTATGACGCTCACATGTAGGTGAGGCATCATTCTCCACTTCTGCTGCGAACAGTGGGAGCTGCGGTGGTGCTGGGGCACACACCACCTGACGATTAGGTGACCATCAGGACACTGGCCTAAGCGTGGAGCCCCCAATCACAGCTCGCCACACAGAATGTCCTGCACAGATGTACTCTAAATTGCCTGTTAGGATATACTTCATTATTTACTTATTTATTTGGATTGGAGGTGGGTGCAGAAGAAGAAGCAGAAAAACAAATATTGCTCATTATTGTCAAGAAATCCATTGGAAATATAGAACTGAAAGTGGTAAATAGCACGTTAGCATTACTGAAACAAGGTATCATTTGTTGAAAATTATCTGAAGTCTGAAGGAAGATCTCAGGTAATTATTTGACTCAGCATTAGTTTCAAAAGCAGCAAACTTAAAATATTCCCTCAAATTAATATTTTATTCTTTTTCTTAGAAAAGAGCATTTTGCATTATGACTTTATTCCTTCCTGGTTTTGTAATTAATTTAAGTTAGGTGTCCATGCAACTAAAGTATCTATTTTGAAAATTCTAAATTCTAAATTCTACTTTGATGGTCTTAATAATCAGACAACTAATTTTCTGTCCGTGTGGTCCAAATATTTCTCTTGAATTTGGGTTTTCATTCATTGCATGAGCACAACAATGTTTAATTCTGCATGCTACTCTCTGCCTCAGTTTAAACACATTCTCTCTCTTTCCGTCATCATTGGAAACAGAAAATCTACACACATGCCCTCGCTGGAGATGGATGGTGACAGTTATAAAAGCTCCCTCCGATTCTTCTTCTCCTTAGCTAAATGTGCTTCATAAATTTAGTGTTTTTATATTGCATTGACTTATCTGAAATCTAATTCTGCCTGCTGCCTTCCTTGGCTCTACTATTTCCAAGTTCTACAAAAAGAACATAGTCTGACAGTCTTATCACTGGAAATCAGCAGACATCTCTGGGTTAGAGCTTTACCACTCAGCGCTGCAGAAACAATATTTAGACAAATTAACACTGCAAACCTTAAATGTAAGTACATAATTTTCATATGTCAATCATAGCTCAAGAAATTAGAAAACATTAAAATGATTCAGCATTTCTCAGTCTAAACCTTCTCATGTGTAAAATGGGAACAGACATGTATATTTTAAAGAGATGCTATGACAATTAAGGATAACATATGTATAATCAAGTTACCAAGTACAGAGTAGACAAGAAAACTTATACTTCTATTTCAAAATGGGAAGGAGACACACCAAATATTCTGTGGCATTATGACAAATCCAGAACCAATTTTCACAAAGAAAATTACAGTAGACGGGCTGTTCCCAAGCTACTAGACAAAGTCTGTGTGTCCATGTCTGTGTGTGTGTGTGCAGGAGTGTGGTCTGATGAAGACAAGCAGATCCCACGTTGTCTCCTAGCAATGACTGCACAGCTTACTGCAGCATTGTGTCTTTGTAAAATCGTCCCCTAAAGAAAAACACTGGGCAGTAATTTGATTTCTTAATTTAATCATCCAATTGCGAGAGGACCATCTGGGCTATGACAGTGGCCACAATAATTATATTGAAAGACCCCAAACTCCAATTCCTTTCCCTTTTTATTGAAGAGTTACAGAAAAGCAGACTCAAATTATGTTAGCATAAATATAATGCTGGTGCAATATGACAGCACAGAACTTAGGTCGGGAGCCTAGTCAAACAGATTTACAGGTCATAGGAGGTGTGACCACTGGCACCTATGCTCATTAGGCATAAAATAAACACAACCCTGAGTTATTAAGTCAAATACAAACCCTGGATTATAAACCGAAAACCAGATACATGTTATAGCACTTAAGAAGTCATAATCAATATACTAACAATTACAGAAGGACTTCAGAAAACTATAAGAAAAGATAGTAACATGATAAATGGAGGAGAGATGAGCGATTTGTCATAGTGCCAGGTAAACACTTCTTGTAACTCAGTTTTTCTTCCTTATAGCAATAAAATCACAGTGCATGTTTCACATTGGTTTTTCTAACTAGCTTGATTGGGAATTCTGCAAAGTTCCTTACATCATCATTGTCGCTGTCCAGACTCCCCTTCTTCTTTTTCTTTTTCTTCTCATCCTCCTTCTTTTTCTTGTCCTTTTCTGGAATGACATCATCAAGGAAGCTGAGATCATGCTGGGAGAAGAGGTAGTCCATGCCTTTTCTGACAGCTACAAGGGCCAAGATCTGCAAGGACAAACATAAAAACATATGAAGGAAATCACATTAGATGACTTCATGCTGACACTGCCGCTGTGAAGTCAGCAGAAACCTATCTGGGGAAGAGTAGCCCACAAGAGCACATCTCAGCTTTACGGGCACAGGCGGAGTGGGCCTGATCACTGTGTTCAGGCCACTCTCCGTGAAAACTCACTTTTTTTTGGTTCACTGAACTTCATGATCACACTCAATTAGAATTTTCACAGGAAAGGGTTGTTTTGAAATAATTTCCTTCCAGGTCAGATTTTTTTCTTAAAAAAAGAAAATAACTAAAAGTTGAACGGCAAAAAAGAAGCATCAATCTATGATTTATAGTTATTCCAAATGAAAACAGTGTATACATTTTTGGACATCAAAAAAAAATCTGTATAACATAAAACACACTGAAATATCTTTGCAATATGCAGCTGCATCTGAATACACAAAGCCTAGTTCATTCACTAGTCTACCTCAGTCACTGCTACTAAGCATTTACTTACTATGGGCTCCGATGCTGGGTTAAACCCTGAAGCTGTATTGCATCATTTATTATCATTTATTATTATTTTTATCCCATGTTTGAAAAATTTGAACCTCAGATACATTATGCTATCCACAATTATCAGCTCAAATAAAAGAAGAATAAAAGGCTTCCCATGGTCTGCTTCCAGAACCAGTGCCCTTGACCTCTAAATCTTGGTCCTAGGGGTTGCTGTTGAAGAGCAGCTTCTGAGGCACAGGAGAGGCATCTTTCTTCAACAGTAAAAGAGGAAAACAGCAAGTGGCAGGAGGACTGGCTCTTCCTCAAAGTCAACAGGTATTTTATATCATGCTGTGTATCTGTCATGCTCTCTATCGTCAGGAAAAATTAATAACAGCTGCCTTACTGATGTAACAGGCCTGTTTTATGACCCAATAAAACCTCTGAAAATATAAAAACACTTTAAAAAGTTAAAACATTTGTATTATGATTTAGTGCAAGCAATGAAGTCATATGATTTGGATAGACTACAGATTGGTCCTCTTCTGCCTTAAAGTTCTGGTTTTTGCAAACCTAGTAGTAGGTAGATAATACTAACTAAAATGGAGTCATTTTCTCATTTAGGGTGTTTTCCAGTGGTTAATGTAGTTTCAGGAAGAAAGAGAGATATGGACCGTTTAAAAGAACTGAAGAAATCACTAACTTTTTTTTTTTTTTGCCTTTTTTGGGATTACACTTGGGAAAATGATCATTATAAATAAGAAATATAAAGAAGAATAAAATAAAATCCTGGCTAAGAGTAAGAGGATTTTTATAAAAATGAAATGTGACCCATGGATAGAAGTGTAGTTTCCAGAGCTATGGAATACAGCCAGCAGCCCTGAGGCTGCGTTTCTGGATATATTGATGTTGTCTTGCAAGATACAGAAGATTATGCTCAAAGGTAAGTCCAGCAATAAAGCCAATACAAATGTTGCATTTCTTTTTTCCCTTCTCTCCCTGTGATATGAATAGAACGTTGCTCACTTTACAGAAGACAGTGAGTCCAGCGTTATCCTCAAGCCCAGCCCAATGCCAACCACAAGACCCCCCAAGGTTGCGCTTCTCACTACTTTTGTCTATTGCACTGGACAATTTTTTTAAAAGATTTATTTATTTTTATTGCAAAGTCAGATATGCAGAGAGGAGGAGAGACAGAGAAAGATCTTCTGTTCGATGATTCACTCCCCAAGTGAGCGCAACGGCCAGTGCTGCACTGATCCGAAGCCGGGAGCCAGGACTCCCACATGGGTTCAGGGTTCCAAGGCATTGGGCCATCCCCGACTGCCCTCCCAGGCCACAAGCAGGGAACTGGATGGGAAGCGGGGCTGCCGGGATTAGAACCAGCAACCATATGGGATCCCAGCACGTTCAAGGCAAGGACCTTAGCTACCAGGCCACCACGCCGGGCCCTGCACTGGACAATTTCTTACAAGTTACTAAACACCTCTCCTGTTGGAACTGAAACATACTGTGCTCTTACTTAGATTTATTCTGTTGTGTAATGGCATTTTTTAAACACAACTAATGGGCACCAGCATCTGCCACAAGGCAGGCATTCTGCTATACACTTGATGTTTGTCACTAACACAACAACAGTCACAAAGCCCTTACCATTTTGCAAATGATCCAATGGTAGCACAAGGTTCCCTGACTGACATGAGTACCATCTGAATCCGAACTCAGGTCATCTGAGGCTAAGGCTTATCCTAGACAACCACACCCTGAGCAAACTTGGGTTACGACTGATCAAGTGATGAGCTCAAGGCCAGCAACATCTGGAGCTACACCAGAGAAAGATGTCTTCCATGTCCTAATAAGCACATGACATTGGCTGGAACTTACAGCATGGGTTCAGTTAAAGGGATTCCTACCATGACAGGGAAAATGATAGCAGCAACAGTCGACTTGAGGATCCAGAGCAGGGCCAGACACAACACCTGCAGGAAGGTGAACAGGTGGACTCTGCGCAGGGGCACGTGACGCAGGTAGATAAAGTCAGGCTGATGTTTCAGGGGCATCAAAAGCAGCTTCAGACGATCCATGAACTAGAAAGGAAATGGGAGGGGTCCCGAATGCATTAACTCAAGTGCACACAGTCATACCCACCATTCCTAACTAACTCCTGATTAGCTACCACCTATGAGGTAGAAAAGTAGTGTCTTTTGGGAGTACAAAGTACTTGTCAGTGTGGAAGCTTACTCCAGCACAGTCAAGTCTTCCTGTGCAATTCTTGAACTTTTCAACAATACTTCCCAGGTGAGATATGAGATTAACTAGCCATCAAGGACTAAAACCAAAGTACCAAACAAATTCTATATGCTCCTCTCCGAGTTGATTATCCAAATGTTGGGAGAAAGCATCTTGTGCATTTTGGCAATGATACGCTGAAGGCAGATGTCTAAGTCTTGTCTCTTACTCTGTTTCAGTTACCTCACCCCAAAAAGGAGGAGACTGTAATATGCATCATACACATTTCCGAATTATTTTAGAATATGAAGCAAACACCAAACTTAAAAAAATGAATATACTGCCATTTTACTAAACTGCTAATTATTTATCTATGGCATAACTCTACTAGTACATTCAGCAATATATTAGCATTTCTTTTCAGCGAACAGCTACATGAACGTTACAATGAACTTGAAGGTATAGACAGACTTCCATCAAAGAGAGGCCATCACATAGTCATACTATATAAAGGGGTATTCAAATGAAGATTGAGCATTTATGTGACAGGTGCTATGCTTCAAAGAACAACTGCTGAGTTGACACTGATGATGCTGATACATGGAATGATATTTCAGAACCCATCACAGCCTGTCTGTTACACAAAGATGCTTAGCAGGTAGCTTTCCAATTGAAGAGTTTGTGATAAGAACTCTGAAAAGGTAGCACTACTTTCTTTCTGGAGAGAAAAGAGTAAAGCAGAGGCTCTCCATCTTCCTGAGGCCATTTCCTACATAAAGGGTTTTTGTCTTTTTCTTTCCTCCCCCCCTTCCTCTATAGCTAGTTTGCATATTGATGGGGGCATCTATTTATATCGACTGGGTTAAAAAATTTTCTGGTAAACTAAATCTTGCCAAAAAAAAAAAAAAAGCCCTAAAATTGGAAGACTCAAGAGCACATTTAGGAAAAGAGAACTCAATGCTAGGGACAATAGCACTGCAAAATACAGGGAATTCACCTGCTGTCCAGCAGCACGCTGTCCCCCCATCACGGTGATGTGGTTGGTTATTATTCTTTTAATTTAATAAACATATTCTGAGTGCCAACCATCTACAAAGCTTCCTGAATATACAAAACCAAACTTTTGATCTAAACTGAACTCACTAAGGGCAAACAAAAATGAAAACTATTAGTTTGGTGCCATTTTAGTTTCAAATGTTTTCCTTTAGTAGAATAAACAATATTTTCAGTGGTAGATAAAAAAATAAACTGCTTTTACAAATTTATACTTCTGGAAATTTCAGAGTAACAATAACCTCATGTTCACATTCATCTATTCCAGTCCCTAGAGAATCACTATTTTTTTTTTTTTTTTGACAAATCATGAACACTTCTTTTCAGTGACCCTAACCAGGGGACATAAAGTCATCTTTTCTCTGGGGGTCTGGCCACTTGCCCACCTCTGACTCTAAGAGGGAGTTAATCTAAATGTAATAAATGAAAGCAAAGACTATTTTGAAGGGGCTCAAATAAATCCTTAGGATGTTCACAGAACATGCAGTCTTTTCCCATTGAAACATTGCTAAGTGCTAAATGAGGCTGCAATTAAGAAGGTGCCAGAAAGCAGCAGCAGTACTTCCAGTTTCCTGGTGCTGATCAAATTAAATGTCAATGGAAAGACAGAGTGTCTTACAAGGTTTTCCCTAATGATTTTTTTTTAAAGGCAGGGTTCAATTTTTGCCAACGTTGTGGAGAGCTGATGTTTTTGACAAAAGTGGAATGTAAATCACAATAGCTTTATTCTTTTATTGCTATGGAACTTTTCCCAGATACTAACAGCCATGTGAAAAGTAAATCAAGTAAGAAAATCCTGTCCTTAATCTGGACTAAGGCAAAGAATAAAGGCTACCTGATGTTATCTCGAGAGGGCCCAAAAGGGTTAACTGTCCTTAGTAAGATAAAAAGGGACAGAGACAGAGTGGGGGGTGGGTGGGAAGAAGGAAAAGAAAGATTATAGGATTACAGCTCTCTTGCTTTCCAGGTCAAATGACTTCTACCCTCCTGCTTTCAAAAATGGGTAGGCATGAGAACATTTGCTAACACCAGCTGACAGTGTAGATAAAAATCAGAAACGGAAAGCAGGTGAATCCAGAGAAAACACAATATGCTTTTTAAGAAGCCAGCAGTTGAGGACTGGTACTTTTCTTTTGAAGATCTACTAGTTGGCTGTTGCTGCTACCAGGAAAAAAACCACTACTCCATAGATGGAAGTGGAGACCTTACCTGCACACCATTAAGCGATGCCACCCCCATGTACAGGAACACACCATAGAGTACAGGCATGGGGATAAACTAGGAAGAAAACAGAATGGGATACAGATTAAAACCAATGACGCCACAGTGTCAATGGAGGCTATAGCTGGAACTAGAAGGCTGCAACCACCACTGATCCTCGAGATACTGCGTTTTCCACACTCTTTGTGTTAGAAGTACCTGAAGGGGCTGGGAAGATTTGTCATTTTCACTTGATACCTGTCTTATAAAACCAGCAAACAACACCTTAGTAATAATTTCTTTCGAAAAACAAGGAGGGAATTTTCCGTTTCCTTTTCTCCTTAAAAGGAGTGACCCTACAAACCAGATGCTTTGTGGATGGTGGGGTAGAAGCAGGGGTAGGGAAGGCCTCACCCTTCAATATCAGGTTCCTTTCACAATTGTTTCTTGATTTTCCTCTTACTAATTTCTGATGAATGGTCTATTCGTGCGGTATACAAATGCCTCTTTCAATGAAACAGCCATCAAACCACGACCCCATTCTCCTTTTCAGGAGTACTAAAAGGACTAACTGCTCGGAGCATCTGGAAGCAATTACTTATCCTTCCAGTTTAAAACACATCTTTTAAAACTAAACTTTCACACTCCATGAATTAACCACAAAAACAGAATTTACATTCATTAACACAAGGCATGTTAACAATGAGAAGGTCTAGTACGATGTGCTAAAGCTTATCTATTCCTAGCTGTTTAAACCTAAGAATGAGGAAACCAAGGAAATACACTATAATCCTGTTTTTGGGATTTCTTCTGTTTGGACAACAAAGGTTGTCCATCCTAGATGGTGAAAAGGAGTTCAACCGATTTCAGGATTTTTCAAAGCTGAAAAACAAAAACCACAAGTCAAAGCAGGCCAATCCTACCCAATCCACACACAAGATGCCACTGTAACCTCCCAGCACAGGATGGCTTTAGAGGCCTGTGCAAAGAATTACCACATGTAGTAAGCGCAGAACAATTTCTATCAGTCTCTTTGAAACTGCCTAACATGTACAGGTGTATCTGAATCCCTGTGGTTACTGTTCAAGAATGCATAAGCTCCAAAATGTGTCACAACTGTCTCCAATTGTTGTCTGTTAGCCCGGGAAATAGTAAGATGCACATGGAATAAATCTACCTCTGTGTACAAAACACCAGGTGCTCATTTCAGAAGAGAATAACAACTTCCATATATCTCATTTTGACTCTGAGCTCAAACAAAACAAAACAACTAGTCTGGGGTCTGAAAGCCAGCACTGTGCGTAGGGAGCAGGCTGTAATGCCCAGCTGTCACCACACAGAGGTGAACACATCACATCCAACCCACCAGAGAGCCGCATCAGGCTTTCATCCACGTGTGCTGGTCTCCTTACAAGGCCTCCTTGAAATGCACCAAAGCAACAAGATAATGAAAAGGACCATTTCACAGCCTTGACTTACTTTATAAACACCTTTCATGTTCCTCATTACACATCAGTTTCTTCCCTGTCATTTCATTTTCATTGAGGGACAAAAAAAAAAAAAAAAAAGCAGTTGCAAGAGAGGAAAAGAGGCATAGTTCCTTCCTGAAAAACTAGCTGAACTTTCCTCAGGAGTTACTTTTTAATCTGAGTACAGCATTCTTCTAACTTGAAAGACATGCCAAAGGATCCCTTCCTAGTGTTCTCCTCACCCTCAGTGGACTTTGGGGCTCTAATGACAAAGAAAAGGACACCTGTGCTCTGAGGCTCAGAGCTGCCTGCTATGAATTTATGAGAACAAATATCGCTAACTCTATGCTAACATGAACACAAAATGGCCAGGAGTGTCAGTGGGATAACAACTTAAATATGAAGATGTTTATAAAAAGTTATTCAGCATTGGATAAGAAACAGGGCAGTGTTGGGTCAACTGCAATGTGATTCAAGTATCCGACTAAATTAGTGAACTTCTTTATCACTACAAAACATCAATAAAAGAACCTCCCAAAAACTTCAGTGAAACTCGGTAGTTACTACTCTGGAGGATTTTGGAAACTGGCTCCTAATTGAATCAAAGGGCCAATCCTTAAATCATCACAACTGAAACTTTAAAAAGGAATGGAAAGAATGAGTTTTGAATCAGTATTATGACATTAAAAAAGAAAAAAGTAATCGATCTTGCAACCCGACAAAATAGCATAATTAAGATGAAATCAAAGTAAGAACCAACACTTCAGATCATGTTACCAGAAGTTTCAAATCCTGGATAAAGTACTTCTATTGTTGTTCACTATACCTATCTTTGATACCACAAAGTATTAGAATACTCTCGGAACTTGCCATGTAAAAAGGGTAAACGTAATACTCAGAGCAGACTGTAGTCCAACACAGGAGTGAGGGCACTAGAAGAATGGCCTCTGTGTGTGTGTGTGTGTGTGTGTGTGTGTAATCTAATTAGATCCTAATTTACAGCATGAATATAGAAACCACAGAGACCTAGCTCTACCTGTAATATAATCCTGAAAAAAAATTATTGCCTTTTCCTTAGCATTCTTATCCAGCAATTGGCTATGATCGGGACTAGACAGCTCAAACCATCCCATCCAGAGCCTAGCTAATAGCATCTACTCAGTAAAGGATGCATTTGGCACTGATGTATCAATGCCATGGTACCTTGATGGGCAAGTAGTATGTAATTTCCAAGCACAACTCTCCTGAGGACCTTAATGCTTGTGCAGAGCATGACAGAAAATACAGGTCATATAGATAGTTGGGAAGCTCAGACGCAAAGCCTGGGCTTGCTCCAAGCTCTACTCTATGGCCTTTTCAGTTGAGAGAGTCGTCTTCAGGGTCATGCTAGTAACTTATTAGGCTAAACTCGTATGCCTTAAAACCGTAAGCAGAGAAGGGAGCTGTGGACTTGCAATCTGGTCCCTGCTCACTGAAGAAGTCAGACTTGGGTCTGAAGAAGAGTTTGGTAAAATGCCACATTTCCATCCAGAAAGCGGATCAAAGAATCTGGGGAAGATTATCTTGTAAGAAATGAAAGTGTGCCAGTTCTCAGCGGGAAAGGACCATGCTTTAAAGGCTGCAAAGCCATAGGGCTTACCAAGTCAGCTTTGACACTGGTACTCTTAGAGTCCAAATGCTGGCTCCTGAAGCTAACACTGAAAGACTATGTGAGCTGGTAAGTTAGTCACAATTTCTTATCTGCAAAATCTTGATGCTTATTAGCACTTTTTCATGGGTGTCACTAGAGGACTAAATTTAAAAAGAAAATCAGAGTGGCACCCTTAAACTAAGACAAAACTCAACAAATGGGGTCACTGGTTATCAATCAGCACTAACATCATTTCTCTGTTTCCCCGTTGCTTTACAGAATATGTGACTTAAGGCAGGAACTCGATCATATTTGCCCAGTACAAATGAAAGGTTGCCCTCTACATTGCAGAATACTAGACAAATTTGAAAGCTACTTTGTGGCCACTCCTCAGGTTACAGAGAAACTAATCCAAGCAAAGGCAGCAGAAGTAGCAGTGAACTTTGCTTGGTATTTATTTCTTTAGGCTTGCCAGAAAAACAAAATGGAAAAAGCAGATGCAAGGAGCCGTCTTTCATCATTTTTTCTGTTCTTGAGTCTCCCCTAATTTCCCTGCACAGAATGCTATCATAACGGGCAAGGTTTCCACTGCAAGGAGCACTGAGCCAGCCTGGGAAGCCGGCTGTTCTGGCTTCCCAGCAATGCTGTCCTGGATCAGTGGTGAGACGCAGGGCTTTGAAGCCTGTGTGATGTGGCTGGTGCGGGTCAAGGGGTATCCTCGTGAACTCAAAAGCTTGTACACTATCATTCCTCACATTCCTCTACATAAAAGACAAATTTCACCCAGAAGATCAAAACAAAGGTCATAAACTTCATGTTCAAAGTCAGCTTGCATTAAGTAGGCAACGGGAACAGCTACCTGAACTGATTAATGCCAGAGACAAAATTACTAAGATCATCTGAGACCGTTAAACTTGTAAGGACTATCCGGACTTGGGCAGGGGAAGTGTGGAGTCAATTCGTTCTAAACAAGTCAAAGTCATGCGTTTCTCTAGATGACTTTCATTTGATCTGCCTCTCAAAGGCAGTCCCTTCAGTGAACCCATTCTCTGAAGTTGACACCTGTTTCTTTTAACGCACAGGCATGGCGCACACAGGGGAATGATTCCTTCCTCCCAGCTAACCCCTGGCACGGCTTTCTGTGTGAATTCTGAGGTTAATTATTAACTGTGAGTTCTACTTAGCCATTGCTTTAGTTTTAGTTAAGCTGTACCCTTAACCTCTGCTCTTTTCTGTGTTGACTTTTCAAAAAAACCTAACTTAGCAAACTGCCATACTGAGAAGTTGCAAACAACTTGAAACTAGCTGACTTTATCAGGAGCTGTGATTCCTGAACAGAGCGTACAGCCTAACTTTTTGAAGTCAGAAATCTCAGTTGCCAAAACTTGAGTCTTCTTGCTAGTGTTAGATTTTCTACAACATCCTGGAAACATGTTAAAACAATTTCACTTGCTTAAGCATCCATGTCTGCTTTTTTGCTGGTTCTAACATTGACTATGTGAGTTAACCCAGTTGCCGGGGGACAAAGGCACAATCATAGGGCCTGGCAACTGAAAGAGGGTGAGTGGAAGCCCATTGGTACCTAGGGGAGGGCAAAGAAAAGCCAGGTCTGCTCACCAATTATTATCGTCTCCCTATAGCCTTGCTTTCTCTTCTAATGTTTTCCTGTGGACACTAAAGTGTGTATAGACCAGGAGCAGAAAACAGTTACTGAAAAGAACAAGTGTGATTTCAGCTTTAATTTCTCTGTAACCATATTTGGGCACAGGGAGAGGAAGCAGAAAGAGATGTCAAAACGGGAGTATTGCATCTCTGCCTAAAAAACAACAATTTTTATCTATTCTCTGTGTACCCTTGGAATTATATATGATTACAGAACTGATTCTCCAGAACTCCAGCCAGTTTGTAGTACAACACCGCCTCCACACACACACACAGCTATTAAACATACTTTTGTGGATTAGGATGTTTGCATCGGCATTTGATACTGCCTTAATGAAAATAAAGAAAGAAATATAAAAAGAAGTAAGGGGTTGAGATGAGTCTGTGTGGTGATGAAACCCACGCGGACGGGGATCCCTCCACTTTGGCTGCTGCCCCGGCGAGCTCACCTTTCTGAGCACTGGCACACTTCTTTCCAGTAGGACCACATGTCCCACAACAAAAGCTACAATAAATTCCTGAAAACGCCATCTCTCTACCCAACCAGATCACTTCTCCAAGGGAATCCTTAAATCTCAATTCCTCTTGCGTCCCATGGCATGCATTTTCCTTCATGAACCCAAAGAGAAATCACCAAATCCAGGGAGCAGATATCATGGAAACCCAGGACAAAGGCATAATAACTAATTATTTTACTTGTTTATCCAACTACTTTGTACATAATGTATGCTCTAGTCTGAACACACTGAAAGCACAGTCATCCTACCCACAGCATATGATGTTAGAGTTTCACATGACACAGACTATTTTTATTGGCAATGGATATAAAATCTGCTCATCTGAGAGAAACACATAGGTTTTGATTTTCATTCTCTGCACTTCTATACTGTTTGAATTCTCTAAGAAAGTATGCTGTCTATTATTTGGCTAATTAAGTGGGCATTTTAAACAGTTTAAAATCAGAAATGCTTCACAAGAATTTTCAGAGAAAAATTTGGATGCAGAGTGTTAAGAGTAGTTGTTGATGACTCTTGTATCTATAGTCTTGCAGCATTTCCCAAAGCTTATGATCCAAATGATCAATTATTGGCTAGCAGTGTTTATATAATAGGAAAAATAAAATGTCGATCATAAGGGGCAATTGGAAACTCCAGGCACAGTTATACATGGGGACTTCAAATTCTCATGGAAAAATAGTAAAAAGATGCTTATTTTGGTGAAATTTTTTGAAACCTCTTATAATACATCTTTTCCATGAACTTTTCAAGTCTCCCTATGTGCTTGCCTTCACCTCCAACTCCATTTCTGCTTCTAAATAGTATTTCCATCTGCACAGAGATCTCTTCCACCATTCAAACCTACATAGTGACTCCTAACCTCTTAAATCACCTATCTTTCTTCTTCAAGATTCGCTTCTAAAGCTTTCAGATTACAAATCAGTGGTTTTACTCTGACCTCCCTTTGTTGACCCTTAGGCTTTCTGGTCCAAATTAAATAGAAACACCAAGATAATTAAGAGCAGAAGAAAAGTTTGAACATGAACACCTGAAATCACTTGTGTTGTCCAACAGCATAATGAAAGTAGGGAGGTACGATGATGTTGCAAGTAATTGGAGGGAACTGGATAGAAAGATGCATGAAGGCCAAAGAGAACACAAAATTGTATGTGTGGAGAGTAATCATAAGATCGAACTACATGAAACAGCTGTTCTCATTAATCATAAACTTTGAAAATTTATCTGTTCATTTGGTCTAGCTAAGTAACTGCAAAAAGAATACGGGAAGGAGTGAAGGGATGAGAGGAAAATCAAGATAACACTGTTTTGAAGTCCTCGTTCTACCTGATCTCTGCTTCAGTGTGTTTTAGAACTAACGAGAATCATGCGAGTATTTCAGAAGGAATTCTACCCTTCACACATCCAGTTATCTGTCACTGTTCAGAGGAGGAGGAAGGGAGTGCTTCTCATATTTACCTTCAAGATGGGAGCCATAAACACTGACAGACCAGTCAGGATAAACACCAGTGTTCCAGTCACTCTTTGTTCCCTGAAACCAAACCAAAAGATTACCAGTCTACCCCTTGTTCTCATAAACATGTTCTCATCTTTTCACTGTAACAAAAAGACCATATATTGATCAAACCAATGTTTGACTAAAAGGCAAAGGTGTTTATATCATGCAATTAATATCTCCAGAAGAACAGCATATCAAATTAAAATAAATATGAAAAGTCATAAAGGTATTGCAATCTGTGATTTAATTCATCAAGAAAAGGGTAAATGCTAAATCACTTTGCTCCTTTTAGAATAAAATTCATTTTGTTTTGGTTCATCAGTCACTGGCCTCCTGAAACCCTTATTTCCTAAACAACTTGTCCTGTTGTGTAATTAAACCTTCTTACATAGGAGACAGATGCTACCTTGTCCCATTTCATCCGTAACAAACAGTTCGGGGAAATTTCATGAGTGCAATATGTCACATCAATCTAATTTCCAGGTCTATTACAACAATAGTATTTTTTTTTTGACAAATAGGATTCACATCCAACACCTGTCCTATACCCATGAAGACAGAATCACCACTGTTACAGCATGGGAATGAGGGTTCTTTTGGGTAAATGCTCCACTCCATGCACTTAGAAGCAGGCTCTGCTATAGAAAATACTCAACCAAGTATAAAGGTCTTCTACTACTGTCCTTGGTAGCCACGCATATTTCGGGTTAAAAAAATTCTCAATGCTTTTAGGGTAATAAAATGAGCTAAAACAAGAATTCCTTTCCCATCATCAAATCTTCAAAATTTTATGCAGACTCAACCATTTGGAGCCACGATATATGATTGTAACAGACTAGGTACTGCAGTGCCAGAATCACCTGCAAGCTGAAGAAAACGAATCACTCACTTGTATTTTTATGCTGCATCATTTAGTCTATTGTTCATCAAGGAAAATTTACATTACCATAATAATTGAACTCAAATTATTGAAAACATTCTTTCTGATGAAAACATAATCCACAATTATAAGACCAAAGCAGTCATCATCAGCTCTCTCTCCTCAGAATCTGCCAATTTCCTTGTGATTGACACCTGAATGAGTGCACAATATGTTTTGCTATAACACACCTCACTCCTAGAAACTTGGGTTGTTCTCCAGGTGCAGAAGTCTCCGTCTCCATTTTCAAGCTGTCGATGTGAGCAATCGAGATGACGGTGGCAGCCACGTACCACGGGAGACCCATGAAGGAGCACACCACCATGAGGACAGCCACCCAAAAGAGATCCAGGTGATACCCAGCTCCTTTCTGCAGGAAGAGAGAACAAAACCAAACACTCACATGAGCTAGCCAGTCTTATTTGCACATGGTAAAAATAACCCAAAGAAATCGGCTCAACTGCTGGATAAAGAACTCTAGGAGAGGGTTACGTTTCTTGATGGATCATACATTCTTCACACTCTTCCCCCTAGCAAGAAGACTTCCTCCAGTTGCCACAGGAGACTCCCCCTCGCTTATGGCTCTGAATAATTGTTTCACCTGGATTTAAAGCACAGGTTCAATTCTGACTTACTTATTGTTCATTAACCTCTCTGCATTCAGTTTTGTCATCAGGACAATGAAAACATTGAAGGTGACTACCTTGAGGCTAGTGAGACCATGCAAAGAATAACAGGTAGAACATCTTGTAGTGACCTGAATGGTAGTCATAGTCACCATATCAATAAAAAGTGATAATAGCTTATCAACAATAACATGTGATGAACACCATAAAAGCAGGGGCTGCGCTTGACCTAGAAGCTATGCAGTATTTGCAGACCAAAAATTCAGCAGCAACCTCCAGAAGGTACAGAAACTGTTTATGACCTTTCATAGTATAAGTAACCTTTTAACCACCTCTTTCCCATCATCATTAGTGTGATTAAACCTCATCACAACAGGCTGATATCAAACACAACCCAATGGACACCATAATATTTACTGACGGGAAGAGTAGACAAGGTAACAAAAGACCTGGCTCTTTTACTCATTAAATAAATATTGCTAAATGTGTTCACAGTGTTATTCTCTGGTTCTATTTCTCTGCTCATATTGATGAAGGAATCAAATGCTTCACACCCCCATGGAGCCTGAGAAAACAGCGGCCCATTTGCACAGCATGGAGGCAGCAATGCTCTGTGCCAGAGTGTGATCAACCCAAGGGAAGGGAGGGGCTGCCCGTAAAGCCATGATTTGTAACAGAATCCCGGTGCCGGCTATCCTCAGCTCCTGTTACAGTTCATCAGAACACCCCTCTCCTCTCACTGAAACGCCAAGTTTCATAACCAGCTTGCACACAGGGGTCTCATTCCATTCCCTGAGAACTCAGTGCAGGCAAAGTGAGCCAACAAGAAAAGCATGCTTTCACATTCGGAGTTGACAGAGAACAAAGACCTAGTTGGGATACAAACAGACTAATATATGCATCAATATATTATAATTATATATAATACTATATATAATATTATATATATCCTTGTTTTACATATATATATATATATATATACATATAGATAGATAGATAGATAGATAGATAGATAGATAGATACAAGTCCATTTCAGGAATGCTCAAGTCCAAATCCAGATTGCAGACAGCGAAAAAAAAAGGATGAGCAGGAGAAATTGAAATAAATTTTCAATAATGAACTATCAGATGATTAAACTGGGATCACAGGCACTGATTTAACAATTGCTGACTGCCAGCTTAGTGTGAGGTATGATTTTTGTGTCTGGGGACACTACTGAAAATAAAATAGACAAAAATGCCGACCCAAATGGAGTTTCCCATCTGCAGAAGGAGGTGAAAAAAAATCACTACAAGTAATCAGATGGCATAGGATCATTAATAGCAGTAAATGTTAAGAAAAACTAAGAATCTTTGGGTGAATGATATGATGGGAAATCAACAGAGTTTAAATGGAAAGATGACATGATTTGCTTATGTTCTAAACATTCTGACTTGTGTTAGGAGCAAGCTGAAAGGGCCAAGATTACTAGCACCAGTTAGGAATCCATTGTCAAAATTCGTTCAAGAAACTGTGACGGTGAGAACAAAAGCTGTGGCAGTACAGATGGCAAGACGCAGTCACAGTCCGACTTTACAGCAGAGCCAACATGAGTTGCTCCTTACTGCCTGTGCCAATGTCTTGATCCTCCTGGAAGTCATCCGTGATCTGATTCCATTCACACCTGCAGCTTCATCTCCTACATCTCCCGTTTGAATTCTAAACTACCACCATTTAATCATGTGCAATCCTTGTCATGTGTTGCACCATTTAAGCATGTACAGTCCTTGTAAAGTGTTTCACTCACTAGTGCCTTTTGTGTCTTTACCCACTTAGCCACTTTTGCTTGGAATAACCTCTCCTCTTCCTGCTTGTCTCCTTTGGATCAATTCCATTCATCCTGAGGACTTAAGACGCTTTCATCTTGGCTGGTAGTTTTAGATAAATGACTCAAATTATATTCCATCTCTGCCTTTATGTTCTTTGGCATTTTATTTTGCTTCTTCCCCCTTTCCTAGGACTGATCATATTATCTTTAAAATTCATTGTATATTATCTGTTTCTCCCGATCAGCAATTATAAACTCTTAGTGAGCCGTATAAAAATGTAAAGCCTTGTTAATTGACAGAAATGACAAATATTTTGGGCTGAAGAAGGGAGAACATCAGTTTCAAGCCCTGTTTAGAATAAGTCACTCAGGCTCATGTTAAAAATACCAGTATAGTTATTTATGGACAGATCCTCAAATCTTGAGGCCAAAAAAAAAAAAAAAAAAAGAGAGAGAGAGAGAGAGAGAGAGAGAGGGAGAATAATCTAAGTATGTCCACACTGGTATGATCAACAGGTCAAAGGACAACTGTTGTGGAAAAAAAGTTTTTCTCTCTACCTTTTTACACACACACACACACAGAGTACCTTAAGCCATCTCAGTCCTTCTTGACTTATTCCTACTAAAATAAATCTAAAGGTGAGCAAAGTGGCCTCATACTACTAATGGGGTGGAATGAGGACTTGAGATAGCCTATATGGGTTACTATGTATAACCACCAGAATAAACACAAGTTCTGAAATAAAATCTTTTTCACACATAATTACTTTTACTCTTTGCTCCTTGAAATTCTCCCTTCTGAAAGACTTCTCTTTAACCATATTGAGACTTCTCAATGCTCTTAGGAAGGAAGGCAAAGAATCAACGTGAACCACAGGCTGCACCTGGTCTACCTCAAGTTGCTTCTTCAGTCGCAACCTTCTCCCGCTTCATCCACACTCATGCCCACCAGGTTAGCGCCTCTCACCAGGCCTGAACACACACAGTGGTTCCTCTGCCAGCCTGGTACATTCTTCCCACTGAGCCTCACGTAGCTGTCACTGATATTTTACATCTCAGTGTAACTGCCACTGTCTCAGGTAATGCTTGGAGCCTTCTGGACTAGGTAGCAACACCCTTCCAACACATTATCAGCTCTCCCTCATTCATGGTGTTACATTTGCAATGTCACAAGACTTGGAGTTCAAAAAGCCCTCACTTTCATGAATAGAAAACCCCAAAAGACATTGCAAATTATGTTAAATACAAAGGTAAGAAGTGAAATTATTTTCTTCTGAAATTGTGTTAGCTTTTAATATGAGTCCAGACAGAGTACAGGACATAGGGGTGAATCCATAGGAATAAAAATCTACCAAAGAAAAAGGCGAGCCCCGTAGTCCAAAGTTTACTTCTGATACACTGGCCCATGAAGAGGGCAACTAGACAAGTGTCATGGGACAAACACATGTATTTGGAGCCCTCCCTCCCATGCTACAGAAAACTGGTTGGTCTGACAGCCAGGATATACAGCACCTCAGACCATGTGGCTCACTCGAACTGACTCATTCAGTCCGCACACATTAGTATGCTGTCCAAACAGAGATTCAAGAAGTTTACAGAAGCCTTTGGAAAGTACAGAGAAGAAGCGTTTCCATTTAGAGTGAATCCTCGAAATCTGCACTTCCTGTGGAGCTGACATCTAAGCAGGGCTTGGAGCAAAACACGCAGGCACTGTGAGAACTGGAGAGGAGATTCCTGGTTTTCAGTTATCACTCCTCTCACAGGTGTGACAGCAGCCCTGGGGACCAGACTGTCAAAGGCAAAGAAACCCTTCAGGATGGCTGAGTCTACCACATGGAAATGTGGTGGGTCATACGAGAGCTGAAAACATTTCAGTCCGACAAAAGGAATACAATGTATACACCGTAGAAGATACAGTGTGGCCAATGTCAAAGAGTAATAAAAATATGAGGGAACTTTGAAAAGTTTGTAGAAAATTGAACCCGAAAGCAAGTACACTGTTGCAGAAAATTCTGAAATTGTTGCATATGAGGGGTCTTCAATAAGTTTCTGGAAAATATTATGACAAAAGTTTAAATGGATTCGAATTTTTTTTATCAAAATGAATGTTCCTTTTCATTCTCCTTTGCCTACAAACATTTGCAGTGTCTGCACTAACAACAGAAACAACTTATATTAAGTATGAAGGTTTCAAAACACAGGGCTAGAGAACAAGACTGTGGCATAGCAGGTAAAGCCACCACCTGCAGCACAGGCATCTTATATGGGCGCCAGTTCAGTCTAGGCTCCCCCCTCCAGCTCTCTGCTAACACTCTGGGAAAATAGCAGAAAATGGCCTGGATGCTCGAGCCCCTGCCACCAGCCAGGTGGTCCAGATTAAGGTCTTGGTTCCTGGCTCCTGGCTTTGACCTGGCCTGGCCTGAGCCTTTTGGCCACTTTGGGAGTGAATCAGCAGATGGGAGAACTCTTGGTCTCATAACTCTTTCTAAATATAGACAAACAGATAGATAGATTGCAAGAAAAAAAACCTAAAATGTAAGATCGACATATAAGAATGGTACTTTTTAAAAAATTATTTCTCTTGGGATAAAGCAAGTGAGATAGACTATCAGTCTATGAATCATTAATGACTCAATTTCATAATGTTTTAAAATAAAATATTAAATGTATAAAACAATTAAAATAATGAATTCATTAATTCAAGAAACAAGAACACTGGAACTAGGGTTATGAAAATAGAATAAGAAAGATAAAAACAAAGGCTAGGTGAGGTAGGGTTTTGGGACTTAACTAAATTAAGAAGAAAAAATAAGGGTTTTACCTCAAAAGATATCACAGAAAATTGCCACAATCACTTAACATCTATTTTCCAACACTATCCTAAATGATTACACCTTCATATACTCAACCTATAATTCCTGCATCTCCTCCTTTTGGAGAATTATTTCTGGCTTTGCACAGCGTAAACCTCGGCTTCTGTCAGTGGCTGGAGGAATAACCTGGGAGAGGTCATGACCTTGACCATGCCACCTGCCGTTGGGCATTCTGCAAGGACAGGATGGATACACTAACCAAGATGATGGCTCCCAACAGCCAAGCCACTGGGTGCTCCTCCATCAATTCAGAGCTGTTCATTCGAGTGGAAAGGTGGGCCAGACAGAGCGAGCCACCTGACACTCAGCCAACACAAATGTCACCCAAAAATCATGCTGCTTTTAATATTCCGGTGTCTGCATTTGTCTTACTGTTTTGGGTTCCGCTTTGGAATCACTCGGTTCTTTACGAGTGAAGACAGAATCTCTTATTTTCACATTCCATAGCTTTCCTTTCATCATAAAATGTGAACAGAACTATTTCCATAGTAAAGAGCCTTCGATTCATGGTAGCATGATTAGATTTGTGTGAAAGAACAGCACTTATCCCATAACTATCACTATTCAAAAGAATGGTTCCAAATAAGCCATTCCTGAGGTGATAAAAGCTTACTTTTAACACACTCCACTATTCTTTCTACAGAAAAATACTGATGTAAGTTGATTTCCTAATGTTTTCCATGAGGAATAAGAGATTAAAAGTTTTTTATGTTTTTTTATGTTTTATCAGCCCTAATTTTTGAATTTTTTGAATTTTTGAATTTTATCCATGCAGAAGTCAGCAAAAATGAAAAGGCATTTGCTTCCAAAGATACATAAACATTTATACAACCATAGGTTAAAATTAAACTTGAAGTTTTTTCAGGATCATCATGTACTGGTCAATACATACATCTACTTTGGTAAACTCAACAGACAAGAAAATCTCTCTCAAGAAAAAGCAACTAAAAGTTCCCAGTAAAATACAGAAAAATATATTTTCAAAATTATCATAGCTTACCCACCAGAAAGTAAAAGCATGAGGGAGCAAAGTAACAGAGAAGCAAGCCCTGCAGCCTGGGAGAGCCCTGGGGACCCTGGCAAGCCTGGGAGCTTAAGGCTTGAATTAGAACAGCCATCTGGACTCCAGGAAAAGAGACCAAGCCTAAGGTTACAGGCCAAGGGGAAGAGAGGAAGAACACGAGCAGAAATAACACTAGGACCTTCTCACTCAGCCAAAGAGAAAAATATATCTAAAAATGGGGATGCTGCAGAAGACACAGCTCTCTCAGTCTTCTGGTAAAGAAATGGGGTGAAGGGATTGAAGATCCCCCTGGACATCCCTAGCTGGATTTGGCAAGGAAGTCACATTACTTCTGTGGTCAGCCAACATATGGAGTTTAAAATGACCTTGATCTTGGCCAGCCCTTTCCTAAAACTGAGACGGATAGGTGGACAAAGACAACCCATACCTAGTCAAGATTCTAGACCCAATGCAATCAAGGAGAACTTTTTTTAATGTCTATGGCAATTTAAATAATTATAAGATCATTGATAGGTCACACAAGATTATCGACATAAAAACTGACCTGCTAGAGAAGTTCTGAATTTCAAGTCTTGCCTGAAGGTTGCCCTGGCAAAGCCAGACCCAGTGAATTCATGGGCCTTGTAAGGCCTGTGGGCCTGGTTTTCCCCATCAGTTTAAAGGGAACAGAACAGAAAAGAACAACACCGCAGGGAAGCAATAACCAAGATCAATATTATGGCAAAATTTCAATACAAATATAACATTTTTCTCCAAAATGGCTGGGAAACACCAATTTCACATAATTTTCAGCAATGTGATTTTGCCAGGCCCTCATCAAAAGGTGAATTCTTGGCTCACCCACTGAAATGGAGTCTGCCCCTGTAACTAATTCCATTTCAGCCCTGAAATGGAGAAGCAAACCCTGTGAGTGGCAGGCCTAGCACCTTCATTCTTACTTCATGTCTCCACTTCTTCATTCTCACAAGTCAGCTGTCACTTAACCAGTGCCAAAAAGGTGAGACCAGCATGCTGTGAGAAGCTGAAGCCACATGGAAAAGCCCTAGAGGAGGAGATGCTATGGGGAGGGAGGAAAAGAAAGAATGAGTGAGTCCCATATGTGTAGAGTGAATACATCTGTAAATAGATTGAGTCATATATATACAAAGGTATATATATATGTATGGATTATTTACACACACATATGCAGAGAATCTATCTTATCTATACTTTCTCTTTCTGTGTGCTTGTGTGTGTGTGTATGTGTGTGTATGTTTGTGTGCAACACAGAAAGATACAAAGACAGACCAGGGGATATCAAGGAGTTAAGCACCTAAGGCCTGGGAGTCACTAAGCACCTTGAGCAAGCAGCCCACTTGGCCCTTGAGATGGTCTCAGCTGAAGCTACCTTCTGTCTGCAACTGCTGCAAGAGACCTCAAGCCGGACCTGTCTGCCTGAACCTCAAGCAATCTGAGAGATGATAACAACTTCCTTTTGTATTGTATCATCGTTGAGTGGTGTATATTATATATCAGAAGGTAAACATAACAAAAAGTTGATCGTCCTCAACAAATAAGTTACGGGGGAAACAAAGAAACAAAGACAGATTGATGAAAAAGTATAGATTAAACATTTAGTGACAGATTTAAGATGATAATGTGTTTATTTGACTCAAATTCTGCTTTAAAAATACTCTGCATAATTTGAGTTTGTGAAATTTATGACACCTTTTTTAAAAAAAGGCTTATTTATATATTGGAAAGGCAAAGTTACAGAGAAATATAAATCTTTATCCATTGGGTCACTCGCCAAAAGGCCGCAGTGGCTTGGGCTGAGCCATGTCAAGAGCCTGGAACCTCCTCCAGGTCTCCCACGTGGAAGGCAAGGGCCCAACACTCGGGCCATCTTTCACTGCTGTCTAAGGTGCATGAGCAGGGAGTTGAATTGGGAACAGAGTAGCCAAGGTTCCAACTGGAGCTCATATGAGATGCCAAATGAGTCAACTCATTGTGCTACAACCCTGGCTCTGATTTATGGCACTATTATAAATTTAAAATTAACTCTCTGTGATGACATTAAAGAATTCTGTTAAATTCTTTTACACTGATAATGGTATTGTGGTAACATTTTAAAAAAGAGACTTTATCCTCAGGAAAGCGCATTCTCTATGTAATATGGAATGCGGTCCAGACTTCCTTCAAGACATTACAGAAAAGGAATAACAATAGGGGAGTTGAAGTGTTATATTTCTCAAGAGTTGGTAACTGTTAAGGCTCCACAATAAATGTCTGGCATTACAGCATTTTCTTTTCGTTGACATAGTCTGAAATTTTCAGTAATAAGTGATTTTTCAGAAGGAATGAGTAAACACAAAGTGTTTTTGGAGTTGGTAAGGCTCTCGCATAATTCCAAAGAAGCAAAATTTTTTCCCTCTGGAGCACTATAAATCAAACACAGATTTTGAAATATGTACATAGGACTATTATGTCACTTTCCTAAACAGAAGTACTAAATAAATCAGGAACAAAGGAAATGGAATAGGGACCAGTCAAGAAAATAAAATTTAGAATCCAACTTTCAAAGACAGTAAATATGTAAAGAAGAATGTATTTAAAATAATACAAAAATGAGAGATTGTCAAAGTAAACAAGAAATATTTGGGAAAGAACAACAAAGAAGCTTTAAAAATAAGAAAGTACAATTACCGAAAGAAAAAATTCAATGACCTGGCTTGTCACTATTATAAAATTTTAAAAAGAGATTGAATCAGCAGTGAGAAAGCTCAGAAAAAATGCAAACTGTATTACAGAGAGCAAAGAACATAACATATTTTTATAAGAAAATATCAACTTAGCAGAAATGAAGCATAATGCAGGAACATATAATATATGTTTCTTGCAATTGTAGAAGTATATATTAGAATTTGAATGGGTTAAATGTTTACAATATTCTATAATTGTTGAGAGATACTAATTTTCATTTCAGGAAAGCCACTAATTCCAATTTATAATAAAGCAGCCTATGTTTTTATATAAATTGTAGTAAAGCTACAAAGTAGAAACAAAAAGGATCATAAAACAACTGAAAGAAAAAGACAAATTTGTAAAGTAATGACAATTATACTAAGAGCGTATTTTACGGAAGACAGAATTAATGGAAAATAGCTTTTGTGTGCTGAAAGAAAATATCTTCCAGTCTAAAACTATATACACAGAGAAATTACCTTTCACAAGGAGGAAGAGACAAAAATATTTTCAGGCTAACAAAAATGAGAGTTATCACCCAAAGATCCTTATGGGAGGAAATTTCAAAAGCCTGGTAAGCAAATTCTACATAAGGGAAATAAATAAAGCATCCCAAAAGGAAAGCTTAATATATAAAAAGAGAAAAATGAGCAAAGAAATTAGTAAACTTGTGGATATTTCTAAAAATACCTAACAAGTCTAATTAATTGCATTTAAAAATCAAGATAGAGATAAATGTGGAGGAATACCAAAATCTAAATATTATATGATCTTTAACAATGTTCAAGAGTAAAAATACTTAGAACTTAACCTGGCACACAAAACAAGTGTATCAAAATCTCTCAAAAAGTAAATAAATCGCCCAACTTCTAGACTAATAGAGAAGAAAAGAAGCAAGCAGAAGAGAGGAAATAAGAAACAAAGTTGAGAGAGCCTAAGAGACAGAAAGGAGGAGGATAAAGAAGAAAGTATATAGAGAAACTGAGATAAACAGAAAGCAATAAATAAAAAGCCACCACAAGTCTTCAACATAAATATTGAAATAATCAACTGAAATAGATTGTACACTTTAGTTAAAAGCAGAGATTGTAACAAAGTAAGAAGTTTTTAAAAATCTGTGTGGCTTGTAAAGGCTGACAAAGCATGGGAAAAATGTAAGAGGCAAGTGAAAAGACAAAACCACTATACAGAGCAAAACACAAAGTTTAACCCACTAAAATATAAAACACACATGAGTTTGATGTACCTAGCAATCAAGATAGGATGTCTGATTGCCGTTTCTACTCAATATTGTAATTCATGTCCTAAGTGACACAAGGAACAAGAACATAAGCAAAGACCTTAAGAACTGAAAAGAAGAAATGAAACTGTAAATTATTCACAAACAATAGGAAATTACACAAGAAAAAACACCAAAATAATCTATGGAAGCTTATGGGGCTTAACAAGTTTGGTAAGAATACCAGTTACAAGATCAATAGGTGTTACAGATTTTCTAAAAATAAGAACACAAAACTTTAAAAAATATCAACTAATAAAGTTATATATAATTGCAAACATATGCAAGAGCTTACATGATGCAGCACACAGATCCTGAACACAGTCTAACTAAATAGACAAATATGTCAAATGAAGACTTAATACCAAAACTTCTCCCAAAATTGATGTGGAATGACAAAAAGCCAAAAACAGTAATCAAATATTTTTGAGAAAAATAAGCAGCTAATAAATGATGCAACCAGCCCAGTGATACTGAAAACATGCTCAAAACTGCAGGCCCACAGATGTGTTCATCCTTGATACAAAATGGATGAAAATGTCAGTATTATCTTTTAAATCATAGGAAAACATCACATAAGCAGTTGAGAATTATACTTTCTAATATGAAAAGTTAAATCATTAAACAAATGGCTACATGCATAATTACCATCTACCAGATGTTCTTTTTATCCTACAAAAACTTTAGGAAATTAGATGGAATACCTTTCTGTACTTCCAGTAAATAGCATTTAAACTCTTACAGTTTTAATTTTTTGTTAAGACTCAACAATTGAAGCAATTTTCCCCAGAAAACCAGGGCACCAATAATGTGTACACACACATATGAACCCATTCCACACTAGACGCCATCTCTGTTATACCCCTAATCTGCAACACCTGGATATTATCACGGACTTTGCTAACTTTTAGCTTAATGATTATTAAAATTTTTCTTGTAGTTTTGCTGACACATAATGTCTGAAGGGCTAAAGGGCACTGGTTCATGTCCTGGCTGTTCCACTTCCTAACCAGCTCCCTGCCTGTGGTGTTGGAAAGCAGTCGAGGATGGTCCAATGTCCTTGGAACCCTGTATTGGCATGGGAGACCAAAAAAAGCTCCTGACTCCTTGCTTTGGATCATCTCAGCTCTGGCCGTTGCTATCATTTGGGGAGTGAACCAGCAAACTGAAGATCTTTCTGTCTCCTTCTCTCTGTACATTTGCCTTTTTTTTTAATTATTTATTATTTAACTTCAGTAATTACATTGTATTATGTGACACAGTTACATAGATACTTGGGTTCTCCCCACCCCTCCCCAAACCCTCCCACCATGGTGGATTCCTCCACCTTGTTGCATAACCACAGCTCAAGTTCAGTTGAGATTTCCCCATTGCAAGCGTATACCAAACATAGAGTCCAGCATCTTATTGTCCCGTCAAGTTCAACGGCTTCTTAGGTATACCCTCTCTGGTCTGATGACAGAGCCAGCAGAGTATCATCCCAGTCAATTGAAAGCTCCAACATACCATCAGCAAAAATTTACATCATTATGGAATTAATTGACATAGTAATGAGTAACCAATATGTTAAAAGTAAATGCGGGTTCCCAGCCACCTTCTGTGACCACCTCACCTATACTTCAATTTAGTTTATACACAACATATAACATTCAAAACATAACATGTTATACATAACATCATATCATCTTAAATTAAGGCAAACATGTGGTATTTAACCTTTTGGGATTGGCTCATTTCCCTTAGCATTATGGTTTCCAGTTTGGCCCATTTGGCCACAATGTACATTTGCCTTTGCAACAAAAATAAATAAATATTTTAAAAATTAAACATATTTATGCAGTACTATGCTGTTTCTAGACATGTATACATGTGTAATGTCCAATTATGATAAGTCTCTCTCATCTCAGAAATTTAGCATTTATTTCTGATGAAAACATCCAGAATCCTTTCTTCAAGTGCTTTTGTGAGAGAATTTTCACTAGCTAGATTCATCTAATTGTGCAAGGGGACACCAGATCCTTAAAGTTTCGAAACTCAAGGATTATAATAGGCTAACACTGGTTTACTCATTTTGTGTAGTCAATTTTCCCAAGGAACAACAAACATATAGGAACAAAATCCTGAGCAACAAAAACTAAGATGAGAAGAAAGAATTATTGCCTTTATGCTGCTTATTACTTGCTTGTACAAAAATACCTCTGAAAAAGTATAGGATATAAAATATAGAGTCAAGAACCCTAAGGCATTCAATGAATGTGTGAAGTATGGACTTGCAGTTCAGTTGGGAAACAAGGCATAAATATTTCAACAGTTAAACAATAACTTAATGATTAAGACTATCTCGAGGCAACCCAGTAACTCCTGAAACCCACTGTTTTCCTGTTGTACCAGTGATATGCAAGGTATGTTTATTCTTCAGTTGAAGTCTATTCCTTTAACACCCTGTCACAGGTGTGAGCGCTCATCACTCGTGCTTACATCAATTGTCTTCTGCTGAAGTTCAGATTAGTCTCCATGTTGCCTTTCCACATAGCAACACGTGCTAATTTCAGGATAAGTAAATGTACCTTTTATGATCTCAGTATCAATTCTACACTGTTTCTCTCAACCACACTCTGAACCATCTTCCAGACATCCATATTGATGAGGATATTATTTTCGACACCCTGTACTCAACAATACCCAAACTTTGGAATTCTGAAGAACAACATCCCCAGTACATTTCAGGAACCGGTTACTTGGTCTCTCCTGGGTTCTTTCTCCTAAATTCTCCAAATCTAATCATCCCTTCTTTGACCAAAGCTGTTCATCTTCTTCTCCACATCTTATCAACATGGGATTTCACCTTTCTCACCATGATCCACACTTAGCCAGTCTTCTTTATTTGGATCAGAATCTTTCTCATTTCTCCCTTTCCTCTGCCCAGTTTGGGTTTCCATCATTCACCACTTCTCCACATCGCCTGGATTTTTCTCACACCTGTGCTACTGAGCACCATTCTCACTCTTTCCTCTCCTTCTTCTAGATGACTAATCCCAACGCATTTGGATGGAACCCTCAATGTGAGAAGTCAATGAATATTAATATAATATATAATATAAAGTGCTCAGAACATGGTTAGACTCATGGTAGGCACCACTAAAGTACAGCTCTTATTAGTCTTATCACTCCTATCTCACTGCACCAAATAGTACCTTTGAAATCCATGACCTGGGGAAACATTATATAAAATAAGAACATTTTAGGCAGTTCTATTGAAAGAACTCCCAGGCCACTAAATCATTTTCCTCAGACTCATGGCAAAGTTAATAACTAACTTTTTTTAAAAGTCTAAAATATGTAAAATTAAGTATATTGATTAATACTTAAGGTCTAGAACATACTAAGACAAATATTGAAGACAAAAAAATGTGAATGCCTACTAACACTTACACCCCAGTGCTGTCTAAATAACCTTTAAGAAAAAACCTTTCAAGCTTTCTGACAAAAAGAAATGATGAATATTTAAGGAAATGGAAATACTAATACCAATATTTTATCATTACATATTGTGCACATTGCATTCTACAATTAAGTCCAATTTAGGCAGTTGTTTGAGCAGAAAAGATCAATAAAAAAATCTGAGTTGATTTAAGAGATGAGGTACTCAGGAGGCTTTGTTAAATCTTCAATTGCCATATCTGCTTTAAGGACACTTAGCACATTAAAATCAGATATACAATGACTGTGGCAAAGTAGTGAACTACATATAATCTCTCTGGTCATGAAGGTAATATAATTTGAAATACCTCAGATTTAAGTCTGCTTTCCATTTTGTGTTTTACTGTGGACTTATGCCAACATCAGATAACCTATGACAACACCAGCTCTTAGGGGACATTAGCAATAGTCTAGCTCCTATGTTTTCTTGGTTTTGAATTGATTTTCAAGTACTACAAATAAAGTAGCAGGCATGAATAACGAGTACTATAGACACCGACCTTGAGTTTATGTTCTTTCCTGTTTACAATCACAGCTGTGATCTGCTGGTCCATGAAAATCAAAATGGTAACCAGCAGAGCAGGGATGGCGGCAGCTAGGTACACCCACCAGGGGTTTCCTCCAAACGGCGGGACAAACCAACCTCGGTGTGGACTTGTTGGCTGAAAGAAGAGAGAGCATTTTTTTTCTATCAGGGTCAAGTTAGCACATACCAGTTGGGGAAAATGAATGGAGGAGAACGACAAACTAATTTTTGAAAAACCAACATATTGAAAACTCCACCTGATGACAAATATTATTTTGATTTTTTGTGTGTGTTATTTAGTTATGAGGAAAGTGTATGGTAAGCAGTCCATTTGATGGTTTACTAATTTCCTCGTTGTTGAGAAGTCCGAGTTGATTATGTATTTAATATGATAACCATTTGTGTGCTGTGAATTGCATTAAGAGTTATGTAGGACAGAGTTGATGCTTACTAAACGTACAAAATGGATTGATGAGATTAGCCAGTTAAATCTTTTCACCAGTAAGGCACTCAACAGCCCATGAGATATTTATTAAAAATGTCAAGTAAATCCTCTTATTTTTGTATCATAGTGTCAAATAGCAGTAAAATAAACATGTTAAGATCCTTAATCTACTGCTATGTTTCACTGTAAAATTTACCTTTGTTAAAATTTGCTTCTGTTCAAATTTGTTGAGACCGCACGTAAAAGTATCCTAATATTACTTTGACTGGTATTTTCTAATTACTGTATAATATTTTGGGAATGCAAATTTTATTTGAATGTCAACTACAGTTAAGCATGTGCCGTTTGTTTTTCTTACTCAGGTTTTGTAATTTGATGGAATGTTTTTATTACAGTTTAATAAATGTTTGCTTTATTGAAAAAAAAAATAAAATAGTGCGGGACAACCTGGAAAAAAAAAAAAGAAAGAAAACTCCAAAGGCTAAGAAAGGCTAGGAAAAACTATTCACCAGAATCTTCCCCAAGGATGTTATGTTTAAGTAATGCATTAAAGGAGAGAAAGCAGATAAGAATGGCATACTGTGTATTGAGGACAATTTCTTATAAAAACTCAAGAGCAAGAAAGTGATTTAAGAGGCAGCAAAATCAAATCCCAAATATTATAGTAAAGAAGTAGTAATAACTTATAAAACCATCATTAACTTTATTCATGATCTTTCTTTAGCAATTCTATTGAAGCTGCTTCTACTACACCTAGATTACAGTGGCTTCATAATGCAATCCATAAAAAGCTACTTGCATTTTTATATGTGAAAACTGAACTAACATAAATGTTATGGTACCTTAATTTAATAATAGAAAATGATCTGGAAAATAAGTAATATCTTTAGGGAAAAAATCACAGAAAATCATTTAAAAGTGGTTATTTTCCCATTTCTCAATCTATTTTGTATTAACTGTATCTAAAGAAAAATACAGAGTGCAAAAAAGAGAGAGAGAAATACTTTTTTTTTTTTACAGGAAATCTTTTTTCCTTTTACCAGGCAAAACAATTTTCAACAAAACACAAAACTAAAACAGAACACTATGGATTTTTGTTCTGTCCAAGTCTTACTTTCCTTTGAAGGAAATTGGCTTCTTTCTCTTTGCTCATAACTGTCACTGACTCTGCCCACATTTTACTCCTCTTACGTGGTTGTGATCTCACAAGCAAGGTGCTTTGTTTTACTTATTAATGCAATTTAAATCCCTGCACAGAGCCTGACTCAAAGAAAATATCCAATATGTATTAACTTAAATGCACTAATAAATGAACAAACTACAACTTACCTTTGCTAAAGATAGATAACAAATAGCTTGTGGTAATTATGCATATGTGTATTCCTTTCTTATTAATCTATTATCAAACTAAAATTGCAACAGGCTTAATATTTCTTAGTATATGTGTGGTCTTACTATTGGATAGAGTGAACAAAATTCTTGAAAAAAGATGAAGGACTTGCAATAGAAAATTAGCTAGGTAAATATTTAGAAATGAATGAGATATGCATGTTATCCACTGCATCTGCATGTACTAATGATTTCATAAAAATAATTCATGTCTATTTTGCATAATTAAATCAACACTATATTTAAACCCTGTGGCAGGTGGTATATGAGCATGGAAAGACTGAATTGGAAGCCTGGAAGGTTTGAGTTTTAGTATCCTGACATTTCCAATTCTGCAATAATGGGCATTTTACTCTTATAAGCCTCAAACTCTACTCAATAGAATCTCTATTTGCTGACAATTTAAAGTAACAGTTTCATCAGAAATTGAAGGAGGTATCACATTGCAGAAACAGATTGTTTATACTTATCACCTGGCCAAATATGATATGATTTCTCAGTATTTTGGAATACACCAGAAAATTATTCCATGAACAAGAGCAATAAGGTGTATAAAACTAAGTTTGAAAGCATTATGAAACTATAAGGCAGAGCAGTTTCAGTTCTGACATTTAATTTACTGAATAAATAAGACTAAATGTATACAAGGGACTATAACAAGTTATTGCCTTTGCATAGAAAGAAAGAAATAACTCTACAAAGCAAGTTCAAATGATGACACAATAATTAAAGAAAAGAGACAAAAAGGATTCCCAAGGTAACATTCACTTGCCTTGAACTCGCTTGGCACAATTAATTTTGGAGTATCCACACCTACTAGGGCATCTATTACACAGAAGATGAGAATGGACAAGATAATGGCAAAATCGCTGATCAATTTCCTTGCCTGAAAAATAAGAAAAGAGATCAGAGCTAATTTAGCACCAAACATACAGGTTTTTCTGTGTTTTAACTAAAGGAAATAATTCAGTATTTGTTACCTGTTTACAGTTTAATAAACAAATTGAAGGAAATTCTTGGTGTATCACCTGGCCAGAATAAATGGACTGCCTAGGACATGTCCCAGATGTCTGTCTGTTGGCAGGTGAGGACAATAAACAGAATGCAAAAAATACTATATAAATACTCATCAAATTCTGCATGAAGATGCCTAAATAAAAATAAAATCTAAGTACATAATGTAGAAATATGCACAACGAAAGAATTCTGTTTATTTTCTGGGAGGCAGCACTGTGAGTACAAAGTAAGACAGATCCATAAGCTAATCTGAAAACACTAAAACATAACAATTTCCAGTCTGTTGAGTGAATAATCAAGACCTCTGAGTAAGGGCAGGTGATACAGGTTGGAAATGCAAGTGCTGCATTAGCTTCATCAAAGAAAACACTCCTCATCTCAGGTTACTGCTTAAAGTCTCCTGCATGTTGGATATCTCTCTTCTGACATGTCTTAAGTGCTGTCTCCATTATCTGAAAACTCTTCAAATTCCCAAGTGCCTACCTCTTAGACAGGTAGGGTTTTATGGGTTGCAGCATTAAACCCAGTCCTTCCTCATGAGAAGCAGGTGCAGAATAGCCATTCACAAGTTCTTAGGAGGAGCACAAGACGATTTGGCTTCCTGTGGATCGCTCTACAATGTCTACTAGCATCAACAAGGGTCTACAAGCATTACAAGGGGACACTAACACAAGAGTTTCCCATAAGGAAGTGCATATAGTAAGACTTAATTTGATTGCTCTGTAAGAATCCACTCATTTCCCCAATTCTTTGCAGGGTACTGGATAAAACAGATGTAGCCCAGATCATCATGGAGTTCATATCAAGTTATGTACAAAGAAGACTGTTCCTATGTAACATCAGGAATGAATCAGATGTGATCCAGTTCTCTCTGGGGCAGCACTCAGATTTCTGACATGCCGGTTGAGGGACAAGCAACCAGTGATGAGAAGAGTGGGTGCATAGCTCTCAGAACAGAAGGGAGCAGGAAGGACTACTGCAGACAGCAATTCAACAGAAACTGAGATGAGGAATAGAAATGGCCTGAGAGCAGGTGGATAAGGCACTAAAGTTCAGCACCTGACTACTCCCAGATGTCCAGACTTTCGATACAAGCCAGCCCCAGAAACCAAAATGCCCCTTTTGACCAGCAGTTTCTTTCCCTGTTGGAAGATGAAAGCTTCCTGGCTTTAGGTTTCCTGAAAAGCAAAGATGTGAAAAGCATTAAATGAGATGCAGAAGGTTATCACAAATGATCAAGGGACCCACTTAATAAGAAATCACAATAGTAAATGTATATGCAACAAATGTCAGGATATCTCATTATGTGAAACAAATATTAATAGATGTAAAGGAAGAAACAGACTCCAATACAATAATGGTGAGGGACCTTAACACTCCACTAACTTCAATGGACAGATCAGTGAGACAGAAACTCAGTAAGGCAAAATAGAGTTCACCAGACAATAGAACAAATGAACTTCATTGACTTTTACAGAACCTTTCATCCTACAGAGAATACACAATTTTTTTCATCAGTGCATGGAATCTTCTTCAGGATTGATCACATTACAGGGCACAAAAAAAGCCTCAGCAGATGTTTTAAAAATAGAAATCATATCATGCATCTTAGACCATCATGGAGTGATACTGGAGATCAGTAAGACAAAATACCTGCAGAATATGTGGTAATACATGGAAATTGACCAACATGCTGCTAACAGAACAGCAGGTTATAGAAGAAATCAAAGAGGAAATTTAAAAAATTTTGAAATAAATGAAGGCATGAAGCTAACATAACTTTTGGAACACATTCAAGGCAAGGCTAAGAGGAAAGTTCATGGCAAGCAGTGCCTGTGTCAAGGAACTAGCAATGCATCAGGCAAAGAAGCTAACTGTACATCTGAAGAAGCTAGAAAAACAATAGCAAAATAATCCCAAGATTAATAAAAAATGAAATAATCAAAATAAGGGAGGAAATAAACCAAACAGAGCTCAAAGAAGGCCAACTTTGGGACCTCAAAGTAGAAAGTTAGCACATGTGTCACACCATAATTTCAGGAAAAGCAGAAGTGGGGATCAATTTGGGATGACAATACAATAGAATGATTAGGTGCTCAACTATTGTAGTCAACCACCTGGGCTAGAATTTCCGCACCTTTACTGCCAGTCCAAAAATAGTTGTATTCTCTCACCATCAATGACTCCACCTTCCAAAGAGTCAGATGAATCTCTGCACTGCCCTGATTTGATGCAAGGATTAGATAAGGCACGGAGTGCACAATATCATGTCTCATGCATTACAAATACTTCTGTTCCAAGGTTAACTATTATAAATTCCAGAGGTGCTCTAAATGATAGCACTGTCATTTCATAGTCTAATATTTAAAGGGTCTACTGTCCGAAGCTCACTGAAAGTAACCATCAACTCTAAGAAAAAAAAATTGAAAACCCACCAATAACATGAAACCGCAACTGCAAAATAATTTCCATTGAAAATATCTAGAATTACTGAGGAGAAAGGCTGTTTCCTAGGAGCTCAAATTTAGGGGACAACTTAAAAAAAACTAATGCTGACTGTTCAGAATGGTCTGGCAAAACCTGATGAATGACGTTTCAGAAATACATTAGGAAGCTAACAACCACATCTGCAGTCCATTAGGTCATAAATAACTGGAGGATCCATGATTGCGCACTTTCATAATACTCACCCTGCAAATCTAACCCTTGAGAAATAAATTAATCTGTAAATTGCTTGGAGTGGGGATAGTTATTAGAAAGTCAGACAGATTTCCTTTCTCCATAAACAAGCAGGATAAGGGAAACAGAAATCAGCAAGGAAACCCACTCTGCAATTCCTAGCAGAAACTTCCGTAAGACTACCCCACCAGTCTTAGCAGGAGCAGCCTGTTGAGTGGCATCACCTTGGGCACCTGAGGAAGACTGCTCCTTTACTGGGCAGAGGAGGCACTCCTACAAACACAACTTCACATCTGCATTGTGGAGAGTCACAGGAGATGATCCTGCTCTGCTTGAAACAGAGATCCAGAGATCACTTAAGGCATGCCAATAACCAAAACACATTCTTGGTCATACCGACATATCGGCCATATTTTGACCTGGGCGTTAGCTATACACGTTTCCATTTCCCAGAGCTTACAAACATGTGTACTTGCAGCCTGTTTATGTTACTCAGTTTACTGTATTCTCTCCCAAATCCAAGAATTTCCAAGACCTAAGCAATGTTACCTATTGGGATCCATTTATATTCCTGGTGTTGGGGTTGCTGTTGTTTCAAAAAATTTTTAAAACTCCCTTTAACTGAGTATTCAGAAATGACTGACCATGCATACTAACCATAAGACACATAATGTTCATGGCAAAGCACTTAAAACTGATACATGAAGAAAGGGAGAGCCATCCAGAAATACTTTTTATACTGGAAAACTTGGTTTTGCACATATGTACATGCACACATGCAAGGGCACTTCACAAAGTTCATGGGAAATGGAGCTGAAAAGATAAGGCACTTTTCCCAAGAACCTCTGAGACCCCCACAGATAGAGTTTTTCACATTTTTTGATTTCTTCCTTCTCTCCCATTTTTCCCTATCCCACTTGCTATTTTTTATAAAAGTAAGCATTGTTGACTCCCTAGCACGATGCCAAATAGATATTACCAAATCCTTCTAATACTCTATTGTTCAGATGGCTTGTGAGTTGTTTTTTCAATGTGCATAATAAATAACACCACAAGGACAATTTTGCATACATGTAACAGTCTCCTAAGAGTAAGTCTCCGTCCGAAGAACTATCTCAACACATAAATTTATATCAAATTGAAGGTTTTTAGAAAACAAAATTACCTTCTAAAATGTTATATAGATTTACCAATTTTCACTCTACTCACAATAACTATAGATATTTTTAAAATTTGAATTCATATTCAAAGGGAAAGCAATTTGTTCTCACTAAAGATGTTCAAAGAGTGCAAAATTGCCAGATCTCCTAAAACTGTAATTGCCATAGCTTAAGGGACCTACTGAACTTTGCGCTCCTTTAGGTACAAATCCTATGTGATCATATCACCCTCTCGAGATGGTAAATCTGTATTCTCAAAAGTATCTAATACACTTCGTAAATCATATACACGAAAAGTAAAGTGAATGAACAAGTGACAAAGGATACTGAATGAATTTTAATTCCTGGTTAGTTGTATTTCATAGTCCAGCAAGTCAGTAATTGGCCAAGCAAGTGGCTGAAATATACCAGTTACCCTCTTCTAAAAATGTACAATCTAAAAAAATAATTGCAAATAAGATCTGGCAAGTCTAGTCTCCATCCTGCATTACTGGCCATAAAATGCCATGTGCATGAGAAATAAATAATTTTTATCTCCAGATTATGGCAACTCGTCACAATTCCAGAACCACTTCTATGACTGACAACTTCATGTATTTCCAATAAGCATCTCCAGTTTATGTTGAAGCCAAATGTTTGTTCTCCCAACAAATTCCTTTCCCTGCCCCACCTGCCTCGCAACTGCTGCCCTAAACTTGTTCTCTCCATAGTTTTCTGCAACTTAAACTTTTTCAAAAACTTTAGAATATATCCAATTCTTCTTTCTGTCACATCCTAAATCAGTTCACAAAATATCTTTGAGAATACAGCTAGGATTCTCTCTCTTTTCATTACTACCATTGCTCTTCCTATATTGTCTAGGCTTCCATTCAGCTCCTACGGTTTCCTACGTCAGCCCCTAGATTGTCTCCCTTTTTTCTAGACCTGTCCCCTGTCAGTACAGCACCCCAAAGTAACTATGTTAAAATTTAGGTTTGACACAGAACAAAGTCAGTCAGTCCTAAAGATGTCCATTTCCTAATTCCAAGAACCTGCGAATATGCAAAGTCACATGGCAAGAGATAATTAAGGCTCCAGAGAGAACTGAAGTTGCTAACCAGCAGATCGTGAGACAGGGAAGAACATCCTAGATGATCTGAGGGACTCAAAGTAAGGGAGACAAACGGCTATGCAGGAGAAAGACTTGGATGACCTAAATTTCTGCTGCTCTAAACCATCGTGTTTGTGGAAATTTAACAAAACAGTCATAGCAAACAAAAAGCTACAAGCAAATAAACAGATAGGAATCAGGCCAAGTAGCCTAATGGCTAAAGTCCTCGCCTGGCATGTGCCAGGATCCCCTATGGGTGCCAGTTTGTGTCCCGGCGGCCCCGCTTCCCTTTTAACTCCCTGGCTGTGGCCTTGAAAAGCAGTCGAGGAAGGGCCAGAGCCTTGGGATCCTGCACCTGCAAGGGTGACCCAGAAGAGGGTTCTGGCTCCTGGCTTCAGATCAGTTCAGCTGCAGCCATTGCGGTCACCTGGGGAGTGAATCACTGGACAGAAGATCTTCTTCTCTGTCTCTCCTCTTTGTATATCTGACTTTCAAATACAATAAATAAATCTTTAAACAATTAGATAGGGATCTACGTGTATAGGTATGCAATGGCCTTGTCCTGTGTGGCACTATTATGCAGCAAAAAATGCAACTAAAGTAGCATAGGCTACTAAAAAGCCAAACTACAGTTTTTTAAAAAAGAATTACTCTATTAATAATCCTACTTGACTTCATTAAAAAATCACAGCCGGGATTATATATTCTGTATAATATACTCGCTTCTATTTCCCCTTCCTTTCCTTGAAATTGCACAATGCAGTTTAGTTACATTAAGAACCACTCCTAGAGGGCGTTTATTATTAAGACATTAATTTCTAAGATATTGAATCCAGTTGAAACATCATAGTCAAGGAAATTGATTTTTCCCAGACCACTTTTGTAGCCAAACTCTAAATCTTCTAATTAGGGAAGGCAGTAGGAGTGCTATTTTAGTAGGCTGTTCAGATATTGCTCTATACTAAAATTAAACTTTAATTTGAAGTAGGCAGAACTGACATAGCAGAAGCAGAGGTTGCCCAAAGATGTCCAGCAAAGAATACCTAGAGCCTGGGAGATACACTGTGTGAGCTGTATACGGGAGTTTGGATTCTGACTCTAAGGAAATAAGAATTACCTCCTTGGGCCCTTTTCACATTTAGAAAAAAGAAAAGCAATAATTTCTCTCATCATTTGCTTGAAAAACCTTTCATTTCAACAAATTTGATCTGTTTCTAAAACTCCAAAGATAATATCCTTCCATGTAGGACAATATTATCAATAAAGAAATGCAATCTGCACTTCATCATTACCAATTCCCTGCCAGATGTTACCGATAAGGATGGCAAGAAGTGCCAAAGCAGTCAGGAGTAAACCTGTTCCCACCAGGCTTCCTGCCCAACCCTGTAGAGTCAGAGACCTCAAACTCGGCTTGTATAAATATTGTAACTTGTGGGTGTCCAGCCAAATTAAATGCTAAGCCTTTCTAGGCTCCCATTTCAATGTTGTAGGAATATAAATGATCGCAAACTAAGGGAACACAAATGGAGATGAGTCATTTATGGCAAGGGCTGGTCATTTTTTAAAAGTGTGTTTTTTAAAGGTACTTGGCAATGCTCTAGTACAATAATTCCTACATTCATTTATGAAAGAGAAATGGAGATAAACTTTCAATTCACATTATAATTGTCTTTAAATATTAGACCAGTGTTGAACTCTTTTACTTACTCATTTTTAACTATAAAAATGGAGATAAAAATATTTCAGTTCTCTGTATAATTAATTAGATAATACCTCGATCTAAGAAGAACAAAGCAGCATAAGTAAACTACTCAAGCAAAGAAGAAATCAAGAAGAATGGCAGAGGAAATTCAAATAATCATATGATATTCTCTCATTCATAGTCAATAATAAGCCAATAAATCTATTATAAATGCACTGCTCATGAAAGATGGTACTGTATTAATTATTAAAGAACTCATAATCACAAAGACACCAACACTGACAGGCTAGTTAGTATAAAGGGATAAAAATGAATGTAGTTGCATGAAAGCCCCAGAGGATATTCAGTTTTCACTTTGCTAGAATCGCAGCTGCTGGTGAATTAACTGAAGTGAAGGGCTGTAAGCCTCCCTAGCAGTTCTCAAGGGATGGAGCTGTTACAAAGAGACAAGAACAGCAGCAGGCACCCTATGGACTCCCAATAAATATGAATGCATGATGTGAATTCTTTCAATGATAGTGGTGCTTGGAAAATACTGACCAAGAGGGGAAAAGCATTTATTCTATATGAGAAGAATATACCAGACAAATTGAGGCCTTTTGGCAATCACAAAGGACCCACAAAAACCCATGAGAATTATGAAATTTAGTCCTCTCGGAAGCCAATGCTACAAAGTACTGGCAAAGAAATAAGCATTAGCATTACCAACAGCAACAATCCTAAATTACTGTACTTTGATTCAAAAATAGCACTTAATCAGAACTGAATAAAAGAAAAGTCTGACTTGAACTTTAGGGTTTTAATGCCATTAGGCATCAAGCCGGAGACATTTGGGGAGTATAAAGGGGAAGTGGATTGAACAATGGGCATGGGGCCTACAGCTTGGTAATGGAAGTCCACTGTGGGGAAGGATGGGGGAAGGAGACCTAGAGAAGTCCAGCAGGGCTGCAGAGGAGACTAACGCAACCACTAGCGCCTTCTTACATCTTGTTTCAAAAAGGAGCAGTGGTACAAGGAACCCACTGGGGGTATATGAGAGGCGAAGAGCCAAGCCACAAAAGAGATGCTATGTTCTAGTCAGGTCAGTGTCTTTTGTGATGAAGCTGGAATGGACCCACAAGGGACCAGTCAGAGCAGTGGGAATCCCATAAAGTACATTGTAAGAAAAAATGTTGAGACTTGAGAAGCTGCGCGCCAATTTTCAAAAACTCATGTTGGACATAGGCAAGAGAAATGAACCTGTGAGGTGCTGTTCTCCATGGAGAGAGCTGACCCCATGGATGGAGGCTGTCAGAAGCCAGATTTGTGTTTCTAACATGGAGGATCATAAATTCCTGTTCTGAAACAAATTCAAACAGGATGAAAACAACCACACAATAGAAAGCTGGAGACCGTGCTAGACTAGATTATATTCAAAGTTCTAAGGCCAAAATTCATGAAGACACACTTATCAAAAATACTTTGACCTTCTCCTAGAGTCTTCTTGGATATAACTCAAAGACACCAAAAGAATATAATACTCCAGGGCCTGACAAGCAAGATAGTTCTGCATTTTGAGTGAAGCGTAAGAATAAAAGTTGGAAAGAATAATTAGGGAACCATATGCATAAATTAGATCTCTGGGAATAGGATAAGAAATCATTTTTGTCTCGGCACTTGGTTGCCAATGCTGTTGACCCTTTGAGAATAGAAAAGTAAACCACCAGTGCTTGGGACCAATGGGGTACCATGTTCAAAGTTACTTCTTATATCCACTGACTGCTGCTAGACTTACAAAAGAAGATATTTATTTACTTTTACCTTCTTTAAAGGAAGAGTAACAGAGTAAAAGTGAGAGGACGAGCATGTGAGAGAAAGAAAGGAAAACAGAAATAATCCACGTTCAACCTCCAAACAACCACAAGAGTCAGGCTGAAGCCAGGTGCCTGGAACATTCTGCAGGTCTCCCATGTGATGGCAGGAGCCAAGCCCTTGAGCCATAATCTGCATTCCCCTTGGAGTAGCTGGGACTCCAATCGGCATTCCAAGACGGAATCAGGCAACTAAAGTGGCAGCTTATCCTGTTGTGTCCACATTAGCACTCCTTTGTCACCATTCAAAGTTCTCTCAAGAGCACATGGTCCCCAGGCTTTGAGCCATCCTCCACAATAAGCAGGCAGCAATAAGCAGGTAGTTGTCCAGCAGGGGAGCCCACATTTCTCTGTCAGCTTTGCCTCCTCCCCCTGATTATCACATGTGCTGACTTTCCTATTTTCTACAAGAGTAACCACTAAAGGTATCGCCTAGCTAAAACACTGATACTATTTTCATTAAATTTCCTGAAGCTCTCCACTCTTTCTTTTCTTCCTTGCATCTACATATATGGTATCTACTATGTGCCAGGCCCACACATTTTTATTTTAGTATACTTAACACCTTGTGTTGTTTCAAGTACACATTAACATCACAGTAAGTTTTTGTTCAGCCTTAAGTGAATGTATAAGTACTAATCAAGCAGAGGATACCAACTACCAAATGATCAAGAAGGATTTTAAAGAACATTTTCTATCATCTTCCATAGTGATGTCACAGCTGTTGACACTACCTGGAATTTGGCGTTTTTATTCATTAAGTGGCAATAAAAGCCAGGAAATACAGTTTGAAATAATCTGACAATTACTCCCATGCATGTAATGCATTTAAAGTTTAAAATTAAAATGTATCGTAAGGGGGAATGCAAGGAAGCTGAGTAGCTTCCTACTTGAGGCATTCTCACACCTACTGCCACTTTCAGCTATCTCTTTGCCACCTCACATGTGGACTGGGCATTTCTGCTCTCTGCTGGGACCATTTGTTGGTATGGCAGTCTGCAAGAACAGTTGCCCTGGGCCAACTGCCACAGATCACAGATTATGGTGTGATGCTGCTGTTGGAGGTTTTGTCACTGAAAGTCACAGCACAGGGTACCAGACTGATGCACTCCTCTAAAAAGAATGGGGAACACACAAAGAAGAGGATCCATGTAGTAGTGCTGTTCTACCCTTGTCCCACAAAACATTGGAGAAGGGTTTTGATGTATACGTTACACTCCAGACAGGCAGTCTGGGAAAGGCCAGCCATTTCCTCTCATGCTCATGGCGATCAGCTGTGGTGTCTGTGGAAGAAGAACAAGTTGGCCACTAATCCTGGTCTAGGAAAAGGTTCTTAAGGCTAGGCTGATGGGAACAAAAGTGTATGTGTCAAACAGAAACCGGCAGAATACACAAGGGCAATGTGACAAATTCAATTACATCAAGAAAAGGCTTGAAGTGCCATGTGTGATGGTTGTATCTTGGTTTGTCATACTAGATCTATTCATCTGTCCTCTAACCCTCTCTACTGTGTTCCCTGCTTTGGGAAGAAGAGTGGTGTGGTTTATGACAGGCTCCCTGCTTCCCAGGTTCCAGCCAGTTTTGCCGAGTAGCCAGCAGAACTAGCCCTCAGAGGTATAAAGTGAGATAACAGAACTAACTCTTCCCACCTACAACTCCGTGAGGTGGCCTCCCGCAGGCTGTATTTCCTAATCCAAAGTTACAAGGACACAATATCCTTCTTTCGCCTCCCAAGTTCCAGAAATCACATGCGCCCTATATTCTTTGGGCCTAGGATAATGAGAACCCCACTGTACTAGCACTTGGATGCTACACTCTTGCCCACAGTCTTCCCTTTACCCTAGCCTCACTTCTTTAAATAATGCCTGTATTAAACTCCTCAAACCATCTTCATTTTAGTGTACCATTTGCTACCTTCCTTCTGGGACCCTGACTCATGTACCACATCTGATTCTAAGACTTAGATCAAGAACGGCTGTGAGGATTAGCAATGTTATTAGCTGAGATAATGAAACAAAGAGACAAAGATATTTCACCATGGAGAGAAAGTAAAGCATTCAATTTGCTGCTTTACAACAGCTGGCAGCAGTTGCAAAAACAAACCTGGTCTGAGGATGGAGATGATTATTTTTTGGAAATTTGCAGGAGGACCCTATGTGTACTATCAGCACTGGTTTAATATATAGAATTTATTTCATTCAGGAAGTGGATCCAGAAAGCTTTTTCCAAAATAAAACACTAGAGCTTAAAAGAGTGTTAAGGTCACCTAGCTGGACTCTCTCTCTACAGGTGACAGAACTAAAAACTTGGCAGTTGTGTCCCCAAGGCAGACTGCTAGCTGCTAACAGTGTTAACACAAGAATGCATAGTTGTGGAACTCCTTTAGCAGCGCTCTTTCCACAAAATGGAACATCTATTCCTACTTAACTGGGCTCAACTGGACTACAGCACTGAATACCCAATCTGTAAGCAACCATACCCTCGTGAAAAAAACAAGTGCAATACTCTGGCAGCATTTTACACTCCTAACTAATATTTCATGCACAGTGGCTTGGCAGGCTTATACTCCACCTGCAGTACTGGCATCCCATAAAGCTGTTGCTTTGTGTTCTGGCTTCTCCCTTTCCAATCCAGCTCTCTGCTTAAGGCATAGGAAAGTAGCAGAGGATGGCTCAGGTGCCTGGGCCTCGCACCCACTTGAGAAACCCGAAGAAAGCTCTTTTAACTGCTGCTATTGGTGGAGGCAACCAAGGGAGAAAGCACTTTTTTCCTTCTCTCTGTAAATTTGCCTTTCAAATAAAAATGAAATAAATATTTTTATTAATAGTTTAGAAATAAGAATCCAAGCATAAACGACCACCACATAAGCTACAGAACAGTTTTTGTTTGTTTTACTACAGACGGTGTCACTCAGTAATGTCATTTTGAGCTTGTAGTTGCTTGAGTTTGAGTGATGAACTAAATATAATCAGCTGGATTATGTCAGCAGCAATAAAGGGTTATGGATTTTTGTAGTATTTAAGCAATACATTTTAGTTATAAAATTGAATATGTAAGCATCTGAATGAATCTATCTCTTTTTCCATACTTGCAGGAACCATCCTTCTAAATGACAGCTTAAACTAAAATATAATTTGGAAAAAATTATATAATTTGGAAATCAGAAAAAATGTATATTCTTACGTATATGTACACACATGCATATGTATATGTAAAACTTACTTATTCATTTGACATTCAGAGTTACAGAGAAAAGGTGAATGGCACAGATGGATCTTCCATCCACTGGCTCGCTACCCTACATGGCCACAAATCCAGGGCTGGCTCAGGCTGAAGCCAGGAGTTAGAGCTTCATCCAGGTCTCTTACATGAGTGGTAGGGTCCCAGGCACATATCCTCTGCTGCTTTTCCACAAACTCTTTAACAAATGTGGTAGAAAGAATGGGCCTCAATATACAGACCAAACATGGAAAATTCAAAGCTAACATTCACATAGACTTAAGTACTTCAATGTAATATTTTTTTAAAATTGTGCATAAAATGAAGTTTTATACTACACTTTCCTATTTTGAGGCATACTGTAATTTGGACCTTAGAATTAGGGATGCTCAACCTTTTCTATTGTTACAGCATATACACTACTCACAGTCACCTACACCTTTGATGCAGTCTCTTTCAACATTTCAGTAACAGTGTTACAGGAATAGCAGAGAACAACCCTCACATTTGTGCAGTCATAATAGACCCTAACTAGGCAAAGCCATCTTCACTGAGAGAAATAAAATTGGAGGTATCACACTCTACCTAATTACAAAATCAACTATAAAGTTATAGTAATCAAACACAAGTAGAAAACAGTGATTTTTTTTAGCTTACTACTTGTTGATTTCTTTATTTAGTAGATTACAAAATAAACTGAAAGTGTGTCATTGTAAAAATTGTAAAAAAAATGTAAAAGAAAAATTAAGGAGGAAGGAGGGTGTGAGAGAGAAATAAAGATAGGGTGGGAAGTATCATTATGTACTTAAAACTATATATATGAAATACACGAAATTTGTTCCCATTACATAAATATTTTTTCAAGTTATTAACAAGAAAAAAAGAAAAGGAAAAGAAACCTGTAACACTGGCCCAAAAGGGACATGTCAATCAACGGACAGAACAGAGGGGCAGAACGAACCACATGCATGCAGAGCCGCCGATTCTACCTCCCCTGCTGCTTGTCAGGATGTGGCACATGGTGACGTTTTGCAGTGTAAGCTAGCAAAACAAAACCAATCAAAAAAGGAAAAGATGACCAGAGAATTGAAAAGTAAAGAGCTAAGAAGAACCTCAAAGCCTTCCACCCCAGACTCTGCACAAAACTCATTAATTCAAGATGTGTATGAAGTAAGCACTTCCTCCAGTGTTCGAGGTGGGTCACGATGTTGAGTGTGTTCGGGGACAGGCAGTGTATCTGAACAGGTGAATCAGCCAATGCACAGATGCTAGTGAGCGGTAAGCACAGTCACTGCTTACAAGTGCAGGCTCCACCTAACGCCTCCCTTCTCTCTGGGTGTCAATGTGTGCTCACACACTGTACGTTAAAGCAGTGACTGCAGGCTGAATCTGTGCTATTTTATTTCATGTAGCAGACAACACAGAATACTTCTCTCTGCACCTCACCTTTGGATATTTTTCAGGGGTCTTCTAGCTCTAGAAACTTGCTTACCCATCATTCCCTTTACTTCCACTTTTGTAAGAAGAGCCAGTGAGTGGGAGAATTTCTGATGGAGGAGCCTGGGCAACTCCTCTGGCAGGACACAGTCCCTGCAGGTAAGCACAAGAAGCACAATAGCAAACAGCCCAGAACAGGCTATGGAAATTATCCCACTGGTATACACATGGCATGGATTGGGGGCAGACCAGGCTGAACCTGTTCACATCACCCGCTGGTGAGTCCGAGCGCCAGAACAGAGTGTGGGTTGAGCCAGGTTCGGTTGTGACACTTACTAGTACACAATAAGGAATGCCAAGGTGAGATGAGCCATACCAGATGTGGTTGCAGCGCCCAAACAGCACATGTGATAATCAGGAGAAAGAGGCAAAGCTGACACAGGAATGTGGGCTCCCCTGCTGGACAACTACTTCCATTGGAAAGCGTGGGTTCGGATGGGGGCAGATCAGAATAGGCAGGGCTGTTACACCTGTGGGCCTCATGTGAGCTAGATAAGGGAAGGGCCACGGTGGGCTGACTGTTCCGACTGGTGCAAGCAAAAATTAGAATGGGTGAGGGTTGGTTGGGCTAGCCGCAGTACTAGCTGGCAGAGGCTGGCACTTGGAGCTAATTCTGTCCAAATGCCAGAACTACCTGGAGAGTGCATAATCTGGGGGTGAGTATAGCCTAGAAGGGAAATAGTGGGCACCTCCTTTGGGGCTACCACTCTCATTGGACAGCACGAATACCAGGACAGGGGCAGGGGTGGCTGTACAGAAGGGCACCTGCCAGTAGGTGTGTGGGCTGGATGGTAGGTTGGTTGGGTTGAGCGGGGCTTCAATGCCCATTGACACATGCGAGAGCTAAACGGGATGTGGGACAGACTTGACAAGCCTGCAGTGCGTACTGGCAAGCATGGGAACCAGGGTAGGGGGCAGAACTGGTGGGGGTTATGGGGAGTTGCCCCAACTAGGCTGCAGCTCCAACCGGTTTGCGTGAGGACCGAGTATGAAGCAAGCAGGATCGAACTGGACTACAACACCCGTTGGTTGACGAGGAAGACAGGGCTGGAAACAGAACGAACCCAGCAATCCCAACGACCAGCATGTGCATAAGCTGATTGGTGTGACAGACGGTGTCGGACTCTGTACTAGCAAACTCGCGTAAGAATCAGGCCTGGGATCATCTCAGATGAAGTTTCTTTGGAGATCCCTCCAACTAAACTGCTGATCTTATAACCCCAACCATGAAGAGACTGTCAGCCAGTGGATTCTGAATAGGGTTCATTGTGATTGGAACTGAGAGACTGGCAGCAATCCAGAAATGATGAACTATCAAAACTGTATGAGCAGGACCCTCAGAGCATGCCTCCCATTGGGGATCTGGGATGGGTGGGAGGCTGGGTGGGGCTTTTCCCTTTGTTTTTTTCCCTGACCCCAGATACAGGGAAAAATGATATTGGTGTGGAAACAATGGTATTACCCACTTTCACCCTGTAGCCCTCGACCGTTTGTTCCCTAATCAACTAAGAAAGATTACTAAAAAAATAATTAAAAAAAAAGAAGAGCCAGTGAGTCAAAAATTTCCTTGGTGAAAATGAGTACATTCATTTTAAGTTTCAATTCAAGGCAGAAAAAGGAATTTTATCAAGGGCATCTCATAACGTTCTTCCACTTCTTCTACACAAAACCCAAGAGGAGTAACCACAGCTGTATGAATGCACACGGATAGTAACAAAAATCAGATACAATAATGATTACTTAAGAAATACTGACATTTGAAACACTAAACGCTGAGCTGCAAATCAAAGGATTTTGTTAGCGTCATGCGGCAGTTAAAAAAACCCTAAATAACATTAATTAAATGTTGCTCTGATCTTTCACTCTGTCAATGAACCACAGTCTCTATCTAGCTTCATTCAAGCACATTAATGGGGACAGGGAGTCTGCACAACCCAGGTCAATGATGTTCCTTTTTACGATGACATTCACACATATTCTGAATCAGGTGACAGTGGGGTCGTGTATCAAGGCTTGTATAGCAAGGCACGTGTTCAACGAACAAACAGAAATTGTACATCAAATGTGAAACTGTCTTTGGTTTTTTTTTCTTTCAGTACATTTAGGATCGTGATAGAATTTATGACAGAAGATTTTTCAATACTGTACTATAGTTATGTTCAGTATGGGCCCACATACACAAAGACTGGAACGAAACTTTCTAGGTTCACAAAATTATACCCAGACAGGTTAAATATAGGCTCTTTTCTCATTGTGTACAATCATATTAACGTTGATACAATGGAATTTATTTAAAGGTTGGCTACTTACTGTGGTTGGAAAATAACGACTGGTCTTGAATTTTTTCAGAGCCATCGAACAGGTGTAGGTGCCCAGGAAGAGGATGAAAGACATGAGGGTCACATCAGGAACAAAATTACAATTGTTCCCCACCAGCTGTCCTCCGTATTTCAAACACTCCTTCTTCGACAAAAGTCCCCAGTCAAAGCTAGTATTGTGGTGCTGGGGGAGAAAAACATGACAAGTTTTTTTTTTTTTCTAGAGAACATTGACTCACCAAAGGTAAATTTCGAAGCTTAATTTGCTGCATAAGGATTTTACTGAAAGGTTCCAGAAAACAGTCTGAAGCTAAGCAGTGGTGGGTGAAGCTACGAGGTGCTAATGGACAGAGAAGATAAGGGGAAGCAGGAGGGCAGGGATTGGGAACACAAGGAGAGCAATGCAGTGCATTAACAACCAAACCTTTGTTCATCAGAAGAAAACCACAAAGTCCCTCTTTCCTGCCACCCTTCCTGGGAGTGAACTGAGACACACCAAGATTCTAAGTCTAAAATGTGAGATGCTGTAAAACACATTTGTTGGGAAAAGGGAAAAAAAAAGAACTTCTTTTTGTAGTACACTGTTTCTTAGGCCTCCCCATAACAGCGCCTATGGTGACTGCTATGTGGACTGCAGGAGGCAAACTTCCTCCTGATCTCTTGCTTTCATGATTACACTATTCTCTTAACAGAGTGTTGATTTAGGGAGCTAATCTATACAAATGAGGCTGCACCTTGCCTTTTCAACTGCACATCCTCATGAAGCACAGCTTTCCCCTTGGCTCCAGATCAGCATCTGAGCCTTCAGGATGCCTGAATGGGATTCTCAGTGCCAAGGCTGTTTGGCCATAAATGTCCAGGTCTTCCGAGACTGCTGTCACACGGTCAGTGCCATGCTTCTCTCACTCTTCCGATCTGTCTCTAATGCCCAGCGTAGGTGGACGTGCACCTATTTCCAGCTTCTCTGAGGACTGACTGCTGCTAGTTCACAACTGATTGTTTCTCAGGAGAACTTCCCTTAGCCACATAAGTGCAATGTCACCTGAACCATTATACCTTCTTATAAGCAATTACTGAATAACACTACAGAAGGGGAATAAACCTAATCCAATCTTGAACCCGGCACAATGGCTTAGTGTCTAAATTGTTGCTTTACATGTTCCAATATCCCATATGGGATTTGGTTCATGTCGCAGCTCCTCTACCTCCCATCTACTTCCCTGCTTGTGGCCTGAGAAAGCAACAGAGGATGGCCCAAACCCCTGGAACCCTGTACCCATGTGGGAGACCTGGAAGAAACTCTGGCTCCTGACTTTGGATCAGTTCAGCTCCACCCAATGCAGCCACTGGGGGAATGAACCAGTGGTGTACCTCCTCTCTGCAAATTTGTCTTTCCAATAAAAAGAAAAATAAATAAATCTTTAAAAAAAACCCAATCTCAAAACAGGAGCAATTTACATGGTACAGTATATGCTTCTGAGCACTCTCTATGATCCTGCTGAAGATCAACTCCACTGAGGCCAATCATTATGTCACCCCTTCCTGCCCCATAGCACATCTCTGTGTTTACCCTATACTCTCAATTAATCCCATGCAAGTGACATTCTTGTATCAGAATACGTTTCTTAGAACTCTTTCTTGAATTGCTAGTGAACCAAAAACTAACAGCCTCTATGCCTAAGAAACTTTTCCTAGAATGTTACAGTTAGAAGAAACTTGGAGGTAACTGTATCAGATTTCTTACGACCCACCTGCACCTCACCTTCAATAGCTTTGAAAGACAGAGGCTCACCCACTGCTTGAATATTAATTGTGGTGAGTAATTTCCTAGGTACTCAATCCTGGCTTAGTGAAATTGCTTCTACTGATATTTGAATCTTCTCACATTCTGATCCTTAAGTCAATGTCTTTTTTCTATACATGCAAGTTTTTTGCATATTGTAACAATTATGACTACTGCCTGAAAACAGATTTCAAAATCCTGCTCATTTAAATGAATATCAATGTGACGGAATGGGAAAGTTGGATTTCTCAGCTTAGAAACACTCAAAATCCACACAGCTTTGTTTCTGTAGTCCACGGCTAATGAGTGTGTCATGTAGAGACACAAGAGTTACTTGAAAACACCTTAAATGTAAATGTGAGAAGATAAACGTCTCCTGTCTTTTACTACCACCTCACACCAAACACATCATCAAGATCTTTGACTATCTAATGAATTCGCTTGATGTGAATGATAGTTATAAAAGAGGAATCCCCAGCAAGACTTTGTTTTCTTAAAGAACACAAAGATAAAGTTCTTATGTAATTCACTAAAAAGCAAGTTGTAGTCTTTGTTTTAAATATTTTTTATATTAGCTTCAACCTGTAAACTACTAACTTGCATAATTGCTCGTCAAACTCCGCTTCTGGAAGATGATGAGTCACCTCATTTTGTTTTTCAGACTTCTACAAGTGGATATTTTTAGCAGAATACATTTAAAGTTTAGAGCTCATAATGGGTAGCTTATTCCTTTCTTTGAAGTCAGCAAAAATTTAGTTCACCACATTAATTACAGCAGAATCCTCCATTATCACAACTTTCTCAAAGAAGCTAGCGACGTTAAATCTATCAACAATTATCAATTTTCTGAAAGATTTACATTAAGGTGAAAACTCTGGAGAGGTGTGTGAGATGACATTCTCTTGATTATATCAATCTAAGCAGTGTCTTCTGGTTTCAAATGATTCTTTGTATCATTACACAGAGAATTCATGCTCTAAAGACTATCATTAAGGACTCATGTGCTAAACTTCGGGCAAAAATCTCAGTGTGTATACAATTTCAAGAGCAGTTTCTTGCTCTTGCAAAACCTAAATCCCAGCTGATAAACACATCCATTTAAATATCACTATAAAGGTATCTAGAGTGTGTGTGTTCTTCACCCAAGCTAATGTTAGTGGAGATTAATATTAAAAGACGTCCACCTAGTAAGCCAACTCATCCACAATAACCACTTACCTCCCTTGTCCAGCTGCCACCACCTCTGCACTTAGTGTAAGAGACTCTTTGCTCACCTCACTGCGACTCCTTTCTTTTTCCCCTCGCAGATGGTTCCCATCTCACATGATTTTAATATTATTCCCAATTCAAAATGCTATACGTATCATTAAATGTTTAAGTCAGAAGTTTAGAAACAATACAAACAGGAAAATGAGTTTAGAAGTTCTCTTTGCCTATTAGAACTCTCACATAACTTCTCTCTCTGATACGATGCCTGGAACTTTGTTTTACAATTATACTATAGTCCCCCTCAACATTCAGTATCAAATATTTTAAAACGCTCAGACAAACAGGGATGTTTATTGCATCTGGAGACTTAGATCTAGGTGACTCAAGTTTGGGGATGTCAACTTAGAAACCATTTTCAAAGAGTCAGATCACCAGAGTAACAGCATTAAGTAAAACTACAAAAGGTAATGCACCCAGGGGAAAGTGTAAAACATCGGGGCTATCCACAGTGGGAGGAAAAACACTGCAATCAACTACAAGAGTCATCAGAGTTGAGTGATGAATAACGAGAAAAGTACAATTCACCAAGAAATAAGTGGGAGTGAAAAATTCTATCAGCAATTACAGACTTTTTTTTTACCCAAGAAACCTATCAGCATAAGAACATACTGACACACAGGAGCATTGGAAGTTCAAGGTGAGTTCTTCTTGTGAGGTGTTTTTGGTGGATAAGAAATTACCTAGGAGGGTAGGGTAAACGGAATGACAGAAAAGCTGAAGATGGAGACAGGAAGATGGGAGGTTAGCACTAGGATGTATCAAATAGGGATGGGAATGCTAAATAACAAAAGTATAGAGCCTAGGGAACAAAGGGACTGAGCATGACTTTAAGAAGAAGGGAAAGAAAACAAACCAAACAGGATGAGGTGGGGACCACAGAAACTTGAGCTGATGAAGGAAATGTTGCAGACATAAGGTATCTGACATATTCAAGAAAAGTATATGTGTTACCTTCTCTGCCCTTTTCATGGAGAAGACAAAATTGGACTAAAAAACAACATTTTCAATTTGGAGTTGTCAGTTAAAAACAATTGGTCCAATTGCATTTGAATTTTAAATTAACAATGGAAAACATTCAAGTTTATTTATTTGTGTTTATCTGAATGAAGGGGAGAGAAAGAGAGAGAAAAACAGAGTGATAGATAGACAGACAGAGATCTATCTTCCAGTGGTAAACTTCCCAAATGCTTTCAACAGCCTGAGTGGATGAGAGGGAATCCTGAAGCCACAGACTCCACCTAGGTCCCACACATGGGAGAAAGATGACCCAACATCTGGAGTCATTACCTGTTGCCTCCTAGACTGCACAATAGCAGTAAATGGAGATGATAAAAGAAAGACTTTCTGAATCAAGATGGCAGAATAGGGTAAGGACACATTTAAATGGACAGAGAAACATTTTATCAGGATGAAGCAGAGAGGACATATTATAGGAAATAGGGAAGGACAGAACAACAGCAGAGGGGTACCTGGAGACTGACAGACACAGGAAAGCAGCAGACACAACAGTGTGGTGTTGCAGTGACTGATACTCCAGCCATCTTCAGCTAACACCGATCTGAACTCCACCAGCAGCCGGAACTCCACCAGCAACCAGGTGGGAAGGGACTTTCACTGGGAGCTTGGGAGGTGAACCCAGACAAAGAACTACATACTCTATAATTTTATTTGCTAATCAACACTATTTCAATTACATATATAATACATTGAGTAAACAATAATTGCATCTGAAAAATGGAAAACTGTGCCAAAATGAAATGATACCTGCACCAGCACCTGACTGTACAAATGAACTAACAAAAGTTTTCAAGGAACAATAAAGATGAAAGAAAGAAAAGCAATTGTTCGATGTTTCCTTAGAGTAATAAAGTATCTCCACTTGAATTATTAACTAACAACATGAGACAGTTCAAAAAACTGTAGATGCAGTGTATAGAGATGAATAAATCAAGCCATCCAACAGAGAGAAAACCAAATTTAAACTAAGCCCTGAAAGGTGGTTTTCGACTCTGAAATAAAAAATGCAGTAGGAAGAGTAAGTGACAAAATAGCAGCACTGAAAAGGTATGAGAGCAGAGCCAGCAGAAGTGGGTGGCTAAGGAAGTAAAAACGACAAACTGGAGACGTGCAGTGTTTTTTCTGGACTGGCAGAAAACAAGAGGTGAGGTGTTAGAGAAACCACGAGCAAAGATGAGGACGTTGAGACATGCAAGGACTCCCTCACTTCTACAATACATTCTTCATTAAAAACGCACTGGGCACTCCCAAGTGGAGTGGCTAACAGTGAGAGGGCCAGGTGTGCTGAAGCAAATCTTGCAACGAGGTAGCCAGAAAAACCGGACTGAAGGGGAACAAGACCAGCTTGCTGAGGCTTTGAACCGGGGGTCAAACTTACAAAAAGAGATTTTGATCTTTTGATCTATTTTTTTCTGAGTCTTGTGTTGAAGAGAATACTTTGTTGCATGGATTTGCTTGTGATTCGAAAAAGCAGAATTAATACTGAAGGATTTATTTTAGGATCTAGAATAACCATAGAAATCCTTCACCCATGAAAAATAGGAACATTTGAGACAGGATGCAAGGAATGTTGACAGTCACTGAGGCCAGGTGAGGGGTACATTGTTCTGTTCCCTCTATTTTAGGGAACATTTGAAATTTTCCAGCAGTAGGAGCATGCAACTTTCGAGAAGATTTAAGGACAGAATGGTTTTTACACTTGACTTTCTCAATCAGAGAAAAATCACAAGGATGCTATGCACAGAAGACTAATACGCCATCCACTTTCCATGAAAATGAATGTTAACTTCTAGATTCACCCTCAAGGTACATCAAATCAAACTGCTTTTGCTGCTATGTCTGACTGTCAAGCAAAATTTATGTGACTGTAATAGCTCTTGGTGCCATGATTAACAACAATCTCTCTGTAGACATGATATGCTTCACTGGGTAATATAATTATGATTAAAAAAAAAGAAAGGTCCTATGTTACCCCCCTAGAGTGTCAACTAGCAAGATATGTGGCTTTCTGAACACAAATGACAATGAACAAAGCACCACAAAAGCCTCAAGGTTAAGTCTCTGATGTGCTGTTTAAGGTTTTTACCCCATGCCAGGTGAATCAGATTTGCAGTGATCCTCTGCCTTACCTTATCATCTGCAACATAAATTTGAGTCGCTTTGAAGTACTCTGAATTATCTTACCTACTTGGTGACTCAGATTACAAGACTTTGCAGGAGACTATCACTCCCCTCCTAACAACCAAAACAAGTGTGATGAACTATAAAAGTACAGCTTTTAAAAGTCCACCAAGGAGATGAGAATGCAAAAATCCCACATACATTCTAGAACATGAAAAGTCCTTCATAGCAGAAAAACAACCCTTGGCTAGCTCAGTTCTAACCAGGAAGGAGGTAGAAGACATCGTTTCTATGGAAAGAAGGAAGAAGAAAACTATCACGCCTTCGCTACATTTTTCAGAGAGGCATGCTGACTGGGGTAACAGAATCCATAACCACATGCCCCCAGTCTTTTTCCAAATGCTCTTTGCCAAGAGCACAGGTAATGCAAGGACTGGGGGATTGGACAGGAGAGCTTAGAAAAATCTTGCCCAATCCCAACACATACAGCCTCCTCAAATGCAAGAAAACCTTTTCTGCAGCTGGGAGACAGGGAAACAGAGCTGAACGATAGTGCTCCAAGGCCTTCAGAAGTATTTCAAGGCTGCGTTATGTGCCCTTAGAGGGTAGGGACAGTTGAGTGGCAATGGAGGCTTCCCATGACTGGGAAAGCTGACGCATTCTGATGAGACAAGCCATAGGGGATTCATGTAACTTTTGAAGTGGTAGAATAGCTTTCTTTACTGTTTGAATGAGAGGTACAAGAGTATGCAATGGTCACAATTCATTTCAATGAACACATCAGAACTGTGCATTTTGTATGCCTCAGTTTAATCATTAAATTTTTCCTATGAAAAAGCAAATACTAACGTCCTTTCAAACACCTCCTGAGAAGAGAGTAACAATGGTCTCGCTCTGGGAACTGTTAACTGCAAGCCACTGGGTCTTAGAGCTCACTGCATTGTGGAACAATGGGTTCAGCCGTTATTGACAATGGTGACATTCCACACAAGCACCGGTTTGGGTTCAGGCTGCTCAATCTGCAGTTTAATTCCACGCTAAAAATGTGCCTGAGAAAGCAGCGGGAAACGGCCAAGTACTTGAGCTCAGCAGTTACATGAGAGACTCAGATGAAGTTCCAGGCTTCTGGCCTCATTCAGGTTCAGTCCAGTCCCAGCCAGCCATTGTAGACATGTGGAGAGAGAACCAGTAGACAGAAGATCTCTTTCTCCTCTCTCCATGTTACCTGCTTTCCAAATACCTAAAATAAATCTTTAAATAGTACAGACAGGCTGCAGCTGGTCTCCAAGGGACCTTCTAAGGATTTGGGTATGCAGGTTACAGGAATACGCTCAGCGAGAAGCCTGCAGGAGATCTGGCAAAGAAGGATTCTTAAACTCAGAGGAAACAACGCAAAACCTGCCTTTACCTCAGGATGAACTACACCTCTCCTAGACTTCTACCTTCTGCTTGAATACTACTGAGGCCTGCCCTACTTTGTGCTCTTCTCCGAAGCACAACACTTATCCCCAGAAGGAGGATGCTTGTCTCCCTGCTCATGAAACCAAAGGTCTTCTTTCCTCCGACAAGGCGCACCAGGCCTCGAGAGGGGCAGCTCCCTGGCCAGGGGGCTGCATGTCACCTGCACTGCACCTTCTCTATCAGTTAATTGCTGCTGAGTTGCAAAGAAGGACATGAATACCTGAAGAGTGTCTCTCCTTGAAAAGGCCCAGGGCAGCACAGCTGGCATGGCCAAGTACTGACCTCCACAGCCTAAAAAGGCAATTGACTTCTCCCACTAACATACTCAGTTAAGGATGCCATGCAACCAAGTGGAAGGAGAATAATACCACACAGAATAACAGCAGCCCCCAACATGGACGGTAAGAGAATGTGCAGGCACTCTGCTGTGCCCTGCAGCATCCTGATGTGCTGGCAACAGCACAGGTCTTAAAAGCACCAGTACAAAAATTGTTGTTCTACTAATTGATGGTTACAAATCTGATACAAGACTGGCTGTTCACCTTTAGAGCTTCAGTTTTACTCATTAGGAGGTAAAGATAATTAAACCTGGGAGTTTGAGGTTAATAATTGCAACACATATTAAGGTTTATAATGATGAGAATGTATGCAACATGTTTGGTTCCTAGAAGATGTTTTACAAATGACAGTTAAATTGCAATGATGATTGAGTCTCTATGTCCTCTTTCATAGTCATAGGAGAAGGCAACCAGAACTTCCATTTCTTTTCCATGAATCTTATTGAGACAGCTTATGATAAAACATATCCATTACTGGAATCTCTTCTAAAACCTGCCTAATATTGACTAGTCTGAGCGTTTTCTTTGATTGGTTATAAAAAGAATTGAGAAGTAATCCCTTTTTAAATTAGTAGAAACATTAACTACTTTTATTACAAAATAACATGTTTTTCATTAACATTACTTTTTATCATAATAGGAATATGAATTAAGATTTGTTAAAGTCTAAAAGGAAGTGTTTTTCCATAGATTTTAGGCAAATCCTTTTAGGTCACAGACTGAAAGGCTACAAGACTGAATCTGAACTCTTTTTTTTTTTTTCAGGTGGCTTCATGTGTACCTTTTCAGGCAAGCATACAGAATCAAAAACGGAAGTAAGGCTTGGGGGAAGTCCGAGGGAATTTTAACAGGAAATAAGTCAAAAAGGGAGCAGAAAGGGTCAACAGGGCCATGGAATATGAAAAGAAAGAAATGGGGTCATGCAAGAGTTGCTCAGGAAAGACACAAAGCAGTGTGTTTGAAAGGGATGTTGTGGGCACTCGCTCCATAATGTCTGCACAAGTGTTCTGGTCTCCCAAGAGATGGGCATTCTGTCAGCTCAAGGTATTAGGGCTCTTGCTTTATAACTGAGAGATTGATATTCTTTGGTAGGACTCCATATCCAGCACAGAAGGCGCACAATTGGAAGTCTGAAGCAGCACTTTTCCCTTTTCTCCAACACAAAAGTCTCTCTCTAGTATTCGACCTTCCATGCAAAACAGCTCATTTTCAAAGCTCAGTCCCAGTCCCCTGAAGATCCTTGGTTACAAGCCATGGGAAAGGATATCATGTGACAGGACCACAGTCCATTCGAAGTGGCAGAGGAAATGTCCCGCTACAATCAGCCTTAGTGAGGAGAACACAGCTCCATTTGGTTGGGCAGAGGCGTTCTTAACCTTGCTAGAAGCACAGCAAGAATACCAGGCTCTCATTTTTCAATATCTATCATTGTCCCCTGGGAAAACATTTCAGGTCACTAATAATGGGCTATAACAGTTACACTCCTAAAAGGGGTTGAAAAGCATATTGTAAGAGTAAATACTGGCTCCAGCTTTGGTTTTAAAAGCAAAAATAGACTTTTTTTTTTTTTTTTTACTAAAAGCTGACCAGCATGGAGAAAAGTCCTTATTTTCTGGCCCTGTACAAATTAAATACATAGTCTACGCCAAAATTGCTGAAAGGCAGGCCATAGCATATTATGATTGGAGCCGTAGACAAACAGAAGTTGAAACATGAAACAAGGATACATGGACTTCAAATAGTAAATCACTTACCATTTCAGCAGGATAAACAGTTGGCAATTCCTCTGGGACTAGCGTTGTGTCATTCGCTATTGAGATATTAGCTGCAAAAAAAGAGACGGTTTTTAGCTAAAACTCAAAGAGAAAAATTTGAATGCATAATTGGCTATGGAAAGAAATATATCCAGCATTAAAGATGTTTTCCATAACCGTATAAGTGCTCAGTGATTTTTTTCTTTATTATAACAATTTTTATCTTCTGTCAAAACAGATATGAATGCAACTATTGTGCTTTAATCTGATACAAAACAATAGCAAATGTTTAATGAGATGATATTAAAATGTGTTTCAGGCTTCAGAAGAAAAATTTTAAATTCATATTAACTAAAAGGCACTGCATATATTTTGTCTAATGAAAGAAAAAACTGGTAGTAATTGAGCTAATAATTGAGTAAACTGACCACTGGGTTCGTGTAGAAATCTCATAAATTGGTATTTCACTGTGAGTTAACTAATTTGAAAATTTTAGAAATGTGAACTGCATATGACAGAATAGATTTTGCAAGATGTGTGGAAACAAAATATACCAAATATTAATTAACATAACAGGGATGAAACTTTAATTTTAAAGATTAGTGTCATGTGAATTTTCATCATTTGCACACTGCAAGCTATCACTTTTGGAATATTAAACTAATATTCCCCTTAAAACTCTATCATTAGTAATTTTAATAGGTCTGATTGTTAAAGCAAAATATTTTAAAAGAAATCAGTGAATAAAATATCTTTCTTTATCATGTCTTCCTTATTATCTAAATTTTTACATATGATAACTCACAAAAATATCCTAATATTTGCAAATGTTATAAACACAGATTTTTCTCTTTATGGATCACACAATTCATTTAATATCCAAATTGCTAATTACTATTTAAGTCCCTCCAAGCTCCTGACCTGTCATTTGAATTTACATATGTGAGATCTTACCTACAAAAAGCTTTAAGAAGAAATGCACTGATCTATTTAATACGTGAAATTTAGAATGTGAGGTGCACGAGGCTAGAATAGAAGCAGCAAGTCTGATTCACTGTATTACTCTAGAATCTACCCAGTCTGGCTCTTAACTGACAGACTTGCACATACTTACTTAGTGTCAGTTAAGAAAGTTAGAAAAGAGGGCACTGTAAACAAGAAAAAAAAAAGGAGGAAGAGAACGAAAAGAAGAAGAAGAAGAACAACAAGAAGTAAAGCCAAAAGAAATGAGAGATAAGGAAAGCAAACGAAAGGAAAGCAAACTAAACTGGCACTCAGCTTGAGTGCCAATTTCATTCACTGGTGGAGCCCTTTGTTCAAAGGCTCTGGAATGGAAATACCATTGACCTAAAGCTGGTTGCTACAGTATGACAGGTACACCTGCACTGTGTGTTTCTTCTTATTCTGTCTCATTACAAGTTGTAGAATATATTAGGATAGGCCAAAGGATGCTTGGCCCAAAAACTTAAACAAGAATCCATTCTAAAAAAGAAAATGTTGGCAAGTTATCACAAACAAAATCTAGGTTCTATTACCATTTTGTTCTAAAATGTAACAATTATATTTTTCTTACATTGTTCCATTTGTTCACTTTAAAATATCCTAGAGCATATCCCAGTGATACCCAGTTTATATTGGGTGGACACTGACGCAGGACACACCAGGTTATTTTGCCATGATTATAGAGTCAGTAAAAGTAGAGTTGGCACCCAAACCTCCATCATTCCTTCTTCTACACAACATTTCTAAAGTCAAGCTCACCCAGAATTTAAGGTGGGACAGTACTCGCCGAAGTTAGATGATGAGTCTCAGCTGAGAGTTGAAATTCTTGTTTGAGCTTTTAAAGAAAAGAGAGAGAGAGAGAGGGAGAGAGAGAGAGAGAGAGAGAGAGAGAGAGAGAGAGAGAGAGAGAGAGGAAAAGGTTGGGTAAAGGGAAGGAGAGGGAAAGGTAGCAGAAGAGGAGGAAGAGGAAGGGGAAGATGGAGAGGAAGAAGAAGAGGAGGAGGAGGAAGAGGAGGAGAAGGAAGCAGAGGCAGAAGAAGAGGAAGGGGAGGGAGAAGGAAGTGTGTGTGAAATCCCAGTATCACTGAGATAGTGTCTGGGAAGCCACTCCTGCTATCAAGCCAGCGTCCTAAACACGGATTTTAGGGACTTCCGGTCACAGGAGATGGAAGACCTTGTGAAACACACTTCTCTCCCTAAAAACACGAGCTAAGGAGTGAAGAGGAAAAACACTGAAGGTTCCTACTTTGCTAAATGAATGATGGCTGTTAAAGACCAGGAGTGAACTAAAATAGGATTCCTATCTAAACTTTCAGAAATTGCTTTCAACTGGATACATATCAATTCCATTCACTTAAATTCCTTTAATTTTCTCCAGTTTCCCTCTGAGAGAAGCTATAAACATAGATTGGCTTTCAAAATCCCAAAAGACCAATATCTAAAGGCCTATAAAAAAGTACATAATATTTCTCTACTGATTTTAACAAGCAGCTGCATCAAGAAAGACTTCAAAATAAATATATAATAAATCAATTCCATAAATATAAATTGGCAAGATAAAGTCAAATCCATAAATAATGGAATGATCTGGAAAAGCTATGGGTCATCACTTGGATCCAGATACATGCACACTGCCAATATTTTGGCAACTAAGAAAAATCTGTTCAAATGGAATCTTTAATCTTCTTAATTAGGATTCTGGAAAGGTCAAATGGAAAAGCACTGTACTCTGTCTTCACCACTGGCTTAGCAGCACAGCTTATAAAGCAAAGAAACCCTTTGCCTTAGGAATCTGGCTAATTGAGATTTGACCAATTCTCACTGGAGCAGTCTCTGTCCAACTGGTGATTTCAGGATGTTTCCACAATATTTCACTTCTGTTCCTCCTTCCTGTGGATTAAATTTTAGCTAATCTTCTGGAATAAAGACACTAATGGCCCCAGTCATAGACATCTATAAGTTTGTAACTCTTCCAACTTACGCTAGGTTTTCCTCCTTAATGTGTAATGAGAGTCCTGGAGAAGAAACAAAATGGAATCACATGGGACTGTGTATGTGCAAGTTATAGCAGAAATAAAGGAGCAGCCCCTGTGTGTCAGGTGTCATAGTTGGTCCACCTCCTCAACAGGAACCACCAGTTGCCTGGTTAAAAGTTCTCCCAGTTGATTCTCCAAAGACTCAGGCCCAGGAGCTATTCAATGGCAGGAACTATACCATCAGAAATATGCATGAGATCACTGGAGGTCATGAGGTCAAGTCTGGGCAACACCTACCTGCTGAGGTCACACATGTCAGCTTTGATGAACCCCCCACCCCACATTGTAGAGAGCACCGAGTGGTTGTCCGGGCTTGAATTCGAGCTCCATCCTCTTCGGAGCATCCTCAAACTTCTTCACCCCATATACTTGAGCAAGTCACTTCACTTCTGTCACCCATCAGTCCCTCACTTGTAACTGTATTTGAAATCATCAATCTTATAAACCTATTATGCAAGTTAAATAATAAAGAGCAGACAAAATTGCCAGTCTGGTGTCATATATCATGTATGATGGAAATAAAGGAAAACAGACCATTAGCTCTAAGACTTGAAGATTGCAGCAGAATGACAGCTAATTCTCAAGGTTTTGACGATGATTCAATACACAGTATTATGTTATTAAAATACAGGTTATGGGGGCTGGAGTGGTCCCGTGGTTGGGCGGCATCAGTATCTCATAGCAGGCTTCAAGACCTGGCTACTATTTTCTTTATCCAGCTTCCCATTAATGCACCCTGGAAGGCAGCAGAAGATCCCCCAAGTACAGGGGGCCTTGATATCCATGTTGGAGAACAGCATGGAGTTCTTGCCCTCTAGCTTCTAGCCTGGCCTAGAGCCACCTGCTGCACCCATTGGGGACTGAACCAGCAGATGGAAGATTTCTCTGTGTGTTTCTTTGCTGCTTTTTATTTCATATAAGCAAAATGTTTGAGAAAGAAAAGAAAAGAAGAGAAGAGAAGAAGTGTACGTGTATGTAGTTTGGTAAAACTCCTTAGTGAAGTATCTAACGTTTGGTTGCTACCCAAGGAAGTTTCTATCTGATTCTCTATTCACAACAGGGCCTCTTACAGACCCAGTGATATGAAACAGACTAACCTGATGTGAACCAGCAAAACTTCAAGAGTATTTCCCATTATAGTGAAACTATTTCAATTCTATTTAAGCAACAGCTTGAGGAAACAGAGCAACTGGAAAAAAGATACAAGATTCTCATTAAATGTACGTCTTGTTCCCTGGTTCTGTCAGACTTCTGTAGGGGTCCTGGATGACATGAGTGCACTACAATCTCTCGATAAAGCTGAAAATACAGAGTCTTTAAATGTCTAGGCCAATCAATAAAAAGACAAGAAAGCTTTCTGTAGGGAAAATAAAGTGAAAATTCTGCAAAAGGCAGCTTTAGAGAAGTTATTTGCCAACATCTCAGCTTTAAGTCTTAAAATGACAAAGTTTTTCGTTACTTTTTCTTGTTATTATCCCTTCAGATTACCTGAGTAATTTAACCAACACTAAGACTTTCACTGTCCCTGGGTAATTTCAAGGCATGACACTTTTCAATGAACAGGCATCCTCCCTGAGTTAACCAGATGCCGTGTTGGCAACTACAAGGCTCACCTATGACAGATAACTGGATGGATTATATTTAATCATGTTTACACAAAACTTCCCTTCCACACTCATGCATCATTACATTTGGAATGTGTTATAGACATTATTCTGGGGAAACTACTCCAAGACTGTGTTTTATACTTACCTAAGTCTAGGAAAATTTTCAGGTCATGGTGATAACACAAATTCAAGGGTTCTTATTTTCTGTTTGGTGTAAATATTACATGGAACCTGCTACAATACAGGTTAGAACTGCTAAAGTGGTCTACAAGCACAAGTGATGGCTTCTTCCCAATTTCTATTGTTTTTCTCAGAAGACCATATTACCACAAATGATAAAATATCAACAGTGTTGGTGAAGGATTCTTTTAAATGCAAACTTTCATAAGGCTACATCAAGTCACACTTCCTAGTTTTACCATTCATGAGTCTATAATTACACTCCTTCATAAAAAGGGAAGAGACAAACAGTAAAATAAAATGGCGTATAATGCAACACACTTTGAGGAAGATAAAATAGGATCCTCTTCTATGTTTTAATGCTTTATAAAAGGGCTTTCTAATTATGAAACATACATTGTCAATAATCCAGGCCCAAAGAAGACCCATGTAGCAGTACAATTTTATGATTTTTGTAAAGATTTTATTTTTATTGGAAAATCTGATACACAGAAAGAAGGAGAGACAGAGAGGAAGATTTTCTGTCTGTTGATTCACTCCCCAAGCAGCTGCAATGGCCACAGCTGAGCTGTTCCGAAGCCAGAGGCCAGGAGCCTCTTCTGGGTCTCCCATGTAGGTGCAAGTTCCCAAGGCTGTGGGCCGCCCTCCACTGCTTTCCCAGGCTACATACAGCTAAGGAGCTGGATGGGAATTGGGATTGCTGGGACACAAACCAGAGCCCATATAGGATCCCAGTGCATGCAAGGAGAGGACTTTAGTTGCTAGGCTACCACGCCAGGCCCATAGCAGTGCTTTTTACTGTGTACAAGATATTGGAGCACAGTATTCATTAGGATAATAGAATTACTATACAGAAAGGAACAATATAGAAATTCCCCTCTAGTGATAACTATTTTAGATGTTTTGGAGGCCTTCTCATGCCATGAAACAAATTCAAAAAATTGGAAACAGAAGCAATGGCTACTCACAATTGCTTGGCCCAGTCTTACAGTTTCACAGCAAGGAAAAGAACATCTTTTTTTTTTTTTTTAAAGATTTTATTGTTATTGGAAAGCCGGATATATACAGAGAGAAGGAGAGACAGATCTTCCATCTGATGTTTCACTCCCCAAGTGAGCTGCAACGGGCCGGTACGCGCCAATCCGATGCCAGGAACCAGGAACCTCCTCCGGGTCTCCCACGCGGGTGCAGGGTCCCAAAGCTTTGGGCCGTCCTCAACTGCTTTCCCAGGCCACAAGCAGGGAGCTGGATGGGAAGTGGAGCTGCCGGGATTAGAACCGGCGCCCATATGGGATCCCAGGGCTTTCAAGGCGAGGACTTTAGCCGCTAGGCCACGCCGCCGGACCCAAGAACATCTTTTACTTAGAGATACTGTAGGCAACAAAGCACTCAATGCCTGAGGACAGATTTATACTGCCTAATCACTTATCTATTATTAAGCATGTTCTCCCTGGAACTTCAATAACTAATCAATAAAATGGCTTCCTTTTGTTAACAATACTATGTGCATCGCCTTGGGGGATTTTTATACTTACACAATTTATCATTTTTAGCAAGGCTTCTTTCTCTTCCAGTTACAAAAGCAATACCTGGTAGAATGTTTACTTTGACTTTTCCAAAATATTAATGTGCACTTGAGTGCACAGGGTCACTGAAACCTTTCCACCTTAGGTAAATAAACAGAGGACCAGAGTAAACATTTGCTTCTAATATCTACGCAAATCATTTAAAAAGTGCCATTATATTTAAAATATATTTAGTAGAAAAAAATAACATCTGTGTGAGTATGTACGTGTAGCTTTGTTATAAGCAGCAGAGTTTGTAAAAAGTGTTGAACTATATTCCTAATAAAATTTTTTTTGATGATGAAGGAGAAATAAAAGGGATCAGGGTGAATATTTGATGTGAGGGTTAATATGCAACGGGACGTGCTTGCATCCCACTTCAATTTCTAAGCTTGCATCCCAACTCCTCCCATTGATTCTTGGAGGCAGAAATTTCTCTTTCAAATGAAGAGATAAATAAAAAATTTTTAAAGAAGGAAGGCAAAAGAGAGAAGTGAGGGGAAACAGAAAGGTGTCCATTATCCTGTTCCCTACTTAGAAAATTCTAACATTTATGTTTTTGAATGAATTAGGTTCTTCTGCAAACTTCTAGAACCTTAAAGTTCTTTTCTAAATGACTGCATATAGCACATAATATTGTGGTGGGGCGTCAGTTCAGTGGAGGTGATGCTAAACAGTTTAATATGTGCCCTCATCCAAGGATCTGTGCCTTGCTGGCCTATGCTGGAGGTCCTGGGGAAACCAACAGGGGGCTTGGCAAACTGAGACCCCACTTGTTGGCAAGCAGACCCCACTTTGACCTGATGGCTGACAGGCAGTCTGAGACGGATGTGCATATCCTGTTTTCCTCAGCTTGGTAGGCTCCCACCTTGCAGTGGGGACATGAGGGACCCAATTAGGGACTGCCATGGTCATATCAAGCCTGCAGGATGCTCCCCTCAGAAAGACTGTATCTAAAACTGACCTTTAAGTTGATCGATGGCTTTGGAAGTTGGGGGAGACCAATCAGGTTACTGTTACTAATGCTCTGGGCTTCATGTTTATCATCCCATATATAAGCTTCACTATCAGACTCAATCAATGCATCAGTTAGCTGACTCCTGGTCATCTCCTTTCTCTGGTGGTCTTTGGGGCCTCTGTCGCCTCATATTGGGATCTTCTAGGAGTTCTGTGGAAAGTAGCCTCACTTTAACTACAATACGCTTATTTTCTTACAATACACTTCTTTTCTTATTTTTCTTTCTTCATGCATAGCTTCAGTGTTCCGTATTAGTCTGTATTAGCAGAAAAGTGGCCACTGCTTTCTTAAGAAGTGGGGCTGTCTTACAGAGGAAGCCTGGTTAAAAATCCTTTCCTAGGAAAGTTTTGGGGAAAACTGAAGTCTGAATTCCTTTAAGGAATACAACTAAAAGATTTACTGACTAGGTCATCTTTTGTCACATAGTTGAGAAACGTACAAGAGATTTTTTTTTTTACTCATTGTCCACAAGCTGCCAAATAATGTGACACACACGATCTCATTTGGTCTTTATAGAGAATAGGCACAATTTCCAACACAAGTTCACAGATGTTGAGACAGAGATTGAGCAATTAGCCTAGATCAAGTTCCTGCTATGCATTAGCAGTAGGACAAAAATTCAAACTGTTTTCCATGTGCTAGAACACTAGCATTGTGATGAAATAGAGACCAAGTGAACTGTCCTCTACATGACTATCCTTCAACTTTCACCCTCGGTTCTGATTTGGGTTGTCTCCTTTCTCATATGCCTTGGTAACATTACCACCAAAGCACCAGGAACTATGACATCTACTGTTGCTCTATAAATCACTATTGGATATCTTCATAAAGTGGAATTGTAATACAAAAACATATATCTGCCCGCTGGATAGCAAACTTCCGGCTTATTTCCTTTCCTGTGACTTGCTATTTGGCTTCTTCATCTCTTCAGGAATACAAGGTGTGTGACATCAGTCACCAAGCAATAAATGGGGCTCAGTCGAAGGCATGAAAATAATTGCATTATGAAAAAGAAAAGTAGGCAGTGGTGAAGTTTTATGGAAGCAAATGAGAACAAGAAAGATCAGGAAGGAACTCAAGAGGAAGAGTGTGCTTTACAAAGCACACACACAAAAGGATACAACCTACTGTGGCCACACAAAAGGATACGGTCTACTGTGACCACAAAAAAAGGATATGATCTACTGTGACCACAAAGAAAGCTTACTTTGTGTGTATGGACTTCAATTCCTACTTCTGTGAAATTGTTTCTTACAGAATCCCAACTTGATCTGTGTGTGTGCAGTTGCTACTCATCCTTACATACTGCCACAGTGTCAGTAAACAAGACATTTGCCAGTTTAAATATTATGGACTCATTGATTGAATTCTTTTACTCAGTGCATGTTGTGATGAAAGACAGTCTTTTGTTGTTTTTAGAATACTTACTCAATCTGTACATGCATCTGTGTTATTCTCTTACTACCAATTTTCAGTTTGCTAACAACAAGTAATAAACTTATGGTAGTTCCACACAGTAAAAAGTATTAAGCCTATAGGGAAGCTTTCAAGGTAGTCAGAAAGTATTACGGTTATGAGGGAGATACACAATCATTAATCTTACAGGATCTTGTAAAAGCTGAGATTGCCATGAACACGCAAATACCTATTTGACATTTTCCAGATCACAGACAGGTTTTCTCTTTATAGTGTTAGAAACAAACCATGTTCTAGGACACATCCTTCAGAAGGCCACTCCTCTGAATCAATCCAGAAGTGCGTGCAGGACCCACCGTCCTGTTGCAGAGAGGCCCGCTGCCCAACAATGTGTAACCAGAAAGAAGGGTGATGAAGGCAGCCCTGATACTCCATCACTCACAGTCTAAGTTCTAACCCTAAATTTCAATGAGCAATTCAGCAGCAATACTGGTAGCAATAAGGTAGCATCTCCTCACATATAATACGTTAGGAAACGCACCATCGTAGCTCATTTATTTTCTTCTACACAATTCTTTCAGGTAGGCACCTGAAGTCATTAACCTCACTTGGCAGATGAGGAAAAAGAATGTCAACTTCCCTGGGAAAAGAAACTTGCCCCCAAACACACACTTGGCATTAGTCAACCTGGAAAAGGCAGACCTTCAAAACTGTGTCACAGTGAGGTCGGGGGATGATCAAGGAAAAAGCTACCACCACTTCTGGCTTGCGACTGCCACCCATATGTAGTATCAGTTCAACCCTCATCACTCTGTCAAAGCAAAGATCCTGTGTAGAAGAAAAATTACTTACAATACTTTTGTTATATTTCTCCACAATTGGAACACTTGAAAATTTGCCTTCCTTATTTCATGTTACCTTCTCAGCCAACACTGAACTAATAAAACAATAAGCACAAGTTTCCATCAGCCTCAGGTGGGAATGGAGCTGCCAGGGTTGATATTCTTGTTTCCATGCGACAGGTGTGCTGCCAAAAGCCCTTGTCTGGTTTTATGAATACATCAAACCTCGACACAGCACAGCTGTAACTTTTTCCTTTATAAAATCTTAGTGAATGACTACTCAAACTTGCTTAAGTAATCAGCTTACAGACTTTTCCATAAACATATTTGAGTGTGTGTGTAGATACAAATAATTAATTAAAAGGCAAGTTCAAAAGCCCACAATTAAATATGCCCAAGCAGCCAATATTTGAAACATCCCGGCAGGGTGGTTCTAGCCGTATAATTCCCATTCTCTGAGATGGAGCTCCCTGCATGGTTGTATCCCCTGGGCACATGTTTCATGAATTCTAATTATGACATCCACCACATACTCAATGTCTACTCCATCCTAAGTGCTTTTTAAATTAGGAAATTATCAAGTCAGCATACATCTTAACATCAGTGGGTCTTTATGACTCAATGTCATATCTGCCTGAATCTTTGCAGTATAGACTCCTTCTCTGCTTTCTTCTTAAGCATGGGTTTGGGAGTGAGCACGTTTCAGAGACCATCATCCCATATCACAGTGCCTGGCTGGGTGTGAGCTTGGGCTCTGCTTCCAGTTCCAGTTTCCCACTAATGTGCACCCTACAAGGCAGGTTACACTGTGGACTCCGGGGATGGAAGAGATCTCTGTTCCTTCTCTTCAGTCTCTTTCTCTGATTTCGACATAAGATGAAACGAAACAAATTCTTTAAAACTTCAGTCAATTTAAACATGGATTTTATTTTTAATGTGTATTAATTTTGTTAAGTAAGACCAAATCAACCCCAGTAACATCCTATATTTTCATCAGCATTGTCAACTGACCCAATCTGAGGAAGACTGTGTTCCCCCTTCTCTCAGCATGAAAAACACAACTGGTGTCTCCAACTTGGCAAATGGCACAGAACAATGTGTCACATCTCCCAGGTGACCAAGCAAACACTTGATGCAGCCTGCCATAGGCCAGATTCTTTGTAGCATCTGGCTTTTTAATGTATATGTATTTTTCACCTAGTCTATAATGTTAACATGTTTGCTTATTAAATATTTAACTGTAAATATTAAAGATTTTTTTCTAGTCCCAGTGCAATGGCCTAGTGGCTAAATCCTCACCATTATTGTGCCAGGATTCCATACAGGCAACAATTCGTGTCCAAGCTACTCCATTTCCCATCCAGCTCCCTATCTGTAGCCTGAGAAAGCAGTAGAGAAAGCTCCAAACCTTGAGACCCTGCATCCATGTGGGAGACCCAGAAGAAGACCCTGGGTCCCAGCTTTGGGTCAGCATAACTCTGGCCATTGTGGCCATTTGGGGAGTAAGCCAGCACACAGATCTTTCTGTCTCTCCTTCTCTCTGTAAATCTGAATTTCCAATCAAATCAAATAAAATAAATCTTTAAAAATTTTTATTTTCTAAGACTATCTACATAGATAGGACACAAATGTGTCCCACATTTAGGCTAGTTTTACGCCAATCTCATAATATCTCTGTGATTCTGATACTATAAACATTAGCCAAAAAGCATGGATTATACAAGGAAAGTTAATGGGAAATGGTATTAAGAGTTTACTGTGCTGTAAAGAAAAAAATCTGAAATTTATATATAGTTTGGTGAGCTTTTTGAAGACTCTGTGTATACGTGGATTTCAAAAGTTTTTCTACCCTCCCCACCGAAAAATAAAACCTCCTTTAATTCTGGTTTCTCACAAGCATTTGTAATTATATAAACTTTCTATTTTAAGGAACTCTGACCCATAGGCAGTTGCGTAAGTTTGGATCTCTACTATTAGTGTCCTTTAATTCTCTGATGCAGACATCTACCCCTTACTCCACGAACGATATAAAGCAATTTTCCTTAGTGAATCATTTTTCCAAATTTCTCCAATATTATACATTGATCATGAATTCTTCCAAGAAACCACTGTCAAGACCAGGTTGAACACCTTTCTATTAAAGTCCCAATGTTGATTAGTATTGAGCAAAATGAGCATTAAACTAGTGGACATTTATAATCTCATCCTTTGTCCAGAAGTTACTTTTATTTTCATGTTTTTCTGACTCTACAATATAACTCTATGCCTGAACATAACAGCATCTATTTTGTTTCTGTATCTCCTTTCCTTTCTTTTTTATTGCCATTATTAAGATATCTACCTACCTTGTCCCTATCTGTTTTTTTCACAGCATGCTTCAAATTCTTCTATTCCTATATACTTGAAATATTTCCTTTGAGGTTTACCTAAATGAGAAGATTCTTCCAGGAATAATAGAGAAATATATGTTCAGAGGCTCAGGTTTTTCCAGTCTTCATACCTACTAATATGTGTCCATGGTCTTTTACATCCACGACAAACATTGATAAGACACATTAATTCTTTGTGAATACTGTAGTTCCAGTATTGAGCTATGTTTCTTCTATAGCTCTTGATATCACTTCCTGATTGGATCATGTTATTTTTACACCTCAGACTTTAAACTCAGAAGGGCAATTGTTCAGAAAACATAAAATAAGACTGTTTCCTCAGTGTTCTAAGAATGTGTTGAAAATCTGTGATCACAAAGCCAGACACAGCAAGTGCAAACCCCAAGCGTAGAAGCCTCACCTGGACCTGGTGGGATGCAGACACAGGAAAAGATGGTGTTGTAGCCCACTTTGAAGTCAGAGTTGATGGGGTAATAATCGGCCAACTTGATCATCTTCTTGAAAGCATCGTAGATAAAGATGAAGCTGATCAGAGATGAGAATCCCTCTTCGGTGAAACGGGTAAAGTATTGAACCAAGAAGCTGGCATCGGTGGCTACCAAAATTAGACACAGGAAGGCTGACCACAGGCCAATCCAAAGGCGAAACTCCAAGTAGTCAAAATCATTGTCCCTGGAAAGAAGAAAGAAAGATACCTAGATGTCTCCTCAATGAAACTAAATAATCAGATAAAACTAATAAGTAATGATAGAAAAATACAAGATCATTTTTATGCACTAGATATGAAGCTTCAGTTTATCCACAAAGTATTAAGGATTTAGTTTCATATTATCACTATATCAAAGAGAAATAAATCCAGAATTTTGAGACAAACACATGAAATGTAGTTATACCATCTGCAAGTGAATAATTCATTATTTCCTTTACCCAAAAATTATGATTCTGGAATTCACAAAGTTTAAAAACAATTTGAAATGGGGCCCGGCGGCGTGGCCAAGCAGCTAAAGTCCTTGCCTTGAAAGCCCCGGGATCCCATATGGGCGCCAGTTCTAATCCCAGCAGCTCCACTTCCCATCCAGCTCCCTGCTTGTGGCCTGGGAAGGCCGTTGAGGACGGCCCAATGCATTGGGACCCTGCACCCGCGTGGGAGACCCGGAAGAGGTTCCAGGTTCCCGGCATCGGATTGGCGCGCACCGGCCGTTGCCGCTCACTTGGGGAGTGAATCATCGGACGGAAGATCTTCCTCTCTGTCTCTCCTCCTCTGTGTATATCTGGCTGTAATAAAATGAATAAATCTTTAAAAAAAAACAATTTGAAATGATAACATAATCACCAGTGTATATTCAATTAAAAGTGAAATTTACTGGTTAACAAAAACACTAAGATCAGTGCATTGTATTTCCTCAAGTCACTGCAGTTTGCTGATGGAAACAAAATGATACATGTGGCCACACTGTAAAGGGATAATGTCTCAGAAGAATGATTCTAAGGAATCGATGCAGTTGCAGCAAGAAAGAACTCAAGGAACTTAGGAAGATGAAAAGAATCATTCATAAATGCTGTGGGATGAGGTGGTACATTCTGTGTTCAGAATGGCAACAGGAGTGGATAGGATGAGAAAGATGGCTGTTTTCAGATCAGTACGGGCCGCATGACCAGGCTGCGGCCAGGTCCTTGCAGCATTGCGAGTTGCCACCTGCATCCTATGACTCTGTTTCCTGTCTGCACATGTCCCCCAGCAGACCTCGAATGGAGCTCCTCCACAAAAGGAAACTGAGGTTTCTTTCCATTCCCTTCCTATTTCTTGTAAGTATTTCAAGATCCACAGCTTGGAAAAGATAGGTCAAATGGGGAGTATTTTTTAGTGATTAAAAAATGAATAAGCTGACATTTTGGGGCAGCACCAGAGTATAGCTTCTGTCTGCTGTGCAGCAAACCGTGTGGACACCACTCCAAGTATCATCTGCTCCACTTCACAAGCTCCCCACTCATGGCATGGAGGGTAGCAGCGTGGGAGGGTTGCAGAGCATAGCACAAGTCCTTGGGCCCCCACACCCAGGTGGGAGATCCAGAAGAATTTCTTGGATCCTAGCTTTGGATCAGCTAAGCTCTGGTCACTGCAGCCATTTGGGAAGAGAACCAGAGGATGGATGATCTTTCTCTCTGTATCTACATTTATCTGCCTCTCAATAAAATTTTGAAACTGAACATTTCTCATAAGAGACAAAGAAATAAAACAAGGATTGTGCATCTTGACGTCCTGAGCCTTGCTTTCAGAGAACAGGCTCCTGATAACTTCTTAGAATTCACATATTTATTTATTTGTTAGAGATAGAGAGATGCAAAGAGAAAGGCAAACACGAGTTTAATGTCCATATGCCTGTAACAGCCAGGGCTGTGATAGGCTGAAGCTGGGAGCAGGGAACTTACTCCAGGCCTCCAATATGGACAGCAAGGATCCAGCTGCTTTAGCCAGTCCCTGCTGTCTCTCAGGCAGTATGTTAACAGGAAGCTTGAACTTGAATGGGGTCAGCACTCAAATACAAACACTGTTTTGGGATGTGGCTTTCTGAAGCAGTGTTGTAACCATGACTAAATGTTCACTCCTAGGGATTATTTTATTATGCTCCCAAGGGCATCATCCGTTCATCCTAATACCGACTAAGTCTGGGCTACCAGTAAGTCTCTATGGGATAAGTTATCTTATCTGTTGTGGTACAATGGATTAAGCAACTGGTTGAGACACAGGAAACCCATATCTGAATGCTGGTCTGAGTTTCAGCTGCTCTGCTGCTATGCAGCGACCATAAGGTGCCTGGGAAAGCAGTAGAGGAAGCCAATACATACTTGGGCTTCTGCCACCTATACGGGACCCTGACACCTGTGTGGGAGACCTGGATGGAGTTCTTGGCTCCTGGCTTAGCACTGGCCCAGGGCTGAATGCTGCAGTCATTGGAGCACTGAACCAGCAAGTGGAAGATATCTTTCTCAGTCTCTCTTTCTGTCATAGTATCTTTCAAAGAAATAAACATCTAAGAAAAAGAATGTGCACATCTTTGATTATATCTATGTCTGCCCTCCTCAAAACCATTTTCTAAACCACAGCAAAAATTATATTTGAAATTACAAATTAGATGCCTCTGCTTGAAACGTTTCAGAGATTTCCCACTGCTCCCAGAAAAAAATCCAACTCTACCTAGCACAGTATCTCCATGAATGAACGCCTGACTCTAGACTAAGACTTACCTGAGAAAGTTACTGCATTGGCCTGTGATCTAACACACGAAATGAGAAGAGGAATCTTGGTGTAAACTGAAAATTTTACTTTTAGAATTCTACAGTTGGAAGTCCCTTGCATTTAAAATGTTTACTTCTGGGTCTACTTGCCTGGCCTCCAAGATGCCTAGCAAGCTTAACATCCCATTGTACAAGCTTAACATTCAAACAGCTGGGTTTGGAGTAGAGCAGATTGTTCTCTGTAATAAGGATGAGCCTCTTTCTATAGTCAAAGACCTGAGCACTATAAACTGGTCTGGACATAGACACCTCTGCATCTGATGGCCCCTGAATTTCAGCTGCCACCCAGCTCTTCCTGGCCCTACAGCAGACAAACTACATTCCAGCTGCAGGACTGGTTCTTCTGGATCTGCAGCCTGCCAGATGGTCCTGCAGAACTTGGACTTGTGCGCCTCCATAATACTGTGAGTCAAGTCTCCATGATAAATCTCTTTCTATATATGCTTCTGATTGATTCTGTTTCTCTGGAACAACTCTAATGTACACACCAATTGTACATATCATAGATGAAGACACCAAGCCAGTGGAAGTTGACTCACTTATCCAGCCTCAAGGTTTTAATGGCAAAGTTGGACCAGAAATCTATTGACTCTTGGATTGTTCCTTTTAAAAATTACCCCATGAGATCCCTGCAGTATTTGCATTTGGCTCAAGACAGGGTGAGTATTACATCTGTGTCCTTTGTTCACTTCTTCTCAGCAAATGACATGAAATGGGACACACTGTCAAAGCACGAAGGCATTAACACATCCTCAGATTTTCTAGGATCTGTCTGAAGACAGTTTCACCATCCTTTTCCAGTTTATTCTACATCTAGAACCCCACTCTTCAATCCTGGACATGTCTTTATAAAGTAAGTGAGGCATAGGAAAAATAAAAAAAAAATAACCTGGTCCTAGGAATTTGAGATAATTTAACTTATACATTAAATCAGTGTCAAAATAAAAGTGAGGAAATACAGTTAAAATAAGAAGGAAGAAATATAGTCTTACAATGTCTGAGCCAACAGAATGTTTTACCTTGCCTTGCTTCCCTAGCAAGATGGGAATTAAAGTATTGTGGATTTGGTTGTTAGAGAATTGGTTTTTATACTATGGAATGTATTGAAAAACCATTAACTAGTTGATGGTTAGGAACACCATCAGTCTGGGTACAGAGCAAAAATTGTATATATAAAACTAAATCTTAAAACCTAAACAATCTACCAAAATAGCCACTCAAAAGATAAAAACTCCCAGAGTAGTCCAATAGAATAACCCAAAATAAAATCACTAAAGACAACAGCACTTGATTTTAAAAAGTGATATTCATAGCAAAAATAGGAATACAGTCATTATCCGTAATGAGGACACTAACCACACAATACACTTTACCTGTTTCTCCAAAAACAGTGAACTATGCTGGGGATATCTGGGCAAGACAAACATTACACAGTTTCCTTATCTAAGGCCTTTCAGGTGCCTTGGTGTGTTGAAGTGTTCAGTGAATGAACAAGAGGGGTTATAATATTCAGCTCACCCCTGACTTCCAGGGATTACAAAAGCTTTTTCTCATGGAGCATCCATCAGGACCAGAAATTGAGAAAGCACCCTTTGTGATTTACACTTTCTGTATCAGGACAAAATATTAGCACACCTGCTGCAGCACATGCAAATGACACAGCACTGTACAGAAAATCATGGATTCCACATCGTCCTTAGTGACGATCTCTAGCACAGCTTCTCAAACGGTTCTCATTGCCTCACAACTGTTCTCAAATAAACCACTTGGAAACTGTTACGTTACCAGCTACGGTGCAACAGAAGGCAAAGCGGGAAGGGAACTTGCTTAGTGAAAAGAAATAATCTCTATCTCACAACTATTGGAAGCAGACCAGAATGCAAACATTTTCTGTATATTAAGGCTCTGATCACATTTCATCCAATAAATCTTTCTGCAAAGGCTGTGCATGTTTGTTCCTGTTTATAGGACATGCTTGTTTAATCTTTCCACAAAGGCTTTCTTGTCTCACACAAGGTTTTCTTAAACATATAAAAACTGTTTGACTCTTTCTATAAACTAACATGAACAAAATTCTTTCCAATGCTTTTTTCTGAGAATTACGATGGAGGACGGATTTATAATAACGGCCTAAGGAAAACTCACAGCACTGCTTAAAATGTGGAACGTCAAATTCTCAAGACTCCTGCTGATGTTCTTAACCCTATCTTTAAAAAAACGGCTTTAAATCCTCATTTCCCTCCTCTATCTTGGGATCATTTTTGATAATACACATAGTTGCAGAGGCTAAATAAGGGCCCTTGAAACCATGAAAATTATGTAAATAGTGGAAGTTATAACATCAAAGTCCCATATATAGCAACACAACAATATAATATGTTTAATCCAGGAAGATAATTCTCTTAGAGGCATCAAGTACATTAGAAGGAGACCAGAATATCCTATTTGGTTTCTAATCTATTTGCCTGCTAATGCAACTACATTGATAATTCACTTAGTATCAATTCTCTCCTTCTTAAAGTGTTCCATCTATTTTAAAAAGAAAACACTGATGGGCCCGGCGGCGTGGCCTAGCAGCTAAAGTCCTTGCCTTGAACGCCCCGGGATCCGATATGGGCGCCAGTTCTAATCCCGGCAGCTCCACTTCCCATCCAGCTCCCTGCTTGTGGCCTGGGAAAGCAGTCGAGGACGGCCCAATGCATTGGGACACTGCACCCGCGTGGGAGACCCGGAAGATGTTCCAGGTTCCTGGCTTCAAATTGGTGCAGCACCGGCCCGTTGCGGCTCACTTGGGGAGTGAATCATCGGACGGAAGATCTTCCTCTCTGTCTCTCCTCCTCTGTGTATATCTGGCTGTAATAAAATGAATAAATCTTTAAAAAAAAAAAGAAAACACTGATATCATAATTCTCATATACATTAGCATTTCTAATGAAACCTTAAAAGACATGGGACCTGGCGTCAGAAAGCAGGAATTCGAGGCTTACACCTAACAAAGACTGAGAATGTAACATCGGGCAACCCTCATAACTACCTGCCTGCTTTCTCATATACAAAACAAGGTACACCCCCACCTTCCAGGATGGCTACAAGAACGAATTAAGCTGTTTTGCTAGTAAACGAGTTAACAGCTTGGCAGCTTGGACAACTGAGTACAGTGCTCTGTCAGCATTAGCTATTATTTTGAATCTCAAAAGCTCTTTATGTAAGAGTTAGGGTTAGAAGCCATAGACTGAGTCAAAAGCTTCTATTATTCATTAATTAACCATGTGACCTTAGATTAAGAAATTTCATTTTGTTAGTCCATCACTCAAGATCATGGCTAGAAAAAGATGACATTTTCAAATGGATTCTGAGAACTTAAAAGAAGAGAATGTCAGAAATTTTGTGGAAAATGGACTTAAAAGATGATACTGAAATTTTGAAATCCATGCAGTTTTCTAATAACATGTGTGTCCATGGATTTTTTTGAAGACTCCCATAGGCATTAATTTCAATTTTTTTTGCACTGAAACAAATTTACCTTTTAATTCTATTTGTCCACAAACTTTTTTTTTAATCTGTTTTTTTTTTAAAGGACAATTCTACATAGATAGGCTAGACAGAGACAGAGGTCTTTCATCTACTGGTTCATTCCCCAAATGGCCGCAACCGACAGAGCTGAGCCAATCCAAAGTCAGGAGCCAAGAACTTCCAGGTCTCCTATGTGGATGTAGGGACCCAAGAAATTGAGCCATACCCCATTTCATGTCCAGGCCATAAGCAGGGTCCTGGATTGTAAGTGGAATAGCTGGGACACAAACCAGTATCCCACACCGGCTTCTATCCACAAACTTGTTGACACGTCTTGGTAAATGAGCTGTTTACAAAGGTGTAACAAGTAAGTAAGAAACAGTGCAGAGGAGAGAAAGTCATTATTAACTTGAGGTTTGAGAAGGTCAATGAGCAATAGGGTTGCTGGAGTTTGGTGTAACCTATTGCCAGGTAGAGGAAACTGCTAACATGGACTAAAGTCTTCTGGGATAGTCACCATCAGACAGCAGAAACAATGAGGAAAGCAGTAAAAAGCCAGGGGGAAGAAACAGCCTATTTGTAAACCACTGCGGTCAGCTGAAGGACAGAAAGCAAGACAATGAAAATTGGGGAAGGAGCAAGGAGAAATAGAACATATGGGTTCCCACTGAATCAGATCTAAAATGAGTATTAGTATCTATTGTAAAAGGACTTCCAACTCCAATCATTGCAGTACTAATTGTTGGACCCACCAAACTGCCATTCTGTGCTCTAGCTAGATGACGAATGTTCTACAACCCAATTCTATTGTATGATTAGATGTTTCCATACGTACTTGCTGAAATTAAACAGAAGCCTCTCGAAAACAAGGACAGGTCCTGTGCTGCTCAAAATGGTGAGTGGTTGACCAGCAAAAAGGCAAAAGATGGCTCCTGAGACTGCGGTACCCAGGAAACTCTCCAGCACGCCCTGAAAAGAAGGAAAACACAGGTGTTCATCAGTATGCTGTTAGGAGGACCTCACCAAACATTACAAGCAGGAGGAAGACAGACACCAAGTATTTCACTCTTTTCTATTCCAATGACTGGATTGCTCCAAAGAACGTCAATGTTATATGGATGGAAAAAGGTGGCGCTGATTCTCACAAAAACATACCAATTAATGCTTCTGTCCAGGAGGCAACTCTGCCAACTTGCCACGTGTTGAAGAAACATGTGGCTTTTCTCCTTGTAACTACCTTTGATGTTTGCTTTAACCTGATTTTACTTTAAAGGAGGCACTCAAAAAGAGCTATATTTTACACACAAAACTCTTTGTTTCTCCTAGAGAAAAGGTTATGAAAAAGGTTATGACCAAATAGGTGTTTGGCCCTCCAACTCTGCAGTTTCACCTCAACAAGCTTCTACTGCACATTCACTGTCCACTGTGAACTCACATGACAGTATTCACTGACTTCATCTACAAGGAAAACAAAGGCTCAGGGTCATAACAGTTGAGCTTTTGCGGCCACATTTCCTTGTAGCTTCATGTCTGGAAGTCAAAGTTTTGGAACAAGAACAAGGAAATACATAGCATGAAGCATCATGAACCTACAAAAAGTTACTTCCCGAATCACTTCATTGTGGACTAACACATTTGGAGGTGACAAACTAGCCTGGTTCATACATTTTTTTCATTATTTCAAACTTCAGTGGGGAAAAAGACACATGTGTATTTATAAAAAGATCTTTTTGAAAATTCAAAATATTTTTACCAAGGTAAGATTGTTAGATATATTTCAATGATAGAGACCCTTCAGCTACATATAATCTGAACATTAAAGCTTGGAAACTAAAACATTTTCAAGTGAGCATGTGAAGCGATTCTATGGATTCAAGAACATAATCATAAACAGTGGTAGATTATGCGGTAAAGCAAATTTACATCGTATCTGTGTATATACTAAAAATTATATAGGAAAACGTCCCCTTTCAGTTAAATAATAAATTACTTGATCTGAGAAGTATGATTTGCATCACATAAAATAAGGCTCTTACTATAAACCACCTCTGACTTGGAGTAGAGTGAGCTTGCGGGGAATATGAGGTACCCTGTCATCTCCGACTCCGTTCAGCTCATTCACTGTCACTAAGCCCCTCTTTCTTCTGTCCCAAAAGTTGTCCAGCAACTTCTCATTCATTTATTTTTAGAGGAAACTTTCGTGAAAAGATTATGAAGATGTTGGCTTTTAACATCAATTTAGAGTACTTAAAACATTAAGTGCCATCCCTACAGAAAAAAAAATAAAAACAATTCCAAGAAACCTTAATTGGAAGAATTGCTCAAAATATTTTTGCATGGCTTTAGAGCCAGCAACATTCTCCTTAGAATATTAGCAGTAGCACATCTTGACTTTAATTAACAGTAGAGTTCAATCCAGAAAGAGATAGAAATACTTGGGAGTAGGACTAATTGATATTGGAATAAGAGTGAACATGAGTAAGAAACAAGGCTTGATGAATGAAGTGACAAGGGACTTCTGCTGTGGCAAGTAAACCCAATCCACACAAATCCAGAACAAATGCTGCTCACAGAGAAGTCCATCCAGGTTTGAAGGCTGGCTCCTGGGAGGGTCTGAGAAAGGTTTCCCACTTGTGTGGACATAAGTCCCAATGTACAACTGAAGGCATCATCTCAAGCAGCCAGTTCATCCTTCTCATAGGAAGAGATTAGAAAACAAACAAGGCTGGCAGAACCAAGATGCATTCACGCAGAGAGGACAGTAAAGATTCCTCTGTGCCCAGGGGATTTGTTGTTAGGAATGAAGTCACACCAAGTGCGGCTCAGCAGGTCTGTGGTAGATGTGGCTGACAACCATATCTCCCTGTTGGCAAGCATGAAGGGTGCACCTCAGCCTGCCACTCAGTTGGGTACACAGATTTTCACCTCATGTGTACCATGGGTTTTGTTTAGTTTTGTTCTTGACTTACGGTATGCATAACGTCAGAATCTAGGGGCTTGAAAGTCCTTCTATGTGTCAGAATAAGCCTTGCTCTGTGCATGTGATAGGCAAAGATAGCAGAGCCCTCAGAAACATCTCTTCTTCACCACTCCCACAGGATCAGAACATAGCACAGATGGGGTAGAAGAGGCCGTAAAGGAAGAAAGAAGGGATACACAAGATCCAGTACACTTGACTTGATTTGGCATTGCCATTAATCTCTGGGAAGGCACAAACAGGGTCTCCCAGTGTTGCCCGGTCACTTCTTCCTCTGTCCTTCTCTGCTACTGTCCTTCCATGTGCTGTGCAGGCACTCCATTAATGCTGAAGAAACGGAGGCGGACATGTCTAAACGATGCCCTGGGTTCCACTTATCAGAGCCCAACAGCCTTTGTTGTTCATTCAGCAAAGATAGCAACCAATTTCTTCCAGAAAACAGCTTTGATTTATGAACACCACGTGACTGTTAAAAGCAGATTATTTTTATTTCAGTACTTGAACCTTTGGTAAGTGCTACAGTTTCCATTCTGTGGCTGACAATTTTGAAATAGAGACAGGTGATTTATTATACACATTTCACTGGAAACTTGCTTAAAATTAGAGACGCTTCCAGCTTTTCTGAAAAAAGAACTATTCTCACTATGTTTTGGCATGTTCCTCTTCATAATACAGAAAATGTTAAAAAAAATCTTACACAACAACTTTAACCGTAGGGTTTAAAGCAATGTATTGGATGAACTATCAGAAATGACTTTTGATTTATAAAAAATACTTACCAATATAAAAAAAGAAAACTAAAGTGTTGTTGTAAATATTTTTGGCAGTCATAACTCAGAGACACTTTTGCACCTGATCTCCTAGAACAAACCTCCACTCACGTGGCTGAGTCCTGAGCTGGGGTGGAATCAGGAGCCACACAGTGTCACATTTGGAATGGGCTGGTATTTCATTTCACTGCTCATGAGGTGACACACACTTGGGGAAGAGTGACAAAAGCACATCATTGGCAGTTTAGAAATCCAACGTCTAGCTTCATTCTGCCACCAGAGAGCTGATGGCCTTGGGCATGTCACCTCACCACTGCTGACTTCACCACTGCACTATTCCCTCCGCAATGAACACATTCCCAGCTTTTCTGTGCCTCATAGAGTCAAAATGGAAGGCAAAACAGAATGGAAGTAAATGCTGATCGGTGCTCAAAGAGAGGGGCAAGGCTCTGCAGGCCTGCACTGCTCCCACAGCAAATTCTCAGCCAACAGGGAGCCTCAAAGCGTGGCACAGTGGCCCCTGACAGCTTCTCGTTTCCTTGCTTGTGTTACTAAACACTGGCGATGGTGAGAGGGGAAATTTCTGAGCCTATGGAAATGCATCATGAGAAATTAAAATGAAAAAGAAATTTAATAAAGATGTATGCATGTTGGGGATATATATAAAAAAGAAATCTATGATTCTACACACAGTTGTTCGTTACGTTTTATTGTAGCAGAGTCAAAATCCATATCTCCTACCACTTCCGAGTCTTCCACTTGCAGAAGGGTATGAAATGAAAATAAAGATTGATTTGCTTTATGAAACTACATACTCCAAAAAAATGAGGGCAAGTCCCAGAGAAGCAAAATCAAACATAAAAGACATTAGACCATATTTTAAAGCAAACAAAAGCCAGACATGAAGCATGGTTCCTAACACCCCCTTGTGTGTCTTGGAGCTACCTGTGACAAGGGACCTATGGACTACCATTTCCTCCTGCTACACTCACGATGCAAAGTAAGCACATTCAAGAGCATAAACATTGCAAATTAAAACTGTCAGCTGTACACAATGACTTCACTGCAATTTACTATATCATAGAATACTTAAGAATGACTCCTATTTTATGTCCTTTTTATTAAGGACTTTACTGTTTGACTCATAAATATAATCCTATTTGGGAAGACTGGGTGACAATAATACAGGAAAAATTAAAGCTAAAAAGAAAACTGATACAATATCACAGGAGAACACACAAGGTTTTTACATTATCTGGATAATCTTCAACCTAGTAATACTTAGATAATATAATATCCCGGTGGCATTTAATGAGAAAGTAGGCATGAACATTTTTGATATGTTTCAGGCTTTAAATATTTTGTTTCTAGATTCAAAAAGAAATCATCCCAAGCTGATGTTCATTTACATGAACTGTACAGAATGCTTAAAAATTAAATTAAATTTCTCTAGATGAGCCTCTGAATCTAAATTTAGCCAAGAAAAATAAGGCAGACTGACGCCTTGGGAAAGAGGCGCTCAGATCCAAACCACCTGCCTGAGTTTTTGTTTCTTTGTTTTTATTTTCTTCTTCTTTTTTTTAAAAAAAATTATCTTGGGCCCGGCGGCGTGGCCTAGCGGCTAAAGTCCTCGCCTTGAATGCCCCAGGATCCCATATGGGCGCCGGTTCTAATCCCAGCAGCTCCACTTCCCATCCAGCTCCCTGCTTGTGGCCTGGGAAAGCAGTCAAGGACGGCCCAATGCATTGGGACCCTGCACCTGTGTGGGAGACCTGGAAGAGGTTCCTGGTTCCCGGCATCGGATTGGCACGCACCGGCCGTTGCCGCTCACTTGGGGAGTGAATCATCGGATGGAAGATCTTCCTCTCTGTCTCTCCTCCCCTCTGTAAAATGTTTTTAAAAAATTATCTTATGATACAGTTCCATAGGCTTTGAATTCCCCCTTCCTCTTACCAGTCCCCTCCCCCCGCTGAATTCTCCTTTAATATTACAATGTGTAATGCTTCACATACAGTCCTGAGTCCATCATTCTGCTGTATAAGTGTATCCTGACACTGTAGGTATGTGAGTAGTGGCACATCTGGCTGACTCCGCTGCTTGAGTTTTGAAAGCAGGCCCATAACCTAGGTTAAGTTACAGGAAAGGTGCTGGTACCTAAATGAAACTGAGTTACATGAGAATAGCTGAGAAAATTAGTAAAAGGAAAAAAAAATTATGCTTTATCTCCAACTTGAACAATTCAGGATTAGTCCTCCAAATTCCCCAGGTGATTGTTGTGGGGCACTCAGGCTAGCCTCCCCTTCCTTCAAAACAGCATTCAGGATCGGCTGCAGAGGTCATTTACCGATGCTGAAAAAGAGACTGGATACACAACCTTCCTTTTTTACTTCACCCGTAGTCCCACCTATAATCGGTGATTTCGGTCCCGAGGGATCAGGGCTGTCCAGCCCTCACTGCCATCGACTGTGCACGAAGTACTGTGCCCTTAGAAGTAGGACTCCTGTCTGCAAGGTCCAGCAGGAACTGAAGGAAAGCGAAGACTTGAAAGACAAATGATCTCACTGCTTGAAGAGCAGTAGGAGATCCTTACCAGAAGAGCTTCAACTTGAACTCTAGAAGATCAGATAGACAAGACAAGATGCCTCACAATGGTTTTGTTTGTTTGAAGAGCTGTGTATATGTATTTAGATCATTGGAAACATCAAGTGCCAGTGTAACCTTACACAAAAATCAATTCCAGATGGATAAAAAATTTTAATGAAAACACAAAAGAACTAAAATATGTGGGTAAATATTTGTCTAATCTTGGGGTAGGGAAAGCCCCTTTAAATACATCATGAAAGTAAGTAATCATAAAAAATCGAAGCATTTACCACAGAAAAAATTAATTAAAATCTGTACAGCAGAAGAAATCATAAGTAAGGTTAAAAGATATATTTGGAAATAGATTTTTGTAATGTTTCTTCTACAAAGAGTTCTTACAAGTCAATAAAGAAAACATCGAACAAAAATACACTAAGCAACACAATGTAATAAAATTAGGTTGTCATTAAAGACTTAGAAAGAAACTTAATCACAATAACAACTAAAGAAATATGGATTAAGCATAAATGAGCTATTATTTTTCAACCCACAAAAATGACAATACAGGACTAAACTGTGTCTTTCCAATTTTTTTCAAAGTGCATGCTTTTGTCCATTGCTGATAGAAATATAAATTGGAATAACCTTTATAGAGGGTACCTTGAAACAAAACTTAAAAATAAAACAAGAATATCCTACAATCATTCTGTTAGGAGCTTTCCCTATGGAGGTAATCAGAAAGAATAAAAACATATTTAATCCTCACCGCCTTGTTTTTAAATGAAAAAAATTTAACATAATGGAAACCCCCCTAATTAGATATTGATTAATGAACTGCACCCTTTCATCAGGTATATAAATGGATGTAGTCACTAAAATGATGTTAAAACATGAAATAGTGTTATGGAACCATGTGTGTATGTATGTTCTCATTTGCATAAAATACTACATATCCCTTTATGTACACATGCGTTGCAAGCTGTAAGAAAAGGTACTTACAGAAACACTAAAATTGCTAATTTCTAGATTGAGTTTTAAGGCAAAATTACCTCCTATATGATTCTTCTAGAATGTTTGAATTGTCTGTAGAACCTAACTATACCATATTTAGGTAAAACTATTGTCAAAATAATCACAACACAGACTAATTTTAGAAGCTGGCATCACTGCAGACTGAATGCCCATCGCCGTGTTAGTGACTATCATATTCTAATCATCTAGGAAATAGCAGACAAAAGTCTTTGAAATGAAATAAATCATGTACAAATTCCAACCAAATAGATTCATTTCAGAATTGGCACATGAAGTAAAGCACATTTAAAGTTAAAGTTCCCTTGCAGAAGAAAGACCATCCAGTGAACCTTATGGTCTTCAAGCAATGCATAATTGTGACTCTGTCACTAAACATGCTTGTTTCTTTTTGTTTCCAAAGTAACTAAATTGTATCATTCCAATAGATTATCCCTACCCAACCTTCCAGTGCAGCTTAACATGTCACTTTTCATTTTAGACCTCAAAGAGAAAACTTATTAGTGTCAAAACTGTAATACTCAGGTGACCCTAAACAGCTATATGGTTCCCAAGATACTGTAATTATCACTCCACTTTACTTTGCTGTTATAAATTATATACTAAGGGCTATATAAAGAAATGTCTATATTATTGGGGAATATCATATGTGAATAGGAAATGATACATTTCCAACTTAAGCAGATTGATTAAATATTCTCAGCACAGCAGTATGTTAAAATAAAGTATCAAATTTGGAGATGCCAACTATAAATGTGCCTTATTATGAGACAAGTTCCCTTAAAATGTTCTCTGTAAGACTCTAAAAATATCACAAAATTCACAGAATTCTAAAAATCTAACTGCATTCTTCTGCTAAAAGGTTTGTGAAAATAGGATTATATTTACTCCAAGAAAAAAAGTTAAATTTACTTTTTTTCTCTGTCTTCACTCCAGACTGTGCTTAGTCATCACAATCAACAATTTAGATTGAAAATAAAAGTCTTTTCTGTATTCCATAAAGCTAAGAAAAACAATTTTTAAACAACACAAGACTTGCCACAAAGCATCAAACAGTATGATCAGTAACTTGAACATAGACCAAGCAATCTACAAATATAATTTAAGGTGATGGATCCATTCAGAGAGTACTTTGAATGAAAACATCACGACCATAATAAATGCTAGTGAAATATATTTATACATTGACATTTGGCAATTGAAATAGAAATATCCAAATGAATAAAGTGGCATACTTGCTAGGCAACCAAGAATATAAATGCAATGCAGTGAGTTAGCACGGGAGGATAGCTGCATACGGGCCATGCTTTCAGGAGGCTGGGGTTGAGAAGAATTTGTTTACTTGAAACTATAGTAAGGAGACTAGAGCGCCCTTATGGCAGCACTTGCTGAAAAGGGCAACAGCACAGCACCGCCTCCAGGCTGGGGAAAGCTCGGGCTCCTCTGTTTTGTTGCTGAGCTCTAAGAACAGAAACAGATACAAGCCAGTGTTGGATCCCAATGAATTTAAAGCTCACTCTTGGAGAAGTACTTCACTTGCTCCCAGAAGCTCAAGCTAAACTTGCCCGCAGTGCCTCAAGAAATCCATGAGTCTCCATTTGTAAGTCACAGGGTCCTATCAGAGCAGGCTGATGGAGACAGTGTGCTCAGCACGTTAGAGATTTGTGTAGCTCTATCTATGTTGGCATTATAATTTGATTATACTTGGGAGCCAATGGAGCCATCATTGCCTCAATTGCTTTATTTTCTATCATGGTTTCATGGTAAATGAAATACACAGTTCCCGAAGTCACCTGCTGCCAATGATGTTATATAGATATAATATATATATATATACTTCATATATATATGAAATATATACACATAAAAATACTTTTAAAAGTTTGTAGAAATTGGAATTAAAAGTAGTTTATTTGGTGCAAAAAAATTTTTGAAATATATACAACAAGATCTTGAAAAAGTTCATGAAAAGTATGTGCTAAAAACAAATTGTACAAACTGTTCTTCATTTTTTTCAGGCACTTTATGTTCTTTCATTGTATGCCTGCACATTGCCATATAATATCATCATATTGAGGATGTATCTATAGAAGTTCTGAAACAGATGCTTTAATGTGAACGCCTGCCTCCAAGCAGGCAAGACCTCCTCAACAGAGGCTGGCAGAAGAGTCAAGTTACACAACAGCAGGGCCAGGGCTCATCTGTGTTTGCACAATGTGTTTTTCCCCAGCATCCATGTCTATTTACAGCCTGACAATGAAGGTGAGGTATCTGTGAGCTGACTGCCTTTAAATGCAAGGACATCCTTCTCTGTTGACTCGTTGAAGCTGCCTGTGCTTTGGAGAATAACAGAGTGCCACATTTATGCAGACATGTGCCGTAAGTGCCACATAGTTTACACTGCCCAGTGATTTCTGCTTAGCCTTGGTCCACAGTGTAGAAAGGATGATGAAGCCAGAGTACGGCACCCCTGAATAAGTTCACCGTACTCCACTACCGCTATCTCTCAGGGAAACAGAGAAAGATTGCTTTCATCAACACCACAGAGTGTAAATGCCATCAGAATTTAAATTTGGATCTGTTTCGGTCACATATCTACAGCCCCTGAACTTAAAATAGTCTCTGACACATAGGAGACACTCCATGACTATTTGCAAAGGAATAAAGCAACCTCTGCCTCAGACCTGAGAAACTGCCTGGACTTTGGAACCAAGTCCACAAAACACTGAACTGTCTTAACTGCAAGTTGGCAAGCTGGATCAGATGCGGACTATCTGGGACACCTACCAGTGCCCACATGTCACACGCAGAGACTTAACCCCATGTGCCACAACGCCAGCTCCACCATGCATACCCAGATAAGTTTCAAAGAAAATAAAGTATAAATTAGTATAATTATGGAAAAAGGATGGAGATTTACCTAAATAATTAAAAATAATAGATCTAGCATATTACTCACCAATGTGACTTTTGGGTATATAGCTGTAGGAAATAAAACCATCATATCAAAGCAATTCCTGCACCCATGTTCACTGCAGCACCCGTGTTAATACACAACACACAGAATCATCATATGTATACACCAATGTACCATCTGATCTTAACACATGACATAGATAGATTATAAAATATGCATATAAACATCAGATAATAGCATGCCTCCTTCAAAATAGAATGAAACCCTGACACCTACAGAACAATAGATGGCACTGGAGTTTATGCTGACTGAAACAGACCAGACACAGAAACACGCATACTATACGTTCTAACTTTTATGTACAAGTCAAAAGATATTTGAAGCTGGGAGAGTGATTACTGGAATCTGAGAAGGGGAGGGGAGTGGGAATGAAGGTAGGCTGCACAGAAGGCACCAAAACAGAGCCGACTACAGTAAGAGGCTCTTGTGTCCCTCGGTGCAGTGGGTGGCCCTGACTCACAATGCATCACAAACCATTTGATGAATTCAAAGAGCTCATGAGCTCTGAACACAGGAGATAATAATTACCCAATCTATCCACTGTATATGATCAATATTTTTAAACTCTGCAGTATGTACCCAAAATGAGCAAATACGACACATCGAAAATAAAAATATGTTTTCTAAGTGAACCATTCCTCCATATACATCCACATGGAAACCAGCATAGCTGACTGACAGCCAACTCTCAGACGTCCTCACAGCTCCCCCGGGGTGAGGAAGCCCACAAGAGTAACATGAAGAGCTATGATATAGCAAGTCTCTCTCTCCTGTAGTTCCACACATGCCTGTGTAGGATCCAGACATATGAGCAAAGCTGATAGGTGACTACAAGTGTGTGAGGGAACAGAGACTCACTCACCTGAACTCATCAACCACCAAAACCATTCAAAATACAACAGTGGCTGCAAGCCTCTGTGTTTGGGGGTGATATCTCCAGAGTGTTTGGGGTTGATATAAAGAGCTAGGAGATAAAAAGGCACTTGAACATAATTGTTAAACACTTTCTCCCTTTTAACTTGGGTCAGCACAGCTGTTACAGTCTCCATCTTATTTTTACACTTTGGAAGAAATGTAGAACATGAATGCATCGGAGTAGAGTGAATACAGGTGAAATAAAAGCAGTTCTTTGGAATCAGTTACTATTTCTTTTTAGAAAGGAGCTGGTTGGCAGCACCAACAAATATCACAGAATTAACTATAGTTTGAAAAGGGACTGAAGGTGGTTTCTTTGAAATGTCAGCTTTATTCACTGCTCTGTGTTTAGCACCTTGTAAAATGTCTATTTTTTTAATGACTAGATCAACTACATGTAGTTTTGTGCATATTTTTCTGGTTGATTGAAAGAATCTAAAATATCTTTCCTATCACCAAAAATTCAGTTATTATTGATGCAAAAGTAAAGCAACACAATCTGCAATGTAACTTTCAAAACTGGTTATAACTAATCATACAAAATAAGTAAAGTCAGAGTCCCTGCAGTCCCAATATAGGAAAGACAGCTCTTGCTTTACATTAATTAAAATATATTCTGCCAGGAGACATGCAAATCCAACACGGAACAAAGCAATTGCTAGGATGAGTTTATGAGGACAGTTCAAAAGGTTCATGGAGAAGTGAGTTAAAAGGTAAGTTTAGGGGCCAATATTGTGGCACAACCGGTAAAGCCCTCACGTGTATCATTACCATCCCTTATGGGTGTCAGTTCCTGTGCCGAATGCCCCACTTCTGATTCAGCTCTGTTTGTGGCCTATGACAAGCACAAGGAGACAGACTAAGTGTATGTACCTCTGCCACCCACGTGGGAGACCCAGATGAAGCTTCTGGCTCCTGGTTTCAGCCTAGCTTATCACTGGCTACCGAGACCATTTAGAGAGTGAAGCAGCAGATGAAGACTGTTCTCTGCCTCTCTCTTCGTAACTCCAACTTTCAAAATAAATATTTTTTCAAAAAAGATAATTCGGGTAAAAAAATATTTTGAAAATCTGGCAAACTAGGAGTTCTTCTGAAAAAGCTGGCATTGTGGCAAAGCAGGTCAAGCTACCATTTGCGATCCCAGTCAGAGCACCAGTTCGAATCCTGCCCGTTTGGCTTTCCACCCAGCTTCCCACTAATATGCATGGCAGGGTAGATGATGGCCCAAGGGTTTTAGGTTCTTCCACCCATGGTAGAGACCAAGATGGAGTCCCTGTCTTCTAGCTTCAGCCTGGCCCAGGCTTTGCTTGGCAGTTGTGGCCATTTAAGGAGTGAACCAAACAATGTAAAATTTCTTCTCTTTCTCTCTAGCTCTGCATTTCAAATAAATCTTTATTTAAAAGTTTGTGGGAAATGCACACTCTCAAAAACAGGCATAGATTTCAGGATATTTTGCACCAAGATTGCCTTATCTTTTAATTGCATTTCCATGCACTTTTTGAAGTACTCTCATATATGCTCACGTGTGTGATTAAACTAAGCATGCATTGCCATAAAGAGTATAGCCATCAAATTTCAGAGAGCCAGTCTGAACACTCCAGGCAGTGTATCTAAACCTTGTGCACTGCACAAAATTAAAGCAGCTGATATGCTTTTGCCCAAATAGAATTGTAGCTCCTCATTTCCTTCCCTTCTTTTCCCCACTTGTGACTCAAGCCAGATTTCATCGAGCTATTTTTGTAATTACTAAAATGCTGGAAACACAGCAGCAGGCCAGAAGCAAGTAAAATGCAGCATCCAGCAAAAGAAACAAAATCACGCTGAGTAACGGAAAGGCCATCTGCTTCCCACTGAGCTGCAGGGGTGAGGAGGACAATCTGGGCTGCACTATTTGTGTCCTCCCCCCAAACCGTACCCACCTGCATGTTGTCGGTGGCATCCCCAAGCAGGCCTCCGAAAGTGATAGCATTCGTGACGGTCGCCAGATAAATAAAGAGAATTGCTGAAAGCGCCTGAATGTTTAAAGCATCATAAAAATCACTGGCAAAAAATGGTGCTTTCCTCTTGAGGTCCTTAATGAGTCCACCGCAGAACCTAGTAATGGAAAGAACCAGCACGTGACGAAACGCAATGTGAAGTACTACCAAACGAACGGAGGGGTAACTCACTAAACCACAGGGAAGCTGTACTTGGCATGCTTGGGTCAATGGCAGCATGCTGTTTACCATTTAGGATGAAGTCAGGAAAGGGAGGAGACAAGTTTCTGTCTCTCACTCACTCACCAAACTAGCAGTCATACCCCTGAAGGATCAGCCAGCTTGTCATTAGATGACAGTGAATTGTATAGGTTACATATTTTTGCTTAAAATAAAACTCAAATACGTGAGCCAATTACAAATATAAGACTTTTTAAAATCCCACCACTGTGTCCTTTTCACTCTCATTCAGTCCCACAATTGTCTACTGAGCATCTGTGAAACTGCAGGGGCTACAAGAGTGAACAACACAATTCCCAAAGCTCTGTCCTTGTGAGGCTTCCTTTTGGGAGGCTGGCAGCAAAAAATAACAAGAAGATCAGTAAATAAAATGCACACAACACTAGCACTGACTTGGGAAGAAGGTCGTGTAGAATTGAAGGAGCCAGAACAGACCAATTTGTGTAGAATTGGTGGCCAGAACAGACCTCTGAGAAGTAGCCTTTGGGCTAAAGACCGGAAGGAGCTAAGGAAAGATGTCTTGAAGGTGTGTGATCGAAGAAGGGGCAAGCAGAGCCTGAAGACAAGCTCTCGCAGGTGCCTGGCCTATACATTCCCTCCCTCCACACCTCACAGCTCAGCTTCCCTGCCTGTCGTGGCTTCTGCCTTTAATACCCACTCGTAATGCTCGAGTTCCCCGCAGTCTTGGCTATACTCGTCACGCTCATTTCCCCTCCAAGCCAACTCACTTTAGCAGATACATCTGCCTGGGCACCCGCTAAGCCTTAGCTGCACTGAATGTGCTGCTGCAGGTTTCTGAGTATGCAGAGTGGAGCAGGACAGGGGGAATGCTGCAGAAACTTGACACATTTAGGAGAGATGAAATGTGGAAGAATGAAGTCCCAGCCTGATGGCATTCCAAAAATCCCATAAGGAATGCCTGTAGAAATGGAAAACTATTCCCAATTGACCTGTGTTCCACAGGACCATAATGAGCTAAAAAATTCCTACTGCCCAGCAACATCACAGCCACTGCAGCGCATAGCACAGCATGTTGCTCTTGAGCATGTGAAGTGCTGGCAGCTGCACACTTTTATTCATTTAAAATACAACTTTTCTACTTACATGGAAAACTCCACTGCACAACAGCCTCATCCATCTCATGTCTCCCAACTGCATCAGGAGGCTGTGTGCAATGTCTGGTCCACTCTGCTTTTAAGGGTATCTGGTTATATGCTGATCACACAGTGACAGAACTGCCTAGCAAAGCAGGTCATAGAACACATCCCAATGCCCAATGAAAAAGGGGAGAAGAGGTTTTGAGTTCTCTATTCTTTAAGAATAAAGATGAGGACCTGGTGTGGTAGATCATTGGCTAGAGTCCTTGCCCTGCACTCGCCGGGATCCCATATGAGTGCCAGTTCTAATCCCATCTGCTCTGCTTTCAATCCAGCTCCCTGCCTGTGGTCTGGGAAAGCAGGTGAGGATGACCCAAAGCCCTGAGACCCTGCACCCACGTGGGAGACCTGAAGAGGCTCCTGCCTTTGGATTATCTCAGTTCAAGATGCTGCGATCACTTGGGGAGTGAATCAAAGGACGGAAGATCTTCCTCTCTGTCTCTCCTTCTCTCTGTATATCTGACTTTCCAATAAAAATTTTAAAATCTTTTTAAAAAGGTGAAGTAAATCCTTTCCTCTTAATTTAGGAGAAAAATCTCCAGGTGGGTTAAAAGGTAGGCAACTGCATTCTATTCATACTCAACTGCAGATCCATAAAATAGCCTGTGTTCAAAAATCCTGCCATTTTTTAGAACCCACAACATCCTAAAATAAAAACCCTACATAAAATTTTACTGAAGTCAAAATGAAGTGCAGAACATAATATTAGAAAAGGAAGATATGTCAGGAAAAAAAAAGAGATTGAAGAATCTGGGAGCCCTGAATTGCCCACTGCATGTAAAGGAGACAGATCAGCCAGCTGGGAGTTACTCCTTCCTGTAACTGGTAACTCACTTGAAGGGAAGGTACAGGAAGAGATGAAATCCTGAAAGGTAAGAGGGGCAGAACTGACACACCACACAGGCTTTCCTGCCTCAGAGACGCCTTCTAGCTGTCCTGGTCTCCGATACTCACACCCAGCAGCCTGTGTGACTACCCCTTCTTGCAGCCTATATCTAACACCTGCTCATCCAAAATGCTGCCCATGTCCACTGGTCCTTCTCTGGCCGCCCTTTCTCATGCTGCCCTGCCAAAACAGAAGTCCCTGGTTGGGATTTATTTTGTCTCATTAATCCATCTTCTTGTTTATTTATTTGCATACTGGTTGCCTCTCACCTCTACAAAATAAGACCCTCAAGGGATGGGCTTATTGTGAAATTCACTGCTGTGTCCCTTGTACCAGACATGGGTGAGTGTGACTGCAAATACTGCCTAACTGAACAAGTGACAAAGCTAGTGAACAAAAACGCTGACAGAAAGATGGAGAGAGATTCAGCTGTGCGGTGAGCCTCATAGTGGATGGTCAAGGAGCTGCCCATTACCGTCCAGTTCGCTGCAGTTCCTCACAGTCCGCGTGGCCTCCTCCTCCATGGCCTCCGTCGTGGGGCGTGTCCCCATTCATCTGAATGTTCTCGCCACCTGAGTACATATTCTTTCTAAGCAAGACAACAGAGTCCAAGAGGGTATTAGTTTACATGATTCCCTTGCTTCTCAGCTGTGTCACGCACTTGCTAGTGGAGAGGTGGAAGAGAGACTCTTTGGGACAACACTGATTCCTCCCTGTTCTACTACATTGCTAGCTTGAGAACCAAGACAAAGGGCTGGACAAACAAACACACTGAATGTATTATTTATCACCTAAGAGGGCAACTGTTCTGCCTAGGGAACAACTGATTTCCAGGAAATGTTTCTTCCTCAACTATCTCATCCAATTCCTTAACCCCTAAAGACTGCACACTTGAGTAAGCTGGTCATTTTGCATGGCAGGAAGCTCTCGAAGGATCTCTGTGACACATTCCAATATCATAACTGAGCTCTCTGACCTGTAATCACTGAAGGACATGAAACACGAAATGCTTCCTTAATAGTGCCAAGGCAACGTGAAACAATGTACAACCCTGATTCATCTGGGGTCAGAGATTCAGTTCAATGGGCACCTGACAATACAGAGCATAGCCTGGGCCTGCTGCCTTTTCCAAACAGAATTTCCTCTCCAGGGGTATCTGAGCAACTGAATATTCCCAACCACCCATGAGTTTACCTTTTGTCAGAGGACGGGAGACTCTTGGGAGGTTCTATCCTGATGGCCGGGTCCCACTCTCCAGGTGGCAGGACAATGACTTCATCCAGGAACTCGTCGATGCCAGCAATCAAGTCATGCCTATCTTTTGCTTTGTAGGCAATGTCGTGGAATACCTAAAGTAGGGTAACAGAGGTGCTGATCCACTAAGTGAATTTCCCACGTAACTCCACCAAGCGAAGCCCACACAATGCACTGAAGTACCAATGTTCTCACATTTCCTACTATTCAGCTGGTTCCAAAATATTTAGTTATTCCGATTACAGGATCTCCCAAAATACAGGTGGGTGTGGGGGGTGGTGAAGGAGGAAATGCTTGTGTTCTTTCTAGATTAGTTTTCGCCACCTATCAATTCTGTAAGACAACTTTGCCCTTCATCTCCTCTGGGTATGTGCCTCCACAGATGCAGTTGCCATAGAAGCCAGATGAGAATGGTTTAGAGAGACATGCTACAAGTCATTTTGGGAAGTAAAAACTACTGGGACAAACAATCCCTGATCATTCAATAAGGAAAAAGTTCATGCTGAGTGTTAACATTAGGTTAAGACCCAAACACTGTAGTTCTGACACACAAATGACACAAACTACTAAAAAAAGAAAAAACTGAGTGACAGACACCAGCAGCTCAGTAAGCAAGGGGATTTAACTACGTGCTCATCTGCCTCGTTTTTAGGAAGGAAATAGCTTCCTTCCTAAAAAGCCTTCCAAGGGAGCACAGGCTTCATGTCAGCTATACAGGATATTCAACGAGAGGGACACAGGATTCAACCCTTTCGTCAGCTGCTTCCTTCTTCTAACCAAGCTGATGTTGCGAGAGTATTTTACATGTCATCCAAGATTGTCATACTCCCTTAGTTCTTTCGTTAACAGAAGGGAAGACGGCTGCTGTCCAATACCCTTAACTCTTCGCAAAGGTCATCATCCCTCTGTCTCTGGAAAATAACTACTCAAAGGAGCCCATCAAGCAGAGTCTCATGGTCTAGGGGTTGTGATTGGAAGGAAGGGTCATGTGATGTGCCAGCACAGCCTCTGGCGCAGACACAATCATCCCCCAACTTCTTTTGCAATCTCCCATCACAGAGGCTGAAAAGTCAGAAATTCATTGTCCCAGCTAACCCCAAGGATAGAGCGTGACAGCTCTAATAAATACAATCTAAGAGAAAGGCTCTCTAATTAAGCTTTCAAACATCTGCTAAACCAGATCCAGCTGATGTCACCTTACCCTGGTCTTCCTATCCTAAACCAAGGGTGAGGTGGCTGGAGATGGCTGCAGGCAAAGCTGCTTCACAGAGGATAAAAAAGTCACAACAAGATCTTGAAGCAAGAGCCTTCATTCTTGATTTGTCATTGAGCATTTACGTCAACCCCAGCAACTGCCCACCTCTAAAATTCCTATTCTACAAGAAAAAAATAAACCTCACATTGCCTAAGCCTACTTGATACAACTTAGAAGAAGCACTTTTTAAAACAAGGAAGCCTTTGACCATCACATAAATTTAAAACGTCATCTTAAAAACTACGAAAGAGAAACAGGGATATGAAGCAGATCTCATTATATTCTTAGAACTGTACCTATAAACTTCACTAAATCTGTTATCTTTTTTTTCATCAATGACCCATTAACATGAAAAAGGTGTTTAAAAAAAAGGAAGTGACTGATGCAAGAAACACATGTTTCCAAAGCGGAAAAAACACCAGAATAGCCGTACATCAGTGCTCTCAGCCCCTGAGTAGTTGCCATGTAGAATTCTATAATGAAGCAGACAACAGCTCCATTCTCCACATAACGTGGAAAATCCGAAAAGTCAAGCAACATAGTTTGAAAAGCAAAACATCTAATTAACAGTGAACTAGAGAGACACAGAGGCAGGAGGCAGCGGTGCCGCGTGCCGACAGTATTTCTCCCACCCTGGTACCAGCTCAGAGTTCATCACATCCAAAAAGCATGTCAGTTAACATTTCTAAAATGTTAGCACATTAAAAATACTCAGAAAAAGAGAAGCCAATATGGTTTGTTCTAACACAGAGTTTACAACCTCAGACATTTTGGAAACTGTGCGCTATAGAGTGTCAGGACATGTGCAACCAATGCTTGTGCCTCCTGTACGAAGGAGCCAGGTAATCACACAGTGCCAATGCAATAGACTGTGACAGCCAACTCACAGCATGACAGCGACACAAATAGGCCACTCACAGAAGCCCTCCTTCCTGATTCCCTACCTCGTCAGACATCAAGGTAGCAATGGCTCTGCCAATCTCGTGGTAGGACTTGGCTTTCCCCTTCGGACCTAAGAGGATGAACAAGAACCTAGTGGAAAATAAAAGGAGGAAAAGCTATTAACACTCATTTCGTTATTCTTGGTACACACAAACCTGAGAAAACTTCATCTGCGTTTGTATAAGCATTAGGTGTCGAATTTATCTTTCCAATATCTTATTTTTAAAACCTCAATATTCTGGGCCCAGCATGATGGCTCAATTGGCTAGTCCTCCGCTTACAAGAACCAGGATACCATATGGGCGCTGGTTCACGTCCTGGCTGCTCTACTTCCCACTCAGCTTCCTGCTTGTGGCCTAGGAAAACAGCAGAGGATGGCTTAAATCGCTGGGGCCCTGTGGCCATGTGGGAGAAAAGGAAGAAGCTCCTGGCTCCTGGCTTCAGATTGGCTCAGTTCCTACCCTTGAATAAAAATAAATAAAAATCTTTAAAAAAACAGCTTACTTTTCCTGATGAGAGACAACATGCTCTTTGACTTAACTGCACAATACAAATTGTTGTTTAGTGCAATTGGTAGCAAAAGAGATGTTCCTTCACCAAGCAGGAAAGGTTCACTTTCTATGCTTGATAAACCACTCCATCTTTCTTTTATAGCTTTTCTTCTCTCTCCATTTCTACTGACTTTCAGAATCTCTGAGGCAACTCCACTAAACATAATAACTGCAAAGATTTAGGGCATCTTCAGATTTCTCTGACTTTCCTTACCCACTATTAGCAGTGACAAATAAGTCTTCCCACATGTTCAAGAAATGTTTCCACTCAAAAGTGATCAGGTATCAGCAAAAATCAAACCCTCTACAAGTAAGCCACACAGAGACAGCCAAAGTTAGGACAGACACATTTAAAACAGAGCATCATCCACTAAGAGTTAAAGTTCTTTGATGGGCTTCCTATTTTCCTTTCCATACTGCTTTTCTTAAGGAGGCCAAAATACAGCTCCATCACACCAGGCAAGAAGCCTGCAATAACTTAGGGTCATCTCTTATCCCTCATGGACCACATGGGCAAACATTGTGAAGAAAGGAATCTGATGGGTAAATAAGAAAAAAACACATACATGGTAACATTGGCTAAATCCCCACCTTATTATTGATCATGTCTTTTCTAACAATAAATTATGCACAAATACACACAGTTTTTAAAACACCAGCAAAACATTTTACATTTATCACTTCATTCAAATTTCCATCAACCCTTTGCAGTAAGGACAAGTGAACTATTTCCACTTAATGGATGGAAACTGAGGCCAAAGGAAAGTAAGGGATGTGTATAGTTAAATGAAACAGAACAGACCAATAAGCCTCTTACTCTTATCACTACACATTTCTGTCTAATTTTATCTGTCTGACCCCTTCAACAGAGAAAAAGTGTGCCACTTGCATGGATCACAATATAGCAAGAGCTACTATACTTAATAAGAGACAGAAATCTTAGGTTAAGATTTCATATCACCAGAAATGGCTCAGCACTTCACTTAGCCAAATTGTATTACTCATTTGTCTACTTTATACTTCACTTTAGTAAGAGTTCTTTTTTTTTAAAGATTTTATTTATTTTATTACAAAGTCAGATATACAGAGAGGAGGAGAGACAGAGAGGAAGATCTTCCGTCCGATGATTCACTCCACAAGTGAGCCGCAACGGCCGGTGCTGCACCGATCCAAAGCCGGGAACCAGGAACCTCTTCCAGGTCTCCCACATGGGTGCAGGGTCCCAAAGGATTGGGCCGTCCTCGACTGCTTTCCCAGGCCACAGGCAGGGAGCTGGATGGGAAGTGGAGCTGCCGGGATTAGAACTGGCGCCCATATGGGATCCCGGGGCGTTCAAGATGAGGACTTTAGCCGCTAGGCCACGCCGCCGGGCCCTTTAGTAAGAGTTCTAAAAATGCTCTTGGATACATGATCACATTCTCCCCCTATAAAATTCAAAGCAGATAGGGGAAAATAATCAAGAGTATAAAAAGTATAAAAGTTTGCATATGCATATCTTATACTAGAATAACCATAAATACACCCAGTACTTATATTTCTTAGAAAGCAGCCCTGAGCATCATGGCACACTCTCTTTCTGGAGTTTGCACAGTAGAGGAAACAGCAAAAGTGATCAGCAGACACGAGGGTCAGCTCAACCATGAAGGAAACCATGAACTCCCGATGCTGAAGTTCGTGAGTCCAGCACGTGCCTTCGTGTGCACTTCATATACAGCCGTATACCCCTTCCTGATGACACAGTGCTCCTATGTGACAACAAAGTGTGCTTTTCCATAGAGACTGGTTATTGATTTAAGTGTATCACAAGCTGCCCTCCACAAAATTAATTAATTAACCACTAAGCAAAGCATGGATTCTACTAAGAAACATTGATCTCATGGCCCAGTTCCATTTGCCTGTCTACATAGGACAGCTATCCGGAAAGACAGTGAGGGAGCATGTTTAAGCAAAAAGTGGCAGAGGTTATGCCACCACAGAAAGTATTGAATTCCTGTTTCCTTTCACATAGTGCATTTTTTAAAAATAATGGATTTCTTTTGTCTGTCCTTTGTTATTGCAACAATCGATTAAATCCTAACTGTTCAGTACTGCAGATTAGGCTGAATGTCTCCAGAATCATTGTGAACCATCCTAATTCCACCTAAACATCTCCTTCATGATCTTAGTTTACGGCATACGCTATGGAAATGTATCTGTCCACTGACATTTGACTTCCTTATTGGGTTGGCTATATGGCCACAAGGCCAACATACTGTGTTGTTAGCAAGAAAAACATCTGTCATCAATGGTCCTCCAGTGAAAATCCTGGCAGATGACAGATAGCTGCTTCATACACAGACAGAGCTATGCAGCCTCCAAAGTAAATACCATGAAATCCAGGGATGCATTCTCCATAAAGCAGTTACTCTTTCCTCTTTGTTCAATAATATTAAGGAATGAATAGCAGTACTGGATTAAAGGTGTATATCACATATACTATAGCAATATGAGAACAAAATCAGTAACCTAGACATAAAGATATTATTCCTCTTTCCTCGCTAATGCAATTTTTGATCCACAAAATATTATATTTCTCCTAAATGGAATACCACAAGTACCTAATAATAGCAACATGGTGTATGGCCAGCATTATGAAAAACAGTAAAACCATTGCCTATAACCCATTATCCAATAGGGCAACCAGTTCAAGTCCTTGCTGCTCAACTTCCAATCCAGCTGCCTGCTAATGTGCTGGGAATGGGTGGCCATGTGCTTAGGCTCCTGCACAACGTGGGAGAACCAAAGGAAGCTCCTGCCTTGGACCTGGCCTGACCCTTGCTGCTGCAGCCATTTGGGGAGTGAGCCAGTAGATGGAAGATAGCTCTCCTACATGCTTTCCTGCTGTAAAGGTGCCTTTTAAGTAAATAAAATTAATCTTTAAAAAAGAAAAGAAAGAAACAACATGATGACATCCCCCCAGGCAGGAAGAGTTCAGGAAATCCATGCCCTTAAAATCATACACAGAGGGATCTGAGAATCCATAAACATTGGGAAACAGCAGTTCAATTCTATAAGTTCATCTGCAGGATTGCAGGCCCCAAGGTATATCGAATGTGGACTGCATGATGGAAATAGGGCCAAGACAGAGAAGCAAATTAACCACAGAGAACAAATCCAGGAGTGGAAGTTCACTCCACCTGAAACAGATCCTCTCCCCCTTAACCCTCAAAGAGGCAAAAATAGGTTGCAACTTTCACAATTGAAACACATTCTGTTAAACTCAGCGTTTATAAGACACGGAATATTCCTTTCATGATCTAAGCTGTTTTTTGTCAATGGACAGATGTTATTTTTAACCAGAAGCTTTTTTTTTCTTTATTAAAAAATTAGGGTAAACATCACATTGGTGTGGCTGGAAGGCCCTGGCCCATGTTAAAAGCTCAGGGGAAAAAAAAGAGAGAGAGAATTTATGTTACTGAGTTCTTTCAAATGGCTCCTAAGTCCAATAGGCCAGAATTAGAGTTTGTAATAGCACCTAATTGTCTCAAGAGTCTTCAGGGAGCCCATTTTCTACTTTGGTGAGCATTTCCATGTAACTAATTATGCCTGAGGAGGATGCCTCCAGCAAGCTCCACAAAGGCAAGTACCAGATGATCTGTGTCCGGAACCGATGGCCTATATTCACATTCACGGAATAATTATAGCCAGAAACACAGCATAATATCACAGAAGGGGCTGGCATTCCTAAACCATTCCATCTTTTGAGAAAGGATGCGCATCCCCCTCCTTCCTGATCCATCACTGCTATTTCTAGAATAAACTCAGCATAGACCAATCCTTTACCCCTTTTTCTCAACACAGTAAATCAAATACCCCATTATTCATATTTAGTGGTTTTGGAAAATGTAGCTAAACTGTAGCGTTCACAATAGACTGATGAGAACCACAAATCACCATAACTAACCACATTATATGCAGCTAGCAAACAGCTTTGTGGACAGACAGAACTGAATTAGTAGAACCTCCATCACGATCCCTTGAACAGATTGTTAAAAATGGTTTTAACATGTAAGTACAAGTGGCTTTTCTAGGCAAGTCATTATTTACAACATAGAATACTTAACTTAAAGCCACACTAGAAGAGTAAGCATTCTAGTATTGTAAAGGGCTTCAGCTTACTGAATAAACATGTCCAATAGATGGACAAATTAAGGTCAGAAAAAGACAAACTCATCTACAGCTTTTATTGCTCCTTGTGGGAGAAATCTAAAATATTTTATTCCAACCCTTTCAAGTTTTCTCCTTTCCTTGGGCTCGCCTAAAATCTGAGTCAGAGTCTGCAGTTCTATTTCCAGCATGCATAGTCAATCTTTCCCATTGCCTCCATCCCTCAACTGTAAAATACCAATAAAAATATTTATCCCTGCTCTGGCTCATAAATATGAGTGAGTGGTGGCCTCTGTGAGCGGATCTAAGATGACAGCAAAGTGCCTAGAAGATACTAGGAAAATCATAAACATATCTTACCAAGTCATCAAAGATCAAAGAACAGCTTGTTTGCTTTCACATGAAGGGCAAGTTAGGCCCCTAAGCATACAGACATCCACCCAGCTGGGGGTCCGGCAGCTGCAAGCAGAAGCTGAAACAGCCACCAAGTAACAGCAAACAGAGAAACATGGGGACTCTACACAAGAAGGGAAGGTGCAAAATAGCAATGCTGTTTGTTAGAATAGCAGGAGCAGTAACACACAGCTTCCCTCCAGCTTAGCAAAAGGAAAAGCATTGTCATCAAAGGGTCTCACAACACAGACATTCCTGGTCTCCCTGAAGAAGACCACAGTGGCAGGCATGTCACAGTCCTTGGTGAAATGCAGGCCTATCATGTTCCTTATGGGATTTCCTTTATTGGATTTCACAGGATGCAGCCCTGGTAAATGGCCCCATATTACCCAGCACAGAAAGACTTTAATGAGACTCCCTGCTCTGTGATCACAGCTTGCACTGATTGGGGAGGGGAACAAATGGATAAGCTACTTCCTGGAAAAATGTTAACATGTGAGGATACATTGCTCAGATTATTGCCCTGAAATAGTTTTATGATATTATTGAATTACAGTCGCTTGAACTGCTTGAATCCTCTTGTTAATGCAAACGATGCTGTATTTCACCTCTAGAGTAGTCCAGCCCTCCAGGGCTGAAGAAAAAGAGCATGAGCCAGACAAGAGCAGATGATGAGAGGGACGCAAAAACGGTCATGATTTGCTACTCAAAGCATGTGTGTTATTGTTCAATAAAAAGCCTTTTAAAGTATTTTTTATTTGTAGCTTACAAAGAAAAAAATGGTAATAAAAAATGAAAAGGCAGGAGCAATTTTCTCTAACACCACTTGGCATGTTTTTTTTCCCTTTCAAACCCCAGTACAGTTTGTCCAAAAAGACATAAATAAAGCCGTAGGGGCACTGACCTGGCCTTCGGCCATTATCTGAGTCAGCTGTTTGCCAGGTGATTGCTTTGATAGAACTGCAAGGCTCTGCTAGAATCCTTTTCAATCAAAATGTTGAGATACAGAAAACACAAATCATGATAACCCCACTCACTGAATAAGCTGTGATCGTCTCCATCCCACTGCTAATCATCCAATGATGGACCTAGAGACGATCCTTATTTTAAGGCTCTAAGAAATGTAAGTATGACACTAGACTCTTTACCGTTGCCTATACCTACCACAAAATTAGACTTGTAATTGTTATTAAGGGACTGTACTACTGTGATAATTTGAGGAAAAATGGCAGAAGGGGAAAACAGAGAGGAAGGAGCAGGAGGAGCAGGGAAGACCCCTAAACCTTCAAAACTGTATTGAAGTAAACATACCGAAATAATAAATTCAGAAAAAGAAATGTAACAATAACTTTTTAAAAAAACATGTAACCAGGAGCAGCGGCCGATAACCTATAAATTAAGAAGCCTTTGGGAATTTCCTCCTAAGCTGGCTCAGAGTGAACCTTGAGCCTTTTGGCACTGTTGGTCAATCACATGAGCACACCGGGGAGGACTCACCGCCCTTCTGCTCATGTGAGGAAACCTCCGGAAGATAAACAGTCACCTGTCCCTGTCTGCTGGGACCCACAGTGTATATACCCCAACTCCCACAAGGTGCTTCCACATAATGAGCTTCGGTTGTCCATCTGACAGTCACAGGTGTCTCTGTGAACTCTTCTTCCAGGCAGGTCAAGCGTCCTCACCCTAAAGAGCTTAGCAGCCAGGGGAGAGATGAAGATCACTTCTGTGCCATGAACCGAGCACAGACTGTGAGCCAGGTACAAACATATGTGACACGAGACACATTAACTAGGAAGTGTGCAAGATAAAGTGTCCAGCGTAACATTCTTACACAAATGTGTTCACATGTGTATGCATGTGCAAACTCACGGCCAATTTTCTAATAAACACAGAGCAAAATGAAAGTAATCATGACTTCTGAGCCTTTGACAATTCAACTCTCACACTCAGGTCCCTAAGCTATAAAACCTGAGCACTTACAGTTCATACTTGTGAATATCATCATAAGAACTAGGTAAAATAGCCCATAAGGATAGACTTGGGCACAATCCAATAAATTATTATTATTTCTAATGTTAGTACTCACAAGTGTCAAGTAATATTTTTAACTTTTTTTTTTGAAAGTCAGATATACAGAGAGGAGGAGAGACAGACAGGAAGATCTTCCGTCCCATGATTCTCTCCCCAAGCGGCCACAACAGCTGGAGCAGAGCCAATCCGAAGCCAGGAGCCATAGGAGCTTCTTCCGGGTCTCCCATACAGGTGCAGGGTCCCAAGGCTTTGGGCCATCCTCGACTGCTGACTGCTTTCCCAGGCCACAAGAAGGGAGCTGGATGGGAAGCGGGGCTACCTGAATTAGAACCAGCGCCCAAATGGGATCCCGGGCGTGCAAGGCGAGGACCTTAACCACTACGTTATTGCGCTGGGCCCAATATTTTTAACTTTCAAATTTTTTTGTTAAAATATGAAGAACATACTTCATGTCCATCAGCACAACTGTAATATGGTACTTCACTCCCTCCATCCCTCACCCTTCCTTTTTCCTTCTCTCTTAACTTCATCATAACGTATTTCTAATTTACTTTATAGCCACAGACTTAATGTTCCACTAAAGAAATCAGTAAGCAAAAACTAGAACCACCACTGTTCACCAGGAATATAAGAAGAGGGCTATGAACAATAATCAAATCCCAATGCATCAGTTTCATTCCTGTGGGCCAAAGAATTTGATAGTATAAAAGTCAGACTTCATCATCTTTCAAATTTCTGCAGTGTGCTAGCACTAGATGTGTCCATCCAGTGATCTCCATCCTGACAGATATTTCCCTACGAGCGCATTGTATATGCACGCGCCAGGTCTGACAACAGCCTACCTTGTGGGCACAGGGACCTCAGTCAGGGCGCCCAGCATGACAGCCTGCTGTAGTCGAACAAAGGCAATGAAGGGCGTATCCAAGAAGTCAACCTCCCCAACAAGCACGTTGGAAGCTTCTGCATCACGTGGCAGTTTTTTCATGAACTTATTTTTCAGCTGCGTGGAAAGAACAAGAAAATACAACTTATTTCCAAAGAGGGGTACAAGAGGCGACATCCCATGTGTCTAAAACTTTTGGGAAATTTCTTTATGAATAGGCACCAGCTTTATATTCAATCATTCAATTACAATAAATATTTATCTAAACCTTGGATTCAAAGAGTATTGAAGGTACAATCTCATAATTTACATATGAAATAATATGCAGCACAACCATATGCCCTCATTTGTTCATTCATTCAGTGGAAACTAACGGGAGGGTGCTATAAGCCAACCCATGATGTAACTCAGAAGGCACAGAGATGGCTAGACCGATTACACACTCTCCTTAGGTCATATTTCCATGGGGGAGATATAAAGCACAACTTACAGTGGTGACAAGTGCTAAGAAGGAAAAAAAATACAGATAAGAGGATTGTTTTAGACAAGGTAGTTAGGGAAGACTTCTGGGGGAAAAAAATGGACTTGCTATCGGGATAAAAGTACAGGTCATGCAAAAGGCCAAGCACAGGAAATTTCTAGGTAGTGAGAATGGAATGTTCAAAGCCTTGTGACAGGGAGAACCTTGGGATTCAGAATAATACAAGCTCAGGTGTTGGGCTGGCTTTGTAGCACAAAGATTTTGCCAATGCTTGCAATGACGGTATCGCCCTCTCTATCCGAGTACGAGAATCCTAGCTTCCTGCTATACTCCTGAGAAAACAGAGGACGGCTCCCTGCTACCCAGGTAGCAGATGAGGATAGAGATTCTGGCTCTCTGCTATTGAGTCGAGTGGTCGTCTGAGGAGGGAATGAGCACATGAGGCTTCTCTGCTTTCTCACTCTTTCTCAGAGATCTGTTTCTGTCTGTCTTCTCCTTCTCCCTGCCCCTCTCATTCTCACTCTTTCCCTTCCTTTCCTCCCTTTATTGACACTTTGCCTTTCAAATAAATAAATAAATATTTTAAAAAGAATAACTCAACTGAAGTAGGAGAGTAAATGGCAGCAGATGAAGCTGTACAGGGAAGGGAGCACTAGGTCATAGGGCCTTGACGGCCACAAGAGGAGTTTTAAAAAACTGCTTTGTATTGTTTATTTGAAAGGCAAAGAGAGAGGAGGGGGGGAGGGAGCAGGTGATGGAAGAGAAGGGAAACAGAGGAAAGAGGAGGTCTTCCATCCATTGGCTCACTCTCCAGATGGTTGCAGCCGCCAGGGTTGGGCCAAGTTGAAACCAGGAAATCAGCAGTTGATCTAGTATTTCCACATGAGTACTTGAACCATCACCTGCTGTCTCCCATGGAGTGCATTAGCAGGAAGCTGAGGTCAATGGAACTGGAATATGAAACAAATACTCCAAAGTGAGACAGGGGCATCTTAACTGCGTGTCAAACACCCACACTTGACCTTTGAAATGTTTAGGCAGGAATCCTGGTGGAAAGGTAGAAGACATACATTGGGAGATGTCACCAGATCCAGGGTATTTAAGGCCATGAAACAACAAAATAATCGTTGGTGTGAGTATAGATATCAAAGAGGGAGAAATAATGACACTATGGGCCACTTTACCTTTTCTAGGCAAGGGAGAAGAAATCAATACAGAACACTGAAAAAGAGTAGTAAAAAGGAAGAGAAGATCAGGACTTTACCAACAGTTAGGTGAAGAAAGCACTCAACAAGGCAAGTATATTGGCTGAGCCCCAGCCTGCTGAAAGCTCAAAATACGATGAGAAAAGGTGAATGAATGTGCCAAGATGGAGATGGCTGGGGTCTTGAAACTAACCACTGTAGTGGGTAACAGGGTACCCAGCGAAGAAAGAGTGATGAGAAAGCAGAAATGGGAAGTAGAGATAATTATTTTGAGAACATAAAGAACAAGGAAATCATGAAATGAGGATACCGGCAGAGGAGAGCATAAAGCAGGGGATTTCTAGAGATGGGAGAGATAACAGCACTTTGCAATGTGAACGAGAATGATGTATGGAAGACACATACATGATGCAGAAGAGATAGGGGAGAACTGCCAAAGCAGCTCACGCAGCCCTAAACCAGCCAAACAGAACAAGCCCCCATCGCAGTTGGAGGAATCTAACTTAGATAAGGAAACGTAGAGCTGGAGAGCTCAGGGGTCCTCCCCAGGCAAGACAGACGATGATGAGGGTACAAACGAGGGTGATTTGGGAGATCTGGGGTGGTGGGATGGCAAGAGAGCTTCTGGGCACTTAGATTTTTGCAGTGAAATGCAAGTGAGCTGAAGAGGAGGAGGAATAAGGAGGCATGCAGGGGATGAAGGAGAGACCAGAAGGTTCAAGTGGCTGTCTTGGAGAGTGGAGGTTGCTTAACACACGTTAAAAGGTAAGCCCTGCTCCCCTAGGTCTTATTCTTTCACATACCTCAAGGAAAGTTTTTGAAGCATCATGGGGAGATAAATAAAAGAATTCTGCATGATCAGAGAAATCAGAGTCCTAATACACGGTTATCACCCTAGATAAATATCCCTCCCCTTAAGCCAAAAGTGGCAGTTGAACTTAGTATTTTCTGCCATGGAGTATTGCTGAGATGGGAAGCGGCAGGCATGACCCAATTTTCCCCTTTAATAAAAAGGCTATGCCGACATTTTATTTTCAACTTCCACTTAAGAGTTCTTAGGAAAAGAAGTGACAGGAGAACTAAACCCTAGAACTCCATCACAATCAGTAACACAGACTGTTTCCTTTAATGTTACACTCTAACCACTTGGAAGGAGTGGGGAATTCTAAGTTTTTACAACTAATTTCCCCAAGAAATGCTAACATTTTGAAATTCCTCCTCACAATGCATATATGAACAGATCAGCCCTGGGAAGGCTTCATCAACATCAAGTTGCACCTGCTACTATCGTCTAAGGAAGCTGTAGGAATGGCTCGTTCTCCACATTCAGACTATAGGAAATGGCCAAGTGTCCAGACACGGGAAAAGCAACATTGCTAGAATAATCTTCCTCCGGGTCTTTCTAGAGCGAGTTCTTGTTACCAACATAGAACACAAAGCTCAGTCATGATCTAATTTTTACCTGCTCTTCTCATTAGTGGACTTCTTGGCCCAGTCAGGCAGGTGGCCGACCATAATGTCCTCTGCTCTATGTAGTTATCTTCCCAAACTCATGATCAAAAAGTATCCTTTTGTCATTTCTACCTCTTCTAAACATCCTGCAGAACTCAGTCATCCTTCAAGGCTTCCTTCCACCCCTGCATGCTTCCCAGTAAGTCTCAGAGGCTCTCACTTCTGAGTCAGACTCTTGTCAAGGAGTAAGTATCGTTCCATGAGTAAAACAAGGCTAACAGCAGCTTACTCCACATGGTGTTGAACACTACCTTGGACACAATTCATCTGTAATGAACATTATTAATGGAAGCAATAGACACGAGAGCACCAAAAATTAAGGTATAAAACCATAAAATACCCCTCAAGAGCTGGACGTATGTTATTTATTTTTAAAGGTTTTATTTATTTGTATTGGAAAATCAGATTTACAGAGAGAAGAAGAGACAGAAAGGAAGATCTTCCATCCACTGGTTCACTACGCAAGTGGCCACAGCAGTCAGAGCCAAACCAATCCAAACCCAGGAACTTCTTCCAAGTCTCTCATGGGGGTACAGGATTCCAAGGCTTTGAGCCATCTTATTCTGCTTTCCCAGACCACAAGTTGGAAGTTGGAAGGGAAGTGGAGCGGCCAGGACACAAGCCAGTGCCTACATGGGATCCCCACATGTGCAATGTAAAGACTTTGGCCACTGGACTATCATGCCAGGCCCTGCAGTTACTCTTTAGGCTCTAGCTGGACCATAGTAATTTTACCTGGATCTGTCAAAACAATTTATGACAACACATGTAGGATATCCTATGGTTGATTATTTGCTTCTACAGAGTCTCATTTATATTGGGATAACTTTATGGAGATCACCATTGACCATACAGCAGAATTAGGTGCATATTTTTAAGGCCAAAGGAAATAAAGTAAATCCTATATGCTTTAAAGGGAGACAGTTGCGAGGGCAAGTTCCTTGCGATAGCTCAGACTGTGCTTCTGTCTAGTGTTCTAAAAGAGAAGTGATAATTACTCTAAGGTAAAATCCAGTGTTACTGGAGGTGCTGCCAGAGCTCAGCACTTGGATGGTTCCTTTTGTCTACAAGCACTCCCTGGAGTGCTCTCCCTAACCCACTATCCGGCAAATTCAAAATCCAACTGTTTCTCACCACCTTCATTGACAGCCTCTTTGTTCCTGCAAGGATGACCCTCCTGGCTGGGTTACTTGTCTCTGTCCTTGATCTCATCTATTCACTAATGCAGGCAGAGAAGACCAATCCAGTTTACGACACCCTTCTTCCCAAAATCTGCATTGGAGCCCAGTTCACTGTGTGAAGTTCAGAACCTGGGACAACTCGCAGACCCCACACTTCTTACAGCTCCCCAGCCTCATTTCCAACTTTTCCTTCCCTTCTTCTTTGTGTCCAGCGTTCAGAACTCTGTGTCCTCCCTCACACCCTCCAAGCATGCTCACCCCAAAACATTCCTATGTACCATCCCTCCACATGGACCCTCTCTGCCTTCAATCCCTCAGGGCCAGCACTGTGGTGTAGTGGTTAAACTCAACACCTGTGATGGCAAAATTCCAAATGCATGTCAGTACACGTCTTGGCTGCTCCATTTTTGATGCTGGATTCCCGCTAATATGTCTGGGAAAGCAGCAGAAGATGGTCCAAGTGCTTGTGTCCCTGAACTTACGAGAGAACTGGATAAAATTCATGGCTCCTGGCTTTATCCTGGCCCAGCCCTACGATAGTGGATGAATCAATGTACAGAAGATCTTTCTCTGTGTATTTCCTTCTCTCTTTCTAACTCTTTCAGACAAATAAATAAAATCTTTTGTTTTAAAGTCAGCCTCTCATCCGAGAGGCCTTCCCTAACCATCCCCACTACAATTTCAACCCGTTCTCCTCAAATATACTATTCTCTCCTCTTCCTGCTTTACTTTTTGCCAACTGAACGTAGCACAGATTCTTTTCTTTTTGAAACTGTCTACATCACTACAGCATGCAAGAGGAGGGAGTATTTATCTGTTTCTAGTGCTGTGTCACTAGGGCCTACAAGAATGCCCAAGGAGAAAGTAACTGGCTAGAACACATTGTGACTGTTATTTTAACTCTCCCCACAAGCTTTTCTAATCATCCTCTGTACATCCCAGCCAGGCAATGACAAAAGGCCCAAATATGGTCAATGTTAGTAAACTCCTTTCTTGATGAGTAATTCACCCGAAGCATGCATGGAGGGGCCTAATACAATTGGAAACATTGATAATTTTATATGTATAAAAATCAATATTTAATCTGATGTCATTCCCACATGTAAAAGACATGTCCATAGCACCAACCATACTAGGAAAGAATGAAGTCAGCAGCGAAAATGAAACTAATGAGAGAGGTAAGAAGAGAGAGAACAGAGAGCGACAGCTACAATTCAGGGACCGGTGGTGAGTTCCTCTAGAGTAGTGGTGAGGAATGGCCAGCCCATAAGCCATGTGAGAGATGGAAAAATGGCCCAGTCCTGCCAAGGCAAACATAGGCAGGCTTCCTAATTCAATAACTCTATAGCAGGCCAATTTCTAAGTTGATAATTTTGTATGGCCTACAAATAATGCTGCACATATCCAAATGGTTCTTAGCAGAAAAAAAAATGTGTCTCCTCTCCTATTGTACAGAGTTAACAGAGCCCTAATTTACAGTATAATGGAAAAGAAATAAATGAAGAAATAACTGTAATGAAAGGACAAAAATATACAAAACGCACATCTGGAATGGAAGACCATAAAATCCAGCAATTGTACACCTAGGAATACAGTTCAAGCACAGGCTCAAAGTTAAAATCTCCATAATTTTGATTCATCAAACACCAATTCACCTCTTTTCTTTCTTTATGAATAAAAGTTGGCTTTGCCAGCCTATAAAACACCAGCTCTGTGAAACTAGATGTAGGGGCTGGTGCAATGGCTCAATTTTAATTCTCTACCTACAAATGTAAAGATCCCATAAGGGCACTAGTTCAAGTCCTGGCTACTTCACTTCCCATCCAGCTCCATATCTATGGCCTGGGAAAGCAGTGGAAGCTGGCCCAAAGTTTTGGGACCACTTAAAAGCCACATTTAAAACCAAGGAATGGGTCTGGGCGAGGTAGCCTAGCAGCTAATGTCCTTGCCTTGCACGTACCGGGATCCCATATGGGGGCCAGTTCATGTCCCAGTGGCCTTGCTTCCCATTCAGCTCCCTGCTCTGGGCCTGGGAAAGCAGTCGAGGATGGCCCAAAGACTTGGGATCCTGCACTCGCATGGGAGACCCGGAAGAGGTTCCAGGCTCCTGGCTTCAGATCGGCTCAGCTGTGGCCATTGTGGCCATTTGGGGAATGAATCAGTGGACAGAAGATCCTTTTCTCTGTCTCTCCTTCTCTCTGTAAAAACTGACTTTCCTAAAACAAATAAATAAATATTTTTTTAAAAAACAAGCCAGAACCAGATGTGCTCTCTTGTATCAATTTGTATTCTTTCTTCTGGAGTGGATTCACTAACGCTGCTTAGAAATATACTGAAATTTTTCTGTCCCATAAATGCTTACTCTCACAGTTTTTTAACCTTCCTTATTTTATGAATGCTTTTCTATTAACTCAGTGATCACTGTTTAGGCATACCAAGAAATTAGAGATTATAAATGGAAAAAGAAGACCAAGTGAGCTGATTATTAAAGAGACTTCTAACTTGAATTGACAAGTTCTGTTTGATAATAGAAAGTTGTCCACATACAAGTGATATACATCACATATAGCTAGCTGACAAAGTTCATCTTCTGTAATATAATCATGTCTTAGATTCTTCTGTAGTCTTCTATGAAAGCAACTTGCACATTTTGGCATTTATACATAGGACTCATCATTATGTAATTGTTAATCTATGTTAACTGGCTAGAACAAACAACTGGTTAATAAATGCCCTACTCTACTATCCTCACTTCAGATTTACAGCATTATAAACACTTGGTTACAAGGCCCAGGCTTTGCTCCTATTCATGAGTCACTATATATTTCTATTCCATTTTCTTTCTCTCTGCCAACATGAGCATGTTAAAAAAAAAACATCTATAATGCAGTGTTATTTGCAAAAAAAAAAAAATCTGTGATTTGTCCTCTGAATCTTACGTATTAAAATGGGACCCTGGGGCCTGGTGCAGTAGCCTAGTGGCTACAGTCCTCACCTTGAACACGCCAGTATCCCTGTGGACACTTCCCATCCAACTCCCTGCTTGTGGCCTGGAAAAGCAGTAGAGGATGGCCGAAAGCCTTGGGACTCTGCACTCATGTGGGAGACCCGGAGGAAGCTACTGGCTCCTGGGTTTGGATCGGCACAGCTCTGGCCGTTGCAGTTGCTTGGGGAGTGAATCAACGGAGAAAAGATCTTCCTCTCTGTCTCTCCTCCTCTCTATATATCTTATTTTCCAGTAAAAATAAAATAATTCTCAAAAAAGGTAACCCTGTTTTTATTCAATATCCTTAGAACAAGTGGTATTCAAGAATCATCTGAACTTGAGATTCTGTGTCATTCTTTTTACATAGCTTATATCTATACATTCTCTTTTTCTTCCATGATAATGACTTTTTAAAGGTACTTTTTTAAAGTACAGTTTCTAATATGTACTTAAGCTCAATTCATACTGCCTCATGTGAATGTACTAACATCCATCTGTTTTCCTGGGCAAAGAACTTATTCTTTAGGTTCTTTCTTTTCTTTGCTTCATTTCAGCTGATTTTCCGTTCTTATTGTGAATCTCCTGCCCCTAAACACACCACACCCACACACATGCACACTCCCCTCTGGGGAATGCCAAGCCTTCTTCCTTACCAAACAAAATCACCTAGCAAGATCAAAGTATTCTAGGCTGCCCCAATATCATTACCTTCCCTTATATTTGGGTCAAGGTAGGGTCAACTTATCTGCCAGTTTACTCATGATGTCTCACTCTATTGTACTGGAATAATTAATAGTACCTGACTTCCTTCTCAAAAGTGCTTAATCTAGAAGTAAAATAATATAGCCACCATATATCTGAATTTCATTTAGTTTATCTCCTAGGCAATGAATGCCTAAGAGTGTCCAAGAATGGTCTGTAAATCTTTAAGAAATGAGAAACTCAAAAATATGCATGAGAATCTAGGTTAATCAGCCTCCTAGTAAATAATTTCTGTTGCCTTGGTATGAATTTATTAATTATATGTGTAAACAATAATATTAACTCTAAGGGAAGGGAAAAAATAATTTCATAGTTTATCATATTTCTGCACCTTCTCATTCACTTTCTCTATATCTCAGGAAAATCGACAATTCAATGAATTAGTCTGGTAAATTCAATAGGACAAACTTTTTTCTAATACAAAGGCTATAGTGTCTTGAAGACAAAAGCAAGTTGACTGCTTTTCCATGTAGCAACACAACAGAATAAAAAAAGAGGAAAAAAGAGGGAAAGACTTGACATTTTCAATCATGTGACTGACTTGCACACACAGTCTATTTCCCAGATTCAACTACACTTCCCTCTCATAACAGATGTCTCTGAGCCTATAAAACCCAGGCTGCCTGCGTGGGTGGTGTAGGCTTGAAGTTGAGCATTTGGGAAACCATACAAACACTAGTACCTAGCTTCTAATTAGAATCAATTTTAAATAGAATGTTAACATGACCTATCCCAAGCTTACATGTAGCCAAAAGAAAGAGAAATTTCTTAAGGATGAACGCACTAACAGCATATCAAATTATCTCTACTATGAATATATATCTGACATTTAATGAGAAATTACCAGGTGCACTAGCAGACAAGATCAAATTACTGAAACTTAAGAGAAAAATAGAAAAATAGAAACAACTTTGAAGGAGAGATATAAGTTATCAGACACAAACTAAAAAATATTTTTACATTGATTATAAGATGAAGGACCCCAACGGTATCTATTTAAAAAACAAAGTAAAATATCTGACCTAGAATTTAAAATATCTATCATTAAACTTTCAAGTCAACATTATTTGTCATCTATAAATATGATATCAACATCTGTGGAATGTGCTAAATCAGTTGTATTGGTAAAATTCATGATCTTGATTTTTTTTAAATGACAAAAGCAGAAAGATGATTAAAGTCCAGTGATCTAAATATATAAGTCTCAAAACCAATAAAACAAAGTCCAAGGAACATAGAAGAACCAAAATAAAAATCAAAAAAGGAATTACTAGAAAACAAATACACAATGCTTATCATAATCTCAGGGATAACTATACAGATGTTATTGTAGTCCATCTGTGCTTATATAAATATCTTGGACTGGGAAATCTGTATATAACAAAAGTTTATTTCTCATAATTTTAGAGGTTGAGAAGTCCAAGTTCAAGTGACCAGCATCTGGTGAGAGCTATTCTCTTCTTCTAAGCAACAGCTTGAATGCTACATCCATTGGAGAGAAACAGCTGTGTCCTGACATGGGAAATGACAAAGGGCAAACGGTCGCAAGCTCCCAATCCCAGCCCATTTATAAGGGCAGCTGATTCCACTCCTGAGGGTACAGGCTTCACAATTCAACGCTTCCCAAAGGCCACATTCCACAACTGTGGATTAAATCTCAATATTGATTTTGCTGGCCATAAAAATATTCAGATGTAACCAACATGATCATATCAGGAAAGTTATAGTACATTGAGTGTTTAAGATAAGTAACTATTACATTGCAAATCTGGCATGCATGTACTATTACCTTGGGAGGGAACCCTTAAAAGAAAAAAAGGAGAATGAAAACTAAAACTATATATTTATACTTTAAAATTTTGTAAATATTAAAAGAAAGAAGAGATAAGATAACCAGTAAGACATAAAGAAATCAAGTATACTTTTTTCTCAGGTTAAAATTTCTCCCAGAAGAGCTAGGATAAACAAGCAAGACATCAAAAAGGAAGTTTTGTGAAAACAGCAGGCAGTTTTGCAGTAGATTTAACCTACCAAGTACAATATGTATTCTATCTTATATATTGGATAACATACTATATAAATTATATGATATAGTGTGTGTGTGTACAGTATGTACCTATGGTCTTGAACTCTGGGAAACAGGGAAACTGATGATTGTAGACCAGCGCATTGTCTACAGTTAGTTTCCACAGTTCAGTAAGGCTAAGGCTACCCTCATCTCTTACGCTCCCAACCATCTACTTATATACCTAGAAGCAAAGAAGGGCTGATCTGAGAAATCAAAGTTCTAGAGAGCGAGTCTACTCTAGCTGCGCCGTGGGTAACAGGACAACACTTCTTCGGAACACCACACTTTGGTCTTTCTTTGTGATAGAGAAGGAAGATTAATGATTTAGATTCAAAGAGTAAGAACCTGCTCTGTCTTTAGAACTGCCACAGCTACCAAAACAACCCAAAAGACTGCCTAGGTCACCAAGCTTTTATTGTTTCTCTGTGTATTTATTTCCCATGATGGTCTTCTGGAGTGTTGGGCTGTGAGATGGATCTGGTCTTCGTGAACAAGCACACACCAGCATCCTATTACTTAATCTTCCTTCTTTATTGCAAACTGCATGGTTATCTAACAAGCAAATGGCAAATGTGAAATGGAAAATGTGAGGATCACTGTTGTGCAAGCCTAGACCATATAAGAAAATTTTATTAAAATGCTTCTGTTAGACAAGGATATTCTTTATTCTTCTCTTAAGCTCATGTTTATGATCAGAGTTCCAAGGTTTTATAAAGAAAATTGTCAGAATGATTGCTAGAAACATGTTTTGTTTTTAATGGAAACTCTTATTGTCCTTTAGGTTATTGTCAAGCTGTGATTCAAAAGAACATTCCCAAGGCTAAATTTAAATACCATTGGCTCAATGTCTGAGAGATCTAAAAGAACTATTGCTTGATAGCTCAGAGCATTTAAAATTTTGACAATCTTTATAATGTTAATGACATGACCTGAGATTTAGAATGGGTAAAATATGAAAGAGTATAGTTATTAACAAAGAGATGTCAAAAAGCTTTCTAGATACAAGATTTTACTTTTTAGATACTCTTCTACTTTTGTTTATTCATTACAAAATACACAACTTGCAAGTAAAAACAGTCCCCTGAGGATGAAAATTTGATTTTCTATTTTTTCCTTCCAAATATAGACATCACACCACCATTAATGCAAATGATTCTGCAAAGCAGCACATTTACAAATGGCCACTAAACTAAATATAACACTAACTACAAACCATTAGTTCTGATTTCATAAACAAGAAGAAATTTCAAGTAGTGACCTAGTTTAAAAATCAACTTGACAAAATCTTATTTTTTATGTCCTACACTATTTTTTTTAAAAAGTCAAAATGCAATCTCACCACATTTCAAGAGATTATAGAACCTGAGCAAGATCCCAAACCCAGGAAGGCACCCAGCAAGAATTCCAGCCCATGGCTGTCAATTTCCAGAGTCCAAGATTCACCGTGCTGCGCTTACGATTGTTACCCAATTATCTCAAACTCAGAGATCAAGAAAATGTGCTTGACATGAGAGCTGTAAGCAAACCTATTCATCTACTTATTAGCTGTGGAACCTTGGGCAACGTACTTCATATCTTCAAGCTATTTCTTGGCCATGAAATGGGGATGAATAATAAACAAACTGCACAGAGTTCAGAAGAGTAAAAGAAGTGATGTCGGAAAGGGTTTAAACACAATGCTGGCCAGATCATAGGCTGCTTAATCAGTGTGTGACAGCAAGGAATATTATGAAAGCCTCAATCAACACAGCATCAGTGGGGACTGAATGTCGAGAAAAACTGAAAAAGTAAATAAATAAAAGACAGAACATATAGGATTTGGTGAGTGCCTGGATAGCTGGGGTGAGTCTTAATGTGGACAGCCAAGCACAAAATACCACTAGAACCAGTTTCCTTCAACAGGACTTCAAGCTCCCCAACACCAGAAGCAAGTATTTCAGCCATACTGGTGATTAATAACATACATCATCAGAAATCTGATGCCACACCAAATAAACTCGTGTCCTGATGTTTTCTTTTACCTTAACTTCCACAACAGTTGCTAAAAAGAGCACTGAGTTCTCTTGCATATTTAACCCCTTCATTTGTAAAGTAAAGGTGATAATATGAGACTTCAAACAGTTCATGAGAATGGAATTCAAAACATACTTTAAAAACATGCACATAAGGGGTTTTCCAAAAGTTCACACAGACAAAAAAACCTGTGGTTAAAAAAAAAACTACATGTGTGTTGAACAAAAATAGTTTTAAACAGCTTTTTTCCATCAAAATAAACTTGTTTTTTTAATTCCATTTTTCATGGACTTTTTTGCAATATTCTTCTGGGTCACGTTATGGTTACTATGTAAAAACTCCTAAGGCAGTGGCTGAAATAGCAACACAAATACTCAATAAATGATAATAATATGTATAATTATGTGAAAGTAATGTTTAATAGAATCTTGGAAATAAAGAAATGATTGATAAAATAAACTCTTCCTTCTAAAGGAATAAATGCAGATATATTGCCACTACATTTTTTAATGCGCATAATTCCCTGGATCTAAGGTAGGAATCTCTGTCCCCAGTTTGTATTAGAGAGTTAACAATGTACATCTGTATCACCTCTCCTCTGGTTATCTCTGGCAAGTGTATCAATGCATGGGTTTTAACTTGAGAAGGTTACAGAGAGCCACCCCATGATGAGGCTGTAGAATAAGATTAACTGAAGGCTAAGGGGAGCATGGGTGACTAATGACAGCTCTATGATAAAACAAATATAATTCCTCACAATAAATAGTACCATTTTGCTTATCTGCATTCCCTCAAAATGACACACTTGTCCTTGAATGATTGCATTTTGCAAGGAAAAGAGAAAAACATACAAAACATGAAATGTCTTATTCCTATTTTTTGTCCCAACTATTGATATCTAAAGGGCAGTATTTGTAAGCAACCTTTCTGTCCCCACCCCAAAAACGAAGATTCTAAATATAGGTTTTTTTCTTTCTGTCCCACAGCTACCAGCTACCACTAAGAGAAAAAGGTTGCAGAGAGAACACCCAAATGAATCCAAACAAACAAACAAAAATTAACATTGTGGAGTTAGTCACTTGAAGAGAAAATTATAGTGTACAGGAGAAAGTTTGGTATACTTTCTCTTCTGCACGCATCCCAGTTGGGGTAACTAATTAAGAAAAAAAAGAAAGACTGCTCTCAAAAACAAAATAGAGACATGCGAGGTGGGAAGGTGGAAGCAGCAGATGCAGTGCAGGCAGCCTAAGGTTCCAAGTCAATGGCTTGGCACACACCTCCGCAGAATGTGATCCTTGTGTAGGAACCAAAAAAAGCACTGCTCCGTTTCCCTTGCCCTCCACCCCACCTCAACGCAGTCCATGAACCCAACAGATCTCTGTCCTGGGACCCATCAGAACCTCAGACCTTACACCTCCCCACCCCTCATCATCCTCAGATTGCCTTGCAGCCCCTTTCACAGAGAACCAAAAAGAACTGGCATGCCTCTCACCAGTGTACACGGCAGAGCAGTTCTTGAGCTGAAGTTCCCAGGGGGTGATGTGTATTTACTGTGCATCTTCTCTGGTGAAAGCTCCTACAGTTTTATCACAAGCTCAAATGGATCTTCGGCATGGGAAAAGTTCAAGAACTACCCTCATGCACAATTTTAAACCGAGTAAGTGCCCACCACAGGCCAAAGCTCTGAGACGGAGGTTTAGGCCTTCTTACAGTCTTCACACTGAAAGATGTTTGTAGCCCAAGGAACATGAGTTCGGGCTTTCTAAGCACTATGAGACAGAGATGCACAGAAAACCACAGAGGCAGGTCACAAGCAAGGGCCTGTTCCCCAGATGCACTCATTTTCAGTCACACAGGGTCCAGCACTAATTCTCTTCAGGCCCAACAGGGCAAAATATTAGGAAAACGGCAGGTGCCCTCTCTCATACCCTCCTTTACTTCTGATTCTACCATGTCCTTGGGGCATAACACAATGACAAGAACTACTCGTGAAAACCTCCTTTCTTTAGAAACAGGAAAGGGGTCTCATGCAATACTGCTCAGTTAGCACATCCCATCAAATGAAGTGATAAAAATTATCTGATAAAACCAGTAAGATCTAACACTTGAGATTTTGTCTATGTGAGTATTTTCATGTCTTCACACTTGGGATCTAATAGGAACTTCTTGATGAAGTGTCCATCAGCACAGAGGCAGACAAGGCAAGGCACACCATGCACTGACTTCCAAACAGCTGCTGGCTGCTTCTCTGAGAACCCAAGGCTATCAGCTGGGACACATTTAAACCAGGGCCTTCCAGGGCTGGATATACAAGAGACCATATGGCCCCAGAAGAACACTTCAAACAAGCAGCTGGATAGCTATAATTAAATCTGTAGTAGTCATGCTATTATTTATTTAGCAGATTTTTTTTAAATGTACCCTTCTCTGAGGTCCCTAAGAACATAGACCAAATTAGAACAATAGAAAATACTGAAGAAGCAGGGAAAAAAGACTTGAGCAGAAAAAGCGCAGGTTGCTGACACAAGATGAGGCAATCACAGCAGAGAAGCTTCTATGAGAAGTTCTTCATCTGCCCCATGGAACCCCTGGCTGGGCAACCAGTAGGTTACAATCACCCGGATACTGAGCCTCAGCGTCCCTTCACTCTGTGTTCTGGGGTACACTCAAGTCCAAAGTCCTTTTACATTTGAATTTCTATGTGCCATTCACTGGCATCCATGAGAAGAGAAAATCTTCAAAGGACTCAAAAACTACGTGCTTTAATTTTTGTCTCGATGACTATTCCTAAAATATGGTCATTCATCAAAAAGTTATGCTGGTGTCATGGTGTAGCCAGTTAAGCCACCACCTGCCACACAGTCGTCCTACATGCATGCCATTTCACATCTTGCCTGCTCCACTTTCAATCCAACTCCCGCTAATGGCTCATAAAAAGCAGCCGATGATGACCCAACTGGGCCCCTACCAGCCAGGTGGGAGATCTGGATAAAGCTGTTAGCTCCTTGTGTGTGCCTGGCCCAGTTCTGGCTGTTGTGACCATCAGGGAGATGCAAGATGCAAGATCCCTCTTTATCTCTCCTTCATTCTCTATAACTGACTTTCAAATGAATATCCTCAAATAAAAGCACATGACTCAAGAATTCGTTGAGATGTCACCTCTGATGATTCTCCAGACCCTGGCCAATTTCATTTCTCCTCTCTTCTGATCTAGGACACCTTGTGTAATCCATCAATTTGTCTCACCGTCTATAATGAGATTTTTAAACAACAGAGACTGTTTTTGTTTGAGATCCTGATCCCTAGCACAGTATTTAGGGCAAAAGAGGACTTCATAAAAACTTGCTTCAAAAGTCACTAGTTAAAACTCCCTTTCCTGTGTAACTTATCCTTATGTTGAAATTAAAATTGCCTCCATGAAACTTCCACCTTCTACTGCAATTTTATGTCTGCAGCAAAAGACATTCAATCTGTTCTCTCACTGGAAGGCGACTTTCACACACACACACTTCCTACCCCTCAACCTTCTCATCTCTAAAGGTTCCGGATGAGTTACTTCAATTATACTTCTTGGGCAAGTGCCTAGGCATCTCACCATGCAAGTTACCAGCATCACTCCTCTCACCTGTTTTTGGATGCAGTTGAAAAGTCTATATCTGACAAGAGTCACAAACTTTGTACCCAACAGAGTGGCACGTTCTTATTCACTTCAGGTTTTACATGCTTTCACATTATCCTGGCTAAAAGCCTATGGCTTCAAGCCTGTCAATATCACAATCCAGCTTACCTTTATCATTGAAAATTTAGATCACTGGTCAGTTTCATGTCATCAGAAAACCTGATAAGCATCCAATACGTCTTAAACTGCAAATAACTGTTCCACAGAGCAACACAAGCTAGAAGATGCCACAACATTAGAATGGTTGAGTGAAATCACATACCTGGCTAAGAGGCCTCTGATGGTCACAAAGCCCCCAGATTGTCAAAGTGCTTACGACAGCATTGTTAGGACATCTGATGTCTTATGACAATCAAGTGTCCTGCTCCAAAAAGAAAAGACATCACGTAAAGGTATCTATATTCTTCCATCTGATATGTAATGGCACTGTAGACCACAGGCTGGCAGCCTTGCTGCGAAAGGCCAAATGGTAAATATTTCAGGCAACATGCAAGTTCTGTTAACTATTCTTTTCTCTCGAAGCAGTACTTTGATCCAAAGTTTTCCAGACATTACATCTTCAGATTGAAACAACTTACAGAAGACATTTAAGCAAAAGTTCAAATATGCAATTATATGATAATAACTATGGTAGAGGTTATGATGGGAAAGCATGGTGTTTCTAAAAGGATAGTTTATAACAGCAAATCCTAGCCTAATCTGAGGACTCACAGAAAAGTATCTAAAAGAGGTGACATTTACAGAGGAACAATAGATGAGCACCAGTTGCTGGCTGGATGGGAAGAGCATTTCGGTCAAAGGAAACAGGATGGAGATCACCTGTTACACATGGAAAGAAACCCATGTGGAGGGAGAAAAGTTGGCAAAAGAGCACACCAACTGTCGACACTGGTGAATTTGGTGGGACAAGGTAAAGCTTTGAAGACCATGCAAGGATTCCAGGCTTCATCGCAGAGGCAACTAGGAAGCCACCAGATGGCCAGAAGCAGGGAGTGACACTTCCCGTACACTCCTACAGCTCAAAGCCTATGTCCAGTTCCTCCATAGACCCACAGTGCTTTGGCAGCTTCCTACACTCCCAGGTTGAAAATCATCATGGTTTGTACGGATGGAAAAGTGTCTCTTAATGTATTACCACAGACTGATTAGAGCCTTGAAACGCTCAGGAAAAATAAGAAGAAAAGGAGAAAATACCATCAGTGTGAGTGTTACCTCTATAGTTCCGTAGAAACTAGAAACTATGTCATGTGGAATTATCCCCTACTGAGGTCTACTTCAATAAAAAGCAGAAATTACTTAGTCTTTGCTTTGTTACTTTCTCTTGTACCTCTCCAAATATTAAAATATATGAATACCACCTCAGCTATTGCCTACTCCATTTAATTTTCTCCATTTCCCCTTGGCTATTCTGCTTTATGGTTTCTTGTTTGCTTGCTTGCTTTTGTTTTTTTCCACAAGGAGACAGTATTATGGACACAAGGAATGAGAAACAGTATTTGTTAAAACACCCATAGGACCTGGTATACTTCACACATATGTTATCTCCTCCTATTCTTACAAGAACACGAAAAATAAAGATTTTTTTGCCAGATTATTTTGATAGACCGAGCTATTAAGTACTGTATAATCTCACTCAGATCATAATGTGAAAAGACTTGGAACTGATATCCCTAGAATATAAAACTATATTATCTACCAACTCAGGAAAAACACATTTTTCATTATCCAGAAAACTCAAAACTGTCTCTACATCTTCTATTCATTGAGTTAAATCTTTTCCTCACATTGTGCTTTCAAACTAAGTTATTAAAAACTGGGAAAACAAACCAAGAAGGCACAGGTGAAGCAGATAGGAGGACCTACTAGCCTGGCTTAAACAAAGAGGAACAAATCCATGTTGCCCTTATTATAACTTAGTGATACAACAATGCTGATACGTCCTAAACTAAGTTACAAAGGCCAGAGGATGGAAGGGAGAAAGCATGTCCCTTAATAAGTTAATAGCTATGGCTCAAGCAAGCATTGCTGCGCATTCCTTACTGTCTGATCAAGCCTTGACGCCAACCCCAAGCAGCTGATCACTGCCTCTGTTGTTGGTAGTAGGATGAACTCGTCCCCACACCTGATCATTTACAGTGTAGTATCTATAGCACCACAATTGACCCCTGTGTTTCAAACATCACTTGAGCTCAAGCACTTGACTTAAACTGTGGCAGAGAAGGAACAAGTATGTAATAAGTCATCTATTTCATTTGTATTTTCTATTGTAATAAATCTGCAAGTTTTACTGCTTCAAAGCATTGTTCAAATACGGGCTTTTTAAAAAGCACGAGCTGTACTCCACTCACTTTGCTGGGCTTCCTTCAGGGTGCTCCACTAAGACATGGAGATAGCACCCTATTATTCCTCCTTCCCCAATTGAAAAGTCCCTTTATGACACATTTTCCTGGATTTTTGTTTTTGTAACATCCTTATACAAAAAGCTGCTCAATGAGAATTCCTCACTCTAAGTTTCACTACAATTTTAACTAATAGTACAGTTGTTGGTTTTTCTAAACAAGATCTTCCTTCTAGAAGGCAGTAACTGAGAGCGTCTTCTTGGATAACATAATCCAACGAAACAATAAATCGCTGACCTTATTTTTCCTCTATACAAAGCTTTCATGTATAGACCACTGATGCAGTTTCTGAAATTTCCTAGCCAATTTCTTGTATCTCAAATTAGCTGATAGTGAAAGTAGCTTTACTCCTAAGTTTCATCGAGAGAAAATAGAAGTTGATTTCTTCCTGGATCAATAGGTTTTTCTGAAACAAGTCATCCCAAGATACAGTTGCACTTGAATTTGACTCGTTCTTGCTCTTCAATAGTGTGCTTGGATAATTACCATAATGCTTTCCATGGATCCAAACTATAGGAGAAACGTACACATGAAATAGGGTCATAATACAAAGAACTAGCAAGTTCAATATTAAATCCCATTCAATACTAACTGTGCTACCTCAAATTTCACACTATTTTGTTTTACAAAAAAAAATAAAAAGGAAGGCACTCATATCCAAAAGAATAACAGTGCATGGTTTATAACTGGAAAACTATTATACTTTGGAAAACAGTAATACCGTGTCAATCTTGAACAGTGCATCTCTCTGTGTTGACAGCTGGTTTTTCCAACCGTTTATCTGAGACACACTGCATGTTGATTTCAATAAAGAAAAAAAATCTTCTTTAAATTGTATTAATCAGCCAGTTAACTATGCTAATTCCATCTTCATTATGAAAACATTGTGTAAATGGATTGTAGCAAATCAAAGTGTGAAACATACTTGAAATGTTGGCATTTACATGATTGTCTTAAGGGAAAAGTTTAAAAATGCATGAGATGGGCAAGAATTTGCACTTTAAGCAACTGATATGCTTAATGAAACACTCACTTGAATTAATGATACAATGGAGAAGAAGAAACCCAAGGAGAAAAGGAAAAGAGAGAGAAGATGGGGAGAACGGAGTTAAAAAGGAATAGGGGAACTGGGAGAAGAAGGCTATCTTCAGAGCAAGGATAGGAAGCTTAGCCTCCCCACGACCATGTATGATTTGTCATCCCAGAACTCAGGTAGCTGCTTGAATTGCCACCTTGATGCAATGGTGGAGCTATGACCTGATGACCTCTGACAAGTGGGACCTATGGTTCAACCTAGGTGCTCCCTCTCCCATGCTGGCTCATTATGTGATCATGGCCACCACTTCCACCATAACTGGGCTCCATCAAACACAGGTGTATAGGGCTGCTTGAACATGGAACCTCAATAAACGTTCCCTTATGAAAGCACGTCCTCTCAGATATTTTAAAGCAGTAAAAAGCTACACACTTATTCAGAAGGCTCCTAGCTCGTCTCCAGTAAAGAAGATAAGGCATTTAAAAAAAGGGTAACAAATGAGTCCATTTAAACTCTAGAGATTAGTGATACAAATGGTAACACATGCCATTAGAAATCCAAGACAAGAATAATTTGGGCCCTCACTGTAGCACAGCCAGTGAGGTTGCCACCTGTAACACCCACCATCTCATGTGGGCACCAGTTCACATGGTAGCTGCTTTACTTTTGATCCAGTTCTCTGATAACAAGCCTGGAAAATCAGTGGAAAATGGCCCAACTGCATGGGCCGCTGCTACCCTTGTGGGAGATCTGGATGAAACTCCTAGCTCCTGGCTTCCATTTGGCCAAGCCCTGGCTACTGTGGTCACTTGAAAAGTGAACCAGCAGCTAAAGGATCTCCTTCTCTCTTTCTGTCTCTCCCCTACACCCTTTGTGTCTATGAAAAAGAAATAATTAACATCAGGAATATTCAAGAGCAGATAGGAGGAAAATGTATACTTGACAGGTTTTGAATTAAAGGTATGACTTGGAGAATTAAAGAAGAAAAGAGGAATTTGAATGCGGTGAAAATATGCAAACAGTAACTCTCATCGAAGAACTGGGGGACACAGTCCATTTGATTACAACACAAAAGCCATGGATTCCCAAAGAGTCAAGTTAGCCATGAACATATGAGAGAGGAGGATGGACAGCTCAGTTAAAACCATCTTCTATTTACCCAGTCTTCCCACAAAACAAAATCAAGAATAAAAAGGCAAGAGCGCATTTAAGTATTGGAAACGGCAATGCTAATGGAGATCCACACAGTATCTTCAAGTATATTAAGCACTGGCCTCTTCACGAAACAGCTATGCAGAGATGGCAATTCACAGTGAATTACAAAACCTAAATTATGAATCAGAAAATTGAAGTTTAACACGGTTATCTGAGTCTTCTAAGCTATTTCTGTAATCTTCCTAATGAAAAAATTTCAATAATAATCACTTTTTCCTCTTACAAGAGAAAAAAATAAAGGTTATCATGTTGTGAATCAATCAGCCTTAATGACATAGGGATGAGCATATCCATTGCACAAATGATTACTGCAGAAGCTAAAAGTTCAAGAACCGCAGAATATTCCAGTAAAGCATAAGGGAAGATCCCTTCACTAAGTGGTTGTAACTCTCAATTATCCACCACAGTCTGTAGACAAGTCAACTAGCTAATATAATTTTTCTAATTGAACAAGTGACTCTACAACAAAATTAACATTTAACTGCTATTTATGTAATCAAATTCTGGATGTTTTAGAGCATTATTCCCAAGAATTCTAAAAGTCACATTTTTCATTTATTTGAAGAATGAAGTCATTTGCTTATATTGTTAAACTGTAGACATTTATAGTTGATCCCAATAATTTTTCCCATTTCTCACTTAACTTTTAAGACAACCAAAAATTTTCATATTTGGCAGAGCCAGCATTGTGACATGGGGGATTAGGCCGCTACCCAAGACACTAATATCCTATACGGAACCATGTTTTGTCCCAACTGCAATACTTCCAATCCAGTTCCCAGCTAATTACCTGGAAAAGCAGCAGCAGGTGGCTTAAGTGCTTGGGTCCTGCTACGCATATTGGTGACCCAGAGAGAGTTCCTACCCCTGGCTCAGACTTGGACCATGGTTGTGGCTGCCATCTGGGGAGTGAACCAGCAGATGGAAGATTTCTCTCTTTGTCTCTCCCTCTCTCTTTGTAACAATGACTTCAAATACATAAATCTTTAAAAGAAAGACAATTTTATTTGGCTTCAACTCTTCTATTATTAATGTTCTCTAAAATGCAATGATGCTTGTCAAGTTCCTCATTTCTCTTTGAATGCTGACTATGGCCCCTATCATTCATCACCTTTGTCTTTTGCCCCAAGCCAAATATTCAGAATTCATTATATTCATTAAGAACACAGTCTCTAAGACCTGACCGAATTCAGCTTTGCCAGTTAGATGCTAGTTATTTCAGAAAACAAATTTAATTACATAATGTCTCAAGTTTGTAGATATGCAAAGCAGGGTTAAAGGCAGTAACTCCAAGGCACTGGTGTAAGAAGGCATGAACTCTACAGTTCTCAGCTGAATGACCTATCCATTGGACATCTGCCAATACTATCAATCAGAGCTGCTGATAAAAATTTCACTAATTTAGAAGTTCAAAACATACCAATGGCTCCTGATACAATGACCCGCTTTCTACTCTCTCTTCTGTACATTCACAGAACAGTGCTTAAGGAGGAATGCTAAGGAGGACTGCAGAAAAAATTACTGTTGCCCATTTAACATGGTGGCAGAAAAGAAAGAAGCACTACTGTTTTCAGTTCAGTGCATTCCCAGGGAGTGGAATGAGGCCACTGGTAACAACACATGGACAACTCAGGACCCTCTGCAGGGGACTGATTCAGTCAGGAGATTCTGTCAAGGCAAGTCAATCAATCGGCCAGTGGATCGATCAGACAAGTGAGCTGCAAGCAGTGAGAAGCCTCGAGCTTTCTAAAAACCAGGGGAATCTTTCTCGCAAGGCGAGGCTTCTTCATTCATTTCCTCTGCAGAGATTCCCTATTGAGAGGGAAGCAGAAAAGCAGCAAAATCTGCAGCCACATCCCAACAACTGTAGAGGGGGCCACTGGCCTTTTCATCTAGATAATGAGACTCTTTCAGAGTCCCTAGTAATACCAGAGCCATGAGAATTTTCACTTAACTAACTGCACAGCCTGGCCCTCAGCACACTTTAAATTTCCTCAGGGACAGCCAAAGGGAAAGAAGGCAACCCCAAGCCAAGTGGCAAATGTGTGGAGTAACATTTCAAACAGAACACTGGTCCAACTCTTTCTGCACTGTTGCTGTCTACTCTAAATGCTGGCCACCACAAAGGGCTCTTGAAATGTGGCCATGTGGGATTGCCAGAGAGCTTCCCACAGAGTGCAAATGTGCTCCCTCTGAGCTATAGACAGCAATAACTCCTTCATCCAAGTAATGAGAAACACCCAGGTGGTCAGGCTGACGCCCACTCACTCATTTTCCACCCTCAGAAAGTAGGTGGTCAGAATTGCAGAATGAATTCAGGTTTATCTCTGTCCACTTTGCTTCAGAAAAAAAGCCCCCACAATGAGCTGGAAGGCAGAAGCCAGGAACTGGGGAGCTCTGCACTTGAACTGAGTCACTAAGATTTCGGTGAATGAATCATGAAAGAAAAACTCAAATCTGACTGGCGAACAGTATCTTAGCAGTGGAGGAGGCTTTATTAAAGTGTCCAAAAATCTAGGACACAATTGGAAGTTAATTGGATTGGCAATACATGGTTACCCAGAAACTGCACTTATAAAAGCATCTCCTCCAGAAATACTCAGGAGAGCATGCAGAAAATCACAGTTAAGAACACTTCTTCAAGGTACTTGCAATTGCAAAAAAATGAAAATAATAAAATATGCATTGAAGTCATTTCAATAAAACATGATTCCTACAGATTAAACAGTATACAAGAAGAAGGCAGTTGTCCATGTCATCATTCGATTAAACAAATCAAGTATAGACCAATAAATACCATTTTTATTGTATATATAAATGTTAAATTATCCATGTCTTGGAAAAGTCTGGGCAATACAACATCAAATTGGTCATTGCATCTATTTTAATTTAAGAATTTTCATTTCCTATTCTACTTTTTTCTTCGGTTCCATTCCACAGCAATTGTATTTACTTCTGAATCAAAACATAATAAATTTTTAAAAATATTGTAGATAATAATATGTGACTAGAACAAGCAAAGAAAGATTTCATGAATATATTTACAACTACTATAAAGTTTTTTAACCATGAACATAACTTTATGTTCATCTTAAAGTATCATCATTTATAACAATTTACCACTTTCATGGAGAAAACAAAGATGGTTTACAAGGCCTTGGTCAGACACAAATCATCGTAACAGGAGACTACACCTGCATCAGAGATGACTGTTGGCAGCCTTCTACCAGCAGCGTGTCTGCACCAAAGCCATAAGGACAGAACGACACATATTGAAGAGAGGAAAAAACGACACCAAATAGAAACACATCAGTTGATTATTTAAGATATAGGGGCAGGTACTGTGGCATAGCAGATAAAGCCATTGGCATATCATACAGGCACCAGCTGGAGCCTCATCTGCTCCATTTCCAATTCTCCTCTCTACTAATGTACTGGAGAAAGCAGCAGCACATGACCCTGTGCCCATGTGGGATACCCTGAAGAAGCTTCTGGCTCCTGGCCTCAAATATAACTATTGGTAGCTGCAGTCATTTTGACAGTGAACCAACAGATAGAAAATCTCTTTCTTTAACTCTAGCTTTCAAATAAATATTTTTAGAACACACATGTAATAACCATAATCACTTTTTAAAAAAATCTACCAAACACATGGATAAAGTGTTCTCAGAATTCCACTACCTCACAGGTACAGCTAAGTATTACAGCAAGGGAGCAGGTGTTATGCTGCATTAAGCTAAGGTGATATTAGGGACACCCGCATCCCAAATCACAAGTTCCAGATACTGATTCTAACGTAGCTGCCTGCAAATGCTCCTGGGAGGCAGCCAGTGATGGCTTAAGTACTTGAGTCCCTGTCACCCAAACAGGAGACCCAATGGAGTTCCTGGATGCTGGCTTTCATCTACCCAAATCCAGCAATTGTGGCCTTCAGAGGAGTGAACCAGTGGATGCAAGATCTGTCATCATCTCTCTCTTTCACTATTTCTCTGTTCCACCCTCCTCTCCTTCCTTGGTCCTCTGCCTTTTAAATAAAGAGATGCTGGTTTGGACAAGCCCTCGAGCAAAGGTGTCCTTGTCACAAGATATGAACCAAAAGACATACCTAATGTCAGCCAACAGTAAATCAACCATGGACTGTAGGTTAAGATACCATCACTCAAAACTTCAATCTCTCTACTCTTGGTGGTATATGCTCACTTTCAGTGCATTAAAACAATTTAACATTAAGTAAGTAACATAACTAACAACACATAGAAAGCAGCTGAAGGAGGAAACCTTTTCTTACAATACTCAGAGCACATAAGAACTTTGTGAGAGTGATGGGGTTCTGCTGTTTATAGCCAATACATTGGGAAATGGGTTCCACTGGATTGTTGAGCTCTCACTTTGAAAACCACTAAGGAGTTCACAGGATGCCTTTTGCAGGAGCAACACTACAAGGGTCCCCAACACTGTAAATGCCTGCATCCCACTGCAGTGCGTCCATAACGAGCTTTTCCTGAGTTTTCCTGCCTCAAGGTCCCTGTCACTCTTTCCTCAGCCTAGAAACCTCCTCCCTCAGATGTGCTCTCTAAAAGCTAACCTTTCAATGCCAAACCACCTTCCTGTACCTTTCCACATTATCCTTCATTATGATTTCAAAAGCACACTTATCATTGGGTATTACTAGCCTATTCAGGGACAGGCATTTGGAGTTGAGAGGCCCTTTTCCCATACACGTGTCCAGGTCCAAGCCCTGACTCTGTTCCCAATTCCAGCTTCCTGCTAATGTACACCCTTGGAGGCAGAACATGAAGTTCAAGTCAGTCATTAAGTTTTTGCTGCCCCTGTGGGAAACATGGATTGGGTTCCTAGTTCCCAGCTTCAGCCTGGCTTAGTCCTACCCATGGCAGGCATCTGGGCAGTGAACCAGCAGCTGGTCTGTCTCCTTGGGTCTCTCTGCCTCTCATTAAAACCAAATGAAAATTTTAAACATTCTTCAATCAGTTTAATCGATTGTTTGTTTGTCTTGTTTACTTTCTATCTTTCCCCGAGAAGCTGCACACATCCAAAGGTGCATCTGATTCACTCACCTCTGCAATTCTTTCCCAAGAACATTTTCTGGTATGGAATACAGTTCCTGAATGAATAAATGTCAACCATATCAGAATATAGATATGATGTGACTTGGAAGTTGGAATTTACTGTAACCTCACACTTTCACAAAACTGTATCACTAAATTTTACAAAAGACTCCTCTTTTTTCCTATGCGAAAACACAGGACAGAGCTGAGTGTACACACAGGTTTACCTGCTTCATTTTACAGCTGAGGTTGATTACTTCGATGGGTACTGACTTCTGATACAAAGATCTTTCAAAGGAGCTTTAATACTAAGGGAAAATTCAACTGTTCTCATTTTAAAACACACAGGCTACTGAAATCAGTATTAGTATCAGTGCCTCTTAAACACTGCGAGTAACAAGTCATTGCTAAAGCTTTTGGAGAATGGGAGAGTGCACTGGGTATGGAGAAGACGTACCTAAAGTCTCATTTCTTGTAGAGGGGGAAGAGATGTTGACAAACATGGGTTTTTATTAATTACTCAAACACAAGTTGGACCCCCTTGGAAAGGGGCCAGCAGGTAATGATTCCATGGCCAGGCTGGTGGATAGGGCATGTCTGAGGCACAAGGAAGCTCCCTGAAGCAATGACAGATGTGAGGCTTCAGCAACCACCACCTCATAATACTCCTTGTTCCCCTGCTTTCACAGATGTGAATCCACCTGGGGCTCTTCTGACTGGGCCCTGAAAACACACTGAGGACAAACTGGGAAACATGAGCTCTTTGTAGCCAGTGCATTTTACCTGACGGGGAAGTAACACTACCCGTACTCAGTGTGAACTGCCATGTTTTGGGGCTGTACCTTGGAAAAGACAAGGAGGTACTTCAATACTCTTCCATCACTAGGACTGTGAAATAGTGTGAAACACTGAGGGAAATATTATGTGAGTCCTGGAATGGAAATACACTTTATTAACCACGAAAACGACACCTGGGCTGAATTGGGTTGACTTGCTCCTATGTTGCCAATGTGCAAGAAGAACATCAGGGCCTCTTCATCTCAAAACATTTCCTCCTACACTTTATTTTAAAGCAGTTACGGCTTTAGTTCTCTCGAATCTATATGTGATTTAATGGTTTCATCCTCTTACTACCAAACTATCCCAATCCAAGTCTAATTCTACAAAAGGCCAAGACGTCAAATATAGCAGTCAACAGTGAACCACAGTCAGAGATAATAAGCAATACACAGTGATAAAGTTGATTACAATAAGATTTACAAATTAACCTCAGGCTCAATTGCACTAGAAGACCAATGAAATGATTTTTTAATAAGCTAACTGAACAATGAGTACCATGGAAGTGAGAACTAGGGAGGGAGTTGCAAGGTTCCATATGCTGGGGATCTACAAGGCAATTCTACATCTACCACACCCACTGCAGTCTACAGAGTGTAAGTATGCTTAAGTTGGGTACATGATCATGAGACATTACTGGATTATTGGTAAACCTAAAAAAGAAAGTGAATTCCTTTTTCAAAATTCATTTTGTTGTTTTTATTGGAAATTCAGATATACAGAGAGGAGGAGAAACAGAGAGGAAGATCTTCCAACTCATGATTCACTCCCCAAGTGAACACGACAGCCAGAGCTGCACCAATCCAAAGCCAGGAGTCTGGAGCCTCTTCTGGTTCTCCCACACGGATGCAGGGTCCCAAAGTTTTGGGCCGTCCTGGACTGCTTTCCCAGGCCACAAGCAGGGAGCTGGATGGGAAGTGGGGCTGCCAGGACAAAAACCAGCACCTATATGGGATCCTGATGCGTGTAAGCTGAGTACTTTAGTCACTATGCTACTGTGCTGGGCCCTGAAATTGAACTCCTTTTACATTCATTGTTCCACTAAGGAAAATACTTCTTTGAAATCTGAAGTTAAAAGGTTAAAGCAACAAGAAAATGACTCAGTTATCCCAGTCCTGGCAGTATATTCAAAGGAAATGAAATCAGAACAGGAAAGGGATACCTGCACTCCCATGTTTACAGCAACTACATGTTCATCACCTGATGATGGGACAAAGAACATTTGGTATAATCACAGCCATAAGAATAAATGATATGATGCCATTTGAAAAAAATAAAAGTGCAGAAATGGAGACCCATTATGATAAGTGAAATAAGCCAGATCGAGAAAGATAAATTTCACACATACATTCTTCAAGTAAATAGAGTAAAACATTAGGTGACTGCCATAGCATTTGTTAGTTATCCATAAATATTGTTTCACTGAATCACATCCTATAAATTACAATTAACCCTTTTCTCTGAATTACGATCATGCATTCCTCACACTATGATATTAATGCCTTTGATTTCAGAAAAATAGTATAAATGCATATAATGTCTACATTTGAAATAATGTGACAATACAATTTTTAAAAGTAAAATAAAGAAAAAGAAAAAAAATTGTTCTTATCATCCCAGTGGATACCATACTCCCATGAAAGCTGGAACTAAAGCCCCTGCATTTCATGAGCCCCATCTCCCATGTATGCAAACGTTAAAGAACACAAAAGGAATGAAAGAGGATGGGAAGGCAAGTCAGTCTAAGACAATCACAGGAGGCAACCGGAGAACACTGAAAACAATACTCCATAGCAACAAAACAGAACAGATTCTTTAAGTTAGATGCACAACCAGATGAGCTCCAGATGTACTTTTTCACCTAATTCTCCACAGGTGCTTTTTTGCTTAATAAATATATCATTCATTTTGAAGCACTGAATCACCTGAATTTTGGCTATGATCTTGGTGCTGTTCACTATTTTTTCAGCCATTTCTCAATCAGGCAGCTGCTACTGAAAACCTAAGTACTTAGGCTTGGCAGACCAGAAAGAAAAAGCACGGTCCACAGATTTGTTTCTTCTGTTTCCCCAAAACAGAATCTCATAAAAAAGCATGCCTTCAAATTCTGTCACCATGTAGCTGTCAGAAAAAAGCCATTCAGTCCCTCTTCATAACTCCAAGCAGTAAACTCATTTCTTATGCTACTGGGAAGTTATGGAGCTCCAGGAAGTGGCCAGAAACCATCACCACTGTTCAAACTGTATCCAGGCAGAATCATCAGTCAGTCAGAAATCCTGGTCTCAGAGAGATGGAAGTTTTCTGAGCCAACTTGGACAAGTATACAGGACAAATTTGACTTCACTGCCAAGATCACTTCCAGGACATTGGCTAATTAATTATAAAAGCTTTTTCAAACAAATTTGAGCCTGGCAATCTTTTTTTTTTCTGCTGCCCAAACAGAATAAAAAGGTTAAAAAAGAAAAGTCTGAGCTTATTGTGTTAAAACAGGTCAACAAAATAAATGGCTGAATTTGCCATAGCTTTAATTTATGTGCAGGTTCCTTTGTAACCCGCAGGCACCCTAAAATGATCCAGGAGCTTTTGTATGTGAGATTACTAAAATGGTTGCTACAGAAATCAGAAACATTGGCTTGAGTTTCTATTCTAACCTCCTCAATTACAAAACTTCTCTTCAAACTCTTTGGAAGGAGTCAAAGAATGGCATTTCTTCCTCTTCCGCAGAGGAAGAACTTACTGGAATAGTCATAACGACAATAACAGGTACAGCTATGAGGGACAGTTCCCCTCATACTGACATATTTGCTAACCTTCACTTGAAAATCCAAAAAATAAAATTCTAGAGTTAAATATTGCTGGCTTTACCTGACCCATGAAGTTGGTGACTATAAAATCCTAGTGACAGGCATTTGAAGAGTCTGGTTGTAAGGACTCAAATCACACTAGCTTTGCGGCAAAGGCCACATCCCCAAATCACAATGCCTCAACATGTTTTCTACTGCTGTAATGAAAATCGTATGCAAGTGGATCTTAAGTCACTGAACTTCTGAATATGTTCAATGTGCAGAGATTCAAGAAAGTAAGACATTTCTTTAACCCAGTATTTACCAATTGTTTAACAGCAAATTCCTGCCTAGAGGAGAGCTGTCCCAAATGAAAGGCTTCCTCTAACACTTCCTCTAACACTCCATGAACGGAAACTAGCTCAATGAGTTAAGTCACCACTTGACACACCTGCAAGCCCTATCAGAGTGGCTGTGTTGGAATTCCAGTTCCACTTCCTCCACTACCTATCAGCTTCTCGCTAATGCATTCCTCAGCAGTGAGGACTCCCTGCTGCCCATGTGGCCAACCTGATGGAGCTAAGCAGAGTAGGGGCTTTGGACTTTTATCTGGTCCAGCCCTGGCTATTGAAGGCATTTGGATAATAAACCAGAGATTGGAGGTTTCACTCTGTTTCAGTGTCTGTTTCTCTGTATTTCAAATAAATAAAAGTAAGTAAATAAATAACCTTTTTTAAAGTCTATCAATCAGAGATTCCTCATCTTAACCAATATACTATCATACTTAGCATCAAGACCTATTTCTAATATCATAAATAATTAGCACTGCTTAGTAATTACAGAATGTGAAAAGTTTTCAGGATAATTCTAGTGGCTTGGGGTCTTTTCCACTCTACGTATGCACCTTCGCACATATGCATTATTTAAATGATCCTCTCCCTGATCACTCCAAGAAGCAGGGAGATGTAAGGAAAGAAAACAATGCACACTGGTACCTGAAGGAAGAGCAGCTCGAGAATAAAGGGTTAATCTCAGAACGAAAGGGGAGGAAACTCATTATTCTTTTTTTTTTTGTAATTGTCTTTTTTTTAATTAATTATTTTGCATTATGTGACAGTTTCATAGGCTCTGGGAATCCCTCCACCCCTCCTCCTCCCCCTCCCCTCCCCCCTGGTGGATTCCTCCACCTTGATGCAGTATTACAGTTCAAATTCAATCAAGATTCTTTCCTTGCAAGCATATACCAAGCATAGGGTCCAGCTACTTATTGTCCAGATGGGTTGAACAGTTTCTTGGGGAGACCATTTCTGGTCAGAAGTTAGAGCTGGTAGAATATCATCCCAGTCAATTAAGAGTCCCAATATATCATCAACAGCAATTTGCAACATTATGGAATTGACATGGTTTTGAGTAACCAGAAACTCATTATTCTTAATCAACAGGATCAAGCTAGCTTCCAAGGAACACAAATAAATGCATGAAAGGAAAGGAATAACACTGGATTCTGGAGGATCTTAAAAGTCATGTAAGGATTTCTGAGCCTAACTTTTGAAGAATCCCACTATAAGCTTTTAATCCAGAGTAGAAAATGAGGGCTATAATACAAAAAGTATATTTAAGTGACAAGAAAGTGAGAGACAGTATCATTTCACAGGATTTTCCAGAAATTCAGATCCAAGATGATCAAGGTCCCAGAGTAGTAATGGTGAGGAAGAGAAAAGGGAAAGAATTCTAGAACCATTACATAGGAAAGAGCGAAATGTCATCTTTCCCATACTTCTGAGAATTCATCAAATTCTATAAACTCCAGTCATCACAAGAGCTACCACTTACAGACTACCATAACAAGGACTTTAAAAGAACCAAGCTTGGAAAAGAGGCATCTTCAAAGGGATAGAGACAAATCCCAAATGGTAGGGAGGAAGAACAAGATCATGCAAACGGTATGTAATCAGCATGCCATGGATGAAGCCAACCAGGGCCATACTCCTGTTGCATTAAAGGACAAAATAAAAAGTGAGAAACCTGGTTTTCTGAGGTGGGTTTTGTATTATTGTTTCTATTCACAAGAAATCCGGTGCCCCTCACCACATCACTGACCGGTTTTGAAATAACTTCCATAGGCCAAGTTTCCATATTTTGTTTTCCTAGAGCTCTCCAGTATGCTGTTCCCATGTAGCCCTGTGTCAACAGGCCAGGATTTCCATCATTTGAAACACCTGTGACTTTATTTATTTGAAAATGTGAGGTTTCTTTTAAGAGGTATATTTTGAAAATTATCCATATGCCATGTTATTGAAATATAATCTCCTTCCACAGATATGCAACCAATTGAAACAAATGTCCTAGTTTGTATAATATTATTTTCAAAAGAAGGAAAATAGAAATTAAAAACTTGGTTGCTCCTTGTTTCCAATAGGTCACTTACTTATGTTTTAAGATAAAAATATATGGCAAGTGAGATGACTCTCACTACTTTTGCCTTATTTAGGCCCTATAATAAGCAACTGCAAGCATGTCATAGCTCTTTAAAGCTACCAAAACATTCTTTTCACAAATTATCTCACTAACCACCACAGAAAGTCTGAGGTGGCTGTCATTTTATGGTGGTGACAACCAGAGCTCCAGGATTGAAGCTGTCTTGGTGAATGCATTGAAATAGGGAAGAGTAAGATCTCCAGTTCCTCTAAGTGCAGATTCATTCACACTCCGCCTCATCTGCCTTTGGCCACAGTGCTCTCCTGCAATCATATTAAGTGAGGCAAACAGCATTGCTGAGCCATTCTCAGCACCCTTGCATGCACATTCAATCTTTGTCTTCAAAACAGGCAAAAATTCTTTGCTTACCTGGTCCTTTTCTGGTTTGTCAGAAATGTCATTCAAGCTGGAGGAGGTCAGATTCCTGTGAGTCATGGCTGGACTACCTGGAAAATACAAATGAATGGCACTTGAAGAATCCTTCTCCCAAACACAAAGGCTTGGATTGCCTGCTTCCTACACCTAGGTAGATGACGGTGAAGCATGGTGCTGAAACCTGCGCCACATCAGCCAGAGTCCAGGCTGGAATACACACAAAGTTCCACGGAAAGTATGCAAAATTCTCAAATGCTCTGTTTAAGTCTAGTTGCCTGGCTCCATTTTAAGTTACATTAAACTTTAAAAAGAAACTTACAAAAGAATAAGCATTAAAATAAATTTGTTCTACTTTTTGCTATGATCATCAGTGAGGAAAAACCACCTGCCTTCCCTGCTCTGGCTAATAAGTTTATCAAGCTTAGCTGGTATTTTACTCAGAATGCACATTCTTTGCCTCAAAGTAGTATTTCACATCAGTTCTGTACAAACCCATTTACCAGACTCAAATAAGAATGGCTGATTTTTCTTTTTAAACAAATCTCTTCAAGTCAAAGGATAAATTTATTACATCAGGAATACCTCATGGGAACCAATCTCCCTGGCAACACAAAAGCTATTGGTAAAATTGATTTACATCTATCCCACCATTTCAAGCAGTGCTGTGCAGGAATAGAGGAGAAAGACACTTAGAAGAGCTAAGACAATTTTCAAGTCTACCCTTTGAACTCAACAGAATACTCAACTTTCTGCAGTTGCACAGGCAATTCTCCACTTCCTAAGCAAAAAGGTAACTTTTCAAACCAGGGTGCTTGACCCATCCTCTGAGAGTGCTGAGTAATGCATTCATCACTAATCCTCAGTGACCTACTCAGGTGGACCTCCGTGGCTAGAGGACAAGGGTGGAAAAGCAGGACTGATGTCTGAACACAGCTGCATGTTTGTGTCCAAATCATTCTTTATATTTCATACTTTAACTCCTTTAGATAGAAACTTCAGTACATACTTTTGCCAAAGACTAAGATCTATCCCTGGCAAGTTAATGTCTATATAACAGCAGCTCTTCAAATAATACAATGGCCTTTAACAACTAGATCAGAAAAAAAATCATGTTTTTCTTGAGTTAGCAAGACAGGGTATTTTTCCACTCTGCTGCATTTCATTGAATAAGCATGGCCTAGATCTCTTAAATCCTCTACCTGGTAGGATGTTTTATTCTAAGAAAATCTGAGCACAGGGCATTATTTAAAAGAAACTAACATCTGACAAACTGCTTTATGAGCAGAATTAAACTTCTTTGAAAGCCACAATGTCATCTTTGAATTGTAAGTTAGATTTCAAGTGCTGACTCAGTATAAAAGACACCAGGTACAAACATGATTGTCCCCAAATAATGCTCAGATTGAAAGTAGGAGAGAATGAGTAGATGTAATATTTTTCTTTATATTAAGAACCAAATCGGTTATTTGGAGTAACTGGGTGGAAGTTTTGCCTGAATTGGTGAAAGAAACTCAAATACTAAAATCTGAAAACAAGAAAGCCTAGGAATTCTCATTATAAAACAAGTTAATACCAGCTCCCATACATGAATACTGACTCCTGAAGATCAAATCAATTACACATACTTTTTAGTGCCAAAGTATTTGAAAGTAGTTCCTTGACAATAGGCTAATTATATTGACTAGCATTAGAAACTCTTCACAAATACTGAAAAGACAGATTTCAATCCAATTACTATCTCTGCTGCTATACAAACTTGAATTGGTAGAAGTCAATTAAATAAGAGTTTTATTACAATAATCACCATGGCTGGGGAGAGACATTTTCCAAGAAATCTCCTATACTATCTCATTATGCTCATCCTTCCTGGAGGAGGGTAGAATACGGCAATCTACATGAAGAAGAAGGCAAAGGTCCAACACAAATTCGGGCAGGAAAGAAATCTATTCCTCCCCCCCATCTGATTCTTATCAATATTAACAGCTTCACCAAAACTGAACTTGTTCATAAACTGTAGGATCCCTGAAGTAAACACTTCAAGTTACTGAGCACGTTCATGAGTATTTGTTTCAATGTTTTCCCAGCTGCCTCCCTGGAAAACATCCCGCATTCATTCCCTACTACTTTTCCCAAGTGCTCAGCAACTGGCTCCCAAAGCACAGTCCTGTAGCATCTTAATCACCCAGCTGTTTGTCACAGACCCACATGTATGCAAACTCACCCCAAATCAACTCAAAATCTCAGGTGTAGGGGTTAACAATGTGGGCTTCAACAAACCATCAAAGTTATTCTGAAGTGTAACACTGGAAACCAGTGCATTAAATCAAATATATACATACACACACACACACACACACACACACACACACACACGTACTGTGTTATAGTCAGAGTCTGAGTCGGACACAAAAAATATAAGTTGGAACAGCCAAACGGGTGATTCTGATATCTTTACCCTCCAAGCTACAGCTCTGAAATCAAGCAAATACTTAAATTAGCATCCTTACCACATTAACCTACCAAAACATCATATTTGGTTTTTCCTTTGAACCTTCACAGATTGAACCAAATACATAACTCACCATGTTTTGGCAACAACCTTTCCATAAACACAGTCCTCAAATAAAAGAAGACAGGATAAGAGGTAAAGGAGATGACAAAGCTCACAAACATGTGAATTTATGTGTGCCACTTTAGGTAACCTGGGTTCCTAAAACACAACAAGCCCCTCACAATGGCCAATTGTGAATATTTTTCACTAGATGTGCAATAAGACACACAGAGTAAACCAGTGTTTTCTAGCTAGAGTTTTCATATAAGAATGAGATGACTATGAGAAAATATGCCCTGTATGAAGAAGATAAAACATAAGGTGTCCTATGGTAGGTAGGTCACTTCCTGGGGCAGTGGCAGTTCACTACTCTTGGTAGGCACTTTCCATCTAAATTCTTGGGCATAAAAATACCTCATGATTGTTCGTAGTACAATAAATCTTTCTCTCCTTAAGTTTGATGAAAAAGGAAGAAGAAAAGAGAAGAAGAACCAGCTTCAAATGTGAACTCATAGTTTCCATATCACTGTTTTCTGGCCAAAAGCAAAAAAGAAGCTTTGAAGAAGCACATTTTCAGGCAGTTTCACACAATCCAAAACAATTTCATTTTCAAAGTACCCACTTGGCAGGTACAAACTGTTTCCATAAAAATTAATTAAATTCTGTACTAAATTTGAAAATCATCGTTATTCTTTAGCACACATGTGGCAATGAGCAAAGTCCTTTGCAATTACATCTATTAGATACAATTAAAAGGGGAGAGGAGACAGGATGACACAGGCAGAGGTTGATATGCAAATGTGCACCTAGAGAAAAATGTAAACATATATATAATAAGAATGTAGACGGACTTCTCCCTGACCTCACATCTCCATGATGAGCCAAGATGGAAACTAGACATAAGCTAAAGCAACATTTATGTGGTCTATAAAATGCACTGCATTTCCCTCTTAGGAATAGAGACCTTTTTAGCACAAAAAAAAAACAAAGGTAATTTACATATTACAGACATTTAAGTCAGTCAGGGTGTCAGAAAATTCAGCAGTATAGGTTGCTGTGTTTTCAGTCCTTGAGACCATAAAGCTAACAACACATTTTCAGAATATTGCATGCTAATCTGGCCTGTGCCCTGATGGACTCATTAGCAATCTCCACTATTACATGCTGGCAGAGAAAACCTACTGTAACATGTATATACACAAGAGAAATGACCAATTGATCTTTTTTATTGGGTACTTTAATTTATGTTATCTTATTTAACTTTCATACCAACAGTGTGAAATTATCATTAGCATTATTATCATTTTATGAATAAAAATGAACTTTAAAGTGTGAAGTTCATAATCACACAGCAAATGGTAAGACTGTACTGTATGTAAACATGAATCTCTTTTTTAAAGATGTTTCAGCTGTATATATCTTTATTGAAACAGTGACAGAGGGAGAAAGGAAGAGAGGGGAAAAGAAAGAATCTTCCTTCTGCTAGCTCACTTTCCAAATAACTCAGCATCCAGGGCTAGGCCAAGCCAAAAGCAAGACCGAGAGTCAAGGATGTCACCTGAGTCTCCCACATGGCTGGCAGGGTCCAAAGATCTGAGCCATCATCTCTCTGCTGCCTTCCAGGCTGCATTAGCAGGAAGTCATATTCAAAGTGGAGTAGCCAGGATGTAAACAGATGCTCTTAACATAGGGTGCTAGTGTCAGAAGTGGCATTTTATCCCACTATGCCACAATTTCAGTCCCCACCTGGATCGCTTCACAGCAACTACAATGTTGCTGAGAAGGAAACTGGTCTCTATATCGTGTAAACCCATAAATTTCATCATGTCTAATGAAGGGAAAAATATAATAACCAACCAACCACAAATATATTCTATTTCCATGCCAACTATGTGCAGAGTCACAAGGCTAAGATATTTAAGGCATCTATGCTCATGGTTTCCAAATTACTTTTTCTCGAAGATATTGTATGTGTTTCTTTCTTTTTTACTTTAATAAAGAATAGAGAAAATATTGAATGAAATCACTCTGTCTGCCACTGTTATTAAACAGCAGCCCCAAACTACAGATCGGTAACTAAGAACAAAGGATGCTAAAAGCAGCAGCAATACTATTATAAAAGAAAAATGCCACTTGCTTCTGAACCTCCCAATTCACAGTCATAGCCAAGTGTCTATAAAAATCCACAACATACAGCCAAGCATCCATTATTTCCACAGGTTTTCCATATTTCAAGCTTGTTATTTCAACTGCAATGTAGTCAAACAGGAATATAATAAAACAAGGACAATAACTTGGGACATTTAGTAAGCTTGACTGAGGATGTAAAGAAGAGATGGCTGAAACTAGGCTTGGAATTTTGTCACATCAGATTTCTAGCTTTGCATAGACACAGGTTATCAAGAGCCGTTTTTTTTTTTTAACCAAAAACAGCCATGAAATATGCACTTCATTAAGACCCCAACTCAATCCCATTCCCTACTGCCCAACAAAATACAGAACTATTAAAAAAGTACAAACATTAGGCTAATGAAAGATATAAATACCATCAGTCAGAAGCAGCCCTTTGAAAGAATTCCACAACTATGGAAAATCCAGTTGGGGCATTTTTGTCTGTTTTAATTGTTTTTACTTTAGAGGACTTCTTCTTGTTTGCCAGTCATGGTTTAATGTATTGCAAACTCCAGTAGCCCAGAGCCAAGTCCTTTAGTTTGTCATGTTCAGATCTACAGCCTCAGAGCTTGGCATTATTGACACTTAATAAATACTTGTGAATAAATAATAGTAACTGGGTATCATTTCATTCCATTTGGAGTTACCATTAGAAACACTACTGCATGAAAGATAGTACTTTCTAAAGGCCTCAGACTTGGAAAACCTAGTGTAAATAAGGAAGAAATCTGTAGCTGGCCCAGGACTAACAGGATGGACAGGCTCTGCCAAAGTGGCCAAAAGCTTTCAGGCAGCAGTGGAAACAGAAGTAAGAATCAATACAGAGGAAGGAAGAGTCATCCCTTGTAAAGCAAGAATCAAGAAGTGAGGAGGAAGCAGAAATGAGGCATTATGCCAGGACCTTGGCTGCAAGAAAGGAGGTCCCTGGGGTAGAGAAGAGAGGGGAGTGAAATAACTGTGTGACTTGGCTTGGAAAGTGGAGCATTCATGGAGGTAAGAAGACGCCATCAAGACATCCAGGTAACCATTAAAGTATGTGTGTGAGTTTCAGCCAAAATGTAAAGTCATTGCTAACACACAGGACAAAGACAATGGAAAACAACATTGTTACATAGAGAACCGGATGCGTGCAAAGATCAGATCACAGCATAATAAATTCTGTATCAATGAGGGCCACAGACACTATTCTTTTTATTCTTTTTAAAAAATTGTTATTTTCCCTGGTACAGTTTTATAGGTATAGAGATTCCCCCTCTACTTCTCCTTCCTCCTTTTCCATTCTCCATCCCTCTGTTTTCCATCATATTATTACAATAGTACAGTCCTTCAGCAAACAGTCACAAGTCCAATATTCTGCTATTTGAGTGTATCAGGACATTGTAGGCGATATAAGCAATGGTAGAAAGTCCAGTATCCTACTGTCCTTTTAGAGATGCAAATGGTAATAAATCTTCACTCTGTGGTATGCTAGTTTCCATTACAGAGTTCATCTATTGTAATACATGTATATACATGTTTACCTATATATAGTTCTCTATTATACTACTTCTGCAGTGTATATTCCCTTTGATAAACTATCAAACCTCAACTTTCTTGATCTCCCATTCTTGTTTAGTTGCTTAATTTTCTGATTACTCTGAGGGAGTCAATATTAGGTATTAGACATTTCCTTTTTAAAAAAAGATTTTTTTTTATTGGAAAGACAGATTTACAGAGAGAAGGAGAGACAGAGAGAAAGATATTCTGTCCACTGGTTCACTCCCCAAGAGGTTGTAACAGTCAGAAATGAGCCAATCCATAGCTAGGGACCAGGGGATTCTTCCAGGTTCCTACATGAATATAGGATCCCAAGGCATTGGGTCAGCCTCTACTGCTCCCCAGGCCACATGCAGGGAACTGGATGGGAAGTGGAGCAACTGGGACATGAACCAGCGTCTATGCAAGAAGAGGATTTAGCCACTGAGCCATCGTGTCAGGCTCTAGGTCTTAGATATTTCATTGTCAAATAGACAAGATTCATCTCTTATCATTCTCTTAAATTTCCACAAGCAAAGGAAAAATACTGTACTTCAAGGTGACCCCCATGCTAATAACAGTGCTCTGGTCATTCAATTTTCAGTATGGTCTCAAATACACAGTTTAATATGATTTAAAGCATGTCTTGCTCTTTCTTACACACATTTAAAAAACACATAATTCCACATACCTATAAAATTGTATTCTGGAAAATAATAAGCAAATAAAACATATAAACTCTAGTCAGCCAAGGAAGAATTCCAAAACAGAGAAGCTTGGAAAATCTCCTAAAAAGAAAGGAACCTATAAAGCACATCAGAGAAACAGTGAACCTCACAATTGCAGTACGTGGGATTCTATCATAGACACTCCCTCTTTCCTGCTCACACACATGTATGGCATTCATCTGTACAGTTAGCCATGCAGAAAACACAGGAACAATATAAAATGATAAATAGAAATTATTCCACCCAAAATATGAAGGTGTAAATATATAAAATAGGTGGAAAAAAGAATGGTAACTTCAGCAATTCTGTACTCTATAGCAAAATGGTAAATGGTAAAGACCCATCAATGGCAGAATAGGATAAAGTACAAGAGCATTTTGCTGTCTTCATTCCAAATAGGCACTGACCCAAAGTGCTTTTCACTAACCGTCCTCAAGTCAAAGAGGCATTTCCGGAGGCACCTGCAGCCACATCATTCCCAAGACATGCATCAGGATCTGACTTGTTAAGTTTGGCCCACACTCTTGCATCTATATTTAGATATCAGACCCTAGATATTATGAAGCTTCACTTGAAGGATTATCTGATTTGACAGCATGTCCACGTCTAAAATATTTTAAGAATGCTTTGTAAACTGGGTATATGAGTTAGTCAATAGCCGTGCGCTTTTCATGGATATTTTTACGCACACTAATTCATTTCCCTACTATTTACATTAACATTGAAAAGACATTTAATTAGACTTTAACAGATTTAATATAGTTTATAGATATAATTCTAAGTGTATATTGATATCCAATTCCTCCTTTCCCACAACTCCCACTCCCTCCTCACCTTCCTCTGTCTAGATACTTGCTAAAATGATGTATCAATTGTTTTTTCAAAACAGAAAAGGTTTAAAAGGAAATCAATGTAAAGTGCTGGCAGAGGAAGGGAGCGCCGTGAGGAAGGCTGACCACGCTTGTGTCAGCCAGAAGCTGCAGTGTGAAATGCATACAGAAGGAGTCAAAAAAGGGAGGATCCACTCTGCAGAAGCTTCATGAAGGGAAACACCAAGTACCCTGGAGGCAAGTGCAATGTGCAATGCAAAGGGATGGAAACATCCAGAAGCCAGGGGACACACACCCAGCATTCATGACCAGTTCATAGCATGCCTGTTTGCTCAAGAGGCATCCAGAAAAAAGGGAAGGATAATTATTGCACATGCTTGTCCCTCAGAGCAAAATCCTGGAGTTTCTAAAACCTGGAAGATTCCAAGGATGCTGCTTCCTGCTCATTCTAAAGCAAATGCTTCTTCTCAAATGCATATGGACAATGGGGGACCCTTAAATGTTTAGTAGATGAAGTACAAGACTAAAACATACAGACATCATAAAAACTAAGCAGAAAAAATCATTCATAAAAAAGTACAATTTAAAAGCCAAAATAGAAATCCTATCAGCTCACAGAAAAATTTAAGAAGATACTACATCTATAAAACACAGGACAGGATGCTGTGAAAAACAGTACAGGATAAAGGTATTAGAATGGACAATTACTCTAACTAGATATACTTAAAATAATCGTGTGTTTCATATGGTGGTGGTAAAAACAGAAAACTTCTCCACATGAAAGTTGCAAAATAAGGGCCAATATAGTAGTGTAGCATAGTAATTGTTTGTTTGCTGTGCTGAAATCCCAAATGGGCACTGATTCATGTCCTGGATGTTCCACTTCCGACCCAGCTCCCTGCATAAGGCCTGGGTGGGTAGAGGAGGATGGCTCAGGTCACTGGGCCTCTGTGCCTAAAGGAAGGAGAGCTGGAAGTTTCTGGCTCTGACTTAGGATCAGCTCAGTTCCACTTGTTACAGTGGATGGCAGACCTTTCTCTGTTGTCTCTCTTCTCTCGATAACTGCGTTTCAAATATATATTTATTTGAAAAAAACAAGAGATGTAAAACGATAAAATTTTCCAAAATGCAAGTGGAAATAAGCAGTCAGACAATAAAAGGACGTATATCTCACCAATCTAGAACGAGGAAAATGGAGAAGAGAATATTATCAAGCAGACTATTTCAGGGCCACAATAGATTTTTCTTCAGATTACTAGGTCTCTAAGTAAAAATAAACAGAACAAAATCACCAAAAAATAAGCAAAAGAAAAAACCATCCAATGTGCTGATAAATCATGATGAATCTTCATAACACCAAGAATGAGGGAAAAATGTAAAATTTTCTATCTGCAAAGAGAAAGAGGAATTGCCTCATAGAATTCTCTCAAGCACACAGAAGTAACACAAGTTAATGGAATCAGGCTTTCCATCAAGAACTCAATCTATCTCAAATAATTAATCTATTATGGGGGCCAGGGGAGAAATAAAGAAAAAAAATTACTCCCACTCTTCCCCCAAGACCAAGTACACACACACAAAACAAAGGCAAAAACCTTGAATGTATGTATTATACCCTTTCCTACAAAGTTACTTGGCAATGCTTTTACAAAATGAAGAAACCAACTAAGCAAGGGACAGACATACTCTGGCAGTCAGGAGAGCAGTGGCATGAATGCCAGAATACACACTCTGCCGCACAGACCCATGAGACTGGGTCTCATGTGGGCAGCCGGAGGTGAAAGGAAAGGGAGACCATGGGGAGGGTCAGATATTCAGGGATGTTCAAGGCTCATGCGTATCCTTTAGCTATGGAAAGAGCTCGAGAATACAGTAACAACAGACCATGGTTTAAACACAATTTAAAACTCTAGCTGTAAGAAAAACCAGACACACACACACACACACACACACACAGAGTACTTATAGCTCATGACATAGTTTTAGAGTGAGTTCTATTCATATAGTCATGATCATAGAAATTCTGTTTATGGGTTTCCAACATTAGAATCAACTGACAGAGAAAACACATGATTTATTTATAGACAGAGACGAGAATGTGAATCCAGGCAGTCATGACGTTTCTGAGATAAAAGCACTGATGGCAGTGATCTGGAGCCTAAGCAGAGAGGAGAGGAGCTGAGAAGGGAAGATACATCCTTTCCTGCAAGGTAAGAGGTAGGAAGATCGTGTCAACACTTAGAGGTAAAATTAAAGCATGGTTGCTTGCTCAAAGTGCAAAAGTAACCATGGAACTAAGGATCAAGACGCAAGCGTACTTGCAAGAAAAAGCATACAGATGGAATGCATTTTTCAATCAAGGAATAACACATGCTACTTAAACCCGATGAAACAGAAGTAGGAAAATAAGCTGCTTATAATATAGATATGCAGGCAATTACATGGGAATAAAACCAAAATGAGACTTACAGATCACTGAGAGGAGGAGGAGTGTTGGATACAAGGGCGCCTGAGAAGGGGGAGAGGAGGCAGAGGTTTATTCTGCCTGAGAAGTCCTACCTTACCATTTCATGCCATCTGCACATATACATACACATGTCTATGATCTCCTACCAGAATTCTTCATCGAATCCATCTTTATTATTTCTAAGCACTAAAAACGAAAATGAAATGTTAACTAGTAGTCAACCTTGGGGAAGAGTATAATTAAATCAAATTCTAATACCAACAGAGATCAATTTTTTATTTTATTTATTTTTTGGTTTGTTTGTTTGTTTGTTTTCTTTAATATTCATTTATTCATTAATTACATTGCATTACATGACTGGGATTCCCCCCCCTTCACCCCAAACCCTTCCCCCATCATGAATTCCTTCACCTTGATGCATAACCACAGCTCAAGTTCCGTTGAGATTCCCTAATTAAAAGTTTACACCATACAGAGTCCAGCATCCCACTTGTCCAGTTCAAGTTCAACGGCCTCTTAGGGAGGCCCTCTCAGGTTTGTAGGCAGAGCCAGCAGAGCGTCACCTCGATCAATTAGAAGCTCCAACATATCATCAGCAACAGTCCAGGTATGATGAGGCTGGTGCAGAGTCCACTGATTGACATAGTCCGTCTTAGGGTTTCCCCTTGTCCAGTTTTCCGCTGCAAGCATAAAGCTGAGGTGGTTGATTCATCTACTCCATTTTCCATCTTTTTTTGATTAATGCTTTGATTCCTCCATTTTGTTCAGGGGAATCCCCCTAAAAAAAACTTTGAGGCATTCCCAGTCCAGGCTCCTACATGTACTACTAGTAAGCACAGTGCCCGCCACCGTCCATCACTCCGATCAGCTGATGGTTTTAACCCCTGGGTTGGTTCTCTTCTGAGCCCCGACCTCTATTGGAACCAATGAGTATCGCATCTCTCCCCGGCTCTGCCCATCACACTCTCGTCCCTCACCTAAACCAGTGGGAGGAGTGCTGGTCGGGTGTTGCATTCCCTGCTAGCACAGGCCATTTCACCTTGGCATTTTGTGTTTTATACTGTTTTTTTTTTTTTTTTTTTTTTTTTTAATCGCAACCAAACCCGGCCAGGCCCCCACACAGTTTCAGCACTTGGGCTTGCCAGTGGATGACGTGAACCGACTCAGCCTGATCTGCCCCAACCCGAGCCAAGTGTATTCCAGTGGGTCACATTCCAAAGCCTCTTCTGGGTTATTTACCTCCATGCTTCTTGCGTTTATTTGTAGAGTCAGTGTCCTGTCAGAGGATCTGTTCAGGTTCCTCCCTCCGACTCCTTCATGGTGTCGGGCTTCACGCATTCCAGCAGGTCCTTCAGCCAGCTCCGCTCTTCAATCCATTCTGGTTCCTGTTGTTGAGAGTTTCAGCCCAGCCACGGCTCGTCCATACCCACGCATATCTCATATGTGGCTCAGATGGGGTTGAGGCCTAGCCGAGCCCGTCCAACATCTATCCTGGTCCTCCGGAGCACCAAACTGTGCTGTGGTCTAATCCGGCATGGTGCGTCAAAGCCGAATTGATATTTGTGCCAAGGGATTACAACTGTGACCCGACCAGAACTCAGCCTCCCTCCAGTTCCTGTGCCCCTTAGTGGTAGGCTCCACGCAGCCAAGGCCTCCACCACGCTCTCCAACCAGGCCTGTTGCCAGCCAGTGTTAACTATGCCAGAGGTTGCTCTGGTCAGCCCAGAGCGTCCTATAGACTGTCATGCCTCCTGCATAGACTCCACCGGCCCTTCTAAACCGTCCAATGGGGTCAGAGTGTCAGGGGATTGGTCCACGTATGCCTTACACATTCTAGCCCCGAGTATGGTTCTTGAATGCCAGTCAGTGTCATAGTAATGCCTTCTGTGACCCCTCTGCTGATCCCTCATCCTATCAGGTAATGGGGCATCCTGCTGGAAAAGCCCGGAATTTTGCCTTTTAAGTGAGCTGATGTTGGCGATCGGCACTATAAAGTGACTACAGGTTCTTCAGAGGAAGATTAAATGCCTTTGAAAAGCTTAAGGACTAATACATATTCTCAGAGTACTGTGGGTTCAGCACGGAGCGTCTCATGCAGCATATCAGAAAAACCAAATTCCAGAACTTCCTGGCCGGGCGGCCAGCAGGCGAAGCCTGGCGCCAAATGGCGCACTGGCCACCCGAGAGCCTCGCACCCCATGTACCTGCGCAGGTGGTGGAAAGCTTGGCTGTGTTAGGCTGGAATCGTGGCAGGGACCCTCGCACCCGGGCCGCATGGCGGCCCGGGGCCAAGCTGCTTGGGCCCCCGCCTGGATCGTGCTAGCTAGCTCCTCCCCTACTCCAGCCCCTGGCATGGCAGCTCAGAGGCGTTCCCAACCCGCTTCTCAGGGTCCTGGGACAACCTTCCCGCCCCAAAAGGAGGCCATCAGACCAGGACCCCGGCAAATCGGAAAGCTGCCCAAGAGCCTCGCACCCCATGTACCTGCGCAGGTGGTGGAAAGCTTGGCTGTGTTAGGCTGGAATCGTGGCAGGGACCCTCGCACCCGGGCCGCATGGCGGCCCGGGGCCAAGCTGCTTGGGCCCCCGCCTGGATCGTGCTAGCTAGCTCCTCCCCTACTCCAGCCCCTGGCATGGCGGCTCAGAGGCGTTCCCAACCCGCTTCTCAGGGTCCTGGGACAACCTTCCCGCCCCAAAAGGAGGCCATCAGACCAGGACCCCGGCAAATCGGAAAGCTGCCCGAGAGCCTCGCACCCCATGTACCTGCGCAGGTGGTGGAAAGCTTGGCTGTGTTAGGCTGGAATCGTGGCAGGGACCCTCGCACCCGGGCCGCATGGCGGCCCGGGGCCAAGCTGCTTGGGCCCCCGCCTGGATCGTGCTAGCTAGCTCCTCCCCTACTCCAGCCCCTGGCATGGCGGCTCAGAGGCGTTCCCAACCCGCTTCTCAGGGTCCTGGGACAACCTTCCCGCCCCAAAAGGAGGCCATCAGACCAGGACCCCGGCAAATCGGAAAGCTGCCCGAGAGCCTCGCACCCCATGTACCTGCGCAGGTGGTGGAAAGCTTGGCTGTGTTAGGCTGGAATCGTGGCAGGGACCCTCGCACCCGGGCCGCATGGCGGCCCGGGGGCCCAGAGATCAATTTTTTAAACAGTTTAATCTTTTAAGTAGTTCATCATGCTCCTAATAAAATAACTATTTATCCTATTTGTAAGACTTACAGTAAAACTATTTTTCTGGAAGATGTTCTCTAAATTATGCAATATTCTAATATATGGCTTTAGTCAGCAAAAACCCTATACCTAAAGGGGCCAGTATTGTGGCACAGCAAGTAGATCCACCACGTGTTAAGATGGTATCCCATATGCACATGAACTCATGCTTCTCCACTTCCAGTCCAGTTCCCCACTAATGCATTTCGGAAAAGCAGTGGAAAGATGGCTGAAGTACTTGGGCCCCTAAAATTATATGGAAGACCCAGATGAAGTTCCTGACTCCTGATTTTGCCTGATCCAGGGAGTGAATGAGAATCTCCTCTGCTCTCCTCTCCTCTCCTCTGCTCTCCTCTCCTCTCCTCTGCTCTCCTCTCCTCTCCTCTCCTCTCCTCTCTCTCCCTTCCCCTCCCTTCCTCTTACCTTCTCTGTAACACTGTATTTCAGATAAATAAACAAATCTTAAAAAAAATCTTACACCTGGAAAGCATGAATGTATGCAGAAAAGTAAGCCATGCAGCATTCAAACATATGGAAATTGATTTAGACACAGATATAGACACAGACATAAAACTGTGATATAACCACTAAAGAAAAAAACATGACCTGGGGAAATGTCAGATTGGCTTCCTTGAATAGTTGCTCTTCAAAGCCCTGTTGAGTGTCCATCAGTTAAGCTGACACACACTGAGATTTCAGGGACTACCAGGTCACGCCATCTCCACTGCAGTCTCAATCCAAGAAGGTGCAAGCTCCTCCAAACCCCCAAGTCCTCTCATCCAAGTAGTTCGAAGACTGTCAGATTAAAGCGCTGCACAATTGAGAGAGCACAAAGGCAGGGAACAACTCTTGTGGTCCTGTGCTCATATACTCATGTCCTCCCCCTTGGAGAGGTTTTTATGCCAAAGTCAGACTTAGAATCAGACGATGTGAGAGCACTGGGAATGCCAAACAGCCCAGAGTTACTCAGTGTGGGGCTCTGATGGGAACTAAGCTGGGGTCAGTACTTCCCTACTGGAAAGCTCATGCCAAACTGACACACTTGCAGTCCTGGTTTGACGCTGGCCTCACAGGTCACATCAAGCTATCCACCTCCGAGAAGTCCCAAGGGTGAGTCCACTTAACTCTATGACACAGATATGTCTGACATTAACAGTCATGGCCATGACTTTTCTCATGGGGAGTGAGAGATAGGGTGAAGGCTCACATCTCAGCTCTCTGGGGAACTCGTAACGGGTCCATAAAGAGAAACAGAAAAGCTTTATAACAAGAAGTGATCATGAAACGACAAAATCAGAGGAAGAGAAGATTATAAAATGTGAGCAATATTACCTTTTTAAGATTGTTGAAAGTATCAAGTTAAAAAAGTCATGAGGAAGTGCCCCTTTCATCTATCCAATAAATGCCAGTTTTCTCTTTCCCACTGCCCTGCACACACAGGCATAAATTCTGTTTGAATCTAAGACCCTTACTTAGAAAACTGAGCTAGGTGGAACTCAATAACCCATCCACCAGTCTACATTTTCCAGGCTAGGGAGAGGAAATCAAAGAACTGTTTCAAGGTGGGCATCGAAATCATCTGGGTTGACCCAAGAATTGAAGAACACAGCCTACGTGTCACTGTTACTTATCACATGGAGGGTACCTGGCAGCTACGGACAAACCAGTGAGAGCCAGCATCCAACAGAAAGTTAGAAATCTCACAGACATTACAGGTCATGAATAACTATTGACTCGAGAAATCTAGTGCACTATGCACCTCACTTACTTCTGTGTGTAAATGACAGGCATTCAAAGTTCTTAAATGACAATCTAACATATTTTTGAGGATACTCTGGTCTTGGGTACATTTCAGTACCAGGCCTTCTATTGTGGAAAACATACATATGTCTATGTTTACTATTAAAGTAGTTTTTAGTATAAATTGGGTAGGAAAAAGGACAAATGGTAATATATTTGAAATATCATAAAGAGGCGGGGGACTGGGCCCAGCACGATGGCCTAGCAGCTAAAGTCCTCGCCTTGAATGTGCTGGGATTTCACATGGGCGCAGGTTCTAATCCCGACAGCCCCACTTCCCATATAGCTCCCTGTTTGTAGCCTGGGAAAGCAGTTGAGGACAACCCAAAGCCTTGGGACCCTGCACCCACGTGGGAGAGCTGGAGGAAGCTCCTGGCTCATGGCTTCAGATCGGTACAGCACTGGCAATTGCGGTTACTGGGGGAGTGAATCATCGGAAGGAAGATATTTCTGTCTGACTCTCCTCCTCTTTGTATATCTGACTTTTTTTGTAATAAAAATAAATAAATCTTTAAAAAAAAAGAGGGGGGTAACTCATGGTCTGTTTGACTGGGCCCAGTTATGCTAGTTGAAGTTTACTTCAGCCAGTGGGCAAAAGTATTTACTAAAAAAGCCATTTCTGCTGAACCAAGGAAAAGAGAGAATGAAAAAGAAACTCCTTTATAAAGCATACTATGAATCAGCATCACAACCCCAGCTTTAAAATTTCCCCAGTACAGTTATACCAGAATTTTTTCAGTTATATGTTTTCTCTTATTACAGTGTGTCTAGTAAATGTAGACACCCCCACAGGATTGGGTAAATTAGGATAAGTTATCATCATTATGGTTCACAGTATCTCAGCCTTAAAGGATACCTGGAGAGCATCCAGCCAACTTCTCACTGAAGCAGTTTTTCTCCCATAATGTTAGAGGAGCCAATCTCCTAATGTCTACGCATACACAATGGTGACAGGAAACTTGTCACCTCACCAATGCTGCTACAACAAAGCTCTTTCATATATATGGCTGAACCTCAATATCCCAGTCTCATATGTATGGACTAATAGAGAATATGTGGTTTGCATTGTTTCCCAACCAAAGCACCCACGGGAGTTGGCATTCATTTAAACACATATTAATATTCACTAGTCATTTTAAGAATAACATATGCCCCATTTGATTCTAAGCTTAGCCAATAATTCTCATAAGTATAGGCCCTTGCTTTATGCCTTACAACTTTTGGGTACAGGAAAGTTAGTCCCCCTAAGTTCTCATTGCTCCCAAGAAGCTGGTCAACAAAGCTATGTTGCTGGGAAAAGCCTGCATCAGACACAAGAGGGAGGGGAGGATGTCTTCACCAATCGAGCTTAATGGCTTGAACCTAGGAAAAACTAAAATCCGATCAGGTCATTGATCCTGCTAGAAAACAATGGATCTAAAAAAAATCATATTTACTCCTTACCCAAAATCTCTAGAAATCTCAAGCAAATATTTTCGCCACTAAAGTGCTCCTGAGTCAGGTCCCTGGTCCTTTGCCCTCTGAAGCAGCAAAGCAGAGCCTACTGTTCTCCACATAATGGATTTAGGGACGCTCACGGCCTAGTTAACTCACCTTTTTCTAATTCCTCTAATCACTGCTTCTGTGGCTGGGTGTAGGTCTCCGGCTACCCGAACAGCTCCTAGGAGTTCTCTAATTTCTCATTCTCTTCCTTCAGATGTGAATCATTTTCTCTATAAGAACTTCTCATCCCACTCAGGGTAAGCTCAGTGTATCATAAATATCATTCTTCCCTTAATGACCACAACATTTTCTTGGATGTTCTCTGCAGAGAGGGCTGGTGTCTGCCTTATTCTTTGTATATTTCCAGTACCTAGTTGAGCTCTAGACAAAGAACGATACTCAAAATCCATTTACATGAATGAGTGAATGAATAATATGAATGAATAAATACAACACTGCAAAACTCTCACTGTAACTGGACATAATGAAACTGTCACCACAGGAGGGGAAAGGTTTCCTCCCAATGCAGGCTCCGGATAATCACTCTTCCAAAGACAAGTCACAACTATCACGGACACTATTGAAAATAATAGCAGCCACGTGAATGGCTTACACAAGTCCCATTTTCTGGTAGGTTCTAGGCATATCCCGGAAACTCAGACTAAAATCATCTCAAGACAGCCTTTGAAAATTGGCAAAATGATTCAACTTTGACACAATTCCTAAAATCCAAGGCCTAGTTTAAATGTGGTCCAGAAGAAAGGTCTTTTAAAGCAAGAATTTACTGAGCAGAAGCACTTCTCATTGTAATTAGATTTATCCTGTTCTTCCTCTTCAAAAAGGATGATGCTGATATTAGTTCTCCATTATATCCACCTAATAAGACTATTTTGATTTGTAACCATGGTTACCACTGGCAGAATGTTTCTGCGTGTACGGTTCCTTCAGCCGAGAGCTAATCATGGCCATCATAGTCTGTGTGCTGAGCCCTGGGGCTGATAAGAATGGGCCTGGGAACAGAGAACCATCTCAGAAAATGATGCTTGTGAATGTTGACTTGTTGCTTCTCATTGAGAAGTCTCGGTAATTCCACTTCTGGCTAGCAGACAAGCACAGTATCTGTGACTAAATGTGGGGCTGAGAGTAGCAAGAATGAATAGCAGAGAGAGTAATGAGAAGGAAACCTAGCATCTGCAGTCTACATACTTGAGTTCAAACCTTGATTCATCCCCTTACTGGGTATCTCAAACAGCCACCCATCAGAGAGGCCAGTTTATAATTGTAGAATGACTTCAGGTCCTTATGGCAAAAACAACAGTGATTTCCTGTCAGTCACGATCATTACCACACAGATGGATGATGGTTTGGTTCTGCTGCTCTGTCCTTAGGCTAGGGCTCACATGCATGAAGAAGTTGTCCTTTAGACCACCACTGGCTTGGAGGAAACAAAACAACAAGGCATACACTGCCTCTCATTGCTCCCCCGGGAAAGAACTAGAACATCTGCTCATATTTCCGTGATCAAAGCAAGTTGTGTGGTCACAGTTAAGCACAAGGGAGCAAATAAGTAGAGTTCGCAAATGGGCCCAGAAAGAGGGATAGCTGGAACACATATAAGTACCCTGAAAACTGTTCCAGCGCCTTCTCCCAGAACTGGTCAGTGATGCTCAAATCACAGAACTATTTGCTGGGAGCTGAACTGAAAACATGATGGCTGGAACAGTCACCCATGGCCTGGATGCAACATCTCAGTTCTGGTTAGTCTGATCATGATCAGAGCGCCCTGGCCATGGAATCTACTCCTCAAATTCTACAGTTAACAGCAGCCCCAGAAGAGCAGAGCTTCCCAGGGGTGTCAATGCTCCTGAGTTGAGGGGTTCTGTGAAGGCCACGATAGGAAACATTCAGACAAATTACTCCTAGAGACAGGCATTTGGCACAGCAGTCAGCTTGCCACAATCACATCAGAATACCTACATTTAAGACAAGCCCTGTTTCCTGTACATGTGTTCCCTGGAAAGCAGCAGATGATAGTTCAAGAACTTGAGTGTCTTACACAGATGTGAAAGACATAGGTTGAGTTCTGGGCTACTAACTGTGGCCTGGCCCAGATCATACTGCAGCATACATTTGCAGAGTGAAGAAGCAGATGGAAGATGTCTCTGTCTCTTTGTCCCTTTCAAATAAGCTGAAAATAAAATTACTGGGGATAAAACTACATTGAAGGGAGAAGCCTCACTATGTTTATGAATAAAAAAACTGGTTTCTTTTCTGTGCTTCCCTGTTACCTCATTTTTTCTCTCACTTTCAGGTTGAGTGTTCATTGACTCAATAAATGACATATCTGTGTGCTACATACTATGGTAAGCCATGGATAATGAACAAATCAAAGCTTCATCCAAAACAGCCCCCCATTTATAAATGTGTATGGCTCAATCACAGCTCCCCACACAACCAATAATAAGACAATCAATGATTCATCATTCCTTCCAAAATGTGTTTTCCCCAACAATCAGCAACAGATGCGGAGCTACCTGCTGTACAGGAGGCTTTTCGTAAGCTAATGTACATTACCCATACCAGTTAAGCAGATGCAACACATATCATTTCCTCTTACTTGCTTTCAGATTGACTAAGTTCTTAAAGATGACCAGAGCACATGTTTCCCACACCAGTGAATTGAGGTCAAAATACAAAATCAATCTGTGTGGTCCAACATTTATGGAACATCTACTGCGTATGTAGCATTACGTTGGACATTGGGTACACCAAGATAATCAGATGTGGCTCACACTCTTTAGGTACTTTGCCAACAACTAAGGAAACGTATTATTATTATGTGTAATATTAAATCAGTGGAGGCAGAGACCCTGTGGTGGGACAGGGGAGGCAGTACATGAAACACAAGTGTGTTAGAGAAGCATGAGCTTCAAAAATTGACTGGGAGCAACTGGAAAAGCATGAGAGAGCATAGATGGAAAAGCACTAAATCTAAGCACTTGAAAATTCAAATTACAAAAGCTTGTGATACAAGGATGCGAAAGCTAAAAAAAAAGAAGAAAAAAAAAACGATTAGGTAGTCAGGCCGAAAAAAGAATCAATCTCACATACACAGAACTTCAACTTGATCTTGATCTTAGAAAATCAGGCTAAGCTTTAGCTTGGAAATGGCAGAGAGTTGTCACCAAAGGTCTTTGAATGGACAGAGTGATGTGCTCTGAAGCTTAAAGGTCCTTCAGTCACCGTGAACGGTTTTCAGCCTGAGTAGGGGACAGGTGGCAATACAGTGAGGTGGAGGGTGTATTAGGAGCAACAGAACTGAGATAGGAATTCCCAGAATAACTCTAAACACCATGAATATTCTACTCACCACAGAAGAAAAGCCCTATTTTTGAAGATTCTGCCAGCAATTTTCATCAAAGTAAAATTTTACTGTTTGTTGCCAAGCAGAAATTTCATCATTAACTTTGAAACTGATATCCACAACCAGAACATCGCATTTGCTTCTCCTCCAGTCTCTTGCACTCACATATGCAGACACAGTAATTCAAGTAGTTAGATCTTCAGTTGTCTCCATTAATTAAATCCAGACATTGTTCTACTAAGAATGCTTTTCCACATATTTACATGAAAGCTTCCATTAGTTTTAAATTAACCTCATCTACCTCAGAAGTTCCTATAAAACCGCAGTCCCAGTAGGCCTTCCCTTACAAGACAATCCCTCCTCCTCCAACCATAACAGTATGCAAGACAAGATTTTTCTGCCCATTGCTTTGGCCAGCTTCACATTGTTTTCAGTCTTGTCAAGAAGGGCACAATCCAACATAAAGGCACGAGATTCCTGGTGTGATTGGGTGACAGTCATTTCGGCTGCCCATGAAGTATTTCTGAATCGCCACCTTCTGAGTAACACAGCCAATCTTGGAAACGGAATGAACGCAAGACTCATTGTTGCAAATGAAATGTACATGAAAGTGACATGTATCATTCATTTCTAGCCAGAAGTTGAACAGGCAGCCCATGAGTCACCATCCACAACCTTGCCCAGGGTTACAATGATTGTAGAGGCATGTAATAAGAGCAAGCTTCTGTTAGCCAGGATCCCCCAGGGACAGTGAGCAGAGCCCTGTGAAAACTCACAGTAGACATGTAGCAGCTTGAGTAAGAAACTTCTGTGGTATTAAGCGACAGAGATGTTTGGGGTTAGCTGTCACTGTAGCAAAACCTGGCCCACCTGGGCTGCTAGTTGTCATGAGAACAGCAAAGAAAGGGGCCTAGGGAGACATGCACTTGTTACTAGACACAAAATCATCCCCACTTCACTATCCCTCATCAGGGTCTCCTGGGGGGCTGGGAGAAATCAAAGTCACAGACACAGAATAAACAACCTTTTTAATGCCTCTTATTTCCCTTTAGAAGCTTTAAATTATTATCCCAAACTCTGTTCCATTTCATATTTTAGGTTGTGTTGCTCAATCAATACCTACTGATTTACTGCTATATGTAAGGTGGTCTATCAGAAAAACAACTTAACCATAGCTGTTAAATCATTTGTCTGAGTCCTATCTATTGATATTAGCAATCACAACAAAAAATCTATTCACAAATTCACTTCAAGATAGCAAACCCACTAACATCTTAACATTGTGGCAAATTACGTTTTCCAAAATTAAAAAAAAACGAAAACAATAGTATTGTTGGAGCCAGCACTGTAGATCAACAGGCTAATCCTCCACATGCAGCACTGAGATCAATTCAGCTCCCTGTTAACAGACTTGGAAAGTAGCATAGGTAGGATCAAATCCTTGGACCCCTCCAATCACATGGAAGACCTGAAAGAGGTTCCTGACTCCTGACTTCAGATTGGCTCAACTCCAGCCATTGTGGCCATTTTGGGAGTGAACCAGAAAATGGAACCAATTTCTCTCTCTCTCTCTTTCTTCTTCTTCTTCTTCTTCTTCTTCTTCTTCTTCTTCTTCTTCTTCTTCTTCTTCTTCTTCTTCTTCTTCTCTCTGTAAATCTGCCTTTCAAATAAAAATATCTAAATCTTTACAAACAATTTTTACAGCTATCTTTAATACATGACTTAGTGGAATATATTGGATTTCTATGCTTATTTCAGTATTCTATCTACTGAGACTTATGATTGTGGTTGAAATACATGAAGAAAATTCTAGAGCTTTCAAATGCTTGGGCAGGGTCTTTGGGATAGCCAGCCTTTTTCGGTGTCCTCCTTGAGATCCAGGACACAGAGAAAAGGTTAGAAAACTTTGTAATGTCAAAAAGAAAATATTTTTAGGCTTTGTGAACGATAAGAGCTCTGCTACAATGACAACGCATGATGAAAATGGCCACAGACTAAATATAAACTAATAAGCAAGACTTCATCCCAATAAGGCTTTATTGAAGAGACTACAGAGCAGACTTGGATTGAGTCTGTTAAAAGGCTGCCTAAATGAATTTTTTGACATAAATCCTATCCTTACGAAACTTACAGTTGATACAGGCAATAAGACATGTGCCTATACATTATGCTACAAAGTAAAATGATGTAAATGCCATGTGCAGGGTTTCAACAACAGTGCTTCCAGAATTCAAGATCAGTAGAGAGTACTATAAGTTGGTAAGCTTCAAGGAGATGGTCGTGATCCTTAAAGGATGGGCAGAAATTTGACACGCTCTCAAGTACTACAAATGGGGAGATTTTTGTTCTTCAGGAAAAACGCATAAAAGGAAATATCCAGTAAATACAAATAATGGCACGTAGCTGCGGTAGCATAAATAAAGGGAAACAGCAGTGTGAAATGAGCCTTCTTCAACTACAGAATGTTGGAAAATTGGCCTTGAGAGCCAGGATGGAGGGACAGACCCTTTTTTGAGATGTGCAGAGGTGGCCCTGAGTGTTTTCACATGAAGAGGTGATTTACCAGCCAGATATGATAACCTAGCTGGAGGTCAAAGCCTCAGTCCCATAAGCCTGTGTCCAGCCATAAATGGTGACCTCAGATAAGAGACAGAGCAACTAACATAGCAAAGGTAACACCAAACAGACTGAGTGATTCACTATATGCAGAGCAACACACAGCACAATCCAAGTTGACTTTAACACCCCAAGGCTGACAGAAAGGAAAACACAGCAAGGTACAGGAAGCTCAGGTAAAATGACAGAGAGTGGACAGACTTCATAATGAGGCGAAGAGTTTGATTAGAAACATACAAGATATATCACCATTCTGTCAAGTATAAGTTTGAAACCTCACAAATCCCAAATTCCTCTTACTGGGGAAATGGAAAGAAAACACATATTTTATCATCCTCAGCAACTTTTTTAAAGGTTTTCCAAGTCTGTATCACTTCCAAGTCCCAAGCACCCTGAAATATTAGTAGTTTTTTGTTCTTAGCCCATTCTGATTACAGTTCGAGGTATGCAACTCAACATATAATTAATTCCATTATAAATACACTAGTAGATATCAACAAAATACTCTTTTCAGAAACTCAGAATAATTCAGAATTGATTTTTTAAATTTTGATTCATTAGGTCATGTGCATTTTAAGAACGCTGCAACTCACTTTTGCATATCATATCTCTTTATGAACTTCCTATGTTATCCAAAATACCTGAAGGCAGATGTAGCTACTGAAAGATTTTACTGCCCACCATCTTTTTCAAATTAGGATTATTAACAGCTACAGTGGGGAAATTTTTTGATTGCATTTCAATTTACTATGGCTTTTAATGACCAAAATGGTATGTGGGAAGGGTACAATAAGTGATCCAAATAATATTCACATTCAAGAACAAGCCTGCTCTTGAACCTGGCAACTAAAGAAACAAAGGATGGAAACTGAGATGGTTCTAATCAAGATGGAAACACCTTACATTTACTGGACAATAAAGATAGCTCCAATGTGATCATTTGCTTCCCCCCCAAAAAAACCTCGGAAGTTTCTGAGGAAATCAAAAATAAGAATACATTAAATGCAGAAATGTAAAGGAGTTTACACCATGAAAAGGAAACAAAGACTCCTAAGGAAAGAAATCTTTGAATATGGCTGCAACGTGTACAGATGAGAGCTCTGACCTTAACCAGTATGCTCTGAAGATCCATGGCCTTTTACCAAAGCAGATTCCCATCACCTTCCTGAAAACTCCAAACCTGAGCCATCCTGGCCCCTTTCCTTTACCTCCCTAACACTCAGTTGCCACGTCCTTCAGATTTTATTGCCGTAACAGTTCTGACATTATCCACTCATCTCCTCTTCCATAGTCACAACCCTGGCTCAGCTCCAATTCCTTCCACCTCTGCTGCACTGCAACCTGCTCCTAAGTGTCAAAGAACCCCCATGGAGGGCTTCCCTTTATAAACATCTAGTCATGCTTCCTTCGTAAGAATCACTGTGCACAGACCTTCTTCAAAACAGACCAAAAGCTTTTCCATCCAAGCTCCCGAGTGTCCTGTTCTTGTGCCCACCCTAATTTGCTCGTGAATTTACCCTACCTTGCACAAAATCTTCAAGCTTTCCAACAACATGGCTCTCTTTCTATGTTTCTTTCAATGCAGCGCAGTCTTTCACTGTCTCATCCCATTTTTATTATAATCTTCATCTTGGAGCTAGGGATCTACCCCTTAAAATGCATTGAAAAATTCCTCCCCACTAAGAATTCTTTCACCAGTTCTCTTTTAATGCCCACCAGGTGTTGTTCCAATCAGCATCCTCAGAATATAGTATTTGCAAACAATTTACAAACTGCAGACAAACAGGTCTGCCTCCGTCTCCTGGGTGGCAGTCAATCCAAGCCCCTTCATAATAGGCTTCATCCATGAGTCTCTCTTACCCCATTCCCTCCAACGCACCATGAAACTAGAACTCAGGGAACACTTGCTAAGCTGAACTTGTTAAAATGAAATTGCTGGGACTGCCACTTTCCAAAAGAAGCTCCAAAACTTTTTGAGGAAATTCCAGAGGCAGAGAAAATTATAATTTTTACTCAGTGAAGTAAGCCTTCTAAAGTTAAAATATTTTGAATTGATTAATTTCAGAAATGCCGTGAAAAGAAACTTTTTTGAAAGCAAAAAAAAAGTTCCACTTATAATTCAGTCTATAAAAGTCTGACATTAACTGGACAGCCTGATTTTAGAATGCAAGATCAATGCAGTTTATACAACTGTGGTTTCAGAAATTTAAAAAAGGGGAAAAACCCCAGCATTACCTAATAATATCATCATTAAATCCTGGTTAAGTATCTGCAAAGCCAAATACCAATGGGACAAAGCACCTTCCCAGTAGATGGACAACCTAGACAGACACAAAACAAAGCAAAGCGAAGGCAGATGGCAGGAATATGCAGGAGAGGACAGAAAAAACTCCAAAGCTCATTTTCTCCTTTGAAGTTCAGACCTGAGCCACTGAAGCAAGGAATCTTGCCTGCCAATAACTGCAAAGGGACACAAGTGTTTTCTAAGGGCTCAAATGAGGCTGGCTGTTAGATGTCAACCTGAAGTCACAGATAAGCACTCATAGTGAAGAGCCATTCTGGATCTACCAAGATAGCAGGTGCTCCTGCCCTCTAATAATGGCACAGCATTTAGCTGGGTATTAACTTGTCCTGAAAAGGAGAGGTGAAAGCTTCTCCTTTGTTCTCAGTGGTCTGAGCCGGTTTCAGATCTGCAGATCTATGAGAGGAAATCGGTTTTGGTTTTGTTCCAACTTCTAATTCAATATCTTGGCAGCATTGGAAACGGATAAGAGCTCTCAGTTCACATCTGCCTCAGGTGACAACTAAGATAAGAAGCATACAATGTAAAAATGACGAGAGCTTACTCCCTAAAAAGTACCTTTAAAGCTAGTTTTTTCTTTTTTTAAAGCAGTGAGTTACTTAAAGTTATTCTAGGCCTGAAAATACCTTGGTAAGAATATTGAAAGATGAGCTTAATAGAAACTTGCTACCAATCTGAGTTTTAGCTGACATTTTTTGGCAGCTTTTTTAAACAGGTAATTCTGTGATGATTATCAGAATATACTGATAGTCAAATTCCTCACCCAAAGTTGTGCAGTTCTGTGGCGAAGTGCTACTTGCAAGTGAACAACTCACACGAGGCTAATGATTTACTGTGTAGCCAACACAACCCATCGCAAAACTGGACTGTTGGTTGCTTTCAGCAATGCAAGAGGGCAACAAGGATCATTTTCTACTACGGCTACCAGACAATATCTATCTTCCAAGCACCTGCACTGCACTGGGAAAGATACACAAGCATGACAATGGCTCCTGTTTCAAAGGAATTTTAAGCTGAAATGAACACACACGCACACACACCAGAATATCGAAGGACAAGAAAACACAACCTATGAGAAGTTCACAATTATGAGATGTAGACAATAGGAGCCATGGAACATTAATATTTAAGATTATTATTTATAAAGGAGAAAGAAATTCACTCAGGAATTTACAGAGTAGGTTGGATACTCGTATCTGAAAAAGCATTTCTGGAAGGGCAGAGGGACCAAGGAGGTGTGATTTAACCATACAGAAGACAGAAAAAGATAAGTTGATGAGAAAAGTGCTCCATTCCAAGAAGAGGTAAATATGAGTTGGACAGGTAGGAAAGACAAGCACGATTTAACACCACCATACATGCCTTACTTATTCAATATGGATGTATGTAATTCATCACATTGATAGAGTAAGCAAGAGATTACACCACATGGCTGCTCATTTGGAGAATACAGCACACAACCATAATAAGAGAACACCTGCTTTCTTATAAGATCTGGTCCAACTGTGGTCTTCAGTTCATTTATAAATAGTAGTCAGAATTTTATTTCACTGAACATTTTGGTCAATTTCCCTGATACTCTACAAAAACACCTCAATGTCTTAAGGTCTGCCTATAACATAAGTAAAACTTCCAAAGGGTAAAAAGAAACTCTGGAGGAATGTGTTCAATGAATACTCTTTTAATCTCAAGCCTCTGATGAAAGATGGTCCAGCAGCACCAGCCAGACACTGCAGGTCTGGGAAGTGTCACTTGGTGGGTGAGCAGCCAGTGCCAGCCCTCAACTTTACTCCTACACTCTTTCTGCCTTCCAAGCCACTCAGCTTGAATTCAGGACAGCAGATCACCCAGAAAGTTCTTTATTACCAGTCTCTTGGGATAGCAGAAGTAATACAACCATAATTATGAGTTTTGTTTTCCTTGTGTCTGACCCTTTCAGGCACTTTTGACAATGCATCCACTCATTAATCATAAGCCCAAGCTTCCTGCCCTCCCAAGGCCCCTCCCTGCCAGCATTGCCCTTGCCCAAGACATTGACTTACTTAGCCATCCTGCGCTGGGAGTGCGGCGCACACAGGGGTCATCGTCCGAGTTTCGGGTTGTTAGGCAGGGCACTGAGCTCTCAAGCGGGCTGCGGGCTTTAGTGTCAGAAGCAGAAGACAGGAGGAGGAGGAGGACACATGAGCAGCCACAGCACAGATGAGGATGGAAGCATTCATTAAGAAGAAAAAAAATACTAAAGCAAATCACACAAGCGAGTTAAAGAAAATCAATGACATATTAAATGACACACATCCCCTCCCATGATCCTACTCCCTTAGATGGATTTAAACCCCTACACAGAATGAAAAGTCTGAAAAAAATTACATTCAATCATCAAAGTTCCCCAAATACCAATGGAGGATCCATCCTGTGGTTCTGATACACAAAGCCTGGATTATACCCAGAAGAAAGATGTGTAGGATGAACGTTCTTCTGAGAATGTAAGAACAAGACTGTTTGACAGTATTAATCATTTTGCACCACGTAAAGCACACACAGAGGAACGTTGCGCACAGTGTATGGAGCACAGGTAGCAGGTGTCATATTAGCAGGTGGCGTTCTGAAGATCTACCCTACAGATTCTACAATGGACCTTATACACAAATGCAGGAAACGGTATTTCCTGCTTCTACTTTCGAAACGTCTTCCTTGAGGAGTGAAGAGCAAGTTGCCAACTTCCTGCTTTCAGCTCTTCAGAAACATGAAGCTAGTAGGTGAGTGCCTTAATATAAACAGTTGAAGAAGCATAGTAAACCTCATTTGGGGGGCTTAATAATTGTGCAGTTATGCTGAATCTTAGATGACATCAAAGAATGATGAATCTGGCTAAATATACATTATGTGTTCTCTAGTATGTTTCACCAGCTGGGCAGCATCAACAACTTCTTACTGAAGACAGCATCATTTGGCTTATCACATCACTTACTTTACTGCTTTCATTAGACATCATAACACAAGAGTAAAAAGAAGTGGACGGTGTAGTTTCCCTTTAAGGAGCAACAATGGGGTCAGAAATACCTGCAGTTTGACCTGAGAAATATTTTTCCTTAATGATAAACACAACAGTAAACAATACTAACAACAATGGATGATGAAAGCACATGGAACCAAAAACAAATAGAAGGTAATCTTGTCTCACAAGTTGTGCACATGGCAGTGAAGGCAAATAATCTTTTAAAAGCTATTAGTGATGTGAGAGGTCAAGTTTTAAATTGAACCATTTATAAATTAGTGTAAGTTTACAGCCAAATTGGGCACTCAGCATATTATAAAATCCAGAAACATTTTTGTCAATTTATCTGTCTGTGGTTAAAAGCTGTAAATAAAGCCAGGACTTGTGAGTGGGCCATCTGTGCCAGCACCTGTTTGAGGCAAATCTGATGTCTTCTCTTTGCAATCTGAATTTTTAATTGTTTCCCATAATTGAACGTCTTTGCAAGCTCTTCTTGTACTAAGAAAAATTAAGAAGGGAAATGAACCAGTTGAGATTATTTCAAAATTGCTTTTGTCAAGAGTGAGGCATTTGGAAGCACATGTTATCAAAGTAACCAACTTTCACCTCCTATTTCTTTTGACAACCAATTGACCCATTTAAAGAGTCAATACTCATGCTGTCTCAGCTAAGTGAAATGGGAGTCCAAACAGTCGGCATCCATTTATCCAGACTCAAGCAGGGATGCTCTGAACCATCACATCAATGAGAGCTGACGTAGGACAGCCAAAGTAAACTCAAAGGATCCTTCACAGCCCTCCAGCTTCTGAAAAAAGTGAATACATACAGTGGTCCACTCATGCACTGCAAGAGCCGAGCAGCTGCTCCTTTACCTAGATGCTGTAACTTTCCCCAACAACTGTTCCATCCCTGCAATATGCCTGCATGTTCTTTGTGGGGAACTAAAACTGGAAACTTCTTTTGCACAGACAGCCTCCACCGATGCTGGGACAGTAGAATGGGGCCTGGCACACTCTAGCAACAAACCTGGCTCCGAAGATAGGCATGGAAATGAACTGCCCGGAGAGACTTGGAACCTGCGTTTCAGCAGAGCCTGATTGGAGCCATCTGGCTGCCTACCCTCATGAAAACTGGGAGGCCTGCAGCATTCATTACATCTATTGGCAAATCCCAACCTTTTGATTTACTGGACCCTCTGTGTTCTGTGCAGGAATAGATGCAAAGTCTGTAACCCTTTCATGTTGGTATTTTTTCTCCTGTTCATAAATTTACTCCAAAGACCAACTTTTGAAGTTGTTCCCAAAGCTATCAGCAAACTTTCTACAATTGTACCACAGTAATGATGTATTATGCAAGTCTTTTCCAAATAATGCTTTCATTGCATCTCCTCTATGCTTGAACTACAAAGTAAACAATGTAGCTTTGCTACTATCTTATATATTCTCTTAAATCACTTCTCTCTGACTTCAGGCATAAACAAGGTAGAAAGTGGTTTAGATCATTGTGAAATGATGAGGAAATATACGGCTCTATGGCTTCTGAGTGATGGTTTCCAAAATCTACATCGTAGAACAAAGTGTTGTGGGGAGGATTTTTTAAAAATGATTCATGTTCCCCTTGAGAATCAACTTGCCCAAAACCATCCATCCTAAATCTGCTCGTGAGAGTGTCTCCACTTGAATACAGCAAATAGCCCAGAGAAATCTCTCAGAAAAAATGCTTCCTGAACAAAGCTATTAAGAACACAAATTTCACTCACGTTCAAGTTTTAAGACTCTTTGGGGATTGCAGTGTTGCGCGTCTGAACAGTTACTGAGTGTCCCTTGTGCACTGCACACATACAGCCAAGAAATCTAGCCCTATAGTGTAACAGCATTCCACCTACAAATATGTGGGACATGTTGCTGGCACATGTCTAGTTGGAAAGCCAACAATGACATTTGATTGATTTCTGTGTTTTGTAGGTATTCTTGCCTGGATAGGGAATGGCCTCTGGAGTATTCCAACATCACAACATAAGGCGATCTGGACTCACCAATACGTGGAAATAAATTACAACTTCCTCAGTCATTCCCTTTGCAATTGAATTAACATATTGTTCCAGAGCACATTAAGGTATTAGGTTCTTCATTCATTAGGCTTAAGAAGCTATTGTACATTGCTGCAATAAAGGCTTTCATCTGTAAATGGAGATAATTATATATATAAATATATACAGTATACATACATACATAAATGTCAATATATATGAGCATTAGAAACATCACAGATGAAAATGCCTGGTGTATACAAAGCATCCACAGAACAGGAGGTATTGTTGCTACTAACACCAATCATCATAAAATAATACTTATGGTTCAAAATGCTGAGGGAACTTAGAAAACACGAACTTAGAGCCTCTGGCCTAATTTAAATCCAACCTTAAAATCTGAAATCAGTATGTTGAAGAGAAAAATGCACTCTCGTTCAGCATTACTTGCAACAACTGAGCTGTGGGATCTGCCGAAGCATCTGTCACCTGATGGCTACATACAGATGATGTGTTATACTGGCATTACGAGATACTACGCAACCTTTAAAAATGGAAATTATGTCCCTGGGAACAACATGGATGAACCCAGTGGTTAGTATATTAAGTGCCAAAAGCCAGACCCTGAAAGACAAATATCCATGTTCTCACTTGTGTGCTGATTCTACAGCAACTGCACTCATTAAAGCACAGCACAGGACAGAGGCTATCCGAGGCTAGGCAGGGGGGAGATGCTGGTCAGGAGTACACAGTGTTCCCATGAGGTGGAGGACGTACAGAGGCATTTGAAGTGAGGTTTATCACCAATTCAGTCACTTCACATTGTACACATATATCACAGCATCACTCCGTACTTCACAAGCATATACAGCCTTAACTGGTCAATACCTAATCAATTCAACTTCAAAGTCAAAATGTGACTTTTAAGAAAGTAGGTTCATAAATCTGGAAAGATCTTTTGCTCTTAGTACTTGTACTGAAGTAGTTTTAAGTAGCAACAGTCATGCGTAATTTTTGAAGACCTAACTTAATCCCATTCTTCTTCCAGGAAGACACGAGAAAGAACACGCTGTGTCCACTCCTTCTCCCTATATCTGGTCTCCTTTCCTCGCCTCACATATCCCAGGGCTTTCCCGCTCCTTTCCTCACTACCCCTCACTCACAAAGACTTGGGCAGGGTCCCAGACTTATACCATTTTTCCCTCTGTTCTCAAAGCAGGAAGAGCCTGGGAACACAAGGATGGCTCCACAAATGACCCCAAACCTTGGAAAAAGATTCCTCAGATTTCCTATAATTATAAAATCTTTCTGGAGGGAAACAATGAAAAAGTTAGCACTCCTCTGTTTTAGGGTAAGACAAATAGACTTAGTTCTTCCACTCTCACAGACTCAGGCTGTTTTAAAACATACTTGCAATTAGTAAAATTTAAAAATATGTTTATTTCATGGTTAAAATCATGTTAAAACATTTGAGTATATTATTTACTGATGTCTAAGACCTATCATTTCTCAGACATACTGATTGATCTTAATACTCTAAATTTAAAATATTATGAAGTCCATGAGTGACAACTCATTACATTATTATCTGAAAAGTTTACTTATTATCTGAAAAGTTGATAACAAAAGGAGTACTATTTTGAAAATAAAGCTCTAATAATGGTTTCCTATTAGAGTGATAAGAGGGAAAAAATTAAAAGACACACAAAGAAAGCCAAATAAATAATAGTGAATTGGAACAGTCCAAATAGTATTTTTTTCTAACTTCATTTTTTTCTAATTTTATCTATTTGAAAAGCAGAAACAGAGAAAGCTCTCCATTCTTGAGTCCTCTCCCCAAATGCCCACAACAGCTAGCTCTGAACCAGGAGGAATGCAATACAGTTTCCCAACTACACGGCAGGGACCCAACTTCTTGAGCCACTCCCCAGCCACTCTCCAAGGTACACATAAGCGGGAAACTGGTATCAGGAGTGGGACTTGAACCCAGATACTTCAATACTGCTGTTGTAAGTGTGAAACTCACTAAATTGTCCTCTAAAATAGTTCTGAATAATATCTATTCCTTGTAGTGATGTATGTCAAACACTGTCTCAAAGATCTCACTTAATACTGGCTTTGTACATATACTAAAACATTTTTTCTTTAATATATTTCTTTTATGTTTTGATGATGTTTGCATAGTTGAGAGGGATGCATACCCATATGGATCACTGATTCAGGCTGTGAAAGGAAAGGAATGGGGTAAAGAGGATGAGACAATATTTTAAAGACATTTTTGTGTAGACATAAAACTTGTAGAGATTATTCAGTTGCTCAAAATCAAGCCCTAAGTATTCACTCAGGACTTGAACAGAGTATTTGAAAAAGGTGGTCTCACGTCTTGAAGACGAGAGTGAGCTTTTAATAAGGCTTCATTGTTACAAAGCACAGAACAGGATGCAAGGGTCCAGTGTCACAGTTGGGACATCCACAATCCCACAATCCATATCGGACATGCCTAGGTTTGAGCTCCAGATCCTCCCAAGCTTCCTACTAATAATGTAAATCCTGGAGAAGCAGCAGATGACTCAAGTAGCTAGGAGATGTGGCTTGAGTTCCAGCCTCACAGCTTCAACAGAGCTCAGACACAGCCTGGTTCAGTCCCAACTGGAGTGGGCTCTGGGAAGCAAACCAGCAGAGAAGAGGCTTTTTGTTGTTTGTATTTTTGATTTTTTTTCTCTCATTTACTGTCTATGTCTCAAAGGCATGCGCACGCGCACACACTCACATACACACACGAAAAAAGAGCAGGATGGACTAGCAAACATTGTGAAGAAATAATCCCTAGAGAAAAAAAAAAATATTATAGCTAACTTGACGATCTGAAGGTTAAAAATCCGGAAGATCAGTCACCTGGCAGAGGAAAAGAAAACAAGCAAGTGGTGTACCTGGTAGACAAGGTAGAAATATAACAATGACGGTAATGGCTACTATCACTTAGGAATACTTCATTCAGGCATTTGCTAGAAACTTTCCATGGACAGGCTTGCTTATGCTAAGTGTGGGAAGAGCTCGATCATTCACTGGAATCTGGCCAGGACATTCATCTGTTGTGTGAACAAATGGAGAATCAGAGTACTGAACCAAACAGATGGATGTGTGCTGTTGGATTTTGGAAGGGGCTTACGCACACCCAAAGGCACTTGGGAAGAAGACTCTCATTTTAAGGTGATATGAGCCTGAGAGATGCAAAATGTGCCCTGGCCTCTCTCAGAACTGCCTCAGCAGGAAGAAAGCGGGAACAAAGCTAGGGAAATGTTCTCCTTGCCCATTGATTCAGGGATCACTTCCGAATTCAAAGGAAGAGAACTGGGAGCCCTTCACCACAGAACAATGCCGCCAGAGACAGCAGGGCAACCTGAGCTCCAAACTCCAGAGAAGTACTTCAGAATTTCTAAAGGCACTAAAAACGCAGCCAAACCCAGTCGTGGTACTAGCCAGGTCCAATGTGTGCCAGGGCTTGAGGCAGTTCGGCCTAACAGTCAAATCAAATAGTTTTCATGGACTAATCCCAAATCAGATCCAAAGCAGCAACAGCCTAACTATTATCAGTTACGTTTCTATGAAGCCTGGAATCACTAACAAATAACAACTTTCATTTCTTCCCAGTGATCATTCTGCAGTGATAGCCACTATCAATGGTAACATAATAGACTGCATTTTAAAAAGCATATTTAAAGGTATCAGTGATGATTTCAAAGTAGCATGGGTGAGAGGGCAGGGAAGTGGAATCCTACATGGTTGACACATAGGAGAGGATTCCAAGCTCAACAGCAGGTGGTGGCCATGAACACTGAGGCAGGTGGAGCCCTCACCCCACACTCGACCAAAAAAAAAAATTTTTTTTTAATGAGAAAGAATAAATGGAGACCTGAAGATGTAACCCAGACACTCAATCAGGAACAGGCCTTGGTTTCTAAAAATGAAGCTGTGGCCCTAAGACACCAGGAGGTCCAGAGACGAGGCAACATCAGACTTGGGAGCCAGCCATCCTGCTTGGAGAAGTCACCTTCCCCAACTCCCCATGCTCCTGATGCAGTAGCTCTATGAAGGTACAGATTCCCAGTGTGTGTCTGGGATTTCCTGATAACCATCAGGCTAAGGATAACACCACTGAAGGCGCACTGTATTCTGAAAGAGGGCTGAAGTGAGACGGGGCTTCCTCACCCGCTTGCTGATCATCAGAAGATGGAGGAATTACATTAGCACCTCATCCACGTGTCACTTCTCACATGCTGAACTATATATTTAAACACACCGTACATAATTTAATAAAATCTACAGATCAATCACTATGTGTCAGTCACCATTCTAAACATTTCATGTATTTCACCTCAATTTTTATTATCTCTAGTTTACAGACATCAAAATTAAACACTGAATTATCTTTCCAAGTTTTTTTAACTACAAGCGGAACAATTCTGAGCCCAGTGCAGTAGCCTAGTGGCTAAAGTCCTCGCCTTGCACACACCAGGCTCCCACATGAATGCCAATTTGTATCTCAGCTGCTTCACTTCCCATCCAGCTCCCTGCCTGTGGCCTGGGAAAGCAGTCAAGGACAGCCCAATGCATTGCAACCCTGCACCTGTGTGGGAAACCCGAAAGAGGCTCCAGGCTCCTGGCTTTGGATCAGCTCAGCTCTGACCATTGCAGCCACTTGGGGAATGGATCAGTGGATGGAAGTTCTTCCTCGCTGTCTCTCCTCCTCTCTGTATATCTTGACTTTCCAATAAAAATAAATAAAAATCTTTTTAAAAATAAAAAGGAACAATTTTTACTAATAAAAAATGAGTTTATAAAGTCAGCTCAGGGAAAAAGAAAATTCCCAGAATAGGTCTGGACAGACAAAAAGAGCCAGTACGTAGGAAGGGACTTCTATCATGGACGGCAAGGAATTTCCCTTCGTGACAGTCTAGAGAGAGAAAGAAAGAAGCCAAGAAAAGAGGAGTCAAAGTTCCCGGGTGCACTGAAGACTGAACACTCAAAGTTGCTGAACATAAAGTCTGAGTGTTCCTAACTTGGGTTCCTAAGTCCAGTGTCATTCATCTTTTATAAACTTTGGGATTAAATAACATGTTGAAAATATTAACTTAAACAGCAAATGATATTTTTAAAATCAGACAAATCCTATAAAAAAAGAGTGGGGGGCCTGTTTCTCTGCCAAGAGCCACTTAGACATTTATGAAGTCCTTCATGGGCCATACAAAATTACCAACTTAAAAATAAGTGCTACAGATTAGTGAAACTTTGAGTTCTGTCAGTGTAGCATTGGCAGGGCCAGATCAAAGGGGGTCCAGAGGCTAGGTGTTTCCAATTCCTGCTATAAACCATGATTTTTAACACATTTATCAGTTAACCTTGCTATAAACATCTTTCCAAATGTATACTGCATGACTACGGATCAAGCATAAACTTGACTTGCATATTCTAGTAAAAAGAAACTATATCTTGATTGAAAAATAAAACACTGAAGGCTAGTAGGCTTAAACATTATTCTTTCCCAAAAAAACTAAAATAACACAGAACTCTTATTTAAGTCTCTCAGATCAAGTTCTTAAATGAAACAACTCAAAATTGATAATAATCAATCTTTTTACCAAAAAAAGTGGCAACTTCATACGGCTCAATTGAAAATGACAGAGACAAATAAAAAGTAGGTAAAGGAAAATCCAACACCAAAGGAAACTAAAAACTCACTGATTTCTCCATGCAACATTAATTCTATAGTAATACCTCAATTATTATAATGAGAAATTGCAGCATTTGCCTAAATTTTAGTAAATGTGAGATAGCCATCAGAACTCATGTGGCCTCAGGCAAGTGGCGATCTGCCAATAATTAACATCTTGGAAACTAGCCTGACTCTTCTCTCACTGATCATAAAATACCCCGTGTTTCTTTGTAAAAACACTAAACTATGTTGCGTTCCAAACCACACCAGGATCCAGCAGATGATGGTTGCTACATACTGATGCAGGTGGCATGCTGAGAGTAGATTGCTAATACACATTGGAAATCAACCTCTACAAGAAAAAACACATGTCAAAATGTCAAAGTGAGTGAGTGAGTGAGTGTGTGTGTGTATGTGTGTGTGTAGTGGAATTCAGTGATATAAAAATAGGTAGATCATAAATAACAAAATATAAAGATATTCTAAAAATCACAGAAAACTGAATTTAGAAAATAGGTTCACTTTGGTGCAGAAAAAAAGAATTTGAAACTGTGTATACAATTCTCTGCTGTAAATTGCGTTTTGTAGCTAGCTGCTTCTCATAGAACATTTTGTTGATTTTTGACAAAATCTTGCCTCAGTAGCCATTTTATGAATGCAACTGGCAAGTGAGCTACATTCTATCATCCAGGTTGATGAACAGCATCATCTATGCATAAGACCAAGACAAAGTGAACGAGCGGAGGCGATTTCACTCATTTGTCAGTGATGTGGATGACTCATTTTCTTTTTTAAAAAAGCATTTACTTTACTTTTACTTTTAAGGCAGAGCGACAGAGAGAGATAGAGGAAAGACAGAGTTAAAATTGATCTTCCATCTGTTGGGTCACTCCCTAGGTGGTCACAATGGCTGGAGCCAAGCCTATTTGAAGCCAGAAGCCAGGAGTCAGGAGTCTACCCCAGCTCTCCCACTCAGGTACAAGCCCAAGAAACTGAGCCATCCTCTAGGCCTTCCCAGGTCACAGCAGGAGCCAGACTGGAAGTGAAGCAGCCGGGACACAAACTGGCACTCACATGGAGCAGGCACCAAAGGCAGAAGCTTAGTCCACTACTCCATAGCACTGGCCCCATGAATGTCTCCTTTTCTAAACTACACAACAGTTCTTGACAACTAAGAAAGATGTCCTATGTCATTTACATTTTAACACCTATAGAAATTATACAATGTTTAGCTTACATTGCATTATTAGCATTTTCTCCATCACTTTTCAAAGTCTAGAGACAGTCAACAAAATCAATATGCCAAGTCCTGATTCCCACCATGTGCTAATTTCTATTGCGTAAATGCTACTATCATGGTCGATTTCAAATTACCAATATAAAGCCCCTGCATATAAAACTGGGAAGAGATACATCCAATTTTAAAGCATCTTTACCACAGATATATCAAGTGGACATAACCTGAAAAGCACAGAGGAAAGCACAGTGAAATAAACAGAAAGCAATGAATTTCAACTATCATTATATTTTAATGTAATTATTTAGTTGCATGTTTATGTTATTTTTTTTTCAGCAGTAGCTGTACTTAACAAACTGCTTGCAAAGTGCCTGGCAACAATTGGCTTTGTGAGTAGATAGGATCTAGCTCCATCATACCACTGGGAAATGAAAAATTCCCAACGCCGAAGCATCTCCATAAATTTTAGCTATTTATTACACTGTTGCTACCATAACTAAAGCTGGCAATGTCACTGAGTCTATTTTCCAGCCTATGATAGATGACTAAGGTGACTTAAGTTTATCTCGCCTTTACACGGGGATGTGAGAATCTAGCTGCAAATATAATAAACAGTCAGATTCTGGTTTGCTGAAGTAGCAATATTACTGTTCTGTACTTTTTAAGAAATTAATTCTAAGACATTTGATAGTTAGAGACTAAGTACTTAAGCCCTTAAACTACGAAGTTTACACAAGAACAAGAAACTTAGGTCAGGTGTTTGGCTTTGTGATTACAACACTGTTTAAGACACCCAAGTCTCACATTGGAGGGCCTGGGTTCATTACTACACTCTGGCGCCTGACTGCCTTCATTCTAACACCAACCCTGGGAAGCAGCTGCAAGGGCTCCAGTCACTGTCTCCCACTTGAAGACCTCGATGGAATTGCTGTCCCCTGGTTCCAACCATTGCAGATACCTGGGGGAGTGAAACACTGGAAGAGATGGGTCTCTCTCTCTTTCCCTTCTTTACACATAAAAAAGTAAGTAAGGCAAAGTTTCAAAAAGATTCAGAACCCCCTCCCCACAGATCCACACACTGTCATCTGGAGAATTTACAACAACGTCACAAGGACGCACATGAAATTCATTGGTCAGGCTCCTTCAAAGCCAGAGCTTGCCTCTGGATATTCAAAAAGGAGTTAGGTAACACAGAGGCCAATAATAACATGTTTTAAAAGATCTAATCCTCTTCCACGCTCCAGGGTGTAAGCTGATCAGTAGAAGACCTGGGAAAGCACTGCCTGCCCTTCCTATCTGTGCTCTGCCCAGAGTATAGCATTTCACTAGTGAAAAGGTGCATGACAGAGGCCATTTCAGCTTTCCTCTGAAACAGAATAAAAGACTGAATGGCCAGTGTTATCAGCTCATCAGTTGTACTTCACATCCAAACACTTGCTCCTAAACACAAGCTTTGGTCTCCAAGAACCATCTGTTTCTAATTTCCACCCTACCGGCAGCTCCATGGAAATCACACAGACTGTAAAGGAAGAAGGCATTCTCACTGGTCCTCTTCCCTTTGCAAATACGAGTTTACTTCAAGAAGCTCATGAGAAACACAACCAAATGATGCGTTTATTTTGGTGAAAGAAGTTTGTAGCCATTTTTCATAATACACATTTTTATGTACTTTTTGAAGACCTTTTTAATAGTAATACATGAAAACAGCGCATTTCTTTACTTCTTTATTTTACCATCCCAACTTCATGGGTGTTTTGGATTCCTAATCTTAGAATTTCGCTTTATATGAGAAAGATGACAGAAGATATAAAACAGTGTCTTCAACCTTACGAGTTGGTATTCAAAATATCTGTGATACCGTTTGTAATAAACAGTTCATTCATTAAACAAGTTCTCTTCAGAAACACAATACTTGTTTTATAAAAGCAATAAGCAAGATATTTGCTGTTAGCAGGAGTTCTCCAGATAACAGTAGCCCCATCCAACTGTAGTAGGAGCTTTCTTGATTAAATTCTCTCTTTTATAAGTGTGGATTGTCTACCTTTGCCTATTCCTGCAATGCCATGATATACTTAATATCAAAATGCTAAGCGTGTAGCTGTTATTAAAGGATTACCATAATAATGTGGGAGGGGAATGGTGGGAAGGATGAACGGGGGAGAGAGACAAAGGAAAACTGGGGGGGGGAGTCCTATACCTACAAAAATGTATCGTGAAAATAATAGCAACAATTCTTAAAAAGTACTGTTTAATAATTTGTTTATACCAGAGAAAGTCTAAGGGAAAGCGTTTCTCCAACCAAGCATTAACTTTTAATCAGAAAAAAACATTTCCAAAAAAGAATGGCTGAGTCGGGATTCAGTTCATATAGTTCACCTAACCCACTTTTTCCATGACAATATGTTTTATGTTATTCTGAAAGTGCAACTAAGGACAATGCCTTAGAATCCCGGTTATCTATTCACTTATTTTAATATTAACAACGATTAAGAGCTGAGTAGGTATCAAAACCTGTTTCTAGTACCCCAATGCGGAGGAGATCTTTCCGCTAGACCTTCATTTTTCATAGTTCTTGCAAACTGACTTCATTCTTGTCCATTTGTACTAAATCATGAAATTTATTTTTTGACACAAAGACAATAATGCAGAAGATAAATACTTTAGTAAATGCAATAAAATGTGAATAGGATGCAGTGTCATCCTTATTATACAACACAGGGTTAATACTCCACCTTGAGTCATTGTGCCCTATCTGTCACTATGATACATTACAAGAGCAGAGAGGATTTTTAAGCAGTAAAAATAATATTGAGTCTTACTTTGATGAAATGATCATTTACAAGCTAGATACCATTTCATATGCCAAACATACACATCATGATATGGGATTATTAGGCATATGTCATTTTTAACTATGACCTCTCAATTCTGGGAAACTAGCACACTAAATATATATTCCCTGATGTGCTCAATATTCTATAAATTGCTGATCCCTCTGAAATCCCTGGTGAAACTTAGCTGTTTCACCAGCGTTGTTACCAAACCACCTCCGTCGATCAGAATAGATACGTGGAAAAGAAAGGCAATCCAGCACTCACAGACCACATTACTGCTCCTTGCAGCAACACGACAAACCTGCCCAACTGGAGGAAAGGCTGTGGCATGTGATCTTGTAAAAGAAATGTGGAAAAGAGTTTTAAAAACGACAAGAGATGGAGCCAGCATGAGACAGGTGAAGGAAAGCCGCCGCCAGCGGCTCTGCATTACCGTTATCGGGGTTCGTAAACATCCTACTGGCACTGGAGACTGTCTTCCCGATGTCGGCCAGTGAGCGCAGGTTGGATTTCTTGGTCTGATGCCGATGCTTCCGCAGCAGAGTATAGGTCACCTTGTCCTTCAGGTCAGCCTTCAGCAGGCCTGTCTCTATCTGATGGTCAACAATCATCTCTGATGCAAAAGCAAAGCAAAACAAAAACAAAACTCAGCCACAAACCTCCAAGTTAATTCAGCTAACTTTGTAGAAGACCTTCTCAATCTTTGTACCAATATATGATTTTCAAGTTCTAACTGCACACTTTGTGGAGGATAAAGAGACAGGTACTGGCATGGGGCATTAACAAAAGAAGTAAATATTTCGGTGTTAACTGATATTTGGATAAAGAAAATTGTTCAGTTTTTCAGCCGACATCTACAGTAAACTCACATTTCCAAGTCACACAGTGTATCAGTAATTCATACTTTTTCAGTTTAAAAAGGTTCAAAAATTTTATGTACTCTATCATAACAAATGCCTAATCAGAAACATAAATTACATGTACAAACTTGAAGAGCATTTTACAAAATTTAGTGGGATTACTTATTATTTAAGGCTACTCTTCTACATTTTCTTGTGATATTTTCTTAAAAATAGAACACAATAAAGGAAATACCTTTCCCAATAATCAGGCATCTAAACATTAATTGATCCACTAAAAGATAACAAACTACAAAAATATACCATAGGATATTGTGGGTTTTTTTTCCTTCTTAAATGGAGAAATTGATCCAACTTGGAAAGAAATTAACTTCTTGAACATTAGATCCAACCCATCAACCTATTCCCAACATATTTCCCTTGGTCATTTTAAAGCACAACCTGATGGAAGTTTTCTATGAAACTCATAATTTAGTCCTACCACCAAAAAAATTCATTTCAATGACCTCTTTTTAAGAAGCACTGTTCTGTCTTTAAGACAGAAAGATGGCTGTGTTCAATAGAAAGCATTCCCTGAGTTTCTCTGCTGGAAGATAAGTCCTGAATCTAACAAAAACCAAGAAATCCTGTTTCTTACAGTGACGTGGCAACAACATGACTGGACACATCCTACACTTACAACGGCATGATAGGCCAACATCTCAACTTGGAATGGTCTGAGGACAAAACATCACAGAACTGGGGCAAGACCTGCCCTGACAGGAAGCCAACTTGCTGTGCGTAATAATGATTTACCCTCCACAGAGACAATCTACGTTTTCTGGTACATGAATATACGCAACACACACCCACATTTTCCCCTTGGACCATTGTCTCAGTAAAGAAAAGTGAAGAGAACAAAAACTCTTCTTCTCCCAAAGTCTGACAAGAAAATCCAGGGTCACTAGTAACAGATCAGCATCTTTTAAGGATTCCCACCTCTTTGCAAAGAAGAGCTACAAATGTTCCAGGGACTTTGCCTGGGCATCACTTTACTCCCCAGAAGTACATTTTCCTGGCAAGCATTCACTGGACAGGTCTCATAACCATAGCCAGAAACCAGGGACTTCCACAACATACAAGCATTCAGAAACTGCACAGGGGTTAAATCCAGCATCTCCAACCACATGCCTTACACAGATAACATAAACTGTATGTGTTGATTAAGTATTTGACAGGCAGAGGCAAAAAGAGAGTGGGAACTGACACTGAACCACTTGAGAGGTAGTTTCTGCCATTGAATGTTTTGAGAGTGGTGTTGAGTTCTGAATATTTTTAAATACACACACCCCACTCAGTGGAACTCTCACAACTATTACAAGCATCACAATTAGCTCTCTCTGCCACAGCAAAATAAGGACGCACGTGTGGAGCCCAGCCTCTCTTCTTTTCCTTAAGTCTTTTTCTGCACGGAACATCAAACTTTACAGAAGAATCATGAAAACACACAGCCCCAACATATCTGCTACAAGTATTACCAAATTCCTACTCAAATTCCAGGTTGTGGATTATAGGGTTCCTTATCTACCCTTCCTGGCAGGGCCTCCCTCAACTCTTACTCTCCTTCAAAATCTCAAACCAATCCATAAGAATGCAGAGCCATCGTCTGTTACTAATGCTTGGAAACCAACAGCTAAACTAGGTTCAAAAATCTATGCGGTTTATGCCCTTTATGAAGCTTTCACAAAAATGGCTCACATCATAGGGATTTGCATAAGCATAAACTATAAGACCTTTCAAGGGAAAGTGGAGGCTGTAACATTCCACAGCTACACTGAAATTAAGCCTTCAGTGTTCAAAATCCCATAGTCCACACCAACAGGGAGAAAACGTGCCAACTCTAGAAGACAGCAAAGCTGAAAGGAACCTCAGGCAGCAACAAGTTCATGTCACAGCACAGAAGAGAGAGGGCAGGAGACATAAACTCATCAGAGACAAAACTCCCAAATGCAGCCAAGACTTCTGACTCAGCTGAGATCTGTCTCCATGTCATAAAATATTTTTTATTCACTTAAAAAGTAAGCTCCAAGCCTTACTGCAGTGGTGCAGCAGGCAGATATTCTGCGACGCCAGCATCCCATATGGGCACTGGTTTGTGTCCTGCCTACTTCAGTTTTAATCCAGCCCCTGTTTGTGGCCTAGGAAAGCGGGGGCCCCTGGAAAGTTCTTCGGCCATGGCACCCATGTTGGAGACCTTTGGAAGAAGCTCTTGTTGCCTAGCTTCGGATTGGTTTAGCTTCAGATCTATTCAACTCTGCCCAGTACAGCCATCTGGGGAGTGAGCCAGAAGACAGAAGATCTTTCTCTCTGTACCTTCTTCTCTCTACATAAGATCTAACTTTCAAATAAAAAATAAATAAATCTTTAAAAAAGGGATGGGAGTAAGCTCAGGGGACCAGCATTGTGTTACAGTACCTAAAACCACTGCCTGCAATGCAGGGATCACATATGGGTGTCAACTGGAATTCTGGTTGCTACACTTCTGATTCATCTCTTTGCTAATGCATCTGGGAAAAAGAGCAGAAGATGGTCCAACTGCTTGGGCCCCTGAAACTCACAGGTGAGGCCTGGATGGAGACCAAGTCTAGCCTCCTGGCTTCAGCTTGGCCCAACCCTAACTAGTGACGCCACGTGGGCAATGAAATAACAGATGGAAGCCTCTCTCGCTTTCTCTTTCTGACTCTGCCTTCCAAATAAACAATAATTTTTATGAATAAATTAAGCAGTGGACATAGATGTTTGGTGCAGCAGCTAGGCTGCCTGCCTAGGACACTCAAGCCCCACATCAGACTATCTCACTTCCAGTGGTAGCAGGTGAAGGTCTGCAGTCCCTGTGGGATATCTGGATTGCATTTCTTGCTCCAGGACTCAAGCCAGGCACTTCAAGTTGGGATTCTGACTTCCCAACTGATGGCTTAGACCTTGTGCCTGAATACCTGCTACCCTAGGGGTCTGATCCACTATTCCAAATACCCACCACCAGATAATCTTTTCATGAATATTCATTAGTTTTTGATTGGGGGAAAAAGTAAAATGATAGCCATTTCAAACTACAAAAGGTTTAAAAGCAAATCTGGTGACATGAACAGCTCAGAAAAGCTTCAAATATAATAATGAAACTCTAAAAATAGAGCTACACTCTATTAATTTATTTCTCCTAAAACACCTAAAATTGCTTAGGACTTTTTAAACTTAGGAAGGAAGGAAAATTCTCATGGACTGCCCTTCATAGTAAATGATACTTTTTAAATGGAGAATTGCAGCGATGACTCTAATATTAAAGCTATTAAAATAATCCAAGGAAATAATGTTTTACCCTTTATGATACTTTAAAGGTAAATTTTTCTATTAGCATTCAGAATGGTTCCTTACTTTTAAAAAATGCACATCGAGGTACAGAGAAGAGTCTGCATTAAGCAGAATTTTCTACGCTTGAGCAGCAGTGCCTGTGTAAGCAGTCACTCACTGCTCACAGCCTCCAGGTAGCCCATGGTGTTCACTTGCTGCTGCCCTTCAACCTTCCAGATGGGAGGACTCTCAGAGGCAGCCTAGTGAAAGTGGGTAGCAGGTGGATGGTAGAGATGGAAGCGGCCATGCTACTAGCTGTTTGATGTCACCACACTTGCAAATATTTCTGTATCTTCTCATCTGTCAAAACAGGCTTGGAGTAGGTGGAGGGGAGCAAGGGAGAGACTCACCTTGAGCCTCAGTAGTGCATAATTCTCAGCTCAGCTCTGATCAGTGTGAGTCACAACAAACCACTTCACTCCATCCTCTGACAGAAGAAGGATTATCTTTAAATAATGACTGCAGTTCCTCAAGTTACTGTCTCATTTTCTGTCACTTAACATAAAGTAAGGGATTTTTTTCCTGCATGTTTTGCAATTCTATAGTTTTGATTGTTTCAGAGAATTTAGGAGTATTTCATTTTAGCCAGTTATACTTTTTAAGATGCCCTTCTTTCCACTTTGGCAGAGGTGGCCTTTCCCCGCCTGCCTGCCTGCCTGTCTGTTTTGCTTTATTTGTGATGTGTTGTTTGCCTCTGAACTGTTTTTTCTATTATCAGCTCCAAAGTGACAGCACTGGCCCTCGGCCTGCTTGCCCCAGGGACCATGGAGCAAACATATTAGTGAGCGATGATACCTCAAAGTGACCTACTGATGTCTAATTTTAACATGTAATGACAACTTTTAAAGTAAATGCATGGAGGTTAGACAAAAAGTTCACAGTTGACAATAAAAAGTAATGGACATTAAAGCAAAAATACAAAAATGCCTGATTAACCTTTCTTGCATGGGGAAATGCTAGAACTTCTCTTTAGCCCTTGGTTCCAACATAATATGGACTCCTGTGTTTGGACGCACGCAAATGGGCTAAAGACCAGAAACTCTTTAAGGCGCTCTTCCCTGTGTTGAAGATCCCCAGGGAGTCGTACGGAGAAACTCAAGTGCGTAACTCAACATTAACATCCGTTATCCCCATAGATTTTGGGCTGCTGGCAAAGCATAGTGTTGTTTAATTCTTTCCAGCTTCATCCTCTATACATTCTGAAATCTCTTTCCCTGCTCAGGAAGTCACAGAGCATCTGTCTGCCTGACTCAGTGGGTCTGAATTCTGCCTGCCACTAGGTGCCACTAGGACTATACACATGCAAATATGCAACCAGTACATTGGATGATCTCATTCCTTCTCCTAACAACCCTCAAAGATGGACCTTCATCCTGTGTTTATAGATGAGTGAAGCCAGGGCAGAAAAGAGGTCAGTGACTTGCCTTTTCAATGGTCATACATAATAGCAGGGATGGACTTGAAGAAACTTTTCCCAAATTTAAGTCCAACATTGTTTACACTACACTACTTTGCACCTGAGGGAATTAATACAATGCCTCATATAAGCAATGTGTATGTTTTAACACAGGGATCAGTAGAGGGATTTTTAAAACACCAGAATTCCAGGCAGTAATGATGATCTATGGTAGACTGGTTTCCTTTGAATACAGGAACCTGCTAGCCACCTGATTTTCTCCTAGTTTGACTACACAGCGTCTAGTCTTGGGTTTCTTTTCACTGTTTTCCCTGACCCATTTTTCAGGTTGTACATAATTCCTGACATCTTCTCCGAGTTAGTTCTTAGAGGAAGAATGCAGAAATTACAATTTTCATAGAAAAATTGGATTCATTTTTGTGAACCACACTTCCTTGGAAGAAAGCCTCTCTCATAGCTTTTAGCAGATCAAAAGGTCAATAGAACACACCATCCAAAAATCATTCTTTCTGTTTCCTTCTCTTTATAATGGGCCCACCCACCCTGGGTGCCAGCATCCAAAACCCTTCCTTAAAAATCAAATTCCCAACTTCAGCCTCATCTGTCTTGCCAACATGAAAAATTATATATACAGCAGTATTTTCCCCCAACATCTTCTAGCTACCAATCTGGATGTGTATGTCTTGTAATTTTTATAATCTACAAATAGGTAGATTTTTTTCAAACCAATTCCAAGGCATGATACCAATTCCAAGGGCGGCACACTGTGGATATTCATATACCCTGATGAATAAATTCATGAAATAGTTATATCTGTCCAGCCAGCAAACAGACACATTGGTCCTATTCCCTTCTATAATTTGACTGCTACCTACTTCAGACAGAAGTGCAGGATTTCTTTACACATTCATCTAACCAGATATATATATCTGAAGAATAATCATATATATATATATATATACACACACACATATATATATGGGGGTCAGGCAAAAACATGCATTGTGTGTGGCTAATCTTTTCCTCTAAAACAAATGCTACAATTTCTACTTGTCTATCAAAGATTCCATGGACAGACTCCACATGCAATAAATCTCTAGCAGGCTCATCTTTAAGCTGGTAACTTCCCAGGTCTTGTGAATGATAACAGAAATATCCAAATGGCCCTTGGCAGAAACAAGGTCTCCAGTCTTGTAAGGAAACCATGGTCTGCAGCACACCTAGAGCTGAAGGCAACCCAGGCCAGGCTCTTGGAGAAAGCAATACAATTAGTCCAGTTTGGAATGTAGTAATGTCTCTAGCGTGTTCAGCATAATGAGTCAAAATGCAATACACATGACATGACCCCAAAACCATGCCAAAGCTGCCCTGATCCACAAGGTTCATTGACCTGGCAGACAGTGACACCAATGATACTAAGCATCAATGTGACCCAACTCAGTAAATAACCTGCAAGGTCCTGTTGGTTCCCTGCCCCCACACAACCTTTCTCCTATACCCAGCTACCCCAACAAACCAGGTTGATATCTAACTGGAGAATTACTTGGTTCTGTAGACGACAAACCTGAGATCCAGAAAAACTCACTGCAATGTCAAAAGTCAAAAAGTTCTATCCATCTAGTGTTCACACATCCAGTCTGATATAACCAAAGATGTGTGATTGACATGACACTATTCAGAGTGTTGACCATGAATCGTAAGCTACTAAGCACAGAAAACAAAAGCCACTTTGTGCACGTATAATGTAATTCTAATTGTAATAAAAAATCATGTAAGAAATGAGAAGGCTGGGTATTAGCAGGTCTTCAGAATGATGGTTAAGACACCCACATCCCACATCAAGTTCCTGGGTTTGATTCCCAGCTGCTGCTCATGACTCCAGTTTCCCATCAATGCAAACTCTGGGAGGCAGCAGTGATGGTTCAAATCACAGGGCTCCTGTACCCACGTGAGAGACTTAAATTATACTTTCAGGCCCTGGCCTGGAGAGTGGACCAGAGCATGGGAGTGCTCTGTGTGTGTATGTGTATGTGAAGGGGAGTGGAACATGACCATATGTGTACAGGTACATAAATGTGAATATCTATGTCCCGCTCTTTCAAATCAGAAAAAAAGTAAAATTACAGGAAAAAAAGAGGAATGGGAAACAAATCTCAAAGGACATATTCTAAAATGCTGGTAACGGCTACAAAGCCTAAATGTAAAAGGAGCTCAGAGATGCATACTTACCCACAAGCTGTGGGAGAGACGTGGCCTCCCGGTCCAGCATGATGGACCCTTTCTCCATGCATGTCCTCAGCTCAAACAGGCTGTGCAGGGACAATGTGGCCACGTGGGGCTTGCTCCACCTCTCCCCACCCTGCTCCACTTTTTCTTCAAACTTGATCCACCTGTATAGATGAGATTAGTGACCAGCAATGAAAACTGTTAAAAACACTCTCCCAACAGCAGCAGTCAGAACCCCTCCAGCTGCGCCCAGCCTTACTTTCAAAGCATCTCCTTTGTGGAACTGTAACTGCATTTCACATCACTCATTACATTATCTTCACAAATACACCCGAAGTTATGATACCACCCAACTTGTTCACACCAGAGAGAAAGAAAGCATATCAGAAAAGGACTCTTGTGTTTACAATCTTCCTGTTTGAAGTCATGAGATCCTGAAGAAGGACAATTTATCTAATATTTTTAACAGGGTGGGGAAAAGATGCATTTCAAAAGTCTCCAAATGGATAGGGCTTATAATGTCTGCAAACTGCCACCATTGTGAGGATTTTGTTTGTGGCTTCACTGGGCAAGGTTATATATGTTGAAAGTTTAAGGGCGAACCCATGTTCATTTCAAAGGTTTAGAAACCATGATGCATTAGTTGTTTGATGCATGATTACATTTCCTTGCTCTGATGCAGGAAGCATACCAGCATATAACTTCAATACAGGTTTCTCAGCTGACAAGGGTTCCCCTGCAATCGACATTCAACTAGAAGCTTTGCTCTTTAAGTCTGCGTCCATAAGTATTTAAAAACACACAAGCCCACTGAACAACAGATACATATACAGAAAATAATACATCTGCTACTACCCTTGGCAATGGAACAAATGACCCTTTGTTATAGCTTCTACCTGCTAAGATTTCCAGGTATTGTGACATCAAGCAATATATCCCCCTCTCCCTGGCCTGCCCCCCCAAAAAAAGAGAAATGAAAGGTAAACACATAATTCATAGACGACCCTTGTAGACTCCTCGTATCTACAGAGGACAATACGAAAACACTGCCATTTGGTTGTTCACCATGACCCAAACAAAAACACTCTCTTATTCACTTCAAACCTTCTGAAAAATATTCAGAAGCGATAAAGAGAGGGTTAAAATCTGTTTTCCTACATTCTTTGCCCAAAGGTTTAATGATTGAAAACTGTTTTCCTAGAAAAAGCTAACCGCTCACCTAACTCCCTGAGGAGGACACAAAGGGCAGAGTTCAGAGGGAGCCCTGTATCAGGTATTATTTATAGCCCTTTTAGCATCCCTGGAGGAGGGAGGGAAAAACACATTACCACATCCAGAAGCAGAATAGATCAAGAGATCAAGCACAATGTCACAGAAAATTCAGACTTTTAATCCAGCCTGACACTCAAGTGATTCAGAAGCATTCTGTCAAAGATTCTTCCCATGTCCCTCTCGGAAGGGCTGTCACAGCCAGACATCTGCCATGCGCCAACCGTAACTGTATTCCCCACCTCATCCAAATCTTATGCCTTCCTTCATTCCCCGGTACGCCTCCTCAAAAGAATGCGTAAGTCAGAGCAAGTAACAGGCACAGCAGTGAAGATAATATCATCCCATACTTGAGTACCCTGGCTTAAATATCATCTCTGTTTCCAATTCCATCTCCCTGCTAATGCACCTGGAAAGCAACAGAAAGTGGCACAAGTACTATGGCCCCAGCTTACTGTGATTTTTGTTTTTGCAGCCAATTGGGGAATGAATCAGCAGATGGAAGATCTGTCTCCTTCTCTGTCTCTTTTTCTGTACACAATTTTTACTCTCAAATAAATAAAACTTCATTAAAAAAAAAAAAGGTAGTAACACCAAAGTGCCTTTAACACTTCATAGCTGGGCTCTGGTGTAGTAGTCTAACAGCTAAAGTCCTCCCCTTGCACGCGTCAGGATCCAATTTGTGCACCAGTTCTAATCCCAGTGTCCCACTTCCCATCCAGCTCCCTGCTTGTGGCCTGGGAAAGCAGTCGAGGACGGACCAAAAGCCTTGGGACTCTATACCCATGTGGGAGACCCAGAAGAGTTTCTGGGCTCCTGGCTTCAGATCAGTGCAGCTCCAGCTGTTACAGCTGCTTGGGAAGTGAATCAACGGACTGAAGATCTTCCTCTCTGTCTCTCCTCCTCTCTATATATCTGACTTTTCAATAAAAATAAATAAAATTTTAAAAAATGTTTTAAAAACTTCACAACTGGACCTGTTTGGTTTCTACAAAATTCGCTGACATATCCCAAAAGAGAATGGTAAACTATTGCTATTCCTCCATGTGCTTGTGTACACACACTCATGAGCTGTCAAATCAGTATTTCTTCACTGTGGTGGTTATAAAAGCCCGAAGAATAAAAGAAACTGTGAGAAAAAAAATGGCAATTCTATATTATTTTCTTTTATAATTACACAGACATGACCAAAACAACAAAGGGAGTAAGGTTAACTGGGATTATTTTTAGAATAATAATTTTGTGCCACATACCACATTGGTTAACTCTCGCTAGATCATCTTTCTATACTTGCGCACAGAAACTTTAATTCTGAGTGCTGGATGAACCACATTTAAATCTGACATGACAACATATTGCCGAAGATAAGATTGTAGATAACAGAAGATTTCACAGTCAATGAAATCAGGTTAACAGAACTATGTCATCTACCAAAAAATCTGGTGAGTACCTGATTTTTACTAGAAGTTTTATTAGCCGAGGGACAGATACTTCACGCACAAAGGTGAGTGACAAGAAGCAGCTAGAAATTCTATAAAGGAGAAGTCCCCTGTCTCCAAATACATTCCTTCAAGGAAAGCAAAGTGTCAGCCAGGCACAGGATGCGAAGGTGGTTCTTTGCCATCTCCCTTGCTGTGGTCTAAATGTATGTCACGTGCCAAAATCTTAACCATGATCCTAGCAGGTGAGGCCTTTTGGAGGTGATTAATGTCTTCCGAAAGGGGCCGCACTTTGCTAGCTCGTGGTCCCTGGGATGCAGACAAAAGGCACCACTTACGAAGATGCAGGTCTCACTAGAGACTGAATCGGCTGTGCCTTGATTGTGGCATGCCAGCCTCCACAACTTGGAGAAATAAATTTCCATTACCTACATCTGTGTCTAACCCAGGCCATGAAATTTTGGTTTAGCAGCCTGAACTGAGCTTAAATAGGTCCAGTGTAGTGGCACTGCAGTTTAAGCCACTGCCTGTGATGGTGGCATCCCACATTGATACTTGTTCATGTACTGCCAGACCCACTTTGATTCAATTCCATGCTAACACTCCTGGTAAAGCAGCAGTAGGTGAATCAAGTGCTTGGATCCTGTGCCCACATAGAAGACCAGAAATACGTTTCTAGCTTCGGGCCCAACCCAGGTATGAACAGCCATTTGGAGAGTAAACCAGCAGATATAAGATCTCTCTCTCAAACACACACACACACACACACACACACACACACATTTTCTCTCTCTCTTTTCTTCCCTCCCTCTCTCAATCTGTCTCAATCTCTACATATAGTCCTCCCTTTGAAATAAATAAATAAATCTTTTAAAAATAGAAATATGACTTTGAACAAGTTTTAAAAGTACATTTAGAAATCATAAATCCTCACTATACTAGATTTATTGAAATAGCATTACTCATCCTTGCAGACTACACCAGCCCTTCAGGTCAAGATCTAACCATAAAGGAAAGAAAAGTCTCAACCAGCCATTTTCTTAGAATTTATATTCCTAAGGGATAAGTATTATCAAATTAGCATCTATTTCACTTTGAGTTCAGTAATATTGAATGTTGCGATAATAACCTCCTAAGGAGAATCTTGAGGCAATGCCTGCTAAATTCCTCTAAAACCAGGCACTCTAACTGAAGAACTGATGTTACTTCTAACATTTGCATTTAAGCATGAAAGAATGGCATTTTTATTTAAATAGAGTGTTTGCAGGTAGTTTCATTCTAGAAAGTACACATGCTATGTGTCTCTTCCTCACATTATCAAGGACAAACTTAAAAAAAGAAAAGCAGAACTCTTACTCAATTCACATGAGAACCCATTAAGAAAAAAAGCTAAGGCAAAGGTACCAAAGTTCAGCTCACTCAAATGCCAATGAATCTGGAGAGGTGCTTTAGAGCCACATAATTATGATCTTATAAAAAAAAAGACTTTACAGAACAGTGTTCTAAAAGCCACTATCTACCCTTCACGATAACTATGAAAAACCATATATTTGCAATAACTTTCCTACTTTTCCTTTTGTTTCAATCCTTGACATATACAGGAAAATTAATTTCAGGAGCTGATTTCTTAAATCCTTGCCATTACAAAACGTTGTAACCTTGGAGGAGGAGTTTATTAGATGAGTATTATTCACTCACAGCCCTTAGAAGAATAATGATAAAGTTCTTTGCAGTTGAGCACACTCTGAGTGACTGCCAACCAAATACCATTTCACTCTTTTGTTGAAGAAACAGAAGATCCATTGGGAATCACTGAATTTTGCAATTTTCCAATCATATGATTAAACATAATTCAGGAATGACAGGACCTCAAACTTAAAAACACATCAGTTTTACAGTGGAAAATAGATGTAACCTTTGCACGAGAATGCAATCCAACTATGTAAAACTATTGCAACTGTAACAGATTTCTTGGTAACTGATAAGTACCTTTTCACACAGAAAAAGAAGACAATGCTTGCTTGTATCAGGGATAAATGTCTAAAATGATTCACAACAGATGTTAAGCACAGTTCAAAAATATTTGCAGTAATCATGAAGGATACTGTATAGAATTAGTTAGATATAAATACATATTCATATTATTACAAAGAAAATTAAATTCCCAGATCTTTTCTTTAGAAAAACAGAAATACAGTTGGTCTAAAGTGGAATTTCCCACAATACATCAGCATAGAAAATACAGAGTAAACTGGGAAAAGAGTGGTCTCTCCGAATCCAAAGCGTACATATCAATGTGGACATTCTAGGGTCATGCCTTTCAAGTGCCAGGAGTGGGCAACCTTCTCTTCGGCTAAGTCACTCATAAACAATATCAAATCACCCACTTAAAAATCCGCCTGCTGGGGCTAGCATGTTGGCTCAGCTGGATAACCTCTACCTCCAAGCTCCAGGATGCAATATGGACGCCAGTTCATGTCCCAGGTGCTCCACTTCCAATCCAGCTCCCTGTTTGTGGCCTGGAGAAGCAGCAACAGAGGATAGCCCAAAGCCTGGGGACCCTGCTTCCATGTGGGAGACCCAGAGGAGGCACCTGGTTCCTGGCTTTGGGTTAGTTCAGCTCTGGCTGTTGAAGCAATTTAGATAATGAAAAACCTGATAGAAGATCTTTCTCTTTTCTATCCTCTCTGTAAACATAACTTTCCAATAAAAATAAACAAATCTTAAAAAAAAAAAACAACCTGTTATACATTTCTTGAGTTTCAAGTCCTGTGTGCTATTGCCTTGGCAGATTCAGACCAAATGATTTTGGGGACATTACATGGCTCACAGACTAGATATCCACCATCCATGTTCTGCAGACGTGAGAGGGTGTCAACCTACCAAGCAGAAGCACCAGCAGGTGCTTATCCAGGCTATCTGACTGGAAGAGTAATGCCCATAATCTTTCCATTTGCTGACCTGCATTTGTCGCAACTTGTGATGGCAAATCTCTTTATCCAGGTTTGGCTGGACACTCTGAATTATTCCAAGGCGTGATCATTAACACACATGCCATCTAACATGGATGAAGTCCAGTGTCGTGTATCTCAAAGTTCACTAAAGGGAAACCTAAGGCAGAAAATCACTCTTGTAGAGGTCACTCAAAGAAATAAAGATCTTGGGCAGCGGAGATGGGTGTCCCCTCCTCCTGACTTTGGGCTATCACTATGGCTTGATCAATTTGTTTCAGGTATCCCATTAGCCAATGCTTAGGTACCTGAAAGTTCTTAGCAAGGAACACATGCTTCCTCATCAATTTCAAATAACTTCATTATCGTGACACCTTTGTTATTGAGTGTTACTCTAACCATGTCAAATCCCTTTTTAAGAGAGTGAAATCACAGGCATTTCTCAGATCTGATAAGTCTGCCATCTATGTAGTCTTCAACTTGTACTCTATTTGGCAAGGTTCATAAAAAAATTCAAACTTCTATCATTCAGAGGAAAAAATAGGGAAAATATATGGAAAAAAGAATAGAGGAATAAGCTGTGACTTCAAACTTCACGTAAAGACTTCTCTTTCATAGTCTTACATGAGCATTGTGCTGAGACTTCCAAAGTGATTTCGCCTCTACGTTAAAATGCAGGCATAGGACCAACCTGACGTCCCTGAGGGAAGGCTAGAATCACAGACAGTCCGAGGCTCAGTGTAGGATATGCATGGCCAAATCCAATTATTAGCCAACTGAAAGCACGGAAGCTTAAAAAAGAAAAGCAGAATGCTATTATGTTATGTGGAGTGTAGGCTTCCAGTGGAAACTATGCTAACCTACCTGAGTCTAAGGGTTAAGTCTCTATGGAACAAAGTAGTCTACAGTTGGGGTTTTCACAGCAAATTCAAATTTGCAAGGCAGGCGGAAAAAGACGCAGGCCACATCCTCGTGAATTAAACGAAGGCCTGCTAAGCACTAAACTTTTTGTTAGACTGGGAGGCTAATAGGAAAGGGAAAACACTATCATGTCTGAAAACTGGCCATTATAAATGCAAGTTGTAAATTATCATTCGGCAGGCACTGTGACCACAGCTTAGGACACCTACTTCCCATTTGAGCCCTGCCTATTCTGTGCTTCTGATCTAACATCCTGCTAATTAATACACCTGGGAGGTAGGAGTTGGGTTCCTGCCACACAATGAAAGATCTAGATGGAGTTCCAGGCTCTGGGCTTTAGCCTGGTCTAGGCCCAGCTGCCGAGAGCTTTCAGAGGATCAACCAGCATATATAAGATCTCTTTGTCTTTTTCTCCCTTTCCTTTATGACTCAGCCTTCCAAATAAGTAAACACATAAATTTATTTTTTTAAAAAAAAAACTATTACAGAGACATTTTGCAGCAGACTATGTCATAGGAAGGAAAGACTTCTGAAAATAGGAACACTTCTCCATGGATCATCACCTCCAAACTGCAGAAGAGCAAACTACGAATCAAAACCTAGTTTCTTCACTAATTCATCTAATCCATATATCTTGAGTATGGTCCACATTGCAGATACTTCTAGAAACTAGAAATATAATGAGAAAAAAAACACAACCCTGAAAAGTCCTTGCCCTCAAACACCTTCAATTCTATGGCAAAGAGAATAACTTGATATAGAATAAGCTTACCAGTGGTGAGAGTTAAGGTGAACCATAATGGTGGCGAAGGGACAGGAAATGTTGGGGGATGTTTCAGTTATCATTAGGACAGCACTGAGAAGGTGATGTTTGATTAAAGTCTTAAAGGATGTGAGCAAAGCAGCCACAAAGATAACTACCAAAAGAGCATGGTAGGAAGAACACCTCAGGGGGGACGGGCGATGTTTGTGACAGAGGCACACTAGCAGCAAGGGGGACTCCAGCAGACTGAGCAAGCAGAAATACAGAAGGTTGAAAAGATTGTGATGGCTAGTTCATGAAAGAAGCAGAGCAGAGACAGAGACCAACCAACTAGGAGACATTCGCAAAAGGCTAGATGACAGATGATGGTGCCTTGAACTATTGTGGAAGCATCAAGTGTGAGATGCATACATATGAGAGTAAAACAGAATTTTCCAACTGACAGAAAACAAGTGTGGAGAAAGGCATAAGTAAAGGAAGACTCCAAGGTTCTGGCTTAAGCAACTAGAAGAATGGAATGACTTATAGAGATAGGAATATTCAGAGGAGGAACAGATGCAGACAGTTTTTCTAGACTGGTTAATTCTAAGACCCCTATCAGCCTTCCAATCATTTGGTCCCAACTAAATAAAAAGTCTAGATACAGGATATACATGCAGATGTCCCAGGTCCCCTCCTGAGTTTTGTCAATGGTGTATTTAGTTTCTGTCTGACTTTGGTCAACCAATATTTCCAAGAAAGTAGAATCTTCAGGGCAATTGTTTCTAAGATAATGAGTTCTTATATATCCACACATTCAACAAATATTATTGTGCAACTATTACCAAGAAGACACTGTAACACAATCAGAAACAAGTAAAATGGTCCTGTCTTCAGTTGAATTAATGTGATGAAGACAGAATACTATCACATATACAGTTAGTTAATACACGGTTAGTTAACAGCAACTTGGAGAGTCTTATATAAAAGAAATATAAATATATTGTGCTTATGTTTATTTAAACATAATGCATATTATATAGCTACATAATATCGAAGAGTGGAGAATATCTGTGGATTTCTTCCTGAACAACTTCCACTGACACTCAGTGTACTGCCAACAAGCGTCCTCCCCAGGAGTGCAATCACTTGGGGACCAATTAGGCCACCAGAAATGCACACGTACTCTCAAAAAAAAATAGTCTCTAAGGATGTTAAAGTACACAGAACATTTTAATCTTCAGGAATTTGAAATGAAATTACTATGGCCATGTCACTCAATGTTGAATTGCCTATACAATGGACAGTCATCTCTCTACCATCTAGGAACAGGGGTCATATAATAGATTGTACTTTACTGAAAGAAAACACAGGGAATCCCTTCTGAATTCTACTCTAAGATAACTCATCATACATCATCTCAGGATGAGAATCAGAATCCGGGTAGCTCTTCAAGTTGCAAGGATGAAATTTTGGAGTTGTAAGATATTTACAATGTTTGAGACTGCAACTCAGTATGATTCTCTTTGGATAATCTAGAAAACTAGAGATTATAAGGACTGTACAACTTGCTTCATGCTAAATATCTGGTGGGAAGCAAAGACCAGACCAACATGTCATTCAGTTCTGGCTACAAAACACAAGTCATTTTCCATTATAAAGAAGGAAAAGAAAGAATTAAATGGAGGTACCAGTAAAAGTCCTGACTTTGGAATCCTTCTTTTGGAAAATTTTGTTCTGAAAATTTATTTATTTGTTTGAAAGAATAAGTGACAGCGGAAGCAGGAGAGACTCAGAGAGATTGAAACGTTCCAATTCATAGAGGATTTTTGCTATACAGGTAATAAATTCTGAGAGAAAAAGTGAGAAACAGTAACTTTACCAGGGGAAGAGATCCCAAAAGAACAAAGAAGGAGCATTAATGTTTGTGAAAATGTCCTACCAAAAGCTTTTTAACTAGGAAATGAAACTATCAATTAGCTATTAAATATAAGAGCTTATCAAATGCACCCACTGTAGGTATCTATTAAAACAGAACTATCTACCAAATGGGAAATAAAATATTTTAAAATTAGGCCTTTTTAAATATTTACAAATGCTACAGTAAACTGCAATTTTTTTCCTGAGCATGATTAAGTTATAGAAGATAATCAATCTCCATGGACCCTACTAAATTTGCCAAGAGCAAGTATTTCTGCCACACTAAACTACCTACAAATTCTTGGTAAGAAATCAAAGCTCTTCCACCATTTATCAAATAAATTAATCTATGAAGCTTCTCTAGTATTCAAATAGCAAATGGATGAAGACATTCAACAGTACTTAAAGTTGTGGAAATAACAGTAAAGCCACAGCATACAAAGCATAAATCTGAGTAATAAAACACAACAATTCTAATTAACTTAATGATGACATGAATCTAAAATGATATAATATACGCATTTTTTATAAAAAGCTCTTTCATCAACTCTTAAGAGTCCCCATCCCAAAAACAAATGGCAAGTTACTGCTTCTGAATAGTGCATCTGCTCTTACAATCATAAATAATTTTAACAATAGTGTCTTTCCAAGTCTTGAATATCCTATCTATAACCACAACAGCACACATAAATCCATTTTCTACCTCTAGCCACAGGAGAGGACTTCTAGCTTTATTTTTTGTAAACACAATTATTTGGCCTTCCTCATTCTTCCGCTTCCCATCCAGCTGCCAGGCCATGGCCTGGGAAAGCAGGAGAGGATGGCCCAAAGCCTTGGGATGCTGCACCAACATGGCAGACTGGGCAGAACACTCTGGCTCCTGGCTTTGAATCAACTCAGCTCCCAACACTTGTGACCACTTTGGGAATGAACCAACGAACAGAAGATCTTTCTCTCTGTTTCTCCTTCTTTTTGTCTTTCCAACAAAATAAATAAATAAATCTTTCAAATAAAATCACTTCAAACTTTCCCACAAGATACAAAGATGTACATATGAGCTCCTTTCACTCACTGCTACACTTTAAGAAACTCAAACAGGCCTAATAGAAACTATTCATTTCAAAAACATGGGTTTGGGGGTAGGGGTGTGGCTCAGAGAGCTAAGATGCTGGCAGGGAGACCAGCACCACTTACTGAACTGTCTGGGTTCATGTACCTTCTTTGCTTCTGATTCAACTTTCTACTAATGCACACCCTAGTAAATAGCAAGTGATAGGTCAAACACTTGGGTCGCCTGACCCCATGTGAGAGACCTAGATGGAGTTCCTTGATCCTGACCTTGATCTGGTCCACTCCCAGCTACTGTATTTCAGGAATGAATCAGTGGATGAAAAAAATCTCAGTATTTATGTAACTGTCCCCCACTGCCTCTATGTTGCTTTACCTTTGAAATAAAAGTAAATGACTGGGCCCAGGGCAATAGCCTAGTGGCTAAAGTTCTCGCCTTGCATGTGCCAGGATCCCATGTGGGCGCTGGTTCTGATCCCGGATGCTCCACTTCCCTTCTAACTCCCTGCTTGTGGCCTGGGAAAGCAGTGGAGGACAGCCCAAAACCTTGGGAACCTGCACCTTCATGGGAGACCTGGAGGAAGCTCCTGGCTCCTGAATTTCAGATTGGCTCAGCTCTGCCCATTGCAGCCACTTGGGGAGTGAATCATCAAACAGAAGATCTTTCTGTATCTCCTTCTCTCTGTAAAATCTGCCTTTTCAATATAAATAAATAAATATTAAAAAAATAAATGATTGAAACTTCTAAAAGTGAATAAACATAAAACAGTGATTGAATTGAATTCTAGACTACAAAAATACATAAACATTATTTCACTTGTGAAAATGAAATCATCCATATCACTGAACTAATGATGAAATTAAATGTTGCGTTATATCCGATTTTTATATTGCATAATTATATGTCACAAAAGATTGAATTTGGAGCATATATTTAAACAATATGTAAATAAAAGCTCTGCTATCATGAGACTGAGGAAATCTGATGCTTGTGCAGTGCTGAATAACTTACGGAACAATTCCATATGCGTATGTATCTAAGAATATGTGGCATAAATTTTACATATAGGTTATATTTGTATTTTATATATTTTACACACCACACACATATACTATCAGTAGTAGACATTATTGTCTACTCTGATGATAAATTCGAAGTCCTAAAAACCTGAACATCATAGAGAAAACACGGCAGCACAAGAAGGTAAACTCCAAATTCAGATGAACCTTATAATACTTGCTTTCAACTGGGTATTAAGCAGATGCCAAGGCTTTATGTGAAATAACAGCAACTCCTTGGTAAGCATGACTGCCTCCTAACAGGCAACGGGGAGAAGTCAGACAGGAATTTCAAAGACTCCTCACACGGGCAGACGTGGGAACACACCTCTCCACCACCACCTCTGAGTGCTTGAGCCTCTTACCCTCTCGAACTATTCTACCATCAAAGAGCACAGGAAAAATGAGATTTACATCACATTCCTTTAAAAAGTCCAAATTATAATACTGTCCAATGAAATGCAATGCTCAATAAAGCAATACTCTCACATGACACAAGGGATACCTGGCATCCATTACAATGTAAAAGAAATTTAAGAAACAGAACCCTGCATTCTCCATCCCACCCAACACGGAGCTCAACTGTTCAATGTGCCCCAGCCTGGCTACCTTGTCCTGCACTTGCTGCCCGGGTCACTACTGCTAACACTTCGTCATGCCTCACCTCGCCGTCTCCTTCCACTCCATCTCCTGCCCATCCACGGCCAGCAACTCATCCAGTTCGGTGAAGAGTTGAGGGGGTGCTGGGCTGTCATCCTCCTCCCCCAAGATGAATCGGACGCGTTCTGCGGCGGGAGAGACTGCGGAAGTGAAAATACTGAGGTTAAACATTGGCTGGACAACCCAGAGGAAAGTGTTGCTCCGCGCTCTCCCTCGCTCCTCTGCGTTATTGGGCTTCTCCCCATTTCCAGTGGACATCTTTCTCATAAGCCTCTCTTATCCCCAGTCTAAAGGCAAAAAGAAAAAAAATTTAATTAACTAAAAATAACTAAGCAAGCCTTCTCTTGTGTGTCTTAGCTGACGACCACACTCCAGGACAGCACACTAGCTCCGTGCGGCGTGTGATAAAGAACCTTTAGCCCTAGGATGAGCTGAGGTCCAACCGCAGGACTCTCCTTCCCTCCCACTTATGACCCATCCAAAATTATTGCAGGGAAATCATCTTGAGCCAATCACTGTTCTATACAGCAGTGGGAGGTGCCACAAAACACCCCAATCTGAGTTCCCCCTGGAGCCACGCCTCCCACCCAGCCTGACTCTGTCCAATGCCTAAAGCCCACGCCCTCACAGACTCCTCACTGCACATAACTGGCTAACTGCAAAGTTGATGAAGGAATATTTAACAAAATGGGGCCTCTTCTTTACATAATGGCAGGACCCCAAAAGTTTACACTTCAATGCACTTGAAAAACAAGCCCAAGTAAAATATTGCACACTTGAAGGGAAAAAAACACATCTTCCAACACTCTTAAGCACATAATTGAATGCCCTACTAGCTCCTTTTGACCCCATCTGCTGAAAATCATGTAATGAAATTTTAACTAGAATTTCCTCCAGGTCATGGGTTATTTTTCCTTTCTTAAAAGGGAGACAGAGAGAGAGAGAAGTACTGGAAAATGGATGATCACATTACAAAACTCAGGCCACTGATTATAATCTATAGTCTCTCTAACTAAAACTAAGAATGGCATCTATATGTCAATGTCCTTCACACACATATATGCATGTGTAGCTAAATTTGAGGAAATATGAGGGCATTTTGAAAGAGTCATGGAAAATGTAATGAAAAGGCTTTTTTATCACAACATCATTTTTAAATCCAAGCATAGTTTTTCATAACACATTTTCCATGACTTTCTGAAGGTTTCTCAAATATGTACACAAGCAACTCAATGAACCACAGTCCTTAAGATCTATAAATAACTTCATTGTAAGACAGAATATGATTTCATAGATCAAAATTTACTACAAATCCATGAAAAATATTTAACTGGTAACCAAGCTAATCATTGAGATCAAATGCATTTTTTTACCCAAAAAAATTGAGTAAGATGAAAAGGAAATGATAATATACAATGTGGATAATGATTTGGGAAACCTGAAGTGTCACCTTCCTATTTGGGAAATTTGGGAAAAAATGAAAAATGTTTAAGAAGCATGTCCCAGGGCCAGTACTTGGTTTAGCCTTTAAGACTTCGGTTAAAGTGCCCACAGCCTACACTGGAGTGTCCAAGCACTCCAGTCTCCTGCTATCAGAGACCCTGGGAGGCAGCAGTGGTGGCTCAGGGAGATTAAAAACCCTTCCTGCTTAACTGGAAGACATGGATTGAGTTGCTAGATGTTCTTGTAATAAAATACCACGCAGTCATAAAACACAAGGTTGAGATTGCTGGAGGAGGGAAGTGGGGAGTTGACATGTATACAATATAAAATTAAATGAACAATAAAAATGCAGGCAAAATGTGATTGCACTTTAGCAGAGAAAAAAATACATATGTGTATGCATAAAATCCATCTTGGCATTGAGGCAGCCTTCACTGAGTTCTTCTCTCATTTGCAGGTATTTCAGTAACAACACAGTACAACTTCAATTAGCACTGAATATTCACTATAATTGCATGAGGTAAAAAGGTTGTGGCTAGCTCTTCAGTGCACTAATTACTACAGAGCCACTTCTTTTAGTCTCAGAGGTGGGTTCCAAATATTAGTTAGTTCACACGTAGATAGCAATGTGTGTGGTTGGGTTGTCTTCTTGTCACCCAATAATAAACCCACACGTCATGGGCCAACAGTTGAGGGAACTGATCAACAGAAATGAGAATACAGCACAGGAACAAAAACTTGGTGATGTCAGAAGTAGAATTTGTGTCAAAAATTCATGGAACCATGAAGATATTTTGAAAATTTCATTGGAAATAGGAACAAAAGACACGTTTATTTAGGTTCCAAAAGAAACCCCAAAATTTAAGTCTATGTATAGTTCTCTTTTCATAACACACATCTTCCATGAACTTTCTGGAAACACTCTCATCTGGAAGACATCATTGCCACGGAATGTTCACAGTGCTGCCAGTCACCATTTGAGAGACTCTGGACATGAAGCTCAGCAACAAGAGCAAGGAAAGTGGTTGTGATGAGAAGGATAGCAATGTCCATCATGACTGTTTCCCCTCGCTATTTTAATATACGTCTATAAGAGATAGAATTATCTTTAGAACTCTGTAATACTACTGGCACAATTAAAAATCCCAGTTTCTTAATATAATCAGATGTCCAATCAGGGTTGAAATTAAAAATAAAATCAGCTTTTACATTTGTTAATATTACTTGGTGGGAAAAAAAAAATTGCAAGGTTCCAGGACTTATGTGTGAGAACATTTTCAATGTCTTTTTCACCCAATAAATGGAAAGGAACATTATTTTAAGGAATCAGGGAAGCCATAAAAAAATTACAAGCAGAATTTAGAAGCTGGACACTACTTGTAAGGAGTACAATATTCATACTACTACATGCCTGGCCACTGTATTCATAGTAGTTCTAAAACTGACAATCGCAAAATTAATTCATTTTTGATCAAAATTCAGCATCCAATTTCCCCTTAGAAGAACTAGCCTTTAGGAGGGAGAAGTCTAGGTCATGACAAGCAACTTTTTGTACATTTCTAAAGATGCAATGTAGGCCTGACCCCAGCTCTAACAGAGAAGAATAAATGTTTCTCCAGTTTGAATAACATTCTCCGACAGAGACAGCACATGACCCCACTTAGCAAGGGCATAACCCTGTGGTCTGGCATTCCCAACTTGGGAAAGCATAAACCATTATTTATTACACAGCAACTCAACAGTGGTTTCTGTCGAATATGGAACAGAAGGAGTGTCATGAACTCTGGCTTTGTAGCTACCATGCCCAACACTCTGCCTAGAGGGTCTTACTTACTATAAATGGTTCCCTCTAAGCAACAAGTGTCAACATTACTTGCCAAGCAAAATTCTAAAACTGTGTGTCATAAACCACTACGCTATTCAATAAATTTCCCTTCCCAATTGCCCCCATAAGATTTCCCAGGAATCAGAAGTACATGTCACAGTGATTTGTCTAGTCAATAACAACCTATGGGAGGGGCATCCTCCTTGGCTACCACATACATTTCTCAACTGCCAATGTCACTCTTAACACAAAGATATCCAGAGTGTAAGCCCCACAGTGAACTGTAAGGAATTCATAGCTTCCTGCAACCTTTGATCATATAGGGGAATGGACTAAACACAAGAGACAACATTGCATTGAGATAACTGGACTCGCCTGGGTTTGAATTCCTGTTACTTATAAGCTCTGTGACCTGAGACATGCAAATTAACCCTCTGTGTCTCAAGTTCTCCATCTGATGATGGTAATAGCTGCAACAGGAGACTAAATTAAGTTCTAAAACTTGCCAGGGCTTAGTAGCAAAACCTGCTTAGCTTCTAACCAGCAAAATCCTCACAGACACTGGACTTGAGAGCCCCTGGTATGGTGAAAATAAGTTATATAGCAAAAAAAAAGTTATCAAAGTTCTGCTTGTTTTACTGCACGATATATATAGTCAGTAATGAGAACACAAAAGGGCACCTACACTCTTGAAAACATAACGGAGAGCAGGAGGAAACATAAAAACCCTTTAACTGCAGTTTAACACAAGGGGTGTCAGAAAGTCAACTTGTATCACATCTCAATAGATTACAGCTCTAAGCAATTACTAATTTAACCTTACTATAAATGAAAACCAAAGGAAAAGCAACAGGGAGGGTTGCTGGGAGAGAGAGCAGGCATCAAATTAATCCAATCACTTCATCAGCACAGGAAGTCTGCAGATGAAGGTGACATGAATGTTTCTAATTTGCTTTGATTTAAGTCCAGTTCTAGTTAGAATATGTTTTAGCTTTTTGAGTCACTTTAAAATTTGCTGGAGGCTCCTACATCAATGTGGTCAAGTCTTACAAGTGCCCTCATTCAAGTCGACAAAGTGGTGGTTGGCAGGGGTTGGAGGTGAGAGTTGAGATGGGGGGAGCAAGGGCTCCCAAACCTCCATCAGTGATAAGTCGGAAAGCAGGAAAATGGTGGGTGCTGCCCACCCTCACACCCACATCACCACCTTCACTCCTGCTAGGTTTGAACTTGGCCTTGGAGATCATCTGGGCAGCCACTATCCCTGAGAGACAGCCTGGGTGATGAAACCTCTGCCATCCCTGACCACAGAACAGTCCATTCTGACTTCGCTAATAAATTCGCACAGTGGCCCTGGCCTGTGTATCCTTCTTCCCAAAGCAACTCAGAATCCCCTTGTGACTCACAAACAATTGTGTGCCTCTGCTTTTACCAAAGCCTTGGCCCCTACTCCCCAATCAGAGAGATCAGGGTGGGGTTCCAGATTCCTGACTTCAATCTGGCCTTAGACCTGGCTGTTGGGGAATTGGGGAACAAACCAGCAGACACACAAACTCTCTTATATTTCTTTCTCTTTGTCAATCTTCCTTTCAAGTAAATCTTAAATAAAACAAGACACCTTAAACAGAAAGAGAAAATGCTTTCAAAGCGGTCCTCATTCTTTTCCACTTAATCCAACTTTAAATCAGCTGCATGTCACTAAATTACAGTAGTCATTCAAGGTTGAATAAGCCTCACTTTGAGTAAGTGCTCCTTCTTTTTCCTCTGTCAGGGGGAATTCTCCAATCCCCACACCACACCTAATCTGTGTTTCTATTAGGACACCTGCTTTGTGTTCCATTCACTGCTGTACTTTGTATTTGTCATCTGTGTGACTTTCAATTCACAGTTGGTTGAACCTACAGGTCCATGGATGAAGAGAGCTGATTCCATCTACCAGATCCTCGTCCTAATCTCTCACTCCTCAACCCAAACCTTCTACCTTAAACACCTTACTAAAATGCCTCTCAAAGGCCAGCAATCAACTTCAGAACAATTTTGGAATGGCCATTGAGTCTCCTTCTCTTTTTTTCTCATTACAACATTTAATACTATTTCCCAATGGTTTGCTCTGGAAATACCTTTTGCCTACTTCAGGCACAGTAAAATGTACATTTAAAAAAAGAAGGAAAAAAATAGGTGAAAGAACGAGTGGGAAAAAAATGGATGCTGCAAGCGCTGTCCTGGGACTTCAAATGTAATCTTTCAATGCCTGTTTTCTCTAGTTCTTCTTCAGTGCAACTTGGAGAATAGCCGGGTATAATGAAATGAAGACCCTACGGTCCGGCACAGCAACTTCCACTGAGTAATGTAATTTATGAGTAATTATTAGGTTTTAGTTTAGGTAATACACTATTTGTTCAAAGATAACAAAATATTTTTAAGATGAACTTCCTGTACTCAGAAATTTACAGGTTGAAAAATAAAACATAATAGGAAAACCTATCAGTAAAAATGTAATGTGCACATTTTATATAAATAAGTTGCAAAACATGCAATCTACAAAGCGATCATTTACAATGGATACACGCCTGCATTACTTTATGCGCTTGCCATTTACTCACTTATTTTACACAAAGCAATGGAAATAGTTTCTGTTAGATGTAAGGGACTCTCTCAAGTTTAACAACTAGCAAATGAGACAACTTCAAATCAACCTGGTTATTTTCAATCCTGTTTCTTGCCACACCCCAATGTGTGATCTCCATGTGGTGAGAACTTACCTTCATTAAAAGACAAACAATGGTCAGGTCGCCATAAGAACATGGACGGTGAATATGATGGATTTTAGAGGTGGCAGAAACCACAGACATAAGAAACAGTTCTAAAGTAAATTCAATGAACATTCTGTTCATTATCCACCAAAACACCATTTGTGAATGAGTCCTTTATTTTCATTCTGTGAAGCATCCCACTGTGGCTACCCTGCAGGCTACCAAAAGAATAGTTTTAATAGGAAGAATGGTCACAACGAACAGCTCAGATTGAGCATGACAAGCCATATAAACTCCCTTCAGTGGGTTCTATGAGGACCTCTGGCTCTTCCATCTTCTCCTTCACCAACTCCACAGTGAGAAAAAGAACAAATCTCTACAGTCAAAGAAAATATAACTGCCACTTTAACTTTTTACATGCTACTATCAACTGATTTACTGAACTCTCAAAAGTATAAGAAGAAATAACTACCACTTTGTTTTTAACATGCTACTATCAACTAATTTACATAATCATCCTTTCAAATATTCATTTCTGTCTTTCAAAATAAGACTAAAGTTTGCAAGTAGATTCTGTGATGGTCAAAACTACCACAATCAAATGATCTAACAGCACTCTAAAAATATACATAAAATAAAAAGGTGCTTCCAAAGTTCACAGAATATTGAACAGGCTTATGCATTTTTTCATAACACATACTGTCCATGAACTTTTTGAAGCTTCGAAGCTTCCTTAATATACATAAGTCCCTCAAATTTCGTTATTTTTTTAAGATTCATTTACTATTTTTATTGGAAAGTCAGATACACAGAGAGGAGAGACAGAGAGGAAGATCTGCTGTCCAATGATTTACTCCCCAATTGGCCGCAATGGCCAGAGCTGTGCCGATCAGAAGCCAGGAGCCAGAAGCCTCTTTCTGGTCTCCCACGCACAGGTGCAGGAACCCAAGGTTTTGGGTTGTCCTCAACTGCTTTCCCAGGCCACAAGCAGGGAGCTGGGTGGGAAGCGGGGCTTCCGGGATTACAATCGGTGCCAAAATGGGATCCCAGCATGTACAAGGCGAGGACTTCAGCCACTAGGCTATTGCACTGGGCCCCATATTCACATTTTTAAGTACAAGAAATGACAAATAGGGGGAGGCATAACTACCTATCCATTAAGGTGCTACTTAGAAGCCCTGCATCACATACCCAAGCGCATGATTCAAGTTCTGGCTTCACTTCCTACTAGTATGTACGGTCAAAGTAGCAGATGCTACGCTGGAACTTGGGTCTTTATAACACATGTGGGAGAGTGGAAGACCCAGACTGAGTTCCTTCCTCCTAGCTTTAGCTTGGGGCAACCCTGGCTACTTTAGGAATTTGGGCAGTAAGCCAGTGAATGTGTGAATCAGTGTCTGTCTGTCTGTCTCTTTCTCCCACCTTTTCCCTCCCCATTAACCCCCTCTCTGCTCAGTCCTCTCTCCCCTCTCCTTCTATCTATTTCTCTGTCTTCCAAATAAATCAAATAAATGTCTAAGGGCAGATACAGTTAAACCACCACTTGGGATGCTCACATGTCATATTTCCAACCTGTTTCCAATCTGCTTCTCTAACTCAGTTTCCTGCTAATGCACCCTTGGGGACAACAGACAAGGCTCAAGTACTTGGATCCCTCCTGCTCATGCCAGAGACCAGGTGGAGTTCCAAGCTACCCTGGCTTCAGCCTGACTCAGCTCCAGCAGGTGTCTGGAGAATAAACTATCAGATTCAAATTCACTCTCGCTCACTATCCTTCGTCTTCTCCCTCTTCCTTCCATTCTGTCTTTCAAATAATAAATAAAACTTGAAAAAGTTCGTAGGGCCAGTGCTGTGGCATAGAGGGTAAAGCCATGCCTTGTGATGTCTGCATCTTTTATGGGTGCCAGTTCACGTCCTGGCTGTTCCACTTCCGACCCGGCTCCCTCCTAATGAACTGGGAAAAACAGCAGAAGATGGCCCAAGTGCTTGGCACCCTGCCACTCATGTGGGAGACCGTAAGAGACTTCTGGCCTCAGCCTGGCCTGCCTGTTGAAATCTTCTTCAGAGTGAACCAAGGATGGAAAATCTCTCTCTCTCCTTCTCTCTGATTTTCCAAATAAAGAAATAAATAAATTTGAAAAAAAGTAAGTCTCAAGATATGAGAAATAACTAAGTTAACAAAAACAAGCTTTCATAAACATCCATCTATTCAGAAATACACACACACGGCAGTGACTGTTAGTACTCCACCCTACCTTCCTTTGAAGAACCAAGATCTATACAGCTCTTACAAGTCCACTGTGCCAGTCTTACCTCCAGAGACTCACTAGCCAGTAAGAAGGCCACAGCTCCGTGCCACTGCAATTCATTTTGGGAAGACACTGTACCCAATCCAAGCCAATCAGAATAAGTAAGTGTCAGCCTTTTGCTGGAACTACTAGATAATAAATCTTACTTTAAACCAAGAGGCTAAGATGAGAAAAAAAGCTGTGAAGTGCAGGCAGCCTTGTTGCAACCCTAAGGGAACAGGATGACTGGGAAGAAGCAGGGAACAACTCAGCGCCAAGCAAGAGATAGCATGGATCCAGCCATGCTTGAAGGCATCTAATTTTCAATCATATGTGGCAATTCCCTTTTAGCTTAAGGAAAACTACACTGAATTCTAGTTCACTTAAAACCAAAGTGTGCCAATGCACACTTCTATGATTCCATCTTAACTAATGAGAGGAGAGTCAATTTTCACACATTGGGTTCATCACCAAATTAATAGACAAATCTTTTTCATGCAGAAATTGAGTTTTAAAGTGATCCATACAAATTAGCTAGATTTTGTCCTATTGCTTAACCTATCTTTCCCTCAACCAATCCAGAAAATTACTATTAATTCTCATACTAGCAAGTTCTAGACAGGTAAATTAGATGGTTACTTTTTCTGTTTCAAATTATCTAAGAAACTGAAACAGTCAAATAGCATTCATTAAAATGGATAATTTTAAACATACTTAGGTAGCTATGTATTAATAAGCTCCCACTCAAGAAAAGCTGTCAATTACCATAATTATCCTTAATATTCCACAACATTATTATTCAGCTACACAGAGTCAACAGCACAAAGAAGCAGGGGTTCAGAGGAGTAGCAAGAATCTCAGGCAGGAGCACGGTAAGTTCAATTTGAGGGAGCAAAAGCTATTAAGAACCAGAAGTACTCAGGTTTGAAGGAAAACAGCTATGGTTCAGTCTTTTCAAGATGAGAAAAAACTCATTTATCTTGGGTTTATTTTACAAAACATTATCAGAACTCAAATTATACTTGCAGGAAACTCAGAATTTTTAAGATTTATTGATTTGAAAGTCAGAGTTACAGAGAGAGGGGCAAGACAGAGATCTTCTGTCAGTTTACTCCCCACAAAGCCACAATGACCAGGGTGATCCACTCAAACCAGAGTCCAGAGTTTCATCTGGACACCCCACATAGGTGGCAGAGTCCCAAAGACTTGGACCATCTTCTACTGCCTTTGCTAGACCCCTGGCAGAAGGCAGATTGGAGGTGGAGCAGCTAGGACACAAACCGACTCACATGAGATGCAGCCTTACCCACTACATCATAATGCTGGCCCTTTAAAACTCTTTAAATCAAAATAGTAGCAAATTTTATATTGCCTAATTTATTCTACTTCCTCCTCCTTAATTTCTGCCAACACAGTGGATCAAAAAAAAAAAAAAAGGTATGACTTCTGCAGCGGTGTTAAAACATGTTCTGTTTGATGCCGCTAAGCCATTTACAAAGAGGTGGTCCCAATAATGATCTACAAGTCACATAAATGTCTATGAAATTCTGGGCTATGCCACGTAAAGAAAACATGGATTCACAAACCTTTTGGTATACAAACTCTTTAATTATCCCGTATAATTATAATTATCAGTTACACATATTCTTTTAATACTTCAGACATTTCTATTGAAAAGAGAAGCAAAATTTAAATTAGTTGGGTTTTTAATTCATTATATTATTTATTTAACTTGAAACACAGACACAGATCTCCCATCAGCTGTTTCATTCCCCAAATACATTCAACAGCAATGGCTGGGCCAAGCGAAAGCCAGTAGTCTAGAACCCAACCAAGCTCTCTCACGAGGGGGCCTATGACCAAGGTCCTTAAGCCATTACCTACTGCCTCCCAGCACTGACAGAAGGCTGGATCAGAGGCAGAGGAGCCAAGCTTGAATTCAGCCACTGTGATGGTGATGAAGATATCCCAAGTAGCGAAACATCTGTACCATTGCTTGGCTGTTAACATCCTGAATGGTGATGCAATCTAAGTAACGTAACAATAAAGCCACTTTTGGGGGTGGAGATCAGGACCTCAATTTCCCAATAGGGATGTCAGTTTCACAAGTCCCCAGTGACACACCACACAAGGAGCCAAGACAATGTAGGAGGAAACATGGAGCAGTTGGATGGGCACATCAAATAAAGGGGATTCGAGTGTCAGGACAGATCAGCATGCCTGCATCCTGAACTCCATCTTTTGACAGCTACCATCTGCCAAGGAATTACCAGGAACAAAAATGAAAGTAAGATCGCAAGAAAAATTCCTACACCAAATCCATTTACCCATTTTAACTATGAGGTATTCAAAGCTTTCAGCAGCTGTAGACAATCATTCTGTCTGATGGTTGTTTTGAAATTCCTCTAGTCTTTTGTCCAAATCAAATCATTTTTACCAAGATTTAGAAGTGCCCCAACCCTTTGCTTAGTGAGTCAATAAATTTTTTATGGTGTCTCCCTTTTGTTCCATTTACAACTGAGTTACCTGCACTTGCAATCAAAGGCTTATTGATTTATACACAATGGATAGAAAAAGCTCTAAAAGGACATAATCTACATGTTAATCAATATCACTAAATGGTGATATTATTGATGATTCTTATTTTCCTGATTGGGCTTATGTGCAAGTTCTAAACTTTCCAAAATAAATATTAAACTCATGTTTCTGAGGAAAGCAAACCAATGGAGCACTTGCAGTCGCTAAACTGAGAACAATCATGTCAAACTAGCTGCTAGTGCTCTCAAGTACATGCATCCACAGAGTCTCAGTTACCCTTTTTCAATAATTGTCCAACACAAACATAACCCAATGACAATGGCCACATATGTTGAACACACTGGATTAGCCAGTTCTGAATCATCCAAAAGGACCAGTCATTGTTCAGAAAGTTAGTTGAATAAGAAGCCACAAAGGGGGCCCGGCATGGTAACCTACCATCTATAGTCCTTGCCTAGCATGTGCCAGAATCCCATATAGACACCAGTTATTGTCCCGGCAGTCCCACTTCCCATCCAGCTCCCTGCTTGTGACCTGGGAAAATAGCAGAAGATGGCCCAAAGTCTTGGATTCCTGTACCTGTGTGGGAAACCCGGAAGAGGCTTCTGGCTCCTGGCTTCAGATTGGCTCAGCACTGGCCGTTGCAACCACTTGGAGAGTGAATCACTGGATGGAAGATCTTCCTCTCTGTCTCTCCTCCTCGCTGTACATCTGACTTTACAATAAAAATAAATAAATCTTTTAAAAAAAAAGAAGCCACAAAGGTCTAGACATAATACTTTAAGCATAAAACCTTAGTGGCATGGAAAAATAAGTTGCCTTCAATAAGCAGATGAGGAAGTGGCTTTTTACTTTAAATGGTACAGATTATGATCATCCAGAAACTTTTTCCTGAAAGACCTGGACATTCCGTGTGCACATCCTAGCCACCATTCCCGCTGAGCTTTTATTCCTTCCTGCCCACTTCCCTCCTCTGTACACTGCCAGAGCTGTCCGTGATGAAGTTTACATGATGAATCACTCGGCTTCACTGTGAACACATCAGCATTTTCTCCAGGTTCCACTCAGACCAATTATCAGCACAATTTATACCCTGAGGTTTCTAAAGTCAGAATGGATTCTCATCAACATTAGGAAATAGTCAAGATTCCCAAAATAAATTCTACTGCTCTGTTCAAGCGCAACTACTTTCTATACAAAGCAGCTAAATTTATAGCTCCAATACAGTGTCACAACCACCATGTTAATGCTGCTATTAGATGTCTCTTCGTATGCTCACACATAAAAAAAGACATTTTCTTTCTTGTAGATTTGCTTGCAAAATATATATAAAGGCACTTCAAAAGATTTATGGGAATGGAACTGAAAGATGTTGCTTTTGAAATCTATGCATACAAAAGATCTTCAAAGATTCATAGAAAACCATGTATTATGAAAAACTATGCACAGATTTCAGAAACTATTTCCACCAAAATAACCTTATCTTTTAATTTCATTTTGCCACAAACTTTCCAAGGTAAATATATATATTTAGAGTAGTTTATCTAAGGGCCTGATCGACATGCACATATTTTACAGAATTGATTGGATTTTTAACCACGTGATTGATCATACTGCCAAAAAAAATCCACCTATCTTTCCTGGATAGTAATGTTGAAAATGTGATTCAAAATATAATCACTTTTGGGCCCAGTGCAGTGGCCTAGTGGCTGAAGTCTTTACTTTGAATGCACTGGGATCCCATATGGGCGCCAGTTCTAATCCCGGCAGCTCCACTTCCCATCCAGCTCCCTGTTTGTTGCCTGGGAAATCAATCAAAGATGGCCCAAGGCCTTGGAATCCTGCACTTGTGTGGGAGACCTGGAGGAAGTTCCTGGCTCCTGGCTTCAGATTGGCACAATACTGGCCACTGCAATCACTTGGGGCGTGAATCATCAGATGGAAAATCTTCCTCTCTGTCTCTCCTCCTCTCTATATATCTGACTTTGCACTAAAAAATAAATTTAAAAATTTTAAAATATATATATAATCACTTTTAATAGCAGGAACTAGAGATTGGGTGCATCAAGGAATTATTACATCGATGTCATTTTTAAGAAAAGGAACTTAAAGAGAAAAAGTGACTTTTTCCCACAGACGCTTCACTACTTTGAGAATTCTGATACCATTCTGAAGGCAACACAGAAATTTCAACCAGATACCACAGTCCTCACAGCTTTTCTTCTTTGCTTTACTTGTTTTCTGAGCAGAGGGTCCAACATCAGCGATGGTGATCCTCCACCTCTAGGAAGTTTAGTTATATTCTCAGCAAATAAGCAGGTAGATAACAGGTCCTCCAACATTTCCTATTGGATAGCTATAGTTACTCTGTCCTCCAGTAACACAATGTTTCACATGACTAACACTTCTTTTTTTCTTTTTCTTAATATATATGTATATACATGCAGTGAACACTGTTCACATATTTCACAACACGGATTTAGAGGCACAGCAGCAGTCACAAGAGTGAAGCAATCACCATGAGAGTGGATTCACCACTCCTGCTCTTGGACTTGCTTTGCATCTCCACTGTGAAGCCTTCCTTCAGGCAAGGACACAGCAAGAAGATCCTCCACAGAAGCTAGTATCGGTCTTGCCAACTCTAACAATAATGAGCCCTCCACATTCTGTTCATTATAAATGGCCTAGTGTGTTGGGACTGCTATAGCAGCATAAAGCACACTAAGACACTTTCTTTCTTCAACCCCAGACACCACACTTTGGGAAGTCAACCAGCAACACATATCCATTGATTAGAAAAGACTTCAAAACCTGGCCAGAAACAAAAAGACCATTTATTAAAAACCTCATTTCAACTATTTCAGCTATGGCAAATGAATGATAAGAATTTAATTAATAGGAACAAGAAAATTCTGATGTCACTTAGTGAATACCGTTGCAAATTATTAACATTTACTAAATCCGCATTCAGTAAACAAAAGAGACACTCAGCTAAGTTTTTGCAGCTACCTTTTAGCGTAAAAAAGCATATTTTGTTTTAGAAATAAAGTTCCTTCTAAATTATGTACATGATAAAACTACACAAAGCAAACAGAAAACAGGTTAGAGTGGACACATGAGCTGGCAAGGGATTTAAATATCCTAATAAGGTATGCTGTAAACAATGAGAGTACTCCACAAGGAAATGTCAACAAAAGTCAAGTATTCACCACCTTCAAAATAACACGTTTTCATTATGAGCATCCTATCCATAATCTTAATCCCTTACAATAGCAGCCTGTATATAAAAACACTTCAAGTCATTCGGAGATATCATTGGTTCATAAGGAGTGAGGTAAGTGGGTAAGCACCACTTCAAAAGAGATTGATTTTTAACAGCATCCTCTTCAGAAGGAGCTGGCAGAGAAAGTATTTAGTCACTTCTAGGGCTTGTGGTGGTAATGCTTAAGGCATGCACAGTCATTCTTTAATTAGGTACAGAATTTCAAATTAATTAAATATCAGCCATAAAATTTAGAGTCCCTTTACCCTCACAGACATCCCATCAGGCATCAGTTTGAGCTCCTTCACTAACATACTTGTCACAGTTGGTATTTAATGGCCTAGCTTCCCACACCGGTGTGTCTGGCTTTCAGATCACCTCCAGCTCCTGACTCCAGCTTCCTGCTATGTACACCCTGGAAGGCAGTGATAATAGCTCAAAGAACTGAGTTTTTACCCCTCACAAGGGACACAATTCAGTTTCTGGCAACCAGCTTCAGCCCTCCAACTACTGTGAACATTACGACAGTAAACCAATGGTTATTCATATTCTTTCTCACGCTCTCTCCAAGAAACTTATGTGCCTATTTAGGATACTTTTAAGAAGTGCATAAGCTCAAAACTATCTTTCTGAAAATTGCATCCTTAAAATGCCCACACAACCTTGTACAACAGGAATTGTGTAGTCATCTAAGAATATCCCCAAATCTGTCACCGCCTTTTGCGGGAGTCAGGAAAGAGCAACCAGCAAGTGGGGTTCTTGGAACAGAATGATATAAAGAGGCATTCAGGAAACTCTCATTAAGGATATGGAAGGCACTCTAAACTTGATGTATACAATAAGCCAAAATTCATAAAACGAATCTAAGGTACAAACGCAAAACTCAGCAAACAAAAAAAAGTAAATCAGAAGAGACCAAACGGAAACATCAACAGTGAAAGGCTGGCCCCGGCGCAATGGCTCAGTGGCTAAATCCTCACTTTGCATATGCCAGGATCCCATATGGACACCAGTTTGTGTCCAAGCTGCTCACTCCCTTCCAGCTCCCTGCTTGTGACCTGGAAAAGAGGTAGAGGATGGTCTGAACTCTTGAGAACCTGCACCCACGTGGGAGACCCTGAAGAGGTTTCGGGCTCCTGGCTTTGAATCGCTGCAGCTCCAGTCATTGCAGCTGCTTGGGGAGTAAATCAATGGATATAAGATTTTTCTGTATATCTGACTTTTCAATAAAAAAAAATAAAATCTTTTAGGTAAATTTATTGACAGCAACTCAGTTTTAATATGTGGATAAGAGAGTAGAAATTAAAAGTTAAAACACTAGGTATAAAGGTTGAATTGTTTATTCAATATAAAAATAAATTTAAGAGTTACTGTCGCCTATGGTGACTATAAGGGAAAGACTGTTTTCAGTAAGCTTCAGGAAAGAATCAGCTAAGATCCTAAAGACCCTCAACCCTTGCTACTGAGTTGGCAAAGCTCCCCAAGCAAGCCACAAAGCATTTTCAGCAGCCAATTTTCTTGTCCTCTGGGAACTAGCTCTCCATCACCCAAGGCAGCATTCACCCCAGAGGTTGGGTTTCTCTTCCCCTTCCACCTCTTCCACCCTTCACCTGCAGCACAGGGCACTGATTTTACAGGAAACACAACCCTAAGTCAACAATAACCACAGATGGAGAAATGGAAGACCTGGACCTGGTGTTCAGCTCCAGCTCTGTTGGGGCAAATCCCTTCTTTCTCCCTCAATGCTGTTTCCCCATCTGCTGGACACACAGCAACAGCAGGAAGGGGTGATGAGATTATGGCAGCGCAAGAGTCTGTTGGAATGGCATTTCTGACTTACGAGAACCTATGCAGTCTGAGAAGAGGGACTATAATATTAACCAATCTACTAATGCGCATTCATTTTGGTACTTCCGATCTCCTCTTTGAGAATAGTAACAAATTTGCAAAGACAGAATAAAGTGAATCTGACATTCTTGGAAAGGCAACAATTATTCCTTAGCAATATTCTTACGGTTTATTTGCTCTATTATTCAGTCAAAGATGTGCCCTGGGCTGTAACTTGGAAGTATTCAGCTGTCAGCTACCATACAGAGTTGCAAAATCAATGGATTTTTTTAAGGGCAAATTTCTCACCAACTGTAGCCAGTTAAAATAAATCTCAGTGAAAGTGACCTGCGGAAGTAAAGGCATCTAACTAACTCCAGAGAAAAAAATAAGCACCAAGTATTTTAGATAATTAAATCCTGAGACTTCACTGGAAGACCAAAACACTTGAATAAGAAAGATTTCCAAAGACAGAAAGAAAAAGAAAGCATGCAGAGTAATTCATAGAATAAAACAGACTGGATGGTGAAAGGAACTAAGCTTTGCATGCGAATGTCTTAGTGAAATGAATTTCAATTCACAAGTGTGAGGAGCAATTTTGGCTTTGACGTCCCCCGAGGCCATTTTGGACTCCTTACTGTTGGATATCTGCTTCCCCTTTCCCTGTTCCAGTTGCCCACCAGTGAGCTGTAACCTCATGGCGCCTTACCTGAGAACCCTACCTGCCAATCTCTCACAGCCCTTCCCCCTAATCCCTGCCCCCCTACCAATATCCCCGCAACAATCCTATCCACCAACTGCTCATACCACCCTCCCTTCCACCTCCTCTTCCTCTTCCTCTCTTCTCTTCTCTTCTCTTCTCTTCTCTTCTCTTCCTCTTCCTCTTCCTCTTTCACTTTTCTCTTCTCTTCCCATATACACACCGGTTCTCGTCCCAGCTGTTCCACTTCCCATCCAGCTCCCTGCTTGCGACCAGGGAGAGCAGGAGGGGATGGCTCAAAGCCTTGGGATCTGCTCCCATGTGAGAACTGGAAGGAACTCATGGTTCCTGGCTTTGGATCAGCTCAGTCCTGGCTGCAGCCACTTGGGGAGTGGACTGGTGAATAGAAGATCCTTCTCTCTCTATCTCCTCTCTGTAAATCTGCCTTTCCAATAAAAATACATAAATCCAAAAAAAGTGTTTTTTGGGAGAATTTCCAGGGCTCATGCTGCAACACAGTGGATTAAGCCACTCTACAAAGCTGACATCCCATATGAGCAGCATTTGGAGTCCCAGCTGCTCCAGCTGCTCCAGCTGCTCCAGCTCTCTGCTAATGCTCCTGGAAAGTGGCAGAGGATGGTCCAGGTGCTCAGCCCCTTACCATATCCATGGGAGATCCAAATGGAGTTCCAAGTTTAGCCAGCCTAGACCATTTAATCAATTTGGGAAGTAAACCAGCCAATGGAAGATCTCTTGTCTCACCCTGCCAGTAACATTACCTTCCAAATAAACAAAATGCAGAGCTCTGCAATCATGTATCAAACATAATCAAGGGGATTACACTCATTCCCTGATCAAATCTCTAGCACTGGGCTAATATAGACTTAGAATTCAATCCATAGCCACGTTCTTAGAATGTCTCCCCTTTCACTTCTATTTCTACTATGTTTATAAACACAGGGCTCTTTTCAAAAGCCCACATTCCATATCTCAAAATACATGTGGCCCATGGCTTGAACTCTGAAACGGAGGCATTTTGAAAAACTGAATAAGTAATACCCAGGCTTATTTCTTCCTTTAAAGTACACAAGGAGTACTCTCTCATAGCCTATTTAGCAACTGCTGTGCAAGAGGCGTTAAATCTACACTACACTTGGGATGGGACCATTATCCCTCTCCTTTTCAAAAAGCCATTCATTGCCTTCCTTTTAATTTGCTTTCTATGATTTTAAATGGTGTTAAGAGCTGTCTAAATTCTTTCCAGAGCTCAAACAACTCAGCCTATAAACTTGTCAGTTTTAACTTTGAGGGATACAGCTCTGTTTCTTAAGAGTCAGATGAAATACTTACAAACACAAGAAGAAATTTTTAGAAAACAGATGTCATTGCCTTCTTTAAATGATTTTTTTCACACTTGTCAAACAACTTTCAAAAAATACAAAAGAAAAATATATTCATCTCAGAGAATAAACTAACTAGCCTCCTAGGTTTATGTGCACTTGTAGTTTAGATGTGGGTTATACAAAAGATGAATAAACTCAAAGCACACGTGCACGCATGCACCCGTGACAGCCTAGAAGCTATATGAACGAAAATAATTCCATGACAGTTAGCCAAGGAGCACCACAAATTTTATAACTATCTGTCAAGGACCAATAAATGCTCCAGTGCATTAGCTGAAGTACCTTTCCATTTTATAGCCCTGTCTGGAGGACTTGAACACACATGGGGCCTGTGTTTCCAAATGACCTGTACCACCATGTGACCAGCTACCACTCTGCTTTACGGTATGCTTCATTTCCCTAATCTCCACCACAGAGAAATATGTCAAACAGATGTTTAGAGGGAACATCTCTTAGCAACATATTCCATTCCTATTGAAAACATTCACAGATCTAAATTACAAATGCTTGCAAAGAGAGTGGTTTCCTAAGACCCAGAATGTTCAGCAGGCGGATTTGCTTCTCGACTTCAAGTGAGCAACTCTGTTCAAAAGCAAGACTGCTGCCGAAGAAATAGAAGCCCAGAGGATGACATTTGATCAAAACAATCTGCAAACATTTATTTTGCCGCCACAGTTCAGTTGAAACCAGTTCCTACTGAGACACTGACACTGCTATAATGTTGATTCATGCTCTTGTGGCTTCAAAAATTAATAACCATAACTTTTGTTTTTTAAATGGTTTGGAATTGCCAGCAGCGTGCTGCCTCCAACTGGCTCTAAATAAAGCAGTTCGTGATTTGACTTGTTCTCAAAGGCAGAAAGGCATTTTTCTCTACAGCTTTGGCTCTTAGCTGCTTTCCCAGGCAACAAAATGAAGCTAATGATGGTTCCACCATCCTGTATGTCTGGGCTAAAGTTAAAAGGAATATCACAGTCTTGCTCATTGCATTGAAGTTAATAAAAAATTAGCAGCCAGTATAGTGGCTCAACAGGCTAATCCTCCACCTGCTAGCACGAGCACCACAGTGAGCCAGTTCATGTCCTGGTTGCTCCACTTCCTATCAAGCTCCCTCTTTACGGCTTTGGAAAGCATCAGAGGATGGTGCAAAGCCTTGGGATCTTGGACCCATGTGGGAGACCTAGAACAAGCTCCTGGCTCCTGGCTTCAGATTGGCTCAGCTTTGTCTATTGCAGCTACTAGGGAGTGAATCAGAGGAAAAAAGACCTCTCTCCCTCTGTCTCTTTTCTCTCCGTAAATATGCCTTTCAAATAAAAGTAAATAAACTTCAAAAAAAATTCAGACTTTAGGAGAGCTTGGCCACCAAAGAGTACTTTTAAAGTGAAAAATGTCTGTGCCATGATCATCAAATCTTCCATGCCGCCAATCAATTCTTTGGTCTAACAAGCATGCCCTTCTGAAGTTAAATCAGATGGAACATCTAAGGCCTTCATTCAAACCCCAGAAATCTTTGCAAATCTCTGTGCCTTATCTTCAAGTTTTAAAATCTTAAAAATTCCTCCTGGGTTTTGCACTACAATAATAGCCCTAGATTTGCTCTACTGTAAAATTATTTCTTCCCAAATACCCAAATAAAAGCATTGTTTTGAGTAAACGTATCTAGTGCTCAACCTCAGGAGCGTGCAGAGGCCAAATTGAGAAGTCAGCCTCCCCAACTCTCATTAAGGAAGGTCCAAGGTCACTGCCAATGAAGAAGGCCCACTCTCTATACCCAGCTTGTCAATGGCTGTCCCTGAATCCAGTATGCATGACTTTTGCCCTGCTTTCAATTGCTTGTCATAATCGGGATATCATAAAGTAATGTAATATAATCCAATATCTCTTATCTATTCTTGTTTTCCCACAAAACCCAATTCAAGCCATAGCCCTTGCACAATTCAAGACGCTTCACTGCCTACTTAACCTAGATGAGGTGGGAACTTTAAGGAAAATAATTTTGGGCAGGTCAGTTTCACCTAAACTTGTGGCATTTGCAGGAGGCTTAGTGTCTATGCTAAGGGACAAGAAACAAAGGGAAAAACAAAGAATGCTGCGGGAAAGGGAGGAACCTAGAAAAGTCAGCCAAATTTCCAGCTTCTCAAAATTCAGACAGTCATTGCTTGGCTTGATAATTTTATAAATTCCAAGAAAAATCCAATGTGCTGTTATTTCATGCTTGGTTTATCCAGTCTCCCTCGACTACCAAGAAAAAATAAGTGTTAAATATAAATATGCACTGTAGTCCATGGTCCTATCAGGTTATTGATTGATCTGTAATCTTAATCTACACCAGAAAATAAGCACACACACTGCAGTCCTCACAGTGTGTTTATCTGCCAAAAGGAAAAAAAAAATCCCACATGGAAATTCTTAATTGTATAAGTTGGGCTTTCATTTATGCATTCATCTAATAAAAATTTATTAAACACCTCCTGAGTGAGTGAGTGTGTGTGTGCTTTCTGACTTTACAAAGTACTGGCAGAAGGACTGCAATAGAACAATGCTTGATCTTTTTGCCCAAAGAACTTTGGGAGCCTCCAAAGTTCTTTGGAGGCCAGAGAATATACATATAGGAAGAAAAGAGAAAGACCATAAAAATAGAAATGAGATCCCTCGTGAGCAGTCAATTCCTTTGATACAGCATTTACAGTTTATCCTAAAGTACCAATAGGGAAGTACTTACAGCTCCTAGCAGGGAGGGGCAAATTCTGGTACATGTCCCAGCAAGCTTTCTAAGGCTTGGAGGAGGGAAGGTAGTTGGCAGGCCTTTACACAATGAAGACATCACTAAAGGCCACTGGCAGGTACAGACACCTAACCAAGTCAACCGCTCCTTGCATTTCAGCATCTCTGTTTCCTTGGTCACACACACCTTGAGAATGCTTCTGGTTTCCAGTAGCCCATGGTAATGGTAGGCTTTTCTGCTTCATAGTGTCTCTTTCCCAACTCTTCATTTGATACAATCCGATCTGAGCACCTTAATTTCACTCACATTTTTCACCTACCTAAAAAAATTAAACTAACTTGTGACAAATCTAGCAATAGCTTTTCCTGCAACAGCCCACCAAAAGCTGCTGCCGACACACACCCGCATTCTCAGCTACTCTCATTCTCTGTTGCTGAACTCTTGGTAATCCATTGCACTCAAGTATCCTAAACGGCCCTGCTTTATTGTGGAAAACAAAATCTAAAGCAAGTTTTTAGATACCTCAGCAATGTTTTCCAAGCAGTCCTGGTCAGTCACCTGAGGAAATTAAAGTCCGGACTCCCAGGTTCCTGCACCGCAGTAGGCAGAGGAAGGGAGATGCCAGGAATCTATTTTACACACAGATGACCTAGAAGAAGTTACAAATTAGGCTAGTTTGGTAAACGCTGAATGGAATCTATGCTTAGAAGCTCCTTACCATTAAAACAGTATTAAGCACATATTTTTCTCTTAAATACTTTAATGAAACTCAGACGATCACTTTAAGTAACTGCCACCCATTTAATGTTTGTTGGAATAGTTTACAACTAATCCACATGCCATTTTCTAAACCCTTTAGGCTTACTTGGCTTTCCTGCTACACATTAAACAGTTTGTTAACAATTAATAAAGAGTGGAGAAAAATCAGAATCCAGAGGTCATTTTCAGAGAGAAAGGGGCCACCAAGAAGCATAGGCTCTAATTAGCAAGCCACATGTGAACTCCTTTGGTATTAACCAGGATCTGACAATATGAACTTTAAAGACAATACCCTGAATAAGCAATACCACCTAAAGTAAGTTTCCTTCTCATTTTGTCCATTGCCAATCAAAAAAAAAATAGGAAAATGCCATTTTTGCAGGTAATAATCAGCAATTGTGAGATAACATTATTAATAAATCAAGAGCAATATCTAAAATGAGAAAGACAAGTGCTAACATATGAAATGATTATCATTCCTAGGACCTAGTCCTCATTCTAGGTTCTTCGCGCTTTTTCCATTTAATAGTACCAAGGGCCATGATTATCTCTCATTGTGTACATAAGGGAAGGGAGGCATGAAGAAGCCAAATAATTTTACCCACATCAAACAAAGGGGGCATAGATAGGAACTGAAGACAGGATGCTCTCAGCTGTCCTGGTATACTGACACTGAGAGGACTGGAAGCTTGGATTGTGTTTGAGAAAGAGAGTCCAGGAAGAAACACTGGAAAAAACTGATGCTCAGACCCAGATAGGTGCAAACGAATACCCAGTTCATTATGCAGGGCCTTCCATGTGTTAGGCACTGCATTCAGGGCTTTGGGAACTATTAATACAAAGATGAGTAAGACATATTCCCTCCTTGTCTTCATTGCTTGATTCAACTGTCAACCCTTTCACAAAGCCTCCCCTGACTCAGAGCATTGTTATATCATTTTTCACACTGCATTATGCATCTGTCTCTAGATTCCCATGGAGGTTGTAAGTTCCACGATCTGTGTTGGGAATAGACACTGTGTTTTAGCTCCCTCCACTCCTCTCCAGGGCCTAGATTCCCAAAACAGTGTGCCTGGACCCATCCCATTATTACAACAGATGTTTGATCAATGCATGAACAGATGAAACACAGAAAGGACAGAGACGTGAAACCATTTGTGCAAAGATTCACAATGGGTTAGTGGTAAGGATGAAAACAGAGCTTGAATATCCCAGCCCTCCAAATCCATTTCTGTTTAATGCACAGCATGGACTATATTACTCTTCTATTTTTCTAATACTAGACAATTCTCTATAATACATTATAAAACATGCAGAATTTCGTTCACATTCTATATTTAGGTTTCAGCCCTCACTTTAATGCAATAAACCCTTGTATGTAGGAACTACTTCCAGCCTCCCTTGTGATGTCAGACTATGCTAAACACACACTTGCAATACAATCTTTATAATAAACCTCTGAGATTGCTCAGTCCATAAATAAAAGTCTGGAGAGGTCAAGTCACTTGCCCAAATACACAAAGTTTAAACAGAGAGCAAATCTGCAACTTAAACCTAGCTCCCAAACCCACACTTGTAACACGTGTATTATTTTCACGCTCTCAAAGATCCAAATCCTAGCTCCACTACCAATAAGTTCATTATTTAATTCTTCAGAGCTTCATTTTTATCCCCTGCGTGGTTCGTGACAGAGAATTAACTCCTTGAACTGATACAAAGATGGAGTGAGATAAAGAATGTTAAGAGTCAGCTATGTTGTAGGTATTTAACAAATATGTACTAGCTGACCCAGCACATATTCAAGGATTTATCAGTAATTTGGCACATATGTTAATGATTCAGATAATAAAATGCCTAATAAATGGTGTGCTATAAAAACAACAATGTTGAGATTTATTGCCTAACCAAGGAATTCTAAATTTCCACCAACTTAAATGTACAACCGAAACTAAGACTCCACAGGGAATACAGATAACTATAAATTAACATTTTTCTAAGTCAACTTTTACTATCTCTATTTTAAAAGTAGAGACCAAGATACAGAGAGCCAACTTACCCGGGGCTGAATCAGTCACTGGGAATCTGGTACCAGAACTCTCAAGTCTCAAACTGTTCTTACTTAATCACCACTGCTTTGTTCCAAACTAAGATATGACTCCTTTCCTAAAAGCACTTCTGGGAAGGCTAATTTGACTCAACTAATGGATTCCCAGAGAGTGGATAAAACATTATTTGTACCTGTACCCATGAAGGTTAGTACAGGAGATTCACAATTCCACAGGTAGAAGGAGTAAAGCAGCTCACCCAAGCAATGTGGGTAGCAACCACACTGCCCATCTGAGAAGTAGAAGAGGCAGAGAGAGGCAAGTTTGTTCTGTTGAAGCCAGGACATCTACCTTCTCCTGCAATGAAATAACTGGTCTCTTGATTCTTAGGATTTCAGACAAGGACCTCCATGTTTGGCCACTTGATGTATACTGAATTACATTGCTGGCATTTTAGGTTCCCCAGCTTACAGATAACAGAGAGTGGGATTTCTCAACCTCCATTATCATACATACCAATTTACATAATGCATATCTGCAGATCCATCAAAAAGCTCATGAAAATTGAGTTAAAAGGTGCATTTGAAGTAAATATTTTAAATCAGTATATTTTTTATAATACAACTTTTCATAAGTTTTTGAAGACAACACATATGCACGCATTTCAAAAACTTTTTGCATCAACATCAAGGTATCTTTTATTAGGGATAGGGTTAGGGTTTCCACATTGTTTGAAGTACCTCAGATGCACCAGCTATAGCCTATTGATTCTGCTTCTCTGGAAAAGTCTAACAACTGTTTGAAACAGAGTGTCTGCCCAGTAGAGCAAAGTCTCAGAAGGAACAGTTTCAGATTCAGGCTCTGCCACATACCAGCTTTGTGAATCAGGCCAAACTTTTCTCTTTAGTGGAACAGGAATGAGATATTTTTCTCAGACGCTTACTACTGGGATTAAAAGAGACAATGCGTAAGAACAGACCCGGCACAGAGCCAAGACCATAACAGGCACTTGACAGATGTTGGGGAAACTGAATAGGGGCTCTGGAGATGCAGCAGGGTGTTTGTGCTCTTTCTCTTACAAATACTTAAATAAAGAAAAGAAAGGAGCAAGCAGGAAGTAATGACACAGGTCTGGGGCATTCCAGTTTCACTTCTTTTGAGAAGGAACAGGTAGTCTCCAAGTCCACCTGTAAGCCTATGACTTTCGTCCTGTGAAACTATTCTTTCTACTAACAGCAACTGAAACAGCAAATCAAAAAGTGACATGGGGTGATCAAGAAGAGATATATCTCAGCCCTGTACTTAGGGAGTTGTATTCTGGAAGGTGATACATAGAAAAGAAGCCAGGAGACAAAAAATAAGTATGAACAGCAAAGCAACTGTAGCACTCTGATAGAGATGTGTGAGATGCAAATAAGCAGACTACACCGTTGTGATGTGAACCTTACAAAGCTGCAAACACCATTAGGACTAAATTTCATTATCAACAACACATGTGCTTGTCTTTATTTATACACACACACTCATTTAATGTATTCTGCCACCTCTGATTTTACCATTTATTCTTCCCCTTTTGCCCTGCCAAATCTTTAAATTTATATGTTATGTGAATCATCTTCACAAATAACACAACTCAAGATCATGACCATATTCAAGAGAGATGCAAGCAAGCCTGGTGCAATGACATGGTAGCTAAACTCTCACCTTACATGTGCCCAATCCCATATGTGCATTGATTTGTGCCCAGCTGCTACCCTTCCCCATCTGGCTCCTTACCTGTAGCTTGGGAAAGCAGTAGAGAATGGCCCAAAGCCTTGGGACTCTGCACCCATGTGGGACACCTGGAAGAAGTTCCTAGCTCCTGACTTCAGCTCGGCTCAACTCCAGCCATTGCAACCACTTGGGAAATGTACCAGTAGACAGAAGATTTTTTTTTCTTCTTCTCTCTGTAGATCTGCCCGTCCAATAAAAAAAATAAATCTTGGGCCCAGCAGCGTGGTATAGCAGCTAAAGTCCTTGCCTTGAACGTGCCAGGATCCCATATGGGTGCTAACTCTAATTCCGGCAGCCCCATTTCCCATCCAGCTCCCTGCTTGTGGCCTGGGAAAGCAGTCGAGGACGGCCCAAAGCCTTGTGACCTTGTACCTATGTGGGGGACCTAGAGGAAGTTCCTGACTCCTGGCTTCAGATCAGCACAGCACCGGTCATTGCGGTCACTTGGGGAGTGAATCATCGGATGGAAGATCTTCCTCTCTGTCTCTCCTCCTCTCTGTATATCTGCTTTGCAACAAAAATTTTAAAAATAAATCTTAAAAGAAAAAAAAAGAATCAAGCCTGCAGATGCTGCCATCAGAAGGAATAAGTAATTGGTCACCTAGGTAGGTCCAGGGCTTACAGGCCTAATGCATGTGTCCGCTGATTTATATTTTAAAGATAATTTTCATTGATAAGGAATATCCATCACCTTCATTTTCTATAGAACTATACAATCTATGGCAACAGAGGAAAAGTCACAGAATTTTAAATCATAAAGGTTTTGAAATATGTTCAAATATTTCAGAAAAAAGGAAATGGAGGCTCAAACACATGAAGGGATTCCTCAGGTCTGTAAGTTACTAGCAGAGCCCAAAGGAAAAGAAACATGAAATTAGTTATTTTCATTACATAGCTCTTTCTACCACCCTAACATGCTCTATAAATACCCTAGTTGTTTCGGAATTTTTAAATATTTCCTTTTGAAAAGTATTTTTTAAAAAATTAACACTACTTCCCATGTACCCAAGACTAAACACACAGCTCCAAATTCACATATCTGCTACCCATTCCTACAACAATCAATGTCCTCCCTACCCTGAAACTGCAATAAAATAACATCTGGCTAAGCTGTGCCCTCTTACGGCAGTCACAAAAGCACCAAACACCACACAGGTACACCAAACTGGGAACATGTCAGACTTCTCATGGTAGGTACTATTCATTCCCTCAACAGCTGTCTCCAAATGAGATATTTCCTATGGTCTAGAAACCAGGAAAGCTGGTCAGCAGTCAGTTGGCTCAAATCACAAATCCTTCCACCTTTCCTACCTCTTAGAAAGCAAAAATCAATCCCCTAACACAGTTACATCAACAGTCCATTCAACTCCAAGATAAAATTTTGACAAAATAAAAGATGCTCACATGACAAACACCCAGATGATTGAGGTGCTCTGCTTTAAAAACTGTGTTGTGAGGAAAAAAATATTAATAAAATAGAACAGGCTAAACCTCTCTAAAGTGGAAACCAGAGAGTATTTTCACAGAAAAGTTAGAGGAATTTCCAACAGAAAAAACAAACTGAAGATAAAGTCAAAGGGTGGAATAAAATGAGACTGTCCACCCATCTATGAGGCTGGATGGGCAAAGACGAAGTCCCAGCTGGTCATCAGAAAGCCCTCTATACAAACCAGAAACCAACCCAGCCCATACTTGAACTGGAACTATTTCTTTGACACTCTCTAACCTGAAGATGGCCTTAGTATCCAACTGAGGAAACACATTTTGCAAGATATGAAGCTCCACACAGGAAATCCTCAAATCTCCACTCCTGCACTGTTTACCATGTAACCAAGGAACTCCCACTTTTACCCAAAATTTTAGGTAAGTGCTCTGAAAAGCATGTAAGTCACATTTCATCAAATCTATATGTTTGAGGACCCACAAAATTATTGTTTTTAAAGTTGATAAATGCTATTCTTTAACCATCAATATAAATTATAAGATACCATAACCTTAAAAGTTGAATCCAGTCCTTCAAAATTAAGTCTCTCACTAGGCTGTGTAGCAACTAAGCCTTCTCTGATCTCTATTCTCTGCCTGCTTCTTCTTTATCCCCCTAAGGGGCTTGTAGGCCCCAGTGTGAGATCACCACACCCGTGATTTTCACTACTTAGCAGTAAGGCTGAGATAAAGGAGCCCTTTGACAACCAGAACAGGGTGCTGAACACTCAGATGTCTTCTCTGGAATTAAGGCAACTTATGGAGCACTTATTAACAATGTTTGATTATACTATGAAGAGTACATTTAAAATGATAACAATAATTAAGACTTGTGTGGCAGCTTATAAACACATGACCTCATTTCAGGATCACGGACCGCAACCAAGACAGGAAATAAAAATAGAAATCAGAAAGCACACAGTACGGTCAGGTGGCAGAAACACAATTAGAATCAAGAACTTCTAACTACAAATACTATACATTAACTTATTTTTCCGAAGCACATTCAGTGTGTATAAATGCTCATATTTAGTATTAAACCAGGAAGGGTTTCATCTTCTTCAGAAAGGGCCACAGAGGAGATAGTTCTTAATGATGGATATGTATAATGACCCTGCAGAGTAGGCAACTGATGAAACATGGGCAGTTCCAGGGCCCAGGGATGACTGTGGGCTGAGTAAGCAAAAGGAGCTCAGAGCATCCAGCTGGAGAAACAAGTGCACACTACAATATCTCTGGTTCCCAGCACACTGCAGGGCAGGGCACAGTTAATACAGACTTCAAGGACTCTGTCCCACGGCCAAGTCTCTAACCGAGTTTTACAAGGATCTCTTTGTCTTGAGCCCCCTCCCAATACATGGGAAACCTCAGAACCTCTCCTGCCACTGGGTGCAGCTAAGCTGAGCCACTTGGTATTACTGGCTCTTGAGGGTGGCCAACCAGTGGAGCCAAGACATAGTTCCAATACTATTCAGTCCTGCAAACAACCTATATTTTGTGAAAGCTTGACTTTTATCTTCAATAAGAGATTAGGGGATTTTTTTTTCTAATCATACTTTAAAGTTCAAAAGACAAAACAGTAATATCAAATGGAAGATAATTTTTTAAATGGTGTATTTGTATTTAAAAGACAGAGTGTCAAAGAGAGAGACACATACACACAGAGATATAGACATCTTCCATCTGCTGGTTCACTACCCAAATGGTTGCAAAAACCAGGGTTGAGCCAGGCCAAAGCCAGGACCCAGAAACTTCTTCAGGTCTCTCAGATGAATGGCAGGGGCCATCCTCTGTACATTAGCAAGGACTTGGATTGGAAGCAGAGAAGCCTGGGCATGAACCAGTACCCCTACGGGATGCCAGCACTGCTAGCAGTGCTTGTTGGGCCACAACACCAGCCCCTGCTTTTTGTTTTTAAGCAACCAGTCAATAAAGGAAACAGATATATCTATGAAATAGCAGATCCACACAATAATTCTCTCTCTTAACCTGAGAAAGTAGGTCTTCAAGAATGTGTAGCAAGTGGAAAAATATCTGTGGTGATCAGCTTCAAAATATGCCAAACACACATAAGTAAATCACTTTTTTTTGTAATTATTACTGTGAAGGCAGATCTACAGAGAGAAAGAGAGACAGAGAAAGATCTTCTGTCTACTGGTTCATGCCCCAAGTGGCAGCAGCAGCTGAAGCTAAGCCAATCTGAGGCCAGAAGTCGGGAGACATGAACCAGCACCCATAAAGGATCTCAGTGCATGAAAGGCAAGGATTTAGCCACAAGGCTATCATGTCAGGCCCAGTAAATCACTTTTTAAAGTAAAAAAAAAAATTTATGTTTAAACATTACAATTTAGTCTGATAAGTCTAAAAATGACTAATGAACCCCCAACAGAAAATACTCCCAACTCCGGATGAAAATAAAAACACCCTTGGGGAGACAGTTTTGCCCCTTTGCTAGACATGTCTTATCACACAGAAGTGCTGAGTGCTGACTGCTAAAACGCTCACAATAGGGCCCGGCGGCGTGGCCTAGCAGCTAAAGTCCTCGCCTTGAAAGCCCCAGGATCCCATATGGGCGCGAGTTCTAATCCCGGCAGCTCCACTTCCCACCCAGCTCCCTGCTTGTGGCCTGGGAAAGCAGTTGAGGACGGCCCAAAGCTTTCGGACCCTGCACCCGCGTGGGAGACCCGTAAGAGGTTCCTGGCCCCGGCATCGGATTGGCGCGTACCGGCCCGTTTCGGCTCACTTGGGGAGTGAATCATCGGATGGAAGATCTTCCTCTCTGTCTCTCCTCCTCTCCGTATATCCAGCTTTCCAATAATAAAAAAATATAAATAAAAATAAAACACTCATAATAGATTTTTAGACTCAACTCATTGGTCACTACACATAAGACAGGCCAGTTTCTAATTATTTCTATTACAAACAACAAGTTACTGTCTTTCAGCATGTACATTTCAATGTATTTAAGTCAACAGAGAGGTGAGCAGCAGATAACCTGAATGTGGACTCCGGTACAGAGGGATGACTTGATGCCCCATTCTCCGTCTCCTGATTACATGCTTCTGCTAGGCAACAGAAATACGTCAAGGAGTTAGGTTCCTGGAACCCACTAGAGAGACTTGGTTTGAGTTCTCAGCTCCCAGCTAGGGTCCTGCTAACCCCTGTTCTATCAGGCATCTGGGGAGGAAACCAGCAGAAAGGAACTTTATCTGCCTCGCAACTGGAAATATAAAAATTCTAAAAGCAGAAATATTATCACAAAGAAAATACTATCATCAAGAAAATCCAAGACAGACTTAAAATGTTTTCTAATTCAATCAATTTTAAAGAATCATGAGAAGGGATTCAGTTCTCCTTTCTCAGGAAAATCAAAATTAAGCATCTGACAATCTCTTGTATGTCAGTATTAGGAAGCAGCTGTGTGTTCAAAGCAAATGATAGCCAGCCCAGAGTTGCGTTTGCAGCACCACGGTCTAACCCGTCCCGAGGACCATCTCTAAGTACAAGGAATTACAGCAGTTTCTGTTTGTTCGAATAAGGCAAGAAATGACTCAAGATCTAAGCCTGTAACTCCTAAATCCAAATTGACAGCCACGATTCTCCTGAACTTTAGTGTTTCACTTCCAACTGCCTACATCTCCAGTTACTATCCCAAGAGAAATGAGCTCTGTTCAACACTTCTATTACCTAAAGTGTTATTTCCCCCAATTAACCACACCAAAAACTTATGATCTGAATAAGTTTACCTTAAAACTTCAGGAGATCTAAATGCATGAAGTTACCAAAAGGTCAATTAAAATTCTGGGAAAAGAATGAAGTTATAAATAATCTTCATTGTGGAACAAGACAATTTTGGCAGAGGAAAACAAAAACTAAACCCCTTTGACTGTGACTTCTCCTTTTAAAATTAAACATAACAACGTTTAATATTTAGAGAAATTATAGGCACCATTCATTTGGTACATGTCACTGAAGAAAACCAACCACTTTTACAGCAGCAAGTCCTAAAGTCTATATTAAAAGAGGAAACACAATGAAATCAGTTTGGTAAGGGGTTAACCCTGTCTTTAATTCCCAATCAGTGACATTTATATCTTCTATAATAAATAATAAAACCTCCCTCACAAGCAGTTTCCAGACGCCTTACTTAACCTATGTGAATAATCAGTCTCTGATTCATCTTGTGTTCAGGAATGCTCTCCTAACAGGCAAACTTACAAGATCTATGCAAAAGAAATATCACTACCCACACAACTGCTATTAAAAAAAAAAAAAATCACCTTGAACCTGGTTTGTGTTTCTCAGGGCCAGTTGCAGGCACACATTCTTCCCTCAGCCAGGTCTCAAACCAATTTAAAAACACCCAAACATGAACTTACATCAACCCATGATCTAATCTGATGGGTTTACCAAAGCTTTCCAACACGTCGAATCACATGCCAAGACAAAGCAATGAACAAAGCCAACCCGGGGAGTATAGACAGGTCCCACACCTGTCAGCAGCAATGGGCTCCACATAACCCTGGTCTGTTTCACAGGAAGAAATCTAACTAGCTGGAAGAACTTGCTTCTTCTCTCTCAAACCCATAGAAACCCTACAACTTGTGCTTTTAATTTTCTGAATATTCCACCTCATTCCAGAAAGACTTGACGGTGATATGCATCTGGTTTAGGAGACTGGGGAGAGAGGGGAAAATAGAACTGCTTTCTGGACATCCTTGCCAGGTGAAGTTTTTCCCTGTATGCTCTGGGGGAAGTGAACAGCCTCACAGTTTTCCCTCGGAACTTCTTGACCATGGACTCCAAAACCTGGTTGTGTAATGATTACCTCACCCTGTACTGGGCTTGTGAAAGCTAACCCTTCCTGCTGAGTCACCACAACCGTGTAGCTCACACACTGAGAGCTTTCAACAGGACTGTTCAGGCGAGGGTACAAGTAGTTTGTGTGCCCTGAAGATTCAAAATACATGAGATGGACAAAGAACTTGCTCCCCCAAATGTCAGTACACAAAAGAATTCCCGAACTGACACGGCAGGCCCACCAATGGCTGATTTAGCAGGATGTCTTTGCTACCAACCCCTCAGGTCTAAGGACTCCTTCAGTCAACCCGGTGGAAGTGAGGAACTTGACTACTCTACAGTCAGGATATGAAGAACATCATTCACTGTATTACACAAAGTCCTCTTGATTTCCTTCTGATTTTATGCTAATATTGATGCTTCCAAGTAAGTGACTTCCTTCTAAGTCAGGGTCCGTGTCCACTGATCAAGTAATCAAGTATCACATTTTTCCCTAGCAGATAGAAAACATAAAAGTGAAACACACACACGACCCCCAACATGACTTTGAATTCTTAGTGATTTACATTTGCTCTTTCTTGATTCTATTTAAGTCCCTTCATCCCACCCTTTCACTTCTCGACCTTTCACAATTTATTATATAGTCTTCAAGTTCATGTAATAACTATGTCACCTTGAACCTTTTGGAAACAAACTGGAGTTCAAATAAGAAAATTTTCAGGGTGCTTCTAGAACTTCTGAAAATTATTGGCTCGGGCCCAGCATGGTGGCCTAGCCACGAAGGTTCTCACTTTGAATGCACTGGGATCCCATATGGGTGCTGGTTCTAATCCTGGCAGCTCCACTTCCCATCCAGCTCCCTGCTTGTGGCCTGGGAAAGCAGTCAAGAATCGCCCAAAGCCTTGGGACCCTGCACCTGTATGGGAGACCTGGAGGAAGCTCCTGGCTCCTGACTTTGAATCAGCACAGCACCGACCACTGTGGTCACTTGGGGAGTGAATCATCGGACGGAAGATCTTTCTCTCTGCCTCTCTTCCTCTCTGTATATATGACTTTGCAATTAAAAATAAATAATAAATATTTTTTTTAAAAAGAATTATTGCTCAATTCAATATACATGCTATACTGTATGGTGGCTTTTGTCAAAACCAGGGAGAAGCATGACTAATGAATGCTTAAACAGACAGGAAAATCTCAGAAGCCCAAGCAATCCAAGTTTAAGCATGGTTTTAAGTTCGTTTTGCTAAAATGCAATGCAGAGAGACTGAAAAAGTGTGTTTTCTATCAGAGAAACAGCAGCAGTTCGTGTTTTATTACAGAAATATGAAAATCTGTGGCTACGTTACAGTCACGCCCTCTATTATAACAAAGCTCTATTTATTCCCTAGTTAGTTCTGAGCTTCTACTTTGTGAATGTAAAGAAGAAAGAGCCAACCGCAAAACAAAACAAAACTTGAATCCCATTTTTACCTACCATCCCTCCTGCTCAGTTTGTTGTGATATAGTTATAAACCCAAAACCAAGCAATTTTTTCACCAGAAGAGCAATACATTTTCATCTAACTACACCTAAGTGACATCCTGCTATAGTTCACTTCAGGTTTTATAACTAAATCTACTGGTAATAAATTGGATAGGAGGTAAAGCTGAAAGTTTGCTATCTTCCTGCAAATCTCTACCTTTAAAATTTGAGTTCTTTCCAAACCTATAGATCCATTTATTCAACTAGATGGTGCCTTCTTATAAAAATGCTATGTTCTCTTGGTGTAATACTATATGTCATTAAAATTCGAGCTTTAATTCAATCTTATTCAAAATTCTCTTGGTACCTCCACTTTCACGCAAATTAGCACTGATACTTTAATCTGATTCTTACTATTTCCTACAACTCAGCATGCGTGAGAAATACTCTAAGCTCATCCACCAGCATGCACCAAATAATGGGACCGGTGAAGAGGCTTTCAAATATTGCTTGGGTTTTACATTTTCCCAAAGATTTTCCTCCAAGCCACTACAAGCTTGTGAACCCAAATAAGCCTGAAACTTGAGCTTTGAGAGTTTCTTTCCCACAGAATAGACCAGGTCACCAGATTGGTTTGCATAATATGAAAAAATCTAATCTCAACCCCTTTCTGAAGTGACCTTCCCGTTTCCCTTGAAATATTGAAGACCTAGATACCCAGTCATATGTGCTAAACCAATTACAGAAGGGATTTATTTATTAAACATTAATCCCCCCTGTCATGCAGAGTACCTAGAAAATCCCCAATACACATTTGCCCTGAAACTTCACTGGACTCTAATTTTTCTAAATCTTGAAAGGCCTTCCTCTTCACAAATCCAACAGCTCTTCCTCAGGGCTTCAGGCCCCTCGCCCTCCATGCTTCAGTTAGCACCACTAAACTTCTCTCCTCGCATGGCTTCCCTGGGTGTTCTCTGTATTCTCCTACTCCCTCGTTGTCTACTTGCTGACTACTCCTTTTTTTAGCCTCCACCTCCTTAGCTGGTTACAACTCCGAGACTCAGACTTCAGCTTTGTACACGTCTCCCTCCGTATTTACCACTATGAAGCACACACCGCCAGCAGGCACTGCTGTGTGATCAGTTTACACCAATAACTCAAAAAAAGTAATGATCACAATTTGATATTCCAAACCATCATCCTATCAGTAGCTATGCTACCAGTTTGTCATCTCCAGCTATGACCCCTGACATCGGGAAGGTCCCATCTCAAACACTGAGCTCAATTTTCAACTTTTGAGAATCACTGGCTGACTCCAATACACATACCGTGCTTTTTGGCAGCCTGTACCTAAAAGACCTATGCCACTTTACTACCATTACCACAAATCAACAATCAATTCATCTCAAGTTATCAATAGAAAGGAAGTTTCCAGTCAATCGAGCCTGCACTTGCCACATAGGACACGTGGCTTGCTTACTGACATTTTTAAACCCAAGTCCTCTCACACACATTCCTCCACTCGGAAATGCAGTCTCACCTCGCTCTGCCAATTGCTGTATCTCTGCTCCTCACTGCCCTGTTCAAAATCCAGATCCTTCTCCAGCCAGCCCCATGGCTTCAGCATCACTCCCTTAATCACTCAGTTCTTAAATATTCAATTCAGATCACACCATTTTTTTTTCACTTTTTATATGTTACTTTGCAAGTATTCTCAACTTAAATTAGATGTACAAGTTATCATTCTGCTAGATTATAAAGCTCTCTGGAAGCAGAGAATCTCTTACATAGCAACATTTTAGTCCCTTCTAAAACTAGAAAAAAATTATTTTTTCTTTTTTAGTATTTAACACAGGAGAAGGGATATTCTTGGTTCTGGAAATAAATGAGTTTTAGTATTGTTCTTCCTCTAATTAGTTTTCTAACTTTCAGTACATTCATGAAACATCTGTTTTTGTTTGCCCAGCTGTTAAATTAGAAAATGCCTTTCTTTTTTTTCATTTTTTTCTTTATTTTATTAAATTTATTCATTAATTACATTGTGTTGTAATTTCATAGGAACTGGGATTCTCCCCACACTTCCCCACACCCTCCCCACATGGTGGGTTCCTCCACCTTGCTGCGTAACCATAGTTCAAGTTCAGTTGAGATTCCCTCTTAGCAAGCTTATGCCAAGTACAGAGTCCAATATCTTATAGTCCAGTCAAGCCCAACTACCTATTGGGGAGACCCTCTCTGGTCTGAGGGCAGAGCCAGCAGAGTATCATCCTGAACAAATAAAAGCACTAACATATTATCAGCAACAATTAACATCGTTATGGAATTAATTGACATAGTATTGAGCAGCCAACATGTTAAAAATAAATTCGATTTCTTAACCCCATTCTGTGACCACCCCATTGACATTTCCATTTTAGTTTACATACTACCTATGACATAACATTCATAACATAACATGTTATGCATAACATCATATCTTCTTAAATTAAAGCAAACATGTGGTATCTAACCTTTTGGGATTGGCTCATTTCCCTTAGCATTATGGTTTCCAGTTTGGCCCATTTGGCCACAAAGAACTGCATCTTGTTTTTTTTAATAGCTGAGTAGTATTCCATGGAGTAGATGAACCATAGCTTTCTTATCCAATCCTCTGTTGATGGGCATTTTGGTTGTTTCCATGTTTTTGCAATTACTGATTGTGCTGCTATGAACATAGGAGTGCATGTTGGTTTCTCATAAAACAGGTGTTCTGGATATATTCCTAGGAGTGCTATTGCTGGATCATACGGTATGTCGATTTTGAGTTGTTTGAATATTCTCCATACTGATTTCCATAGAGGATGTACCAGCCTGCAGCCCCACCAGCAGTGGAGTAGGGTTCCCTTATCCCCACAACCTCGCCAACAAGTGTTGTTGGTATTTTTCATGTGGGCCACTCTTTTTCAGGTGGTACCTCATTGATGTTTTAATCTGGATTTCCCTTATTGCCAGGGAACTTGAGCATTTTTTCATATGTTTATTTGCCATTTGGGATTGTTCCTTTGTGAAATGTCTGCCCATTTCCCATGCCCATTTCTTGAGTGGCTTGTTTTAAAACTAGAAAAATTTCAGACTACATACAGTATCATACCAGCAAATATCTGGATGCTAATCTAGTAGTTGCTAATTAATGCAGTTAGTTGTTATAGCTAACCAATGTCAGAACTCTACATTCAAATTCTGTAAAAAGCACTACTCATCCATAGCACATTTTAACTGACAGTTAAGAGATTTCCTTTTCTTCAATATAATGTTTTAAATCATCCACTATAGACCATTGTCCTCTTTATATTAGCTATATTTTATTTCTCATATTTTCCTTTTCAGTTTGTCCACCTGATGGAAGGAAAGGGAATAATATCTTACCTAACCTAATTACTTAATCCTGGATATGTCTGTTTCTGGCTCCTCACTTGCTTTTGCTCATTGTTACTCCCAGACACATAGCAAGGCACACTTTCAAGGTCACCCTAGGCTTTGGCTTATGTCCCTTAAAGGAATTCCACCAGATATCCTAAAAGTTAGAAATCAGCCTTTAGTTCACAAAAAAAGATACAAAGGTTAAACATATTTTGATGCCAGTAGTTAAAAGAAGACAAAAGAGAATTAGAGTCAGCTTTCTCTAACTCATATGAGAGAATACAGGGAAAACCACAGAATGGAAATATTTTTAGTAGACAGGAAACTGAGCTATCCAAGGTGTCTCTGTGAGGAGCTGGCATAATAACTCAAGACATCCTTCAAAGAACCCTACTGACTTCCTACTCTGCATTTGCTATGACTGATTCCTTGCTTTCAGGCAAGAACATCAGGAGTTGACTGGACTCGCTGTCTCTGACAAAAAGCAGGGTCTGACACTGTCACGGACTCTGTCCAAAAGAAAAGCGCTTAGGCAACACGGACCTGCACTGGAAGATCGCAGATCTTCACTCACAGTTTCAAGTAAGTCACCATATGCGATCGAATCAATTCTGGTGAAAGAAAATTCTGCACGTTCCTCCAAGACATGGTCCCGAGGCTACCAGAACCAAGAGATACTAACATGTAATTAGTCATGTTTCCAGTCCTTTGGATATGGACAGCTGGTAAACACACTGTGGTGGACAGAGAGTTGAAAGATATCAGAACAAAACAAAATGTTAGTTCCTGGGAATTTTCATCAGTGCATGGTACAAGCTTAACTCATGACAAATAAGATTCTACAAGTCATACTTATTCATACTTATTCTTGGCAAAAAAATAAAATAAGGTAATATAAAAAACTGCTTTGTCTTTAATAGGCTTCAAGGCAAAAAAAAATGCAAGGCAAGAAATATTTTATTATTTCTTCTGTGTTGAAAGTGATGACTGGATTACAACCAAATACACAAAATCCTAAATTTTGAGCTTTCATAAAGAAAGCCAAAATAAATATAAATGAATGAGACTCTCTGTCAATGGAGGCAGGATACTACACAAGCACATTACTACAAGATGTATTTGGGGAAAGTATACTCCTTACTTAAACTACGAAAGTCATAATGGACATCAAATAAAGACATCACTGCTAAGGACATAAGCATGAAAGGTCAAATGCCACTTGGTATTAGTAATGAAATAAAATCCTATAAAAGAGAGACTTAACAGCACTCAGACACCTATAAAAACACAGAACAATCCTATGGCTTCTTCCAGAAGAATGGGTAACATCAAAATAGACATAGATCACAGTTTATGCCTTTCCTATTCTTTGTCTCTTTAGTGTAAGAAAAGTGTGAAATGCTATTTTATTAAGCATTCTAAAAATATATGATTGTGTGATTTTACCTTTAACTTTTACACTTTGCATATCTCCTTTCTTCCCCCTTAGATCTTTCTCTTCCTGTCTTTTTCTCCTAGCATAAGTTGCAGCCTGGCTTCATGTAATGCTTTCTGGCAACTTGCTGTAATATGTGCTGGTACCTTGCCTGGAAATACCACCACCTATCCTTCTCAGGACAGAGATGTCTAATTAGAGGATTGTAATCAGCCTAGGCAATCTGCCTGCAGAGAGCAAGAGCATGAACTCTAGTGTCAGACAAATCTAGCTCATGTCTTGGCTCTACCACCGTTTACTATCAACATGACCTAGAGAAGTCATTGTTACTTAACCCCATCAAGAGCCAACCACATAAGAACAATAATAATAATTACCTCAATAGTGCTCCTAAAGATTCAAAGAGAGAATGAATTTAGGAATACAGAACACAGTCCGTGGTATAAAGTAAATTCTGCCTAACACTGAAGTATTAATAATACATGTGCTACAAGTTAGGGTATCACTTCTATCATTTATGTGTAACATTAAACTTTCTCATTTGCAAAATAAAAATAGCAACACTAACCACAGAAGATTGTTATCAAAATGTACTGGGACAAACAGTAAAAATGCTACTTAATGTAGACTGTACACAAATGTAACACGCTGTCATTCTATCCAGCTTAAATTGAGTGTTTTCTCAATTTCAAAACCAATGACACTATGTAAATCCTGGCCTGGCTTCCAGGAAGCTACAGAAATGACTAGTGGTGACTCCAATTCAGTTGAGTGTTTCTGTATATCATTACAGCACAAGAAGAAACGCATGCTAGGAGGAACACACAAGAAAGCTTTAAAGTTCACAGAAAATTCCCATTATCTTCTAATTCCATTTTCTACAGGCTTGTTGAGATGCCCAGGTACAAGTCTCCAAAACAAATGATCCTTTGGAAATGCAATGCTGCTGAGTAGGAAAGCTATTGCTTTTACATCCACTACTTTTCAAAATCTGGTCTTCTGCTCACTTGTGAGATCATACATGTGGAGTGCTTTTACGAAGCATGTATAGGATATACTCTCCCTGACGTCAGCAGATTATCTCTCTAAGACCAAGAACCAGATATGTGGCATTTTAATGAAGCTTCCAAATGACTCTGGTGGGCGCTTAACTTTGTGACTGTCTCCTTCCCTTCCAAGTTGTGTTAGGAAAAACTGGAGCAGCTTACCTAAGCACTTGCCACTATGGGAAATTGTTTACCAGAAAACAGAAGAGGAGACAGATTGCACTACTAAATTTTAATCCAAGTACAAATTTTGAAATAGAGCAAAGTTCAGAAAAATCAATATTTAACTTTTCCTTAAAGTAGATCTCATCGGCACCACATATAGTACTATGACAGCTGTGTTACAGTTGGGCATGATCAGCACAGCCAGATTTCTCCAATGCTTCTTTACCAACTTGGTTTCTCTTAACACTTGTCCAATTACCTACGCCTGCAAAACAGTAGGATGGAAATCAGCACACTTCCAAGTTCCAATCCTTCATTAAAGGCCAGCCTTCCTGGAACTTGCCAGAAATACCACCACTCATCACTTTAAGGCTATAGACCCTAATAGGATTGCAATTAACGTAAGCAATCTACATTCACACTCCCCAGGTAAGCCTGTGGGTGGCATCCCCACACAAAACACAGCTAGCACCACCCACTCACTCTCCCACCAGTACTTGCAGCCTGAAAGCTACCTGGAGAGAGTCAGCAAAGGTTCACAGAAGAACATTCTATACCATTTTCTTTTTTGATATGATTCTGCTATTTGTCTGGAGTTAAGCAAGATATTTTAATGCTCACTGGGTGCTACCTTGTGCTGATTCCTTGATGGCAGAGCTTAAGGCTTTTGCCTAACATGGAACATGCATGGAATAGCATTTATACACCAGACTGAGGGATATCGCAATCCAGTGAGACCCCACGAAGCCTCTCTAGGACATGATGAATTTCTCAGCACATCTAAGATACATCACTGCAAAACACTAATTGGAAAGTTCACTCTGAGAAATATTGCTGTATTATATAAGTAATGGCCACATCAGATTCTCCATTGATGGTACCAATCTGATGGCTGCATAGTTGAGAGCTGTATGTTGGAAATAGTTAACCAAAGAGACGAAAGCAGCTAATGTCAGAAAAACAGAGACAGCCAGAGAACAATAGAAAACTGAAACCAAGCAAAATTCAAAGTGCAATAACACAGACACAGATGAGAAAAGAATGGGGATGGGAAGTGGGGAGCACTTGTAGGCACAAAAGTGTTCCAAGATCAAGGTACACCAGTGAGTTCATCATCAGAGTTTAAACGTAAAGGGTCAGGAAGATGTAAACACAGAGTTTACTGACTAATCAGGCTCTGCTTGCAGAAGTAGTGTATTGTTTTATCTGATGCTGTTAGCAGTGACAGAGGAAGATAAATAGAACACAGCTTATAAAAACATCAAGTCCCTCAAAGCTAAAATGCATTATAATTCTTTCTTAATTTCAAGGGCTGTAATGTAGAAAAAGGATGAACTATTATCAATGACACAAGTGAGACCAAAGGGTTGAAATCACATGAAGGCTAACTTTGACTCAATGTAATAAAAGCCAGTTTTTCAATCAGAGCTATCCACAAATGGACTGGATCACCATGCAAAACAATGAGCTCTCTGGCCCTGAAAGTATAAATTGTGATCGCTCAGAAAAATCATTGCAAAGATGCGTGCTTTGGTGAGAGATTAACTGGCCCTTAAATTTCTTTCATACTCAAAATTCTACGAAAAATACTTTTGGTAGGAATAAGACTTTCTACCATTAAAGGAGCAGTAGTGCAGCTAGTGTTCCAAAATGATCTTAGTCTAAGTTGGAAGTAGAAGCCCTTTATTTCCATTCTGGGAAATATAGCTGATTGAGACTTATTTTTACCTATGACATCACACTACTCCTATCACCACTCCTATTATTCTTATCACTGTGCGTTCATTCCAATAGAAGATTATAAACTTAGAGAGTTGAGGTGATTTTTTAAAATTTTATTCGATTTCTGGAAACTGGCTGCTGAGGAAATTTTCCGATGATCCTTTACTCTCCTTTAGCATAGTGAGGAAGCAAAAGGAGGAGTGATCTGTAGCAAGAAGACTAAAAAAAGCTCAGCAGGCAATTGGGCCTGAACGGATGACACCATGGACCAGAAGGGGATCGGCTTACATTGAACTCTGCAGGGAAATTCCCGGGGACCTGGAACTCATGCAAAACCAGTGGAAAATTTGGAGAAGAAAAGTAATCAGTTTCCTACCTAATCTGATTTGGTCTTCCATTTCTGTAAATAGCAACAAATTTGTAATGGTATAATTCCATGATCTCTCCAGTCTTCAGCCAGAGAAAGTGGGGAATCATATAACAATCACATTGGCTCAAAAGCCACTCCCCTTGACAGCCTAGAATTTCCTTCCCTGGAAATTCGGGTAATGAGGCCATGGACTTGCACACAAGGGAGAACGATGGCCTTTACACCTGATCCTGTGAAGACTGTGCTGACTTCTCACTTACAAAGGCCAAGATGGTCAAAGCAACTGAGGCAGACCTCTTCCAGCCCTGTTTGACTCTGGGGACAAGAAAAGCTCTCTGTTAGGTAACTGTCAGCATTTAATATACATTAACTATTGTAGACACTCTGCATCTAAGGCTGTTTTCCTATTCCAAAAAAAAAAAAAAAGATATATATCACCATGAATGAACACACCAAAATGAAAAACAGGGGTTTTCCCTAGAATGCTTCCTGGAACAATGAAAGAGAAATAAGGACCAAGGAAAGAAGAGGGAAGCATGGAAGTTGTACAGATATCCAAGAAATAGAAAACAACACCAGCTCACTGCCCGTTGTGGCACTGTAGCAGATAAGCAGCCTAAGTTGTCATAAACAACAAAGAATTGTGTGTTTTCTTGAAACTACATGATAGGCGGGACATTTGGTGGGCATTTTCTTCAAATAATTTAGCTGGCCAATGTTACAACCGAGTCTACTTGATGGTCCCTTTTCCTTTGCATATTTGGAAAAGCCAAACACCAAGCACAGAAGTCTCACTCCTGGTACCCAAGCACATGATTCTTCTGCAGCTAAAACCAGCTGTAGCGCTTCCCTTCCTATCTACTCAGCCGCCTCTTCACCTGCCACACTCCATCTTGCACTGGCAGAATGAGTCCTTTCCTGGCTTTCCAAAAAAACCACTTGTAATCTTATCAAAGTCATGGCTACTTTGATAAGAACCCAGGTCATTTTCCCAGTCATTTCTGGTTAAATACCAAATTGGACTTCTTTAGGTTTTATAACAGAGGTCATATAAAAAAAAAAGCAAACGTTCTTTTTCAGGACCTGTATCATTGAGCAAGAACTAAGGTCATGATATAAGTGAATGTAAGAAATAAATCACTATATCATTCAGTCACCTCACTGAGAAAATGAAATCTAAACACTGAGATAAAGTCAAATGTCCCTTGTCTGAGTCACCAATGCTATGTATTGCTCAAGTTAAATCAATAGTGCACATTACATTGGTAATAGACTATCTAAAATATTCATACATTCACTTAACATTGCATTATATTCCTTCAAGTGTTTTTGAAAGAGAAGTAATCTGGACAATAATGAGACATTTTAATACAATCAGACATATTAATACAATTCAATACACAGCTAACAGCAAAGGGGCATTTCTCTAACACATTACCTTTATATGCAACATCCTCCCATCAGTTAACACTTCGCAAATGAAGGATTTTTTAGTCCATTCAACAAGAGAAAATGATCGAATCACATCCCTTCTATAAGAAATGGAGATTCCACATAGCTACGTAATGCAGATGTGGAAGAGGTTTCCGAGATCACCAAGAATCCAGATCCTCGATTAACTAAGGAAATGAACTGGGGCTCAACTCAGTTATCCAAGTTACAGAAAGTCAGGAAGTCACTTATTACAGGTCCAGCATGACATTCCAGGACTCCTGATTCACCGTAATGCTCTTTCTTCTTATTGGACTCCTTCAGAACCAAATTCTAGCACAGTCTTCATGTCTGATCATGCTTCAGCACTGTATTAGACTCAATGTTAGACTCAAACCCTACTTTTCAGCCCTCATTCAGAGCCTCGCCTTAGAGTTCCAGGCCCACTGGAGGATCATCAGCAAGACACACAATTCTAACACCGGCTGTGTAGATAGCATTCACTGTGCAACACTACACTAAGAACAACAGACACCAATGGTAATCAGGAAACAAAATCTGGGTTGGACATTTGGACTCCAGAGTCCTGCTCCACCTGAAATCTTGTAACTTTCACTTACTTAATCAGCTGTTCCAAGCAAGTGTCAAGTTTGTGCTAATCTGTTTATTTCTTACCAGTGACCTCTTTTCTGTGGGAAGTTTTGTCCAATATAAAAAGTGGGTAACATGATAACTTTGTAACTATTTATTACATATACATTTATACACATATAATATATTTTAATCTATAGTGCAAAGTAATTATCAAAATAAACCTTGACCTAAACCTCACACCACATGTAAAACTTAACTTGAAATAGAGTATAGATATAAATGCACACAAAAAACTTTTATAACTTCAGGACTATTTTTGGACATAATACAAAGAACATGCTCCATAAATGAAAACAAATCACGAATCTGGTTTCAACAAAACCTAAAATCCTGCTCTTTGAAAGACTGTTTTAAGAAAGTTTGAAGATATGCTATGGGCTAGGATAAGAACAAAACTTGACCCTTATCTTGCTCCACTCATAAGGTCAATTTGAAGTGTATAAAAGAGAATGCCTAAAAACCAAAATCACAAAATGCCTAGAAACCATAAGGAAAGAGCTTCTTGATATTAGTCTTAACAATGACTTCTGGATATGACACCAAAAACCAAGCCATGAAAGGCAACAATAAGCAAGCATAACTATACTAAACTAAAAAGCTCTTGCACGGTGAAGAAAATATCAACAAGATAAAAAAGCAAACTATACAATAGGAGCGAATGATTGTGCACATTTATGTGACAGGATGTTAAGATTCAAAATATATAAGGAATTCATATAACAATAGCAAAAGTAGGTGCTTCACAAAAGAAAACATTAAAAAGTAGGCAACAGGTATATGAACAAATGGTTGATATCACTAACCATCAGAGCAATGCAAATTAAAACCACCCCACACTGGTTAGAATGACTATTACCAAAAAATAAGACAAAAGATAACAATCATTGTCAAGGATGTGGAGAGAAGGGAACCTTTGTAAACAGTTGATGGGAATGTAAATTATTCACCCATTATAAAAAAAAAAGTTCAGAGACTCCTAAAAAAATTAAGAATAGACCCATCATAGGATTTTGCAATCTCATTTATACATAGGCAGACAGACACATCCAAGAAAATAAAATCCCTTTCTCAAAACCAAAATACCCACACTCTCATGTTCATTACAGCAAAGTTCACAATACCGAAACATTAACTACAACAGACACACACACACATAGAGGAATATAAAGTCAGCTGCGAAACAGAAGGCAACTCCAGCACTTGCAACAATACAAATGAATCCGGAATGCATTATGCCAAATGAAATAAGTCATGCTAAAACAGACAAACACTGTATGGTTTCACTTGTACATGAAACCCAGAAAGTCAGAGTTGTAGAAGCACGATAGAATGGTCGTTACCAAGGTCTGGGTGATGGGTATAATAAAGAAATGTTGGTCAAAGGTACAACCTTTCAGTTCCAAAATGAATAAATTCTGGGGACCTAATGTACAGAGGATGATTGTAGCTAAATGTCCTGAGACTGTATATCATAAATATTGTTACCAAAAATAAAAACATCTGTAACCAGGTGACAGATGTATTCTAACTTAACTGGAGTAATCCTTTTATAGTCTCTCTGCACATAAAATAATCATGCCACACACCTTAAATGGATATAGCTGCATTTGTCAATTGTATCTCAATGAATTTGGGTGGGGGGGTTGATACAGAAAATATTTGCAAATCATGTGTCTAAGAAATAACTTTGTTAGTTCTACAAACCTAACAGGTAATAAAAATTCTAAAAATACACTAGAACGTGGACAACACACACAGAGAATTTCATTAAGAAGGAAATGCAGATGGCAACTAAGACGCATAAAAGGTATTCAGCAGCCATTCGAAAAATACATGTAGAACACTCTCTACCTGTTAGAACAGCTAAAATAAAAGAGTGATACTACAGAATGTTGGAGAGGATGCGGGCAGAGTGGGCACTCATACGTCACACATATTAAGTAAAAATGATCCTACCACTCTGAAAAAAATCATTTCTTTCTTAAAAAACTAAGCATGCTTTTACCATATACTCCAGCAATTATACTCCAGGTTTAGCACTAGTAAGCATTTATCTTAGAGAAATGCAAGTGAACGCTGACTCAAAGGCCTATATACAAATGTTCACAACAGTTTAATAAATAAAACAACCAAAACGTCTCTTTTTCATACTTTAGGTGCGCACTATTACTGAACTGGTGTCAAGTCATTGTACAGTAAAGGCCTGGCTGCCTCTACATCTCAACCCACCCCCAAGGAGACAAATAGCTCCAGATTGAAGACAGAAAGAGAAGTCAGGACAGGGACACAATGTCTGACCACTCTAAATAAAACAAAATTTATGAGCACAAAGATAAAGAGCTCAAATATCTGCACAATTTACACAAATGTTGCTGTTACCTCTCCTACGTAGTCCTGGTGGTGAGGACTGGGCCATTTTGCTTCCATAGACGTGGGGTGGCTTTGCAGAACAAAGGGCTTCCTGCATAAATGCATCTCATGATATTTGGGAGGATTGCTAAAAGGGGGAATAGTATTGAATCAAAGTCCTCTCTCATGCCATAGGACTTTGGGGATGCTGGCTCCAAATGACTGCGGTCGCCTTCATCATGCTAGTTTTAAATATCAAGTCCAAGTGGGGCAAAAGACAACAAAACAAGACAAACAACCAAACCAATAATCCAAATAAAGCCAGGTCAAACTCATCTTGATTTCTACACAGATTTGTTCAGAAAGGGTGTAATGCACTAAGCAACAGTTCACCTGGCAGCCTACATGATCACACTGTGGGCCAGTCACTCGCCAACTCCAGCTGCTGGAAAGTGGACATGGCACCAGCACACAACCTCCCACTCGCACTCAGGGACACAATGATCTTGACTCTTTGCTCTGGTGCCAGGGTGGCAATGTCCAGCATTCTCTTGGGAATGCACAGGCACAGGGTGGTGCCCCTGAACAGCCCTGTGCTGGCATGCAGGTCCTGCTGGTTGTGGACTTTACACCACACCATGGGATACATGGTAGTTCCACTCATACCACAGACATCAGGCCTGGGAAGGGAAGCTGGGTGATCACTGTTGGGCAGTAGGACAACTCAATCCTCATGGATCACCATGCTGCTAGGCAGCTCAAAGCATCTCTCCAGGGAGAACACGGTGGTGGCCACTTCCTGTGCCAGGTCCAAGGCTATGTGATATACAATCTTTCTTTTGCTAGAAGCTGTGGGAGTTGCTATGAAGGAGGGTAAACCCGCAGCAAGTGTCATCATGTGAGTGATCTCATCCCTGACTTCCATAACATTGCTGGTGATATGGCCCGAGGCATCAAGTAACAGTGCGGCCTTGAAAGCCATGTACACGGTAGGGTGTTGAAGGTTTCCAATGCAATCTGGGTATTTTCTGATTGGCCTAGGGTTACACAGTATCTCAGGATCTTCTATGCAGTTCACTGTAGAAGGTGTTAGATCTCTTCCATGTCATCCCACCATTGTAGTACTTCAGGGTCAGAATACTGGGCCTTCTCTGGACAGGGGAATCCTCCTAACCCATGCCCTCTACTATGTCAAGGTGAGAGGGTGCTCTACAACAAAGAGGAAGATGGCTCCAAGGACATCACCAGTAGTGGCCTTGCACATGGTAGGGTTGTGGTCAGTGATGAGGCAACCACATTGTCATCCGTCAAATGAACCTGCTGGAAGGTGGGGTGGTCCTATGCTGTAGGATGGATGCCATCACACAGGCCCAAGATGTCTGTGGACAAGGAAACGGTCCAACAAACCACAGTGTTCCCACACCACCAGACCATAAAATAGTACTCATCAATCAGAAACAAACCATTTGCAATACTCTGAGTGGGTCTCAAGCACATCTTGCTGAGTGCAATCAGCTGGCCTTTGAAGCACACATATCTTTTTATTTCATTTATCTTACACAGCATTCGAGAGGTGACAAATTTACAGAGTTGGAACACAAATTTGCAATTGGGAGGGTATGGAAAAGTGTGAGAAAAGGGAATGGCACCATGGAGACAGCCCAAGGAATTCTGTATCTTGATGGTAATAGTAGTTAAACCAACGTATGCTCAACAAAAAAATTACACAGTCATACATACATTATACCAACACCATTCTCCTGATTTTGATATCACACCTAATGTTCGGTGACAAATCCCACTCTAATGTAATACTAACCCTTACAACTTCCTGTACATCTATATTACCAAAAAAAATTAAGAGAAAAAAAATCTGTCCTGTGACTATCTGCACTGCTGTGGTGTTATTCCAGACTCACCTACCACACTGTGTCTCCATGTGGATAGGTTCCTAGCTATACCTGGAGCTCACTTGCTTGGTAATGGACTTGGTAATGGTCCCCTCAGGTGGACTTTCTCTTTGCTATTCCAGCATTCTGTGTTTTAGGAAGGTCTGGAAGCCACATCCTCATGGGTCTGCCAGAGGTAAACTCCCACCCAACTTCAATGAGAAGCAGGGCTGCAGAAGAATGGAAAAATCTTCCTACTCTTCCTAAGTTCTCATGTTGGTGGACAATGGCTCCTGCTGTGGTCAATCCATGTTATTATGCAAGAACAAGGAAGCCACAGCCCAGAATAAGAAGGAAACTTAGTGGAACAGAGGAAAATGCTTGCTGGAATGGTATAGGCCCAAGCTAGTTGTTCATGCCATCGTAGGTCACATTTCCTTAAGGGTGTCACCTGCTAGACAGGGAGATCTGCCCAGGTAATTTATTGTATGTTCCCTGCTATAAAATAGCACTGCTCTCATCACATGATCCCATAAATAAGAGCTTTTCTGAGGAAACTCTCACTACAGCAGCAGAAAAACAGTTCCAGAAGGTATGCTAGCTACATGCTACCAGACCTCCCTACCACCAACCGTTTAAGGAAAATTTAAAAGTCCAGTTTGAACAAGTTCCAAGTGAACAGGAACCTTTTCAGGAAGAGCTGCAGAAAGAAAAGGACCAATCTTCCCAAGGCATCATGCCAGCTACATCTCCAGGTCAAACGACCCTGTGCTCAAGACAAAATTGTTCTTTAGGAGAAAACACACATACGCGCGTGTACATACACACAAACATAAACGGGTTCTGTTATTTGAATATATCTTTTTGATTCATTTGATTCATTCATCTATTCACCCCGGTGATGTTGAGGGTAACTTGGAAAAAGCGTTGTTGCACTGGCACTGACCACAAGTAAAGCAAGGCACTTTTTGGGCCTGTATCATCTGGGGTCACTCCTGCTGTTGCAGTGAAAGAATTTAAAATAATTTTTTTCAATGAAAATAGGAAGCAAAAAATCCTAAAAGCCAATAAATGAGCTGAGAACATTCCTGCAAAGGCATCCATGAAACACAGTAAAGGATCCCATGGCCTCAAAGGCTCCACAGCAACTCACTTGGGGTCAGGGAGGTGTTTCATTTTGCATTTATATCCTCTTGGTATATTATTTGTGCCTGTTTGGGAAAGAAACACTGTTTTCTGATAATACAAAAAAAATTTGTAAATTAACTACTACTTTGTATGACCTAAACGGCATAAAAGAGTTTAACAGCTGAAACAAAATTACTTCTACAAACTGTTCATTCCACAACTCAGTAAACTTAGGCTCACAAGCATGGTGTACAACATGCAGTGTCAAAGAGCTGATGGATGACCAGGCTGGGTTTTGACTTCATACCTAAGGCCACCCTCTTCACAGCTTGATTAGCAAAATTGCAAACTCCTCCAGAGAGGCTAACTGCATTTGGGAACTCAATTTCTAATTGTCTAAATTCCTCAGGAATATCCTGCGGGGTGAGCACCAACCCTCATCAGAGTGTTTGCTTGATTATTCCTGGTGTACTTCCAAGTCTCAGCACTCCTTAACCCCATTTTTAATGGGCAGCCTTCAGTAGCACATGTTTATTCAAACTTCACAATATATCAATCACTAAATAGTTTATATTGAACTTCCCATTTAACCATCACAATACCATGAGTTAAGTAGCAGCAGCATCATTCTGTAGTAGAGAAAACTGACACATCAAGCCCACACATCTAATCCAAGTCCGTGTGATTTCCATGTGCAAGGTTTAACCAACGTATTTCTCAGAACTACAGGCTTCTTAACTACTTAGCTACTTGCTCAAAACTTTCCACCAGCTTTATCTTTAACAAGAACAAAATCTAAAATCCCAGTATTTAGCTTACAAAGTAAGTGGACTTGAGACAAATGTGTCCTATTAGCAATCATCCAAATGTGCATTATCCTGTGAGGAAATCTATGGAGATCAATTTCACAAGACTGGTCATCTCCGGCCTTTTAACCAGCTTTTGGTTCTGTGGACTAGAACTAATGAAGAACTAAACTATAGGAGCTCAATAAAGACACTTGGTTTGTTCATAGCGGCCCGACAGCAAGAATTAGCATGGTCAAAAGTTTCAAGACTAAGCAAACAATCTTACTGGTTTTCTGCATTCCTGCTCCCATTACTTATAATTTTTACATTTAGGAATTTAAAAGGACTTATATATCAATAGTTACATGGACCCCTACGTGGGATAAAGATATGACTCTCTTTCTCTGACGCCCCATTTATAAATCATCAGAGCAGTGCATTGTGCCAGCAATTTATTCGCTGGGTACCTTACGTGAGTTACTCACCTCTCTGCATAGTCTCAACTATAAAATAGAGTTGACAACTATACTCATATTACAGCATTAGAAGCGTTTAATGAACTGTTTCTTATCAAGAATTCAGAACAAAAATCAGTAAACCTTACCTATTCTCACTGTAGCAGTTATTATTATTACAATATTTGTTAGACAACTGATTAGCATAATAAAAAAACTGTCAAGAACAGCTCTGAATTAACCATTTCAAACTAAACTACTTTTCATGCTAAGATAAAGTTGTTCATATCAATTCTGACATTCCTAGATCCAAAAGCCAGTTCACCCCAGTTACTCAGATATTTCCATAAAATGAAAAGCATTCCAACATCTTTCAGATTTTCCTAGGGTTGTAAAAAGTCTTCAGGAACACCACGAAAACTTGGCATATCATGTCATTCACATTTATGAGATAGAACTGTGCAAAGTAAAACTTGTGCAAATGTTGAAGGTGACCCAACTTCCTTTTAAAGAAACCCTGACTCATAGAGATCCTCCAGGTAAGGCAGGTGCAGATTAGGACCTCAGCTTGTTGGACAGACAACAACTGAAGAAACCCACCAGCACCACACAATGGCAAACACATGCTCACTGGAGCCAGACAGACCTGCATTTGAATCCTGCCACTGAGCATCTCTGGGGTTTGTGAGTCAATAACAAGGAACCACGCAGGCTCCATCTTCAAAATGGGAGCAGTAATGGCATCTGCTTTATTAAGATCTTAGAAGAACCAAGGAAGAGAATTGTACAGTGCTTAATACTCAGCCACGAACAGGCAGAAGCATTAGGTCAGGCAAACACATTCAAGAGGAATGTGTTTCTACCCTTCACCTCCTACAGGAACCTAGTGTCTTCAGAGCAGACTCTTCTAATTTGGATCCTGGAAACACATGCTGCCAGATAAGGCAGAACCACTATGAGATGACTTGAAATACTTGTTTTCATCACACCCATCTCCCCAAGGCAGCACAAATTTCAAAGAACATGGGTTCGAGAACCATCTCAAGTTTGAACCTCAATACCAGGTTCACTCCTTGAGGAAGTATGCAACCTTGAGGAAGTAATAACAACTCCTTGAGCTTCCGTTTCCTTATCATTAAATGAACACAACGATGCCTTTAAAACAGTAGCTGTAATGATTACATGTTTATGAGGGTAAATACAGCATGTAATGTCCCCAGCTCGTTGTCATACACATAATAGACACCCTAAAAATGTTAGCTACCTTGCAAAGCATGTTTGTGCTATTGCATAGCCATAAAATTTTAAATTCATTACCATCTTTTATTCTTATTGCCTCTTATTTAAAGCCTCATGTAAACCATTCCTTTTAGAATGCACTTGTTGTAAAATAGGTACCTTCCATTCACATTTTTTCCCTTTCTGATAAGAAATACTGTCTCTTTTCATTCTGGCTGCCAGGAAGCTCAAAAGTAAATTCAGTTCTAGGAAGAATTTTAGAATTAGTGGTTTTGCATACTGTACACTGCTGGGTTTTCATTTCTATTTTCACCCACATTTTATTATTACAAGACACTTCACATCTTTTGTAGGATACAAGACTAACTAGCATACTAATTCAGTTCCAGCAGAAAAAAAATCAACCTAAATATGACAAAAATGGCCTAGTCTTAGAGTGCTCATATACTTCCCCTCTTTCCCTGACCAATTTGTGTCACTTTGACACATGTTTTCTCTTGGAAAGTAGAAATGATTGCTTCCAAAGACCTCTCTGAGCTAATTATGGACACAAGTAGGCTGTGTAGCCTGTTGAGAGCCACTGAAGAGTCAGGCATTCTTGTTTTCATAAGCAGAGAAGCTGCACACAGACTGTGGTGCAGCACTGAGGACCCCTGCAGGTGAAGAAGGGAGCAATAGTTGTGGTGGGAGTGGAGGGGTTGGGAAGGCAGAAGTAACTACCAGGCCTTTTACTCCAGCAGAGCTCCCTGGGTAAGCAGACATAGGATACCAATGAATCTAAACACTTAAAATGGACAAGTCCTATTCCAGAAGTATCTCCAATCAATTCTATAATATATTTTATGTGTGTATGTATATATATATAGAGAGAGAGAGAGAGAACTTTTATCCCCTATGATATGGTTTCCACCCAACACTGGTTGGATGAAAGGACACTTAACAGTAAGAGTATGCCTTTTCCCCCAGCCAGCCTATGAGCTTCATCCATCAATCTCATCACACTCATCACAGCAACAGGTAATGATGGGTAACAAGTGGGCTTATGACGTGCAGATCTAACATCTTTCCCTCATCCTCCATCACATCCACTGGTATATCCAGAAGAACTCATTTGCAATGAATGTGACTCAAAGAGAAGGGTTTACTTTTTAAAGTTAAACTTAGCCTGAAACTAAGCCACTCTTTTTTCATTTAATTTTAAAGATTTATTTACTTTTAATGGAAAGGCAGACCTGCAGAGAGAAAGATCTTCCATCCACTGGTTCACTTCCCAAATACCTACATAGCCAGAGCTGAGCTGATCTGAAGCCAAGAGCTAGCAGCTTATTCCAGGTCTCCCAAGTGGGTGGCAATGGCACAAGGACTTGGTTCATCATTCTCTGCTTTACCAGACCATAGGTAGGGAGCTAGTTTGTAAGTAAAACAACCAGGATACAAATTGGCACCCATTCAGATGCCAGCACCACAGGTAAACGATTAGCCTGTTATGCCACCATGTTGAGTAAATCTTAGTAATAGAAATAGTGCGGTGGGGAGGGGAGATAAGTACAATACGATAGCTCAACTGGCTAATCCTCCACTTTTAAGTACCAGCATCCCATAAGGATACCAGTCTGTGTTCCATCTGCTCTATTTTGCATCCAGGTCCCTGCTTATGGCCTGGAAAAGCAGTGGAAGTTGGCACAAGGTCTTGAGACCCAGTACCTGCATGGGAGACCCAGAAGAAGCTCCTGGTTCCTGGTTTCAAATGGGCTTAGCTTCAGCTGTTGCGGCCATTTGGGGAGTAAACCAGTGCATGAAAGATCTTTCTCTCCTTTTTAATATAAATCTGTCTTTCCAAAAAACACAAGTAAATCTTTAAAAATAATAACAATAAACGATAGGAATGGTCAGTGTTTCTCCATTTGCTGAATGCTATGCTTTTTCTAGGAATTCAAATATTCTAGTTATATATTTTAAAAAAATCATCTTCCTCACTAACACCTTCGTGCAGGTGCTAGCTGCCTAAATAGGAAACAAAGAAGCAAACTGCAGGTATGTTGGAGAGATATGATGAGGCAGGAGCTGCAGTTACAGGTTCAAGTTTCATGTCTGCACTGTGCTAATGGAGGAATGTGATTCAGCTGTTTGATGATAACCAATACCCCCAATTATTTGTGAGCACATTCTAAAAGCATATTCTAACTCATTCAAGTCATATAGCTACCTAAGGAAGTAGATATCTTTATTATTTTATACAGTGCAAGTACTGAGATTGATAAGAATCAAGTCATTTTCCCACTGTCTCACAGCTAGTAAGTTAAGTTCTCACATTCTACTGTCCAGGAGGATGGCTATAGATAACCATATACTACGTACTTTTCTATTTTAAAGAAGTTAGAAACAAGAATTTTGAATGTTTTTACAGTAAAGAAATATGTACAGACTCTAGACATCTTTACTCTGGTTGGACATAACATACAATAAACATGTAGAAACATTAAGTGGAACCCTATTAATACATATAATTTTACATTAGAGGGCCCGGCGGCATAGCATAGCAGCTAAAGTCCTCACCTTGCACACGCCGGGATCCCATATGGGCTCCGGTTCTAATCCCAGCAGCCCCACTTCCCATCCAGCTCCCTGCTGGTGGCCTCGGAAAGCAGTCGAGGACGGCTCAATGCTTTGGGACCCTGCACCCGCATGGGAGACCTGGAGGAGGTTTCAGGTTCCTGGCTTCGGATCAGCACAGCACTGGTCGTTGCAGCTCACTTGGGGAGTGAATCATCGGATGGAAGATCTTCCTCTCTGTCTCTCCTCCTCTCTGTATATCTGACTTTGTAATAAAAATAAATATATCTTTTAAAAAAATTACGTTAGATAATTTTTCTAAAGAATTTTAAATGTTAGCAAATAAAGAAGAACTGCATCTGAACTCAAACTATGATTCCGGCCTGTGGCCTTAAAGAGCAGCTAAATGCTGCTTTTGTGAATCCTGCTGTCTTCGTTTAATAACTAAGAGGATAATCAAACTAGTACTGGAATTCTCACAAGATTGCTATGGGTATTCGATACTCCTTGAAGGGACCGCCTCTATGTTAAGCCTCAAGCACCCCTCAAAGGTTCACTTCTCCTGCTCCAGTCTGTGGGTGTTTCCAACACTGACTCCTTGGTGGGCAAGGACAAGTACAGCAATCTGCCAAAAAGAAGCCACCTCCACATAGTCCGAACTCAGGCAAGAAAACAGCAACACAGAAGACAAAGACACTGAAGAGACATCTGTGAAGATGAGTGACTGCTGGAGCAGAAGAGGCCACAGCCCAGCCGATGAGCAATGGGAAAAGCCCGTTCAGAATGTGCCCACGCCTTCCAGAAAGACACAACTGTCACCTCCAATGCTTGGATCTCAAATGCAGTGAAAGCTATTATACTGCTGTGCTCATCCATTTCCAAGGCAACACACTTTCAAAGGAGTTCACTCTAGGATTCGGTTGACTTTAAGACCAATCAAGTGGAAAGCACCTATTCATAGCAGTAATTTTCTAATTTTGAATACACCACACTCTGAAGAAATGAATAATGGAACCCTCCAGGATTTGATTGTACCCCATCAACCACTCTCATTTTGGGTACTGACCTTCCAGTATCAAAGCTTCAGGAGCTAGAAGAGAGTTAGCAAAGAAGGCTAGAGACCTGTCTTCATCTGTTCCTCCAATACAGGGCATCAGCCCTAGGCTAAGTGCTCAGCCTCTGGGAGCTCCTGATCTGTATTTCTAAAATGGGAACAACACTGCCTATACTTGCATCAAAGGTAATGGAGCAATTAGGGCACTATGCATGAAAGCCTCTGTATGTTATACAGAGCTACACAAAAACAAAATGTTTTATACCATACAGTTAATTCTTCTTAGTCAACTCCCTTAATGCCCTTTGAACTATTCACCAAGGGCCTGAGGGAAATGTTCAATGCCATCCAAAATAACTAGGATAGAAAAATGCAACTTGGAGCAAAGAGGGAGGAAAACAAAGTGTGAAAACATGAAAGCTCTCTAAGAACACATGACTTGCCACAGTCGATGAGAATCTCTTGGGACCCCCTTTTGACTTTTTTTTGTGAGGAAAAAAAGAGAATATTTTCTGATCATGAACTTCAAAAGTACAGTGAACAAAAATACATTGGTATACTTAGTACATAAAGGTTTCAAAACTCCACTAGCTCAAGAACATTCCTCTTTGGTATCACAAATTTCTCTTCTTGCCCTCACAATGACAAAATAAGGTAACGAAACCAAGTCATGAACCATCCAAAGTGGATAACCTTCTGTGCTGTGGTGCTACGTGGAAAGCCAGTCTGGAAAGGAGTCATGAAGAAAGTTACACAGGGCTGACACTTTGCATCCTTCTGTCCCTGTCATTCAGTCCTCTTGCTCTCCTTACATCATGCGAGTCACAGACAGAAAAGGCCTATGTATGATATAGTCAATGCTCCCGAAACATCCATCTGAAATAATGAGCCTTTCTACTCTTCCATACTTCTGAGCTGTGGAATTGGCATCCTCAATGGACTAATTTAACTGTTACAGTGGAGTAGTTCGTAAAAATAGACAAATATCATAGAGCCACTAGAGAAGGTAAGAATATATCTCTGGCAGCAAAGCCAAAGCTTTTGTTGAGACTCAGTGATTCAGAGCAAACTCTTTACTTATCACAATGTTTTAGTGCAGGAAACTGTATTTGCAGAAGAGGTTATAAAAGCAAGCAGCAGTTGGGAGGAGGGGGAGTAGTTATCAGCAGATAAACAGTGTTGAGAAAACATAAGGATGCACTAACAGTTAATGCTCCACTTCAGTTAAAAATCGGTGTTTCACCTGTTGGACTCATGTGGGCTGGATCAGGGAAAAGCCAGGTTGGGTTGACTGTTCCTACTGGTGCATTCATAAGTCAGAGTGGGTGTGGGTGGGTTGGGCTTTGCTGCAGCATCAGCTGGCAGATGCCGGCATGGGGGCTAATTCTGTCAAGTTAAACTCCAGAACCACCTGCAAAGTACAAGATCCGGGAGTGGGAGTGGGCCCAGTAGGGAAATAGTGGGCACCTCCCTCTTAAGTTGCCACTCCCACTGGTGAGCATGAGAACCAGAACTGGGACAGGCATTGCTAGACAGAACGGCACCCGCCAGCACATGTGTGGGCTGGATAGTGGAGCTGGTTGGGATAAACCAGGCTTCAATGACCATTGACATGTATGAAAGCTAAATGGGATGTGGGACAGACTGAACCAGTCTGCTGTACATACTGGCAAACACGGGAACCAGGATAGGGGGCAGGCACATGGGGAGTTATCTGGGTTGCTCTGACTAGGTGGCAGCTCCCACTAATTTTTGTGAGGGCCAAGTGTGCCATGGGCGGGATCAGACTGGGCTGAAACACCCATTGGTTTATTGTAGAAGACAAGGATGGAGACAGAACTGACCCAGCAATTGCAACCACCAGCATAGGCATAGGCTGATTGAGGCGATGGGCTGTGCCAGATCCTGTATTGGCAAGCACACACAAGAATCAGGTCTGGGATCACCTCAGATGAAGTTTCTTTGGGGATCCCCACAACTACATTGCTGGATTCAGAACCCAACCATGAAGAGAAGTGCAGGTTCCATGGTCTGACTGTGGAGTGCATCTGTCAAAGTTGGGCCTCCTCAGTGGCTCAGATGAAGCAGTGCATAGCATATCCAGGTGCAAATGAAGGTTATGACAGTTCATTGAAGCCTGCAGAGGACACCTGGTACAACAGAGGATGGAGCACAGAACAAATCAGTCAACTACCCCAGCAACATGTTGGCAGTGAAAATCGGGGCAAATGGAGACTCTAAGGTGGATTATGTCAACCAGTGGATCCTGAAGAGATCTCATCGTGCTTGGAATGGCGAGATTGGCAGCAATTCATAACTGGTGAACTATTAAAACCACTTGAGCAGTGCCCTCGAAGCATGCTCCACATCAGGGACCCCGGGATGGTGAGAGACTGGGTGGGGCTTTTCCCTTTATCTCCTCCCCTTTCCAGATACAGAGGAAAAAAGAGAGAACGTGGAAACAATGGTCTTACTCACTTTACTGCAGCCCTTGACCCTCTGTGCCCTAATCAAATATGTAAAGATGAACAAAATAAAATAATAATTCTAGAATTTGGCACTTTACTTACTGAGACTTTTTATCAATGAAATTCAGCTTACGTTAAGCAAAGATTCATGCCTGTTCTGTGTATATAAAGAGAAAAGTAGGTGAATATACAAGTTAAAAAAAAAAAACCTAGAAAATGAGAGTAGTAAAACTAACTCACCAACACCAGCAGCAAAATTAAGAGATGCCAGCTCTTCCTCCCTGACAGTAAAATATGCATGACATCTCTTTACAATTCATGGGGTAAATAATGCAACTAAAGCAACCGGCATGACAGCCTAGCAGCTCAAGTCCCTACCTTGCGTGCACCTGGATCCAATAAAGCCATCAGTTTGTGTACCAGCTGCCCTACTTCCCAGGTCCCTGCTTGTGGCCTGGGAAAGCAGTTGAGGACAGCCCAAAGCCTTGGGACCCTGCACCCACGTGGGAGATCCAGAAGAAGCTCCTGGCTCCTGGCTTCAGATCAGCTCAGCTCTGGCCGTTGTGCCCACTTGGGAAGTGAATCAGCAGATGGAAGATCTTTCTCTCTATCTCTCCTCCTCTCTATATATCTGACTTTCCAATAAAAATAAATAATTTTTTAAAATAATGCAACTAAAAGATTCACTCAGAACCCCATTAGAAAATGTACATGTTATGTATCTCTGTCAGGAACCAATACCTATCTCCGAAGCACCATGAAATCTATTTAAGCTTATATCTCATTAGTCAGAATTAAGTCATATGGTCAACCCTAGCCACCAATGAACCTGAGAAATCGAGCATTTTTCTGGTCCATTCTGATCATGGAAAAAAAAACTGGAATCCTGAGGATCAGAAAGAAGAATGAGTATAATACAGTCTACCAAGTCTAATACCTTCAAAAGGAATTCTGTGTTCAATGCAGGCTCAAAAAAGAAAAAAAAGATGACATTCTGTCCCTCTGAGGAAGAGGGATATTTCTAAAAAAAAAAAAAATCTCAGCTTTTTCACTGCCTATGTTGCTCCATTCCTGGAGGGAGCGGCAATAAAATATAACCACTCCAGCCCAGCTCAGCCTGCTGTGAATACTCGTGTCCCTCCAAGTCTCAGTGCAAAATCTGTTTCCTTCATGAAGCCTTCTCTAGCTCCCAACACAGAAGCAGAACTTTCTTGTATGTTTTCCGAACACTGGGCGATGGGGCACTGAGTTGTATTTGGCACAGCAGGTTAAGATGCATCCTAAGACACCCACACCCCAAACTGAAGCCACGCGGTTCAAGCCCTGCCTCAGCTCCCAGTCCCAGCTTCCGGTCATTGCACATTCTGGCAGACAGCACTGACTGCTCAAGTAGTAGATTCCCATGGTAAGCCTGGACTGAGCTCCGTGCTCCTGGCTTCAGCCAGGCCAAGCCTAGGCTACCGCAGGCTTTTGGGTAGTGATCCAATAGATGGAAGGTCAGTGTGTGTATGCCTCTCCCTCTCTCTCTCACATATAAATATAGATATACATATACATATATGAGTATATTCTAACTACAAGAAAACAAAAAAATATTTTGCAGTAATTCTGCTATAGCAATGATCACATTCTTAAATGTATCTGACTTGCCTTATTTTCCCCAGTAGACTGTTCATGTTATGAAAATTACATCACTGCAGCCTAACTTTGCAAGACTGTCTGAAAATAAGTTCTCCATAAATATTTCTTGGATTGCATCAAAACGGATTAATCTGAGATGAACTGAATAACTCGTTCTGCCCTGAATTTAAGGTTGTATCTCCTTGCTCACTCTGTTTTGGTGGCAAAAACGGTGCCTGCCCCAATACCAAGAAGGATGATGGCAAGCTCACAAGCCTGCAGTTCATGCAAACAGATCATGTCTAAATGAGATCATGCATCAGCTTGGCTTTCTGGCCAAAAAGAGAGAGAGAATCAAAAAGCAGTTATATTAGCTTATTTCCTCTCAGGGGAACCATGGAGAGAGGAATAAAAGTCACTGTTTACCAAACAGAGGGCTGAGAAAATATTTTTCCATTTAAGGAGATGACAAATTAGCGAAAGTGACGAAAACAAATAAAAACCTACCACATACTCCGAAAGTTGCACAATTACCTAAAATCAAAACTATAACTGCAAATGTGTTGGCATTTGGCATAGGGTTCAGGATTACGAGAAAGCAAGCCACTCTTTTATGAATACCAAACAGAAATGCCACAAGCAGCTTTTCATTAAACTATGATTGTCACAGTCTATAGGAATGAACTAACATATGGTGTTTTTAAAATAAACTACTAACCACATCCAGTGGTTTCAATTAAGGAATGGTTCACTGCTTACAAAAATTTCCCTGATCCAGCTGCCTTCCAAAAAAGTCCCATTGCCTCACTCTGAATTTCCACTGTCATCAGACAGATCGCCAAGGGGCCAGCCTCAGATTTGATACGCACACTCAGGGCAGCATCTTTGTAGAAGTGTTACCAAAAGAGGGGAGTGAGGAATACCTTAGTCCACATTTCTCTTGTAGTTGTAAAAAGACCTGGAACAGTGTCTGACAAGGAGCATAAGTTCAATTCCAAAGTGAAGCTAAATGACCTGCCGGAGAGCACAAATATTTCAAAGAAAAATTTTGAAAGCTGAGGTATTTTGGTACTTCAGAAAAAAATAAACCAGATAATAAGAAATGGACTAGCATGGCTGGAAGACCACAGTTCTGTATACAATGAACTTCTTGTAGGAATGATTCTAAATGAGGGAAGGCTAGTTAGAGAATTACTGTGGTCATTCACTCCAGGTAAGGCAGGAAGGGGGCACATGAGGAATGACTGCTTGGGCTCTGTCCTGAGGGGTAAGATGCTGGCCTGGCCCCTCTCCCAGTGACCTCTCTGTTTTTCAGTCTGCCCGGATGGTCAGACTCCTTCACTTCCCTGATTCTCTGCTTTCTCTTCTTACTTTCCAAAGTTCTCCCATGCCTTTTCCCATTATTCAACATGACTGGACACAGCACAGAACTTAGTGACTTTTTGTAAGCCCAAAATAAACATATTGTCTAAGCTAGTTTGTCTTCCCATACACTGCCCTTGGTTGACTTCTTTTTTGTTTAAATTTGTATACACTTTTTATAAAAGTAAAGATTGCCCCCATCCTTCCACCACCCCTGCCCCATTATTAATGTCAGTACATTATATCTGACAAACCTGGAAACCATCTCTGCCACTTCTGTTAGGATGTACCCCACTACATTCACTGCTTCACAAATGTCAGGACAGAGCAGAAAATTACAGAATAAAAGGAGCCTAAAGATTAATTTCACAGAAGTAGAAAGTAGAACAGAGGTCACCAGAGGCTGAAAACAGAAGAGGAAGAGGCAATGAAGAGAGGACAGACAACACATGTCAAAATGCCATTGGATGGGTCCTAGAGCAGTATCCTAGAGGTTAAATCCTTGTCTTTCAATCAATGGGAGCCCATATGGGCACCAATTTGTGTCCCAGCTGTTCCACTTCCCATTCAGCTCCCTGCTTGTGGCCTGGGAAGAAAGTAGAGGATAGCCCAAGATCTTGGGACTCTGCACACATGTGGGAGACCTGGAAGCAGTTCCTGGCTTCTGGCTTCAGATCGGCTCAGCTCTAGTTGGTACAGCCACTTGAAGAGCAAACCATTGGATAGAAGATCTTTCTCTCTGTCTCTCCTCCATGTAAATCTGACTTTCCAATAAAAAATAAATAATTCTTCTTAAAAAAAAACAAAATATTGTTGAATGGGAAGAGTGATTTCTAGGGCTCCACAGACAACACAGTTGGGTGACTACAGCTAAATGTATCCTGACTGTATCTTTCATGAGAGCTGGAAAACAGGATACACAATGTTCCTAGTTCAAATAAAAGATAAATGTATGAGGTAATGGGAATGTTAACTACCCTGGCTTGATTATCATACAGTATATATATTTACTGACAGAAACATAATAGTTACACATATAAACATTTATTGACTTCATAAAAAATGAAAACAGGGCCCAAAGTAACCAGTCAATGGGTACTGCCAAATGGTGACAGGAAAATGGAACTTAAAATAAGTTTATTTTGGAACAATATAATATGAAATTCATGCAGGTTTTTCCATAACATGCATGTTCATGAACTTTCTGAATCTCCTATGCAAGGATTTTTTTTAGCTACACCCAAATAAACTTACCTTTTAATTCCATTTTGTAGAGACTTTAAAGTATCTTCATACAAAAGACAACTGAAATGGGCTTTTTAGTCACTTTTTGTGTGTTCTGAATATTGGGAAATTCTGCAGTGAATGTTTAGAATAGAAATTGCTATTCCCATGTCTTGGCAACAGAAATTACCCTATTTTTGATCAAAATAACTTCAGTTTTAAACAAACAGCCAGCTATGCAGCCCAAATTTATTTAGCGTAAATTTGCATCCAGAAGTCATATTCTTCCATTACGCCTACATGATTCCTTCCCAAAGCCTCATAAAGTAAGTAGAATTGATGAAATAGAATTGCTTTCTCTTGTGGCCTTTGTGGTAGAATTTTTGGTAACTGACAAGTGATCGTTTTAACATAAATTGCTGCATCACAACACCACCATCACCAGACGCAGCATCTCAAAGTGAGTATTGAGAGCATTCATTTGTTGAGAGAATGGAATTGAGCTTAATCGTCAAAGAGCAAAAGCATAAGTAATTCCAGAGATGTTCTCCCTTCTGAATCAAGAAATCATAATTCCGACACAGATGTCTGAAGATCGGTGATACAGAAGCTCATCTGTAAAAGCAACAGGTACCTTAACCTTAGTGTCCGCGCATGTGCAATGCACACACACAGGACCAACTCTTCACATTCTCTTCACAAGGAACACCACAAACAGCCTCACTGACACATTCAGTAATTAACCCATCTCACTCTCCTAAGTAACATCTTGCATGTGCTGTCCTCACTCATCACTGTGGAACGGAAACCCTAAATAAATAGTCAAATGCAGAAGCAAGCTTATTCCAAGCTAGCAAGCTGTACAATTCTTTAGAGAAATAGCATCTTAAATAGTATTTTTGCATTCCTACAGTGACCTGCATATTTTCACACATTTCAATCGTTTCCCCAAGAGAGAAAGCACACACGCAGGGTAGCACTTTTTTCTCTGTTTTAAAAACATGGACAATTTCTATTTTTGCTTGTGTGCAAATTAGTTGCTGCAAAGTGAAGTTGTAAATCTATAGCATAAGAGAAATTATTTTTTCCTTGCCTTCTCTGTTTTTATTTCTCCCATTTAAATCACCCCTATTGAAAACCTCTTTGGTCGCACAGAACACATTTCAATAAGGATTTAGGTTGGAGGAATATAATATCTCCTTTCATCAAGATTGTCGTTAGGCCTAGAGAATAAAACAACCCTTCCTCTTCAGTTTATTTTCTTGGATAAATCAGACTATAGTATTCCACTAAGCCGTTTCTGAACACTTGGTTTGCTCATAAACTCAATGGATATGCAATTGAGGAACACAAAGTAGTATGTGATAGTGTTCCCATTCTGGAGGTTCTAACTGTACTTGGAGAGATGACATACCCTGGAAGGAGAGAGGTCTGTCACCCGCACAGTGTGGCAGGTCTAGGAGCCAGTGACTGCAATGCACATATTTAATGTGAGAATTTAAACTCTGGAAGGCACATCACAAGTTGCTTAAAATGATCTGAACGACCCCTTTCTGAGATAATGTAAACATAACTATGATCAAACTACTTAAAATACTGACAGTAGCAAATGAGCAAATGATGCTCTACTACAAAGTCAATTTACTTTTAGGTATCTAGGGATCCTGTAATGGGAACCTGCCTTAAGTAACTGAAAGTATGCTTGTTTTTACAATCAAGGAGAGACAGAAGGAGCTGATACTTTAGCTAACCGGCAACCAGAAATAGCTTTCTTCTCTCTCAAGGAAGATCCTGAAGACTCAAAACTCAAATAAAAACTTACTGCCTTGAGAATACAAAGGAAGTCACAAACTAAAGAAAAGCTCTGAAGGAAAAATCAACAGGACCAGTGAAGAGCTGACTACACAGGAAAAAGAATAAAAGAATTGGGTCATGAAGATTTTGATTCTATAGGCTCCCAGGAAAATGGGAACTTCATATATACAATATCTGTATACAAGTATGATAAAAAGTCAAGTTAAGACTTCTACCCATTGGAAAGTTATTAAAAGAACCTAACATTTTTGCCTCCAGATTGTGGTCATGAAAGAATTCTGGAGAATTTACTTATAGAGTATATCCATGTTTCTTCACCATGACTCAAGAATCCATAATGCACACACGTAAAGCCCTGAACTTAAACCTCTGTTACTAACGACCCACGTCCTTTAAGATATATTTCCTACTTCATGAGAGCATTCCTAAACAGAAATAAAATATATATTTAAAATATAAATTTTTATTGTTTTTTGATACAATTTAGTTGGTGGTGGGCTCTCCCCTTCCTTCTATTCTCCTCTCTAGAATCATAATGTGTGTCCATCATGAATTTTCCCAAGTCCATCATGCTTCTACTGGCATATCTTCCAGCCATGTAGGAGAATAACTTTTCGTTGTAGGTTAATTCTTGTATCCTGGGGCCCTAATATAGGTACAGTGAGGATTAAGCCTTTATTGTTTATGGGCCGTACCAATAACAGTTACATGTGGACACTGACAATCACAGGCGGTTATAAACAACCCACTTCTTGTGGATGGTTAATTAATGAATTACATCACAAGTTCTTGTTACACTAGGTACAAGAAAGCATGAAGTAACACTGATTAACATAGAGTAAGACTCACATATGAGATCTCTAGATTTGATACCATATTATATTATATTAGAGAAAACATGTGATATCTGACCTTTCGGGATTGGCTCATTTCTCTTAGCATTATGGTCTCTAGTTTGGCCCACATTTTGCATCTTAAATTTCACACATTGCTTTGGTTTTCCCCCACAGTGTACTCCAAGTTACAATCTCTTTTTAGCCTTGAGTACCCCAGCATCTGGAGTAAACTATAACCCTCTAAGGTCTCTTGCATTCATGAGGTGCTATAAATAACAACCACATCAATTCTTCCATGACACACTAAGTGTACGATCTGTAGCATCCCATGGCATGACAAAATGGAATAACTATTGGAATAAAACAGCTGTGGCAATGGGAGACAAGGAGTGTAACAGTGTAGCAGCCACCACTGGAAGGGTACTGAGAGATGACTTCAAGAGAAGTATATTTCAGGAATGTTCCTTAAGAGATGTAGAATTAACAGCCAAAGACAGAAGCATCATGACACGATATGCTTATAAACATCAGCACCAGAGGAATAAACACCAGCTTTTTGTGCCACACAGAACACACATTACTGAGCCAATCCAGTACCACCAAAAACCCAAGTACACAAAACATCATTCCATTCAGCAAAATACCTCAAATTCCTGACTTGCTCCACCCAACAGCACTTCTTAACCAGACTGACTTCATTGAAGACACACCCAACAAGAGCCAAATGGAAATGCTTCTCATGACAGAACAACTCACAGCTTGTGAGAACCTAAAGCTGGGGATTCCAATGGTTGATTCAATTCAAGGGCACATGTGGTGAGCCAGGTCACAGTGGCAGTATTCCACACAAAATACCAGCACAACCCATATCATCTTTGCTCCTTGAAGGACTTGTTCCCTTGGTTACTACTGAGTTTTGAGTTCTTGGCTTCTGGCTTTGGCCTGGCCCTGCACTGGCTGGTGTGGGCATTTGAGGAGCGAAGCAACAGATAAAAGCTCATGTTCAGGCTGGGGCTCCAATGTGGCAGCATTGGGAGGTGAGATGTTTAAAAGTGCAACGAAGGTAATGCACACCCAGAAGGGATAATGTTTTTCTGACTGGGAGTAAGTTCTCACTCTATAGATACTACAGATACTTACCCCAAGCGCAGGTTGCCATAAAGAGCTTTTTTAGCTCACTCTCCTGCTCCCTATTTCACCATATGATCGCCTCCCACACGCTCCCGCTACACAATGCCAGCTGCCATAAGGCCCTCACCAGCAGCCCATGCCAGCACTCTGCTCCTGGACCACCAGAACTCTAAGCTAAATTAACTTTTTTTCTTTTAGCAGTCTTAGGTACTTTGTGAGAGCAATACAAAACAAAGACACATAGTGAGGATTTGTAGCAGAAAAAGCTAGAAAAGTTTAACTAGTGACTACTGTTCATAAAGAAATCATCTCTACAAAGTTTTAGCTGGAAGCTTTGGCCATTACCAGCACACAAAGGAGGGCTAGAGACAAGTTTAAAGAGGTGTTAAGAATAACTCAACATTATCAATGTTAATCAGTATTACTAACCAAATATAGTGCTCATTTGGTATTTAAAACATTATCACTGAGTTTTAGCTAGTTCTCCTTTAACAGATGAGGAAAACAGCACACAAAAAAAGGCTAAACAAATTGCCAAGGTTGCACTGCTTATGTGATCTAAGATGCAAACTCAAGAAATCTGGCTTGAATATTTGCTCCTAACTGTTTGGACAGGCTGTTTTGCCAGTAAAATGGCAGTGTTATGGAAACAGAAGGAGAGACAGTGATGGAAGGGGATGGCCATAAATCTTCCATCTACTAGGTTTATTTCTCAGATAGCTAGAATGGTCAGGGTTAGCCAAGTGGAAGTCAGGAGCCAGAAGCTTCTTCTGGGTCTCCCACCTAGTGCAGGGGTCAAGCACTTGAGCTATCCTCCACTGCCATTCCAGGAGCATCAGCAGGGAGCTGGAGTAGAAGTGGAGCAGCCTAAACTCAAACCAGCACTCCATGTGGGATGCCAACAATGCCAAGCAGTAGTTTAAACCATTGTACCACAACACTGGTCCCTGAATTATGGCTTAAAATAAAAAGCTTTTGTTCCCAGATCTAAATATAAAGTGCTTCCTCCTACTTTTAAGAAAAAAAAAAAACAAGAGAATGAGACAGACAGTACAGTTCTTTTGTGTTTCAGTTTTGTTACTTTAACGGAGGGACATCTCTATTTTATTTCATGTGCAATCCAAAGAGTCCCTTGTCTTCTCACACAGATTGATTTTTGAAATATGCAATAGCACACAGAAAATAAAAGAAATCTTCCTTTATCATACCAAAGTCAGGTAACAAAAACATCTTAAAAATCAAGGGAAAGTAGAAATATACCAAATATGAGGTCAGGCCAGGGGAGGACCAGCGGGTGTGCACTGGGAAAAGAGGAAGTCAAAAGACAAAACGCCAAGTGTTCTTGGCTGTGGAGGAAAAGCTGCTTTGGTCATTTACCCGGAAGCACAACACAAAAGCAGCTGCCCATTTCTCTGTTTCAGTTTCCTGAATCCCACCAGATCACCAACTGGTACCCATTGTCCCAGTCTCCCAGAACAATGTTCACCAACTCTGGGACGCGTCCAGAGAGCTAAAAATGAATGCCACGAGAATGAACAAGTGTCCATGTGCGCATGCCTGACACCACAGCCTTACGGGGGCCAGACCATCCCATGGACAAGGCCCACATCTAAGCAAGCCACCATCAGCACCTGCCAGCTCTGATGCATGTGTGAGCTTGCCATGGAATATGCAACCCTTCAGCTCGAGGCTGATCACAGAATTCCATCGGCAGCTTGTGAGTGTCACATGTCTTCAGAATCTCTGCAAACACCAGGTGGCCTGAGATGCTCCCTGTCAATCCCCCAAAATCCAGGCAAAATGGGAGCCACAGAGGCCAAAACCATTCAGGGCAGGAAGACAGGCTGTGCTTCCAGAACCTGGGAACCATTTTTCCAGCCACTTTTTGGGCAACCCTCAGAAGATGGCAGCTGCTAACTTGGAGGGTGGGGGGAGGAGTGCATGGTGGAGGTGGTAAAAGGATTATTTTTAAGAGAGGCACAATCTAACTTTTCTCTCTGCCGCCCACACGGCACCACCTCCTCATTCCCTTGACTCTCCTCCTGCTTCTTCCATTTCACTTTGCTTTCCCAGCCTGTCATTCCCTGTGGCTCCATGGCCCACACCCTCACGCACACTTCCTTCTGTGACCCCGGCCGGGACAGCAGCACTGATGCTGTGCTGGGAATAGCCGGGCCATGCTTGGAGCTGTTGCTGAGCTCAGGTGCATGGAAGCTAATTGGCTCTCCCCTCCCTGCTGCCAGGGCTTAAGGATCAAACAAGCATGTGCTTTTCAGCAACCTTCACTTAACACTGGAGTCACAGAGACGAGAAAAAAGCAACTCTGTTATGAGCTAAATGAACCAACTAATTATGTCATCTCCCTGATATGCCTAAATACTGGAAGAAAACTGGCTTGTTCTGTCTCATAGATGCCATGCATTCTCCAGTTCCATACCTCTTGGATGTCGCCGCCAAATTGGAGCTGCTCAAGTTCTTGGAGGAATTATGAGCACTCTGAAGTGTGCACCCCAAGCTGATGGGCACTGCAGATCAAGTTCTTCCATCATCTGTGGGTTACAGGCAACTCTACACATTTGGGAATCTTCCATCCAGATCAAAATAATACTTGGGCAGAAGTGAAAAACAAGAGGCACTTCCCAGTGTGGGAATAATTAAAACTTAGAAACAGGTATTATATGGCAAAGGGGAGAAATATAAAAGTAATATGCCAAGCATAAAAACAAGAAAATCAATTGGATTTTCATCCAGTATGTGGGAAATATTAGACATACGCAATACGTATTGTTCCCTGTACTGACTCATTCATTCAGTTACTCTTCAACAAACATGCACTGAGCTCATACCAGGAGCCAGGCATTGTCCTCAGTGCCACAGACAATATGATAAACATGACAATCGTGATCCTGGGCCTCATAGTTACAGTCCAGCATCAGTTCACGACTAAATTGCATCCTCACAAAAAGCACAAGTTATAGCATACATTAAGAATGAAACCAGGGGCTGGTGTGATGGCTTATCCAGCTAAAACTCTACCTGCAGCACTACTATCCCATATGGGTGCTGGTTCAAGTCCCAACTGCTCCACTTCTGATACAGCTCCCTGACTGTGGCCTGGAAAAGCAGTGGGGGATGTCTCAAAGCTTTGGTCCTTTGGTCCCTGCACCCAAGTGGGAGACCCAGAAGACAATCCCAGCTACAGGCTTCAGATCAGTTCAACTCTGGCCACAGCAGCCATGTGAGAAGCAGGAGATGGAAGATTTCTCTGTCTCTTCTTCTCTCTGTAAATCTTCCTCTCAAATAAATCTTTTTTAAAAGGGGTGGGGGCGGGGACCAACAAAGAGCACAGAACAACTCAGGAGAACCTGCTAAGACAGAGCAAGAAGGAAAGGCCACTCTAGAGACAAAATTTAAACGTTGAAACATAAAGGAAGAGAAAAGTTAACCGGGACAGAAAGTGACAACTTCAGGAGGAAGACAGGTGTGTTCAAAAGACCTGAAACAGAAAAGTCCTTGGCACCAAGGACCCAGAACACCAATGTGGCTGGAATAAAGCACGTAACGACAGAATAGCACCATGCAGCCTAGAACGAGATGGAGAACCACGATGCCCGCCTGGAATACTATTCTAGGGCACTAGAAGTTTCCAACAGAGGAACAAGATGATCTGATCATCATGCTCTGTGTGGAGAGACTGTGTAAGCAGGAGAGGGCAGTTCTATGGGCCTAATGTACCAGTAAGACAGGAAAGGAGTACATAGGTGCAAACAATGTTACAAGTTAAACCAACAGAAGTTGGGCTTCGTTTGGAAACGAAATTGAGTGAAGAATCCCAGAGAACCCTCTCAAAATAATTCTTCATGTATGACATTGTTTCAGAAGTTGGAAGCATCATGGGATGCAGTGATGCACATGGGAGAATTGTGTCCACAGATTTTATCTATACATAAAAGAAACCTGGATACCCTGGGCACAAGGACAACAGAAACTGTAGATAGCTATTACTGACAGATCATACTGGTATATTAGGCACCTATTTCATCGAGTGGATTTTCCCATAAGAATTTTACTATTGATGCCAGAGCCCTGTGACTTCCCCAAACTCATGGAACTAAATGCCTCTTGATACCTAGATGCAACCATTCTGAGTTTTAATCTACACGCAGCAGATAACCAGCAACCAATCTATCTACTTCACATCCTATGAAGCAGAAAACAACACGATCATTTCTAAGAGTAACTGCTTACCAGATTGGATGACTCATGTCGTATATGTCAAATGCTTATGACAGAGTCATTTGCTGACCAGCAGGAAAAACTATAAAATGCAAACTCATAAATAATATCCTTACAATCACTGAACAAATTAGTCCTTAACAACTGTTTCTCTGTAGAATCCCTTGGAAACAGAACATGCAACCTAACACATTATTCCCCCAGGAGGAGAGCTCTGAGAATACAGAGGATGGATGGCCTTGTTTATTGTACCACACTGGACTCACACTAGCCTCACACACCACAGAAAGCCCCAGGATGTCAGGGTGATGCTTAATCAGCCTCCTTATGATCTATTCATTGCTTAGTACCCATCTGAATGTCACTGGCATGGTTCCCCTTGCCTTTCCTGGTACCTTGGCCTTTTTGTCTCAGGAGAGCGTCTCTTTCCTTTGTGATATATATATATATTTATATATATCGAGAGAGAGAGAGAGAGAGAGAGAGAGAGAGAGAGAGAAAGAGAGAGAGAGATGGTACGATCTTGTTGTTAAACTGCAGAATAAGAGATAATCTTACAACAGAGAAAAAAAGAAACCACACGTGTGCTGTGGTGAGTACCTCTCTGATCCTGACTCAGGTCTTGCCAAAAAACAATCATACATAGAGAGAATCACGGTAATTTTTCTGGAAGGGAATGTTCTTGTCCTCAATACCTGTGAGCTTTTTGTACATTTTGTTGTGCATTTCAAGGAATTTGCTGGAAGCAGACCCTGTTGTTTTCCTTGATACATGGAGGATTCCTTCTTTCAGAAAGGTTTTTCCCTCAATATTCCAAGGAAAAAGCACAGAGCTTTAGTCCTCTATCTCTACTTCTTTCTAAGTGTTACATCAGTTTGGAAGGAGTAACTGATTTTAGAGGTCCATCTCCAAGCCCTCCTGTAAGCGTTTATCCTTAAGCTGCTGGTCCATCTGCACTGCCTCTCTCACCACAGCACTTCTCTAGCTAAGTCACCTGCTCAGTTTCAATGGTTAGACTGCAAAGGATCACATCCCCTCACTCCCTCTTTCACTCTAAATTCACTTTTCAACGCTCCTGAACTGTTCACTCTAATCTGGCCTGTCAACACCTGCAGTGACTGAGCCTGATCTTTGTCTGCATTTTATTGCAGGATCCATATTTCTGCAATTGTGGCACAGAAATGAAGAATGTGCAGATCTCTGCCAATGTGAAAAGCTGTCACTGCATAACTTCCATTGGGGAATCTCCCCCAGTTGGCATGTGGTACTACTGCACATATTCAATTCTCACTCCAGCCAAAGTTACTCATATGGCTGAGTACTCCCCACTTAACTGAAACAAGAAGCAATATAAATATGTGCTGTAACTCAGAGTTCACCACATTGCTTGATTCCAAGGTGTTATATGACATCCTGACTTTTCCCTCTTGGTAACACTTAAATCCACTGCATTGTATCCAAGATGTTTAACGTTTCAAGGCCCATGTCATTCTATGTTCTGCTCTGCTTTACAGGCTGATTCTCCATTATTTTATCAATCACTGACCTTACCCATGCTCAACAAAAAGGTCTCCTACAACTCCACCATTTAAAAAGACATATAGATTCATGTGCATATACCCTCATCCTTACATATCAATTCGACAGCACCTATTTGTATACTGGAACAACCCCAATTGTTCTTTAAGAGTGATCCAGCTACTGTTGGTTACTGTAGTTAACAAGTGTGCATCACATAGTTCACTAACCAAAATGAAGAAAGTACAACATGCTTCCACCTTGGCAGCTCTCCTCTGATCAACTCAGAATCCTCCTGCAGGAACTCCCCAATCAAGCTGTCAGTGTGAGACAAGGCATCCCCACACACAGCACCCTTCAAGCAGCCCATTGTCTTAGGGCTGAGTCCCTCCCCATTAGCCTCCAGACTCCAAGAACCTCAGGACAGCTAAGGGAAGCAGCTGGGCCACAGCTGGTCAGTGGCTGGACCACAGAGAGGACTCACTGAGAGGCTTCAGTATGCTGCTACTGGACTCGTCAGCATTTTCCACATCTGACTTGTCGGAGTAGTTCTCTGAGATCCTCTCCTTTTCCTTCTTCTCCTTGTGTCCTGTCTTTCTCTTGTGGCGTCTCCTTCTCCGGTAGCTCTTCGGCACGTGGACCCCAATGTAGATGGTGTGGTGGCCTGAGGAAGGTATAGGAATCACAAGTCATTGCGAAGCATATTTTCTGCTGCATGCAAACTATACAAGGAGAAATTTATGGATTCAATATTACCATTCTGTATCTGACAACTTCAAAAATGAAAAATGAAACTTCCTCCCAATCTTCAGGTAGCTACCAAGTGAACCTACTATTTCCCTTCAACCTATTGGTTAGTACTTGGATATTACAAGGGTATACTCCAGTTCTTCCAAGATGGACTATTTATATGTAGGAAAATCAGGAATACTGAACTGGAAACCAGGAATCACTGATTTTGGTCACCATTTAACTATACGACCTTGAGTGTGTCTTTTTTTTTTTTTTTTTTTGGAGCATGTAACTTAGCCACTCTGGACCTCAGTCAATGAGATGCTTAAACTGAGAAGTCCCTGAAGGACTTTCCAGTTCCAATCTTGCCTCAGTCTATGACTGCACTGACTGAAGTGTTGGAAAGCCAGCCAGTACAGCCACAAGAATGAAGATGTAACTCCAAGTTCAAAATGTCATTTTGCTGGGGATCAGGTTTTACATTAAAACTTTCTTTTTCCCCAATCAGCAGAAGAGAGACTTAAAACTGGGACAAACTGAGAAAAATAAGACATCCTCGAAGAGAAGATTTTAGAAATACTCAAATGTTCACACTAGGAAATAGCTAAAATGAATGTCAGCTACAGTGCCATTCTCATTTTTTCTTTTTTCGTTTCCAAAAGTTTCTAAAAACTGGTTGTTGCAATGACAAAAATAAACCCAGCACAGCAAAAATTGCCTTGAAGAGAGAAGGGCATGAGGGAAGAAGACTGTGAAACGCTTTCAGTTCTCTAGAAGGAAGGAGCTGCAGAGCTGACAAATGGTATTATTTTTACAAAATCTGATAAGACAAAAAGAAAAAGAAGAACTTGAAAGTTCCACACATTTTTTTTAAATTGGGAAACTTTTACTTTCACTTTATACACAGCATCATTTTGGAATGTGGGAGCCTTCATTTCAAAAGCAGTGTGAACACTTTGATCTGAACTGCAAGTCCTGTTAGGTGAGCTCACCCATGAGCTTCCTTCCTCATCTCAGCAGTTATTCTGTGGTGACAGCTTTACAGTGGCACAGACAATATCACCCGCCCACATGCACTTACATATGCAGACAGCATGTGTATCTACAGAGTGCTGTTGCTGCTTTCCACAGTCACTCATCCACAGATCTAAAAACAACACCATAATTCACACGGGTGTTTCCTTAAACCAGCAGGGTGACAAGAAGGAAAAACTTTTTAAAAAAGAAATACTTGCTGCTTCAAGAAAAATTCCAACACAAGAAACAGACAGCTCGAAGTGAATGGACTAGTGTTCAACAGAAAACACCTATGATTGGAATGAAGCAGGAGGCATCTTTAGAAAAAAAAACAGAATCCACCCATCCAACATGCCCACACACTGAGGCACACAACCACTAGCTACTGAAACGCCCAGTGAAACTCTTTCTCCCCACAGAATGGCTGCCAATGAGAAATGTATCATGCCTAACTATTTGCAAGCAGATTGTTCTCATGGGAAAGCTTTATTATACTAGGAAGTAGGAAATGTCTCAAAAACAATGTGAATTAAGAAACAGTGTCAATTGTTTCCTGCGCTCCAGTTACTGAAGGAGTCCGGCTTTATCCCAAGCTCTAGCCATGCCAGTAAAGCCAAGCCAACCAATGTCTTCAGGGAATTCAGTCCTAAGTGTTGGTTGCCTTCACCCACAAACTACAAAAACACCACCTCCCCGCTTAAAAAGTCAAAATACTGGAAAAGCTCTAAAAACCTATCACATTACATTTTTTTTACATCTTACTAAATAATGACAACTAAGCAAAAATGGCAATTCAGCTACATTAGCCACACTGATGTTAAACAGGAAAAAAGTGTTAACGTATTTACTTAAATATTGCATGCTCAACCAATCCATTTAAAAGACAGTCCATGTGTGGCCAGATGGGACGTCAAAGTAAGATTTATAGTTAAGAAATGTTGTCAACCTAACCAGAGTCAGGATCGTTGTAAGAGTGACTCCTCAAACCCTGGACAGGAGTTCCCCTGGCTGGCTGAAACCAAGCTTGAGTGGCCATCATCAGAAAAACTGCACCATCTTGTTCACATCCTGATTCCAGGTGGCTCCCTATGGCCAGCTCGGCTTGTCCCTGCAACCTGCTCTCCTCCCTGTTCACTGCACAGCTGAGGAAGCTCTGAGGCGATGCTGCACTAGGTGGGGCTCTGGGGCCCAGACCCTGAACAGAAAATGGTCTCCTCCCAGGCCACCCCCAACTTCAGGCGTTTTTTTAACCACCCTATTGAGGTATAATTTACAAACCATAAAGCTACTCAACACAAGGGTCCAATTCAATGACTTTAGTGCACTGATAGAGTTGTACAACCATCCCTGTAACCCAGCTTTACAACATTTCTACCAATCCAAAATGATCCCTCACATCCATCTGTAGTCACTCTCTGTTCCCAATCCTATCCCCACAATCTCTCCTTGGCATTTTTGTCCTTTCAGCAATGGCCTTAGGGAGCTGTAATTTCCCGGAACTTCCGTGGTTATGAACTTTCAGTGCAGATCTCTACAACCTGGTAAAATCGAACAATCCCCAAGCAAGGAAAAGGTTTCTCTCCAAGAAGTGTCAAAAGGGATCATGGCAAGCAAATGAGCAATTCAAAACTCAAAGCAGCCTCCTCCTCCCACACATTGCTGGTAACTGGATGCTCCCTTTCTGTCTCATGTTCAGGCAGAGGACAAGGTTAAGGCGACCCTTAAGAACTCAGTGATACCTTAGGAGCTCAGCAACAGGCCCTGCTGCTCCTTCAACTACTTCTCAGCCTTCCTCCATCTCAGCATTTTTGCTTAGGTGGGTGGGGGTGAGCCAGAGAAGCTTTCTCAAAGCCATGAGCAAATCCTGAATAAGCTGCAATGTGCCAAGAAACAAAAATACCCAAAAAAAGCTGAACTGGCCAAGGAGCATCCTGATACTACCTACACAAGTCTGGTAGCAGTCTTGCTGCTGTAAATCCACTGCTGCTACTGCAGAATTCACAGGTGGATCTCAGTATTTACTGAACTGCAATGGCTACACCTGTCAGGGATGTGCCATGACGACAGATGGCTATTTTAAGATTGCAACTCACATAAGGACCGCAGTCTCAGAGGGAAGCCACAAGGTTGAGGGTGTACATTATTTTACATGGAAAATGAAAAGCAGAAACCTAACAGACAATTTCTGCACCCAGCAAGTCTACAAAAACAGTAAGACACTCACAGACCTAGGGACAGCTACCTGTTTCTATTAAGGGAATTCTTAGGTTTTGGGGAAAAAGTTATCTGGTTGAGATTTCAGGGAAAAAAAAAACTGCTCCCAACAACAATGTAAAAAAGGAAAGGATAGAAAGATTTTAAATAGTCATAATTCAGAAGGAAAAGTTAATTATCTTAAATGTCATTAAACCAAAGCTTACATTCTTGCTACTCAGAACTAAAATGAAAATAAAGCTACTGGAATCTATGGCTGAGTTTAGATATCCAATCAAAGGGCATTCAAGCCTTGATTTTCAGTGGCCTCAGTATCATATTTCTGAATAAATATTCTGCATGCCTTTCTCTGACAGATGGTACCAATCCCCAACAAAAGATAAATGTCTTGGGGATATGGCACAATCCATGCTGCAACCAGGGCTACTGAGCAGAAAATGGCTTTTCCGAGTACCTCCCTGAGGAGGAATCTCCATGGGATACCTGTTTCTTCCTAAGCTCACTTGTTCCACCGCAGCTGCAAGCAAGAACTGTGAAGCCATCATACCCAGTTCTCTCACTGCCTGAGCTAGCTACACGCACACTTCTGATGAGGGCTATAAAGTTTTCAGCAGAAGACCCCTACATTTAGTAACTCCCACCATTGAGATGAGATTGGTTTCCACAGATACCCTCTTCACCACCAAGGATGACGGACTCAGAGCTCCTAAGAACTCAATCCTTCAAGCCATAAAAGTTTTAAACCAGCTGAATTTTAAGTTCAGTGGATGATTGGATAGTTAACAACAGAGGTCTTTATGCAAGATGGATCTGTTAGCTCCTTCTGAAGAAACCTGCTGCTATGTTCACGCCACATACAGATGATCACCAATCATTTAACCAGTCTTAAGAGGGTGCCAGGCACTGCCAGGTGTTTCAGGTCCATCACCTCATGCGATCTTGCTATTATTCCCATTGAGCAGGAATGAAGGCCAGGTTTTAGATAAGTCAAGGATGTTGTTACCAGCTAACTCAGTGTTCTCTTCACAAAATTCCAAAAATAAAGCTATCTCTGGGGTCAGCATCCAGAATAGTTGAGTGTTTTTTGCTGCTTTGAGAGTGTGTCTGGCAATACATACCTCACTGATACTATAAACTTTATAACTGATCATATTTCCTTCCTTACGTTAACTGCTAGAAAGGAACAAATCTGGGACCAACATGCATTTCAAACACTCACCGCATTCTTCCAGTGTTCCAACTGTTAGCCTCCCTTCACAGAATCTTTTTGGGATATGACAGGATAAAGTTTTTCTTAACTGAGACTTCATTTTCTGCTCTAAGGACAGGGAAAATCTTTGCTGAGAAGCCTACCTTTCCCTACCTCCAACCACCCCATCCTCTCACACTGGCCTTGTATATGCATCTCTAAGTAAACACTGAAAGGTGTCCTGAATTTGGGTTTTATCCACATTATTGCTCATCTATAATGAACTAAATTTCTGTTCTATCCAGGGTAAAGCAAAAACTCATTAATATGTGGCACTTTATACCATTCTTTCAGAACTACTCAGCAATATTCCCAAAATATAAGTTAAATACTGCCTTCCCGGGCTTATCTAAAAGAATCTGCTTTTATGCCAAGATGCCTGACACATGTTGTAGTTTCTGCCAAGAAGGATGTTGGGGAAGTAAAGCAAAAGAGTTTTTTCATTACAAAAAGAAAAATGTAGAAGAGGAGGCAGAGTCCCTGGATGAGTGACGGAGATTACAAAAAGATGCTGCAAAGACTTTGTTAGACCCTAAAAATCCTCAATAAACTTTTCAGGCAAACAGAGGACTCTAACACTTACTAACTCCCACCATTCAGGTGACAGTGGTTTCCACAGGTATCCACTTCACCACTAAAGATGACTGACTTTGTTTTTTTTTTTAATTTTTAATTCATTAATTACATTGTATTATGTGACACAGTTTCATAGGTACTGGGATTCTCCCCACCCCTCCCCAAGCCCTCCCACCATGGTGAATTCCTCCACCTTGTTGCATAACCACAGTTCAAGTTCAGTGGAGATTCCCCCATTGCAAGCATATACTAAACATAGAGTCCAGCATCTTATTGAAGATGACTGACTTTGTGCTCCAAAGAATTCAATCCCTCAAGTTATAAAAGAAAACTCAGAACCATAGTATCTAGTCCAGACACCAAGGACATTGTGTTTGGGGCTTTAGCTAATGGGAAACAGACTAGAATATGTAATTATAAAGAATTTAACAAATGTAATACAAATAATGTGATAGATTAGTATTCATAAATCTGTGGTAGTGTCCATGAGCAGCTCTAATAAGATATAATCAACAGAACTTTCTGGGGTGTAAATCATAGCACATGGAAAGAAAATTCCTAAATATGTATGGCCTGATTTTGTAGTGGCAAGGGGGTAAGCCAGCCTTTTATGAAATGTTCTCATATGAGTTAGACACAAAATACACACTACTGCTCAGCATAAAGCATGATTTCTATTGCACTATTTTGAACAGAGGCAACTTTTTGCACAGAAAAGAAATACACATTTATTAATAAACAATTACATACTACAGATATAATTTATACATAAATAATTTTGAATCCTGCTGAGCAATTTTTATATCATACATCTATCTGAAAAGATCTGTCTTGTTTGCTGCTCCACTACATAGATGTCTGCCAACAGCGAGGTTGGGCCAGGGTCCAAACTGGGAGCCAAACCCCAATCTAGGGCTCTCTTGGGGGTGAGGAGGCAGGGATGCAATCATGTGATTCAATAACACCATTTCCCAGGGTGCACAACAGCTGGAATCAGGTGCTTGGATACTGGTCGCAGGAATCATTACTGGTGCCTTAACCACCAGGCGAAGTGCCTGTTTGATGAGTAATTCATTTTAAGAGGAGTGCTACCAATTACTTAGGATCAGGCATGCAAAGAAATAATAAAAGTGATGGGGGGAGGAAAAAGGTAAGTACTTGTCTATGCGTTGAATTATGCTGGAATTTTGAGCACTGGAGTCCTCCCAGAAATCCTCAGGGCAACATGAGGTTGTCCAGTGAAGAATGATAACACTAGGCCTGTTATCCAGTGTTCACTAGGCACAACAGAGGCAATGAGCAAAACTGAACAGGGGATACAACGCAACTATCTCCATTCATCCTGGCACCCCCAAGACCCCCAAAGAGCTGCTAAATGTTAATGTGCAGTACACGCACAGTCAGACAAAATCCACCTGTGAGCCAAACACAGAGATCTGCCAATTTCCATTATTTCTCTTGGGGTCACCATTTGCACAACTCAGTGGGAAGTAGGCTTGGAAGATACAAAACAATGGCTAATCCAACAGTCATTGATAACTGGATTTGCAATGACATCCAGAGAGAAAGCTTAGGGAGACACATAAATGCACACATTCACGCTCTCATTCCAATCACATTGTCCACCCCGGACGCTATTATGGCTTCTCTCCTCTCTTTGCAGTGGTCTAAGCCCTGGCTGGTCAAGAGGAAGAAAAGTCTTTGGCTGCTATGGATAAATAATCCACAATATAGTAAATGTACTCCTGGCTCACCAAGTATAAAATATAATAGTGGTTCACATGATTCCCTCCCCTCACATACTGCACATGAGTTGAATGAGACCTGGATAATGCCACAGGACAAGAACAATCACTCAGAATCACACAAAGTGCCATGCGAAATGTTTATGAGTTAAGCTCAATCCCGGAACCTCCATGATCAGGGTTGTCCACACGTATCCAGGGAAAAGAAAAATTCCACGTGCTGGCACTACAGCACCCAATCATACTGTTGGAATTGAAGCCACCCTAGCAATCACCTGATTCATCTCTTTCCTTAACCAGTGAACCAACTAAACTTAAATGGCCTGATAATGATGTACAGAGACGATTCTTGGAGCTCCTGGTCACAGAACCTCAGACTCCCCCTCTTCCTACATGTCTTCCTACATGTCTTCTCTCAGTACTTCTGAAGTCCTAAATGTTGGCACTTGCAAAGCCTAGTCCATTCCTTTGCTCACTCTTGTTCTCTCCTCTTAGACAATGGTATCCATGATCAACATTTTTTTTTTAAGATTTATTCATTTCATCACAAATTCAGACATACAGAGAGGAGGAGAGACAGAGAGGAAGACCCTCCGTCCGATGCTCCACTCCCCAAGTGAGCCGCAACGGGCCGGTGCGCGCCAATCCGAAGCCGGGAACCAGGAACCTCCTCCAGGTCTCCCACGCGGGCGCAGGGTCCCAATGCTTTGGGCCGTCCTCGACTGCTTTCCCAGGCCACAAGCAGGGAGCTGCATGGGAAGTGGAGCTGCCGGGATTAGAACCGGCGCCCATATGGGATCCCGGGGCGTTCAAGGCGAGGACTTTAGCTGCTTGGCCACGCCGCTGGGCCCCATGATCAACATTTTAAAGACCAAGCCACATGTCCTGGATATTCAGATATCTATGCCCAGCCCTGTCCTTTTTTCTTAGCTCCAGCTTGTCTGGTCAACTTTCTGATTCACAGGCCTACTCAGTATCTCAAAACTGCTTCAAATTCAATATATTCAAACAGGCTGAATTTCTTATCTTATAACTACTTCTCCTTACCTGACAACATGCATGTGATCTACCAAATTTCTCACAGCAAAAATGCAGAAGTGCTATTTCATCAATCCATCACAGTAGTTCAGTCCATCTCTATCCATGCCTTTCGTTTGCATTCTAGAACTCAAAGGCATTTCAGTTGAATCATGGCAACTGTTTCTCCATTTTGATTTTTGCACTTCTATCCAGCAGGCAATGGAAGTTTTTTTTAATTATTTTACATGGAAAAAGAGATAGAAAGAGAGAGCATACATCATAATTCACTCCCCCAAATACTCACAATGGTAAGAAATAGGCAGGACTAGAGCCAAAAACTCAAAAACTCATCCTAGATCTCCCACATGGGTGGTAGAAATTCAACTGCTTGAGCCATCACCAATGCTCCCCACGGGGTTGCAAAAGGAGGAAGGTAGAAATGATAACCAAGTTGGGAACCAAATCAAAGAACTCCAACATGGGACACAGGCGTCCAAACTGCTAAACTAAATGCCTGCCCACAAACCTTTTCTTTTTTAAAGAGATTTTTTTTTATTGGAAGATCAGATTTACAGAGAAGAGAGACAGAAGAAGGTCTTCCATTCATTGATTCACTCCCCAAGCTTTTGCAACAGCTGGAGCTGTGCCAATCTGAAGCCAAGAACCCAGAGCCTCTTCCAGGTCTCCCACATGGGTTCAGGGTCTCAAGGCTTTGGACCATCCACGACTGCTTTGCCAGGCCACAGGCAGGGAGCTGGATGGGAAGGAAGGTCACCAGGACACAAACCAGCACCCATATGAGATCCCGGCGCATGCAAGGTCGCACGGCTACCACGCCAGGCCCCACAAACCTTTTTTAAAGTACATTTTGCCTTATCACTTCCCTGCTGAAAATCCTTCCACAATGACTTTCTCACTTGCACTTAATAAGGCTTTAAATCTTTAGCACAGCATAAAAGGTCATCAGTTATCTCAGTCTTATCCACCTCAGGCTACTCTCCCATGTTCAACTGCATTCATTTTATTTCTGTTTGTTAAGTGAGCCTACCTCTTTCCTACCCCTGGATCTGCACTTGCGCCTGCCTGACACGCATCCCTCATTCATCTAATTCTTGTTCACGCTTTAGGTTTCAAATCAAAGCTACTCTTTGGGTGATAAAGTTCCTGGTCTCCCAACTAAACTCACCTGTACACATGGTGCAATCCCTAAGTTATCATACCAACCACTCTTGCATCCTTAAATAATAGCTGGCTTGTCTCCCTACACCTTAACACATTCCTGACTGGAATCTGTTTCCAGATTCAGTGATATATGTGAGCCTGGAAAAGCAACATACCAGAGCTTATACGCATAACTCTCCTAATCATTTTTGACAGGTTTAAAGAAACCATTGTTTATCCATCATACTAAAGCTACTGAGCAGAGTTAGCAGAGGTACTCAGCAACCGATTTGCTGATTACCAGATACCAGTATTAGCTTTAGTCTGTAAGTGCTCTGCAGTCACACCAACAACTGTTCAAACAGTGTTGGTCAAGAAGATGAATTAGAACTGATTTAATCCAAGGGCAATAACATTTCAATGCAAAGGGTTTATGCTGGGATTTCAACATTTTCAATCATGTTCCTATCAAAAGCAGGAGATGGAGTGATACCAAAGGTATTTGTTTGTCCCAGAAAACAGATTCACAAAAAAATAATTTGTCAAAGGCTTATAGCAATAGTAAACTATTTTTCAGGTATCACCCTAGAAGCCTTAGAGCATCTCAAATAACTGGCTAAGCAGCAGGTGTAAACCAGCATGCAGAACTCATCACCACAGAAAGATTTACTTCATGTTACCCAGAACAGCAAGAGCAGAACCAAAACCAGAACCAGGTCCTGAGATTCCTGGCCTACCTTCTTGTTCTGTAAGCCACCGCCCATACTGCATACTGGATACAAGCAAGTGAAAGGGTCCATTCTAGCGGCTAAAGTCCTCACCTCACACGTGCCGATCCCATGTGGGTGTCGGTTCGTGTCCCGATGGCCACGCTTCCCTTTCAGCTCCCTGTTTGTGACCTGGGAAGGCAGTTGAGGATGGCCCAAAGCCTTGGGACCCTGCACCCACATGGGAGATCCAGAAGCAGCTCCAAGCTCCTGGCTTCAGATCAGCTCAGCTCCAGCTGTTGCAGCCACTTAGGGAATAAATCAATAGATGAAAGATCTTCTTCTCTGTCCTCCTCTCTGTATATCTGACTTTCCAATTAAAAAAATAATAAATCTTTTTTTAAAAAAGCAAGCAAAAACCTCAACAATCAGATACTAATCTAATTTACCAAATTCATGTACTACTAAATTCAATTATGGGCTTTCCTTTGACATCAAAGACATTTTCTTTAGTTTCCAGTAGAGCCAGAATTTCTTGTTGAAAATTTAATAATCAACTGGGGACCTAGGCAGTGATTTAACCAATCTATAAATATGTAATTCCGGTCCTCTAAAACTGATATGTCGGTCAATCTTGCTAATATTTAAAGCCTGTCTTTATTCCCAAAAGTTTGGGTCTGGCATAAAGTTATTGAGCATTCCATTAGGAAAATAGCAAAACAATATCTCAGGAGGCCAAAGCAGGGTCCTTCCCACTGCTAAGCAGCAGAGTATAACAAGACACGTGCTAGATATCACATTCAAGATAGCTGCCTTCTAACTCTGGTTCTATGGAAAGGTAATTGCAATTAACCAGATGCAAAAGTGTTTCAGCTACTGAGAAGAAGGAATTATTTATGTCAGCTCTACTGCTGATTCAAAGGATGTCACTCACCACCCTCACTGCCTTCACCTTTCTTCCCACCCAGCAATCAGCAGCTGCATGGCTACTATGTTGGGAACCTCGCACGAACCCCTGCCAGCAGGCTCTCACCTCAGTCCTCTATAATGTCCACCAAAAAAGTCACATAAAATAAAACAAAACAGATCTCACCAGCAAGCTCAGCCCAGCAACAAGTCAGACCCAACTGATCTGTATTCTATTCTTACTCTACTCACCCTCATCACACCTGCTCTTCAATTCCCCCAATGAGTCGGACTCTTGTGATGATAAAAATGGAGAAATATGTAGGCCAGGCTAGAATCCATGGCATGATATCTACACCATTGCATAATGTCACGTATCGTATACTGAAGTATACAATAGCTTCCGATATAGCTGGGAGTCAAATTATGCTAGTCTGTGCTGCAGAAGATGCACAATTACATATACATAGAGTAGCCCTGAAAGCACTTTGCATGTCTCCTCTTTGGTGGGAAGTTACTTCCTCTTGAATCTATTTTCGAGACAAAGCAACACTACAGACTTTACTAGAGAACGTGTAAGCATCTGTATTTTACCCTGCATGCAACCACAGTTAAGTATGCCCCTTCTTGGAAAAGAATGTCATTTAACAAATTAGAGGCAATGTGTATCAGTCCACTTGTGAAAACTGGATCTCACACCAGAGCTTAGACAAAAGCAGAACGAATCCAAAGAGGAGCACAGCACAGGCCCAGGACGTTCCATCTGACCACTGTGGTTTGACCTTTCCAATATCCGAAGCAGAAGAGATACACAGTCAGGAAGACCAAAGACAGAAGGTGGGAGGGATGAACTAGGCAAACAAAAGACATTCACGTCAATCAGAATTATTAAGATGATGACAATGGGTCAGAATTCCTGATGAGGCAGCATCCACCAAAAAGAAAAAAGCCTAGTAGTATGGCCCATCACACTCCTATTACTGATGCCAGGTACAGCAGTTACAAGTTCTTAATGATGATCAAAAGAGCTCTGTTGTGAATTATATTATTGTATTGTTCCCATTTCCAGAGAGAGATACCCAAAATCTAAACTCCAGTCACATATATACTGAGTCGGCGATAACACACGTTTTGAACTCTAAGTCTCAAATGAAGTCTTTACAATACATGAAGAAAGCAGACCACGGGTACTCCCTAAAGTAAGCAGGAAACAATATAACTTATGGTATGACCTGATACAGGCTTCTAAAAAGAAACTCAATCCACAGACAAAACTGCTGCAAGTGTAATATCTCAGAATTTCTGAATCCTTGTAAAACACAAACCCAGGTACCAAGTTCAACTGTTACTGCTTATTGCCATGATAGAATGACAACTTCTAGGACAAAAAGTGGTTGCAAGAGTTTAGTTCATAGTATAACACTAGGGAGATGTCTGAGCCCCATTTCCAGCCCCTTGGAGTTCTCATGGCACTTCGTTCAAGGGAAAGAGTCTTTATCTGAATAGTGAACTGCACTGTGCCACAGCAGGTATGTGGCAGCTCCAGAGCTAGGCACAGTGGGCCCTGGAAGCTCTGGCAGTCATTCAGCTAGGGCCCTGAAGTTGAGAAAAGAAGCAGGGAGATGGGAACGGTCTATGAGGCCTCAACCTGCACTGGAAAAACCAAGTTGCTATGCAAATTTCACCCTCTGAATGCCTGAGTAGTGCTTTAAAGCCTTCCAGTGTGTGGAGACATTGTTTCTGGGAAGGCTTTTCTTTTAGCAGTGTTTGTTCAGGGTTTCCCCCGCACAGTTTCTGGGTAATGCAGTGAACAGCATGGAAGAGGTCAGCATAATGCAACCCGACACTCATGCCCAGTGCTCAGAATAGTCCCAGCCCCACCAGCCCCTCCCTTCCCATCCCATAGCTCGGCCTTCACTCCTTCTCCGCAGTTAATTTTTTTTAACTATTGTAACTATTAACAAATGTCTACGAGGTCCCACTTCATTTTTATTATAATAGTAGCTCTTCCAATATGTATGAACAGCTCATCATGATAGCCTCTATGGAGAAACAGGTTGACAGCATTAAGATTTCAGATCACACATGTAGAGGCCTTGACCTGTGAAATGAGGGCTGCTGTGGTAGCCTCTCTCTTGTCTGAAATGTTAGCCTCTCTCTCCTAAAGAAGGAGAAGAATCTAAGCGGACAAGAAAGAAGTATCCTTTGCTTAATCAATAAAGAGACACAGGCAATATAAATGTGGCCATGACCTTGGTAAAAATCAAATAGGATAATTTCAAGGATAAGATCCATAGATATCTTATCAGCTCATTTGACCTAGGGTACACAGAGAAATCAATTTTCTAACTAAAAATAATTTGAGCAAAGATCAACAGGATTACATAAAGTAATCCTACATAGGCTGTAATTTACTCATTCTTGCCATAAAATTTCATTGAAAGTATAAGTAATGACATTTACTCTAATTACCCGGCCAGACCTTATCCTATTTTTTTTAATTTTTGCTTCCCTAAAAACAATCTTTCTGTAAATTCCATGCATCTTTAACAAGATTCTCTCTTTTCATTTCCATCAAGAACATGGAATTTCTAGTAGGATGCTTCTGGTTGCATGGGTGGGAGCCCATGTCCCATGGCAGTCCATTTTGAATGGAAGAGCCGCTCACTGTGACACATCATCGCTTTCAGAGTGCACTGAGCAAGCTCCAGAAGCAAAGACCCGTCTCAACCTCCATTGTCTCGCTTGACTTTATGTTTCCTGAGTCTCTGGCTGGACTTGGCGTTCAGCAGAGGCCCCTCCTAATGAAGTCAGCTGCCAAGGCCTGCTGGGGAGTTACCTAGCCTTGCGGAGCCAAGGCCTTATCTCAAAGGATAAGGTGGAGTTTGCTCTTTTCCCCTATTGCGAAATCTGAGAATATTAAGTAATCTGTTTATATCAGACAGATCCAAAATCCTGGCTGAGATTTTCAAAAAGAAAGAAAAAATAATCCATAGGATTTCCTTCTGCTTGGAAAAACCCACCTGGGACTCTCTTCCTATCTCAATCTTAGTGTACTGCACACAACGTGGCTACTTCCCCAGTCCATGTTTAGAACAAAAACCAAGCAGTTGCTCCTCACAGCCAACCATTCTGGGTCACGCTAGCAACAACAATGTCGTTCAGGAGGGTTCTGGGGAAGTGCCTGGGCAGGAATGGGAGCCTTTTAGTGTGGAAACAAACAGGAATATCTAAAAGGCTGAAATGTTTAAATAAGTTTATCCATGGTAACCACTCACTGCCCAAAACACTAATTTTACAAATCACACATTAGGCCAAGGTAATAAAACAAAAAAAAAAAAAAAGAGAGCCGGACAAACATCTATTAATTTTAGGATGAGAACTGGCACTTGGTCTCCTTGTTAAAGCATATAGCTCCCAGCTGCTCACACCTGGGGCACATTATATGCAAGTGAGGTTGTGGGTCTTTAAATATATACCACACAGAAAAATCCATTATTGAATCTGAAATGACTCCACTTCTGACTCACTCTTCTTAGTGGGCTTTGCAGCTGATGCTTTTCTATGGAGTTTTTAGAACATGAATTAAGTGTCATGCCGCCCACTGAAAGCAAAGTTGAACAAGGTGAACCGAAGGCGTGGCTTGAAGGCTCTGCCTCCCTCTCTGCAGAGTCACAGCGTTAGAAGGAAAGAGGAGAACTCAACTGCTCCCCCACTTTTAGGCTGAGCTGAAGCTGATCACCTCCAGAGAGGGAACTGTAAGAGGCATTTTTACAGCAAGAACATTTCAAAATAACCAGAGCTCCTGGACCTTGGTCGTCATTATCTTTGCTGTTTTGGAAGCACGTCAGATTTGTGCAATATTTTAAGTCCACTTTTGCCAAATGTCCTCTACTATGTTTTAATCATGTTTATCCCCAAAGCAAGAGAAATAACTTCTTGAGTAAAAGGAAGCACAATTGATGCAGTAATTACAAAGTTTTTTGTTCAGTTTTGTGTCCTTTGAATTCCTAATCTAAAAATTGGAACATTTACTTCTGCTATAAATGTACCAGAAACTTGGCTACTTCAGAATGGAGAGAACAGTTGGCTTTCCTTCAAACACACCTTTTCCTGTGCAACTGACGATATGATGTGACATGAGTCCTTTAGGAAAAACACTCAGAATGCGTACACTTGTAGGAGGGCTTAACAACCAACAAATCTGCTTCTTTATCCTCAATCACTGGAGCCATGGACATGCCATCACACCCATGTCCATTCCACCTTCTTTACCCTCTCCCCTGGGACTACCACAAAAATGGAAGTCTCCTACCCCACCAGAAGACACCAGGTGAGAAAAGCAGAGGACCCTGGAAAGGACCCTGGATTAGACTGGACTAGTCTCCAACTGCAGTTTCAAAAGAACATGAGTCTCTCCACCAAACACAGTATCATAAACAACCAGGCTATCAGTGGGATGGCTAAGCACGCTACTAAAGAAAGGTAGTCAAGCTCAGGCTCTGATCACCACGAAACACGGGCACTAAAACAGAGAGTGTGTGGAGATGAAACAGTGTGCAAAACACACAGGGCAAGGTTCATCACCACAAAGCCAACACAATTCCTGAACTTTACAGACAGTTCTCTCAAACTTTGGTTGTCTTTTGGGTTCGCTCTCCTCAGTCTATTCACTTAAAATGCGATCTTAATTTTGTGCTTGAAAATCAATGAACATATTTCAGAAAGTACACTGCTCAACCACAGCCTTAACAGTCCATGTATACTAGCCTACTGCAATGTGGTGCTGTCAAACCTACAAACCTTAACAACTCAAGAAGTAATTTACATCTCCTGTGAACTTAACCAGAACATTATTGTCAAAGTAAAACACACACACAAACACACATGACAGTATATCTCATTCCTAAGCTTTTTCTACTTTAATTGTCCTAGAACTATAGGCTAATTTTTACATTCACCTGCTATGACTTTAATATTTTTCTCTTTGACAGTGGGACAGCGACAGAGTCACTATAAAGATCTAACACTGTGGGTAGCCAAAATCTTGAGACAAAAGTTTAACTATTCCGCTCTTACTAACTTGACTTTTTCCCACAGTCATGTTGCAAAAATGTAAGGCACCCATAAAACAATACTAAAGAAAATACCATAGTTTCCGTTTTCCTAAGAAACTTAGGCATCAGGTTCTTATTACTCAGTCTCAACAGCATAAATGTGGGAAGCGGGGGCAGGGCTTTTTGCAGAGCAGAAGCAACAACTCAAGACACACACACACAAAACAGCACAACAGTAACACTGTTCCAGGTGACATGGGGACATCACCTATGTGGGAGCAGGGGTGCTGTCTCCAGAGTACAACACCTACCTCTTCCTGCCTGTCCCCCACCCTCTTCTTGGAGGTGTTGAATGCCTACCCAATGGTGCCAGGCAGGCTTGTCCAAAGCAGAGTTGAATTGTCTCTCAGATGACTACAAAGAGGCATGATCACAACGGTTCAGTAGTAAGTGTCACCTAATGTTGAACACCAATACAACTCTGTCACAAATTTAATTAGACATATCTATAACAACTGGTGTGTCTGTGATGCCTTCATAAAATCACTTCAGTAGATTTCAATTAATCCCTGCCTTCTCATAGGCAAACACACAGCATTATTCCCATGCTGTCGACAGGTCAAGACACTAGGAAATCACACTGAAAACAAAGAGTATCCGTTAAAAATAACTCTCCTTCAGTTTTTATCAGACACTAGGGAATATGAGGAAAAAAAAAAAACTCCTACAGTCTCTGTAAGCTAAAAACTGCTCGTCCATCCTTCCTGAAAATCATCCTTGACAGTCTCTCTCAACAGCCACAGCTTAGCCCCATTTTCCTGCATTTTTCCTGTATTATCCTCTTTGCCTAAGCAAACTGCAAGCAGGAATACAAGGTGCTGCCAAATAAATTCATATTAACATAGCAACTTCTCTGAAGTAGTCAGTGCAAAGTTATTTAACATTTATCCAGTGAAATGCTTTATTTTTCATGGAGAGGCACAACATGGGCACTTGCTTTAAAATAAGATGTGTGTTTTTTAAGTCAACCAAGACTCCTCTGGTTCAGATTCTGGGAGTCCAATGAAGTTCTTAAAATCACTATATTAAAGCACAATGTGGAAAAACTCCATAGAAAAGCCTTGGCTTTTTTTCTTTTACTTGAAACAATCTAATACATGAAATACACACATGCCATTATCTATAAAGCCCTATGCAGACACAGATTTACTTGCCCAGTCCCAGAGAGCTCACCTTCTACTTCTTCTTCATCACACACATGTTTGAGGAAGGAAGCCCCTCTGTCCAGAACAGCTTCATCCTCCATCCTATAGTAATAGAAAAGAAAAAAAGAATGCTCAGACTTCTCCTGGAGCGAGCTACCTGAAGCAGCCCAGCTCCTGGGCAGGTCCACTTGCAGGCTGGTGCTCATGGTAACCAGACAGGCACTCTTCCTCCAGTAGTGCCACTCCTTCACGCAGCTCTTCTGCTCTGCTGCCCAAAACTACGCCGGTTGCACATAGCTTCAGTCTTAACCTTGCCAGGACACCCACATCCACAACGAACAGGTGAGAGAAAAGAACCCCAATCCTGCAGGCTGGCTGTTGGCCACTCGTTCCTTTGAGGTTTGCAAAAATCACAAAAAAATTTTAAAAAGATGAAATACCCCCAAAAAATAAAACCGAGAGAGGAAGTTTGATGTGTCTGGAGTGCTCGTGATGATCGTTTGTGGAAATCCAGCTTCAGTGCTTAGCTCTTTAAACACCCACTGCATCCAATGTATACCCTCTCACACACACATGCACGCCCACCCACATGCGGAGAGCGACAGGGAGTTAGGCTAATGCACACTGAGAGCCTAGCTTGCAGCCAGCCTCTTAATACCAGCACAGCCCAGTATTCTCTGTTGAGTGGCAAGCTTTGAGTCACATGTTGGCCTTACGGAAATCTGACATCTGAGGATTATCCAGCAACCCAGGCTTCGCTAATAGGTACATATACATGCCACCCATTCATTGACCTTCCACATTCTTGTCCCACGTCTCTTTCTATGGGTATTTTCCCTGTTAACTCTTCCCTGAAGGGCACCAAGTTCTTCATTTTGTAACAACATTATGCTGTCCTACTGTCTCCTTACATAATAGGATCTACTCTGCAATTTCACATGCTAAATAAGATCTCACACTCCCATCCAAGGAGCGAGAGCAGTTCGGCAGCCTCCCGACACGCTTCTGGTTTAGGAAATGAGTGGAGGGCTATTTCTATACTCTGTGGCTCCTTTCCCTTGCGTGCACTTTGATACAAGGAATTCTATGAACTCTATTTTTAGTGAAAGCAGCAAGAAATTCTGAATTGCTCAAATGCTGTTTGTGTCGTACCAGGCTAGAAACAAACGACTTTCTCTGGGGACAGCTGCTCCGTGTCATACTGTACATGAGTCCTGCCAGAGGGTCAAATGTTCATTCTGTGATCTATTCATCCCGTGACAGGCTCGAGCACTGAACAACATAGGTTGTTTAGGAACATATCCATAAGCAATCATCTTAGCGTAAAAAAAGCAGAAATGGGCTATCAGAAATCGAGTTAGACCACTGCAGTTGTATCACTCAGAGCAAACACTTTTAAATTTCATGTGCCTCAGTTTTTCCACATGTGAAACTCAGGAAATAATGTCAACCACACATGACTGACTCAATACTAACCTGGCATTGAGTGTTTTGTGATTCAAAATAGGTGATAAATATATGTAAAAGCACTCAGTTCAATACAGGACTCAGCACTTACTACACAGTTAATAAACCTAAGCTTCCTCCCTTTCTTCTTTGCCCTGACAATTGCTGCTAGAAAAGTACAATTAAGACACACAATCATTGCAGGATTTTTAATTCCAGGGACATGACCCATAGATACAATGCTCATCCATACATCTAAGCATGTCCTTTTTTGCACTTAAACTACAAATATAAAACTAACAGCCCAGTTAAGCTAGCTACCCCCTTTGGAAAGGGTATGGGTTGGTTCTGGAGGGAGGTACTAGGCAGAGCCAGACTAATCTTAGTCCACTACCACGTGCAGGAGCCAGGCTGGAGTATGGGTCATGCCTGCCTAGGCTATTACACTTACAGGTTTCCGTGAGCCAGGGCTAGGAGTAGACTTAGCAGGGCCAGGTTGCAGCACCCACCAGCTGGGACTGGGAACAGACTGGGACAGGTCAGGCCACAACATCCAATGGCAAAGGCAAAGACGGGCAATAGACTATGCCAAGCTGGGTCAGAGCAACCACTGGCACACATGAGATCTGTGGCTGGAAACGCCTGGCCAGAGCTAAGCGGACACCCTTGGTGGGTTATGGTTCCCACTGGTGAGTGTGAGTATCAGAGTGGGGGCTGTGATTTGGTCTGGTCATGGCTGCAGTGTCCTTCAGAATGGGATGAATGGGGTCTGAGATGTGCCAGATTGAGCTAAACTCCAGTGCCCACTGCTGCTTATAAGAACCAGAGTGGGCATAAGACGGGCTTGGGCAGGTCTTGGCTTCCATTGAACCACACAAGAGCTGTGCCTGGGCATGGACTAGGTGTGGCTGGGCTATAGGCCCCAACAGTAAGAACCAGAATGGGTTTGGGCTGATTGGGCAAGGCCACTGTTTCTGCTAGGACAGGAGGTATACCAAGTGAGTCTGGACCAAGAACCCACTGGTGTGGCAAAATCTGCCATCTGACAGAGGAGTTTGGGGAATTCCTCTGTCGGGACACATCCCATACAGGAAAGTGCAGGAATCAAGGCAGAGACCAGCCCAGACCAGACCAGGCCAGGTTTTAGCACCCACCGGCATATGTATGGGTCAGGTCTGAGGGCAGACCAGGCTGGGCCGGTTTATAGGACCTACTGGCATATCCAAGAACTAGGACGGGGTGCAAGACAGGCCAGGTCAGGGCATAACACCAGCCAATTCACATTAGGGACTGAGGGCTGGCTGGGCTGAGCTAAGCTGCAGCACCTACCAACAAATGCTGAAATGAGGCTGGCCATGCCAGACTGGGCTGCATCACTCATCAGTAGGTGTAAGACCCAGGGGTGGTGGTGCAAGCCTGGTAGGGGGGCTGCAGGGGACTCTCCTGCTGGGCCACTGCTCCCACTGGTGAGAGTGAGAACCAGGATCAGCGGCAGACCAGGCCAGACAAGCCCACAATACCTGTTGGCTTGCATGTGAGTTGGGCTAGGGGGAGAGCTGGACTGGGCTAACCAACTATATTCACCAGTATAAGCATAAGCTAGAGTAGGGTACAGGATGGTTGGGGTTTGCCGCAGCATCAGCTGGCAAGTGCTAAGACTGAGGGCAAATACTGTCAAGCCAGACGGCAGAACCACCTGGAGAATGCAAGATCCAGGACCAGTAAGGAAATTGCAGATACTTCTCTGATGGGTTGTAACTCTCACTGGTGAGCATGAGAACCAGGGCTTAGAGCAAGCCTGGCTAGAAAGCGTAACCAGCCAGCATAAGCGTGGGCTAGATAATGGGATCATTTGGGCTGAGCTAGGCTCCAATTCCCATCAACATGTATGACAGCTGAATGGGATGTGGGATAGGCTGGGCCAGTCTGCTGTACCTATTGGCAAGCACAAGAACCAGGACTAGTGAGCAGGCCTAGTGTATGTTTCTAGTGGTTGCTCTGACTAGGCCACAGTCCCACCGGTGTACATGAGGGCCAAGTGTGTCATGGTTAGGATCTGACTGGGATGCAGCACTCATTGGTTTGTGTGGCAGACTGGGCTAGAGATAAAACTGCCCCAGCAATTTCAGCTACCAGTGTATTCATAGGCTTATGTGGGTGACGGGCAGAGCCAGATCACCTACTGGCTAGCATACACAAGAAACAGGTCTCAGATCACCTCAGATCAATCTCAGTTTGGGGTCTCCCCTAACTGAACCACTGAACTCAGAACTTCAACAGTGGGGAGAATTGAAGGATCAGTGGCCTGCGCGTGGACTGCATGTGTCAGAGCTGGACCTCCTCAGTGGCTAAGTCAGAGCGGTGAACAGCATACCCAGATGCACATGCAAGATGCACATTCGAGCCTGCAGAGGACATCTGGTACCACAACAGAGGAAGGAGGGAACAAATTGATCAACTGCCCCAGTCAAGCACTGGCAACAAACATCTGGATGAATGAAGGCTCTGAGCTGGACTATGTCAGTCAATGGACCTAGCAGGGATTTCATTGTCCTTGGAGAGGTAAGATCAATGGCATTTTAGAACTATTGAACTGTCAAAACCACTTGAGCAGAACCCTTGGAGTATACCCCACAGTACGAACCCTGGGATGACACCAGGTGGTCATTCCCCATCCCCAGGTACTAAGGCGGTTGAGAGGCTGGGTGCAGCATCTCTCCTTATCTCTCCACTTCCCTCAGATACAGGAAGAAAAAAAAAGAAAAAATGTGGAAATAGTGGTCTCACCCACTTTCCCCTAACACTCGACCTTTCCCACCCTAATCAACTAAGTAAACATCATTAAAAATAAAATCTAAAAAAACTCAATGCAAACTTCATATGGATGAGCCATCAGGATTACAATGGAAATAAAAATGTCTTGAAGATATGAGAAGCCATCTACCAACCACTCTGAGCCTGAAGTCCCCAGAAGATCTGATCAAACAGCACAGTCACTGCTTCAGCAAATATTTACTTAGTGCCTCCTGTGTTTTTGGTATCCTTGAAAGGGATGGGATTACATCTCCGAATAAGACAAATTTACTGAAAAACTAATCATCAGTAGGAAAGCATGTACTCTCAGCACCTAGTGCTCTGCAGAAAATTCAGTGAGGCAGGAAGCTGCATGGCAGAGGGTGGATCCTGGAGGGCTTCTGAAGGCAGTGACACCTGAGCAGACAAGACAGTGAGCAGCACCTGGCCACATAAAGATGTGGGGGCAGTGTGTTCCAAGCATAAGGAACAGCAAGAGCAAAGGCTCTGAGATGGGAACATGTTTCCCAGATTCCAGGAAAGGAAAGCAGATCAGGTCAGCCATGGGAGATGACACTGGAGACAAATGTCCCCAGGCAAGCCACGGCAAAGAGTCCCAATGACAGGGTTGAGGGCCACCAACAAGTTCTCAAGGGGAGAGTAGCTTCATATGTCTTACCTATTCACAGGTTACTCTAGCTGCCACATGGAAAATGGATGGTCAAGGTGCAAGCAAAATTAGCAAGTATTATATAAGCCCAGGGCAGACTGTGGGGAAAATAACTAGGAGTGATTAAGAGCTCCCTTTAAATTTGTTAAGACGGAGATGTGTGTGTGTGTGTGTGTGTGTGTGTGTGTGTGTGTAAAGATCGCTCAGGTGCAATTACATAATTACATGACTGAGTCTGGAAGTGAAGAGCTCAGGGACATGGATTCAAACTGGGGAATCAAAGACAAATTGGGAAAACAACTGCTAGAGATCATCCAGTCTCCGCAGGGAAAAAACACACATCCAGAGGAGTGGCCCTCAGATCAAGAACAGAGGCTTGACGAACAGAAAGGGTCAGCAACAAGGTAAGAGGAAACCCAGGCAAGAATGATGTCACGGAGGTCACAAGAAAAGGCCAGGCTTGCTACCTGGAGGCTGGGGAAGATGGAGACAGGAACAAGAGCTGATAATATGCAAACCATCGACTGATGACCAAGATCAAAGCAGCTAAAACACTCCCTTAACACAGTGAGCAAAACCTTCCATTCACTCACTCAGGAGACATTTACTGAGTGCATCCCATCTGCAAGGAGCTCTTCAAGGCGCGAGAGATGGAGCAATGAGCAAGGCCAAGGATGGGTCCACTCAAGCCCATCTGCCTTCGCAGAGACTTCACTGGGCCACAGAGGGGAGTTGGACCAAAGGGCAAAGATCCATTGATTAGATGGCACTTGCAGAAACAGATGAGGGTAACAGTATAATGGGGACATTTCCTTCAAAGATTTCAGAAGCACAATAATATCCTGGAGCACCGTAAAACTGTCTCTGTTAAACAGAACCAGGAGACCCATAGCTCACAAGAACAGCCAACGGAATCCTTACAACCTCATGGAGAGCATCTCTTCCCACCAGCAGTAGTCAAGCTGGCTCTGAAGCCTCTTGTTGTGTCTTTAAATACCTCAATGAAATGTTTAGCCCTTGTTCCTAAGCCCTTCCTACAACGGCAGACAGCAACCCAAGGGGAGGTAAAAGCAGAAGACAAGTAACAAGTGGGAGGATGCTAGAAAAGAGACTACCCAGAGCCCGTGTCCCAGAATGGGAAGCCTGGTAGCCTGCCTGAGACACTGCCCCTGTGGCCCATCTCAGTTGGAGTCAGAACAAAGGTAGGTTCAACCCTGGACACCAGGATGCATGTTTCATATGGCCTCCAACGCTAAGCAGATCTGGCAAACCAGTCTTGGTTCTCTGCAAAGGATGTGCAGGAAAGCAGTCACTTCTGGGTAGGAGAGTGAAAGGGAGTGAGAGGCACAAATAGAATACAAAACCCAAAGCCTGCACAGCCACAGCAAACTTCCCCAGCACAGCCCTCACGCCTCCTCTGCAGGCAGTCTGGCCTGGTGTACCTTGGCTTTGGCATCAACCACTGGGATCTGACAGCTTTCCCCACCCCCTATTGACACCACAAATGTCCATTATAGAGGCCTGTGTCCCTTCACCCTGAGTCCCCTCAGCAGTTGCTCGCTATTATTAGTAAGACAGACAGAGATATCTTCTAAAATGACCATCTGACCCAACTGGTTTCCCTCCCCGCTAGTAGGAAGAAATTAACTCCTGTGGTCCTTCATCCAAATCCACCCTCCCAACCTTGCTCTCCCACATTCCACATTTTGCTGAAAACAAAGCAAGAAAAACACAGACTGCTATACAGCAACCTGCATGGCTCGCATCAGCAGCACGAGGCAAAGTTCAGAACAGACTGGCAAGCCTCTCCCAGCATCCCAGGGACAAGCATCAGAGCAGTCAACGTAAGCTCCACCAGCACCCATTCTGCCCTCCTGCAGCAGGGGGCTTTGGCAGCAGAAGGCACACAAGTCCACACCTAACACAGGTCTGATCTCCTTCCCCATGAGCCAGGGACAGTGACACAATTTCATTAGAACACATGTCAGTTCTGCTGCCAAGCAGCCCAGCATTCACCAACCAGTCCTAACAGTGGAGCAGGCCTGGGGAGGCTGACTTCAGCCTGGCACGAGAAACATTTGGGCCAAACCGTCAGCCACTGGGCCTCAAGCGCCCATTGACATTCCACCCTTCTGCATTCCCACCCTCGGGCCCATGCCAACTGCCAACGTGCTCACCAGCCAGTCCCCACAGCGCAAGCAGCTGCCACTCAGCCAGTCAGCACGTGGCAGGCCGCCAGCACACAGGCGTCCCAGGGCTGCTAAAGGTTGAAGGTCTTCGGCCGTGCTAGCCTTTACACTTGCCTCACTTGCCCTCCTACCTCCCTTGTGCCTTGCTTCCTAGGATAGCAGTGCACTGGTCTCTATGGTAACAGCCTCTGGTTTCAGGTTAGAACCTGACACAGCGCAGGCCCCCCTCATAGCCCAATGTTTTTGTGGCAGGATGCATTTAGCAAAAAGGCTGCTGCTAAAGGTGGAGACACCAGGATGGCATCTGTGACATCCCAGTGAGCACAGCCCTAATTTTCCAGCAAAGCAGAACAGACCCTCCAACCTTGGCTTACTGGGGGTTACCTAGAAGATCCCCTCCAGGGCTTGTCACTTCTAATCCAGGGCTAGCCCATGCTCCTCCGCACTGTCCTCTCTACTGAGCTACACCCCACGGCGATCAAATTAATAGCAGGGCTGTTGGCTGCTTCCAAAAAAGCACCAGGCATGGTCCCCAAGGGAGCAGCAAGGCTCTGATTTGTAACACATCTCTACCACAGTCTGACATGACTGCTTCTTTCCATGCACACAGCTAATAGTTTCTTAGGTAACCTGGCATTTCTCCCCATCCCACCTGATCCTGTTGGGCTTGGGCTATTTATCACATCCAGAGATCCCTTCTCTCTCTTTATAACCACTTCCCTGTACACAGCAGATGTTTAAACAGTTCTTTTACACACATGCCCTCAAACACGCTCTGGCATGACACATGCAGGGACAAACACTAGGAAGTGAGAGGTTCTGTTGTTATTATTAGCCAGGGCTTCCATGAAAACTGTATTTACAGTGACTCTCAGGACATTGACCTGAGGACTAAGAGGTGTTAATCTTGATCAGGCCTTGACCTGAGGAATAAGAAGTGTTAATCTCAAGTCTCAGAGCTCCAAGCAAGGCTGGCCCTGGGAGCTTGGCTGGTCTGGGATCCAACAGGAGGTAAAAACCAGCAGTGCACAGATCTCCCGCTAGAGCTGCACAGAACGCCCTGACAATGAAAGTGACACCCAGGCACACATTCGGCTTCTGTGCCCTTTCAACCCATTTCCAAAAAGTAGGGAAACATTTTCATAACAAACCAAGTACTGTCTTCTTCCAAACAGTGTGAAACCTCATAGCATTTTACATGTGCTTTTGCTGTTTTGTAAAACATGCTGCCCACATGTTCAAATGTACACAGAACGAGCAAGCCACAGTTCTCACAGCCACAGGCGACGGCACGCACAAGCTCGGTGGCCGCAAGGTGCACTGCCATCTTTTGGCAACATGCGTTCACTACAGGGGACCAGAGAATGAGCGTGAGGAAGAGCCTGCGCTGCCTCCCACAGGCGTCCAGTCTGTCGCAGGGCCTGCAACGGCCTTTGAACCCCTCAGGAAGTACAGGAGAACATGGTTGCTGGCTTCGCTGGGGAAAGGAACTTCACTGGGGGGAACAGAGACATCAGGCCACAAAATTGACAAGCATGACTAATGGTAGAGGCGACTCCAGGAGATCCCGGGACACAAAGCTAAGCAAATCCCATTCCCAGAGTTTAGGAGCTCCCCAATCAGCTTGGAAATTTACACAGGTCCCAGGCTAGCAGGAAGGATCCCCACAAGAAATAAAAGTGAGGACTGGATAGAAGGTGCAAATGCAACCCCCAGCAGAACCCAGCCAGACACCATGCTGGATTTATGAACTGCATTACAAGGGCATTTGCACTCCCGGGCAAGTTATCCCAGGGAAATGAAAACGGAGATTCCCACAAAAACCTGTACATGACTGTTTACAGCACCGGCTTTCTTTAGAGCAGCCACAAACTAGGACTAATCCAGGAGTCTTTCAACAAGAGAACATTCAAACAACTATCCAGGCCACAGAATGCCGCTCAGCAATTCAAAGCAACGGACTACTGATGCGCTCAACAAGCCAAACGGAGCTCCAGGGGATGATGCTAAAAAAAGAAAAAAGCTAATCCTGCAGGTTGCATTCCTGATATTTTTGAAACCACAATATTTTGAAGAATGAATTAGTAAATGCCAAGAGTCAATGATGGGAGTAGCAATGTTTGTGGTCACCAAAGTCAAAGGAAAGCATTCTTGTGCTATTGGTTCTGTCCAATAGCTTATTGATTTGTGGTGATGGATACATGAATCCAAACGAATGATAAAACTGTAAAGAATTAAACACATGACACAGAGACAAGAAAATGGGTGTAAGTAAAACTGAGGAAATCTGAAAAAAAAAAAGCTCATTGAATTCCTGGTACTATATTAGTTTCTTAAGCTGGGAATATTGGGGAAAATTGACAAAGTGAGGATGATTTTTTTTTCCCATACACAACTAATTCCTCAGTATTTTTCCTCAAACACGTACTTGAATCTGTAACAATCTCAAAAAACTCACTGGACAAAAAAATCTCAGCTGTGAATCTCTTATTAAAATATGCCCAAGAAAATTTCTTTTCCCTGGCGATCAGGTGAGCCAGCTGACCTCTGCACACACATGCAGAACCAGGCAAGGCTGTGAAGGCACATCCCAGAGCTGAGCATCAGACACTGCATCTGGGGAAAGTGAATTAACCCCTCACATCAGCATCCTCTAAAGCAAGCCCACCATACTTCAGAAATTGGTTTAGGGTACTGAATCAGCGCCTAGAAAAAAATAAACTATTACCTGCAGTAAAATCTAACTCTGAAGGTCATTTAATCCAGGGAATATAACAAGTGATTAAGAGTCTGACAGACACGGAGGCTATCACTGAGCAAATGAGGCAGAGTTTCAACCAGGGAGACCAGAAGCTAAGCATGCCTCAAGCCCCCAGGATCAAGCACCTTGTCTACATCAGGGCAAAGTTTTCAACACTCTTGCCTCAGTCCTCAGGAGGCTGTCCGAACTCCCAAAGCCTGAAGTAGGCTCTGCCACCAAGGGCAAGGAAAGAACTGGCTGGATGATGGAAGCAGGGGCCCTGCATGCCCACGGGAGGGGACAGATGCACGCATACCCTGTGGAGAAGGTCACGGTAGGTGCTGGGAGGAGGGCTGCTCCCTGCTCAGGGCTTTCAGGGGCACACACTCTTGCACTTCTGAGTCTCCTCATGTGCTTCCAAACTTCCCCCAATTTCTGCTGCAGAGCAGAATTCCAACGCACAGCACGACTCTATCTGCATGCTCTCTGTCCCGATGGTTTTCTCTGAGGCTTATGCTGTTGGGGACAGGAAAGGAACACCCTTCTCAACTCTCTTTCCGCTTGCAGCTGCCTGTTTTCAAGGGCTCTTGCATGAAAATCCCAAGAGACAGGGGTCAGGCAATGTGAAATGGTTCAGGCTGTTCCCTGTGAGGGGTCAGACCAGTGGAGGATGGCAGACGCATGTCTCCCTCTACCCCTCCGTACCCACTACCACTTCAGCCAGGAGCCAAACCTTAACTTGTAGTAAAGAAAGAGCAGAGAGAGGAAGGGAGGGTCCCATGGGCAAAAATCAATGGCTAAAATCTGACCCTGCGGCATAGGTGAAGAAATGTTCTGATGTGTTCAGGTATGGAGAGAGTGGAGGTGGCTAGATTGCCATCTGCCCTCCCACAGTCCCCCTAACCCAGCCCTTTAAAAAACACAACCCAGTGTCCACTCCCTTTTTTTTAAAAGATTTATTTTATTTTTATTACAAAGTCAGATATACTGAGAGGAGGAGAGATAGAGAGGAAGTGGAGCTGCTGGGATTAGAACCAGCGGCCATATGGGATCAAGGGCGAGGACCTTAGCCACTAGGCCACGCTGCTGAGCCCGTCCACTCCCTTTTGAAGGCCTTTCAATTGTTTTTTTATGATACAGAACATGAAACCCAAACTGTGCAAGATGGAACTGTTTTCTTGTTCCTTTAGTTCAACTACTTGAAAAGTCAAGAAATAGAGACAGGGTGAGAAATCTTCCATCCACTGAGTTAATCTCCAAATCTCAGCAACAAGCAGGGCTGCAGCCAGGCCAGCAGCCCAAAACTCTGTCTAGGTCTCCCCATGCAAGCAGCAGGAACTCGAGCATATGGGCCACTGCCAGCTACCTCCCGGAAGGCATTAGCAGAAAGCTGGGTAGCAAGCAGAGCAGCTGAGACTTCAACCAGCATTCAGATATGGGAATGCGGGCATCCCAAGCAGTGGTTATAATTTATCACCTACACTCACATTTTTCTTTACCTTTGGGTCCTACTGGCCAAAGGTTAACCATCCCCTCCAAGTCCCCCAAAGTCAAGATCTTAGTCCTTAATTTTGCTAAACAGCAAGTTCTATGTGCCAGCCACTGTTGTAATCACTTAACAAATATCATTAATCCACTCACCTGCCACGACAGTCCAAGGAGGAATTACTGTTTGATCATCATCGCAGAGGCACAGGGAGATTAAGTAACTTGCCTGAACAATCACACAGCTAACAGCTGTCAAAGTCCAAATCCAAAGCCAGGCAGTTTGGCTCCGAAGCCTGTGCTCTCTGCACTGAACTCCTGCCGCCCCCTCCAGCTGAGCAGACGGATCCAAACATCCAAACTCTCCCAGACACAGGCCTCATACATGAGACGGATCTTGGATGAAAGGACAGACCCGTCAGAAGACACCAAGAGCCCACAGATCCCTCATGCTCAGGAAATGTCTGCTTTTCAAACCTGTTTTAAAAATGCCCAAACTTGCAGATATCACTGTGGCATAGATTATGGCATACTGTGGTAATGGGTGACTTGATAAGCTTCTGAACTCTCCAGGGAAGGAAGGCAACCAGGACACCTGAGACGCAAGTGCAGATACAGGGAGTGGACCTGACCCAACGCGGTCTAAGTTCACCACCAGGGTCCTAGGTCCAGTATTGTGCTGCAGTGGATTAAGCAGCCACCTGCAATGCCAGAATCCCTTATGGCATTGGCTCAAGTACTGGATGCTCCATTTCCATCATAGCTCCCTGCTGATGCACCTGGAAAAGCAGCCCAAGATAGAGCAAGTACTTGTGTGCCTGCCACCCACATAGAGGACCCAGATGGAGTTATGGGCCCCTTGCTTCAGCTTGGTTTGACCGTTGTCACGACTGGGGAGTAAACCAGCAAACAGAAGATCTCATTCCCTCATTTTCTGTCTCCTTCCCTCTTCTGCAACTCTGCCTTTTAAATAAATGAAATAAATTTTATATATCTAAAAACTATATACACACAAACTACAACATGGAATGACCCCAAACAGCTGCCAGCAGAAAGCTGTTAGATCCACAGTTTAGAATCACAGGACCACTGTCTTAAAGCCAAATCAAGAAGCATCCCTCACATGACCTGTTCCATTCAGCATCTTTTTTTTTTCATTTTAAAAAACTTTTCATCTTATCAACTCTATGGATGCAGTTCATGATCACATGAGGTGGAAAGACACAACATCCCCGTGTGTACTCAGCTACCAGAATGCCTTTCCACAATGCTGGTCAAAGTTTACCCTTCCTTTTCCCCAAGGCATCTCTCAGTGTACATTTGTGACTAAATTTCTCAGAGTTGAACTCCTCTCCCTATTTATTTACTCAACTTGAGCATCTCCTAGGATGAGGCACTTCTCCAGCCAGCCGGGACAAACCCACAGTGGGAAATAAACAATACATGAAATACAAATGTACAAATGTTAATGGTATAAAATGTCGAAAGGTGACAGATGGAAAAATGTAAGCAAGGAAAAGAAAGCCTCCCTCAGTGACAGCTGAGGTACGGACGTGAGCCTTGCAGGCATGTGAGGGACGAGCAGACACAGAAAGGAGCATGGGTGATTGCCATCCACGCCAGCGGCTAGAGCACAGTGTGTGAAGACAGGACAGGGGCGCGGCAGACATCACAGCAGGACAAGCTGAAGGAGAAGAAGGCTCCTGCAAGGCCTTTGGCATCAACCTTAAACAACCAGAGGGCTCCAAGAAGAGTGGCATCTGCTCAAACTCATGGTCCTCTTGACTGTTTACATCTCTGTCATGACCAAAACATGCCGGTTAGGGTGCTTCCTGGAACACACTCTGAAAACCTTGCCAGGCCACAGCTGGATCCGCGTGGGTCTGCCAGCTCAGCATCCTCCCGCATCAGGCCAGAACCTGACCAATTCCCTCAGCAGAGCCAACCAGCCCTTGGCAGACAGCATCCCTGCTGTGTGATACCTCTACCATGACTTCAGCCCAGGGCTTCTGGCCTCATGACAAAGGCCAATCGGCATTAACTTGTTCAAATGATCTTGATCAACTTGTGCCAAACCAGCTACAGAGTTCATGACTCACACAGTCACCACCTATATCATTGCCTACCTGAGTTTGCCCCAGGGATGCCAACGTTTAGCGTTAGAAGATGCCAAAGCAGAGTGATGAATATGTGAGTATAAGGAAAATGGCATAGAATTGATTTGTTACCATGCTTACAACTCTAGATTCAAATCTCTTATTTTAAATAATAAAGGAATATGCTAAACTGTTGGTTTTGTTATTTATTTGAGAGGCCAGAGAAGGAGGGACAGAGCCCCCATTTGCTAATTCATTCCCAAATGCTTAAAATGTCCAGGGCTGGCCTGGAAGAAAGCCAGGTCTCCCACTGTGGAAGCAATTACTGGAGCCATCAACACACCCTTTCAGGTTTTGCACTGGCAGGTAGCTTGAGACAGAAGCGCCAGGCATCAAACCCCAAGAACTCATACAGGATGTGGGCATCTTAACTAGTACAAGTGGACATCCACAAGATGTTACTAGCAAACGCACCATGTAGATAGAGATCCTATTTCTAACATTTCAACTGTTTGAAAAGCAATCTTTAAGACAATCAAAGAAGCTTGAATGTTAACTGGGTAATAGATGCTGCTAAGGGATTACAACTAATCTTATTAACAGTAATATTGTTTATACATTAAATTATATACAAACCTAAATGCATTAATGTCTTTGGCACTGTTTCTTTTTTTTTTTTTTTTTTTTAATTACAAAGTCAGATATACAGAGAGGAGGAGAGACACAGAGGAAGATCTTCCGTCCGATGATTCACTCCCCAAGTGAGCCGCAACGGGCCGGTGCGCCGATCCAATCCTGGGAACCAGGAACCTCCTCCAGGTCTCCCACACGGGTGCAGTGTCCCAATGCATTGGGCCGTCCTCGACTGCTTTCCCAGGCCACAAGCAGAGAGCTGGATGGGAAGTGGAGCTGCTGGGATTAGAACCGGCGCCCACATGGGATCCTGGCACGTTCAAGGCGAGGACTTTAGCCACTAGGCCACGCCGCCGGGCCCATTGGCACTGTTTCTTAAATATCTTTACATCTTTAATGTTAATGGATAAAATGCTCTGAACTCAGAATTTCTTGGAAATTCATTCTCAAGAAAAAAAAGGGGGGGCCCAGAAGGGGGTAGCCAGTATTTCAAGGCCAGGCAGTGAATCGCTGAACCTGAACAACGAGCACAAGGGGATTCACTGTATTATTTGTCTTCTATTCACTCTTAAAATTTTCCAAAATAAAATTTGTTTAAAAATCCTATCCATACACGTTTCACTCATCTTTTATGCCCAATGCATACCAGAAAACATATACAAACACAAAAGTCATAATTAATCTATTCCCATGTTCTAAACATGGCTTTGCTCCCAAAGGAATTAAAAACTGTAAAATCCATAACCTTGTCTCCCATTATAGACACAGTAAATAAATAAGTAAATAAGAATGTCTTTCAAGCAATACACCATCTTTTTTTATTTTCTTTCATGCCTTAATACATAAGACCTCATTCCACAAATTTCTGACAGATTCAGGCAGGGACAACACTTTTCATTTTAGTCAAGATGAAACAGGGTTTAGGAGGTCCACGTTTCACAGTGTGAACATCAGCATTTTTATTTTTTCCCCTCATTTGTGTAAAATTACATGGTGAAATGCAACCAAGCATTCAAATATTTGCAGCAACAAACACTGAGGCAGAAATAAACCTGGTGACGCCATCCTGAGCTGCAGGCTGGTGTGCAGTGCCCCCTCCCTTCACTGCAGACGGCCCCCACATCCCAGCTGATGTACAAAAGCAAAAATAAAAACAAAAACAAAAGCAGACTAGGAGAGGTGATGGTTATGGATTCTTAAACATCAAAGTGCAGCTGTATGATTGCTTTTATGGTAGCTAAGCCTATGAAAACCAGGCTCACACACGAATCCATAATGTCATGGGATAAGACACTGAGCTTCCATGAGACTCCAGAACAAAAACTATCAAAGAAAAACAATGCATTCTCCTCCACGGCTGAACCCTGGTGGGTACCAGGATAAAGAGAAAAACAGACACTGCTGATGACACCACAATCCTTTTTGACAAACCCAGCACACATAGTTTCCCAAAGATTACATTGGTTAGTTTCCAAAGCCAACTCACAAAATTCTATTTATTGCAAATGTTGTCAAATTATGGTAATAATAGCTAATATAAAAAGTGTTTCATATGAATTATGTAAAGCTCACAACTAGCCCAGAGTGTCATTATTATCCCTATCTTACTAATAATGAAAGCTGAGACTTCAATGTATAAGCAAGTTGCCAAAATCACACAGCTATTGAGTGATAGAGCCCCACAGAGATTATCAGCTAACAGTATCACAATCACTAGCTATATAATGCTAATAATATTGTTTTAGGTACATTATTGGTGAGATAGATTTGCATGAGTTTGAATAAAACTAGAACCCTAATCATCATTTTAATAATGCTTTCTATGGGAAAAATACATTTTGAGTTTCAAATGCCTAACCATATCTATGTAGATTAATAGATTATATAGATATGCATATTTACTTACATATGGTGACAGCATTACAAAAGAAAGAAGCAGAAAGGCATTTAGCTAGTAAAGTCATCAAATAACTGAAACTAGAGGGTGAATATCAGTGTCACTTCTAAGATTCACAAATAAAAATGGGATTATTGCTAGTTCAGAAAAAAACACATTAAAGAACTAACATGAAAATACTAACTTTTGTATTCACTCTTATCCTTCTTGCTAAAATCAATTATGTGGATAAACAGACAACAAAGAACAAAGAACATCATTTGGTTCCTGAAGATGCACTCGGTGTCACAGAATCTCCACTCTGGAGCTCTGGGGCCTGCTGGTGAACTAGAACCAACCTGAATCAGTTCCCCAAGCCTCTCCTTTTAAAGGAAGAATAAGCTCTTCATTAAGTACCAAAACATCCCTTTGCCAAGAAGTGTCTGAGATGAAAGCAAGATGCTTTCCAAACTCCAATCCTCTTAACTTTCACAGTCCTCCAACTCACTCCTTGCAGCCAAGCTTCTAAGGAAGAAGAGACCAAACAGGGCAAATCAGACAGTCACTGCAACACTGCAGCCTTGAGACCTCAGAGTCTGTTCTGTGAATGCCCTCCCCACCCTCCACCTCTGGCTTCATAAACCAAAAGGCCACCCAGGAAGGGCCAACCAGGAGCCATCACGAAAGCAATGGTCCATTTCTGAGAGGTGCCCACTTGCGTCACAGAATCATCTTTGTGTAGAACGTTGTTTGAAAGCCAAGGACACACAAAGTGACTTCAAATTGGAGTTAAGATAGGCTCATTTTGATGCAAAGCATGTTTAAAATCAACTCACAGTTTTTACATCATACACATTTTCTACGAAATTTTTAAAAGATCCTTCCTAAAGAACTACTCACTGCACTGTGGAAATTCTGTTTTGTTAGTAGCCAACTCATTTATTGCTTCATTGTACTATAATGATTTGCACTGTTTTGTCACTAGGGTGATGGCCCATTCATTGGTAGAAACATCTTATTATTCAATCTCAGTATGGATTAGAACATTTAAAAAAAGACCCTTTGATGTTTAGGCAAATCTAAAATGGTTATTTCTAGTCTAATGCTGATAGTTTCAACCTAGTCCTACACAAACACTTCCTTTCAAGAAACATAGTAAAGGGTGTTTACAAAATGAATATAATTCAAATTATTAATCCTCTGTCAATTTTCTCAAAAGAAAAAACAGTTTAGCAACATCTACAAGGCCCACTTGTGGGAAAGCTCTGAGATCATACAGCTGCATGATAAGTTTTTGGCACTGAGCTGGCAGGCAGCACCTGCAACTACTGTTGCAGTGCAGCTGAGTCTTCAATGTGTCCCAGACAGGCACAAGTTCACGAAGGTCACACTCATAGCAGCTGGCAGAAAGGGACGCAAGAGCCCAGCTCTGTCTGACCCCTATGCTCCTGGGCCTTGCTGCTTTTTCAGCTGGGAAGATAAGGGACAATCAGACTATTCTTCCCCAGCCCTTCCTAAGCTTACATATCCCAAGGTGGAATCCAGGAATAAAGGGCAGGGAAGATTCTCTCTTCTAAAGGGTATGCAAAGGGCAAATACATCAAAGAGAGCGATCACCCAGCATGTACCTCTTGATATACCAGAGGTCAAATTTCTCAACTTGTTGATAATATCCAGAGGACCGGCTGGGAATGTGGCTGAGGACTGGAAAGAAGCCAAAAGGGTATTTTTGAAAGGTGGTCATCCTGGGAAACAGGTCTGCTTGTGTAATATTTATGGCAAAAAATGCCAATTTTTTAAAAATCAGAACAGAAGAAATTTTAAAGTAGATGAGACAAAGGGATGAAAGCAAGAAAATAAGGGAGAGATGTTTGCTAAAATCATCACTAACACATCTTTGATAAGAATCAATTTTCTGAAATCCATGATTACCTTAAGCCTTGGTAGAACAACAAAAATTCCTTTTACTGCACAAAACAGCAGGACATCATAGAACACTAAATAAATCTCAGTCATGACAATTGTGTGCCCATTGACTACTGTTCCTCTATTTGTCCTGTGACATAACAACAACCCACAGCACAATAGCTACTACCATCTCCGATTCCAAAGGAAGCAAGCCAGTCCCAGAGCCAGGCTGTGACTGGTCCCAGCGTACAGGGCTTAAGAAGGAAACAACGGAAACCAACACTCAGATCTCCCCAACTCGAAAACCCATACTCTCCTTTGCTTGATGTGAAAGGACTTGCCAGTGGTTCATCTACTGCTACGCCATCACATCTCATCTTTTAGCTAAGATCAAGTGTAGCATCTAATGCTGTGCCTCCCCCATTAGGATATGGGAAGGAGGATAGGGATTGAAAGCAGGACTTCATGGAGGAGGAGGCCCACAGGGTCACTGGATCAACTCACCTTCTCCACGTAGATACATCAACGGTTCTGTACATGGGGAAACTGACAGCAGGCTGTTGATGAGTTTAAACGGGTGCTATTATGACAATAAGATGTTTTGAAAGCAGAACCATCTGCACCTTGGACAGGATTGGAATACAAAGTTCTTAATCAACCCAAAAAGCATTCAAAAGCAAATTAATTAAATCAGACAAAACAAGCCCATCTGTGATGTTTTAGCCCACCCTGTACTACCAGCAAGACTGAGCAGAGGACAGAAGGACACCCTAAATGACTTCTAAAGTTTCGTGACACCACTACAAAGTCTGGAGCATGACTTTCAAATAACTGGAGCCTCACAAAATTCATGTATTTCTCAGCACGTGCGATAGGCAAGACAATGGATATGACAATGAGTCCATGTCAGAAATCTGACAATGCAAAGTAATAAGTACACAAACAAAGCACAAAGGGAGCATAATCCTAACCCAGAAGCTGGGTATACACTGTGTTCCACTTGCAAAGCTGCTGCTGTTCTATTGGGTCTCCTGATGGCTCCTAGCTGCCCTTATGAACAAGCTGCAAGTGAACCAAGATGGGGCAAGGCCAGGAATGGTCAGAGCCTCAGGCTAGTGATCTCCAGCCACAAGATGTCTGCACCGTTGATCTGCTTTGCTGCACAAATATTATGATGTACAAAGCATTCAAGAACATCCGTAAACAAATCTAGCATTTCGCCAACTTCTTTAACCAGGAATCACTAGCAGCCTAAAAAATCCACCATGTACCTGTAAGTGCTTCAGTAACCAATCCCCTCTGCCCTCCTCCCTTTCAACATGGCTATTATCTTTCTAACAGCTGTGGACCAGCGTCATCCCAGGATGACGATGACACATTTTTTGAAGTGTTGTCCACAGGGTTGTGTAAACCAAACTGAAAGGCCACAGCTGGGGGCATGACTGCACCTTCAGTAAACAGCCGAGGTCCAATCATAAGACCCTGAACGGCTGGGATGTTCGGGAGCCATATCAAGAAACATGATGGAAGTGTAAGACCAACAGCCACGGAGACATTGCTCATGGGTGGGGGCACTTGCAGGAGCACATGTCTTAGCTGGGCTGCTGCCACAGAGCACCACTCACCAGGTGGCTTAAAGAACATGGATTTCTCCCAGTTATAGAGACTGAGAAGGCCAAGATCAAGGTGGTGGCTGATTTGGTTTCTGGGAAAAGCCCTCTAAGAGCTTGCAGATGGTCACCTTCTCACATAGGTCTGTGCTCCCTCCTTCTGTGGCACCAACCCCATTCACAGGTGCCTTCTCTCCAGGAGCTAATGCTTTCTCTGAAGTTATACTCCCAACCACCACCACGCTGTGGGGGAAGGGTGGATATCAGGGCTTCAACATAGGAATCTGATGGGACATAAACACTCCATACTATGACAGACTTTGCTCTTCCTTTTGTGTCTCAGCATATTATCAATACAAAGTGAGGCACAAGATCACAAATTTATTAAGAGCCATGGGTGTGCAATGAAAACTCAGGACGCCCACAGTAAGATGGTCCTAGGTGATGGCCTGCCGGCCCACCGACCTGGAAGCAGAAACCTCCTGTGGCTCCAGGCACAACACAGAACTCCCCTACTGATGCTGTTCAAGCTCCTTGAACTGCTTTCAGAGGCCAACACTAGGTGAGACAAAATTCAGACTAACTAGCGATGAGAATAAAGAAAGGTACAAAAACAAATAAATCACCAACAGAGTACACAAAGGATATCACAGATGTCACCAAGTCTCATACGCAGTTCTCTCATTTTTAGATATTTTCCCTCAGGTGGACTCCCTTGTATCTATCCCACTTCAGCCCCCTCACTTTTCTGCTCCTAGTATCCAGTTCAGGCACTCCCACGTGCACGCACACACACACACACACACACACACACACACACACACACACACAAACATGTACACACAGGCAGTGTCACTTCCATTTTGGGGTATCAATAATCACTTCATTCACCCAATCTCAACCTCAGCCTTTCACTTGTTTTTTCCTGGATTTTTTTTTTACAATTTTATGGTACAATTCCATAGGGTCTGGGATTCCCCACACACACAAATTCCTACCCCCCAACTGATTTTCACCATCTTATTACAATAGTATAGTCCTTCATAAGGAGTCATGGTTCCATCAGTCTTTCACACAGCATGGTTCTCCACTACCAGCGAGGCTCTGTCCCACGACCCCAGCAATGGCTTTGGTGACACTGCTCACCCTTCTACTCATGTCTGGTGAACTTGCCCAGTGGCAGGTGTGCAGGCCTCCCACTCTACTCCATGCAAAGTTTACACACCTTCCACTCAGCAACAGAGGACAAGGCCTCTTCCTGATTGTTCCCCCAGCCAGACACATTCTGCATAGAACCATCCCTGATTCTTAGCATTCGAGCCAGGATGGTGACTAGATTAATACTAACTCAGAATCTAACCAGGTGAGAAATGTAAGCTCAGTGTTTAAGCCATTATGGGAAAACATCAAACGGTTCCAAGCAAAAAAGTAATAACAATGAAGATACAGATTCCAAGATTTCAGGGGGAAATCAGATGTTTTTAGAATTAGACCTAAATTTATTATTTCAGGTAGAAGACAGAAAGCTGCAATGACTCCTTTGAGGACAGACATGCTTGTACTAGCAAAGGCTGTAAGGTTCCTTGTTCTAAGGAAGTTATCTGTGTGGTCTCCATAAACACTAATGACACCCCCCAACACTGGATTAGCTTCCTTGGTAATATTGCATTACAGTCATCACATCCCTGAATTTGGTTGTAGATCTTAACATCCTTCACTTAGATGTCTCCCAACAACTTCCTGTTTTCTTTCTGTCTTTGTGTCTGCTTCTTCAGTTACAAGAGACAAAACTCATTTTTTAACAACCTCAGATCTGAAAACTGTATGTAGGTCTGAGAAGATCATTATAGCATTTATAAGCAATCCACACAAAAAAAATCAGATAAATTCAAGTGATACTATTACCAACGTATGTTTATTCCCAACTTATGAAGGACATATCTTTTAAGTTGTCAAATGCTCCACCTTTTCAGCAACACATATTTGTGAAATTTGCCTGCCCAAATAGGACAGGGCTCCAACTCTTCAGACTCACGCCCGCATTTGTCAGGAAGCTGTGCATATGTTTTCTGAAATTTGGGAACATACCATCAGTAAGGTCACCTCTGAAAACTAGCACATTCTCAATGACGGACCTAAGTTTATTGCTAGCATTCTTGCATTACACTGCCTATGATACCAGCATCCCATAGGAATGTCAGTTAGAATGCGAGCAGCTCCACCTCTGTTACTGGGGCCTAGAAGAGCAGCAGAAGACGACCCAAGTGTTTGGGCCTCTGCCATCCATGCTGAAGGCCCAGACTGAGTCCCAGGCTTGTAGCTATTGCCTAGCTCTGTTCCGGCCATTGTCGTTATTGGAAAGTGAACCAGTGGGTCAAAGATAGGTTTCTATTTCTCTTCCTTCCTGTATCTGAGTAACTATATTTTTCAAATAAATAAATAATTTTTAAAATAAGAAATTTGCATGAGAGACTCAAAATAATTTCAGGAATGGCATATGCTGTCATCCACCATTTAGGTGTTAGAATTTTGCGAATTATTTGGAGATTGAGAGGTGATATATAAAAGCTTTAGCAACGACAGATCTAAATTTACCAGTATATAAAAAAGCAGGAAAATCACTATATCTTTATATTGTGAAAAGTAAATAAAGAATTGATCTTTTTTAAAAATCACCAGCCAAAACCCCAAATCTGTAGGATTAAGCAGAGGCACAGGGGGAAAGTAATTATAAAAAGATAAACTCTTCTGTGAAGGTGTTGCTGTGGCACAAGTGTATGCTATTGTCACCCTGGCATACCAAGGCATTATTTAAAAGCAAACTAAAAACATGGATGTGCAAATGAATAAATGTAACTGAGATAAATTAGAAAGACACTCTGTGAGTTTTCTTTATCATATTTTGGTTTGAAGTCTGCTCAGACTTTTCCAACAATATTCTAGAAATCTTAATTTCAAACAGTACTACTCTGCCACTTTGTATCTTTCTCACTGCAACAGCAGACCTCCACACCAACCCACTGGATAGCTTTATATTGCATCCCTGTTGTGCCGCAGTCCACACAAGCCCAGCTGCAGTACAAATGAACAAGATACTGCCACTTCATTGAGGAGACTGCAGCTCTTTGAGATAGAAAGTCACAGAAACAGACGATTTTGCATACCTCCAAACCCAAATATTCCTCAGGACTTTTTTGGACTTATAAAAGATATTCCTTTGGATCTTCTTGTCTACAAACTGTATTCCTTGGCTAATTTCTGTGTGCTTTTATTTGGCTTAGAGATGGGAAATGAAAGCAGGGATAGAGAAAAACAGACATGTCACACTTAGTGTGTTCTTTGGTGTGAAGCAACCCATAAGAAAATTTTTTCCCAAGAAATTACTATGGCGATATCAATTTTAACTCATAAAAACATGTTTTAAGATATTCATAGGAAATTTGAACCAAAAGATAAGTTGATTTGGGTGCAAAAAAAAATTCTTTTTAAATCCATGCCCAGTTCCTCCTCACAACAGTGCACTGTACAATACTTTGACAACCAATTAAACTTATTCAAAGAGGACCTTACCCTCAACCTCTTTATTAACTGTCATTTTGACTGCAGTAATTTACTAAATATGCTTACATCATTTTCTCTTATGATCAAACTATGCAAATGGCATGACTTCCCCTTAAATCAGATCATAGCTATTCAACAGTCAAAAAGGCAGGTAATGCCAACCACACCTCTATAGAACACTATGGGTTCCAGTCTGGGGACCATTCCCTGCTCCCAGGGACAGTGACGTTCCCTAGGATGTTGACAGTACTCCAACCAGCACCTACATGAACTCAGGCTGACAGCCAGGTGAGTTCAGATGTGTACCTGGGCAGGGTCGGGCCTACACTCAGAAGTGCTCACATGAACACCAGGGGGGCGCCGCACATTGGAGGATACAAAGAGCACTACCACCAAGTGCTCCTGCTGCCTGCAAAGAAGGCTTCCAAGGACAAGAGGTGACAGTGAGACGTCCAAAAAGAACAGTGCAATAAATGTGCTGGAACTAGAAGTTATGTTAAAACAAAATAAGCCAGACACAGAAAGATAAACGCTATTGATTATCTCTCACATGTAGAAGTTTTAAAAAATTGAATTGAACTTAGACTAGCCAATGCTAGAGATGGGAGCAGGGGGTGGGAAGACTCAAACAGGGCATGGAATAACAAGCACACACCAAAAAAAAAAAAAAAAAAAAAAACCCAGCCACGTAGGACCAAGAGATACTGGCATTCTACAGCATGTTGGGGTTGCTACAGTTCCTGATGATGTACCAAACACTGTTTAAAGAACTAAAAGACAGGGGCCAACAATGCTATAGTAGATTAAGCCTGCACCTGTGATACCAGCATTCCACATGGGCACTGGCTGGAATCCAGGGTGCTCCACTTCTAATCCAGCTCCCTGCTAATGAGTCTGGGAAAGCAGCAAAATATTGCCCAAGCCCTTGTGTTCCTGTACCCATAGCAGATCCAGAGGAAAATCCAAGCTAAACGCACCTGGATTCAGCATGATGAACCAAGAAATGGAAAATCTCTCTCTCCCCTCTACTCTCTAACGTTTTTTGCCTTCCAAATAAACAAAAAATAAATCCTAAAAAATAAAAAGAGTTAGAGACAAAAATTGGTAGGCTCCAACATAAAGAACAAAAAACTGTCTGACTTCTCAAATAAAAATAAAGAACAAAATATCCAAAATGCGTTACATAGAATTTCCTGGATCCACGTTTTATGACACATCTTTAGCATGTGCAATTATGTGATCAAAGTATGATTTGCAAAAGAAGGAAGCAAAAGGGAGAAATGGAAGGTTCTGACTGCCTCAGCACATGTGAACTTGACGTACCCTCTCAAGCTCTTGAACCCGTTCTTGCAACATCCTTACTGCTTTCTGTTTGCACAATATATTTGAGCTGTCTCCTCCCACAGTGTTAGAGTTCCAGTGGGCAAAGGCTATGCTTCTTTCCACCAAGATGCTAAATGAATGCAGAAAAGTAACTGGTGACCATTTACATAACACATGAACTTCAACTGCACAAGCAGTCTAACTGAGCCTCCCGACTGGCCTTTGAGATTGTGTACTGAGGAAGAAATGCCCACCTGATTCAAGTAACTTTATCCTGATCACACGGAATAAATATCAGAGGAAAGAAAGCTTGATATGGACTCAGAACCATCTTAGCACTGTAAAAGCAACATTCCACCAATCTGAATAGCAGAATGTTGTGGGTATAACTAAGATTGAATCAACTACATACTAACCAATTTTAAGTATGAAAACTCAAGGAAAACACTGAAATATTCATCTCAGAACAAATCTTTGGTCATGATTGAGGGAAACAGATTCCTGTGAAAGCCAACTGAATGCCAGCTAGGGTCCTCACTGGATAATAGACAATGGCCAAGGAAACTAACACAGGCACCCCAGAACATTACTGAGACTGATATGCTTTCAACACTATCAGAAGCAGGAAGGAAATATAAAAGAGTCAGAAAATTATGAATCACTGGAGAAAAAAATGATGAATTAATAAATTATGAGATCTGGCTTTCACACATAATAGTTTTAATACAATAAACTGTGTGACATAATGTTTTATTTCTAGTTTTAGTTTTTCACTCTTGAAATATAGTTAGCTAACGAGTCTTCAGAAAGTCCCTGGAAAATAAACTCATCATGGATTTCCGTGTTTTAACTTATTTTAAAGGCAAAATGTCAGAAAGAGAGAGACTGTTTTGTCAATGGCTGCAACTGCTGCATGTGGGCCAAGGCAGAGTCATGAGCCTGAAACTCCACCCAGATCTCCCAATGACCAGCTGGGGCCCAAGAACTGGGCAGTCTCCTTCTGCTTTCCCAACACGTTAGCAGGAAGCTGGATAAGAATTGGAGTAGCCAGGACTCAAATCAGGATTGGTTTTGAAATCCAGCATTCCAGGCAGAATGCAACCCCCATGCATGGATTGCAAATATTTCCTTACACCAAAATAAACATGTCTTAATTTCATTTTTCCATGAATTTTTTTCAAGTTCCCTCGTGTATCTAGATACATCTACAAAATAACAGTGTTAGATGATTTTCATTTCTCAATGGAGGAAAGCCTTCCAAAGAATACTTTAAGTCAAATGTAAATGAAACTAATAAAAAAATTAAGAAGCAGGACCCAAGCGGTAATTTTTCTACATATAATTAGCTTCATGTGGTTTATCAAAGAACTACACGGCTTGCAAGCCATGAGGTCCTTCTCAGAGGTGATGCAGTCACAAAGTGTGCATCTCCTCCTACGTTCAGAGCTTCCTTCAACTCCTGCAATGAGGGCCATCTCAGCCAATGACTTTCAGTCAGAATTCCTGTGAACAGAAGAAAGTACAATACCCACTCAACAATAAGAAAGGATCTATACGTTTAAAATCAACAACGATGTGTACCTAGAAACATACTTTCCTGCGAGGATACAGAATGATATCCATAAACTTACTGTCACGCACAACTATGATTTTTTAACATTTTTAATGCTCAATTCATAAACTTGGAAATATTCTAATAAACAGACTTCATATGTCTGGAAATACTGAGTTACCTGGAACATTTCCTTAAAATTTCAGACTAGTATCAATAAGATCAACTATCAATTCTCATTTATGCAAGGAACCAGTATCTAAAATACCACCCAAACTCCATTTTCTCTTAGCTATTCCTTAGCCCTGGTTACTTATCTAGCTTGTTAGCAGTCACCCTCCAGAAGTAATGTTATAAAAGTCCCCAACCAGAAGCTTAAATCACTGTGCCACAACACTGCCCCGAAGTTTTTCTTATAATTTCATTTTCCACAAACTATGTCACACACCCTGGCATCTATTTAAACGAAAAAAAAGTGTCATTTTCATGGTAGTTATAAACTTATGTGGTCACCACTACTAACAGTAGACTAAAATACAAATTTTTCAGATAAGGTCACATTCCTTCAAGAAACAGCATTACAGAAGCATCTACTACTTCCCACACAAGCTCTACCAGATGTTAGATAAGCTGTTATCCACAATATACCATCAGAAGACCCTCTGTCTAAAAAGAAATCAAATTACAAATGCATCATGGAGGTTGCCTTATCCTTGTGAGCATACCTTCTTCCAATTTGATCCTATAAAAGCCCTGTGACTTATGGTAGTTGAGATGGACTTGACCACTCTCTTTCCAGATTTAATGTTCTGCAGTTAAATAGTTCTCTGGTTTGGATGACAGCACTGCACTTTCTGATCTTCCTGATAACACAAAAGCATTAATAGGTATTTTTTAAGCATGACATTCTGGAACTGGATAGGTTTTATAGCCTTTCCAATCAAATTTTAGAGTATGCACAACTGGAAATGAATACTTTGTTTTGTTCTTTGGAGGTCACTCTCTATGTTTTATGGACACTAGCCCATAACAGTTATCAAATGCTTTGTATATGTCACAGTTTTTTTGCAGCATCTTTAATATGTCATGCTCTGCCTTTAAAGACATGGACCTTGTGGACTATGCACAAAAAAATAGCACTTGTCAGAATCACGCCCACAATGTTCTCCATCACCTGGTCAGCTGCTCAGAGCAGAAACAAAAGTGATGCTCTCAAATGCAAGTCCTGACGCCTCTCTGTTTTGAAGCACGAAAACCTGGGGGAGGGACAGCGGTGAGCATTTGCCACAGGGACATCATCCTGAACCTCTCCAGAGAGCTAATCAGCAGACATCCTGACGCTGGCAGCACAAACAAGCCAGGAATTAGTCTGGCTCACGGCGTATTGTCTGGTAGGACACAGCCATCACTCATGTGAGTTTCACCACGCATGACATCTCTCTTTTGGACCCCTTTGAAATGGGTTAACTCAAGTGTTCACTTAGCCACCTTCCTTTATACTTCAGCTAGACCCTCTTGCAGTCTTCGCTGCTCACCACACCAACCATAAATACATCCCCCTCAAGTGCCATATAGCTCAATATCCCATCAGGCCTCTATATACAGTCAGCACGTACTAGTCCTCAGATTACAACATTCAGTGGGAGCTAGAAAATACATAGCTTGAAAGGTTTATTTCTCTCATTTATAAAGTTGTTTTCAAAATATGACTTTTATTTTGTCCATGTAAAGTATTCCTCATAGATGCAATAGATTATCACAAATTCTAAATTTGTCAGATAAGAAGAGACTTATCCTAATTGCAATGGATAAACTTACAAGTACTTAATTTTTTATTTTCTACAAAAACATGAGCTAGTATTACAGAATGTTAAGCAGGCAAAGAGAAATGAAAAAGTAAAATCCATGTGAAAACAATGAGAAAGGAAAGTTTTCAAGTGTTGGACAACCTTGGTTACCTTACTCATGACCCTACAATTGGAAACTGGGATAGAATTTTGAAGATTGGTCACCTTGGAAAGCAAAAACACTTCTAAAAATAAAAATCAACATTTCCAGACTCTGCCATAATGGTTTCCTGGTAAACAGAAAGATAGGCCTGCTATTCTACCCCCATTGGGGGTTGTGGCAATTAATTATTCAACATTTGGAGAGTGCTCTGCAGAGAAGAAGCTAAGTGCTAAAAAATCGCCATCACTTTTCAGCAAACCGCACTGAGTGGACTCACCAGGTTTACTGTTAGAAACGGAACCATGAGTCTACGTGCGTGTTTTCTTATTCCATGTCATTCAGACCATTAGAGCAAAGAGCCAATACCATACAGGCTGTTCCTTTCCCTCTGCTCAACTTTGGAGCATCGTGTGGGTGAAAACCTCATCCTTGATTTTCTTCATAGAAAATGTAAATTCTAATCATGCTGCAACATACAAAATCTATTTAGGTGGATTTCCTCTTCCACCTTTTATTGGAGTTACACTTACTATGCATTTCACTGGTAAACTTGACAAGTAATTAAGATGTAGTTTAATGTACTTCTACCTCGCCAGCTATCAGTTAAGCTAACATTCATGTGTCTGTGACCACAGTGCGTCACACATTGAGATGACCAATCCAAGAATGACTACCTTTATGCTGTAAGTGGAGGCAATACAGGATTCTATTTGAATAAAAATGTGCTTGGAGTAGATAACTTCTCCTCCTTATAATGTATTTTTTTTGCATTTATTCATGTTAAAAATCAATAGCCCAAGTTTGAAAAACACTTTTTCTACCAAAATATAACAATGAACTCACTCACAAACCAACTGCATGCATGCTACCAGACATAGATACCCATATACGAAACCACCACCACCAATACTGTAACAGGGGACATCATGTGTTTTTAAGTACAGTCACAAGCAGAACCTTCTGCAAAGCCATCACCCAATAACTGTGGCTTGCCTGGCATTAAACATATGAAAGTAGAAATCATTGTCACCTATATAGATTTTGGAGACAATTTTGTCCAAAAGATGGCCTTTTCTATTTTACTTCTCCAAGACCATTAAAGATTATCTATATAGATGGCATAATTTCACATCTGTGAGAATTCAAAGCTATACTGGAATTATGTTTTTGGAAATGGAGTTGTTTCTCATTAAATCAAGCTCAACAATGTTTTTCTAAAAAGAGCATCTATGTATTCAACCTCCAAAATGCACAGTTTCAAAACTCATCTTTGCTTTCAGGAAGGGCTTGCGCAATAACTTCCTGTCATTCATCATATTTAAACATCAATACATTTTAACACATCTATTTGCCAACTCTGTGTCTTTTATCCATGTTTACTCCTCCCCAGTACCATCCCTCCTGAAGTGCGGAAATAAAATATTGTGTTAGGTGTTTCTCACCTTAGGAAAACAAAAACCACCAGTTGCTGAAATGCTAAACCTCCATCGGTCCCTGGCTCACGCAACCAAAACTCTGCAGGTCTGCACAGGAGGCACTTCAGACTGCTCAACTCAGAAAAAGGTTAACGGAAACAAAGGCGAAAACTAGTTCAAAAAGTCTCATGGACTCAGTATGATGTTTATTACATATTCCATATAACCCTGACCTTCTACAGTTAATTACATAAAAAGTACAGAGGTAGAGTATCATCCATGGTTCACTTGTAGTGTTCTGAATTATTTAAAAGAAACTGTGAATAAGTACAAGCAGAATAAAAATCAGAGAGGATAATTATTAAGTCACAGAAGGCTTGTTTTCCAATGCTGGTGAGCAGGTAGGAAAGGGACAATCTTCTGTAAATTAGCACAGCCAGTTGTACTCTACTGCAGGTATGGATCCGAAAGAAGTTAGGTCCACATACCAAAAAGAGAGCTGCATTCCCACACTCACTGCACCATTCATGGGAGCCAAGCTATCGAGCCAACCGAGGTGCACACAGACACATAAACGGATCAAAAATGTGATATATATAGAGTATGAATATTCCTCAAGTATTTTTTAAAAAGAAAATAAAAGAAATCCAGGAACTGGCATTCTGACACAATGCTTGAGCCACCATCTATAACACCCACATCCCCTGTGGGCTCAAAAGTCTCCACTGCTCCACTTTTCATTGAATTGCTGCCACAATGTCTGGTAAGGCATCATCACCAACGTGGGAGACCCAGATGCATATCTAGGACTCTGACTTTCACACCAGCCACTGGGACCATTGGAAGATTGCACCAGCAGAAGGAAGATCTCTCTTTCTCTGTCTCTTTCCTCTTTCCCCTCTCTCTGTAATTCTACCCTTTCAATAAATCAATACATCTTATTTAAAACAAAAAGAATGCCAATTGTGCTAACATGCATGGAACTGGAGGATATTATATTAAGTGAAATAAGTCAAACATAAAAAGACAAATAGCACATGCTCCCATATGTTGAGGCTAAAGAAGTTGATTTCATAAAGAGCAAGCTAGTGATTATTAGAGAACAGGAATGGTAGAAGAGAGGGGAACTAAGCAGAGGTTAGGCACCCATTAGCAAAATATACTTCGATAGGAGGAATAAGTTCTACGGCCCCGTAGGGTGACTACAGTTCACAACCACTATTATATACTGAATGAAGCACTGGAATAGAGGTGATCAAAGATTCTTAAAACAAATAAATGGTAATTACTCTAATTTAATCATTCTACGTCATATGCATCTATAGAATTATCACATTGTACTTCGTAACTATCTGCAACTACTATACTAAAAAATAAGTTCGATATTTTTTCCAAAGGATGTATCATATTCTTTCCTTCACCATTCTGCTAACTTTATTAGGATGTGTCATAAATTATATGTTGATTCCAATGGAATAAGCATACATACTTGATGTTTTAAAGAAGTGTTTTGAGATACGTATATTTTAACTAAGTCTGCTTTAATGTTAACAGTCCAATCAGTACCTTAAAAAAAGAAATAGAGGGAGAGGGTAAATAAGTGATTTCAAATAAACTGTTCCAAATCCATTTAAATATGAATGATATAAAAACTGTCCAGAGGACTTAGTCATGCATCAAGTGAATAATGAATGAACTGACAGAGACTAAACGTTTATGAGAACATTACTTGGAAAGAAAGCAAATTCCCAAAATATTCCAGGTGATCTTCTCTATATTTCAGGAATTGAAATACTAAACAATGAAAACAATGATTTAGAACTGTTTCAAGAAATGAAGTTATGTGGGACCAACACTGTGGCATAACAAGCAAAGCTGCTGCCTGCAATGTTGACATACCACACGATGCCAGTCTGTGCCAAAGTTCCTCTACTTCCAATCCACTCTCTACTGATAATTTGGGAAAAGCAATGGAAGCTGATCAAGTGCTTGGGCCCCTGCCACCCATGTGGGAACCTTGAAGATCCCAGCTCATGGCCTCAGTCCGGCCCAGTTCTGGCTGTTGCGGTCATCTGGGGAGTGAAATAGACGTTCTCTCATTTGTTCTCTATCATCCTTCCCTGTCTGTCTCTTCCTTTTTCTCTGTAACTAACTTTCTAACAAAGAAATTTATTTTTTAAAGATGAAGGCATTTCATTGATTGTACGTTATGATACTCAGATCTAGAACTAGAAAAATCTGTTAGACAATGATCAAACTATGAAGACCTTACTAGCCTGGATAACATCACCTGGCCAGGAATTCCTTTCACTAAACCACTGCCCAACTGAACATCAGCAAATGAACTGACTTCCTGTGATGTGTAAGTTGTTCCCTATGTTACTTCAAGGAAGGCCAAGAACCAAGACATACACCTGTAGACACACACCTACAAAGCAATAAAAGCTTCATCCCCCCCATGTCTAAATTCTTCAATTTCTGTGATCAGGAATTGCTGCATTTGCATCTTTCTGATAAAAATTAAAAACAAAAATCATCCCACAACAGAGTACACAAAAGCATTTCTGACTAATGCATTTTCAGATGTTTTCCTCTTGCAAACCGACAATTAATGAGAGCCTTGGCTTTCAAACTCATAGTTGTTATTCCTTTTCCTTATAATATGGCTCTCCTAACAGGCTAACACCTAAACAGTACTTACTGTGCACTACGCACTTTTTAAACATTCAGTATACATTCACTCACCTAAACTCTGAAGGTTACAGGAGGTAGATGTGGGTGAAGACATGAGAGCATGGGGTCACCTAGGCTCCAGGACGCCAGGCATGCTGATGCTGCATTGAGCTCCCAGAACCTCCTCTTCAAAACTACAGTATCTTCCTAGTTGGTGGGAATGCTGGCTGATGACTTCCAGCCCAGCGCTGCTCCAGAAGACAAACAACTGACCCAAGGGTAACCTCCCTACCCAAGTCCGAACACTCCACTTGCCTTCACAAGCCCTCGTCCCCCGGCCATCACCACCAAGTTCTCCCAGGCTCTGCCAGCTGCGCTCCTCCACCAGCCTGCCCTGGCCTCTTCACTGATGGCCAGCCCTACTTGAGAATGTCACATTCCTGCCAGTGATACAGTCACTTGTCCATTCCTTTGCTTAGCTTTCACATTATAAAGAGGATATCTTAGCTGTGTCAGAATAAATTAAGGCAAAATAATAAGGGAACACTTAGTGAAGCATTTATAACTCCACATGTCCCCAGCCCTGAAATGTCTAAATTATATAATGAAGACCAAAAACAAAAGGGAAAATTACATCCAATATGTTGTTAAGACAGGAGATAAGTGCATGTAATTCATTTTGCAATGATGTACATCCAACGATTATTTTAAGACAATTCTAGTTTGGAGGGTTTAATGAGGTAAGCTTCAGCAGCCAGAAAATTCAGCTGAAGTGAATACTTCCTCCCCTGAGGACATGAGACAAACAAACCACTTTTGCCATGTAAGGAGACTAGGTCACAACGGCCCAGAATCAAAACAGTATATCCCCTTATTTTTTAATACCTTTATTTATTTGAAGAGTAAAGTTAGAGAGGAAAAGAGAAAGAATCTTCCATCTGCCAATTCACTTCTCATATGGTCACAATGGCCAGAGCTGGGTCTATCCAAACCCAGAAGCCAAGAGCTTCTTCTAGAACTCCCATGTGGGTATGGGTGCAGATGCCTAAGGACTTGGGCCATCTTCTGCTTTCTCAGAATCGTTAGCAGGGAGCAGTATCTGAAGTGGAACAGCCGGGAGGCTGTGAGCTGATGGCCATGTGGCATGAAGGTATGGCAGGCAGCAGCAGAGCACCAGCTCTGATTTCTCCTGCTTGATTCTGCAGCCTCTGCTTAGCACCTACTACCCAGCTTTTCCTTACATTATCCCACCCCTAATCCCTACATCAGCAGGGATCCCTTAAATCACCTTAGAAGTGAGTCTCTCACCTTCCCTACAGAACTTGGATGTTATGCTGCCAGCTTTTGACAAAAGCAGTGACCTTCTGGAAGCTAGGACCACGTGCTCTAACCTGGGTTTTTTTTTTCGGGGGGGGGGGGTATTCTGCTGCTCTGGTTTTTATATAAAGCCTGCTGTGTTGCCCAAGCTCATGTGATGGAGTCCCTGCCCCACAGAGGCAGAGAGCTGTAGGCCAGACAGGAGTTAACAACACTGGCACTCCCAGGTTCTCTAATTGTCAACACAGGATCGACAGCTAAGAAGGCTATACAACCCAATGACCTGCTAACTTGCACAAAATCAAACGCAGCTAATCTGTGAGATTATCCCAGATGAACCTAGAACCAAAGAGCACTGGTTCCAATTCAGAAATCATATCCAATCTCCCTCAATAAGCAACAAGGTGCCGACTTCATTCATAGAAGTTTTACAAGGCCTCAGGGCTCATTTTACAACCTCAAGGGTAACAATGCAGGTACACTAGTGCCTTCCGGTCAAAGTCAAGAGCTGAGATAAGACTTGGAGGACCAGGGGAGGATGGAGGAGGAGGTGGCAGGGTGGGGGGAAGAACTTAAAATGTACAGGAAATGCCATGTGGGGTCCGACTCACAGCCCTCCAGGGAAACATTCAGGGCCCTCTGACAGTAATATTAAAGAACAGGAAAGGATAACCCAAAACGAGAAGTGATTTAAACCCAGTCCTGTGAAAAGACAGTAACCCTAATTTCTGGGTGAAGAGAGAAAAACCACCCAAAAGATCAGGTCAATTTACTAAAATGTCCAACTGCTTTCGCAAACAGCATGACTACTTACTCCACTTCAAGTTGTTTCCTTTCCTTCTGCTGAATGAAGAAGCCAATTTCTGCTCCTGTGGTGCAAAAGCTGCTCATATAAACACACCAACTTTTTAATATATAATAAGTCTACTTTTCCCCCCAGTATGAGTAGCGCTCCCAGTTGTGCTTTTCTTGGGTTTGGAGGAAATGTTACTGATCTTGTAGACTTTGGTGAGGTCACTTTGCAAAGAATTAGACTTGTTTATTAGAATGCTTACTGTTTAAGACCAACCACATTCAAACAGCTTTCTGTCTGCTCTCTTAAGGAAATTCCTTAGTTCAGTAATACACAATGTGTTGCTCTAAATCATTCCCAACTGTATCTGTCTTGAATTGCAAGAGCAAGCCTTTAAGCAGCCACTTCAGGTAAGACTGCGTAGGGTTCAGATAAATGGGTGAATACAGACACACAATACACACACACACACACACACACATAAAGAGATAACAACAGAACTCAAATTGGTGTTCAAATGTAATGTTTATCAATATACTAAAGCATAGTGAAGCATGTTGCTATTCACCGGAAATATTCACCTACTCAGGCACCTCAAAGAGCTTATGAGAAAATGGAATTAAAAAGTAAGCTTACATTGATAAAAAAAAATTGAGATCTATTTATAGTGTTTTCATACCATGAATTTTACATGAACTTCTGTAAGACCCATTCTACATGGGGCTGGTGCATGGCATATAAGTGAGGCTTCTGCTTGCAACACGAGCACCCAATATGGGTCCCAGTTCAAATCCTGGCTGCTTTACTTCCCATTCAGCTTCCTGCTTATTGCCTGGGAAAGAAGTTAAGGATGATTCAACTCCTTGGGCCAACCCATGGGAGACCAAGAAGAAGCTGTCGGCTCATGGCTCCAGATGGGCTCAGTTCCTGCCACTGTGGCCATTTGGGGAGTAAACCAGTGGATGGACAACAGTTCGTTCGTTCGTTCTTTCTTTCTTTTTTTCTCTCTCTCTACCACTCCTCTCTGTAACTCTTTCAAAACAAAATAAATCTTAAAAAAAATATCCACCCTACAATAAACCAAATGCCTACTCCAAAATGTCTCAGTTTATTACACATTCACATACACAAAACGAGAAGGGTTTCATGAAAATATGCATTATCTTTCAATTCCATTTTTCTATGAACATCTTGAAGTACTCACATACTGCAAGACAAACACTGCACCTAAAACCAGGAGATGCATAGTACAACCATATTCTCTCATTTTTACAGTATTATCACGGTGTCAAATACCTGTAACCATAAAGAAATTCTACTCTTTCCCAACTATATTTGCATTAGATCATTCAAATATTTTATGAGAACAACATCTGGATTTAAAATTCAGTTCAATGTTATCAATATGATAAATATAAAAATTATGTGGGTACCAGTTTGATGCTGCAGTAGTTAAGCACCACTGAGATAGCCACAGTCCATGCTGGAGTGCCTGGCTCACATCCTGGCTCCTCCACTTCTGACTAAGCTTCCTGCTAATGCATATCTTGGGATGCAACAGACGGTTCAAGTATCCTGCCACACACTCACAGGAGACTGAGATAAAACTCTGGGCTCCAGGCATCAGCCTGGCCCAGCCCTGGCTGTTGCAGGCATTTAGGGAGTAAAGTAACAAATGGAACAGCGTTCTCTCTCTCTCTCTCTCTCTCTCTCTCTCTCTCTCTCTCTCTGGAGGGGGAGAGTGGGTGGAGGGGTGTGGGAGGGTGTCTCTCTCTTCCCCCACCCTTGCTCTCACTGTATGTTTCAAGTAAACAAAACTTTAAAACTTACTGGAATGAGACAAACAGAAAGTTCTTGAGATGTCAATAAATGCATGAATGACTCTTCCTCTGCTTACCACGAGAACTGCTTTTCCAACACCAGGTATGTCTAGCTCGTATTTGTATGCTCAGTGATTGCAAGCAGATAGTCAGTGACTGACAAACACATACCATCAGTTATTTTTTTTTCTAAGATTTATTATTACTGGAAAGCCGGATATACAGAGAGGAAGAGAGACACAGAGGAAGATCTTCCATCTGATGTTTCACTCCCCAAGTGAGCCGCAACGGGCCGGTGCGCGCCAATCCGATGCCGGGAACCAGGAACCTCTTCCAGGTCTCCCACGCGGGTGCAGGGTCCCAAAGCTTTGGACTGTCCTCGACTGCTTTCCCAGGCCACAAGCAGGGAGCTGGATGGGAAGTGGAGCTGCTGGGATTAGAACTCGCGCCCATATGGGATCCCGGCGAGTTCAAGGCGAGGACTTTAGCCGCTAGGCCACGCTGCTGGGCCCACCATCAGTTATTAATAAATAAATGCACATCCCTTTGCAAAGCAGGCAAAAAAACATGATTCTTTATAAAACTTTTACACAAATGTTTTGTTAGAGGAAAGTTTTTTGGAAGAAAGCTAGGTGAAGAGTATGAAAATCTCTTTTTGTGACTTCTTATACACTAAGAACTATTTCCAAAAACAATTAAGTGTTAACAATTAGTTTTTTTATCTCAAATAGTAAGTACAACTGTGTCCAATTCAGGGAATAGAATAGTCATACCAAAATAGGTTAAGTAATTTTCCCAAGGAGCTGTAATAAACCACAAAGCCTAATAATGAAGTTTCATCCCAAGAGCTACTAGACTGTAAGCTGCGTTACAGCAGATTCACAAGAAACATTTGAAAGGCCTAATATCAATGATGGCAGTTCTTGTGCTGGTGGGAGATCTTCAGACAAAATGCGGTACAGACAAAGCTGGGGGAGTCTCACATCTCCACTTGGTCTGCCCAAATTTTAAAATGTCTACATACCAAGCCATCAAGTGTGTATTGTCTGCTTTGCAATCTGTTGGCCCCTGTGAGGTCCACAAAGAGAGATGACAAACAGAGAAGAGGCCGGTGGTGGATGAGGACAACAGAGCATGTGTGAAACAACTAGCGCAGACAAGAGCAGGTGATCAACTGGAGTGCAGGATCCACTGCCTGATGCTTGGCAGCAAAACTACATGAGGGCTTGAATCATATTTTCTTCTGCTGTTTTTGGACGGGTGTTTTTGTTTCATTTCCTAATGTATTTTTTCAAGGGAAAATAGCTGATCTCATTTATCTAAATCTTTTGGGACATTTCCTACCCGCCTTCTCTCTTTTCCCTGGCAAAGAAGCTCAACTTGTGAAAGTGCAAACGTGTGAGCAGTGTTTCTGTGCAAGTTGCTAATGCTCAGCGGTTTTCCAAAGGCGACTGCGATCAGTCCCCTAGCAAACTCCCTACCAGGAGGCCCCCAGAGCTGCTAACATCAAGAGCGCTCATCTTGCATTCCTCCGGACATGGTCTCCAGAGGGCAAGGAAATAAAGGAATTTGCAAAGCAACTCAAGTGCAATGCCTCCCCACAGCTGTGGCCACACAAAACTTGAAGGGAGGGCTTTGGGAATGCAGCCATCATTGCCCAAGGACACGTGAAGCTCCAGCCTAACTTTGAGTCTCCCTAAATCTTGACCGAGAGCAAACAGGTCTCCTCAAAGGAGACCTTGAAGACCTCAGTCATGATGCTTCTAGGGAAGAGGTACAAAACTTGATCTGCATTGAAGGTAGCAGGAATAGTCCATTTGGGTCAACGTGAGCCTAGCTGCCATGATCCTATTCTTTGATTAGCTATCCTTTCCTAAATCCAAAGCATCATCCCAGGTGCCTAGGAAACAAAGTACACAAAAGCCTTGCTTCCAACATTAATACAGCGGGAACCAGATACGCCAGGATGCATTCATCCTACAACATTCCAGTTTAACTTTGCAAAAAAACAAAGTCGCCCAAAAGGTAAGTACACCTTTGAAAAATAAAAGCACAGTTTAAGAAGGCCTGCCATCATTAATCTCTGCATTTATTCCATTTTTCTATAGCATTCTGTCTGTAACAAGACAGGGCTGTCTGCTACGCAAGGTGATTCCATTTTCCACAAAGTCACTCTGAATCAGGCACATGTGGGTCAAACACAGCGAGTGATGTGAGTACTCCCTCAAAGATGAATGTTCTTATGAAATGAGCATTGACGTGTGCTATAAAGAAGTAGTGACTGTGAGCACCACTCAACAGTCAGGCTTCAATGAGAGCAAGCCCACCCAGTGTAAACTCTTGGGGAAAGGGCAGCTCAAATACAAGAAGAAAGGGGAAGATTATTTGCCTTTGGATTTTCAAATCTAATTTGACTCCCACATAAAGATTCAAACTCGTTCTGCTGCAAGTCTAATTTTTCAAAGGGTAATACCTACATCATTGTCTAAAGGAGAATCATGCAATTTTCTAAAACATGAAAAAAATCATACATTTTAACCATTAAACTAAAAAATAAAAATAACACATCACTAGACTATTTTTCAGATAAGGAACAAATACAGCAAGATCAAGAGCTCAGAGCCAGATCTTTCAAAGAGTGAAGAATTGCGGCTTGACACACACATAGTCAAGTGAGTGCAGCCAGTTTACCTGGATATCATAATCAACATTTCTGAGAAATATCTTTTCCGCACTAAGCTGAAGAGGCTCTGTTTAAGCTCCAGTTTTTATTATTAACAATTCATTTTTGCATGAAATATGGTTTCCAAGGTATCAGCACTAGAGAAAGTGCTACAATATTTTAACTCTGGAAATTTGTTGGCCAGCATTCTAATTATAGAAGCTGAAGATAACCAGCGTGGAAGCCTTTGGGGGATGGCTCTCAGAGTGAGGATCATTGTACGCAATTTCAAGGGTTTTCCAAGTCCCGTGTGCGTGGCTTGGGCGATGAGTTTAATACAAACTATACTGAGAAATGGGTTATCTCCAACTGCTGCTATTAGACTCAGTTTTTCAACCCTATTTTTTGACAAACACTGTTTCCAACTTACTTGTAGCAATTAAAAGTCAAAGCACCACAGGGAGAAAAAATGTAAAACACAGAGCCACTCAAAGAAACAGATTAAGAAGGATGCTTAAACATGTTGCTGCTTCATTCAGCCAACAAACATTTTCCTAATATGCCGGGAACTGTTCTCCATGCTGGTTTAACCCAACTCAAGCATAAGGAATGTTGTACAATAAAACAATAAAGGTGGGCCTGACGACGTGGCCTAGCAGCTAAAGTCCTTGCCTTGAACCTGCCGGGATCCCATATGGGCGCGAGTTCTAATCCCGGCAGCTCCGCTTCCCATCCAGCTCCCTGCTTGTGGCCTGGGAAAGCAGTCGAGGACGGCCCAATGCATTGGGACCCTGCACCCGTGTGGGAGACCTGGAAGAGGTTCCTGGTTCCCGGCATCGGATCGGCGCGCACCGGCCCGTTGCGGCTCACTTGGGGAGTGAAACATCGGATGGAAGATCTTCCTCTCTGTCTCTCCTCTCTGTATATCTGACTTTGTGATAAAATAAAATAAATCTTTAAAAAAAACAAAACAAAACAAAAAACAATAAAGGTAACTAATATATATACATGACCATTTCCAGTTCTGAACAAAGTTTCACAAAGCTCACCTAATATCCTCTGTAAATTATGCTTTACAAGCATTTTAATAACAAAAATACATATAGATAAGTGAGTTGCTGAATTCCCAAAACTAGGTTTTGGGGTATTCACAAATCCTTTATTGCTTTAATTAAGGTACCCTTTTAGGTGGCAAAAATCTTAGAATTGATACTGTTTACATAGCTATTCAAAATAAGTCCTCAGATCTAACAAGCAGTAAGAGATTTGGGTTTTCAATTCTTATCATCCAAATGCAAATTTCCATTGGTCACTGGACAACACAACACCACAAACCGCTTTCCAATTATTCGTAATTCTTATTTATTTATTTGCATTTTATATGAAAGGAAAAGAGACAGGGAAGACTCTCCTGTATTCCCAGTCTTCCTATTTTATCTTTAGTCCACATGTTTTGTTCTGTTTACCTGAAAGGCAAGAAAAAACAAACTTTCCATCCACTGGTTCATCTCCCAGATGCCTGCAACTGCTGGGACTCAGTCAGATAGCAGTCAACTGCCAGGAACTCCCTGTTGGACTTCCCCTTGTGTGACAAGGACCAAAAGTGCCTATTAGCAGGAAGCTGGATCAAGAAGCAGAGCTAAGACTCCAAGCCAGTCACTCCAATATGGGATATGTGTACACAAAACAGAATCTTACCCACTGCACCAGGTGCCATCCCCGGATGCTCTTACGTTAAGCACCAATGACAGGTTCTGCAGTTATGAGTGTTGTGTTAGTTGGTTTGGAGGCAGATGGAGTTTCATCATTTTCCAAGAACAGAGTTCCAAAGATCCACACAATGATGTTCATTAATGCAAAATATTTTCTAATGTCTTTACCCACTTACATTATTTACTAGATGGAAGCACTAATGTATGAGTTTGCTGGATTGTGTAAGTTTTCTAAACAAATAAATTAACTAACTCCTCAGGTATGGAAATATCTCCTCTTACTTGGAATACCATATTAGACAAAAACTTAATGAATGAAAACCCCATACAAGCACTTCACCAAAGACTATAGTCAATAAACATATGGAGGAATACAAAAAGCACTCTGAAAAAGTGCAAATTAAAACCACAATGGGATACAACATCAGAATGGCTAAGTCACTGAAGACGTGTAATGCCAGCTGTTTGAACGGATGCTGAGCATACTAAACTTTCCTGCAACACCAGTAGTCGTTGCAAATTAGCAGCAAATTTGAAGGAATGCACAATCTACTAAAACTGAACTAACAACTCAACATACAACCCAAATCCTCACACACTTATGAAAACACACATATGGGAAAGTTCCCTAGACAGGCTATTCATAATGGCCAAAAAATGGACACAACCCAATATTCATCAAGAATGAAATGGATCGGGGCCAGCATTACAGCTCGGCAGATTAAGCCAATGTTTGCAACACAAGCATCACAGAACAACTGGATTTCCAGCTGCTGTTCCACTTCTCATCTAGCTTCCTGCTAATAAGCCTGGCAAGGCAGAGAAAGACACCTCAAGTACTTGGGTCCCTAACACCCACATGGGAGACCCCAGTGGAGTTGTTGGCTTCCTGCTTCAGCCTGACCTAGCACTAATCATTAAAGTCATCTGAAGAGTAAACCAGCAGATGAAAGTGTTCACCTCACACTGTCTCTCTCTTTACACACACATACATACATACACACACACAAACACACATACACTCTTGTCCCTCTACCTTTCAAATAAATAGATCTTTTTAAAAAAATGGAAAGAAGGGGCCTGGCATGATGGCTCAGTGTCTAAATCCTCACCTTGCAAGCGTCAGGATCCATTATGGGCACTGGTTCATGCCTGGGTGTTCAATATTGCACCCAGTTCCCCGCTTGTGGCCTGGGAAAGCAATAGAGAATGGCCCAAAGCCTTGTGCCCCTGCACCCAAAAGAAGCTCCAGGCTCCTGGCTTCAGATCGGCTCAGCTTTGGCCATTGGTTCACTTGGGGAATGAGCCAGCAGACAAAAGATCTTTCTCGCTGTCTCTCCTTCTCTCTGTGTATCTGACCTGCCTTTCCAATAAAAAGAAACAAACCTTTTTTTAAAAAAATGAGAAGAAACTATAGCATTCTCACAAAAAGGGAACACTCCAGAATAATCAAAATAAACAAACTTGTTTGTTGCTTCCAACAAGAATGAATCTCATAAACTCCCAAATCCAAAGCTGAACAAAAGACATCACCCTCAAGAACACATTCCCTGTGATTCACTGGTAGAAAGTTCAGGTCTAGGTCACAGCAACCAGCAGTCCCAGAAGTCAAGAGCGAGGCTATCTTTGGGGCAGGTACTGACCTGCATGGGAGAGGAGGCTTCCTCGGGGTGCTAGCACTTGATGCTGGGTACGTGGATGTGTTCATTTAGGTAAGGCACTGAGTTGTTTATCAACTAGTAAGGCATGCGATTTCTGAACACATGCTGTAATAGGAAGGAGGGAGGGCAGTAAAGAGCAGAAGCAGAGAGAGGGAGGGAGACAGAGTGAGGCGGTGATGCCTCAGAATCAACGCCAAAGTTGTCCCTAACCAGTGCGCTTCAGTCCTGACGTTTGTGCGCAGTAGCGTGCGCCTCCTCCCTTACCTCTAAGCTGTCCTCCACGTGTCTGGCAACAGCACGCTGGCATCTTCGTACTTGTAATTTATACCTTGCCACAGGATGCAAAAGTTTAACTTCCATTACATTAAAGCTACATGTGTATTAAATATAAATAAGACTCTTTTGTTAATGAAATGAATCCTCTTTACTTACCTTTTTAAGCCTCTATTTTGCCTTCTCAGAAGCATTTTGCTGAGGAATGTGTTAAATATGTGAATTCAAAACAAATAAATTTGTTACAATAGCCCATCAAAGAAGAGTAGATCTCCAAGCCGAAACTAGAATTAACTAACAAGAAACCCATATCTACTTGCCTTTAAGCATCATAAAGGACAATGTCATTAGTAACTACATTTACAAAGAGAAACTTCTACCTTAGAAAACATATCATGAGCAGTTTTTCTAGGTGTGTCACTCACAGAACATTGTATCAATTTTTAATGCCATGTGTTCCTTTCTAATTTTGTATTTTTATTATTAATTTTTAAGCCCCTCCAAAAGTACACTAGAAGCTTTGTTTTTAAGCGATTGATTTATTCATTTGAAAGGCAGAGTTACAGAGAAAGGAGAGACAGAGATCTTCCATCTGTTTGTTCACTCCCCAAATGGCCATGATGACCAGGGCTGGGCCCCATCAAAGCCTGAAACTCCATTCAGGTGTCCCAGGCTCTCGTTTGGGTGACAGGGACCCAAACACCTGGGTTGTCCTTCACTGTTTTTCCTACATATCAACTGGGAACTGGATCAGAAGTGGAGCAGCTGGGACTCACACCAGTACTCGGAAGAAATGCTGGCATCCCAGGCAGTCACTTAGCCTGCTGTGCCACAATACCAGCTCCTATAGTCGAAATTTGGTCAAAATCCCTTAAGGTTTTGAACATGAAAATTCAAATTAAACTGCGAATATCCTTCCTCTTCACAATTATCCACCAAATAAAAGAAAAAATCCAAAAATATCAATTGATTGTTTACGCGGGTTCTTCACAAAGTCCACAGAAAACGCCTGAATTTTATGAACCTAACTTTTTTTTCGTTTTACTTTTCTATGAGCCTTTTGTGGTCCCTTTCCATTTTTCTTCGTGTCCTCGTTACCCATAACTTCAACCAGTGCTCACTCGGCACACAAAACAGAGCCGGCACTCAAGACTGAAGCTACAATTGGCACACTCCAACTGAAACTTGCCCACTAGTGACATCACTGCCTGGCCTTCTGGAACCTGAAACAAATGGAGGTGAGCAGGCACTGCCTGGTGAGTGGAATCACCAGCTTCAAGCAGGATAAACTTCCCTCCTGCTACAACGAAAGCAGCATGCCTCAACCATACACCTCCATAAACACCAGTCAAAGGACACAACGGTCAGGCCTACCTTGGCCACTAACTGTCCATCAAGGTTAGGAAGAGCAGACAAGTGGTTTGCCTCATCCTTGCCTCATCTTGTCAACGAGCAGAATGACCCCTTATCCCTACTCAGAGTTCAAGCAAGAACAAGGTGACTCTCACTACAAACACAGTTTCCTCATGACAACTTGTCCCACCGTATTTCTCTGCATCTAATTCAGAGGCTAGAGAGATGTTATCATTAAGGAAAGTAATTATAAATATCATGAAGAAGATTGAAAGAAAATGCTTTTTCCTCTCTCACTACAGCAGGTAGATAAAGCAGCCTTGTTTGTTTCAGCTCTCTGCATCCTTGGGATGAGCATCTGAAAAGGCACTGCACTGCTCAGAGCACAGAAATGCCATCAAATCAATGACACAAAATCATGGCAGCAATAATAAATAAGGCTTCAGAGAAGATAAATCAGCCACCTCCACAAACGACCGGTGTGCGTGTGTAAGTGTGACTAAATGTACATTAGGCAGAAGAACTGAGTAAAAGGGAATCCATCTTCACTGCTGGGAAAATAACTCCAGGCATGCCACCACGGAGGATTAAAAAAGACCATCACCAGTCGATTTGCCACTTTTGACACAGGTAGGTAAAGCATTTAAATATCAGGAGAGAGGCAAAACATAGCAGCATGACTTAGCCCCAAGCTTACACAAAGCACTGGCTTTCCTTCCCTACTAAATTCCCTGCATTACGTAAAGGCAGTGAGAGCCAGTCGTGTAAAGTCTTCCTAACTTTCTGCACGCTCTATGTCTGCCTGAAAATACACACGCATCATCAACCACAGGCTGCCCTCAGCAGCAGCAGCCACTGGCGCATGGGTGCCGGTCCTAATGCGTGTGTCAGTAGCAGCAGCCACTGGCGCATGGGTGCCGGTCCTAATGCGTGTGTCAGTAGCAGCAGCCACTGGCGCATGGGTGCCGGTCCTAATGCGTGTGTCAGTAGCAGCAGCCACTGGCGCATGGGTGCCGGTCCCAACGTGTGTGTCAGTAGCAGCAGCCACTGGCGCATGGGTGCCGGTCCTAACGCGTGTGTCAGTAGCAGCAGCCACTGGCGCATGGGTGCCGGTCCTAACGCGTGTGTCAGTAGCAGCAGCCACTGGCGCATGGGTGCCGGTCCTAACGCGTGTGTCAGTAGCAGCAGCCACTGGCGCATGGGTGCCGGTCCTAACGCGTGTGTCAGTAGCAGCAGCCACTGGCGCATGGGTGCCGGTCCCAACGTGTGTGTCAGTAGCAGCAGCCACTGGCGCATGGGTGCCGGTCCCAACGTGTGTGTCAGTAGCAGCAGCCACTGGCGCATGGGTGCCGGTCCTAATGCGTGTGTCAGTAGCAGCAGCCACTGGCGCATGGGTGCCGGTCCTAATGCGTGTGTCAGTAGCAGCAGCCACTGGCGCATGGGTGCCGGTCCCAACGTGTGTGTCAGTAGCAGCAGCCACTGGCGCATGGGTGCCGGTCCCAACGTGTGTGTTGTCCCATCGAAGCACACACCCTGATCGTTTCCATCTAGCAGTCAAGGAAAAACTACGCAGAAACTTGACTCGTTATTAGATTTCCCTGTTCTCGGGCTGTTCTTTCCACTCCCAATCTTATTATCTATCAACTCCAGTCTTGGATTTCATTATTTATTTTAAATTAACACAGAGAAACGCCAAGAAGCCAGCAGAGGATGCGTCTCACCACACTCCAGTAGCAGTGAATTCTTTAAGTCTCCCCTCCCTCCAGCAGTCCTCGTGGACTGCAGCGCCCTCAGAGGCAACCAGGGCAAGCAGATGATCTGCACAATTCAACAGAGAACACAGCCCTCCTTCCTAAGTGCTGCGTTTTCCTTTAAAATCAACTGAAGATGCAGCTGTGGCCAGACTATCTCTCTTGATATCAGACTGAGGGACCAGGGCCTCGGAATGAACTTGCCAGAGCTCAATGAAAAAAAAAATACAATTATCACTGGGGTGGACTGGATGCTATCCCAAGGGTTACTCGGTCTCTAACACAATTTCCTTCCAAATACAATCGCCTGTGTTCTGCTCACATGCTATTTTGGTAAACGTAAGCTGTCTTCTAATAATTTTTAAAGCTGAAATCATAACACTAACATCCAAACACCCGAAGTGCTTTCATACTGACAACATGAACTAAGAGATCCACCCCTACCAAGTGAGAACATATCCTGGTGATCTGATTGGCTGAGGCCCCTCGTTTATGCTTCTGAGTCCCCAGAAAAGACACCAAGACAGCAAATGACATGAAAAATTCATTTGGGAAAACATGAAGTACAAGATGTTGAGGATTTGTTCATTTTTCCGTTTTGTCAAACAGGAGTAGAACTCTGAAAATGTCCTGCCTTTTCCCTCCTGGACCCATTATTGGAAACGCGAATGCCCTACACCTCAAGGTGCCCACTGTCCCTCCCCACAGGTTCCAGCGTTTCTGCGTCATTCTACTCGGACACCTTGGGATACAGCTGAAATAATTCATTCTTATGGTCTCACACAGGGATATAATCCTCTCACTACTTCCAACTTTAAAATGAAAGTAAAAGTTTGTGCTCACTCAGAAAGCCTATAGAAAAATACACTTCCTCTGAATGAAGTTATACCAGCAACCTCAGTCTAAGTACTCTAATGGCCATGAAAATGATTTCAATGCTAATGGAAAAGACACAAGGAGGAGAGTTCTTAGAAACAATTTCAAGAGACATGATGTTGCTTCTGAGAAGCTACAGAAAACAGTGCTAACTGTACTGAAGAGTGTATTCAGATCAGAGGGAAATACATAAACCCTAACCAGCAAGGTGCACTTGAAGTCCTGTAAGATTCCCAGTGGCAAACACATAGGGGGGAAAGGGGGCCAGGGAGGACAACACAGCATCTCCCAGGAAAGGAGTTGCCCTAGGCTTTGCCACAGTGCCAGTGTAGTGCAGCCCACTGCTGACAGGACTCTGAAGTGGGTTGAGAGGAGAAGCCGACAGGGTGGCCAGGCTGAAGGTGCAGGCTCACCCTCCAAGGATAGGGCCTTGGGAATGCATGCAGAGTGGGAGACACTCCGTTCTACCAGGAATGTTTGAAAAGGAGCTCAACAAAAATGGGGCTGCTACCTCCGCTGCCTTTCAGGTCAAGTTCAGGGGCTGTTTCCTTTTGTTCTTCAAGAACTTTCCTGTGTGGCTCTGGCTGCATTAGGCTCCTGTGGTTCCCCACTCCGCCTTCCTTTGGGGACTGTGCCGAGCACACTGGCAAAGGTTGAGCAAAACGCACTTAAGAAAGCAGCAGCCACCTCCCCTTGCCAAGACACACATGCTGCCCAGTACTTGAGGCACAACTCCGTTGTCCCTGGCCAATTTAACCTCTGTGTCTCCCTTCCAGATCCACTGGAAATCAGAGCAAGTGCGTAAGAGTGAGTGTCTGCCACTTGCAAAGCAGCTGCCTGACTCAACCCCACATTCATCATGCCAGGGGAAGATGTGAAGGCTTTGTCCCAGAGTGACCAGCGCAATGGGGGCTGCGGCCTCAGGGGCACCAAGGACCCTGGACTCCCACTCCTCGAACAGTTGGGTGGAGATCTGTACCCCTCAGACAGATGCCAGCCACACTGCGACCCCTGCTCCCGCACTTCGGGCTCCAAAGAACACACGTGTCACCACCACGGAGCCAGCCCGGACCTCCGCGTCCGTCCGCTAGCTCCACAGTGGTGCCCGCAGGGAGCGTGGCCGGTAGGACAGGCACAGCACCATCCAGCCTCCGCCTGGGAACACTGAGGGAAAAAAAAAGTACTTTCCGCCGCGGCAGCCTCCTCCCGCCGCAATCACCCAGCCCTGGGGATGCCCGGCCCGTGACTGACCTCTCTTCCCTCCAGGAGCGCGCCGAAGCCGCCCGCGCGCCCGCCCTCCGGGGCCCCGCGTTCACCAGCACCACGGCCACGGGGCCTCGGATTCGGCCGACCCTCCCCAGCCGCCTCCCCGGCTGGCCGCTCACCTCCTGGGGTCCGGCTTCCGTCGCTCCTCCAGCTTGGCGGCTGAGTGTGGGGCTGCAGCGGCCGCTGCCGCCGCCGCCGCCGCCTTGGCTGCCACCCTGGCCGCGGCCGCCGTCACCCGAGCGCTGCCCGGCGCGCCGCCGGGGTTGGAGGCTGGGGAGCCCGCGGGAGTCGAGGAGGCGCGGGCCTGGGGCGCGGCGGGGCCGAGCCTCGGGAAGTTGTGAGACACGCAGCCAGCCGGGCGCGAGCCACCCGCGCCCAAGTAGTCACAACTTTGCCGCCCCGGGTGGCTGCGCGCTCCGGGTCAGGGAGCGAGCGGGGCCGAAGGCGCCTGGGTGGGAGGGTCCCTCGGAGCAGGCACGGCTGAAGCCTCAAGGGCCTGGGAGGAAGGGGGCGAAGGCGACGCGGGGCTTGGGGAGGCGGGGGTGGCGCGGGCAGATGTCTACACGGCCGGCGTGGTGCTAGAGCACCGGCGGCCCGTCTACTCTCACTCCCGCAGCTCCTGCAGATTTATGGGGACCTCCGGCACTACCGCCTGGAACCTACGCCCCTCGCTGGCGAGCCGGGACACGTGGGGCACGGGGAAGGCGGCCGCGCGGCGGAGGCTGTGCGGCGAGCGAGTGCCGCGATCCATATTTAAAGCCGCGAGTGGCCTCGGCCGGCCCCCTGCCCTGCCCTCGCCCGCGCCCGCCTTGCTCGGCCACCCTGCCGGCCCCCGCCGCCCGGGGCCCCGCCGCTCGGCGTCAGCCGCCGCCGGGGCTTCTGCTGCGCACAGGGGAGGGGCCTGGGCAGCCCGCCTCCGCCGGGGGCTCTGGCTCGGTGTGCTGCGCCCGCCCGCCCGGAGCTGGCCGGAGACCCGGCTGGGCTTGGGGCCGCAGGCGCCCGGGGCTCCCTGGGGCGCTTGTCTCTCACGCCCTGAGCGGGCTGCAGGTCCAGCTTTTTGTCCTGGTCACAAGTGTTCCCTGTTTTCTGTGCAGCCCTGAAGTTGCGAGTGTTTTCTCCAGTGTTTCATTGTGGACGCTACTTTGTAAAACTTGAGGTGCCCAGATGGAAAGAGTGCTGGTCACACACAGGGCGAAGTCATCAGACGTCCCCAGCAAAGGCAAACTTGTCCTCAGTTTATGTCAGTTTTGGCTTCTGACTTCTTGGGGATTTAACAAAACACCCCTCGCCATTCAAAAGGGTCTTTCGAGCTTGCAAGGAAATTGGTTGTATTTACTTTCTTCCTGAGTCTAATTAAGGAGGGTTAAGTACCTTTGCCAAGTAAACAGTATATCAATGAGCCAACACCATCAAGATCAGTTAAGTAGACCATTAAGGCAAGAATAGGCAGTCAGCCCACACATGCTCTGATGTTCTCCGTCCTGTTGAGGGTGCCGCTTTGTGGAATTGAGCGTGGGTGATTATGCCTTTCCTAACGCATATTGTCATGCTACGTGCAGGAGAGTCCCTGGCCAAAATGCATCTGCCACAGTAACCACCAAAGCACAGAAGGCCCAGGGGAACGAACGTCACACACACTCACTGCTCTTGCAGCCACGCCTTCTTTCAGTACAAAGCTACAGCTGACAAGATCTGCAGGTGAAGTAGGTGCGCGCAGACGGCAACCATCTGTGGACAGAGGCTTTGCTTTTTAGAATGTCAGACTGGAAGGGATCCACGAGTGTTGCAAAGTACATACACTGTGTCTTAAGACTGAGCATTGAAGCTCCCTAGTGACTGCCTGGAAGGTGCTTGGAAAGGCCCCAGGCTGCCCCTGTCTGAAATTCCAAACTATGAATGTCACGCGTCTTGCTGTTGTCACACCTGGTTCATGCATACGTCCGCACATTCTACATGTCTCCTGCAGTGACATGTGGGACTCAGGCGTCAGGACACACCAGAAATACAGCCAGAAAGGACTGCCTGAGCATCGCTGGGTTGTTTGCAGGTTTGAGGTGAACACTGACATGCACTCACTGAACATACAGTTAGAACGGATCAGCAACCCCAGAGCAAGCTCACACACCAAAGGAAGTCACTTTTGCATTAAAAAAAAAAAAAAAAACTTAGTCACTGCTGTTCAGCAGTTTTTCACACTGTGGATTGTGTATTTCAACATAGCTGGCAATTTCTCATTATAGGCGGGAGCCAGCCATGAATAGTCAGCTTTGGGGAGTGCTTGAGAAAGGAGAAGTTCAAGAAACACATTTTCCAGGCATTCTGCTGCAAATACGTCAGCATGTCCCTCCAGGAGCCAAGTAGGTAATGCTGGGAAGCATTTTGCTACCAAGAGCAATGAAATTTTACCTTGCAAGGGGTACAAAGTTAGTCGGGGGGAAAGAGAGACTGCATGAAGGGAAGGAGAACCTGCAATGTCTTAGATTAATGAGCAAAAGACTTGCCTTTGGCAAAGCACCAGCAACCCGTTATCACTCCCATTACTTGATGTTTGCTGTCCCACAATTAAAAGAGCCCGGTCCACTTCCTTTGCTATTGATTATTGTCCAGTAGTTGAGATGCATGTGTCTGTCCATGGAAAGGTCATTGATTAACTTTGCTTGTTAACTCTGCATGTGGTCACATTTGCTGTTGGTTTTCCGGGAGAGAACAATGAATCCTGAGATTTTTTTTTTAACCACATAGCCTGAAACGTGTGCTGCATTCCATAATTCTCATGGACTCAAAGAAAAGATTTATTTGTTCTTCCTATCCTGAGGTTCACACAGTTCGGTGACAAGCATGACCAGAAAAACTGACGGGATTAGAAACACAGTGTAGATAATATTCACTGATAAGGATCTGTTTTGTTTTTAGTCAATAATTCTCTGGGATAAATGATCTTCTAGAACACTTGCCCACTATTTAGCTTGTTTTAAAGAGGAAGAAAAAAAAAACCCACCTATTCTCAGTCCTGTTATCCAAGGTCCTTCAGGGCACCTAAATCAGAGAAAGAAACTTTGCTTCGCTGACAAGCGCCATCTAGTGGCAGCAGGTGATGAGACCTTTCTCCAACAAGACACAGAACCTGAGAAGTTTTTGAATACAGAGCGCAGACATTTCTGGCATCATCAAAATCCATGTCATTCTTCAATTTGTCAGCATTGATTTATTATTTATTTATTTAATTTGAAAGGCAGAAAGAGACGGACACAGCTTCCACCTGCTGATTTATTCCTCCCAAAAACCCTCTGCTGAGGTTGGGCCAAACTGAAGAGAGCCTAGAACTCAGTCTGAGCCTCCAAGCAGGTACCGCCTGTCACTCAGAAAGTGCATTGGTGGAAAGCTGGAATTGAGAGTGGAGCACCACTCGAGTAACAACTCCAGGACATTCTTCCCAGCATCAGGGTCCTGGAAGTGCCACCAAGAGATCACTCAAAGTCCCTCAGCAACTGTGTAGTCCAACAGCAAGGCATGGTCCTCCCTTCCCACCCCGGACCACTCCATCCTAATCTGCCCACATGGATCTGTAATCCCCTCACCTTTGTAATAAACTTTAAAAAGTAAATGAAATAAAGTTTTACACCAAAAAGGAGGAGGAGGAGGAGAAGAGGCGCAGAAGAGCAAGGATAAAAGAGGAGGAGGAGGAGGAAGAGAGGAAGCAGAATAGAGGAGGAGGAACAGGAAGGAAAGGAGAGGAGGAGGAGAAGAAAGAACTGGAAGAAGAATGGTGGCTGGAACCCAACCGGTCCAATGGTACGAATGCACCCAAGTCACTCAAGCACCAAGCCATGGAGCAGTACCCGTCTAGAACAAGAAGGTTACATGTAGTAAAACTATGCAACTGAAAGGTAGGTAGGGTACAGATCTGACCCACAGAGAGGATTACTACCATAGTATTTTCACAATCTTTCTCTGGCTTTTAATGTGCCCAAAGACTTCTGCAGCAAAGTCTCCTCGCTACATGAAATAAGAAGAGTGATTTCCTGTCACCAGACGTTCTCTGTAAACCACTTTGTCCACAAGATAGCAGAACACAAGAAAGTGATTGGCACATATAATTATTATTGTTTCATTAGGGGAAAAGGGGAAAATATTGTTGGATACCTATCCTGGAGATGGGAAAATCTACACTGTATATACAAGAAGGATGGTTATTGATATGGTGTTTTCTTACCATAAATATGATATTTTCTTACCATAAATATGGTATTTTCTTACCATAAACTTCAAAGAATGTTCATAAAGGCTTCTCAGCATCAAGCCCTTTGTAAATATGTAGTGCACTAATGAAAAGTCTGATAAACATTTTATGGTGCAGAGTTTAGAATTTTGTGTCTGTGCTAATATTTGGTTAAAGAATATTGCCGGCATCAGCAACGGAGGAGACCCAATCCTGATACATGAACTCCAAGCTCAGACCACATATATTATGATTTTGCCTGTGCTGGGGTTTGAATCCAGCCATTTGGTTGGGCAGTCACCCAAGAAACCTCACCTGGGGTGACCCCACACTTGACTCTATCAGTGCAGGATCAGTTTCAGTCTGTCACCTGCACCAGCCAGCACACACACTGGTGGATGCAGCTGCCTGGTCAGTTCTGCCCCCAGCCCCACCTCTCATGCAAACTGACCGGTGGTATGGACCAGCCCAGCCAGTCCACCATAGACCCAGTGCTCATACATACCAATAGGTGCCACAGCCTAATAAGAGTGATCCCCAATAATCCCCCACCACACCCATCCCCAGCCCCAATTTTCACATGTGCTGGCATGTGCTATGGCCAAGCCCAGTGTGTCCTGCATCCCATCTGGTTCTCATGCACACCCATGGGTGTTACAGCTTAGCTCAGCCCAACCTGCCCCCAGACCCAGCCAGCACATATGAGGACTACTAAACCCCAAAACCTATGCCCTGATCCCAAAATAAATCAGTCTGGTTTTAGGTAAGAGAGTAGGGAATTTTGTCAAACTTCTCTGCCGTGTGTGTATGTGTCGATGTGTGTTCACAACAGCCACTTTCCAGAAACAGAAAGGTGCTTGTTCCTTTGCATCCTGCTGATGTCCACCTCCTTCGGGGAGAAGTGAGCCCAGGTGGCTGTTCACCCTGTGATGTCTGCACACTGAGCCATGTGGATCCAGTGTTCCACTGCTTAAAAACAGGTTTCGCTCCAGATTGACTCAACAGTGGAACAAACTGGGCCATAAGAAATCATGGTCCACTGGTCTGCTTCCCTCGCCAGGCATGTCCTATAGACCATAACACCTGGATCTTGGGTAACTAACAAATCAGTCAAGTTGCAAGGTCACATCTGCCAACTGAATGTCCCTGCAGAAAATGCTGCAAGATGGAAATCCAAATGTCAAAAGTTGGCCCCCTTTTCTCCATCCCTTTGGGGAGAGAACATTCCGCACAAGTTTTCCCATATGGTTTTCCAGTTTTCCCCTGCTGGCCACAGGATATTCAGTTCTACATGGGACATGGAGTGGCATGGGTCAACAATGCAGGCTACAAATACCACAAACCCACCTGCTTCACACAGAAGACCCTTCTAGGTGATGGGCTCCTACTAGCAAAGTCCCTGCTCCATACTTCAGAACTACATGGTCAAGGTCATTTCCATGATCTTGAAATGCTACATGCCAGGAAATGGTGAGTACAACAGTATGAAGAGCCATCCTAGGGTAGAGCCCCAGTTTACCTGTTTTCTATAACAGAAACACTCTCGCTCTAAAAGAAATAAAATATAGGTATGTGACAGAGCTAACAGAGAGAAGCAAAGATGAAAGCAGACTTCTTGGGAATGGCGCTGTTTTAGCTTGGATCTGCATGACAGGATCCAGAAATATGCTGTTTGACAGGACAAACAGAACTTAACTTAGAAATACATGGGCTAAGATACATTCTTGGAACTTAGGAAATAACTGATTACATCCACTGATGTGATCTGATCACTTAGCCAGAAAATATTTCTGTTAATATAAGTTTCAAGCTCCACAAACTCTAGAAGGCTGTATTCTTCTCACATAGTAACTTCTAGACTACATCTATGCATTTATTTACATGTGCATAAGACATCTAGTAGAACTAGACAAACTTTCATTGAATCTTGCATACTTTCTAAATTATAACCACATGCAAGGTCAGTACATTGGCTCAACTGACTAATCCTCCACCTCCAAGTGCTGGCATCCCATATAGGTGCTGGTTCGTGTCCCAGCTACCACTTCCCAGCCATCTCCCTGCTTATGGCCTGGAATAAGCAGTGGAGGATGGCCCAAGTGCTTGGGAATCTGCACCTATCTGGGAGACCCAGAAGCTCCTGGTTCCTGGTTTCAGATCCCTCAGCTCTAGCCATTAAAACCACTTGGGGAGTGAGCCAGCAGATGAAAGATCTTTCTCTGACACCTCTCTCTCGTGCTCTCTCTCACACACATGTGTGTATGTACACATATACATATATATGGCTTTCCAATAAAATAAATAATTTTTTAAAATTTATTAGGCCCAAGAGCCCACTTAGGTGAGCAGGTGTGGGTGCTATGGATTACACAGGGAAGCGATGTGTGGGAGGGGCAAACCACTGAGGGAGTACTTTACAAGTAAGAAATAACTTCTGGGAGACTTCCACACACGGGGCCACTATACTCTCAGGTAAACGAGGGAACTGAGACCGAGTGGTTTGGAGGGGGGAACTGGAGGACTTGCGTGGGTCAGACCAATGCATTCACCCATGTGGGAGATCTGGGCTGGGCTAGCTGGCATCAGCTACTGACACACTCAAACCTGGGGCTGAAGGGTGTGCCTGGTGGGGCTAAATATAGTGCCCACCAATGAGTGTTGGGGTAGAGAGTAAGTCATGTTAGGCTGGGTCATAATAGTAACTGGCACATGAGATAACTGGGTCTGGGGGCAGATTCTGTGGGGGATTTGTGGGCTCACCCCTGTAGGGCTTCAATTTCTGCTGGTTTATAAGAAAGCTTGGAGTGGTAATGAGTATAACTAAGAAACTCACCAACAGCCATGGGAACTGAGGTTAGGAGCATGCTAGGCTGGCACCCAACAACTGGTGTAGCACAGGTATGGGGTGGGTTGGACCTGAGCATCAACCAGCACACACAAGGGCTGAGACTGAGGGGTAGACTATTCCAGGTAGAAGCCTTGCACCCATTGGCACATGTGAGATCTGGGTCTGGGAGTGCAGCTGATGAGGGAACTTGGGGAACTCCCCTACTAGGGTGTAGCTCCTACTGGTGAGCCCAAAGTCAGGACTGGGTGTAGGCCAGGCGGGCAAAACTGTTTTACGTGTTGGAAGGAATGTGGGCTGGCTTGGGGGTGGACCAGGCATGCCATCATTGCAGGAACCAGGACAGGATGTGGACCATGCCAGACTAGGCCATTGCACTGGCCAGTTTGCATGAGAGCAGGGACAATGCAAACTTGGCTTGACAAGGCTGCAGTATTTTATGACAAGGGTCAAAACAGGGGACAGAAGCAACCACTGGCATACACACGATCTGTGGCTAGGAGCGGGCCTTGTCAGAGAGATTAAGGGTACCCCTCTGCTGGGCTGTAGCTCTCACTGATGAGCGTGAGAACTGGGACTGGAGATGGACCAGGCTGAACACAACTGCAGCATCCCTCAGCATATGTGCAGGCTGAATCTGGGGGTATACCAGATTGGGCTAGGCTTAAGCATATACTGGTTCTCATGAGAGCCATAGAGGGTATGGGACAGGCTGGATTAGATCACGGCACCCACTGCTCCACATGAGAACTAGATCTGGGGATGGGCTAGGTGGGGTTGAGCTATAGCTGGAATGGGTGTGAACCAGTTGAACAAGGCCACTATACCCCCCTAAAACTGCCAGGATTGGAGTTGGGTTAAGTCAACTGGGCGAAGCACCCACTGGTACATGTAAGATCTGCAGCTGGGAACTGGTCTGATAGCAGAGCTTGGTAAACTCCCTTTTTGGGTGCAGTCCCCATTGGTGAGCATAAGAGCCAAGACTAGGGGCAGTCCAGGCCAGACCAGGGTACAGTATCCATCAGCATTATCTGTGAGTCAGATGTGGGGAAAAGCTGGGCTGGGCTGGGCTGGGCCAGTTCACAGCACCTAATGGCAGATGTAAGAACCAAGATGGAGTGCAGTCCAGGCCAGGTTGGGCCACAACACCCATCAGTTCATATTATGGGATGGCCAGGTTGGATTAGGTTGCAGCATCCAGAAGCATAAGCTGGGACTGGGGGCAATCTGGGAAGTACCAGGCTGCAGAACCTACCAGAAAATGCCACGGTAAAGACAGGTAATGCCAGACTGGGCCACTGTACCCACAGCACATGCAAGACCCTGGGATAGGGGCGAACCTTGTGAGAGGCTGTAAGTGTTCCCCTGCTGAGTCACTGCTCTTACTGGTGAGCATGAGAGCTGAAACTGGGGCCAGATCTACTTGGGTATGGCTGCAAAAATTGTTGGTCTGCTTATAAGCTGGGTTCGGAGGAGGGCTAGACTAGGGTAGGCCACTGCATCTGCTGGTGTATGCAAGAGCCAGGATAAGCACAGGCCAGCTGAGCTTTGCTGCAATACTCACTGACCAGTGCCAAGACTTGTTGCAAATCATGTCACACTGGATAGCAATACCCCTTGGAAATTGCAAAATCCGGAGCTAGGAGTGCGCCTCGTCAGAAAACTTTTGGCACTTCTCTGCTGGGCTGCAGCTCCCATTGGAGAGCATGAGAGCTAGGGCTGGGGGCAGGCCAGGTTGGACAAGTCAGTAGCAATCATTTGCATACATGTGGTCTGGGTCATAGAATGGGATGGGCTGAACTTTCATATATGTCCATAGGTTTATATCAGAGCAAGATGGGATGCAGGATGGACTGGACTAGTTGGCTACACATGCAGGAACATGGGCTGGGAGCAGGCCTGGTGGGAGTTTTTAGTTGTTGCCCCAACTAGTATAGTTCCTGCTGGTGTGCATAAAGGCCAGGTTTGTGGCCACATAGGATATGGGGCTGCAGACAGAACTGACCAGGCATCTACAATCACCATTCTGTGAGCTGAATGATGTGGGTCACACACCAAACCAGATCCCATGGCTGGCACATTCAAGAGTCAGGCCTGAAGTCACCATAGGTGAGATTTCTTAAGGTGCAGGTGGGTGGGGGTTGAGGGCAACTGGACTATCGGACTCAAAACTCTGGCCACAGAGAAAATCATATAATCTGTAGTATGACCTTGTGATGCATGCATCAGAACTGGGCCTCTTCAATTACTGATGGCTATACAGTGCACAGCATGCCTATGTACATAAAAGGGAATGATGGTCAGCTAGCTTGGCCTGCAGAGGATACCATAAGAAGGACACGTAAGAAGATGGAGAGCAGAAGAGGCTGGACAATTCTGCAGGTTAAGCTTTGCCACCAACTGGATGCACAAGGATGGATTTGTAAGTCAATGGTTGTTCAAAGGACTTCTCAACCTTGGAACAATGAAACCTACAACATCTCAGAACTGTCAAAACTACTCAAGCAATACTCTTGGAACATTCCTCTCTACCTCAGGGTTTCTAAGATGACATCAGGAGGGCACACCCCATCCCTAGGTACTGACGTAGTTTGGCAGCTAAAAGCAACACCCTCCTTATCCCTCCCTCCTATGCTAGAGACAGAAGAAAAGGGAAAAAAAAAAAAGAAAATTGGAAACATTTGTCTCACCCACCTTCCTCCATGCCCTGGCCCTCTCTACCCTAATCGGTGGTCCTCATGGGTACATATCCTTGTTAACCATGTAAACAGCATTAAACATACAGTAAAACTGAAAAAAAATTAACCTTGTGCATGGAGTGTTTATTTTGAAATTTAAATTTTGAATTCAAATTACACAAATGACCCCAATTACCTGTGTTGAGTTACTACTTCTTGTAAAGAAGTATGTGATTTTAACAGAAACCCACATGACAGTGAGATGGCCATCCTTGTGAACCACAGGCAGCAGTTCCTCAGATACCAGGGACAAGACTGGTTATCTGTCCCCTCTCGTCCCTATCTCAAAGCTGCTGACTGCCCACCTGGGCTTCATTCAGATCCACATCATGGGGATGAAAAGATCTTCACAGAGCTATTGTTACTTATACCTTCACCCCCCCAAAAAAAGTAGAAAATTTTAAAATAACATTTTGTCCTGTATTACACTATATCTTGTTTAGAATGGGCTAGTATTCAAACATGAAAAAATGTTGCTTTTCCCATTAAATAGCAATAGAGTTTCATGATTTAAAAAAATATGAAATTGAAAAAACAGGTGAATGGCAATGAAAAATATCATTCAGAGAAGACTGCTAAGATTTTAATGTTTTCTTTGCACAATTTACATTTCTTACTTTCAGTTAGCGAATTGCATTTTAAAAACAGTGAAGTCAAGATGGCTAATTATGAGTGAGAACTCTTTCAGCACACATACAGACAAGCTTTAAGAGATGTGACCGTAGTAGATGAAGGGGTTTATTATGTTCCATCTTTTGAACCCCAGATGAAAGGTGTCACGCTCCAATCTCAGCACAGTTCAGAATTACCCTTCTGTTGATTAAAATCCAGATGGAGCAATCTTTCTGACAGTTTCTGCTGTCAGTGAAAATATTGATAATTCAACTGAAGTAACAGTAATAGTTAAAAACAACAGTAGTTCACTTCCATAGATGTTACCATGTCCCAGGGTCTATTCTACACAAGATCTTCACCAGAACCCATTAGCATTGCTTTCATTCTGGTTTTGTTTTTTCAGATAAAGCTATATGGTTCTCAGAATTGCCTTTCCTACATGATCAACTCTTTCTGATTTCTTCAAAATTTGAACAAGTTTGGTGTTAAGCCTGGTCTTTCTATGTGAATTTAAATATCTGATTCAGGTGACTTAGTTAATTATTGGGAAATCCACAAAATATGACGTGCAAATTATACCCACTTCCCTAATTTCACTGGACTCTGACAAAGCACGCATACACTGGTATAAGTGCCTACATACATTTCTGAGAATGTAGTTATCCAAAAACAAAATGTTGCTGTTTAGGAAAACTATCCACTGATTTTATCTTGTGCTTTAACATGGCAACCTTTTATCAGAGCTACTTAAATTACATCTTCACTGGTGTTTTCTTCTACTGAATCACACACACAAAGGGATTCAGAAATTCATGAAAATGGAATTTAAAAAATAAGCTGCCTTTTGGTGTCAAAGATTTTGAAAATTATTCACAAAAGGGATCTTCCAAAAGTGAATGAAAATGTAAATTATGAGAACAATGATGTATGGATTTCAAAATATTTTGTAACAAAACGAACTTCTCTTTGAACTTGCTTTTCCATGACTTTTTTGAAATTTCTACGATAATTCAATATTTTATTATTTTCTGATAAATCAAAGCTTTTACTTTTACTGTGACTTCTTTGCTATTTTTTTCATGTTAAAATCAGTGGGCAAGGAAATATTTTTCTTGGAGTTCTGGGGAGGTGGTAGTGGCAGTACTATCATTATTACTATCTTGACATCTAGGCACTAAGCTTTGTACCAGCAAAATTCACTCCTAAGTTAAGTGTTTGAGACTTTCATCTGTCTGCCAAAAAAAAAAAAGAAACTATGGCTGACCCAAAATTCCAAAGATATTGACAAAGCATGCCAGCATGTTTGCTTTTACTCACCAATTCTTGCCCAACCCTCTCAAGTTTCCACCAGAGTGCCTAAGTAACTTTGATCCAAAGTCATCCCAACTCACTCCTTGGTACTCAGATTTCTCCATAGATTTCAAGATGCCTTGGAAACAATAGCTTGACATGCTAGTCCAGAAAATAAATCAAAGCAAACTCTGAAGAAGACAGAAGAAGAGGCAAATAGAATAAAGCCGGAGGCTGCTAGACAGCTTCCTCTGCCCTAGCCAGTGGCCCACAAATTCTATTACTGCTTCTTTGATTAAATTAAAATCCAAAAGTATTGAGTGCTTATTTAACGCTTTGTCCATCCTGGCAAGAGGAACAGACATTCCATTTAGAGAAACAACGATTCAAAAGCTTCTGCTGACATTGCAGGTAATATCTGGAATCAAGAGTAGAGGCATCAAGTAGATGTGGGCGACTTTCCAGAGAACAGAGAAGACATTCCACATTGGGTGTAGTGGGGCTATTCTAACTGAGTGCACTATCTTACTTAAGCAGACACTATCAGACAAGGGAAATGGAAACCATCTAGTATAATACAAAATGAATTTAAGACGGCAAATTTAATGCTGCAGCCAGTCGACTAGTAATATCTACTTCTGTCAAGAACTCCCTAATGCTCATGGAAAGCTTACCCAATAGGAGAGAACATATCCTCATTCTACAATGTCAAGGGACTCACCTGGGGTCATAAAAACACTCAAGTCGTGCAGCCAGGGTTCTGAAAGAGGCCTATGTCCTTGCACACCATGCTTCTGCAGTGTCCCACTGAGTGACACATGGAAAGCTGAGATTATTGAGTCCTCTCTCCATGAGAAATCCAGTTTGAGGTCTTTATCTACCTACTATCTCCTACCCCACACCCAATCCAGCCTGCATGCCAAGCCAGCAACCACCACTAAGAAGAAACGTTCAGTGGTTCTCCATCAACTAATGAAATTCAACTGAAATAAAATCCAATGATTTAACCTGGAGTTAGTGACACCTTTAATTACCTGTATCTACTACTAATCCCAAATACAGCTGAAACTCCACTCAATCAGATTTCTCACCATTTCCTTTTTTTTTAAATTTCATTTTATGGCACTGTTTCACAGGCTCTGGGATTCCCCCAACCCCTCCAAAAAGCCCTCCCCCCATATTGGATTCCTCCATATTGTTTCAGTAGTACAGTTCATGTCCAGTCATAATTCCTTCATTGTGGGCACGGATCATGCAGCGCATGCATGGAATGGTGCAGATCCCAGCCCCTTGCTCACACTGCTTGTTTGATCACAGATGCCTTTATTTCCACCTACCAGAAGCCTTATTGTCAAACACCAGTTCAAATGGTCTGTAACTCATGTTATCTTCTCTGATTGGAACAGCCCTGAAGACTTCTTTCTCCCCTCTGCTGGTCGCACTGAGACTGCGCCACTAACAGATCTCTTTACATCACCTCCATGCATTGAGGCTTTTGATGCATGTTCTCCATTTCCAACACCAGACTGGAGACTCCGTGAAAGTAAAAAAAAAAAAAATGTATGTGTTTTTACATTTTTTATTGCTCCTAGAACAGTCTCACCCACAGAGATGAGTACATGAATTTTCATGTGTACATGAAATTAGATTTATAATGACCTTGATAAGTTCAGTAACAGTCCCTTTGAAAAGTCAGATTGAGCCCGAAAAGAAGTTGTTTCTATTTTTTTGTGGCAATTAAGGTAAAACACCTTTTGTGTTCTCTCATGTGTTGGAGTAAGACACAGACGAGTATCCATGTCAACTTAGACTTCAACACAATTTTCTCCTCCTTTTTAAACCACTTTTCATTTTTTATATTAAAATATATTTATGGAAGGTCTGTTATGCACAAGACCCTACAAAATGCTGAAGAAACAAGGCCACTATCTCCAGAAAGTTTAAATTCTAGCTGGAAAGAGAGGCTATTCACAAGTGAAAAACATAGAAAGCAATAAGATTAGTTCTATGATAGGAATCACTTCTATGATAGGAATTGATAGGACAATAAAACAGAGAGCAATGAGACAGAAGGTTGGAGATTAGTTGGAGATGGAATGGATAAGGGGGAACAGTTGACTTTCAAAGAGCTGCCAGCCATGCTGAGAGCACTTGAGAAAACAGCAAGTTCAAAGACACTTAGGCTTGAAGAGCAAATGGAACTTGGTGAAGACGAAGCACCAGGAACAAGAAGACAGCAGAGCTGAGATGAGGCTTACGGAGGAAGGCACCAGTCAGATTTTTTGCAGGGCTTTGTAGTTCCAAGAAGGACTTAGGACCTTAGCCAAGAGAAACCCAACATACTGAAGAATTATAAATGAGAGTGTCATACAATCAAGTGTAGTGCTTGGAAAGTCCAGCCTTAAAATAGGGTGGATTGGCCAGGAATGATGATTTTCTTTAGGCAATATCATGGTTTGAATATCTGTCCCCTCCAAAACTCATGTTGAAATGCAATTGTCATTGTAACAGTAGTGAGAAGAGAGAAGGACATGAGGGATCTACCCTGACAGGGTGCGATGGGACAAGTTAAGGGGCAAGAACTGTGATGCAGCGAGTTAAACCACTACTTGCAATATCTGCATCCCATATCAGAGTGCTGGTTTGAGTTCCAGCTACTCAGCTTCTGATCCAGCTTCCTGATCATGCCTCTGAGAAAGCAGCAGAGGACAGCCCCAGCAGCTGGTTCCTGCCATCCACAGAAGGCACAGAAGCAGGGTTCATGGTTTCTCGCTTCAGCCTGATTCAGCTCTGGCTGTTGCAGTCATGTCGGGACTAAACCAACAAAGACATCCCTACCTCTCCTGCTCTCTGTCAATCTTCCCTCCAAAGAGATCAATCTTTTTAAAGTGGGGTCTGAGATCCCCTTTTACTCTCCTTTCCCTCTCACTTGCTGCCAGATAATGACACCACAAGGAGGCCCCAAGCAGATTCTTCCATCTTAATCTTGCACTTCCAAGACTCCAGAACTGTGAGCCAAAAGTTTCAATTCAGACGTTCTATTGGAGCTGAACCACACTGGCTAATGATGCGGCTGAGCACTAAAGATGGAGACAAGTGGATAAATGTGAGAGAGATTTGGGAGGTTGAAGTAAATGGACCTGCTGACAGGTTAGATGGAAGAACTGGAAGAACAATCAGAATTAAGCAGTTCCTTAGCTTTGACTGGGAAATGCTGCCACTTTCTAAGGTGAAGTCACTTGTCAGAGACCATGTTTGCAAATGACAAAAACCAAAAATCACTCTTTTGATTTTAGAGAAAGACAAAAGAAACTTTTCCTCAACATATGTAGTTTGAGATGCCTTTAAGATATCCTGTTCCAATAAACAACCAACATCACAAAACCATTATTATCTCTCTATTAGCATAGCACTTGCAATTTCTCAAATGTGTGATCACTTGTTCTTTGGTCATGTAGCTAACCATATCTCCCCCATGTATCTCAGCAACACATCCCATTCCCACAGCCTTCTCTCCTGTGTGACTTTGTCCCTCCACTTCAAGAGGAAACATCTAATTCTTCTCTCCTTTAATATGGCTAAGCCTGGAGCTGCTTTAACCATGAGCACAGTGGAAGTAAGGCTATTTGGCATAGACGATGTGGCTGCCAGTTGTCTGCCAGCTCAGTCAGTTTTGGGGTGCTACATAACAGATCTGGTTGCCCTTCAGCGGCCGTGTCTAGTTGCGAGCCAAGCCATCTGAAGCAGGTGCACAGAGAAGCCACCTACCTGCGAGCAGTGTTGGAAGCGGCTCTAATCCCCATCTCTTCGCAGTGGAGAGTGATTCTGACTCCCAGCCCTCAAACCTTTTCAGCTAGAATTCTAATCAATAGAAGCAAAACAAGCCATCTTGCCATATCCTGCCCTCACCCACAGTACTCGTGGATGTAATAAAATTATTACTGTTGTAAACTAATAAAAAAATTGTGATAGTTCATTAAGCAGCGATAGTCCCCAGATCTTCTAGTTAATCAAACACTGAAGTAATAAATGCATTTAAGCCATAATCCAACCAATTCACTGCCTGTACTACATTGTGTAAGAGCATGCAATCCCCTAAAATGGTTTTTAAACTAACCATCCATTCACTGACTTAAATGAGAATTGAGTAACTGTATTAATGGCAACTATAATAAAGACAAGGAATCAGAAGCTCAGACATAAATCTGACACTGAATTCTTCTCCACTGAGTTTGACAGTAAAATATATTCAAACTTGATAAAAGCTAGAGTCAAAGGAAGCCACAGTTTAAAGCCCTGGCTTCAAATCACGTTTCTGCAAGTAATTTTCCTGCAGATATCTGTAAGTTCACATAAGTGGAGCCACAAATAGAAGAGACTGCTTATGGATAAATTCCTATGTATAACGGATGGTTAGGGAATTAGAACACACAGGTTTTTTTTTTCAAAAACAATCCTGCATATTCTTTTTTAAAAGATTTATTTATTTATTGGAAAGGCAGATGTAGAGAGGAGGAGAGACGGACAGGAAGATCTTGCATCCGATGATTCACTCCCCAAGTGGCTGCAATGGCCAGAGCTGTGCCTATCCAAAGCCAGGAGCCAGGAACGTCCCTCAGGGTCTCCCACACATGTGCAGGAACCCAAGGATTTGGGCTATCTGGACTGCTTTCCCAGGCCACAAGCAGGGAGCTGGATGGGAAGTGGAGCTGCCGGGATTGGAACCGGCACCCATATGGGATCCCAGTACGTTCAAGGAGAGGACCTTAACCATTACACTATCATGCCAGGCCCAATCCTGTATATTCTTAACATTCAATCTTTCTCTTTATTTTTCTTACAAGAATATAAAACAGAAGATGGCCTTTCAAAATACTACCTTCATTTGAAAATTATCTTAAATTTAAATGCTAAATTTGGAAAATAATTATTTTCCTAGGAATTGGAATCTGCTATCCTAAGAGTGAATCAAGTTCATTTGTTTTGCCTCTATTATAATTAGAAATAATCAACAAGTGAGCCCTCCTTCACATGTGACAACTGTTAACAACAAATAGTATCCTCCAGAGAACAGTTATTGGAGCCACCTGCCTCATGGTTCTAACAGTGCTTCTATTCAGTAACATTTTATCATTCAGTGACCCCAAAAGCTGTTATTATCCTTGCGGATCCATAATCAAAATAAAATGTGTTGTCTTTTTTGGACAAAATGAGCTGAGTTTAAGTGTCTCTCTTTTTGGAAAAATGATGTACTCTAACACCAACTTTGACATTTTTTTTTTCTGATGAGTTTGAACTCAGAGTAAATGTCAATAAGAAATGTGATAAGAAATAAGTTTAAGGGCTCGGTGCAATAGCAAAGTGGCTAAATCCTCACCTTGCACATGCTGGGATCCTATAAGGGTGTAAGTTCATGTCCCAGATACTCCACTTCCCATGCAGCTTCCTGCTTATGGCCTGGGAAAGCAGAAGAGAATGGTCCAAAGCCTTGGGACCCTGTACCCACCTGGGAGAGCCGGAAGAAGCTCCTGGCTTCAGATTGGTTCAGCTCCAGCCATTGCAGCCATTTGGGAGTGAACCAACAGATGGAAGATCTTTGTCTCTCCTTCTCTCTGTAAAATCTGACTTTCCAATAAAAACAAATAGATCTCTTAAAAATAATAATAATAAATTTAAACCAGGGGCCATCAAACTTTCTGTACAGAGTCAGACAGATTTGGCTTTGCCACATATTCTGACTCAACTACCCATCACTAGTGCTGGTGTAAAAAAGCAGCTGTATCCAATATGTAAATTACTGGAAGTGTGTTTGGGCCACATTTCCCAACCATGATTTAAACTAAAGGCAGATGGTATCAATATACTGGAATACAATCATGTTCATTTAGGAAAATGTGTGTGCATTCCAGTCTCCTTAGTAAAGTTTTATACCTGTTCCTTTGTTGTCCTGTGTACTACGCCATGCCTCCTCACTCGTTGCAGCAAATAAATCAATTATTGTGTTACATCAATGCCTGGTGTGCTGCAAAAACTGTTCCGGGACACTAGAACAGAAACAGACCCAAAAGACTCTCTCTGACACTTTGAAGAGAGGTGCAGAAATTTAGAGGTTCAGTCAATTTAGCCCCACAGTCTTTATTGAAATAAAAACATGACTGACACAGAGTACATGCTTCAAAGGGCAGCAGCATCACCCAAAGCAGACACGCTCATTTCAGTTCTGACGAAGATTAAGTGCAGACCCTGACCATTGTCATGAAGAAGTGAGGGATGGTAGGAAGTCCAGCATCCTATTGTCAGGATGTATTTTGGGGAGAGGGATGGGAAATCCAGTGCCTACTAAACTGTGTCATAAAACAAAAATTAAAAAGATATATTTAACAGTTTCTTTGGAAGACCATCTTTAATTCAGAAGTAGAGATGCATATTGCAATTTATCTTCACTTCTACGTATGCTAGTCTCCATTATACAGTTCCTGTAGATGAATATATGTATATGCATGTTTACCAATAGGTAGATGATAGATTGATTGATCTTGGATTTTGTATGAAGGTTGCCTTCCATCAGAGAGAACGTGATATTTCTCTTTTTGGTACTGGCTTATTTATTACATTGAGCATAATGGTCTCTAACTACAATGTCAGAAATCACTTAAAGAACATGATGGACTTGTGACTGTTGTTAAAAGACTATATATTGTAATAATATAGGGAAAATCAGTGGCAAGCGGGAAGGGTGGGATGCGGGGGTGGGGGCAGAAAGGAAATCCCCGAGCCTATGGAACTATACCATAATTTTTTTTTAAATGAGAAGGAAAAAAAAAAAAAAACAGTGAGAGATGGGCATTGTGGCAAGCAGGTTCAGCCACTACCTGGGAGGCACGAATTCCATCTTGGAGTGCCTTGTTAGTGCCTGGCCTGTTTCTAATCCAGCTCCCTGCTGAAGCACCTGGGAAGAACACAAATAATGATCCAAGTGCTAGGGCACCCACCATCCCTGCAGGAGATCCAGACAGATCTGACTCCTGGCTGCAGCCTGGCCCTGCCCTGGCTGATGTGGCAGGAGAGTGAACCAGAAGAAGGAAGACAGCGCTCATTTTCCCTCCCTCTTTCCATCTCTCCCAGTCTTGCACTTGCCCTCTGATTCTGCCTTGCAAGTTAATGAAACTAAATAAATGTTAATAAAGAAATAAAAGTGAAAATAGGTAAAATATTAACTTTATATTTAATAGCCTGTCTTCTCCTATGGCCACACCATCTGTTAGTAATACAGCCTGAAAATTTTATCTTCCTTCCAGTTTATGTTACTAATCACTTCTAGAACTTCATTTCCTTTGTGCCTATTTGCCTCCAATTCCTAGTTCTCTGGATTCTTAGACTTGACAAAAGACTGAATTATTCTTGATGAAACAACCTTAGTACAATTTTAGAGTACTGTTTCACTGAAAAACAGTAATCCAAGGAAGTGTATCCCAAAAATAAAATCTAGAGCCATAAAGGAAGCGAAAACTTAGTGGCATTTCAATACCAAACAAGTATGCTTGGTAGGTCTTTAACTGCCTTGTTCTTACATAATACAATTCTGATTACTTCTAGTAACTTAAAAAAATTTTTTTTTTCTCTTGATGTTTCCTAGTTTTATCATCTCTATTCAAAATCAAGCATAAAGTGGAAAATACTTGTTTTCATGGCAATAATCCTTCATTCTGGCCACCAAGTCCACCTTCCCCTGTGCCCTAATCTCATTAGTGCTTCACACCCCACTTTCATGAACTATGATTCCTTTCAAAAGATAAGGACCAGGAATTTCAAGGGATCATGGTTAGGTCAAGAGGGACGGAACTCAGGTGTCCTGCCCTTGGCCCTGAATGGAAGCCACTAAAACCTTAGGACTGTGTGATTAACAGCTGTACCCATCCCTGAGAGCAGAATAGCAACTGAGTATGAAACTGACAATATGCTTGGGGTTGGGGGCAACTGCAGCTCCCTGCAGTGTGACAGCTGTTGGGGGGGGGTGCCCCAATGCTGGGGACTCACGCCAAAGACACTGCTGGAAGGCAGTGAATGAGTCCTCAGCCTCGGGCAGCCAGTGTACCAAGTGGTGCCAGGCTTTGCCTGCTGGCTGCCCGGCAGCAAACTCTGGGGTTTTTAAGATATGCAGTTGCTGCCTGGGGACACCCATGACTAAGGCCAGTTTTAATGTCGGTAAGAAGTGAATTTTGGGTGATTCCCAATGACAGGGTCATGAAAGTTTCAGGCATGCGTGGGGACTGAGACCTGGTGGTTTGGAAGGAAGTATCCAGAAGATAATTTGGGTTAGACAGACTCACCAGCCCAATTAGGAATCCAGAGATGGGCTGTTAGCATAGAACATCACTGATTGCCACACACCAGCCCACACCAAAGCTTTGGATGGGGGCCTCTTTGGCAGTGTTAGGTACCATTACCCAACGGGGTGGTGGAGTGGTGGAGTGGTCACATTTCGCAGGGTCAAGACACTATCCAGCACGCGAGAGAACTTGGTCTGGGGATACACTCTGTGGGGTTGTGTGAGCCCAACCCTGTGGAAATACAAGTCCCGCTGGTTAGCTCGCAAGCTGGGCTTGCGATGGACTAAGCTAGATGTGACCACGCCACCTGCCATCACTCACAGGTAAAGGAACCCAAAACAGTCAGGGCAGGTCAAGGCAGCAGCACCTGAATCTGCATTCTAAAAAAGGATGTGGGGTGGGCCGGGCTGCCCCCGGAAGGGGGCAGAATGGGCAAGGCGGAATAAACCTTAACTCATAACAAACAGCTGAAATCAGGTTGGAACACAGGTCATGCCAAATAGGCCCTTGCACCTACTGATCTGCATGAGAGAGGGATGCTAAGCCATAGCATTTAAGGGGTCAGGAGAAGTCAGGGGCTCTGCCAAGCTGAGTTAGAGCAACCACCGGCCTGCAAGTGATCTAAGGCTGGGAATAGGCCTGGTTGGGGAGCTAAGGGGACACCCTAGCTGGGTTGAGTTTCCCACCAAGGAGCACATGGGCTGGAATTAGGACTGCATTCTGCTCAGGATACAGTTATAATCTCACTTGGCACAAGTGTGGACTGGGACTCTACGCACCAAGCCGGGCCAGACTCCAACACCATCTGGTGCTCTGGAGGACCAGGGTAGATGTGTGACAGACTAGGCTAGGTCTCAGCCCTTACTGAACCATGTGTGAGCTTTTGGGGGTATAGGAGAGCCATGGCTGGGTTGAAACATCCAACAGCAAGAACCAGATTGGATTGAAGGCCAGTCAGGAAAAGCCACTGTTCCTGCTAGGACAGGAGGTGAACTGAGTAGGGCTGGCTCATGGACCCACTGGTATGCGCAAAATCTGGCACTGGGAGAGGTTCTGATGGAGGAGCCTGGACAACTTCTCTGGCAGGACACAGTCCCTGCAGGTAAGCACAAGAAGCATGATAGGAAACAGCCCAGAACAGGCAATGGAAATTATCCCACTGGCATACACATGGCATGGATTGGGGGCAGACCAAGCTGAACCTGTTCACATCACCCGCTGGCGAATCCGAGCGCCAGAACAGAGTGTGGGTCGAGCCAGGTTCGGTTGCAACACATACCAGTACACATTAAGGAATGCCAAGGTGAGATGAGCCGTACCAGATGTGGTTGCAGCGCCCAAACAGCACATGTGATAATCAGGGGGAGGAGGCAAAGCTGACAGGGGAATGTGGACTCCCCTGCTGGACAACTGCTTCCATTGGAAAGCGTGAGTCGGGATAGGGGCAAATCAGACTAGGCAGGGCTATAACACCTGTGGGCCTCATGTGAGCTAGATAAGGGAAGGGCCACGGTGGGCTGACTGTTCTGACTGCAAGCAAAAATTAGAGTGGGTGAGGGTTGGTTGGGCTTAGCTGTAGCATTAGATGGCAGAGGCTGGCACTGGGAGCTAATTCTGTCAAGTCAAATGCCAGAACCACCTGGAGAGTGCATAATCTGGGAGTTGGTGTGGCCTAGAAGGGAAATAGTGGGCACCTCCCTCGGGGCTACCACTCTCACTGGACAGCATGAAAACCAGGACAGGGGCAGGGGTAGCTGGACAGAAAGGCACCTGCCAGTAGGTGTACGCGCTGGATAGTAGGCTGGTTGGGTTGAACTAGGCTTCAATGCCCATTGACATGTGCAAGAGCTAAATGGGATGTGGGACAGAGTGGACAAGCCTGCGGTACATACTGGCAAGCATGGGAACCAGGGTAGGGGGCAGAACTGGTGGGGGTTATGGGGAGTCGTCCCAACTAGGCTGCAGCTCCGACCGGTTTGCGTGAGGACTGAGTATGAAGTGGGCAGGATCAAGCTGGACTACAACACCCGTTGGTTCACAAGGAAGACAGGGCTGGAAACAGAACAGACCCAGTAATCCCAACGACCAGCATGTGCATAAGCTGATTGGTGTGATGGACGGTGTTGGACCCTGTACTAGCAAACTCACACAAGAATCAAGTCTAGGATCATCTCAGATGAAGTTTCTTTGGAGATTCCTCCAACTGAACTGCTGATCTTAGAACCCCAACCATGAAGAGACTGTCAGCCAGTGGATTCTGAATAGGTTTTATTGCGATTGGAACTGCGAGATTGGCAGCAATCCAGAACTGATGAACTATCAAAACTGTTTGAGCAGCACCCTCGGAGCGCACCTCCTGTTAGGGATCTGGGATGGGTGGGAGATTGGGTGCGGCTTTTCCTTTGTTTATCCCCTAACCTCAGATACAGGGTAAAATGATAATATTAGTGTGGAAACAATGGTATTACCCACTTTCACCCTGTAAAAAAAAAAAAGAAACTGACAATACTCGAGTCAGATGGCATGCAACTGTCCTTGTCCTTGGAAGAGGATCTACCTGTTAAGAGTACATTTTGTAGCAAGAGTATAATAGAAATAACACAAACTTGGGAGTCAGATCAACATGGATTTGAAGATTATTTCTACTACTTGAAATTATTCTCTGGATAACTTTTATTATTTTGATAGTGGTAGCAAGTTGATGCTGGTGATGGTAGGATTAGAACTACTTGTTCAGTAACCATGTAAATATACAATTTCTATGTAGTATATAGAAGCAGATTAACTTAAATAACTCTCAGTTCAGGGAATACGGTGAATGCTTCAATCTCTATTCAGTCTTCAGTTGGTGAGCAAGAATATTACTTCTTCAAAGTGATGTTGATTTGCGTTAAAGCCATGGCTTGGCATGAAAGCACTGAAATAGTTTTCATTATTAATTCCTATGGAATTACAAACCTCACTGCAATCATATACTACATTAGGAGATTGGCAAGGGAGTGTGGTCAAAATTAGAGAGAAGGGAGTCAGATCCATTTCTATACCTTCTTACTAGTTCCTTAAATTCTAAGAAAATGATTCATGTGAGTATACATTATTCCTTTGCTTTGTATCATTGTCTTTCTTTCATCTCTTAAAAAGTCTTGACAACATTATCCTAGCACATGATGTTAGACCATAGCCTGTAATTATCTTTTATCACCTGCCATGCTCCTACACTGTTTTGTAGCATTCCTTCAACAACTGGCAGTTTATTTTGTGTCAAACCGTATGCCAAGTAGTGGGGATAAATGACAGTGAACGGGTATGCTACAGTCCTTATCTTCATGAAGCTTACTGAAGCGTTTCTAAGAAAGATAAATACTAAATTATTCAACAGCCAATTCATCGATTACAAATAAGTTGAGACAGGAGCCTCTGGTGAAAGAGGAGAGGTGGAGACGCGCACTGTGCAAGTCTGGTGAGCCATCAACTCTACGCCTCATGGGATGGCACCTGGGAGGCCACTTTGCTATCTCCACATTCCCTGCCACTGACATCACCCTCTCAGGAAAACACCACAAGGGGATGCAGATGACGCAGCCTGGGCGGGGCGAGAAACGTTCTTGTAGAGTAAGTTGATGAAATAATATTGCCACATGACAACTTTTCCCACTCTATAGCACAGTACTTGCCTTTAGGGAAATCACACAAATTGTTTATTTAATTCACGGTGGGAGGCCTATTTCGTTCGTGGAGAAAAGCTCAGTGTAATGTCTCCATCAGAACCCCATGGCTCACTCACTTTTCATCTTCCGAGGGAGAGAGTCAAGTTGGAAACAGTGGCAATCTCTTGTTCTTCTGGTCTAAAGTAAATACATTCCCCTCAGGCCCAGACATTCAATCAACACGACAGAAATGTGGTGTTACAATTTTATGCATTCTTAAGACTTGTATTTTTCTAGAAGATAAATATTTATTGCTGAAGGTACCCATTGCTCCAAAAATTTTCTCCAAATTTTATCATTCATTTTTATCCTACATAGCCAGTATAGAAAAAGTGTGTGTCCGTAAAGAAAAATTGGTGCAAATCTCTCTTTCTTCATTAAAAAGGTATTTTTGATTCCTCATGTGCAAGAAAAATAAACATTTCTCACCAACACCACCAAGTAAATAGGTGGATATTTTCAGTCAGATACTCTTTACCTACCAGAGAGTCGTGCTTTTGCTTTCAATCATTTCCTCCTTTTTTTTTTTTTAATTTCCTGTCTTTGTCATCATGCCTCATACCCACACTGCCTTGCATTGCATGATATGGCCGCCCCAACTCCATGCTATTACCATCCCCTGTCCCCTGACCACCTCCCTCCTCCTCCTGGCTTCCCTCCTCATTATTTAAGCTAGTTCCTGATTTTTCTAAGCTGAGTTTTCCTGTGCTCCCCATTAAATTGTTACAGAAAAAAAATGGAACTCCACATGCAAACTGTTGCATGAGTAGTGGAAGAATTAAAATTGTATTAATCACTCAAAAATCACATTGAACAATAAGTGCATTTATAATGGCTGTGTTCTTGCAAAAACAAAAGGCCTAGGGTTAAGACTTACCTGGTCATAGACATAACATGAAACAGCAAGGAATGTGTCGATTTCCTTCCAAGTACAAATCATCAACAAGGAAGACAGACTCTTGGTTTGTAGCTGAGACTGAGTTTCTAGAAGCAAACTACACGGGTTTAGTTGTGGCACATTCATTTACTATCAGCATGACCCTCAGTCAATGTTGCCTAACTCCTCCGAGGCTTTGTTTCCACATTAGTAGAAATGTGAAAATATATGAACTTAGACACATGCAACATTTATAAATAACTGTACAGTGTGATCATTCAAACATTAGGTAAAACTTATAACATTACACAACTTAGAACTCCATGAGCCTTGATATTATGGAAACATCAAATCAAATACCCTGGAAAACTGGACCCACATTTTTGTATCATTTTTCAGCAAGACAGGATTCTTCAGAAAGTATCAGACTTTCACATCTAATGAAAAGAAGAAGAAAAGTAAAATTTTTGACCCAGCAATCCCATTTCTAGGACTCTGCTAGGAAATGTCTACCCGGGTCAATAAAAAAGAGAAATTATCATGAAGAGCTCCTCTGCACAATTCTTGAAGTTTTAACATAAGAAAAATGGAGAACACTTAAATACTGGTTTAATATTATATGGCCTACTCTTGTATATTTACATCAAGAGTAAGCACCAAGTAACAGATGAAGATGGAAGGCATGATCTCATGGTCATTACATAGATGCACAGATTCACACATATTTAGACACACACAAACTATGCACTCGTAAGAAATTACTTCAAAATATTCGTGGAAAATGCAACTAAAAGATGCCTATTTTTCATGTGAAGGCATGTGAAATTCAGAAGTGTGGATTATGAAAATATCATATGTGGGAAGTTTTTTCACTTGAAAGTAAACTTATACTTTAATTTTCCACAAAAATTTTTCTTACTTTGTACAAGATTTTTTCTTCTATGATTAAAATAGTTCTTCCTTTTTTTAAAATTTTTATTTATTTGACAGTCAGACAGAGGCAAACTGCCAGCCAAAAGGAGCTCCCACATACTGGTTTGCTCCTGAAATGCCTAAAATAGCCTGGGGCTGGCTGGACCTAAGTTGGAAGCTGGAAACTAAGTCCAGGGCTTACACGTGGAACCCAACCACCTGAGCCATCCTTGCCGCCTCCCCGGATCCGAACTTGCAGAAGGCTGAAGTCAGGAGCTAGAGCCACGAATGGAACCTGGGCCTTCCAACACAGGAAGCAATGTCATAACTGGCGGATCAACTTCCAGACCAAACGCTTATCTTTTTTTTTTTTTTAACAAAACCACATGTTTTTGTTTGCTTGTTTGTTTGTTTTTAATAAACCACATATGATGACCTGTGAGATCCAGACAGCTGTTTCATGAGTGAAAACACTGGAACTTGAAGGTACCCTGGGTGAAAGTCACAGATCACGTCCCCTCAGCACTCAGCTCACATCCTGTTCTCCTTGGTGTCCTCGCAATCTGAAAATCACGCACAAGCTAACTCATCTCCTACGGGCCTGCCCACACCTGACCCACTTTCTCCCGCTACTCTCATCCAGAGCACACACACCATGGGAGGCAAAGAAAGATGGACTTTAGATCTAATACAGAATCAAAATCTACGGATAGAAAAAGTGCCCGAAAGCACCAAACCCCGCCCCCTTGGGGCAGCCATTGGCTACAAAGTGAGCAGGATCTCCTGGAGGAAGGGAAGTAGCTTTTCTTTTCAAGTTAAGAAGCTGAATGTGGTCACCTGAGAAACCAGCATTTGAATTTGGGCGTATTCAGCATTCAAAATTCCAAGCTGGCCTTTGAGAAACATTCCAGCTTCTAAGGAGCCTTTGGGTAAGTGGCAGCAGGGCATCGGTGGTGCGGATTAATCTGTTTATTTAGCTAATAAAGCTAAACTTTTTTTCAGGCACAGTAGTTGGTTTCTTTGCCAATGTAAGCAGAAAATTGGATTCATTGTGTTTAGACATGCCCATTCATTCAGGTCACCGTTTTACTTTCACAAATCTGTTTATCATATTTAATATCTATGTAGATGCTGTGTGGCTACATGTTTACATTACTCGTTTCTTAAAAAACAGAAAGACACACACTGAGTCAAGGATGTGTCTGCTCGACATTCTGATTTGTTTAATTGGGTCTTCCCATAAACCTAGCTTGGTGTTTACAGTTACTTTCTGTTATAAATACCATAGTCACCAAAAAGAAATTTCTCATGAAATCCATTTTTCATCGTTTCAAAGTCTGAAAGCCGGGTTTGAATTCTAGAAGTGTGGCTGTCCATGAGGTGAGTGGCCGTTTCCCTGGGATCTCGCCCCTTGGTTGGTTTATGTTCCTCCTCCCACAGTTGCCTTCACTATCCTGTCAGCGCCACTGGCAGGTGAGATGCTTCATCACATCTCACTTCCCCAGCCTCCTCGGGTAGGGATTCTCACACAGTACAACACCCAAAAGGCAGGCACAGAAGACACACTAAGATCCATGCAATCCAAAGATTAGATCTTTGCATAATCAAATATCAGTCGAAGCTTATGTGCTGAATTAATGTAGTTAGAATGCCACATTTCATTTTAGATTTTCTTATTTCAGAGCTCTGAATTTGTACAATACATTCTGTAAAGTACACAAGAAGCACAAAATGGAATGTCAACAAAATGCTGATACATGATTTTTTTCTTTTTGTACACAAAAGATGTAAATACGTAAAATCCAGATAATGCCATTAAAAGTAAGCATTCTAATGTTAATTTGATTCACATTATATGAAAAGGTATTTTCAAATTACAAGTTTGATCTTGTTACAGGCACAATAATACATATTATAGTAGTATGTGTTATTTTCCAGCATACTCAGATACACACAGGGTCATGACTGCCTGTAGCTCATCCAGGCCAGAAGGGGACATCTAGTGCCTCATTAAAGGTTGGAGGATGGGAACAGGTTGGACAACTCTCCTGGCCAAGCTTTGCAGCATGTTCCTGGTCTATGGATGCAATAAGGTGTTGGTCTGCCAATAGGCCTTAGAAAGATTTTCTCAGCCCTGGTGCAACCAGGCTGATGACACTCCAAAACCACTCAAGTCACACCCTCGGAACACTCTCTCCTACATTAGAGGCTCTAGGGTGTCATCAAATGACCATCCCCATCCCCAGGTCCTGATGTAGTTTGACAACAAGGAGTGCTCCCCCTCCCCTTCCTTTATCCTGTGGACACAGAAGAAAAAAAATTGAAACATTTGTCCCACCCACCTTCCTACAATATCTCAACCCTCCCCACCCTAATAAGAGGCCCACATAGGCATGCATCCCTTCATAAGATGTAAACAATTTTAAAAACAAAGTTTAAAGAAGTTTTTAATGTGTTACTTTCATATGAGCAAAAGTGGTAATACTGTTCTGATATTCTTGGTCTCTAAATAGCATAGGTTTATTATCAATGTTACTAAATTCAAGTTGTCATCCTTGTCTAATCGTTTATACGATTGCTCCAACTTTGGTTTTCTTTAATACACACACACTTGCTTGAATCAAAAATTCTTACAGATATCAGCTGAACTTCACAACTCCGGTTTGCAGACCTTCCATAACTGCAGGTTGGAGATGCATATTTACATCTACAGATTAAGGAATAGACAATTAAACAATCCCTGAGCCATGCAGTCGAGATTATGCTATTTAGACAAATGCTGAGTAGGAATAGTCTCCTTTGTCAAATATGAAGCCTTTTCTTTATGACATTCCATTCCAAATCTCAACCTTGAATAACTAATAAAAATGATTATAAATCACTTTGCAAAACTCAAACTGGTAAGTATGAGCTGAATAAGTACGATTCATTAAAGTTGCTAAGGATTCATAGCAGAAAAGAAATGTTGCCTCATCATCGCTAAAATGAAACCACAACCTCACTGGTAGGACACAAGAAATCCACAGGGGAAGCCCATTGGCAGCCAAGATGGCCTCATTCTGAAACTCAGATCTGGTCCAACATGCTGCCATCTCCTGGTCTGGTAGCTCTCTATCAACTGCCTAAGAATCACAATGTGTGCTTGTGTGGACATCAGCCAACTTCTTTCAAGGTGTAAGTTGACCATCTTTAAACCGATGGGTTTGAGCACATCAGAACCAGTTATGTTTAAAATCCAATGATTTTCACTTGTAAAATTTATGAGCATAGAGTAGCCAAAAAGGATGTGTCACCCTAAAAACAAGCCATGTGAATGTAAGGGGACCACAAAACTGTAACTAGGAAGACCTATCTAACTGATGACATCTTCGTTCAGGCTACACGTCAAAAAAAACAAAAAACCTCAGTGAGTCCACCAGACTGTGGGTCAGTGCCAAGAAGCCAGGTTGAGGTTGACCAGAATCTCCAACCGATCATGAGCAGTATGAGCTGTAAGGAAATCTCCCTCACTTCCCACCACACCAGCTTCCCTGCCAACACTCCATGCAGTCACATGCCACAGAGGTGGCCTGTTGAGACAGCACAGCATTGTTCCCACAAGTCCGAAACTGAATTTCCACAAATAACAGCAAAGAAACATAATAAGAAAGGACAAACAGAGCGCCTGTGTGTTAGTGTGATGAAGAGCCAGCAGAGATCATGTACACTCTTGTCAATCCTGTGCTGACTACTCTATAAAGAATGATGACAGGCAATGGTGATGAACATGTCCATTACCAAGAAATGAGAAATGCTTCTAATACCTGTAATACCAATTGGACTTAAAACAACAAAACCTGGGGCCTGGGCCATGATATATTGGGTTAATCCCTTCCGCCCCCTGTAGCATTGGTGGCCCTTGTTGGTGACAGTTCAAGTCTCAGCTACTCCACTTCTGATCCAGCTCTCTGATAATGGCTGGGAAAGCAGCAGAGAATGCCCCAAGGGCTTGAGACCCTGAACCCACACAAGAGACACAGAAGAAAGTCCTGGCTCCTGGTTCTGGACCTGCCCAGCTTTGGTCATTGCAGCCATTTGGGGAGTGAACCAGCAGATGAAAGATCTATCACAAAAATTTCCCCTCGCTCTGTAACTCTGCTTTTCAACTAAAAATAAAATAAATCTTTAAGAAAAATAAAAAACAAAACCCATTTCTATTTGTTCAAATTTATACTTTGAGACTACTCCAGTTAATCAGATAATTCTGAGTCACACAAAAAAGAGCAATAGAGCAGAAATAAACAGGGACTCCAAAAATATCATGGAAATCGAAATTCAAAAACAATTGTATTTCGGTGTGAAAATTCCAAAATCCATGCATGCAAGGACATTTTAGAAAGTTCATGGAAAATGCACATTATTGGACCAACATTGTGTTCTAGCAGGTTCAACTGTTATTTGCAACACCAGCATCACCTTCTTAGAACACTAGTTCTAGTCACGGTTACTTCTCTTCCAATCCAGCTCCCTACTACTGAACCTGGGAAAGCTGCAGAAGATGGTCCAGGTACTTGAGCCCCTGCCAAACACATGGGAGACCTGGATGGGTTTCCTGTCTTTCGGCTTCAGCCTGGCCCAGACCCATTTAGGTTGCAGCCATCTGGAGAGTAAACCACAGAATGGAAAATCTCTCTCTCTCTCTCCATCTCTCCCACTCTTTCTCTTTTTCTCCTTTCAAATAAACACATACATCTTGGGCCCGGTGGTGTGGCCTAATGGCTAAAGTCCTCGCCTTGAACTCGCCCTGGGATCCCATATGGGCGTCGGTTCTAATCCCGGCAGCTTCACTTCCCATCCAGCTCCCTGCTTGTGGCCTGGGAAAGCAGTCGAGGACGGCCCAATGCATTGGGACCCTGCACCTGAGTGGGAGACCTGGAAGAGGTTCCTGGCTCCTGGCTTTGGATTGGCGCAGCACCGGCCGTTGCGGTCACTTGGGGAGTGAATCATCGGACGGAAGATCTTCCTCTCTGTCTCTTCTCTTCTCTGTATATCTGACTTTGTAATAAAAATAAATAAATCTTAAAAAAAACTTACCTTTAAAAAAAAACCACATCTTTAACAAAGAAGAAACCACACATTATTAAAAAAAAAAACTATGCATAAACTTTTTTGGACAAAAATAAACTTATCTTCTAATTCCATTTTTTACGAACTTTCTAAAATTCCTTCATACAAAAGAAATATTTTCATAAGAAGGAGTGTGCACTGCATCTCCCATTGCCACGCCTTTCGACAGCCTTAAAGATAAGAACAAAAGTGTTTCTTCTTTATTTGGTTCTTTAATAATTAAACATTCTTTTGACAGTCCAACATGGATACACTTTAAATTCCATTCAACACAACTGAACGCTATTCTCAGATGAAAGAATTTCCTAAGTCCAACAAAACTATTTTCATCTTCAGAATTCAAACTGTTTGCCATATAGCAATGTTATGTACCAGGAATGAAAGGGCACGTAAGAAGTTGGCTGGGGTAGGGCCTTCACACATTCAAGTGCACGTAAATCTACCCACTATTCAACACACACACACACACACACACACACACGTAATAACAAGAGCAAAAGTCACAAAACAGCAATATCCATAACCTTATGAAATGCTCTGATTGTCTTACCCTACTCCATTTTCAAATGTTTAGTGTGACCCACCAAATGGATTTTATGATTCACTAGATGAGTTATAACCTATGGTTCAAAAATGCAGGCCACCGTGTAGCAATTGGCAAATAATAATGAAATGAGTTGTGGATTAAGCTCAATTATTTTCTTAAAATTATTTATTAAACCTTCCTATAATATAGGTCATCAAATTTTCCTTCACAGACACAAAAAGTAATCATTACTTAAAATTGCTTTCTTAAGTTGGCTGCTTTTTCCCAGTTTATTCCTAAATTATTATATGCACCATTATGACTTGATCCTCCCGAATCGTCACTACTGCATTTTATTTAGCATTTCTATTTACCTTGAGATATTAAAAATTGTTTCATTTATTGCTTTCTATCTTCCTCCTGATCTGGTCCAATCTGCAAATGCATAGTTTATTTTCCAAGTCAATCAACCCTAACTTACTCCGAATTCTTTGCTGTTTGTATACTGGAGGACCAGGGGCTTCCGTCATAATTCTCTTACAGCACTCTCTCTTGCACAAGCATCTTCTCTCTTTCCTCTAGAATGTATTGTGGATTTCACCAGTGATGTCTAGTGTAATAAATGCCACATAACTCATTTTGCCTGCTCCAGCTCTCACCTTTTTCATAAAAGAAAGACTACACTCTCTGTGTCTGGGACCAACATCTTTTCCCCATTCACGGCATGCTGCGAGGCAGCCTTCCCACAGCACAGTCAACATTCCTCCGTCCAGATCCAGCCACTGGTCCTTCATGCACTTTGAAGACCATATTGGGCTCAAGTTCATTTCCAGGGAGACAGGACAGTTGCTATCAAGTTCAAAGAGGCAACTGCAAACCACTGTAAGTGACCTCAGGCTGCTTCTAAGCTCCAGCTTGATACCAACATAGTCATTAGGGCTCATTTCTCTAAAGGAACACCTTAGTCATATTCTTGTCCAGCTCCAAAGCTCTGTAGGATTGTGGTACTTTTGAGCAAACATCATTGAGTATATGATGTTGTCTCATTCACCTTGCTGCCTTATCACATCTTTGACCTTCTCATTTTTCAAAAACATAGAAGCAGCCAGCCACTTAGGATGCCACATCCCATATCAGAGTGCCTAGGTTTTAGTACCACTCTGCTTCCAATCCAGCTTCCTGGGAGGCAACCAGTATTGATTCAAGTGCATGGGTCCATGCCACTCACACACAAGTTCTGGATGGAGTTCCTGGCTCCACGCTTCAGTCTGAGCAAGCCCCAGGTATTGCAGGCATTGCTGGACTTTTGAGGAGTGACTCAAGGATGAAAGATTCTCTCCCCTCTCCCTTCCTCCATTTCTTACTAACCGTCTCCCTCTCCCTTCCTTTAAAATAAAAACAAATCAGTATTTTTTAAAGAATTATTTTATTTTTATTGCAAAGTCAGAGGAGGAGAGACAGAGAGTGTCCAAGTGACTGCAACAGCCAGTGCTGCGCTGATCCGAAGCCAGGAGCCAGGAGCTCTTCCGGGTCTCCCACATAGGTGTAGGGTCTCAAGGCTTTGGGCCATCCTTGACTGCCTTCCCAGGCCATAAGCAGGGAGCTGGATGGGAAGTGGGAAGTGGAGCTGCTGGGATTAGAATTGGCGCCCATATGGGATCACAGCACATTCAAGGCAAGGACTTTAGCCAGTAGGCCACCACGCTGGGCCCATAAATATTTTTAAAGTTCCAGAATGTAGAGGGAAAGGATGAAACAGAGGAAAGAGCAGATGGCATAATAAGTCATTAAATATATAAAGCAAAAAGAAAAAATGAAGACTTCATATATCATCCTGAGTCATGAGGAAGGCAGGCAGGCCAGCAGGACCAGAGAAAATCACAGATCGCAGCCACCGCTGGCCAGTGCTGTGAGGAAGCAGGACTAGTCAGCAGATAAAACTGGCTCCTGGTCCTGGGGTGCAGCACATGAAACTGCTCCTGGGACAGCATTCCATGTTGAAACACAAGCTGGTGTGTTGTTTGCTCTACCTCCGATCCTTAGTTACCTTGTAATGTGCCTTGGAAAGTCGCAGAGGATGGTCCAAGTGCCTGGGTCCTTGCCACCCATGTGGAAGACGTGGGTGGAGCTCCAGGCTCCGGCTTCCACCTGGCCCAGCCCCAGACAGCCATTAGGAGAATGAACCCAGAAATGGAAGATCTGGCGTTCTCTTTCTCTCTCCTTTTACCTCCTCTGACTTTTAAATAAAGCTTTAGAAATGTTTTTTAATTTAACTTGACTTACTTTAAATGTAAGTGGCCACATGTGCCTAGTGGCTGCTGGACTGGATAATGAAGAGTAGTATCCCCATCTCCTCACAATTAAGAATGAAATAAGATCCTGCAAGAACGATTGAAGAGGGGTTGACACAATGGCTCAATTGGCTAATCCTCTGTCTGTGAGTACTAGCATTCCATATTGGCACTAGTTCAATATGAACTGACTGCTCCACTTCCCTTCCAGCTTCCTGCTTATGGCCCATGAAAGCACCGGAGGATGGCCCAAGTCCTTGGTGCCCTGCAACCTGCATGGGAGACCTACAAGAAACTCCTGGCTGCTGGTTTTGGATCAGCTCAACTCCGGGCATTATGACTATTTAGGGAGTGAACTAGTGGGTGAAAGATCTTTTTCTATGTCTCGTATCTTCTCTATAAATCTGCCTTTCCAATAAAAACAAATACAATAAATGAAAAGGAATGATTTGAGGCACAGGCTTTCAAATAAGACATCCCCTTCGGCATCCCTGATCACGCCACAATCCCTCTGTCGTCGCTGGATTCCTACACATTTATCAGAGGAGAGAAGAACAGCACAAAAAGCAGAGGGAGGATCCCGGTGGAGAGGGAATGGGAGACCAAAGCCAGAAGGGCGCCCAGGGCACTCAGCAGCTTCAAGGGCAAGGCACATTGCCCAGGCGGATTCAAGGCCCAGCCCCGCCACTCTTACCAGCTCTTCTCCCATTTAGATCTCAGTGCACTTATTTTAAGAATTTCCTAGTTGGATGCCATTGATGGGATAAGGCAAGTGATTTCATTTGTTAAGTCATCTTTTCTGCTTGTCATGCTAAATGGCAGAACCTTGATAGCATTTTGCAAATTGAATTTACCTACCCATTTAGGTAACCCACTTAACTGAGCTTTCATTTGCCATTTGCTGACTACAGGAAATAAATAAATAAAAAGCCTCTTTGTGTTTTCTGGCACAGTTCTCTGCCTGCACACGAGGGAACTGGGGTGTTTACAGGCTGCTATTTTTGGTTGAACTTAAACCTGGGATCCTAGAGGAAGGCAGCTTGCAAGCCATCCCCTGCCACATACTACCATATGACTCTTGATTCCCGCGACAACTCAGTTGCTACCCTCACCCCTCTGCCCTCAGCCAAACCTGAGTTTGATTTCTCTGTTGCTGGACACTCCCCATTACTCTATGCAACATAACAAAAAAACTCAGTGCTTGGACACTCCCAGAAGCAACACTTGGTTTTGTAACAATATCCCATAATTTGTTATTCAGCAAAAAAAAAAAAATCAAGACGTATTGAAGCATAAAAATTGTTTCATGTGGCAAATATACTAATATAAGATGTTAAACAGTAGAAGAAGCAGCGTGGGGGCATATGGAAACTCTGCAATGCTTCACAATTGTTTTGGAAATTTAAAACTATGGCGAAATAAGAAGTTGCCAGTTGGAGTCTGGGCCACTCCAGTTTTCTCCAGCAGTCTGTTAGTGCATGCTGGGAGGCAGCATGATGGCTCAAGCGCTTGGGCCCCGGCTAACCACATGGGAGACCCATCTGGGGGTTCCTGGCTCCTGGCTTTGACTTGGCACAGCCCTGGTTTTTATGGTCTCTTGGGAGGTGACCCCAGGAATGAAAGATCTTTCCTTATTTCTATCACTCTGCTTTTCAAACAGTTTTTTAAAAAAAAGCATTTTAAAATGACTTTGTGAATATGAATTGTGAATATTAGAAAGTATTTGCAAGCAGGTATATTAATTACATAATAGGAATTCACACTTAATTGACAAACAAGTTAAACCAGATGGTTAATTGGATTTAAGGGCTCCATTTGATGTAACAAATAGTAACCATCATTGAAAGTAGGCCAGTAAATCTCTGGCCCTACTGGCCCTTTCCTAAGTGATTAGAAAAGCCATTAGAGAGCAGTGAATCGCTTCCAAACCGATCATCAGAATTGACAAAAGTAGTTCCAAGTTAAGCCTCAGCAGCGAAAATGAAATCGCTGTCCCCTAGTCCCTGAAGCCGTGGAACACAGTGCCTGACATGCCGCTGGCCCTCAAGAAACATCCGTTGAAGAACTAACAGGTTCTTCCATAAGTGAGTAGGTGCAGAGCTTCAGGCTCACACCCGACAGGGGTTTAGTGCTCCCCTTCCCCGCTCCAGTTTGATCCAGTTCGAAAGGAATTTAGTGCTCTCACACCCAGCACTTTGAACATACACCTTTATGACTTCCTGCTCCCTGCTAAAGACCTTTGTCTCATTTCTATGACCCTTTACAACCAGTGCCCCCAAATCGTACCAGAAAGGAGCCCAGAAAAAGACGTACAGTTTGGGGGAAATTGTAAGTTTTCCTACAACATTTTTCTCAGTATCTAATTTATTTTCAGGCCTTTAGTTTCAATTACAGTAACAACGAAGAGCACCTCATGAAACAGCCCAAGAGAGATTTCTGCCATGCTGATTAAAATCACTGAGTTCACTGTATATCTTGTTTCAAACACTTGCTTTAGTGTCAGGTTCAAGGGTCTGATCTCTTTAGCTCTACTCAGGAAATCAGCTCCTTCAGATTGTTTGAGGACACAGACTTCTTTAAGATTTATCCAAGATTTGCGTCCCAGGGTCCCAGGAGCTCTCTGAGAAAGAAAATTCCATGGCAAACAGACTTGTGGACGTAACAGATAGACACTTCCCTTGTCAGAACTGTCTCTGAAATTACACATTTGATGTTCTGTCTCGGGATCTTGTGAGTCCCGTGCGAAGACAGCAACATCAGACGTGGTGGAACTGATGGCCTCAGGTTCTGTGACTCCCTGAAACTCCTCCCCACATTCTGGAAGAAGTTTTGAATCGAGTCACTTTCTCCAGCCACTGTGGTCAAAATGGGACATGGAAGGAAAAACTGGATCCCTCCCGAAACAGGCCAAGGGCTTTCTTGAGAACAGCCCAGTCCCTATAGACTCATCACTTCTAGAAAGGTCCCCCATCCTTCCCCGGAACAACCAGGCCTGACCAGTACGTTACCAGGCACAGGAGTTCAGCCAAAACAAACCCAGGCACTAAAAATTTGGAAAATAGCATTTTTGTTTCTCACTACAACACAGATGGCTGCAGTACCACTGCAAGTCCCCTGCACACAAACAGTCTATCTGAAAAGTCCTGAGATCTGCCTGGATATAGCTCTGTATTCTGAAATATGGTGTTAACTTGGTTCCCTGACCAACAAACTTCTAGAGTGATTCAGTCAGGTCCCAATGGTTTCCTATTTCTTCTTTCTCTTATTCCACTCACCAGAGAGCACTGGCTGAAAACCCCATGTCCTTAGTTCATCCAGGGCAGAGGGGCAGCGAAGATGGAAGGAAAAGCATCACTGTGGTGTGTGGTTTGGTTGCCCACAGTTGACTTTGGAACCTGTCCCTTTGGTGGAGGGAGTGTTACTCACTGACTGCAATGAACCACAACCTCGGGTCAAAGTTGGAGGAAAGACAGAAATGAGGTGGATGAGAACAGGCCAGGAGAAGCACAGGGAGAAGAGATAGCACAACCACGATGGGGAATAAAGACGTATAAGAACAGACACTGAAGACAGAAGAGAGACTTCTTGTTAACAAATCCATCCAACTCCCAGGCCCCAGTGCAGTTCTTTAAAGAAAGACAAAAGAAAAAGTGACCATTGTGGAACAACTGAAAGGAGCCGAGTTCATGCTATGGTATTTCCAAATACTGGATTCTTCCCGCAGAGCCTGCAGGAAGATGCTGCAAGGGGTCTTTCTGCTCCTAAGCCAAGAGGCAGCTAAAGCCATGGAGAGCTATGAGTGCCATAGGGCTGTAGAATTGCCCTACAGGTCTCAAAAAACTTACTTCAGCAGATCCCCAAGTAGATCTCTTTCTCCTTTTAAGCCTAAATCCTTCCCATTCTCTATGTGTTTCATGCTAGTGTTGAAAGATTTATTGGTTTTTGTCAGAGAAGGCTACTCAGGAGGCAAACTTACAAATAGCAAACTCACTGAAAAGTTCTATGCACACACCACATATTGCAAGGAATTCTTCAGAATTAGGTCCGATTATAAAATCAGTGGGTACTATAGTTTTTAAGAACTAGAAGAAGCTCCTAGCTTCTTGCTTCAGACCAGCTCCAATTTCTTTCTTTCTCTCTCTCTCTCTGTCTCTCTCTCTCTCTCTCTCCTCTTCTGCTTTTTGGTAACTGAGTGGCTAAATCCTTGCCTTGCATGTGCCACGATCCCATATGGGCACTGGTTTGTACCCCGGCTGCTCTGATTTTCATCCAGCTCCCTGTTTGTGGCCTGGCATACAATGGAGGCCGGCCAAAGGTCTTGGAACACTGCACTCATGTAGGAAACCCAGAAGAAGTTCCTGGCTCCTTGCTTCAGATTGGCTCAGCTCCAACCATTGCTGACTCTTGGGGAGTGAGCCAAGAGATGGAAGATCTTTTCTCTTTGTTTCTCCTTATCTCTGTAAAATCAGACTTTCCAATAAAATAAATAAATAAATATTTAAGAAAAATAAATAAACGAATAAAAAGAAAGCAAAGACCTAGAAGCCAGGATTCTCTTCTTCCTTGTTCACTCTCCTATTATTCTTCAGTGATTGAAACACAGTTTGAAGAGTAAATACTTACAGTTCTCATCAACTGAGTTTCCAGTGCTGTATATATTCAGGTGAACTCATTCAGTGTTCTAATATTAAGCATAAAATGTCCCAGGCACTATTCTAAGCACAAGACATATGAGAGAGCAAGGCAGGATGATTCCTGACCTCTTGAAATTTATCCGTAAGTTCTAAAATGTACTTATTTATGGTAACATGGTCGAAGGAATGAAAATATTTGAGTTGAAGCCTGGGTGAAACGAGATGGCAAGAAAGGTGAAGGTGTGATGAAAACACAGTCCAAGAAAACAAAAACTCTGTCTTGGGAAAATCTTAAAATATTTCAGGCACAGCAGCTGAGGTCTCCAAACATGACAGTCACTCCAGGGATCTCATAAACAAAGTGGCATGCCTAGCTCAGCTATCAGATTTACAAAGAAGGAGGAACGGGTGGAAGTGCAGGGCAGGCATTTGGCATACTGGTTCAAATGCCAATGCTGATGTCCCCTCCCCTATCAGAGTGCTTGACCTAATGTCCAAGCTCTGCTCTCAATTCCAGCTTCCTGCTAAGGCAGACCCTTGGAGGCAGCAGGTGATGGCTCAAGTACTTGGTTTCCTCTAACACGCAGGGCAAAACTGGACGGAGTTCCCATTCCTAGCTTCACCCTGACCCAATTCTAGGTGTTTCTGGCAGGTATTTAGGAACTAAATCAGCACATAAAAGTTCTCTTTCTCTATGTCTCTCTTTTTAAGATAAATAAATGTTTCCCTTTAAAGGAAAAGAGCCATTGCAAATAATCCAGGTTAAAGATAATTAATGATGTCTTGAACTACAGTGATTAGAATGGAAGTTGTGAAAAGTGGTCATATTTAAAATATTATGTTAAAAGTTAAGCCAAAAATTGGCAAGCTATGGGGAAGTGAGAAAGAGAAAACTTGAGATTGATTCTGGGTTTTGGATCTGAACAATTTAATGAAATTTAAATGGTGCCATTTAAAGAGATGAATGAAAGGTGGACGTAGTGTAGGGGAAAGTCAAAACAATATATCTGTTTGTAATGTCTACTAGGAATCAAGTGGAAATCTAATACAACTGAGTATTTAAGGTTGAACAGCAAAGAGAAGTATAAGTTAGAGATATAAATTTGAAAGTAAAATTTGAAAATTTTATGTTATTGGGCACCACCATGATGTATCAAAACAAACCATCCTAAAATAGTCTGACTAGAAAACCCAAGCAAAGAGAGAGATTTGGAAGAGGAAACTCGAGATTTTCAACTATAGCAAAAAGCAACTCAGTATGTACTTTGCCAGAGTGACCCACACAATTCTAGAACGAATCCCCGTCCTGGGGATGGGAACATCCAGAAAGACGCAAGGCACACAGGCATGGTTTGCTAGAGAAGCCCATAGCATTGGGATCCTTTCACATAAACATCTTACTTTCTAGGCTTCCAGAAAACGTAAGTTGGTCCACCAGGACCTCACCACGGTTCTAGAATGAATATCAGTAGCACGTGACTCAACACCTCTAGAAGTAGGGCAAGCCAGGTGTTATGAGCTGATGAAGAGCAGCAGTGGTAAGCAGTAAGCTACGTTAGCAGCAGTTCATTTTGCCCACTGAAAACTAGAAATGTGCACACACAAAAGGTAGTTTAGCTTGGTGACTTATCACCACCACTGCCCTCTTCACCACATGGTGGCTTGTGGTTAAACAAAGACCAGTTATTGATCCATTTTTCACTGGTATCCATTTCTCTGGCCTTCCAAACATTCTACAAGGCCCCTTCCCTCTTACAAAACAAAAAAGTCAATCCCACGGCCAGAAAAGCGTGAATCACTGTGACAAAGGTGGGAAGGATACGTTCAGTCCAGAAAAGATACGGCGCTTGGGTAATCTGTGAACCCTGAGATTAGTTTATTCAAGAGAACTTTGCTCACTGACTGTACAGCTCCTTGTAGATAATATGAATTGAGTACATCAATTTCTCAAACTGGAAAGGGGAAGGCTTGGTGTGTCCTTGGCTGTGCCTTTCTTTTCTTATGAGGGGCAGTTCTTTCCCATAACCCCCTACTGAGCAAGCTGCAAGAGAGTACCACTAACTACGACCATCATCTGATGTGACTGCCATTTGTGATTTAGACTGCTTTCTTGGACAAGCTTTTGGGCTACCCTGAACACAAAATTAACATTAAAAAAGGAATCGATTAGTGAGGCAGAAAGAGAATAGAGTGTTAATATTTTAATAAGAGTAACAGCACTGGCCTCCAGAGTTCACTTATTGACCCTTCAAACTTCATTTCATTCAGAGTGGTGGATAAACATACCCTCCATTAATCAGTCTAATACCTGGTTTGTCATTCCAAGGACACTCTATCGTAATGCACGAAGTCTATCTTTTGTTAAGCTGCTGTGGCACTGATAAATATAGAAATGAATTTGGCAAATACATTCATAGAGCTTTATACTGAAAAATCTAACAAGATCTTTTTATTAGGGTCCAAAATCAACAAAAGAGAAAATGCCCAACTCATTTCCTCTCTGTGTTAGGAGCCACCTTCGTCAGCTAAAGCACAGTGTTCGTATGTCGTAAAGCTATTCTGCAAATGAAACTTTCTATTAAAGTAGTCCTTTGCTTTGAAGCTTGTGAGCAAAACCAACAGTAAATGGGAAAGTCCTTCCCAGCATTACTATAACAGACTCCAACTGCAGCTCCTTGATTTCTTCCCACTTCATGTTTTCTAAACAGCGAGCTCTGCTTTCATCTGCTCCAACAGGCAGGTAAACTATCAGCTCTGTATCCAGAGAACTCAAGCACACCTTGTCATGGAAGGTCAGTGAGAGACGTATGTATGTGTGCCTGAGAGTTCTCTACCTACGTTGGTCTCTGGGTCATCAAGGGCCTCAGATCCCAGAAACCAATGACATGAGGATAATGCTGAATGAAGAAGCATTAAAAGAGAATTTGTAATGAAAACCTGAACTTGTGTGCTCCCAGAAGCCTTGGGCAGGGCCAGGTTCTAAAGCGCCTGTCCAAAAAGTCAAGACAGGGACTAGCATTGTGGTGTCACAAGTAACACTGCTGCCAGCACCCCATACAGGGGCCAGTTCATGACCCTGCTGCCAAACTTTCAATCCCGCTCCCTGCTAACAGTCTGGGAAAGCAGTGGAGGACAGCCCAAGGGCTTGGGCCCCTGCCTCCTAGTTGGGCCAGGCTTTGGCCTGGCCCAGCCCAGCCTTGGCTTTTGCAGCTACCTGGGGAGTGAACCAGCGGATGGATGAAAGATCTTTCCTCTCTCTCTCTTTCTCTCTACCCCTTCCCTCCCTCTCTTATTTTACTTCTCTCCCTCCCTCTTACCTCCCTTCCTCCCTTTTTAACTCTGTCATTCAAATACAAAAAACAAATCTTTAAGGTGGGATATAAATCAGGCCAGTAACTGGGAAAAGATGCAAAATTATATAGCTCCCCTAATTTTGTCTCTGCAGCACTGTACTCCTCTAAGAGGCAAGCAAACTTAGTCAATCCAATATGCAAAATCTCTCCTGAGTCCCAACCATCAAGTGCTTTCAAGGACGCATATGAGACTGGGCTTCAGCCACTCAACCAAAGACAGGAACTCTGTTCACCTCTGGGCATTTGTAAAGATGGACAGGATTTAAATACTGTGAGAAAACATAGGATTCCAAACATGCACAATACAAAAAAGGTGAGAAAATGCTGGCCAAAGGGCACCATTTCAATTACACGGGAGGAATAAGTTCAAGAGATCTATTGCACAACATGTGATTATAGTTAATCACAAAGACTTTAAGTGCTCTTAGCATTAAAAAGTGATCAAACTACTATACCAATGCATGAGGGGGGAATCGGGTGCGATCCTGACAACCTCTTAACAGGAGGTCATGTGCATGGAGCAGGGGGGCACTCCAGAGTGGAGCAGGTGGTAAGGAGGAAGCTTGGATCCCAACCATGAAGACTCCCAGACCTTCACCACAAACTATTAATACGAGCAACAAGGACTATATCCCAACTGGAGGCCACAGGGAATTGGATGCCCTCGGAGGACGAGTACTCTGAGGTCACCCACCCCCAACCGGAGCTTCTGCAGGGGAAGGAAGAAGTCCAAACACTACCGCGCAGAAACAAACGTCATCGGAAAGACAACCAGAAGCCCTGAGCGGTCCGCAGAAACAGAAGAACAATAAATATCCTTCGGGACCAGGGAGGAGAGCTTTCTCTGGTCCGAGCCTGGCTCCACCTCTGGATCCCCGCCCTCCCTCGCAATAACCATCGGGATTGCTTCGAAAACCCCTCATAGCAAACAAACAATCATACAAACTAAAAAAAAAACTAAAATAAATAGACAAACAACAGAAAGTAGAGCTTGAAATCTGACAGGAAAGAGCTGGCATGGATTGGCTCATGCCTCGCTGGATGGGACACAAAGATTAGTTGAGGATTTTCCTGCACAACCCCCCCTCAAAAAAAAATGTGTTCTGCACCTTAAATGTCGACAAATATCTTGTTAGAGTTACAAGCCAGTCTAGATTATCCTAAAATCTGCCAAGATCAGCAAAATTATACTTCAACACAACAAATGGCTAAATACTAAAATGAAATAGACACGAGACAGCTGAATGGTACCTTATAGCCATTTTAAGGTATATAGCAGCCGGTCCTGAATATAAACTAAAATTGAAATGTCAATGAGCTAATCATAGGTTGTGGTTAGGAACTTGCTTTTTTTTTTTTTTTTTTTAACATACTGGTTACTCAAAACCATGTCAATTCCATAATATTGCAAATTACTGTTGATGTTATATTGGGACTCTTAATGGACTGGGATGATATTCTACCAGCTCTAACTTCAGACCAGAAATGGTCTCCCCAAGAAACTGTTCAACCCATCTGGACAATAAGTAGCTGGACTCTATGCTTGGTATATGTTTGCAAGGAAAGAATCTTGATTGAATTTGAACTGTAATACTGCATCAAGGTGGAGGAATCCACCAGGGGGGAGGGGAGGGGGAGGGGTGAGGGGGATTCCCAGAGCCTATGAAACTGTCTCATAATGCAAAATAATTAATAAAAAAAAGTGATCAAATATTGAGGTAATACATATATTAATTAGATTTACCCATTTCACAATATATATGTATTTCAAACTATCACATTGTACATGACAGATAAAATTTTTAATCTGCCAAAGAAATGTTTAGCAAATTGGAGCAAAAAAATAAAAATACCATGTGACTTTAGCTAAGACCTGAAGCATGTTAAAGAGCCAGCTAGGTCGTGTATTCAATGGAGCACATGGGGTTACTGCTTGAGATGCCGCCATCCATATCAGAAACCTGGGATGTGAATCCCAGCAATTCAGCTTCTAATTTAGATTCCTGTTAATAGATAACCTGGGAGGCAGCTGGTTACGGCTCAGGTATTTGGGTCCCCGCCACCGTTGTGGGAGATCCAGATGGAGTCCCGGGCTCTTAGCTTAAGCATGGGCCCACCTAGTTGATGTGGGCCTTTGAGGAATGAATTCGCCGATAGCAGTGTTCTCTCTCTCTCCTCTCTCTCTTTCCCCTACCCTACTTCCCTCCTTGTGTATCTCTTTGCCTTTAAGAAAAATGAGATACTTTTTTAAAAATTTTAAACATCAACATTATCCCACCATAGTTATGTAAGCTATGGGAGCTTGGGAAAGGATTCAGAGCAACTATAAACCCTGATCAGCAATGACCATGGTCTGTGTCACAGGCTGGCCCCTTCGGGAGGAGCCTCATCTTCCTGGTTCATGTATTGCAGAAGGCCCAGCCTCCACTGCACCACAAGGGAGATAAAAGTTGCTGGCATTTTGAAGATCCTGCCTAAAATTCAGCCCTGAGTTCTCTAAGCATCACCCATTTCTGATCGGGGAAGGAGTCCTAAAAGTCCACAGTAACACATCCACCCTAGGAGACAGTGCATCCCTGAAGACATGATGAAGGAACAGGGAATAGAAAAGAAACTGTCAAAGCTCCAGCAGCATTGTTGAGGCCCTCTGCTCCAGCAACAGGAGAGAAAATCCCTAGCTGCTATGAGTTCCACTCAAACAATATTCTCTATAGCATTTTGTGACATTGAAAGCTGGGAACACAAGTCAAGAGAATTGGGTTTTAGAGAATGTTTTATTTTTATGTCAAGAAGCTAGAGAGAGAGACTAGGTAAATACTCCCATCCATTGGTTCACGCCCCACATGCCTGCAATGACTGGCTAGGTCAAAGTCAGGAGTCAGGAGCCAATCCACGCCTCTCCTATGAGTTATAGGAGTGGCTGGGACCCCAGTCAGGGACCACATTGTGGGTGAGCTGGAATGGAAAAGCTCAATGAGAAGCTAGAGCCAGGAACTGGAATCAGGCACTACAAAATGGAGCATGGGTCTCCCAACCACTAGGCCAAACATCAATTCCCAGAGTCTGGCTTTTCTGGAACAAGAGTTGCACCAGATTTATGTTCCAAAAAGGACACAGAAACAGTACATGCTTCTTTCTCCTTCACCAAGCAACTTTCTCCTTTTAGGAAAGAGGGCACACACAACTATTCCGGGGATCACAGTCAGGATTCAGGTCACAATACAGCTTAATCGGGACCCCGGATGGATGGCAGAATAGGCCAGACCAGAAGGAGAGGTTCTGGGGACAAGAACCGGCCAAGTCTGCCATGCCATGGAGAACACACCCATCCCCAGAGTCTGGGGCCACACTCAGCTTTCAACATCCTTGGAGCCTTAGGCTCTATCTTAAAAATTCAAAAGCACTCTACACTTTATTCTATAACATACTCACATTAGCTTTCACATAAAAGCTTTTCAATAAAAAAAAGTGATTGAAATGAGAATTCTGTTCATCTATGTCTTCAGGCAAAATCAACTTTCAGGGATGCTTCATGTCTACATCTCACAGTTCCCCACACTCATTGGCACACATCCCATACATGTATATTTAGGCTGCTGTTTTAGAGTCAAGAATACAGTGAGGCCCAGGCAATCTGGTAGACACCTGCCGGAAAATTCCCGAGGGAAATCAAAGGTTGTGGCAAAAAAGGCAGAACAAGTTATCCGGTGGCTGCCAAGAGGACAATATTTGAAGAAGAGAATTTCAGTGCTTGGAAGTTCCTCCAGGTACTGGCATTCTGGGTAGTCCCTCCCCTTTCATCTGAGTGTCCCAGTAACCTGGCCAAAGCACTACTGTGCCCATTCCAAGACAAAGCCTAGAAAAGGTCTGGCCGCCTCTCCTCTGCACTTTGAGGGAAAGTCACCACAGCATAAGAAAATGGCCGAGCCTAGCCCTCTTTGCAGTGCGGACTCATGCACAGGCCACGTGGAGGAGAAACCGGGAGCCCTGCCAGTGGAGCTGCCCTTGGCTGACTGCCCCAGGTGAGTAGCAACTCGCCAGCCATGTGAGCGTGCCACCTTGGAAGTTAACACCACACGGGACACAATCATGCTGTTCTTGCTGAGTCACGGCCAAATTAAAGAATCATAAGCAAATAAATGATTGTTGTTTAAACCAGAGTTTCGGGAAGAATAGCTAACTGAAACCCACAGTGAAGTGTGGACACACAGAGCTATTCAGGAAACAGGAGTTCAGACAAGACCTTGAGAAGTCACCAGGTTTCCCATGCTACTAAGCTCAGGCTCCTAAAATTCTCCTGGAGAGGTTCAAGGACAGGGTCTGAAAGGTGCTCTATGCTACCATTCATTTCCAAATCACAATGAAAATAGGCCAACTCTCCAAGAAACCTCACCCTAGTACAAGTGGAAATTCACCATATGTATGTGCATGAAGTGGTGTGCAGTGCTCATCTTCAGCCTTGTCCATTACCCGACAGTGACAGACAGATGTGGTGACTTATCCCACAGAGGTCCTGGTTTCTGAATTACTTGTGGTCAGTCAGCTCTAGCTGCAAGACAACACTGCAAAAGGGAGGACTATTGAGAAAATGTCAACAAAGCACAGAGCTAGTAAAACCACTTGGGCAAGACGTGATGGCTTTCTCTTCTTGCCTGTTTGCTGCATTTGCAGAAGAAGTGACAGTTTGGTGGAAATCTGCAAGACCTTTCTGTCTCCCTGCATCCAGTTGGAAGGGAACCTACTCCTTGCATTTGCTGTTGAAGCATTTAAGGAAAAGCATTACAAATTGTCAAGGAGGTGGCATGCAGCTGAACCTGCTGAAACCAATAGGAAGCTGAGCCACGCATGCCACTGGAATTTGCACAGATATAGGCAGGCTTTGGGCAAATGCAAAGAACACACTTAAAAGTTTGCAGCTTTCTTTGAGCCAAAACTCACCATTAGCTGATATATATTGTGGAGTCCCCGTTGACACGAGTCTGAAGAAAGGGTGGGTTAATTACCGCTTACATTTCTGCAGTGCTTTTCATCCCAACAGATCCCAAACAAGGGAAACAAGCTGCAGCTTCCCTCCGTGTCTAAAGGAAGAACCCTGGGGAATTTCAAAGCAGTCTTAAACATGCGCACTGATTACAAAGAAATTCACTTTTTTCAAGTGTCAGGACATAATTATTATTTTTTGAAACTTGAACAGTATCCACACTGTTCCTGGGAGCTCACGAAGAAGCTAGCATCTCACGAGGCCTATCATCTCTCTGCAACAAAGACAGAAGCGGCGGTGCCAGGAGATTTAAAGACATTTTGGGTGAAGAGATAAAAATAATAATAACAATTAACAATGGCACAGGAAGCTCCATCTGGTGTGTCTGATAACACAGTGGGAGATGGATGCAGATGGGAATAGGTGGGTGTCGCAGGGTAGAGTGTGTCCCGATCTAACAGGCTTAGGGCTCCATGCTATTCACATTGGCCCAAACCAGAGCCAAAGTGTATCTTGAGTGTCCAAGCTGGCTCTAGATCATGGCATTATTCTTCCTGGTAACAAGACAAGGAGGGTAAACATTTTACCAGTGTTTGAGAGCCTATATTAATACAGCTTTCAGTCTGTAAAAACTTCAGATTCTATTTATCTTTAACCCAAGTAGCTTGCATTATACTTCCACACAGCAATTCCAGGCACAATGCTGCTTATTCTGAGCTTCTCTTGCTGATTGGCAACTAATTAGAACCTTGAGATGTTGGCAGGTGTTGGGATGAAAACACATCATAAGCTCAGTTACAGCACAGACAAGAGATTTTTTTTTATCATCTGCTGAAGTCACTCTGTTCCCAGTCATCGCACACTTTACGGATGAGTTGATTCTTCCCCCTGAAAGGCTGCTGAGCAAGGGGGGACCTCCTGTTAAAAAGAGCCAGCCGCTGCAGAGGGTCAGAGAAAGTGCACCTCAGAAATGGCAAAGGGAACGGGCAAGCAAAAGGGCCCTGGGAAAGGAAATGGCTCTTTATTGTAGCACTTGGTTTTCTTTCTGCTGAAATGCAAAATTACTTCTGAGGCATTCAGTCACGTCCCCATCCTCCCACCTGAAATGGCCAGTGGACTTGGTCTTATAATGAATGAAACAGACAAGTGAGTTACAAGACAACTTACAAGGCAACATGGCCTCCTTTGCGAAGGAAGCTGAGTTAATCATGTTATGGTGCTAACTAATGCCAGACTTTCCCTCGTCCATCTTAGTGGAAGACTGCTATACATCATTTGTTTTCCACACAGGATTATGTGTAAAGAGAATGTTTGCCCATGTGAACCTGGAAGAAAAGGTTGTCACCACGATGTCTTCGCACACCATCCTCCCACAGTTTTGTGAAGCCCAAATGCATCTTCCCTTGACTCGGTTTTTCCAAAAAAGGTATTGATTTCACATATCTTCACGTGGACCTACTATTTGCATAGACTTGGAGGCAGTGGAAGACATAAAACCGTAAGATTGAGGTTTGCTTTTAAGAAGCTATGAGATTAAGATCTATATGTGCCAGAACAAACAATGCAAGAAAAGAGATGCCTTGAGGCATATCACCAAGTGCTCAGAGCATATTAAAAATAGTAGGCGCTATGCATCGGAAAAGATGGGAGTACCCTGGGGGCCAGCACAGTGGCCTAGAGGCTAAAGTCCTCGCCTTGTGCATGCCGGGATCCCATATGGGCACCAGCTCTAATCCTGGTGGCCCCGCTTCCTATCCTGCTCCCTGCTTGTGGCCTAAGAAAGCAGTCAAGGATGGCCCAAGGCCTTGGGACCCTGCATCCATCTGGGAGACCCGGAGGAGAATCTGGGCTCCTGACCTCGGATCTGCACAGCGCCAGCTGTTGCGGTCACTTGGGGAATGAATCATGGGATGGGGAATCTTCCTCTCTGTCTCTCCTTCTCTCTGTGTATGTACCGTTCCAAAGAAAATAGATAAATCTTTAAAAATGGGGGTACCCTGAAAAGTTAGAGATCCAGGGGTCTCTGAAGAGCAGGTCCCTAAAGATGGATCAGATCAGTGTAAGGTCAAGCAAGAGGAGACATCCTAAGTTGAAAATTGGAATAGGAGATACTTGAATACAGACACTAGGGTGGGAATATATTGGTAAAAACCTGTTTTGGAGATTGGGAATAATTCCCATTAACTGAAGAGATGTGGTTCCTTGCAATCAAATGTTGAGTTTGATTATCTAATTGACTATCATTGATATTATCATTGATATTATCAATGATATCAATTATATCATTGATCTATAATATCAATTATCATTGATATTATCAATGACAGTCAATTAGATAATTGATTTTCAATTGATATTTGATAATTGATATTCAATTAGATAACTGATTTCAATTAGATAATTGAATTCACAAACATTTTGAATTGTGTATCTTATCAGTAAATATTTCTAAGCATTTCACACAGTGTGTGGGTTTGTATGCACTGTGCATATATACATGTATGGATTTATGTGTGTGCATATATATGTGTGTGTGTGTTTATAGACATGTACCTGCACCAGAGGAAAAGTCAGTGTGTTCATTTTCATGAACTTTTTGAAGCTCCCTTGTATTTGTATATACATAATACACATCTAATCAACTAAGATGTGCTTTATATGTATTTGAAAAGATAAATACTACTTAAAACAGCTTATGAAAATACTTTGTCGTCTCTAAAAAATCAGTATTTTAATAAGAGTAATAGTATTAACATACTTTTTGCTAATCTTCATGTAACACTTGGTGACAACGTGACTCAACAGTTTAGCTCATTTGTTCTATTTCTACAGGTGATTTTCATGGCTGACATTGATGGGGAGATATATGAGTAGAGCTTTTCTTCACTTTTTAAATAAAAAATATATCACTGTCTGGCAGCATTCTATGGTGTACTAAGCATCAAATGCGCTTAACTGTTGTTAAAATATTTGTAACTCTGACTACACTTTCTGGAGCTAGAGACGTCTGGACCAGGAAGCTGGTGACACTTCAATTCCGGATCCTCACTTGCACGAGCATCCCCCTGGAATGCAGCTACATGGTCTTTCACTTCCATGAAGGTTGCAAAGACAGGATCATGATGAGACACTCTGACACCTTTCCCCTCTGGCTTCCTTCAGTTCTACTTCAAACAGGAGATTTAAATGGGGAAAGTTGAGGTGGGAATAGATCTAATAGGGGTTTCATAGCATATATTCATATGCTTCCTGGGCTCTTACTGGTATAACTAGATTTTCCCCCACCCACCGCAGGAGCATGTGCCCCCAGGAACGCTCTTACCCACTGTCTGACTCATTGTTCACATGACAAGAGGGTGCAGAAACAGGTCGTTTCACATGAATGTTTCCTGAAGATCTGTTGAAATTAAGGAACCAGAAGTTTACCTATGGAAAGTTCTTCCCATCATTAGATACATAAAATACGAAAGGGGAAGTGATTGAGACACCACTTGGGACAGCAGTGTAGCTCAGGTCCCACCTCCGTGGCTGAGTCCAGCTTTCTGATAAGGCTCTCTTTAGGAGGCAACACATGATAGGTCGGGCACTTGGGCCCCTTCCTCTCACACTGGGGATTTGACTGAGTTCCTGGCTCCTGGTTTCAGCCTGGCCCAGCTCTATTATAGGCATTTGGAGAGTGAACCAATAGATACAATCCCCTTCTTCCTCTCTGTCTTTTTCTCTATCTTTTCTTTTCAAGCAAAATGAAAACAAATGAATAAAAACTTTTGGAAACATTTTTTCAACCCCATCATTTAAAACAATTATAAATACAAGCCAACACTATGCCACAGCAGGTTAAGCCACAGCTTAGGATACCAGAGTATCACAGCAGAGTGCCACTTGCAGTCCTGGCTTCTCCTCTTCTGATTCCGCTCCCAGCTAACGCACCTGATGACACAGCAGCAGATGGCCCGAAGACCTGGAGCCCTGCTAGCCATGTGGCAGACCTGGATGGAGTTGCTGGCTTCTGGCTTCAGCCTGGCCCAGCCCTGGCTGTTGTGCCTATTTCAAGAGTAAACCAGTGGATGCAAGATGGATCTCTTCTTTCTCTTTCTCTTTCTCTCTCTCTCTCTCTCTCTCTCTCTCTCTCTCTCTCTCTCATGCTCCACCTTTCAAATAAGTAAGTACTCTTTGCAAAGAACTAGGGTTCTCACTGGAAATTCTAACCTATCATTCTTTTCAATTTCAAATAAATCATAAATTTTTAGTTTTGCTTTTTATTGTAATCACATGAAACAGAATTTATCAGCCTTGTTTGCTGCAAACAGGTAGTAATGCCTTAATGGAGGAGTGCTAAGCCACATGTTTCATGTATCCCAGTTTCTCAGTGCACTTCTTAGTGTATCGCCTTTGTCTTCTGATATCTGGAAATTCTGGGTAACATAGCACATAAAACTGCCACAAGAAAGTAAACCCGATCCCTACAAATGTTAGCCCATGTGAAATGGATAACATAAGGATAGTTGTACTATGCAATTATAACTTGCTACATTATAAAAACAATCTTAAAATATATTCGCATGCTCTCAGATGAATTAATATTGTTAGCTCATGAGTGTTTAAAGTCAGTCTATCCCCAGGGTTAGGAAACTGCTTAGGTGGCCTCGTACCTAGACAAATGTTACGCTGCTGGGAGGCAAGCACTCAAGGCTCTAGGCATTCTAGGCATGGTTAATGTCAAATTTGTGTTAACTATACTGGTATGCCAGCACAGTTGCCTATTCTACTGCATTTTTTTAAAAAACACGTGTGGGGAAGGCAGGGAACACTGGGCCAGGACATACTGCCCTGGCCCGTAAGTGCATATTACCTCGAGATGTGCTGGAGTGGGAGCAGCTAAGTGCATGTTTGACAGGAGACTTTCATGGACCAGGTCACTGCACTCACACGCAGGTGAGGGAGTGAGACAGAGTGATTTAGAGGGGGTAGACAGAGGATGTCTGGGTCAGGCCAAGGCACCTACCCACACAGAATACCTGGCCTGGGCTAAAAAGCATCTCCCACTGCCCTTTGGTGTATAGAAAAGCTGCGGCCGCAAGGCATGTCTTGCTGGGTTAAGCCACGGTGCCTTCCCATGAGTATCAGAGCAGGGGGTCTGATGTCAGGCTGGGTCACAGCACACACCAGAACACAAAAGAGCCAGATCTGGGGGCAGATTAGGTAACGGACCTATATGCTCATCTCTGACAGTACAGTACCCACTAGTTTCTGTTGAGAGCTGGGGGTGGTGACGTGTCAAGCCTGGACCATAAAACTGATCTACAGGAACCCAACTGACACTTGCAGGAGCCAGGCCTGAGAAGAGGCCAGACTCAGTAAGGCTGCAGCATCTGCAAGCACACAGGACTGAGGGCAGACCATGCAAAGCAGGGCTGCAGTATCTGCCAGTATGCGTGAGATCCTGGGCTGGCAGGGGAACATAGGGTACCTCCCTGCTAGGCTGTGGCTCCTGCTGGGAAGCACAATATCTGGAGTGGTGTGTGTGTGTGTGTGTGTGTGTGTGTGTGTGTGAGAGAGAGAGAGAGAGAGAGAGAGAGAGAGAGAGAGAGAGAGAACCAGACCAAGCAAGGCTACAGCACTCATCAGTATTTGTGTGAGCTAAATCTGGGCCCAGGCTGGGCTTGCCAGGCCACAGCACCTGCTGGCATGCATGAAAGCCATGACAGGAAGTAGACCATGCCCAGCTGGGCTAGGATGCAATACCCACCAGTGACAGCTGAGACCACAGGCAGTCTATGCCAGGCTGAGTCAAAGCACATACCAGTATGCAGAAGGTCCAGGGCTGGTAATGGGTCTGGCAGAGGAGCGCTGGGCTAGGGGAGCACTCTTGATAAATTAGAGTTCCCACCAGTGAGTGCTAGAACTAGATCTGGAGACAGACTGGACTGGGCAAAGCTGCAGCAAACACTAGCATGACAAAAGTTCCAAGACAGGGTACAGGCTAGGCTGGGTTGAACCGCAAGAGCTGGGACTGTGAGCAGACTGGGCTGAAGCAGGCTGTAGATCTGCTGATGAATGCCAGGGTTGGGGGCAAGCCATCTCAGACTGGGCTACAGCATCCATTGGCACACGCAAGACCCAGGACTAGAAGCAAGCTTGTTAGGGGGACTTGAGGAACTTCTTTGTGGGGGTGGGGGCAGTTTCCACTGGTAAGCTTGTGAGCTGGAACTAATGGTGGGCTGCTCTGGGGGTAGGCCAGGCCAGGCTAGGCTGCCACACAAGATCCAGAATGGGTGTGTGGACTGGCCAGGCTAGGTTGCAGAGCCCACCAGCAAGTGCCAGGATTGGGGGCAAGTCATGTCAGGCTGGACCACAGTGCTCCTTGGCACATATAACATCTGGGACTGGGAGTGGGCCTAGTAGGAAAACCATGGGCACTCCTCTGATAGGCTGCAGCTCCCACTTCTGAGCACAAGAGCCAGGGCTAGTGGTAGACTGGGCTGGGCAAGGCAGCAGCACTAATCAACATGTGTGTCGTTTGGGTCTGGGAACAAGTCAGACTAAGCTAAGCTTCAGCATCATGGATGTACACAGAGCCAGACGGGATGAGGGACAGAGTAGGTTAGGCTGTAGCATATGCCAGGACACGTAAAAACCGGGACTAGGGGTAGGTTTGGTGGGGGTTACTGGGGATCACTCTTGACTCGGCTGGACACCCAAAAGTATGCATGAGGACAGAGTCTATGGTGGACTAGCTGGGCTAGGCCACAGCAACTGTCAGTTTGCAAGAGAGATGGGGCTAGGGGCAGCATTGACCAGCCAGCTGCATCCACCAGTGTGTCTGTTGGTTAGTGCAGGTGACAAACTGAAACTGACCCTGCACTAACTGGCACACACTGGAGTCGAGTGTGAGGTCACTCCAGATGAGGTTTTTGGGGAACTCCTCAACTAGATGGCTGGACTCAAACCCACCCACCTTCCTTCATGCTTCAATCCTCCCCACCCTGATTGGAGACCCACATGAGTGTGCACCACTCTCAACTATGTAAACAATGTTAAAAATAACATTTTTTAAAATACAGTATGAAAAACGTTAGCCTTGCATGACAAAATACAAACATCTTGCATGATAAAAATAATCATCTTGTACAAAGCAATGTGAAAAAGTTTTTCCACACTTGACAACAGTCCTCAAAACCTATGTGGCATTCCTAATCAGAAGTTATTTTCGAATTTGTAGGAAGGCATTTGATGCAGTGAGTAGGGCACTACTTGGGCCACTGCATCTTGTACCAAGTGCAGAGTCTGAGTCCTGCCACACTGTTCTGTTCCACCTTCCTGCTGATATGCAGGGAGGGAGCAGGTGATAGCTTGAGTACTTGGGCCCTATCACTAGCATGGGAAACACTGGCAGAGTTCCAGGCTGTTAGCCACAGCCTAGTCAGCCCAGCCTCTCTGCCTTTTGAATAACAAGAAAATAAGTAAAATAAAAACAAATAATGGTTTGCAAAGTGTTTGCGCTTGGAATAAATCGACAACTGGGTGTTTCACTGCTGTCCTTTTGTAATTGTCCTTACTATGCTCTGATTTCTTTTCTGAAATCTCTTTGAGCTATTTACTCATATATGAACCACATAAACTGTATAATCACTTAATCCATGGTCAGTAACCATAGCCTGAAATGACAGTGTCATTTTCCCCTAGTACTCTAAAACTCCAGGCATCACTTTAAGTTACCTCTAGTTCCATGAGTGACTCATGATCATCTCACATATCAATCTGAGAGGTAGTTCCTGTATCACGTGTATTGGAAGCTCTTTAAAGCTTTACTTATTTTGCTTCTTAGTTTGATGCATATGTAGTAGTATTTGTGTAGCATAGAAGTGAAGAATAAAAAGCTCTGCTCCCTTCTTTCTTATCCCAACAGATTATCTCTCATGTCCCTCAGACCATCCACCCTACTTCAGAGATTACTCACCTGATATAAAAGATGTGAATTTATCTTAGAAAAATAACAATGTTTTTTAAAGCAGAGGTAAGACGCTAGGGCAGTATTTTTGGGGAAAAAAATAAGTTCAGTAGTGTAATTCAACATAGATTCAACACTGGGTTTTGGAAAAAAAAAAGTGGAGGAGACCATTGCAATATCACAAAAAATAATACCATATACATAAAAATGAGAAGTGTGGAAGTAGGAATGAGAAAAAAGGAACAATTGGGATTAAAAAAAAAGGAGGAAGAAAAAGCAAATTTTTGATTAGGAAGGATTTTGGAGATTGACAATGTACTCCTTTAAGGTTTATGAGCTGGAGTAGGACATTTGATTAACTGGCACGTGTCCTGAGGTTACACCACATACCGAATTAGCAGACTGCTTGTTGGGCCCCTGGGAAGGACAGTGCTAAAGTACCACAGCTACTTGAAGAAACACACCAGGGAAACTGAAGCAGCACACAAAAACATATGGGATTCGGCGGCCTAGTTAGAGTCCCAGCGAGCCAACAGTGGCCTCGCCTCCAAGAGTTCAATGACTGCCAGAAGGAAGCAGCAACAGATGCTCAAAGTGTAAACATCTCAAATTTATCCCAATTGATACTTTCAATCATGAGAACTCGGTCGGAATATCCACTGATTATATCAAAGTTTAGATGCAGAGACTGATTCGACTCCCTAAGCAAGTTCAAAGTGTGAACCAGATCATTCTCCCGCTGACAGGGCTGACTGTGGGCTGAACGGAGGAGAAGGAGCAGCCTTCGGTCCTGTGGTTAAGACAGCATGGTCTCACGTGGCGGTGCCTTGCGGGGGATCTCTGGCTCACAATTCTGGCTCTGCGGGTGATAGATCCATAGCAGACCAGGACAGTCCCCGTCTTCCACTTCAGCTCCAAGCCCCTACCCAATGCCAGCCCACCCTCAGCATTGTGGCCACTGGGGAGTAAACCAGTAGATGACAACATAATCTCATCCGTCTGTCTCAAACAAGGAGTAAAATAAAAATAGAATGTGGAAGAATACTATCTCAAAATGCCCATATTATTAAATTGGTGATCCATAACATTTAGTTTTTCCTACTTTTGCTCATTTGTTTTCAAATTAGCATAATACTCAGAATTAAATGTTAAATGATAAAAGCTTTATTGTGTTCTATAGCTGCTCAGCTTCCCATTTCTTTCTATAGTCATATTTTAATAGATTAGTTATTATGCAAAACTATAATTATTTAATATATCTTTCTTTTATTTTTGGTTTATACTATAAAAATTATGAAGACTTATTTGTTTCATATCACTTCCAACCTACTCATCCTTGTGGTGGTTAATTTTATGTGTCAGCTTGACTGAATTAAAGACATCTAGACACCTGGGAAAAGTGTACTGTGGGTGTGTCCAGAAGAAATACTGAACTAGGTAGGACAGAACGGCTCTCAGCGTAGGCAGGCAGCATCAATCTGAAGGCCCAAAAAGAATGAACCGGGGGGGGGGGCGCCTGGTGGCGTGGCCTAGTGGCTAAAGTCCTCGCCTTGAAAGCCCCAGGATCCCATATGGGCGCCGGTTCTAATCCTGGCAGCTCCACTTCCCATCCAGCTCCCTGCTTGTGGCCTGGGAAAGCAGTCGAGGACGGCCCAATGCATTGGGACCCTGCACCCATATGGGAGACCCGGAGGAGGTTCCAGGTTCCTGGCTTCGGATTGGCGCGCACCGGCCTGTTGCGGCTCACTTGGGGAGTGAATCATCGGATGGAGGGTCTTCCTCTCTGTTTCTCCTCCTCTCTGTATATCTGACTTTGTAATAAAAATAAATCTTTAAAAAAAAAAAAAAAGAATGAACAGGGAAGAGCCTGGCACAGTAGCCTAGCGGCTAAAGTTCTCACCATGTCAGATAAATAGAAGCATATCTGACTTTGCAAGAAAAATAAATATATCTTAAAAAAAAACAGTCCTCTATCTTAAAAAAAAAAAAAGTCCTCGCCTTGCAAGCGCCAGGATCCCATTTGGGTACCGGTTCTAATCCAGGCAGCCCCACTTCCCATCCAGCTTGGGAAAGTATTTGAATCTTAGCTCTTCCATTTAGTCACTGAGATTTGCAGCAAATTATTGAATTTCTTGGTGCCTTAATTTCCCCAGCTGTAAAATCCACGTTCTTATGGAGCACTTAGCACAGTATCCAACACATTAAGCACCCAAAATCAACTACTGTCATATTCTTGTGACTGAGCGTATGCTTTGGTTGGATGGTGGATCAGCTGGAGAGTTTTCTCTTTAGCAGCTGCGGGCCTATTGGTGTTGTGATCAGCACACTGTGACAACAGGAAATGACCCCGGGGGCTCCTAGAGACAAAGACCCTGAGATAAACAGGGTATGTTTCTTCAAGAGGGTTGCGTATGCTGGACCCCTGAAGATCAGTCAGCTGTGGGAGTTGAAGCTGGAAGCTTCCAAATTAGCTGGATGGATGTGGAATTCAGTTAGAGGGGGAATAGAGGAGGAAGAGAAGGCCAGGGGACAGGAGAGAGAGTTCAGATTGAGTACTGAGACACCGAATTTAAGACTCCTAGGAGAAGCTAAGTGTCTTTCTTCCAGGGATGGTGTGGGTAATATAGAACTAGACAAAAAACTAGAAGTTTAAGTAGTCAGAGCTTCGAAGAGCGAAGCGTGGTTAGAGCTTAGAAAGATGCAATGAATGCTTTATGAGGAGATGGGACTAACCTACATAAATAAAATCCAACATTCTGTCCTTTGTAAGAAGCTGGGAGCAGCCCATTGGCATCCAATAGTCATATAGGGAAAAAAAGGCAGAGCTGTAAGCGCCATGGAGATACAATACCATGGAGACAGACTAGGGAGTGGTCACATGTGGCTGGAAGCTTTAAGGAAAATGTTTCAGAATGAAAGGGCATTTGAGAACCTGACGCAATGACTTAGTGGTTAAATCGTTGCTTTGCATCTGCCCATACGGATGCTGGTTCAGTTTATATCCCAGCTGTTCCACTTCCCATCCAGCTCCGTGCTTGTGGCCTGGGAAGGCAGCAGAGGATAACCCAAGACCTTAGGACCTTGTACCCATGTGGGAAACCTGGAGGAAGCTCCTGGCTTCAGATCAGCTCAGCTCTGACCTTAGCAAGGAGTGAACTCTGTATCTTCCTCTCTCTGTACATCTACCTTTCCAATAGAAAATAAAACAAAATAAATATTTAAATTAAAAAAGGGCATTGAGATGATTCTTAATGGGTAGATAAAAAGAGAAAATACCCATCTTCTGAATGTAAGAGTAACAATGTTGATTGTAGCAGGTTTATAAACAAAACAGAATATTTTATTTTGGATATATAGATGAATTAGCTAATAGATTTGAACTAACACTGTAAGTATAGCCTGCTATTCCTTTTGTAAGTCAAATAGCGTATTGTGAGCATATCTTCACATCTTTTGAAGCTATGATATCCAATAGTTTTGTGGTATTCCATCCTATGCTTGTTACCATATTATGTACATTAATGTATTATGGTTAAATATTAGAGTATTATTTCTTAGTCTTCTGGGTCATACTATAAAGATATCTTTAGCAGCGATAGATAGATAGATAGATAGATAGAACAAAAATACTCCAGCAAAGAATTTAATCAAATCATTGGCAAATGAGTGAAGAGTTATTGAAGGTATGCAAAAAATTCAGCTAACATTCATATCAGAAGTATGATTCTTGAGCAGCTGCAACCCAGAGTTGAGCTATGGTTTCAAGAACTCAGCAAAAATCAACAATTTTTAGAGAACATTATATGAGAATCAATTACATCAACGAATTTGCAATATCAAGTTTTATGTACCTTATTATTGATTTATTATTGTGAGCTATATATCTTTTATGTAAGTAACCATGACAATAATCGTGAGTATGTAAAATATATGCACTTTTGTGAGCTGTGTGTTAAACATGTACCAGGATACTACGGCTTATATAATTATTCTCATTATTAATAAGTCCTATTTACTCACTATGAAAGTAACTATTCAAGACCCAGGGACATTTTCTTCCTTGGGGAAGGATATGCCTTTCCTGGCACTTCCAATTGTTTCTTTTCTTCTTGTAGAATTTGTATTATATCAATTCTGCACTTTCATTCCCAAAAAACCCATCGTAACAGGACCAGGAAAAAAACTTTAAAAAAAAAAATTATTGGAAATACGTATTAGCAAAACCTGTATACATGGACCTCAAAAAACTTTTGCACTAATATAAACATCTTTTAATTTCATTTTCACATGAACTCTTTAAAATACATTGTAATACTCGATATTTGACAGGATGTGGGGAGAAATAGCTTGTTCCAGAGCGCCGTGGCGTCTCACTGCAATTCAGACTCATTACATCAGCAGCTCTCATGGGATGCTGATATTCTTCTTCAGTCTTCTACATCCCAAGTTTTCTTCATTCTTCACTTTAGTCCCTTGCTTTTTTCTAGACCAAGTCTTCAACAACGTTCTACAGAAACAATGTGTGGAGGTAAATTCCTGAGCCCTTTCACACGTTAGACAGTCTTCATTCTACCATGGTTTTATTCACTGCTGGCTACGAAAGTCTAGGTTTGAGTTCATTTTCTCTTAAAACTGAGGCTCTAAGAAATCCAAGGACATGTGGAGTCTTTGCTTTCTGGGACTCTTCTCTCTCCCAGCATACTGCAATGTAACAGTTACGTGCTTCGTTCTGTGTCTTTTCCATTCGTTTTGTGAAGCATGTAACGTGCCCCTTTGATTTAGGAATCTGATTCGTTTAGTTCGTGATCAGCTCCTTCTCCGTAACTCCTCTGTTGAATTCCCACAACACCGTTTGGTTGGCTGCCCCTTCCAATCTCCACTCTTCTATTTGCCACTTGTTTGGTTCTTGCTTTTACCATCTGAGAGATCTGTGTTCCCCCGGCCCCTCAGGTTTTGTGTTTTCACACTAAGACATCTCCCTTGTTTCTGTTTCTATGGTAGGGAAATACAGTCCTTATTGCTCTCTAGACATTATTTTGTTTTATCATTTGAAGTTCTCTGTACCACCTCCCTCCTTTCCTCTGGATTTATGGTCTTTGTTTCAACTTCTTTTTACAAAGAGAATCATCTCTGTAATTCTTTACTGTTCCTGAGTCCCCTGCTAATATTGACAGGAGGCACACCCCTGCTTAAAATAATCGGAAGCATACCAATAATTAATAATTAAGTGTATTAGTTCAATTAATAGATTTCAATTTGTGGTGTGTAAGCCAGGAGATGCCAGGGGACACCTGCAGGAATCTCCAATAGCAGCAGTATGTGCAGGTGTTTGAGAGTGAAGTTCTTTCAGAAAAGAAGCCTCTCAGGTGCTGGGGGTGGGCACCTACTGCTTGTGTTCCCAAGTTTCTCTTAGGCCCTATTTCTGAAATCCACTCTTTTGTCTTCCTGGAATCTGTGCATCTGAAAACTTCACAACAATCTGTGAGGACAAATTGGATTTCTCTAATTCTGTGTGCTCTTCTGAAAGCACTGGATGACAGAATTCTGTCATGTAACTGTATCCATCATCTCTATTTCATCCACTTTCTTATTCCAGAATTTCATTGAAATCTTCCTTGTGTCCAACAGTTTTTCCAACCACTCACTCAGCAAATGACTGAAGCTGTCTGATCAATTTCTTTTCAATTTTCTTTAAAGCATCAACAAGGAAACCAAGCTTTACATAATGACTGGGCCAAAAGAGACCAGAAAGAAAAACCATTAGAGAATGGGGGCTACCCTAACAGCATTTGGTTGCCCCAGGCATAAAAGCCAAGACCAGGACTCACTTCTCTTCAGCAAGTTAAAGTTCCGGAGGATTACAGCTCCACAAAACAGTGAAGCATCATTACCTGGGTGGTTCAAAGAACCTTGGGCCACCAACATGGCTATAGTAATTCCACACTTGTATTTGCTGATCATGACAATTTTATATTCCTTTAAATAAGCCTTTTATATACAAACAACCCACAATAAAAGAAATTGAGAAAAAGAACCCTGCAAAAGGGAGAGAGTAAATGAACCTACTATAATAAAAGTTTCAAAACTTGGAATGTTACCAAAGATAAAAAGCTGACTTACTATGCTTAAGGACCTATAAAAGACAAGCTTTCGAATATCTGCAGGAAAGAGGAGTAACATGCTTAACAGAACCACACAGGAGTTTCACAGCCCTGCACGTCCTCTGCAGTGCAGTATCAGCTCTTAGCACATCAGTGCTCCTTCCCGTCCGCTCCTCCAATCCTACCTTACCCATCCTTCTGAAACCAAACCCAAATTAGACTCTCATGCTCATATTTTTCCTCCAAGGTCCTACACACACCACTGTGTGGTATGCACAGAAAGTAACAGTATCTTTTAACCAAAGAAGTCACCTGGATTTATGAAATAATATCTTTCACATGCTAAAAGCAAATGTCTGACAAGTAGAATTATACATCTGGAAGGCTTTCAAGAGTAAAGGAAAAATAAACACATTTTCATACCATCAAAAATAAAGACACTTTGGGATTGGTGCTATGGCACGGCAGGTGAAGTCCTGGTTGCACTGCCGGAATCCCAGATGGGTGCCGAATGCTCTTCTGCTAATGTAACTCCCTGCTGTTGGGCCTGGGATAGCAGTGGAAAATGGCACAAATACTTGAGCCACTGCACTCATTTGGGACGTTCAGATGGAGCCCCTGATTCCTGGCTTCTGCCTGGCCAAGCTCCTTCAGCCATCTGGGTACAAATAAGCAAATGCAAGATTCTTTCTTCCCACCTCCCTGCAACTTTGCCTTTCAAATAAATAAATAAAACTTTAAAAAAAAATAGAGACACTTCAGTCTCAGCATGATGGCTCAATTGGCTAATTCTCCCTTGTTAACCCCATATGGGCACTGGTTTGAGTCCCACTGCTCCACCTCCAATCCAGCTCCCTGCTCGCAGCCAGAGAAAGCAGTAGAGAATGGCCCAAAGCCTTGGACCTTGCACCTCCATGGAAGACCCAGAAGGAGCTCCTGGCTCCTGGCTTCAGGTCAACACAGCTCTGGCCATTGCAGCCATTTGAGGAGTGAACCAGCAGATGGAAGATCTTTCTGTCTTTTCTTCTCTCTGTAAATCTGCCTACCCAATAAAAAATAAATAAACCTTTCAAAAAGACAGAAGAGAGATATTTTTAAAATTCTTGGGGCCTGGCAACTAAAGTCCTCACCTGAAATGCGCCGGGATCCCATATGGACACCGGTTCTAATCCTGGCAGCCCCATTTTCCATCCAACTCCCTACTTGTGGTCTGGGAAAGCAGCCGAGGATGGACCAAGGCCTTGGCACCCTGTACCTGCACGGGAGGCCTGGGGGAGGTTTCTGGCTCCTGGCTTCGGGTCAACTCAGCTCCAGGTGTTGCGCTCACTTCGGGAGTGAATCATCGGGCGGAAGAGTGTCCTCTCTGTCTCTCCTCCTCTCTGTATATCTGACTTTCCAATAAAAATAAATAAAATCTTTAAAAAAAAAAGAAATTCTTAATGCAGTTTCAAAAACTTGCTGACAACTTTTGTAATGAAATCAGCATCCTTCACCATGGAAACGGAAGGCTGTCTAACCTTTGATTTCTTTTTTTCCCCTCATTAATTCAATTGTAGTAAAGCAATATTCATTATGACTTTAGAGGAGATTTTTGTGGAAAATCCTTAGAAAATTGTCAACATTAAGTCTTCTATGAAGGGGTCGTGGGAGAGGGTCCTAACTTTTTGTTATTACTAAAAATAGGAAACTCTTAACTAGGGTTGTCAGCTAAAACATAGTAATTTAACAACAATAACTAAAGTGAACAAAAAATTCTCCAACTAGACTTTATTCTGAAGCATGTGACAAACCACATAAACTGAGAAGTACATGCTGTTTTCCTGAATTTGTACAAGTTATTCAGGAAACCAGATACAAGGAGGGTTCTTGTTGCCCTAAAAACAGAGTATGCATAAATTTAAAAGTTTTTAAAAGATTGCTGTTATCTACAACTAAAAAAAAATAGTCATCTCTTATTTAAATGTGTACAACATTTAGGGAAGAATTTTAATTCCCAGAGACAACCTGCTATATAATTATTTATGGGAATTTGCCTTACAGAACAGCATGCTTTGAGTATACTTTTAAAAGTTCATGGAACATGGAATTAAAGGACAAATTCATTTTGGCGCAAATGATTTTTGAAATCCATGCATAGTTTATTCATATTATACATTTTCCCTTAAGCTTTTCAAAGACCCTTATAGTCTCAGGACAGTAACCTGGATTCCCATAAGTTTTTTTAAAAAAGTGTGTTAGAAAAAACGTCCGGCAATAGCAAAATAGAACTGATAAGAGAAAACACAGTGTCCCCAAACTACCTTCATTTGGAAAAACTTAGTGGATCAGAAGCAGATTGCCTGTAGACAACGAGGATACATGAGGACAAAATCTACAACAACTTTCAACTCATCAACAGCTTGTTTCACTGGCCTTCCCTCTGCGCCACTTTATGATTCATACCAGTCATCTTAGTATGTGATACATTTTAAACTCATAAATTTCTTCTGTTAATAAATCATGTCTATTAATTCCTTTGTTTATAAAAAGATCTCTTCCATTTAAGGAACAGACCAAAAAATGGCTTCTGAAAGCTAATGGCACTGAAATGTTCAAGAGGCACAACTTGTCAGGAGTGGGCCTATGTCTCTTGAGACACCAAGCTAACAACTTCCCCTTTGTGTAGTGTCGGTTGAGGACTAACCTGCCAACTCCTCCTCCTTCCATTAGAGGACACTGCCACCATATTGCAGGCATCTTTAAGAATCCAGTGGCTATTAATGTACAGGTCCACTCTGATTAAGGAAGGCAAAGGAACAGAGTCCAGCTGAAGCTATACAGGAAGCTGGGCAGAATGTAATTTAATTATCAGGGTTGGAATTTGTTCAGGTTTCCACCTGCCACAAGGAAAGTACCCTGGGATCTTTAATGACTGTGAGTGGTCAGGACTCCAGTTTAATAGTTCATGCAATTAATTGCCAAACACATCTTCTGCTATACCATTAAGTGACAGGGCTAGGGAATCTACTCTGCTAATTGAGAACTTGGGACCTTGTGTTAGTTTCCCAGAGGATTTTTGAGTATCAGTATATGGCCACATAAACACATACTTAATAAGAAGTACTTCCATAGTGAATAATGAACAAAGACTCTAGCTATTTTCCTCTACCTGATAAGGATTATACAATCCACAGACGTCAAGCTAGGATTGGCAATGTTGGACTCGGGCAGCTTCCAGGAGCCAGCCCTACCTTGTCCCCTCATTACAGTCAGGTGTAAAATGGACAAATTGCTTTGCACAGGCTCACGTGCCCACTGGAAGAATTCTTGCTTACACTTTATAGCAGCTGTTAGTTTAGGGCCTTAATTCATTCCTCAAGGTGAAACTACAAAGTAAACATTCTCCCTCTCTCACATTTTAACATCAGAAGATGACTCTGCTGCCTTAGTGTTCCCCCTCTTTGAAGAAAGAATGGTGATAGCTGAGAAGTGCCTCACAGAGATTCTTTCCAAAGTGAAAAAAATAGTGAAACCTTTGCAAACAATTCAGCTCAGCCGTCCCGTCACCACTCCACTGACCAAATACATCCGAATCACTTCGGAAGCTTATTGAGAATAGATTCCCGCATTCCCCTCCAGACGTACACATTCAGAAGGCCCAAGCGAGGTCACTCTGTTTGATAACCAAGTCTCTAACTTTCTTTGGAGGCAAAACAACAAAGGTCTATTGTGTGATTCTGGAAGGAAAACTTTATCCATACACTGTACACAATGCACACACACCGCAAAGGTATTGTTACCTCTCTCCCTTTACCGTGTCTATTTCTTTATTTTGTTTGTGTACAACTTCTACTCTAGATTACATCATCTCAGATAGCAACTTTGATTTCTTTCTTTTCCCAGAAAGCACTGTGCAAAATTATTTGAGGAACGTATTAAAAGTGATACTAATTAACCTGACCGTATTTATTTTCACACTCAGATAATATGAGTAAGAGACATTGAACTTTAGACACAGGAGGTTAAAATGCCTCTGACGCAAATACAGGCATTAGGAAAAGATTATTGGACAATTGAAAACTAACTGACTGCTACTTTTTCCTGTTACTGTAGCTGATGTTCCAACATAATGGTTTGTTTTCAATTAATGGGGAAGGAGATGCTTGAAGACACTGCAGAGATCTGGTACCACCGAGGCCTGAGGGGAACAAAGCTGGTTAAGCCTTGCCAAGGTGATGGAGATCTTATTCATCGGTAAAATGAGATGGCTGTAAGTCAGGATCTCTCAACTCAATTCCTACTCAAAACACAAGCATGAAAACGCACATGCAAAATTAGCAATGTCACCTGCTACCCTTACACCTGGAAAAATAAAGTGGCTTTAATATGGGGAAGCAGGAATAATTCTAGATCAGTTTAGGTGAGTAGTTGTCTAGGTTTCCTCCCCAGAAAACAGAATTTCACTTCTTAAACCTGGACAAACCCAGTCACACAAGGTGGTTGGTCATTCTAAAGGCAGAGATTGAATTCATGTGATGTACAACAGAATAACCTTACATAAATACAATTAACCTTTTGGTGCATTGAGAGGTAAAGCTGATGTCCCCAGGTTTCAGCCAGGTAGCCAGGACATGACAAGCTACTGCCAGTCTTCAGAAGTACCTCAACGGCAACCAGAATGTAAACTGGTATCTAGCAGTGAGAAGACCTGAACTTGTTAGGTCAGGTATGGACCAAGTAAAGGGAGGAGAGCACTTGATGAGCAGTATAGATAAGTATCTTCATTAGGGAGGGAACTGGGGTTTTACTGTGTACATCAAACTGAAGAGTCCATCATGAAGCAAGCTGTTGGAGGACAATCTAGCGGCTGCCTACAAGCAAAGCACAGCTCACCTTTCCCAGTGGCACCCAAGGGTCTGCTGAGAAACTACACTGAGTTATGTGGCTTTCCAGCCTGTATTTCTAAACCTCAGCTATAACTTAGCCAAAACACAGATACACTCAGAGAATTTCTCAAGATTAACTCATAAAACTGTGGATTTCATTTCACCTTAAAGTTAATATGATAGGTATCATGAGGTTAAGAGTTGAGATTTTGTAAGAAATGATTCTGAGAAGATGGAAAAGAGGCCACCAAGAATCTATCCCCCTATCCCAGCTATGGAACCAGGGTTCCAGGGATTGGAACTGTGATCGCAGAGGTGCAACCAACAGGCAGTGGCTATTGTTGTGCCTTCCCCATTGTTGCAAGTCCCCACCCCCTGACGAAAGTGACTTGGAGGGAAGGGAAAGTGGAATTAAAGGCTGTACTATCATGCATGTCAGAGTAAGTTTAGGCTCAGAAAAGACGTGAAAACAACTTCACTTACAACTCAGGCTAATTCTCATCAGAGAGAGAGAGAGAAGACAAGACAGAAAAAAAAATAACTCCAACAAATCCTAAAGAAGAAGAGAATATGATTTCTGGAGATATCACATTATTAAAGTCAAAGATCTAGATTTCAACAAAAACCACAAGGAACACAAAGCAACAGGAAAATGTTCATTCCAAGAAAATAAATTAACTTAGATATACCATCCTGAGAAAGATGTGATGATTAGATGTAATACAAAGACATTAAAACCTATCCTAAAGATTATGTGAAAACTATTGGAAGACCGGGAGGGTTTGGGGAGGGGTGGGGAGAATCCAAGTACCTATGAAACTGTGTCACATAATACAACATAATTAATGAATTAAAAATAATAAATAAATAAAAACATAAAAAAAAAAGAAAACTATTGGAAGACCAAAGAGACCCAAGAATCTGGGCCTCAGGTAAAAATGGCGAGCAGGCCTTTCATCTTAGCAACAAGCCACCAGCCAGGTACATGGGAAAATGGTATTGCTGTGTGGTACAATTAAAAAACAGGGGTTAATGTGAAATGATACAGTCCATCAGCGGTGAGATATGAAAGAGGTTAAAAGAAAGAGAATGTTTCTGGGAACCTGTGTATTTGCAGGATGTTTCACAAGATGAGAGCGCAGGACCTGACCACGAGGCCTCAGATCTTGCCTGGAGAACAGCAGACAAACCCCACCCTGGGACATAACTGCGAGAGGTTATAGGAGGAAAGAAATGGAAGAGGCAATGAAATAATCAAGCAGCTGAAATCTGCACCTGTGGTTGCTTTAAGTATTTTCCATGAAATTGGTTAAATGTGAAATACATAAATTAAAATGTATTTTGTCTGCTGATTTGCTGCCTTAAATATCTATTGTAAAAGGGTCTAGAAGACATTTGTGAAGAAACTGGAAACACCAGTGAGAAACAGAAAGCCTAAAAAGAAACCAGATGGGAACTCTGGCATTGAAAAATAAAATAACTGCAATGAAAACTGCCTTTCTAGTAAGAATAAATAAATCTTTTAGATTCATTAACAAAAACCGCCACCCACATGGGATCCCTGCACATGCAAGGCAAGGACTCTAGCCACTAGCCTACTGTGCCAGGCCTTAAATGAATCTTTAAAAAAAATTTTTTTAACTAAACAATTAAAAACAAGACATTTCATGCAAATAGTACCCAAAGGAGAGTAACGGGGCCTGGAATAGTAGCCTAGCAGCTAAAGTCCTCACCTTGCATGTGCCGGGATCCCATATGGGCGCCAGTTCTAATCCTGGCAACAACCCTGCTTCCTATCCAGCTCCCTGCTTGTGGCCTGGGAAAGGAATCAAGGATAGTGCAAGGCCTTAGGACCCTGCACCCACGTGGGAGACCTGGAAGAGACTCCAGGCTCCTGGCTTTGGATCAGCTTAGCTCCAGGTGTTTTGGCTACTTGGGGAGTGGACCAGCATATGGAAGATCTTTCCATATCTCCTTTTCTCTATAAATCTGCATTTCTAATAAAAGTAAATCTTTATTTAAAAAAAAAAAAGAAGAAGAAGAAGAAGAAAGAAAGGGGCCCGGCAGCGTGGCCTAGCAGCTAAAGTCCTCACCCTGAACGCACCGGGATCCCGTATGGGCGCCGGTTCTAATCCCAGCAGCCCCATTTCCCATCCAGCTCCCTGCTTGTGGCCTGGGAGAGCAGTTGAGGATGGCCCAAAGCTTTGGGACCCTGCACTCGCGTGGGAGACCCGGAAGAGGTTCCAGGTTCCTGGCTTCAGATCGGCGCGCACCAGCCGGCTGTTGCAATCACTTGGGGAGTGAATCATCGATGGAAGACGTTCCTGTCTGTCTCTCCTCTCTGTATATCTGACTTTGTAATAAAAATAAATAAATCTTTAAAAGAAAGAAAGAAAGAAAGAAAGAAAGAAAGAAAGAAAGAAAGAAAGAAAGAAAGAAAGAAAGAAAGAAAGAAAGAAAGGAAGGAAGGAAGGAAGGAAGGAAGGAAGGAAGGAAGGAAGGAAGGAAGGAAGACTCCAATGACATAGTGGTTTCGTGAGCTAATCCTCTGCCTGCAGGCCCAGCATTGCAAATGAGCACTGTTCAAGTCCCAGTTGTTCTGTTTCCAACCTGGCTCCCATGCCTATGGCCTGGGAAAGCAGTGGAGAATGGCTCAGGTCCTTGGGCCCTTGCACCCAAGTGGGAGGTCCAGAGGAGGTCCCTGGCTCCTTGCTTTGGATCAGCAGAGCTCTGGTAGTTGCAGTCTCTCTCTCTGTCTCTCTCTGTCTCTCTCTATCTCTCTCTGTCTCTCTCCTATCTGGAAATCTGCCTCTCCAATAAAAATAAATTTCAGTGACAATGATAACAATGGATTGTTCCTAGGTCCCATGGACTCATTGCAGCCCTTAACTTGATTGACTTCTAAGCCACATTTTAACACTGTTGATGCCTATTTCTTTCTACAAAATATCAATCTTTAAAAGACACTATGACTTTCAAATGTAACAGTGTAACAGTGTCCCTCAACTCTATAGGAGCTTGAGGAAAAAAAGAACTTTCAGTAATTCCTATCCCATCTTTAGTTACACATGTTTTTTGTGTGAACTGATTTTTTTTTTAATATTGCATGAAGTTACTATTCGTTTTCACTACATTTCTGACACCTCCTTACACTTCCTGCCCATGGCAAGCCCCATACCTGACGGACTCTTCCTTCGGCTGCGGTGACGTCACGGCTGCCACATTCTGTCCTCTGCCGCTGGGCTTCTCTCGGTCTGCACCGCGGCTTCCCTGACTGCCAACTCCAGGTCAGTGTTTACACGGCTCTCTGTCAGATCTGGTCTTCCTTTTCTGCACGTGCCATCTGGGTTATCTCATTCACTTCTGTAATCCACTGATTCCCACACTGCTGCATCTTCACTTCCTCCTCCAGCCACCAGCCGCCACATTGGAAAGATAACCCTATTCTAACCTCAATCCCCCACTTCAAAGTGTGGGTCAATTTCCGTTCCTGTGAGACATTTCTGGAGACATGCCTCCTACTTCTGCTGAAGTATTCTCTGCTGCCAAAGAGCGGATCCCTGCACTCACACAAACCATCTGCCCACCTATGGCATACCCAAAGGTACAGCAGCAAAGGAGACAGGGATCCTGCAGGCCCCACGTCCTGGCCCACTGTCTGCTTTGCACTTCAGTTACTCAGATATGTCAAAATCTTCCCCCCTTTGAAAACCTCACACTCTGTCCCCTCTCCAACGGATTTCTCCTCCCTTTCCTAGCAGATGTGTTCTGTTCTTTCAGGCTGCAGCCTGCATCTGCCTTCCACGGAGCTGTCCTCCGATCTCCCGATGACATGAGTGTCGCCACTACAGATCTTTAGACCTTACCTTCACGTTCATTCATTTCACAGAGTGTGCACTCCTGTCTGCTGGCCCACTCCCCAAACAACTGTAACAGCCAGACTGTTGAATTTAGGAATCAACCCATGGTGGCTTCTCCCATGTAAGTGGCAGGAACCCAAGTACTAAGGCATTATACCAAGTACCAGACCATTACAGGGTCTATATTATAAGAGGCTGCAGTCAGGAGTCACAGGGAGGTACCAAACCCAGAGACTCTAAATAAGGTGTTTTCACAACTGGCCCAATGGCCACCTCTTTAGTTTCTCTTTCATCTCCCTCACTATACCACTTGTTCAGCTTTTGGCTTTCCCACTAGCCCAGAAGGTCCATGAAAGCAGGCTCCACATGCATTACTAAGTTCTATTTCTTCCTTAATCCTGGAACCATCTCTTTAACGAAACAGGCAGAAGTCGCCACCCAAGTACTGCTTATCTGACAGGCAGAGCACAGTCCATTTGTTGGCTAGGCCATGCCAGGCCCTATGAGCCTCCTGGCAGACCCTGTAGAGCCATCTGGCCTCTCACATCCCCCTGAAACTCATGTCTGTTCCACTGTGATTAAATGTTCTGCCCATTGGTCATTTCCAGGAGGTGGAGTTTTACTTGTTTGCGGCTATTGTATCTCACCAGGAAGAGTGCAAAACGGCCGCACACAGCAAGAGGGACAGATTCGAGTTTGCCAGATCACCCAGAAGACTGTGGGACCACTTCCCAACATAGATGGGCTCCCAGTGTTTTGCTGATCATACAGGAGGCTCATATCACATGCTTTGTAAAACTAACACATCGGGCTTTATTAGTCAACAATCTGGAAAAAAATCCAATTCCATATTTTTTTAAAAAATAAAAACCTAATCGCCTGGTGTGCATGTAGCCTGTCCATTAAAAACTGATGGAAAATATAGAAAACAAGAATCAGCAGAAGCAAGCTGGAAAATGCTGTGTGTGGCCCGGAAGGTTTGCCTGAAGACCATGGGAGAAGATCTTGCTTGTTCTAGAACAAAGATTCACTTGCACATAAACTGGATATATATTTTAGCACAGCACAACCAGCTTCTTATAATGTCCAAAAAATGTGAAATGATTTTTAAAAGACACAGAGAATAGATAACTCTATTAGCTATGCCATCTGCGATCCATATGCCCTATTAGCACATTGAATCAAAGAAAATCCTAGCACTTTATCTGACCACATATCCACACCTGCTTACATGTACTCTAAAGACTGAATCTCATGACAGAAAAGAACCACTCATTGACAAATTAAATCAGCCATGAAAATACTGCAGCTTCAAATATTATACTGACAGAGTGAATGTAAGTCCCCTTCAAAACATTTTTTCCTTTATCACAATAAGCATCAGCCCTGTTTATAATGTGATGCCAAAAATAGACATGCACTGCTCAATGTTCAGAGAAGAATCTAGACACGCCACTGCACAGGCTCTTACAGTACATGTAAATACCTCTGCAATTCAGTGCCCTGGAGTCTTTTCCATTGAACATCAATATGTAAGCCACGGATGCTCAGATGCAGGCAGGATGAGAGCCCTAATAATGGACCACTCACTTCTCCAGCTGCTCCTGACCGGCAACGGGTGAGAGCCTTGCAGAAGGGCCTCTCACTCACTCTGCATCCCACTCCTGGCTTTCCTGGGGATGCTACATTTTCTTCCAATCAGAAATTCATGAGGGAAACTGAGTACCGAAAGGTCTACCGAGGGCCACATTTCAGATCTTTCCCCACAGAGCATGGAGGCCTCAGCTCCTGAGACTTTGCTAACAGCCTGCTGATGACGCCGTGCCAATGCCACCTGCCGCTTCTGTCAGCTAGTGTCCAGGATGAGGCTTTTGTTGTTCTGCTTCTGTGCTTTCCGTTTTTTGAACATTTACAGTTGCCAACAATCCCAAATGGTATCTCATTAATTCTCACCAGTTTGTTTCTATTTGGAGATTTTAAAGCTATTCTATTTGGACCAAGTTGCATAAATGGCCTAAGGCCAACAAACAGGTCTTTCTCCATAACAGCTTGAAAGGGAAAACAATTTTTCTGTCAGGTTGCAGAAGGCCCCTCCATACACTTTTACTACCTGTATTCATCATTGACAATAGCAGTGATTTATTGAGTACCACTGGGATCACAGGAGGAACTCGGGGAGCTTAAATTAATAAAGCTAGACTAAGGCAGTTCATCAACTCAGAGCAAGGTCAGAATATTAGCTTGCAAACACAAAAAGCCGTTTCTATTCCTAACCTGTAACAATTTAAATATTTTTTAAGAAAAAGAGATAAAATACAAAACTTTTTCCACATATGATATTCCAACTTACAATAGGTCAAGCATTGCTCAGGTTGGTAGCCAGAGGTCATAAAACAAGTGTGGATACCTGTAGAAAGAAAAAAAGTTGCTTGATGAACCTCAAATCATTCTTCTAGAATATATTTCAAGGCAATCTTTTTCACCCATTATTGATATTGGTCTTAAGAGGATGCTATGAAATTGAACAATTCCCTTGAATGAACGTAGAGTCTCAATTCTTAAAAAAAAAAAAAAATGTCTAGCCCTCCTTTGAAGGAGGAAAAGGGGTATTTTTTCCAGGCAGGCAGGTTATTAAAGAGCTGTGTACTAGCCCTTGCGATGCTGGCAGCCCATGCAAGAGCTGGTTTGGAATCTGGCTGCTTCACTTTCAATTCAACTCCCTGCTAAGGAACCTGAGAAAAAGGCACAATTGTTTGGGCCCCTGCGTCCAGATGGGAGACCCAGCTGGAGTTCCTGGCTCGCGCCTTCAGCCTGGCCTAGTCCTGGCTGCCCCAGTTATTTGGACTGAGCCAGCACATGGGAGATCTCTCTTTCTCTCCCCCAACTTCCTCTTTCTTTCTCTCTCTCTCCTTCTCTCTCCATCTCTGCCATCATCTTTGTCCTTTCCTATCCCTCTTTCAATACACAGAAACACACACACAGAGCTCTAGCCAACTGCTGAAAAAGATCCCCACAGACCCTCCTAGCAAAACAGAGACAACTGCATTCAACTAAGCTAACAACCAATACTCATTTTTAAAAAGATTGACAGAATGATTAAAATGTGCCAGGCACTGTACTGTAGGCCTTATGTGAATTATCTCAAATCAAACAATTCTATCAGCCATTCATGAGGAATCTGAGAAATTTACAGACTTGAAAGGAGTAGAGCTGGACTTTAAACTCAGGTTGTCCCACCCTGAGACGCTAGGCTTTTGCTGTTCCAGTCACAACAATTTAATCATCCTATTTAAATCTTAAGGAATCTTCAGTGGGTATTTCAGAGCTCACACTTTGGTTCTCCATTCCTGTCCTTACACTGTCATGTGCTTTAGTTGAAACGTCAACTCACTTCCTTCAACACTGCAGCCAAAAACTTCTAGAATTGAACCAACAAACATAATCAGGGAGAAACACTGAATACTTCCAGAGATGATAATATAAGAGTTGGAAGGGCAGGAAAGAAGAGCACTTACATTAGCTATCAACCAAGAAATACGCGTATTTGTTGTGGTATAATTTCACATGCGATCTCAACAGTAGTCACAATGAATCAATTTTAGCTTGCATATGCATATAGGAACATTTGAAAAGGTTTAAGTTTGAAAGAAGCAATCCAGTTGGAATATGTCGTTGGCTTACTCTGTTTCGTGTCACTAAGAAAAATATCTGATGCTGGGCAGTACATAAAAACTTAATGCTGGGTGATAGTGTAAAGAATACAGACATATTTGGCTTATGATTCTGGTAGCTGGGAGGTTGGATTTGCATGCCTCTGGCCTTTGCTGAGGCATTGCCTGTCTCCATCACATAGTAACAGAGTAGATGTGTGAGCAAGGAAGCAAGAGACCAAGGAGAGGCTGACACACCTTTTCACAGGAACTCATTCTTGCTTAATTCCCTCAATTGAAGGCCAAATCCCATCAAATCACAGCAGTTATGTACTTCATTAAATACGTTTAATTTTTAAACCTATAATTTTATATAATGATATAATACACACATATACTCAGAATTAAAATACTGAGTAAAAAGGATAAAAATGTGCTTCAGAAATGAATGATTAGTCTTGGAGAACTGAGGGAATTATGGGATGGGAGAAGAAAATGGAATATTTTGACTATTACGCATAATGTGCAAATTTTTTAAAAAGACTTATTTATTTTAATTGGAAAGGCAGAGACACAGAGAGGAGGAGAGACAGAGAAGGTCTTCCGTCTGATGGTTCACAGACACAATGGCTGGAGCTGAGCTGATCCAAAATCAGGAGCCTGGAACCTCTTCCAAGCCTCCCACACGGGTGCAAGGTTCCAAGGCATTGGGCTGTTCTTGACTGCTTTCCCAGGCCACAGGCAGGGAGCTGGATGGGAAGTGGGGCTGCTGGGATTAGACCGGCAGCCATATGGGATCCCACAGTGTTCAAGGCGAGGACTTTAACTTCTATGCTAGCATGCCGGGCCCATGTTAATTTTTTTTCAAACTCCAAAAAAGAAAAGATAGAAAAACAGTAGGATTTATTAAAGGTAGGTGGTGGTTATATGACAGTCATTATATTGATCTTTATGTTTTCTTGGATGTTCGAAATGCTTGAATTTCATCCGAACTTTCTAAATATTCCTTCAAGATCAATAGAGAGGATAAATACAGAAATCGATCATGCAGGTTTACTCACCTGGAAAAAGCAAGCAAGCCATGGGAGGAAGCCAGATGGAAGAGTTCCCTATGCAGACCACTGACAAACACCTAAGGTTACAGGGTGGTGTGGTGGCAGCTCTGAATGAGCAGGCTCAGAGGCAGGTGTCAAGATGATAGCAGAGTGTATGGGGAGAAGACAGACAATTCTATGGGCAGTGAGTGAGCTATTTAAAGAATCTGAGCTTGAACTGTGCCTGCTTGCAGATGCAGAGTGCCACGGCTAGCTGGAGTTGAAATTCAGCTATATTCAAGTCAGGGAAAAGCAAGACTCGTCACACAGCATTCCTGCTATAGACACAACATCTAGTGGAATAAATAACTTGGGAATCCTCATCTTCATAGGAAAATAGCTGTATCTTGATCCCAATTAGGCTTTCCCTACATGGAGATATGCCTGATTCATTGCAGGAATCACAAATAAGACATAAAGCGGAACAATAGAATATATCAAAGGGAGTAAGACACTGGGTACTCTTTCAGCAAATACATTCAGGAAAAGAATCTAAGGGGTGGATGGCAATGAAGTTAGCAACTGACAGAAGAAGCCTGGGGGACCCAGGAAATCCTGCAGCATATGTGAGTCCCCCATATATGAACTAATAGCTGTCTCTTAACTAGAAAATGTGAGGCATAATCTTCCCACCACTCCCAAAGCCAAAGAAAGGAACAGTCTATTTTTTATTTTCAAAAAAATAAACTCAGCTAAGACATTAGCTGGGATCTGATACGAGACAGTGCTGGTGGCAGCTTTAACAGGCTCCAAGGCAGCTACAACACCAGATTCTGAGATTCATTCCAGGTGGCGCCTCCATCTGCAGCAGGCGCAATGCTGTTCAACTCAGCACAAAGCACTCTGATGTAACTCACTGCATTTTAAGGTGAACCAGCCTTACTCCAGGATCTGTTGATTTCACTGTAACATAGGGCAAGAAAATACTCTTCTTCTCACTTTGTAAAGGCTTGGTTGGCTAAGGAGCTTGAGACAAGAGCTGCACTACAGCAATAAGGAAAGCAGAGAGGGCAGCATCCATGCAGTCCTACCAGGGTCCAGCTTAGCCATACCATATCTGTTGCTGACACCTGCAGCTGGACTGCAGTGGCCACAGACTTCTGGTTTGGGCAGCTACAGCAAGCCAGTCGGGGAAGCCTCAGCAATGAGGCAAACCCACAGTTTGAATTATCTCGTTCTTCCCAATGTTTTTGCAGCCTTCTAAGATATGGAATCTAAGAGGACCAGGCATTAAGGAAGCAATGAGGGGCAGGAAACGAAGACCCTATAAGTGAACAGATCCACACATCCATGCATGACTTTGCTATGATGGCAGTATCTGCGTTTATAAGCAATGGGAAGCATGTTAGTCGTGGAGACTGTTCTACACAAAACTCTGTGGAACAGCTAGAATGCTCATCTGCGAGACAAAATATAACACTAAGAAGTGAAGATAGTTGCAGTAAGCATCTCTACTCCCGAATAAAAGGAGGGCTCCCAGTGAACCTTGACAACAGGCTATTAGGCTTCCTGCATTTGTCTATACCCACAATTCCATGATATACTTAAATAGCAGAATGTTAAACTTGTAACTGTTACTAAAGGAGTATACTACTCTAACACGGGGGAAATAGAGGCAGGGGAGCAGAAATAGAGGTAGGGGAAATGAGCAGGAAGAAAGGGGGAGGGAAGGGGAGAATCACTTTACCTACAAAACTGCATCATGGAAAGTAATAAAAGCAATTTTTGAAAAAGAATAAAGTATCAGAGCAGAGGTGATGGTTTCCACAAAGGAGACTCTGCTGAGAATAGAGCCCAGGTGCAAAAAAAGGAGCGATTGAGCAGTAAGAGTCACCCCAGAGTCAGCCCCGCACTCACTCCTGTAGCCTCATAAACCCATTAGCACAAGCAATCTCCAAATGCCAACGTATCTGAATATACGAAGAAAGAGAAAATCATCAGAATGAGAAAGGCAGGGGAGAATACTTCCAGTTATGACACTGAGAACTGCCCAGCAACAAGTAGGGCCTTTCAGAAACAAACCATCCTCTAATGTGTGCCCTGTGTTGAGCAGCCAATGAGCCCATCAGGCTGTAAGTGCAGGTCCCCCTACTTACCCGGAACTTTGCCCATATCAGAAATCACACTGGCTCCCCAGAGAGGGCCTGCCTGGCTGACACACGCCCATCTGTTGCTGTCTAAGAAAGCTGCAAAGTCAGAGTTCTCGCTGAGCCCACTGGGCCCAGCCTACTGCCCAAGGAGGGCATCTGGAACACACGTGGGCCGTCTACCTTCCTGAGTCTGCACAGGTGAAAACACACCAGCGTCACAGAGAAGGATCACATGGGGACCAGGAAAGACGCACGCAGCACTCCTGCTGTCAAGGTAACAACTACCTTCGAGTCCTGGCAACAGGATCCTTCCGGACCTGCTGTCAGAGAAACTAAGGGATTAGCCAGACTTCTTCCACCAGCAAGGTCACTGCCCTCTGAGGGGCCAATCAATACACTAATCCCTCCAGAGAGAGGTGCTGCTGGCTGCACACAGCATGAGAACCACTCATCAGCATTTCTGCTCAGGGCACACAGCCCCACAGCTCTTCTGATTCACATCTTCTTACCGATTCCAATGACCTTGGCTCCTATATACACAGTCTGTCTACACATAGTGACAGGTGACCTGCTGGCAGCCCAGCCCACGGAAAGTGACACATGTCCACCACAGCACAGTGAGGTCTGAATCCCATCATTCTAGGACTTGAGAGTTCAATGATATGTGGGATCATTCTGATTACTGAATTTAAAGTGAAAACAGTACAGCTAAGTAGGAAGTTTAAAAAATAATCAGCCTTTTTGTGTGGAAGATGACCCAAGGAAAACAAACTCCCCAACAAAATGGATGTGACAGCTTCCAGCAGCATTGGAAGCAGTCCAGTATTCTACACCACAAAGTCCTACCAGCACATTAATGATTTTGAGCAACCTAAAATTTTACAGTGCCAAGTCCTGGCCATACCCTGCTAACTTTATAGGTGGTCCAGCCTTGCCCCAAAGAAAGGCACCCCAGAAGAATCCTCTCTGCCCAAAGTCAACTGAACAATCCAGTCTGATATCGGATAGTGAATCTTACCTGTTTCTCACCCAGCAAAGTCTTTGTCCGGAAGCAGGTTGAAGGAAGATGGGAAGACCTGGACCTCATTCATTTATAAGCCCTAGTCTGAGCACACATTTCAAACTTAGCCCCTTGCCACGATGCTCACCTGCTCAATCAGGCGTATTCTCTCCATTACACTATGCAACCTTGCTTACTCCAATCTGAATGGGCACTCTCACTGGTTCTGAAGGGGTGCCCATCCATTCTGATGAATGTCCTGTCCCATTCAACTTGGCTCTTTGTTTACTACTGATGCCTCACAGCTGAATTCTCTCTTATGTAAAGAACCTCTACTCCAGTCATCTCTCATGAAAGTGTCCCTGAAATTCCAAATACAAACGAATCTGTCTCCCCTTCAGCCATAGTGTCCTCACATCAGTGTGCACACATCCCACGCTTTCCCCACTTGGGCAAACATAGGCTGGTTATATGAATGCCTCACCAATACCTGTCCTCCTTCCACTCCCATCTACACCTTGGGATTACTATTTCCAGACAGTCAGATAAGACCTCTCCAATAAAATATTAGAATAAAGACCTGGAGTGACCTGGGAAGATACCTGGGGGAAAAACATCCCAAGTAGAGTGGACAGCAAGGGCAAAATCCCTGTGATAAGAGTGTACTTGACAGATTCATGAGGCAGCAGGGAGGTGAACAGGGAGCAAGGTGAAGGTGAGCCATGACATGCCTTTGAAAGCATGGTAAAATCCTTTGCCTTTTCTCAGATTGAAATTAGAGGCAAAAGATGGAATTATATTTTATGTGTACTATCTGGGATGGAGTAGAAAGAAGGAAAGGAATACACCAACAGAAATGACAATACCAAGGAAGAGGAAGACCAGGCCTGATGAACAACGGATTGCGTTGAAATCCACTTTCAGATCATAATGTGTGGTTCATGTTATTTTTATCCAAAACAATAGCAAACCTAGATTCGTGATTTCCTTTTGTCTAAATGCAGCAACCTCCAATTTTCCTATCATGTAAAATAGGAATGCTGATCTAAATTCATAGTGCTAATCATGATGTTAACAATGGAACAATTACAAGAGCACCTCTGAATGGGGAGTCCCAATTTTTGCTTCTGAATTAAGCCATGTTTCATTTCCTCCAGGCCCAGGTTCATCCTTGCCCTACGGTGAGCAAATGTTAAGAAAGGTGCTGCTGCTCTATTAGAACTACAACTCAGAACAAGCCACCAAGTGGTAAATCGATTCACAAAGTAATTTGTCTTTCTAACTGCAGTATTTTTAGCAGTCTCAGCTGAGCAACTGTTTCCCATGCAAGTCCCCCAATTACTGTTTAAAATCATAACTCGTCTCTTCCTCTACTTTTTGCTGCCTTCTCCTACCTCCTGATTCTCTTTCGTTCCTCCTTTGCTTTCATATTTTTCTTATTAATCGTTGCTATATCCCAGGCTTCAGTCCTTTAGAAATGGCTTCCTATTGATTTTTGGAAATATCTTTGCTCTATGTAATCTCAACAGTGAGATCAGTACGAAGAAAGGCACATCTGTTTTTGAACAGCATGAAGGGACTTCTATGAAACACAAGCGGATTTTCCTTCCGATGAAATACTTTTTGCTGTCATTTCTACAAAACAAAACATGTTGTTCTTCACAACGGATGCTCGTGCAACCGTAAGCTCCAGCCTATCCTCTTTACTGCTCCCACTCCCTAGGTGGATGCTCAGCCACCTAGATCCGCTACTGCTCGTCACTAGGGAGAAACGGAAAAGTCAGCAAGTTGCAAAATATATCGCCAAACAATTCTAAAATCAAACCAAGTTCTCCATGTAATTAGCTCCTCTTCTATACTGACATTTAGATAGAGGCAAGAAAATCCCTCTAACATCAACTTTCTTGGATTTTCTCAGAAAATTCCATCTACCATGTATTTGTAGCACTGATAATATGCCAGGCAATGTTCTGGGGGCTAGGGATACAGCAATACCTTCTCTACCTGAATGGTAAGCAAAAAAAAAAAAATCCTTGCTGTTAATTAAACAGTTTGCATTCTAGTGGAGGGAAATACACAATATAAAAAAGGCAAGTGGGGGCTGGCACCGTCCATGGCTTTGCAGACTAATTCTCCACCATCAAGTGCCAGCATCCCATAAGGGCACTGGTTTGTGTCCCAGTTGCTCCACTGCCCAGCCAGCTCCCTGATAGTGGCCTGGGAAAGCAGTTGAGGATGGCCCAAAGCCTTGGGACCCTGTACCATGTAGGACACCCAGAAGAAGCTCCCAGTTTTTGGTTTCGGATTTATTCAGCTCTGGTCATTGCAGCCACTTGGGGAGTGAACCAGTGGATGGGAGATCCTTCTCTCTGCCTCTACTTCTCTCTTTAGATCTACCTTTCAAACAACATATAGATCTCTGAAAAAATAGGAAAGTGAAATACATGTTTTTGCAGAGTGATGATAAACTCTATGGAGAAAAATAGGAGCAGAAAGGAAACTAGGAGGGAGATGCAATTTTACAGTTGACCAAGCAAAGTCACTTAAAAGGTATCTTTGAATGCCCAAGAGATTCAAACAACTGGCACCTTTTCAGGAAGCATTTCGACTTCAGTGAGGCTCACTATGATGATATGTTTTAATTTTATTTTTTATTTATTTGAAAGACAAAGTTCTCTGATTTGCTGGTTTTCTTCTCAAATGCCGGAAATGGTCACAGGTAGGCCAGTAAAAGCATCAGCCCCCCAGGAACAGCAATATTTAAGAGACAGGCAAAGACAAGATAAATTATATTTTCTGCTGTGTGGTTTTTAACTAACTTTAATTATTCAAAAGCACCTTTAATTTTCTAGCAAATAGAAAATACAGTTCATGGTTAACTCACAGCTGGTACAATCACAAACCAAGACAGATTGGCTGTACAGCATTATACCACAGGCATTAGGCCACTGGAGATAATGACATTGAGTTTAGGGCCAGCTTTCAAAAATTTGGGGCCTAGCTTAAAAGGCAAATGTGCAAATAAATATTTTAAAGTTAATTTATGGTAGCTATAACAAATAGAAACAAATAGAAACATTTTGTTGTGATAATGAAGGGAGAAACCAGCCCCCAAGGGTTCTCAGGGAAGCATGCAATCAAAAAGCAACCATGGCAATAGATCTAAAGATTGAAGTAGGAATTAGCTGTGAAAAAGTAGAGGTTACAAGGCACTCCAGGAAGAGTGAAAAGACTTTGAAAAAGAAAATCGCAAGCTCAATATACTTTCATCATGAAAAACATGTCGAAAACAAAGAAAATAAAGTTCAAGGCTAGAGATAAGGCTTGGGACTATAACATAAATAACCTTACACATAACGGGCCAGTCAATACATCTCCAACTATTGACTATGCATCCTTAAGGGTATTTCCATCTTCCTCTCTCCTATCAGCTTCCCCTAACCCAGAGAATCCAAAATCCAGTGCACAGAATATATATAGAGAGGTACACTTCCAGGCCTTGCTGTTGTAGTTGTTTCGAAAGAGTAAATAAGCCCAAGTGAAATAAGAGACAAGTGTATATGGCACACTGACACAGACAGGACCCAGAACCAGTGGCCTTTTCCAAGGAGAAGGATGACCAGGGCCGTGTGTGGAGAGATAAGGACTTCTCAAATGTGGAGCCCTACTCATTAGACATCCAGTAAAACTGGGCTCCCTTAAAAGTAACTTTGAAGAACGAGGGAGATTTAATGTGGGCAGTTTGTACATACTGTGTGGAGATGGACATTTAAGAAAACAGCCCTGCTCTCCTGAAAATGTGGAATGAACAAGATCAGCTGGGAATTTCTGCCTTTGGTACATAATGGTTCCACCACCACTACTGTAAAGGCCATGCCAAGTAATTTATCTGTAATTCCAAACTTAAAAGTTAATCAATCCCATTTATAATGTATTGTGTGAAAACTGTCTGAAATGGCTGTCCCTGGATGGGCATTTGTCATATAAAGTGATTAAGACACAGCTTACAATGCCCACACCTTATATTGGAGTGTTAGCATTTAGGTCCTGTCTCCCTTTCTGATTAAGAATTCTGCTGACACACACCTTGGGAGACAGCAGGCAATGGCTCAGGTACTTGGGCACCTGCCATCCACATAGGAAATCCAGATTGGGTTCAAGATTTCTGTCTTTGGCTTGACCCAGCACTGGCTGCAGCAGGCGTTTGTGGAGCGATCAGAAGACGAAAGCCTTTGCCTTTCAAATAAATAAATGATTTTTGTTCTTAAAAAATGGCTTATACAGACAAAACTAATCTGTAGTGATAAAAATTAGAACAGTATTAATCCCGGGAAGCAGACATGTCTGGGAAGGAACACACGAGAATGGTGTTGAAAATGTTCTATTTTTATCTAGATGGTGGTTGGGAATAAGTAAATATACTTTAAAATGTTTAATATTTATAGTCCTTACAATTTGAAAACTGTACTTCCGTTATTAAGAATCTAGCTTGGAATTTCCTTCTATTCAATACAACCTGCTCGGATCTACATTCTACTTTCTTTCTCTCCCACAGACAAACTCAAAGATTCAACAAAATTCCAATGCCAGACTGTACAACTGCAAGCTCACAAGGAAAACAGAAACACAGATATGTTTAGCTGGTGGGGAGATCAAAGTAAAACAAACAATGAACTTCAGCTTCATCAAACAGTTACAGAACAGCACAAGCAGAACAGGCAATAACCAAGATAGAAGTTGGAATTATATTTGCTTTAGAGATGCTTATTTTTAAATTTACAATTGGTTTTTAAGTATTTTGTTTATTATAATACAATTCTGTTTACTTGTGGTTTCAACAAACTATAGTCTTTCAAAGTTTTAAAAAGATATATATTTTTTAAAGAAATAGCTCTTCTGAACAAAAACTCCCTTTGGGTCTAAGGAGAGGAGCTTTCTCTGGTCCTTACTTAGTTCCAACTTTGAATCCCCACCCTCTCTTGCAATGACCATCAGTGTCGTCCTGGAGCTCCCTCCCCAAAAAAACAAACGAAACAAAACAAACAAATAACAAAAAAAAATTAGACTAGACAGAGAACAACAAGGAAAGCTTAGAACTAGACAGGAAACAATCAGTGGGGACTCACACATACCTTACTAGGTAGGACACGAAAATAAATTACTCCTAACTAGGGTATGGAGGATTTCTCTGCACACCCCTCCCAACAGTGTTCTGTGCCTCAACTGGTGACATATGCCTTGTTAAAGCTATAAGCCAGTTTGGACTATCCCAAGATCTGCAAAGTTCAGTAAAAATTATGCTTCAACACAATAAACTGCTAAAAACTAAAATGAAAATAGACATGAGACAGCTAAATAGTATCATATAGCCATTTTAAGGTAGATAGAAGCCAGCTGTGTACAAACTAAAATTGAAATGTTAATGAAGTAGTCATAGGATGTGGTTAAGAACCTGCATTTTCTAACATAGCAGTCACTCAATACAATGTCAATTAACCCCATAATGTTGGAAACTGTTGTTGATGTTGTTATGGCTTTTAATTGGTCGGGACGATATTCCGCCAGCTCTGCCTTTAGACCAGAGTTGGTCTCCCCAACAAACTGTTGAATTGAGCTGGACAATAAGATGCTGGATTCTATGCATGGTACATGCATGCAATGCAAGAATCATGACTGGATTTGAACTGTAATACTGCAATAGGTGGAGCAATCCACCATGGGGGAGGGCACGGGGAGGGGTTGGGGGAACATCAGAGCCTATGAAACGGTGTTATAAAATGAAATGCAATAAAAAAAAGAAATAGCTCTTCTGTAAGGATTTTATGAATTCTGAATTCATAGCAACATGAGACAAAGTAGTAATCAGACGTCAAAGAGAAGAAAAATTGATAGTACTAAAAGCCATTATTCCCAACTTTGTGTCTTGGAAGAAAAGACAAAGAAAATGCAGATTTTATTGTGATCTTGCCAAAATACTTCTATCTGGAATTGTTTCTAATATTAATGAATTAAACATTCCTTGCTATTTTTCTGTCACCTCACCATTTTTGTAAAGGTCTTAACATCTTTGAATGCCCTAGAATGAGAGCTTTATTAACATGGAAAGAGAATGTACCTGAATACAGACTATGTCATTTGAAAGTCCTGGCTTTGCCACCTACTACATATGTAAATGGAGGTTAGGGGGCTGGCATGGTGGCTCAAAAAGCTAACCTTCCACCTGCAGCACCAGCATCCCATATGGGTACTGATTCTAGTTCTAGCTGTTCCACTTCCAATCCAGCTCCCTGTGTTAAGACTGGGAAAGCAGCAGAAAATGGCTCAAGTCCTTGGGCCCCTCCACCCACGTGCGAGATCCGGAAGATTCCTGGCTCTTAGCTTCTAATCAGCTCATCCCTGGCCATTGCAGACAAGTGAATGGGATGAAAAGATCTCTCTGTCTCTCCTTCTCTCTGCTAATTTGCCTTTGTGATAAAAATAAATACATCTTTTAAAAATAAACAGAGGGTAAGTGGCCAGTTTCACAAGGTTATTACAAGGAGTGAAGAAATTCTGTAGTCTGTAACAATGTATATAAATGTAAAATCTGGGGAAGACAGTATCAAGTGGAAAGATCCAGGCTCTGGATCCAGAATGATCCTGGTTCAAATCCTGGGCAGGTCACTTTGGCCGAGTTAAGTCCTTTGAACCCCAACTACTCCATTTGGATTATTGCAAGGATTAAATATTAACATTCATAAAGGCCCAGTTACTTAACAAACATCTAGTCAATAATAGCTATGAATAATTTCTCCTTTCTTTTAGTCATTTTTCACTGTTTATTCAACAAATATTCAGAATAGCAGGCGCTGTATTCAAATATAAAAGTTGGATAAGACATAGAGAACTCCTATACTCATGGTGTTGTCATCTAGTAGGGGACAAGGACAAATAAACAGGCAATTCCAACATAATCTTCTATATATTGTAATAGGGAAAGAACATGGTGCTATGGAAACAAAGGAGAGACCCTTCATCCACACTATCTTGATGCCGTGGAGGCTTCTTGGAGAAAATTCACACTGAGCTAAAAACAGGAAGATGACACAGATGATCTCAAAATAGCCCCCACTGTATAACCTTTGTTCTGCAATCGGAACATAAATGCTTTCATACAGATCGGTTATCTTCTTGACCATTAACACTGTATCTTTCAAACTTCCTTCTGACAAATATCAAGTGAATTAAATACATTTTTCAGCCAAATCCTATCGAGTATAAATTTCTGGTTATGTGACCCAACAACTCATAATATATTTTTGTACTCCAATCTGTTACATTACTGAGGATGGCACCACCCTCTATCCACTCTCTATCTTAAGGGTTCAAATAGTGTAAGGCAGAACATGGTTCCATGTTCCTTGAATGATTGAACAAGTGTAAGAGAAATTTGAATATGGGTGAATCATGATAAAAATAGCATGCATTCCATCACAAGCTCACAATGTCTATTTTCCTAACAACATTCAGTGATGCATATAGATTTGTCATAGACATATACTTTGATGGAGGACATTTGTCCATTCAACAAATAGCCAAAAATGGGTCTGTCATTCCATAATTTACACCAGGTACAGATACAAAACAAAGGCCTTGCTTATAGAGATCTTACATTTTTGTTGGCATGGGAAAAGGCAATAAAGAGAAAAACAAATTAGCACTTTACAAATGAATTTATATTATTAGAACTTCAAAATACTGGCAAGGTAAAATTGTACCATCTTTACAGACAAAACACAAAGACGGTAAATAACGTGTCCAAGACCAGACAGTCAGCATGTAGCAGAGCCAAGATGTTTTACCTAGATCTGTCAAACTATAGAGTCCATTTCCAACGTGAACCATTTCATGCCACTGCTGAAACTTTCCATGAACACAGTGTGCCGGAAGCTTCTTTGATACCTGATGGATCCTGAAACTGTGTGCCAGCACTGAGCCAAGCAGTGCTGACACTCCTTCCTTCTACCAAGGTAGGTCTTGGCACATGTTCATATCCTGCTCTTTTCTGCCTGCCACTTGTACTACTTTCAGTCGCAATCTTTACTTTCCATTTCAACACAGCTTGGAGGGTTCCATTTTATACGAGTTTCTTGTCTACTCACAACTCCTTCAACAAACTCTATTCTTTTTTATAATTCATCCACAATAGTTATTGCTTGGTAGCATTATAATCTTCAAAATTGTGGCTCTAATGGGCTAGAAAGCAACTGTGGGATACTGGATGGATGATTGTGTTTGAAATTATATATATTAACAATCGCTCTTCCTTTACTACCTTATTTCATTTCATCTTTCAATAATGCTGAAAGTTATTAAAACTTTGTCCTTGTTTTACAAATAAGGAGTTGCGGTTCAGGGAAGCTAAATTATTGGCTCAAGTTCAGGACATAATGCCAAAAAGAGAAAGAAAAATATTGGATGGCCTCTCTTTTACATGGAAGTTTAAAAAGGAAATATTCCCAACTTAGAATAGTGATTACCACAGGTTGGGAAGGGTTAGGGGAGGGAGACCAGATAAGACGCGCCAAGAAAGAAATAGACTCTGGTGCCCAACAGTGTGTAGACCATGGTTCACAATAATGTGTTGAATACTGCACACGGAACTGGAAGAGAGAAGCAGTAGGTTCCAGTCATAAAGAAAAGGAATGAAAATGCTAATTACCTAACCTGATCAGTTAATCTTGCAAGCACAGGTTGACACATGCCGCACTATCCCATAACAATGTATACGTATTACATGGCAATCAATTTTGTTAAAAATAAAATTGAAGAAAAAATAAAGTCAAGACAAGAGTAAATCTACATCTTTCTATGAGCTTGCTATATGCCATACAACATCTCTAGAAATCAGAGAAACAAGCCTTTGAAAGGTCTCCTTGGCCTTTCACAGCACCATTCCCAGATGCAAAGCATTTCTACAGTTCTTTCCAGCAATGCAGTCTCTTTGAAACTCTACATTTATCACATATAAAAAAGGAATGCTATCATTTGTCCCAAGGGTTATTGTGAGGATTAAGTGATAAAGTTGTAAAAAAAAGCCCTATGGAAACAATAAAGCACTTTACAAATGCTCTCTGAACTCTCTTTATAGCAAATTAAACCTGTAAAAAACAAATTATCTCTAAGTCATTGTAAGTGGATACTCTTTATATATCACTGATTTCATAATCATAAATTTAAATAGAGCAATATATTTGTATCTTTTCCAAGTACAAAGAATTGTTTTATGTCACTATCACACATAACACTAGGTTTACAATCTAAGTTTTTCTCACACTCTTTTGGTGGAGGAAGAAAATAGAAACTTTGAAAGGGCTATGAAAAAGTGAATTTTTTTTTAATCTGCAGCTATCTAAAATAACTGCCAGTCTGAAGTACAGCTGGCTCTAAGTCATTTCTTAATATTTCATTCAAATTTGTACACATATTAAAAATTACCAGATGCAGTGATATTAATAGAAAATATGTGCTGAGCATCTATTTAGCACTTACTAACTCATATAATGAAATTCTCCAGTCACAGAACAATAGCGTTTAACAACAGTTAAGGAACATTTCATGTAGTAAGCTAGCAAAATAATAATCCATACGATATTACGTGCAACATGACTTTTAATGAAAATTTAGGTAACTACACCCAAAAGCAGAAATGTCTCAGAACCAGAAAGTACAAATAGACTCATTCGTGAATGTAATAATATACCATTTTGTCTTAATTGCGAATTAGACTTCTTCATTGTGTTAGCTTTCATCCATTCTAGCACAAAAATCTGAGAGCCTGTCACGTCAGCATTGCTGTGCTCTCTTCCGCCCTTAGCACTCATTTACTCCTGTTTTCTGAGAAATTTATTCTAAAAAGTGATTTCAACATACATCTGTACTTCTGCATTTGCATGCCAATGTGTATGCATACTAGTTACATCTTATGCTAAGTTAATACTTCTCTAGATAATGGATGAAAATCAAATTAGGACAGGTTAATCAACTCCTCACCCCCTATTTAGGCAGAAATGCGGAAATACAACATGTTTCTTGCCCACTAAGTTAATTGTTTTACTTACAGTTAATGTCCTTCAAACTCTTTAAAGTGTTGTTTTTCAGCAGTGATGTCTGAAAAATCAAAGAAAACCGCTTTTCCACCTTCTAAGCTTCTTGTATCTTCTGAATGATGCAGGCTCAAGAGTTGCCAAATGAGATGGGCAGAGGCAGCCAAATAGGGCTTCCTAGCCCATCTAAAAATAGCAGCTCGTGGTGGACAGACACACCATTTCTCCCTGCTCTTCTGACTTTTCCCCCTAAGCACTAGGTAACACAAATCTGGCTTTTTCAAAGTTAACACAGTACAGACAAAAAGAATTAGATTTCATCTCATCCTAAGATCTAGATAGGTGGTCTGCCAGAAAATCTGCGCCTTCTGCTCAGAAAGATGTAACCTCCAGGAAGGCCATTCCTGCATTTCCTGCAGGAGAGCTCCCATACTCAGCTTCCATTTGTTCTGCAAGGAAATCTGACAGCTGGATGGGGTCAACTGTTGCCTTAGTCTTTTATTATTCTGTCTTGGAGCTCCTTGAATAGTAACTGTTAACATTCATATTTTTCGCAAATTTTAAAGTTCTTCTGCAGATTTTGTTACCAGATCCTTAAAACAAGCCTGTGTCATGGACAGGTTCTAGCATTACAATTTGAAAAATGAGAAAATTAAGACTCATGGAATTGGAAGCTTGACTAAGGTTCAAATAAATGGGGAAGATCCACTTTCAAACTCCATATTTATCACACGCACCACAATCTTCTGTAAGATTCCAATAGAAAATGGAAATTAAAGGCAACATTGAAAGTTTCAGCTTTTAGAGAGCAACTCCTAAGGTACTCAAAGTGTAATGAATTATGATTTTTGCTGAAGCATGGATTTTAATTTCATTCTGTAAGGGCAGGGTGAGGGAGCAGGTAATGTACAGAAAGTGCTTAGCATAGCTTTTGAATTTTTTAATAAAAAGAATTGCTTGGAAAACAGAGTGACAGAGAGGAAGAGACCGAGGGATCTTCCCTTCTCTCCTCAGCAGCACACATCCACCAGGGCCAGGCCAGGTTAAGGTCAGGAGCCTAGAACTCAATTCGGGTCTCCCATGCGCTGGCAGGAGCTATCACTGCTGCCTCCCAGGGTGCAACAAGCAGGAAGCTGGATCAGAAGTTGAGCTGGAATCAAATCTAGCACAGGATGCAGGTCTCCCTAACAGTGTCTTTAACTACTGTGCTACTTTCAGTTTTGTGTACATTTAAGTCAGGATTAGGTATTTGTTACTCAGCATAAAAGCATCAATAAAATTTGCTGATAGTCTCAGGAAAAAAATGTTTTTTATATTTTCAATAAGGAATTCAGAATTTTGATTTAGAATGAAATGAACAGGAGAACACAAATCTAGGAAACAGGTATACATACATATACACAGCGAATATAAGGACATATAAGGATATTGTGGCATTTCCAGTAGAACCTGAAAATATTTTCAGGGGCCTGTGTTGTGTTCTACTAAGTAAAATGACTGCCTGTAATATTAACACCACTTACAGGCACCGGTATGAGTCCTGGTTGCTTCACTTTTGATCCAGCTGCCTGTTGACACGCCCAGAAAACTAATGAAAGATGGCCATGTGCTTGGGCTCCTGCCACCCATGTGGGAGACCAGGGAATGCCTGGCTTCAGTCTGGTCCACCACTAACCACTGCATCCATGTGGGCAGTGAACCAAGGAGGGAAGATTTTTTCTCTCTCTCTCTCTTTCTCTCGGTGTTTCTGTAACTTTGCCCTTCAAATAAATAAATCTTTTTTTGGGCCCAGCAGCGTGGCCTAGCGGCTAAAGTCCTCGCCTTGAAAGCCCCGGGATCCCATATGGGCGCCAGTTCTAATCCTGGCAGCTCCACTTCCCATCCAGCTCCCTGCTTGTGGCCTGGGAAAGCAGTTGAGGACGGACCAATGCATTGGGACACTGCACCCGCGTGGGAGACCCGGAAGAGGTTCCTGGTCCCGGCATCGGATCGGCGCATACCGGCCCGTTGCAGCTCACTTGGGGAGTGAAACATCTGACGGGAGATCTTCCTCTCTGTCTCTCCGCCTCTGTATATCTGGCTTTCCAATAACAATAAAATCTTTTTAAAAAAAATAAATAAATCTTTTTAAAAGAATTGTTTAAAAATTACTTTTCTGGAATATTTTATTTTCTATATCAACCGATGCTCTAGAACCCATTATATTAGGAATGCCTCCCATTTTACCTTGATTGCTTTGGTTTACTGTGAGACAGATTTTACAGTTCAAGAAATGAAAACCAATCAAGGATTTCTACTCACATCATCTTTTGTCCCTACTGTATAGAATACCTGTGCACTGTGTCAGGAAATATAACTTTCTTTTCTTTTTTAATTTTATTTTTCATGATACAGTTCCTTAGACTCAGGGATCTCCCTTCTACACCCTTCCACACACATTTTCCCCTGTATTATTACAATAGTATAGTCCTTCAACAACAGACACAACTATCATTCTCCTGTTTAATTATATTATGACACTGTAGGTATAGACAACAGTAAAAAGTTAGAATTTTATTGTCAAGATATATGTAACAGTTTCATCAGAACATCTTTCAGGAGTAGAGGTGCATATTGTACTGTACCTTCTCCGAATACCTGCCTCCATTACAGTTCTTCTAGATGAATATATGTATATATGGAACTTGAACAAGTGTGAGGTTGAGGCAGGACTTAGTCCACAGCCTAGAACCTGGTCCTTGAAGAAACATGTAAACGTGGCCCCTTTGATCGCTTCTCCAGCGCAGGAACATGGACCCGTAACATGAATCATAATACTCTTATCCAAATGAAATAAGACTTTGGCCAAAACTAAAAAAACACAAGTAATTTTTCAATTGCACTTAGAGATACAGATCTAATATAGCCTTCTTACAAACTACTCTGTGCATAAAAAAAATCTTTACATACCTTGCTTAGAAATAATAAATAATAACCAATAGCCTGTTAGCACTTCCACTTCCCCAGAGAAGAAAGGTCTCCGGGTGTCAGAGGAGTATTGGGCATCAAAATCTCCTGAGAGGTTCCCAAAATACAAAATTATTTTCACAATCCAAAAACAAAATTCCTTAAAAAGTTTTAGTTTATTTGAGAGGAAGGTGGGTGGGAGTAGAAAGGAAGAGGATTGCAGAGGTGGATAGGGAAGAGAGGAGAGGGAACTCACCATCTACTGGCTCACTCCCTAAATGCTTGCAAAGGTCCAGACTAGGCCAAGCCAAAACACCGGAAGCCAAGAATTCAACCCGCATCTCCCACGTGGTTGGCAGAAGCCCAACTGCTCAAACCACCCATGTATAAGAGCAGGAAGCTGGAATCTGGTACTGAACTAGGCACTCCTGTGTGAGACTCGAGCATCTTAACCACTTGGAGCAACTCACCCAAGATGCTACTTTTAGATTTAAAAATTAGCATTTTTGCATGCACAGTTCTCTGAAGCATTAATGAAGATATAAGATACAAGATTTTTTTATTTAGCACAATTCATAAAATGAAAGCACAGAAAACAAAAATAAAAGAAAATGCCGAGGACTAGAAAAGCAATCCAACCCCGTTTAGGTAATGTCAGGCTTCCCCCAGGGGAAAAGAGTATTGCCTAACCACGTACTTGATATTTCACCAGTCTCTGGCGTGCACTAGGAGCTCAGTAAATTCTTGCTGAATGAATAGATTTAATATTAAATGAATTGCCTAATGTTTGGTTGTTACACGAATGATACTCACGCTCCCAAGAATATCAACCAGTCCCCTAATCCCACTTCCCACAGGTAACCATTACAAACAGTTTGATAAACCTATATCCACGCATACATGCTGCCTACTTTAAAAAAGAAATGGTAGAATACCATTACTATTCCATTTTAAAAATACAATGGATATCTTACTAAAATTCAACCCTTTGCATTCTTTTAAATAACTTATACTTGCTGATTATCCAAAAATCAAGACATTAAGTGAAAGGATACATATAACAGCAATCAATAATGGCTAATTTATTGAACATTGTTTCAAATGCCTTACATGAGCATTGTCTTTAAGCTGCACAACCTGATAGGTGAGTACTATTATTCACAGCCATATTACAAGTAAGGAAATTGGAATGCATTACTTGGTCAAGGTTACATCTTGCCCAAAGTTATAAAGTAGACCAACCTGTCCCAGAAGCGTAAGTTTTTAATTATTATAGACTCTGTGATGCTAAAAAAAAATACTAAATATACATTTTACACAACAATGACTTCCAGTATATACACCAGGCACAAACATAGCAGGCATCACATTTTTAAAGAAACAACACCAGAATCTTCTACATTTAGGAATATCTTCAAAGTAATCACAGTGAGAGGTTACCTGTTCAATTAGTTTGACTTTAGTCAGAACACTTGAAATAGAAAAATATGAATTCCTTTCACAAATATAAACAGAACACTGTTTACTGTATAAAGCGCCTCATTACTTTCTTTTATGATTTAAAGTAGTTGTGATTTGCTTACACAAATTATTCACTGGTCTTGTCACTAAATGATAAACGATCTTTTAAAACATGAGAAGTGGGCCTGGCGCAATGGCTCAACAGCTAAGTCCTTACCTTCCAGGCACTGGGTTCCCATATGGACACCAGTTTGTGGCATAGCTGCTCCACTTCCCTTCCAGTTCCCTGGCCTGGAAAGCAGCAAAGGATGGCCCAACGCCTCGGTCCCTGCTCCTTAGTGGATGACCCAGAAGAAGCTCCTCGGCTCCTGATCAGCTCAGTTCTGGCCATAGCAGTCATTTGGGGAGTGAACCAGTGGATGGAAGATCTGTCTCTCCTTCTCTCCATGAATCTGATCTGCCTTTCCAAAAATATATATATTTTTTATTTTAATATATATTTTTATTTTAAAACATTTTTTAAATTAAAAAATATTTTAATAAATATTTTTATTCCAAAAAATATTTTTAAGAATATTTAATTTAGCAGTTAAGAACCATAGCTGAGCACTATGCTCCCATATTTGTATGTATAAAATACATGAAATTTGTTCACATTTTATGAATTTCAGAAAATTATAAAGAACTGTAAGTGAGCACCTGATTTCCATTCCTGACTCCAGCTCGTGACTCCAGCTTCCTGCTAATGCAGTCCCTAGGAGGCAGTAGAGGTGAGTCCAGTAACTGCATTCCTGCCACCCACATGGGAGAACTGGATTGAGTGTCTAGCTGCCAGCTTTAGTCTCAGATAAGCTCCAGACATGGCAAGCATTTGCAGAGCAAGCCAGTGAATGGCAGCTCTGTCTCTCAGGTACTTTAAAACATCATTACAAACACACACACACACACACACACACACACAAATACATCACATTTTTAAATGTATGTTTCTAAACCCAGATTGAATGTTTTGAAAATGGCATAATCTTTGCTATTAAACATAGTATCAGGAAGTACTCTCTAAACAGGACAATATTCAGCTGGAAGTTTAGGGTTATCTATGCAAAGCTACCATGCTTTATAACTTTATTTCATTTATGCTATGGTCTGTTTTTGTCCCCTCCAAAATTCATGTTGAAACTCATTTCCCAATGCAACCATGCTGGGAGCTGGGGCCCAAGGGGAGGTACTTAAGTGATGAGGTCTGTGCCTTCTGTGTGATTTAATGCTACTATAGGAGAGTTCCAGAGTCCACTCTCTCTCCATCTTCTATCAGGGAAGAAAGTAGTTTTATCCTTGGCAAGGTCCAGGATCAAGGGACCACGCTGGACACTCGGTACTTACTAGACAACACACCTGCCTGCACTTTGCGCTTTCCAAAACCCAGAACCATGAAAAGTTACTGTCTTCATAAACTACCCCGTCTATGAAAGACTGTTATAGCACAGATTTGCCACTAGCAAACAGTATAACCATCAGCAAAATGGTAACTTTTGCCCATCTTGACTAACCTAAATCAGTGATCTGATAGCCAGTATTTTAAATATGCTATAGCTTTTTAAAATGTTGCTGGTTCGAAGATAAATTACATTAGCCAATTTTCAAATTTACACTTAGTACAGTGATTCCACCTTAGCTAACAGAAACAGCAAACATTTGCTCACATATTAAATAAAAAGGGGATAAACAGTAAATTTAATAATGTTCAAATGTACCCCTTCACGCATCTAAATATATCAATGTCACCAAAATAGAAGTTATCATGTTTTGAAATGACATGTTTTGAATGTTTTGAAATGACACCAAGGGCCAGAGCCTTGGCAGAGCCAGCATCATATATGGGTGCCAGCTCCCTGCTAAAGGCCCTGGAAAGCAGCTGAGGATGTTTCAAAGCCTTGGGACCCTGCACCACTAGGGGAGTCCTGAAAGAGGCCCTGGCTCCTGCCTTTGCAGACCTCAGCTCTGGCTGCTACAGCCATGAGGAGTGACCCAGTGCATCAAAGATCTATTTTCTTCTCTGTAACATCTGCTTTTCAAGTAAAACTAAGTTTTTTTTAATGACAAAAACATTAAAAGATAATATGTTTGCCTCAAAAATCACAACTCATCTACCTCTTACTCACTTTCTAGATGACAATCCTGTTAAGTATACCCTTCCTTCATGGAAAAACAATCAAAACTCCACACAGTCTCATGGAATACAAAAATTAACTGTAAGTTTCTTTGTACACATAGTTGCTAAGCAAATGGTAAACAGGCCTGGAATTAGCCCCTTAATATTCAATCTAATGAGTGAACATTAAAACATTAAATTTCCTGGGAAACTTATTAAACACAATTATCTAATATCATCCCATAAAAACTCAGCAATTGATATTATTCAGTCAGAGAAACAGGCAATGTGCAGTAAACTTTCTATTAATTCTAAAACACTGCTCTTACAATTGCTTATGTTTAATGCAAAAGCTCATTTTTCCCCAATATCTGTACACATAAAATATTTAATCAAGTAGTTTTTTCATCAGTAAACCTTTGGACTGGCAATTCAAAATGCCTCTCATCAGTTCCAATCTTTACCCAACTACTCACCATCAAAACAATACTTGGATGACAGCCAGAGCACAGCAAGGAAGCGAGTATATAACGACCCCGTGTGGCAAATGGTTGTAACTACTGATTTCTTTCCCTGCCAAAATATTACTAACTGTATATATTACAAAACACAAAATAATGTTCTGATAAATGTACACAAAGTGGAATGAGTAACAAGTTAGTTAACATAGCTAAATATTCTGATGAAAACATATGACATTTGTTTAGAACCTTCAAAATATAAATTAGGTAGTCGCAAGGCTATAATAGATCTCAAAAAATTATTCCTCCTACCTGAAACTTTGCATCCTTCACCCAACGTTTCCCCTTAGTTTATACCTACTGGTTTCTGGTAGTCACCACTCTGCTTGTCACTTCTGAGTTGCAGATTCCATACGCAAGTGAGACTACGCACTAGCTGTCCTTCCCTGCCCGGGTTAACCAAGCTTGTAAATGACAGGATCTCCAGCAAGACCAAAGTAGTACCATTTCATGCACAAATACCGTATTTTCTTCATTCATGCATTGGTGGACACTTGGGTTAACTCCATATATTGGTTATGCTGCAATTAACATGCAAGCATAGGTATGTCTTCCACTCATTTCAGATTCTCTGGGTGCACACCCAGAATTGCAGCTGACGGATCACCTGGCAAGGCGTGTGAGGAATGACCAGTTTTCCATGACATACTTTACACTTCCATTAGCAGTGTACAAAAGTTTACTTCTGTCCACACCATTGCCAATGCTTCTCTTCTTCTTTTAGAATAGTCATTCTGACAGGTGTGACCTTAATTTGCATTTGTATTAGGATTAGTGATGCTGGACATTTTCCAGGTAGTAATGTCTATTCTGGTGCTTTGCCATTTTTGAGATATTTTTTCATTTACTTGTATTCATTCCACGCTTAGGATGTTAATCCCTTACCAAACTAATTATATTCTGTCCCAGCCCACAGGTTGTCTCTTCCCTGTTGTCATCTTTGTTGTACAAAAGCTTCGGTTCAATATAATCTTTTTTTTTCTTTTACTGACCATTTTGGGAAAAATTAAAAAAAAAAATCATTTCCCAGGCCATCGTCATGAACTTTCCCATTTTCTTTTAGTAGCTTTAGTTTCAGCTCTAACTTTGAGTTGATTCTTTTTTTTTTTTTTTTTTTTTTGCTGGGTGGTTGCAGTCTGTTTATTGAGTAACCTGTCTGGGACATGGTGAGTGAGGTGACATTGAGGAAGCCACAGGTGTAGCCTGTTTCTGTGAAAAACCCGCCCCAACCCCATACAATAGCGAGAAAAGGCAAGTACACTCACACGCACACAACATGGCCCCGCACAGGAGTAAAAAAAAAAAATTGTGGGACAAGGGTAGACCCAGTCTGCGTGCCCCATCACAGGGGCCTCTGAGTCGTGCACCCCCAATCTGCCCTGGGCCTCCTGTCCCAGGCAGCTGCAGGTCACTGCCCAGGGCCCACCCTTTGAGTTGATTCTTGCAGGTGTTGCAAGATAAAAGGCCAGTTTTCCAGATTCTCTTTGAACCCTTTTTCAATAATATGGTAGATATTCACAGAAATATATTTTAAAAATCACTTTAGACATCAATGGTCCACGTACACCAATTATTAAATACTGTCATGAGCAAAAGTGAGAATCAAACCTAAGTTGGGTACACTATAACTGCACACTTTAAACCCTTCTGTTAACACTGAACGTTTCTAGCAGGCAGAAAACCATTAAAGCATTGCTCAACTCTGCAATACCATCAAACAACCCGATGTAGCTAACTCCAGTCCACACCCAACAGAATACACATTCTCTTTCAGTGTTTTTTCCTTTGCAATTCATTCAATTAGGAAGTTAGTTTGCCTTATGGCTTCCAGCATCTGGCTGTGGCTTATCTAATCACTGTGGTAATCATCTAACATTTCGTCGTGCCAGTGTACCTCGTCTGAATTAGTATTCACAGCTAAGGCTCAGTCTGATGAAGGTTCAAATTTTCGAGCCAGAAAAGCCTTCAGATGGGCACCTGCCCGTGGTTAAGGCGGCACTTGGGAACACTGCCGTATCAGATCCTAGCCTGAGTTCTGCATCCTTTACCGCCAGTTGCGTTTCTGACTTACATGCTCTATGCCAGGCAGTGTCTGGGTGTCTGCCACCCACTTGGGGGTGTGGAATGGGATTAGTACCCCTGGCTTCTAACCAGCAAGTCCCACCTATTCTGGGCATCTGGGAAATAAATCAGCAAGTGAGAATCCTTGTCTCCACATCCCCTAAGAAAGGCAAAAAAAAAAAAAAAAAAAAAAAAAATCAATGGAATATTTGATAGAGGTTTTTCACCACAAGCTCATGTCTCTATATATTTTTATATGATATTAGCATAAATTATGACTAGCTCCACGAGTTTGTAGTTACAGGGGCTGATGTTGTGTCATAGCACGTTAAGCGGCTGCCGGACACTGGCATCCTAGAGCAGTGTTGGTTCAAACCCCGGCTGTTCCACTCCTAATGCAGGCCTGGCCATATGGGCAGCAGACGGGGAATCTCCCACTCTTTTTGTCCATCCCTATCCCTCTCTGTAGCTTTCAACTAAATAAATAAATCTTTCTAAAAAGTAAAATCAATAATTATTTACTCTGAAAAACAGGAAGCACTGGTTCCAGATTGGTGTACTGCGTGAATTCCACTAAACACTTCAGCAAAATAAAAACATATTGATTTCCTACAATCTCCTGCAGACCAAAGCAGAGAAAATAAATTTACTTCATTCTGGGAAGTTAGTATAACAACACCAAAACCAGACAAACTTATTTACCAGAGAATGTAGACAGTGTTTCTTATGATCAGACACCTCAAAATATTCTAGCAAATTGGATCCAATATATGGAAATAATTATAAATGATGATCGAGTGGAATTAATCATCTTAGGTAGGCACGGCTCAGAGTTCAGTCAATGTAAGAAATTGCATTCAACAGGTTACCACAATTTTATTAACAGTTTTGAAAAAAATAAAACACTTGACAAAACCCAACATCTTTTCATGACAGACACTGTGACACAGTTAACACTTGGGTGTCCCGCATCCCAGACGGGAAGGCCAACGAGTCCTGGCCACACCGCTTACCACCCAGGGCCTGCTCAGGTGCTGGGAAGCAGCAGGTCGGGGCAGAAGCACGGGGGGGGGGGGGTCCTGCTACCCATTCAGGAGGCCTGGGGCTTCAGGAGGCCTAGCTCCTCGTCTCAGCCTGGCTCAGCCTCTGCTACTGCACCCGTCTGGCAAGTGAAGGAAGAAACCTCAGCCACTCTGCCTTTTGAATAAGTAAATAAATCTTAAAACAAACAAACAAACAAAAAAAAAACCTCTGCAAACTAGGGATACAAAGCTACTAACTACCTCAGTTTCATAAAGAACATCCAGAATACGCAACAAACATGTCTTCTTACATCACTGCTCGTCAACATTAACTGAACGCTAATGGAACTCCTAGGAACTAGCACCGTGGTATAATAGGCTATCCTCCACCTGTGGTGCCAGCAACCCGTATGGGCACAGGTTCCTGTCCCAGCTGCTTCACTTCCAATCCAGCTTCCCTATTTATCACCTGGGGGAAAAACTGAGGGTGACCCAAGTCCTTGGGCCCCTGCATCTACCTGCGAGACCCAGAAGAAGCTCCTGGTTCCTGGCCCTGGATGGGCCCAGCATCAGCCACTGCGGTCACTTGAGGAGTGAACGTGTGGATAGAAGATCTCTCTCTGTCTCTCCTGCTCTCTGTAAAATCTGTCTTCGAAATGAAAATAAATCTTAAAAAAATGCCAATAGAAATACCAGATAATGTAATTAGACAAATAAGTAAAAGGTATGAATATTGGAAAGCAACGAAGCGGCCTCTAGGGTGGTTGTCTGTCGCCATACTTTCTAACAAGTTTGGCTATGAGCCGGAAACTAATAGCAATTTTCTGATTAGGGTACACACTGCACTTATCCACTGTGTTACCATGGGGGATAACCAGATGATGGGCAACTTTTGTTATATCTAAAATTATTTCAAAATTATTGAAAGCAATATTTGTCGGATAAAGGTTATTATTTTCCAGGATTTGTAACCACTTGATTTTTTTTTTTCATATTTATTTATTTATTTGAAAGGCAGAGTTACAGAGAGGACACGGAACGAAGGAGACAATCTTCTATGCACTAATTCACTCTCTAAATGGCCGCAATGGCTAGCGCTGGGCCAGGCTGAAGCCAGCAGCCAACAACTCTCTCCGGTTTCCACGTGGGTGGGACTCAAACTCATGCCGGATGCTGGCGTCACAGGTGTCGAGCTTAGTTTGCCACACCGCTACAGCAGCACAAGCATTTGTAAACAATTTAATGCTATATAACTGATCTTTCAACTTTCTGGAGGTTGCAAAATTTGTAGCACCACTTTAAAAATACTCTGAGATTCGATTCTGTAAAATATGACAGGCCTCATCTCTAGGCAGCTTTACATAAGGCTCAAAGCTTCGGATGCAGAAGAAATCACTGTGGAGAAAGCAAACAAATCTTACACTACAAAGTAACTTACACAGTTATAAAAAAGCCACAAGAGTAACAGTGAGGGAAGGTGATGGAATACAGGAACAATCAGATCCAAAACAAAACAGACCACAAGGCTCAATTCTTCTCTTTCTACCACATCAGTACAGCTTTTAGTCATCATAAATAAATAGTATATTTTTATTAGTTTACTCCAATTCTACGGATTAAGTCATTAAACATTTTAAAGGCTTTTGAAAATCACCAAGACTCCATTTAAAATAGAATCAATGTAACATGAAACCTGTTTTCATCTTTTATTTTTATATTTTTCCTCAAGAATGGAACAAATTTTTAATTCTAAACAGATCATTGAATGTTCCTTCCTTAGAGTTCGTGAGAATTGAACTTATTTATTAGCAAACATGTAATAAAATTGACAAACTCATGTATACAAAAAAAACTAGTCAAAAAGAGAAGAAAAGCTTAAATATTAATAGTTATTTAAAACTAAGTCACTGTTTCAATATCAGTGCCTTTGGACTGGTTAATCCAAAAAAACTATCATCTTTGAACAAGAAACAAAATATAGAAGATGATATTTTAGGAAGGAAAAGGGTAGTTTCAAAATAAAATTGTATTCCAAAAAGCACACAGTTTTTCTAAAACATAAAATAAAAATCAAAAAGTTAAATACGACGGTATTTTTAAATACCTTACAAAATCCCTTTAATCACATACACAGCTAAGACAAATCCAAGCAGTTATACAATTATTCACATAAGGAGTTTTGAGATTAAGTGTGACATATTAATGGAGGTTTCAAGCTCCTAGCATTTATAAATGTTACTTCTTAGTTCAATAAAAAAATGGTAATACTTCAATGATATATTACATAAAATGTAAAATTACTTTTATCACCAGTTTGTCCAAAAGGGAGAAATAAGGCCAAACAATACAAAATAAAGCAAACTATGAAGCGAGGAGCGATCACAATGTTTTCAATGTAAAATGTGTGATTGATAGATATATCAACTTTAAAACAGCCAGGCCTCGATGGCAGTGTGAGGCAGGATAGAAAAGGCCGGACTGGACAGACCAAACTGCTACGAAGTTGATTAACTACGGCTTCGGTTTCTCCTTTCTCACCAAGTAGGAGCCAAAGTTCCAGTACAGAACTACAGAAAAGCCACAGGAAGACTTCCTGTAAACCATGTGCCCCTAAGAGTCCAGCTATGATCAGAAACCCAGGAAACTATGCTCAGCCGCAGATCAAACACATCATTTAACCATAATAATTTCTATTCAAAAATAATAGCCTGAGAGGCAAAAAAGCAGGTAGCAACTTTTAAGCTTCACGTAAACTCAATCTTTAGTTATGTAACAACTTTCAGTTATCTTTCAAGATTTCTTCTTCAGTACTCCAAAATGACACATAAAAGTATGGACAAAGGTTTACTCATATTATGAAGCAAAAAAATAAAGGTTAAGAAAAACACTGAAAGACTTGTAAGACCCACACTGAACCTGAGCACAGAGTAAATGTGCTCCGCAAGGCTGTGGCAGCCCTATTAATAGCCGTGAAGTGATTAAATACCAAACTTGGCCATAGCTATGTAAATTAAGGTGGATTGGAAGCATCTGATAAAAAAAAAAACAGTTAAAATACAAACTTCAGATTCCTCATTCTTGTACTTCCATAAATCCCACTTTTCATCTTTTAATTGGTACAATAATTTCCATAGGACACACACCATTTACTATGTTACAATAAAACTACCAATTAAGGATATGGTCACCAGTGAAGTGAGAAGCACCATGGAAAATAAAAATAAAAATAAACAGAAACCCTGCTGAGGATCATTTGGGGAAGGACAGAGGAGTCTGTGTAACATACAAGTTCCCCACTGTGTTGATGGTAGAACCAACTACCTGCAGATTTCCTACCGTGAGGAATAATTAAATGCTTTTGTTATTTTAGACAAAAAGGAATAAGGGAAATAAGGAAGGAAGGAAAAAGGAAAGGGAAAGGAAAGAAGGCAGGAAAGGGAAAAATACGACATAGAGCATAAAACTTTACATGGAATTCATGAATGCTACCTTTTTCTTGGAATAAAAATGGTTAGAAACTTGGGTTTCCTGAAGACCTGTATGAACACAGAGCTATGAAGATACACAAAGCTGAGTCACTGGACTCCAGCAGGGCCAAATGCAGCCTTCGGCAAGATCACAGGGTGCTCAAAAATTCTTTGACCTGAGGGGAGAAAAAATATTATTACCATTCCCTAATTTGAAATTAGGGCACCTTAACACATAAAATAAAAAAAAAAAAAACGATTTGAGTGCAAAACTATTTTGAAATTTGTGCTTTTTTTATAGTATGTGATTTATGGACTTTCTGAAAATCTTTCATATCTAACAATCAGCTTCATCTAACAATGTATACCTGGGGCCAAAGCTGTCACACAGTGTGTTAAGCTCCTGCCGGCAGTGCCAGCATCGCATACGGGCCCTGGTTTGAGTCCTAGCTGCTCCACTTCCCGAGCCAGTTCCCTGCTAATGACCTGGGAACACAGTGGAGTAAGGTCCAAATGCTTGTGCCCCTGCACCCATGTGCGAGGACTGGAAACCTCCAGGCTCCTGGCATCAGCCTGGCCCGGCCCTGGCCAACGCCCACTTGGGGGAGTAAGGCAGCAGATGGAAGATGCTGACTCTCTGCATTTGCCTCACCCTCTCTGCAACTCAGCTTTCCCAATATATAAATATACCTTTTAAAAAAAAGTGTATATCCAACTAGAGGTAACTCTGCATGAATGTCATATAATTTACTTTCCCAACAAATACTGTTAAATACTTCAGTAGTAAAATATGAATGGCCTAAAAGGTCCCAAAAATTCAGGAGTGATTTCTTTTAATATCTTAATTGAAACAGCTCTAAGATAGCCAAACATTAGCTTTCTAATCTGTTCATTTAAATGCCACAGGCCATTGAGGCAGCTTTAACATTGATACCATTGCTAACTACTGTAGTCCAAAAGCCTTCCAGGTTAGACAGACAGCAGCTCTGCGGTGTTTCTGAAGCACCGATGTTAGCGTATGGAGAAAATTACGGACACAGTGAATGAGTAAGCCTCTGGCAGCTGTCAGCACAAGGCTGGGCTACTGTTCTCCATTTCTTTATTACAGGCCACATAATAATCCTCCAAAAAGCACAAAAGTCATGTCTTGTGAATATAACTGAAAAATAAAGCCAATTACTAGCATTTTCAACGAAAGAAAATATAATGACATGATTCTTAGTGAAAACATTGAATAAAATTTCAAAAGGGATTCACAGACTCAGTTATCAGTGAAGTGTTAGTTGTACAAAGGTTGACAAATTTATTTTTATGGTCTCTTAAGCAACTTCAATCTATGTTTTTGACAATACTGACTTGTAAAAAGATGTCACTTCAAGTTTCCAAATATGCTTTACTCTATATTGGGGGAAAGAACTATGTACTATAGTACCTATGTAAAATTTTTGAGATTTTTAGAATTCTGGAAATATACACCCTTATGAATGTCAAGACCCTATTATATTACACAGCAGTCATTTCATAACAAGAGAAAGAAAAAGAAAATCAGCTTTTTCTCAAAACTAAGGAAAAAGAAGTTGCAATTTCTTTAGATCACAGATCGCTAAGTTAATGAGTATAAAGGAATAATCATGGAACAATTCCCCTTACTATTCGCTTAAATGTACATTAATGGATTATCTGCCAGTCCCTCAATCAGTACAGATAACCACTCACTGAAAAAAATATATAATCAATTCCCAATGGTCTAAAGGAGAAATTAATACTGACTCAAAGATTAGGCAATGTCAATTCATCCTTTATGGTTCAAAACGAAACCCAAAACTCAATATCTTTTACTCTCAAGATTTCAGCCCAGAATAAAAGCGATCCGTACTTTACACCTTTCAACACCCTCTGGACTGATTTTTTTTTTCAAAAAGGATAAGTTTAACGAGCAGTTTGTTGTTAAAATCTCTAAATATAGGTGCTATGGGAAGAATAGTAAATAAAAGGGAGAAAGCAGAGAAATCATTAAAAAAGAACATCCTTCATTGTTATCATCCCCATCCTACAGATAATGGAACAACAGGATGAAAGAGACCCTTATTTTAACCCAGATCACCAAGCTGGAACTTAAAGTCAGATTTAGATTTTATTAACAGTCTAAAGTACACTTCACCTGTTCACTGTCTCTTACGTGACCTTGTCTATCAGAAAATGGTCTCTAGTACATTCTTCTAGAGATTATAAATAATACAGTTTTTGTCCAAGCATACCTTTTCAACCATACTTTCATGTTTGTCTTTAAAATCTTCATTCACATCCAAGGTTAAGATAGGCACCTCCTGCAGATAATCAAAGTTGGTCCTGTTTAAAAAGAGATGAACAGAATAATCAGAAAAGCAATATAGAAATGCAAACATTAAAAATTTGTATCATATGATACTCTGCTGGCTCTGTCTTCAGACCAGAGAGGGTATATCTAAGAAGCCGTTGAACTTGACTGGACAATAAGATGCTGCACTCTATGCTTAGTATATGCTTGCAATGGGGGAATCTCAACTGAACTTGAACTGTGGTTATGCAACAAGGTGGAGGAATCCACCATGGTGGGAGGGTTTGGGGAGGGGTGGGGAGAATCCAAGTACCTATGAAACTGTGTTACATAATACAATGTAATTAATGAATTAAAAATAATAAATAAATTTAAAAAAATTTTGTATCATAGGAAAATCAAAGTATGGATCATTTAACACTAAAGTCATTGTACAAGTAGCACTCATCTGACAGCCCCTTCTTCCTCACTCAGAACTGCCGTCCACGCAGAGCTACAAATCTCAGGGAAAACATTTGCAAAGCCATGCACTGAGACATATGAGTCTCCACAAAAACAAAGTAATAATAAAATAAATATTTTTACACTTTAGAGATAAGAAAACTAAAGCCCCAAACTCATTCTGAGCTCAATGGCCGTGCCAGATCACACACTATTATGGTTTTTTTTTCTTTTTTGAATTAACTAATGCGTTTATTTTATGATACCGTTCCATAGACTTTGGGATTTCTTCTCCTCCTCCCCACACGGATTTCCACTATATTCTTACAATAGTGTAGTCCTCCAGACACAGTCGTAAGCCCATCATTTTGCTACTTAAGTATATCCCGACATTGAAGGTATGGACCATGCCAGAGGAAAGCATCCTATTTTCAAGATATATTTAAGTTTCATTGGGGCTCTATCTGTGCAAGATCACTGGAGTCACGATGTGGCTAATGACAATCCCTGCTCTCAACAACTACGCGACAGCACCTCTCCTGCCACATTCAAAGAATCAAATCTGAAATACCTAACAACTGCTCCTTACCCACAGGAGAAACATTCTAAGACCCCTAGAGCTGCCTCAAATCACAGATAGTACTCAGGCCTACACCGACTGGTATTTTGTCAAATACATACCCAATACATAAATTTAATGGCTTTCCATCTTACCTGATATGTATACACTGTGGCTATAAATTTCATAGCCCGAGATGTAATAGTAAACTAGAATGGAATTCTTTTTCCTCTGTCATAATTTAACACAGAAAAAATTCCTTTGAATCACAGAACCTAGTAACTTGAGGATAACTTTTTTTTCTTCATTAAGTGAAACGCTCACCTTTCTTTTCTTTTTTTTTTAAGAGTACTTAAAATTTTCCCTTTAGCATATCTGAATTTCCAGTGTCATTATTCTTGTGCTTTGGGGCTGCTATTAAATAAATCGGGATTGGCTGAACATCAGCACTGTGACATCCAAGCGGTGGATCTGATAGCGAGATAAGCTGATGCGACTAACAGGCAAGTGGTGGCTGCAGCATGGAGACCTGGGACAAGGGGATGATTCCACAGCCCACGCAGAACAGACTTGGACAGATTCTAATCACACTCCTCAGAATGCTGTGCAATTAAAAACGGGTTGTTTACTTCTGAAATATTCCATTTAATATGATTTGAAGATAGTAGGCCATGGGTAACTGGATCGTCCAAAAGCGAACCTTCAAGTAAAAACTAGATCTTAAAATCCTTTGTAGGAGCCAGCATGGAGGCTCAAAACAAGTTAATTCTCCACCCTGCAACTTCAACATCCCGTATGGGTACCAGTTAGTCTCAGCTGCTCCATTTCCATCCAGCTTCCTTGTATGCCTGGGAAATCGGCGGAGTACGGACCACGTGCCTTGGTCCCTGCACACATGTGGGAGACCTGAAAGAGGTTCCTGGCTCCTGGCTTCAGGTTTTGCTCGGTTTTGGCCAATGTGGCCATTTGGGGAGTGAACCAGCACATGGAAGACCCCTCTCTCTCTGTCTCTCCTTCTCTCTGTAAATCTGCCTTTCAAACAAAATAATAAATCTAAAAAAAAAAAAGAAAAGAAAATCTTTCTGGGTCTCGCATGACGGCTCAAAGGCTAAATCCTCATCTTGCAAGCACCAGGAGTGGTTATAGGCACCAGTTCGTGCCCCAGTTTCTCCACTTCCTTCCAGCTCCCTGCTTATGGCCTGGAAAATCAGTCAAGGACAGCTCAAAGCCTTGGGACCCTGCACCCACGTGGGAGACCTGGAAAAAGCTCCTGGCTTCAGATTGGCTCAGCTCCAGGCACTACAGCCATTTAGGAGGTGAACCAGCAGACAGAAGATCTTTCTTTTTGTCTCTCTCTCTATATATATAAATCCTGATCTGCCTTTCCAATAAAAAAAAAATCTTTAAAACTACTATTCCTAAAAAAAACACCTCAGTGGTATACATAGCTATATTTCTATTTTATCATTTCAGGTGAAATTATATATATATTATGCTGTCAATAAATACCACTAGAACATATTTATGAAAACTTTAAGGAAACAGGAACTCATTGCAAACAAGACAGTCAAATCTACAGCTGATTTTCTGAAAGATATCAATGAAATTACTAAATGAAAAATTTGCATGTTGCTAAGTATAGCTCAAAATTTTAGATTAAAACTTGATAAAGGTATTCAAAACAAATAGAAAAAAAAGGAAGCTTCTCCCTTTGTTTCTCCCCTGACCCCAGATAATGAGGGAAAAAGTGATGATATTAGGGTGGAAACAATGTTATTACCCACTTTCCTGAAGCCCTTGACCCTTTGTACCCTAATGAACTAAGTAAGATTATTAAAAAAAATTAAAAAGTAATTTAATAAAGGAAATCTTACTTCAGAGTTCTGTGCAACAGCCAGCTTTCATGCTTAGAGTGAAGCTTCTCCAAATATTCTAGAGGAATGCCTTGTTCTTCATTTCTTCCCCGTAAATAAATCCTGTTCAAGCATTTCTGAAAGTGAGCAGTAAGAGCAGAGAAAACGACAGGAAGCAGTTATTCTTGCCCGCTGCGACCAGAACTATCCTTTCTAGGGTTCTTCAGCTTTGCAGGTCACAAACCCTATTTGCTCCAAGTTCAGTTTTCTGCCCTTGTGCCTTTCAGCCACCAGCTATTTGGCTCTAACCTAAGCATAAGCAAACTAAGTCAGTCACATGTAGACATTTTTCATCTCTAAATGTGAAATATTCTAATGTAAGTTTGCTTTTTAAAGTTGGGGGAGTTATTGGTGTGTACAAAAGCAAAATGGGGTGTGGGACAAATTGGACCAGTCTGCTGCACATACCGGCATGTGCACGAACCAAGGCTGAGGCGGACCTGGTGGGGATTATTAAGGGTCACTCCAACTGGGTTGCGGCTCCCACTAGTGTACATGAAAACCCAGTGAGTGGTAAGCAGGGCTGGGCTGGGCCGCAGCATCCATTGGTTTGCGTAAGAGATGGAACTAGAACCAGAATTGGCACAGCACCTGCCACTAGTGTGTGTTTGTAGGCTGGTGTGGGTGACGGACTGAGCTAGACCCCATAATGGCTAGCACACGCAGCAGTCAAGTCTGGGGAGGTCATTTCAGATGAGGTTTCTTTGGGAACCACACCCCAACTAGACCCTTGGTCTCAGAACTCCAACAATCGGGTCTGCAGTCTGACCAAGGAGTGCATGTGTCAGAACTGGGTCTCCTCAGTTGCTGAAGACAGTGCAGTGGACGGCATGCCCAGTGGCACATGGGGGATATGGCAGTCCACTGGGGCCTGCAGAGGACATGTAGTGCCATAGCAGAGGACACAGGGCAGAACAATCTGGACAACTCTCCCAGCCAAATGTTTTAACAGCAAGTACCTACGCGAATTGAGACTCTAAGGTGAACTAGTCAGCCAATGGACCTTGGAAGGATTTCCTCACCTTGGAGCAACAAAATCAACAGCACCTCAGAACCATCAAAACCACTTAAGAATCCTTGGAGCATGCTCCCACATCGGGGATTCTAGGATGACACTGGGAGGCCGTTCCCCATCCCCGGGTACTGATGTGGTTAGGATGCAGCTTCTCCCCTTCTCTCCTCCCTTCCCCAAGATACAGGAAGAAAAAAAAAAAAACTGGAAACAGTAGTCTCATTTACTTTCCCCTATTCCTAATCAATGTCCACATGAGTGTGCATCCTTCAACTGTGTAAACATCATCAAAAATAAATTTTTTTAAAAATAAAAAGAGTTGGGCCCGGCGGTGTGGCCTAGCAGCTAAAGTCCTCACCTTGAATGCCCTGGGATCCGATATGGGCGCCGGTTCTAAACCCGGCAGCTCCACTTCCCATCCAGCTCCCTGCTTGTGGCCTGGGAAAGCAGTCAAGGACGGCCCAAAGCCTTGGAACCCAGCACCCAATGGGAGACCCAGAAGAAGCTCTGGGCTCCTGCCTCAGATGAGCTCAAGCTCCAGCCATTGCGGCTGCTTAGGGAGTAAATCATCCAGGGAAGATCTTATTCTCTGTCTCTCCTCCTCTCTGTATATTTGACTTTCCAATAAAAATAAATAAATAAAATAAATCTTTAAAAAGCAAAACTGTGCTTCCAAATCAATTTTTAGCCTTCTCAAAAATTAAGTTCTTTTTTAATCAGATGTCATAAACAAAACTAACTTCAGGCTAGAAGTGATGGCCTTTATATTCATTGCAACTTCGGGTTACTTTTTCTTATATATGTGTTTGAGAGAAGCACTCTCATCTGGTGGCATGCTCCTTCATTGCCAGCTGTGAAACCAGGAGCTGGGGAGCAATCCAGGTTTTCTATGCGGGTGGCAGGAACTCAATTCCTCAACTCATTATCTGCACCTCCCTTTGGAAGCCAGGGACTCTGATGTGGGTCAAGGTGTCCAAGCAGGTGACTGAACTGCTAGGCAAAATACCTGCCCTCCTTCATTGTTACTTAACAAAGAAAAAAAAAAGGGCAGAAATAGTAATAATGCAAGCATTCAAATGGGGATGCTTCCTACTGAAGATCTTTTCTTTTCTACTAAAGATCTTACTATTTATTCTTACCAAAGGAAATCAAACCAAATAATCTTCCAAATTCAATACATAATCTCATGTGTAAACACGACATCTGTTGCAACCTAGCATGAAAGGTGGCTTTTCCAGGGTGCTCGCTCCTGTCAGTGACAACGGCAAAGGTGCCCTAGGTCTCTTACAGAGCACAGCGCCTTTCTCTACTCATCCCAAGCCAGAAACAACTACAAGAGCCTCCCTCAGACGGACCTCTGTCAGCTTCACCACTCACTCAGCCAACATTGACCCATTTCCTTCTACGATCCATTACAGGCACTGCAAGTCCAATAGTAACTAAAACACTCAAGAGTTCTACTTCAGGCAGTCTACAGCCAGGAGCTGCTTGGACAAGCTCCGTACTCTAAATGTGATGGAGTGAGAGAGCCTGCAAGAGTTTGGAAATAACGAAAAATGAAATGGAACTGAGGGACAACAGAGAAGAGCCTCAAAGACTGACTTCCAAGCCTGGGCTTGCTGAGCCCTGAGTGAACAGGCCTCCGCTGAGAGCGACAAGCTTGCAAATGGAAAACTAGAGTGGGTGGCGCCAAATCGCCTTTGCTACACACTCCTGAAAAGATGTCTAAATATTACTTAAAACTTTCCATGAAACAGAATTTTTATTGGGGCTTACTTCTGGAGTAGCTCGAAGATAAATGATTCCATCCAATTCAAGGCTTTGGCCAAACTGGTTATTCATCCAATCATGCCAGTCTTGATAAATTGTCCACTCTGTTTCATTCATGCAGTCAGACTCATATAAATTTGACGCAAAAATATACCTGAAAAAAAGTCTTCATTAATACATCTTTTAAAAAAAGAAAGAGAGAGAAACAGAGAGAAAACATCTACAAGGTGGACATGTAAATTTCTCCTACATCCTGTGGCTTTACAACTCTTGGACAGCAGAATAAACTAGTCTGTCCACCAACAGGAACTATATTCCTGGGAAGCAATTATCAAAATGTGGTGTGACGATGCCTGGAACTCCCCAAGATCTTTCCAAGGGTTCTACGAGAGGCAAGATGATTTCAAACACTACTAACACCTCAACAAAGCAATACGTCACACAGGTTGACTCTGAAGCATAAATGAAAACTCAACAGTGTGCATTTAAAAAGAATTACAAAAAAGACATAGTAACGGAGACAGAGACTAAACAATACAATCTCCTATCCGGTACTGCACCCTCCATGCCCCAACAGCTAGGGTGGGGCCAGCCAAAGGCAGAAGCTCAGGTCCAAATACAGCTCTGCCACATGGGTGGCCCCCAAGTTCCTCAGCTGTCACTTACTGTCTCACAGGTAGACTTTTTGTTTAGAATTTATGTATTTAAACAGACACTATTGTCTATATAAATTTTATTTTTATTATTCAATATTTTTATTTTGAATTTGTGAATTATGTGGTACAACTTCGTATAGATTGGGATTCCCCCCCCAACTTCCCACCCCCTGACAGATTTTCCCCATTTTGCTACAATGGTATAAGGAGTCATGATTCCATCAGTCTCTTATTTACGTGTGTCCCGACATTGCTGGTATAGACAATGTCAGACAGTTCAGCATCCCTCTGTCTACACATTTCCACCAGTTTCATTAATGGGGAACTAGAATCTGGGGCACAATCAGGAAACAAATCCAGGCACTGGACTAATGGACACAAGCACTCAAAAGTGCATCTTAACCACTGCATCAAAAGCCTGGCCCCAAAAATATGCTAGCTATGTTAACATGAAATGGGTTTATTACTAGCAATACTAAAAACAATACATTTTTCCATATTTCTCCAACTTAATTTCCAAAAATATGCTTATCAATAAGATGCAAAAGCCTGAGAACTCCTCAATAATAAGATATGGAAACAGGTCACGAGATCAAAACTTCTACAAGCCTTTTTCTGAGATAACATCAGAAGTCTAAGGGATCCTGACAGAAGCAGGGCAGCTCCACCGAGATCTCTGTATCCTTGCTGCACTTGAGTCTAAACACTGGTCCAGGTTTAATCAGAGCAAAGCAGACTTTTAAAGGGATTGGAAGAGGAAAACAAAACGCTGCAGGCCTGCGTGAGAGCCAACCCATTCCCTACTGACTATATACAAGACAGGGGTTACAAATGGAGAACTTTCCTAAGGTCATTAGGACCAGACTGCTGAGGCCCCGAAATGTCACTTTCCATTTCAAATCCCCAGTTCAGCCATAACTCTTTGATTGATTACCAGGAGTAGGAAAAATAAAACAAACTGAAACAAAAGCCCAGTTTTAAGGCAAGACGCTAAACACCCAAATGCAAGCCATCTCGCCATCCCTTTGTACACACCTGTCACTATACACAGATCGTTCAAAAAACAACACTGGCTTCTCCGCGTCTTTGAGCTTGCCATTGAGAGCAGCCAGCTGAGCTCGCACACGGCTGAGACAGGCGTAGGACTGGAAGGTGAAAGACCACCGCTCGGGTTTCTCGTACATCATCTTCAAAACGTTGCCACCACTTTTCTGAGACGTTGTTAGTTCCTATTTTGGATTTGCAAAAAGAAAAGTTAATGACCAGCAGGGTTATGTTCACTTTAAGAAGGCTTAAAAAGATGTCGGATAAATTAAAAATATGATGCCTAGCCAAACCACGGTGATTATTTTCCCTCCTCTTTCTCAATACATTTTTCAGGTTGCTTGAGGTCTCAAAGAATCCTTCTAGATTTCTCACAAGAGTTAACAAAGTAACCCAGGGAAGAAACTGTTTCACTCAAATGAGAGTTGTTAAAAATTGAAAGCTAAACAATTTCACATAAAATAGTTGGACTTATAACTTTTTAAAAATGGAAAAACTCAAACAATGCTGAGCTTCTATTTCTTCTAACTTCCTCTGGCTGGAATATGGTCTCTGGTTTATCAGCCCTCATCATTCCCTGAATTTTCTCTAACAAGACAAGGAAACTCAGGACAGGATTCATTTCTGATAAGTCATTTACATGTGGAAAACATCGTAAGTGCATTTAACACTTCTGAACGGCCACACATCACAGTTCAGTTGCACAATGCACCTATACACAACTCATCTTGAATAAATGTAACCGATGCCAAATCATAATCTCTAAATCCCATTTGGAATTCCATGTCTGACTCCAGGTCCAACAAAATGGACAAGGCAAGTATCATCTACCTTATTCCAATTGAGAAACTGTCAAAACCCGCTGTTACTGTGCCATGATCAGAATAGCAGAAATTACGGGGCTTCCACTGATCAAGACAGGACATTGCAAACATCCAAAGACTGGAAGGCACAAAGCCTCAAGTGCATAACACCAAAAGAAACCCAAACTCTGGTCACCTTACAGTAGTAGGGTGGACCACTCCATCCAAATTCACTGGTCTCACTCCCCTCCAAGACAGCCACAGGCACGACTCAAAATTCATTAAATCCAAACCAAGCCAATTTTCAAGTTCATAATTTCATATGTTCAGCAAATAATTTTACAAATATCCAAAAAAAAGGTCTACCACCCTATTCGAAGTTGCTAAAGAAGGGGCTGCGACTACAGTAGAGTGTGTTAAGCTGTACTCTGCAGTGCTGGCATCACAAAGGCTCTGGTTTGAATCCCAGCTGCTCCACCTCTGATTCAGCCCCATTTCCCAAGTGTTTGAGTCCCTGGTACCCACGTAAGAGGCCTAAATGAAGCACCTGGTTTCAGCGTGGCATAGCCCTGGCCATTGTAGCCATGGGGGTGGTGAACCAGTGGTCTCCCCTTTTGGCTCTCTGTAACTCATTCCAATAAACAAAGAGGGTGCTATGGCATTAACTCATTCTGGAAACATAGAGGTGAAAAGAAAAAGTATAAACTTTTTATTCTAGCTCTTTCCATAGAAAATGCTTTCAGTGTAATGCAGCTGATGAGATGCAGCTGTGAGAAAATGATTTTACCACCGAATCGCACTTAAAAAATTGAAAAAGGCCTGAGAAAGAATGTTACCTTTCGTAATACCTAATGATACAGTGGCTTGAGGCAACAATTTGCAATGTTTATCAAGATCATGAGAGAAAGGTTGGTCAGGAATTTTAGAAGTCAGTTAGGTTGACAGCACACCTGTACTGACTAATCAATTTTAACATCAGAAAGACACTCTCCTGCTTTACTGTGAATAAAATACACATTGACACCTAAGGAACCGGCCAAAAAAAAAAGAAGTGAAATTAAATCTAATCAAACCTCCAGGGATCTACAAATGTACATTACGTAAAAGTGTGTTAATTCTCCCACAGATAAAGCTTCAACCAAAACCAGAAGGAAGGAAATATTATGAGAACAAATGACCCAGTTTCTTCAACAAATTATAAAGGAAAAAAAAATCAGAAAAAATCAACAGACCACAATTTTTAAACTATACCAACCAAATGCAACGTGTAAACCTTTCTGAACTCCAACAAACTGTAAAAGAAATCATGAGACAGGGGAAATACATAAACAGACTGGGTATATCACAAAAGGATTACTGATCTTCTAGATGCTATTTTAAGACAATCTGTATTTCTAGAGCTTTCCTATTTTTCCAAATCAAGTAATGTTCTCCATCTAGGACAGAGGCAGGGGAACCCTCAAGAGGCCAAGATCCTTCCAAGGGGTCTTCAATTAACATACATTTGTAATATATATAAATATATGTTAACATATAATATTTAATAAATGATACATTCATATCATATAATAAATATATTTACATTCATACAAATATATATTTATATCATATAATAAATATATTTAAATTATATATGAATATATTTATATTTACATAATAAATATATACATAAAATCTTTTCAAAATAATGACACTAAGAGTGAAAAATACATGCTGTTTCCCATTCATGAATGTACAGGTGTTTCCCAGAAACCACATGTGATGCTGGGACCGCAGAGCAGATACGAACATCCAGCATCTGCTATTACAAGACATTAAAGACACCTACAAATTTGACCACAAGTTTCCCAGTAAACTTTTTTGTTTGGATAATAGTTCATTTTCTCATAAAAATGCTACATATGAGGCAGTGGCTAAAGTCCTTGCCTTGCATGTGGCAGGATCCCATATGGGTGCCAGTTCTCCTGGTGGCCCCACTTCCCATCCAGCTCCCTGCCTGTAGTCTGGGACAGCAGCAGAGAACAGCCCAAAGACTTGGGACCCTGCACCTGGGTGGGAGACATGGAAGAAGCTCCTGGCTCCTGGTTTCAGATCGTCTCAGCTCATACTGTTGCAGCCACAATTTCTTGCAGACACAATTTCTAGGTCTGTGCTGCAGTAAGGAACTCAACCCAGTATCGCGTCAGGGCAGCAGGAGCCCAGTGACCCGAGCCCTCTCCGCCTCCCGACCACCCATGTGGGAGACCTACAGAGCATTCAGAGCTTCCAGATTCGGCCGAGTCCTGCCTAGCCCTGGACATAGGCATTTGGGGAGCGAATCAAATCAAAGGAGATCTCTCTCCCACAAATTAAAAAGACAAAAGAACTCACAGGATCAATACTGACCTTCCGCTGAATTACACAAAGAACCAGCTGGTCCTAAAACCGCAAATGGACTAATTAAAACTACATTAAAAATCTGTAACAGGGCTTTACACCTTTGATGATATCACCTCTTGCAAAAAAAAAAGAAAGAAAAAGAAAAAGAAAGGAAAAAAGCAAAGGAAGAAAACTCATGTATTTGAAAGGCAAAGTGATGGGGAGACAGAGGGCTCATCCATCGACTCATTCGCTCCCCAACTGGCCACAATGGTCCCTCTCCGTCTCTTTGTCTTTCAACAAATAAATCGTTTTCACAAAATCAAAACTGTGCATTTTAACAAACTGAGTGTTAATCTCATCAGTCTTCTCTCCTCAAGACATACAGAAAAAACATGAATGCCTCAGAATTAAACTATATCAAGTAAAAAGTGGCCTAATACTTACAAAATACAGTTCAGCTATATTCGTAAGAAAATTTTTTATCCAATTAATTCTGCTTTTGAAAATGTAAAGAAATTATCTAGAATATAGATTTCACTGCCAATATGCACAGTGCTAAAATCCATGTACAGTCAGAGCAGACCGTCTCCGCGGTGGAACCTCCTACTGGGATTCCCACATCTCCCAGGAAAGCTGCAGCTCTCCCTGAGCCAGCTTCCTGCTAACGCACACTCCAGGAGGCAGCCAGCCATGGCGCTAGGAGCTGCCTCCCTGACAGCCACACAGGGGACCCGCACTGAACTTCCAACCCCGGCTCAGCGTACTCCAGCGACAGAAAGGTCAGGCATGTGAAAAGTGAGTCGGTGGAGCCAGAGCTGCAGTGTAGCGGGTGAAGCCATGGCCTACGGCACCAGCCACTGCTGCACTTTTGATCCTGCTGACGGCCTGGCAAGCAGCAGGGGCCAAAATGCTTGTGGAAGTTCAGCTAATAAAGGACATTTTAATTAGCTTCATATAATCATTCCATACATATTTTGAAATATTGCATCACACACTGTAAAAACATGTAAAAGTTTGTTTTTTAAGATTTATTTTTTTTATTTTTATTGGAAAGTTATACAGAGAGAAGGAGAGGCAGAGAGAGAAAGAGCTTCCGTCCGATGATTCACTCCCTAAGTGGCTACAATGGCAGGAGCAAAACTAATCCGAAGCTAGGAGCCCGGAGCCTCTTCCAGGTCCCCCATGGGTGTGCAGGGTTCTAAGGCTTTGGGCCATCCTGGACTGCTTTCCCAGGCCACAAGCAGGGAGCTGGATTCGAAGCAGGGCCACCAGGATTAGAGCTGGTACCCATACGGGATCCTGTCGTATGCAAGGTGAGGACTTTAGCCACTAGGCTAACATGCCAGGCCCCATGTGAAAGTTTGTAAACAAGCCAATACTTCATGAATAATCAATAAGTCTCACCAAAAGAATCCAATTCAATGAAAAAGGTGGGGGGGGGGGCTATTTTCAACCATCTATGCATTAAAAATAGGTGCAAAGAAAGCAATTAACTCAAAGCTCTGGGTCCTAATTCTCATACAAATCATTAAAGCACATAGATGGGTAATGATGGGGAGAAGTTTCAAAGATCATCTTACCAAAGGAGGGGTGAAGAGGGAAGAGACTCTTTTAGGGTGCTTTGTCTCATTTTACCAAAACCTGGTAGGTATCAACAGCTTAGCAACATTCAGCCACTAGGTGGCAGATGAAAAAAAAACTAAAAGCCGGAACAAGACCAACTGAGACTGGGTGCAGATTTAGTTACTAAGGGAGCATAAACTACCAAAGGTCCTAGTCAACTACGGCCAAGAAACACGAGAGGGTTGACATCCAAAATGGAACAGGTCAGTGGGTCCAAAGACATCCACTTCTCCTTTCCGACAGTTTCTGAGAAAGCTAAGATTCGGACAGTGCTTGATTCGCAATATAATCACAAAGAACAGACCAGGAATGAGTCAGAAGAAGAAATCCCTGGATAAAATAAGAAAATCCCACTTTTTTTTAAGTTTCTTGGCTTCTGCCTTTTATAAAAAAAAAAAAAAGATTTATTTATTTGTATTGCAAGTCAGATATATAGAGAGAGGAGGAGAGACAAGAGGAAGATCTTCCATCCAATGATTCACTTCCCAAGTGACTGCAATGGCCGGAGCTGCGCCGATCCAAAGCCAGGAGCCAGGAGCTCTTCCGGGTCTCCCACACAGATGCAGGAGCCCAACGATTTGGACCATCCTTAACTGCTTTTCCAGGCCACAAGCAGGAAGCTGGATGGGAAATGGGGCTGCTGGTATCAAAACCGGGCCCCATATGGGATCCTGGCGCATTCCCAGTGAGGACTTGAGCTGCTAAGCCATGGCACTGGGCCCAAAAAAATCTCACTTCAACAGCCATTAATGATAGCTACCTAATTTTTCTGGGCTCTGATGCGAGGTTCACCAGACTATTATCATTTTAAAATAGCTTTCCATGTATATTAATGCAATATTTTTTCAACCTCTCATCTGCAACCTAAGAGTTTGATATACTTCTAACACTAAGAGTGAATCATTAGAGCAACAATTTTTAACTAATACATATGCAAAATCCCAAGGGATCGCTCATGGATTTTACAATGCATGCCAAACTCTTCAAATTCGTTAAAGTTCCTTTCGCCAGATGAGAACTGTGACCTACCAGAGACAGCACTGATATAAATACAGTGACTCTGACACTAACATTTTCTCTACAAATTAAAACTTTGGACATTTTGGTCTTGACTGACCAGTTTCTGGGCCCTTGGCTAACATGAAGCATGCAGAGCCTAAAGACAAACCAGTTATCCACACGTGAACTGCAAACCTGCGGTGCTGACGCCAACATGGACCCTAATGGAAGCCACGCAGCTCCACCCGGTACTACTCCTCCCTCTGTATTTCTGACACTGGCTTACTAGTGAAAGGTTTTGAAACGCCAGCAGCCCCGGGGCCTTCTCTGGGAAGTAAAACTGCAGCACGAGGAAAGACAGAGGACTCAAAGGAAAGCAAGCAAAAGGACCCGGTGGGCACTTCACCAAAATTCAAACGGTCAATGGAGACGTGAAAGAGTGCCATTTCATTAGCAACTAAAAAAATACACATTAGAAATGTAAAAGTAAAAACAGAATAAAACGTAGGACACGAAGTACAATAATACTAAAACTATAAAGGATGTGGACTGACAAGGAGTTCGTTGCCCTGGGATTGGAGACATCTGCTTCCCCTGGGAAGCCAGGACGTGTACGCCACCAGAGTCACTACTTCACATTCCTGAAGAAACTCTAACCCTGTGCGTACATCGAAATCCAAGTTCCTAACAGTGCTGTTTATCAGTGTCACTAAACTGAAAAATCAACTAAAAGGTATAAAATTAAAATAGGGACTCATAAATGATTGAATATATATGGCAATGAAAATTAGTAAGAAGCGTGCAACCATATGATCAAATCTCATCACTTAAAGAGGAGGAAGAACGCCATCACTATGATTCCATTTCTATAATAGTCAAAATTAGACTGAATTATATTTCTTAAAACATATGGTAATGTATGGTCACATTTTTTTTAAAAATTTATTTGAAAGGCAGAGTTACAGAGAGTGCTAGAAACATGTGCTGGTTCGCTTACGTCTGCAATGGTCAAGGCTTCGTCAGACACAATCCAGGAGCCTGCAGTGCCTCCTGGGTCTGCCGTGTAGATGGCAGGGGCCCAGGGAATTGGGTTATCTTTTTCTTTTTTTCTTCTTTTTAAGATTTTATTGATTTTTGTTGGAAAGGTAGAGTTACAGAGAAAGAGAGAGCCATCTTCCACTTGTTGGTTCACTCCCTAAATGGCCACAGGGCCGGAGCTGAGGCAATCCAAAGCCAGGAACCAGAAATTTCTTCCAGGTCTCCCACATGGGTCCAGAGGCACAAAAACTTGAGCCATCCTCCACTGATTTCCCAGGGGCATTAACAGGGAGCAGGACTGGAAGTGGAGCCACTGGAACGCAAACCAGAGCCCATGCGAGGTCGCAGGCAGCGGCTTCAGCAACTGTGCCACAACACGAGCCCTGTCCTCATTATTGTTGGAAAGCAAGAAAACCATTAATATGAGTACCCTGAGAGTGATAACTTTAGAGAAGTTTTCTAGGGGAACAGATGTGACCAGAAAGTGCAGAAAGGGTCTTGTGAACTAATGTTCCATTTCTTGATATGCTACATGGTTTGGGGCCGAGACTACGGTGAAGTAGGTTGCAATGCCGTCTGCAATGTCTGGATCCTGTATGAGTGCTGGTGCTAATGATGACAGCCCAAATGCTTAGTCTCCTGCCACACAGAGACCCGAATGGGATTCCAGCCCCTGGGATCTGCTTGGCTCTGCACTGGCTGTCCCACTCATTCGGGAAATGAACCAGATGGAACATCTATGCCTCTCCCTCTGAAATAAATCTTTCAAACATCAAAGCAAAACAAAAAAAAAAACCACAAAGATGTTAGCTTTAAAATTGTGCTTAGAATCTGCTGCAGTAGCCTAGTAACTACAGTCCTCGCCTTACAGGCTCCAGGATCCAATATGGGTGCCGGCTCGTGTCTCAGCAGCCCCACTTCCCATCCAGCTCCCTGCCTGTGGCCTGGGAAAGCAGTGGAGGACGGCCCAAAGCCTTAGGACCCTGCACCTGCACGTGGGACACCCAGAAAAAGCTCCTGGCTCCTGACTTTGAAACGGCTCAGCTGTGGCTGTTGCAGCCACTTGGGGAGAAAACGAGCAGATGGAAGATCTTCCTCTCTGTCTCTCCTTCTCTCTGCAAGTCTGACTGTCCAATAATAAATAAATAAGTCTACCAAAAAATAAGTCACGCAGTTTCATTTTTGGATTTTTAAAGATGTTCGAAGCTTTACACAGGTACAGTAAAACACACAGATCTTAAACGCACAGGTTGATAAACGTTTCAATCTGCCAGGTACTTCAACAACCTTATGGAAAATGGAATCAAAAACTGATTATGGCAGATAAAAGTCTGAAATTGCTGTAGTTTTCTCATGATAAGTATTTTCTGTGAACTTTCTGGAGTGTCTCACACTAGTAGCCATGTCACCGCTACCCTGATGGCAGACCTGAAACTACACCTGAAATTCCTACTTGAAAAGGAAGAAAACAGAGATAAGACACTCTTCCTCTAAACCATAAGATTTTTCTTGCATTACTTAAATTTTACTTTCATACCTCAAATTCATCTTGAGTACTTTGAACATTGCACCACCTGGCTACGGGTTCAGGCACCACTTCCCAATCTTCACAGACTTGTTTGAGGATATTCACAAAAGTTGACTTCCCTGCAGCTGTAAGAAGAGGAATGGCAAAGTGAGGCGGGGACCTTGTCAAAGAACAACGTAAAAAGCCACCAAATAGTCACAAACTTTTACGGGATTTATAAGAACAAACAGTACAAAAACCAGAAACCCTCAAGACATCCAATTTTCTAAGCTTTTACATGTTTTTTTGTTTGTTTTACAAGAAAACTGAAAATAAGTTCACGGTGGTTAAGCATGTTTGTTACCTGTAGTTTAGCAAAGCTGCGGAATTAAAATTCCCATGAAATCCTAGGGAAGAAGTTACGGCAGGAGAAAAAAAAATCTGCTAAACTGCCCTTTGGTGGCCATGTGGCCAATGAGCGTCACCCGCGGGCCACGTGATTGGCTGTGAACCCCGGAGGTCACTTCCTCCACACGCGGGCCACGTCATTGGCTGGGAATCCCGGAGGCCGCTTCCTCCACACACAGTCCTGTCATGCTCACTCAGGCAGACCTCGGTGCAGACAGCGAATTATCGTGACAGTGACACACACTGCAGCCTCCCCTGTGTTCAGCAGTGTTCTCTCTACTGACTTCACTCCTCCTGGTCAAGCAGGCCATTAAGAAACACCCACTAAACCAACAGGAAGATGCATCCAGAGACTAGAGTTTTAGAGTGGGAAACAGTCTATTATTATATAACACCAATAGGCTAACAGAAACTATTAAAAAAAACTGTTTGTGGAACTCTTCCTACATGCTCTTTCTTCTTCATTTTCATGGCTCCATGTCTAGTGAATTCTACCAAACTGGAGGGAGGGAGGGAGTAGGGGAGGAGGTGGGGGAGAGAGGTGGGGAGAGAGAGATGCCTTACTTTTATCTTGACTTTTCTCAGAGGAGTTAAAAAATAGATCACATATAATCAGGACCCATTAAGTTCACTACTTTTTAAATTACCAAAGAATATGTTCCGTCTATACTTGGGATGTCTTGACCTAGAATCAAACAGGGTGTGGTGCAGTCATATTCCTAATAACAACCACACCCTTTCTATCTTAAGTCACCAAATGTGGCTATATTGCACATCTATGGTCAACATTTTTCTCTCCCTTTCTGTCTACAAGTATACACAAGTGTGTGTATGCATATATACATATATGCATAAAGTCTGCAGAAAGATCATGCAAAAGGCACATTTTGAAAAAAAGGCTATGCATATAGTTTACATTTTTTGCACCAAAACAAATCTACCTGTTTTATTTGAAAGACAGAGACCCACAGCTCGAGACACAGTTCCCATCAACAAGTTCACTCCACAAACGCCCACAGTGACTGCGACTGGCAGCTGATGGTGGCAGATGGGGACTGCACTCAGGTCTCCTAGTAGGAGTGGCAGAAACCCCACGACTTGAGCTGTCACCACTATCGCCAGGGGTCTGCCCCATCAAGAACTGGGGTTAGGGGCCACAGTAACAAAACCTAGGCGAGGCAAGCTTCTTAACCACCGGGGTAATGCCTGCCTCAAACGTATGTTTTAACTTCATTTTTCTAGGGGCACTTTGAACCGCCCTGAACTTACTCATGGATACATAGAAGAAAGAGTTTTGAATATATTAACTGGAAATGGTTCCTCTTCCTCATAAACAGGATCTAAGAAAAAAAAAGCTTTCGTTTTACTTCCATAGTTATATTCAAATCCCAAAGCTTACATAAGACAGTAGAAAAAACTGAAAGAACTTTGCTGGACCACACTTGGAGGGGCTGGTGTTGTGGCAAAGCAGGTGCCCCACCAACTGCGATGCCGGAATACAGTAACAGGAGCCAGCGCAAGCCCCAGCTGCTCTGACTCTGATCAAGCTCCCTGCTGGTGCACCTGGAAGAGCAGAGCAAGCCAGTTCAGGTGCTTGGGAGACGAGGAAGCGCCTGGCTCCTGACTTGAACCTGGCCCACCCTCAGCGTTGTGACCACGTGGGCAGTGAACCAGAATGGAGCGCGCTCTCACACTCTTTCTCTCCTTTTTCTGTGCCTTTCAAATAAACATTTTTTTTTAAAATCACACATAGAAAAGGGGGACAGACTACAAATAGAAAGGTAGCACCATGAGACGGCTGAGAAGCAAGAGACAACAGTCCTGTTATCTCCAGAGGTGAGGAAAACTCATAAGGATTAACTGTTAACTGCTGATGTCATGGGGAAAACTGGAAAACTCATAAGGATTAACTGTTAACTGCTGGATGTCATGGGGAAAACTGGTGACCAAAACTTCAGGGCAGCGTTAAGACGAGGGCCTGCAGGAAAACACAAAACCATCACCAAACAGCCACTCAGTTAGCTGGAAGACAAAAAGAACACCCAAATAACGCATTTTTAAAAAAGATTCATTCATTTATTTGTTACTGGAAAGTCAGATATACAGAGAGGAGGAGAGACAGAAAGATTTTCAGTCCGATGATTCACTCCCCAAGCGGCTGCAACAGCCAGGATCCAGGAACTTCTTTCGGGTCTCCCATTTGACTGCAGGGTCCCAAGGCGTCCTTGACTGCTTTCCCAAGCCACGGGCTGGGAACTGGATGGGAAACGGGGCCGCCGGGATATGAACCGGGGCCACCGGGATATGAACCGGCACCCTTATGGGATCCTGGTGGTTGCAAGGTGAGAACTTTAGCCACTAGGCTACTATTCCGGGAACTAAATAACGCATTTTTAAAAATCAGGGATCAGCTAAACTCTGAAAGCACTTCAGCTGACCCTGCTTATATGCCAAAAACTGTCAGTGGTTCGTATTTTTAAATAATAAGAGTAATAACAGCTACATTACATTCAAGCAGAGTTATCCACTGAGGTATTGATCAAACTGAGGGGCACTGCTCTAATATTTTTAAGTCACAGAAATGAGAGGAATTCCTAAAGCCAAATAAGCATGATGATCCCAAAAGTAATTCCTAAACAGACCAATGATGTAAGCAGCAAAGAAGGCCTCCAAAAATCGAACCTTGGTAACAAAGAAGATGAGAAAGTCACTTGGGTTTAAACCTAGAATGATCAGGGAACGTTCGAATTCAGAGCGGCTGGCATTGCACCGCAGGCTAAGCCACTGTTGGAACTGCCAGCATCCCGTATCTGACTATTCCTCTCCGGATCCAGCTTTCTGCCAATGTACCTGGGCAGGCAATGGAAGACGGCCCAAGCCCTCGGGCTCCTGCCGCCCACGTGGCAGAGGACAGCGAAGAGGCTGGAGCTCCTGGCCTCCACCTGCTGCACGCTTCGTTGTTATGGCCATTTGGGAAGTGAGAGATTCACCTCGCCCTCTTTGCTGCACTGACTTTCAAATAAATACATCCTTAACAAAAATAGAGAAATCACAAGATAATGTTCTACAGAGTAACAATCTGTACACTGAAAGCTTGTTGGGAAAACAGGTAGCAGACACAATCAACAAGTGATAACAGCAAGTGAAAAAACTTTCTGCAAGTGAAAAACATCTCAATACCAACAGCTGCTGTCACACTCAGCTGCAGGACCAGTTACCAACCTTCAGATTCTTCTAGATGCCAGAATCTAGAACTTTTACGCAAAATTCCAAAATGTTAAGTGCTAGCACTAACTGCTTTTCCAACATCTGGGCAGACCCTCTAGTGTGCAAGTGTAAATTGTTATGCAACTCCTGTCAGTATAATGTGTATGTTTAAAAAAAAAAAAACACTACTCAATGTATTTCACAAAAATGGGGGTGACACAGTAAGAGGCTATTTCCTGGGCAGGCTTGGGTGCAGCACTGAAGACCTCTGCACCCCACAGGGCAGCGCTGGGCGTGAGCACTGGCCTGCCTGCTCTTTCTGTGTGTGCGCACCCTGGCAGCCTATGTGCGCTCGAGGGCTCGGGTCCCTGCCACCCACATAGGAGGTGCAGACTGAGTTCCTGGCGCCTGGCTTCAGCCTTGCCCAGTTCTGGCTATTGTAGACTTTTTTTTAAAGATTTATTTTTATTGCAAAGTCAGATAAGTGTATATATATGTATAATATATATATAATATATACATATCCAGCAGGGAGCTGGATGGGAAGCAGGGCCACCGGGATTAGAACCAGCGCCCATATGGGATCCTGGCAAGTTCAAGGAGAGGACTTTAGCCACTGGGCAACCGTGATTGACCCTATTGTAGACATTTGAGGAATGACCCAACAAATGGGAGCTCATTGGCTGTCTCTTTGTCTCTTAGTAAATAAATAATTCTAATTCAGGTGCTAGCAGGGTAAAATGCTCGGAGAAAAGTACGTTCCTAGTTTTAACAGATTGACTAGCTGGACTTGAGGAGGGAAGGGGCTAATCCCTGGGCTCCTGGTCCGAGGGGTTTCAAGGCAGCTTGGTTCATTTTCTCCTGTCTTCATCTATGCCCTTCATTACCCAGGAAGTAGCTGTGAGGAATCAGCGTAGCAAGCACGCACCCTCGAAGAACTTACACTCACAGGGAATGCGCCTCTTGCTCACTGCTGTCTTAGTCCTGGTGCAGAGAAGTAACTTCTTGGCATGTGCTCAACTTTTTAAAGATGCACGCTTCATGCATCTCCCGGCCTTGTCTTTTTCAAGAAGGTAAAGTATTTGAATATGCTATGGATTAAAAAGTATTTCCTGCACGCATGAGCGGCCACTACACAAGCTGCAGTTTGTTTGTTTTTTGATCAAAACAGGAAGTATCAGGTATAGATTTCCTATAGTAGGAATAAAGAGTGCATAATGACACGCATGGTGTACTCTGCCTCAACACGGTTCAGGACAAGTTAGAAACACTCCAAAGGTCCCGAAATGCAAACAGAAAAACTGTCATCTAGCCGGCCACGGTACTCCTCGGCAAAAAAAAAAAAAGAGGGGGGGGGGGGGCCAGGGGGAGAGATAAGGCAATCCGTAACACGAAGCAGTCTCAAAGCACCGACCCGGTCCAATCCTCCCTGACCCGCTGCCAGCGCGTTCCAACAAGCGCCAATTCGTAGGGAAGAAGTTCAGACCACTGGCTGTCGGCGGGAAGCAGGAGCTGGCTGACCACGAAGGAGCACAAAGAAACTTCGCCAGCGGATAGCTACGCTCTGTCCTTGGAGGTGGTGGTCCTAAAACGGCACTGCATCCCTCACACCTCACGCCACGGTGCACCCAAGAAGGTATGAACACTTACAAGAAATAATCCAACCACCCCTACCCCCGTGAGCAAAACAAAACAAAAACCCATCCCCCTTTGTGAGTTCCCATCCAGGGAGGCGCAGGGTCCCGAAGGAGCGCTCAACAAAGCCGCCAGGCCGGGCGCTCGGCCAGAGCCCGGAGGCACGCGGACTGGGCGGCCAAGCAAGCCCGGGCGACGTGCGCTCCACCAGGCTGCAGGGCCGAAGCGCCAGCCGCCGCCGCTCCGCGCGCCTTACCGATGTTCCCTTCGATGGAGATCTTTTTGATGCGGCTGCCCTCGGAGCTGGTGGAGGGAGAAGGGCAGCTTCTCTTGGGCGGGGTGGCCATGCTCGGCTGCTGGTGGCCCAGGGTGCGTCGGGCGGGGAAGTGGCCACAGGTGCGCGCTGAGCTCGCGCCGACGCGCCAACCTCGCCTTGACCTGGCCCGGCGCGGGATCACCTGCCGGCGGGTCTCCGGGTTTGATTTTGGCGCGAGGCGGCAGCGGCCGACGGGGGCGGGCCAGCCGCGGCCCCGCCTTCCCTCCCCCGCCTCAGCCCCGGCTCCCGCCCAGGCCCCTCGGCCCTCTCCCGCCTGTGGCGCGGCGCGGGCCCGTGCGTCACGCGGGTCACGCGGCAACGCGCGTCCACCCGTCGCCGGGGCTGGGCGGGGACTCAAGGAGGACGCCCAGGGCGCGAGGGAGGCGCCTGATCGGGCTGGGGAGGAGGGTGCCTAAGTGTCCTGCGAGGATTGGAAATGAAACTTCAGGACGACTCCAAGGACAACAGTCTTTGAGATGGTGAAAAAAAAAACTCGAACAGGTGCTGGAGGGAGGCCATCAGCTCAGAGCTGCTGGGACGCGACGCAGGCCCTAGTTCTGAGCTGTTTCCCGGAGGATGTCACTGCCAAGATCCTATCAGAAGCCTCAGACAGACTGAGGCGAACTTGTTGCGACAAGTCTCTCAAGGTCAATAAGGAAATGTGAGGGGAATTTCGGAAAGCCAGGCACCTTTGGCGACATCAGCTTCCCTCCGCCTTCCCTTAAGTGCTGTGTTGTAACACTTACCACACTGGGTGGGGTAGTGTTCAGCATGACTGGCTCGAATTTCGTATGCCCTACACCTGGCATGGTTAACGACCGTGAATTGTTGCATTACTGCTTGCATGCTAAATGCCAGCTACATTTTTCCTCACGGGGAAGACCTAGTAGACAAGGTATTACCTAACCTGGATGTTACATCATTGGAACTGCCTACAAAAATAAGGGTTTTTTTTTTCTTCTGTTGAAACTTGCAGGTATCATTTGTCCTGCAGTGTATCTAAAACTAGAACTAAAAGGGGCATACATGGGTTTGGCCCTGTGGTGTAGCAAGCTATGCCTCTGCGTGTGGCATCGGTTTTCTATGTGGGTGCTGATTTCTGTCCCTGCTGCTCCACTTCCCATGCAGCTCCCTGCTATGGCTTGGAAAGCAGTGGAGGATGGCCCAAGTTTTGGGGTGCCCTGCACCCTCAGGGGAGACCCAGGAAAAGCTCCTGGCTCCGGAAGGGCTCAGTTCCATCATTGTAGCTATTTGGGGAGTGAACAAGTGGATGGAAGATGAAAACACCTCAAGGTTTATACTTAAAAAGGTACTTAAATCTCTTACGTGAAGAGTCACATGAAGACCTCCAAAAAGGCAAAAGAAAAGCATACACAAGACAAAGAATACAACTAGAAAATGGACAGGATTCCAGTGGGTGAAAGGGTAGGCACTGGGGCACTGTGGGATAAGCCGCAGCTTGAAATGTAGACCTCCAAATTGGAGTGCGGAGTGGCGTCCCAGCTATTCCACTTCTGATACAGCTCCCTGCTTTGGCGTGGGGAAGCAGTGGAGGATGGCTCAAGTTCTTGGGCTCCTGCACCTGTAAGACGTTAGCTCCCAGCTTCGGACTGGCCCTACGCTGACCATAGTAATTTGGGGAGTGAAGCAGCAGATGACAAATTCCTCTGGGTCTCTCCTCTCTAACTCTGCTTTTCAAATAAAGTGTTAAGAAAGGGTACAAAATGTAGACTCCATTATCAGAAATAAAGACCAGAAACTGATATATACTTCCAAAGGAAAAGCTACAGTGAAAATATCAAGTCTTTGTTCTTTGTAACTTTATTGTTTTGATAAGCTAGTGTGTTTGTTGTTTGCTTAACAGACACAAAATGAGCTCGGCCAACCACCAGTTCACTTCCAAATGCATACAAGCCTGGAGACTTATCCAGGTCACCACATCGGGGTAGAACTCTTTAAGCCTTCACCCTTGGTCTGCATTAGCAGGAAGTTAGAGTCTGGAGCTGGTGCCAAGAGCAGGCTGCCTTCCTGTTCCAGCTACCTGCCAAGGCAGACCCTAAGAGTTAACAGCTGACGGCTCGAGTAGCTGAGCCCGTCACCCATAGGGCTGAATCCCAGCTTCGGCAGTTTTTTTATTAAGATTTACTTATTTTTATTGGAAAGACAGATATATAGAGGAGGACAAAGAAGATCTTCCTTCCACTGATTCACTCCCCAAATAGACGCAATAGCCGGAGCTGAGCCGATCGGACACCAGGAGCCAGAAGTTTCTTTCTGCATCTCTAACATGGGTGCAGGGTCCCAAGGCTTTGGGTTATCCTTGACTACTTTCCCAGCCACAAGCAGGGAGCTGGATTAGAACCAGCGCCCATATGGCTTAGAACCAGCCCCATTCAAGATGCTAGGCTGCAGTGCCGGGCCTATTTTTTTTTTTAAGATTTACTTATTTTTATTGGAAATTCAGATATATACAGAGAGAAGGAGGGACAGGGAGATGTTCCTGGCTTTGGTTTTGACCTCTGTGTGTGTTTGGGAAATGAACTGTAAGACTGGGAGCTTTCTCTCTCCCCTTCTCTGCCTCTGAAAACCAGTAACAGACTTCAAAGAAATAGTGCATATATGCTCTATATATTAAATAACCACTCTTACCCACTGTAGGAATGTTAACTACACTAATACCTTGCAGTAGGAATGTTAACTACACTAATACCTTGCAGTAAGATGCAGTATTGTCACACTGAGATGAAGACCATTAGCCTCAGGTTAGGTTTGTACTGAATTCAAGAAAACACCTTATTTTCTAGGCTTTTTCTGTGATACTGCTGAAGACAGACACGGCACTCAGCAGTCAAGTCAGGAGAATCTTCCGTGAGTATTTTGGTGTATAACTAAAGACTGCATCAGGACCCTGGCTGAAAACATATAGGCTTATTAAGAAAACTAGCCAATTGAGAAAATGAAAGCAAAGGTAGAAACTGGGTCTGGCATGATGGCCTTGTGGCTAAAGTCCTTGCATGGCACACCCTGGAATCCCTATGGATGCCATTTTGTGTCCCAGCTGCTCCACTTTCCATCCAGCCCTGCTTGTGGCCTAGGAAAGCAGTGGAGCATAACCCAAAGCTTGGAGCCCCGCAACCGTGCGGGAGATGAGAAGAAGCTCCAGGCTCCTGGCTTTGGATGAGGTCATCTCGGGATGTTGTGGTCACTTCGGAAGTGAACCAACAGACAGAGGATCTTTCTCTGTATCTGCCCTCTCTGCACATCTTCCCAATAAAAAATAAACCTTAAAAAATAAAAAAAAGCTTAAGAATGTTAAGAATAAGAATGTGCTCAATGAAGCAGCAAATATTTAAAATTTACAATATATATTTATATATAAATATATTATGTAAATATATATATGGGAAGAAATTGTAAGAAGCCCTGAGGGTTGATTAGTAGTTAGAGAGCCCACGCACTGGTCTACACCAACTAGATTAGTTGTAAGTCTCCCCCTGCAACTCTCTCAATTGCCTAGAAAACAAAAATCATAAAAGCAAGAACGGGGAGTTAGGGTGCTTCAAACAAGCCTGAAAGGTGAAGGCAAACTAACCTACTCCAGAGCACAGGAACCATCAGATGCGTAAAGTTCAGCAAAGTAAATAGATAGATATACTGAAAATATGAACATTTTGTCAAATCCTCAAGGGAGTAGTTAGGTAGAATCTTTATGCTGACCAGAAAATTCTATACTCCAGACAATTCTATATAAGGAATTGCCAATTTACAGTTAGTACAATCAGCGTGTATGAAGCGAATTTATCAGAATGTGACTGACTGTACCATACAAGTTTATGAGAGCGCTTCATAAAGTCCACAGAAAATGAACAATATACTTTAACTCCATTTTCTTCAGTAACTGTTTGAAGCCCCTTGTGTATCTGGACACAAAGATGTCTTATAATTGTTTTCAGAATGGCAGGGCGCTGCTGAGGCATGTAAAGGCCACAGCGGCATGGACTAGCATTGGACACGAAAGCCTTCTCTGTCGTTAGGGGCTCTGGCAGTTACAGGTTCTACCATCAGAAACCGGTCAAGTGCAAGGTCCCAACAAAGTCCTCTAAGGTAAATTAAACAGCCATTCTCTGCCCATCTCTAAAACACGTCTTTTCTTCTAGAATTGGTATCAGGGTAAAAGATTCTTGAATAGTATTTAACATTCCCTGATCTATAATTAAGACAAAACAGCTTGCTGGAGAAGTGAATAAATAATTCATTATTCTGCTAAATATTGTAGTTTATATGACAAAAAACAAACAAACATAAGCATTTGTTTCACCTTCAGGCATATCAGGGTTTTTAAACTCTACTCCAATGACTTGTACAATTTCTGAACTTTGGCTTTCTGACACATAACACTCTGAGATACTAACTTCCAGGGTTATGAACATTATATAAAATAATCAAGATAACACCCAACAAATTCAAAATGTTCAGCATACTCTGTACACAAATATTGCCCTCAGGACGTACTTGCTGTGAGAGTACCTAGAGTAAGGAGAAAGATGCAAAGTCAGGACTCATGGCCAAACATAACTATTTATTAATCATTTCTTATAAACATTCAGTTTGTTCCTTTAAAAAAAACTATAATTTAAATATCCCATCACATACAAGTCTCTATACATTATTTACATCTTTCAAATAAAACATAGTATAAATTTTCTGACATTCAATATCCCCTTTAAAACAAAAATGTAGCAAGCTCTGATCAATAGTAACTACAACTTGCATAATCTTGGCACAGTTTACCATGTAGCGCCCACATTTCCTATTTTAGACCATTTTACCCCTTCCCTCTCTTCGCTGAGGGCTGGATCCTGTCTGGAAACATTCTCTTAGACACCTGCACAATGTCAGTGTTGCTTTTCTGCGTCCATCCAGCCCCCAGCACCGGCAGTATCCTATGTTTTTGTCTTCAGAAAAGATCTCCTTCAAGCTTTGAGTGTTCTCCTGTTCACTGTGTTCTCTAGGTCTAGATTACTGTTCCTGTTGCTGTTGATAATTTTAAGTAACACTTAAATACATAGGAAAAATTCAGATAGAACAAAGTATTCCCTACAAAGATCGGTGCCCTCACCACCTGATTATATATGTACAAAAATAAGAGATACAATTTAGTGGCTGTAAAAAACTATTTTCCCTAAAAATAGTCATTTCTGCAGAACAATTTAAGGATAAAAACGTTCTTAAAATGAAAACACACTCATCTATTTTACAACTGGAACAATTGAGTTTTGTTGAAACAAAATGAAAATTTGTGCAAAACTATAAAAAAAATTTACCTAATATTAATATGAAAGAATATTAAATAATAATAAAAAGTATTACTCTATATCATTAATAATCTGCTTCAGTGACATAATTTAAAGGAAGCTATCGGCTGAAACCTGTGTACTCCAGAATCACTAACAATAAAAACTTGTTTTCCAAGGTGTCTGTGTGTACCTGCACACCTGTGTGTGTGCGTCAGTTGGTGGGAGAGGAGTCAGGAAAAGAGGTACGGAAGGCCAGTGATTTTACTATCTTTCTAGCTTTCTATTGTACTACAGTTCTCAAATATATTCTACATGAGGAAAAGCAAATCTACATTTGCAAAACTGAGAGTACCCAGTGTTTTGTTCTGTTTTCTTTTCTCAAGTGTAAATTTGTTCAGGTACAAGTGGCAAATATGCAACATTTGTGTGATTAGTTCATCAGTAGATTTGTAAAAATTCAAACCATCTGCCTTTAGAATTGTTTCATACTCAAGCTTTTCCAGTAGATCTTAAAAGAACTTTACCTCCAAACTTTTATTTTCTCATGAACAACTAAGCTGACAGCTCAACAAATGATTCCTCTGCTAAATCTTATCAGGAAAAATTCTTAGCATTTAATTACTTTAGGAGTGGTCCTTAAAGTGTACAGTTGTGTTTCTAATAGGTCAAGTCTCAGTATACCAGATAAGTTTCAATAAATAAAGCCACATTTCCAAATTACAAATATACCTCTGCCCCCCATATCTTTTCAAAGGACATTCAAAAATTCAAAATATACATGAAATTATTATAATTTTAAATATTTTGTGACACGTAAGCTTAAAACTCAGCATAATAAAGCATCCGATTTTTGTGTTAGCCTTTAATAAAGTAAAACTGCTTATGTGATAGAAAACATGCTTCAAAAAAAGCATGAAAGTCAAGTGCTTAAAATTCTCTGAAACTATTTCTATCTTAAATATTGGATCCATTCTTCCGTATTGGAAATTCGATCAAAATTACTATAGCAGCCAACATGAGATTCAACAGTTTTCAAGGTAAGAAACAAAACAGGAAACAATTTTTGGAGAAAAACAATGGTTTTAAAAAATGATTTAACTGTAAGTAGACAGAATTTTTGAAAGTAAAATCTATACATCTAAATGATACTGTGTACTTCAAGATAGTGATCTCAGAAAACCATTCTTCACACGTCTGTCCTGCACATTCAGAGCACGTCACTTTCTTTCAAACTTCCCTTATGGTGCCGTTCTCCAGGCAAGGCCAGTTAGTGTGGGGATTAAGATAGGTCACATTAAGCCTCCTAACAAGCTTTCAGTGCAACGAAAATGGTGAAACTCACTTCTTTTCACAGTCACAAACTGATCTGTGTGACATGTTCAAAATAACCTCCCAGAAGCACTGCACTTCTATGTGTTCATCAGTTACTTAGTCTTCTCAACTCCGCACAGGCAGCAGCGCGTCCTGGCACAGCTGGAGCAGGGAGTGCTCCCGCGGCAACCTGCCATCGCTCTTACTAGGATACGGAGGTATAACACAAGCATTTTAAAAGGAAATTCTATCATTCTGATCATTGAAACCTCTCTCAGAAAGGTAAAAGTATGAAAGAAAATCTATTTTTTCATTTTCCCATAAGCAAGGAAAATACAAAAATGGAATCTGCTGATTGTATTTGTAAAATATCCACATCATCTCTACTTCCCGTAGTGCTTGACCCATTCTCAGAAGCCAGACAGTAACTCCGTCTGAGAAACATACTACACTAACCCTACCTACCCACCTAACTCATTTTATGCTGACCATTCACAAGTTACAGCTGACTGACCGGCAAGGCCGAATGAAACAGCAATCTAAAATCTTTCAAGATAAATTGGCCTCCAGAGCCACCAGCTAACTGACACACAACACTGCTTTAGTGCATTCTAATGTGGTTTTTATGGACAACAGAATAATCAAATCAAGGAAGGAAAGCCAGCAGCAGCGTTTCCTGCTAACTACAAGGTTTCCACTGTTGTCAATTTCTCAACACTGCCACTTCATCATTTAAAATAATGACTAAACTGTGTTTCAAATTAACTTAACTGAAGCATCATGACAGTAAAACTACGTTAATTTGCTTCTGTATGTTTTTGATGCTTTTTTCAAAGGACAAGAAAGCTAACCTCTGCTTTATATATGTGTAAAAAGAGCAGGAAGGAAAAGAATTAGGTTGGTTATTTACAAATTAAAACAAGAAATGCAGCAGCTCCAATCAACACTTAAAAGCATGTTCTGTTCTAAAACCCCAACTTTCTTATTTTACAGAATAACAGCTTCTTACTAATTCCCCTAGGAAACGAACAATCCTAACTACCCTTCTAGTAACCCGGCTCTTTCCCGCATGTTCTGCCTTGTACTGGTCACCTTGTAACACGGGGACAACAGGAGGCCTCTCCGCAGGACTTCCTTCCTTCCCATTCACACACATCCACTCCTCCTCATTTCCCAACTCAGGAGCAGGCACCTGAGATTCTGGCACAGTGAAAACCAACTCTATCTACATGGACTCGGAAAGTAAATCCTATTAAAGCATTCATTTATAGAAACAGCTTCCTATTTTACAGTGTATTAATGAATAAGGCTTAAAAGAGCAAGAACAATCTCTGACGTGGCTATTGCAACCTCTATTTCCGAGGTCCGTAAGAAGCACTGCTTTAGGGAGACTCAGTAATCACAGCTTCATTTTCCTAGATCCGTGGGACTAAAATCACCTGACATCCAATGTCATTTCTCAGTCGACCCACAGTGGCTGATATCTATCTGAACACTAACAGGTTTGAGAAATCAGCTAGCTCTCAGTGAAGTTTATGAAAAAGTACAATCAGTAAAGTCCAAGATACCTGTTTCTGCCAGTCTCTCCTGAAATGTCCCGTGGTACTTGGCAAGTGCCTGCTACAAGCAAAATGGAGAAAAAGGCAGTTCCTAGTGGTCATCATTTTAATGGTAGTAAATTCTATCACTGCTCTGTTGATGACAAAAATAGACTGATTTCATTGTACATGTTTTGGAACCGAGTGCCTTGTATGCTCTCAGAGCATGCATTTCCAGTGCACCGGGGAAAAGCAGGTTCTCTAACTGAAAGGACATGTATTTCTTATTGAAGCAGATTTGCTGTAAGTGACAAAAATAAAATTAGAAGCCAGAAACAGGTATATCTCAAGAATAAAAGAAGTGAAAACTTAGTATTTCTTTTCATTCTAAAAGCTAAATTTCTTGACTTGTTACTTATGGAAATAATTCACTAGAGAGGTACAGCATTTTAACTGTTTGATATCACTGCAAAGAAATGACTTCTCACAGCGGAGACACAAGGAGTCAGAAAGCTTCAAACTGAGCCTACAGTAAGCAAGGAAGGTATGCATCATTTAAAAATGATAAGCAAAAGACCAGTTCCATTCACTGAATGGAAATGCTAAAAAGGTATCGATTTCTCCCATCTTTAAGTTCTATGCTTAGTATCTGTACTTAAAATTATTAATTTATTTGTAACTTCTCAAGGAAGTTGATTCCTCACAGGAAGCCTCTAAGACTTTGCTTATTTATACCTACTTTTTAAAAAATCTTCACACCATTCTTTTTTCAAGGGTTTTAAGCCAGGGCTTTCTAGAACTTGACTCCCTATACCTAACCCCACCCCTCATTACCCACAAAACTAACCACCTCCCTGACAAAACACTCTCTCATCCCCTCCTATTCAAAGTAGAAAGGGATTCTACAGATTTATGGCTCATTTGGCAATTGCTAAGAAACCTCACAGTTCAGTATCAACTCTGAAGATGGCAATTTTCTATATAACCTGAATTTTTACACCTACAGTGCAGTAAAAACAAGCCAAAATGTAAAATGTATTACATTTCAACATCCTCAAGTTTCAATATCACAGATATCAACAGATGGAAAAGACCTGCTTGTAGAACTTTTAAGTATTTGTTGAGCAGACTCTACTACTGTCAATATAAAAAATAATTAAGAAATATTTGTGGGTTTTTTTTATGTTCTACATGCACAGCTTTACAAATTATGTTTCTTCAATGTAGTAAAAGCTGGAGATCACCAATGTAGGTCAGCTATGGCTTTTATCACAGGTGTTTTACAGCATGCACACAGAGTGCCCTGGGTATTATCCCACCACGGCTTCAAGCCCTGTTCACTCAGTTCTGTGTCTGTGCTTTGCACTTCGGACGTGAGCCTGCCAAGGCACTTTAAAACAAAAGTCTTTTGGGGACTTGATAAATGGGCCACAATTTACACAACACAGAACCCCATCTACCAGCATGTCAATCAGCAAGTGTTTTCTTTTAGCACAGAATATTGCAAAATATTTCCCAAGTAATCAAAATTAATTTTTAAAAAAGCCACACCAATAAAACACAATTTCTCCCTATCAAAAGTACAGAGAATGTTTCTTGGCTTCCTCTATCAATAAAATATGGTTTCAGAGATAAAGAATAAAAAAAAAAAAATAAGAACCCACACAAGCCCCCAAACCAAAGACAAAACAATGTAGATAAAAACACAGCATGACCAGGACCCAAATACACTGCACACAGCTTCATTTCAAGAACATTCATGCTTGTGTCCTTTTATCTGTCCTTTGAGGTGAGTTTTTCAATCAGTTCTTGGAGTGGTGCGAGTTCTCTTCTATCAATAAGGTTGAATTCCTATGCATGATAAAAACAAAAATGGCAACTATAAAAACAGCATAACATTATTAAAGCACAGTACCAATAGCATTTGTTGGAAATTTGTGTTTGAAGTAAAAAATAAAAAAGCTTTGATTTCTTTTTTCTATTATTTTAGCTCTATGGACAAATCGTTTAACACTCCTGATTTTGTTTAATAATATCTACTACTAGGATAAACACCCCAACCTCATAAAACTACTGGGAGACTATCTGTGACGATGATGTTAAGCACTTCTTGTAAGACCTTCCACAACACAGTGCAACTGGGAGTTGCTGCTTTTTAATGAAAGGAATAGCCAGCATACTGCTTAAATATGTACACAGTCAGCCAAGCAGGGATCAAAACCTCCAGCATCGTAGGTAAATATAACTATTATATGCTAATAAGACCAGGTTATAAGCACATGTATAAGCAGGCTATCAAAAGATGTGATCTGAGAAACATATAAACAAGATAGAGTTCACCAAGGATACAATCCTGTAAAGAACAAATTCACTTCTGAACATACTTTTCCCTCAACTTCTAGTTCAAAGCTGATAAACAGAAACTGCCGCTACATCCACTTTTCTGTCATGGTGAGGCCTTTTCAGCTATCAATTTAATTCCTTTATTAAGATCTGTTAGGTGTTACTTAAGTAAGTAATCAGAAGCATTAGGAGGCATTCAATTGTAGGCTTGCCTTGAAGATTTGTAGTGTCTGAGCCAAGAATGTAAATGGAAACACACCACATGACTAAATTATTAATATTTTACATTTAGCTAACATGTTATGAAACTGAACACATTCCATTCTCCTACCTGGACAAATATACTTTCACAGTGCCAGGAAAGCAGGTTCATATTTAGAATTCCAAGACTCCTAAGTTATGACACAAGGGGGGTCAATGGCCCTGGTGACCCCGGTTCCTGGCCTTCCAAAAGCCTCTGGGCTCTTCTCACCTTTCAGGTCGTACACCTCAAAGGGCCACTTGCTGGCTGGCACACATGGCGTATGTTTGCATACCCTCATGGACAGCAGCCACTGGCCATCCCTCAGTTCTACCTTCCAAACAATGAATACACAGGAGAGGTCCATGGAGACTCTGGACATACAGCTGGATGTGGGCAGAGAACTTTGTGGTCTCAGATACCTAAGCATAAGCTTGAAAAATCTAAGCAGATATGTTCCTGGTTCCATGGATTCCTCACTTGATGGGCCTGGAGGGGTGGGACTGGAAAGCAGGGAGAGGGGGCAGGAGTTTCAGCAGCAGCAGACCCAGAATAAATCTAAAATTATGGGAGCATGGAGTCATAAGGACACCACCAGTGGCACCGGCATCCCATAAGGGCACCAATTTATATCCTGGCTGCGCCACTTGCCATCGAGCTGCCTGCTAACGAGCCTTGGGAAAGTAGCATAAGATAGCCCACATACTTAGACCCCTGCACCTACATATGAGACCTGGAAGAAGTTCCTGCTTTGGACCAGCCCAGGTCTGGACACTGCAGCATTTGGGGGATGAACCAGTGAATGAAAGACCTCTTGGGCATTCTCTCTCTTTTTCTCTCTCTCTGCAACTGCCTTTCAAGTAAATAAATCTTTTTTAAAAATAACTGTATGGTTTAGGGCAGGTGCTGCTCTTACTTAATCAAAGTGTGATCCCATATAAGCAGCGGATGTACCTCTAAGAAACATAGGTTCGCCAGAGGTAAAAAGGATCAGATCACTATTGTCAAATGATATGTTGTCAATTCCCTACCATTTGCCAGCAGTTGGAAAACAATGGTACTTTGAGACTATAAAGTAAAACCAAGCCTTTTGGAAGAAGAAAATACTCTTCCAAACCCTGAAACCTAAACTTCAGCAATCATATGTTGCCAAACCAAAACACACATGCAAGCCCAATGTTTTGTTTCTTTGGGTCTGCAAACGGGATATCATAGTTAGTGTTTACAGCAACAGTTCTGGCAGGTTACAAACTCCACAAATGCATTTATAAAGGTGCAACTGAAACATAACATGTACATATGTCTTCAGAGTGAGAGTGTACATAGGGGAACTCTGGACGTACTTTGTTCTTTAGTGGTGAAGATAAGTGAAGGAAGTATTTGTAGACACACTCATAGTCAGAGCTAGGAAACACAGCATGAACTCAGAGCTGCAGCCTCTCCAGATCAACACCCCTCTCCCGACCTCTCCCATCTGACTTCCTAGTAAGTCAAGACTGTCCATCTCTACCTCTTCTTCACCTTTCCTGGTTATTTCTCTAATTACTAGAGCAGAGTAAGTGAAGTCTCACAGCCCCTAGTCAATGATTCTTATTTTATTTTACTTTTTTTTTTTACAAAGATTTATTTTATTTTCATTGAGGAGCCAGATTTGCAGAGAGAAGGGGATACAGAGAAAGATCTTCCATCCTCTGGTTCCCTCCCCAGGTGGTCGCAACAGCAGGAGCTGAGCCTAATCCCAAGCCAGTGCCAGGAGCTTCTTCCGGGTTTCCTTTGTGGATGCAGGGTCCCAGGGCTTTGCACCATCCTTGTCCATTTTCCCAGGGTACAGCAGGGAGCTGCACGGGAAGGGAAGCATCTGGGACACAAACTGGTGCCCATATGGGATCTCAGCATGGGTAAGGCAAGAATTTAGCCACTAAGCCATCTCACCAAGCCTTACCCTATGTTTCTAATGCCAGTTCCATGCACATTAAACAGAAGGGAGGTTAACTGGGAAGACAGGTTAAGAACTAACAGACCTCTGGAACAAAAATGTTCTTTGTAACATAGTTCTCCTTCACACATGATGAACAGTAACTATCTTTAAAGTTATTTAGAATATGGTTTTAAAGGGAAAGGGGTGAGCATTTGCTGCCTAAAATTCTAGCTGGAGCTCTCCCATCCCATATCAGAGTACTGGGTTTCAGTTAGCTCCTCTCCCAACTCAGCGTCCTTTAGCAGCACACCCCGAGGCAGCAGAACTGGGTTCATGCCACCCTCACAGAAAAACCTAGCCTGGAGGTTAGAGTTCCCGGCTTCAGCCTGGCCCTGCACCAGCTTTTGCAGGCATTTGGGGTTCCTTCCTCTGTTTTGGCCTGTTTGCTAAAGCAAATCAAGGCAGCCTCTCTCAGATCAACTGCAGACATACTGCCATCAATTTAGAGACTAATGAAATCCAGAAACAAAGGCCAGTCCTTGTCATGATGGAAAGTTTGAAACAGGCTGAAAATTATAGCTATGGCAAATTATATCCTGACAATGTGGAGGTAGTGTTCACCGTTTGAAGTCAGAAGATAAATGCTTACTCAAGGCACCAACCCACACCCCCCAATCCAATTTACCTGAACAAAAAAAATAAAGTGCTTGAAGGACGTGTTGAGATGAGCTTCCTCCTGCAGCTGGATCACAGGGTCAAAATGCTGATGATAAATGTGAGCATAAACCCTGAACAGGCGTTTGAGGATCGTTTTCGCCACGGACATAAAGTTCTTCGGAAACGGGACACCTAGCAGAGAGATAAACAACCCCCAGCCTGTTAACAAGAAGCGAGAACAGGGGAGACGAAGCTTGTAAGCAAAGTGCAAAACAAGCTCTGAAGACAGAACCCAAAGGAAGTAGCATTTGTGAATTACCACTTTACATACCAATTTTACCCTCCAGAGGTTCTCACCATCCCACATAAGTCAGCTTCTAAGAATTAACTAGTCTTCATTATAGCCTATTCTAATGCACCATTACTTAACTAAAATGAAACAAGCTCCTGGAATGGTAATGAAGCTAAAATAAATCACACACCCAGATACTCAAATTTCGTCACATAAAGTCCCAGTACAAACGTGGTAAACGTAAATCATGCTTTAAACATGCTCTATTTTGTTTAAAAATCATATCCATACTACTTCAGGTCTACATGTGTCCAGAAACAAGCCTCCATCCCTGTTCACTTAGGCTCACTGTGTTGTGTATCGGAGCACTTTGATAAAGGTAGCATCCCTGTGGGGAAAAGCAAAGCCTTGGACACTGCTGGCAAGCACGCAGACTGCTGCAGCCACTAATGCAAACGGTACACACGTTCCTAAAGAAAATACAAACAGAACAACCATAATACTCATCAATGGTACTTCTACATGAACAGACAAAGGAAATATAATCTCCACTTCCATGTTTGTTGCAGCACTATTCTCAAAAGGCAAGATATGGGAACAACCAAAGTACCCATCAACAGGTGAAAAGATAAAGAAACTGAGATGTATACATAGACATTCACACACAGAAATACTAGTCAGCCTTTAAGATCTGCAATTCGCCCACAGTGTGTGTGGTCTTGTAAAATAGAAGGGAGACACAGAAAGGAAAGATATTGATGGTCTCATTTATATGTGGAATTTAAAAAAAAGCAAAATATAGAGATGGAGAATAAAATTGTGCTTACCAGGGGCAAGGTGAGGAGAAAGGAAAATGGGAAGACAGAGACAAAAAACATAAGGTAGTAGATATGTAGGATGAACAAGTCCAGTGACCTAATGAACAATACAAAGACTAGAGTTAACCATAGGGTACTGTGAGCAGGAATTTTGGCTAAATGAGTAAATTATACTTGTTCTTGCCACAGGGGGAAAACTAGGCAATCATATGAGATGATGAGATACTTAACTACATATTTATTACCTATTACATATGTGTTGTGTGTATATATACATATATCATAACATCATACCTATTACATATATGTGTTGTGTATATATACATATATCATAACATCATGTTACATACCTTAAATGAATATAATAAAATTTATTTTTAAAAAGCACAAAATTAAGGGGCCAGTGCCATGGAGTTAAGGCTAAACCTCCTTTGGCAACAGCGGCATCCTATATAGGCACTGGTTCGTGTCCTGGCTGCTCCACTCTGATTCAACTCTCTCTCCATGGACTGGCAAAGCAGCAAAGGATGGCTCAAATCCGTAGGTCCCATTCCATGTGGGAAATCAAGAGGAAGCGCCTGGCTTCAGACAGGCTCAGCTCTGGCCCTTTTGGGGTGAACCAGTGGATGAAGGCTCTCTCTCTCTCTCTCTGCCTTTCAAATAATAGTAAAATTAATCTTAAAACACACACACACACACACACACACACACACACACAAAATCCCATATTCTTTGCTAAACTGGCTAAATGATCCATGTTATCAAGACAGCCAAATACTGTGGTATTACTGAGCTGTGACAGTTTGTCTAGCACTCATTTTACAAATATTGTAGGTTTCTAGAAAAAGCAGGAAACCAACACGAAACAAGGTTCTGTAGGATAATATGTACTACCAACAAATATCAATGTCACAAAAACCAATCAGACTAAGGGACATATTCCAGGCCAAAGAAAGCTAAGGAGACAGAGCTGAATGAAAACAAGCATGAAAAAGTCTGTTTTGTCACAGAGATTATTATTATTGGGAAAACTGCAAAAACCATATTATAAATAACACAATACGTTATCACCGTTAATTTTTTTTTGATCATTCATGTTAGTTTATTCCTAAGAAAATAAATACTGAAATACTTCTAGGTAAAAGATTTGAGGCAAAAGGATGGGAGAAGATAGGGTAACACTGGAAAAATGTTAACAACTAAGGAACCTAGATGAACTTGTAAGATTCTCTTGTAAGATTCTCTGTAATTCTCACAAAATTTTGTTTAAAATGGGGTCCAGAAGCTAACAATAAATGAGAGGAGGGATACTCATTGGGAAACATTATGATGCACATATAAGTAATGCAGTCTTGAAAACAGCTTTTTATTATAAAACTCCAAAATGTTTAATATTCACAAAATTCGTTTAAAACACCTTAGAGTAACAGCATCTATTTACACTGTTGTCTTCTCCCTCACACACGCTTTCCAAAAAGAGCATGTAATATAGTCAAAGACACAGTGGTAGGAACTTCCAAAAAGTACAAACACGTAACCGTCTACAGTTTGTGTCCTGCCTGTTCCACATTCGATCCAGCTCCCTCCTAATGTACCAGGAACAGCAGAACAGGGGGCCGGTATCTGGGGTCCCCAAGCAGGAGACTCAGATGGGAGTTCCAGTGTCTTGGCTTCAGCCTGGCTGAGCCCCTGGCCTCTGTGTTCACTTGGGCAATGCATGAGCAGGTGAAGATCTTTCTCTGTGTGTCTTCCTCTTTCTATAACTCTGGTTTTCTAATAATAAATGAACACTATGTTTAAAAATAGGTAAATCATTTCTACTTGAAAGTTCTATCCTTAAAAGTAAACTAAAAAGCCAATCAGTAATGTACTAATTCATCAAATCTTATTTCCTCTTACATAGCTTGATTTCAGATATGTAAGATTCATATCCTGCGTCATGAAACCAAACTTGGAGCTGCAGCTATGGCTTAGTGGGTTAAGTCACAACCTGTGATTTTGGCATCCATTATGCACACTCGTTGAAGTCTCAGTCACTCCACTTTCAATATAGTTCCCTGAGAAAGCCTCAGCAGCTGGCCTAAGTGTCTGGGCCCCTGCACCCAGGTGAGAGACCGAGATGAAGCTTCTGATTCCTGGCTTCAGCAGGCCCAGCCCCAGCCATTGTGGCCATTTGGGGAGTGAACCAGAGGATGAAAAATCTGTCTCTCTCTCTCTCTCTAACTGTGCTGTTCAATTAAATAAATAAATAAAAACTGTCTTTACAAGTATAATGTACAACTGTATACAACCAATATAAGCCTTTTCCCCAAATATAAAAGACATGACCATAGCAGACATTACTCACTGCCTGCTAAAAATCCATTCTATTTTTCTGTAATGTAAGTAAGATTTTATTATTATCCTAGGCATACTCATCTTCTTATCATTTTTAATTACAGGGAAGTTTATCTCAATGTACTGATAAGCCTGGTGTGGAAAAAAGTAGAAGAGTTTTAAATGCATAAGATTAAAAATATATTGAGAGAAATGGTAACTTAGGATGGTGCCTGGAACAGGAATAAGGCTCTACCTAGAATTTTCCACTGAAAGAGACAGGTCTGTGTGTGTACGTTATTAAACAAAGTGAAACAAAATAAAATGCAACAACAAAATCCCTCCTTGACTGGAAATAAATTTGGTTGGTGTGCCAGTCTGGAAAAGCACCAAAAAAATTAACAAAGTTTAGTGATTTTACAACAATTTGATTATTTTAAGTCAATAAACCTGTCCTTCGGTGCTAAGGTTAAAAGGATAAGAAAACCAATTCACATGGGATAGTTTGCTTATTAGCACTAGGTTAACCAAGTTCTGTCTCTTCTTGGGAGGCACATACCACATACATAATACAACACTACCAAACTCTTCAACCATATAGGGTGGGAAGGACAGTGCTAGAAACATGTAAAATGATACAATTAATGATATATTGCAAGGATATAATATACCAATTTTTGATGGAAATAACGTCTCATCATCCAACTGGTCCTGAACCCAAGTCATCAGGTAATCAATGTACTTTGGAGCAGAGCACTTGATGGGCTTCTTTATGTTTGTTCCATCGGCCCAGTGATATTCATATCTGCATTGCAAAGACAGAAAGCACAGAGTTCCGTTATATATCCTATGTGGATATAAAACTATAATATTCTTATCTGTATTTTGGTTTTCATACATATTGTCTGGCTCCTAACTTCCTTCTCAAAGCAGATTCTAAAAATGAGAATTTCTCTTCCTCAAGGCAGGTTAAAGAAACTTGAATTTCCTGCACCTTTCTGTTTTAGAGATGGCCATAGAGAAATCTTCTGAACTACTGTAGGTCACAAACTCTCCTAATTTCACAGGCATCCTGCTCTGTTCCCTAGGACAAGGCAGGCTACACATACCACCAGGAAGAACGCTGAGTTGGTCCTTTATGGGTATGCACACCATTTTACCAGCAATCACGTCTCTGCAATGAAGCCTCAGAAACCTCACAAGGAGCTTCCCAAAAGCTGGCTATGGAGGTCCCTGGAGTGTGGCCCACGAGGCTGCAGGGAGCACAGAAGTGCCGCCATCTTTTCCACCTTACCTCATATCCTATACCTCTCTTCATCAGCTATCTGTGGAATATCCTTTATAATAAACCAGTAAACCTTAGTGTTGCCCTGAGTTCTGTAAGCCAGGCAAATTAACCACACCTAAGGATATAGAAAGAGGAATCATTTACAGAATTGATTTTACAGCCAATCAAAAGCATGGAGTTTACAAAAAGGCATCCATCTAATGGGGGACAGCGAATCTTAGGGCCTGAGTGCTCCAAGGCAGGACCTGGCACTTGCTGCAGGGGGATGGGGCGGAGCTGAGCTGGACTGGAAGACATCCAGCTGGGATCCTCAGCAGAGCTGCCTACTTGTTTGGCCTGTGGTGTCAGAGGTGGTCTGTGCTGCAAACATACACAGGAAAAAAAAATCTGATTGGTCTATCCTGCTATATCTTCGAAATACACACATTTTTGTATCATATATGTAAACATACTAAAATATACATACAGATATATTTTAAACAATCTGCTCCTCCAAATAAAGATACATTTTTAAATTGCCAGTGGATCTGGGGACTTGCTACAATTCAAATTAAGCAGATCTCAAGAGATTTCTTGCTTGTGTTTCTATATTCTCATAATCTGTCTGATATTCTTCCATTTTCCCTCATATTTGGTAGAAGCAAGTATTGCCAAGGTAGAGAAATGGGCTTTCATCTCAGATCTATGATGGCCATTTTTGAACATTAGTCATTTTTCTTTCTTAGAAAACATTTTTTGAAGATTTATCTATTTTTATTGGAAAGGCAGATATACACAGAGGAGGGGAGACAGAAAGGAAGATCTTCCATCCAATGATTCACTTCCCAAGCGACCTCAATGGCCAGAGCTGCACCAATCCGAATCCAGGAGCCCAGAGGTTCTTCCAGGTCTCCCAAGCTGGTGCAGGGTCCCAAGGCTTTGGGCCGTTCTTGACCACTTTCCCAGGCCACAAGCAGGGAGTTGGATGGGAAGCAGGGCCACAGGGACTGGAATCAGTGCCCAAATCAGACGCTTGTGTGTTCAAGGTGAGGACTTTGGCCGCTATTCTACTACGACGGACCCAGAAAATTTTTCTTCTTATGCAGTATAATTTTTTTCAACTTAGGGCTTTGTATTTTGGGCTAAGAGTAAAGAATAAAACAGAAGCTCTAAAGTGATGAAAAGGTATTTGAAGATGTTTGGCTGAGGAGTTAAAAATGCCTTCAAAGAAAACTGGCACCTTATTCTTTAATTTGCATGAACACTTGATGTGCACCTGCCTATGTCAAAAACAAGGATGCTGGAGAATGACTTCTCTTACTCTGAGCATAAACTCAGAGAAAAGACAAACTTGCAATCAGAAAAAGTAAAAAAAGTATGATCAAAACCCCAAGACAAGCACACTGAGACACAACGTGAACTTTGAGAAGCACACGGCCGAAATCCCAAAGTACAGAAATCTAGATTGCATGAGCATTTAGCTTTTCCATTTCCAAAAATGCCATCTAAGTTTCCTCTTCAAATCAATTTTGTTTTCTCACCCTGTTCCAAGCACCGGGACTGATGGAATGGAAGGTCACAGGGCTCAGCAATGCAGGTGACAGAACACAAAGAGAAACACATTGTAACTGATAAGATTACCCTCAGGTAAGATAAATAATGATGCTTTCTATCTGAGCACAACTACTGCCTGAACAGTATTCCCAACAGGATCAGCTGAGAGGTGCTCTGGCAGCACAGGAGTGCCAATGCTGGGCAACAGAAATAGCTGTGGAGTCCATGTGGGCGCTCTCCAAGGGGAGGCGCTCCAGCACTCCTGGTATGTCATGATTAACCCTTTTACTGGGAAGACTGTTTTCCGAAAATAAAATTAAAAGCTGTGCTGCAATTTAACCCTCTGTCTTCTTGTTCGATCCTCTCAGGAGACCATGCGAGTCCGGACTCTCAGGGCGACTGCTCTGCTCACAAGGCGCTGTGCCACGCTTTCCCCTTCACAGTCAGGCTTCCCTCACAACTCTGTTTTTATCTTTTGAATGACTTTCACATGTTCTATATTCATTTTGGTTTTATTTTTAAACTCCATTTTTTAATTGTAAAAATCAAAAGCAGACACAGTAAATGAAAAACCACTTCCAATATAATGAAGCTTTAAAACAAAAAACAATTCAACATTCAGTATACTGAGATTTTCTTTTTAAACTGAAATACATTTCTTATACTTCTAGAATTTACAACTACCAATTTCTTCATTTTACAATTCCATCATCTTTGGGTTTTTTTACCCCACATTTTATAGACAAATCTGAAAATCTGTATCTGTCATTGAGGTGTGAACTTGTAAATTACTTGATTGCAAGTGTATTTTTTCTTTTAAATGATAACAAGCAACAGTAACTGAGAACACAGTGCCAGAAACCTCATTCAATATTATGTTGCTGGGGTTACTGCTAATGCTAAATCTAACATCCTAACCTGAACGTCCACCATCCTCCAAAACACAAAAGCTTCTGAGTACTAACATGATGTTCCAGTGCACGACTTCACACTTGGACTTGTGCTAGGTCACAGTCAAAATACAGATTCACTAAAAAGATTTCATCAAATAAACCCATACCTTTAAGAAGCATATGAAATATAATTCAATTTCATGTTTAGGTTAGAGTCCCAGTCCCAATATATCTCATAAAAACATGCAAATATTTCAAAACCTGAAAATATTCAAGAACTGGGGCCGGCACAGTGGCATAACAAGTTAATCCTCCACCTGTCTGCACCGGCATACCATTTAGGCAGCAATTTGCGCCTGGCTGCTCCACTTTCTGATCCAGCTCCCTGCTAATGTGCCTGGGGAAGCAGTGGAGGATGGCTCAAGCCCTCTGTTCCTGGACCCATGTGGGAGACTCTAATGAAGCCCCAAGCTCCTGGCTGCAGACTGGCCCAGCTCTGGTCATTGCAGACATTTTGGCAGTTAACCAGCAGACAGAGGATCTTTCTTCCTCTGGAAAGTCTCAGAGCAACTTTCCAAGCAAAATAAATACATCTTTTAAAAAATTTCAAGATCCAATTCACATTCTAGTTCTGAGAATCTAAGATGAAGTTTTCCAAGTACGACCTTTTGGCAGTGATCTTCCTTGAGCATTCTAGCAGAAGGGAGGAGAGGATGGTGTTTGTGTGCATTCTGGTGTCATAACTGATTAGATACTGAATTTGGAGCTAAAAACCTTGTGCATCCATGTCTAGCTAACAGCCAGGACACAATTAGAAAACAGATTTCCTGAGACTCAACACATCTTCTGTTGCAGAGAAAATACTTCTACAGGAATCCCACTAGCATTTGTTTCGTTAATCAAAATTCAAGTCTGAACTTACTCTATGAAATTATTATATAAATAGAACAGAATAACAAGAAGGGCGAGACCCTCAACTGTAGCTTTCTTTTTTAAAGAAGGAACATCCTTTTTGAATAACTGATTCCAGCTGCATGAACTCTATGATATATGTAACCAGCATCAGTTATGTGGTAGTAACACTTTTTCACTGCAGTTATCATATAACTCAAGCACTCGTATGGTTTAACTTAACATAGGGAAAAATATAGAGTGAAGGTAAATAACACCTCATCAAATGATTCTCATACAACCCTGGTGGGAGGGGGTAGCCCACCTTGAGGAGGCTGCCCACACTCCTTGGATTTCTGGTACACACAAGTAACTCATCCAGTCCCCTCTTCCTCGTAGGTGATTCTTAATGCTACCAGTTCTTACTGCTACCACTGGCAAGAATGCATCCTGTCCATTAGGTGTATAGGTGTTAAAAAAAAAAAGTTGAGAATTATTACTAAGTAGTACTTAAAAATCAGGCATTCTCTAATGCTGGTTGAAATGAGAGCTAACTATGAAATGTTAAAGTACATTTGGGGCCCAGCGCAGTAGACTAGTGGCTAAATCCTCACTTTGCACGCACAGGGATCCCATATGGGCACCAGTTCATGTCCCTGTGGCCTTGCTTCCCATCCAGCTTCCTGCTTGTGGCCTGGGAAAGCAGTGGAGGACGGCCCAAAGCCTTGGGGCCCTGCACCCGCATGGGAGACCCAGAAGAAGCTCCTAGCTCCTGGATTCGGATTGGCTCAGCTCCAGCCATTGTGACCATTTTGAGAGTGAATCAGTGGACAGAAGATCTTCCTCTCTGTATATCTGCCTTTTCAATAAAAATAAATGAATCTTTTTTAAAAATCTTTAAAAAATAAAGTGGTACATTTGGCACACCTTTTAGGAAAATATGAACCCACGTGGTTCTATATGACTGAACAGTTTAAACATGAACAGTGAACTCCAAAGAGAGGGCTTAATCATTTCCCAAGATACTGCTTATCGAAAGACAGAATCTGACAACTAAAAGACAACTTTACATGTATCCTGTACAATGTGAAAACTTGTTCTATATAAAGCCAAGTTACACATATTTACGGCTTTACAGGCCACTGAATTTCTGTTGCTACTCAGCTAGATATCTGAGTATGAAGGCAGCCATACACAATACATTAATAAACTGTGCAGCTTTGTATAAACATTTTATACACACTGGATGAAAAAAAATGGATGAGCTACACTCCCTGTAACAACAAATGTACTACCTTGATGCACGCAGTCCTGCCAAGTCTCCCAAAAGTTCATGGAAAATGCTTATTACTGCAAAATTATGCCTGGATTTCAACATGCTTTGTACCAAAATAAACTTCTACTAACTTGTTATAACATGAACAGGATCTTTTTTTATTTTTAAATAAATAAAGATTTATTTATTTTTATTACAAAGTCAGATATATGGAGAGGAGGAGAGACAAAGAGGAAGATCTTCCATCTGATGATTCACTCCCCAAGTGAGCGCAACGGCCGGCGCTGTGCTGATCCACAGCCAGGAGCCAGGAACCTCCTCCAGGTCTCCCACACTTGTGCAGGGTCTCAAGGCTTTAGGCCGTCCTCGACTGCTTTCCCAGGCCACAAGCAGGGAGTCGGATGGGAGGTGGAGCTGCCGGGATTAGAACCAGCGCCCATATGGGATCCCGGGGCGCTTTCAAGGCGAGGACTTTAGCTGCTAGGCCACGCCGCCGGGCCCATGAACAGGATCTAAAGGCATTACAAAGAATAACAAAACTGATTGAAAAGATTCCCTACCTGAGCAACATGAATTATTTCAAAATTGAAGTAGAAATAAACATCAAATTTATGGCAAAGCTTGGGCAGAAAAACCATTGAGGAAAATCATGGATACTTTCAGAAAAGTTTAGTAGGGCAATATCCCAAAGAATTTAGCAGTTCACAAATGATTCATCCACTTAAAAGGGAAGACAGTGTCATGCTTTTACAAAGAAGAAATTAATACTGTCCGTGCCCTAAATGAGGAGGACTGATGTTTAACAGCAGCGATCACTGCCAATGTCAGAGGCATCTCAGCTGGTCCAGGTCACATACCCAGGCCGGAAAATGAAAACTGAGTCAACCTTCAGCTTTAGAGGCACCAAAAGTGCTGTGCTCAGATTAGCCATACACAAAAGCAGACTTTTGAAAGAAATTCTAAACAAGTCAGGCTGTAATCAGGGACGAAATCCGTCTATAGCAGAGGGATCATGAAGACAAAGAACAATCAAAGCATTGGTAGCAGAGGGAGAAGTGGCCAGTCAAAGGTAACGCCAACCAGTCAACAGCACAGGTCAGCCGGCAATAGTGTTCTGAGACGTTCCAGACAGTATGCTTGTTAACTTTTTGGAAGGTCAAAGTACAAGAAAGAACTGCTTCTTAAGAGACTGCTTTCAGAAAGTCAGCCAGAGCTCTAGCTCAGTGTCCTTCAGCCTGACAATGTTCCTACTCATTCCTCTCATCAAATGCGGGTAATTTTACAGGCGTTCCAATGGAAAATCATCAGGCATTCACTTCCAGCCTTGACATGGCTCCGACTTCCTTTTGTTTTCCTATCTTAACAATCTTCACAGCACACTTATTTCTCATCAATTAATAGTGTGAAAAGGACTACACTGACATCAATAAATTCCCAACATTAGCTCTTTACCAATGCCCTCAACAGATGGAATCATTACTTGTAAAAGTGAATCTGATAGAGCCTATGTTGAGAACTAAAATCGTGTAAGTAGGAGACAGATAGCTACACACACATACACGTGTGTATTATAATTTGAGACAAAGAAACAGAGAGGGCTCCCATCCAATGACTCACTCCTCAAATATGCCGAACAGTTAGGAGTGGGCAGGCCAAAGCTGGAAGCCTGGAATGCAATCCAGGTCTCCACATGGGTGGCAGGAACACAGTACCTGAGCTGTCCCTGGCTGTCTCCCATGTGTACATCAACCGGAAGCTGGGACTTGGAACAGAGCCAGGAGTCAAACCCCAGGCACTATGTATACAGGATGCAGGTGCCCCAACCGGCAGCTTAACGACTAGGTCAAAGAACAGCACTTAACTTTATAATTTTTTTATTTGCATCTTTCTTTTTAAATATTTATTTTCCTGTACCTAAAAAGCAGAGTGACAGAGAGAAAGAGATGGGGAAACAAAAAGAGACCTTCCATCTGTTGATTTACTCCTCAAATGACAAATTAGGGCTAGGCCAGGCCGAAGCCAGGGACAAGGAACCCTATCTGGAGCTCCCACACAGATGGCAGGGGTCCAAGCGTTCAGCCATCACCTGCTGCCTCTCTGGAAGCAATCAGCAAGAAGGTGGACTGAAGTGGAATACTATAACTTAGCCCAGCACTCCAATATGACATGTGAGCATCCCAAACAGCAGCTTTACTGGCTGCACCACACCACAACACCAGTCCCTTTTACTTTAACTTTCATTTAAAAAAAAAAAAAAGACTTCTTTATCTGAAAGGCAGAGTTACACAGAGAGAAAAATGGCTGGTTCACTACCCAAAAGTCTGCAACTGCCAGGGCTGCACTAGGCCAAAGCCAGGAGCTTTATCTGGGTCTCTCCACGGGTATAGGGGCCCCTGCTGTTTTGCCAGGTTCATTAAGAGGAAGCTGGGTCAGAAGTAGAATGGCTCAGACCAGCATTCAAATGAGACTTCAGCCTTTCAAACAGGGGCTTAACCAGCTATGCCAGAATGTGGGCTCCTTTAATTCCATTTTCAACAAATATTTTCACAACACTGCTTAAATCTGTTGGTAAAGATGAAGAATATGCCAATGATCACACCTTCTTAGGCCTAACAAAAGATGAAAGGCTATAATTTTACATGCAGAAAGGATGAAATGAAGGCTGAAAAGGCGGAGGGGATGGGAAAAGAAGGAAAGAGGTACAGGGGAATATGGGGGACACCATGGCCAGCTGACCAGCTCATTTAGGCCTGCTGAGCACATCAGGTGCATTTCAGAAGACAGAACACAGAATCGGCTGACACTCCCCTGGCTGGGCTTCTGCACTAAGTTTCTGAGTGAGTGAATGTACTAGGCAGACTCTGTCAGCCACTGGACCTGGAAGGATTTTCTCAGTCTTGGACTAATGAAATCAACTGTTACAGAATTATCAAAATCACATGAGCAATACTCTCAGAACATTCTTCCGCACATCGGTGTTTGTAAAACATCATCAGGTGGACATCCCCATCCCCAGGCACTGGTGTAGTTTGGCAGATGGGAGCAGTCTCCTCACCTTCCCTCTCCTCCCCCACCATACAGTAAAAAGGGAAGAAAGGAACACTGGAAGGATTTGTCCCACCCACCTTCCCCCATTCCTGCATCCTCCCAACCACAGCCAGTGGTCCTCATGCACATGCATCCTTGTCAACTACGTAAACATCCAAAATAAAATTATTGAGAACAAAAAAGAAAGGAGGCAAACAGGCATGCAGGAAGTCAGAAGCCCAGCGACGGTCCCCATTAAAGTTTCACATCCAAACATCAACACATCCTTGCACACGCACTCACACACAGGAGCTTTCAATTACAGTCACAGGAATTTTTTTCTTAACAGGTGGCACTTAATTTCTCCATGCATAACTAAAATGTAACAACAATACCAAAAACATTTTTTCTCAGAAGTATCAGTAATCTTCACACACATTAGTAAGTACAAAAAGGGAGATTTCATTTCAAAATGCATCTTTTCCTTTAAGAAATCTTCCCAGAATAACAAGTAACAGAAATTCATACCATATCTTTGATGAAACTAGGAAACAGCTGTGTCTCTGAACCACAATATTTTTTTTAAAAAAGTTTATTCATGTAAGTTCAAATGGGTGAAGCAGGAACAGAAGGTGCACCTGCAACTACAAACCCAAAGCGAAGTCCACAGAGGACGTTTCTCCCAGTAAACAGTGCCTTGAAAAGAGAGAAGCCAGGGACTAGCAGGCACTGACACTTCCGCTACCCCTCTCTGTAGGCCAGAAAGGAGAGAACGTGCAGACACAGCCTAATGCCTTTTCTCCAGTGTTGTCTTCCCTTCTCCTCACTGAAAATGCCAGCTAAAGTTTCATCTCCTCGCATGGCTTCTCAATAGCTTCCTCAAGCTCTTTACACCTCTGCTATAAGCTCTCTGACCATCTGGCCAAACTGTGACAATGTGTGGGACAACATTAATTGTGAATGCTTCTATGTGAAGCAAAAGATGAACACATGAAAGGACCTTAGATAGCTCTAAATGACAGTAGCTGCCATTACAAAAACAGTATTAATAATCAAAAACATACTGATCCAATTAACACTTGATGAACACTAACTAGGAAACAGGCATCATCCTTGTTCCAAAAAGATGTTAAAAGAAGAACAAGGCTCAGTGGCTAAATCCCTGCCTTACTTGCACTGGGACCCCATATGGGCACCAGTTTGTGTCCCGGCTAATCAACCTCTCATCCAGCTCGCTGCTTGGCGCTTGGGAAAGCAGTTGAGGATGGCCTAAAACCTTAGTATCCTACACCTCAGAAGGAGACCTGGATGAAACTCCTGGCTCTTTGCTCCTGGCTCCTGCTTTGGATCAGCTCAGCTCTGGTCACTGTGGCCACTTGGAGAGTGAACCAACAGACAGATTTTTTTCTCTGTCTCTCCTTCTCTCCATAAATCTGCCTTTTGAAGAAAAATCTTTTGTTAAAAAGAAGGCAGTAAAGGAGGGAGGGAGGGACGGAGGAAAAAAGAAAAGAACAAGGCTAACAGAATACTTAAGATGTCTATTTACAAATACTTTACTATAGCAGGGTTTGCAGCGTGGCATCTTGGCATCCAGTATGGGTGCCAGTTCATGTGCTGGCTGCTCCACTTTTGATCCAGTTCCCAGCTAATGGTCTGGCAAAGGCAGCAGGAGATGGCCCCACATGTCTGGGCCCTTACACCATGTGGGACAACTGGAAGAAGCACCTGGCTCCTGGCTAAGGCCTGGCCCAGCCCTGCAATTGTGGCTATCTGGGGAATGAACCAGCAAATGGAAGCTCTGTCTCTCCCCTCTGTCTTTCAAATAAGTAAGTAAATCTTAGAAAGCCAGTACCCTGTAAGAAATGAATAACCACTATAAAGGCTAAGTAGAAAGAACCGAACTAGTCTGAAGAAGTCAGGATTCCTTAAGAGGAGTAAAATTTTTGAAACATTAACAGATGATGAGAGAAAAAAATATCCATAAGAGGAATATCATAAACAAGTTTTCAAAAGGTACATGTAATGGAAGAAACAGCAAACTATTTCCAGAAATCTTGTTTGGACAAACCAGGGAAGACATCTAGGCAAATAGAGAAGAGGCAGGATAGAAGATGGGAGGACTTGATAAATCCGTCACTGGCAAACCACGAAAGGCAACCCTAAGTAGAAAAACTGTATGGTGGAAAACTTTCCTCTTATCTACATAAAGATGAGTGCTGATCATGCGCGCCATCTTACTTGGGGCCGGCTGACATCACTGGACAGCTCTCTTCAGTGCAGAAGTCTGTAATAGTCCCATAGAGCATGTTGATCTGATTGAAGAAATCCACCGCTGCAAAGCAAATGCCAGTTGTTAAGCAAAAAAGAATGCTTACAATGAAATTTTACTTCAGTGGAATCTTACGGTTATCAGGTGAAAGACATGCACACGAGCACGACCCAGAATTCGGGAGTTTAGGCTCATCAAGTGACTCAATTAAGTGGACACAAACACAATGGGGAAAATTTTTTGTAACACATATAAACAACAAAAATCTTGTATCCAGAATGTACAAAGAATTCCTAATGGAAGATATGGCAGTCAATCAGAATCTTCAGAGGACATCTGGTAACACAACAGAGGAGGGAGGACAGAACAAATTAATCAACTACCACAGCCAAGTGTTGGCAGTGAATATCTGGGCAAACAGAGACTCTAAGGTGGACCATGTCAATCAGTAGATTCTGGAGATTTCATTGTGCTTGGAGTGGCGAGATTGGCAGCAATTCATAACTGCTGAACTACTGAAATCTCACGAGTAGGACCCTCAGAGCACGCCCCACATCGGGGACCCTGAGGGGTGTTGGGTGGTTATCCTCCATCCCTGGGTGCAGAGGCATTAGGAAGGCTGGGTGTGGCTTCTCTCCCTGACTCTCCCTTTCCCCCAGATACAGGAAGGAAAAAAAGAGAATGTGGAAATGGTGATCTCACCCACTTTCCTGTAGCCTTTGACCCTAGTCACCCTCATCAACTATGTAAAAATCATCAAAAACAAGAATAATTAATAAATTTTCTAAAGATTTATTTATTTTTACTGCTAAGGCAGATATACAGAGAGGAAGAGAAACAGAGAGGAAGATTTTCCATCCAGTGATTTACTTCCCAAGTGACCACAACTGCCAGTGCTGTGCCGATACGAAGCCGGGAACCAGGAACTTCCTCCAGGTCTCCCATGTGGGTACAGGGTCCCAGTGCTCTGGGCCATCCTCCACTGCTTTCCCAGGCCACAAGCAGGGAGCTGGATGGGAGGTGGAGCTGCCGGGACTAGAACCGGCACCCATATGGGATCCCGGCGCATTCAAGGCGAGGACTTTAGCCACTAGGCTACGCTGCCGGACCCTGATAAATATATGCTGTTTAATAGTTATATAACAAGAGACAAGAATTTATAAAGGCAAAACATGAATCATGACATCATTATACTGTATATTAGATTGTCAACTAGATCCTAGAACAAATTGCATTCCAATGCTCACCCTCAATGGGGCTATTAAATGAGAGCCTACTGAGAAATAGAAAAGCCACTTACTGTTAACTGCAACCCACTCATTTAGATCTTCCCCCTCAGGAAGCATGACAGCCATCCGGAGATTGCCACTGCCAAGGGTGGCTTCAGCATGCTTTAAGAGTTCATACTGGTGGGACCCCTCTGGGATGTTCTTCTTTGGTTTAAAAGTTTTAGAAGAGCGACTACCACTATGAATAGAAAAGAAAAAAAAGGCACTTCAGTATTTAAGGTAAGGCTTTCAACAGATGTTACTACACTATATTGCGGGACAAAATAATAGAAGTAACCCCAAAGAACCACAGATAAACAGCAAACATTCTTTTAGTCCCCTCAGCATTAGGCCTAAACTTCAACAACTACATTAGACCACAGAACTGCTGTGCCTGCCGTGTTGCTCAGCAACCTCTCTCTACACTCACTACTATAATTCACAGGGAGAAAAAAATATTTTAACTGTATCCAGCCCAGCTCTACAAGTGCTCAGGGTAAGTTGGTATCTACGAAAACAAAAACAAAAAAAAAATTGTTTTCAACAAATTTAGCCATTCTATTCATTTTTGCAGCTAATTACATCTCAATAAAAATAAATTCGTTTCCTTCTTTTAAGGAGCATAAAGATATGCTACAGCAAAATCCTAGAGCAGTTGTCGGCCCAGCCATGGACGTTGCATGAACCTCAGAGTGAATCAGCACACAGAAGATATCCCTGTCTTTCAAACACATAAAAATAAGTATTTTTAAAAACACATATTAAACACCTTTAAAAATTTCAGAGCAAGAAGGAAAAAACAACATGTTCCTTTATCCATTATACAGCATTGGCAATCAACCTTAATCCAACGTTATTTTAACAGTTTGGCTACACATATGTATGGTTGGTTTGCTCAACTTTTTGAATGCTTATATGTATACACACACAAAGACACACACCTGAAACTAAGTTTAGAAATGGTTTTAAGACTAGTAAAATACATGGCATGTTCACTTCGTGCCAGTAAATTTTTATTGAACTGTAGCATATTCTAGTTACTCCATCTCAAGCATTCCTTTGCTTCAGATAGGAACAGACTGGAAAGAATCAAAAAAGGCTAGATAGATCAGACCTTAACAGCCTAGGGTTATTAAATTTATATTGTTGAAACGTTCAGGCATTTCAATACGCACGAAAAAGTGGAATTCTGCTAAGAATACATAGTAAGGAGAAAGAACACATTTTGGGTCGAGAATTCTCACTTTCCCCAAGATGTTGACTGAACTCTTCCCTCTTACAAAAAAATAAATAAATAAATAACAACAACACAGTAGTTACATTTTCCAAGTTCTTCATTGCCCCCTTCTCCCAAGTACACCCTCCACCTCTATCCCAAGATCAAACCAGTAGTTCTACCCTGGATACATATTACAACCACCTGAGGAACTCTCAGAAAGGACTAAGATAAATGGAGCCATTGATATAAACTAAGAGGCTACAATCCAAACATCCAACTGAAACAGCAGGTTTATGTAACTCTAAAGGGCATTTATCCATGGCGTTCTTCTAAGCTCAGTCTCTTGTCGGGAGTGATTACAATGCAGCTGCCATCCCTCCAGGCTCCCCACACCCTCCTTCCCGACCTCTGTTCAATAACTAAGGGATCTCAACACAATTAGGTGTTCTCTAAGACCCACGGCGTGGCTTTCCAGGGTTCCCAGGGTCAATCAGAGGATAACTACCAGATCAGTCACACTCCAGGCCCAGAAGAGCGTGGACAATGTTCTTAGCATAATCAGATCATGCTTTAAACACCAAATGTTCTCCCAGCATTTCTAAATTGTAACTGCAGAAATGTACATCTGTTTATGTAAATATAAAGTATGATTATATATAAATATGACTACCAGGCTTGAGGCGTGTTTTGTCTCCCTCCTCCTTCTCACCTTTTTCAAAATTTAGCGTGAGACTATTTCTCAGCAAAATATTCTACAAAACGACATTCCTACTAATTTATGTGTGATCGATTATAAAAATAACTCCACTGTGACAATGTGCTACAAGCGTTCAGGCAAGGTGTTAAGTGCATTCTCTTGAATTAGCCCACAGCTCCAGCTGATGCAACAGCTGAGGAAGCAACAGCCGCTCCAAGCAGAGCTGGCAGAGAAGATGAAGAGAAATGTGGGCTCTGTCCACGCTCAGGTTTGGAGACCCCTCATAGGCCCCCAAACCACTTAGTGATCAAACTGCCTGCACCCAAAGCTTTACATTTCATAATGCTTTCTTAAGCAATGCCCTTCCCAGAGCTGTCTCCTACCAAATTCTCACAAGACCTTACATTTTTGTGGAAGGAAAGAAAAAAGAGTTCAATTTTAGGAAGACCAGATCTGACACATATCAGGTATGTTATCTCAAACAAATTAGCTTTTCAGGGCCTGGTGGGCTTTCTTTTTCATTTAGATTTAAATAGTTGAAATGCACAGTTATATAGAGAAACATGAAGAGAGCTCTGCCATTCACACTCCAGGTGGCAACAACAGCCAAGGCTGAGCCAAGCTCCAGGAGCTTTGTCCAGGTCTCCCACCCTCCACTACCTTCCCAGGTGTGTTAGCAGACAGCTGACTGGAAGTGTAGCAGCAGAGGCTCAAATCGGTGCCTCACAGGACACCAGACTGCAGGTGGCATCCTCACTATGCCACAATGCTGGCCGCAGACTGATTTTTCTTTAGCAATGAAAACCCAACAGACACCAACAAAACACAAATACTATCTGTGTCATGGAACAGCTGGTAGGGCGGAGAACTGTAGTTTGTGTCTAGTGCATGCTTTAACACAACAGATACAATGCATTGTGTAGCTACAATTTTCTGGAAAGGTTAATCATTTAGGCATTGTTCTTCAGATCTCCAATAAATTTTCTTTAAATTAAAAAAAAAGAAAAATAGCTGGAGAGTGAGAAAATAATGTATATGAAATGCTGCACAGCTTAGTTTCTGACGATCCTGACTCAAAGATTAAACTACAGCTAGATTCAGTGCTAATCCCATCTCTATTTCCCCTCCCTACATTGCTCCCCCTCTGTTTTTCCCTCCCTTTCTTAGATTTATTTATTTATTTGGAAGGCAGAATTATGGGCAGTGGGGTGGGACAAGTCTCCCATCCACTGGTTTACTCCCCAGATGGCTACAACTGAAGCCAGGAGCCTGGAACTCCATCTGGGTCTCCAACGTATGTGCAGCAGCCCAAGTACTCAAGCCACCATCTGCTGCTCTTCCAGGAGGGTTAGCCAGGAGTTGCATCCCAAGTGGAGACCTTATGGGGCACCAACACTGTGTGAAGTAGCTTAACCTGCTGTGTGACAACACAGGTCCCTAGAAGCAAATGTTTTATACAACAGCTTCAAAATAGGATGCTTTTAAGTTTTCTGCTGCTTTTTTTTTTCTTTCTTTCTTTCTTTCTGGTGTGTGTAATCTTATGGCCACCTCAAGCATGGTACAGGTTACACGAGAAAACAAAACAATAAAAACAAAGCTCAGGGTGGGTGTTGGGAGCAACAGCTCAGCTTCTACTGGGGGCCTGGCTCTGAAGTATGGAGGAGACACATCTCTGCCTTTTCTCACTTCTAACTCCATCTTTCAGATAAGTAAATGAATACATATTTTTTCAAAGATTTATTTTCTTTTTGATTTGAAAAGCAGAGTTACAAAGAGAGGAGAGAGAGAATGCAACAGCAAGCTCTTCCATCCACTGGTTCACTCCTCAAATGACCACAGTGGCTACAGCTGGACCAATCTGAAGCCAGGAGCTTCTTCCAGGTTACTCACATGGGTGCAGGGGCCCAAGGACTTGAGCCATCCTCTGCAGCTTTCTATGGCACATAAGCAAGCAGCTGGATTGGAAGTAGAGCAGCCAGGACTTGAACCAGCACCTATATGGGATGCACACACCAGTCCCAGTGGATAATCTTTAAAAACAAAACAAAACAAAACAGCTGCTGCCTATAACACCCACCCCCCATCCAAGTTCCTGGGTGTCTCAGTTCTGCTCACAGTCACAGCTTCCCGCTACTAAATGCTGTGGAAAAAGCAGATGGTGGCTCTGGTATGTAGTTACATCAAGTGGGAGTTCCTGAATTGAGTTCCCACTACCTACTTTGGTCTCAGCAAGCAGCCATTTGGGCATTTTGGAACTGATCACCAGATGGGTATTCTATCTTCCATCTCTCTCACACATACTCTCATCTAGCTCTCTGCTCATCAAATAAAGGGGGAAAATTTAATAGTAAAACAAAGTTCTATTTGCTCGTCTGGCATTTTTCCCTTACGTCACTTAGGATCCACAAATCATCATGCAAACTTCAATTTTTTTTTTTACTTGTCATTTCGAATCTAAAAAATGACATTCTACAAAAGGGTATAATTTGGAGCTGAAATGTTGATCAAGTGTTTTTAGTTCGCTGCAGACACCTGTCTGCTCTGTGTGTCTGCATGCGCAGCCACCTCCCAGGAGCTCTGCAGTCTTCCTCTGACTCTAACTAAACCCAGGCGGGATCCCTAACCACTGCGTGCTCTTCTGACTGCGTCCTGAGATGTCCATTCCACTCTGGAAGGAGTGAGCAACACTGCTTCTCATTTCCAGGACAAACAACCAACAGACAGACCCTCTAAGCATATATACAAAAGTCCTAATATGTGAGTACAAGCTCTCACAACAATAATGTATGGCCAAATACAAAGCAAGAAGTTTCCAAAGGGTTGTCAAGAAATGTAATCAAAAATTAGCACAGGAACTAGTGCCATGTCATAGTAGGCTAGGCCTCAGCCTACAGTGCCGGCATGCTGTAAGAGGCTGGTTCTAATCCCGGCTGCTCCACTTCCCATCCAGCTCTCTGCTTGTGGCCTGGGAAAGCAGTAGAGGACTGCCCAAAGCCTTGGAACCCCACATCCAAAAGGGAGACAAGGAAGAAGCTCCTGGCTCCTGGCTTCAGGTCCTCCCAACTCTAGCGTTGTGGTCATTTGGGAAGTAAACCAGCAGACAGAAGATTCTCTCTGCCTTGCCTTCTCTGTAACTCCTTCAAGTAAAAATAAAATAAATCTTATAATACATAACATGAATTTCCATGAACTTTTGGAATCCCCCTGGCATATCTTCTGTGGCATTTTAGACATAAAAATGCTCAAAGCATTTTTCGAAAATGGAAAGTAGGTTGCCCTCTCCCGACCCTCCTGAAAAGTCGTAGTTATATCTCACGTATCCTTCCAGACTCTAGTTCTTCCAAGCATATGAAAGTTTATGCCCATCTGCTTGCTCTTAAATACACAGCACACTGTAGTATACAAATGCCTTTTCACTTCACATACCCAAGAAATTACTGTGTTAGGGCACAAGTAAAACTTTCTTATTCTTTCAAAGATAGCCCAGCATTTCTTTATGTAGTTATAACTTAATCAAAATTCATTGGAGATAAATATCTAAGGTGTTTACAGTCACCTGCTATGAAAAACAGTGGTGCAGCCAAAAAAAAAAAAAAAAAGATTTTTTAACGATTACTGGGCTAAAAACCATATATTTTATTTTTCCCCCCAACAAACTCTACCTTTTTATAATCCCACTAAAAATGAGTAGTGAAGCTACACACTGTTTTCATTTTAAAGACAAGGATCAGTTTGTTAATTTCTCTCATTGCAGTTCCCATCACACCACTGGAACTGCAGGGCACTTAAAGCCTGGGAAAGCAGCAGATGATGGCCCACGTCGTGGCCCCCCAGCCACCCACATTGGAGATGTGAACAGTGTTGGACTCCTGACTTCACCCAGGCCTAGCCATATTGTGATAGCCCTTTGGGGAGCAATCCAGTCCTAAGAAGACCTCTCTTTCTTTCTTTCTCTCTCTCCTCTAACCCTACCTTGCAAATAATCTTTAAAAAAAAAAAAAAGAGTATTTTCTCCTGAACATTGCTAAGCCACCCATGTTTTCAGAAAAGCATGCACCTGTGTAAAGTATCCTAAATTACCAAAAAACTCTAATGCATTCTAAAAATAAGGATAAACATTCAAGTACCGAAAAAACGACGGCCAACTAAACAAATATTATCTACTTATATCTCTACCTGAAATCCTTTTTTTAAAAAGGTTCATTTGGCTACTCAAATTAAAGATTTATAAATTTTTCTTTGTTTGCTTCTTTAGTTTGAAAGTTAGAGGGACAGAGACAGATCTCTTCCATCCACAGATTCACTTATCAAATGGCTGTAAGAGCCAAAGCAAGATTAGGCTACGGTCAGGAAACAAGAACTCAACCAAGTCCATCTACATGAAAGCAGGGACTGGAGTACTCGCACCACCACCTGCTGCCACTAGGTGCACATTACCAGGAAGCTGGAATCAAACCTAGACATTGCCACACAGGAGGTGGATGTTCTAATTGATGCCCTCTGCTGCTGCTGTTACTGCTGCTGTTGTTTGAAACTTATTCATTCACTTGAAAAAACAGAACTACAGAGACAGAAGAGAAACACAGAGAGATCTTATATCATTGGTTCACTCCTCGAACATCCACAACCATCGGGGTTTGGCCAGGCAAAAGCCAGGAGCCAGGAGCTTCCTCCCAGTCTCCTATGTGGGTGGCAAGAGCCCAAGGAACTGGGCCACCTTCCACTGCTTTCCCAGGAGCATCAGCCAGGAGTGGCTAAGGAAGTGGAGTAGCTGGAAATTGAACCAGCACACCCCTCGAGGACGCTGGTGCTGCAGGGGCCAGCTTAACACAGCCATGTCTTAACTGCTGTGTCAAACACCTACCTCTAAAATTCTTTCAGCGATTCTGAAAATCACCAGTATTATCTGTAAGTATTGTTGCTATTATTGTTTTTGTTAAAGAGTCTAAGAAATCTTCAACGTATGTGGAGTAAAAGAACACTTTCACGTGACCAAAAATTGGGGAATTATGGTAAAATTAAAGCATTGATGAGACACAGCAAAGAGAATCAGAAACCCTTTACATCTCTGGAAAGTCAGAAAGAGTGCTATCAGTACTTTAGAAATACTGACAAGATCAAAAAACTGTGGAGACACAGCCACTGGAAAAGTCTTGGGAAAATACAGCCTAGAGACTATCCAGCAGAGGTCGCCATAAAGATAAAAAGTGATTCCCACCACTCTGTGGAGAGAAAAATGAATACATACTTTCCCCAACTGAAAACATATCCACACCCAGACTTAGCACTCACATTCACAGGAGTATCACTTAGAACAGCCAACAAGTGGCCACAGCTAAAGGCCAACAGATGATGAATGGATGGTGAAACATGATACGTATAAAAGAATGCACCAAAAATAAAGTACTGACATCAACAAATCTTGAAAATATTACATTAACTAAAAAGAACCTAGGCACAAAACTTGTAGTGTCATATATTATATGACCCATTTACATGAAACGTCCAGAATGGGCCAATCTAAGAAAATAGAAGATTAGTCACCAGAGGATAGAGAAGGGCATTGGAAAGGATTACCACTAATGACACAGGATCTCTTTACAGGGTAAGGAAGATAAGCTGGAAATCACATAATACTAATGGTTGCAAATCTTTGTGTGCATTATAAAATCCACTGAATTGCCCACATTAACAGTCAATTTTATGGAATATCTTTCATGGTTAATTTTGTTAAACCATGAGAAATCAACCACCCCTATCATTTACTCCCTCACATACCTTCTTCATTGGGTTAGCTCACTGTTTCCTTACTATGTACTAAGTAGCGCTCTCTATGCCCTAAGATTCAGTACTGAACAAAACAAAGACAACACCTATTCTCATAGTGAGAAGGTGGAAGTCATGTTTTCAGGTACAAGAGCCAAAAGGCAAATGAGGTCAAGGCGATGGAACAGTGGCCTGAGATGAAAACTGAGGCTGGCAGAACAAACGAGCTAAGATTCTAAACATGCAGACTAAGGGACCCTGGGTGCAAACTGGGAGTCACTGGCAGCATTTGTGTTTTATACCAAAGCAGTATTCAATGCTTTTACCTAGTATTTTTTGGCTTTTATCAAAAAGACAAAAGAAAAAGTGTTGCCAAGGATGTGGTGAAGGTAAATTCTTGTACATTATTGGTCAGAGTATAAAATAATGCAGTCATGTGGAACAGTTCCTCAAAAAAAACAAAAAACAGATCCAGCATGTGATCAGGGGTCCAAATCCTGGGTCCAGAGCCGGAGGAGAGGAAATCGGTGTGTTGAAGAGGGGTCTCTGTTCCCACACTCAGTGCAACGTTACGACAGCCAAGATACGGAAGCAACTGAGATGTGCAGCTGTCGATGAGCAGATAAAGAAAATGTCAAGAAAGTACAAAAAGAAATGCTATTTCAGTCTTGCAGAGAGAAAATCTCGTCATTGCAACAACGTGAACACTGGAAAACATGTTCAATAAGCCAGGAACAGAAAAACAAACATCACATGATCTGCTTTCTATGTGGAATCTAGCAAGGATAAACCCACAGGAACAGAGCGGAACAGTGGTTATCACAGTGGGACTGGGGGTGACACAGCTTTGGATAGATGTGGATCAAAGGATAAAAAATTTTCGACAAGAGGAGAGAATTCAAGAGATCCACTTACAACATGAGACTGTGCTTTTTAAAAAAAGATGTATTTATTTATTTGAAAGTCAGAGTTACAAAGAGAAACGGGGAGCCACAGGGAAGACAGAGAGATATAAGTCTGCTAGTTCACTCCCCAGTGGCCACAGCAACCTGGGCTGGCCAGGAACTTCACCAGGTCCTTGGTCCGTGTGGGTGCAGGGGCCATCTTGAGTTGCCTCCTAAGAACAACACTTGGGCCACTTTCTGCTGCTTTCTCAGGCACTTTAGCAGAGAGCTGCATCACAAGTGCAGGGGGGCCAGCACAGGGACACAGCAGGCTAACCCTACACCTGTGGTGCCAGCTCATGCAAGGACAGCAGTTCAAGCCCCAGATGCTCTGCTGCTGATCCAGCTAAGAAAGCAGCAGAAGATGGCTCAAGTCCATGGGCCCCTGCACACGCACGAAGACCAGGAAGAAGCTCCAGGCTCATGACTTCCAATCAGCTTACCACAAGCTGTTGTAGCCCTTTGGGAAATGAAAAAAGAGATGGAAGACCTGTCTTTGTCTCTCCTCTGTAAATATGGTTTTCAAATAAAAAAAAGTAAGATCTATTAAAAAAAAAAGTGCAGCAGCTAGGAAGTGAATCGATGTTCATAGGCAATGCCCGTGTGGCAGGCAGCAAAACTTAACCCACTGCACCACGACGCAAGCCCCGGTGACAAGGCTTGGTAAGAATGCAACAGAAACTGGTAACTTGTTAAGATAATGGATTTTAGTTGTCCTCACCATAAATAAATAAGACTGTGACATAGTACACATTAATTAGTTTCATTCTTCAATGTATACATGTTCCAAAAAAATCATGCTGTGCACAATAAGTATGCAAATTCAGTTTCAATTTATAGATAAGTAGACAGAAACAGGGAAATTCAACAGGTTACTACAAACAAAGCAAACAGTAGCTCAGACCAGCACAGATAAAAAGAAGACAGATTTGAGATATACTTTAGGAAAATCAGTAAGATTCACTCATGAACTTCACTTGTGGAGAGCAGCAAAGAGAACTCTAGGATGGGCATGGCCTAGCAGCTAAAGTTCTCTCCTTGAACGCCCTGGGATCCCATATGGGCGCCAGTTCTAAACCCGGCAGCTCCACTTCCCATCCAGCTCCCTGCTTGTGGCATGGGAAAGCAGTTGAAGACGGCCCAAAGCCTTGGGACACTGCACCCGTGTGGGAGACCCGGAAGAGGTTCCAGGTTCCCGGCTTCGGATCGGCGTGCACTGGCCGTTGCAGTCACTTGGGGAGTGAATCATCGGACAGAAGATCTTCCTCTCTGTCTCTCCTCCTCTCTGTATATCTGACTTTGTAATAAAATAAATAAATCTTTAAAAAAAAAAAAAAGAGGACTCCAGGATGCCTCCCGGTTTGGTGCCAACCAGGTAGACACCAGGGCACTTACTGCACATAGTATAGGCTCACAGACCCTGGACATGGTAACCTGAGAATTTATCCTACATCCAAATGGCTGTTAGGTAGGAGTTAGGTAGGAAACCACACCTTATCCACGGCACGCCTGAAAAAGGCCAGGAAGCACAGCACAGATCCTCACTGGAATCTCAGTGGTAGCCCAGTGCCAAAAGACGCACTGGGACACTACACAAGCATTGAAAATTAGTATAAGCCATGAAAAGACCTTTCCTGAAGAAAATTACTTATGCTTAAACTCAGGGTATCCGAATATTTCAGTCATGGAAACGCCCCCCCACCCCCATTCTGGCATCCTAGTCAACACATAATGGGGAACAGCACACTAGTAAACAGCTTTGTTCTCTCTCAGTTTCAGGTATGTTCTCAAGACTTCAATTTCATGAAGAATAACAGTGACTTGATTATAATAAGCAGACTGCTGGTCAATTCAGTATTCATTTAATACTTCATTAACTTTTATAACCTAATCCTTACAAAACAATGTAGCATGTCACAAGCAAACAGCAACTGGCTTCCACATCATGACATGATCTGAGACGTGCCACCACAGATGAAGGCACCAAAAGTGAGCTCACCTGTCTCCAGCCCTCTGTAGCTTCTGGGTGGCACAGAGGCCACAGTCCCCTCTGCCCAGCTTTCAATCCCATCATTAGCCAGGAGAGCCCAGTGGACACTGGGTGACTTCTATGCAGCAATAGTGGTTCCATCTATGGGACTCTGTGCAGCAAGGCAGGCAGTGAAGCGAAGAAAACAGACACTTGCATGAGCAGGACTGAGACCCAGCACCACCCTGGCAACAGAACCCACAGTCATTCCAAATGTTTATGGCGACAGGGTAAGACGCCTCAAAGGCACTAGGTATACACGTGTTTGGTTTCTTTGAAACAGCCCTTTAAAATGATGGCCTTTCCTCCTTTCAGCTTTGCAGTTTCACTGCCCATTAGGAAGTATGGAATATACTGGAAGAAAAGGCCAATGATTTGAGATGAAGACCCAGCTTCAGCCCCAAAGCCCATCTGGGTAATTCTAAAGTAGGTCTTTTTCTCCCCCTTGTGGAGAGGTGGCAGCTTTTATGTTTTTTAATAATAAATATACTATTGGCTCTTCTTATAGCTTTAAGTAATTTAACCACACTTCCAAAACTAGTATGTACCTTTCTTATAACAAAATCGTTTTATGCCTTAAAAGTGCAGAACTTTCCCTGGCATATAATACAAAACCACAGACTGTTAGGGTGTTGTAAAAGATTCAGTCTGCAGCTTTGGCAATAATGAAGTCACCTTTAAGTCAAAAACAACCTTAAGCTAACACGAGGAAACAAACCAAAGTCCAGCATCTGCCTGCAAACAGGAAGCAGTCAAAACAGCAACCATGCAATGCAACCAGGAATGCAGAAGTCTGGCAAACTTTAGTTAGCAAAGAAGCTGGTCTGGTCTTAAAAAAAAAAAAAAAAAAAGACAGAGAGAGAAAAAAAAGGGGAAAAAAGGAAAGGAGCGGAGAGGAGAGGAGAGGGTAGAGAGAGGCAGAAACACACACACGTAGTCTCTCTCACAACTTTAACTGACCTTCTTTCTTTATAGGCACTGTCTGGTTATCCCCAGGGAATCAGCTCAGTGGGCCTCAGGGTGTCTCTGATGGCCTCAGAAGGTTGTTGACACCTCCTCTGTATTCCCACAGAACAATAGCATGTGTCTAATTTTTTTTTTTGTTTTAAACATATTTTTATTGCATTTCATTTTTTTAATTAATTACATTGCATTATGTGATACATTTTTTATGCACTGGGATTCCCCCCGCCCCTCCCCACACCCTCCTCCCATGGCAGATTGCTCCACCTTGTTGCATTTCCATAGTTCAAATTCAGTTGACATTCTTTCATTGGAGGTATTTACCAAGCATAAAGTCCAGCATCTTATTGTCCTGGTAAGTTCAATGGTTTCTTGGTGAGACCATCTCTAGTCTGAAGGTAGAGCCGGCAGAGTATCATCCCAATCAATTAAAAGCCCCAACATAATATTTTCAACCATTTACAACATTATGGCATTAATTGACATGGTATTAACCAATAGGTTAATAGGAAAATGCAGGTTCTCAACCACAACCTGTGACTTCTTCATAGACATTTCAATTTTGGTTTATATTCAACCGTGTTCCATACACCTTAAAATGGCTTAGATTACTATTCACCTGTCTCATGCCTATTTTAATTTTGGTATTTAGCAGTTTATAGCATTGAAGCACGTTTTCGCTGAACCTGGCTGTTTTTTAGGTGGTCTAACTCTATAATTCTAACAGGATATATGTCAACAGTTTAGGTGAGCATGTTTAGGAGGGGTGTGCAGAGAAATCTTCCATACCCCAGTGAGGAGTAACTAATCTTTGTGTCCCACCCAGTGAGTTATAAGTACATCCACGCTGACCGTTTCCTGTCTGTTTCTAAGCTTTCCTTGTTGTTCTCTATCTATTCTAGTTTTGTTTGTTTGTTTGTTTGTTTGTTTTGAGGGGTTTCTGGAGCGCTCCTGATGGTTATTACGAGAGGGGGTGGGGACCCAAAATTGGAAGCAGACAAGGACCAGAGAAAGCTCCTCTCCCTAGTCCCGAAGGAAGTTTACTGTTCTTCTGTGTCTGCGGACCGCTCAGGGATCCTGGTTGTTGTTCCAATGTCCTTGGATCCTGCAAGGCAGGATTTGGGCTTCTTCCATCCCATGTGGTAGATCCAATTGGGTGTGGGTGACTTCAGAGTTCTTGGCCTCCAAAGGCACTCCATTTCCCCGTGGTCTCCTTGGCAGTAGGGATGTAGTCCTTGGTGCTCCTACTGATAGTCCTTGGTGAGGATCTAGGAGTCTTCAGGTTTGGGATAAAAGCCTCCTCCAGTCTGCCTGCTCCATTCTGGGGACCCCTCCCTGCTCTATGCACATGACCTCCTGTTAAGAGGTTGTTAAGATTACTCCTGATTCCCCCATTTGCCTTTGTAGTTTTGCTATTGTCTAATGCTAATTCGAGTCTGTTGTCTATGAGTTACCAGTTATGATCCTGATAGGTTATATTTCCTGTCTTCCTCACACCTTCTAGGGTGATGTAAGATTTCTCTGCTCTCCCTCCCCAGTGTCTAATTTTTTAAAAGACTTATTTATTTTTATTTGAAAGGAAAGAGAGAGACAGGAGAAAAAATCCTCCATCCATCAACTGGTCTACTCCCCAAATGGCTGCATCAACTAGGGCTAGACAGATCTGATGTCAGCAGCCTGGCGCTTCCTCCAGATCTCCCACATGGGTGCAGGTGCCAGAGTACTTGGGCCATCCTTTGCTGACCTCCCAGTCGTACCAGCAAGGAGCTGGATTGCAAATGGAGCCGCTGGAACTCAAATTGGCACTCACATGGGACGCCAACATCACAGATGGTGGCTTTACATGCTGTGCCAGCTTCTAGTAAGAGTCTATTTCACAAAGCATCATGAATTTCTCCAAGGCAATGATTGTTCCTAACCCATCACTGCATGTTCAGAATCTCACACAGACCTAGCTTTAAATATATCTTGAACGTTAAGCTGAATTAATAAAGGACTCCAGGCTGAAAATCTCATAGTACTACAAACATTTTGAAACTTTTTGCTAAAATTTTATCTTCGCTTTACATAAGCAGGCCTAACCACTGACTGACTGAAATAGAAGAATACATAATACACATGTTTATTAAGACATCTCACATTTTACACTAACAGTTCAGTACAGAGTTGAACAAACGGGATAAGGCACAACAAGATCATAGAAATGGTTTTATCATGACATTAAGTTTAAACTCGAAAGGCCCGCCATCGAAGGGCCCCCTCCCAGGTGATGAGTGAGATCCTAGTAATGTGAAGCTATTCTATGGCAAATGGCTGCTGTCTCTGACTCCCCTCCATCACTCTTCTTCCTTCTGTGAGGTGGGATGCTGGGGACTGGACTAAAGAGAAACATTTTGGTATTTTCAGGTGTCACAGGGTACAAAACGTAGCACAAAATCTTCCATGGAAGATTAGGTTGTTGGCAGCTGGGGACAGATAGGAAAGACTTCCAGGAATATTTCCAGTACTGAATGAGCTGACTAATGTAACTACCTGTAAGGTGCAGTATGAGAGTCAACTGTGAACACCTACAATACTGAAGAATGCAGGAACGGTATATTTTACGGATGGAAAAAAAAAAAAACTTAACAGGAGTCTCCTCAAACTTGCCAAACAAGTGTTTGCCCAGTTTTGTTGTTTTTTTCTTTTTTTTTTTTCATAAAATAGTTCGTCTCCAAGCTCTCTCTGCACCCTCACACTGGCCTGCTAGACCCCTGCCCCCATCCAGAGATAAAACTAGAAACTCAAGGTTTATTCTAGAGAGAGGCAAGCAGAGGTTCTCTGGCTTGGTGGACCCAGAAAGGCCTGCAGCCAATGAAGTACTGTGTTGAGATTCCGAGTCCTTTCCCCGCCAGGATCCCCACATCCTTACAGTCAGAATAGCAGCCTCCAAGAAAAGAGCAGAAAAGCCTCTGCTGGTACATCTAATCACACTGAATGCAGAAAGATCTAGAAAGCTGTTAGTTAATTCGTATCAGTTGCTCAGAAAACTCATTCAACAAAGTCCACAGTTAGTGTGCTCTGTCCCCATCCTCCCACACAGACCCAAGGAACTCAACAGTTCTATTCGAAAATAAAAGCAGAAAGCAAAAGATTACTGAACATCTGAAAGAAAACACCAAAACAGACACCTAAAAGCCTGCAGGACAAACACTGTACAATAAAAAAGAAGGAAGGAAGGGAAAGACCTACCAAAAACACCCTCAGCAATCTGAAAATAATAACAATAACTCAGGACCAGAGCAATGGTTCAACTGGCCAATTCTCCTCCTGCAAGTGCCAGCAGCCCATACAGGATCTGGTTCGTGTCCTGGCTGTTCCACTTGCAATACAGCTCTTTACATGTGGCCTGAGAAAGCAGTAGAGGATGGCTCAAGTTCATAAGAACTTGCAACCACATAGGAGACCTGACAGAGGCTCCTGGCTCCTGGCTTCAGATTGGCTCAGCTCCAGCCATTGATGCCATTTTGGGAATGAACCAGCAGATGGAAGATCTTTCTCTGTCAATCTGCCTTTCCAATAAAAATAAATCTTTTTTTTTAATCTATACCAAAAAAAGAGAATCTTGGGGCTGAAAAAGTAGCAGGGTAGGCAAATCTTCCACCTGTGGTTCAGCTGCTCCACTTTGGATTCAGCAGCCTGCTAATGTGTCTAGGAAAGCAGCGAAGGATAACCCAGTACTTAGCCTCCAGCAGCCACATGGCAAACTCAGACAAAGTACCTAGCTCCTGGCGTCAGCCTGGCACAGCCCCGGTCTATGGCCACTATAACCATTTGGGGAGTAAACCAGTAGGCAGAAGATCTCTCTCACACTCTCTCCCTTCTTTCTCTCCCTTTGTAACTTTACCTTTCAAGTAAATAACATAAGTCTTTAAAACAAATTGTTTAAAGTAACAGGTGCAACAACTGGCTAATCTTCCCCTTGCAAGTACCGGGATCCCATATGGGTTTGTGTCCTGGCTGCTCCACTTCCCATCCAGTTCCCTACCTGTGGCCTGGGAAATCAGTAGAGGATGGCCCAAAAATGTTGGGACTCTGTACCCGAATGAGACACCCAGAAGAAGCTCTGGCTCCTGGTTTCTGATAAGTACAGCTCTGGCCATTGTGGCCATTTGAGGTGTCAATCAGCTGATGGAATCATTTTTTTCTTTGTCTCTGCTTTTCTCTGTAATTCTGCCATTAAAAGAAAAATAAATATATTTTTTTTTTCAATGAAACAGGAGTCAGCATTTGGACCAGCAGTTAAGATGCTTGGGTTCAGGACAGGGGCAGGGGTGGCTAGACAGAAGGGAACCCAACAGCATGTGTGCAGGCTGGATAGTGGAGCTGGTTGGGTTGAACTAGGCTTCAGTGCCCACTGACATGTATGAGAGCTGAATGGGACATAGGACAGACTAGACTAGTCTGCTGCACATAACGGCAAGCACAAGAACCAGGAGAGGGGATGGGCCTGGTGGGGCTTATTGTGGGTCGCTCTGACTAGGCTGCAGCTCCCACTGGTTAATGTGAGGGCCGAGTATGTGCTGGGCAGAATCAGGCTGGACTGCAACACCCATTGGTTCTAGTGGAAGACAGGGCTCGAAACAGAACTGACCCAGCAACTGCAACCACCAGCTGATTGAGGCGATGGACTGTACCAGGCCCCGTACTTGCAAGTACACACAAGAACCTGGTCTGGGTTCAGACAAAGTTTCTTTAGGGATCCCCTCAATCAAACTGCAGGACTCAGATCCCTAACCATAAAAAAACAGAAGACAGAACAAATCAATCAACTACCCCAGCCATATGTTGGCAGTGAAAAACAGGGCAAACGGAGATCCTAAGATGGACTATGTCAACCAGTGGATTCTGCAGCGATTTCTTCGTGCTTGGAATGGTGAGACTGGCAGCAATTCATAACTGCTGAACTATCAAAACCACTTGAGCAAGACCCTTGGAGCATACCCCACATCGGGGACCTGGGATGGGTGGCAGACTGTGGAGCTTCTCCCTTTACCTCCCTCTTTACTCCAGATACAGAAAAAAAGTGTGGAAATGATAGTCTTACCCACTTTCCTGTAGCCCTTGAACCTTTATGCCCTAATTAACTATGTAAAGATTGTCAAAAATACAATTAAAAAAATGAAAAAAAAAAAAAAAAGATGCCTGGGTTCCACAGTACGGCACCTGGTTCAACTCTCAGCAGCACCAGTAGTCCACTAGTAAAGACTTTGGAGACAGCTGTGATGGTTTAGATAACCACGCCCCTTCCCCATACTTAAAACGCCTGGATGGAGTGAGTCCCTGGTTCCCAGCAGCAGGTTCAGCCAGGCCAGGACAGGCATTTGGGGAGTGAATAAGAGCTCTGTTTCTACGTCAAGTTTGTTTAAATCCTGGAGGACCAAAGTGTAGGCTAGCAGGGCTCTACACATACACCTCTGCAGAGTATTTGCTAATAAAACGGTGAAGCGTTTGGAGCTGTCATAACATGTACGTTACTAATACTTTTAATAGTTCCACCTGTAAATACTCAAAAGCAACAAGCATACTGTAAAGCCATATTCTCCATATGTGCTAGCAATTGGGACATGACAGTTCATTTGTGCTTTGGGAAAGCAATTATTGAAAGAAAAAATCTAAAAGAATCCTGAAAAAAAAAAAAAACCTGGCACAGTTTTTCTTAAACTTTGTAAGCAAAGTGATAAATCTGTTACATACGGGAAAGCAGCTTTAAAACAACTCCCAGTACTGATGCACCATCTTTACAGCTTCAGTGTCCCTTTCACATGACTGCTCAGTTTTTGTATTATATTGACTAAAGACCTTCTTTTCATCTTCTAAGATGAAAAGTGTTCTCCTCCTTTTAAAATAGAAAAGCACAAACGTGACAACAAAGGATGCAAGGGCCCTAATCCCGCCACTGGAAATAAAGGAACACGTGGCTACATTTGGTTCACGTCAGCCTCCGGCTTCCTAACAATGGGAAACTCTGGATGCAGTGCTAGTGTTTCAAGTAACTGGGTTCTTGTCACCCAAGTAGAAAACCTGCATGAAGCCCCCAGCCCTCAGCCCTGCCCTGGTCACTGTCATCTGAACCAGCAGATCAGAGCTTATTCCCTCTACCTGGTTCTCTTCCCATCTGGCTCTCAAATCTTTTTTTTTAAATGCAGAAGACAAAAATTTAAAGTCCTTTGGAAGAATCTTTATTATTAACTTACTTACTTGGCATTGATGCTGGTATAAAACAGCCGAAGCTGGGGGCCAGCACTTCGGCACAGAAGGTGAAATGCCACCTGTGAATGTTGGCATCCATAAGCCCCTAGTTCCAGTTCCAGCTGCTCTAAGCCCAACCCAGCTCACTGTAAATAAGCCTGAGAATCAGCGTAAGACGGACCACGTGCTAGGGCCCCTACAATCACATGGGAGACCCAAATAAGGCTCCTGGCTTTGGCCTACCCCAGCCCTGACCATTGCAGCCACGTAGGGAATGAACCATAAAAGGAAGATTGTCTCTCTCCCTCTCTCTGTAGCTCTTCCTTTCTGATAACCACATAAAAGTGGAGATGCTTCCCACCATTTTTCTTAGTGGCGCAATGGTGATGGGTGCTTGGGGAAATTTACTGGTACGGGAAACACCGAGCAGAGGAGGCAGGAGGCATGTGCCCGGCAAAGGCCAATCCTTCAAAGAATGTCTCTGCAATGTTCGTGAAAACCATGCAATAAAGATCCAATAAACACGTGTTCTAAATATGTGTGCACAGCACCTAGTTTTTCTGTTTTCCTTAAAATCTTTAGAAGGGAAAAATTAGAGCAAAAAGAGGGCAATCCTTCTCACACCCACCATCAACATATTTGAAAACAGCATTTATCTGTTCACTACCAGATAACGAGTGGCAGATTAGAAACAGAGGACCCCATCTTCAAAGAGGTCACATAGGCTGTGATAGGGAACACAGCAGCTCCTGAAAAGAGCGATGATGAATACTATGAATGGCACTGAGGCCAGAGAAAAGCAGCTTGCTTCTGGAACTAGAGGAATGTGGGTGCACACAAGTCCATCCAAAACAACTGGAACAGTATTTACAAAGGCAGGAGAAATGCAGGCTAAAGAAACACAAACGAAATGGCTGAGCCCTGCGCTGGGAGAAGGGTTGTGATGGAAAAGTGTGGCGAGGCTGGAGTGCTCAGCAGACACCATTTCCACCCTTCAGTCTTGCCACCCATTGCCAGTCCATTCCAATCTCTATCTGAAAGACCCAAATGAAGTACAGGAAGTGAGTGGGCTGAAGGATCTCACTTTTTATTAAAAGATCACACCTTTTATTAAAAACTACAATGTGAGAGCAGCTGCAGCAACACCAGGACAGAACCATTTCACTCCTACACTCAGGGGAATTTGTATACTTCATATAGTATCAAAGACCTTTAAGGCAGTAGCCAGTGGAAAAACCACCAGTGAGAGGCACAGACAGGCAACACATTGGTCTCAAACTAGAAGATTCTTGAGAGCAGCGACCACATCATTTCCTGAAACCCGTTCTCCTCTGAAAACCAGAACTTAATACTTCACTTTTCACATGGGAGAAGTGCAATGAATATTACGCAACAATGCCATGCATTTATAGGATGGCTAAACAAAAGCTGGAAAGGGGAAAGAGTCTGTATGCTGGGTCTGGGAGTTTCATGAGCAAAGATAATGACAGTTTACACAGCTCTCTCTAGCTTATGAAAAGCTTCCACATAAACGCTGCCACTCAATTCTCACAGGAGCCCAATGGAACAAGCATCACTCCACCCCACCCCTCCCCCACTTTTCCTACAATAACCTCACTTAAGGAAAAAAAAAGTCTTACAAACATTTTTGCCAAGTAATGTTTTAACATACTGAGCAATAAAATGGCAAACAAACCCTCTAGAAATTTACAGTCCAGAAGGAAAAAAAAGCACAGTTAAATCATCATTATAAATAATTACAAGTAGGCAAACACAGTAAGACAGTGAGATGACCTACATCTACACTCATCTGAGGATTCAAAAAAAATCTCTAAAGAACAAAGAGTTACACTGAATCCCAGAGGCAGTGTTACATTATATTAATTATTACATTGAACATTTAAATTAATATATACGGGTCCAGCATACTAGCCTAGTGGCTGAAGTCCTCTTTTCGCATGTGCCGAGATCCCATATGGATGCCAGTTCATATCCCAATGGCCCCACTTCCCATCCAGCTCCCTGCTTGTGGCCTGGGAAAGCAGTGGACGATGGCCCAAAGCCTTGGGACCCTGCACCTGCTTGAGAGACCTGGAATAAGCACCTGGTTCCTGGCTTCAGATCGGCTCAGTTCTGGTCATTGCGGCCACTTGGGGAGTAAAATAGCAGACAAAAGAGCCTTTTCTCTGTCTCTCCTTCTCTCTGTAAAATCTGACTTTCCAATAAAAATTTTAAAATAAATCTTATATATATATATAGACACCACCCATGTAGTATTACCTGAAGTTTCTCAGACTTGGAAGACATGTTATACATTCTAACCCAAGGCCTAAAGCCTGAACTCTTGCATTTCTAACTCACTCCTAGGTGGTGCCAAAGCACCACACTTGGTAATGCAAATCTCCCCAAGGATGACAAGCCAGGTAGGTCTCCTCAAGTCAGTGGGTATCCTGTCACCAGAGACCAAGAACAACTTTGTTTCTGCCATTTAAAATGACAATAGCAGGGCCTGGCGGCATGGTCTAGCAGCTAAAGTGCTTGCCTTGAATGCCCCAGGATCCCATACGGGCACCGGTTCTAATCCTGGCAGCGCCACTTCCCATCCAGCTCCCTGCTTGTGGCCTGGGAAAGCAGTCGAGGATGGCCCAAAGCTTTGGGACCCTGCACCCACGTGGGAGACCCAGAAAGGTTCCAGGTTCCAGGTTCCCGGCTTCGGATCGGCGCAGCACCAGCTGCTGCGGTCACTTGGGGAGTGAATCATTGGACGAAAGATCTTCCTCTCTGTCTCTCCTCCTCCTCTCTGTACATCTGACTTTACAATAAAATATATCTTTTTTAAAAAATGACATGAGCGCTCAACTGAACTTGAGCTGTGGTTATGCAACAAGGTGGAGGAATCCACCATGGTGGGAGGGTTTGGGGAGGGGTGGGAGAACCCAAGTATCTATGTAACTGTGTCACATAATACAATGTAATTAATGAAGTTAAATAAAAAAAAATAAAAAAAATAAAAAAAAGAAAAGAATAAGAAAAGAGCAAAAAAAAAAAAAATGACAGTAGCGGTTCTTCTCTGTGTGTTGAACAACATAAACACGTCAAGAAGGGAGTGGTGTTTGGTATAGCAGTTAGGACACCCCTTGGGACCCATGCACCCTGTATCAGAGTGTGTGGACTGACGTCTGTGGATTCCAGCTGTCTGCTACTGTGCACCCCGACAAGCAGCAGGTGACGGCTCCAGGAGTTAGGTGCCTGCCACCCATTTGGAGAAATACAGACAGTTCTCAGCCCCGGGCTGAGTAACCTGGCCTGCTTGCACAGAGAGTGCATGAAAGATCTCTCTATGGCTTTTCTCTCTGCCTTCCAAATAAAATGAAAACAATTTTAAATCTCTAATTTTTTAAAAGGCAAAGATATTTCCAGCGACTACTGTTAACCTCAGAGCACCAATATCCTAAGCTTCTACTTCAGAGAAAGCTAAAACTCATTATAGCTCAATGGGAGCACATTTTGGTCTCCCAATGTCAAGCCACCTAGCATTGCACATTTTGTCTTAGCTGGATTCTAACTAGAATCAAAAATATGGTTTCAGGCCCAGCACAATGGCTCAACGACTAAATCCTCCCCTTGCAAGTGCCAGGGTCCATGTGAACGCCAGTTCACATCCCAGCTATTCCACTTCCCACCCAGCTCCCTGCTCATGGCCTGCGAATGCAGTAGAGAATGACCCAAAGCCTTGGGACCCTGCAACTGCATAGGAGATGCAGAAGAAGCTCCTGGCTCCTGCCTTCAGATCAGTTCAGCTCCAGCCATCACAGCCACCTGGGGAATGAACCAGCAGATAGAAGATCTTTCTCCCTGTCTCCTCCTCTCCATGAGTCTGTCTTTCCAGTAAAAAGAAATAAATCTTTAAAAGAAAAAAAAGACATGGTTTCTACAAACAGCTGACCTGACAATAATGCTGGGGAAATCAATTTGCTGCAAACTCACTCAAAAGTGCCATTACAAAGAGCAGCTGGGGCCCGGTGGCGTGGCCTAGCAGCTAAAGTCCTCGCCTTGAAAGCCCCGGGATCCCATTTGGGCGCCAGTTCCAATCCCAGCAGCTCCACTTCCCATCCAGCTCCCTGCTTGTGGCCTGGGAAAGCAGTTGAGGACGGCCCAATGCATTGGGACCCTGCACCCGCGTGGGAGACCCAGAAGAGGTTCTTGGTTCCCGGCTTCGGATCGGTGCAGCACCGGCTGTTGCGGCTCACTTGGGGAGTGAATCATCGGATGGAAGATCTTCCTCTCTGTCTCTCCTCTCTGTATATCTGACTTTGTAATAAAATAAATAAATTTTTAAAAAAAAAAAAGAAAGAAAAAGAGCAGCTGATCCAAGAGCAACTGGGCAGGGTAAGACTTGGTGAGAATGCAGTCAGGCACATGAGAGCAGAGCCTATACCCACGCACAGAGGAGCGCTTAAACAAGGAGCTGTTTTAACGCTAAAGCTAGAGCTCCAGGCCTCTGGCAAACAGATCCTCTAACAAACAGGAGGGCCAGACAGCTGTTCCAGTTCAGAAAAGGATCTGAAACTCTTAGACAACAGAAAAAGTATCTAAAATATACTCACCCCCTACTGGTCTGACTGCATTGTTCTTCCCTTTACACTGGGTTACACTTTTACCCATTAACTGCTATGATTACTAAAGTATTCTTACTCCCATTTCAATTTGAGAACATAAGGCCTTAATGTAAAAATAATAATAATAATAAAACAAGAATAACAATAAAACAAACTTAACTTTTAATTACAACAGTAAGGCTACATGGTCATGAAACAGTTGAACTATGACCCAAATAATGTTTGCTCACCTAACTTTATTTTTTTTAAGATTTCTTTATTTTTATTGGAAATGCAAATATACAGAGGGGAGGAGAGACAGAGAGGATGATCTTCCATCCAATGATTCACTCCTCAAGTGGCTGCAAGAGCCAGGAGCCAGGAACTTCTTCATGGTCTCCAATGCAGGTGCAGGATCCCAAGGCTTTGGGCCATCCTCGACTTCTTTTCCAGGACACAGGCAAGAAGCTGGATTGGAAGCGGGACTGCCGGGATTGGAACCGGTGCCTATATGGGATCCTGGCACATTCAAGCCAAGGACTTTAACCACTATCATGCCGAGCTCACCTAACTTCTAACCTCAAAAATCTAAGTAGCTCTGACAGGTACCATCATATACCTACAATTTCAGTTACCAGAAACAAAGGACATGTTTGTAAAAATAACAGCATCTAGCAATCACACTGTAGAGATGTTGGCAATAATGTATATATAACAAATGTGCCAAGTAAAATATGTCAGGTGAAGGCTTTGCTTTCACTGTGTCCCAACATTCCTGGAGTAATCCTAAATACAAGATTCTTAAGGAAAAATACATGACTGTCCCACACATACCATTTCAGAACTCACTCATCCTTCATGTGGTAACAACAGCAGCCACACATGGCCACGAAGAGGAGCTGAGGCAGGAACAGTAGCTGGACAAGCAGGGTGGACAGACAAGGTCAAGAGAAAGGCTATCAAGCCGGACTGAGTAAGTGCCATGAGGCTGATGGTGATCAGATAGCTCATGCACAAACAAGCAAAAAACATGGAAAGGATACAGCTGGAACAAATCCCGTGCTACTAGCTTTGAGCTGAAGGTAGAGGTGAGAACTTGTTTAACATACACAGATGCAGACAAATCTGTGCTGCATATGTTGGTCTGTATTTGCTAGCACTGTCCAAGGACACACCCTCAGAGCAGAACCTCATCTGCTCTAAAGAGCATATCTGGGGCACAGCTTGTGACACAGCACTCAAGCTACCACTTCGGATGCCTCCCACCTCGGGGTACCTGGGTTTGAATTCCTGACCCAGCTAACTGCTAATGTGCACCCTAGAGGGGCAAAGGTGACGGCTCAGGTACCTGGGTCCATGGGAGCCCTTGATGGTGTCCTGGGCTCCTGCTCTTCAGGGTGGCCCAGCCCTGGCTATTGTGAGCATGTAGAGACTGAATCAGTGCATACAAGACTTCTTTCGGCCTCCCTTTTAGATAAGCTAAATACTTAAGATTTTTGGGGCCCAGCATGGTAGCATAGCGGTTAAAGAAAGTCCTTGCCTTGAACACACCGGGATCCCATATGGGTGTTGGTTCTAATCCCAGCAGCTCCACTTCCCATCCAGCTCCCTGCTTGTGGCCTGGGAAAGCAGTCAAGGATGGCCCAAAGCCTTGGGACCCCGAATTTGCCTGAGAGACCCAGAAGAAGCTCCTGGCTCCTGACTTTGGATTGGTCTAGCTCTAGCCACTGCGGCTGCTTGGGGAGTTAATCATCAGACGGAAGATCTTCCTCTCTGTTTCTTCTCGTCTCTGTATATCTGCCTTTCCAATAAAAATAAATAAATTTTTAAAAAAAAGAAAGATTTTGATTTGAGGCCCAGCAAGATAGCCTCGTGGCTAAATCCTCATCTTGCATGCACCAGGATCCCATACAGGCGATGGTTCGTGTCCCAGATGGCCCAAAGCCTTCGAACCCTGCACCCACGTGGGAGACCCAGAAGAAGTTTCTGGCTTCTGGCTTCTGGCTTCTGATCAGCTCAGCTCCAGCCATTGTGGCCACTTGGGGAGTGAACCAGCAGACACAAGATCTTTCTCTGTCTCTCCTTCTCTCTGTAGATCTGACTTTCCAATAAAAATAAAATAAATCCTTAAAAATTTGCTTTTGTTTTCTAAGTATCACTCTCCACTGAACAAAATCAAGACACTCAGAGAAGCAGCTGATTTCAGGGCTGAAGCACAGAGTACCTAAGAAAAACTGGAACAGGTTTGCAGAAAGCAAAGAACTACTCAGAAAAAGACTGTACACAGGCCCAAAGACGCATGGCAGCTGGCTCCAGCAGGGTTCCCACTAACTACATAATTCCAGCACCAAGATAATGATATCTCACCGAGTAACACAGAAATCCACGTGTCTGCACTGTATTAGTCCATGTGAGCCGCTGTAACAACACGCCTGTACTAATTCCAACTATGGCTCCAGAAGCTGGGCAGGCCAAGGTCACAGCACAAACAATTTTCCTGTCTGTGAGTGTTGCTCCTTTACCAACTGTGCCCTCCAGGTATCCTCACATGGCCAAAAAGCAAAGAGGCAAGGAAGCTCCCTCAACAAGCCACCTCCTTTATTTTTTAGATTGATTAATTTACTCATTTATTTAGTTGAATGGTAGATTGAAACAGAGAGAAGGGAGAGATCATCCACCCACTGTTTCAACCTCCTGAATGCCTGTAATAGCCAGGACTGGGTCAGGCCCAGGCCAGGAGCCAAGAGCTCCCTCAGGACAGCAATGCAGGTACTGTGCCATCTGGGCTCCCTTCTAGCAGCATACAGGAAGCTGGATCGGAAGCAGAAGAGGAAGTCAATCCCAGGCTTTCAAAATGGATGCAGGCTTTCCAAGCAGTGACGTAGTGACATAACCCACAATGCCACAATACCCTCCCGTCTTCATTCCTGTTGCATAAGAACACTAACCCCATGATCTCCCAAAGGCCTGCCTTCCAACACTATTACCTTAGTAATCAGATTTCAGTGTGCATATCTTAGAAGGATAGAAACCATCAGATCATGGCAAACACTGATACAAAAGTGCAATGAAGGTTAAATTCTTCCTTACAGCATCACTAACAACTAATGAGAAGAAATGACAGATTTAGAACTCTGACAACCATCATAGTAACAACTTGGACAAGAGGTCCCAATGGGTACTACCACTAGTGGGAAGCAAGGGAATGAGGAACAAGCTAGAATATCAAAATGTGTACATACTAACTGCAAAGAGAGGAAAAAACGGTAATTTTACAGTGGAGAATCCTGGAAGACATCTCAGAGACTCTAACACTTCCTGTAATAAACATACAACATGTGTTTCTAGTAAGATACTGTGAGAAAAACAGGCATCACTTCCGAGCTGTTCTTGCCCCAGTGCCTAATTCAAAGCCCAAGGAAACAACACACAAATTCAAAACAAGGAACATGTATAAAACGACTAGCTTATACTCCTTTTTAAAAAAATTGCAAAGGTCATGGAATCCAAGGAAAGACAAATTCAGTTTGCAGACACCCACAGACACGGAACTGGATGCCACACATGTCAGTGACAGGGCCCTTTTGTGGAGGACACTACTGGAGCTACAGAGGAAATCCCGGGGTTTCTCGATAAGGAATGCTTGGAGATGCCTCACGTAATTTTTTGCAATCTTCCTGAAAGTTGAAAAATATTTCCCAATAAATTTTTTGGAAAGATTTATTTATGCATTTGGAAAGTCAAAGTTAGAGAGAGGCAAAGATTTCCCCTTCACTGGTTCACTCCTAGATGATCACATGGTCAGCCTTAGGCCAGTGTGAAGCCAGAATCCAGGAGCTCTGTATGTCCCACATGGGTGGCTGGGGCCCAAACACTCGGCTCTCCTCTGTGGCTCTTCCCTGGCCATTAACATAGAGCTGGAGAGGAAGTGGAACACCTAGGACAGGAGCCAGCACCTGCTGGTGCTACAGGCCTCAGTTTTACTAGCAATGTCACAATACTAGACCACTTGCTACAAAATTTTAAATCACTTCTACAGATGAACAGACTTACAGCCACACTTGGATTTAATTTAAAAATATTATTGATACAAGAAGAAAATAGCAGACCAGGCACAATGGCTCAATGGCTAAATTTTCACCTTGCAAGGCCAGGATCCCATATGGGCACTGGTTTGTGTTCCAGCTGCTCCACTTGCCATCCAGTTCCCTCCTTGTGGCCTGGGAAAGCAGCAGAGGATGGTCGTGAGACCCTGCACCTGCATGGGAGACTCAGAAGCAGCCCCTGGCTTCGGATCAGCTCAGTTCCAGCTGTTGTGGCAATTTGGGGAGTGAATCAGCAGACGGAAGATCTCTCTGTCTCTCCTCCTCTCTGTAAAATCTGCCTTTGCAATAGGGCTTGGCAATGTGGCCTAGTGGCTAAGGTCCTCGCCTTGATCCCATGTGGCTGCTGGTTCTAGTCCCGGCAGCTCCACTTCCTCTCTATCTCTCCTCCTCTCAGTATATCTGACTTTGTAATAAAAATAAAATAAATCTTTAAAAAAAAAAAAAAAAAATCTGCCTTTGCAATAAAAAAATATATATATATCTTTTAAAAAAAAGTTTCTACTTTCTCTTCCCCCATTGTCTCTAGTGGATTTTATAAAACAGCCTGTGCAGTCTCAAAGACCTAGTAACACAGGCCTCCCTCGGAAACAAGGCCTTAGCTAACACCTTTAAACACATAGAGGATTACAATATGTTATTATTAATTACTCGTAAGAAAAAAAGTCTCTGGATCTAGACTTCTCAGACTCAAACCCTAACTACTCACCAGCTACATGACTGGAGCAGATCCTGAACCTCGCTGCACAAGTTTCTTCATCTGGAAAAAGGACTGCTGTGTATTACAACCTAACTACTTAAGGCACTGGCTGCTCAGCACCTGGTGAGCACTCACTACCAATCTCTCTTACAGGTAAGAATCCTAACGTTGCTTAGATTACTGCCCAAGCAGAGCCGTGCTGTCTTTTTTGGAGAAGAGAGAGAGAAGGTAAAGAAACAGACACACAAATGTAGCTAGAATTCTGCGTCTTCTTTGCTGAGAGGCAATTCTAACAAAGTGCAAACAGAAGGCACCCAGCACAGTGTCCAAAAAATACTGCCTGCCTTTCTTCCTTCCTTTCGCAGCCAATCCATGTTTCTCCCTATACAAAAGCAGACGTAGTTTACAGTCACTTACATCCCTAAACTACCTCTCCTACAGCCTTTCATTCCAAAACTAACTGCATTTTTTTTTAAAGATTTATTTATTTTATTACAGCCAGATATACACAGAGTAGGAGAGACAGAGAGGAAGATCTTCCATCCGATGATTCACTCCCCAAGTGAGCCGCAACGGGCCGGTGCACGCCGATCCGATGCCGGGAACCTGGAACCTCTTCCAGGTCTCCCATGCGGGTGCAGGGTCCCAAAGCATTGGGCCGTCCTCAACTGCCTTCCCAGGCCACAAGCAGGGAGCTGGATGGGAAGTGGAGCTGCCGGGATTAGAACCGGCGCCCATATGGGATCCCGGGGCTTTCAAGGCGAGGACTTTAGCTGCTAGACCACGCCGCCGGGCCCAACTAACTGCATTTTTAAAAAACTTTGTTCTAGTGAAGTAGTCTAACATCACAAAATCACATCCTAGCCTTTTACAAATCAATCGTTTTCACAGATTTCCATCAATCAAGAGAGACTTACAATTTAAAAATGCTAGAAACGGAGAACACTCAGATAATTTTTTTTCAATGATTACGAAGAACTCACTTGTATCTAAAGTTTCCCTGCACTTCATATACATAAAATATCAGGAGAGGAAAACTTTCGTCAAGAGACCCAAGTTCAAACTCTCCCTAAGCCAATAACTGAAGCAACAATCTGAAACTGGTGATCTCTGCCTCTTTGGCCAAATGAGGTAAGTAAACTATCTTAGTGCCTCCAAGTTCTGGGCCTCTTGCACAAGCCTGAAAATGGAGAACTCACAGGCAGCTTTATGCCTCAACGCTGTCTTTTCTTACTAAAAAACATTTCTCCTTGTCTTCATATAGAACCCTTGTTTGCATTCTATTAAAACAGAATCCACTTCTTTCATGAATCTTCCTTGTAGCTTAAATAAAACAAGTTGCTCCATATACCCTGGCCACTATGACTACTGCAACTACTATCTACATTCTATTACCTCAGAAGTCCTATATCTTACACAATGCCTGGTACACAGCAAGTGCAAGCAAGCATTTAAAAGTCTGTCTCAGGTGGGAGTTTGTCACAGTGAAGTTTGCCACATGCCTGGTTCAAGTCCCTCTCTGCTTTCTAGCAACGTAAACCCTGGGAAGCAGCAGAGGATGGCTCTAGTAATTGAGTTGTGGCTAGTCACAGAGCCCCAGCGTTGCAGGCTCCTAGTTTCTGTCTGGTACAGTGTTGGCTAATGTAGGTATTTAGGGAGTATGTTAATAGAAGATCCTCTCTCCTCTTTCTCTCCCTCTCTGTCTCTGTTCTCTCTCTTCTCTCCCTCTTCTCTGTCTCTCCTCTCCCACCCTTTCTCCCCTCCTCCTCTCTCCTTTTCAAATCAAACAGAAGTAAGCATTTAAAATAAATTAAGATTGGTGTCTACAAAGTTAAAGTGCTCTCCTATGAAGTTTCTGCACCCACTACGCAGGCCTTGAGCCAAGTCTGAAGATACACTGAGACCAAGTGCGGTACAACCAAAGCCTTGTGCCTGCGAGACCAACAGACAGTGCAAATTCCCCCTGAGCATTTACACAGAAGCTCTACAAAAGATATTGCTCCTTCTGATGGCTTGGCTAGCTGCTGAAGATAGCCTAATTACCCCAACTTCTTATCTAAAATCTGCTTTACTTTTTTTTTTTCCATGACAGGACTTTTTAACATTTTTTGTGATTTACTGATGTTTAGGGTTTAGTCACCTGCCAGAGTAACGCAGGAATTTTTGTTTTGTCACAAACAGTACTCAGTGTCTACATCAGTGCCTGACACCTGACACGGAGAATGTTTTCTTGGAGCAATCATTTTCCTTCTGTCTCACAGACCTCAGGCGCCATGAGTCATCACCACCATAACCCTACCCTGCATTGTCCTCACATCCTCAGCTCAATGTGCTTACACAGGCGGCTTCCAAATCAACTTCCACAAGCTGCAAAAAGCTATCTGCATTCAACCCCTACACGCTGCCTTTTTGGTTCATCTCTCCAGTTCTTGGCACAAAAGTAGCACTTAAGAAACTAAAACAAGAGATGAAATAACCAAACTCTGTGCTTTCATTCCGAATCATGACTTCTAGGCGATCTTCACTTCAGGTTTAAATGACGGGGGATGGACATGGACCAGAAGTGAAAATATTGAATTTCTTTGGATTGTCAAGGACATGGCTAAATATGTTGTGAACATATTAACAGTCACCTGACTGTAACATCCTGCCCAAATAGTGCCATCTCTCTAAGGTACTAAGTACTTTAGTTACAGCAAGACTTTTTAAGTGTAGCTAATATCCTTCAGGTATAAAACACCAAGCCATGTAAAAATTGGACACCATCGTGTTTTTACTGAAAAAAAAAAAAAAAAAAAAGCCCCAGAACCTTCTTCGTCCTCTACTTTCAGCCAAATATGGCCCTTCCCTGCTTCAACTAATTCCGTTTGTGAGTTCCAAAAGACAAAAAAAGGCACGGGCATTGTATCCACTGCTGCCTGTGAAAGCGGCTTTTAAAAGCTAAAAGAATACAAAACAGCAGCGATGTAAAATTTTCACTCAAGATGAAAAGCGTCAAGCTGAGCCTGCTTGGATCTGTTTAGAACCACAGCAGGAAACAAAGCCGGAGAAAGGCACCCAGTCCTCTCTCTAGCACTATTTCAATCTGACAAACTCAGAATCCAGGTCCAGGGCAAGCCTAAGAAAGGGACTTCAGGTTGGCTAAAGCCTGGTGCACACTGGAAACATCAGCCAGGGTGCCAGCGGTAAACCATCCGTGATCGCTCAGTTTTGCTTAAACGCCCTAAGAAGAATTAACAGTGTAATATAAACTTGTGAAAATAAGCGTGAATTACATGATCACGATTCAGATGCCAAGGCGATGACTACGAACTCATGGGTGACTGAGACAGACGTGGAGTTGACTCAGGAAATGTAAAAGGCTATCTCATTCCCCCAGAAGAAAGAAGTGCATACGGGGTGGGTTTCAAACTCCAACTTCAAACTGGCTTTAGGAACACAGACTGACCACGGATGAATCACCAGCCTTCGAGAGCTCCTCAGGGTGGAACCCCCTATCTTCTAAGAACCCTAGGCTCTTCTGCTGCCTCCACACCCCCATCTTCCTGCCCTGCCCTCTCCGTCCCCTTCCGCCCCAACTCGTCTGGAACAAGAAGATAAGTCTGTGAAATAATGACCAGCACTGACCACTTCTCTTAAGTCGACATTCACAAACGATTAGCACACCACCCCACCCTCCCCACTGGATCTAATCTCACGCTGTGGGCCGGCAGGGGGCTGCTCCGGAGCGCGGGGCTGTCAGCGGCGGATCCCGACCCGCAGCGACCTCACAGCCGCGGGACTCGACCCCCTATCTCCCCAGCCCGCAGGCCTGAGAAGGAAGTTAGGCTCCAGCCTCTATGCCTGCAACGCAGAAGCGAGCAACCGGCAGCTGAGACTTATCCCGGGTCGGACGGGAGTGGCCGGGTGTTCTGGAAAAGCTTGCGGACAAACAGTCCCAGGAGTGAAGGGGAAGGCACCACACACACACACACACAATCGGGGAGTACTGGGGGGTAAAACAGCCTGCCCGGGCCGGGGACAGGGGGTCTGCACGCACGCCCACAGCCAGCCGAGGGAACCGGAGCGCTCGGGCTGGGTGGCAACGCCCGGCAGGCCGACGCCGGCTGAGGGGCCGCAGCCCAGGGCGCGCCCAAACAAAGCCGACGCGCGCGGGGCCTACTCACAACAAGAAGCTCATGTCGGCAGCGGCGTGGGGCGGCGGGCGCGGGGCCTGGGGCGGCGGCCGGGGAAGCACCGGAGAAGCGAGGAGCAGGCGGAGGGGAGCGCCGGCGGCTCGGCTCTGCAAGCTCCAACGGCAGGCGGAGGGGGCGGAAGTGGGAAGCGCGCGGCTTGCGGCGCTCCTGCGGGGAGGAGAAGCACGGGGAGGCGGGGAAAGGGCCGGCTGCCGGCTCCTCCGAGACCGCCGGTTCCCGGGCGGCCACTTGCTAGCCCCGCTGCCACCCTCTTTGCCCGAGCTCTCGCGAGAGCGCCGCGCGCCCACATGGCGTCCCTGCTGGGCACCTTGAGACCCAAGAGGCCAAGGTCCTCCCGTGAGGGACGGCACAGCCGGCAGGGTGCTGCCCCGCGGGAGTGACAGGTCAAGGTGTTGGAGTCTCTTTCTCTGCCGGTGTTGAACGAGGGAGGATAGGGGGGAATGGTTTGGATAAGGTCCTGCCCTAAAGGAGGGAAGAAAGTGAATGACCCGTCAAGGCCCTTGCAGTGCTGTGGGTGCATTCTAAAAGCCAGAACTACATCGGGGTCCCTTGGTGGCAGACTGCGTGGGCAAGCCAGGCTGCCAGGGGCTGCTGGAAAAACAAACAAAACTGAAGGAGGCAGAAGGGAAGCTGGGGTCAGCGTGGATGCCAGCCAGGTGGGACAGTCATCATCAGGGACAACTCTGTTATGGAGCCAAATTCCCCCATATTCTGCTTAAGAATGTGGCTTATATGGTGAACAAGTCACCAGAGCAGTGTCGGTTTGGATACTAGTTTGTTTTACACAAAGAGCTTGCCCAGCCTTTCTCAGAACACTCAGCATAGCCACAGGTTCTCTGAGCAAAACAAGTCCTGTGCAACTCGCTGGTAGCCCGCCTTGGCTTCATCCCCCCCGAACAGCAGAATCCACTTGGAAACGTGACATTTATTTTCATGCAGCATAGCTAAGCATGTTGATTTTAAATTATCTTAAAAACCCAGTTAAAACAGAGGAACACATGGAGATCTCGCACTGTCGCGGGAACTGCAGAGATCACTAAAATCATGTGAGACTTTCAGGCTCCAAAGATGCCAAGAAAAGAAGAGGAGGACTTCTCTAAATATAAAACCATGGATTTATTATGTAAAAACTCTGTGTCTGAGATATTGATGGGCTACCTCCGAAAAGGTGATGTATGTGAGCAGGTTGAGAAATGAGGTTGTAATGAATGAGTTAAACTGTGAGAGCTTTGGTTTCGTCCCCCTTACAATGAAGGTCTTCGTGACAGGTGTTTGGCACAGTGGTTGAGACACGAGCTACCTGGGATATGTGCATCCCATATTGATTCCTGGCTTTTTTGGTCCAGCTTCCTGCTTATACCTATGGTAGGAGGCAGCATTATTGGAATATTTAGCAGACGCAAGTACTTGAATCCCCTCTACTCACATGGGTGACCAGGGTTTAATTCCAGCTCCTGACTTCCCAATGGCCCAGCCCAGCTTTTGTGGGCATTTGGAAAGGAAAGCAGATAGAAGATCTTTTTCTCTAGCTGTGTGTGTGTGTGTGTGTGAATGTGTGTGCACATGCCATTCAAATATTAGTTTAAAAAATGTTTTACTTCAGCAGCCAGGAGGCTGCTGTGGGCTGCAGGAGGGAGTGTCTAGCTCGGATCCCGATCCCAGCCACTATGTGCTCATGGTGAGCTGGGCCTGGGCGGCCAGTGCGCCATTTGGCGCCAGGCTGTGCCTGCTGGCCGTCTGGCCGGGGAGCTCTAGGGTATTGGTTGTCTGAATCGTTGCTTAGGTAGCTCCAGGATGACTGCACTGGTACTGGGATCTGGGTCAATCCTAAAGATTCCCAATGCCAGTAACTCTTCCTTTGAAGAACTTCTAATCACTTAACAATGCTGAGCTGTGAAATTGGTAATGGAACGGAATGTACTGGGCAGGACTAAGCAAACCTTAGCCTACAAGCAAAACTAGAAACCAGCATGGAGTACAGGTCATACCGAGCTAGGCTCTTGCACCTACTGGTCCTCAGAGCAACCACGGGCAGGTGCGTGATTTACGGCTAGGAACAAGCCCAAATGGGGCGGTAAGGGGACACCCTAACTGGGTTGAGGTTCCCACCAAGGGGTGCGTGTGCTGGAATGGGGGCTGTGTTCTATCTAGGAAACAGTCGTAGTCACCCAAGGCACTAGAGTGAGCTGGGATTGGATGCACCAGGCCAGTTCAGACCCCAACACCATTGGTGTCATGGAGAACCAGGGTAGACGTGGGACTGACTAGGCTGGGTCTCAACCCCCTACTAAGTCATGTGTGAGCTGTATGTGGGTATGGACGAGCCATGGCCTGGCTGAAACATCCAACAACAAGAACCAGAATGGGGTGAAAGCCAGCCAGGAAAAGCCACTGTTCCTTCTAGGACAGGAGGTGAACTGGGTAGGGTTGGCTCAAGGACCCCCTGGTATGCGCAAAATCTGGCATTGGGAGGGGTTCTGATGGAGGAGCCCGGGCAACTCCTCTGGCAGGACACAGTCCCTGCAGGTTAGCGCAAGAAGCATGATAGGAAACAGCCCAGAATAGGCCATGGAAAGTTTCCCACTGGCACACATTCGGCATGGGTCAGGGGCAGGCCAGGCTGAATCAGTTCATGTCATCCACTGGCAAATCCGATCACCAGAACAGAGTGTGGGTTGAGCCGGGTTTGGTTGCGACAAAACCAGTACACATTATGGAATGCCAGGGTGTGGTTGCCTGTACTGGATTTGACAGCAGCACCCAACCAGCACACGTGAGATCCAGGAAGGGAGGGGCAGAGCTGGCAAGGGGATTAAGGGGCTGGTCCCCTCGCCAGACAGCTACTCCCACTGGAGAGCGTGGGCTGGGATGGGGACAGACCAGACTAAGCAAGGCTGCAACACCTGTGTGCCTCATGTGGACTAGATCAGGGAAAAGCCAGGCTAGGCTGATTATTCCTGCTGGTGCAAGCATAAATTAGAGTGGGTGAGGGATGTTTGGGCTTAGCCGCAGCATCAGCTGGCACTGGGGACTAATTCTGTCAAGTCAAACCACAGAACCACCTAAAGAGTGCATAAACCAGGACTGAGAGATACCTGGGAGGGAAAAAGTGGGTTCCCCCTTCTTGGGTCACTACTCCCACGGGAGGGCATGAAAACTAGGACGGGGACTGGGGTGGCTAGATAGAGAGGCACTTAACAACATCCGTGAGGGCTGGATGGTTGAGTTGGTTAGATGCAACTAAGCTTTAATACCCATTGACAAGTACAAGAGCCAAATGGGATGGGGGACAGACTAGTCTACTGCTACACATACTGGCAAACCAGGGTAGGGAGCAGGCCTGGTGGGGGTTATTGTGGGTCGCCCCGACTAGGCTGCAGCTCCCACTGGTTAGTGTGAGGGCCGAGTATGTGCTGGGCAGAACCAGACTGGACTGCAACACCCATTGGTTCCAGTGCAACTCGGAACTGAAAACAGAACTAACCCAGCAATTGAAACCACCAGCAGATCGGGGTGATGGACTGTGCCGGGCCCTGTGCTTGCTAGAACATACGAGAATCTAGTCTGGGAATACATCAAAGTTTCTTTGGAGATCTCCCCAATTGAACTGCTGGACTCAGAACTCTAACCAAGAAAAGACAGAAGACAGAACAGGTCAATCATTCATCTCAGCTGTATGTTGTTGGCAGCGAAATATGGGGCGAACGGAGACTTTATGATGGACCATATCAATCAGTGGACGACCTCATCGAGTGAAACTGGCAACGATTCATAACTGGAGAACTATTAAAACCACTTGAGCAAATATCTCAGAGTATGCCCCACATCCGGGACCTGGGGTGGGCGGGAAACTGGGTGGGGCTTCTCCCTCAATATTCCCCTTTACCTCGGATACATGATGGAAACAATATGGACATAATAGTGTTACCCACTTCCCTATACCCCCTGAACCTTTTTTTTAGCCGTAATTAACTATGTAACCATTGTCAACAACAATACAATAAAATAAATTAAAAAAAAAAGTTTTAGAATGAAGAGCTGGCATGATGTTTAAGATATGTCCCAGGTTTTTATTTTTTAAGATATACTTGTGGGCCCAGCATGGTAGCCTAGCGGCTAGAGTCCTTGCCTTGCACACACCAGGATCCCATTTGGGCACCGGTTATAATCCCAGTGGGCCCACTTACCATCCAGCTCCCTGCTTATGGCCTGAGAAGGCAATCGAGAACGCCGCATGGGAGACCTGGAGGAGGCTCCTAGCTCCTGGCTTCAGATCGGCTCAGCTCCGACTATTGCAACCACTTGGGGAAATTTTCAGACATACTCAAGTGGACAGAGATTTACTTCATGACTCCATCACAAACTGTAATCGTGATCAACTCTTGATCCCTGATTAGCATTTTCGAATGATTACTCTCTTGGAGAGAACAGGCTGGGGGCAGCCCGCATGTTAACAGAAAAGTTAGATTATTGCAATAGTCTGTTTTAATAACAATTTTGATCTGATTTGAGGTGAGATCAGTAATCACATTTTTTTAAAAAAAAAAAAAGGAATTTGAAATCTGGAGGTGAAGCAAAAGCACCTAGTGATTGGTTGGTTGGTTGATTAATCGTGGAGGTTGTGGAAAGAAAAGACAAGAATACATCCTATGTTGTTAACTTTGACAACTGATGGATGATACTGTGGCTCAATAAGCTAATCCTCCACCTTCAAGTCTGCCATCCCATTTAGGTCCAGTTCTAGCCCCACTTGCTCCACTTCCCATCCAGTTCTCTACTTATGGCCTGGGAAGACAGCAGAGGATGGCCCAAGTCCTTAGGACCCCGCACCTGCATGGGAGACCCGGAAGAAGCTCCTAACCCCTGCATTCAGTTCATCTGAGCTCTGGTCATCGCAGCTATTTAGGGAGTGAATCAGCAGATGAAAGATGTTCTGCCTGTGTCTCCTCTCTACAAATATGCCTTTCTATGAAAAGTAAATAAATCTTTCGAAAGTTCCACTTGGAGACGTTTTTTAGACATCAGAGAAGGGTTATCTTTGCAATTTGCAGTAAGTACTATATGAAGCTTGAGGTGAGGTGGGAATCCCAGATGTGGCTGCAGGCGTCCTCAGCAGGTAAGCAGTACTCAAACCATGGAATGGGGTTTTGAACACACATACCTGTGTCTCCTAAGTGTACACTTAGAAACATGTCACCTCTAAGATGCTGTGTCTTCTTTCTTTGCTTTTTTCACCAGTTACCCAATGCCTGTTCACCATCTTCTTCCTCTCCCTCAGTCTTATTTATATTCTCTTTTTCTGAAAGAATTTCTATTACCTGCAAGAAAATTATTCATTGTGCCTTTCTAACAGATAAATGAATCACTCCTAGTGTGTTACTTGATACATTACTCTTCCCAGATACAGTAATACCAGTTCAAGATGAGTTTCCAAATAGTAGATGAGGAGAAATTTCTCTTTGTGGAATTATCTAACTTTAAAAAAAATAGAACAGGAATGACTGAATGGGGATTAGACTGTCACTCTTTCTAAACCATATGGGTGAATGGATCTAGCCACTGGTGAATGAGCATCACTGGATGAGACAACACAGATCTTACGTGTCATCACCTATAAAGAAGTCCTGCAGGAGTGGACATGTAAGCAGGTAGGATGCTGTTTGGGGCACCAGCATCCCAGGCTTGAGTTCATGCTCTGGTGCTTGCCTCTCTTCCAACTGCCTTCTAATGCACACCTTGGGAGGTGCGAATGATGCTCAACAGGTTATGCCCCTGCCACCCACGTGGGCGGCCTGAGTTCCAGGCTCGTGGCCTAGACCTGACTCAGGTCCAACTATTGTAGGCATTTGTGAAATGAAACAACAGATGGGAGATTTCTGTCTCTCTCTCTTTTCCTTTTAAATCAGATTTATTAATTAAAAAAAAAGAAAGAAATCTTTCAGGAAAACAAAACCTGAATCTGATCATGCTTCTGGGTCCAATCAGTTAACAAGAAATACAAGGAACAGAAAAATGTGGTAAGGAATGTGTTAAATGACACCTGCACCACATGGATGCAATCAACAGAATGCAAGCTGGGGAAACTAAGCGGGATCCAATTTCTTCAATAAATAAGTTGCAGGGGAAAACTAGAGCTAGAGAAAAGCCTAAAGTCTCAAAAACTCGTAAGAAAATCAACTAATTATACTAATTGTAATGTGTGGACTCATTTGCATTCTGATTCAAACAGGCAGCAGAAAAACAATCTGACCAAATCCTCATGACATTCCCAGAGGCTGGAACATGGGACACTGAGTGTTCTTTGTGATGCTGATGCTGGATTTGTGCTTTTTTTTCCAATCCTTTAGAAATAAACATGCCTGGAATTTTTTCAGAATAACATGGGAGAGAATAGCAAGAATATATGTGAAACAAAGTTGCTCATAACTTTAGGAATTTTGAAACCAAGTGATGAGGATGTGAAGATAATTATAGCAGGCTGTCAATTTTTGTTTATTTTAACATTTCTCCATGATAAAAAGAAAAGCAAATAACAGCCTCTCCTTTGAAGGAAATAAAAACAACTAAAATGTCTACCAGTGATGGAGATTTAAAGTTCTATTTTTTCAAAAGATTTATTTATTTTTATTGGAAAGGCAAATATACAGAGAGGAGGAGAGACGGAGAGGAAGGTCTTCTTTCTGATGGTTCACTCCCCAAGTGGCTGCAGCAGCTGGAGTTGAGCCAATCCGAAGCCAGGAGCCAGGAGCTTCTTGAGGATCTCCCACACAGGTTCAGGGTCCCAAAGCTTTAGGCCATCCTCGACTGCTTTCCCAGGCCACAGGCAGAGAGCTGGATGGGAAGCAGGGCTGCTGGTATAAGAACCAGCATCCATATGGGATCCCAGTGTGTTCAAGGTGTACGCTATCGCACCGGGCCCAATCTATTTTTTTTATTGGAAAGGCAGATATACAGAGAAGAGGAGACACAGAAAAGAGATCTTCTGTCCAATGATTCCCCCAAGCAGCTGCAATGGCCAGAGCTAAGCGGATCTGAAGCCAGGAGCCAGGAGCCTCTTCTGGGTCTCCCATGTGGGTGCAGGGTCCCAAGGCTTTGGGCTGTCCTCGACTGCTTTCTCAGGCCACAAGAAGGGAGCTGGATGGGAAGTGGGGCTGCCAGGATTAGGACTGGCGCCCATATGGGATCCTGGCACATGCAAGGCGAGGACTTTAGCCACTAGTATACTGTGCTGAGCCCAATGATGCGGACTTAGAAATTGCTGAAAGTATTCTTTACCATGAAACAACTTTTTGAGTATATGGATTTCTCCTCCACCCCCGTCTCCCCCATATCATTACAGTAGTATAGTCCTTTAGTAACAGTGGCAAGTCTAACATTCTGCTATATAAGTGTGTCATGGCATTGTAGGTATAGGCAGTGGTAGAAAATTGAATATCAAATTGACAAAGTACCTTTACCAGTTTTCATTTGGAGTCCTCCTTTTATCTTGGAATAAAAACACTTACTGCAAATTATTCTCACTTCCTAGTACACTAGTCTCCATTATACTGTACATCTGTGAGACTATATATATAATTTTTTGTAGACTGTCCTGCTTGCCCTTACATTTGTCAGCTCTTTTCTGCCCCTATATAAACCTACATGTATACTATTAATGCCAGGAGAAGAAATGCTGAATTGGGGCAGGGCGGCGTGGCCTAGCGGCTAAAGTCCTCGCCTTGAACACCCCAGGATCCCATATGGACGCCGGTTCTAATCCCGGCAGCTCCACTTCCCATCCAGCTCCCTGCTTGTGGCCTGGGAAAGCAGTCAAGGATGGCCCAATGCATTGGGACCCTGCACCCATGTGGGAGACCTGGAAGAGGTTCCTGGTTCCCGGCTTCGGATTGGCGCAGCAGCGGCTGTTGCACTCACTTGGGGAGTGAATCATCGGACGGAAGATCTTCCTCTCTGTCCTCCTCTCTGTATATCTGACTTTGTGATAAAATAAATAAATAAATCTTTAAAAAAAAAAAAAAAGGAAACGCTGAATTGAATCCTTGTAGCCAAATCTGGGACTCAGAATTCCTTGAGTGGTTAGTTGTTGTCTTCTGAAAACAGAAATGTCATCTGACTCTATTGGACTAGCAGACAGCGAATAACAAATCCTAGGAAAGATGTACCTGGACCACTAATCCTTAGTGACCTGTTGAAATGCATTCTGTTATGCGGCAGTGTTTTGATTTCATAATGTTTATACTGATGTGAAGATTATTCTGGTCAATTATTTCATTACATAAGAATGCTTTCTGGACACCCATTCAACTCCATTGAATACTTCCAATGGGTCAATCCCACTAAGTTTTTGATACATTTATTTCTATTTCCTTTACTCCCTGTACTGCATCATCAGGTTGGTCTTATTGTTCACCCCACTTTATAAGTCAGGAAGGTTATGTTCAGTGGTTATAGAACCTGCCCAGGATCACAGCTGGTTAGTGTAACCCGAGTTTGGTAAAGACACATTCCTCCTCACTCTGATGGACCAAAGTAGAGTTAAATGTATTCTAAATGAATTTCAGCATGCTATATAGTCCAGACATCCAACCTGAGCCTTATTGCTGCTTATTTAAAATTTTAATTCTCTGTATTGCCTCATTAAAGACAAACCAATGCTGAGTCTTAAATGCTTCTCAAGGACAGGTTAATTTGACTCGGTGGAACAGAATGGAAGCCTGAGTGGCTTGGTGTCTCTCAGTCCATTCATTCATCATTGAAACCCACAAAGGGCTAGAACACAAAGCTGCTTATTTCATGTTTGAAACACAAAAAGGCATCTTCCATTGACCCAAAACCTGACCCAGCATCCTCCCCTCGAAGCTGTTCATTCTTTGAAGATGTGGTTTGTGCAGCAGAAGACTAGATTTGAGAAAGGGATAAGAGACTCAACAAGTATTTGTCATCTACTGTGACACTCAGTAAGGGAAAAATAAATAAATAAACAAGGCGAAGAAGGCGTAGTCACTGCCGTCATTCTGAAGGTTATTGGGAAATAAGGCGATCAGATAGACTAACACCAAGTTAGAAATGACAGAAATGTTGTAATAGAAGAGTTCATATTGTATGTTAGGACACATTACACTATTCTAGTCTCACTTACTTTAATGGTCAAAGAGTTGGGTCACATGTATTTAGAATCGAATAGAAAGAATCTATGTATTCCTTGCTTTTAAATTCCTGTTGCATTCATAAATGGCATGGTTTAATACAACTTCTGTTTCCTCACTTATCATTGCCAACTTACTTTTGGTGTTTTGAGGCATTATTATACAGTGCCGGCAATGCCTGCGTCACCGTGTACCCCAAGCCAAGAGGAGGGACTAGGGTTAAAAATAAAAAAAGAAAGAAAAAGAAAAGAAAAATCACACCACACACACACACACTGGGTCATTCGTGTAAGAATGGCATTTATTGGAAATCCAGGCTGTCTTAATAAACCCTGACTAGTTCCTCTTGGGAAGTTTTTCCCAGCTCTTTGGCCGATGTATGTCTCGCATGTATCAGGAAGCTTGTGGTTAGGCCAACATGAACCCATCAGTCATGCGGGAGGATGTCGTGCCCTGTTGATCGGGCCGCAGTTTCTCAAGCTTTCTCAAGTGCAACTGGTATGAGAAAAAGGAAGATTAGTGCAGCAGGCATACCTGGTGAGGTTAACCCTTGGGGGGCCGGGCCCTGCAATATAGAAACTGATTTTTGATTTTGAGAAGACAGGGTTTTTTTTTTTAATTTTATTTTTATTTGAAAGGCAAGTTTACAGAGAGAGAAGAGAGATCTTCCATCCACTAGTTCACTCCCCAATGGCCAGAGCTGGGCCTGTCTGAAGCCAGGAGTCTGGAGCTGATTCCTGGTCTTCCACATGTATGGAGCACGTAGGCCATTGTCTGATGCTTTCCCAGGGTACCTGCAGGGAGCTGGACGGGAACCAGATCAGCCAGGACCAGAGCTGGGACTCCAGCCCCACAGGCAGAAGCTTAAGCTACCTTGCCATGCCGCCAGTCTGCAGAAGCCAGACTTTCCAAACATAAAATAGTTTGCCTTTTGTTTATTTGAAATACATAAAGAAAGAGCTCTCATCTGTTGATTTACTCCCCAGATGCCAGCACAGCTGGTGTGAAACTGAGGCAGCAGCCAGGAGTCAGAGCCAGGAGCTGGAAACAGCCCTGATCTCCCACCTGAGCAGGAGAAACCTAGCAACTGAAACCATCATCGGCCATCTCTCAAGGCCTGCTGTCGTAATAGTTAGGCCACATGCCCGCCCCTAGAACTTTTTAGAAAGTTCAGTATAACTTTTTTAAAGATTTATTTATTTTTATTGAAAAGTCAGATACACAGAGAGGAGGAGAGACAGAGAGGAAGATATTCCATCCGATGATTCACTCCCCAAGAGTTCGCAACAGTGGAACTGCGCCAATCCCAAGCCAGGAGCCAGGAACCTCTTCCAAGTCTCCCATGTGGGTACAGGGTCCCAAGGCTTTGGGCTGTCCTCAACTGCCTTTCCAGGCCACAAGCAGGGAACTGCATGGGAAGTGGAGCTGCCAGGATTAGAACAGATGTCTGCATGGGATCCCAGCAAGTTCAAGGCGAGGACTTTAGCTGCTAGGCTACCACGCCAGGCCCTAGTTCAGTATAATTTTGAAAACGTTAATCATTATGGGATAAAATGATGTAAGGTGTCTTTCATGAACCTTGTACTTGCCCAGTAAATACTGAGTTGCAGTACTTAATTTGTTCACTTTACCACTGCCTCTAATTGCTTTTCCCCGGTTAACCACATAGTCACTTGTTCAGGTAGCTGCATGGAGTGATGAGCAGGGAGAGACCTTTCTAAGTCTATTCAGAGCTGCATCCTCTTCCCACTCCCCGCCCTCCCCACCCCCCAGTTGACAGAACATTGCCAAGGTCAAAGTGTCTAAAATGAGCTCCACAGCTGTGTTTTGGTTTGCTGCACACAGCACATGAGCTCTGGAGGCCTGATCTGAAGGCCGGCTTGCCGCTTCAGTCACTCTGAAAAAGTTGGTTTGCCAGGAGTGCCTTTGGGCACAAGACATGGTAACTAAGCAGCTTGAAGGTATGTGTGGCCTGAGCAAATAAGTCTCCTTGAAGTTCCTAACAAGCTAGCAGTTACATGGGGAGATGGAGGAGTCAGGGCTGGCCACGTCAGATGAACAGCTTAACTTTTAACCTTGCTGGAGTTTTGAGGAGAGCAGGCCGGTGGAATGCTGCTGAAGATCAAGAGATGCCCCAGCAGTCTGCAGGAGCGATGCTGTGAGCCCACCCACCCCCTCCTCATGAGGTCGCTTAGCCCAAAGCACCATATATAGACATGGAGAGACTTCCAACTGGGTGCAACTTAAAAATATCCTAGAAAACAACAGCTGTTCCTTGCACCCACACAAGTTCACAGTCGGCTAACTTAGACACTGCCTGTTCTGGAGAGTTGCTGCCTTTTGGGTGGTACCACAAGCAGGTGCTTGGGCTGCCTCCTTCTCTCTTCCCCTTCCTCAGAAACACTAAAAGCACGGTGCTCCGAGGAAGCGATTCGTGCAGAAGGCTCCCGGGTTTGCATCAATGCTTATTTACAATGAAAGGTGGAAGCTGGATCTCCAAATACGGCTTTGAATCACTGCCTATACAAACGCTGGAATCCACGAACTCCAGGCAAGCTCAGCCATTTGTTCTCCTTTGCAGTGGCTGCGATTGCCACACACCCATCTTGGCATCTCTCTCGTGTTTTCCACAGTTGTCATAGTCACAGCCATAGCAACCTGAGCCGGCAGCAATCCTCTTAGAGCCAAGGACGTGAGATGCTGCTTTATACAGAGTCATTTCCCTGTCCTGCACCGACAGGAACATAGTCCCAAATAAGAAAATGGTTTATTTTGCCTTGGGAGAAATATTGCCCTCTTTCAGCTCTCCATGGCATCGAAGCAGCCAGAAGCAGCCACAGAGCAGAAACCAAGGCAATCAATCCTATGCTGAGATATGACCAACCAGTTCCAAACCCCGTATCTATAGGGTAGCTCTGCATTTTTTTCTTTGTTTGTTTTGTTTCTTGGTTCTTTTTCCTTTTTTTTTTTAATAACACTTACACTATTTGAATACAGATATAAGAAACTTCAGTGGCCAGGAAGACTTCCTATCCAAAACACAGCTTTTGGGGGCTGCTGTCATGGTGTAGTGCTTAACGCTACAGTCTGCAATGCTAACAAACCATGCGGGCTCCTATTCAGGTCCCAACTGCTCCACTTGAAAGCCTGGAAAAGCAGCAAAAAGTGATCCCTCAGTCCTTGGACCCCTGCAACACACGTCGGGGACCCAGGTGACTTTGCTCCGGCCCAGCCCCGCCATTCTGGCCATTTGAGGAGTGAACCAGAAGATGGAGTCTCTCTCTCTCTCTAACAATGCCCTTCAAGTGAATAAAAATCAATCTTTTTTAAAAATAGGTTTTTTGGCCTGCTTCAGTAGCCTAGGGGCTAAAGTCCTTGCCTTGCACGCGCTGGGATCCCATTTGGGTGCTGGTTCTAATCCCGGCAGCCCTGCTTCCCATCCAGTTCCTTGTGGCCTGTGAAAGCAGTCGAGGACGGCCCAAAGATTGGGACCCTGCACCCACATGGGAGACCCAGAAGAGACTCTTGGCCTCAGATCAGCTTAGCTACAGCCACTGCTGCCACTTGGGGAGTGAATCAATGGACGAAAATTCTTCTCTGTCTCTCCTCCTCTCTGTGTATCTGACTTTCCAATAAAAATAAATAAATAAATCTTTAAAAAAAATTTTTTTAAGGAAGGGATCTCAATGCATTCCTTACAAAAGATCCTGGAGCCCTATCAGGATGAAGATGTACTTACAAGATTTAATCGGACCCAGCACAACATCATAAGCGGTTGGAGTCCTCACCTTGGACACGCTGGGATCCCATGTGGGCGCCGGTTCTAGTCCTGGCAGCTCCACTTCCCACCCAGCTCCCTGCTTGTGGCCTGGGAAGGCAGTTGAGGATGGCCCACAGCATTGGGACCCTGCACCTGCATTGGGAGACCTGGAGGGAGGTTCCTGTCTCCTGGTTTCGGGTCAGCACAGTACCGGCCGTTGCGGTCACTTGGGGAGTGAAACATCGGATGGAAGATCTTCCTCTCTGTCTCTCCTCCTCTCTGTACATCTGCCTTTCCAATAAAAATAAATAAATCTTTCCAAAAAAAGAATAGCTTTAAAAAAAATTTAATCAGTCAGTGACATTTAATAAACATCTACTATAAACTTATTACCATGTTAAGGCGGACAATACAAAACGAAGACCACATATCATCATTCTGCTACCTTTTAAAAGGTTTGCTTTCATTTGAGGAGGAAGACAAAAATCAAGAAAAGTTGTATCAAAAAATATATCTTACTCTAGCTATAGGCAACTGCCTAGCTTGCATCACACCTAGGCAAATGTTACATGTCTGGGAGAAAAGCAGCCAATATCTGGTGGGCATCCTTGGCCTGGTTAATGCCAAGTTTGTATTAACTATACCAGTATGCCAGCCTGGTTGCCTATTCTATTTTTTTAAGACATGTGGGGGCAGACATCAGCACACTGCCAGACAGGGTTAAAGACACACGCCCAAGCACGTGTGGGCCCTTGGGCAGGCAGGCGGGTAGAGTGCTAGGCTTGGGGATTGCACACTTGCAGTCCTGGGGGCCTGTGGACTGCTCGAGAAAGAGGGTCTGGGGTGTGTGGGAGGAAGGACTACTGAGGGAGAATGTGACAGGTGAGGAGTGACTTCTGGGGGACTTCCACCAACCAGGCTAATGCATTTGCAGGCAAATAAGGAAGCTAAGACCAGGTGGTTCAGTGGAGGGAAGTTAGAGGACCTTTCAGGGCCAAACCAAAACAACCACCCATGTGGGAGACCTGAGCTGGGCTTGATGGTATCAACCACCATCTACCAATCACAAATGCCATTACTGGGGGGCACGCCTGGCAGGGCTCAAACACAGTACCCACCAGTGAGTGTTGGGGATGGAGTGGACCATGTTAGACTAGGTCATGACACTAACCAGCTCGTGAAAGAACTGAGTCTGGGAGCAGATTCGGTTGGAGGAGATTTGTGGGCTCATCCCTGTGCGACTGCCGTACCAGCTGGTTTGCTTGAGGACTGGGAGTGGTGACTAGCCAAGCTAGGCCATGATCATGGAACTCACCAACACTCGTGGGTACTGGGGTTGGGAACAGGCCAGGCTGGTCCAGACTACAGCAGCCACAGGCACACCTAAGAATTGGGTGTGGGGCTGGGCTGCAACATCCAGGATTAGAACCAGCACCTATATGGGATCCCAGCCCATGCAAGGGGAGGACTTTAGCCACTGAACAACCGTCCCAGGCCCCCATTTATTTTTTTTTTAAACTGCATTTATTTACTTACACAATGTTACAGAACAAGAAGATGAGACAGAGATAGATCTTCCGTCAGGTGATTCATTCCTCAAATGACCACAACAGCCAGGACTGGGCCAGGCCAAAGCCATTTGGTCTCCCGTGTGTGGTTAGAGGCCCAAGCCCACTCTGCTACTTTCTCAGGTGCATCTGCAGGGAGTTGGACCGGAAGTGGAGTGTATGGGATGGCAGCTTTGCAGGTGGTTATTATAACCTGCTGTGTCACAGCACTAGCCCTTGTTTCCACTTATTTAAGTCAATTCTTTTGTCTTGTGCAAGGACACTTTGTGTTGTATTAAATGACCTTCATTTAGGCTTTGAGAGATGTTATTAATCATGACAACAAAGAATAATCCGGTGGCCCTGAAAGGTGGCTAGCAGATTTCTGATGTGGCCTGGGCCATGCATTCCCAACTGTTTGAATGATAAATGCAGAAATTATGTGCCACTTGAGAAGACAGGGGGAACATAGGGTAAAACAGCCTTTTTGAGCTGCCACGTCACGCAGGTCTTAAGGCCCAGGTCCTCCGACGTTGACTGTGCCAGAGTGACCTTTGTCTAGAAGCACTCCAAAAGTCTCCTTGAGACTTTGTGGCTCTGTCCAATACTGGCTTTGGTATTTTTGTATTTCTTTATTATTATTCTCTGAATGCCCGCTTAATAAACCCTTTTATGATTAATGTATTTGAGATTTGTAAGTTCTTAAAAACAATCTTCTACAAAAAGATAATCATCTATCAGTTTCCAAAGTGTTAGCATTTGAACTATCTTATTCCTAAGAGAAGAGTCCTAGAAAATCTCCTGGTTCCCAGCTTCAGATTGGCCCAGCTCTGGCCATTGTGGTCATTTGGGGAGTGAACCAGTGAATGAAAGATTCTTGTTGTCTCTTCTCATTGTAAATCTGCCTTTCAAAAAAAAAAAAAAAATCCTGGACCCGGAGCAATAGCCTAGTGGCTAAACTCCTCTCCTTGCATGCGCCAGGAATTCCATATGGGCACCAGTATGTGTCCTGATTGCTCTAATTCCCATCTAGTTTCCTGTTTGTGGCCTGGAAAAGCAGTAGAAGAGAGCCCACAACATTGGGACCCTGCATCTATGTGTAGGAGGCCTGGAGGAAGTTCCTGGCTGCTGGCTCCTGGCTCCTAGCTCCGGATCAGCTTAGCTCTGGCTATTGTGGCCATTTGGGGAGTGAACTAACAGATGGAGGACCTTTTCCTCTGTCTCTTCTTCTCTCTGTATATCTGCCTTTCTAATAAAAGTAAATAATTCTTTAAAAATTTTTAAAAGAACAAAATAGAATTAATCTCCACCTGTGTGTTGTTGACTGCTCCAGTCCCTGGGCCACATGCCTGTATTGTGTTTCAAGGGAGAATTTAGAGAGAGGTGTGGAAAACATACTAGTGTCAAACCAAGACCTGAAATCTCAGAGGCAGTAAAAATAAATGTTAAAGGGACTAACTTCCTTAATTTTTATTCAGTATTACATAGTTCTGTGTTTATGCACCATTTACAATCCCAATTTTTTTTTTTTTAATTACAGTACCCCGGGATGGTTTGATGTTACATACATTAAATAGAGCTGGGCTCAAATTCTGGATCTACAACTTACACCTGATAATGTATGAGATGTGATTTAATTTCCTCATCTATAAAACTGGGACAGATGGGAAAAATTAAATGGGATGTAAAACATGTGGGAAGATTAAAAACCACATGCACAGCAGAAAATAAATATTTGTTCCTTCCATTTCCAGAAGACACTGTGGTCCCTTCCCAGCCTTGGTTCGGATTTTCATATCCTTCTATGAGTCTGTAAGCCCTCCAAGGGCTCTGGCAGGACAGGCAGCAACAGCTGCCCCAGGGGCATCACTGGGAACAAAGAGCTGCTTTCAGGCCGGTCCAGAGCAACCACATGGCCTCCTGGGAGGAAGCCGCCTTTTGAGCCTTGTTGTGTGGCCCACCTAGGGTTGTTGAAGATCCAGCCAAGATTTACAGAAATTACAAGCGTGAAGGCCCTGTGACAGTGACTCTGATACATGATGCAGGTCCCTGGAGGTCACTGAATGGAAGAAGGAGACCCAAAACACAGAGAAGGCTTTGTTTCTGGAAAAAGGAGTTGTGAAGGTATACAAACACACCTGCTCCAGCTTTAGACTCATCATTTGACCACAGTCCATGAGTTCATCGCTAAAGGCTTAAATTAAGCATTCATAGCACCTCTTAGGAGATGTGGTTTGCTTCCTATGATGTGGCCGCTTGGGGAGTGAATCATCCAACAGAAGGCCTTCCTCTCTGTCTCTCCTCCTCTCTGTATCTCTGACTTTGCAATTATAAATAAACAAATATTTTAAAATAAATAAATAAATGAAGGGGCTAGCACTACAGCTCATCAGGATAATCCCCCAACTTTAACCAAGGTCATTCCACTGTTCTGTGTTCCAGCTGTTTCAGTTCCGATCCAACTTATGGTCTGGGAACGCAGTGGAGGACGGCCAAGCCCTAGGAACCCTATACCCACGTGGAAGATCCAGAGGAGGTCTCTGGCTCTTGGTTTCAGATTGGCTCAACTCCGGCCAGTATGGCCATCTGGGGACTGAACCAGCGCATGGAAGATTTCCCTGTCTCCCCTTCTTTCTGTATATCTGCATTTTTTGGGCCCGGTGGCGTGGCCTAGCGGCTAAAGTCCTCGCCTTGAAAGCCCCGGGATCCCATATGGGCACCGGTTCTAATCCCGGCAGCTCCACTTCCCATCCAGCTCCCTGCTTGTGGCCTGGGAAAGCAGTCGAGGACGGCCCAATGCATTGGGACACTGCACCCGTGTGGGAGACCCGGAAGAGGTTCCAGGTTCCCGGCTTCGGATCGGCGCGCATCGGCCCGTTGCGGCTCACTTGGGGAGTGAAACATCGGACGGAAGATCTTCCTCTCTGTCTCTCCTCTGTATATATCTGGCTGTAATAAAATGAATAAATCTTTAAAAAAAAAAAAAATAAATAAATAAATAATTTTTTAAAATTTAATAAGGGCCTGGCATGGCAGCCTAGCAGCTAAAGTCCTCGCCTTGAACATATTGGGATCCCTTATGGGAACCAGTTCTAATCCCAGCAACTCCACTTCCCATCCAGCTCCCTGCTGTGGCCTGGGAAGGCAGCCCAGTACAGCCCAAAGCTTTGGGACCCTGCACCCACATGGGAGACCTGGAAGGGCTCTTGGCTCGTGGCTTAGGATTGACTCAGCTCCAGCTGTTGCAGTCATTTGGGGAGTGAATCAGCAGACAGAAGATCTTCCTCTCTGTCTCTCCTCCTCTCTGTATATCTGACTTTGCAATAAAAATAAGTAAATCTGGGCCCAGCGGCGTGGCCTAGCGGCTTAAGTCCTTGCCTTGAAGGCCCTGGGATCCCATGTGGGCGCCGGTTCTAATCCCGGCAGCTCCACTTCCCATCCAGCTCCCTGCTTGTGGCCTGGAAAAGCAGTCGAGGACGGCCCAAAGCATTGGGACACTGCACCCGCGTGGGAGACCTGGAAAGGTTCCTGGTTCCCGGCTTCAGATCAGTGTAGCAGCAGCCGTTGCGCTCACTTGGGGAGTGAATCATCGGACGGAAGATCTTCCTCTCTGTCTCTCCTCTCTGTATAGCTGACTTTGTAATAAAAATAAACAAATTAAAAAAAAAAAAAGGAGTACTGCTAACTCAGTAGGGTTAGTTCTGCTGAACAGGATTTGGGGCATTCATTTTCAGAAACATTGCACTAAGGATCAATAGGACTTATTGGAGAGAGAACTCATTGCGTATGTGAATTGTTCCTCCTTCTGTATCCCTAGCCACCTGGGCCACCCAAGCTAAGCCTTATTTATTTTATTTATGTAGTAATTTTTTAATACAAATTTTTAAAAAAATATATTTATTTTATTTTTATTACAAAGTCAGATATAGGCCCAGCGGCCTGGCCTAGCAGCTCAAGTCCTCGCCTTTAACGCACCGGGATCCCATATGGGCGCCGGTTCTAATCCCAGCAGCTCCACTTCCCATCCAGCTCCCTGCTTGTGGCCTGGGAAAGCAGTTGAGGACGGCCCAATGCATTGGGACACTGCACCTGTGTGGGAGACCTGGAAGATGTTCCAGGCTCCCGGCATCGGATTGGCGCGCATCGGCCTGTTGCGGCTCACATGGGGAGTGAATCATCGGACGGAAGATCTTCCTCTCTGCCTCTCCTCCTCTGTGTATATCTGGCTGTAATAAAATGAATAAATCTTTAAAAAAAAAAAAAAGTCAGATATACAGAGAGGAGGAGAGACAGAGAGGAAGATCTCCCGTCTGATGATTCACTCCCCAAGTGGCCGCAACACCTGGAGCTAAGTCAATCCGAAGCCAGGAACTAGGAGCTTCTTCCAAGTCTCCCACGTAGCTGCAGGGTCCCAAAGCTTTGGGCAGTCCTCCACTGCTTTCCCAGGCCACAAGCAGGGAGCTCGATGGGAAACAGGGCTGCCAGGATTACAACTGGCGTCCATATAGGATCCCAGGGCCTTCAAGGCAAGGACTTTAGCTGCTAGGCTTATGTGCTAGGCTTCCCTATGTGGTAGATTTTATGTGAGATTAATTTGAAAGAAAGGATTATAGTGAAAAATCTTAGAATGCACTGTACTGACCAATAGCTAGACTGGCACTAGAAACTATGGCTGTAAACTGAGCTCATTATTACATTACAGACTGCTTCTCCAGCTGTGGTTTTGCAGCCTTCTTAGAGGCTACAGTGTCGTCTTTGTCTCACAATGGATCCAGCTGGTTTCAAGAGTGCACTAGGTCTTTCACATTTTTAGTACTAAGAGAAATTAATAAAGTCCTCTTGCATAATTATTGTTCAGAATGTCTGGAAAAATCTTGTAACCTTAAAAGTGGCTTCTACTGGGGCCCAGGGATGTGGCCTAGCGGCTAAAGTCCTCACCTTGAATACGCAGGAATCCCATATGTGTGCTGGTTCTAATCCCGGCAGCTCCGCTTCCCATTCAGCTCCCTGCTTGTGGCCTGGGAGGGCAGTTGAGGACGGCCCAATGCTTTGTAATAAAAATAAATAAATCTTTTTAAAAAAAAGTGGCTTCTACTTAAACCAAATTAGTCAGGATCTAGCCCAGCAAACATAAGTATTATTGTTGCTTTAAACAAAATATGTGGTTCTGATTGCCAGCTTTTAAAACTACAAGATACACCTTCTTGGGCCCGGCGGCATGGCCGAGCGGCTAAAGTCCTCGCCGGCAGCTCCACTTCCCATCCAGCTCCCTGCTTGTGGCCTGGGAAAGCAGTCGAGGACGGCCCAATGCATTGGGACCCTGCACCCGTGTGGGAGACCCGGAAGAGGTTCCTGGTTCCTGGCTTCAGATCGGCGCAGTACCGGTCCGTTGCAGTCACTTGGGGAGTGAATCACCAGACGGAAGATCTTCCTCTCTGTCTCTCCTCCTCTCTGTATACCTGATTTTGTAATAAAAATAAATAAATCTTTAAAAAAAAAGATATACTTTCTTGAATATAAATGAGGAAATACAGAACAACTTTACAGTTGTTTTATTTCTCTTTCTGGGAAAATAGCCAAGCATCATCACACAATTCACTGAAAGGAGAAAAGCAATATAGTAATATAATCTATTCTTTCACCAAACAATACATTTTGTCATAAAATATCCTCAGCATTAGAGATTTGCTTTTTAAAAAACCAACCATTAGGCCATGCACAATAGCGCAGTGGTCAAAGTCCTTGCCTTGAACGTGCTGGGATCCCATATGGGCACCGTTTGTAATCCCGGCAGCTCCACTTCCCATCCAGCTCCCTGCTTGCGGTCTGGGAAAGCAGTGGAGGTCGGCCCAAAGTCTTGGGATCCTGCACCCGTGTGGGAGACCCAGAAGAAGCTCCTGGTTCCTGGCTTCGGATCAGCTCAGCTCCAGCCGTTGCGGCTGCTTGGGAGTGAACCATAGGACAGAAGATCTTCCTCTCTGTCTCTCCTCCTCTCTTGTATATCTGCCTTTCCAATAAAAACAAATAAATCTTAAAAAAAAAAACAAACCTAACCATTGATTTTGAAGAAACAACTGAGTTTGATCTACTTTGTATTACCTTTGTTTAAAATATTCCAGTAAGTTGGGCCCGGCGGCGTGGCCTAGCGGCTAAAGTCCTCGCCTTTAACGCACCGGGATCCCATATGGGCGCCGGTTCTAATCCCGGCAGCTCCACTTCCCATCCAGCTCCCTGCTTGTGGCCTGGGAAAGCAGCTGAGGACGGCCCAATGCATTGGGACCCTGCACCTGCGTGGGAGACCCGGAAGAGGTTCCAGGTTCCCGGCTTGGGATTGGCGCGCATCGGCCCGTTGCAGCTCACTTGGGGAGTGAAACATTGGACGGAAGATCTTCCTCTCTGTCTCTCCTCCTCTGTGTATATCTGGCTGTAATAAAATGAATAAATCTTAAAAAAAAATATTCCAGTAAGTTAATGGAAAGCCATGCTCACATCAAGCGTGAAATATGAAATTACCTGGTAGTTTCCGGTTAGCTGGATGAAAGACATACCACTTACTTATATTTAAGAAAATGGAATGACATGGCTAGTTAATGTCAGGATGACTCTCACAGAAAACACATTCAGTATTGATGGATTATATCAACATTCCCGCAACTCAAACTCTACCTTTTAGTCAGGTCTAGGCAAATGAAACTACATGTCAAATAGAAAATACCAGAGTGCTAAAAATACCAATTGTTAGCAGCCAGCTGGCAAACAAGAGCAGGGCACAGTCAGGCACTAGAATTCAGTAAATAAAGGTCTTTTCTAGTCATTTATGGATGGTGATTTTTTCTTTTCATTTTCAGACTGCACTATCAGCAGAGTGGTAAAGTCAGGCAACAGAACCTGAATGGATATTTTCTTGGTTCAGGTTCTGTTGGCCACACAAGCTTAGAGTCCAGTTATCACATCTCTGTGCGTAAAAGTTTCTCTTTCAATAGAAGCATGGGATTAGACCAAGTTATTAGGCTTAACCACAGACGTTGCTAACAGAGCAGTCTGAGAGAGCCCTGAAGCTCTTTGGGTGATTTGTTTGTTTAATGTTGTATTCATAGTTGTAAGGGGTGCATGCCCAGGTAGGTCTCCAATTAGGCTGTGCAGGATCAGGTATGAAGGAGGCATTGTTTTTCTCCTGTAGGAGACAAGCAGGAGATCACTCCTTGTGGTCAAACTACAATAGCAACTGGGAATGAGGGCCAGTCATTCAATGATGCCAAGAGACCCTCATGTGGGAAGAGTGTTTTGAGTATAACTTGGGTGGTTTGGATAGTTCTGAGATGTCATTGGTTTCATTGCACCAGGGTTAAGAAAATATTTCATGGTCTTTTGGCTGGCTAAGTCCACCTTAGTGTATCCACAGGCCCAGGAACTGTCACAAAGCTTAGGCAGAATTGTCCAAACCGTTCTGTTTTCCATCTTCTAACAAGGCACTTGATGTCTTGTATTGGCCTAGATTACCGGCAATCATGTTCCCTGTGTGCATTTGGCCATGCTAACTACTGCAGAGGCATCAGCAACTGAGAAGGCACAGTCCCAATACATGCACTCCAAGATTGCACTCCACATCCTGTGAGTTTTCCTGTAGCCAGGGTCTGAGTCCTTCCATCTAGTTGTGGAGTCCCCTAATAAACCTCTCCTGTGGTTATGTTAAACTTGACTCTGATGTGTGCCAGCCAGTTCAGGCTCAGGTTCCATCTGTCACCTGCACCAGCCAATGCACACACTGGTATCTGCAGCTGCCTGGTCATCTCCACATCTAGCCCCACTTCTCATGGAAACTGATGGGTATTGCTATCTAGCGCAGCCTGGCCCGCTACAGACCTGGTCTTACACACACCAGTGAGTGCTGCAGCCTAATTAGGGTGGCCCCAAATAACCCCTACCAGGCTTGCCTCCACTCCCAGTTTTTACATCTGCTAGCATGTGCTGCAACCTAGCTCAGTCAATCCCACATCCCTTCTGGCTCTTGTGCACACCCATGGATGCTACAGCTTACCTCAGCCTGATGCAACCCCATACCCAGCTCACATGTATGCTGACAAGCACTCTAACTTGAACAGTCTGGCCTGCCCCCAACCCTGGCTCTCATGCTCACCTACAGCCCAACAGGGGAGTGCCCACAGTTTCTCCACCAGGAACATTACCTACTCCAGATCTGCACCTGCCAATGGGTACTGTGGTCCAGCCTGACATGACTCACACCCAGTTCTAGCACTTCCCAGTGAGTGCTGCAGCCTAGCCCAAACTGGCCTGCACCTAGACATGCTCACTCCCAGTCCCAGCTCCCACACTCACCAGTGGCAGCAGTGGCCCAGCAAGGGAACCCCCGAAGTTCCTCTACCAAGGCCACTCCCAGCCACAGATCTTGCACATGCCAGCAGATACTATAGCTCAATATGAAAGGGCCTGTCTCTAGTTCCAACTCTTACCAGCAGGTATAGCAGCCTAGCTCTTTGTTTTTTTATTAGGCCATTTCCACATGTATTTTTTTTTTAAGATTTATTTATTTTCATTGGAAACGCAAAGCCACAAAGAGAAGGAAAGATAGAAAGATCTTCCATCTACTGCTTTATTCACCAAATGGCTAAAATGGCCAGAGCTGAGCCAATCTGAAGCTAAGCCAGGAGCTTCTTCCAGGTCTCTCATGTGAGTATAGACCATCTTCTACTGCTTTCCCAGGCCACAAGCAGGAAGCTGGATGGGAAGTGGAGCAGCCAGGACATGAACTGGCATTTGTAAGGGATGTCTGTACTTACAGAAGGATTCGCCAATTGAGACATCGCACTAACCTCTGTTTCTACTTTTAGGCACATCAGTATTCATCTTCAAGATCCTGCATTCCAAAATAACCTAAACCCCAGTCTCTGTATAAGTTTTTCATTTATCCTCTTAAATGATTTCATAGGATCACACTTTGCATCTAGTTGTTACATCCCTATGTCCCCTTGCCTTAGCTAACAAGCAGACAATGAGACAAAAGCCTTAATGTTACTTCTTTATAAGATAGTTCAATAGCAGCACAACAATTCTGAAGGAAAAGAGCCATGGGGGTAAAGAAGCTGGGAGAGTGAATTTAAGGGTGTTTTGGCAAACTGTCCCTTTCAGCAAGGTGACTGCTTACTGTGGCGGAGCCATCTTTCGGGAGGCTAGATGAACAGATATGTTCTAGCATGGTATGTGGCAGAACAAAGAATGTACCTATCAGTCATTACTTTCTCTTGACCAAAGTTCTGCATGATGAGGCACCACCTCCTCTTACTGCTTGGTACACATAAACCAAAACATATCTCATGCCTCGCCAACACAGGACCCATTCAGGGCAGGAGACAAGAATTGAGAAGCATGAGTGTAAAGATGGTAGATGTTGTGTGATTCCTTTGTGATCCCTATGTGAGGTAGCACTGATGTCGATGCTCACACAAGTGTTTCCACAACTCTCAACAGCCACTGTCTCTCCTGAATTAGAGTAAGTGCCACATGCCATTTTGAGATTGTAAAGAATTAGTGTTTAATATTCTCCAAATCAAGAATTCTCCCCCGTCCATCTTTCTCCATGATAATGACTTGTACAAAGAGACACATTGTCCAATACTCAGCACTCTTTCTGTATTTGTTCACTGCTTTCCTCATGAAGTCAATTAGTTTTTTCTTCATCCCTATTTTTCCTGTAAACTGTAAGTTCAATTAAAGACTTCTTTTTTTAGATTTATTCTGTCTGTTTGAAAGGCAGAGGGGCAGGAGAGAGACAAAGAGAAATTTTCTATTTGCCTGTCCACTCCCCAAATGGCTGCAAAGTTCAGAACTGAGCCAGGTTAAAACTAGGAGCCCAGAAATCCATCTGGGTGAGTAGCAGGAGCCCAAGTATTTGGGCAATCAGCTGCTGCTGTCCCAGGCATGTTAGCAGGGGGCTGGATCAGAATTGGAGCGGCCAGGATGGCAGAAATGTCGGTAGCAGTCCAACCCTCTTTGCAACAGTGTTACTTGCTAATAAAGACTTACATATATTCAAACTAACATTTTTGGCTAGAAAATAATGGATGATACTGCATATTTTATCTTGAATTACATTAGGAGAAACGTTATCTTTTCCCACTGAGGAGTTAGACTGGGTAGTAGGCAGTTAGGGTATTCTGGGTCCCCAAGTCATCATTTTTTTTCTTGGATATAAAGGGGTATTTTCCCCACCATGTCTTGGATTCACCAGAGCATGTCTCTTCCAAAGGACAAGGGTGACATTAGCATATTAGTTCCCCTCCTGAAGCATCTGCCATTATCTCCGGCCATTGTGTGGGAAGGCCTCAGGCTGGTCTCCTTATCACTGAAAAAGGGGACTGGAGGAAGTGTGGTACTCATATTCCCAAGGCCAGGAATGTCCAATGTCTGACACCTGTCTGGTCTTTTGCCCCAAAGCCAGATACCAGGGGGACCAGGAAATTCCTTTTGTCCTTGGAGAGTCCCTTTGCAGTAAACCTTTAAAAGGTGCTCTCCCCACCATTAATATGGGTCTCTTTTTTCCCCACTTCTTCTCCTGCCACTATGGCAGAGGGTAAGGGTCCTTTCTATCTCAGAGCTCCCTCCTGTCACTAGGACGGGCGTCTCCTTTCTCAACTTTCTAATAAATCTTGCTTTAAAACTAAACTGTGTCCGCATGAAAATCCTTCTTTCTTGTGAGACAAGAATTGAAGTTGATGCCATATTCAGGGTCAAAAACCCTACAACACCGTTAACCATGATGCTAAAATTGACCACTACTGCATAACTCATCAACTTATATTAATTTGTTTACTGATAGAGTTTTTAGGTTTAACTACAAACTCCATGTAGATATCTTTTTGTCTCCTCTTTATATCAAGTGCTCAGCTAATGTCCAGCTTCTAGAGATAACTGTTTCCTATTGTGGCTTCACAGTTTATAGCTCCTAGAGGCAAAATCTCCTAAGAGTCTACCCAGAATGGTTCAAGAAGAAATAATGTGAAGAGCTATCGTGGCAACAGGTTTTTCAACAAATTCCAGGTCCTTCTGCAGTCAGCCAAGCCTCTCTTGGTTTGTGGACCAAAGACCTCTGGTTAACCTGACTCCAGGGCTGGCTCCATCTTCCCTGCTCTTTCCTTTATTATAGGGGCTATACTTCCCAGAGTTCCCAACATCAGCTGAAATCTATCTGATAAGTCATTCACACCCTGATGTAACTTAGCTGAATGGGCTATTTCTTCAGAAATGCTAATGGTGTCATTTGAGGGTCTATGATAACATTGGGTGGGAGTGGCTCAGGGAGGAGACTTGCTTCCTGGCTCCATAGATGACTAACTGGAGAACAACTTCCTTTTACTTAGCCACAAAGTCAGCCCCACTTAAAAATTATGCATTACCTTGCCATTCAGAGAAGAATTTCAGGAAGAAAGTGTGAATCAAGTCAAGGGAAAAATAGGAAAGTAGTACCTAGTTAAACAATCCCCCTCTTTTGTTCTTCATCTTTTTGTTTTCTTTTGTTTAACTGGAGCAAAAATGTAAAAATTTTCCTAGAAAGCAGAGGATTACTCTCACTGAAACTACTCAATATAGTCTGTATCTCCATTTGGCAGAGATTCTAGAAAGGGGATTAAATTTGTTTAGACTCTTCCAATCATCCTTAACGTTTTTTCTGTACCAATAACTGAAAATGTTGGCTTCTTTGTTTCTTGGTCAATTATTTCACCAGTTTATGACAAGAGGGATGAAAGCCTTCCTTTCGACACTTTTCGATAAGTGAAGTCGGTTTGAACTTCCAGCCCTTGATCAGAGTTGCCCGTAGACTTGGCCAGGGCCCTTTTGGGGATAGTGGGATGTCCACAGGCAGCTCTTGGGTTTGCACCTCTGGCCAGGCCCTGGGGCTTTGCTCCTGTGCATTACCACATTAGTCCCTTAGTCGCCTTTAGCTTTCTCATCTTTCTACAGTCAATGCCTCAACCATTGCCAGAGTTCAAGTTCTTAATTTAAATTTGTGGATGTCACTTTCCTACTTGACTAGATAAAACCATCTTTTTCCAGACAGTTCAGGTTCCTTAAAATGCATGCATTAAGCTTTTAGCAATCTGACTGCTATTAGTCTTTGCAAAATTTCCATTAGGCTAATATTCCTGCTAAAAACCATTTGTAATTCCTTGGATTCTCCAGGTTCTCTTATGCCTGCAGGATTTTGAAAAAAAATGTTCATTCTACTTGGGACAACTGTCCCTTCTTCATTTTGTTAAACTTTATTGATTTAAGATCCAACTTCAAGGTCAGTTGTCTTTAAGCCATCTTTCATCCAGTAAGAATGTGAAGAGTCCCTCTTTTGAAGGTCACTGGTATTCTGAGTTTCCCCCATTAAAGTAGTAATTGATCTTTTAAAATCCATTTTTCCTGCTAAGAGAACCTCATTATTGGAAAACTTGAATACACAGATTATTTTCATTTTTCTATTTTTCTTTAATACCAAAAAAATGTATATACTCAAACATTTCTGGAACCAATGACCTTCAGAAGAAATGATTCATAACCCCATCTTATGAAGCATGAGGTCAGATTCATGCTTAGTCAAGCCAGCATGATCAACCTCAAAAATTGCAATAAACGGAGAAACAACAAAAACCTGTGTGAGAATACCATCCACATCAGGGTAGGGTATATTAATGAAATAAGGTTCATCATAAAAATTATGGAGATGTCCCTGAAATGTTAGACATGGCACAGAATGGGATTAAACTCAGTGGGGATGGTAGTGAGTATAACTATTTTCTTGAGCTTTTCTAGGGTTAGTCCCTATAATAACTTTGACACACACCTCCACTATAGCATACCAAAAAAAAAAAAAAAGGTAGGTCCTTTGTATCATAGTTAACCTCCTCATCTCAAAATCTTGAGAGTTTGTCATTATATTAGTAACAGACTAATGAATTCATTTCATATAAATTAAGTATAAGTGATCATAATAGAATTATATCCTAGGTGAATCATTTCTCATGCTACTGTACAATTGACAAAACTAAACTTAACATATAAATAGGATATCATATATGTACTTCTAGCAGTCTCTAGTGTTTGTAATCATCAGGTGCTACAATGCAAATTAGAAGTGCCTACCAGAGAAACCCTTTTCACCAAGATGGCGCTGAAGGTGAAGAAGGAGGCTTCCGCCCCTCCCAAGCCGCAGTCAAAGCGAAGGCTCTGAAGGCCAAGAAGGTGGTTTTACAAGGTGTCCACAGCCACAAGAGGAAAAAGATCTGTACTCCACCAACCCCTCAGCGGCTCAAGATGGCAGCGCCTGCAGTCACGGCCCAAATACACTTGGAAAAGCACCCCCAGAATAAACAAGCTGGCAGATCTCTATCTGATGGTTCACTCCTCAAATGTCTCCCACAGTCTGAACTGGGTCTGGCCAAGGGTTGGATCAGGGATGTAATCCAGGCTCTCACACATGTGCAAGAGCCCACTTGCGCTACCATCACTGACTCTGAACGTCTGCTTTAGCAGGAGGCTAGAGTTAGAACTGGAGCTGGGGATTGAACCCAGGCATTTTGGTCACAGGCTAAACACATGCTCCTGATATATACGTGGTGAGGGAAACAGACTAAATATAACACATAAGAAATAAGCCCAGGCTGAGGCCAGCACTGTGGCATTGTGGGTGAAACCACCTCCTGCAGGTCTGGCATCCCCAAATGGGCACTGGTAAGTCCAAGCTGTTCCACATCTGACCCAGCTCTTTAATAATGGCCTGAAAAGGCAATGGAAGATGGCCCAAGTCCTTAGGCCCCTGGTACTCATGTGGGAGACCTAGAAGCAGCTCCTGGCCCCTGGCTTCCATTTGGCCCTGCTCCGGCCATTGTGGCCATCAGGGGAATCAATGGATGGAAATCTCTTTCCCTCTCTCTCTCTCTCTCTCTCTAACTCAGCCTTTCAAGTAAATGAATAAATCTTTTAAAAAGAAAGCAAGGAAGCCTGGCTAAGACAGTTTCACAATGAGGATTCATACTCCTTTGATGTCCCTCAGAAAAGTAGAGTATATTCCTGCCCCAAACCCAAGACTCAAAGAGCCTCACAGAGCTTAATTTTAAACTTGATGTATTCTTTCGTTAAAGGATTTATAATCATGAGAGATTATAAAGAAATAGATACTGACGTGAAATCAGAGGGAAGAAACACATGTAAACTCAGCAGTGACTACTTTCTTTCAACTATATCTATAGAAACAACAGTCACCACTTACTAAGTTCTTGTGTGCCAGGCATCCCACAACTCCGTGGTAGTTAGAATTGCTGCATTGTTAGAATGAGGGAACCCAGGACCAAAAGCAGGTCAGACCAAAGCCATCCCATAGCTCCTTCCCAGAAGATAAACACTAAATAAGATACAAATACTTATCAGCAGTCCTGGTATGATGGCTCAGTTGGTTAAATCCTCACTTTGCAAGCACCGCAATGCCATAAGGACACCAGTTCGTGTCCTGGCTGCTCCACTTCCCACCCTGTTCCCTGTTTATGGCTTAGGAAAACAGTAGAGGATGGCACAAAGCCTTGGGATCCTACACCTACGTGGAGATCTGGAAAAAGCTTCTGGCTCCTTGTTTTGTATTGGCTCAGCTCTGGTTGTTGTGGTCATTTTGGAGAGTGAACCAGCGAATGGAAGATCTTTCTCTTCGTCTCTCCTTCTCTCTGTAAATCTGATCTGCCTCTCTAATAAAAATAAATAAATTGTTTAAAAAAAAAAAGAAAAAGAACAAAACACAAATATTTATCCATGAGGACAGGATCTAGGTTTCAAGCAGAATGCCCAAGAAAGGGCTCCATTAAGACTGCTCTCATCAGGCCAGCGTGGTAGCCTCCACATACCAGGATCCATCTGGATGCTGATGTGTGTCCTGGTGGCCCTGCTTCCCATTCAGCTCCTTGCTTGTGGCCTGGGAAAAGCAGTGGAGGACAGCTCAAGGCTTTGGAACCCTGCGCCTGTGTGGGAGGTCTGGAAGCTCAACTCTGGCAGGCACAGCCACCCGTGGAAGCTCTTCCTCTGTCTCTCCTCTCTGTATAGCTGACTTTCCAATAAGAATAAATGAATTAAAAAAAAAAAAAAGACTGCTCCCACCTTCATAGTAACTAATGTATGGCCACCACCTTTGTCCCTTGGGGGTAATGTGGTAAAGAGTGGCTAGACCTTTCTACCATCCCCTCTGATCATATCATCTGGGGCTTCTCCTTCTCTTTCTTACATAAAACCACTTTTTGTTATTTGTGTTTGATCTCATTGACACAGGCTAGGAACTGGAACTCATCTAACCAGTTTTTCTCCAGCAATAACTTAGGAAAACAAAATTCAGAGAGATAAAAATATCTGGAGCAGTGTTATATACCTAGACATTGCATAGCCAGGATTTCATCAAAGTATCTCAAATCTGAAGCCTTACATTGTTGCTATAACCATGCTGTTAAGGTGCAATGGGGAGCAGGAATTATTTTTTTCAAATAGAGCAGATTTGCCTTATCCTTTCATATTTTCTGTGCTGGCGTCTGTGTGTAACAGAGGATCTCACTTGTCTACTTTGCTTCCTTTTCCTTCTTGCTCTAAATTTAGGAACGCACTGGCTTCAGAATATTCCTCGCAGCAGGTGTAAAACCTGTCAGAATCTCAAGTTCAATGAATTACCAAATTTAAAAATGATGAAACACTGCACAGACCATCTCTGAAAAATACACAGAACTCTGGTGCTAGCATCTACCTTTGAGGATGGTGGTTGGAGGCTAGCTGTGTTCAGCCTACTCTACTTTATATGTGTATGCACATCTGAGCACATAGATTTTCTTTAACTCTTTATTATATGTCACCTATTTAAAAGATATAACTGCAAAGCATTCTTTGTTATTGGGTATCCCGTGCCAGCTGCTCCTCTGAGAAGTAGGAAAGTGAATTGTCTTTACCCCCAGCTTTTGTCCTCCTACAAAGAACCAACTACAGTTACTCCTTCTGTCTTATCTTTGAAGATAAGGCCAGAAGACACCACAGCTCATCCATGCACTTGCTGAATATTCCCAGTGTTACTACATACCCTTCACAAAGTGAGCAGCCACTTGGCATTCAGTTTTTGCAGTTGCTTCATTATCTGGAGTAAATCATTCTTCTTACCACAATCACGTTGACTCTGTATTCCAAGAGCCCTCTCAGAAATGCAGTTTACATTAGCCAGTCTTGTTCATTTTTAAATATATGCCAAATGCTAGAAATGTAGTATTAAGTCACTTTTGATTTTCAAAGAAAGCATTATTTCTTGACAAGAACATTTCATTTAAATAACCAATTAATTCCTTTCTTTCCCAGAGACATATGCTAACCAGTAAGTATTTATACGAGTATTAGTCTGTGTACGTCAATCACAAATAGATCTATTTTATTCCTTCAGAGAGAGTTTTCCAAAAAAATGTATAGGATGGCCATACAATCTGGTTGACATGGACTTGCTCTTATGAGTATAGGGCAAGAGATAAAGCATATCTAGGAGTGATTACAGCAAAAGCAAAATTTTCAGCCAGTGGCCCAGAGTTTCAGTTTACCTTGTCAGATAAAAGAAGGAGGCAATGAACTGGTGATAAAATGTATCTCTTTGTCTTTCCTTGGAAATAACTAGTAACCCCAATTCCTGAACTTCTCTTACATCTACGGAACCCAATAAACTTTTTTCTTTAATCTTGGATGACAAATAGCACTTTAATCACAGGTTACACAAATGGGCACCATTTCTTTATGACTCTTGACTACAATCCCTTTTCCTTTTGCCACCCTAGGCTTATTGACATCCATGGCTCATGATTTTTGGCTTCTTTCAAATGCAAAGAAGACCATGGGGTAGGACCCTGGGAGATGAGCTCAACTTCATTGCATATCAGAAGGGAGGTATGTCCACCTCTAAGAACTGAGGGGCACAGACAATAAAATGAGTTCTTTCATTTCTTTGCTAGGAATCAGAGGAGCGTCCACTTTCAGCCCTCTCCCAGCTATCCCAACGTGCTATTTTCAGCTCTAAGAACTTCCTTTGAACATTTTTCCTAGGCGTGGAAGGGAATTGCTTTTTTTCCTTGTCTTTACCCTACCCTAATCTAGAGTGTTTCCCCCAATTTAAATTCAGAAATTGTCAGAGAAGTAGGCTTACAACCTGCTAGTACTAGTTTGTGAGTGCCTGTAAGTGCTGTATGGTCATCCCAGGAGAACAATGCTCTATAATCAGTTTATTATGGAAAAAAGTAGGGAACTCTTCTATTTAAAGCTACTCTCAGCACCTACACATTGATTATGCATGTTTTTCTCCTGGTCAGAGTCCTTCCCAACATCAGTCAGCTTATTCTAGAGTCACAAACTTAATGTAAACAAAGCAAAACAAAACCCACTTTTGGCCTCTATTTCCTTTATGCTCAGTCCCTTTCTTCACCCATAAAAATCAAACTTCGTTGGCACTTCTTCCCTTTTCCTAAGGACTTTTTTTCATTTTTAAATATTTATTTACTTTTATTGGAAAGGCAGATATATAGAGAGCAGGAGAGACAGAGAGGAAGACCTTCTGGTCGCTGGCTTCAACGGCTGGAGCTGAGCTGATCCAAAGCCAGGAGCGTCTTCTCGGTCTCCCACACCATTGCAGGGTCTCAAGACTTTGGGCCGTCCTCAACTGCTTTCCCAGGCCACAAGCAGGGAGCTGGATGGGAAGCAGGGCTGCTGGGATGCCTATGTGGTTTCCCAGTGCGTGCAAGCTAGGCTACCGCGCAGGACCAGAATTCCTGACTGTTGCAGAGGAGGAAGTTTCTCTCTAATATTTTACAGGATCGAACTACTCACATCTTTTCCAGTTCCCTGCTTTCCAACGGAATAGTTTTTCTGAGAAACAGAGTTTCTTACCTAAAAGTAATGGCAGTAAGTTCACTTTAAAGGCAATAACTTAAAATATCTAAAACAACAGAAACAAAAAACCAAAACATAACCTATCGGAGTGTTGTTTTGGTTAGTTCTATTGGAGGCCTTATTGGTTTAAAATTAATACTGAAGTGATGACTGGAAAGATCACATTTTACTGCTAAATATTCCAACAAAAAATAATATTCTAGGGGTGCCAGCAGAGATTCAGCAATATTAAAAAATGTTCAGAGTCCAGCCTTGTGATACAGCAAGTTCAGCCACTGACTGCCAGACAGGCATGGTGAGGGGTGACTCAAACATTGGCCCTGAATCCCCCGCCATTTTGGACCTGGTACTATTTTATATATCTGGTTTTCCTAGGTCGGCTTCGTGTGCCCTTCAGATTCAAATTTTGCTCTGTGCCCATCCACTGTAACTTTGTAACCTTGTTCCCACGAATCAATCGCTGTAACATCATGGCGCAATACCCCCGACAGCCCTCTCCACCAACTCCTAATCCCCGCCCACCTACCAATCCCCTGAAGCTCCAACAATCCTACCCACCAATGCCTCATGCCCTAGAGAAACAGGCAGCTGCCTCTCTTCCCTTGGCATGCTGCCCCTTCCCCTGCCGGGGTCTTCCCCTGTCCCCATCCCTCTTCTCTTGCAGCCCCCTCCTGCTACCACGGCAGGAGATGGCCCGCCCTTCTAATGCTCCCTCTGTCTCAGCTCCCATCTCCAGCCTTCCGGAATAAAAGTCCTCCTAGGTACCTCACTGCATCTGGTATTTTGGTTTATTACGGCAAACTTATCCCGATAAGAGAACTTCGCTGTGCAAAAGGCTAACAGGCATCCCATCTAGAAGTGCAGGTTCCAGTTTCAGCAGCTCTGTGCCAGTCCAGGCTCTGCTAATGTGTTCTGGAAGGCAGTGGGACATGGCCCAAGTGCTTGGCCCCTGACGTCCATGTGGGAGACCAGTTTGGAGGTTCTGGTTCCTGGTTTCCAAGTGGTCAAATCCTGCCTTTTGGGGCATGCATGGCACATGCAAGGTATAACTTTTTACTATTTTGCCTTTAAAATGTACAATTTTTTTTAAAGATTTTTATATTGTTGGAAAGCCGGATATACAGAGGAGGAGGAGAGACAGAGAGGAAGATCTTCCGTCCGATGTTTCACTCCCCAAGTGAGCCGCAACGGGCCGGTATGCGCCAATCCGATGCTGGGAACCAGGAACCTCTTTCAGGTCTCCCACACAGGTGCAGGGTCCCAAAGGTTTGTGCCATCCTTGACTGCTTTCCCAGGCCACAAGCAGGGAGCTGGATGGGAAGTGGAGCTGCCGGGATTAGAACCAGCGCCCATATGGGATCCCGGGGCTTTCAAGGCGAGGACTTTAGCCGCCGGGCCACGCCGCCGGGCCCTCAAATATACAAATTTTTATTGCAATGGGGAAATCTCAACTGAACTTGAGCTGTGGTTATGCAACAAGGTGGAGGAATCCACCATGGTGGGAGGGTTTGGGGAGGGTTGGGGAGAACCCAAGTATCTATGTAATTGTGTCACATAATACAATGTAATTACTAAAGTTAAACAATAAATAATTAAAAAAAAAAAAAAAAGAAAGCTGTGGACGTTTCTCAAGTTCTAGAAGTTCAAGGAAATATTTCTATGATATTTTGCACAATAAATCTCCCTTTTTGTTAGTGTTTCCGTTTTAAACCGTGAGAACTCATTTATGTCACCTTTGGGGGTCATCAAACTTCCTCCAATATCATCCCGATGTCTATCCATCACCGCGATATCACATGCCTTCCTCAAAGGGCTCAGGTGCCGTTCGCGTCACCGGTCTGGGGGTGTGGGGTCCACTGCCTTCTTCCCCCGGGAAGGGGCAGCCGGGCGGTTCGCAGCTGGGCCCGGGAAGGCCCGCCCACGGGGCGGAGACCGGGCGGAGCGGCGCGCTCTCCTCCGCCTCCTGGCACCTCACCGCTTCCCCGGAGCCGGCGGCGCATGTGCCCGGCGTCCCCTCCCCGGCCCTGGATTCCACTTCCCCTTCGCTCGCGCTGCAGCGGCAGCCGCCTGCAGGCCCCGTGGCACCGCTGGAGTCCATGGCCGGGACGCGCTGGGTCCTCGGGGCGCTGCTCCGGGGCTGCGGCTGTAACTGCGGCAGCTGCCGGCGCTCCGGCGCCGCCTGCCTACCCTTTTATTCCGCCGCGGGCTCCTTCCCCTCCGGAGTCTCCGGCCGCCGTCGCCTGCTGCTGCTGCTCGGAGCCGCCGCCTCCCAGACCCGGGGCCTTCAACTCGGGCCCGCGCCCGCCGGGACACTGGCGGGCCCTGCCCCCGCGGCCACCTCCGCCGCCGCCGCGGCCGCCGCCGCCTACCCGGCCCTGCGCGCCCCTCTGCTGCCCGGGGCCGCGGGCCCGGCGCGGGGCTACAGCCAGGTACGTGGGCGCCGCGAGGGCCGCGCGCCGGAGCCCCCTTCCCGGCCGCGCGCACGCGCCGCACACCGGCCCCCTCCCCCTCTCCCGGTCCGCTCCGTCCTCCTATTGGGCCCGGGAACAAGGGACGCTCACCCAGGCCTCCCGATTGTTTTTTTTTTTTTTTTCTCCTTGTTTTGTTCTCTCTTTGAGTCTCTGGTCGGTTGGGCAAGTCTTAAGTGTGACTGGGGTAAATGTTGAGGCCTTGTTTCCCGCCGGGCCCATGGTAGGTTTGGTGAGGCTGCTGCAGACCGGCCTCCTTTCCTCCCCGCATCCCTCTCGCTTTCCACCCGCTGCTCGTCAAGTTGGGAAGCCGGACCCCGCGCCGGGTGGGGAGCTTCGGTGCAGCCGCCGCGCCGGGCCCCGGCCCCGGCCCCGGAGGGTTCACGCTCCCGGTGGCATGGGCCGGCCTGTCGGGGAGAAGCCTGGGCCCCGGCGCGCACTCCTTGCTCGTGTCCTCGGGCCACGGCGCACTGCTCCACTTTCCTGAAGGTCACCTCTGAGAACTCCCGCTTGCTGTGACGGAAGGCCCTTCAGGATTGCGGGTCTCGGGGAAGAACAGTTTGGGGAGCGTTTGATTCCGGGGGGATGGGGAGAGATTGCTGGGCTCGTGTGGGGCGGGGCGGGGGAATGCGCTTGTAGGGTCGAGGCCGCAATGTGGGGGTCCCAGGAGTTCAGTGCGCAAGGTTTTCCTGTTGAGAACTCCAATGGCAAATATTTGGCACCTCGTATGTGAGGCTGGGTGGCCTCTGCGAAGTGACTGCACACTTTGGACTGCTTGACCCTTCCTTCTGAGGTGTTTGTCTTGATTCGGTTTGTGCTTCTCTTTGAATTTATGGAAGCTGCGAGATTAATCAGCATGGCTGCTCTCTGCCAGGGGCTGAGCTAATTGATTTGAATTCTGGCCCAATACTTTGCTACTGCCCTTTTCTGTAAAGCTTGTCGTACTGCTTTTTGGAAGGCTGGGAAAACGGGGGAAGTTGCCTTAAAACAAACAACCCCCTTCGCCAAGTGAACCTCAGCGAGTCACCTGCTCTTATTTTTTTCTTTTCTGTAAAATTGAGGACAGTGGTAGAATCTGTTGAGCATCTCCCAGTACTGCGCCTTAGACGCAGCGCTGGCATGCATGCTTGGTTCCTTAGTAAGAGGAGAAATCCTGAGACAGGGCTTGGGGGTGTGGGGCGTCAGGGTGTTGCTGCGCTTTCCTGTTTTCTGAGCTCTGTGGATGTGTGTTAAGCTTCTGGTGGCCTCGCACTGCTGCTGGCTGTGGTCGTTTTTGATGCCCCCCCTCCCCCCGTGTTGAGCCGTTCTGGGGTACCAGCTGATAGGTCAGTCTGCTGGGCATCCTGGCCCTGCGATTACCCGCTGCATTGTGTTTACGTTCCCCCTGGCTGCCTGGCAGAGGGCGCGGGGTGAGCCCAGGCTCCAGGCCTTGTGCGGCATCCTCCCGAGGTCCTTCTGCCAGCTCATTTTCTTTGGCTCCAAGCGCGTGTAGTTGCCGTTTTCCAAATGGACCTTGGTTCTTGTGGCTGCGTTCCCCGCCTATCCCGCTGTAATGCCCTGTCTTGTGTACATGTGGTATCCCATCTTGATGCTTTCGTTAGTGCTGTGCTTTATAGTCCTTCTTACTGGAAACCTTAGTTACAGCCCTTAACGTGTGTTGTCTCATATGCTTGGCAAGATATTAATCTCTCTTGGAGAGAGGGGAGTCTAATGAGCTTTGTGTGTAAGTGGCTCCCAGCTAACTTGTAGTATCTCAGTTAAACGTGAGAGGTGTAATTTGAGGCTGATGAATTTTAAAATTTATGGCCTGCCAGATCACAAGAATATGCTTACCTCTTGAGTTAGGATGTACATTTGAAGCCAAAAAAGGGCCTGTTTAGTTGGGGAAGTTTACTTGCTGTTTCTGAAATGTTACTAATATGTAGAGCATTCATTTGCAGAAATCAGCATTTTTCCAAGTAGGTTGTCAGGCACATTTTTACATGTCTTCGTTTGTCTCGGAAGGAGTCCAAACCCACCTACCTGGAAGACCTTCCGGCCCTGCCCGAGTATGACCTGGCCCCGCCCAAGCTGGGAGAGGAAGTGGATGATGTTTTTCTCATTCGTGCTCAAGGGTTACCGTGGTCCTGCACCATGGAAGACGTGATGAACTTCTTCTCAGGTATGTTTTAATTGTGTGACTTTATGGGAGTCGAAGGGAATACTGTGAGATCCCTTCAGGTGTGCTGTGGGCGATTTGCTTGGTGACTGGGAATGGTTTTATGCTGGCTGCTACCCTCGTCCAAACGGGACACCACGGGTTCCGTCTGGTCTGTATTTGCCAGGTTGTTAAGTGAATACAGTAAAAGTGTTTGCTTTTAAAACTGTGCTATAAAAGCAGTTTTCTCTTGTTTTAATATGAACATATCAGAAAGCTGCACCTGTTCATGAGAATACTGGATTAAGAGTAGTCTTTCTGTGGTATATCCATTTAGAATGCAAAATCACTTAATACCAAATGGTGGAGATCCCTGTATCACGGGTTTTGACATGATAAAATCTGTGTTGTTAATTTCTATATTTGTGACTCTTTAATTTGATCTTCAAGAGATTTTCAGAAGGTGCCACTGTAAACTGGTGTAAAATAGTACAGTGTATTAACTACCACACTTTGTGTAGTCTTACGTTTGAATTATTCCCGTCGTAAGAGGTGCACTAGGGGCTGCCCGTTCCTTCCTTCTGCAAAGGGGGTGCGGGGTAAAATGTGGTAGCAAAGCTATTCTTAGAGGAGGTGCTTCAGAAGCCTGTGGTTCTGACTTTGAAGGAAGACGGCCATGCAGCAGCCCAAGCACATTTAAATCCTGTTAAGTGATATGAACTGATGGAGAAGCACTGGCAAGGACTTGTGCATTTTGTGATTGGCCAGGAAAGCCTCCGTGCCAAGCTGAACTTACCTTTTCTGCTTGGCACGTTGTAGAGACTCCGACCTCACAGCATTTGGATGACTTCAGAGATGGAAGTTGTGTAAGGAGTATGACAGGCGTTTCTGGAAAATTGCATTCTAGCCACTTCTGAATTTGAGCTGAAAGTTTGCTTTTCATTGATTTTACATTCACTTTCAGACTGCAGAATCCGGAATGGTGAGAATGGAATACATTTCCTCTTAAACAGAGATGGGAAGCGAAGGGGTGATGCCTTAATCGAAATGGAGTCTGAGCAGGATGTGCAGAAAGCCCTGGAGAAGCACCACATGTACATGGGCCAGCGTTACGTGGAAGGTGTGTGAAGGGAAGTTCTGACTTGGCAAGAGTGGTTCCATGTTTGTGCTTTTCAGAGATGTTTTCGTTTAGTCCCAAGCAGTAGTGAAGTTGTTAGATATTTTGAGGAAGTTGACCAAATTGTCTTGAGAGTTGAGTGTCCGGCACACCTGCCTGCCTTGTGAGAGTGCCTGAGTTCAAGAGCAGTGGCTGCTCGTTGTCCAGGTTCCTAATGGCCATCTTAGGTAGCCGGTACCCAGGTGCTCAGGTCCCTGGGGGCCACATAGGACACCTTAGTCATTAGATAATTCACCAAGTGGTAATACAGATTTGATTTTAAAAATAGCCTCTTCCTTTGTTCTGTGAACTTTACACTCACGTTGTGCCTTTTCTGCGTAGTGTATGAGATTAACAACGAAGATGTGGATGCCTTGATGAAGAGCCTGCACGTCAGATCTTCGCCTGTGGTGAATGATGGCGTGGTCCGTTTGCGAGGACTGCCTTACAGTTGCAATGAGAAAGACATCATAGACTTCTTTGCAGGTGTGTCTGACTTACTCTAATGTGTGGGCGTGTCATTTTTTGCTCATTTCCCTGTAATTATCTCCTGTATTTTATTGTGTCAGCTCTTTAGGAATTATTAATTTTCAAAATAATCGCTATTAAAGAAAATATCTCATGACAGGAGGCCCTGCTTGAGACGGTAGCGACTTCTTGGCTTCAAAGTGTTATCTAACGCCTACTATAATTAGTTATGATAATGTTAGCCTCAGTCTCCATTTAGGGTGCTTCAGAAAGTTCATGGAAAAATGAAAATAGGAGATTAAGTTATTTTGGTGCAGCTTCATGCATGCTTTTTATCGTAATATGTGTTTCCCCTAAACTTTTTTTTTTTCAAGATTTATTTATTTTTATTGGAAAGGCAGATATACAGAGAGGAGGAGAGACAGAGAGGAAGATCTTCCATCTGATGGTTCACTCCCCAAGTGACTGCAACGGGCGCAGCTGAGCTGATCCAAAACCAGGAGCCAGGACCTCTTCCAGGTCTTGCACATGGGTGCAGGGTTCCAAACCTTTGGGCCATCTTCGACTGCTTTCCCAGGCCACAAGCAGGGAGGTGGATGGGAAGCGGGGCCACCAGGATTAGAACCAGGGCCCATATGGGATCCCAGCACGTTCAAAGCGAGCACTTTAACCACTACGCTCTTGCGCTGGGCCTTCCCATAAACTTTTTGAAGAACCCTTTTGTGCATGGATTTCACAAGATTTTTGCATCAAAGTCAACTTACTGTGATTCCCTCTTCCATGAGCTTTTTGAAGTACGCCTTTGCTTACTGATGGAATATGTTCTGTGAAAGGTGTGCCTGGGGGCTTTCTTCATTAGTGAGCATAGAGCAGTGTGCTCACATGGAGATGGCTCTGACGTCACTAGGCAGGGATCTTATGGGACCAGTGTCCTGTGCTGTTGTGTTTATGGGGTGGTTAGTATGTGAGCAATGGATAGGTGTGTGTTTTAGAGGGGCCGTTTAGACACCAGACATTTTGGAAATGCAGGTATTAAATTCTGGCTATCCTATCTGAGTACATCTAGCTTTAGGACAAGCAAAACAATATGTAGGTTCTCTTAATTATGTTAGTTTTAAGATAAAAACCATTTCTGTTAGCACTAATTTGTAGTAATTTTTGAGTATCCTAGGTCTCAATATAGTAGACATCACTTTTGTGATGGACTACAGGGGAAGAAGAAAAACAGGGGAGGCGTATGTGCAGTTTGAAGAGCCTGAGATGGCCAACCAAGCCCTGCTGAAACACAGGGAAGAAATTGGGAACCGGTGAGTGAAGGGGAGCCTGTTTGTTGGTGGCAGAAGTTCTGCAGGTCAGCTGATGCGTGGACTGGAACAAGAATGCAAAATTCCCCAAGTGCTGCCGAGTGGGGAGGGGAGGCTTCTGAGCTGTCGATGCCTGTCACTTGGAATAACAAATGATAGCATCTGTTATATTTGTTTGATCTTTCTTTTCAGTATGCATCTCAAAACGCCATTGTCTTACATAAGCACTATGATCATGTCTAAAGAGTCAGCAGTTACCTAATAGTCTACAATAAAACGTTCCCACATGGCACCAAAAATACTTTTTTTTACAGTTGGTTTAGAAATCTGCGTTCACATGTTGCATTTAATTGTTGTCTCTAATTTCTTTTGTAAACTGGAGCATATTTCCTTTATTTATTCCCTTCCCCTCTTTTTTTTTTTCCCAAGATTTATTTTTTTAAGTTTTATTTGCAAGGCATATTTACAGAGAAACGGAGAGACAGAGACCTTCCATCTGCTGACTAATTCCTCAGATGGCTGCAGTGGCTGGAAGCTGAGCTGCTCAGGAGCCTAGAGCTGCTTTCTGGGTCTCCCACAAGAGTAAAGGTCCCAAGGACTTGAGTGATTCTCTGCTTCTTGCCAGGCCACAAGGCAGGGAAGTGGATGGGAAGTGGAGCACCTGGGACATGAACTAGAGCTCACTGTGGATGCTGGTGCGACAGGTGGAGGATTAGCATGTTGTGCTGCTGTGCTGCCCCCACCCCTTCTCTGTTGAAATGCACTTGGCGTTGGAAGAAGTTGGGTCTGCTGTTGTGTACTGTGTCTCATGTCACACCAGTTGGGATGCAAATAATGATGGAGGTAGTTTGAGTTTGAACTTTACTTTTTGAAATGTAGAAGATGCCAAAAAAAATTTTTTAAAAGGTTTATTTTTATTACAAAGTCAAATATACAGAGAGGAGAAGAGACAGAGAGGAAGATCTTCCGTCCGATGATTCACTCCCCAGGTGACCGCAACGGCCGGTGCTGTGTCGATCCGAAGCTGGGAACCAGGAACCTCTTCCTGGCCTCCCACATGGGTGCAGGGTCCAAGGCTTTGGGCCGTCCTCGACTGCTTTCCCAGGCCACAAGCAGGGAGCTGGATGGGAAGTGGGGCTGCCGGGATTGGAACCGACGCCCCAATGGGATCCCGGGGCGTTCAAGGCGAGGACTCTAGCCACTAGGCCACGCCACCAGGCCCCAGAAGATGCCAAATTTTTAATCATTGTTTTGCTGCTTTCTACTCTTTTTACTCATAAAAAGGTGTGTCAGGTCTTTTCAGAAGAAATGCTCATTTAATCTTTGTTAAATATTTTTTTTTTTTTTTATTGGAAAGACAGATATACAGAGAGGAGGAGAGACAGAGAGGAATATCTTCCATCCGATGGTTCACTCCACAAATGGCTGTAGCTGCTGGAGCTGAGCCAATCGAAAGCCAGGAGCCAGGAGCTTCTTCGAGGTCTCCCATGTAGATGTAGGGTCCCAAGGCTTTGGGCCATCCTCTGACTGCCTTCCCAGGCCATAAGCAAGGAGCCAGATGGGAAGTGGAGCAACTTGGGTCATGAACTGGCACCCATATGGGATCCTGGCCGGTGCTTAAAGATAGGATTAGCCAGTGGAGCCACTGTGCCAGGCCCAATCTTTAGTAGTCTGTAAATGAAAAATAATTTCACAGTTGACATGTAACAGCTTAGCCTCGAAAAGCAGTGTTGAGAAAAATCTGATTCTAAAGTGTGGATTTAATGGCTAGTCCTTTTGCTGCTGCGACAGCTAGTCAGCATGACCGTTCATGGTTCTTCAGCTTTATCCTGAAGTTCTTGGGAAGTCATGTCTCACACTGTGGTTTTTTGTATGTCATAAGAGCACTGCTCATGGAATTGAATTCCAAGACTCCTATAGATTATTAACGTGTGTGTGTGTGTCGGGGTGGAGGGCTTCTTGCAGGTGCTTTTCTAAGCACGTAATTGGCCTCGCAGAGTTATTCACATGGAGCAAAACAGGGCTTAACAAATACTATGCAAATATGTTTGAAGGAGCTGGTTTTGGGGCAGCCCACTCTGTGGGCACCGGTTTGTGTTCTGGCTGTTCTGCTTCTGATCCAGTTCCCTACTAATGACCTGGGAAAAACAGCGAGGATGGCCCGGGCGCTTGAGCCCCTGCATCATGGGAGACCCAGCTGAACTCCAGGTTCCTGCCTCCCGCCTGGTACGGGCTTGCTTGCTGTGGCCATTTGGAGAGTAAATGAGCAGGTGGAAGAATTCTGGTTTTCCCCTCTCTCTATTTCTGTAACCCTCCCTTTTAAGTAATTTTTCTAAAAATCATTAAAAGATGTATTTTAAGAAAACTGTTACTTTTAGAACCTCAGTGACCTACTGTCATGGGCTTAAGGTCTGTTTCTATTGTCAGTTTGGAAACTTGCGTTTCTAAGCTGTTGGAAATGTAACAGATGCATGTTTGTTTTAAATCCTTTCATTGTAAAGTTAACTGTCCGTCATCACTCACGCCTGCTCATGTTTGCTTTGACATAGATATATAGAGATATTTCCAAGCAGAAGGAATGAAGTTCGAACACATGTTGGCTCTCATAAGGGGAAGAAAGCTGCATCCTCTCCCACTGCGAAGTTTATCACGGAGCCAGAAGTGGTCTTTGAAGAACAGGAAGTGAATGAGGATGTTCGTCCCATGACAGCTTTTGAAAGTGAGAAGGAGATAGGTAATCTTGCATCTCCTTACACTGATCTTAGGTATTTTGCTTTTTGTTAAAAAGCTGTTTTCTTTAGGATCATGTGGTATGAAATGATAAGACGATATGGCAAGGTAACTGAGTTATAGATTAGATGTAGTCAGTTGTCTCTGTGGTGAATACTTTGAATAAATGCAGGATGTAACTATTCAGTTAGTTTTATTTTTATGATTTTTTTTTTTTTTTCAGGATTTGTTTGAGAAGTGATGTGAGAAAGAGATCTTGCATGTGCTGGTTCAGTCCCCACCTGGCCCTAATGGCTGAAGCTGGCCTAGGCTGAAGCCAGAAGCCCTGAGCTGCAGTGGGTGGCCCATAGGTGATGGGGCCCAGGCCCGTCATCGGGGAGCTGAGCTGGCAGCCGAGCAGCCAGGCCTCTAGGGAACATTGAGATGTGAGATGCTAGCTTTTCAGGTGGTAGCTTCATTCACAGCCCTGTGATGCTGGCTCCTGGTTAGCTATATTTTTGCTTGAATCATTTTGTGGGCTGTAGATCAAAAGCTTGATAATAAAAATGAATACAAAGAAGTAAAATGACAGCATTTAAACTAAAGAGGGTTGAGGATCTAGGTAGAGACCGGGAATATTTACTGAAGTATGAATTGTTATTTACTTCTGGATTTTATTCCCCCTTTGATTCCTGATTCAGCGTAAATTGAAATCTTGGTCTTGGAAGGTTGGTAAATATGTTTCTAAGATTGATTCATTTCGAGTGGAGCTGCAGATTTCACTGAGAGGGCTTCCATCTGCTTGCTTACTCCCCAGATGGACATAGCAGCCAGAGCTGAGTTGATTTGAAGCCAGGAACTTTTTCCTGGTCTCCTGTGGGTGCAGGGGCCCAAGGACTTTAGCCATGCTTCACTACTTTCTCAGGTCGTAAACAGGGAGCTGGATCAGAGGTGGAGCAGCTGGGACATGAGCCAGAGCCCATATTGGAGGCTGACTCTGCTAGCGGAGGATTAGCGTATAGCGCTACCATGTTGGCCCTGATAAAGACCTTCTAAACTCATGCTCAGGGATTTCTGTCTCATTGCTTAGTATTAATTCTTTTTTTTGGGGGGGGAGGGTGCATATAACCCAGAAAGCTTTCTCTTGCTTTTATAGTATAACTCATAATATTTTACTTTTGCTCTGTAGTTACAGAAAGCTAAGTTATTAGTGTGATGATGGTTGCAGATACTAAATGCTTATGGCTGTTTAGGTGATGTTTGCTAAGCAGAAGAAATTTCATATTTTTTTTTTTAAATGTTTGAAAAACGGAGTTGCAGAGAGAAGAGAGATTGAAATTTAGCGGCTCTACGAGACCGAAGCCAGGAGCCCAGAGCTGTTTATGGGTCTCCCATGTGGGTTTGCGGGTCCAAACACTTGGCTGTTTTTTTTCCCAAATATATTAACAGGGAGTTGAATCAGAAGTGGAGCCGCCAGGACCTGACGATGCCCATATGAGATGCCAAAAGTGCAGTTGGAGGTTTACCCACTCATTTGGGCTTTACTAGTCCAGGAGGAATTGAGAGGTTTTGACATAAATGTCTAGCGTGAGGATGATGTGTTAGGAACCCTTGGAGTTGTTAGGGTCATCACAGTGGTTTTTGTTCCGTTTCTCAGAACTGCCTAAGGAGGTTTCCGAAAAGCTCCCCGAGCCTGTGGACTTGGTGACTGCACCTTCACTGCATTTTGTCCACATGAGAGGACTGCCCTTCCAAGCCAACGCCCAGGACATTATAAATGTAGGTGGCACTGTTTGAACAACTTCTAACCTTGCACTGTGTTAATTGGCACTGTGTTAATTCGGGGGAGCCTAGAGCAGACCACACAGGCTCTGCAATCTGAGCGGTAACAGTGTCTCCCTGCCGGCAGAGGCTTGTTTTATTTTCTGTGTTTCAAAGTGTGGGTTTTTATTATTGTTATTGTATTTTAAAGTCAGAAAAGTCTTAGAGGATAAGATGGAAGGAGAGGGACAGTTTGCTGTCTCATTCATTTGTGCATTCCCCTAAATGCTTGTAACCGGAGGGACTGAAGCTGGGAACCAGGAACTCAGTTCACATCTCATGTGGGTGCTGGGAGCCCAGTGTTTGAGCCGTCACAGGTGCGTCCTTGAGTCTGCGTTAACAGACGCTCCGCTGTGGGATGTAGGTGTCCTCATGGACATCATAGCTGCTGGGTTACATCCCTCAATGCCCTGTTCGTGTTAAGATTAGGAAATAGAGAGTCAGATCCGCAGTTCATCACAACTCAGTTATGTAGTAGACAAGAATCTGGTGGTACTATTTTTTTCTTCAAGATTATTTTTATTTGAAAGAGTTACAGAGAGAGAGAGAGAGAGAGAGAGAGAGAGAGAGAGAGAGAGATTGTCCATCTGCTGGATCATTCCCACATGACCACAATGGCTGGAGCAAAAACCAGGAGCCAGGAACATTCCCTGCATCTCCCGTGTGGGTTTAGGGTCCCGAGGACTTGGGCCATCTTCCACTGCTTTCCCAAGCCGTAAGCAGGAAGCTGGATTGGAAGTGGCACAGCGAAGACAAACTTGGCACCCAAGCATCTGGTACTTCTAAATGCCTATATTTTCACTGGGTACCATGTGGCTTGCTTGCAACATCTGTATGAAATGAAAAAAGTAAAATAGAAAAGCCCTTGATTTTTTGAACTTGAGGACATGAAGTCTTAGTAATGGGACCTCTTTTTCATTATTTCATAAAGTCTACTAGCAATAATACCCTGTTTTTTCCCCCAGGGTTATGTATTCATTTGGAAGAGCTGCAGAGAAAGGGAGGAGCAGGGCTGGGCCAGGCAGCAGCCAAGAGCTTCCTCCAGGTAGTTCTTGTCCATATCGGGACCTCAGCCACTGGGTCCTTGCTGCTGTTTTCCCTTAGTAGGGAGCTGGGTTGGCAGAACAGCATGACATGAACTGGTGCCCATATGGGTCTCAGCAGTGCAGGCAGTGGCTTAACTCTGCCACAAGGCCAGCCCCGGGAATCGTGCCTTAAATTGCACTTACAAATTTTTGTTTTAATTTGTCTTTATTGAAAAGTCAGATATACAGAGAGGAGGAGAAACAAAGAGGAAGATCTTCTGTTTGCTGATTCACTCACCAAGTGGCCTCATCGGCCAGAGCTGTGCCGATCTGAAGCCAGGAGCTAGGCACTTCCTCTGGGTCTCCCACGCGGGTGCAGGGTCCCAAGGCTTTGGGCTGTCCTTGACTGCTTTCCCAGACCACAAGCAGGGAGCTGGATGGGAAGCGGGGCCGCAGGTACCAGAACTGGCACCCGCATGGGTTCCTAGTGTGTGCAAAGCAAGAACTTTAGCCGCTAGGATAATGTACCGGGCCCCAAATTGTACATTTTTATGAAAGCATTATGCTGTGTTGCTTTGGTTTTTAATCATGACTGCTCAAGTGTGATAGCAGTGTTTATATAGCACTGGTAGGATAGGAATCTCTCAGGCTTATGTCTCATTACAAAAATGGGTAAGAGTTAATCATGGTAAAAAGTTAAGCATATTTGATGGGCGTTCGTGAGCAAGAGGAACGATGTGTGTGGGAAGTCATGGAAGTGGTCCTTGTTGGCTCCCGAGCTGTGAGCCGTTTGTGCAGTGATTGTAGCGCAGTGTCCTTGAGAGCAGACCCTTGAAATGTAACCCCGAGTTCTGAGAAAGGGAGGTCAGAGGAGCTAGTAGGAGTAGGCTGTCCGAAAAGCCGCTGGTGGGGCTGCGGGTCGGGGGAGGAGAGGCGCGCAGGGACTTGGTGTCACTCTGGCTGGCCCTTGTGCCTCAGTTTTTCGCGCCGCTGAAGCCGGTGAGGATCACCATGGAGTACAGCTCCAGCGGGAAGGCCACCGGGGAGGCCGACGTGCACTTCGACAGCCACGAGGACGCCGTGGCCGCCATGCTCAAGGACCGGTCCCACGTCCGTGAGTACGCCGTCCCCTGCTGGCCAGGCGCCGCACCACTGTCTGCCTACTGTGACTCCTGGGAATTGACCCGCAAATTTTTCTTTGGAAAATACAGGATGAAACACCAAGTATTGTAGTGAAAAACACTTTCTCACCTGTTAATTAGCCTGCATGTTTTAATTCAGAGCGAGGTAGAAGTTTCATTGTTGTCTTTTTTGTTTCCTTTTCATTTTCAGTTACAGAATGGAAAGGGCAAAAAATTTGGGTTATTTTCTGAACTAAAAGATTCCAGTGTGTGTGTGTGTGTTTTCATTTTTCCTTTTTGACCTTTTAAAGCTAATGTTTTTTTGCTCTGTTCTGTCTTTAATTTTTCTCAGATCACAGATATATTGAGCTCTTCCTAAATTCATGTCCAAAAGGAAAATAAAACTTCCAGGGACTCCGCATAATAAGGTAAATTTCAGAGGTGTGATTATTTTGAATTGATAACGGTTGTAATATGGTGGCAGCAGCTTTGTTCAATAAAGGTCAGAGTCATTGCGATCATTGAAGCCTTAGTATAAAGTAAAACTCCTGGGCAATAGACTTGATTATGATGGTATAATGGCCTTACTTTCTTTTTAAATTTTTAAATTTTCGTTGAATTTGAGAAGCGGACAGAGACAGACATCTGACATTGGCTGGTTCTCTCCACCGAATGCCTGTGTGGGCCAAGGCTGGCCCATCCCTCATCAGCACTCCAGAATCGGCCCAGCTTTCCTGTGTGCCTGGGAAGGGCCCGACTCCTTGAGCTGTCCCCTGCTGCCTCTCACGGGCATACTGGCATGCGCTTCGACAGGGAACGCTGCCGTGCCAGGCAGCAGGTTTTTTTTTTTTTTTTTAAGACTTAGTTATTTATTCCACAGAGTTACAGAGAGAGGGGGAGAGACAGAAATATTCCAGTAGTTGGTTCACTTCCCACATGGAAGCAGTGGCCAGAGGTAGGCCAGGCCGAACCCAGTAGTCAAGAACTGCTGGGTCTCCCACTTGGATACTGAGGTCAAAACACACGCCATTAGCATGGAGCTGGTTTAGAAGTGGAGTAGCCAAGGCTTGAACCTGCACCCGTATGGGATCCCAGTGTTGCAGACTGTGGGTTAACATGCTGCACAGCAGCATCTTCATGGCTGTGGGAAATACCCCTGGAGAGTGGGCTTGAGCCTTATCCCTTTGTGGAATCTTTTCTTCATATTTTCTTAATTCCCAAGATTCATGATGCTGTATGGTGAAGTTATTGGAATGGGTGTTTGGCACAGCGTTTAAAGTCCCTCTGCATTGGTGCGCCTGGCCGTGAGCCCAGCGCTGCTTCTGCTCCCAGCTGCCTGCTGCTGAGGACCTTGGGAGGCAGCGGGCCATTATTCAAGTGCTTCAGGTGTGTGCCAGCCACGCGGGAGACCCACGCTGTTGCCTGGCTCCAGGCCTCTCAGCTTCCACTGCTGCAGGTGTTCAGGGAGGGAGTTGGTGGGTGACACTTTCTCCGCCTCAACTGATAAATGAATAGATGAAATTAAATTTTGAAACATATCTTTACTAGCTGCCATTCATAATATACTGTAAATGTGTCTTGCATTGGCTTTTCTTCTCACCAAAATTTAAGCTTTTTCCCTTAATTCTAAAATTTTTAAGATGTTTGAAATGATATGTGGGAAACCAGGGTGTGTCCTCAATACAACAAATTTACACCAGTGTGCTACTGTTTCCTTTTTTATTAAATGATGTTATAATGAAATATTTCATGTATGACTTATCTAAGTCATTTTGCTAAGTAACTTGATGTCTTTTCCATGTCTAAATACATGTTCTTTTGTCCCCTTTCCTGTAAAGTATTTTAATATAGAGCAGTCATTTTTCTGCTTGTAGTTACGGATTCTTCAGGACAGTTCACTGTAATGATGTAATGAAGACACATGAGCATTCTGACATTAATAAGTATCATGAGCTATTTTTGGATGTAAAGTCCCACAATTCCGTGGTGTTCTATATTTCTTTTAGCTAATTTTTATGTAAAATTTATGTTGTACTCTGTTCTGAAAGTCTGTCTTCATCCTAGGATGTGAACACTCACCTTAACTTTTTGAATTTTTTGGATGATTTGCACTTTATCAGAAAGGAAGTGTGAATGTGAATTTTAAGTGGTGTGGGAACACCTGTGGTCCTGTTTCATTTGGAGTTACTGTGTGACATTTTTGTTTCATTTTCAGGGTGAAACAAGAAGCATTTCATTTGCACATCCTTTTGGGACTTGGGATAGAATGTTCCAGTTTATTAGCAGCAACTGCTAGAGAAAGGGTTTTGGGTTTTTGGTTTAATTACTTCTAAGAAAAATTTAATAGTGAACTGTTTAGAAAGAGAAAGTTTGGGATTATGAAATAAACCATCAATTAAAACTTTTGTTTAAACTGTTCAGGATTTGATTTCAAAAACTGACCTTTATATGGTTTCAACAGTTTGTTTTGATAGAGGATATGTTACCAATTATGAAGACTACAGATTTTTATTTGGCACTGTTCTTTAAGATCTTCCTCCCATTTAAAATACTCTGTTTGAGATCTTGTTTTTTTACTCATGGATTAAGAACATAATACTATGATTCTCATGGAATAAAATAATGATTTATTTTAACCAAATGCACACCAAAGCAAAGGAAGGTTTCAGACCTTTGAACTGGTATTGTTTGGCAGAATATGATTAATTGTAGCTATATTTGATGACTTAAATAAGAATAGAAATTAAACAGACAGCAAATAAAAAACAAAAACCATGGTTTAGTGTAAATCATACAGTTTGACAGTTTTATGTCTTTAGAAGTGTTTTGCCTTTTTAAGCCTTGTGCTAAAGGCATTGAACATTGGTGCCTGTCTACTTAAGGGGAGATTCTAATCTCAACTTAAAAGCTGTCTAAAATGCCCATAACCCCCAATTTGTTGATTTTGGGTGAATCGAGTATGTGTGTTAGTCTTGAAATTGTGGAGTGATGTGTTAGCAGTACAGACTGGTGAGGACATTATGGCCTCACTTGAATTTAAACCAGCTCTAGATAGGAAAAAACAACATCTGAGTTCTCATTTGCTTTTTCCGTGGGGTCACACATCCCATGTTTTAGAACAAGTAGGGGTGCCTTGCTTAAATAAAAATAGCATTTAATGTATATTTGTGTACAAGGGCGTTTTGATTAAAGCTATACTTGGGTCACATTGTGGCAGTAGCTGCTACTTTAATATCAAACAGCTTGTGATTTAAATATTGGACAAAATGGCCGGCCTCCCAATGTAGTCCCTAATAAACTAGCTTTCCGTATACCTGTCTAGGACAATCCACGTCCTGTATACTGTGTTTGCTTTTTTCCTGACGCATGGTGACAATTGCCACCAGAACCAGGAGATGTGTCTTTGGTTCTTGAATTTGCCCAGATCTCTAAAAGGTGGTATCTGGAAGACAGACAGACAGATTGTGTCTTCTTTGCTGTACTATGTGACTGTCTTTAACTACCAGCTGAGATACAAAACCCCTGTATTGTAAGTTGTCAATAAATGAAGGCTTATTTCAGGTTGAAGATTACCTAAGAGTATTTATTTTTGGAGTGTGTGAGTCAACTGATTGTATTTCATTCCATCTTTCCTGATATATAGGAAAAATTAATTTTCAATCATGTTTTTTTGTTTTATATGAGGGAAGTCAAGCCACTTGACAATTTTTAGCTGTAATATTTGGATGGGAACAAGTTTTCATTACTGGTTAAAACTGGATTCTGGTTGGATGATGTTAATGCTGCCCTCTTCCCACCTCCTTTTCAAAGTTGGTATTTAAATTTGCAGTGGAAAAGGTCTGTAGGGCCTACTGTGTTTGGAGTCGGTGAGGAATTCATGGTTTTGCAGTCATTTTCCTTGTAAGATTTATTTATTTTTATTACAAAGTCATATATACAGAGAGGAAGATCTTCCATCCGATGACTCACTCCCCAAGTGACTGCAGTGGCCGGTGCTGTGCTGATCTGGAGCCAGGAACCTCCTCCAGGTCTCCCACATGGGTGCAGGGTCCCAAAGCTTTGGGCCGTCCTCGGCTGTTTTCCCAGGCCACAAGCAGGGAGCTGGATGGGAAGTGGAGCTGCCGGGATTGGCACCTGCGCCCATATGGGATCCCGGTGTGTTGAAGGTGGGGACTGCAGCTGCTAGGCCATGCCGCCGGGCCCCGTTGTGCAGTCATTTTAAGCTGATGCATTTCATTTGCAGATATTTGGGAAAAGAGCAAAGGCATTAGACACTTGTGATAGCTGACCTGGAAGGTGGCCCATTCTTGGGAAGTTCTGTTAGGAATGTGAATACTCCCTTTAGTTTTTGTTCATCAGTGAGTGGTGTGCTGAGTTAGAGAGCTTCCATCCTCTGGCTCACTTTACAGATGGGTGCAGTATCCAGGACTGGACTAGACCAAAGACAAAGAGCTTGGGATTCCATCTGGGTCTGCCACGGGGATGGCAGAGGCCCAGGGACTCGGACTGTCTTCTGCTGCTTTCTCTGGTGCATAATCAGTGCAGCTGGAGTGTAAGTGGAGCAACCAGGGCTGGAACTGTGCTCATGTGGGATATTGACATCACAGGTGGTGGCTTAGCGTGCCGTGCTACAAGGCCATCCCTGAATTTCTTTTAATTGGGTTTCTTATACTTTATTTATCTACTCCATGAGAAAGAATTGTGGAAATTGGGTATATGGCCAGGGTGTTCATATCTCCCTTTGATCCAGGTATTACAGAACTGCAAACGACAACTCTTACAAGCAGGTTAGGAACCAGCATGATAGGATGACTCAATTGGCTAATCCTACACTTGCAAACACCATCATCCCGTGTGTGTGCCAGATTGTGTCCCGGATGCTCCACTTCCCATTCAGTATTCTATGGCCTGGGAAATCAATGGAGGATAGCCAAGTCCCTGGGCTCCTGCACCTATGTGGGAGACCTGGAAGAAGCTCCTGGCTCCTGGCTTTAGATCAGCTCAGCTCTGGCCATTGCAGTCACCTGGGAAGTGAATCATTGGACAAAAGATCTTTCTCTCTGTCTCTCCTTCTGTCTGTAAATTTGCCTTTCCAATAAAAATAATAAGTAAATAAGTGAACTTATTAAACAGTAGGATGTAGATACCAAGAAGAAATTGGTGTGACCTGATAGCCTCAGTGTCACCGGCAAATGGAGCACGCCCAGCGTCCCCGTGACTGGCCGCAGAAGCGTCTTCCCTGTGGGAAGGGAGTCTGCTGGGGGGTCTCAGTAAAGATAAAGCCACTGTACGAGCCCCGAGCCAGCTGGTGAGTCAGTGCGCCTCCTCAGCGTCCTCTGCTCCGATGTCCTGAGGTGGAGCCTCTTTAGACGTGGAATGGTATAGTTCTGTCGTCAAGTAGAGGCCAGACTGACTTTCAGGTTGCCTCTCCCTCCACTCATTTAGCAGATTAGAAACTGTGATGGTTGTAGGAAAAAAATAAGTGAGAGCTGCCGTTAGCTTTCTTTGCAAGGCTGCGTGTGCAGTTCCTGACTCCTTTGGCTGAGCCCCAAGGGATGTGTCTGCAGGGAATAGGTTTGTTAGGAAACAGCCAAGTGGACTTCCTCCCTGCAGTGCTATGTTTGGTGGTGCAAGTATTACGGGTTTTAGCCATTCATTCTGTTAGGTGTGTGGTGACATACCGTTTTATCTATTTTTGTATTTGAGGGAGAACTTGTGTGCATTGGTTCATTCCGCCTGATGGCCTGTAATGGCTGGGCCTGGGCTAGGTCACAGGAACCAGGAACTTAACCCACGCTTGTCACATGGGTGGCAGAGGTTCAGCTATGAGCCATCCCCCGCCGTCTCCCAGGATGTGCATTAGCAGGAAGCTGCTGTGTGCAAAGCCAGGACTCTAAACCAGGCATGCCAGGAGACGCCTTTAGCTGCTAGTTGCATTGCTACCCCAGGTGTCGTAGATTAACTTTCAATTTCATGCTTAGTCAGCATCTTCCGGTCCCTCTTTAGCACCTGTGTATCATCTTCCGTGAGGTGCTTGTTCAGGTCTTTTGCCTGGTGTTATGGCTGGGTGGTTTTCTTACCAAGTCTTGGAAGTGGTTTAGGAAGGTCTAGTATGTCCTCTAAGTCCTGGTTATATGAAAATACAAAGCAGTGGTCTCAAAGTTGTATTATTATTGTTTGTGTGTGTGTGTGTTGTTTTATTTTATTTTATTTTATTTGAAGCAAAGTTTAAGAGATGGGGTATATGGTGGAGAGTGTTCCTTTGGTCCTCATGGTAGCCACTTAGTTTCTCTCCTCAGGCAGCCCTGTCATCGCTTTGACATACATTTCTAGTGATTTTTACTGTATACCTATCTCTATATATTGCATATATTAAGATATCTTTGTTTCTTTTATATATAGTGTGCTATGGATATAAGTCTGTATTTTCCCAAACATCCTGAAGATCACTTTATATTAGATTATATAAAAATATCTTTCCTTATTCTTTTTAAATTGTAGAATGTGGATCTATGTAATTTAGCTTGTCCCTTACTAATGAACATGTAAATTGTCTCCAGACTTTTGCTATTGTAATGCAGAAATGAATTACCTTGTATAAACTTGTCATTTTGTATATACATTTCTCTGTAGAATCAGTGGTTTAGAGTATGTGCACTTAGAGTTGATACTCTAGCATCTCACGGATGTCTGCAGCTATTTCATAGCACCAGCAATGCAAGGGCCCATTCCTCCTGAGCTGCTTGGACTCACGAGTGGATTAGCCAATCTGTTTTTCCAGTTTAAAAAAATAAACCCAAACAAACTCAAAATGATACTTTCTTGACATGGTAGTGGCTTTTCACGTTTTAAAGCATGATTCTCCACCCCCCCTCCCGCCAAGGGGACCTGTCTTCATATCTTAATATTTATCTTTTGTTTTTCTTTTCTTCTAAACCCATATTGGAAACTTCAAGCATACAAAAAATGAGAGTCCAGAAAAGTCCCATGAGCAGCAGTGATATTAGGGTCAGGCTTTTTCACTAACATGTCCAAGTACTCAATGTCATTCTCCGAAAGCACATCCTAAAGGGCAGCTTCATCTAAGCATTTCAGGAGAGAACTCTTAAAAAGCATTTTTAAAAACCACCCCTAAAAATGTGAACATTTTCTTGCCACCAGATAACTAATTACCTGAAATGTCATTTTAAAAGAATTGCTCTGAGTCGGGATTCAGACAGTCCACACACTGATATGGGTTCCCTGGTTCTCCTGTGAATTTTTTTTTTTTTTTTTTTTTTTTGCTAGAAAGTTCCAATCATGCAAGCAACATATCTGTACTCACCACTTAAGATTCTACATTTTTCCATTTTTTATCATATAACTTGTTCAATCTTTATAGCAAAGTCAATTGTAGACATCTGTACTTTAATGTCTTCAGTATATAGGGGCACTCAAACGTGTGGGGACAATGGGATTACAAGGGAAGTTGTTTTGAGGCGAAAAAGGCAGAAATCTGTGGTCTTTTTTTCCTATAAACGTTTTGAAAATCCTTTGCATGTCATGAAGTTTTCCTGGAAAAAGAGCATACAGTGACATGAATTCTAACATTTGATGGATTTTTGGTGTATACCAGTGCAACCCAAATCCCTAGTAAACTACAGAATATTTCCATCATGTCAGTTGTTTTCCCCTGCTTTGCAAGGAACCACTGTTAGCATTCTGTTCATACTTTACATTTGCCTGTGCTGGTACTTAGCTAAATGGATTTCTATGGTGTGTGACCTTGTGTATGTTTCCTGAACTGGGCATGTTCTGAGGTTCGCCCTTGTGATGTAATTGCTGAGTCGTATTCCAGTGTATGAAAATGCCACAGATTAACCACGACCTCTTAGGTGAACAGCTGATGGACAGTGGGCTGTTTCCAGTTTTTGCAATCCTGAATAAAGTCTCTGTACATTCCGTGCAAGTCTTCTTGTGAAGCTATTCAATTTCTGGGTAGGTACTTGGGAGTGGAATATCCCAAGTTGTGTTTTCCTACATTAGAAGTCAACATACGTTTTCTCAGAGGGGTACTCCTGTTTTCCATCCCACAGAGGCCAGTTAGTACACATCCTCACCGTCTTAGGTACACCATTTGGTATTGCGTCTGTGGGTTCAGCCACAGTGTTTCTAGTCGTACCTCATGGCTTTAATTTGTTTTTAAGTGGCTCAATCCTTAAATCTCCCGTTACGGTTTCTGGTTTTTGTGTTGACAAAGGATATCTCAGGAAGTGATTCTTCCGAGTACCTGGTGATGAGGTATGGAGATGTGTAAACAGGCCGACTCTAGAATCTGATGGAGAGTTCATGTGGGTCACAGAAAGGCCCAAGATACATGTATGTGAAACCCACAGGCAACCTTCACCAGACTGAGAAAAACCTCATATAAAAACATACCTGTCTTGAGCTGAGATAAAGCTCTTAACCTCCTCTGCCGTTTGATGGAAAGTGAATCTCAGAAAAGCAGCATTACCTTGGCCTCAGATGCTGAGAATGGGGCTCCCAAATGTTTATGAAGAATATATATTATGAAAAAATGCTAGATTTCAGTTTTTTGAAGTGTAGCTTTTAAATTTTTCAATGAATTGAAGTATTAATTCAGTGAGTTAATACTAAGGTACTGGTACCTTAGTATTAACTTTTTCAGTGAATTATTATTTTTTTTAACTTGAGAGGGAGGGAACTCCCATATATTGCTTTACTCCTCAGATGCCCACATTAGCTGGGACTTACGCTGGGAGCTGGAACTTAACAGCTGGCAACAAGCGGGCAAATGTCTAGGACTGATTCCAATTTGACATGGGAAGACTATGTTAGATGTGAAGGAACATGATGGAAGGCCACTTGTGATACTTTCTGAAGTATAAATTTTTTTTTTTTTTTTAAAAAAGGAGGATCTGCATTTCAGTGAGCAAAGCTGAGATGAGACGTCTAGTGGACAGTGGCCTGAACAGCAGCTTCAGAATCACTAGGCCGCCCCCCTGGAGCCCTTTCACAGAATAGCTCTCTCCTAAACCTAAAAGAGTTTCCTCCTACATTTTTATAATTTGACCACAAACAGTGAGTGGACCAAGGATTGATCTCTTGTGCATTATACATCCCATTCAGAAGTAAAACATCATGGAGTTAAGTCCTGTCAGGCTAGACTTGGCATTTAGTTCTAAGCATGAAGGCACAATTTCTTCAATCAAAAAAAATATTTTAGACACAAAGAACTGTTACAGAAATCCCAAATAACATGCTTGCTTTATTTAGCACGTTATTACAATATTGGTACCTTGGTATCAATTATATCCCACATCTCCATTTTTCCCTAATAGCCTTTCCTTTCCAGATACCCACATTCGAGCACACTTAGCTAGAATGTCTCCTTTGCTTTGTCAGATGGTGTTTTTTGATGAGCAGATTATGTTTTGTTCTTGATGTACTGCTAATGTCTCCTAGAACATCCTTCAAGTTGGCTTTCTGCGGTTTCTCTGCTGGTTACACAGTGCTTGGGTTTTGGGAGGAAGACCACAAAGGGCATGTGCTGTCAGCAGGGTTACTGATGAGGCCAATTTTGGTCACACAGCCCAACATGGTTTGCTGGCAAACCATAAAGAACTTTCTTCCCCCTTCCGTATTCTAGCCCTTTGAAACTGGTTCCCAAGCACAGCCTGTACTGTGGGCAGTTAGGCCTCACCTCCTTGAAAAGGACTCAATTATAAGAAATGTTCCTGTCCAGAAGACATGCCACCCGTCAGTCTACTTATTCATTAATACCCCCCACACATGCTTAGAACCTTGGATGATAACCTCAGTGCTACACTGTTTCGATGCTCACATGCTTTGACCGCCAGGAGTTCTGGCTCCAGTGTCCCTTAGATGTGTCTGCAGAGCATGTCCTAGCATTCTGAACAAGATCTTGGTATTGGGCATGCCCTTTGCTACCGGGGTGTCTGCTGCCTTACTCTGCCAGCTGACTGTGGGAAATCAAGTGTAGGTACTTACTTTGCATCCACCTAGAAAGCATTTTCAGACACTTGGATAAAATATGCACAAAACATTCATCACCTTTCTGTGCACACTGCTGTGGCATTAAATATACTCATTGCACATTACTGGGCAACAGCCACCACTATCTATTACCATACTTTTTCCATCTCCCCAAATGGAAACTATGTATCCATTAAACATCAACTCCTCACGCCTCTGTTCCCTGAGCCCCTGGCAGCCACTATTTTTCCCTTTTGACCATCACAGGCACTTCATATAAACAAGATTAGAAGTCATTGAGTGTAACTTCTTCAGAGTTGAGCATGTCAGAATTTCCTGTTTATCCATCCACTCCTGGACATTTAGCTTTTCACCGTTTGACTGTTGTGAATAGTTCTGTCAACACAGGTGTCCACATATCTGAAGGAATTCTAGATTTTTCTTTGAAAGTTAGGGGTAGAGACAGACGTTTTATCTGCTGGTTCACTCTGAAGATGGTCACACAGGCTAGAGTTGAATTGGGTCAAAATTAGAAGTTCATGAGGGTTTTCCACATGCGTGACAGGGGCCCAAACACTCAGACTATCTTCCACTGTCTTTCCCAGAGAGCTGGATTAAAAATGGAGCAGCTAGGGCCTGGCGTGGCAGCCTAGTGGTTAAAGTCTTCACCTTGAATGTGCCAGGATCCCATATGGGTGCTGGTTCTAATCCTGGCTAAGTCCAGCTTCCCATCCAGCTCCCTGCTTGTGGCCTGGGAAAGCAGTCAAGGACAGCCCAAAGCCTTGGGACCCTGCACCCGTGTGGGAGACCTGGAAGCAGCTCTGACTGTTGCGGTCACTTGGGGAGTGAATCAGCGGAAGGAAGATCTTCTTGTCTCTCCTCTCTGTTTATCTGACTTTGCAATAAAAATAAATCTTAAAAAAAAAAAAATGGGGCAGCTAGGACATGTGCTGATGATGCCTGTATGGCATGCCAGTGTCTTAGGTGGTGGCTGTCCCAGCTACGCCATGGTCTTCGCCTCCTTCCAGTTGTTCTGGGTACATACCCAGAAATGCACTTGATGGATGATACTGTAATTCCACATCACTATCCTTTTTCTCACAGCTGTTGTACCATTTTACATTTCCCCTGAAATCACACATGGGTTTGTTTGCTCACATCCTCACACTTCTCTTATTTTGGGGTAGTAGTCACAGTGATCAAATGATATCATGGTAGTTTTGGTTTGCACTTCCTCGATGACTAGCGATATTAAATTGTGCTTTACTGGATATTTGTCTTGGGAGACATGAATGGCCAAGCACTTTACCCAACTTAACAGCTGGCTTTTTGTTGTGTACGGGGCATCTTTATACATTCTTGGTATCAATCTTTTATCAAATATTTGATTTCCATATTTTGGGCTGCTGTTGGACACTGCTATTGACATCCTCTGGTAAAGTTAAATTTTGCTGAAGTTCAGCAGTTTTGTTTTCTTTTTTTGATGGTGAGGCTTTTGTTGGAATCTAAGAAATCTGACATATGCAACATGATTTAGTTTTATTCTGGGTTTTATAGATCCTCCTGTAGTGGTGAAGGTCTTGGGCCATCTTGAACACAGAGGAAAGGGTATAATTTCTTGCATATATCCAATTTTCTCAACACAATTTGTTCTTTATCTCCTGAATGATCTTGAGTTTTTATCAAAAACAAATAAAAGGCCATTTAGCAATATATGGGAGGATTTATTTCTAGGCTCACACCAGTTTGTTTGTCTTTAGGCCAATTTTGGCAATCACAGTCTTGTGGTAAGATCTGCGATTGGAAACAGGATGCCTCCAGTTTTATGTTTTCCAAGGTTGACTATTTGGAGTAGGGAGGCATCCCTTGAGGTCCCTTTATATAAAAATTAGGGAAAATGGTGGTAAGAACGAACTGCATTCACTTGGTTGGTTGCTCTGGGTAATACTGACATCCTCACAAACATGAAGTCTTCCAGTCCATGGAAATTGCTCTTAATTTCACGAGCAGTATTTAACAGTTCTTAGTGAACTTTTGCCTCTTTAGTTATGTATATGCCTTTTTAATTTTTAAAAGATGTATTTGTTTTTTATTGGAAAGTCAGATTTACAGAGAGAAGGAGAACCAGAAATAAGATTCCATCTGCTGCTCCATTCCCCAAGTGGTCACAATGCCTAGTGGAGCTGAGCTGATCTGAAGCCAGGAGGCAGGAGCCTCTCCTGGGTTTCCTACACAGATGCAGGGTCCCAAGGCTTTGTGCTGTCCTCTACTGCTTTCCCAGGCCACAGCAGGGAGCTGGAAGGGGGGAATACAGCAGCCAGGATGTGAACTGATGCCAATATGGAATCCTAGTGCATGCAAGGTGAGGACTTTTAGCCACTAGGCAATTGCACTGCCCCTTCCCCTTTAAAAAATTATTTAAAAGGCAGCTTTATTAAAGGGGGAAATGCAGAAAGATCTTTCCAATAAATCACTTCCCAGTGTCCGCAAGGACTGGGACTAGGATAGACAGAAACCAGAAGCCAGGAACTTTCGGGCCTCCCACAAGGGTGTAGGGGCCCAAGTGTTTCGGGTTTTCCTCTAGTAGGAAGCTAAATGGGAAATAGAACAGCCAAAATGCCAACCAGTGCCCAAGTGGAATGCTAGCATCATGGGTGGTAGCTTTATCTGCTATGCCATAATGTTTGCCCTAGTATTTCATTCTTGTTGATGCTATGGTGAATGTTAGAAAATCATGTATATATAATATTAAGTCAAGCGATTCATGACTTAGGACTTTAGTTTTGAGAAAGGTTACACCAACAGATACTGTTTTTGTTTATAAACATGGTGAAAGCTGTAGAAATAGCTATGTGCAATTCCAAGTAACATCTTAAGTGAAGGGGCCGATTCATGTCGCGGCTGTTCCACTCCCATCCAGCTCCCTGCTTGTGGCCTGGGAAAGCAGCTGAGGATGGCTCAAAGCCTTGCACCCACATGGGAGACCTAGAAGTTTCTGGCTCTTGGCTCTGGAATGGCTCACCTCTGGCCATTGTGGCCATTTGGGGAGTGAATCAGTGAACGGAAGATCTATTTCTGTCTTTCCTTCTCTATGTAAATCTTATCTGCCTTTCCAATAAAAAAAAATCTTAAAAAAATCTCCAGTGACGAATCCTTATAATTCATATTATATTTCATTTTACTCAAAACTACAGCTTTTTTTTAAGTGGATCATCATCCACTGCCTTTTTCTTTTTTGGTTTTTTTTTTAAGATTTATTTATTTTTCTTACAAAGTCAGATATACAGAGAGGAGGAGAGACAGAGAGGAAGATCTTCCATACGATGTTTCATTCCCCAAGTGAGCTGCAACGGCCAGTGCTGCGCCGATCCGAAGCCGGGAACCAGGAACCTCTTCCAGGTCTCCCATGCGGGTGCAGGGTCCCAATGCCTCAGGCCATCCTCGACTGCTTTCCCAGGTAACAAGCAGGGAGCTGGATGGGAAGTGGGGCTGCCGGGATTAGAACCGGCGACCATATGGGATCCGGGTGCGTTCAAGGAGAGGACTTTAGCCGCTAGGCCACGCCGCCCGGCCCAAAACTACAGCTTTTAAAAAAGTATATACTCCCCATTTTTCCCATTTCTGTATATATATACACACATATATATTGCATCATGTAGGTGGTCAAATAAGAATGAAAGCCGACACGAAATTACTGGAGAGGAAAAGGATGGATTGGCAGGCATTGTGCAGAAGGTTCAGCTGCTGCTTGAGAGGCTTGCATCCCGTTTAGTTGGGGCAAGGCCCTCCTCTGCTCCTGATCCAGTTTCCTGCAACTGCGCACTCCGGGAAGTAGCAGATGACAGCTCCCTGATACTCACCCGGGTCCCAGATGAAGTTCCTGGCTTGTGTCTTCAGTTTTGATGCTGTGGGCCTCTGTGGGAAAAGATCTGTTTATTGAGTTCACTCTGTCTCTCAAACAGAAACAAATGATACAAGACAACAAACCAGAGAATTACTACGTTTTATTTTCCCTAGTATTCTTAACCTGCAGCTTTACCAAGTAACAAGCAAAGCTTCTGGAAGAATAAAATCCTTTCCCAGGCTGTAACCTGGGACAGAATTTGTCAAGTAACATGGTGCCAGGATGTTTCCACCCCAGCAATCTAAACCCTCACAGATTCATTTCTTCTCAGGTCCTAATGAGCATCAGCGATCCGGCAGGTGTAACATAACCCAACAGGATGTCCCACTTTGCTCGCCGAACGTGCTCCCTCTCCCCCCTAACGGGTCTTAGAGATGTTGGAGAATCATCCTGTGTCCCCGAAGAGCATAAGGAATTCCTTGTTTAAAAAGCAATCTACTGTTGTGCTCAGTGTTGTCAGCAGTCCACCAACTTGGCTCGTTTTACTTTGCAATGATTTAGCTTTTCTCTGTAAGCAGTACTTCACATGTGTGAGGGGAAACCCTAACTGTAGAACTCCCTATAGTGTCCGTGGGGACTCGGGAGGAGGGGGCGGGGAGCAAGCCCACTTGTTTGTGGTGTACGATTCTGAGGAGCACACGGACTGTGCATTCAACATGTGGAACAACGATGGATGTTGTTGTTCTGACGAAGAAAAAACTTGTAGCTCAAGACCAGGAAATGGTGGTCCTCAAATCCTAATATATTGCTTTTATTACATTCAGAATTTATATTACTTTTTTTTCCCTGAGATTGATTTCACAGTTTGATAGGTATTTTAAAGAGGTAGTTAGTGGGGGTGAAGAGGAAAACGAGGCTTTCATCTAGCAGCACCTGGGACAGTAGGTGACGTCTGTCATCTAGAGGTTAACCGACATTTGCCTGCCCTCCTTGGTCTGCAAGTATAATAGAGGGAGATGATAATCTTCCTTTTATCATGATCTTCTTGGACTTTCTCTGTTATTCCCCCCACCCCCTTACTATTATCACTATTCAAAAAATAAAATAAATAGCCCTCCCCAAATGTGCTATCAAATAAACCCTTCAAAGTGGGGTCGTTAAGATTTAGAAGAGAAAGGATCAACTGAGTCACGTTTATTTATCCAGCTGTGGGGGACATCTCGAGCACCTCCAGCGGCTGCTGTCTTCTCTCCTGGATCTGGGTTCTTTCCATCATGATATCAGCTCTGGTTGATCCTATGGACTAAGCTGCCGGAGAGCCTGACACCTAGCCTAGGCAGAGTGGCCCTGCATGGATGTTTTGGTCCAGGACATGGCTTCCAGTTTTAAGATGGGCTGGTGGAATATTGCTTCAGCAGCAGCTTGTGACAGGAATTGCAAACTCGCTCAGGCTTGATACTCGAGGGGAGAGGCAGTTCCTTACTTGAACAGGCATGGCAGAAAGTCCCCCTGCAGTTCTTGCACACGTTCTGGAAGAGGAGGAGGAGGTTAGCTGGGGAAAGCTACAGGAGCAAGGCAGGATGTGTGGGCTGTTAAGGCCAGCTGTGGCAGAGGCGCAGCGCCCACGCAGCCCTCAGGGCTGGACCCGACCCGGACTTCACCTGCAAGGCTCAGTCTAGTTCTTAGCTCTAAATGGAGACAAGGAACAGTGCCAGTGAATTCAAAAGAACACATGCTTCACCAGTTACTCACCTTCGGAATGTATTTCCTACTTTGGCTTCCTCTATGCACTGTCTGATGGACTACTTTTTTTTTTAATATTTTATTTATTTGAAAGGCAGAGTTGGGGGAGGGGAACAAGATAGAGTAGAGATTTCCATCTACTGGTTTAGTCCCTGAATGGCCGCAATGACAGGCTGCGCCAGTCTGAAGCCTGAATCATCTTGGAGCTTCTTCCAGATCTCCCACATGGGCTTATGCACCCAAGCAACTTGGCTCTCTTGCACATTAGCAGGGAGCTGGACTGGAAGCAGAGAAGATGGCACTCCAATTAGGGCCCATTTGGGTGTCAGTATTGCAGATAGTGGCTTAACCCATTGTACCACAAATTAAAGGTAGAGTTAGGAGGAGGCAGGGAGAGATATCTTCCATCTTCTGGCTCACTCCCCAAATGGCCTCTATCTGGGTCTCCCATGTGAGTGCAAGGACCTGAGCCCCTGGGCCATCGGCTCCTTTTCCAGATGCATTAACAGGGAGCTGGATCAGAAGTGCAGCAGCTAGGACTCAAAAGGTACAGATAGACTATCTATAGAATTAGTTTGCAAGCATTGAATCCATGCTCCAAATATGGCAGAGACATCACAATACATTGGGTGGGCAGGCTAGGATGTAAACTTTTGTTGACTATGGACTGAAAGTGTAATTCCTAAAACACTGATGACTTATCAGTCTTTCCTAGGATGCTCTGTTGGCACAGCCTTGGGGACATCAGTGCAGCAGGAGCATGGCTTCAAGAGAAAGTCCGTGTGTCACTAGGTTCTGTGCCGACAGAGCCCTGTGGTTGTATGTCTAAATGGGATGCATGGAAGAGGGCCGGGCCCTGTGGTGCAGTAGGGTAAGCTGCCACATGTGAAGCTGGCATCTCATGGAGGAGTGCTGGTTGGAGACCTAGATCCTTTGCATCCAGTCCAGCTCCCTGCTAATGTGTCTTGAAAAGCAGCAGATGGCCCTTGTGCTTGGAGGCCTGCCGCAGTTTGAGTCCTGGATGGAGCTCCTGCCTTCAGCGGGGCCTATCTGGCCCTACAGCCCTCTGGGAAGTCAGCCAGTGAGCAGATACATGCTCTCCCTTTAAACTATGTTCTATAAATCTTCTAAAACTGCTGTGAACCATTTCTCTTGTAAAATGTTATGTTCGCCCCAAACAATACCTCATCCTCAAAAGCCCCATGGGTCACTGACTTGAGGGCCTGAGAAGAACTCCCTCTCACATACTAAAGCTACTTTACATGGCTTGGAAAAACCACAATTTGATTAGCAGTTGCTTCTATTTTGGAACGTATTTCTCCAGCTGCATCTTCCAGTTCCATAAAGGCAGTCCATCTGTCTTTCGCTTGTGCGAACCTAAGAAGGCGTCCCTTACAGTTCTGCTCATTAACATGCAGCAGGATCACAAATGGTAGCGTGCGTGCTATAATCCTGAACCTGCACATGTTCCTTGTGTCTCTCAAGCACCTGTTTCCCAAGTTCACTTGTCTGTCACACTTCGAGTGTCTGCTATGAAGTGTGCCCCAGATTAGATGCTGTGGGAGACTGCATTAAGACATAGCTCCAGCAGGACACAGTGGGACATGCATTCTTTCTTGACACTTCCCTCACTCTGCCCACCCTAGGGAGACAACCTGGGAAGGTGCTCCTGCGGCAAGCCCTACTCAGCCCTGCAGCAAACAACGGCCTAACTGTGGAGAGTTCATTTCCCCTGTTCTGGAAAGAAAGGATTCCTGGAGGGAGAAAAATTAGGATGGAAACCAGACTCCATCGCTTAAAGATGTGAGTGGCTTTGGGAAATGTGCTTAACATCTCGGAGCCTAAGGCTCTTCATCTTTCATATACGCACCGAGGGCTGGAGCTGTGACACAGTGGGTGAAGTTGCTGCCTGATCCTGGTATCCCATACAGGTGCTTGTTTGAGACCTCACTGTCCCGCCAGTCTAGCTCCCTGCAAGTGCGCTGGGAGAGCAGCATCGGCAGTCGAGTCCCTGGGCCCTGCCGCCCATGCGGGATGCCCGGAAGAAGCTCCTGGCTCTGGCTTTGGACTAATCCAGTGCAGGCAAGATTTCTCTGTAACAGCCTTTCAAATAAATCCTAAGTAGAAATGACAGGCATACAGGACACAATGTCTACGAGACAGGCATATGATCTATTTTTCACTTCTATCCTTTTCCTAAGCGTAGCCTACATAGTAGGCATGCCACAAATGTCTTACTGATTTGTAAATTTATACTTACTTATTTGTTTCAAATTATGTCTATGGTTTTTCATACTAATCTTAACACAAGCGCCAGCTCCCTCTGCACCACACCTGGCGCTGTCTCTGGTGCCCTCTGGCAAGGGACAGCAGAGGCAGCAGAGTGCCCAGGAAGGAGCCCGTCTGTGCCCAGCAGTTACCTGTGTGAGGCCGCCATCCGCCTGGCACAGCTGACACAGCCCAGGCTTTTCGGAGAGCAGCTGCTGATCCTAAACCACAGGGAGCCAGTTAGCGTCCCGCAGGTCACAAACATCACAGCTTTACAACATGCACTGGTGGGGGGGGGGCCACAAAATTAATCCACTCATACTATACACTACCTAGAAACGGCAGTCCTGTGTGCGTCAATGTCCTTCACGGGAATAAAACCTTACATTTTTACTATCAAAATTATAACAGCCAGAAAAATTACAGGATTCTTAGAGTTGTGTTAATAAGGTGGTATGTCTGTATCTAATTTGTTATGTAAAGCAATGGCTTTATTCCCTTTATCTCACTCTGCCACCAAGAATGGAAAGATGGTATCATTTTATATCCCAATAGGTGACAGGAGTCAGAGTAGCATGTAATGTCCTTCTCAGGGACTGTCACATACTGTTGCATTCAAACTATTCTCCGAATTTTGCGTTTATTTTTCTGTGAGCAAAAAGGGTTGTTTCTTCCCATTTTATGTTAGCAAACGCTGAAGGGCAGGGAAGTAAATTGAGCTCTCTTGGTCTCAAGAGGTCATTTCACGTTGAGAACTGCTCTGCCCTCAGAAAGTGGCTGAAAGCCGAGCTGTTTTTTGCAACAACTTGGGGCAGCCCATTGCTGGGCCCGCCATTAGGACGGTGCCCGGCAGAGTCCTCCTTCGTCTCCTGCCCACTCTCCCCTCCGCGGCTGTCCTGTGACCGGGCGAGGCATGAGACAATGAACTTCACAATGACACTCAGTTACCTGTTCTCTTGGAGGGTGCGGCTGCAGCCTAGAAAGGGGAATACAAGCAGGTAAGCCATGACAATTTACAAACAAGTGACACAGCAGTTCTTTTACGTAACTGTGGCTGGGAATACCCTATTACTTGTAATGTCTTAAGATTTGGGAAATTTTGTTTGAACCTTATTACTAGATACTACTAGTATCTAGTATCTTAATATCTAAGATTACTAGTATCTAGTAATAAGGTTCAAACAAAATTTCCCAAATGGCTGTCTTGGTGGGGCTGGGTCCTGGACACTGTTACCAAGGAATTCAGGGACAGAGGCTTCAAAACAGAGCACATAAGTGGGGCTAACTTAGCTATGCCACCTCACCTCTCTCTGCTCCCCAGTTTTCTCCCCAGTGAAGTAGGAATCATTCTCAGTAAGCAGAAAACGATGTGCAATCTGCTTGCTAAGCTTCAGGGCACAATGAGAACCTCACATAAGAGAGGCTTTGCTGACTGCTGAGGTAGGCTGGACTTTAACGTGGCACTAGGGCTGACCCTAAAAGACACTGGAAACCCTCATTAATCTGACAGCCTTTCCCTTTCCTGGGACCATGCCAATCTCTGATAGGCAGTAGTTTTAGCATTTGTGCTGGATTAAACCACACTTTCTGGGGGAAAGTTAAAGACCCTGGACTCGGTCTGGCCTTGGCTGCCAGGAAGCCTTTAGGCAAAGCACTGGCATGACCCAGCTCTAGGGGCTGGGCTTTGTCATTTCTCCTGCTGGCAGCTCCTTTTTGCTACAGATGACATGGTATCTCTTTAACTTTCCACTCATTTCTTGAGAGTCAGGAAAGCACGTGCGCACACACACACAAACACACAGACACACACTCACACACAGAAAAAAACTTCAATCCTGGTTCACTCCCCCAGACGCAATGCCTGCAATGGCTGGAGTTGTCAGGGAGGGAATACCAGGAGCTGAGAAGACGACTCAAGTGCCCCTCAGAGGTGGCAGGAATCCGGCTACCTGAGTCATGAGCTGCTGCCTCCCAGGCTCTGCACTGGCCGGAAGTTGGAGTCAGGACCCAGAGCTGGACACTGCACCCAGCACTCTCATCTGGCACACAGCACCTTAGCCACCAGGCCAAAGGCTGTCCCTATCCCACTCGCAAGGCATCAAGGCCTGGATGGAGAGAGAGTGGCCCAAAGGGTCAGCGTATAGTTTTCTCACATCTTTCCCTCATCGCTGAACTCTTCCTCCTCCTTTGGAATACAGACAAAGTTTAACAGCAGTTTTAGCTTCACAGCTACGCTGGGCAGAAAGCAGAGAGACTTCCCCTGTGCCTCTGGCCTCTCCCATAGCCGGCACAGGATGCTGTCTTCGCTGAGACTACATGGACACAGCCTCGCCACCAGGAGGCCACTGTTCACATCAGGAGTCACTCCTGCCCTTGAGTGGGTCTGGACAAATGTCTAGGTGACACTGCTCTGCTGCTGCTACAGTCTGGCACTGGACAACTCCACTGCCCCCAAAACCCTCTGTGTTCTGCCAATCCATCCTTCTCCCTAACCTCTGCTGACCACAGATTTTTTTTTTTAACTTTCCACTGGCTTTTTGCCTTTTCTAGAATATCAATTAGTTGAATAACTTTCATTTTAAAAGGTTTTCTCGGGCCCGGCAGCGTGGCCTAGCGGCTAAAGTCCTCGCCTTGAATGCCCCGGGATCCCATATGGGTACCGGTTCTAATCCCGGCAGCTCCACTTCCCATCCAGCTCCCTGCTTGTGACCTGGGAAAGCAGTTGAGGACGGCCCAATGCATTGGGACCCTGCACCCGCGTGGGAGACCAGGAAGAGGTTCCAGGTTCCCGGCATCGGATCGGCGCACATCGGCCCATTGCGGCTCACTTGGGGAGTGAATCATCGGACGGAAGATCTTCCTCTCTGTCTCTCCTCCTCTGTGTATATCTGGCTGTAATAAAATGAATAAATCTTTAAAAAAAAAAAAGGTTTTCTCATTTATTTTCATCTACTTAAAAGGCAAAGTGAAACACAGAGCCAAGAGACACCTTCCACGTGCTGGTCCACCTCCCAAACGCCCCAACCAACCAGCGCTGAGCATGGAAGCCAGGAACATGCAAGGCCATTCAGGTCTCTTACGTGGGCGACAGAGGCCCAAGCACTACGCCATCATCTGTGGCACCCCAGAACACACCAGCAGGAAGCTGCACGGGCACAGATGCAGGTGACCCACTGTGCCAACAGCCACCACAGATACCCTTCATTTTTTAGTGCACTGGCATAACAGTACAATTTATTTCTAACCTTTAAAATAAACTGAAAAAACAGCTTCCTTGAGACAATCTTACGTTCTTTTTAGTAAGCCAATTAGATGAAGAGTTACAAAACAGGAATCACGTTAAGCTGTTTGATCTCCTTACAAGGGTGGGGATGAGCCACGGGTCATGTAAGTCCCTGACATCACTTGGTCTGGCCCTGCCAAGGCAACCACAGGTGGGACTCAAAACTCCATGAATGTGTAACATACTTATTTCGAAGCTGATCGTTTTGTATGGCCTGCAGATGGTATGACAGACATCCACATGACCCCTGGTAGAAACAAAACAACTCACCCCTGAAAGGGTAAGATTTTTTTTTCCCCTGGGAATCTAACACACAAGCCCCATGTACAGGCACTGCAGAACCCAAGAAAGACCAGGACCTGGCCTCCTTCCTTCTGGGACAACTCATTCAGAAAAAATGAGGAATGTCTTTCTAAGTGGTCATTTATGTCTGGGGATTAATCAGGTGAAGTTCAGAGGGTACCTGGTTATTCTGCTTTCTTCTGAAGTGGCCTAATGTGTCTGATTCAATAGCACATGCTCATTGACCATTTATTCACTTACTCTTCAAAATGCCTTTCTGTCCAATGACTAGTACAAGTCAGTCCCTGGCCTTTGTCAACGCCAGCATACATCGAAAGCACCCTCATTCCTGCTTCCCTCAAATAACTTTATATATCTTAGTAAGTACTGAATTAACAAATACCTGCGGCTTTCTTCCACGGGCTTTTTTAGTTCAACATTTTCCTCTTGGCTTCTGTGCTTTCCATCCTGGCGAAAAAGAAAAACAAACAAAATAAGGTTCAATTTATTAGTTATTCAAATACTAAGTGATACCATAATTTTTCTCCCGCTACAATGCTGATGTTTCGTAAGGCTATGGAGCTTTTCAACTGGGAGAGGGATCTGATTTTCAAATGCATTTTCTTCTCTGCTCAAAGTAGTTTTCTAACTATCTGAATAGTTTGCAACAAATGATATTTTCTTTAATTCCAGAGATTCAAATAAAATCCAGAATGTGTCCTCAAGACTGCAGCTCTCAGGGGAAATGGGACTCTCCTCTGTCTGACTCAGCCCCGAGAAGCTGCTAAAGCCAAGTCAGGCTGCCCCCGGGAGCCTGTGGGACCCTCTGGACAAGCGGGAGCCTCAGCACCAGTGCAGCTCCCACAACCCACGCAGCTCAAGGAAGCTACTCACAAGTTCCAAACTACCTTTTTCCCAATGCTCTGAAGTCCTGTCTGGATTACTTTTTGGCAAGAAATTATTATGACTGTTTAAAAAATATTTACTTACTTATTAGAAAGAGTTACACAGACAGAGGTTCCCTCCCCAGATGGCTGCAACACCCAGGGCTGGGTCAGGCAGAAGCCAGCAGTAAAGAATTGCATCTGGATTGCTCCCGTGGGTGGCAGGAGCCCAGCTCTTCGGTCATCCTCTGGTGCCTTCCTGGGTGCAACACCAGGGAGCTGGATTGGAAGCAGAGCAGCCACGAGTTGAACCCAGGCTCACATGGGATGTCAGTGCTGAGGGAGGCAGCGTAGCACACTGCGTGCTGGGCTCAGGACAGATTGTTTCCGTACACTCTCCTGTCTGCTATCTGCTTCCAAATGTGGAAAGATTCCAGGAGGGAGGTCAATGTATTTTACCTTCCTGGGAAGTGCACTGCTAGGCAACTGGAGATAGACCGAACTATCATGGAAAGAAGAGTAGGAAATGAGATGTTTTAAAATCAATCAACCCATGCGCCACTTAGACTTTATGCTTGCTATACAAAAATTATAGAGGGAATGCTAGAGTGGTTCTCTGTACGTTTTGTTAGTAGTGAATACTGCATAATAAATTTCCACTTTCCATTCTTTTGCAGTTTCCAGTTCAAAAATCAGTAGCTCACTATACAAACTCTTAAGTAAAAAGCTTGTACTTTGTCCTATTTTGGGGCCAGTACCACAGTATAGTAGCCTAGGCCTTCGTCTGCGGGGCCAGCATTCCATGTGGATGCAGGTTTGTGTCCTGGATTCTCCATGTGTTCCAGCTCCCTCCTTATGGCCTGGGCAGGTCCTTGGGCCCTTGCACCCATGTAACCTGGAAGAAGCTCCTGGCTTTGGACTAGCCCAGCTCTGGTCACTGCAGCCATTTGGGGAGTGAACAAGAGGACAGAAGCTCTCTGCCTGTCTCTCCTTCTCCTTCTATAACTCTATCTTGGAAATAAAAATAAATCTCAAAAAATTTTTTTTGTTTTGCCTTGTTTGATATAATATGTATACACAGGAGGCAATTTTGTCACTGCCGTTTGTGTTTAATGGCAAAAATAGGTCAAGTTTTTCCGGTTTCATTAGAAGCTGGTCCTAGTGATGCTATTTTAGTCCACACCACTAGAGGCGCTGGAGACCCTCACCTGCCAAAGCTATGTCGCAGAAATGTCCACTTGCGCATTATAAACCACTAGGCATTAATTGCTTTTCTATCCCTAGGGCTGGTTTCTAACTATCTCCAAGAGAAGATTCTGACCATACTCAACTGAGACGCCAATAACTGAGGATAGCACACACAGAGACAAATCCACATTTAAGAAACTCATATTATTAAAATTATCCAACTCATATTATTAAAACTATCAGCCAGCAGATTTCCAGATATATTTTTGTTAAGATAGCCCTACAATTTTAGTTTTAAAATTGAAAGGAGGGCCCGGCATGGTAGCCTAGCGGCTAAAGTCCTCGCCTTGAAAGCCCCGGGATCCCATATGGGCGCCGGTTCTGGTCCCGGCAGCTCCACTTCCCATCCAGCTCCCTGCTTGTGGCCTGGGAAAGCAGCTGAGGACGGCCCAATGCATTGGGACACTGCACCCGCGTGGGAGACCCGGAAGATGTTCCAGGTTCCTGGCTTCAGATTGGCGCGCGTCGGCCCATTGCGGCTTACTTGGGGAGAGAATCATCGGACGGAAGATCTTCCTCTCTGTCTCTCCTCCTCTGTGTATATCTGGCTGTAATAAAATGAATAAATCTTTAAAAAAACAAAAAAGAAAAATAAAAATTGAAAGGAAAAAGAGAGTCACTGAAAATTATGACTTAAAATTCCATTTCTAGGCCTGGCATGATAGCGTAGTAGCTAAAGTCCTCGCCTTGAACGCACCAGGATCCCATATGGGTGCCGGTTCTAATCCCGGCAGCTCCACTTCCCATCCAGCTCCCTGCTTGTGACCTGGGAAAGCAGTTGAGGACTGCCCAAAGCCTTGGGACCCTGCACCCATGTGGGAGACCTGGAAGGAAGTTCCTGGCTCCTGGCTTTGGCTTGGCTCGGCTTGGCACCGGCCATTGCAGTCACTTGGGGAGTGAATCATCGGATGGAAGATCTTCCTCTCGGTACATCTGCCTTTCCAATAAAATAAATAAATCTTTAAAAAAAAAAATTTCATTTTCAAGTGAAGTCAGACAGGACAGTGTTCTAGATAAATCCAGAATCCAGCTTTCTTCTACTCACTTTATCTCTCAGTTTGCTGTGTGTAACCTACAGGCCAAACTTAATCCAGGATATGAGCAATGAATGAGAACTGGCAGGCCCAGTTCAACATTAACATGCACTTCAGGAAGCAGACAAGGGATTGACGAGTCCTAATTACCATTTTGGGGTCCAGTTTCTGGGAAGTCCCTCCCAGGATGTTCCTGCTGCTCTGTAGCCGTCTTTCTCTTTCCTGTTTTAGTTCTGACTCGAGCTGGTTCCTGGGTGGGTAGGAGAGGAAAGGGATGAAAACTTGGATTTCTACATTCACATTCTCTAAAGGATGCCAAACTCTGTACCCAAAGTTCAGTCGTTCAAATTTTATACTTCATCAAAAGTGACCAAGCCCGCTTTAAGATAACAGAAAATATAAAGTCAGTGACTCTAAGATACAGGACTAAATTGCAATCTTCCTTTGATGATGAACAACGGTCTTTAGGGATCTCCCAGTCACTCTGAGTACCAGGATGTTGCACGAACTCTAAGTGAAGAGCTGTGGTCAACGAAATGACAGTTATTAATGCTACATGTGCTAACATCAGAAGACAGGTGAAAGTCTGAACATAGTTCCTTCTGTTGTCACTGCAATGGCCTCTTAATTATAGCTGTCTCCTCAAGTCCTGCTCACACTCTCATCACCACAGTGTTCCCGGGGTTCAGTGCCTTACACTCAGCCATGCACTCCGTGTTCAAATTCAGTGGCTTCCGCACAGAAGTTGAGTGTCATCTGGGAGAGGGTACACAGAGTGCTTAAGGGCTGGGACTCAGACTGGTTTCCAAATGATCCTGTTGCCACTTACTATCTGTGTGAATGGGACGCTCTTGACTCCTCTCCTAGCTTTTATTTCACCTGAAAGCAGGGGTAATATTGTTGCCTACTTAAAGGGTGAAGATATGAGGGAGTTCATGCGAGCTATCTGTAAAGTACCTGGCACACAGAGCTCAGAAAACTCTAATGATCACACTGAGGATTATCTTGACTATCTGTTACTGTTCTGGACCAGGGGCTCCAAAAAGCAGGCTGACAGATTTGGGGAATCTGATGTGTGAGCAGCTTTCTGAGTCCCAGCTGCTACAGAAGCACACTGCAGAGCCAGAGCTGAGGTCCCCCCCACCCTTCTCCCGTCTGGCCTGCAGCTGCCTGGGATCCCCCTGCCAGCTCGAGCTGCCCCCTCTTCACCGCTGCCTGGTGAGCGCCTCCACTTGCAGCTGCAGAGTGTTGATCTTGTCTCCGAAGTCCTGTTTGAAGAGCCGGTTGTCCAACTCTGCCGACTGGCGGCCTCGCTCAGCCTGGCGCAATCTGGATGTGAGCCACATGAACTTGTGATAAAAAACAAAACCATGGTGGGGAGGAAGACCGAGTTCACAACACAAAATAAAACAACCCAGGGAGACAGCACGGAGAGACAGAGGAGGGGGGAGCGCAGGACACAGGGGAAGAAGTTATGCGGGGAAAAGATGGAGAAGGAACACATTCTAAAGAAACACAAGATGATGGTGAACCAGGCAGAGGAAAAGCTGATTTTGCACTTTTTTTTTATTCTAGTACTACAGTTTACAGCCATTAGATGACAAACGATAAATACCACGTTTTAGAAAATCCATATCCAAAGCCAACCTTAAATACACAGAAATAAGTCAAATCCACTTGCTTGCTCTTATGTCCTAATAGGTTTGATACCTTATACTTCTGTTTTGTACACATTAACTGGAATTTGCAAATGGGCAGCTACCTTGTATGTGGAACTGCAACATTTTTGCTGGTCCTTTCCCTAAACCACACTTACTATTAGCTCACAGGACATTATACATCAACCCTTCTCCAGGCTCCATCTGGCTACTGTGCAAGGAAAAGCCTTAGCCAAGAGCTTGGCTGTCTCTCCTTTTCCATTCCTGCCTTGTGCTGTGTGACCAATGACCCCGGCACCGGGCCTGAGGAAGACTCCTGACCGTATTCTCAGGAAGAGTCTCATGGACATTTTCTCCTAAGAGTTTTATAACTTTGCACCTACGAAGAATCAGGGTTTTAGCAGGTAAAAAAAATGGGGGTTTACATAGTAGTATTTAGAAGCATGCTGTATGTAGTCTTTTTAAGTAGTTTTATTTTGGAGTTGGATCATTCCTTTCACATCTCCTAGCAAACAGTTGCTGAAGGTAGGAACAAAGTAGGAGCTGTGTATGTAAAGGTGCAAAATTGTAAGAACTAAAGTTCCAGAGCACACCATCTGCCAGGAGGCTCATCTGGATGTGATCAGGATTCAAGGCTGTACAAGAACCCATGGAAGCACACAGGAAATCTTACTCTTAACTTTAATTTTTCCAAGAAGAAGGTAAAGAATTCCAAAAACTGGAAGCAAAGGGGTTGCCTTTGTCCCCACCAACGTAACTGCCATGTGGTAAAACCTACTAGATTAGGCAACAGAAGAAAAAAGAAACCAAAATATTATGCCAAGATCTTTTGAAGAAATGAAGGCTTATGTAAAGCCTGTCTCCCCATTCAAGCCATTAAAAAAAGAAAACGCATTTATAGGGTTATTTACAATATAACACGGAAGAGGGTTAGATACATGATTGCTTAGAAAAGAAGGTCTTCTAATATTGCTGTGGTTATATAGTGGAAATGTTTACTCGATGCCAATAAAGAATGAGTTTATCATTTATTTACTTCCCATTTTGAAATTTCAAACAAAATTTAAATTATTAATTTCCCAGATCTGTTAGCAAATCTCCATTTGCACAAAAACTTTTGCAGGTAAAATATAACACAGGAACTCCTACTTGTGTATACACCATGTCCTTCTTATTCCAGTAAGAAAAGCACGATAGTTCTCAAAAATGTATAGACTTTCAAATTTTTTTATAGGAGAGAGTTTCTTTCATTAAAAATTTTCTCTCTGAATTATCTAAATAGAGAACAGATTGCAAAATTAAAAAAAAAAAAAGGCATAGGTAGAAGATGGCAAATTAGAGGGTTTTTCCCAAGCTTCCACATTGTCTGTTACCTAATTCCTAACTTTATCTCTACAGACTTCAAAGAAATCTAAGGATGCTTCCCCCCCGCCCAAGTCACTAAGGCAAAACAAAAACCAAAAAAACCCTGCAAGCAATCTTGGTTATTGAGAGTAGGACTGTAGTGAAATACCTAAGTATTTATCCTCGGGCTTGGGGATGAAATCTATACACCAAAACTGAAAAGGGGTCATGGCGTTAACAGACATAGAAGGGTGTCAGAGAAGTCAGGTTCACAGGGTAGTCACCTCTGGCTCACGACACAGCAGTGGCAGCACAGGCCCGCTCACACACATGAACAATGCACCACCAATCTGACATCATCAAGGGCTGGGCTGTAAAGGCATCCCTCATTTAAGTATAGAGCTCCGACTCCCTAGGCTTTTGCTTTAGTGGTGTTTTATTTATTGGTTAATTCACAATTGTTCAAAGTTTTGTGTGGCACTTAATTAGGAAGCTATACCAAATTTTCTAACTCTGGGGAGAAAATAAAAAAGAAATCCAACCTATATATTCAACCTATTTTCTTCAAAGTCTAACAAATTCAAAGCAACTTTGGATAACATTTTGTAATAGGATCAGAGTTTCAAACACAGTAACTTTCCAGTTTCTTCCTGTTACAATTGTGACAACAGACTTGTGAGGTGACCAACCACAAAACTCCTAGTGGTGCTTTGGGATCAGTTTATTTGCTGCACTATTTAAGGTCTTTGCCTGTTTCACCAAATCCTTTTCACTAAGCAAAACCAAAATGAAAATGGAGTGAAAGAGGGATGAGAAAACAGATAAGTAGGAAACAGAAAAATAGCAAAAGAGTAAGTCAGCTCAGTACTCAAAGAGGTAAATCATTATTTCAGTTCTATCTGCTTTAAATGCCAAATCAAAATCACTGAAAAGTAATCTGTACATTTCAAACACAATTTAAGAATATTAAAATGAATTTATTAAATCACAAACATGAAACAGCATATAAAAAAAGTACTTATATAAACTTTCAGAAGTGAACTGATAGCTTTCTATTTATTGGCCACATGCTGGTAAAGCTTAATTACTAATTTGCAATTAACTTTTGAGTTAACATGCATTGCTGTTCAGAACTCTCTCTGGTTAAGAATAATCTGAATAAAAGAAATCATCCATTCATATATCCACTGAATGGATGTCTTCTTTACTCAAGGCATTGTGAGAGATCTAGTGAGAGAACATACCAGGTGAGTCAACTAAGCTGAAGAAGTCTGCAGGCTCGTTGGAAGGCCAGACACAGATCACATGTACTCTAAGTGTGTAATGGAGACTATCATAGCCAATAGCATGTTATTTCATTTCATGGCATTGTAAATTTCTATTTCTCTTCCTGTTGTTGATTTTGTATCGTAGCTTTTCATTTAAGGGGATGTATAGTAACTCTATAATGGAGACTATCATATCCAGATGTGAGAATACAATGCAGTACGCATCTCTTCTTCCAGACAAAGATGGACACCCCACTGAAACTGTTTACTATATCTTGACAATAGGATGCTGGACTCTCTGCCATTGCCCCCAGTGATGGACATTTGACTGTTTATGAAGAACTATACTATAATAACAATATAGGGGAACTCAGTGAGGGGGGAGGGAATTTGGGGACAGGGTAAGGAAAATCCCAGGGCCTAAGGAAATATATCATAAAATGATAATAAAAGTAAGTAAAAAAGGCACAGATTAATAAGAGCTACAAGATAAAGCGGGCAGTGAGAAGTGTTGTAAGAGGTGTGGATGATAACGAGGTAAGGCCATGGAAGCTTCAAGAGGAATGATCATTTCTAGAGGGCAAGGGCCATGAGAGGGAGGGTGGCAGCTGCGTGTGAATCCAACAAAAGTAACTGAAGGACAAGGGGACAGGGGTGGCAGGGAGGAAGAGAATACAGGGACAATGGCAAGCACATCCAAGGGCCAGCAGTTTTATTTTGATCAAATACAAGGATAATGAGTGAGGTTCAAGGTGCAAACATTGAATCACCATGGGGAGTGCCATGTCCCACTCCATCAGCCATTTCTCTTGGTTCTGAGTCACCAGGAACCAAAAAGTCCTCTTAGGAAGGTAGGGAGGAGAGTGGCACGGGGAGAGGATGTGTGATAGGCAGATGGGACTGTAGACACTGCTGTCGGAAAAACTCAACACTGGTCTCCAGATGGAGAGCTACACTGGAGGAGCTAGGCAAGCCACAGGAGTGTGCAGGAGAGGGTGGGAAGAGGAGGCGGCTGCGAGCGCAGAACAAAGGGGTGAAGCTGAAGAGGGAAAGATCCAGAACAGAACTATGGCAGACGGCTCTCGGTATTGCAACCTCACCTGGCATCAAAACACGCAAAGACTTTACTGATGCACAGTGGAATCACAAAATCACACAGGATCTGCTTCTATCTGAGGCTCTGTCCTCTTACATCAACCATGAAATGCAGGAAGAGCTCCCACACTCAGAGCAACCAGGAAAGGTTATTGTCACTTAAAAATGCTGTCAGGGACATCTCAGAAAACACAAACGAACTCTAACTGGCTCTGTTCTACCATTGTATCTGGTGCTAACGGGAAGAAGTTCATATACTTCTAGCTGCCAAGTGCAACACACATTTTCTTCACTTCCAGTACTGACTGCACAAAGTGTTTTATGAAAAGAATGGCACTTTTACCTTTGCTCGAGTTGCTTGATGGTGGCTGCCATCTGATTAGTCTTCTCTTCTAAGCGGCTATTTAGTTCACTTTTCTGTTTTACCCCTAAGTCTGAACTCTGTTATGGAAAAGAGTAAGAAATGATTTATGTAACATATAATCCTTTTAAAAACCTTTTTTATGTTGTTTATTTACAATACAGCATTACAGAGTTATAGAAAAACAGCTTGATTGAGATAAATTATCTATCTATCTATCTATCTATCTATCTATCTATCTATCTAGATTCCAGTCACCAGTCCACTCCCCAAATGGCTGCCATGGCCAGTGCTGGGCCAGGCCAAAGCTTGGTGTGCCACCCAGGTCTCCCGTGTGAGTAACAGGGGCCCAAGCACTTGGGTCATCTTCTACTGTTTCCCCAGGCACATCAGCAGGGAGCTGGACTGACAGTGGAGCAGTTGGGATCTGAGCCAGTACTCATATGCACATTGGCACCTCAGCTGGTGACTTAACTTGCTGTGCCACAATGTTGGCCCCCACATATTTAATACCAAGATTTAATTGTACATGCCTTCTGAATGCAAGGTAAATAAATAAAAATGTTCATATGCTTATCAATTATTAAAAACAAAAAGAAAAAAATCAATTTACTTAAAATGAGTAGTTTTACACGGTCTTCGCACGGTACTAAAAGGTGAACCCATTTATCTCATACGTTAGGCTGTTATAAGCAGCCTATCTCACAGGACAGGAAAGACATGCATGCCCACCGCATGTAAAAAGTGGCTGTGGTTTTGCAGAGTGGTATATGGGTCCTGGACAGTCTGGTTCTTACAGTGGTTTACTGGCAGCTGATTTGAAATGTGATATTCCTGGAGTGTGCTAGTGTGCTGGAGGTGGGGAGGCCCTGCTCCCTGCCTCCCGTACCTGTAGCTTGAAGGCAAGTTCGTGCTTGAGGGCCCTGAGGTCGTCCAGTTGCTGACGCAGGGACACCAGGGCGTCCTGCTTCTCGCACACATCCTTCTCCAGCATTTTCATGGCCAGCTCCATCTCCTGCCTCATGCTGATCTGCAGCTCCAGTTCTTTTTCGACATCCTGTCCCCAAGGGCAAATAAATGCCTTACTTCCTTTCTATGATTAGGTACAACTCATAACAGCTTATAGGAAAACTCTTAGGTCTGAATATTTTAGCAAAAATATCTAGAAGCTATCGTTCATCTACAGAGACAATAATGGTTAGAATCACAGGATAATTACAGTAACCATGTGTTCAATAGTGTATGAAAGTAAAGTTGCTGGGCCAGACACCGCACGTAATATGCACATACTCATTCGCGCCTCATCAGGCATAAAGATCACAGATGCCATGTCCTCTTAAAACCACACACGCAGTGCTACAGCAGTCAGCGTGAAATGAGGCAGTTACAACTTCTCTAAATGTGGATGTTATTGATACAGTCACGTGCCCACGGAAGCCAGAAGGTGCTCTGGGTCCCCAGGATAGCACAGTCAACACAATTAACTGAACTTGAGGTTCACTTGACAAGGAACCTCCTTTGGTTTGGATCATTATCCTTATTTTGAAAATTAAGTGAAAGGCAGCGCCACAGACACAGGGGCAGAGACAGAGAGAGCTTTCCCAGCCACTGGTTCTCTCCCCACGTAAATGGGACTGCTGGGGATGGATCAGGTCCACCCCAGGAGCCAGGAGCTTCATCCGGTCTTCCCACATGGTACAGACACCGGAGTTCTTGGGTCACTGTGCTGCTGTCCCAGGCACACCAGCGGAGATCTGGGTGGGAAGCACATTAGCCAGCACCTGAGCCAGCGTCCAGATGGGATGTTGGCACTGTCAAGGGTGACCTCTGTTTGGACACTATTTTTTATTTTTCCCCTTATTTTATATGATGCGCATACTCATGTGTGATCATGGTATTCCCTTGTAAAACCTTATAATATGTTCTTGAACTATCAAAATTCTTTTCAAAAATTTAAAACTTTTTAGATTTTTTTTTTAAACTTCCATAGGCAGATATTTACAAATAGGTTGAGGGAAGAGAGAGAGACTATCATCTGCTGGGTCATCCCTCAAATGGCTGCAACAGCTGGGGCTGAGTCAGTCCGAAGCTAGGAGCCTGGAAATCCGTAGGGGTCTCCCATGTGGGTGTCAGGGGCCCAAGTGCTTGCATCGTGCTCTGCTGTCTTCAGGCACATTAGCAGGAAGCTGCATCAGAGATGGAGCAGCTGAGACATGAACTGGCACCTCTATGGAAGGCCAGCACCGCAGTCAGGAGCTTAACCCACTGTGTGACAGTGTCAGCCCCTGAACCATCACAGTCTAAGCAGAGCTTACCAGTCGTAATTGTGTCTCCTCCTTTAAATGCTTTCTGGCTTCACTTAGTGCTTGCCCTTCTGAAGTTCTGTCTTGTTTAGGACTCTTAAAGAAACACATAGTACAAATTTAAGGATTTAAACAATCTGTATAGAGAACATTGGCATGGCTATTCAGTAGGGAAGACACCCCACCCATGCAGGTTTAACAATGCAGAAACATAACCGAGTAACTGAAGGGGTCTGGCAAATTTGAAAAGACCTTAGTAGGTGATTTCCTACTACTTTATTTAAAATCAAACCAGGTGGTAGAAACATTAGCCTCAAAAAATTCACAGTATTCACTGCAAAATATGAGTTGGACCAACAGTTTACATGGAGACATATTAATTCTCCAGAAAACTCCCATCCAGTGTCCTCAACTGCCGAAGGATATCACAGCTAAAAATCAGTAAGTATCAAAAAACTGCTGGCAATTCAGAACTGCTGACCTATCAAAACCACTTGAGCAGTGCCCTCGGAGCATGCCCCACATTGGGGACCTGGGATGGGTGGGAGACTGGGTGGGGCTTCTCCCTTTACCTCCCTTTACCCCAGATTCAGGAAAAAAACAATGTAGCCCTTAAACCTTTGTGCCATAATTAACTATGTAAAGATTGTCCAAAAAAACCTGCTGAGCAGTAACACGTGTTTCGTGGAGTCACGCAGTGAGATCACGCACTCACAGAAAGAACTGCTCCAGGCCCTGCTTAGAGCCTTACTGCTCTTTAGGAACAATTTTAATAACAATACACATATGCATTCCTAGGTTATAACAGAAAGACACTGACACTCTATCAGTCTCATGGTTCCCCAACAGAGCATTTTCACAATTTATTACAGAATTGCCCATGTTGATAATGGTGATCATCAGTTAGCATAAAGGGCTAAATCTGCTTAATCCAGTCCGCCAAGTAAGAAGGCTTAGAATTGTGTAATGCAGACAAGATTTGCAAAACTTGATTAAACACACACACAAAATGTGCTCTTGAAAATGCAAACTTTTTACCAATGGTATCAGGCAAATGAGGTGTATACTCAGTATACAGAAAGTGCTATACTCAAATATAACAAGTACAGCAATTAAGAAACAAGTTTCTAAACAGATGTAGGTGGCCGTGAAGGTAGGAGCCATCGTGCAGCAGGGAAAGAGCCCACTCATAACCTCTGCTGTACACTCGGTTCTGCACAGCCTAGGAACGCTGCCTGAAACATCAGAGTATCTGCTCCTACAGATAACACAGCCACATGCGCCCTCGGAACGTTCTGTAGGTCCAGGGAGGCTAACCTTCCGATTGGATTCCAGTATGTAGGAGCTTTCCTCTTTGACTCGTTCCATTTCTTCTTGTAAAGTAATAATCCTGTTGTTTGCAACTGCAAGCTGTAGAAGAAATTTTAAAGAGAATCATATATTTTTTCTTAATACAGTATAAACTCATGATATGTCCGCTTCTTCTGACTCTTCCTGAGGGTGCAGGATCTCAGCACGATCTCTTTCGGCCGTCCTCGACTGCTTTCCCAGGCCACAAGCAGGGAGCTGGATGGGAAGTGGAGCTGCCGGGATATAAATTGCATTCATATGGGATCCTGGTGCATGCAAGGTAAGCATTTAGCCACTAGGTTATTGTGCCGGGCCCAGAAAACACTTTTAACGTAATAAAATGCTCTGTCCTGGTGGTTAAGATGCCAGCTGGGAAACATGCCATCTGTATTGGAGTACTTGGGGTTAAGTCCCATGTGCTCCTAATTCCAGACTCCTGTTTGTATGGCTCCTGGGAGCAGCAGGTGCTGGCTCAAACACTCACACGGGAGAGCCGGATTAGATCCCGCCTGCCAGGATAGCCGCAGGCCAGACCCTGCTGTTACACAGAACATTAGGGGAGTAAAACAGGATGGGAGCTCCCTGTCCCCCAAATAAATATATTACTTTAAAAATGTTCTTGCAGGGAACTTAGAAGAAATTCTTTCAGAGCAGGCTAAAAAAAAAATTAAGCAATATCTTTTATTACTGTTTTAAAAATATTTTTAATTCAAGGACCTCCTGAATATCTTGTGGTAATTATATTTAATAAGAATATATATTTCTGGAAATGCTTGGTAAAGAGACAATCTCAAGTGCAAAGGGAGTCCCATTATACATGCTTTGTAAGAGCGGTTACCAATGGTTTAAACAGATTAAAGAAATGGACTCAAAGCTCCCACTCTTAAAGTCCCAATTAAGCACTGAAGAGGTTTTAGTGTCACCATCTAAAAAGATAAGGTTATGTTGCGAGGGTAAAATAATGAAAATTTCATTCTGAAGAAGAAAACATCATTAAAGAGTAGCTTCCTAACTAGTGCTTTCATTTGATATTATGCTAATCAAATGCATCTCACTGTATGTAACAGGATCATTATAATTGGAAATAGAGCAGAGAAATGCTTTGTTGCCTGGGTAATTTTAAGACTACCTCCTTTTGTAAAAGATTTATTTATTTTTATTTGGGGGCAGAATTTTGCAGAGAGAAAAGGAGAGACAAAGAAATGTTCTATCTTTTGGGTCACTCCCCAGATGGGCACGGTGACGTGATCTGAAGTCAGGAGCTTCCTCCAGGCTTCCTGTGTGGGTTGCCGGGGCCCAGCGCGGCGAGCCATCCTGTGGTGCTCTCCCAGACCAGAGCAGAGAGCTGGACTGCAAGTGCAGCAGCCAGGACACAAACTGCATGGGATGCGCTTGCGGGTGAAGGATTAGTGTGCTATGCCACTCTGTCAGCCTCTTGAGATTTCACAACAGAATGTCTGATCAAAGAAGTTTGTAGCTTAGACTTTGCCAAGTGGGGGTGGGATCTTTATTAATCACAAAGCAATTTTTTACCAGGCTGTTTTTATTTTGGGTCCTTTTAACATATTCATTTGGATGGGATCTTCAGAGTAACTGTGTGAAGTTGAAAGGGGAAGTAAACATGCTTGCTCAGCCATGAAGGAACTGGGCCTCTCAGAGGTCAAGTGCCAGGCTTAGCACATGACATGGGAGCAGGATTACTGGTCTTCTGACCAGGGAAAATAAGGATGTGGGAGTGGGGAGCCTGCCAATCTGCAGCACAGAAATCCACAAATCTCTGTCCAGCTCTCCACATGATGCATGTCCACTGTATTTACTGAGTGAATAAATGATGAATACCATGCTAACTATTAAACATGTGCTCCAGGTTAACACAGACTCACACAAAAGAAACCAAGACACTTGATCAACCAGGAAACACGCCCATGTGGTCAACTGGGAAAAGCAGATGTCTGTGAGAAGTGGACCTCCTCCTCTGGTCAGAAAAAGGGGCTACGCACCACAGCAGACGTTATCTGAGAAATCAAGACCATCATCCTGAAGTTACACAGAGACTTATGATTCCCTAATGTACAAAAGAAAAGCTTACAGAGCAAAAAGGCCCTACTTACCTCCTCTGTCAGTTTAGTGTTGGATTTTTCTAATGCATCTACTTTTGCCTGAAGGTTGTTTACAGTAGCGCTGTCAAGAGAAGAAAAAACACCATGGTCTCCTTTCAAAAATAAAACACAGCCTGTACTTTCCTCTCCAGAGGAAAGTCTGATGTCTGTGATTCCTGACAGACTCTCAGGCTCTAGCTCACAGCAAAGGGTTGTGCCTCCCTTAACTGCTTCTTTCCTGGGCACTGGATTTTGTATTCAGTAATAGTTCAGTGAAATAAGAGACCTACTGCCCTGCATAATAACTTTTGAGGTGAATCTATATTTGACAATAACAGGCTATTAGAATTAAGTGTTTACATGCACCAAAAACTTTTCTGAATAATTTTGTTTGCATTATTTCATTTACTCATTTCAACACTCCTATGTGTTAGGCAGTCCTGGTCACAGATGAACAAACCAGGGCATGGTGAGAGTAAGCCACCTGCCGCTCATATTCCCATAGCTCATTACAGCCTGTATCAGCTCTTGGTCCCCAGAGAAGGTGTACTGAAATCAGTCCTGAATATGTTAGTTGGAACCAAGACTACCCAAAATGTATACTGATGTTAGATAACCGGATTATGGGTCTTACATTAAAAATGGCTATCATTCATAACGGAACAATAAATGAGAGAGAACCCAATGTAAAGATGAGAAATACAAGGAAACACAGAGATCTGATTAATCTGCAAGCGCTAAGGGAATGAGTGGTTGACCTAAAACCAGTCCTAACACAGTAGGACCAAGACCTACTGATTTCAACTGCCAGGTATTTCTTATAATTTATTTTTATTTTGTTTGAGAGAGAGATATTTTAGAATTCTGAACTGCATGTACTTACTTTATCACTAGAGTAATAAGCAAATAAGCAAATACTAATCTGCAATTGTCTTTCAGCAAGCACTAAGGGCCACCAGGAGAGCTGAATGCGATGACCCCTGGCTAAGCCAGTGCCCGAGCAGGATTTGTGGACTGGTGAGCACTTTGTGCTTGCTGCTTTAACCCGTTCCTTCCCCCTCATCAAATCCCTAGGAAAGTAAGATTATTCATCCATTACTTCAAATGTCTGTTGAGTTCTTCTACATAGTTCTTCTGGTCTAGAATTGCAGTAATCTGGCCATCTCTAGAGCAAAAACAAAATGGAAATTAAATAAGTAACATCAGAAATACCAGGATTCTGCCCACCAACCCCATTTTGTTGTAACAGAAGCAGAAAGCTGTGGCCCAGACACACTACAGCAGAAGACAGAAGTCAGGAGCCCACAGCACATCAATTAGGAAGACTCGGAAGCTTAAAAATGTTTTTTTAAAAATTCATATTAATTCCTTGTTACAACTTATAAATCTGAAGAATTTGCAGATTTTAACACTAAGAGACATTTAAAGGATAAGCATTTTCTTTTTCAATTTCACTGGCATTACATAGCAACAAGTTTGCACTTGTCATGGCAACCGAGCAAGGCTCACTCTGGGGCTACGCGGTGGTTCTCAAAGGCTATACACAGTAACTGTCTTTAAGCGCTATTCACATTCACACTGAGCGCTTAGGTTGAGTATTTCTTATCTGAAAAGCTTGGCACCACCAGTGTTCAGATTTTGGAATATTTTCACATAATTTACCAGCTGAGCAGCCCTAATCTGGAAATCTGAAATTCAAACCCCAAAATATTTTGAGCAACACTGTCAGTACTGAAAAAAACCTCAGCTCTTAAAGTGGTGCAGAATTTAAATTTTTGATTTAAGGACGTTCAACTTGTATAAACAACTATCATAAAAATCATGAATGTATCATTACATGAAAAACAGCACTGTGGAAAAGGATCACTTTGAAAACCAAGTAAAACCAGTAACAGGCAAAGCCAAACAGAGTCGGCCTTGTTAGGTGAGGATGGGAAGGTCTTGTTTCTGTAGGACTACCAGGACAAGCGCTGGAATCCACATTCCACAGCCCCAGCTGGGAACAGCACACAGGGAGGTGGGCAACACCGAAACCGGCACCAGAGCCCACACTGACTCCCCTCCACACCGCTCGGTCCCACGTGGAAGATGTGCTTCTCATCTCTAATTACTAAGCAAAATAATGACTGTTCCTTAAACTTTTGCAATAATTGGATTTAAAAGAGTTAAAAAAAGAGTTAAAAAAAGAGTTTAAAAGAGTTCCAAGTACGTTTTTTTTTAGATCTTTTTTTTTTTAAAGATTTATTTATTTTATTACAAAGTCAGATATACAGAGAGGAGGAGAGACAGAGAGGAAGATGATTCACTCTCCAAGTGAGCCGCAACGGCCGGTGCTGTGCCGATCCGATGCCGGGAACCAGGAACTTCCTTCCGGGTCTCCCACGCGGGCACAGTGTCCCAAAGCTTTGGGCCGTCCTCGACTGCTTTCCCAGGCCACAAGCAGGGAGCTGGATGGAAGTGGAGCTGCCAGGATTAGAACCGGCGCCCATATGGGATCCTGGGGCGTTCAAGGCGAGGACTTTAGCCACTAGGTCACACCGCCGGGCCCCCAAGTACGTTTTTAAAAACATAATGCATTCGATGAGTCTGTTCAAGAACATCTCGCCTTCAAATACACCTTTAGGAGATGGCGAGCTGGATTCCTTTTTTAAGGTTTTTATTTTGTTTGTCCCCAAAGTGTACCACAGGAAAATCACTCAACTCGGAACCTTGCAGAGTGTAGCAGTCGGTACAGCTCCCAAGTATTTGGGGCTTGTTAATTAATAAATTTATCAATTAATTCAGTAAAGCTCATCATCAGAATTCTTACAGCAAATCTGTTTAAAGCAGTATTCCTGTAAGTTTTAACTACAAAGAAGAACATGACTGTATCAGAGAGAAAAGAAATCTAATTTTTTGCACATACCCTTCACTACCTTTACTGCTGTTCCCATCCTTGAGATACATGGAAAAGTCTATAACGCCAACCTACAGAGAGAATGTTCAGAATTAATATCTAGATACTTTTTCCAGAGCATACATAATTTATTTACATACTCAATGATTGTCATCAAAACTTTTTGACAGAAAATGAATGTTTTAGTATAAGCGATAATTGACAAGGGCTGGAAAGAAGAATCCAGATGAAGCCATCTTAATGGAAGAACATCTCCCAACAGCTGACAGCATCCTTAACAAAAAAGGCTTAACGTTTCTCTCCCATCTTGTTTATTTCAGGTCCTCTGCTACTGACTCAACTCAAGAATAGCTTCAAAATTTTTTAATTTCTTTTTTTTTAAAGATTTATTTTATTATTTTTATTGGAAAGGCAGATATACAGAGAGGAAGATCTTCCATCTGATGTTTCACTCCCCAAGTGAGCCGCAACGGGCCGGTGCGTGCCAATCCGAAGCCGGGAACCTGGAACCTCTTCCTGGTCTCCCATGCGGGTGCAGGGTCCCAAGGCTTTGGGCCGTCCTTGACTGCTTTCCCAGGCCACAAGCAGGGAGCTGGATGGGAAGTGGAGCTGCCAGGATTAGAACCGGTGCCCGTATGGGATCCCGGGGCATTCAAGGTGAGGACTTTAGCCGCTAGGCTACCATGCTGGGCCCAAACATTTTTTTTTTTTTAATTTTTTTTTTTAAAGATTTTATTGTTATTGGAAAGCCGGATACAGAGAGGAGGAGAGAGAGAGAGGAAGATCTTCTGTCCGATGTTTCACTCCCCAAGTGAGCCGCAACAGGCCAGTGCTGCGCCAATCCGATGCTGGGAACCAGGAACCTCTTCCGGGTCTCCCACACGGGTGCAGGGTCCCAAGGCATTGGGCCGTCCTCGACTGCTTTCCCAGGCCACAAGCAGGGAGCTGGATGGGAAGTGGAGCTGCCGGGATTAGAACCGGCGCCCATATGGGATCCCGGGGCTTTCAAGGTGAGGACTTTAGCCGCTAGGCCACGCCGCCGGGCCCCCAAACATTTTTAATTTGAAAAACAATATACAGCCTTCTGTGGAAATGTTTGCAGAAGTTAAAAAGAAAAAAAATACAGTCAACAGTCAACAGTCATAACCTCAGCCACCCTAAGCGACACTGTAAGTACTTTCGTGTCTATTCTTTCAAACTTCACTGATGAAGATATCTTAAGTTTTAAAGGACTGACCGTTAATAATTCAGTTTATATATCTTTAAAAATCTATTGTGGTGAGCCTGGTGTGATAGCCTAGCGGTTAAAGTCCTAGGCTTGTACGCATTGGGATCCAATGTAGGTGCCAATTCTAATCCCGGCAGCCCCACTTCCCATCCAGCCTGGGAAAGCAGTCAAGGATGGCCCAAAGCCTTGGGACCTATGTGGGAGACGGGAAGAGGCTCCGGGCTCCAGGCTTCACATTCGCTCAGCTCAGGCCATTGTGGCCACTTGAGAAGTCAATCAATGGATGGAAGATCTTGCTGTCTCTTCTCCTCTCTGTATACCTGACTTTGTAATTAAAAATAAATAAATAAATCTTTAAAAAAATTTTTTTTAAAAAATCCCTTGTGGCTTGACAGGTTAAGCCACAATGCGGGATGTGATGCTAACACCCTGCTTCAGTGATGCGTCGAGTCCCAAACTCTACTTGCAATCCAGCTCCCTGCTAATATGCAAAAGCAACAACAGATGGCCCCTGCACCCACATAGGAGACCCACATGACGTGTTTAGCTCCTGGATTTGCCTGGACAGCCTCCCAGTTGCTGTAGCTATTTCAGGAAAATCATTTTTCAGGTGGAAAATCATCTTTCTCTGATTTGCTTACTGTAACTCTTTCAAACAAAAACTTTTGCAGTTTCTCCTCTCAAAACTTCTATTAAACAGACAGCTTTCTCAAATTAATTCGAAATTCGAGAGGTAGAGAGAGAGGGAGGGAGGCAGCAAGTGAGTGAGCAAATGTCTGCGATAGCCAGGACTGGGCCAGACTGCAGTCAGGCGCTGGGACTCTGCCTGGGCTCGCACGTGGGGATTAGGAATGCAGGTACTTGAGCCATCACTGCTGTCCCTGTATTGGAAGGAAGCTGGAGTTAGGAGCTGGGAACTGAACCCAAGGATTCCAATATGGGATGCTGGGATGATTAGCCTTAATCATTAGGCTAATCTGTGTCCCTGGGATATTCCTTTGTTTCTCTACTACCTCAAGAAATTGGAAATACCAAGAAACTAATCATAAAGTGTATTTAGCCAGAAAATGAAACAGCCAGAATTTAAAATTAATTAGTTTGGCTTCAAAGTCTTCACTAGTAACTACAATGCTATATAGACTTTTCATAAATGGGGTGTGTGTCGTGGATATAAATATCCACATGCATAAGAATATGGTCAAAATGTTTATGGAATGGAATTAAAAGATAAGTTCATTTGGTGCAAAAATTCTTAAATATTTGCCTGTTATTTCCAAATAGGAAGGGATTTCAAAAATCTTTTTATCTTGCCTTTTAATTGTTTTTCATCAACATTTTGATAGAGAGCACAGCTAAGAGAAGGATCTGAAAATCATTCATAATACATAAATAATTCAAGTTAGAAGGAACAGGCTACTTTAATATTCACATCAAAAGTGAAGCCAAGGGCCCGGCGGCATGGCCTAGCGGCTAAAGTCCTCGCCTTGAAAGCCCCGGGATCCCATATGGGCGCCGGTTCTGGTCCCGGCAGCTCCACTTCCCATCCAGCTCCCTGCTTGTGGCCTGGGAAAGCAGTAGAGGACGGCCCAATGCATTGGGACCCTGCACCCGCGTGGGAGACCCGCAAGAGGTTCCAGGTTCCCGGCTTCGGATTGGCGCAGCACTGGCCTGTTGCGGCTCACTTGGGGAGCGAATCATCGGACAGAAGATCTTCCTCTCTGTCTCTCCTCCTCTGTGTATATCTGGCTGTAATAAAATGAATAAATCTTTAAAAAAAAAAGTGAAGCCAAAACTATTTGTGGATCACGATTTTTTCTAATTTTGTCATATAAAAAACTAATCAGTCAAAATTCTGATGTCACGCCCGGCGTGATAGCGTAATGGTTAAGATCTCGCCTTGAACACCCCGGGATCCCATATGGGCACCAGTTCTAATCCCGGCAGCCCCACTTCCCATCTAGCTCCCTGCTTGTGGCCTGGGAAAGCAGTTGAGGACGGCCCAAAGGATTGGGACCCTGCACCCGTGTGGGAGACCTGGAGGGAGGAGGTTCCTGGCTCCTGGCTTCGGATCAGCACAGCACCAGCCGTTGCGGCCACTTGGAGAGTGAAACATCGGACGGAGGATCTTCCTCTCTGTCTCTCCTCTCTGTACATCTGCCTTTCCAATGAAATAAATAAATCTTTAAAAAAAAAATTCTGAAGTCCTGGGCTTGGCCTGACGCACTGGGGAACAGGGCTTCCTTCCATACCTGCGAGTCCAGGTCTTCTCCTTTCATGCAGAAGTTGGCATCAATGACATTCAGACCCACCAACAAACCCGCAATTATGGCTCCTTCCTCTTCCATCATGAGGGCATTGGGTTCATAGAATTCACTGCAAGAAAAATCCAGAGGTTCTCCATTATAGCACAGCTGCAAATATCCAATTCTTCATGGTTGAACATGGTCATCTATGATAACAGAAAGTTCAAAACAAAAGCTTCAATAATTATGTAACAGGTGCAAACAGATGCTGGAAGGTCTAGCTGACTTTACATGACACTGAACACACACTATGGAGAAAGTTGGAGACAGTATTAATACCTGAGAAGCTCCTTCTTATTGATCAAAGCTTTCATATATTCTGAAAGTTTCTTTTGCATTAGTGCCAAACGAAGCCAGGCTCTTCCTCTGCCTACTGGAGTCCTACAAAGACACACAAACAACTAAAAACACATGACAGACAGGAGCTACAGAACACACTTACTTGCTAATAAGGGCTTTCAATATAGCAAGCAAACAAGATGCTTCCTACAACCTCACCCAGCTCAGTCCTAGCCAAGGAATGTTGTGTGGGCGCCTTGGACTCATGGATGCGTTTGAAACAATTGAGACCTCACAAATTTTTATGTTCAAGCATCCAAACACTAATGTGAGAACACAGGCAATTTAGGTTTCTTTCTGGTTAAAATTACAGTCTCTTCCTTGGGAAGGTGCCCCCGCTCCTCTCAGCTCCCCGGCAGGCTGCAGGAGCCAGGCTCTGACGCTCACCTGACAACTCATCCGATCTTCGCTCTCAAATACCTTCCTTTCGCTAGCTACATCAAATCTGGCATGCCACCTCCCTAGACCACAAATTGTTGAGACTCACCAACTGATTCTCACAAGTGCTTTAAAAAAAAAAAAAAAAACAGAGTAATGCTTGGTGTTCCACCAGGCAGATTCTCTGAGATGAATCATTAACTCTCCAGGGCACGTTTTTCCTAATATTCAACCAACTAGTTTTCTCATTAACAGCGTCTATTCACAAAACTATGTGTCTTGGATTATTAGCAAGTAAGTTCTTGTGGACATCTTTCATCTTTAGTCTCACTACTTCAAGGACACATCTGAAAAACAAGAAGAATTCAGACCAAGACTTACTTTAGCCCGGGGAGATCTTTAACACTCGCTGTTATCTCGGCGGCTTCTGGGACAAGCTTTTCCACCAGTTCCAGAGGGCCCCAGAAGGACTTATTTTGTCCAAGGAAAGTTTTTTTAGCTAAGGTAATAAAAACAAAGAAACATTTTAATGTTCTTTGTAATATAAATACTTCCTCAGTTCACGCGCATGCGCGCGCGCACACACACACCTCATTTACTGTCTTTTTCAGGTTGTCAAAATCCCAGGTTACTAGTTTTTAAAACTATTCAAGCTGTCAGGATAGATAAGAGTTCATGAAAATAAATCTGCATCCAACACTCAGTCCTTCTTGAAAGGAAGACTTTGTGGCCTAGCCTTAAGAAAGAAATCCAAGTGAACAAGACCACACCCTGCTCTGACGTCAGCTGACGTGCGGGAGGAGCGTTGCGGCTGCGGGAGGAGGCCTGAGACCCAGGGCCCTCTGTGCTGCGACTCCCTGCGCACATCCCTGCAGGCTGACCCGTTTCTGCCTGTCACATGCAACTATGCTCTTGTATTTGGTTACCTATAATGACCCTTACAACTGTAACATAATATGATGTCCATTTTTTAAAGCTAATGCGTCCTTAAATCAGCTACAAGTCCATCTCCTTAGAGGCAGGATTCCAGGGGACTATTATTATTAACCCAACCCTCTTAAACTTCGGTTCCACAAACAATGCTCTCTTCCTGAGTACGTACTGCTGGGAGGCAGTCTGCGATCCAAGGCCAGAGCCTACCTTTTAAGCCATGTTTCAGACAGTGCTCCATCACCACGAAGAACTGCTGAAGGGGTGCATAGTCAGAGTCCAGAGTCCTCCCCAGGTTCAGAGCTGATTCAATCAAGCCCTTGATGCTCAGCTTGGCCATGTTCATCAGGTTCATGCGTTCGTTAGCCATGAGATAATTAGGATCTGCAATGGAGGGGAAGAGGGTGAGGCCTGGTTACTGCAAACAGCATAATCTCACTGTTCACATTTGCATCGACACATAAAAGTATTGGTGGGTAAGACTGCTGGCGCCAAGCCAGGAAGCAGGAAGCGGCACCACATTATTACCTGCTTTCTTCTTGGCCATGTACTTGCTGTGAAAAAAAAAAAAGATGCCAATCTCTCTTACGAATATTCTTGCTGAAACAGTAAAGGGTGTTTTTGATCACATTGCTAGCTCTGAGTATAGTACTTTAATATCCTTCTCATCTCAGCCATTACCCCCCTTATCCTGGGGGACTGTCACTACTGTACAGACTGTACACTGGTCTATGTTTCCACTTGTGACTGCCCCCACTCATTTGCTACAGTTTCTAATGTGCTCTGAGAATAAAGGCAACACGCCCCAAGAGGACAACATGCTCGAGCAAACTTTGTTCCAAGTATTTGCACTATTAGTGTTAATACTAATTAGCACTAGCTTTACTTAAACTATGCATTAGCTAGGTGTTACACAATACTGGAATAACTCACCAGTATCTAAGACCTGGGATCCACTAGGTGTTCTTATCAACCCCGAGGAAACGATCTGAAGAAGAACCACATTCTATCTGACATAACTCACGTTCTATGTCACACAACTCAGCCTAGGCCCGCACTCACACACAGTGGGCTTGTCTTATGCTAGGCCCAGTGGGCTGTAGCTTACAATTAGTTCACTTGCCTCTTACAACATGTTTATGTAACCAGTCACCAATAATTGCATGGTACAGATAAAGAGAACAGGAAACTCACAGAATAAGGTATCAAATGCTCTGTTAACTCACTGTGAAACCAGAGGCAGCATGCATCCAATTCGAGACCTATCCAATGTCTGTAGCGGGGCCCTAGGCACAGCCAGTGACCAATGCCACAGTCCAGGCCCCACCTATGCAGCAGCTCCTGACCACTACCATCTATTTGCAAATGAATGGATGGCTTTGATTAATGCTGAACCCACTCTCCTCCCTTTTACTTATTACCAACAGCTAAGTATTCACCCTTCAGTTCAGCACTCCAAAGTCAGTTTTAAGTGGCAGAATTCGGACCTGGATCTGACCCAAAAGCCCCTGCTCTTTCCACTACACAGTACATAACCTCCCAAGCACCACTCTACCACAAGTGAAAAGAGCTACACCTCTATGAAATATTTTACTTCTTAGGAAGGCAAAAATATTTATTAAAAATATTAATGAAACTATGCCTTTGTAATACAAATACACCACTTACTATAAGACTATTTTATGCTAATTTTCCCAAGTAGTTACCTTCACTAATGTTTCATTTATTTATTTTCACAGTTAAATGAACAGCCAAATAACCCAATTCTAAACTAATCTTCTCCATAAGTTTAAGGACTCATAGATTTGCAGTTTCAAACATACACATTTTGCTTGACTGTAGTGCTATTTTTTTAGTGTTTTTAGAGAAGCACTTTATATGAAAATCAGAACTGTACATATTACCATTGGTTCTTACAAACAAATATTTTAGGGCTATGCTTCAAATGACTCATTTTTCGTGACAGATGACTTGGAAACGACAAATTTATAGTAATTTCACAAGGAGATAGTGAAATATACAATAAACCTAATGGCCCGAAAGCCAGCCGCAAAGAACAATGCTATTAGAAATTCATTTCACCTATCAGCATTTACTTGTACTTGAGTGCCTCGGGCCTATTAGCCTCCCTGGACCAAAGCAGCAGGGCACGGTGTGGGCACCAATGTTCCTGGCGAGCACCTGGCCTCCCCAGTAACACCTCCCGACAGCAGCAGACTACCACATTTGACGTGGGGTAACCTGGCCGCTTGTAAACATTCACTCTGAGCTTGCACACTGTTAACTGGGGAGCTAAGAACAAAAACAAAAACTGCTGCCAGTCAGTATAGAAGCTGATTCCAACCCTGAGAGAACTAGTCACGCAGGGACAGCTGGATAGGGAGTAAACAGAAACGTTGGGAATTGAGATCTTTTCCCAGATGCAGCGAAGGGTTTCTATGACCCATCTACGCAGACGCATCTTGTTCTTCGCATAATCAGTAGCAGCAATATTCAGAACATCTAGTTGGAATTAGGGACCCAGGACTACTGGAGGATTACCTTGTGCCTAACGAATCACATTCCTGATGCCTTAAACCTCACCACGCAGGTCCTACACCTACTAACCCACCTCTAGCCAACACAAACAACTTCGGCGTACTCTTGACATTTTGAGCTAGACTTTTTATAGGAGAGATTGTGTCAATGAATTAAGTTTTGCAGCACCTCAATTCTATATCCGTTAGATGTCAGTATCATGCTTCAGTTGTGATAGTTTCCTCAGACATTACCAATTCAAAACCCGTCCCCTTTCCCATCGAGAACTTACTCTAAACAAATGAGTCAAACAAAACCCAGGGTAAATTGACTATGGAAAGAGAATCTGAAAGTAAGAATTCGGTGTTGTTAAATAACATAATAATTAATGATTATTACTTGCTATGCTTGCTATTAGACTAAATTAATAAAGGAAAAATACCACATGATAATCTCCATAGAAGCAAACAAACCATTTGACAAAATCCAACATCTTTCATGATACAAACTAGGATGAAAGGGGAATTTGGCAGCTATAAAAACCTACAGCTGGGGCCAGCGCCATGGCTTAGTAGGTTAAGACTTCCGCTGCGGTGCTGGCATGGGTCTGAGTCCTGGCTGCTCTGACTCCTGGCTGTTTCACTTCTGCTCCAGCTCCTTGCTAGTGTGCCTGGGAAAGCAGTGAAAGATGGCCCAAGTCTTTGTGCCCCTGCACCCACATGGGAGACCTGGAGGAAGCACCAAGCTCTTGGCTTCTGACCATGCCAGTTCTATCCATTGCAGCCATTTGGGGAGTTAAAACAGCGGATAGAGGGAATATTTCTCTCTGTGTCTCTCCTTGTCTCTCTGCAAATTTCCTTCCAAAGAAAAATAAATCTTAACAACAACACCAAAAAAACCACTAACAGACTAAAACTAACAGACTGAAAATTTTCAGAAATGAGAAAGTAGAAAAGAATATTGACTTTTTTTCTCTTTAAAGTTTGTTTGGGCCTGGCGGCTAAAGTCCTCGCCTTGAAAGCCCCAGGATCCCATATGGGCGCCGGTTCTAATCCCGGCAGCTCCACTTCCTATCCAGCTCCCTGCTTGTGGCCTGGGAAAGCAGTCGAGGACGGCCCAGTGCATTGGGACCCTGCACCCGCGTGGGAGACCCGCAAGAGGTTCCTGGTTCCCAGCATCGGATCGGTGCGCACTGGCCCGTTGCGGCTCACTTGGGGAGTGAATCATCAGACGGAAGATCTTCCTCTCTGTCTCTCCTCCTCTGTGTATATCTGGCTGTAATAAAATGAATAAATCTAAAAAAAATAATAATAAAAAATAAAGTTTGTTTACGTGAAAGGCAGAACAGAGATATATCTTCCATCTACTGGTTTGCTTCCCAGTGTTCACAACAATCAGGACTGGGCCGGCCCACACCAGGAGCCAGCAACTTCACCCACGTATCCCAGGAGGGTGGCAGGCCCCTCGGGATGTGAGCCACTATTTGCTGCCAATCAGGCCTGTGCCAGTGCCTGCCCCAAGTACCCAAGTATATCCGCTCTTGCTAGTTCTAACCAACACTGTAAGAGGATCTGGCCAGAGAAATTAGTTAAGAAAAGGAAACTATGGCATCCATTTTGCAAAGGAAGAAGTGAAAATATTTGCTAATTACACAGCCATAGATATTAGAAAAAAAAACCACCTCAAACTATGGATAAAACAAATGTTTGAGACAAAAATACCAATCATCTTAGTTTTGTCATTACACATTGTACCCATGTACCAAGTTATCATAAGTTACCATAAATGAGGACAAATATTAGATGTCAATTAAACTTTGTATTTCACAAAAGTTACTAATTTAAAGTATGCAGCTAAATAGTGGTCAGAATATTCACCAAGCTGTGCATCCAACATCACTTATCTAATCCTAGATTTTCATCATTGTACAAAGGCACCCTATACTCAATTAGCAGCCACTCCCCATCCACCTTCCTGGCAACCACCAATGTGTTTCTTGTTTCTGCAGAGTTGCCTATGGAACACACACACACACACACAGAGCATGAACCAGCTAGTAAATAAATTCAACAAGGTTACAGGGTTCAGATTCAAGTCACAAAAATTAATTCTATTTCTGTATAATAGCTTTAATAAACAGTTCAAAAATGAAATAAAATATAACCATATCGGCAACACCAACAAAGGAATACAAATCTTTTCTTTAAAAAATAGCAAGATTTATACATGGAAAACAATAAAACATTGTTAAAGGATTTTAAAAGGGCAAAAGAAATAGATATGCAATGCTCATGAAGTGGCAGACTTGATATCGCTGAAGTGCAAAACTCCTCACATTGACAAACAGATTCAAAAAGTTCCTATCGATTCACCAACTGTCTTTTTACAGAAACTGACAAAATTATTCTAAAATACATATGAAATGCAAGGGACGCAGACGACCAAAACAATCCTAAGAAAGGATAATGTGGGAGGATGCGTACTTCTTGATTTCAAAACTTAAAAACCTACAGTGGTCTATGGCACTTTCACAAGAACAGATACATAGGTTAATGGAATAAAGTATAAAGTCCAGAAATAATCTCACACAAAAGGATTTCTGGCTAAGGTGTCAAGATTACTGGTAAGGAACAGGCTTAACTAACAACAGTAGAACTTTGGGTATCGACATGAAGGAAAAAAATACTCTCAAAATGCATCAGAAATCAAAGTATAAGAAAGCTAACACTCTGCGAGATAACAGGTGTGGTTACTTTGGAAAACAATCTGGTATTTTCACAAAAAAGTTAAACATAAGAGTTACCATCTTTGTTTTGATACTACCTAAAAAATTCAGGCAGTACATATAATCTGAGGGCTCCTTGATTGCTCAATTTACTTCACAGAAATAATTTCAACAGATGTTAAAGGTCCAGACGATGACCTACACAGAGGTAAGCTCTGTGACTTGGAATGGGAGCTGGCTGTTTCACACAGGGTGAAACAGCAGGGTGGTGGTGGTGGTGGTGGTGGGTCCTCTCCCCTTTACGTCTCACCTGTAAAATGTTGGGTGGGGTTGGGGGCGGACCTCCTGTGCTGCTGCATGTCTTGACTGTGCTGTATCAAGAATGAAAAGCACTTGACGCTCTTCCCTGGACTGTTTTCAGGGTGTTTACACAGCTGACCATCATGGCAGAAAAGAGTTTCTTATCAGTTCCTATGAAAGATCCTGAGTTTCATCTCTTTTCCTATGCCTAGCAAATGATCATAACTGTAACAGTTAATGTGACAGTGAACACCACTGTCTGAAGGAATAAACACCCTCTCTTTTTTTCTCGTCTATGAACCGTCATTCAGTAGACAACACTGATGAATTTTTCATGAAATTATATGTAATCAGTCATATTAAAAACAGAATCAAAGACAGCACTGACATGTGGTTGGGCCATAGGAAAAGAGATGAAACTCAGGATCGTAACTTATTTATTCAAAGGAAGGAACAGAAGATGATACTGTCAGGCATTCCTGGACAGAAAAAAGTGCCTTGGTTTTGTTTGGTGTGACCAGACTGACAGGACAGTAGTGTCCCAGGTCTGACAAATTTAAGGCAATTTTTGCTCTCAGGAGACTCTTGGCGTGGGGAGGAGGGGAACAGGGCACATGAAGATTACAGAACAAATGAAAAGCCTTAAGCTCCCTGTTGTGCAAGCCTTAAGTGAATGGCAAGTTGCATGTGGCCCAATCGTGCCATGAGCTTCGTGAAGCCCCTGGCGACATGTAAAGGCTGGCAGGTGGCACAGGTGGACGGCAGAGGGTGGGACCGGCTCTGCACGTGACGTCACGGTAAGGCAGGCTCAGCAGAGGCCGTGCAGAAGCACTCGTGGCAGGCTGGGGAGTACACAGAGGCTGCCAGGACAAAGAGGGAAACACAAGTGATACAGTAAAGTGGAGTCAACCCTCAAGTTTTTAATCTTCATTAGAAGATAGCCCCAATTTCCTGTAGCTCCGTGCTATAATTAGAGAAGGGAAAATGACTGGCTTGGGCAACCTTCATACCTTACAGATGACCAAGTGAGTTACTCTTCACAGAAATTCCACGAGGAAGGAAGGTTAACACATGACAAAACCGAAGGTGTTAATGTGATGAAAATCCACAAGTTACAGCAACGCTACAGACCAGGCACTAGACAACAGCGAGGCTGTTTATGACTGCTGTGAAATTCACAGAAATACACACATGTATTTTTATGTGAGTGATGACATTTATTCTTTTCCCAACAAGCAAATGAAAAACAGCCACAGAAAAATGGTCGGATCTTCATATAATGTCCCTTTTAAACACTTTAACAAATATCTCAAAAATGCAGTGAAAACACATATTAATGCTATTTTACTGAGAATCACAAGCATAAAGATTTCCAGTTATGCCACGGGAAATCAAGCCTAAAGCCAACACTCCCTCTTAATGGAGAACAATTAAAAAGTGGTCAGAAAATTAAAAAGGGGGGAAAAAAGCTGAAAGATGCTGGTGTGGCACGCACCTTCTGTATCATCGCGCATTTGCTCCACCAAATCTGTCAAATCCTCCCAAGAGTCTTTGCAAACAGCAAAAAGAAAGGAAAAGAAAGATACAATGTCATGCAAGCCAAGGAAAAAAAAGTGCTGTTAAAAACAAGATTTCCAAAGGGGTGACTTAAAGGGAAGATTCTGGAACCCTTTCTGCTTCACAGCTGTTAACACTGAAAAGCCGCTGGGGACGCAGCCAGCTGAGCAGTACTCACTCAGCTTTCTAAGCTAAGACTGGGAATCCCCGAGTTTCTAGAAACAAAGATGTGTGCCCCACCAAAAAGCAGCATGGAGCCGGTTTCTACGGAGAATCCAATGAGGGCCCTCCTACCCCACGCACACACATCACATTAACATTAGCCGTGCTCAACGTCTGCTTCGCTCACTTCAGTGGTTCTGAAGAGGTTGTTTCTTCAATTCAGGACAAATGTCAGCATGCAAACAAACTATTTTTTCTTAAAATAACGACAAAAACCTAAATACTTTTTCTAATCCCTCTAATTTTCCTTCTCAACATACAGGCAAGGGATACTGTTCTAAAAATACTGAAATAAATTTTAGTTCACGAAGTCAGATGTTTCAGCAAAGTACATAACTGGCAGGAGGGAGGCAGCTCCCCACATTCAGGAACATTAATATTTCTGTGAAGAACAGTGAATTATTCAGATGAAATAGGCCGAAGGCTATTAATAGCCTCAAATTAATTCAAAGCACGTTTAACTACTAAGTTTGTTCAGGAAAATCTATGAAAAATGCTTTTAGCTTCTGAAGCTGCTTTTGAATTTTGGAATGATTTGTCTATTTAAAAAAATACTTAGAAACTGTTCCACACAGACAAAAACAAAAACACAAACAAAAACCCTGTCAGTGTTGGCTAAGATTTTACAGCAAATTAGTGCTAAAGAGCATTCTGTGTAGACATTTTTGCATATGCTGTTTTCAGATATATTCCATACACAGGATCTTCTACTATAGATGTATTGTGTATAGCCAGATTGCCAAGAATGTACTATTTTAACCATGTACATTAGCAGCCTTACAGACCTGCTCATGTGACCTGGAAAGTCATAGAACATTCCCATTTTGCTGATTTAATAAGAAGCTATACCTGTCAAGTAATAAAAGCCTAACTTATTATGGCAAAAAATAAAAGTCCCCCAGGAGCTGCACAGGGAAAACTCTGGAAAGTGAATGCCAAGGTCAGGATGCATGGTGAGCACTGGGGCGCTTTGGCATGTGAGGCAAGAGGCACTCTTCTGTGCCAACCATACTTCCACCTGCTCTTTAAAACCAAGGTTAAATTTATAAGCATCACAGTGAATCAGGAGACCCCTCTGCTCACAGCAGGGTGAAAGGTGTTCTTTCCTGCTAAGAAGTCTCCACATCCCTTAGGATCCTCAGGAGTTTACTGCAATAAACAGATCTCACATCACGCTTTTTTAATTCCCAAACAAGGATCTGTAAAAGATTAAGACTTGTGCCTTAGAATATACCCAAAAGATTCCACATCAACAAGAGCCGCGTGGCCACACGGTCCACTCTGGTCTCTTCCAGCACATTCTGTTCCTGCAGAGATCACACTTGCTTGCTTTCAACAGGTTTTGCCTGGTCTAAAAAAACCTGTATTTACATAGTTGGTATCACAATAATCCCCATCTACAAATGACAGAGAGAAGCATTCTAAGAGATGGCTAGTTGACAACATTACAGGGGTCTAGATTAAAACTCTGCTGCACAAGGGTACTACAAATAGTTTGTGGGAAAACTGAATGACTAGATATAAACAGAATAAGTGCATGTCAGTTCCCTCCCTAAGTGCCATCAGGTTCAACACTCTGGGGTCATGGATGGCAACAGACATTTACTCCATCCCAAAGAACCATTCTTAAGAATTTAATGTCAACTCAGTCTTATTTTACATTTTTAGCAGAAGAAAAATGGATGCTTTTTTAAGACTAGGAAACAGAGTCAGAAAGGATTGAATCAAGACTTTAAAGGGGGCCTGGCACGCTGGCTTAGTGCATATATCCTCGTCTTGAATGAAGGCATCAGGATCCCTTACAGACACCATTTTGTGTCCCGGCTGTGCCACTTCCCATCCAGCTTCCTGCCTGTGGCCAGGGAAAGCCCGCCTGGGAGACCCTGAAGAAGCTCCTGGCTCCTGGCTTCAGATTGGCTCAGCTCTGGCCATTTAGGCCACTGGGGGATTGAACCAGCAGGTGGAAGATCTGTCTCTATCTTCTCTCTGTAACTCTGACATTCCAATAAAAATAAATAAACCTTAAAAAAAAAAAAAAGTGGACCCCAGTGGCGTGGCCTAGCAGCTAAAGTCCTCACCTTGAATGCCCCAGGATCCCATATGGGCACCGGTTCTATTCCCGGCAGTTCCACTTCCCATCCAGCTCCCTGCTTGTGGCCTGGGAAAGCAGTTGAGGACGGCCCAAAGCTTTGGGACCCTGCACCGGTGTGGGAGACCCGGAAGAGGTTCCAGGTTCCTGGCTTCGGATTGGCGCAGCATTGGCCGTTGCAGCTCACTTGGGGAGTGAATCATCGGATGGAAGATCTTCCTCTCTGTCTCTCCTCCTCTGTGTATATCTGACATTCCAATAAAATAAATAAAATTAAAAAAAAAAAAAAAGACATTAAAGTGGTTGCCGAAGAGTTATCACAGACTCTCGCCAGATTATTCCTGGCTGATGGGAAGGACAAGCAAGGCGCTGGCCGCTAAGGACTCTCCGGTGAAGCTGTGGCTTTTTTCTTTTCTTTTCTTTTCTTTTCTTTTCTTTTCTTTTCTTTTCTTTTCTTTTCTTTTCTTTTCTTTCTTTCCCTCTTTTTTTTTTTAAGATTTATTGGAAAAGCAGATATACAGAGAGAAACATCATCCATCCAGTGATTCACTCCCCAACCAGCGCCATGACTAGAGCTGAGTTGATCAGACCCAGGAGCCTGGAGTCTCGCGGGTCTCCCACACAGGTGCAGGGTCCCCAGGCTTTGGGCCATCCACGACTGCTTTCCCAGGCCACAAGCAGGGAGCTGGATTGGAAGTGGAGCAGCCAGGACACGAACCGGCGCCCATGCGGGATCCCAATGCATGCAAGGCGAGGACTTTAGCCACTAGGCTATGGTGCTGGGCCCCTGAAAGGGGCTTTTTTTCAAACTGTCATCTTACCCTTCTTCTTGCCTCAAACTACATCTTGTTCAGGCATGTTATAACAAGTCAGTGTGAGTTTTTTAATACACGTTAAAAAAAAAAAATCCATGCACTGAGTTTTTTTTAATCACATTATCCGTGAACTTTTTTGAAGGCCCTTGGAGACAATGCATAATTCAGAGCTGCACTATCCGTATTGTGCTACATGGATATCGTGAACATCAAAGCAGCGGGTGAAGGAGGAGTGTCCAGTCACCCTGGCTAGGCAGCTGGCTGTAGCTGCCCTCCAGAGGTTGCATCAGGGAGGAAGGAGCAGCCAGCTGGGAAAGGCAGAGCCCACTGGGGCATGTGTGGGGCTTGAGACCTGTGGCTGGCACTCTGCTCCAAACGCCTGGCCTAACTGCTTCAGAATGCCGCACGGGCAAGAATCTAGGGACCTTCATTTTGAGATGCACGAGCAAAAAGACTTTTTTGGTCACAAGATTAAGAGACAAAGCTGGAACCCACAAGGGTTCCCATCAGAATGCAGAGCTTATTTGAGGTTTGCTTCGCTAACTTTTGACCATCATCCTGTTTCCGATCTAAGAATGAATGAATCACTACACTACTGTCTCTAGGGAAATTTACATGGTACTGGAACCTGTTTGTTTATTTACTGAGGCCATCCAGGCCTGCTGAGGTCTTGGCCACACCTTCCGGTGGGCGGTACCAGCATTGCCCACCCATTTTCTACTTAATTAAGAGACCACCAATGGGGAACATCTTACCTGTAGGTTCCCTGCCCAACAAGGAGGGGTCAGGGAAGGCTTAAAATCCCAAGACCCTTCCTCAAACCTTCTTCCTCCTCTCCTTTTCCTTTAGAGAGGCACCCCACCTCCCAGCTTTTCGGAGGTAGTTTCCCCTTCCCTCCCTTCCCTGCTCACCTGGTCCCTTCGCAAATAAACTTTTCTGTCTGCAACAGATTCCCGGCTTTTTATTTCTATGCTAAGCTGAGGAAAGAACCCATCGGGCATTTCTGGTAACATTTACTTTTAAAAGAGTTATTTCTTTTTATTGGGAAGGCAGATACACTGAGAGGAGGAGAGACAGCGAGAAAGATCTTCCATGTGACGGTTCACTCCCCAAGTGGATGCAACGGCTGGTGGAGCTGAGCCAATCTGAAGCCAGGAGCCAGGAGCCTGTTCCAGGTCTCCCGCACAGGTGCAGGGTCCCAAGGCTTTGGACTGACCTGCTTTCTCAGGCCACAAGCAGGGAGCTGGATAGAAGTGGAGCAGCTGGGATACAAACTAGCGTCCATATGGGATCCCAGAGCAGTCAAGGTGAGGACTTTAACCACTAGGCTACTAGCTGGGCCCCTGGAAGCTATTTATAAACATGGTGACTATATGAGGGCAGTGGAAGAAGTGACTCAAAGAGTGACCCCACCATCCTGGACTCAGGGAAGCTTTGAATGCCTGCTTTATCCTGTACTACCTTAAATCCCCTAGGTCTCAGTCCCCAACACCTGGTTACTCAGCACTACCGTAAACTTCCTAGATCTCAACCCCCTTAAGGCCTATTTGCCTAATTAAGCTTAATGACCTTCAGGTTTAAGCTATGCGCTCCACCAATCACCTGAGGCATTTATCCCTGTGTCCACTCACCACTGTATCTGCCACTCCCTGACCTGGTGCCCCCCATGCCCACCTTGAGGTGGGCACCTTTAGAGAGGCCTCTTCCCTTTGTTTTCTCAATCCTTGTGCTCTCTGTCTCTCTCTTTCCCTCATGCTGTCTTTCTCACCACTCTGCTCCTTTCTGCTCCGCTCCCCCACTCTCCCTGCCCCATGCTACCTCCCTTGCTCAAACAGTGGCCTCTCTGTGTGCCTCTAGCTGTGTCTGGAGTCTCTGGTTTGTGGAAAAAGCTCCGAGGCAGCAATTTAGTGTGGTCTATCTTTGACACTGAGACAGGGTCAGGATGCTGTTGATCTATGCTTTGCTGCAAAATCTCCCTTCTTGACACAGTCTCAGCCACCAAGGTACAATCAAGCTCTACAAGGCCTGCGATTATTCTGTCTAGCTGAGACAGTGAATCTTTGATTTAGAGTGTTAATTTTTAGAAGTTTATTATAGTTTCTTGGTGGACTGACCTTCCTGATGGATTGAGGAGCTGCGGTAAATTATAAGTACCTGGCACATCACAAGTACTCAGTATCAACTTCACAGTGTTAAGAAACCCAAGTGTGCTCTGCATTATGGTTAGGCTACAGCTGTGAGTGTATTTGCTGTGACTTCAAAAGAGGGAGAGGAAGAGAGATAATGAACAGCTTTTTTAGAAATCAACTAACCTGGGCCTGGTATTGTGGCTTAGCAAGTCAAGCCGCCTTCTGTGCAGCCAGCATCTCATGCGGCATTGGTTTGGGTCCTGCTGCTACACTTCTGAATCTGCTCCTAGCTAATGTGCCTGGGAAAGTGGCAGAAGATGACCCAAGTGTTTGGGTCCCTAATCTCACATGGGGGGGCTCCAAGGAAGTGCCTGCACCCTGGCTCTGACCTGCCCAACCCCGGCCATTTGGGCCATTTAGGAAGTGTACAAAAATGAAACATCGCTCCCTGTCTCTTCCTCTAACTAAGGCTTTTCAATAAATAAAAATAGATCTTTAAAAAATCAACAAAGCTAAATATTAAATATAGGTTAAAAATTGGCCAACTTAAATAGACTAAATGACAACTTTTAATGAGAAGGTGCCAGTAAACTAATAATAACATGATTAAGTTGGAAACATGATAGCATTTGCAAAGAAATTGCCAAGCTAATTTTCATTAATGCCAAAGAGGTTCACCAGTGACATGTGCCACAGCTAATCTTCCCACAGTGTACTAAGAATGGAAATAGCAGTGAAGAGTTGCAGATGGTCCCAGAAAAAGTAATTAGTAAGTAATTAATAACACCTAGACCACCTAATGACAACTGAATACTGTGGTTAGCAAGGACTCTGCTAAGGCAAGAGAAGTCACAGAGATGAACGATTCCTAGACACGGACTTTGAGGAGACATAAATAACTGTGACAGCCAGCCAGAAAGGAAGTGATATTAGAGCAATGGCTGAGGAGAAACCAGGTCCCAGAGGAGGTGAGCACCAGGTGGCAATGGCAGGCTGAGCCTGACTGGGGTGAGGGGACTGCAGGGCGGCTGCATGCTGGGACGGGAAAGGCGCAGGAAACAGGCAACCCGTCCAGCTGCACTGCCTTCTTGTCTGGATGGCTGCACTGCCAGAGGTAATGTTTATGCTAGAATGGAGCCAGGGAGGGGCCGGCATAGCATATTGCCATTGGTTCTAGTCCCAGCTGCTCCACCTTCCCTTCCAGCTCCCCGCTTGTGGCCTGGAAAAGCAGTCAAGGACTGCTTAAAGCCTTGGGACCTGTGTGGGAGACCTAGAAGAGGCTCTGGGCTCCTGGCTTCAGATCCCCTCAACTTTGGCTACTGCAGCCACTTGGGAGTGAACCAACAGATGGAAAGTCTCTCTTTCTGTGTCTCCTCTAAAATAATAATAAATCTTGAAAAAAAATGGAGTCAGGAAGGTGCTCCCTACAGGACTGGATGGACACTGTGGGATTCAAAGCTAAGTGTAGCCCAGCTAACACACACCTTTAGGCGGCAGGAGCTGCAGGATTCACAGGACACTGTGACCAGTTACGTTGCTTTAATACAGATCCAATATTGCCACTGAGGGCGTGTGCTTTCAGCAGAGTGGTTAAAATGCCTGTGTCCCACACTGGAGTGCGTGGACTGGGTTCCCGGCTCCTGCTCCTGCCAGCACAGACCCCGGAAGGCAGCAGTGCCTTCTCCCAGGCAGAACTCTGTACCCAGGCTAAGGAACCTCACAATTGGAGTTAGTACTTATCTAATCTACATCAGCATTTAGTTTTGGAAAACATGGCATTATCTCTGTCATCAATTTAGGATGAAGGACTTTCAAGTGTTAGAAGCTGACAACTACGAGTTCATGGGAACTAAGACAGGCACAAGTTCAAGACTGGCGTAGGTGCTCTGCTCTGAGATCCAGAAGAGGCCCCTGGAGGAAGACGGCAGTGCGCTGGGGTTCGGATTGGTACAGGTGACCCAGGGCAGGTGGGAGGAAAGAGAAAGCGGGAGTGACATGGGCGGCCTGCAGGGCAGTCACCCCGGCTCGGGGCACCCAGAGCTCCTTGGGAGGTTAGACAGGGGCTGGGGTGGCACGCACAGACCTGCTGATATCCTCCAACAAGACGAAGGATTTTATAAATTCCTGTAGGCCACGCGAGTAAAACTTACCTTGAAAGCCAGGTTACCGTCACGACAGCACAACAAGCAGGAACAGACCTTGTCTAAGGAACTTTGCCCTGGAGCTTACTGAGGCTAGATTAAAGCTGCAGCCATCTCGAATCTGAAAGGCTCACAGAACCTGCCTTGTGTACACGTCACAACTCACAGGACCTGACAGTGGGGGGGGGGGGGTTGTAACTAGCCAGGGGCAACAACTGTTCCTTAATCTCACGGGGCCTGATTATAGAGGAGGGGAGGAGGGCAGGCAGGGCACAAAGGACAACAGGACTCCACCAGGTAGAGGCTCCCAGCCACACCTGGACATGAACACATCAAACGGAGTGCTTTTCCGGCTGGCTCCAGGGGTCACCAGGGACCCTCGCTGCAGGCTACCTTTAGACACCCATGACAACAAAACATGCCAGTAGCTAAACACAGGTGTGGGACCTGGAGCTACTCAGAATGTCTGTTAGAAAGATTGTTTCTGCTGCTCACTGAGTGAGAAACATGGCCACAACAGCCACGGGGCCCAGCACCGTGGCCTAGCGGCTAAAGTCTTTGCCTTGAATGCGCTGGCATCCCATATGGGCGCCGGTTCTAATACCGGCAGCCCTGCTTCCCATCCAGCTCCCTGCTTGTGGCCTGGGAAAGCAGTCGAGGGCGGCCCAAAGCCTTGGGACCCTGCACCCGCGTGGGAGACCGGAAGAGGATATGGGCTCCTGGCTTCCGGTCGGCGCACCACCAGGTGTTGCAGTCACTTGGGGAATGAATCATCGGATGAAAGATATTTCTCTCTGTCTCTCCTCCTCTCTGTATATTTGACCTTGCAATAAAAATAAAATAAATGTTAAAAGAAAAGAAAAGAGAAAAAGACGGCACGCAAGGCACTGGTAGACTACGAAAATCACACGGACAGGGGAACGAAAACCCACCATTTCCATGAAGCATTTTGTTCGGGGAGACTGGGATAGTAGCAATACTGCTTATAGACTATGTGAAAGATACAAACAGTGAACATCATGAAATTCACCCATAATTCCATTATACAAGTTTATATTTTTGGTGCATTTCAATTTACTTGTGCTTACGCATATTCTGCTTGAAAAAAATTGTGATCACATTATATATGAGGTTTGGAATACAGCACTGAAAAACAATTATACTCAAAACATTAATCTATGCCAGTCAATCTTCCAGAATAAGTTTTTCTGTGTGTTGTACAAATGTTCACGAATAACGTCATGGTTCTGCCTTTCTTTGTTTGAATGCTGTGATGAGCACGCACATGGAACTCTTGGGGCTGTCTCATTATTTTCTTGGGATAAATGTCCGATACAGTGGATTTTTTTGTTTTGTTTTTTGGTTTTTGGTGGTTTTTTTTTTTTTTTTTTTAACTTTACTTGGAAGAGTTATATATATATAGAGAGAGACTGAAAGATCTTTCATTCTCTGGGGTAATCCCCAAATGGCTGCAATGGCCAGAACTGGGCCAGTCAGAAAGTAGGAGCCAGGAGCTTCTTCTCGGTATCCCATGGATGCAGGGATCCAAGGCCTTGGCCCCCTCCACTGCTTTCTCAGGCCATCATCAGGGAGCTGGATTGGAAGTGGAGCAGTCAGGACGAAAACCAGCGTTCATATAGGATGCCAGCACTACAGGTAGAGTGTTACCCTGCCCATCAGCTCTGTAAAGTCCCCCAGCTCACACTGATAAAGTGATCTAATGCTGCCTTTCTTTTCTTTTTAAAGATTTATTTATTTTTACTGGAAAGTCAGATATATAGAGAGAAGAGACAGAAAGATCTTCCGCCCACCGATCCACTCCCCAAGAGGCCACAACGGCCGGAGCTGAGCTGAGTCGATCCGAATCCAAAGCCAGGAGCCTCTTCTGGTCTCCCACACAGGTGCAGGGTCCCAAGGCCTTGGGCTGTCCTCGAGTGCTTTCCCAGGCCACAAGCAGGGAGCTGGATGGCAAGTGGTGCTGCTGGGACCAGAACTGACCAGAACTGGCACCCAGATGGGATTTCAGTATGTGCAAGGCAAGGACTTAAGCTGCCTGGCTACTGCGCCATGCCCCTAATGCTGCCTTTCAAATAAATACATATCTCTTAAAAACAAACAAATAAAAAAACACTTCAAAGTACAAATTAAAATGTGTGTAATGAGAAAAGGCATTCCAATAGTATTTTCTTTTTTTTTTAATAAGATTTATTTTTTTTACAAAGTCAGATATACACAGAGGAGGAGAGACAGAGAGGAAGATCTTCCATACGATGATTCACTCCCCAGTAAGCCGCAACGGGCCGATGTGCGCACCGATCCGATGCCGGGAACCAGGAACCTCTTCCAGGTCTCCCACGTGGGTGCAGGGTCCCAATGCATTGGGCCGTCCTCGACTGCTTTCCCAGGCCACAAGCAGGGAGCTGGATGGGAAGTGGGGCTACTGGTATTAGAACCGGCGCCCATATGGGATCCCGGGGCATTCAGGGCAAGGACTTTAGCCGCTAGGCCGTGCCGCCAGGCCCAATAGTATTTTCTTTTATAATGAATTATTTCTGGAGCTACAAGGAATTACTGAGTTTACCTAAAGCTTGTTGGTTATTTACTGTAAATAACACACCATTTTATAAGATCTTCTGAAGGATTCTTAAAAAAAGAGAGATAGTTTTGCCCTAAAGAAGTTTATAGGTAATTTAAGAAATGAGGGCCTGGTGCAACGGCTTGATTGGTTAATCCTCCCTTGCAAGCTAGGATTCCATATGGATGTTGATTTGTGTCCTGGCTGCTCCATTTCCCACCCAGCTCCCTGCTTATGGCCTGAGAAAGCAGCAGAGGACGGCCCAAAGCCTTGGGACCCTGCACCCACGTGGGAATCCCGCAGGAAACTCCTGGCTTTGGATCAGCTCAGCTCTGGCCCTTGAGATCATTTGGTGAGTGAACCAGGGGATGGAAGAGCTTTCAGTCTCTCCTCCCCTGTGTAAAAATTCCTTTCCAATAAAAATAAGTAACTCGAGGGATCACAGAAAATGAACAGAGTGTGATTCCAAGCATATTCAAACAACTGACCTAGTACGTGGGGATTCAGCAGAGGCAGGAGCCACGGGGGCAGGGGTCACGAAGAGACTTTCCTGTCGACTCTCAGGAGGGAGTCGGAACAGCTGCGGTTCTGGTGAGGTACAAAATCAACAGCCTGGCTGAACAGGGAAGTATTTTTAAAATGAGTTTGAAGAAACACTGCATTGGGACCGGCGCAGTCGCGTAGCGGCTGAAGTCCTCTCTTTGCACGTGCCTTGGGACCCTGCATCCGCGTGGGAGACCCGGAAGAGAGTCCGTGCTCCTAGCTCTGGATTGGCTCAACTCCGGCGGTTGTGGCCGCTTGGAGAGTGAATCAGTGGACGGAAGATCTTCCTCTGTCTCTCCTCCTCTCTGTATATCTGACTTTCCAGTAAAAATAAATAAATATTTAAAAAAAAGACACTGCATAAATGAAACCATCCAAAGAAGGGCATGGGAGAGCTTGTTCAAAGTATGAGGATTTGGATCAGGCATTTGGCACAGTGGGTTAAGTTGCCACTTGGGGTGCCTGCATCCCAAACTGGGGTTCCTGGTTCAAGTCCTAGCTACTCTGAGCTGCTTCTGACGCAGTTTCCAGTTCATGCGCACCCTGGGAGGCAGCAGCGGACCCTGCCATCATGTGGCAGACGTGAACGGAGCTCCAGGATCGGGGGTTCCGCCTGCCCCTCTACAGCTGCTGAGGATATTGGGGGACTAAACCTGCACCTGGAAGATTTGATCCTGTCTCTGCCTTTCAAAAAAAGGGGAAAAAAAACCCCAGAATTTGATGTAGTTATCTCAACTAATACATAATTATTAGCACGATTGATACTTTTCATATCATTAAAAAACATTTACTAATTACTTATTTGAAAGGCACAATTACAGAGACACAGGGATGGAGAAGGAGATCCTCCATCTGCTGCTTCACCACCCCCACCCCCCGTAGCTGCAGAGACTGGAGCTAGGCTGGGCTGAAGCCAGGAGCCAGGAGTTTCTTCCAGGCCTCCACGTTGTACAAAGCCTAAGAACCTGTTCACCTTTTGTTGCTCTGCCAGGTGTATTGGCAGGGCACTAAATCAAAAGTGGAACAGCCAGGATTTGAACCAGTGTCCACATGGGGGTGCCAGTGCTACAGAGAGCAGAGTGACCTGCCAAGCCACAATCTGGCCTCTCATATAATTTTTGTGTATCTTTTTGAGGACCATTTTAAACAAAGCATACAGAGAGGCCCTGGGACAGCAGGGTCAGTTTTTGCATCACACCATTTGTGATGTTTGGCAGGGTCTGCTCAAATATGTAAACACTCCCATACAGTGTTTCATAAAAGTGAATCGATAGGGCCCGGCGGCTTGGCCTAGCGGCTGAAGTCCTTGTCTTGAACGCCCCGGGATCCCATGTGGGCGCCGGTTCTGGTCCCGGCAGCTCCACTTCCCATCCAGCTCCCTGCTTGTGGCCTGGGAAAGCAGTCGAGGACGGCCCAATGCACTGGGACCCTGCACCCGCGTGTGGGAGACGTGGAGGAGGTTCCTGGTTCCCGACATCGGATCGGTGCGCACCGGCCCGTTGCGGCTCACTTGGGGAGTGAATCATCAGACGGAAGATCTTCCTTCTGTCTCTCCTCCTCTCTGTATATCTGACTTTGTAAAAAAAATAAATCTTATAAAAAAAAGTGAATGGATAAAGGAAAGAAAAATGAGTGGACAAAAAGCACAGGTCCAGTTTAACTGAAAGTAATCACCACCAATGTCCCAAATGCCATGTTTTTATTTTCATTTGGATGGCTGCTGGAGTTGAGCTGAATGGCCTATGCTGTTTCCAACTAGAAGTGTGTCACCAGGGACTGGGGAGAAAGGCTTCTTCACACGCAGGTCTGTGGTTGGACTGGCTGGCTTCAAGCACAGGTGTGCTGCTTATGGTTTGAGCCATGGGATGCCCTAGTTTGCATGGCACTTAGAGTCACTCTACATCCCCGAGTATCCATTTTCCATTTGTAATCAGAGAATAACAACAGTTGTAGCGAGGATTAAATAATGCATGTATAACAGAAACGTTTCATCACAAAGAAAGTGGTCAAAGAACGGCAGTTTCCTCAACCTGCTCACATTCTCCACAGAGGTCTCCGCTCAGGGCAGCTGGGCCCTGAAACTGCGCCCCTGTACAGGAAGCACAAGCCTGCTTTCAGGAAGACTCATCTGACAATTTTACAAGGGATGGACTGCAACAGGAGTGGACACAGGTTTGGGAAAAAGCTGAGAAGCAGGTGTGACAAGATTAGATCCTTGTAGCTGTAGAACTGCACTCAAAAGACAGACGGACGCAGGATGGGGCGCACACACCTGCTCTAGCCCTAAACACGCATGACACTGTCTACACAGACATAACCAGATACTGACACAGATGACTTTACACACACCTGCTCTAGGCCTAAACACGCATGACACTGTCTACACAGACATAACCAGATACTGACACAGATGACTTTACACACACACATGAACACACAAACAGGAAGGGGACATTTATAGTAACATGTATAATAAAAATAATTGCAGTTCTGAACTTTGATCAACTTTAGCTAAGTGTTTTCATTTAAGAAATCTTGAGTATTCTATGTCTACAACTTACTTGCTTACATGCTTACTATCAAAATAAGGGAAGAGTTACACATAACTAAATGAAGACAGAAAACTAATCATAAATTACATGCTTATAGTACTCAATATTAAGAGTATTGGCTGACTTATTTTTCTGTTAATTGGAAGAAAAAAATGGTTCTTATTAATAGAATAGCAATTTTTAAAAGACTATAGTGAATTCATGCTTGTGAAGTCTATCAGTAAACTGCCACTTGGCTTCCTCCTAGCAAAACATCCATCGGACCATGCGCTGTTTGCATATAAGCTGTACCGTCACCCAGTAGAATGAGGTTGCATTAACATACAGCGTTTGTTACATAAGTCAGAGTGTAATAGTAAACGCCAGGGAAGTGATCTCAGTCCTACAGGCTTCCTGCAGTCACCAGATGAAAAACACTTTTCACTTCATCTAAGGGATCAGAGTATCCTCAGTGTATTCCCTAGTGAATGGGAGAGCCAGCTCTGACCGCACCCATGCCATCCTTGGGGTCACGAGTACTCTAAATGCTGTCTGTATTTGACTTGTGTTCCAGTTCCTACGAAACGGGGTGACCTTGTGCAACTCAGGAGTTTATACTTGTTATACATCAGCCTCTTTACCTCGACAGTTAACACAAAGGGGCAAGAACTGCCTAGTGTTTACAGTCTCTCGGACTAAATATTCAACAGGGGTGCCTGATGGATATCACAGCAAAGTAGCACACCCTGAATGTACTGCACTCACAGCTGTTTCCTATGGACTCTTTTACACGCAACAACACAAATGTCAGACATTCTAAGTGAACACCAAAGCAAATTCAACCACCCGGGGAAAACCATGATTGTGCAAACACTGCACATGGGAATTCTGCCGCCAGCTGCGATCATCCGCAGTAACCTGCAAATCAAACTCTTGGGCAAGGGCTCTTTCCTCGATGTGTTCTGTTCCATACAGACTGTCCTCAGCCTGGTTCTCATTATCTGTGCTTCAGAAGGAGTCGAGTTATCCCAAAGCTTACAAAGTTATCTGTGTAAAACCCAGTGTGTTCAACTGCATTAAACTGATTGTGCACCAACTTCTCAATGTCAGATTTCCAATCTCTAAGAGTGTTAATAGAAAAGCACAGGTCTTGATAAATGAGTTTCATTTTCACCCCATTTTAAAAATACAGATTGTTACGCTATAGATCATACTTCGGGTGTCACTCAAGAGCCCGTGTGTTACAGTCTTGTGTTAATGGTGCTGAGAGGGCAGACACTGAAAGTTGGTTATGCACACAGCAGCGTGGTGGGAGGTCTGTGGGACACGGAAGGCAGGCCCTCGGGAAGCAGGCCCTCTGGAGGTGGTGCTCAGGACACGGTTGGTTCTAGAAGCTGAGCAGCAGTCCTGCAGTACAGCACAGCAGGCAGAGCAGGCGCCTGGGACATCAGCATCCGCTGAGTGCCAGTTCTGCTTCCTGGCTCACCAATGAGCCCTGCTTCTGCAGACACGTCCTGCCTTAGCCATCAGCTACCCTTTCACCTGACCTTAAAGATGAGACTGCCTGACCTCAAACCTAACCCTCCAAAACTCCGAGCTCAACAAAACTGTCTCTCTTTATAGTTTCCTCCGATTTCATGAAAGAGATGAAAAGCAACTCCCAATCAAGGCAATGATAAAACATGAATTTAAACTGCTCACATTCACCAGAGACTAATAATTCATTTAGACTATTCCATAAGGTTAAATATAAAGTAAAAATAAAAATTAACATGGTAATAGAGTGAAGTGGCTCATGGGTTGTTGTTGTAATGTAGTGGTTGAGCCGGCCCCTGCAATGCCAGCATCCCATATGGCTGCAGGTTGCTAACGTGCCTGGGAAAGCAGTGTAGAAGACCCAAGTGCTTGGGCTCCAGCATCCACGTGGGAGATGTGGATGAAGTTCCTGGCTCCTGGCTTTAGTGTGGCCTAGTCCTGGCCTCTGTGACCATTTGGGGAGTGGGGCAGCAGACAGAAGATCTGTCTCTCTACCTTTCAAATAAATAAAAGGAGACACACAATCTTCCTGATAACCAATATCCTCATTTCCAAATTAATGACTAATATAGAGGCAGAAAGCCTCCAATGCCAAGTCACTTCTACTATTGTAACATCTCCTTGGTTATTATTGGATATGCCACTATATCGAGAGCAGTGACATTCCATAGCCCAACTGCCAGCTACCCAACTCTAAGTAGGCTCATTGGGAAAAAAAATTTCTTCAAGACCATTTTAGCCTTAGCCCCAAAGTTCTACTTAGAAAATTCCAAGTTCTCTTAACAAATTTTTTTTTCATCTTCATATAAAAGTCTTATTTTAAACATCTAGCTTTGGCTTACATCAGTAAATACTCAGCAGAGTAGGAATATGAAAGAAAAATTTGTTTGAAACTAGACACTTAGTCCAACAAAGGAATTTGACCTTTACTGAAATTCTGTTCAGGTTTCTGAATACTTTAGTATAGAATACTTCAGAGAGTCAAGGCAATATAGGCAGAGTATTATGTTCTCTTTTTAACTCCAAATTCCTCGCAAAAACAGAAAAGGTGAAAAGGCTTTCAACTTGTGTATTTTATAAAGATTCTTGTTAAGGAATCTATATTTATTTTTAGTATCCAAATTATTAATTAGGTAAACTCATTACAAACTAAGTCACATCTACAACTGAGTTTGTTACTTATATGGTTATATTTAGGGGGACAGAGTCATGGAGAGGCAGACAGAGAGATGTTCCATCTGCTGGTTCACTCCACAAATGGTTGCAATGGCCAGGCCGAAGCATGAGCCTCAGGTCTCCTCCGTGGGTTACAGGGGTCCCAGCACTTGGGCCAGCTTTGGCTGCTTTTCCAGGCATATTAGCAAGGAGCTGGATTGGAAGTGGAGCAGCTGGGTCTCAGGGCAGTGCTCAGGTGTAATGCTGGTGCTGCGGGCCGCAGCTTTCCACGCACGCTACAGGACCGCTGTGGGTCTGTTCTTGTAAACAGTCTGATGACACGGAAGGTTGAACAAGCAGAGCCTGTCCCTCCTGTGCCTGCATGTGTACATGACACACTGAGGAATTGCTGCGGGAAAAATGCAAACTTCTATTCCCCTTACGCTGGAATTATAATTGTTTTGAGAATGCTATTGCAAGCAATTCACTTGCAATAAAGCATGTGACCTTAAAAAAACCAAACACACAGAGAGTGTATCATGTCACCTCCCTGAGGGCCATTTCCAAAATCTCCACAGTGAGGTTCTATGGCCTCACGGAGGCGCCGTGCTTTCCTTTTTGGCAAGACAAAGGCTCAGGCGTTCTTAGGTTTTCCATGGTGCTTCACTGTGAAATCCAACTTTCCTTCAGAAACAAAAAATCCTCAAACAATGTCTGGGAGGTCCTTTCAACGATATGCGCATTTTTCTAAACCAAGAAAACTCACAGTGAATTTTACGTAACCAAGGCTGCTGCTCTAGTTGTTGATATGACCAAAATGAGCCAAACTTCAGGTCACCAAGTGTCCATGTAAGTCTACCTTCCTGCAGCCCTGGCACTCAAAGGCAAGGATTTCAACTCCTAACAGAAGCTGAGACCAGAGTATGGAATCCATAAAAGTGCAGCCCAGCATCTGCTCCTGTGGGGTGGCTGGAAGGCTAAATCATAGTATTTACCATCAGGAACTCAAACTTCCCCTTCCGCTGCCCTCCCTAAGGCTGCGGCGAACCGGGACCTGAAGCCAGAAAGTGCAGAGCCATCTCCTCACTGTCACCCATCAGCCCACGGCCACTCAAGTACCAGCTACACTCTACAACTGTCCTGGCCCTGGTGTTCACGCTCACTGCCCTTGTTGGAAATGGTCTTCTCTTACCTGGACCGTTTCAACAATCACGGTTAGGGGTCCCTGGAGCGCCTTCCTCTCTGACCCCTCATCTGCACTGCTGCCAGAGTGATCATGTTACAATAAAAGCCTTACTTCATGTAGCTCCATGACACAGTGCAGCCGCTTTCCCCATACGCTCAGGTCCAGGTTCTCAGGCGCCAGGCTGCACCCACAGTGCCAACCACAGGAGAGGGCGCTCCTGGCTGCTTGCCTGACCTGAAATGCCTCTGCCATGTCTGTGTGCTGATCGCCCCGTCATCTCTCTCCAGTCCGTGAAGCCTCCTTGCAGGAGTCTGCACTGACACCTCGCTCCTCTCTTGCGCAATCAGCACTAGGTAACTGTCTTTAGGGAAAACCTACTTGTATTCCAAGTTGTAGATATGCTCCTGGTTACACATATACACACACATATTTTTCTATGTAATTATAGGGAGGATAATAACCTCACTAACCACCAATAAGCACTGAATGAACGAAGTGCAGATTTTTACTCTCATGTAGTTAAGGATTGCTGTGGACATAATTTGGAGGTTCAGGTTTTTACTGTGGCCTGCACAATGAAAGATGGGAACTCCTTTTCTGAAAACAAAACGTGGGCCCGGCAGCGTTGCCTAGCAGCTAAAGTCCTCGCCTTGAACGCCCCAGGATCCCATATGGGCGCCGGTTCTAATCCTGGCAGCTCCACTTTCCATCCAGCTCCCTGCTCGTGGCCTGGGAAAGCAGTCGAGGACGGCCCAATGCATTGGGACACTGCACCCGCGTGGGAGACCCGGAAGAGGTTCCTGGTTCCTGGCTTCGGATCGGTGCGCACCGGCCCGTTGCAGTTACTTGGGGAGTGAATCATCGTATGGAAGATCTTCCTCTCTGTCTCTCCTCCTCTCTCTGTATATCCGGCTTTCCAATAAAAATAAATCTTTAAAAAAAAAGAAAACAAAACAAAACGTGGAAACCCCAAGCCTTCCAGTACTGAGGTAAAATACAACCAGTCTGTATCATAATCTTAAGAAGGTACATTACGGGCCAGTGCTGTGGTGCAGCACGATAAGCTGCTGCCTGTGGCGCTGCCTACAACGCCAGCATCCCATGAGCACCCACTCACCTCCCAGTTACTCCACTCCCAATCCAGCTCCCTGCAAATGCACGTGGGAGAACAGTGAGAGATGGCCCAAGTGCCTGCCTGTGTCCCTGGCATTCATCTGGGAGACCCTACACTCTACATCAGCTGGGGTTGGCATCAACAGCCCCTGGCTTCAGCCTGGAGCAGACCCAGTCACTGCGGCCATATGGGGAGTGAACCAGTGGATGGAAGATACCTCTCTCTTTCCTTCTCTTCCCTTCCCTCCCTCTCTCCATAATTCTTTCAAAAAAAATTTTTTTTTAAAGAAGGGATACTGTGTTTTTCGTCCATTTTCTTCAGTGAGAGTCAGAGATTCCACTGCAGGATTTGTGTTGGCTCATGTCTTTCATCAACTGGAAAGCAGAGTGTGGAGTTGCTTTTTGTCACTCAGCTGAGTCACACAGTCACCGTCTTGGTGAACACTACTTAAGGGCATGTAGCTAAATCAGTCACCGGTGTTAATAATCAAAGTAGACATTTTCCACGCCTAAAGGACTGTGTAGACACCAGCGGAGCTAGCCAACAGAGCAGGGAGGTAACAGCCGCAGGCAGATGCTTTATTTTTTTCATTTTGAACCTTGCCCATTTTAAGGGGAAATTCCCAAATTCACGGTCAGCACTTCTTTACTTTCCTCTATATTAGCTGGGGTTGATTAAGACTTCTTTTTTTTTTTTTTTTTAAAGAGGTATTTATTGTTATTTCAAAGGCAGATTTTATAGAGACAAGGGGAGACAAAAAAAGATAGATCTTCCATCTGCTGGTTCACTCCCCAAGTGGCTACAATAACTGGAGCTGAGCCAATCTGAAGCCAGGAGCCAGGAACTTCTTCCAGTTCTCCCAACTGGGTGCAGGGTCCCAAGGCTTTGGACCATCCTCAAGCAGGGAGCTGGAAGGAAGTGGAGCATCCAGGAAATGAACTCACGAGAGATGTCTGCACTTGCAGGCACAGAGTTGGCCTAACGAACCCTGGTGCTGGCGGCTGATTAAGGTTTATAAAACTTCCCATTTATCTGATGTCCTTAATCACAGACATGCCACTTAATTCTTATGTAGTAGCTCTCAAGCACTTTCTAGGTCACAGAAGAACCTGTCGCAAACAGTTCTGCACGAAGGATTCAAACAATACCACTCCCAAATGCTTACACAAACCAATGAATCTACTTTCACTTACCCACAGGAATCATGCACACATTCAAAGTACTAAAGTTGCTAAAAAAATTATTTTGAAGACACTGAGTAATTGGATCTTGGATATTTCTTACTGAGTATTTCAAATATGACGAATTTTTAAAAAATAACAGTGAGAACTGTAGCATTGGCTAAGACGTTTTACAGCCTTCTAAAACTATTTTCATTTCCAAAGATATTTAAAACTATGGAAGCTGTTTAAACAGTACTGGAATCGTATAGAATTCTAGCTGATGTCTTCCAATCTTTGTACCTATTCTAAAATTTACAGCTTGAGGAGGCCATCCAATTGACAAACCCATTGCAAAGATGGAAAGGTCTTAAAAACTTCTTCAACATCTTAAAGGCGCATCTAATATGACCACTTTGCCCTCTCTGATGTCATTCCTCTCTGAAAATTCCTCAGGGCAGAGTGACTGGGAAGATTAATCCTTATCAAACACAAAGGGTACTGTCATCTGAGTCAGCATTAGATTACAAAGGAAGGTCAAGGGCAAGGAGTCACTTCCTAACCCCGTGGCTGTGACTCTCCTTGGGACCTTCCCTGTCCTGCAGGGCTGTCACAGGCTCTCAGGCAAAGGTAAGAGGTAAATAAGGAACACGAAGAAACCATTGTATTAGGACAAACAATGGCTCCTACTCTTTTCCTGTGGTATTGAGAGAACCAAGGGGCAGACAACCCTCACAGCTGAGCAAAGGTTCTGGGAGAGAGGCACAGCTCAGAACAGCTCTATGAACCACTTACAAAAAGCATCGGCCCCTTGGTTTCAGGGTAGGAATGACCACATCAGTAATGGCTAAGCTTTCCAAGGTACTGTCCATATCTATTAAATAAATTGAATGTAAATCCGCTTTCTCAGTTAACCTGATAATCCGTCTAAAAACCAATATTTTATCAAATACTTTCTAGATGTCACGGTCTATTTAGCATTAGGTTCCTCTAAGTGTTTCTACTGTTGTATCATGTACAACCCTGTATTTATAGTCATGCTATCTTAAATGAATGTTTAAGAATCACTACAATTTCTGTAATATGAATAAAATTAAAAGCTAGCTTTATTACTGATCAGGGTAAGACGTGATATATGTGACCTCAAATGTTCTCATGAGAGGTTTAAGGACAAAGAACACTAAACAAGCACCAGCATCTTTTCTAAGGGTGCAGGGAAGTGAGAGATGGGGGGCAGGGCGGCAAGTAAGAAGGAAAGGTCCTCAGACTTCGGGGCGTAGTTCTTCCTCCCTGTCCAGGGCCCTCCCAGCCGCCTGTAACAATGAGGATGCTGGCTAGAGACTAGCAGATGGGATCTGACCGTACCTTCATGGGTAGGCTCTGGGTCAGGTGTAAGTGAGATGTCATCCAGCTCTCGCAGACAGAGCCATTCTCCATCCATAGACACTCGGAATTTGCAAAGGTAGATGGTCTCCATGGCAGCCTGTGTGATCTTGTCAGTGGTGGGGGTTGGCATGTCCGTCGGAGGCGTCAGGGCAGACATGATGACTCAGCTGGGACCACAACACACTCACGCACACACACACCACAAAAATAAAGAAGACCTCCTTATCAAAAACCCCCAACCCAAAGCTCTCAAAACAAGGCTTTCAGGAACAGGGGCAGGGGAGGTTAAAAAAAAAAAGCAATAAAACAAACCAGGAAAAATCCCTCAGGGTTTAGGAACCAACTGCTCACGCCAATTCTGCACTCTCTTGGACACAGCTCCTACCACATCGTGAAATTAGACGATGCTGCTTCTCCTCTGAGCTGCCCTCCCTGCCCCTTCTCCGCAGCCGAGCAATCGCCTTGAAATCCTGCACAGCCGATGCTGCCTTAGCTGGCTCTAAAAACTGGCCTTAGCATGAAGAAGTGGGGAAAAAAATCCTCTTCCTCTGTGCAGGAAAAAAAAATACAAAAGAAAAGCTGAACAAAAAACTAAAATTTGTATTTTCGATGTGGATTTAAAAAAAAAAAGAATCCTGAATTGCGAGATCGCTTGCAGGGTCTGCTCAGACGAACTGGGATGCTGAGTTCTGATAGGGCTGGCTGTGCGCAGTAAGCAGGGTGTTGACCAAAATGGCTGACTAATGAACTGAACTGAAAATCCAGGCTCATGTGACCAGCTGCTCTGGACGTCGGGCCAGCAATTCCCAGGATGCTTTATAGATGCTGCTGCTGATGCGGGGAGAGCAATTAGGCTGCTCCCTCTCATCTCGTACAACCCACTTCCAGACTGTGCTAGTCAAACCGTGATCAGACATAACACAATGCACTTATCCTCATCAATCGCCCTCACTATGGAACACAAGGGCTGAATAACGCGAGGACAATGAATACTGGGCAAGGCTCCACAGCTGAGATGCTCAAAGAGGCAGGCAGAGAAACTGAACAAGTGCATATTTTACCTCAATGTTTTATCTTTACATGTATTGCTGCTAAGCTTTTACTCTATGGCAAAAGTGGAGTTTTAAGAAAAGCTAAGCCTATTTTCAATTTAAATATTCTATTCTCATTTAAGAGTTCCACGTCCAAGGCATAAAGACCTGACTTTTTAGACTGGGAAGAAATGCGGGAAACACATATGAAGCTGAAAAAAAAAATTCCTCCTGGTTAATGGTAATTTCTCCCCCTTTTAAAAATATTAACTATATTATTTTTAAGCAAAAGATAAAATCATGTTGTTTTTTAAAAAAATCCTCTCATCCTGGTGCATACTGAAGACTCATTATCATATTCTCCTGAAACAATAACCGCGACACACCCTTGTATTAGCTACCGAGGTCTGTATACCTGGGCGCCAAAACGGAAGGCACTGCTTTCTGAGCTACGGAAACAAGAACACCAGTAAGGATTTTCTTTGTGAAGTTGCTTTAGATCACTGAATGCAAGGAGCTTTTCCATTTTCTTACCACGTGATTTTTCTATGTAACAACTGTATTTTTTAAAAGGAAGATTTTATTTATTTACTTGAAGGGTTGCTAAAGAGAGACAGGAAGAGAGGAAAACATTTTCCAGTCACTGGTTCACTCCCCAAACGGCTCAAAGCCAAGGGTCGATGCTTCACTGAGTCAACGTGGGTGCAGGGGCCCAAGGTTGTGGGTCACTGAGTCAATGTGGGTGCAGGGGCCCAAGGTTGTGGGTCACTGAGTCAATGTGGGTGCAGGGGCCCAAGGTTGTGGGTCACTGAGTCAATGTGGGTGCAGGGGCCCATGGCCATGGGTCACATGCCTCTGCCTCCCCCAGGCAGTTCAGCAGGAGCTGCATCAGCAGTCGAGCAGCTAGTTGGGACTTGAACCAGTACCCAAGTGGGATGCTGGTGCTGCAGGTGGAGGCTTAACTTACTGTGCCCACAGTACTGACTCTTGCATGCTCCTTCTTAAAAACTCTATTTCTTGGAACTGGTGCTGTGGGATAGCATGCTAACCCTCTGCCTGCAGCACTGACATTCCATATAGGTAACGCTTTGAGTCCCAGCTACTTAACTTCCAATCCAGCTCCTGCTAAGTTAACCGAGAGAGCAGTGAAAGATGGCCCACTTGCTTGGGCCCCTGCACCCATGTGGAAGACCCAGGAGAGGCTCCAAGCTTTCAGCTGGAAGGCCCAGCTCCAGCCACTGCAGCCGTTTTGGAAGTGAACCAGCGATCGAAGATTTCTCTCTGTAAATCTGCCTTTCAAGTAAAAATAATTTTTGGAAAGTCAGATATACAGAGGAGGAGAGGCGGAGAGGAAGACCTTCTGTACCCTAGTTCACTCCCCAAGTGGCCTCAATAGCCACAGCTGAGCTGATCTGAAGCCAGGAGCTTCTTCCAGGTCTCCCATGCAGGTGCAGGGTCCCAAGGCTTTGGGCTGTCCTTGACTGCTTTTCCAGGCCACAGGCAAGAAGCTGAATAGGAAGTGGGGCTGCCGGGATATGAACCAGCACACATGCGGGATCCTGGTGCAAGCAAGGTGAGGACTTTAGCCACTAGGCTACTGCACTGGACCCCAAATTACTTTTTTTTTTTTAAAGAAACATACAACTTCAAAAAATAGTAATCTAAGACTGTGCCATCATACGGATTCTTATAAGATATAGATTATGGTTTACCCACCAAATCTTTGAAAACTAGAATGTTATCTGGATAATATTTATGGAATAATTCATAAATGCTTCCCTTTAATTTAAGATTGAGATCAAAGAAAAAATGCTAAGTGGTGAGTTCTGTAAATAGGCATTTTCATATTGTTAGAAGTGTAAACTACTATCATGTAGTTTATACATACATACACATGTTCGTTGACTTACAATGAGGTTACAGGCCTATAAACCCACTGTAATCTGAAGATGTATTTAACACTGCTAACCTGCAGAACATTATCGCTTAGCACAATATAGTACCGTCAGCCCTTCGTACAATGGTTCAACTTACGACTTCGTAATGGGGCGAAAGCGGTCTGCAGTTTACTGAAGTGCAGTTGGGATCTTGACTTTCTCCAGGGCTAACTACACACGTGGGATACTCTGCTTGGATGGCTCCCAGGCAGCAAGGCCATCGCCAGAGGAACAACCAACACCCACAGAGCACCACCTTCCTGAGCCACGGCGTTTGGCAGGCTCAGGGTAGCGCGTGGGTTTGTGAGCTGACATTCTCTCGCCTCGGCATGATTTCCTCAGGCCCTAACCGCATTCTGATGGAGCAGCACCGCACAGTCCCAGCTGTCCCTGTTTGGATCGCGTCGTCCACCCGCTAGGAGTTGCGGCTGCTGCCCTGGTCAGCATCTGGAGGCCACAGTTCAGGTGGCTAGTCCAGGAAAAATCCAAACTCACGATCCAGAGGAGCGTCCACTGAATGCGTATCACTCTTGTAGCTTCCTAAAGTCAATCACTCCAAGTCACCGACCCTCTGTGACCATGGGAGCTCTGTGCTGGTGATGGATAATTAACAAGTGACTGAGGTAAACAAAATGCTTCTGGTTTATTTCTCTCCTGTTATCTCCCGACATCAGGACCCAGAGCCATTCATTCCTCCTCGGTAAATATTCACTGAGAAGGACTCTCTCCATGCGGTGGCAAACCAGGCAGCCAGCACACAGCAGACAGGAGCCTTGTGTCAAGGCAACAGAGCTGCAAAGCCCAACACAGAACACAGGTCATTCCCCCACATTTACATGCACTTACAGTTCAATTCCTTTTTAGCCAAACCTATATCCATCACATACATTAACCCATAGAATTCATAGTCTCACTTTCTTCCATGCAATATTCTACAACATGTTAGGTCATTATTAAAACCTTTATATTACACTGAGCAATTTCCAGAACCACAACTCCCAAACAGCCCTAGTTACCCGTGTGAGCTGTGGCAAGCTTCGAACTCACTGAGACATCCTTTAAATACAGAACAAGGAATACATGAAGATCCTAAATGTCCAGCGACTGCCTGGGATCGAGCACAGCAGTCCTTCCTTACCCAAAGGGAAGGAAGCTCCCCAATGGATGCCAGCAACTGGGGACTGTACTGAACAGTATACACATGATTTTCCTTCACTATACATTTGTACATATAATAAAGCTTATCTTTATTTTTAAAAAGCTCATATATTTCTTTTTATTGGACAGTCAAATATACACAGAGGAGGAGAAACAGAGAGGAAGATCTTCCGTCTGATGATTCAGTCCCCATTCAGCCTCAACAGCTGGAGCTGCTGCGATCCAAAACCAGGAGCCAGGAGCCTCTTCCAAGTCTCCCGTGCGGGTGCGGGTCCCAAGGCTTTGGACCGTCCTCAACTGTTTTCCCAGGCAGGGAGCTGGATGGGAAGTTGGGCCTCTGGGATTAGAACTGGCGCCCATATGGGATCCCAGCGCGTGCAAGTTGAGGACTTCAGCTGCTAGGCTACAGTGCCAGCCCAAAGCTTAACTTTAAATAGGGCGATTAAAGCAATAAGTGTATGCTGTAATAAAAAAGGGACTACCACATGTCTTTCTCAAGCATCTTAATGGGTTGCTATCACTTCTTTTGTGAAGATGATAAAAACAATGGCTACATCGTCAGCTGGAAGTGACCTAAATGACATGGGCATCTGTGAGCAGGGTGAGGCTACCGTAAGGATTATTTGAACACAATCATTTATCTGGTAATACAAGGATGGTAAATATAATATGGATACACTGGACAAACAGATGAGGCACATCTGGACCAAGATGGCATACGATTTCATCATACTCCTCAGAATGGTGTAAAAGATTAACCCATGAATCACTTCTTTCCAGAAATTTCCATTAATCTTTGGACCAGAGTGAACTGTAATTTTTTAAAGCAAAACCAGACAGGAGAGGATTACATTGCTTCAACTCAGCCTTGTCAGAAGTCTTATTAAGCCATTTTCACCAACCAATAAGCATTTATTAACTTTGCAACAGGATTAATTAGGTTAGTAGTTAACATTTCTTCTTTTTTTTTTTTAAGATTTGTTTTTTTTTATTACAAAGTCAGATATATAGAGAGGAGGAGAGAAAGAGAGGAAGATCGTTCGTCCGGTGATTCACTCCCCAAGTGACCACAACAGCTGGTACTGCGCCAATCCCAAGCCGGGAACCTGGACCCTCTTCCAGGTCTCCCATGCGGGTGCAGGGTCCCAAAGCTTTGGGCCGTCCTCAACTGCTTTCCCAGGCCACAAGCAGGGAGCTGGATGGGAAGTGGAGCTGCCAGGATCAGAACCGATGCCCATATGGGATCCCGGAGCGTACAAGCCCAGGACTTTAGCCACTAGGCCACGCTGCCGGGCCCTCATTCCTTAAGATTCCTCCCAACTCCCTTCCCTCCAAGTGGAAGACACAAGGAGGGTTGCCCAAAGGAAGGAAACTTTTGGCAAGGACAAAACATCCTTGTATGCTTGAGTTTTCCATGTCTATCCACCCAGGAGGCATTAACAGCCATTTCAGAAATAACTGTGGGAGGGCAGGAAATCCTGTACTTCTGCCACTGAAATCACACCTGCTCTTCACTAATACCACTGAGCCTTCCACGAGAGCAGTTGCTGCGTTACCGTGAAAACAGCATTGTTTGTAAAGGCTAAAATAAAAATAATTCTAAAGATGGCCAAGTACTGGGCCTGGCACTGCAGCCTAGTGGCTAAAGTCCTTCCCTTGCATGCACCAGGCTCCCATATGGGCGCTGGTTCATATCCCAACTGTTCCACTTCCCATCCAGCTCCCTGCTTGTGGCCTAGGAAAGCAGTCGAGGACAGCCCCAAAGCCTTGGGACCCTGTGCCCACGTGGGAGACCCGAAAGAAGCTCCTGGCTCCGAACCAGCTCAGACCAGCCACTGCAGCCACTTGGAGGGTGAATCAGTGGATGGAAGATCTTCCTCTCTGTCTCTCTCATCCTCTGTATAAAGCTGACTTCCCAATAAAAATAAATAAAACCTTAAAAAAAAATAAGCCCCGATTGCTCAGTACTGTTTTTACATTGGGTCCTTACTAAGTAAATGTATTGGCCTCAAACAGGTAAACATATTAAGCCATCAACAAAAACACATTTTAACTTCCTCACAGACACACTGATGACAAGCTGCAGAAAAGCATTTTCTTATTGAATCCCATTTGTCCACAGTGGCACAGACTGGTCAGTTGTTGTGAGGAGGGTGTGTGTAATCTGTGGCCATAAAACAAACTGTCCTGTGTGAACTTACAATCCATGTTCTAGTTGTTCAAGCCCTGAATTTGCCGCATTATGAATGATTCAGGGCCAAAGGGATTCACATCTCAGTGTTAGAAGTGACCTTCTTCATGAGGCGCTTTTGTACTCAGCTGCTACTATTATAAGATACTGATTGATTGGCCAGGCTTAATGGCCCCAGAATGGAAAAAATCTGTTAAGGTAGCTATCACGAATTTCTGTGTTACTAGGTGCTCTACAAATACCGCATCAATGCTTATAAGCACACTACAATACAGATAATGACACCTCATTTTCACAAACAAGGACATCAAAGTTCAGCCATGTGACTGAGCCAAGCGGCCGATCCAAAATCCACGGTGCCTCTGTCCACATGCACGCACGGTCCAAGTTACTCCTCTAGCCAGCAGTTTCAGCACACCACCACAATTCTTTCCCCAAGTTAATTTTTACTCAAAGAAAATACAGGAACCCAAACAAAGCACCATAGGCAAGGTCCTCATGAAATTGCCTAAATAAAGTGTCAACAAATTAAGATTTGAAGATAAAGAAAAGGTTTTTTTTTATTGGCTTTCTCCCTCTACATCTTAACATTTCAGTCTCTCCCACTTAGCCTCCTGATCCCTTGTACAATGAATTCAGATGTCTAGAAGTGGGAATTTCCTGAGAAACTAGAAACAGCTTGGATTTTTCTTCAGTTACGTGCTGCTGGGGATGGGAAAGCCAAAAAGTCCCCGACCCCTGGGAAGGTTCATGCCATGTGGCTCACTCCACTACTCCGAGAGGACAAAAAGCTCAGCTCACGGGAACCTCCGAGCAGGGTAGTGGAGCCCAGCACTACCCTGAAGGGGGGCATAGAGCTGAACATCTCAGAAGGGACATGAGGGGACCATGTCCATGCATGGTCTGCGTTCATGCGTTCACAAGGGCAAGGCCATCATGTTCCAAGGCCAATGGTAATGGAGAGGCGGGAACAGGCACAATAACCCAACCCACCTGACACAACTGCAAACAAATCAGGGGCGCTCCAGGACGATTCGTAAAGTGAGCTCCCTGCTGGGGTTTCAAGGCCATTTATTGAAATCCCCTGTGAGCCTTCCTGGACTTCAGGTACAGAACCTCTGACTCACTTGAGAGTTCAGTCTAACTTGTTCACACTTAACATGACTGGTTTTTTTCCATCTTAGAGAAAATGTTTAAATAGTTGTCATAACTGTCAACAGTTTTGTGTATCATTCAGCTTGTTTTCTTGCAGCATCGAGACACATTTGCAAAAAGTGGAACTGAAGGTGTTTGCTGAACATTGTGTGAACACAGAGCAGCTTGTGGCTGGGTAGGCACGGCTCAGTCTGCAGCATTAGCTCTACAGCTATTTCCTGCCACCCAATATTGTCAGTCTCCACTTTGAAGACTGTCAACTAATTTTAAAAATGTACCTTATTTATTTGAAAGGTAGAGTTCCAGAGAGGGAGGCGAGAGATGATCATAATGGCCAGGGGCTGTGCTAGGCAATAGCAAGGAGCTGGGTGGGAAGTGGAGCGGCCAGGACTCGATCAGTACCCGTATGGAGACCTGACCCGACTCATCTAATTTTTGCAGCATAACTTCATATTTTCTTTTTTACATTTTACTTCTTTTTATTATTATCATTTTATGATACAATTTCAACAACCTTGGGATTTCCCTTATCCCCTCCCTAATTCCCTCCCTCCTCACTGAGTTCCCCTATATCGGTACTATAGTATAGTTCTTCATACACAGTCGTATGCCCATCATTGTGGGCATGGACAATGGCAGAGAGTCCAGCATCCTATTGTCAAGATATAGTAAACAGTTTCATTGGGAGTCCATCTTTGTCTGGAAGTAGAGATGCATACTGCATCGTGTCCTCACATCTGGATATGATAGTCTCCATTACACAATAACTTCACATTTCTGAGTCTTCTATAACCTACACATGCAGATGGTAGTATTACATTATATCTGTGCATTCTGGTTTAAAAATGTAATCTTTTCTGAAATAAACCTTTATGTTCATATTTTAAGGACTTACTTATACTGGAAAGGTAGAACAGACTTATACAGAGAAGAGAAAGAAAGATGTTCCATCTGCTGGTTCACTCCCCAAGTGGCACAGTGGCCAGAGCTGAGCTGCCCAGAAGCCAGGAGCCAGGAGCTTCTTTTGGGTCTCTTGCAGATGCAGGTCACAGGGCTTTGGGCCATTTTGTATTGTTTCCCAGGCTATAAGCATGGAGTTGGATGGGAAGTGGAGCAGCTGGGACATAAACCATATGGGATCCTGGCACTTGCAAGGGGAGGATTTAGCCACTGAGCCACCATATCAGGCCCAAACCTTCATATTCCTTACAGTTGCAAAAAAATTACCTAAGTTCTCTTCACATTTACCTGCTCATTAAGAACTTCTGGGCCTGGTTCGATGTCTCGATTGCTAAATTCTTGCCTTGCACATGTGGGGATCCCATATTGGTGTCACTTCATGTCCTGGCTGTTCCACTTCCCTTTTAATTTCCCTGCTTGTGGCCTGGGAAAGCAGTCGAGGACGGCCAAAACCTAGAGATGTTTCACCTGTGTGGGAGACCTGGAAGAAGCTCCTGGCTTTGGATTGACTCAGCTCTGGTCGTTGCGGCCACTTTGAGAGTGAACCAGTGGACCAAAGCTCTTTCTGTTTTTCCTTCTCCCTACAAATCTGCCTTTCCATTAAAAATAAATAAAAAGCACAGACCCTAATGCACATGGAAAATATGGCAGCCCATTGGGTACCAGCGCAGAGGAAGAACAGAACAAGTTGGACAACTACCCCAGCAAACATTTGGGTGAATGGAGACTTGCGGTGTACTATGGCAGCCAATGGACACTGGGAAGGTTGCCTCAACCTTGCATCGGTGAAATCGACAGCATTTCAGAACTATCCACTTGATCAGAACCCTCAGAATATGCACTACAGTGGGACCCTGGATTGATATGGGTGGCGGTTCCCCATCCCTGGGTACTGGGACATTTGGGAGGCTGGGCGTGGCTTCCTCCTCTGTCTCTCCCCTTCTCCCAGAGACAAGGAGAAATGGAGAATTAGGAAACAATGATTTCACCCACTTTTCCCTGATCCTCGATCCTTCCCACCTTGGTCAAGCCTGTAATCACCATCAAATAAATAAAACAAATTTAATTTAAAAATAGATAAATCTTTAAAAAAAATAGAAGCCTTGATACATTAGGAAACAGGAAGATATAAATAAAAGGAGGAACCTTTTTTTTTTTAAAAAAAGATAACTCTATATAGACCTCCTTCAAACAACCAAATCAAAATAAGTTTAATTCTTTTTTTATTTATTATTTTTAATTCATTAATTACATTGTATTATGTGACACAGTTTCATAGGTACTTGGGTTCTCCCCACCCCTCTCCATACCCTCCCACCATGGTGGATTCCTCCACCTTTTTGCATAACCACAGTTCAAGTTCAGTTGAGATTCCCCCATTGCAAGCATATACCAAACATAGAGTCCAGCATCTTATTGTCCAGTCAAGTTCAACGGCTTCTTAGGTATACCCTTTCTGGTCTGAAGACAGAGCCAGCAGAGTATCATCCCAGTCAATTGAAAGCTCCAACATACCATCAGCAAAAATTTACATCATTATGGAATTAATTGACATAGTAATGAGTAACCAATATGTTAAAAGTAAATGCGAGTTCCTAGCCACCTTCAAAATAAGTTTAATTCTTTTTTTTTTATTATTATTATTATTGTTGGAAAGCCGGATATACAGAGAGGAGGAAAGACAGAGAGGAAGATCTTCCATCCGATGTTTCACTCCCCAAGTGAGCCGCAACGGGCCGGTACGCGCCAATCCGAAGCCGGGACCTGGAACCTCTTCCGGGTCTCCCACGGGGGTGCAGTGTCCCAAAGCTTTGGGCCGTCCTCGACTGCTTTCCCAGGCCACAAGCAGGGAGCTGGATGGGAAGTGAAGCTGCCAGGACTAGAACCGGCACCCATATGGGATCCCGGCGCGTTCAAGGTGAGGACTTTAGCCGCTAGGCCACGCCGCCAGGCCCAAGTTTAATTCTTTAAAAAATAATTGATGCCCATGAAACCTCTGGCCAATTAAGGAAATGGATCAACAACTGACATGTATTTACAAGTTCCTTCTCTCCTCAGAATTCCCACGTCCCTTTTTAAGGCAATCACATTTAAATTGTGTGGAAATTGCTCCTATTTTTAAATTAAGCAAATTTTTTTTTTGTTTTGTTTTGCAGAAAGCCTTCCAATGCCTTCACAGTCTCCTCCACTGTGGTTTATTCTTCCCTGTGGTTTCTGGGAAAGGTAATGCTCTACTGAATGTGTGAACAAGTTTCAAATCATTTTCATGCTGTTGTACATTTGGAATGTTTCCAATTTTGTTTGTTTTAAATTATAGACACATTTTTTGCAGGGGGGGGGCAGGTCTGCCAGTCCTTCCTAATAGGTTTGAGGGAAAGAGACCCATGTCATTAATTTCTTTTTCTTTTTTTTAAGATTCATTTATTTTTATTGGAACGGCGATATACAGAGAGGAGGAGAGGCAGAGAGGAAGATCTTCCATCTGATGGTTTCACTCCCCAAGTGGCCACAACGGCTGGAGCTGAGCCAATCTGAAGCCAGGAGGCAGGAGCTCTTCCGGGTCTCCCTCTCAGATGCAGGGTCCCAAGGCTTTGGGTCGTCCTTGACTGCTTTCCCAGGCCACAAGCAGGGAGCTGGATGGGAAGCAGGGCCGCCGGGATTAGAACCGGTGACCTTATGAGATCCCGGCGCGTGCAAGTCGAGGACTTTAGTCACCACGGTATCGCGCCGGGCCCCATGTCATTTATTTCTGACACTGAAGTCGCTTCTTCCTACTTAGGTTGGTCCTATTCCAGTCACATGATGCTTCTTTAAATGGAAGCTGTGCAACTGCGCCAATTTGCAAAGCTCCCAAAGTGAGAAGAATAATCCCATTAACCTCCCATCTCATGAAAGGGAACGGCGATGACCTATGCTTTCGGTGGAGCGGTGGAAAGCCCACAGGTTTCAACATTAACCCACCAGAGTGACCCTGGTTAACTCACATGCTCCCACTCCCCTCATCTCCTACAACAAAAACTGAATCCATCTGACCTCTGCGTCAGAGCTGTATTTTTCAATTTTTGTTTTATACACTTGGTTGTAGATATTAACCATGAATGACAATAAGCAACAATACAATAATTATACCTGGGAAGCTGGGTTCTTATTTTCTTTTTTTAGAAACAAATGTCACCAGGAGTATTATAATCTTTTTCAAGCGTTAAAATTAACCAGCACAACATCAGAATAACTTCTATCCTGAAAAGTAAAGCTGCTTCCACGCTCAGTGGCGGCAGGCAGTTAGTAAGAGCAGACAGCTTACAGCAACCTACTTGGCATAACCTTGGGAATTCACTCTCCTCTGGCCACAATGTACTCAGCTGTAAAAGGAAGCTAAAAGCTAAGGTCACAGGGCAGACTTCAGTTAAAACTGCACGGGGGTTACACCCGCATGCTGTACTTCAGGTCTGCACTTGCGTCCCAGTTCTGCCTCTGATCCAAGGTCCTGCTAACACTGACTCTGGGAAGCCGTCAGTGATGGAGCAGGTAACTGGGTCCCCCATGGGCTTCATCCTGCCCCGGCCCTGGCTCCTGCAGGCATGTGGGGAGGGAACCAGCACACTGACCGTCTCCTTGTTCCCACAGGGTGCACCAGAAGACGCGTGCTTGTTTTGTACAGCATTTATCTACCTCCTCAAAACAACTACCTACCAAACACCAGACCGTCAAAAGATCCTGGCTGCTATAACATACTAAAACAATTTGTTGGTATATAATCCTTTTTAAAAGGATTTGTTTACTTATTTGAAAGGCAGCCTGAGAGAGAGGAGGGACAGAGGAGAGAGAGAGAGAGAGAAATCTTTTTTAAAAGGATTTGTTTACTTATTTGAAAGGCAGCCTGAGAGAGAGGAGGAACAGAGGAGAGAGAGAGAGAGAAATCTTTCACCACTGGTATATTCTCCAAATGGCCCTAACAACCGCGGTTGGCTCAGGCTGAATCCAGCAGGTCAAAATTCCATCAGGTTTCTAAGTGGGTGCACGGGCCCAAGCCCTTGGACCATCTTCTGTTGCATTCCCAGGGACATCAATGGGGAGCTGGGACACAAATACGAGGCCATGACTCACAACCCAGTACTCAGGTGCCCTTCTGGCATCACAGGCAGTGCCTTAACGTGCTGCGCTCCTTAACAACTCCAGCCTGTGGTATACGTAATTCTTTTTTTTTTTTAAAGATTTATTTATTTTCATTACAAAGTCAAATATACGGAGAGGAGGAGAGACAGAGAGGAAGATCTTCCATCCGATGATTCACTCCCCAAGTGACCGCAACGGGCCAGTGCTGTGCCTATCTGAAGCCGGGAACCAGGAACTTCTTCCGGGTCTCCCATGTGGGTGCAGTATCCCAAAGTTTTGGGCTGTCCTCGACTGCTTTCCCAGGCCACAAGCAGGGAGCTGGATGGGAAGTGGAGCTGCCGGGATTAGAACCGGCGACCATATGGGATCCCGGTGCGTTCAAGGAGAGGACTTTAGCTGCTAGACCACACCGCCGGGCCCAGGTATATGTAATTCTAAAGGACTTTACAGTGCTACAGCTGTGGTCTTCTGCCTTCTTATTTTTCTTCAACCTTGAAAACTTCTTATTTATATAAATCAAACTACGTCTTTAAGAAACAGGTCATTCTCACATAGGCATTTTTTCAGGTAATGCACCATTTGACACGTGCAGGGCACCTGCTACATGACAGTAACCTGGGATAAAGAAAAACAAAGAGCCAGGTGTTTTAAAAACTCTGAAGTGCCAGTTATGCGCGGCCTACTTAGTGTTGTTCACATCCATAACCATTTTCTCTACCACTCTGGCTACCTCTTACTTCATCACTCTTTTGTGGCAAATAGGGCTGCCATAGTAGGATGAGAGCATGGGTGAGCAGCATGAGGGAGCTGGTGGCTCACAGCGAATTCGAGGATTGCTGGGTTACTCCACTCTGGGCCCACTGCTTCATGGATAAAATGGGGTAAATGATATGAACTATGTCAGTGGTTTACTTATTTATTATTTTTATTGGAAAGGCAGATATACAGAGAGGAGGATAGAGAAAGATCTTCCGTCCGATGATTCACTCCCCAAGGGACCGCAACGGCTGGTACTGTGCTGATCAGAAGCCAGGACATCTTCCGGGTCTCCCACGCGGGTGCAGGGTCCCAAACCTTTGGGCCGTCCTCCACTGCTTTCCCAGGCCACAAGCAGGGAGCTGGATGGGAAGTGGAGCTGCCGGGATTAGAACCAACGTCCATGTGTGATCCGGGCACATGTAAGGCGAGGACTTTAACCACTACGCTATCGTGCTGGGCCTGACCTATGTCAGTATTAAGCAAAATAACCCAAGTAAAAAGCTTAGCATGGTACAAAGCACACAACGAAGCAGCAAGAAAGCAAAGGCAGCCCTTGTCCGCAGCACAAGTGCTCCTGAGAATTCCAGACACCAGGAGCACCCCTAGAGCGGGAGAGCCACACTCGGGGGACGGAGGCGGAGGACTGGCACGAGGAGACGGGGCAGAGGGTACACTGTGGCATCTCTGGTTTTGAGAAAGGCGAGAGAGACAGGTCAGGATTTTACTAAGCACTCACATCAGGTGACTTAGAAAGCAGAAGCAGCTAAATGTCTTGTGGAGAGGCCAGCAACACATCCTAAAGTTAGCAGAGTCCCCCTCTAAGAAACAGTACACTGAAACAACTTCTGCTTTCCCGGGCTCCCCCTTCCCACGCATCATGAGGTTCTCACCCCTTGTTTCTTCAGCTTCCTGGTCTCAGCCCCACCACACCCTTGAGTAGGCCTGGCAGAGAGCCTGTCTAGAGCACATCAGCTACACGGAAGGCCCAGCATCGCTGGGACACGCAGGAAGGTGACAGCTCGTGGGCTGTGCTGCCGCACTCTCAAACACCACAGCTGCCGAGCTGAGAGCTTTTTTTGTTTTTTAAGATTTATTTATTTTTATTGGAAAGGCAGATATAAAGAGAGGAGGAGAGACAGAGAGGAAGATCTTCTGTCCCCTGATTCACTCCCCAAGTGGCTGCAATGGCCAGACTGAGCTGATCCAAAGCCAGGAGCCAGGAACCTCTTCCAAGCCTCCCACGCGGGTGCAGGGTCCCAAGGCTTTGGGCCGTCCTCGACTGCTTTCCCAGGCCACAAGCAGAGAGCTGGATGGGAAGTGGGGCTGCCAGGAAATGAACCGGCACCCATATGGGATCCTGGTGCATGCAAGGCGAGGACTTTAGCCGGGCCCTCTTCCCCCTATTTTCAAACCGGCTCTTCAGTGCGTATGGTGCACCACTGTCTGCCCAAGGCAGAACTGCAAAGCCTGTGCACGAGCCACCTGGCACTGCAAAAGAACACAGTCAACAGTGATGGCGTCCTGCAAAATTCTCTAACCTAATATTCCACTTTTATTTATCTTGGCCTGTTACTCAGGCATAGAGGGCCAGCCCGTGTTTTAGTCAATTCTTGTGTTTAAGGAATGCTTCAAAAATAGTCAACAAAGAAAAATCATTATCTTATCCAACTAATTTTGCCTCCATTTTTTTAAGGATTAGTTATGTATTTGGAATTCAGAGTGAAAGAGACAGATCCCATCCACCTGGCAACAAAATGTGGAGGCTGAGTCAGGTGGAAGCCAGAAACCAAGAACCAGGAGCTTCATTGGGGTCTCTCACGGGCTGGCAGGGCCCCGAACCCTTGGGCCATCTTCTACTGCTTTTCCAAGGCCACCAGCAGAGAGCTGGATCAGAAGCGGAGCAGCTACACAGTTCTCACAGGCTTTTTTTTCACATCTTCTCTTATTTTCAGTTTGGGCATTCTCATCTACCAATCCATAAAGTAACATTTTGTGGATCAGAAAATGTTTTTCTTGATACACAGAGAACAGGTGAAGGCCAACAGACTTGTGACTCACCGTACTGTAGACAGACACTGATCTACACCCCATGTACCAAGGAGTGTCTTCTAAAAAGGCATACATCAGTCTATCGTTTGAAAATTGACTTGTATGAAGGTGAATGCTTGAGACTTTGGGGTTCTGATGGTTTCTCACTTCCCTCTATATCCCACAGCTCGGGCAGATAACTCTATATTTATAAAACAGAATCAAGTATGCCTGTCAACTCAAAATTGAAAAAAGCATACAGCAAAGGAAGTGGTTAATGTGCATTTAACTCCTGTATGTTTTCTACAGTACTTTCTAGTTTAAAAAATGAGATAGAATCAATAACAGCAACTGGGAAGGTCCATGGAATATAAAGTAAAATAACATACACATAAATATACACTCACGTATACATACACCCAAAAGCTAAGTTTATTCGGGTGCAAAGTGTATTTAAATTCTCGTATAGTTTCTTCAAAATATGCATCTCCTGTGAACTTGCTGAAAATGCTCAAATATAAAATTTTTGTCACTAAAACATTCATCGCCAGGTCTGTAGGTAGATGTGGACAGTCTTGAAGGGCCTCGGAGAGACCCACGTTTCTGGATGCCTCACACTCCGCATTCTGTGGCAGTGGACCCAACTTTGATGTGGGCACTCACTGCAACACTGCTAGTTCTTGATGCTTATTTCATTTCTTGTTCCTCTTCCAGTGTATCTTCCATCTCAAAAGAGTACACACAATACAAAAAGTTAGGCAGCCTCCTGCTGAGTGGGACATTTTTGTACACTGCTCTAACCGGGAGAGAAAAGGTACCCGCAGAGATGTGCACTGCTTGCGTGGCGTTGCCTCAAACATAAACACATCCTGCAGCTTTGGGAGCTGGAAACACAAAGTAACTGGAGACAAGAGCTGGTAATCCTGCGCACAGTGGGAGTACCTCTTCCATTCCACACCCTAGAGAAGCCTTTTCCTGGCCAGCCTGTCCTTCCACTGGGACAGCTTCTAACATGAGGAAGAGAAAAGGAAGCCATCAAGGTATTGCACCACAGCATTCAAGTAGCTTTAGTTGGTGAGAAACTGGCTTGGAAGGTCACACATCACGGGGGAAAGGGCACCATGAAATAAGAACTACGTGTGGATCTGAAAACATTTTTACTTACTTACATGAGAGGCAGAGAGGAAAAGGAGAGCTCCCACCTGTCTGCTTACTTCCCAAACGCCCACAACCACGCTGGAGCTGGGAATTCAACCCAAGTTCTCAGAAGGCGGGCAGGGCCTTAATCCCTCCAGCTATGACAGGGTGTGCACCAGCAGGAAGCTGGACTTCCCAGCAACGCCAGGATTACATCCAGGCACTCCAATAAGGCAGGCAGGTTTCTTTCAGGTCCTAGCCAAACACCTGCCGTTGGTTACAGGTGCTGCTCCAAATGTCCCAGCTGCTCACTTCCCATCCAGCTCCCTGCTAACGACCTAAGAAAGCAGCGGAAGGTGGCCCAAGCCTCCGCACCCACATGGGAGACCCAGATGAGGGTCTTGGTTCCAGCCCAGCCCAACTCTGACTGCTGCAGCCATCCAGGGAAATGAACCAGTAGAAGTAAGATCTCTCTCTTTCTCTCTCACTGCCTCTTCTACTCTCTGTAACTCCAACTTTCAAATATTTTTTTTAAAAGATTTACTTTTTTATTACAAAGTCAGATATACAGAGAGAGGAGGAGAGACAGAGAGGAAGATCTTCTGGGAGCTGGATGGGAAGTGGAGCTGCCGGGATTAGAACCGGCGCCCATATGGGATCCCGGGGCTTTCAAGGCATTGGGACTCTGCACCTGCATGGAAGACCCGGAAGAGGTTCCAGGTTCCCGGCTTCGGATCGGCGCGCACTGGCCCGTTGCGGTCACTTGGGGAGTGAATCATTGGACGGAAGATCTTCCTCTCTGTCTCTCCTCCTCTCTGTATATCTGGCTGTAATAAAATGAATAAATCTTTACAAAAAAATAAAGTCAACCTTTACTAAGAGGAAGGAACCAAATGAACTATAATTCAGATAAACCCAGCAAAACAAAGAGGAAAAGGAGTACAACAAGCATTGTGCCCCAACTACTACACAGGGAATGGCAGGATGTCTCCTGCACAAAGCAGAAAGCAGATTCTAAACAATGGGAAGTAACTGACAAGATCGTGCCCTTTACTTAAGCTACCTAGAAAGTTGTTTCCGTATTTCTGCAGGGCATGCGACCCCAAGCTTGGTCATACTGGCCTACTGTCTACATCAGTGATGGATAAGGTTAACACTGGCTGAATCCAAGTAACTTCAGCACGCTGTTCCCCTTCAATAAACCCTCTCCCACATCAGGACCTCTGCTGGCCAACTCAAGAGGATAAGCTTGGCAGACTAGGAAGGCAGGTCTTCACACCAACTCCAGCATCCTTATCACACAGATGCACCCAGCGGCTTCTCCAACTCAAGCAACGGGGTGTCCGTCTGTGGCCTGTGCTTAACACTGCCGTGTCCCATGGGGCGCCTGGGTCCGAATCTTAACTCTTGTTCCTAATGCCAGTGCAGACGCTGGGAGGAGCCAGCAGGGACGGCTCAGGTCACTGAGTCCCTGCTACTCCCGTGGTACACATGGACAGAGTCCTGGCTCGAGGCCTTGGGCAGTTACTGTCATTCCAGAAGTGACTTGAGAAAATGAGCTCTCCATTTGCTGCTCTAACAACAACAACAACAACAACAACACAACAATAAACTGACAAGCGCCTCTCCTCAACACCCCAAGCAAGTTTCTCTCTCTTCCCAGAACTCCTAGAACAAAGTATTTGCCATGCTTGCCGCGTCAGCCGCATTTCCACACCCCAGGATCTTGGCTTTGTAAGGCGCATTTCACGCTCCTCCCAGGGTCTTCACAGCGCCCACTCCGCGGCCGCTTTCAGACCACAGCATCTTAACGAGGCGGAGGCCTTATCTTCACAAAAGCCGGACTACTGGGAGGTGCCCTTGCAGAGCCACGCGTCCAGTTCTCATCTCGCACTGCCCGGAGTGGCTCTTCCCATCTCCGGAGCCCAATCCGTCCTATTTATGGACACCGAGTGAGTGCGCTCGGAAGGGCACCAGCACCCCTGACGCGGTCGGCCAGCCACACCTACTTGGCGCCCGCCCCGGAGCCCGAGCCCGCAGAGGGTGGCGGGGCTGCGGGATCTCTCGGCACCTCCTCCGGGATGAGCCCGGACTTGGGATCGGGCGCCGGGGAGGCGGAGGCTCGACGCCCCCGCGCGAGCACGTGGGAGGCAGGCAAGGGCCGCGGCCCCAGCAGGGAGGGCGAGCAGGCCCGGAGGGAGCCCGCGGCCTGGCGCCGGCGGGGAACATGAGGCACCGCGGCCGCCTCCCAAGCCCCGCGCCCCGCGCCCCAAGCCCGCACCGCGCGCCGAGACTGCCGTCCCCGGCGCCCCCCGCCTCCCGACCGGCCCGGCAGGAGGCGGAGCTCCTCGGGGGGCCGGCCCGGCGCTCCCCGGCCCAGTGCCCCCTTCCCCGCCCGCCACTCACGGTGCTTGCCGCCGCCGCTGCCGCCGCTCGGGTAGCTCAGCAGCAGGAAGGGCAGCGGGGAGCCCGGCGACGGCGGGGTCCTCCAGGCGCGCTGTTGCTGCGGCGGCGGGCGCGCCGCGAAGCCGGCGGCTCCATCGCCCGGGTAGAGCAGGAAGAAGGGGGCGGCCACCGGCGAGTCCGGCTCCGACTGCCCGGCGGGGGAGGCCGGCGGCGGCGGCCCCGCCTCGCCCTCGCGCTCCTCCGGCCGCCGCTCCCCGCCCCTCGCCGGCTCCTCGGGGCGACTCTGGGCCCGGGCGGCGGGTGGCGGCGGTGGTGGCTCGGCCATGCTCGCGCCTTTCCCGGGTGCCGCCTCTCGGATTCGCGCGCGGAGGAGCAGCCACCCCGTGCGGCCCGCGTCGCCGCCACCACCACCTTTCGCCTCGGCCAGCGGGCAGCGCCTCCGCTCGGCCGCGCGGGGCCCGAGTCAGCCGGAGGAGGGACCGCCCAGTCCGACGGCGCGGCCTGCCTCCCGCCGCCCGGCCCCCAGCCTGCGAGTCGGCTCCCCTAGGGGGCAGCGTCCTCCTCTTCCCACTTCCCCGCCCTCCGCTTCCCTCCCGACCCCGGGAGGACGTGGTGTCCGGCGGCGAGCTGACCCGCCCTGCCCCGCCCGGGCCCCTGGGCCGGCTGTGTTGCTCCCCGTGGTGCTGGGAAGGTGGGAGTACCGGCGAGATAGCGCGCAGCGTCTCCGCCTAAACTGCCAACTTCAGCAGGCGGCACAAAGCCTGGGGTGGAGGGAGAGGCGAAAGCGAATTTTAGACAAGCGCCCGTCTCCCTCCCCCACTCCTGGTGGAAAACGGTGTCATTTGGTTTTTTTCCCACACTTGGAACTTCAACCGTTGATGCCCGGTTTTGATGGATGAGCGTTTTAGGTGATAAGCCGGAGGTGGGTGTCTCCCTTAGACCTTGTCTTTTGTTCCCTGTCATTTGCGTGGTGTAGAAATCTTCTATTTGCTTTTTGGGCTTGGACTGCCTGGTCGCTGGGGCTGCCGGTGCGCTTAAAAGCATTGTAAGCCAAGCACTCCGGATTTCTGAGGACAAGTGGCCGTGACAGGTGAACAGTTTTCACTTTCCCATGCCTGGGTCTCGCTAGGAATGGCCCACCATTGCTTTTAGGGTCAATCTTTGGCTCCCTGATTATTGATTCCCTTATTCCTGCAAATAAACATTTGTGTCTCTAAAAGGGACGGTTTCCAGTTGGTCTTTACCCTGGATTCCAAGCTGGTTAGCTTTTGTGTTCGGGTTGCAAAATGCTGGCATGGAGTCCATGTTGACTTCATTAAAAATCACTGTTGTGTAACGCATTGCCCGCCTGCCTCCCCTGCCTCTGTGGAATCTTCTGTAGACGTAGTAGTATATTCCTCTGAAAGAAAAAGTAAACCTTTTGAAAATATTGTTGTTATCCTCTATATATCACTCTTGAAATTACCACCAGAAAATTACAGGGAGACTTCTAAGAGGGCCATTTCCTCGGGTCTTTTAGGCCAAAAGCGTTTGAAAGAATGGAAAATGTTTACAAGATGCTAACTTAAGGCAGACTTAGAAAATTTGATAGAATCGCACTAGTTGGGAGCATTTTCCTGACCTGTTGATCCCAGTTCTACTTGAGTAATTCACTTGTCCTAGAAAAAGATTTTATTAAATACTGATAAATCTGTTGTGAGTGGTTAAGAAACAAGCCAAGTGTTGAAGCCCAATGTAACATAAGGTTAAAGTGCTATGATTAGTAATATTTCATCGTTTTGACAAATAGTTTGTACCTTACAATTAATTATAAAAGGCTGAATTGGGCAAAAAAAAAAAAATGTTTTCATGGCTGTTTTTAGAATGTTGCAGGTTTGTTGTGCCTTTTTGTTGCCCTCCTGACAGGGCTGAGCGTCCTAACAAAAACACGGACTTATTTGCCATTTAGGGTTCTAAACTGTGTACTGACTTGAGAAAAAGTTTCCAGATGTTTTGCATTAAAAACCTGCCCTTAACTGAATTTCTTCTCTTGGCTCTTGCCCGTAGAAATCCTTAAGAATCATAGGTCCCTGTCAGGCTTCTGTAGAGAAATGGCTTGTGATCTTTCAGGGAAGAATTTGACAAGAAAGGACACTTATCCCACTGCAGGGTGACTGGAAGAGCAGAGTCCTTGGAAACGGTCCCCAGGACACTCCCGGCATCAGCCAGAGGAGTCACCAACTCAGCAAGGGATGGAATGCTACCAGTCTGTCAGTTCCCCTTTCTTGTTAGCCAGGATACCTTCCCCTATGGAAACATCTCCATGAGGTCAAGTCTTCTTTTTTAAAAAATTTTATTTTTAATATTTGTTTACATAGTTGAGAGTGATGCATGCCCAACATTGCCCTGAGGTGGATCTGTCTTTTTAAAAATGTTTAATTTTATTTGTAATATTGTTTACATAGTTGGGCCCAGTGCAGTAGCCTAGTGGCTAAAGTCCTCGCCTTGCATGTGCCAGGATCCCATATGGGTGCTGGTTCTAGTTCCCGCTGCTTCACTTCCCATCCAGCTTCCTGCTTGTGGCCTGGGAAAGCAGTCAAGGATGGCCCAAAGCCTTGGGATCCTGTACCCATGTGGGAGATTTGGAAGAAGCTCCTGGCTCCTGGCTTCGGATTGGCTCAGCTCCGGCTGTTGTGGTCGCTTGGGATGTGAATCAGCGATGGAAGATCTTCCTCTCTGTCTCTCCTTCTTTCTGTATATCCGACTTTCCAATAAAAAATAAATTTTTTAAAAAATATATTCTTTCCGTAGCTTAGAGAGATGCATGCGCATGTGGGTCTCTGATCAGGGTGGGGAGGGCCCAGAAGCGGAGGAAGGTGGTGGGACAGATGTTTCCGTTCTTTTCTCTTTCTTCGCATGGTCTGCTATGGGGAACGGGGAAGAGCAGCTCCTTGCTGTCATGTCAAACTACATCAGCACCAAGCGATGAGGACAGTCATTGATGACGCCCGAGAGACTCCAATGGGTGGAGGAATGTTCCCAGGTGTTATGTAGTAGCTTTGATGGTTTTGAGACTGGCTTTGTTGTACCTGGGGTTGAGAGAATCTGAAGATCTCCTTTTCCCTAACCCCAGCTCCCTTGAGAGTCAGTGAGATCTGAGGTCCAGCCTGGCGTGGTCAATCACCACCCCCAGCCCTCTGCACGCACTGGAGTGTCACAGAGGCGAGCCCACAAGTCCCCTACAGAATCTGCCCCCAGATCCTGATTTCCCATGCTCTGGTGGGTGCTGTGGCTTTTAGCCTGATGTGGCCCAACCCTGCTCTGGTACTGTGACCTAGCCCAACCAAACATGCCTCCCAGCCCCAGGTTTTGTGCGTGTGTTGGTGGGTGTTAGCCCAGCCCAGGTCTCCCATGGGAGTGGGTGCCTGGGCCTGACTTGGGCATACTCTTTAGTTTTCCCCTTCTCAACCACACTCTCAGCTCCCTCACTTGCCTGTGATGTGAGGTGGAGTCTTGCACTGTATTGCTTCTGTGTGGCTCCCTGCTTTTGAAAAGGCTTCCATTTATGCTTTACGTCAGTAATTAAGTGGCAGTGTAAGGCGTACAGAAAAGCGGTTGAAATACGAGTCCTTTAAAATTTACAGGCAAGGCTATTTATGAGCTTCTTCTGTAAAGGTGGCTAGGACGCCAAGTTCCTAGCTGCTTATGCTTTTAGCTCTTGGATCAATAATAAAATCACAGCTCTGCATTAGCTACAGTGACGTAAGGGCTGATTCAGCTGCTACATACTGAAGGAAGCCAAGACGATAAAAACAAGCCTAAACACTAAACTACTCCCCGAGACAGGGCAGAGCCCTGTCCCACATGGTAAAGGGACAAACTCCTAGCACTGTAGCTATCTGTGTTGGTTGTGTTTAAACACTTCGGTGATCCTAAGGATGGGTAGTCAGGACGTAGTATATTATATACAAAACCTTTAAGAGAGCAGTGTCATGGATAATAATGTAACTTGGAGTTGTCTATCAGAGAAGTTCCAGCCTGGGGCAGGTTGTGATGCTGGGGTCCCACACTGGACTCTGCTTCCCATCCAGCTTCCTGCTCATGTGCCCGGGAAAGCAGCAGGAGATGGTCAGGTTACTGAGTTCCTGCCACTCATGTTGGAGCCTCCAGCCATTTGGGAAGTGATCCAGTAGGTGAAATCTCTCTCTTCTCTCCCTCCTACATCCTCCTTCTTTCAAATAAAAAAATCTTAAAATATAAAAAAGGATACTTCCTGAAGTGTGATATTCTTTTTTTCAGTGTATAGAGATAGGTATAAATATATATATATATTTGTCATGATTTTAAAATAATGATTCACTTAAATTGTTTCACACTGTATGTGAGACAAGCTGAATTTGAAAACAAGGTACTCAACTTAAGATTTCATGTTCAGGGCCCGGCGGCGTGGCCTAGCGGCTAAAGTCCTCGCCTTGAACACCCCGGGATCCCATATGGGCGCCGGTTCTAATCCCGGCAGCTCCACTTCCCATCCAGCTCCCTGCCTGTGGCCTGGGAAAGCAGTTGAGGACGGCCCAAAGCTTTGGGACCCTGCACCCGCATGGGAGACCCGGAAGAGGTTCCTGGTTCCCGGCTTCGGATCGGGACACACCGGCCCGTTGCGGCTCACTTGGGGAGTGAAACATCGGATGGAAGATCTTCCTCTCTGTCTCTCCTCCTCTCTGTATATCCGACTTTCCAATAATAATAAAACCTTTAAAAAAAAAAAACAGATTTCATGTTCAATTCATTTTAAGAAATGCAGAAATTGGGCCCAGCAGGGTGGTTCAATAAATAAATCCTCGCCTTGCAAGCGCCCCGGGATCCCATATGGGCACTGGTTCTAATCCCGGCAGCTCCACTTCCCATCCAGCTCCCTGCCTGTGGCCTGGGAAAGCAGTCAAGGATGGCCCAAAGCCTTGGGACCCTGTACATGCGTGGGAGACCCAGAAGAGGCCTCTGGCTTCTGGCTTTGAATAGGCTCAGCTCCGACCTTTGTGGCCACTTGGGGAGTGAATCAGAGGATGGAATCTCTTTCCGGTAAAAATAAAAATATTTTTAAAAGCAGAAATGCAGAAATTTAGGCCATTTATTATTATAATTGCACTGTTTTAAATCACTAGGTTTTGATGGCTCTCATTGGCTCAGTTTTTTCCAGAGCATAAGTTATAAAAATAGCAAACGAATTATATTTCCTGTTGATTGTAGACAGGCCTGCACTGGAGGAATTTATTCTGGGTCTCCTTAGCATTTCATGTCTGGATGATGTTGCTGAAGTTTCACTGTTTTTTTTTTTTTTGTTTTGTTTTGTTTTTAATTGGAAAGTCAGATACACAGAGAAGAGGAGAGACAGAGAGGAAGATCTTCCGTCCGATGAGTCATTCCCCAAAAGTGGCTTCAATGGCTGGAGATGCTCTGATCTGAAGCCAGGAACCAGGATCTTCCTCTGGCTCTCCCACATGGGTGCAGGATCCCAAGGCTTTGGGCCGTCCTTGACTGCTTCCCAGGCCACAAGCAGGGAGCTGGATGGGAAGCGGAGCCACTGGGATTAGAACCGGTGCCCATATGAGAATCCAGCACATGTAAGCGAGGACTTTAGCCACTAGGCTACTGTGCTGGGCCTTGTTCTCTGCCTTAAATCTGCATCTTTTTTTTCGCTGCCATGGTTAGGAGTGGTTCTTAACTGGTTTCCCTGCACCTAAGTATAATTCATTCCATTCTTCTGCTCTCTAGCAACTGAAGTGAATAGTTGGCTTTTCTGGAGGTTGATCTAATTATGACACTTTGTGTCCTAAGACTTTTGGCTCTCCACTCCTGAGGTAAATCTTTTCTAAACCACCTTCCTCTTGCCTGATGGCTTCCTCCCCATTTTCCACAGCAGGATTATCTTGCCACGCCTGTTCAACCTGTGGCTGTGCTGTGACGCGTTTCACATTGCCTGTTCAACCTGTGGCTGTGCTGTGACGCGTTTCACATTGCTCTCATGGCCTTGCCTTCTTAACTCCCAGCCCCACCCAGATGTTCATGAAAAAAAAGAACCCTACCACCTTCTGTGCTCTCCCTGGGGGGGTGTGCTGTTCTTGTCTTCAGTCCTATGGCACCCTGGAGTGAATCAGCCAATGGAAGGATGGAAGGTCTCTCCATAGCTCTTTTTTTATATATATATTTTTTATTTTGTTGATAACCTTTACATAATTGATTAGGGCACAAAGGGTCAAGGGCTAGAGGAAAGTGGCTAAAGACCATTGTTTTCACATTCTTTTTTTTTTTCCTTCTTGTATCTGGGGGAAGAGGAGAGATAAGGGGAAAAGCCACATCCAGCCTCCTAACCATCCCAGGGTCCCTGATGTAGGGCCTGCTCCGAGGGCTCGGCTCAAGTGACTTATCGTTCAACAATTCTGAATTGCTGCTGATCTCGCCACTCCAGGCACAATGAACTCTCTCCAGAATCCACTGGTTGACACAGTCCATCTTAGAGTCTCCATTTGCCTAGGTTTTCACTGCCAACCCTTGGTTGCTTTAGTTGATCAATTTGTTCTGTCCCCCGTCCTCTGTTCTGGTACCAGGTGTCCTCTGAAGGTTCTAATGTACCATCGTATCCTCCATGTGCAACTGGCCATGCTGTCCAGTGTTTCGTCTAAGCTACTAAAGAGGTCCAGATCACACAGAAGCATTCCACGGTCAGACCAAGGACCCTGCAATTTTCTCCATGGTTGTAGTTTGGAGTCCATTGATGCGGTTGGAAGGTACCCAAAGAAACCTCATCTGAGGAGATCCCAGACCTGATTCTTGCATGTGCTTGCCAATACAGGGACTGGCACAGTCTGTCGCCCCAGTCAGCTTACATGTACACTGGTGATTGCAGTTGCTGGGTCAGTTCTGTCTCCAGCCCTGCCCTCTATACAAACTAATGGGTGTTGCAACCCAGCCCGGTTCTACCCACTGCACACTTGGCCACATAAACCAGTGAGAGGTGCAGCCTAGTTGGGGCAACTCCCAATAACTCCCACCAGGCCTGCCCCTGCCCTGGATTCCTTGCTTTCCAGTATGTACAGTAGACTGCTCTAGTCTGTCCCACATCCCATTCAGCTCTCGTACGTGTCAATGGGCATTGAAGCCTCGTTCAACTCAACCAGCAGCATTATCCAGCCCGCATACATGCTGAAGGGTGCCATTCTCTGTCTAACCATGCCTGCCCCAGTCCTGGATCATGCTCACCAGTTGAAATGGAAACCCAAGAGGGAGGTGCCCACTGTTTCCCTACTGGGCCCGCTCCCGGATCCATGCACTGTCCAGGTGGTTCTGCAGTTTAAGTTGATAGAATTCGTCCCTCCAAACCCCCCGCCCCGTGCCAGCCTCTGCGGGCTGATGCTGCAGCAAAGCCCAACTAATCCATACCCACTCTGACTTATGCATGTACTCTGTAGCTCTTTTGAATATATATTCAAATGTTAATAACATTGTTATCTACTTGAGTGATCCTGTCCCCCCAGTCATGAAAAACCAATCTCAGTATATATACAAACACGAGCCAAATAAACAGGTGCTTCAGAGGCCTCTGAAGAGCCCGTTACTGCTTAATTCTTTACATTATGCCTGCTAGATGATTGATCTAGGTTTTGTCATGTCCCTGTGCCCCTGCATTCTTTTAGTTTAATTCGCTTCTGTTTTATTTGTTGATTTTTCTTGCTTTTCCTTCCTCAGCAATCAGGCTTGCACTAGAATGTTTCTGCCCAGCACTTGTTTCGCCCAGAGGCAAGGGAACGAAAATGCATAAATCTCATTCTGCGTAACTTTGTTCTCAGATATCTAACTCACCCTTCCAATACTTTGAAGTAAATTCGCATGACTTATCTTTTATTGTTTTTGTTTTATTCCCATAGATTCTCATCACACATAGATTGGGTGATTGAAAGAGAAAGATATGGATGGCACTTTTTTTAAAGATTTATTTATTTTTATTGGAAAGGCGGATATACAGAGAGGAGGAGAGACAGGAAGATCCTCTGCCCTATGATTGACTCCCCAAGTGAGCACAACAGCCAGTGCTGAGTCGATCCAAAGCCAGGAGCCGGGAACTTCCTCCATGTCTCCCACGCGGGTACAGGGTCCCCGTCCTCGACTGCTTTCCCAGGCCACAAGCAGGGAGCTGGATGGAAAGTGGAGCTGCTGGGATTAGAACCGGCGCCCATATGGGATCCCGGCATGTTCAAGGCGAGGACCTTAACCATTATGACATCATGCCAAGCCCAAGATATGTTTTATTTCACAGTTGTCAACCATTATAAGTAACCATCTTTAGAAACAAAAACTGTACTAATTTGTTGCCATTCTTTCTGGGATGTTTACAATTCCAAGTTGTTTGGCATCAATTGTACTCCTGCTGCTTTATGCCTTAGCTCAAATGACCAGAGTTAAATTAGCAACAAGGGAAAAGAGTCTGGAGCTAGCCTTTCTATTGTCCAGCTTTAGTTATTGTGACTCTTGGGTCTTCCCTCATTTGTTTGTCACAGAACATTGTGTTACAATTTAAAAAAAATTTTTTTTAAATTTTTATTACAAAGTCAGATATACAGAGAGAAAGAGAGACAGAGAGGAAGATCTTTCGTACGATGATTCACTCCCCAAGTGAGTGCAATGGCCGGTGCTGCGCCGATCCGAAGCCGGGAACCAGGAACCTCTTCTGGGTCTCCCACACGGGTGCAGGGTCCCAAGGCTTTGGGCAGTCCTCGACTGCTTTCCCAGGCCACAAGCAGGGAGCTGGATGGAAAGTGGAGCTGCCGGGATTAGAACCGGCGCCCATATGGGATCCCGGGGCGTTCAAGGCGAGGACTTTAGCCGCTAAGCAGGCCCTACAGTTGTTTTTTAATCTGAAAAACTGGCTTGCTTCTTCCCATCAAAAAAAAAAAAAAGTATGTTTTGATTTATCTTTTTTCTTACTTGTAAATATTCTTTCGTCACTTTTGGGTAAACGATAAATGTGTTTTATAAAACAACCTACAAAAACTAAGTCAACACTTGGTTTTGGTTTTCAAATGAACAGAGTTCCAATGCATTTGTGGCTTGTATTACAACAGTTAAGCTATGAATCCTTTACATTTTTTATTTGTAGCCAAAACTTCTACAAAGCTTAACCTTGGTGCTTTAATTCAATGTCAGCACAGGTGGAAGAGAAGTGGAGCATGGTGAATTGTGAGCCAGGAACATGAATGCCTTAGCAGGAACATTCATCCTTGGTCTAAACCTGCAAAATTACCCAGAACTTTTCTCCTGATAATGAGAATTCCACTAGATTCAGGATAAGTAAGTTTGCTAAAGACTGAACTAGGTTCTTAAGACCTATGCTGTTTATTGTATATTAAAAATCAAAAAGTAAGGCATTGAGAAAGATGCCACCTTGATCATCTGACACTGTCTCCATTAAATGTGATAAATACGAGAGTAGTCCTGGTTTCCGGAGTTTAATGAGTGAAGTAGAGCTAAGCTGTTCAGTATTTTTATTTGCTTAACTGGTTAGAGATAGACCCCTTCAAAAATGTAAAAGTGGCTAATCCAACCCCACAGTTTTGGGGGAACGCTATTGCCTTCAATACATTCTTGGAGTTAACGTCCCCATTTTACAGTGCTCCCTGATCACTTTACATAATATTTTACTCTGGCGATTACTTTCATTCCTGTCCTTGTTAGTAGCTCTTCTCCTGGTCCTACTCTAGCTATGACAATTCAGGTTCTATGGTGCTGGGGCAAAGGTCTGCATTTGAACATGTGCCCAGGGATCCTTAGGCATTCCGGTAGAAACAGAGAACATCCACTCATTCAGGTGGAGTAAATTAGCTTTGTATCTTTCTATGAAGTCGTTGTCATTGTAATCAAATATTCAACACCTGCCAGGAGCTACTGACCATCCAAAGTCCATGGAATTAATTTTGGCGCAAAATCCATGGATAGCTTTTTCAGAATGTATTTTCTTTTAAAGATTTATTTATTTTCATTGGTTCACTTCCTGAGTGGCCGCAATGGCCAGAGCTGAGCCAATCCAAAGCTGGGTACCATGAGCTTCTTCAAGGTCTCCCAGGTGAGTGCAGGATCGGGATACGAACCAGTGCCCACATGGGATCCCTGTGCAGGCAAAGCGAGGACTCTAGCTGCTAGGCTACTACCGTGCTAGAACCGCAAACTAAATTTTAAAGACCCCACATTTGCATGGGTTTGAAAATTATCTGAATTATGTTAAGTCTGTTCACTTTAAATGCTGCAAAAAATAACGAAAAAAAGAAAAAAATAACTACAAACAAAACAAAATATAATTTTTTGTGTCGCTGGTGTGGTGGCATAGCAAGCTAATCCTCTACCTGTGGCACCAGCTTCCCTTGTGGGGCCTGGGTTGAACCCTGAACACTCCGCTTTCCATCAGCTCCCTGCCATGGTCTGGGAAAGCAGTGGAGGGTGGCCTTGGGCACCTGCGCCCACGTGGGACACCCAGAAGCAGCTTCTGGCTCCCAGCGTCAGATCAGCTTGGCTCTGGTCATGGCAGCTATTTGGGGAGTGAAACAGTGGACACAAAGTCTCATTCTCTAACTCTTTCAGGTAAAAATAAGTAAATCTTTACAAAATGTTCCTGTGTTAAAATAAACGTACCTTTTAACCCTGTGGAATTTCCTGACACAGATTATTTCGGGGGCTGTAACAGTCATATATTCTAAGTGAGGAGAATAGTATAGTGAGGTTATATAATCTAGATCAAGGCCAAACTCTTGATACCCCATAGTATTTTCCTTGAGGTAGAACATTTTACTCCCTCTACCCATTATTTGTTTGCTGTTTGTAGTTTAACACATGTTGATTACTTAGGGTTACTGTATTTCCTCTTTTTTTGCGGGAGACACAGAGTACTCATGTGTGGTTCACTCCTCAAATGTTCCCACCTGCTAGTGCTGCGCCAGGACCAAGGCAAGGAGCTGTGAGCGCAATGCAGTTCTCCTGTGTGGATGGCAGGAGCCATCCCTGTGCCTGTCCCAACCTCCCAGCAGGCTCTGCTCTAGCAGGAAGTTGGAGGCCCCAAAGTGGTCCTCTGATGTGCTTCTCGGGTAGCCCCAGCAGCCTGTGGCCCAGCATTGTGCCGCCACCCGCAGTGCAGGCAGCCCAGACAGGCATCAGCGAAGACTCCTAGCTGCTCCACTTCCTGTAAGGTTCCTTGCTCCTGTGCCTGGGAAAGCCGTGGAGGACAGTCCAATTTCTTGGGCCCCTGCTTCCAGTCAGTCCCCCTGCCCAGCCGTGTCTGTTACTGCCATCTGGGAAGTGAAGCAGTCATTGGACGATCTCTTCTTTCTGTAACTCTGCCTTTCAGCTAAACAAATAAGCCTCTTTAAAAACACACACACACACACATTTGGGAAGCACAGTTAAAGTATGTAAGTATGTTCAGGGGCAGGTGTGGTGACTCAATTAGCTAATCCTTTACCTGCACGTGCTGGCATCTCATAAAGGAACCGGTTCTAGTCCCAGTTCCTCCATTTCTGATCCAGTTCCCTGATTATGGTCTGGAAAAGCAGCAGAGGATGGCAGTTCTTGGGACCCTATAACCAATGTGGGAAACCCAGACGCACCTGGCTTCAGAGGGGCCATTTTGGGAGTGAACCGGTGTAAATATGCCTTTCAAATAAAAACAATTAAAAAAAATTTTTAAACTATATCAAGAATATTGACATCAGAATATACCTTAAACAAAATTTAAAATGTTAATATTTGTTGGCTTTATTATGCTTTCTTAAAGTTCCAAAGGAAAAATAAAAGCATTTAAAACAGGAATGTATAATCAATACAATTCAACTTGTTATTTGAAACATCTTTAACTTTTTTTTAAAATTTTATTTATTTATTTATTTGTATTGGAAAGTCAGATATACAGAGAGGAGGAGAAACAAGAGGAAGATCTTCCATCTGCTGATTTACTCCCCAAGTGACTACAATGGCCAGAGCTTCACTAATCCAAAGCCAGGATCCAGGATCCAGGAGCTTCTTCCAGGTCTCGCGTAAGGGTGCAGGGTTCCTAGGCTTTGGGCCGTCCTTGACTGCTTTCCCAGGCCACAAACATGGAGCAGGGTGAGAAGAGGAGCAGCAGAGACTAGAACCAACACCCATATGGGATCCCAGCATGTGCAAGCAAGGACTTTAGCCGCCAGGCTACCGTGCTAGGCCCTACTTGAAACATCTTTCCACCTTAAACACATGAAATTCTAATTTAATCCTATACTTTTGAGAATTATCTATCATTCAGTGTTTTTCATTGTGATTTTAGACATGGAAAATGGCAAGTACCCCCTTTGTTATCTGAGATTATTATAACTTATTTTAATTTCACAGAAATAGCAAGGAAAAACAAGCAATTCTCATAATTCCTCAGAAATATTAAGTATTCCCTTTATGTGAGCTATGCAAATAGAATCACTCATGTTATCTCAGCTAGTTTTATTTTTTTTATTCAAAAGGCAGAATTAGAGAAAAATCTTCCATTCGCTGGTTCACTTCCCAGGTGTCTGCAATGGTTGGAGCTGAGCTGATCCATGGGCGCATGGTCCTAAGGATTTGGGCCATCTTCCATTGCTTTCCCAGCCGTAAGCTGGGAGCCAGACTGGAAGTGGAACAGCTGGGACATGATCTAGAGCTCAAGCGAGATGCTAGCACTGCAGTCGGAGGAGCAGCATGCTATTCTGCTGTGCTGGCTCCCGATCACAACGCTTTCCAGTTTGCGTTTGGCAGGCTGTAGCTAGCTTTGAGGCATGAAAGCAAATCAAATTCTTTTCTAAAGGGGCATGTTTATGTAACTCCATAGATTACAGAAACAAACTGTGGCTTAGAGATATTGCCTAGCCCTAACCACCTTAATACTTGGTTTTCCACACCTGCCATACAACAGGTTGTTTTGAGTTGATCCCTGATATCAGTAATGAACTGTGTCGGGGCTTTTCTGAGGCCCTCTAGAGCCTCCGAATGAGCGAATACCATCATACTGCATCAGTTTACCATGGATGCATGAAGGCTGTGCCAAGCACACCCCAGGACTAAAATAGTGTTTGTTAGATAATCACAAGTTGTAGAGGATGTAAACATTTAGCAACTTCTGCTGGTAACTCATGTCAGACAAAGCTAGGTTTCACAATATAGTGCCATCTACATCCCAGCTGCCCCAAATTAGAGTTATAAACTATCTGGTGGTGGGGGAAGCACCATGACATAATAGGCTAAGCCTCCACCCATAGTGCCAGCATCCCTTATGGGCACTGCTTTGTGGCCTGGCTGCTCCATTTCCTGACTGAATTTCGTGCTGGGAAAGCGGCAGAGGATGAGCCAAATCCCCAGGCCCCTGCAATCATGTGGGAGACCTCAAAGAAGCTCTTGGCTCCTGGCTTTAGAAAGGCTTAGCTTGGCCAATTCAGACATTTGGGGAGTGAACCGCAGATGGACGATCTGTTTCAAATAAAAGTAAAAAACGAATCTTTATAAAGTCCTCACCTTGAACACACCAGGATCCCATATAGGTGCTGGTTCTAATCCCATTGGCCCCACTGTCCATCCAGCTCCCTACCTGTGCCTGGGAAAGTAGTGGAGGACGGCCCAAAGCCTTGGGACCCTGCACCTGCGTGGGAGAACCAGAAGAGCTTGACTTCAGATTGTTGCAGTCATGTGGAGAGTGAATCATCAGATGTTTTTCATTGTGTATGTCTTTCCAATAAAAAGATAAATCTTAAAAAAAAAAAAAAACCCTGGAGGCATATTTGGAGGAGTATATACCAGGCTTCATTTGCTCCACTTTTTAAAATGGAAGCCCTTTCTTCCTTTGTAACATTTTCCTCACAATATGTAAATGGCAAGCACCTGACATTGAGCAGCAATTACTCTCAACCTCCAACTTGGTGATCTGCTTTTCACTCTGCCCGACATTTTCTGTATCCTTCCATGTGCTCATTCAGTGCTTCCCCCTTCTCTGAAACTTGTATTATAAGCCAACACTGCTTGAGTGATTACCTAAGTGCTTGACATACATTAATTCACTTACTCCTTATACACATAAAAAGAAATCACCCTCCTAACTCCAATATCTATACTTATTCTATATGGCTAGTATGATTTACCACATAGGGTTGTGAGGAATAAGGAAATACGTATAAATACAGTGCTCACAAAGAGTACCTTGGTAGGCATATTTTCCCCCCGCACACATTTATCTACAGAAAAACAAGATAAAAAAATTTGGCGTGCGTACTATCTAAAAGAAACAGCTTCACGCTAGGGCTGGAAGAGAGGAGCTAAATGAAGTTGGTTTGTGTTGAACTCCTAGGCAGGTGGCATCCTTTACAAAGTTAACCTCCCACCATGTCAGCACCTCATCTGTGATCCCAGGAGACCACCTCATCAAGTGATCCAAGGATTCCATGAGAAGATGCCCAACCAGCACCTGCTAATTGCACCTCTCCAGCTGTCAGCACACACTGAATGCATGAACCCCGAGATATGGGAGACTTCTTTAGTGCCTTCCTTCACTGCTGTCATTTCCCATCCTGCATCCCTTTAGTTATTTCAGCATCTTTTCCCATAACAGTTCAAAATGGTACCCGTTTTGCTACCACTTACAGTTGTCACTTCCTAGTAGTAATCATACCAAATTTTCACCAGACGTTAGTATACACAGCAACCACCATGGATCACCAGGAGAAATGGACTTTTATCTTATTTAACACATGGGTCATTAGAAAATATAATTGGAGTACTTAAGGCACATCTTACTTTATCCACCAAAGTTCCTCTTCATTTCCACACATTTACTGTACAGAATGTATACAATCCATATTACCATTAAGCCCACTTAACAAGTAATATAGCTAGGCAGATGAAATACATGTCAAACTATTTTACAGGCAATCTTAAGCAATTCGACTGTCACATGTATGTTGTCTTAATGGGAACAGTCATAAAAATGGTCCACTTTCCACTAACACTACCCAACCGGCTGCAACATTTTCTTAGGTTAATACTTGACAAAACATTGGGGAACACTTTCAACACAATCTCTTTCTTCCCAGTGCCTTGGCCCCACTCCCACAGGCCTTACATAAAGGAAAAAATGAGGCAACCAACTCCCCGTTGACAACAAACTTCAGTCACAAAAATGCAATTTATTGCTCTAAGATGACTGCCAGAAACCTCAACGAAGCTACGAGAGCCTTTATTTAAGCTTAATGCTCTTTTTAACCCCCGCGCGGATGCCGGAGAGCTCCCCGCTGTAGCGCTGCTCCTCCGTGCGCACCTCGCGCACCTGGCCTCGCCTCCGGATCTTGGCTCGGCGGAACTTCTCCCTGTGCTTCACTCTCGGATTGCGGTCGATCTTCTTCCTCCTGGGGGTCAGTCCCCTGTTTTTGGCGATCTGGTAGGTAATGGCTCTCTTGGCGTTTTGATCCCCAGGGCCCGCTTCCTCGGCGCTGTCTTCCTTCTTTCTCTTCAGCTGTTGCCCGTCTTTCTTCTCCTGGGAGTTGTTCAGGGCAGCCTCATCAAGATCCGAGTCGTCAGAAAGGTCTGGGACAGAGGGGGCTGCGGCTGAGCTCCCTGGGCCAGGCCTGGGCTTAGCCTTGGGCCGCTTGGCCCCTGGGCTCTGTCCGTCCTTAAGGGAGAGGAGGTAACGGATTTCCGAGGACAGCTTCTCATCCACAGTCGCCAGCTGGTTGATGAGGTTGCGGTAGGTGGCTAGCCTTTCTATGACGGGATGCCCGTGCGCAGGGACCCTCCGGGCTTTCAGCATCAAGTAGAAGCTGATGTTGGAGCAGTAGTTTAAGTAGAGGTTGTACTTGGTCCGCAGGTACTGGCTTCCTTTCCCGGACGGAATGGTGCCTTGGTCCACCAACTGCAGCAGCGGCTCCAGCTCGTCCTTGACCTCCGTCAGCTTGACTTTGAGGTCCTCAATGAGCTCCAGGAGCTCGGGGGCCTCCTTGCGCAACATCTTGAGCTTCTCTTTCACGGACACCTTGGCCAGGTCCTTCGTGACTCGCGTGGCAGCCTCCTCTTTGTGGGGTACTGGTTTTGCAAAGGCTTCCACCCAGGAGACCCCAAAGTCATCCTCTTGCAGGGCTTGGGCGAGGCGCCGCTGAATCACCTGCGCTTCCTCCTCCTCCTCCCTCTCTTCCTCCTCTACTTCTTGTTGGCTCCGCCGGCCCCGGGCCTTGGTGCCATAGTCCGTGTCATAGTAAAGTTTCTTCCTCTGACCCCACGACAGAGTGGGGTCCACAGAGGCCTCGGCCTCGCTCTGCACGGAGCTCCCACCATCATCGTCTTCCTCCTCCTCCCCTGAGCTCTCTCCTTCTTCATCGTCCTCCTCCACATCCAAGGCCAGCACCTCCTCCTCCTCCTCCTCGCTCTCCTCGTCCCCGCTGTCCGCTTCGTTCCCGCCCTTGGCCAGGGCTGTCCGGGACCGAGCCTCATGGAAGTCGTCTACCTCATCTTGGTAGTAGCTCGAGTCCCCCGGCGAGGGCGGCAGCCCCACGCCGTCCTCGGGCTCGTCCGCCGCGCGGCGACCCGCCCTGGCCTGCACCGCCGCCCACCGGGCCGCGCCGCGCCGCCGGGACCGCCCGGCCATGGCGCACCCGAGCTCGGCTGCCGAGGCACCGGGGGGACTCGGGTCGCCTCGTCGTCCAGCCACAGGCAGGGGGCAGGCAGCAACACGCACTCACTCCCAGCACGCGAGTCCGCGAACACGCCGCGCCGACACGTTCCCACCTCCTTCCGGGGCCTGTGATGCTCTGCCCCGCGTGCCGCTGGGGGGAAGACGGATCTTGTGGGTCGCTGTGCCTCTCTCACACCAGTCGGTTCCGGTGAGTGAAAAAAAAAATCTTTCCGTAGGGAAACAAAAGGGCGAGGAAGTTGCGTTCCGCATACGCCTCCCGAGAGACCGGCTTTTACTCTTGCGAGTTTGGACGAGACCGCAACGTCACCGCGGAGCGCCGGTAGAGGGCGCGGTTTCTCTGCGCCTGGGGCGGCCCAGCTAGCCCTTGGCGCATGCGCCGCCCGTTGAGTTTCTTGGTCCTCGTGGCGGCGGGTGTAGTTTTGCTTCTAGCAGGCATGTTTTACGCCCCGGTCTGCACGTGACTTCGCACTTCCCAACGCCACATTTTGGGGCACTTCAGCTCGTGTCCTGGTGCGGCGGGGTCAGCTGCCGACCCCCCGCGGGTCCGAGGATGCGGGGGACCCCGCCGGGAAGGCGCAGCCCGCGGTGAGGGTCTTGAGGGATGCAGGCTCACCGCCGCTTGGTTCTAGGAGGTGTTTGGGACGTGCCGCGTGGGTGAGGAGTCCCATGGCGCTGAGGGAGGGCGCGGCTCCCCTCCCGGACCCCCACGGGCCACGCGGCCATCCCGTGCTCTCTCCCCTCGGCCTGCGGGGCGGTCGGGCCGGGTCCAGGCGCGCCCCTGGCAGGTCAGCTGGCCTCCTGCACCTGAACCCGCAGCGGGACTCTCACATCTCTGGGGTTGACACCTGTCAGCATTTTCGCTCAATTGGGGAATTCCGGCTGCACGCCGCAGGCGTCCCCAGCTTTGTCCTTTTGATCTCTGACTCCCTTAGTTGTTTTTGTCTCATTTCTAGCATGGGACCCAGTAGAGTTCTATAAAGACTGATTTCCAGGACCCAGTACAGTGCTTCCTTTTAGGGTGGCGTTTGGTATTTGTTACAGAGTGAAGTATTGAGATTACAGTGTTTGGTTATCTTAGAGTGCTGTTAATAAAGCTGAGTGGATGACTGATGCCTGAGGCGGAAAACATTTGGAGAGGAGATAACCTGAGCCATTTCCATCCAGGTGGAAACAGACTTGGGAAATGTCTCTTAACCAGTCTAGCAAAGAAACTAGGGACAGGGCTTCCACTCTGAACTTTCGTGTCCGTGTTCAGCCGTTTGCCTCTTTAATGTGGATGAATTTCCGACATGGCGGGAGTGTGTGTGTGTGTGTGTGTGTGTGGAGTGTTGATGAATGGATGAGAGACAAAAAAACCCAAAAAATCCAGGAAGGCAGATTGAACTATGTGTAGAAAAGAGTAGCGGTGGTAAGGGAAGAAGTAGTCCAGCTGATTTTTACAGTGGTTAGGGCTCCGTGTATGAAGGCTCAGCTTTGCTGGCTGACTAATTCAGGTTGAAGTTTTCAGACTTTGCCAAGATTCAGCTTATTTGGTGATAATGTCCAAATTGGAAGCTGAAATTTTGTTGCTATATTAAGTGATATACAACTTTTTTGCAGACATTATAACATGTTGCCATGCTTAGAAGTTAAAAGAGTGTTGTGTTGACTTATTTGAAAGTGGGAAGTTGGGTTGGGATGAGATTTTCGGATGCTTCTTCAATCCCCAAATGGCTTCAGTGACTGGTTGAGCTAGGAGCTTCACCAAGGTTGCCCACGTGGGTGGCAGCAGCCCAGATGCCGGACCTGCAGCTTAACATGCTGTGGTGCAGCTTGAACCTGTGAACCATCGTCCCCTCCTCCCCCGCCGTGATATGGTTCAGTAGGCTCAAGTATTTTCCCCGTCCATTCCCCTTGTCCCCTCCACTGGTTTCCCTCTATATTATTATAACAGTATAGGCCTTCAACAACAGTCACAGACCCCTGGACCATCTTCACGGAGAGCAACATTTTGAACTAAACAACATTTTTTTGTATATAGTTTTCCTTTTTCTTTTTTTTTAATTGGAAAGTCAGATTTACAGAGAGGGAGATACAGAGAGGAAGATTTTCTATCTGTGAGTTCATTTCCCAAGTGTTCACAACGGTGTGAGTTGAGCCAATCTGAAGCCAGGAGCTAGAAGCTTCTTCTGTGTCTCCCACACAGGTGCAGAATCCTAAGGCTTTGGGCCATCCTGGACTGCTCTCCCAGGCCACGTCCAGGAAACTGGAAGGGAAGTGGAGCATCCGGGATAAATACTGGCGCCCATACGTGATTCCAGCACATGCAAGGTGAGAAGTTTAGCCTAGGCTACCATGCCAGACCAAACAAAATACCATTTACAAAGTACTTAAGGTTGTTTTAAGCATTTTTAGATCTTTACAAGATGTTGGAAATACAATTTAATGAATAAAAAAAAGAGGCAACAGTCTGTTGTCCAGTGGTGAACATGAATTTGATTTTTGAATGTCAGTGAGTTTTGTCGTTTTAGAAGTGCTTGTTCCTTACTATCTGCGGCTGAATGCTTCCTGCATAACAAATCCAAGTATGAATCCCAGTGTCGGAGCAATCATTAGATAGAAAAGCAGATGTGCCCCCAGGGAGCTCGTAAACAAGAAGAAAGCGGGCACGCGTGCAGATCACTGAAATACGAGGCCACACGCGGGTGTTTTGCTGGTGGTGAAGCCCCTGGTGAGAAGGCGGTGGCCCGCGTGGGGGTCCTGCACTGCAGTCTGTAGGCCTGGCTGCCAGGCCTGGGCTCTGGCCTCTGCCTCCAGCTTCCTGCGCGTGCAGACCCGGGGGCAGTGCCGACAGCTCAGGTCATTGGATTCCTGCTTGTGTTTTCTTCTCCAGTTTTGTCCCTGCTCAGCCCAGGCCATTGCTGAATCTAAGCTAGGACTGTAATATGTTTTAAATGTGTTAATTTTTTTTTTTTTTTGTTTAACACTCAAGTTGCAAAATCCAAATCCAGAGCATAGGTGGTATTGTGTTCTAACAGTCTAAGATCCTTTTGACAAAGAATGCTGTAAAGTCAGTTCCTCAAATACAGCAGCTCCTATGGACACTTCTTCAGCCTAAGTTTAGAATTACTTACCACTTAGGTAAGAAATTTTTTTGTTGAAGCTTATATTCCTGCAAATTAATGGAATAGCTTACTTCCATCATAAACCTATGCTTATAGGAAAACACTGAATTGCTGGAGAAAAGAAGTACTGAATCAGCATCTCACATGTAGCTATGTCATATGTAGCTATTATATCTGTGGCAATTCAAACTTATCATTAACTTGAATTTTTAATTTTTAAAAAATATGTACTTATTTTTATTGCAAAGTCAGATATACAGAGAGGAAGATCTTCCATCTGATGATTCACTCCCCAAGTGCCCACAATGGCCGGTGCTGTGCTGATCTGAAGCCAGGAGCCAGGAGTTTCTTCCTGGTCTCCCACACGGGCGCAGGATCCCAAGGCTTTGGGCTGTCCTCAACTGCTTTCCCAGGCCACAGCACGGAACTGGATGGGAAGTGGAGCTGCAGAGATTAGAACCGGTGCCCATATGGGATCCCGGTGTGTTCAAGGTGAGGACTTTAGCTGCTAGGCCACTGTGCCGGGCCCAACTTGAATTTTTTTTAACATGATTTCAGTATCTAACTCAGGAGTCTGCAGGCTACCCATAATAAAGGCCAGCAGGTTTGTTTTTATTTTTGTTTTGAAGAATACTCTTTTGGGCCTAGCGCCGTAACTAAATGGCCAGTCCTCACCTTGCAAGCACTGAGATTCTATGTGGTTGCTGGTTCATTTTCTGGCTGCTCCAATTCCCATTCAGCTTTTTGCTTGTGGCCTGGGAAGGCATTAGAGGATGTTCCAAAGCCTTGGCACCTTGCACCTGTGTAGGAGACCCAGAAAAAGCTTCTGGCTCCTGACTTTGGATCTGCTCAGCTCGGCCCATTGTGGCCATTTTGGTTAGTGAACCAGGGGATGCAAGATCTTTCTGTTTCTCTTCTCTTCATGAATCTGATTTGCCTTTCCAATATATATATATATATAAATAAATCTTTTAAAAAAATACTCTTTTTCCTAGGGGTTAAACCCCGGGAGATTTTCTTACTTTGGGAAAGTAGGAGTCTGTGAGTGACACACCAGCTGATACAGGATGCTTTGTTACATGTAATGGATCTGTTTCCTGACCTACTGGATAACAGCTAATTCTGGGAACAGTTTGTGACGTCTAAGTCTATGGAGGAATGACTGTAATTCCAATTTAGGTCCAAGGAAACTGTTGTGGTCTTAGGCAGTTAGTTCAGGGTGGCGAGCTTGGAAGCCATGCCTCCTGCACCCACGTAATCCCTTCTGCCCACCTGTGATGCTCCCTGCGTGCACTGGAGCCGGAGAGCAGGCTGTGCCACGTTGCTGCCTAACCACTCTTCACAAGCCTCCAGAAAGGTCCATGTCAGGCTGGGGCTCTCTTCTCTTGGTCACGTGTTTCTGTCACTCTTGCACCCCAACTCTTGGCCTCCTTAGGACCCCTGGGCTTGCTTTCTGGAGTCCCAAGGACAGGTAGCCCCTGAACATGACCCCTGTATGTCTGTACCCCTCATCCTATGTTCACTGCTTGTGTGAGTCAGTGAAGATGCTATTGGTAAGATGCTTTGTATTTCTAATGTGTGTAGTATGAAGAGTTCAGGGAGAGGTGAGGCCTGGCAGTAATGGAATGTGGGCAGAGAAGCCGGGGAAAGGTGAATGTTTACAGCTTTGTAAGTGCGTCCAAGTTGTTTGCTGCATGTCTCTTAGGATAACTTATATTGCTGGGGAAGCTGGGACACAGGTCTTCAGTTTAACAGGTGGATTTCACAGTAATGACCACTTGTTCCTCTCAGGGTTTCGATTTTGCCTGGGTTGCCACGTGGACTTGCCATTTGTTACTTTCTAGTGGGCCCTGCCATCATCACCAAGCTTGGTTAATAAAGATTTCTTAAGACTTTCTAGACTTGTCTGGCATGATCTCTCTCCCACCTTGCAGTGGAAGCTGAAGTATAGGGAGGTCAGATGAAGTCAGAAAACTAGTCACTGGAACTGGATGGCTGCGGAACCCAAGCTGCGCTGTACCTGCCTGTTGCGCTCTGCTGGCTTTCAGTGGTCCATGAGCAGGTCTCGGACTGTTTCTGGCAGACCATGTTAAAACTCAGTGACTTGTGTTTACTATTAAGATTATTATTCATTAGCATTCAGACTGGGCTGGGCGATTAAACTTGTCAAAAGAAGTGGCATTTTTTTTTAAAAAGTACAGTGAAATAGTTTTATAGCAAAAATGATAGTTTAATATGGGAGTGATATTGTGAAAATGTATCCATGATGTTATCAAGTTACTTAGTTTTTAATATAATTACACAAACTTGCTGAACTATTTTTTGTTGCAAAACGGAAAGAAGGTTATTTTTAGGAATGAGAAGGAAAATGGAAAAGCTGAAGAACAGTTGCCATCTGCTTTCATTTCCATCAGAAACCACTTACTCTGAAACCAGAATGTTACAGATTCTTTTTGCAAATAAGGTCTGTATCTATTTTAAGTCATAGAAATCCTAAAAGTGATTTAGAAGTAAAACATAGAATTTCTACTGAAATGGGCAATGAATATTTGAAGTTGTATAAGCTTTTAAGTAAAAAAAAAAAAAAAGTCTTGATTTACTAGTCTTAATTGCAAAATGAAGGATTTAAATGGAAGTGTGACCCAGCTTTCCTTAAAAACTATGGAATTGGGCCAAGCATGGTAGCCTAGCAGCCAAAGTCCTCACCTTGAATGTGCTGGGATCCCATATGGGCGCCGGTTCTAATCCCGGCAGCTCCACTTCCCATCCAGCTCCCTGCTTGTGGCCTGGGAGAGCAGTCGAGGACGGCCCAAAGCCTTGGAACCTGCACCCGCGTGGGAGACCTGGAGGAAGCTCCTGGCTTCAGATCAGCTCGGCTCTGGCTCTTGCCATCACTTGGGAAGTGAATCATCAGAGGGAGGATCTTCCTCTCTTTCTTCCTCTCTGTGTGTCTCTCCAATAAAAATGAATTTTTTTTTTCTTAAAGATTTATTTATTTTTATTGGAAAGGCGGATATACAGAGAGGAGGAGAGACAGAGAGGAAGATCTTCCAGGTGATGATTCACTCCCCAAGCAGCCGCAGTGGCTGGAGCTAGACCAATCCAAAGCCAGGAGCCAGGAGCTTCTTCTGGGTCTCTCACATGAATTCAGGGTCCCAAGGCTTTGGGCCGTCCTCGACTGCTTTCCCAGGCCACAAGCAGGGAGCTGGATGGGAAGCAGGGCTGCTGGGATTAGAACCCGTGCCCATATGGGATCCCGGGGCGTTCAAGGCGAGGACTTTGGCTGCTAGGCCACTGTGCCGGGCCCTCCCAGCTTGTTTTTTTAGCTGCTTGCCTAAACTGTATAATGTATCCAAGTTAAAATACTCTTCTTTTTTTTGAGATTTCTTTTCTCTTGAACTTGGTTTAGTCTACCCCTCCTCCCATCTCTTAACACCAGCTGGAATGCATTGTGTCCAGGCTATCTTCTCGGGCCCGTCTCCTTTCATGAGCATCTAATGAACATGTCTTCTCTTGTTCACTCTGCGTATGTTGTGACTTGTTAAGCATTCCTCCAGATGAAGATGAGTTAGTGCTTCTCTGATCTGTTCTGCCAGATGTAAAGCCACTCACTTCGTTAACCCTTGGAATAGTTAATACAGTTACTAATGCATAGTAGATGCTGATCAATAGCTTATCAGGTAATGTGTTGGTGAACTCCTTTGAATTCCAGTAAGGTATTAGAAATTATTAAAAACAAAAGAACTTATGAAATCATTAATAATAAGTTTTTTTAATATAGGACTTTGATCTATGTCTATTTTATGTATTAAGAGTGAAGAGGAATAATTGGAGAATTTAAAAAAAATATTTATTTTTGGGCCCGGCACGGTGGCTTAGCGGCTAAAGTCCTCGCCTTGAACACCCCGGGATCCCATATGGGCGCCGGTTCTAATCCCGGCAGCTCCACTTCCCATCCAGCTCCCTGCTTGTGGCCTGGGAAAGCAGACGAGGACGGCCCAAAGCTTTGGGACCCTGCACTCTTGTGGGAGACCTGGAGGAAGTTCCTGGTTCCCGGCTTCAGATCAGCGCAGCACCAGCTGTTGTGGTCACTTGGGGAGTGAATCATCGGATGGAAGATCTTCCTCTCTGTCTCTCCTCCTCTCTGTATATCTGACTTTGTAATAAAATAAATCTTTAAAAAAATATTTATTTTTATTGCAAAGTCAGATATACAGAGAGGAGGAGAGACAGGAAAATCTTCTGTCCGATGATTCACTCCTCAAGTGACCACAACGGCTGGTGCTGCGCTGATCTGAAGCCGGGAACCAGGAACTTCCTCCAGGTCTCCCACACGGGTGTAGGGTCCCAAGACTTTGGGCCGTCCTGGACTGCTTTCCCAGGCCACAAGCAGGGAGCTGGTTGGGAAGTGGAGCTGCAGAGATTAGAACTAGTGCCCATATGGGATCCCAGGCATTCAGGACTTTAGCTGCTAGGCTACCACGCCGGGCTCATTGGAGAATTTTAAATGGAAGGATTGGAAAGTTAACGGAAGGAGACAAAATTACAGGTGGAAATTTGATGAGAGACTGTTAGAGTCATCTAGATGCTGAATTTTAGTGTCTCCACTAGGGTCCTGAGAATGAAGCTGTGAGAAGCAGAGAGAACCACTGCTATTGTGGGGTTTAGTGTCTCATTAAGGATAGGGTGAGGAGGAGTTAGAATGATTTGCAGCTTGTCCTGGACAACTAAGTGATTGATATATCTGATAGTGAAACAGGAGAGTTAGATGGAAAGAGTTTACTAGGGGCCAGGACACAGGGGAAGTTTTGGATGTGTTGCATTTCGGATCTCGGTAATTAGGTTCAAGAGTCCAGATACCATCCAGACAGTTAGATACATGAATCTGAAGGTTTGGAGAAATATCTGAACTACAGAGAGTTACTAGGATCTTTCAGATGCACTTGGATGTGGTACGTACCCCAGTTGATGTTTAACTGAAAACACACAAGATTTTGGGGGGTTTGATTTAAGTAGCTAGGACACAGAAACGGGTAGACCCCAGGAGGCAGACTGCCTTCCCGCCTCGACAGATGCAGCATTGAAAAGGTTTGGACCGCAGAAGAGCTATGTGCAGTGACACAGGGAACGGGCTAGGCCTGTCGTGTCATACCCGAGACCGCTAAACTCACCCTGTACAAGCACGTTGTGAAACAGCCCTGACTAAAATCTGTGTGAATAAAGCTTCCAAAAGCACTTGCTTCACATCCTTAGTGTATCCAAAGCTGAAATGGCTCTGCAGGCTCTCTCCACTGCGTACTCCCTATGTAGCAGGACTGGGCCAGGGCTCCAAGTTCATTATCTCATGTAATTCTTACAACAGCTCTATATGGAGGATTCTATTATCATCTGGTTTTCATTGGTAAGGCTCAGAAATGTGGAATAACTTGCAAAAGTTTGTGTTAATACGTGGCTGAACCCAACTGTGTCTCAACACAGTATTGATTTTCAGAACCAGTGTATTACGCTGTTCCCATGCCTGTATTTGATCGCCACTGGGAAACCCACAGGACCCAGAGATAAATGCATTTCTGCTTCAAGAACTTAGATTCTCAGCTCTTTGAATTGTTATTTCTCAAAGACTTGCTATCACTTTTCACCAAAATTATGACATAAAAATAGGTGACTTTAGAGGTATTAGTCATGACATTTTTCTGGTTTTGTTTTGGGAGACTGGAAATTCATACATGTAGGTATATGCAGAGTAAGCAAACCGTAAAGTGTAATTAATTAGAGGGTATTCTTCAGAGATTGGTCTGTTCTTCCTTTGATGAATTTTTTTAAAGATTTATTACTTTTTATTACAAAGTCAGATATACAGAGAGGAGGAGAGACAGAGAAGAGGTCCTCTGTCCGATGATTCACTCCCCAAGTGAGCACAACGGCTGGTTCTGTGCCGATCCAAAGCCGGGAACCTGGAACTTCCTCCAGGTCTCTCATGCGGGTGCAGAGTCCCAAGGCTTTGGGCCGTCCTGGACTTCCCTCCCAGGCCACAAGCAGGGAGCTGGATGGGAAGTGGAGCAGCTGGGATTAGAACCGGTGCCCACGTGGGATCCCGGGCATGCAAGGCAAGGATTTTAGCCACTAGGCCACGCTGCTGGGCCCGATGAATTTTTTTTTTTTGTTTAAAATATTTTAAAAAATTTTTTGCAATATTTACATAGTTAATTAGGGTAAAAAGGTTCAAGGGCTATAGGAAAGTGGGTAAGACTATTATTTCCATATTGTTTCCTTCATGTATCTGAAGTAAAGGGAGATATTGAGGGAGAAGCCCCACCCAGTTTCCCACCCACCCCAGGTCCCAGATGTGGGGCATGCTCCGAGATTCTTGCTCAAGTGGTTTTGATAGTTCACTAGTTATGAATCGCTGCCAATCTCGCCACTCCAAGCACTCCAAGCACAATTCTTCAGTTGAAGAATCCACTGATTGAGACATAGTCCATCATAGAGTCTCCGTTTGCCCAGTATTTCGCTGCCAACATATAGCTGAGGTGGTTGATTGACTTGTTCTGTCTTCTGTCTTTTCTTGGTTAGGGTTCTGAGTCTGGAAGCTCGATTGGGGAGATCTCCAAAGGAACTTCGTCTGAGGTGTTCCCAGACCAGATTCTTGTATGTACTGGCGAGTACAGGGTCCCGCACAGTCCATTGCCCTAATCAGCTGATGGTTGCAATTGCTGGGTTGGTTCTGTTTTCAGCCCTGACTTCCACTGGAACAATGGGTGTTGCAGTCCAGCCTGGTTCTGCCCAGCACATGCTTGGCCCTCGCATAAACCAGTGGGAGCTGCAGCCTATTTGGAGTGACCCACAATAACCCCCACCAGGCCTGCCCCCTTCCCTGGTTTGCCAGTATGTGTAGCAGACTAGTTCAGTCTGTCCCACATCCCATTTGGCTCTTGTACATGTCAATGGGTATTAAAGCTTAGTTCCATCTAACCAGCTCCACTATGCAGCCCACACAGATGCTGTTGGGTATCTGTCTAGCTACACCAGCCCCTGTCCTAGTTTTCGTGCCCTCCCGTGGGAGTGGTAACCCAAGATGGAGGAGCCCACTATTTCCCCCCCCCCCCCAGGCCTCTCCCAATCCTGGGTTATGTACTCTCCAGATGGTTCTGTGGTTTGACTTGATAGAACTAACCCCCAGTGCCAGCTTCTGCCAGCTGATGCTGTGGCTAAGCCCCAACAACCCTCAACCACTCTAATTTTGTTTGCACCAGTAGGAATAATCAGCCCAGCCTGGCTTTTCCCTGATCTAGTCCACATGAGGCGCACAGGTGTTGTGGCCCTGCTTAGGCTGGTCTGTCCCCATCCCAGCTCACGCTCTCCAGTGGGAGTAGCTGTCCAGCAAGGGACATATTTCCCCTGCTGGTTCTGCTCCCTCCCTTCCTGGTTCTCACGCGTGCTGGTTGGGTGCTGCAGTCACATCCAGTACAGGCAACCTCACCTTGGCATTCCGTATTGTGCACTGGTTTTTGTCGCGACCAAACCTGGCTCGACCCACACTCTGTTGTGGTGCTTGGATTTGCCAGTGGACGATGTGAATGGATTCAGCCTGGTCTGCCCTCAACCCATGCCAAATGTATGCCAATGGGTAACTTACCATGGCCTGTTCTGGGCTGTTTTCTATCATGTTTCTTGCACTTACCTGCAGGGTCTGTATCCTGCCAGAGGAATTGCCCAGGCTCCTCCATCAGAACCTCTCCCAGTGTCAGATTTTGCACATACCAGAGGGTCCATGAGCCAGCACTACTCAGTTCACTCTTGTCCTAGCAGGAACAGTGGCTCTTCCTGACTGGCCTTCAACCCAAACTGGTTCTTGCTGTTGGATGTTTCAGCCCAGCCACGGTTGGTCCATACCCACATACGGCTCACACATGGCTCAGGAGGGGTTGAGACCTAGCCTAGTCCATCTCACATCTACTCTGGTCCTACAGGACACCAGATGGTGTTGGAGTCTGGCCCGGCTTGGTGCGTAGAGTCCCAGTCCACACTTGTGCCAGGGGAGCCTACACCTGTTTCCTGACCAGAATGAAGCCCCCATTCCAGCCCATGCACCCCTTGGTGGGAACCTCAACCCAGCTAGGGTGTCCCCTTAGCTGCCCAAGTAGGCCTGTTCCCAGCCATAGATCATGCGCATGCCAGTGGTTGCTCTGACTCAGCTTGGCTCAGCCCCTCACCTGTCCCAACCCCTGCCTTAGGCACTGTGGCTTAGTGTCCCTGTCCCACGCAGACCAGTACGTGCAAAAGCCTAGCTCGGCATGACCTGTGCTCCATATGAATTTGAACTTCAGTCTGATTTTCTGTTCTTATAATTAGGTAAAATTGCTTATTCATTGTAAATTGCTTCTTGTATTTCCTCTCTTTTTGTTGACACTGATTGGCTTATGAGAGCATTACTTCATACTGTTATTAATACTACAGTTAATGTTCTATTGTGCAGTGCTTAAGAGGGAATGCAATATAACTCACAAATATATCTGAAGGCTTGTGGGACCAGCTGTGGCATAGTGGTTTAAGCCACATCCAAGTACCAGTTCAAGTCCTGGCTGCTTCACTTCTAGTCCAACCTCTTATTATGTGCCTGGGAAAGCAGCAGAAGATGGTCTAAGTGCTAGGGGCCTTCCACCATGTGGGGAGACCTGACAGAGTTTTGGATTCCTGGATTCAGCCTGGTCCAGTGTAGACGGTTGTGGCCATTTGGAGAGTAAAGCAGCGATGGAAGATCTTTCTTTTTCTCTATAATTCTGCCTTTTAGATAAATAAATACATTTTTAAAAAAGATTTTATTATTATTGGAAATCCAGATATACAGAGAGGAGGAGAGACAGAGAGGAATATCTTGCATCTGGTGTTTCACTCCCCAAGTGAGCCGCAACGGGCCAGTGCTCGCCGATCCGATGCCGGGAACCAGGAACCTCTTCCGGGTCTCCCACGCGGGTGCAGGGTCCCAAAGCCCAAAGCCCAAAGCCTTAGGCCGTCCTCAACTGCTTTCCCAGGCCACAAGCAGGGAGCTGGATGGGAAGTGGAGCTGCCGGGATTAGAACCGGTGCCCACATGGGATCCCAGGGCTTTCAAGGCGAGGACTTTAGCCGCTAGGCCATGCCGCCGGGCCAATAAATACATTTTTAAAAAAGAAAACTTGTCTCATGTTTTTCAGGAACTGAACTGGATGAAGATATTAAATAACCAAGTATATAGTATGGTTGTCCATGCAAAATGTTCTCTACAGCCATGTCACATTGTATTGCCAAATTTATATTCATGTAACATATTTTGACAACAGTGTACTGTGTGCTTAAGAGTAGATGTGTTGAAATGAAGCGGATGGTCTTCAAACTCATTAGCACACTGAGCTTTCATTTCCTCCACCGGTCACGTTTTCTCTCAACTTTTTATTACTAATGTTACGTTCTCTTCATAGATCATCCTTCCTGGTTTTGCCTGACTTGCATTCATCTTTCAGTCTCAGCCCAGACATCACTTCCTCTGGGAAAGTTTCTTGGTCCTTTCTGCTTCTCTCCCTGCGCTTTTGTGCTCCTACGGATCACTACACTTTGTCACTATGGAGATACACGTAGTCATTACCAAACTAGACCGTAAGTCTATTTGTTAGGGCTCAGACATTTACATCCCTGCCATAAGAATAATGGATGAATAATAATTTTACTGAAAGACCCATAAAGTGCTCTTAACCTTACAGACCACATTACATGTCTGGCACAAGGGTGATTTTTATTTCTGCTCATTGAATAATACTGTATTTGAAAGGTGGAGTTACAGAGAGCTGAAATGGGTAGAACTGGGTCAGACTGACTCCCAGATCAAGAACTCTGTCCAGGTCTCCAACATGAGTGCAGAGTTCTAAGTACTGGGGCCATCCTCTTGCCTTCCCGGGAAGCTGGATTGGAAGTGCTGCAGCTGGGACTTGAACCAGCCCTCCTATGGGATGCGTGCATCTCAGGCAGCGGCCTACCTTACCACAGAACACTGGCCTTGTTTCTGTTTGTCTCAAAGAGAAATTATTACACATGGAAACTGTAGAAGAAAAGAAGGCTGTATTAATGTTTTTATGATTTAAATTACAATATCCATAGTAGTTTAAAACAACATATGAGTATTTTTTATCAGTAAGCTGGAAGTTTGATATGGTCCCTTAAGGTTAAAAATCAAAGAATCAGCAGGACTGTATTCATGGAGTGACCAGGGCAGAATCTGTCTCTGTGCCTTTTCTCACTTCTAGAGATTTCCTGCATTCCCTGACTCGCAGGCACTTCCCTCCAAGCCCAACTTTCCCACTGATCTTCCTTTCTGCTCTCAATTATAAGGGCCCTTGTCTTTCATTGGGCCCACAGAGCTAAACTAGAATAATCTATTTTTGTTCTGAATGATTTATCTTATCGGGTAGGGAGAGAGGGAGAGAGATTTTCCATTTTCTGGCTCATTCTCCAAGCGGCTGCAACATTTGAAAGTCAGTGCATTCTCAGTATTAATCCCATTTGTAACCCAAATCTCTCATCTTTCATGTAACATACACACCGATTCTGAGATTTAGGACCTGAACATCTTTGATGGCTTATTAGTTTTGTCTGCCATAAGGAATGAAGATGGTAGATGCTAAAATAATCAAGTATTCAAGGGTTGCAGCCATGTTTTAGGTATCCATTTAAATCTATAAATCTTAAGGAGTATTTACTGTTACATCTGATGTAGTTGAGTGGACACTTTGTCATGGGCTTATGCTTACATTTTCTTATTAAGGAAAACACACAGTGTAGCAGTTGATTAATATGTGATGGAAATATTCCAAATTGAAGAGCAAATGCAAGAAAAATTTTGTGCTTTTCCCAAGTCAGTGTTTAGAGTTCCCTTCTGTGGCCTCTTCTTACCTTCTTGTGCTGGTGAAATTTGATATTGCTCTCTGCGCACCCCTTCCTGCATAATCTTAAATATAGTGAAAGTTTTTTACAAGGTTTATTTTGTTTTTACTTGAAAGAGTTACAGAGAGAAGAGTCACAGGGAAGGTTCTTTCGTGGAACTGGTTCACTTTTTAAAAAATTTATTTATTTTTATTGGAAATGTGGGTATACAAAGAGGAGGAGAAATAGAGAGGAAGATCTTCCATCTGATGGTTCACTCCCCAAGCGGCTGCAATGGCTGGACCTGAGCCAGTCCCAAGCCAGGAGCTTCTTCCAGGTCTCCCACGTGGGTGCAGGGTCCCAAAGCTTTGGGTCATCCTTGACTGCTTTCCCAGGCCACAAGTAGGGAGCTGGATGGGAAGCAGGGCCGCCAGGATTAGAACTGGCATCCATATGGGATCCCAGGGCGTTCAAGGCAAGGACTTTAGCTGCTATGCTATAGCGCCGGGCCCTGGTTCACTTTTTTTTTTTTTTAAGATTCATTTATTTTTATTACAAGGTCAGATATACAGAGAGGAGGAGACAGAGAGGAAGATCTTCCGTCCGATGATTCACTCCCTAAGTGAGCCTCAACAGCTGGTGCTGTGCCGATCTGAAGCCGGGAACCAAGAACCTCTTCCGGGCCTCCCACGTGGGTGCAGGGTCTCAAAGCATTGGGCCATCCTCGACTGCTTTCCCAGGCCACAAGCAGGAAGCTGGATGGGAAGTGGAGCTGCCAGGATTACAACCGACGCCCATATGGGATCCCGGTGCGTTCAAGGTGAGGACTTTAGCCTCTAGGCCACGCCGCTGGGCCCTCTGGTTCACTTCTTAAATGGCTGCGACAGGTGGAGCTAAGCTGATCCAAAACCAGGAGCCAGGGACTTCTTCCAGATCTCCCACATGGGTGCAGAGGTTCAAGGTTTTGAACCATCTTCCGCTTCTTTCCCAGACCATAAGCAGGGAGCTGGATCATGTGTGGAACAGTCGGGACATGAGTGGGTGCCCATATGGGATGTCAGGACCACAGGTGGAGGCTTAGCCTACTATGCCATTGAGCTGGTCCCTTAACTATCAATTTAGTAAGGTGGCAAATTATATGTATATGAAGAAAAATTTTAAAAAATGTAGTTTGTTAGTCCATCTAAAATAGTATATAGAGACAGAAGATTGACTTGTTAACTGAGGAAATAGAGGGGAAAGTAGTGGGTGGAATTGGGATGATATTAAGCAGGGAAATGTACTAGAATTAGCTTTAAATAATTTAGAATTTTTGACAAAGATTGGCAGAAAGAAAAGAGACACAAAGGTATGGTAAGAAAAATGGCAGAATAAAAAAATATCCTGAAAAAGGAATTAGTAGCTCACACACAGGAAAAGGGAAAACGCAGACACATTTGACTAGAGTAGAAGTCTGCTCTCAAAATAGAAATCTGCTTAAAGTGTGAGAGGGTCAGGCCGCCTGGATTCCTGGATGGAGGTGACCGTGCTTGTGTGAGGGGGGCTTCTGGGACGCTAGCTCGTTGTGTCCCTGGAGAAATGACCACGACATCAGAGTGGGTTTTTTTTTTTTCAAATGACTTTTTGGATGTAGGTCATTTGTAAATTAGGACTGCCCACAAGGTAGGGTGGGCAAGGAAAAGAGCTCTGGGTGATGGTCAAACAACTGACACACAGTATCCCAAATAGCACTTCTATGAAAAGCCACTGCAGGTGCAAGTTTATTTAAAACATACCACAGCACAGGTGCAATTCTCCTTATCAACATTTAACCACAAAACACTGCCCGACAAGCCTAGGTGGAAAGCACTGAAAAGAATTCTGTTATTTTTTGTTTTGTTCTCTCATTTTTTAATTAAAAAATTGGGGAGGGGGGAGTGAAGTTTCTCATGTTTTGAATTCTTTTTGAATTTAATTTTTGCCTTCTGATAGTCAGACACATAGTTTACATACACTATGAGGGATAGAGATCAAGAATCGAGGAAATTTTATATGCAAGAACCAAAATATGTAGGGTGAAGAATTGGAAGAAGTTTTTTTCCATACAAGTGTGAAGCAAATAATACTAATGATTTTGTGTCTGTGTGACGTAAAATGGACGGCAAGTTAGGAGGCGTGGGCTGAGACTTTAGTCTTAGAATGAGTAAGGTTGATTGTAAAATTCAAAGCAGATTCTAAACTTGTGTAATTGAAATGGGAAAATAAGGTGACTCCCAAATAAGTGCACAGTGTCATCTGATGTTTTTCGTCCACTTGTTCTGGTGCCTCAAAGGCCTTCCACCTGCTGGCTTGTTCTGTGCAGGCCAAGGTCTTTGTCATCTTGTGCCTTTTTCTTTTCTCTTTCCTCACTTGGAGCAGTGTTTATTTTGTTGCTCCCTGGCAGGCGGTATAACGTCACCTCTCTCCCAGAGTGTCCATGCCCTAATCCCCAGGCTGTGAGAGTGTTATTCACTATACAGCAGAAGGGATTTGCAGATGTGACTAAAGGTATAGGCCTTCATAGATGATCCTAGGTACTAACTGGATTCTTGGAGCTGTCAAATGCAGGCAGCTTTCTCTGGCTATAGCAGGAGAGATGAGGCATAGCAAGGGGAGAAGAAAGGGGTGGAGAGAGGAATCAGAGGCCTGAGGACCTAATCTGGTGGTGTTAGCTTTGATGTTGAAGGGGTCGTTAGCCCGGGCAATGCAATGGGCCCCCCATGCTGAGAATAGCTTCCGGCTGACCTCGACCTAGGCCCTATGGACTGGACTCTGCTGACGGCTTGGATGAGCTAAAAAGTACATTCTGCCCTAGACTCTCAAGACAGAGAGCCCAGGCTGGCTGGCACCTTGGATCCCACACCGTGAGGCCTGAGGCTGGCTTACCCAGATATCTGACTTCATGGAACTCTGGGGACAATGGCCGTGGTTTTCAGCTCCTCTTCTGTGGTGCTGTGTCATGGCAGTAGAGGAAATGAGCGTGTCTTCCTTCCCATTTGTCCTGCCTCAACCTAGACACATCTCCTCCCAGCCCTTTCCCGAGTTCTCTCCTGAGGTAGACCACCCAACCCTATTCACACATTCTGTTGTAGTACTGTATTTCCGTGTGTGTATTTTATTATAAACTGTGATGAGTTTTAGTTTACCCTGTTTTTCTCATCTGTCTTCCCCACCAGAGTATAATTTCTGGGAGGCAGGACCTGGTTTACTGCAGTCATCATCGTCTTAGCTCCTAGAGCACAATATGTCAGACACATATTAGCTCTGCCACAAACCTCTGCTAAAAAGGATGTTTTGGGGCCTGGTGTGGTAGCCTAGCAGTTAAAGTCCTCGCCTTGAACATGCCGGGATCCCATATGGGCACTGGTTCTAATCCCTGTGATCCTGCTTCCCATCCAGCTCCCTGCTTATGACCTGGGAAAGCAGTCAAGGATGGCTCAAAGCCTTGGGAGCCTGCAGCTGCATGGGAGACCTGGAATAACTCCTGGCACTTGGCTTCAGTTCGGTGCAGCATCGGCCGATGTGGTCACTTGGGGAGTGAATCATCGGATGGAAGATCTTCCTCTATGTCTCTCCTCCTCTCTGTATATCTGCATTTGCAATAAAAATGAAAATAAATCCTTTTTAAAAAAGAATATTTGGTGTAATAGTAAATGGGATAACCCCAAATGTGGAAGTATTTATGGTTTATTATGGTATATCAACAACATGTACAATCAACTACCTCAACGATTGACATGTATTAAATATCACTCTGTGGAAATTGGTACATAAGACATGTGCAAGTCCAAAAATGGCACAAAATGGTATGCATAAAGATGCAATTCTGTAAACTGTATTTATGTGTACATTCAAAGATTGGAAGTTAATTTTTGAAATAATATTTAGTGTTAATACTTTTCTCTATGAAGCAGAATTGTCATGGTTCATAATTTTAATACTAAGCATTTACTGAATTCATTATAATTCAAAAAACATGAGGATATTATTCAATTATTTTATACATTTATTTATTTGCTTGTTTATCTTTGAATGGGAGAGAGAAGTGGAGATCTTCCATCACTACCCAAATGCCCACAGCGACTAGGACAGGGCCAGGCCTAAGCCGGAAGCCTGGAACTCACACAGGCAGCAGGGACCCACCTACTCCAGCTGTTACAAGTTGCTTGTCAGCATGCTCGTTGGCTGGAAGCTGGGTAGGAACTCAGAGATTCCAGCATGTGATGCAGATGCCCCAAGTAGCTTTTTTTTCCCCCCCAAAGATTTAGTTATTTTGAAACTCAGAGTTATGGAGACAAGGGAGAGACAGACAGAGAGAAATCTAGCATCGGGCCCGGCGGCATGGCCTAGCTGCTAAAGTCCTCGCCTTGAAAGCCCCGGGATCCCATATGGGCGCCGGTTCTAATCCCGGCAGCTCCACTTCCCATCCAGCTCCCTGCTTGTGGCCTGGGAAAGCAGTCGAGGACGGCCCAATGCATTGGGACACTGCACCCGCGTGGGAGACCCGGAAGAGGTTCCTGGTTCCCGGCTTCGGATCGGCGCGCATCGGCCCGTTGCGGCTCACTTGGGGAGTGAATCATCGGACGGAAGATCTTCCTCTCTGTCTCTCCTCCTCTGTGTATATCTGGCTGTAATAAAATGAATAAATCTTTAAAAAAAAAAAAAAGAAATCTAGCATCTACTGGTTCATTTTCCAGATGAGTACAAGAGCCAAGGCTTTGCCAACGAGGCAGGAGCCAGGGGCTTTACCCTGCTGTCTCACTTGGGTGGCAGTGGCCAAATGCTTGGGCCATCTTCCACTGCTTTTGCCAGACCATTAGCAGGGAGCTGGCCTGGAAGTAGAGCTGCTGGGACATGAACTGGCACCCCTGTGGGACCCACTGTTCCACAACTCCAGCACCGCAAGGGGCATCTTTGTGCTGTGCCAAACTCCTGCCTGGTGTATGATTCTCTATCTGCAGAATAGCTCCTGGATTAAGATTTGGGAAAGGAAGAGATTGATGTGCATTGTTTGAGATTTTGACTGGTCTTTATATATATATATATATATATATATACACACACACACACGTTAGCTCAATTGCTTTTTAATTTATCGTGAATATGCAAGTTGTAAAGAGTAATGTATTAAATCCCTACATATGAGAGATCTTCAAATTCATGGAAAATGTTTATTATGAAAACATGATATATACATCTCAAATTTTTTTTTGTACCAATAAATAAGTTTAATTTCGTTTTTCCATGGATTTTTAAAAAGTTCCTTTACGTTCCTATTTAGTTTAAGAAACAGAACAGGCACGAATGTTGTGTCTCTGTGGCTAAGCTTACTCTTGGAATGCCTGCATCCCATATCCAAATGCTGGTCTGGGTTCCATGTGCTACTTCAACCAGTTTCCTGCTGACGCTCGTAGGAGGGCAGCAAAAGATGGCCTATGTGCTTGGCTACTTGCTATCTGTGTGGGAGACAGGTCGGAGTTCCTAGCTCCTGTGTTCGGCCTGGCCTTGTCACAGCTGTGCTGGCATTTGGAGAGTGAACTAGTATGTGGAAGATTTCTCTGTGTCTCTCCCTCTCTCTCTGTCCCCCTGCCTTTGAAATGAGTAAGTAAGTAAATGACAGACTGTTGTAGCTCAGTGGGGTTCTCCCACCATTTGCCATTACTGCCATCCCATTCTGCAACCCTGGTTTGAGTCCCAGCTGCTCTGCTTCAAATCTGGCTTCCTGCTGTCGTGCCTGGGTAGCGGTGATGGTCGGAGTAGCTGGGTCCCCGCCACCCACATGAGAGATCAGGATAGAGTTACAGATGCTTGGCTTCAGCAGGCCTGGTCTGACAGCTGCTGCCTTTGGGGAGTGAACCAGCAGAGAGAAATCTATTTTCCCATCTCACTTCTCCTTCACTCTGCCTTTCAAACAAATAAATAAACCTAAAATGAAATAAAATATTCTAAATACACTTGTTGTTGCTGTATCCTCTTTAACATCATTAAGCATATTTTTAAATGTGTAATAATAATGATTCTGCCAAATTGGATTTGGGGAGAGTGTGTCCTGTGGGAAGTTTAAAAGGCTCATTGCAGCCCAAGAAGTGACATTTGGGAATGAGAAAGAATAGAATGCCAACCACATCAAAGGCTTTTGCTCTGTTTTTTTTTTTTTTTTTTAAGATTTTATTTATTTTTATTGGAAAGCCGGATATACAGAGAGGAGAAGAGACAGAGAGGAAGATCTTCCATCCGATGATTCGCTCCCCAAGTGAGCCGCAACGGCCGGTGCTGTGCCGATCTGAAGCCGGGAACCTGGAGCCTCTTCCGGGTCTCCCACGCGGGTGCAGGGTCCCAAGGTATTGGGCCGTCCTCAACTGCTTTCCCAGGCCACAAGCAGAGAGCTGGATGGGAAGTGAAGCTGCTGGGATTATAACCGGTGCTCATATAGGATCCCAGGGCGTTCAAGGCGAGGACTTTAGCCGCTAGACCATGCTGCAGGGCCTTCTGCTTTGTTTTTTAGAAAATCTCTCTTGATCATTTATTAGTAAATTTATATATGACTTATTTGTGAACCCTAGGATATTTTGAGACTTTTTAAAGTATTTCTTTTTGAAAAGACAGCCATTTAAAAAAAATTATTTGAAAGGCAAAGTTACAGAAAGGAGAGAGAGAGAGAGAGAAGAATCTTCAATTTGCTGGTTCATTCCACAAATGGATTGAATGACCAGTGTTGAGCCAATCTGAAACCAGGAGCCAGGATCCTCCTCTGTGTCTCCCACTCAGGTGCAGGGTCCAAAAGACCTGGGCCATCCGCCACTGCTTTCCCAGGCCATAAGCAGAGAGCTGGATAGAAAGTACAGCAGCCAGGACTAGAACCAGCGCCCATGCAGGATGCTGGCACCAGGTTCAGGAGCACAGCCTGTTATTTAATATTTCTTTGATAATGATTACACCATATGTGCATACAAATGATGACCTTCCCACTTCTGAATGCTTTGTCATGCCTCACTGCTCGTGGACATTGCTTTTGCTGCTGAATTTCTTGGCAGAAGCTCTTTCTCCCAGGGTTCATATTCTTTCCTGAGTTTATTTCTGCAGGCTGATCCAGAAGTTATGTTTGCATAGTCTGGCATCTCAGGGCATAGAAGATAGGTATGTGGCACATAAGGAGGGGGTGTAAGGCTGAGTTTCTGAAGACTCACACACATCGCTGAAAGCTATATTTTTGGGAGAGAATCATATATCAGTTTCTCCCCATCTATCATCCTTGTAAGGGTATTGCTTCTTTCTGGGTTTCTCTGATTATTGAATGTTGTTGGTTATGAAAGCGGCATGAAACTGCTCTATGTTTGTCAGCATAAAGTCATCATCTGAAGTTCACATTTGAGGAACCAGCCTGGTCAGGCTAATCTCTAGCCTGTTTTGCTGATGTCACGTATGTGCACCCATTCGAGTGCCACTTGCTCAACTTCTGATCCAGCTTTCTGCTAATGTGTTTGGGAAAGCAGTGGATGATGTTCCAAGTACTTGGACCCCTGCACCCACTTGGGAGACCCAGAAGAAGCTCCAGGCTCCTGGTTTCAGACTGATTCAGCTCTGGCCATTCAGCATTTGGGGAGAGAACTGCCAAATGGAAGCTCTCTCTCATCATGTCTCTCTGTAAAATCTGCATTTCAAACATAACCAAATAAATCTTAAGGAAAATAAAGTGTACATTTTACAGTCTTAAAGTTAATCTCTGTGTTCTACCGCTCCCCTCCAAGTCACTATTAAAATGCTAGGGCAGTTAAGTGCTTTAGGGTGATAGAAAACCTCTGATTTGCTTTCCTTACACTTATTCTTATAATAACAGTGCTTTCAAACATGTTTGGGGGATCACAGACAAACATATAAACATATTTCTCCCCTTTTTAAAAAAGTCACAGGCATTAAATCAAAGTTTAGTGTAGATTTCATTTTTGATGTCCAATATTTTGGGGGGAAGACTGATTGGGCAGTTGTATTTATTATCCAAACTTGTTTTTTCATGTGACATTCAAGAACAATGGAGAATTATGGATTATTATACTAACTGAAGAATTTAATCCATTAAGAGAAAAAAAATTTTAGAAATTGCAATTGCATCTTAGATTTAAAGCCAGAAAGGCCATTAAAAATGTCATTCTCCCCTGTAAGTATTTTCATGGAAAAATGCCAAGCTCAACCAAAGATTCTTTTATAGTTTTTAGAGAAAACTTTCAAGGGGAGAAATCACATAATATTAAAGTTAGAAGTTAAAGAAGTGATTCATTTCTTTTGAAAAAAAAAATGATGTGTTCATGTTGAAATGGGGAATTTCAATCTGCATCATTTTACGGATGTTCAAGGTAACTTGAAGTGAATTGCCAAGTCCAGAAAGTAGTGTTAGAGACAGTCTTTTAGACAAGTGTCTTGGGAAGCCCACTGCCCCGCCGCCCCGCCGCCCCGCCGCCCCACCGGGACATTTCTCCTGGTGATGTAACTGAGGATGTGTGGTGTCAGTGTCAAGTTCGCAAACATTGTGAAGCTGAGAGAAATAACCAACGTGCTAGGCTTCACAGTTTCAGTGCAGAAAGGAATGTGTAGGTTGCATTGTTGTTCTGAGCTTAGTAGCAGAAAACCGAGGGTCTAAACAATTAGTTTCATGCCCAAATCCCAACTACTTAATTACCAAATATAAGAAAATCACTATTTTAAAGAAATTACTTATTTTTAAGGAAGGGTCTTTAGTAGATTGTATATGTAATTTTTTATTTTTAAATCTTTTTTTAAGATTTATTTATTTTTATTGGAAAGGTGGATATACAGAGAGGAGGAGAGACAGAGAAGCAGGTCCTCTGTCCAATGTTTCATTCCCCAAGTGAGTGCAACAATCAGAGCTGAGCCGATCCGAAGCCAGGAGCCAGGAGCTCCTCTGGGTCCCATACGGGTGCAGGGTCCCAAGGATTTAGGCTGTCCTCTACTGCTTTCCCAGGCCACAAGCAGGGAGCTGGATGGGAAGCGGGGCCGCCAGGATCAGAACCAGAGACCATATGGAATCCTGGCGCATGCAAGGCAAGGACCTTAACCACTATGCTAACGTGAGGGCCCAAGTAGATTGTATATGTAATTTTTAAATACAAGTTTTATTTTTTATACTGATTACATGGTTGATCACGGTGGGAAGGATCGAGGTTTAAGGAAAATTGGGAGTGTATGCGTAATTAAACAATTGTGTAACACATCTTGCAAAAAAGAGATATTATCACCTTAAGTGGCATCTGTTGAGGAAATATAATATGTGTTGCACTTTGTACTGTCACATAACACTTGGCCATTGTCTGCATGTCTATATGCACACCCACACACACGCACACACACAAAGATGCTACACACTGACAATACAGAACCTAGCCAGAAAAAACTATTTTTATTGCAAGAACAAAATTAGAGATAATTTTCAACTCCTTGTAAAAATATTCTTCAATCTGCCTTTAAAAAACTTACTCTGCAGTGTGAACAATGAATTGTTGAGATAAAACTGAATGTAGTGAGTTATAAACACAAAATCAAATTTACCCAAAGTTATTGTTTCCAATTTACCACAGTTATATTTACCTTTGTGTTCTGTTGACAGTGTTTGAAGAGGATTCTATACTTTTCTGGTACGTTCCCATTACTTAACCTGTAGTTTATTTACTGTGATCCTAAAACTGCTGTAAGAAGTCTGATTTAAAGAATTTTAGTCCAGTCTAAATCTTATCTCAAGTTCACTTGCAAGTCTTGAAACTCCAAATCTAAACCAGATGAAATAACAGAGACCAAACTGATCCTTCCATTTGAAAAAACAAAGAAAAACTGATGAATTTTGAAACTCTGGTTAAGACATATACCGCTGAAGGGTGTTGATTTCTGAGACAGAAAACCAACAAGGAGACCACTACAATTGCTCCACCTTAATGCGTTGGAGAGGGTTTCTAGACCTCAGAGGGCTGAGTCTGCCAAACATTTAAGAAAAAATAAATTCTACTCAAACCTCTCCAAGAAACCGAAGAGAAACACTTTCAATTCACTCTTTCAGGCCAACATGAGCATAATAACAAAACCAGGCGAAGGCATTACTGGGAAAGAGAGTCAAACCGACCTCTCCCCTGAATATGAAACACAAAATTTAATCCAACAATTTATAAAAAGGATATTACATGATTAAAGAGGGTTTATCCAGGGAAGGCAAGGTTAGTTTAACATTAAATATGTAATGCACTATGCTAACAAATGAACAAAAAAGGAAAACCATTTAGGCAACTCTACAGAGAAAAACCACTGGAAAAACCAACACTCATTTATTAAGAGTTCTTAATTTATTTGAAAGAGAGACTGAGATTGGGGAGGAGAAGGTGATGGTAAGAGAAAGATTTTTAATTTGCCGGTTCACTTTTCAGTTGTCTCCAGCGGCCAGGGCTGGACCAGATCTAAGCAGGAGCCTAGGATCCATATGGATCTGTGACGTGGGTGGCAGGGGCCCAAGCACTAGACCATCATCTTCTGCTTTTCCAGCTGAGCTAGCAGGTTGTTGGATAGGAAGTGGAGCAGTGGAGGCTCCAGTGGCTCAACCTGCTGGCTCCATGGACCATGTTCATGTGTGATTAAAAACAAAACGCAAACTCTATCTTCTTAAATAGAAGGGACGATTTACTCAAGCTTAATAATAAAGAGCATCCAAGAAAAACCTAACATCAAACTTACATCTGAATTTTGAAGATGTGTTCTTTTTAATAGTTTCAGTGAGACAAAACTGATAAATAATTAACTATGCAATTGGTTAATTTTAGCATACATTTACATTTAGGAATTCATTGTCATTAAGGTCATGACCATATTGACTGTCCCTAAAGGTTTCCTCAAATCCCATATTTGTCCATCCCTCCCTCTCTGCCTGTCCCCAGCTTCCCAGGAAATGACTGATCTGTCATCATAGGTTTGCTTCCATGTTCTTGGGGCGGGGGAGATATACAGATAATGTTTATATATATTTCCTTGTAATATCTTTCTGGTTTTGTTACCAGGATAAGGCTTGACTAAAAGAATGAATTGAGAAGTAGTTTTTCCTCCTTGACCCTCTTTCTCCCTCTCTCTGATATCACACATTCTGTGTTTTTTTTTTTTTTTTATTTTGACAATCTTTACATAGTTAATAGGGCACAAAGTTTCAAGGGCTACAGGAAACTGGATAAGACTATTATTTCCACATTTTTTTTTCTGTATCTGGGGTAAAGGGAGAGATAAAGGAAGAAGCCCCACTCATCTCAGGTCCCCGATGTGGGGCATGCTCCAAAGGTCTTGCTCAAGTGGTTTTGATAGTTCAACCGTTACAAATTGATGCGAATTTCACCATTCCAAGCACGATGAAGTCGCTACAGAATCCTCTGATTGATGTAGTCCACCTTAGAGTCTCTGCTTGCCCAGTTTTTCACTGCCAATATATGGCTGGGGTAGTTGATTGATTTGTTCTGTCCTCTGTTGTGGTGCCAGGTGTCCTCTGCGGGTTGCAATAGACTGCCATATCCTCCATGTGCACCTGGCTATCTCTGCTGCTCCGTCTGAGCCTCTGAGCAGGCTCGGCTCTGGCACTTGCACTCCATGGCAGACCGTGGAACCTGCACTTCTCTTCATGGTTAGGGATCTGAGTCTGGCAGTTTGATTGGGGAGGTCGCCAAAGAAACTTTGTCTGAGATGATCCCAGACCAGATTCTTGTGTGTACTTGTAAGTACAGGGCCTGGCACAGTGCATCGTCCCCAATCAGCTGGTGGTTGCAATTGCTGGGTCGGTTCTGTTTCCAGCCCTGTTTCTTCTGTCTTTCACGATAGTTAGAGACTCAGCTATGTTGTATCAGAAGATCAGAAGTCTGTTCATTTTTATTCTTGAGTAACTGATGTAATTCTTGTATCTAATTTGTTCATGAACACTAAGGTTGTGTCCAGCTTTATGCTACTATAAATAACACTTCTTCCAAATGTCTTTTCTCCTCACCCTGCCTGTTAGAAAAACTCTATTTTCATTTACACTTTGTATAGCATGAGCGTCTATGAACTTGCAGGGTTGTATATACCTGCAGCCCTAGTGTAAAGGTTGAACTCTTGAGGAATATGTTACTTAAGCTTCATTGTATTTGGTAGCAGCAGGTTGGGTTTCATTTTCTGCAGCTCAACAAGGTGCTACAGGTGCAGTGCTGCTGCTGCTGGCGCTGGTGAGAACTGGTGATTATGCTGGCTTGTTGCCTGCCAAGTTCTGTGCTAACTTCTTCACATGAAATAATACATACCAACCCTCACTGCAGTCCTGTAAGGCGTGCATTGCTATTTCTCCCCATTTGACAGGAAGGGGAATGCCAATGGAGAGATTAAATAATCTGTTCAACGTTTGCTCAGTGTCGCATGGCTAGAGAGGGTATTGGAATTGGCAAATAAATCCAATCAGGTTCAGGGTTCTTTCTTATTGCGCTCTGTTATTTCCCTATTTCTGCTTTTTTTGGGGATCCCTGATCTCTTTGAGTGATGCTCTGGAAGTTCTGTCTCAACTGACTTCAGAGAGGAAATGTCCCCCGCCTTTGCCTCTCCCAAAGGGAAAGGGGAAATGTGAAATCTCTTTTTACAAGCATCACTACACAGGGCAGCAACTTCCAGGATGACTCCCTGTTTCTCTCCCTAGTTGTCTGAAGACCTCAGAGGGGCTTGCAGGCGTGGTGGGATAGTGGCTGATGGAAGCCGGTGGCATTGCAGTTGCCTGTTGTTAATCCTTGGAGGAGAGCTTTGGCTTACTTTGGACTTTAGGGTACTTGTTCTTTGGTCTTTGTCAACTGTGTTCTCTAGTTGTCAATGGTGGGGCAAAGGCAGTTACTTTTTTGTTAAAGAATCTAAAATAGAAGTCCAGGAAAGGGAAGGGAGGCTTGGATTAGCATGGTAGTAAAAAAATGGAGAGAATTGAATTAATGTGTGTTGTGTTAGGTAGCTAAAGCCAGCAGTAAGTGCTGGTAGGATAGATGTGGAGGACAAGAAAAAGAAAGGAATCAAAGAAGAGGGTTTTGACTTTAGCAAACAGGGCAATGGAGGTATCATTTACAGGGGAGGGGCGGGAAGACGTGAGACAGAGAGAGCTTGGTGTGGGAATGTGAGGATGTATTGTTCACCAAGCACGCTATTTCACCTGGATAAGTTTTAGGCCCTGTAAGACAGTCAGGTGGAGAGATCAATGAAAAGTTGGATATAGGAGTTTGGAGATCAATGAGGAAAGTTAAGGGCCTTACCATGTTGTGTATTCAGAGCCATTGGTCAAAATGAAATTAATTATGAAGAAGATAGGAGTAAAGACAAGGAGACCCAGCCTTGATGCTCTTAATATTCAGAGGAAAATTCAGCAAGACACTGAGGAGTCACGAGTGAGATAGAAGGAAATGTCATCTCCTCATGATTTGAATAGCCCAAAATATATATGGTAAGTCACGTCTGGGGGGTGAAGCACCCACATATTTCAGGCAGTTTTCAAATGAATGCCGAGGGGTTTGGTTTGTGGTACAGTGACTTAATCTGCTACTTGTAGGCTTGCATCCCATGTTAGCATGCCAGGTGGAGTACTGACTACTCTGCCTTTTAAGATGCCTTGAAGACAATGGAGAATGGCTCAAGTACTTGTGCCCTTGCCACACATGTGAGAGACCTGAATTGAGATTCTGGCTTAGGATTTGTCCTAGCCCAGTCCTTTCCTATAGGCATTTTAGAGAGTGAGCCAGAAGGTTGGTGAAAGGCAGGGTGACAGGTATGCAGAAACTTTCCATCTACTGGTTGACCTCCCAAATCCCTACAACAGTTATGTCTCATCCAGGCCAAAGCTAGGAGTTAGGGACTTCATCTGGGCCTCCCACGGGGGTAGCCGGAACCTAAGTACATGAGCCACTATCTGCTGCCTCCCAGAATATGCGTTAGTCAGAATACTGGGCTTGGAAGAGGAGTTGAAATGACACTTGAACTCAGGCACTCTCATTGGATTGCAGTCACCTTAATTGCTGCACCAAATGCTCTGGCATTTGCTTTTTGAAAGTTCATATTACAAGACTGCATCCTCTCTGACTGTGACTGAAGGTAGGCTGGAAGTCTGTATTTTCAGTGGTTCTAGGGAGATAAGAGCAAATAAAGGCAGAACACTCTTCTGGTGTAATATATATACATCCTTTAGATACATAGCTTACAAAACAGAAATTCAAACATGCAAGGTTAAAAGTCAAGAAACATCAAATATAGAGCTTTGCTGTAGGTTGCTAATTACTAAACTACACGATTTTATTATAAAATTTTATTTTATAAAAAAGAAACTTTTGGAGTAGCTTTAATCTGCTCCTAATATTTTATCCAGCTTGTTTTGGGCAGGTAGTTTGGCTTTGGGTTTATTTTCAAGGAAATAATGACTTTAAAAAATACCCAGAAAACTTTTTTTTTTAAAGATTTATTATTATTGGAAAGCCGGATATACGGAGAGGAGGAGAGACAGAGAGGAAGATCTTCCATCCGATGATTCACTCCCCAAGTGACCGCAACGGGCTGGTGCACATCGATCCAATGCCGGGAACCTGGAACCTCTTCCAGGTCTTCCTTGCGGGTGCAGGGTCCCAAAGCTTTGGGCCATCCTCAACTGCCTTCCCAGGCCACAAGCAGGGAGCTGGATGGGAAGTGGAACTGCCAGGATTAGAACCGGCACCCATATGGGATGCCGGTGCGTTCACGGCGAGGACTTTAGCTGCTAGGCCACGCCGCCGGGCCCCCCAGATAACTTTTAAATATACCTTTGCTTGTTTCAGAGTGGTAGAATAAGTCATTTATTGAGAAACTATAGTTTGATGTAAGCAAAATTCAGAGTGGTTTATATTTGTTTGACATCCTGCCCACAAACTAAAATAATCTGCTTTCAGATCTGTTTCTTTTTCTAATAGACAAATTTGTTCCTGTGATTCTAGTGTGTTTATTTTAAACCCATATATTTCCTAGGTCCTATAGATAGTAGCAATTAAGATGAGAATAAGCTTTAGCAGTAAAATAATACTACATGCTCTAGTGCCTTGGCACTTTGTTCTTGTTAGAGTTTCAATATATATTCTTTTAAAAAAGATTTTTATTGGAAAGTCAGATTTACAGAAAGAAGATACAGAAAGATCTGTCCATTGGCTTATTCTGCAAGTAGCCGCAACAGTGGGAGCTGAGCTGATCTGAAGCCGGGAGCCAGGAGCTTCTTCAGGGTCGCCCATGTGGGTGCAGGGTCCAAGGCTTTGAATCATCCTCTGCTGTTTTCCCAGGCCGCAGGCAAGGACTTGGATGGTGCCTATATGGGAACCTGGCATGTGCCAGGCAAGGATTTAGCCACTAGGCAATTGTGCTGGGCCCTCAATATATACTCTTCTAAAGAAAGGTTATGTGTGTATGTATTTGAAATGCAGACACACAGAGAGTATGAGAGGTATCCTCCACGCACTAGTTCCCTTCCCAAACGGCCACAGCAGCCAGGCAGATCAAACACAGGCTAAAGCCAGGAGCTGAAAACTCCATCTGGGTGTGGCCTGGTGTCAGGGACCAAAGCACTTGGTTTATCTTCAATTGCCTTTCCAGATACAGTAGCAAGAAACTGGATCAAAACAAGTATCTGGGACTCAAGCTGTGGCTCTTATATGGGATGGCTGTGTCACAAGTGACAGTTTGACCTACAACATCACAACACTGGCTCATATCTCTATGTATATATGTGCATGCATATATGGCTTGTCTATCTATCTACCTATTCTATCTACCTATTCTATCTATCTATCTATCTATCTATCTATCTATCTATCTATCTATGAAAGAGTGGCAGAGAAACAAAGAGAGGGAGAGAGAGGTCTTTCGTTTGCTGGGTCACACCCTAAGTTCTTGCAACAACCAGGGCTGGGCCAAGTTGAAACAAGGAGCCTGGTACTGCATGTGGTTCTGTGTGGGTGACAAGAGTTCACGTGCTTGAGCCACCTGCTGCCTCCCACAGGGTACATTGTCTGGGGATGGGATTTGAAGCAGAGCAGCCAGGACTCAAGTTGGCCCTCTGCTATGGGGTGTGGATGATCCAGGCCACAGATCAACCTGCTATGCCAAAACGCCATCCCCTCAATGCATATTCTTTAGATGAGTACATTTATGTACTGGCTTTTTTTTTTTAATTTTTTTTTTTTTATGTACTGGCTTTTAACACCTCTTTCATTCTGACATTTCTTTCAACTATGCTATGTTATGAAATCCGCTTACCTACCTTTGAACCCAAAGTATTCTTTGTTACTTCTTAATATTCTATGTGGCATTTGAAAGAATAGAACTGGAGGTCCCGTCATATTGGCCTAGCCGCTAAAGTCCTCACCTTGCACACACCACGATCCCATATAGGCACCGGTTCTAATCCTGGCCACCCCAGTTCCTGTCCAGCTCCCTGCTTGTGGCCCAGGAGGATAGTTGACGATGGCCCGGGGCGTTGGGATTCTGCCACCCACATGGGAGACCCAGAAAAGGCTCCAGGCTCCTGGCTTCAGATCAGCACAGCCCCAGCCATTGTGGCCGCTTGGGGAGTGTCTCTTCTCTACTCTGTATCTGACTTTCCAATAAAAATAAAATAAAATAATTCTTAAAGAAGAGAATAGAACTGGGAATAAAGGGTAACCCAGATTTGGTGCAGTTACATTATAAATATTACCAGCATATTCTTGGAACCAACCTTGCCTAAGTATTAGCAAATTTTAGCATATTGAATCAGGGGCAAGGAGTACTCTGTGTACAAATGCTACATTAAAAATTTTTATTTATTTTTATTGGAAAAGTATATACAGAGAGAAGGGGCTTTCATCCACTCCCCAGGTGGCCCCAAAGGCCGGAGCTGAGCCAATCCAAAGCCAGGAGCCAGGAGCTTCTTCCAGGTCGCTCACATGTGTTGCAGGGTCCCAAGGCTTTGGGCCGTCCTTTACTGCTTTCCCAGGCAACAAACGGAGCTGGATGGGAAGTGGAGCAGCGGGGACATGAACCATTGCCCAAATGGGTTCCTGGTGCTTGCAAGGCGAGGACTTTAGTCACTAGGCTGCCACATGCAATATTTTACATGCTATGTCCCCAAATGCTATGTTTTTAAGTTCTGTTTTTTTGATTAGATAAAAAAATTACACAAAACTAGTGATCCAGTTTTGTACTGTGACATCTAAAATATCGATCGTTTCATGGAATTTCAATTCTGAAAGGTTATCAGATGGGCGAATGTAAGATCTGTCTTAATGTTATCCAGTGAGAACATGGCAACTGAATCATGTAGTATTTGACAATTTATAATTTCATCTCCATGTTTGAGCTTATAAAGTAGCTGAAAGTAACGGGAATTTTCATTTAAATTCAAATCCCCTAGGCTGACTAATTAAGGAATACTAGGAGAAATTAACACGAGGTACATTTGGAACCTTATGGAATCTTGGTTCATTCCCGTTCCCATTCCTTCTGCTCCCTTCCTGTCAGTCATTGTTCCAGGCACAACAAATGTGAGATATTTGATTGGAAGCTGAGTATTAATATCTCTTATTAATAATGCTAAAATCCTCCTATTTAAGCATCTTTATGCACTCCTGAGTTGAAATAACATGGTAGTTTACGCATTTCTGTAGCATAAATGTGAAATAGAAGTAATTGCACCAAATCATGATGGGTTTTGTTTTTAGGGGGAAAGACCTTGGAAGGGCAACTTAATGATGAATCATGCTTTTTTCCTTTCGGGGCAGCATTTCAAGTTCAGAGTTCAACCACAGTTGTGAGCGTTTTTAGTTTGTTACTCGCCAGGAGGGCTATTTTAGGAAAGCAGAAACAGCATGATTTGCACACTCCTTAGCCAACACACACCTTAACCCCGACCGACTTTCTGGCTACAGCTTTTCAAAAGAAGGACGTCAAGATGAAGAACCGTTTGCTTCTCTGGGGCGTGCTGGCCGTTTTTGTCAAGGCTGTTCTTGTCACAGGTATGTAGCATTTAGAAGATGAACCCAGACAGCATGGATCTGCTTTGCAGATTGGAAACATTTTTGGGCATGCTTTGGTTGACCAGTCAGCCAATCACTGTTGTGTAACGTGCTTTGGACTTTCTTGGTCCATGATCTATCCATAAAAATCCAGAGATTCCTAGCATTCTTTTTTTTCTCTCTCTCTGTTACAACTTACAGAATAAGAAAGCAGTTATTTCTGGATGACTAGCCAGATTTATTTCAATGTCCATATTGACTCAAAAACAAGTAATACTTCCCTTGAGGCTCTTTAATATTCTGAGGAACTGAAATAATAATAACTATAAGCAAAACATAGGTTGTGTTTGGGTTTTATTTCTCCAGAGAGATTGCTATTGGTCCTAACAACCGTCTTGACTCAGAGCCATGGATTTATGACCGCCTGTTAGCAAGGGTTAGTGTGTACAGCTTGCTTAGAACTTGCTGGCTGGTGTTCTGTTATTTTGTTCATTGATTTGTCAGACAACTGTAGAAAATAGAATGCATTCTGAATATAGAAGTATGGTAGTAAATGAGTTTCCCTTAGAAGGGCCCATGAATTAGAAGTGATAAAATTTGAGCCTGTTTTTATTTCAGAGAATGATAGAAATATCCTGAAGAATAGTCATTTTTCTTGGCAGCCTGGAGAGGAAGCAGGTGACAGCTCATAGATGGGTTCCTGCTCCCATGTGGGAGACTAGGAGTTCCTCTTGCTAGATTTTGCCTGGCTGAGTCCTGGCTGTTATGGGCATTTGGGGGAGTGAACTGCAGCTGGAAAATCTCCTCCTATCATCCTTTCTGTCTTTCTGCCTTTCAAAATAAGTATATCTTAAAAAATATATAAAATAATAATTAGCTATATTTTAATACTAAACATTAATAATAATGGATTTCTAATGATATTTTGAAAATACAGAAAACAATTACATGTAAAGTATATTACAATAATATAAAAATGAGGCATATATACATATATACAGAGAGGAGGAGAGTGTTCAATGGCTTACTCCCCAAGTGGCCGCAATGGCTAGAGCTGAGCCACTCCGAAGCCAGGAGCCTGGAGCTTCTTCCAGGTCACACACGCGGGAGCAGGGTCTCAAGCCTTTGGGCCATCCTCGACTGCTTTCCCAGGCCACAAGTAGGGAGTTGGATGGAGCAGGGCAGCCAGGATTAGAACTGGCGACTACAGGCGCATTCAAGGCAAGGATTTAAGCCACTAGGCTATTGTGCCAGGCTCTACCTTATAGTCTTACATAATAATGGTACCAAAAGTATATTTCTTGGTTTCTGGAGAGGAAATAAATTATATGCCACAATATATTTTCTATTTAATACCAAGTATTTAAATCACTTATTTGGCTCTTAATCTATATTTTGGTCATGTATTTCCTTGCTGTATTTCATGGAGAGCAACATTTCAGGCTGTGATGCAGAAGCAGAAGAGAGGTACCATCTGAATCATTTTGTTCTTTCTAGAACATCACTCAAAGTTCTGTTGTTATCATCAGTGCTTCTGGAATGCTTCTTCTCCAACAGCGTGGAGACTTGTGTCAGGAGATTTAATAAAACTTATGAATAACAACATAAAAGTGCACTCCAGAGTACTTCAGGCAATCATAAATTAGTACAGGAAGGCTGGTCTCAAAATGTTTTCCTAATGGCTGTTATAAAGCTTGCAGTATTGCAGTGAGGGCCTCTCTGCTCTGGGAATCGACTCCAGAGGAATTAGGACTTCCAGTTAAGATATCCGTCTGGTCACTTACCCTTGTTATTGAATTCGTGTCCCACGTCGTTGTTTTTTAGTTGAGGCTTAATGGGAAGAGGTCAGCTAAGACTATAGGAATAATCTGTAACAATGAAATGATGTGTAGCATCATCATTATTATTTGATTAGCACCACTGAGCAAAACTATTGACTCTTCAAATAATCTGTTCACTATTCCAGGTTCAGGTAATAAGAACTTTCCTTAATTTATTCTTTGTAACACTTAGAAGGCCTAGACAATACATGATGATGCTCAAAATTTAAGGCTTTCATGGTCACTCAGGTATCAGTTCATTTATTTGTGTTATATTGAGCTCTACTACACAATATCTGTTTCAGATTTATTTATTTATTTATTTAATTTGAAAGTCAGACTTACAGAGAGAAGGGGAGACAGAGAAAGATCTTCCATCTGCTGGTTCTCTCCCCCACAGGCCTCAGTGGCTGAAGCTGAGCTGAGCTGAAGCAAGGAGCCAGGAGCTCGTTCTGGGCCTCCCACATGGATGCAGGAATCCAGGGACTTGGTCCTTCCTCTACTGCTTTCCTAGGCCACAAAGCAGGGGGCTAGATGGGAAGTGGAGCAGATGGGACATGAACCAGCACCCATATGGGATGCCAGTGTTTGAAGGTGGAAGATTAGCCTGTTGAGCCACCGCACTGGCCCCCTACCACACAATATTTTTCAAATTATACTCTACATGTAGTCTGTCTTTTAAAATCATTCTTAGAAAAAATATTACTAAATATAGCCTTTCTTAACTTGATTGGATTACATTGTTAATTTGATTGTTGAAAAGAATAAAGAATATGATTAGGAAAGTTGTGGTGGAGAATATTTAAAAGTTCTACAACATAAGGTTATCTCAGGAATAAGTATATGCCTGTTTTTAGCTGTAATGCAATAAAAGTAGTACACACACACACACACACATTTTACATACAAATGGGAGGTTAGGAAGATGTGGCATTTCAAATTGGATTATAAAGACTAATGTAGTTTCTTGTTCATTTTTGAATGAATTTCATTGGTCTGGAGAAATCAATCTAGATTTCTGATTTCTCATTCACTTCGACGTTTGTCACAGATTTTACAGGGTCACATCATGCAGAGAGCTTTGTCTCTATTGCAAATATGATTTGAACAAGAATTCCTTTTTTTTTTTTAAGATTTATTTTATTTTTATTGGAAAGGCAGGGAGCAAGATGGGAAATGGGGCTGCCGGGATTAGAACCGGTGCCCGTGCGGGATCCCGGCGTGTTCAAGGGGAGGATTTTAGCCGCTAGGCTACAGTGCTGGGCCCTGAAAATAAGAATTCTTCCAGAGCAGATTCTTTCTTATAGATTGTCCCAGGAAGAAAGGGAAATTGCTTAGCGAGTGCCTTGGGATATCCTTCACTATGGTATGAGACTCCACTTAGCTCTTTTAGGTTAGGAAAGAAAATGAATGGAAAAAGAGGAGACTGGCCATCAACAAAACCTATGAGGGGAAAAAGGTACATGTATTCAGTGCAGCCTACGGTTTATTTTCCTTTCTTCTTGCTGTATTTTCCCTCTCAAGCCCACGATGAGGAAAGCACTGTTCTCGTCGACAACAAATGCAAGTGCGTCCGCATCACGTCCAAGATCGTCCCTGATCCCAGCAACCCTGGCAGCACCATTGTGGAGAGGAACATCCGGATTGTGTACGTGCCGTCTTACCTCTTGCTTCCTGTCATAAGCAGAGATGCTTTCTGAAGTTAAAGGTTGTCTGAATGTAACACCTGTGTCTTTATTCCCTATTGGGATCTTAACGCCCTGTAGCAACTTACATCGTGTTCAGTCTTGTTCGTGAGTAAGAGGGGATTTTGTCGGAATTGAGAGCAGATTCAGATAATTCCAGGCAACCTGAAACTGGTCGACTAGAGGTCCGCTGGAGCTGAGGGTAATGTACTTCCATTTCAATCACAAGGTTTTGTTGCCCTCGACCAGCTCAAACTGAAACTGCAGATTCCACAAAAAGCCTTCTGTTCCATCACAGGTGGACTACTGAGTATTTTAGCTTGCATTTAAATATCTGCGTGAAGGTTCAGCGGAGTGAGCAAACTGGCTAATTAGATTCAATCTTCACTTGTAAATTGGATGTCAGGTATTCATTTCATTTCCCAGTATGAATGAGGAGTCCGAAGTTACATGCTATATAGTTCTCATTCAATACTAAGTATGCTGATAACATTTGAAACATGACTTCTATTTAGTCAGTAAATAAGTCTTCCTTGTGACTCACTCCTTTAGTAGTTTAACCTCAATCAATCCCTCTTATAGAAAGAGAACATAGAATCCATGCCCATTCAGTCAGTGGGATAAGTATTTAAGAACTTTGTTTCAAGTTCTGACTGGGTCATTAAATAATTCTTTCCTGTAAGTTTTTTAATTACTGCAAACTTATTAATCTTTTACAAAAGATTTTTATTTAGTCATTTCAGAAAGGGAGAGAGAGAGACAGAGAGAGAAAGAGAGAGAGAGAGAGAGAGAGAGAGAGAGAGAGAGGGAGGAGAAAGGTTATATTAACTGAGCCAGAAGGAAGGAAGTCAGGAGCCAAAAATTTTGTCTGGGTTTCCCACATTGGTGTCAGGAACTCAAGGCCTTGGGTCAGTCTACTGTGTCCTCCACGTATTAGCAGGAGTCTGGATGGGAAGCGTGGAGTAGCCAAGACCCTGACATTGCATTGCAGGTGTGGGCGTCGCACGTGGCAGCTTAACGTGTTACGCCACAATGCTCACCGCAGCTTACCATCTTTAAATGGGGGCACTGTGGCCACTTCAAAGGTTTAGTGTAAAGCTAATGGAGATTAGCGATTTGCTACATATTCAAAAATATTTGCTATTGCTTGTTCACTTAACCTATGTACCAGTTATTATGTTGTTATCCAGCTTAAAATCCTTTTCATGATTTCACCAACCTTGTTCTTAGGATATACTACAAATACCCTGGCCTAAAGCTTAACACAATCCCCCAGGCAATCCATTGCCACTTTACCTTTACATTTAAACATTCAGCAACCCTGAAGCACTTTCTGTCCTTTCCTGTGGGTTCCTCTAAAGAACGTTTTCTGCTGGCCCTCTCTGCCTATCTCCTCTCCCATCTATATATTTTAGTTCAGCCATCATTTCTTTGAAGGTCTTTCCCTATTAAGCTCCCAGTTACAGACGAGACAGAGAAGAGGAGTTGGAAGGAATCAATGCATGACTCTGGCATTTAAACCATATTGAAGAAGACAGTTGATCTAATGTGTACATCACTCGGGGGAAATTTTGCAATGTTTTAAAACTTGTTTCTTTGGAATATTAGAGAGATGGAGAGGGAGAGAGATCTTCTACCCCTTGGCTCACTCCCCAAATGCCTACAACAGCCCTGTGATCAGGGTAAATCTCCTGTGAGTGACAGAGACCCAAGTACATGAACTGCCACCTGTCACTTCCCACCTGGCGCACATTAGCAGGAAACTGGGTTGGTAACAGAGTGAACCAGGCTCTCCAATGCATCCTGCAGGCACCCCAAGCCAACTCAACCACCGAGCTAAACACCTGCTCTCAGAGGGAGATACTCAAAAATAGCCTTCCCTGATCACCATTTAAAAAATGTGACATGATTTTTAAAAATTATTTTATAATGCTAGCTGATATTAGGTAGTTCAGTTACTTCATGCCACTTTGCCTGCTGCAAACCAATCTCCCCTGATCTAATTTCTGGCAGCACGCTACGATTACTGTGTCACTGTGGTGCCATTCCCAACTCCATCACTTACTAAAATGATGTGACTTTGGGGAAACCACTTTACAAAATTGACCCTGATTCCCAAATGAATATCCACATATATAATTTATAGGGTTGTCAGGGTTACATATCCAAATTTATAAAAGAACAATGATTGGCTTATGGTAGACTCCCATAAATATCTGTTCCCTTGTCTCTCTCATTATTGAAAGCCTTTTGCTGCAGTTCTTTCAATCTAACAAAGAATATGTTCGTTTCACATTTAATAAATATCTTTTTAGTGAATTCCAAATATTAAGGATTGGTACTGGGGATACAACAGTTTATATTAAATACATGAAATCAACAAGTTTACTAAGAGTAGATCTTACACAATTAAAAAGGCAACTACAGGTACATGTTGAGGTATAGTGGATGAACATGACACTTAGTACCTCCATAGCCCAGATCAGAGTGCCTGGTTCAAATACCAGTTTTTCCACTTCACCCCAGCTTGCTACTGATGCCCATCCTTGGAGGCAGCAGATGATGGGCCAAGTTCTTGGCTCCTTGCTATCCATGTGTGAAATCTAAGTGGAGTTCTGGGCTCCTGGCTTTGGTTTTCCCCAGCCCTATTTCAGGCATGTTGGCTGTGAACTTGAAGATAGAAGATCTATCTGTCTCTGTCACTTTCAAATAAATAAATATGTTTAAAAAGACATTCACAATACAGTAAATCCTGTGATAAAAGTAGGCGTAGATGTTACAGGGTCAGTGAGGAAGACACCAAGTTCAATCCTGTGGACCCAGTTAGGACTTGAGCATTAAGACCTGGAGGTAAGACAGACATGGTAACTTTGTGGAATTTCTTTTTGAAATTATTTCTTTCATTTTTTTGAGAATCAGAGACAGAGATAGATCTCCACTCCACTGGTTCATTTCTCAAATGCCCACCCACAATAACTGGGTCTGTGCCAGGTCAGGCTGTGCAGCTAAGAGCCAGGAACTCCCCTGGGGATGACAGAGACCCAAGGACTTGAGCCATCAGCTGCTGCTTCCCAGGGTGCATGTTAGCAGGAATTGGAAGCAAAATTGGGAGTCAAATCCAGGTACTCCCACCTGTTATGGTAGTGGCTTAATTGCTGCACTGAGTGTGGGCCCCAGTTTGTGGAATTCAGGCAGTTGTTTACAGCCACAAGAGGCGGGTGTGGTGAGAGAGGAGGCATGTTACGAAGTGGCCACCCTGACCAGAGGAGCAATGCTGCAGGTTTAACCAGAGCAGGGAATTTAGCTTGCCTTGCAGAGGGCCGATTTTGGAATAATGAAACCAAGGAGTCAAGACAAAAGAGGGTATTGCAGGATTGTAGGAGGGGTATGGTGTGGTGTCATTAGAGAAGAGAAACAAGAAGAGGCAGGTGCACGGATTTCATACATCCAAGGAGAGTCAGCTGGATGGCGAGACTGATTGGATGGAGGCCACAGCAGGAGGGAGAAGAAGGGAAGACCTCTAAGTTTCTGGCTCAGATCCCTGGGTGAATGGTTTTGCTAAATGCTGAGTTAGGAAGCACTTTTTTTTTTTAATGTCTTTGGGCAGGGAGGGTACATATGAGAAGGGATGATGGCATCAATGAAGCAAATTTAAAGATTAATGAAATTACTTGACTTAGTTGATAACTATTTTGTAATTGTTAGTGAGACATTAACATGGAAAAACTTTGCTCTTTAGTCGCTGTGGATGGGTCAGTAGCCTATCTGCTGGGCAGTGCCTGCATCTCCAAGATGGGCATGACATATCTTTAACACACAAATGTTTTTGCCTCAAGGAACTGACAGCTAGGGAAGCAAGCATACCACAGACAAGTAGCTATGCTACAGCCTTTGTTAGGATACCTGTATGGGAGCTTTAAAGAACCTACTTTGAGGGAGAGTTCATTCAAGGGTGGAATAGGATCCAGGTCATCTCACAGAGGTAAGCATTGAACTGAAATTTTAGAGGAAATCCAGGGTTTGCCAAGTTTGTAAAGAGAATTAGCAGAAGAGCAGGCTTGAGATTTACTTGAAATGGGAAAGACTTAAAAATACAGCAAATTATTGTACAAGTGGAGTAGCATGTTTACTACAGAGTTTTAAAATGTAATGATAGCTAATATCCAAAATAATGATATTTGAATTTCATTCTTTTTTTCTCTTATTTGTAGCGTTCCTCTGAACACCAGGGAGAACATCACAGACCCCACTTCACCACTGAGAACTAAATTTGTGTATTATTTGGCTGACATGTAAGAGATTTTTTCTTCACATTAATATATATGTGAAAGTCAATAGTTTTAACTTTGTTTTTGAAGATATGTTTAGATATAAATGTTTACCAATGTAATCTGAACTTTTGAATATGTTGATTCTTATGCTAATTATTAGATACCAAGTTCATATAATTTTGTCACAGATTAAAATTAGCTTCAAATTTATTCTAAAGAAGAAATTACTGCCATTCATAAAGAAAGGGCTACTTTATTAAATCAGCAAGTGAATTTTAGCTTTTAAACATGTGGATGTTTCCTTGGAAGTGACATAATTTGAGATCAAGCAGCTAATTAAAGAACTCTTCCTTTCTGATTACTATTTATCACTTATTTAAATAAACAACTGGGAATGAATTTTAATACAGTAGAAGTAGATGCATGTAGCTAAAGCACCATACTGTCTTTGTATTACTTATTTTAAATTTTGGTACACTAAAAGTTGAAGTCTCCCAAATGAGGTCATGCTGTAGTGCTGTTTGGTTGTGAAAGACATCATCATTTACTGCAAGAACTGACTCTATAAAAAGTGTCTGCAAACTCAGACATCAACACTTGATGGGGACTCAAACTCAGCATTTGATGGGGATTGACCAACGAGCTTATTTTGTCTCTTAGCTGTAAAAAATGTGACCCTACCGAAGTGGAGCTGCATAACCAGGTGTTCACTGCCAGCCAGAGCACCATATGTGAGGAACACGACTATTCTGAGACCTGCTACACGTATGACAGGAACAAGTGCTACTCGACTCTGGTCCCAATTAGTCACAACGGAGAGATCAAGATGGTGAAAGCAGCGCTGACCCCGGAGTCCTGCTACCCTTACTAACTCAGGCAGCCTGCACCACAGCCAGCTCCTGAAATGCTCTCCATTTGGAACTAAAAAGTTGATAAATTTGCTACCAATGAATTGGAAAACAAAGTGTATATATATATTTGGATGTCCTCAAGTTTTATCATTCTCCTTAAGGACACTGAATAAGTAACATTATCATCTTTACCAGTTAATTACTAGTCAACTGCATGTCTGCACTCTCATGCATTGAGATCCATCCATTTCATGCTTGCCTGAAAGGGTATTCCTTTTCAGAAAATAGTTTCTAGCATTTCAAAAAATAGACAAAGGGAGAAACTAAAACTAAAAAAACTCACAAAAAAACCCCAAAAAACAAAATAAACCAGGAGGCCTAGTGAAATGTTGCAATCACACCCCCGCCCCTTTCTTTTCTTGCCTTCGCCTTGGAGAGCCAGAGCTTTGCACGTTCCATACTATTCTGTTTAAAGAAGTTTCACTGTGTAGAGAAAATGTATGTGTGATCATAGGTCTGTGATTTGCCTTTTTGAGGAAAATAAATAGTTGAAAACTACGCTGTGGAGCTATTTGTAAAAAATAATTTAAGATGAGATCAGGGATGTTTATAATTAAATGCATAATTGAAAATGATATTTTGACATAGCATGCAGACTTGGCAGCAGATGATACAAATTTTCTTTTTTAGTAATGATGTTACTGTAAGACATTCCTATTGGAAATCATCTCTGTTGTAACTGAATCTAAATATGTATCTCACAATATGTATTCTCTAGCACAGTTGAACAATTAAATAGATTTATAAGCATATACCTGCGTGAAACAATTTATTGGAAAGAAGTTTGTGTTACATTTTTTGTATGTAAGTTAAATATAATTTGTTATTGATGAACAGCTTATAAATATGATGTAATGTTTCATTAATTATTGTATTCATGTATGTCCATGTTTGAGGTGGCTTTGTATATCTAAGATGAAAAGGTGAGGTTTTTATGGCACTTTTAAAACTTTTTATAGCAGAAATCCAAGGGTAATTGACATATCTATGGGCACTGTGGAAAGTAAATATTTACTCTGGATTTTAAATGATGGGAAGATGACTGGAAGAGACATGATTCTGTTTCCTTTTATGTTTCCTATTATTATGTTATTTTAAAAGATTTAATTATTAATATGAAAAGCAGAAAGAGAGAGAAAGATCTAATTCTATGGGCTGCTGCATCAATGATGACAGAAATGGCAAGGGTACACACTCAGGCTGGTTTCTGGAAGACATGAAATGCTTTTTGATGAGTTGCTGGCCTGGGGATCCCCCAGCAGTTGTGTTGAAAGTTTCTCAGCGCTGTGTCATCACCACAAGTTAGTGGTCCTATCTTCCCTTCCACGTTCAGGTCTCTCCAGGCCCGTGGCGCTCAGTCTCTAGCTGCCTCCCCATTTCCTCTCACCAGTGCTTTCCTATAAATCTCTTACTCCCCCCAGTCTCATCTTCCAGTCCAGTTCCGCGGGCCCCTAATTAACACAATAGTCAATTATGATCTATATGATATAACAATTAGGATGCTCTTGAACGTTCTTCACGTGTCACACAATGTGTCTGTGTCATTTCATAGACTATTACCAGAACTTTCAGGGTATTATTTTCATATTGTAAATAAGAAAACCAACTCTGTGGACAATTAGGAATTTTATGGGCTTGTTTGCTTATAAAAGGCAAAGGAAATTCTCTGCTATACCTTTTTTTTTTAAAAAGATTTATTAATTTTATCACAGCCAGATATACACAGAGGAGGAGAGACAGAGAGGAAGATCTTCCATCCGATGATTCACTCCCCAAGTGAGCCACAACGGGCCGGTGCACGTCGATCCAATGCCGGGAACCTGGAACCTCTTCCGGGTCTCCCACACGGGTGCAGTGTCCCAAGGCTTTGGGCCGTCCTCAACTGCTTTCCCAGGCCACAAGCAGGGAGCTGGATGGGAAGTGGAGCTGCTGGGATTAGAACCGGCGCCCATATGGAATCCCAGCTAAAGTCCCAGGCGAGGACTTTAGCTGCTAGGCCACGCCGCCGGGCCCTTCTCTGCTATACCTTGACACGTATCAGTTGAGGCTCTTAGACAATCATAGTCTGCTGTAATTCATTTTTTAAAATAAGATTTATTTTGTTTACTTGAAAGGTAGCATTAGAAAGAGAGATCATTTGTCCACTGGTTCACTCACCAAATGTCTGCCATGGCTCATGCTGGGTCAGGGCAAAGGCAGCAGCCAGAAGCTTCGTGCAGTTTCCTACAGGGTGCAGGGACGCAAATCCCTGACTGGAGTCATTATGTCTGCCTTGGGAAGTCAGGAGCCAGAGCTGAGATTAGAATCCGAGTACTCTAACACAGGACCCACGAGTTTCAACCACCAGGTTCAATGGCTGGTACCTGCACTCCCTTTTTAATTCAAGTAAATGGATGGCAGTTTTTAATTAAAGAGAGGCAAAGCAGTTACCCTTGGTGAGAAATGTTTTTTCATGCATAGCTCTTGCCTGGTTAGTCATTTATCCGAATTAGTATACCCAGCATCAGACAGATAAAAATTCCATTGATTAGCAATTTGTGTAATGCTTTCTTGTGCTAGGTTCTTAGAAACCAGTAGCATGAAGTTCAGCATTTACTTTTCACATCATAGATGAGCAGTTAGATAGGGTAACATCCTTGAGTGGACTTTGCAGGAGACCTGGATTGAGTTCCCATCTCCTGGCTTGCACCTGGCTCAGTGTAGGGTGTTGTAGGCATTTGCGGAATGAAGTGGCAGCAGGGGGAGCTCCTTCCTCTCTGCTTCTCAATGAATACATGGATGAAAACTTTTCTAGAGTGCAAATGTAAGTTGTTCTGTGATTTAATTCTCATGTTGCCAGCTTCTCCTGCTGCTAGGACTTGCTTGCAACTACCAAGTTAGAATTATAATCCTTCACTTCCACCTAGTGGTTGAATTGCGAAATACAATGAGTATGCATTTTTAGCACTGGTTTTTAATCCTCATAATACATATGGAACAAGCACTACTTCCATCTTGCAGATGTCAGTATATAGATGCAAAAAAGGGTAATCTGCTGAAAGTATTGCAAGTGAAATAACGGGCTTGATATGAGAGACTCCAGGTTGAGCTGGGCTCCATCTCAGGTGTGGTAGCTCCCCTGACCCGTGACACTGCAAACCCATGAAAAAAACCACATCCTGCTGGGCAAGAGCTCTGGAACCCCAGGCGAGGCTGTTCAAGTAAGACCAGGAGAGAAATGAATTTCACCTGATACAGCAGCAAAGCCTTCCATGTTAGTAATTGTTTTATCCCTGAGGTAGTTCAGCTTTAGTTCAATCCGCGGAACTTGTCCCAGTTTGTAGATTCGCTTTTATAAACCCCACTGTTCTGGGGTTCAGGGTTGAGAGGTCTTTAGGGCAGAAGCCCCTTCTTTACCGCCACAAAGGACTTCCAAATCTATCTTTTTAAAAAAAGATGTATTTATTTTTATTGCAAAGTCAGATATACAGAGAGGAGGAGAAAGAGAGGAAGATCTTCCATCTGATCATACAGTTCCACAAACCCTGGGATTTCCCTTGTCCCCTTCCCAATTCCTTCCCCCCTCACTGAGTTCCCCTATATTATTACTATAGTATAGTACTTCATTATCAGTCATATGCCCATCTTTGTGGGCGTGGACAATGGCAGAGTCCAGCTTCCTATTTTCAAGATATAATAAACAGTAAAGTTGTTATAAGCACTCAGCAATTCTCTGTAGGTTGCTGGTATTATTTGTCAGTTGTGTTTTGGCTGTTCTCTGCCTAGGCAGCAAGTTAGAGAAGAAAGTGAATATGTATCCTGATAGTGATTTTCACATTTGAGACAGATGGATGTTCTGCTGATTAAGATGCCTGTGTCTTGTATCAGAGTGCCCTGCCCTAATTTCCCACTAATGTAGACCCTGGGTGGCAGAAGTGGTAACTCAAGAAAGAGTTTCATTGAGAGTCCATCTTTGTCGGGAAGTAGAGATGTATACTGTATTGTATCCTCACATCTGGGTATGATAGTCTCCATTACACAGCTACTGTACATCCCCTTAAATGAAAAGCGCAAAACAAAATCAACAACAGGAAGAAAAATAGAAATTTACAATGCCATGAAATTAAATAACATGCAACTAGATATGACAGTCTGCATTACACAGTTTTTATACATCTCCTTAAATGAAAAGCCACAAAACAGAATCAACAACAGGAAGAAAAAAGAAATTGACAACATCATGAAGTTAAATAATATGCTACTGAATGTCTAATGTGTTGCTGAGGAAATGGAAAAGAAAATGAAGAACCTTCTTGAAGAAAATTATGCTACTGTATGATCTATTAGTCACTGAAGAATTTAACAAGAAGAAAGTGTTTTGAAGAGATGAAACTAAAAAAAAAAATGAAAATCCACGAGATACAGTTTCCACTGATCTTTGTGATGTATTTTTATTTGTTGGCTATTTGCATTTCTTTAGAGAATTGTCTGCTGAGGTGCTTTCTTCATGTCTTAACTAGACGATTTTTTTTGTTGTTGCTGACTTTTTAAAGTTGATGATATATTCTGGATATTAATCTTATGTTGGATAGGAAACTTGCAAATATTTTCCTCCATTCTGTTGGATATTTCTTCACTCTGTTGATCATTCCTTTGCTATGCAGAAGCTTCTGAATACAATATAATAATTTTTATTTTGCTTTTGTTGTCTGTGCTTTAGTTTTTTTAAAAGATTCATTTATTTTTATTTAAAAGGCAGTATCTGTGTGAGAAAGACAGAGAGAGATCTTCCAGCTGCTATTTCACTTCCCAAATGGCCACAATTGCTGGAGCCAGGAGGCAGTAGCTTATTTAAGGTCTCCCACGTGGGTGCAGGGTCCCAAGGCTTTGACCCATTCTCCACTGCTTTTCCACACCCTAAATAGGAAGCTGGATTAGAAGGGGAGCAGCCAGACACAAACCTGCACCCACATGGGATGTCAGCACCACAGGTAGAAGCTTAGCCTCCATGGAGCTGTCCCCTGCTTTAGGGTTCTTATTCAAGAAATTGTCACCTACATTGCTGTCTTGGTGTGTTTCCCTATAATTTTCTTCAAATAACTTCATAGTCTTCAGATCTTCAGTTTAGATTTTTGATACACCCTGAGTTGGTTTTTGCGTGTGGTGAGAAGTAAGGATCTGAATTCATTCTGCATCTGTGTATTCGGTTTTGCTGGCATCATTTGTTAACTAAATTATCTTCACTTCAATGTATCACCTGCACACTTCTGTCAAAAAATCAGCTGGCTTTAAGTATATGGAGTGATTTCTGGGCCCTCGATTTTGTGCTCAGTGTCACTTATAGCACATATCCAACTAAGGCCATGGCTCCATCCACCAGACTACACTGTTATCTCAATGCTAAGACCTGGAAACTCTGTCCAAGGTACTTGTCCCAAAGCACTGATGACAGGCCAGCTACTATGTGCACGTCTGTGTATATGGGTAAGCATACACCTGTGTATTTGTGCATTAGTACAAAAGTGGAATTTTAAAACATGTATTGATTTGAATCTTGGAGGGAGGAAGGGAGAAAAAGAGAGAGGGAGAGACAGAGTGAGCGAGAGAGAATATTTCCAGAAGTCTTCCTTCCACTGGCTGGTTCATTGCCCAATGGCAGCAAGGGCCAGGGCTGATCCAGGAGCCAGACTCCACCTGGGTCTCCCACATGAGTACAGGGACCCAGACACTCGGGTCATCTTCTGCTGCAGGCACATTACCAGATTGTATGCTGGATAGGAAGGGGAGCATTTGAGATGTGAACCAGTAGACACAGAGGATGCGAGCATCCTGCAGTGGCAGACTAAACACTGTTCCACAATGCTAGCCCTAATTTTAAATATTACTATTTTTAGAACTTGCTTATACAATTTTAAGGAAAATCTAAGATATTACTTAAAAATTACTTTTGGGCCTGTGCAATAGTCTTGTGGCTAAATCCTTGCCTTGCAGTCCCAGGATCCCATATGGGCACTGGTTATTGTTCCAGCTGCTCCACTTCCCATCCAGCTCCCTGCTTGTGGCCTGGGAGAGCAGTAGAGGATGCCCCAAAGCCTTGGGACCCTGTACCCACGTGGGAGACCAGGAAGAGGCTCCCGGCTCCTGGTTTTGGATCAGGTCAGCTGTAGCTTTTGTGGCTATCTGGGGAGTGAGTCAGTGGACGGAAGATCTTTCTTTGTGTACTTGCTTCTTTTTCTGTATGTCTGCCTTTCCAATAAAATAAAATCTTTAAGAAATGACTTTAGAAGCATTTCTGTGCATGTACATGAGGATGGTTAAAAAATTGAGAGAAATAAGCCAGATGCTATTTCTTATTTATTTCCACTTTTCAGTAGTTTCCAAATGGTCTTTAATACATATTTATTTTATTATTATAACATATTTTATATTATTTTAAAGTTTTAATCAATAAAGTTAATTTTTGTGAAATTCTAATTTTTCCTTTTAATATTTCCTTTTCAAAATTTATGTAAAAGAAACAAGACTATGAAATACATTTCATACTCTTCCTTCCATAGTATCATCCTGCCTCTTCCTTTTTTCCTTTTTTCTTTCATTTTTACAACACCATACTGTATTTTATTTTTTGAAAGATTTATTTTTTATTTGAAAGGCGGAGTTATAGAGAGATAAGGAGAGAGGGGAAAAGAGAGAGGGAGGAAGAGAAAGAGAGATTTTCTCTCTGCTGGTTCACTCCCTAAATGGCTGCAACAGCCAGAGGTGGGCCGGTCTGAAAGCAGGTGCCAGCAGCTTCTTCCAGGTCTCTCATGAGTACAGGGGCCCAGGGCTTTGCCATCTTCCATTGTTTTCTCAGACGATAAGCAGAGAGCTTGATGGGAAGTAGAGCAACGGGGACTAAAATCAACATCCATGTGGGATGCTGGTGCTACGGGTGGAGGCTTAACCTACCACAGCACAGTGCTGGGCTCTCAATTTACTTGATAATCACAAGTTTAACCCTCTAATAGATAAAGAATTCAACAAGTAGTAAGCAGAAAAAAGTTTGTTCTTCAAGATGATAGACAAGGAGTATAAATAGGAACCCAGTCTCAAAATGTTGAGTTCATTCATATTCATTCCCCTTTCGTGTAGTCTGTATATTAAATTACCAAAATCAGGAAAATATTTTTTTTAAAGATTTATTTATTTTTATATGAGAGGCAGATTTTTAAAAAAGATTTATCTTTTTGGACAGACAGATATACAGAGAGGAAGATCTTCTGCATGCTGATTTCACTCCCCAAGTGGTCACAACGGCTGGAGCTGAGCTGATCTGAAGCCAGGAGCCAGGAGCTTCCTCCAGGTCTTGTATTTATAGATATCTTGAATAAGTGATATTTACTTAGGATCTACCTCATGCTCAGCAGTGTCATTTTTTACAAATGTTCCCACTTCCTTCTTTTTTAAAAAAAGATTTATTTTTTTTTTTATTTAACTTCATTAATTACATTGTATTATGTGACACAGTTACATAGATACTTGGGTTCTCCCACCCCTCCCCAAACCCTCCCACCATGGTGGATTCCTCCGAAAGATCTTCTATCCATTGGTTTGCTTCCCAAGTGGTCCCAGTGGCCAGAGCTGAGCTGATTCAAAGTCAAGAGCTGGGAGCTTCTTCCACGTCTCTCATGGAACAATCAGGAAAATCAACTTCCATATGCAATGCTCAAGGAAACTGCGGGTGCGGGGGCCCAAGCACTTGCTCCAACCTCCATTGTATTCCCAGGCCATAAGCAGGGGATTGGATTAGAAGTGGAACAGCCGGGTCACAAACTAGTGGTCAAATGGGATGCTGGCCCTAGTACGGGAATTAGCCTGCATGCCATTGCACTGGCCCTGGTAATCTGCATTTGATGTGATTCATATGTGCAATGAAGCCTGTGACGGATTAGTATGGCAGGCCACAGTGTCAGAAAGCAGGCTGAGTCTGATTAACCAAGGAATCTGCTTTCCACATGGTTTAATAATCAAAGACTGATAAGTTTCCTTGCAAACCAAATTTTCTTTCTTTTTTTTTTAATTCATTAATTACATTGTATTATGTGACACAGTTTCATAGGTACTTGAGTTCTCCCCACCCCTCCCCAAACCCTCCCACCATGGTGGATTCCTCCACCTTGTTGCATAACCACAGTTCAAGTTCAGTTGAGATTCCCCCATTGCAAGCATATACCAAACATGGAGTCCAGCATCTTATTGTCCAGTCAAGTTCAACGGCTTCTTAGGTATACCCTCTCTGGTCTGAAGACAGAGCCAGCAGAGTATCATCCCGATCAATTAAAAGCTCCAACATACCATCAGCAAAAATTTACATCATTATGGAATTAATTGACATAGTAATGAGTAACCAATATGTTAAAAGTAAATGCGAGTTCTTAACCACCTTCTGTGACCACCTCACCTACACTTCAATTTTAGTTTATACACAACATATAACATTCATAACATAACATGTTACACATAACATCATATCATCTTAAATTAAGGCAAACATGTGGTATTTAACCTTTTGGGATTGGCTCATTTCCCTTAGCATTATGGTTTCCAGTTTGGCCCATTTGGCCACAAAGAACTGCATTTTGTTTTTTTTAATAGCTGAGTAGTATTCCATGGAGTAGATGAACCATAGCTTTCTTATCCAATCCTCTGCTGATGAGCATTTTGGCTGCTTCCATGTTTTTGCAATTACTGATTGTGCTGCTATGAGCATAGGAGTGCATGTTGGTTTCTCATAAAACAATTGTTCTGGATATATTCCTAGGAGTGCTGTGGCTGGATCATACGGTATGTTGAATTTGAGTTGTTTGAATATTCTCCATACTGATTTCCATAGAGGCTGTACCAGCCTGCAGCCCCACCAGCGGTGGAGTAGGGTTCCCTTTTCCCCGCAACCTCGCCAACAAGTGTTGTTGGTGCTTTTATTCATGTGGGCCAGTCTTACTGGCGTCAGGTGGTACCTCATTGATGTTTTAATTTGGATTTCCCTTATTGCCAGGGAACTTGAGCATTTTTTCATATGTTTATTTGCCATTTGGGTTTGTTCCTTTGTGAAGTGTCTGCCCATTTCCCGTGCCCATTTCTTGAGTGGCTTGTTTGTTTTGACATTTTGGTTGTTTTGTAGCTCTTTGTATATTCTGGAAATTAGTCCTCTATCACCTATGTCGTGTGTGAAGATCTTCTCCCATTCTGTGGGTTGCCTTTTTACTTTGTTGATTGTTTCTCTAGATGTACAGAAGCTTCTTAGTTTGATGAGGTCCCATTTGTTTATTTTGGTCTTGATTTCTACTGCTTTTGGAGTCTTTTTTAGGAAGTGAGGGCCTACCCCTAAGTGTTCCAGTGTGTTTCCAACATTTTCTTCCAAAAGTTTGAAGGTTTCTGGATGTAGGTTTAGATCTGTTATCCATTTAGATCTGATCTTAGTGTATGGTGAGAGATGTGGATCTATCTTTTTGTTTCTGCAGGCTATTAACCAGTTGTCCCAACAGCATTTATTGAACAGACCTTCCCATTTGCCTGGATTGTCGTTTGTCTTTTTGTCAAAGATTATTTGGCTGTGCCTGTTTGGGTTCCCTTCTGGTGTTTCTATTCTGCTCCATTGATCTTCCTCTCTATCTTTGTGCCAGTACCATGCTGTTTTGATAACCACTGCCCTATAGTATGTCCAGAGGTCCGGAACTGTGATTCCCCCTGCTAACTTCCTGTTCTTCAGGATGGTTCTAGCTATCCGTGGTTTTTTGTGTTTCCAGATGAACCTTTGGATCATTGTTTCCAGTTCCATGAAGAATGTTTTGGGCAATTTGATTGGGATTGCGTTGAATGTATATATTGCTTTTGGCAGTATAGACATTTTAATGATATTGATTTTACCTATCCAGGAGCATGGGCTGTTACTCCATCTTTTGAGGTCTTGTTCAATTTCTTTTTTAAGTAGTTTGTAGTTTTCTTCAAATAAGTCTCCTACATTTTTGGTTAGACTTATTCCCAGATATTTCATACTTTTCTCTGTTATTTTGAATGGTATCTTGCTGGTTAAATCTTTTTCCATCTTGGGGCTGTTCGCATACACTATGGCTGTTGATTTTTGTTCATTAATTTTGTACCCTGCCACTCTACCAAACTCTCGTATAAGTTCTAGGAGTCTCTGTATTGAGTCTCTTGGCTCTTCTACATAAAGAATCATATCATCTGCATATAGTGAGAGCTTGACTTCTTCGTTTCCCATTTGGATTCCTCTGATTTCTTTTTCTTGTCTTATGGCCTCAACGAGTACCTCTAGGACTATGTTGAATAGTAGTGGAGAAAGTGGACATCCCTGTCTTGTTCCAGATCTCAGTGGGAAGGGTTCCAGTTTTTCTCCATTCAGTATGATGCTGGCGTTGGGTTTTTCATATATTGTTTTAATTATGTTGTGGATTTTTCCATCTGTCCCTACCTTGGTTAGGGTTTTTAGCAGGAAGTGGTATTGGAATTTGTCGAAAGCTTTTTCTGCATCCATTGATACTATCATGTGATTCTTGTTTTTCAGTTTTTGGATGTGGTGTATCACATTTATGGATTTCCGAATGTTGAACCATCCCTGCATTCCAGGGATGAATCTTACTTGATCTGGATGAATGATCTGTCTGATGTGTTTTTGAATTCTGTTGGCTAGGATTTTGTTGAGAATCTTAGCATCAATGTTCATCAAAGAGATAGGTCTGTAGTTTTCCTTCTCTGTTGGTTCTCTGTCTGGGCAAACCAAATTTTCTAACATTATCCTTTTCCAGCTTTTTTCATGGTTATACTCATTTTTGATTTATTTCCTTTATTTGAAAGGCAGAGTGACACAGAGAGGGAGAGATCTTCTATGCTTTGGTTGCCCCCAGATAGCTGCAGCAGCCAGGTCAGAGCTGGGAACCAGGAACTCCATTTGGGTCTTCTACCTGGGAGACAGGCCCATGTACTTGGGTCATCCTCTGCTGCTTCGCAGGGCTCAGAACTGGAGCAGCCAGGACTGAAGTCAGTGCTGCAGTATGGGATGTCAGCATTGCAAGTAGTTGCCTAACCTGTTGTGCTCAAAAACACTGGCCGCCACACACATTCTAGGCGATTGTGGGTGAACTGGGAGAACAACACAGTGTCAACATTTGAGAAAAAGAGATCATTTTGCCAGGTTTAACCTCAGTAAAATGCCATTGTCATATAATGCAGAAGGAAATGATACATGGTTATTGGATTAGCTCAGGGCTAATCACTGTCCATTGTCTAGTGAAGCCCAGAGAGGAAGGGTGCCGCATGTGCAGGGAGATGAAAGAGGGCACCCAAATAGCAGGAGACCTTCCCAGGAATGGTGATGCACCCTAGTGCAGCTCCAGGCATTCACAATCACACATGTGTGAAATGGCAGCTCCACTTCGCGCTTGCTTCTTCCTGCACCAGCAAGGCACTTGGCTTCTTATCAGCTGAGATGTGTTTCCAAATAAGCTGGACTGATAGATGCAAACTGCAAGCAAAATGTCCAGCGGCTGATACCATTAGGCTGGGGATTAGGTGCAGGGGAAGGGAAGGCAGGTGGATGGAAGCCAATGCTCTCCTCTCTGGTGATGCAGTGTCCACCTATTTTCCCTCAAGTGTGGTTTTCTGCCAAATTTTAATCAGCTGGTTGGTCACATTGAAACCTTGAAGGTTCTGTGAAGGAGGGAATGGAGCTGTTGCTTTTGCGTCCATGTCTGGTTCCCTTCCTGGTTCTCAGTGGTGAGTGGTTTCCTGAGCACAAGATGAGTCTTCTTTGGGTTTCTTACAGTTATGACTGAAAGAAACTGGGGTAAGTGAGCAAGGGACAAAGAAGCAAATGAACACAGATATGTCTAAATAGCTACTAAAAATAGCTTGCTGGTCATTTCTTTAACGTGATGACTGATTTAAGTGATTCACATAAAGCCTTGCCTATATCTTCAGGTGCTTCACAAAGTCAGAGGGCAGTTCTGATTGTGGTCACTAGACAGAGTTAACAGAGGTTCACCGGATCCCGTATTTCATCTCCCATCTTTGCTTCCAACAAAGGGTGAGCAAGTGGGAGATTTCCCCACTCAGCTGGGCCGGTTCCCTACTGTTGTGTTAAGAACTCTGTGTGACAGAGAAACTTGTGCGATAGGTGTGTTATTAGACTTCTTGGGTCTCCTGTTGGTTTAGTCCTCAGATACTATGCTCTTCTTTATTTACATTATCTACATCACAGGCCACGACTTACTGTTATAGAATCAACAGGGTGACATGACCACTAGACAAGAGAAATTTGTTATGGAAAGGAGGCAGTCGGGGTGGGTGCAATGGTTCAACTGGCTCTAATCCTCCACTTAAAAGTGTCACTGGTTCAAGTCCTGGCTTTTCCACTTCTGGTTCAGCTTACTGCCTGTGGCCTGGGAGAGCAGCAGAGTATAGTACAAGGGCTTGGGGCTCTGCACCTGCATGGGAAACCCAGAAGAAGCTCCATCCAGTGCGGCCACTTGGGAGTGAACCAGGGAATGGAAGAACTTTCTACCTCTCCTGATTTTCTGCCTCACTCTGATTTTCTAATAAGAATAAATAAATCCTATGGGCCCGGCGCAGTGGCGTAGTGGTTAAAGTCCACGCCTTGCACGCGCCCCGGGATCCCATGTGGGTGCCAGTTTTAATCCCGGTGACCCTGCTTCCTATCCAGCTCCCTGCTTGTGGCCTGGGAAAGCAGTCGAAGATGGCCCAAAGCTTTGGGACCCTGCACCCACGTGGCAGACCTGGAATAGCTCCTGGCTCCTGGCTTCGGACTGGCTCAGCTCCAGCCGTTGTGGCTGCTTGGAGAGTGAACCACCAGATGGAAGATCTTCCTCTCTGTATATCCACCTTTACAATAAAAATGAAATAAATCTTAAAAAAAATCTTAAAAAAAGGGAGAAATGATGTAGTAGTCTGGGGTAGGCATCTAAGAGACAATGAAGATCATTTTCACGGCCTCCACAGTTCTACTAAGTGCACTTTAAATTTACTTTAAAACCTTTTTATTCATTTATTTGAAAAGCAGAGAGACACACAGAAAAAAGACAGACAGATCTGCCAAGCACTGGCTTACCTCCCAAGTGCCTGCAACTGGCAGGGATTGACTAGACCAAAGCCAGGAGTCAGGAAATTAGCCCAGGTCTCTCATATGGTTGTCAGAGATCCTTGTACTTGATCTGTCACTTGATGATTCCCAGGATGCCCATTAGCTAGAAACTGGAATCTGGAGTGGAACTGGTTTCTAACACAGGTGCTTAGTTCGGAATGGGCACCTTAACTGCCCAACCCCCTTTAACTTTAGAGCAGACTTGAAGAGCCTTACCAATAACTTAGCACATCAGAAGTGAGTTCTTTACTGCAAGGGCCTTGGATTTGGCAGAAAAAGACTTGCTGAAGTATTCCTGAGCTCAGGAGACTAACAGTCCTTGTCCTCTTTTTTCTACTTGTCTGTTCTCAAATTCATGGGGTGGTTTTTTTTTTTTTTGCCTTACGTTCTGCATTGCCCAGGTCTCTGATGACAATTTTAGCACCAGTGTGTGACATATTCAGATGTGTCAGCATATATGTAAAACCTGCTGTGTCCCGTATCAACCATACATTTTGATATAATATAAAGAGAGAGCATTTTGCAATAAACTTATTCACAGTGACACTTCAAAAACAATTGAAAAGTAGTGAAACGTGATGATGTTTTATTTTGAATGGATCATTCTTAAGAGATGATTTATACAGAATAAGTTAATGATTTTTCAACATGTAATTAAAATATAAAACTAGAGAGGGAGGGCATGAAGCAACTGATGGATTGTGTAGATCATCTGAAGTTCTATGAAGCAAATGTCACTGAATGTATCAGGCTATCAAAGGTGGTGCCTTAGACAGTAGCTCAGATTGCGGAGAGAGTATGGTGTTTTCACGGGAGCTCTGAAAGCCATTCAAGAACCAGCCAATCAACAAACATTTATTTATTTATTCTTTTTCTCATGGAATTTTCACTATGATATTTCCCCCAATTCTGAGATCTTATGAAATCTGTTCTGAAATTTCCTCCAAAGAAATCCCTTAGAGTTAGAAGGACATTTTTCTAGATAATTCTGAGAATTTTTCTTCCAGGTAAAGAATATTCAGATAACAGGTCAAAATGCTCTTAACAATAATAAAATAATAAAAATGTGGATAAACTGTAAACTAAGCAAAATAGAAATACTACTTTACAAAATAATTTACACTATGTAACTAAGATGCCAGAAAAATGTGCTTGTGAATAATTTCACAAGAACCTGAAGAATGAATTGTCAGTAGTAGCATACATGTTGAATCATTTAGTCTGTCAGAGCGACAAAATACTAAACAGTGTTTTATTTGTTTGCAAATGTGTTTTTCAAAGTATCCCTTAAAGATCCTGCAGATTCCTAGTTGGTGATGTGATGTAGCAAGTCCAAGTCTTCCTAGTTCTAGAGTGGCTGTTTCATTGGCTCACTGCATTCCCTTTGTTCCTAAGCCTTTTCCTAGGCTGCTAGAACTAGAAGCTAGCCAGTTGTGTGAATTCATTTCTCTAATGGAGCTGTGTCTATCTAGTATAGTCCATAAGAGAATAAAATACAGAAGTAGGTACCAGTCAGTACTATTTCCAAAAACTGTTCTACAATGAGGGTTAGACTGGGCAAGAAAAAACTCAGGTAGAATTTGAAAGTAGATACACAGAGAAAGACAGTGACATGCAGTGTTAGGCTATGAAAATGGCAGGGGAGAAGAGCAATTGAAGGGAAGAAAGCAGCCGGAGAGGAGGGATTGATGGACAGTTACACATTAGGAAACAGAGCAGGAAGGCGGGAATAGAGGAGGACATAACAGAATGTAAACACAAAGAAAACTAACAGTAGTTAATGATAACTGTCATAGAATGTGAGAATTGGCAGAAAGAAAAGGGAGAAAAGTGGAAAGCTAAAGATGGTCTGAGGAGAAAGACAGGAAGGAAGAATGGTAAGAAAGGAGAGGCAAGAGAAGAAAAAAATGCCAAAATGGAATAAGAGCTAGGAACAAAACCTGACAAAGATCAACTCAAGAAAAACTGTACAGTGCATTAGAATGATCCCAACATGAATTTCTTCATGTGCAAAATGGGACATTCATCCCTCAGTCTAGGAAAAGTCAGACAATGTTGTAAGTATGGAACTTTAGCAGAAAAAGCAGCAATCAGCCAGAAAAAAGGAAACTAAACCATTTCAAGGCGTGAGTGGTCACAGCCTTCCAATCTTAGATGTGTGCTAATCTGTGATAGTGTTGGATATAGCCCCCCAGGTCTAATCTCATTAACTTGAATTGGGTCATTGATTTTTTTTAAAGCTTATTTATTTGAAAGGAATAATCTCTCTCTCTCTCTCTCTCTCTCTCTCTCTCTCTCTCTCTCTCTCTCTCTCTCTCTCACACACACACACACACACACACAGATAAGGAAGGCAAGAGAGGGAGATAGAGCAATTCACTGGTGTGTTCCCCCAAAGCCCACAACAGTGGGATTGGGTCAGACCAAAGCCAAGAGTTAGACACTCTATCCAGGTCTCCAACATGCGTGGCAGGGAACTAAGTACACGAGGTTATACATTAGTATGAAGCTGGGTCAGAAGCAGAGGCGGGACTCAATCCCAAGCACTCTGATATGGGATGCCAGCATCCCAAGTCATAACATAATCCACAATGTTTGCCCTAGTGTTCCTATTCCTAGAGGGAGAAAAACTTAAAGGTCACTAGGAGGGTCAGATAATGAAGTCTTGGGAAAAATGTTTGGAAACCATTGGTATTGAATGTCTGTTATATTCATTTCCCCAAGAATGCTTGGTTGAGATAATCCCTATGCCTGAATCAATAAGCAGTCTTGTACCTGGTCCTGTGGATTGGTTCCTATTTGAAAGGATTCATATGAAGTGCGTTCATCTGCATTAGGTGAGTCCATATTTGTATGTTTAAATTGTTCCCCAGTAGCTAACCCAACAGATGTACCAGGACTTCCAGTAGGCATAATTAGATCCCCATCAATTCGGTCTTGTCTTCCACTGGTGGATGGAGCTCCAGTGCTGGCAGAGTGATGGTTTGCTAATTTGGAGCCAAAACATGGTACACGCAAGATGCTTGGTGATTCCTGTTGTTTCTTCTTGTCATTTTCTTGGACTTCACTCTTGATGCCTGCTGACTTGGGGTCTTCATTAGGTGTGCTGATCATGAGCTGCTTAGGTGTAAGGGCAACCGTTATTTCATTGATCTGATTGCCTTCAGACATTTGTCCCACAACATTGCTCCCATCTTCTCCTAGGTCATTTTTGAGACAGGGTATATTCTTGGACTGAGGGGAACTGGCTTCAGGAATGGTTGTAATTTCCAGTTGGCCCGGTTGGTTCTTCAGAGAACATCGAGTGCTCCTTCTCAGAGTGGACACATCAGCTCTGAAAGAATTTGGGTTTTGGCTCTCTCCAGGCAGTCTGTTCTCAGAAATGTTTCTTTGGCCAGGTAGGATGCTTGCTGGGGAGATGATAAAACTGGGGTGGTTGGTGTGACTACCTTCTGGATGCAGAGAAGTGCTGGGTTTCTGCTCTGGTGCAAGACCATGGGATGAAGTTGAGACTTGGAGGGACAGTGGATTGTCCTTGAGCACTGTGGAGCCTCCAGTACAGCAGGGACTGCCCTGGCTTTGGTGAAATACATAGATTTCTTTTTGACTTGATGGGTCACTTTGAGTGATTAAGTCTGGATAAGCCAAATATTCTCTCCCTGGTGAATTCAACCCAGCAATTTGCATGCCATAGTTCAAATGCTTGCCTTCATGCCAGGTTGGGTTTTTCTGAAGCCTGGTTAGGGAATTACTGTAGAAGAGCTGAGTCTCCTTCAGGTTTGGTACAGTAGTTGGAACTTCGTGTAAATTTGTTGCCTGATTCCAGAAGTTTCTGTTATAATATGGCTCTTTTTCTTTCTGACCTTGTGTTTGAATACTGTAGTCCCAGGAGTCCCATGAAGGAAATACAGTACTTCCTTCTTGTCCAACACCATTGTTAGTATAACCCTTGGTCTCCACAGGTGGGGATACAGTAAAACCTGTATTATAGGAGGAGAAATTCTCATCTGGATTCCATGGGTAAAACCTATTAGAGGGCAAATCCTCCCTGGGTTTTGATGGCCTATCTACAGGATAGGGGAGATACTGCTTTGGTTGATTGGAGGTGTGTTGCTTACCTTCATACTGCCTACCTGTTGGGGCTCTTTTCAAGCTTGACTCTTCCTCATCCCACGTACTTTGCCTTTGAAAAATTTCATCTCCAGTTGGATCAATAGGGTCCTTTTCATTATAAGGAACAATCTTTTTCTGTTCTGGAGTATTCAACGGGTACTGTGGATGTTCTGGTTGCCGTATACTACTAGGAGAATCAACTATCTCACCCCAGGTATTGCTACTTAGGTAAGGTGGATTTGCAACTCCATATGCACTAGGATTATAGGGTCTATATTCATGAAAGAAAACACTTCCTCTCGAGCCATGGGAAGGAGGAAGAGGAGAAGGAGAAGGAGGTAAATGTTCTTTCTGCCATCTAGAATTTCCTTTAAAGGGTGGAGAGATATCTTGGTGATTCCATGTATTTCTTCCAGCAGGAGAATGTTCTCTGGTGGGAGCAGGGATTCCTTCAGGGTATACAGGCTGATACGTTTTATACTTTAATTTTGGCTTACTAGTTTCTGGTGCATATGGAGTTATTTTTGGCTCTAAAATAATGCCATTGGGCAAATTTTGGCTTTGGATTTGTACACCAGAATTTGGAACTCTTCTGGAGTCTCCTGTTGGGGAATAAGGATTTTCTTGTTGACCAATAGAATTAAAGTTGGGGCCTGGTGTGTTGCCTACAGGGCGTGGCAGTTTATAATTGGGTTTATTCACTCCGCCATAAGGGTGAGAGTTTCTCCAGAGGCTGACTGTATCTTTTGTAGGAACAACAGTCCTTTCTTTCTGACCTACTTGCTTCTCCCCTGGATTCTGTACTTTTTCACTGTAGCCAACACTACCTTGGTTGGGATCCAGTGGGACAACATTGGTTACCACAACATTTTTATTTGGCCCCTGAGGCCTTTTTCTAAAGTTTACTGGATTTCCTGCATTATTAGTATAATAGCCTCTTGAAGTGGAAAGAAAAGTTTTGTGAGAAGCTGGATTTCCTGGATTTGTTGCTTGTTTGTTTTCCCAAGCAAAGGAATTCCATTGAGAATTCTTTTGAACTTGCTGATTTCGGTAAAAAGGCCCATTTGGTCTCTGGCCAACAGCAGTACCAGTTTGATGCCACTGTCTTCCTGAAGGGAAATTTCGGGTGTTGTGATTTGGGTAATTTTCATAAATATTTGGCTGACTTGGTCTCCATGGGAATTGACTTCTGGATGCTCCCTGGCCTGAAATATTAACTGTAGGGGATGGGTTGACTCCATTCTGAGCTGTTGGGTTACCCCCAGTGTTCTGTCCTGGGGCACCATTTCCTGTTGGGCTGGTGTCATTCCCACCTGGTTGGGTAGAATTTGTCTCATTCACTGTTGCATTTGCTGAGGGTTCTGTTGATGGACTCTCTGCTTTAGGAGGATCTTCTTCTTTGGGTTTTTCAATATCATCATACATCTCTTCTGAGTAATAAGGAGGGCGGCCCCCAAAGCCATGATATCCAAAATATCCAAAGTAAGGATTCTGTAGGAAAGAAGTTGGAAATCAATACTTACTCTTGGCTTCCCCCATGATGTTACCTGGATTTTTAAAAATATAATAGGGAAATTTGATGAATCACATGCTTCTTCTAGCACCATTGGTTATATATTTTCTCAAAACTCGACTCCTTTAAGAAGTGCACCTTCTTGGTTTATGTGACTCTACTGCCTTGTGTTTTTCTTGTCTGGGATTCTGTTTCACTTCTACTTCTGAGTTTTTTCTTCCTAGGGTGGATCCTAAAAATGAAGTCTTCTTTGCTCTTAAGGAATTCCATCCTCTGTTTTCATTTTTTTGTTCTCATTTTATATACCTCCTTTGAATATCTTTTGCATGCTAATGCTTTTAATAGAGACAAATGCTTATGACCCCCAAAGATATGACTATTGCCCATGACACTCTTGTGGAAATGAGGTACCAAAGCAGCTCCTCTAAAGGCCTCATGAGTACGTGCGGTTGAGAGCATCCAGGACTGGGCCCATGTCCCTCAAGCCCCTTCCTCTGATATCTTATGTCTAAGCAAATCTCATCAATCTTCACTCATTTTCCTAGGTTTCTGCTGTCCCCTTTATGTTTCTAGATAATTAGCTACCAATTCCTATGGAATCTAAGCTGTCATCCTTGTTCCCTTAGTATTTATCCTTAGTACTAAACGATTTCAATGGTGGTCCGAATCTATTATTATTACTATTATTATTGTTATTCTGAATCTTTCCTGGGTTTTGATGGATTATTAACTAGATAGTCTCTCCACCAGATCTTTCACTCTTGGTTTTCCACTCCTATCACAGCAGTGGAGGCTGGGAGAAGGTATGTGGGACTCCTACCACTTTCCTCTTTAGTTTGTTTTTAAAGTGTCTCTTATCTTATTGGATAAACTCTAAACCCCTTAGTATGATCAAGCAGTACATCTTGGTGCTGAACAGTGGAATACTAGAAAGATATGGGTTAAAAATCCTCATCCTATCAGTATTAGGAATGTTGAGTTCAGGTCAATCTACATATTCATTTGCAATATGGAACTAATGAGAAAATAATATTGGCCCTGCCGTGATGGGTCAGTATCTAAATCCTTTCCTTGCATGTGCTGGGATCCCATGTGGGTGCCAGTTCACATTCTAGCTGCTCTGTTTCCCATCCATCTCCCTGCTTATTGTCTGGGAAAGCAGTAGAGGATGGACCAAAGCCTTGGGACTCTGCACCTGTGTGGGAGACCTGGAAGAAGCTCCAGGCTCCTGGCTTTGGATTAGCTCAACTCCAGCCTTTGCAGCCACTTGGGGAATGAACCAGCGGATAAAAGCTATTTCTCTCTGTCTCTCCTTCTCTGTAAATCTGCCTTTCCAGTAAAAATAAAATAAATCTTAAAGAAAATAATATCAACTTTACAGATTGTCATGAGGATGCAATGTATGTCCAAAATGTAAAGCACAATGGCTGGTACTTAGCAAGTGCCTAATTGTTACATATGACAATTTTTAATAAGTATCTAGGTCAAAATAATTCTGTTCAGCCTCATTTATTCTCTCCTGTACTTTACATAGTTGAAACAACAACTATTGTTAGTCTTCTGGAGATTCTCTTCATGCTTTAGTGTCTTTGTAGTCATGGCTTTTCTACATCAAATCTTCTCCTACCCATATGTTTATGTCACGTGGCAAACTTGATTTCTCTTCAGAACTCAGCTTGACTGCTACCTCTTTTTCCTGACCCATGTTGGCTAAAACTGGGCTCCACTGACAGCAGTATAGACTTTGGTCATAATCACCATCCCACTGGACTTCAGTTTCATACTTCCCTAGGTTTTTCCCAGGGAAACTTTTTGAATGAAATTGTTAAGTTATTCACCATTGCTTTCTAGCACCTACCATAGTTGGAAGTGCTTAGCATGTTTTCATGTAACAGATGATCTCATCATCATGAGCTCTGTCACTTTGTTAGGCATTTGTTAGGCATGTAGGTCATTTAGTTTATTCTTTGAAAACAGGTACAATCGGGAAGAAAATGTTTTCATCCCCAGTGGCAGATAGAAGTAATGAGATAAGTGAAGTGATCTCCAACATCCCTAACGAAGTAAGGCAGTGCTCCAAGAGGAAGAATTTAACTTCTTCATACCTGTGCCAAGTGCTTAGGTTACTCTGCTTTCCATTCTAACATTCTGTTTGTGAAAATTTTTATGTTGCATACAGTTAGCTGAATCATTTTTATTTGGAGGTATTGCATAATGACATTTTTGAAGGCATCTTATATGATTAGTGATATAATATATTTCAATGTCATTATTTAAAAAAATTTAGCACTGTCTTCCACCTGCCAAACTATTGGGTCCCTGCATCTCACTGAAGACATACCACACATTTAGGAGGAAAGAGAGAGCAAGTTCTGAGGCTGGAGCACTGTGTCAGAGTCACTTAAGTGGCTGTTTTGGATGACAGTGTCAGAATATATTCCAGGTGTATCATTTGGTGATATACACTTGATTCTTTTCATTGCTATATGGAAAAGGCAATTGGACAGGGTCTTTGAAGATGTGAGTTCTGAGTTCAGTTTATATCCACTAGCTCAATAAGTGAAATAGAAGAGTAATTTCTCTTTTCTGACTTTTAATTTATGTGAACAAGAGAGAGGTTAGATGATTATTTGATTCCCCTCTGAGGATAACCTGCTCACACTACATTTTTCTACTTATCACTGTCTAGAGTCCAACATCAACCTTGATAAAGTGTCTTGGAGATTTCCATACATGTGGAGCAGGAGAAATGATGTAGCAGATTGTATTTTAGGTTACTGTCTTCATTCTTTTACCTTTCTTTCATCTTGGGAGCTTGACCTCAGAGTTTTATATGTTAGGCTATAACTTTCATATTAGATGTGGGTCACAAGAAAGAAACTATTGGATTATAGCTCCAGATGGGAATGCTGGTTACTTACCCCACTTTCTTCGTTACTGAGGCGTCCATAACCTGGTGGTGGGGGTGGCATTGGCGGTGGCATCGGTGGTGGCATCCTCTGCAAGGTGAAAAAACACAATGAACACAAGACAATGCTGTCATTTGTTTGTAGGTTTAAGTTGTTTTAAACTAGCTCAAACCAACGGCTGGGTAATTGCACTGTGGCCTTGAAGCCTGTAAGTCATTAGCTTTCACAATTCAAGTACTAAGAGTTATAATCCATTAGTCAATAATGGTAAAAATAAAGATGCCAGCTGGTTCCTGGCTTATTCCACTCAAAATTCTTGGTGTGGTTGTATGTCTAAGGGTCACCTCACCCCATCACCTCCAACACCCACCAACACTTCTCCCCTCCTAGCCCTTCAACCTCATGCACAGACATGGTGACAGGGGTAGGTGGTGGTGGGGGGAAGGTGGGAGGAGAGAGAAATTTCAGCACCATTGCAACAAAATCAACCATATTAGGACATGTAACAATAGAGATTAAATAATATTACAAATGCTTAATGTTCATTTAAAAATTATTTTATTTATTTCTCTCTCTCTCCGCCCCGCCCCCCCCCACGCACACACACACTCCCATCTTCTGCTTCATTTTCCAGATGCCTGTATGCTGAAGTCAGGAGCTGAAAACACAACCCAGGCCTCTTATACAGGTGACAGAACCAGTGACCTCAGTCCTCACTGGTGCCTCCCATGGCTTGCATTAGCAGGAGTTCCAGTGAGGAGCTACCGCCACGTACTGGACCCAGGTACGTCATAGGAGACATGGGCATCATAACCAGCATCTTAACTGCTGGCTAAATGTCCACATTTGTCTTTCATATCCTAATGTCTGTGACCCACTTTCAATTTTATAATTGATTGTAATAATTTTAAACATTAACAAGGTCTTTGGGAATTGTTTTAAACACAATCTGAAAGGATTATTTGTGATGATATATATGTGGCTTTATTCAACAAGATATGATAGAAGATCCTAGTCTAATCACAGCTCATCTCAAAATTTTCAAACTCCATTTTGTCCCAATTTTCTCATTGCATTAAATGAGGATAATCTGTGCTTTCTAATCTTTTAGGAAAGTGGAGAGATAGTAATAAATCAGTATAATCCTTTGACATTAATTTATTTACTAGGCTATTGGTAGTTTTTTGTGATGTAATCTGGTTCATGCCATTAATTAGTCTGAGTAAAAAATTCATTTGAAAATTCTTTACCTTTCCCCTACATAATGACTGATATGATTTTTTTGTATATCCTCTATTGACTCATATATGGCATTCTATTAGTGTATTAACTGATATTAACTTAAGCTATCACATGCTAAGATTAACTTTTTTACTTCCAATGTAAAGAAAAAAGTTCTCACAGGTGGAAATGGCCATGGTGGTTGTTGATAGGGAAATAGTCCATTGTTGAAGGGTGGATATGCCTAGAGAGAAAGAAAGTTTATGTGGAAGTGAGCAAAATAAATGAAAAACAAAATAAATAAACTAAATACAATTATTTGAATGTCATGTGGGCTATATTCCCTTTTGCATTAAGCTCTGTTTAATGTATAATGATAAAAATGGTAACAATAGTAGCAATTTATAATGCTGAACACTCACATTCCAAGGACTGTGCCAAACATCTTATATAGTTAAATTCATTCAATACTCACATAATAGTAGAAGTTATATACTATTATCATTCTCATTTTATGTAAGAATTTGAGGTTGAAAGAAATTATATCACTTTCTCTAAATCTCAAGGCAGGGGAATGATTGAAACCAGGATCTCAACCGAGGAGTATATTTTTTGTCCAGTTTTGTGTTTTTTGCATCTATGATACTGTCTGATAATACAGAGGTAAAAGCCATTATTTACTTTTAAGGATCCACACAAGATGAGATCTGGAGAAACCATTTGTAACTCTTGTTTCACATCAGGACTATACTTATGCTATCCTGAGGTAATAGAAGCAGTGCTAATTTCAGAGCAGTGTTTTAGATCATCAAGTATAGATCGGCAAGGGACTTATGGATCATCTTGTTTAGTCTCCCATATTAGGAGAAATGATTTGATGAAGATCATGTAAACAATGAAAGCTGGGAATAGAACTTGAACCTTTGTTGGCTTTTAGACTAGTGTTCATGTGATTGTACCATTTTGACTCTGTATTTTAGAAGGAGATTCTTTGAGGAAAGGATGTTGGGTACTTTTGAGCCAGACGAAGCTGGAATTGACCTTGGATAAATGTCAAAACTAAACGTTGCATTGCCACATAATAGCATGTATGTTGGGAGGAAGTGCTTAGTGGGGGTTACCAATGACTCCCAAATCCCTTTGAGTCCCTTGGTAACTTCGATCATGTAAGCCTCACCTGAGTTGGCTGCGTTTCTTCTTTGGCTGGAGTTGGAGTAGTTGGCTGCTGCGCAGGATCTTTTACTGGTGGTTTTTCTGTTGGAGGCTGGTTGGGGTTCCCGGTGTCTTGGGCTTGGTCAGTATTGCTCTGGCGTCGGAATCCTGCGGGTTTTGGTGGGGGCCACATGTTAGGTGGTGGCTGAGGCCACATAGGCATCTGGTATGGTGGGAACTGCTGAGGGAATGGGAAACCATTTCCATAGGGGCCCATTGGTGGCATCTGCAGGAGGAGCACAAGGCACAGAAATCACGTTAGAGGCTGGTTCCTGCCATCTTTTAACATTAGTCTCCAAAGCTCAGCCCAAGAATTTAAATTTTTTATGGATTTGGACACTTTAGTAATGGAAACTTCAAAATTTTTAGGCAGAGCTTCTTTCATTGTTGTCTTACAAAATGAAACTTTAGTCTTCCAGGAAACCAAATAATTAAAAATAACTAAGAGGCAAAATTAGATGAAAAATTGCAGTTTAAGAATTTGATGGTGAGACCAAGAACAATTCAAAGCTATTAAAACCATCTGGGCAGAACTCTTGGAGCATATACCACATGGTCACCACAGGTTGATAGCAAGTAGCCATTCCCCATCTCTGGGTACTGGGGCAGTTGGGAGGCTGGGTATGGCTGGTCCCCTTATTTACTCCCTCCCCCGGGAAACAGGAAGAAGAAACAGAAAATTCGGAAACAATGATCACACCCACTTTTCCCTAACCCTTGATCCTTCCCACCCCGGTCAACTATGTAACATCATCAAAAATAAAATTAAAAAAATATATACACTGGTTTTCATTGATAGAAATCAGGTTCGACCTCAGTGAAAAGAAAAAAGCAAAAAAGAATTTGATTATTTCCTTATTCTGAATATGTGAGTCAGACATGCACAAGTCAGGTCACAGGGAATTTGATGTTAAATGCAAAACCCAGGTGACTTATTATCAGGCTGGAAAAGGAGAGAAAAACCAAAAAAGAAAAAAGAGAGAAAGATGAAGAAAGAAATAGAGGTTAAATACAGGCCAAACAGCCTCAATCAAAACAGAAGAAAGAACAAAGGAAGCAACAGTAGTTACAACATTAAAATTCTAATCTATGAATTGAACTCGGTCTGACAACATTACTCTTTATTTGAACATTTCTCTCCTGGTGCAATACCCCTCTCTTATCTGCAGTCTTTATTAATCAGTCTCTTACTATTGAGTAGTGTGCCTAGAATATAATGTAAATTTTTGGGGAGTTGATGGAAGATAAAATTTTATATCTTTAGATTTAGGATTTTGTAAAAATTAAGTTGGTAAAAATTTCAAATTACAGTTAATCATTAAAACCAAGAATGAGAGTTTGAAAGTTATGTCAGTGAGGAAGAAGAAATTAAAGAAGATGATGATTTTTTTTGTCATTCTTCTTTTTGCCCCCTTTGTTTTTGACAATCTTTATATAGATGATTAGAGCACAAAGGGTGAAGGACTACAGGAAAGTGGTTAAGATTATTGTTTCCACATCATTGCTTTTTTTTTCTTTTCTGTATCTGGGATAAAGTAGAAGATAAAGGGAGAAGCCCCACCCAGGATTATTCTTTATATTTTCTTTATAAGCATACCTTAATAAAGAACAGATTTTTACAATCTTTTAGAGCACAAGCTACAGTAAGTAAAAGTGAGCATGTTTATACTAACAAGTTTCCTTCCCATTTAATGGACAATGTTTGTGTCATTACTGAACTACAATGAACAAAATCTATTTATCTTACAGTATAGCAGGTTTAATTTTTATTTAGATAAAAACTTCTAATCTGGAAAAGACCTTAGGTCTTATTCCAATGGTTACATAAAGAAGGGTTGTTCTAGGGCCTGGTATGGTAGCCTAGCAGCTAAAGTCATCGCCTTGAATGCACCAGGATCCCATATGGGTGCTGGTTCTAATCCTGGCAGACCCACTTCCCAACCAGCTCCCAGCTTGTGGCCTGAGAAAGCAGTCGAGGACAGCCCAAAGCCTTGGGACCCAGCATCCGTGTGGGAGACCCGGAAGAGGCTCCAGGCTCCTGGTCTAGGATCAGCTCAGCTCTGGCCAGAAGATCTTCCTCTTTGTCTCTCCTCCTTTCTGTATGTCTGCCTTTTCAATAAAAATAAATCTTTCTTTTAATACTATCAAGCACTAAACTATATACCAGCCCAAAGAGTGACACACAGTGCAGTTCTTGTCCTTCTGCCTCTTATAAACTGGATGGAAAGGTAAACATTCATAAAGTGTTTTGTGAAGACTTCAAAGGTGACAGCAATATGACAATAATATGGGAGGGTGGAAAGGGAAGACATTCCTTGTAGGTGGGCAGCATGGCAAGGTGTGACTGTGGAAAAGAATAGGCCTTCTGAGTTTCAGATAAGATGCTGAGGATGGCGGGTTTGGCAGGGACCAGGTTGCAAAGCGCAACTTTTTTAAGACAAGTGGGAGACTGAACGTGATTACCTGTAAACAAGATTCTTGTAGAGCAGCTACACTGGGTTAGGACTAGGAGGAGCAAACAGAGCTCTAAAGGGAAGTCTGAGTCAAGTTCAAGGCAGTGAAAAGGGAAGGATGCATGGAATGAGAGCTTTGAAAAAAAAAATAAAATAAACGTTAGCCAGGTATGAGAAGGACTGGAGGGAAAAAGCAAAGGTCCAGGAATGACTGCTATCACAGACTCCAAAACCTGGCATGATACGGACCATAAATGAAAAGCCATGCAAAATTCTTAAAGCTAAAAGGTCTCCTTGGAGAACTTTTTCTTCTTTCTAAACTTTCTATTTATTAATCTGGATTTGAGGAACCAAATATTTACATTCCCATAATACTGACTACACTTGTTACCAAGCATGTATTATCTCCTTTTTATGGGTCTAGAACTTTCAATTTTTCAATATTCTTTCATAAATAAGCATTAAAGTTTTATTCTCAAAATGCCTCTTCCAAATATGTCATGAAGATTTCATCAGACTCAAAAGTTGAGAAAACTCAGGAAAAAACTGGGTTAATTGTCAGGGACAAGCAGCCAATAGAAAAGCTGGACTAGAATCTAGGTGTAAGGATTCACAATTCAAGCCTTTCCTCATCCCTCCTCATGTTTTTGTTAATGATTGGTTAAAAATATCAGCTTGGTGAGCTTGTCAGTGTATAATAGCTGAGCAGGGATTGAAAGGTGGAATATCCGGGTCTGTGATATCTGCCTATTCCCAAGGTGTAAATGCGCTCACCAGGCCTGATTTCATGCTAGCCATTGATGTGGGTAAGCAATAATGACGAGAATGATTTTTAAGCCAGCGTCTTTAAATAGAGTGACTTAAGTGGACAAAATTAAGAGAAAATTGAAGAAGTCCTTTATTTTTTTCTGCCAAAATGACCCCTATGATCATGCTATAGAAACCAAATGTTATATGATTGTGTTACCATACAACTTTGACAGTTATGTTGTGTGAAAAAAAAATCCAACTGATACTTCATTATCTTGTTCCAAAAATCAGCACACAAAACAAGGACAGCTCAGATTTAGCTAAATAAGATAAAGATTGATTTCCCAATTTTAATGTTCTTAAAGTAATCCAAATAAAATTTACTTCCCAAACTGCACTTATTATGTTACATTTGTGGTCTTTACTTGCGTGGTCCTTTCCCAGAATCAATTTTTCCTAGCTATAAAGAGCTCGTATAATTATTAACTGATTTGGAGTAATAAAGTACAGTAATAATAAGGGGAAATTTTGGTGTGAAAGGACAAGTGAAATGATTTTTCCTCCTGAAACTGTTATTCTACTGTAAATAAAACATGGATACAGCTATTGATGTCTATGTTAAGACAAAGCTTAGAATGCAGCTATGTGGATCTAAACAAGAAATCCTCAGAAATAAGATACAGAGGAACTTACGTGTGGATAGTTCATGAAGGGATATGGGCCATACCGCATCATCTGCAACCAAAGAAATCCATTAATATGGCAGAAAGGGAACACATTTGATTCAATCAACTCACAAATCATAAGTTTTATTCCTGGTTTTAAATCACAGTGGTTCTATGGTTTTTCACTAGTTATCCATAAATTTAAAATATGTATTCCTATAAAGACTTTTAAGGCATTTTAATTTTTAAAGTCAGCTTTTAATCTTAAGTTAGCTTTTTATTTTGAGAAGAATGACTGTCCATATAAAAGATCCACTTTGAAATTTTTGAATACTCTGCTCATTTGGAATTCTGGAATGGACACAGACAATTCGATTACAAGATGATTCTTCTTTCTGATTTGTATTAAATTTGACTAATAACGCCCTGATCTGCATTATGTGAAAGATATTTGTATGCTTGAACACCTGCTTCTATAAATTATTGGTATAGTGGTTACCTTTGATAGCTAGGAAAATTAGCAAAAAATCTAATATTGACTAATTTTACCATAAATCCACATTTACCTTGAAAATAAGCATGAAGCACACATGTAGGACAACACTGGGGAATTATTGCTAGGGTTTGATTCGGAATTTTAGGCTTTCAACTCTCCTCCCTTTGTGTCTTCCATGAGAAACTTTACTTAGCAGAAAGTTTGCTGATATTCTGTTTTTAAATGAACCTCTAGAACGAGACTCTAGAACTCTCCTCCCCTGACCCTGAGCACACGTACCTCCTCACTTTTACTGCTGTATCCAGGCATGCGGGGCATGTGCATCTGAAAGTGAGAGCAGACCAGTGACACACGCAGAACAAGGGAAATGAGCTCAACACCTGTCCCCAAGCTATGCAATGACAGAACAGAAAGAGAAAGCCTGCTATTTGAAAAATACTCACTGGCATAGCCATGGAATTACCAAGAACACCTAGCAAGACCAGCAGAATCTTCATTCTTCCACTCGGTACCTGAAACACAAATCTCAATTTTATTTTTGGACTGTGAAATAATTATACTAGGACACTCTGCCTTCATCTAGGCTTTTGTCTTGTGCACAAGAGCACAGCAACTAATTGCAGCTTTCTTGCCTTGATGTTTATAAAGAGTTTTATAGTTACTACCTGATATTATTCCTAGTTGAAGAAAGGGTCAGATTAAAAAAAAAAAGTAGGGGGACAATAATGCTCGAGACCCTAGTTCACATTGCAAGAATGTTGAGAACAGCAAATTAGGAGGCTGCCAAAATCTAGGAATATTTGTGGTTTTGAGTTTCTAACTGTTGCCTTGGTTTAGGATGGCACATTTACAGTCAATTACATTCACTGTGCAGAGTGATCTCTGTTTCCATGAATAAACTCTCTGAAATCAGAAATTCACACTGCTTTCTGAAATCTAGACATCCATTAGTAAAGGCTTTTCATAAATAAACAGAAATATTCCAGAATTCCACTTTTCCTTCTCTTATCTACGGTTTGTTAGCTTTATTACTTTATCCTTTAAAAATCACTTCTGCACAAGGACTGATCGGGAAAATAGGAAGAAAGAGATCAGAAATGTGAGTTTCATCTACTTGTTAGATAAATAACAGATCAAATTAGTGTACGTAGGAAAGCTATGCAAAGAAGCTATTATAGAAAACACTAATAAAGATTTTCCTTTCTAAGTATTTCTAGGAATATGGCTCAAGGTTTTATGCAACTTTGAGTTGTTCAGTTTACTTCTTGCTTAATCACCTCTTTCACCTCTACTGTGTGTATCAAAGATTCTTGATATGTTGCGTGCTCATGTAGGAAGATGTGGCCTTATTTGGCAAGTATAACATGCCATTCATTTTCTCACTTGCCAAATCAGTGTATTGTGTTGAATGACTTAAGCTCCTTCCCATCTCCACAAGTATGTGATTGGATGAAATGCATGGCTGGAGGATTAAGGACAACACTTGTAACAATCACTAGGAAGTACAGTGACTATGTAAGTTCTTCCCTCTTGTTTCTCTCACCTGTGAGCACAGATTCCCATCGGTTTTTCTGACATCTTTAGTGGTTTGTACTTTCAAGTGTCCTCCTAATCATACCTAGCTTAATGGCTAAATCTACAGGGCCGACTGAAAGAAAGTACTTACCAAGTTATCTAGCTCAGGAAAAGGGACTCCATTCCTGTGTTGAAGCAGCAACATCTTTTCACCGGAATTTTCATAAGCCTTTAATGAAAAATATTTAGGATGATGATAAACTCAAATATGAAAATGAAACACATGAAATAACTAGTAAAGCTTCAGCTGGAAGGCAGCACATATTGTACTAATTCTTTCATTTGCTCATACCCTTAGTAGAGGACTCTCAAAAAGCAAGCTTAGTCTGTCATTTTGAGATTAGGGAAAAAAGTTAAATGAGAAAATGACATAGTCACAGGCACTTGTAGAGCACAGTGTTGGTGAAGATGGACTTCTCTGTCATGAGATGCATGAAAGCACCGTTTTAAAAGAGGTATAAATAGGTCGGAAGAAAACTTTAAGAAAAGCAGATAAACCTAGTAAACAGAAGAGGCTCAGGCTTTGTCCAGAGACTGGTCTGCAAGCAATGATTATACCACTGACATCAAGGAAGGCACTAAGGAAATCAACATCTATGAATTAAGTACATTATTTGGCATGATTTTACCCAGATTGATAGTCCCATATACTCACCCAGTGCATTAGAAGCAGCAATATGTCAAAAATAATTTTTACTTGAATTTTGCTGGCCTGTCTTGGAAATGCATTCTTAACAGTCTGTTATGAAAATGACTAAACTGCTGAAGGTTGGTCAAGCTTAAGGAGTAACACACATTTATTTCTTAATAACAAAACAAAAATTCTTCATGGAGATAGTCATGTTCAGTACCCACAGGGCTTAAAATAAAAAGATCCCTCCTTGTCAGAAAGCTTGGCACAGCAAGGTCACATTTAAGCACTGCTGTACATGTGCACAACCAATCAGGTGTAAGGAAAATGATTCTGCCGTCACAAGAATTTAAGCTTAAAAAACACATCCAGTGTAAAATTTATAGTGTGTTATTATAGAAACAGTCAAATCAAGTCTCTTATTATGTATAATAATAGTCCAGGAAAATGAGCTTACAGCAGTAAGATTTAGGAGATGCTTTGCTTAGTGAATTTGAGTTTTGAAGCACAGAAACTCTGTTTATCTAGAGATGAATCAAGGTAAATATTAACTATCTGTTATTGCCATAAATCACTGGCCATCATGAAAAGGTAGACATTGATATATCTAATTTAATATATTTAATATGTAATTAAAAAGACCTGAAAAACAAAACAAAACAAAAAAGATGAGCTAGAAAGCAATCTCTGTGGACAACTCAGTGAGTTCATGTGATCTGAATTATGTAAGGCTGTTGGGGTGTAATATGCTTTTATGCTTTTCCCTTTGGAAATGACTTTCTGAATAAAAATACAAGTTAACTCAGTTTGACAGCCACAAAGGCCTATGTTCTCTTGTCACTCCTTACCTTTGAAAAGCTAAATAAAGGAAAAGCAAATCAGAAGTGCTCCCCCTCCACGCCTAATGTTATGATTCTTGAATAGAGTCTGTCAGAAGCCCCTCATAGCAGCTATTTTTCCCATCCCCCACACGAGGCTCACTCTTTGTGGGGAGGATGTGTCAGTCTTGGGAGCTGCATCAGTAGGTGGAGGTTGTGAGGGATTACAGCAGGGTCAGGAAGGGGCCGTGGAGCGTGGATGGCCCCAGTAGACTGCAGGACTGTCTCTCAGCTTGAGCGGTGAGAGAGTATGGATGTGTAAAAGGCACACTGATCCAACAGCAGGCTTCATTTTGGATTTTGGGGGGCATGGCAAGAGGAGTAAGTTCCAAATGCTGCCCTCTTCTTTCTTGGCTCGACTGGGCTGGTTCTGCTGTTGGGCCAGACAATTCTGTGCCTTAGGGTTGTTTTGAATTTACATATAGTTTAGTTATTAGAGGTTTGAGAATTTAGAAGAACTGGGTAAGACAGCAAATGAAGTCTCAGCTGGTCATGCTAGCACAGCCACAGGAGAACAGGAACTGAGAAATTCACTCAAGAGGTTATATTCTGGACTTCTTTTTAGAGGTGTGACTTTATAGCTGATATTTTACTTCTGAATAAATATCGCCAACGTATTTTTCAGAGACTAGGCAAAATTTGCTCTTTGTTGATCTCCTGGGCTTCACAGTAGAAAAATTTTGTAGTGCCTGCTTATTTTAATGTTGGCACTGAGAAGCCAAGAATGATCATTTTTAATGCCAAAGTCCAGTTCCTACTTTAACCAAGTGGAGGATTTGAGCAAGAGAAGGACCCAGGAACATGGCAGAAGATCTGAAACCGTTTATTCCCTTGAACTTATTTTCCTTAGAGCATGTTCCGTTTCTCCCTCCTTCCAATGACTAGGATCCTCGTATTGCTCTAGAATTTATGCTACCAAGAGCATAAAAGAAAGATGATGAGCTTTAGAGTTGTGAGATTTGAACTTAAAGCTTCTACAAACCATCAGATTGTTCAATTTTGTGTTTGGTAATATAAGAGTACTCTTTCCTGCGCTGCAGATTTCTTCTAAGAAATGAATGTGTATAGAGCGCCTGGCACTGGGGCATTCAGTGTAGCAGGTAAGGCACTGCTTGGGAAGTACACATCCCATGTCAGTGTGTTCGGCATTGTCCATGCTATGCTCACAGCAGTATCTATTTTAAGTGCTCTGTGTGGATTAGGTGTTTTTCTGCTCTTCATATTTTGTATCAACTGGTTATAATAGTACCTCATCACGGAAGTGATATCTTTGACCACTTTTCTTAAAACTTTGTTGTAGTTCATTTCCTCTTTTGCTATAAAAAGAAGTAACACCCTGTGTTTCCCTATCATTATTAATAGAAAACTTGGAGCTCAATTTTAAACGTAACATAGATCTGGGGTATATGAGGCCTAAGCGAATAAAAACTTTGAAGAATCTCTTTATAAAAAAGAATATAGAATTAGGTAAGGAAGTAAGCATTTGTTTTGTTAGGAAGTTACAACACATTCCAAATTTTGAAAATATGACATTGTATAAATAACACAAAGCCCAGAAAAATATTCTCTTCTAATTGCCTAAAATGCCTTTCTAACAACACTGTATTCTGTACATTTCAAACCTAATTTACTCTCTGTAACCTATATGTCTTGCTCAGGCTAAGAAGGCACATTCATGTCGCAGTATAATTTCTAGTCCTGTGTTCTTGGCTCACGTGTTGGATGAGTAGGCATTGATAGTTAGTCATAACAGGTGGGAATAACCCTGGAAGCCATTTCTACATGAGTGTGGCTGCTACTATTTTAACTACATGCAGAAGTTGAGTATGAATCAAATAAAAATATTCCAGAAAAACACTGCCCCTTCTCAACCCCTTCAAAATGCCCATGGCAGTTCCAATCTCATTTGGTTTTAGAAAGTTGGTGGAGGTGACATGGGAGTGGAAAGAGCAGTCTTCATCAGTTGTGGGAAGATTTTTTGAAAGAACTGAAAGATCTGTGAACACATTGGCTGGACTCCTTAGGTGTGTTGAAAGGGCTCTGTCATTAGCACCCCAATGACCTTGCCTCTGACCTTGTACTGAGCCTGTCTGTGAAGTTCTTTCTGGTACCTGCCTTCTACGGATACTAAGCTTACCATAATTTCTTGCTGTTAGCTACCTAAACAGTTCTTCTATCTTTCTTTTTGAGAAGAGAAAGATAGAAGAAACAACATAGTTACTCTCTGATAGCGAAACCGCCTTGGAATGTATAGCAATAAGTTCATTTGGGATGTTGTAGGTCCCGTGCTAAATACTTTAGATGACTCCCTTAATATTCACAAAATCTTGTAAAATGAACACTAAGTTTCACCACATCTTATTGTTGAAAATGGAATTAAAAAAAGATTTATTTATTTTTATTGCAAAGTCAGATATACAGAGAGGAAGATCTTCTGTCCACTGATTCACTCCCCAAGCGGCTGCAACGTCTGGAGCTGAGCCAATCCGAAGCCACGAGCCTGGAGCCTCTTCCAGGTCTCCCACACGGGTGCAGGGTCCCAAGGCTTTGGGTCATTCTTGACTGCTTTCCCAGGCCACGAACAGGGAGCTGGATGGGAAGTGGGTCTGCTGGGATTAGAACCCGCACCCATATGGAATCCCGGCATGTTCAAGGCAAGGACGATAGCCGCTAGGTTACTGCACCAGATCTGAAAAATGGAATGTTAATGAAGTTTGATAATTTGACCAAGACTAAGTGGTAGACTCCATTTCTGCCTGCAGTTAGCCTTTTCACTGTATGTGGTGTTTACATATATAGTATATTTGTTTTAATTAATGATGTCAAATGTCAAAACCAGTATTCTTATAAAGGTCTCTGTAAAAATGGAGTAGGATGTAAATATTAATAAAAGGGGTTTATCAAGCTTTAATTTCAATGACTAACATGAATTATGCTTTTTTAAAAGTCTGGTTACATAGAAAATAAAAAATACTCGGTATTGGGAATGTAGTACTTGTTGGACAGGATGAATCAGCCTTTAAATAAACAGTTTGAGCAGACTAGATAATTGAGTAAGCCAAAGCTATTACATCATTTCTTACCAGACACCATCTAATCATTTTTCTGAAACTGTTAGCACCTGCACTGACACATTTGTATTCAAGAGATGCACACGTTTCAAACCCCCTTCTCCAATCAGCCTGTGTGTAATGTGCTGCTTGGGGACTCCTTCCTACTAGACACCTCTTCAAGTCACGCACCTGTTTTCAAGGAGTGGATGTGCGATTCATGTGTCCTTGGAATTCAAGGTTTTTTGTTTCAGATATGTTGGCTTCTTCGCACTCTTCCGAACAGTGTGCATGTAACACATGGGGCAGCTGAGGCTCCAGGTGGTTAGGCAACAAGCCTGGGCTCAGGATCCATGGAGTCAGGGGTTTGCATGGGGGGCTGCTTTCTTCCATGTCCCAGTTATCATTACACCTCTTTGTAAAGTAGCCGGTAAACATTGTTTTTTTTTTCTCATTTTTTAATTAAATTTATTCATTAATTACATTGTGTTGTAATTACATAGAATCTGGGATTCTCCCCCCCACCCTCCCTCCATGGTGGGTTCCTCCACCCCGCTGCATAACCATAGTTCAAGTTCAGTTGAAATTCCCTCCCTGCAAGTATTTGCCAAGCATAGAGTCCAACATCCCATAGTCCAGACAAGTCCAACTACTTATTGGGTAGACCCTCTCTGGTCTGAGGGCAGAGTCAGCAGAGTATCTTCCCTGTCAAATAAAAGCACTAATATACCATCTGCAATAATTAACATCATTATGGAATTAATTGACATGGTATTGAGCAGTCAACATGTTAAAAATAAATGCGATTTCTTAACCACTTTCTGTGACCCCCCCATTCACAGTTCAATTTTAGTTTATATACTACAAATGACATAATATCCATAACATAACATGATATGCTTAACATCATATCACATTAAATTAAGGCAAACATGTGGTATCTAACCTTTTGGGATTGGCTCATTTCCCTCAGCATTATGGTTTCCAGTTTGGCCCATTTGGCCACAAAGAACTGCATTTTGTTTTTTTTTAATAGCTGAGTAGTATTCCATGGAGTAGATGAGCCATAGCTTTCTTATCCAATCCTCTGCTGATGGGCATTTTGGTTGTTTCCATGTTTTTGCAATAACTGATTGTGCTGCTATGAACATAGGAGTTCTTGTTGGTTTCTCATAAAATAAGTGTTCTGGATATATTCCTAGGAGTGCTATAGCTGGGTCATACGGTATGTCGATTTTGAGTTGTTTGAATATTCTCCATACTGATTTCCATAGAGGCTGTACCAGCCTGCAGCCCCACCAGCAGTGGAGTAGGGTTCCTTTTTCCCCGGCAACCTCGCCAGCAAGTGTTGTTGGTGTTTTTCATGTGGGCCACCCTTACTGGCCTTAGGTGGTATCTCATTGATGTTTTAATTTGGATTTCCCTTATTGCCAGGGAGCTTGAGCATTTTTTCATATGTTTATTTGCCATTTGGGATTGTTCCTTTGTGAAATGTCTGCCCATTTCCCGTGCCCATTTCTTGAGTGTCTTGTTTATTTTGGTGTTTTGGCTGTTTTGTAATTCTTTGTATACTCTGGAGATTAGTCCTCTATCACCTATGTCGTGCGCGAAGATCTTCTCCCATTCTGTGGGTTGCCTTTTTACTTTGTTGATTGTTTCTCTAGCTGTGCAGAAGCTTCTTAGTTTGATGAGGTCCCATTTGTTTATTTTGGTCTCGATTTCTACTGCTTTTGGTGTCCTTCTTAGGTTCCTTGGGTTTTTAAACAAATGGATACTTTTTCCCCCCTCAATGCTTAAAAAAAAAGAATTTGGTTATAGAATTTCTTTTACTATAAGTATTCTGGAGAGGGAGAAGAATTTAAAAGTTATCTTGTATACTTTTGGCATTTGGGCAGTGGTTTCTGAATGAGGAACAAATTGCACTATGAAGGAGGAGAGCTTTTCCATGCCACCAAATCTCAGAGTTGGATGGGAACCTCAAAGATCATTGAGGAGCACACGTCTGTCCTTCTAGTTCCATAGACTCGTAGTTTGGTGTCATCCTTAAATCCTTACTTGTGTCATCACCAGGCAACCTGTCAGCTCCACCTTCAACACGAATCTGGAAACTGGTCCCTCTGTACATCTCCATCCACTGAGGTGCAAGCTTGCCACTGCGTCCTCTGTTACTTTCCCTTCTCTTAACTGATTTTCAGATAACAGCCAGGAGTACTGGAAGAATTTCAGGCAGATCACAGCGCTTCTCCCATGGTGCCTTGTCTCACTTTACTGTGCTAAAGCTCATCCCTACCACTCCATAAGGCTTCATGGGATCTGATCTCGCCCCTCTAATGTCCATATTGGCTCTTCTGCTGTTCCAGTTACATGGACCTCTCTACTCCATCATGCCAGGGATGCTCCATGTTCCTGCCACAGGCCCTTTGTACTAGTCATGTATTTCATCTGGAACACTTTTCTCTAAGTCTGCATGGCCGTGTCCTTGCCCTCTTCATGCCTTCACTGAGATGCTACCCTTTTTCATTCAGGCCTTGCCTAAAAGATGATTGGAAATTTACTGTCCTTCGTATTCCTCTTCCTGCTTAATTTTTTTTGTATTGAATTCATTACCAATCCATACATATTTTCCTAACTTTAGCTTTGTTTTCTGTCTTCTATTATTACTGTGTAAGCTCCATAAATGCAGAGAACTTTTCCATTTTGTTCCTTACTCTGTCCCCAGAACCTGAGACATAGTACATACTCTGTAAACATTTGTAGAATTAAATAAAACTCATATTTCAACTGCCTTGTTTAGTGAATAAGTGAGCTAAAAATAGATTGTTCAAATTTTCCAGGATATGTGACACTGGTTAGCATCACTACTGGGGTTATTGACTTCCAATTTGGTATACACTTTATTGTATACCTTGTTTTGAACAGTTCTTAGCAGCTGATGTCACAATGATTGCTTTCATGTCATTGTGCCCAGTGGTGACAACAGAGAGAGACAGAGTGATGGAGAAAATGAGAGATGAGTAAGATGGTAGGTGTAAAAATCACACACACACATGCGCGCACGTGCACACACACTCATGTGCTAAGGAGAAAAGGAGTAAAGACAAGAAAGGAAAGGATAAAGTCCATCTTACCTGGTTTCATGCCTCCAATTACTGTTTATCCAAGTGCAACCTCCAACTCTTCATGATGGTGCCAAAGTTAATTATCTCTAAGCCAGTTATGAACTACAGCACCCTTGATTCCCAAGGAGTTATAAACTGAAATGTAAACTTTCTGGCTTGGTGTACAAGTTATCACCTATCTCCTCTTGTGTCTTTTTTTTTTTTTTTTACAATGCAACAACACATTATTTCTTTAAACATCCTGACATTGTCACCACAGTGTTTCATTTTTCCCTTTCCCAATTCTGCAGGAATTCCCACATTTTTTTGTCCATCTGTATATGCAAGTTTGCTTAGTTTGACATTCCTTTTCAGCTTCTCTCACTTGGACAATTCCTGCTTATTTTTTTAAGAAATAGCTGAAAAATCCCCTCCTCTGTGGCATGTTCCCCCTTGCTCCTGTTGGGCTCAACTTTTCTGTGCCCTGTTGCTTCATAGACTTTTTCTTGGTGGTAGAGTTTACCACAACACGCTTTCCATTTGTGCTGGCATCATTGTGAATCCAGGTGTTAGCATCATGCCAAGGTGCTCAAACTATGTCTGAACATCAGCTGCAGCAGTTTAACTAAATTTGCTTCTGTGAAAAGTGACATACAGGAGGAGGTGTTTGGCTTAGGGGTTAAGATGCTTATGACCTATACTGTAGTGCTTGGGATCCATTCTAGCCTCTGGCTCCTGACTCCAGCTTTCAGTTAATGAAGATCCTGGGAGGCAGCAGGCAATTGTTCAAGTAATTAGGTTCGTGCCAGCCGTGTGGAAGAGCTGGCTTGAATTCCTGGACCTTAGCTTTGTCTCCTAGTCTGACCCTGGTTGTTGCAGACAATTGGTAAGTAAGACAATAGATGGAAGATTTCTCTGTAGCTTCTTCTTGGCCTCTAAAAGAAATACAAAAAAGTGACTATAGGGGTAGAAGAGACCAGGCTTTTCACCTAGATTATTTTCAGTTCTCTTGTCAAAGATTTATTGACTGTGCATGTGTCAGCTCTTTTCTGTGTTTCTATTCTGTTCCATTGATCTTCTCTGTTTCTGTACCAGTACCAGACTGTTTTGATAACCACTGCTCTGTAGTATGTCTTGAGGTCTGGAATTATGGTTCCTCCAGCTTGATTTTTATTCTTCAAGATAGCTTTGGCTATTTGTGGTCTCTTATGTTTCTAGATAAACTTTTGTATCATCTTATCTGTTTCTGAGAAAAATATTGTTGGGATTTTGATTGGGGCTGTGTTGAATCTGTGTATTACTTTTGGTAATATGGGTATTTTGATGATACTGATCCTGCTGATACAGGAACATGGTAAATTTCTCCATCTTTTAATGTCTTCTATTTTTTTAAGGTTTTGTAATTTTTGTTTCACATCTGCAACCAAATGATCCCAGCTTGAGTCCATTATGCCCAGTGAAATAAGCCAATCTCAAAACAGCAAATATCATATTTTCTCTCTAATATAAGATAACCTTCATGCAAAATAAGAGATCAATAGCCCTTTCAATACTGTTTTGCTAAATGACAGGGGTTTGATATTTTCGTTTTTATTTGAATTCTTTCAAAAAAGTTATTTTTAATTAATTACCTTGCTGATTCATAGGTCACACAGTAGCATCATTTGTTTCAAGAAATTTTTGATTTCCTTTTTCGTTTCTTCAGTGACACATTGGTTATTTTAGTAGCGTGTTATTTAACTTCTTGCTTTTGTTAATTTTCTATTTTTCTTCTGGTTGTTGATTTTGTTTTATGGCTTTTCATTTAAAGGGATGTACAATGTCTGTGTAATGGAAATTATCACATCCAGATGTGAAGATATGGTACAGTATGCATCTTTACTTCCCAAAGTAAAGATGGACTCTCAAGGGAACAGTTAAATATATCCTGACAATAGGATGCTGGATTCTCTGTGATTGTCCATGCCTACAATGTCAGGATACACTAAAAATGGTAGAACGAAGGACTTATGACTGATTGTGAAGGACTATACTAGTGTAATGATAATAGAGGAAGTCAAAGGAGAGAGTGGGGATTTGTGGAAAAGGGGATGGGAAATCCCAGGGCCAATGGAACTGTATCATAAAACAACAAAGCAAATAAATGAAATAGTGATTATAGGTAGTAAGAAGTGGAGTATCGTGTGCTACATTTGCTTGAGTATAAAAAGTAAACTAACACTTAAAAACCTCCCTCTTTTTTTGGAAATAATCACTTTCTTTCTTTCTTTATTTTTATTATTACATTTCATTTTATGACAATGTTTCATAGGCTCTGAGGTTCCTCCAACCCATCCCCGTACCCTCCCCCCATGGTGGATTCCTCCACCTTATTGCAGTATTACAGTTCAAGTCCAGTCATGATTCTTGCATTGCAAGCATGTACCATGCATAGAGTCCAGCATCTTATTGTCCAGATAAATTCAGCAGTTTCATGGGGAGACCATCTCTGGCCTGAAGGCAGAGCTGGCAGAATATCGTCCCGACCAATTAAAAGCCACAACATAACATCAACTATAGTTTACAACATTATGGAGTTAATTGACTTGGTATTGAGTGACCAGTATGTTAGCAAATGCAAGTTCTTAACCACATCCTGTGACTACCTCATTGACATTTCTATTTTGGTTTATACACGACTAGCTGCTATACACCTTAAAATGGTTATGGGATACTATTCAGCTGTCTCGTGTCTATTTTCATTTTAGTCTTTAGCAGTTTATAGTGTTGAAGCTTAATTTTTTACTGAACTTGGTGGATTTTAGGCTAGTCCAAACTGGCTATAACTCTAACAAGGCCTATGTCAACAGTTGAAGTGCAAAACAGTTTTAGGAGGGGTGTGCAGAGAAATCTTCAATACCCCAGTGAGGAGTAACTTATTTTCGTGTCCTATGTGGTAAGGTATATGTGAATCCCCGCTGACCATTTCCTGGCTGGTTCCAAGCTTTCCTTGTTCTCTGGCTATCTATTCTATTTTGTTGATTTTGTTTTATTTTTTTGGTGGGGGCCTCCAGAATGACCCTGATGGTCATTGCAAGGGAGGTTGGGGATCCAAAGTTGGAACTAAGTAAGGACCAGAAAAAACTCCTTTCCCTAGTCCCAAAGGGAGTTTGGTGTTCTTCTGTTTCTGCAGACCGCTCAGGGCGCCTGGCTGTTGTTCTGATGACCTTGGATCCTGTGAGGAAGGATTTGGGCTTCTTCCATCCCATGTGGGAGATCCAAACAGGAGTGGATGACCTCAGAGTTCTCGGCCTCTGAAGGCACTCCAATTCCCCGTGGTCTCCTTGTAAAAGCCTCTTTTGTGACAACAACAAACTGTTCTGGATTGAGACTTCACTGAGTCCAATGAACAGTGCTGGTTTTTATTGGCAAACTTTTTATCAGTTTTTCTCTCCTTTCCAATGGTCATGGAAAGGATGCAGCTTTAAACACAATTGTTAAATGTTTAGAGCACATGTTTGGTGTCAGGTTGTGTGTTAGGGTCTGAAGACATTGAGGTAAACAAGAAGAATTGCTGTCATTGTCATCAGAGAGTTTATGGTTGTACCTTAAAGAAATATTGCACAAATAATGAGATTTTTAAATAACTGTAATGACAGTTACTCTCCCTAAAAAGCTAGCCATGTCAGGTATTTTTGATATCTTAGTGTGTGCAATTCACTCTTGTAAGACCTTTATATTTGGATTTTCTTACTTCTCTGAACCATGAGGATTGGTTCTATTGTTCTTTTGTTTTCAGTTAGGGCAGCTGTGACTCAGAGAGATGAGAGAACAAGGTCAAAGTGAGGAAGAGAAGAACTGAGACTTAAACTACTGAGCTACACAACTATTTCACATTTGGAAAAAAGCGAGTGTGTTCAAGTTCTAAGGAAATCAGGCATGGGATCTGGGTTAGTTTTCACGCTTGCTCCCTGGCTAGTGAAACACCATGACTAAGAAAATGCTTCGGCACCTGGCAGAAGGTAGTCAGACCATCAGGGCAAGCATTAATCAAGGCGACAACATGCTAGCTGTCAGTTACGGACCTGCTATTCATCGCTGTGCAACCTTGAGCAAGTGATTTAGCATTCATTTTTGTATTTGCATATTCAATGAATTGTCCTCTAAGGATGCTTCCATTTGAAACCTTTACATTCAGTTGTCTCTCCCCCAGGGAGTTCCTCCTCTTGTCCCAACACCCCTTCTCCCCCTCCCTTCTCTTATCCTGCTTCAGTTCTTTCAGGGCTCATCACAACTTGATCTGCTATTACAAACATGTTCATTCTGTTTATCGATGTCTTCTTAATATCTAGAACAGTGCTTAGGACAGGCTTTCAGTTGAGTTTTTATCAACAAATACGTTTTCTAGGAGATGGGACAGAAGACAACCGTGTGAACCACTAGGGAATTTTCCCCCCAAATAAATGCTTAGCACCAATGGTTACCAGACTACAAAAATTGTATATTTTAGAATCAGTTACAGGGAAAACTCCAATTCAGGAACCTGACTTGAAAAGTAGCTTAAATGAATTGATTTGAGCATTAGGGGAATACAGACAAAGCCTTAGAAATCAAGGCAAAGACAGTCTGCCACGATTTCGTTTACCCTTGCCTTTTTTTCTCTCCAGAGTGAGGAAAAAGTGGCCTGCCACGTTCTGTGGCTTCTGTCAGCTACATCTCTCTCCTCCTTGCTTCATGGAGGCAGTGTGGCCTCAAGCACTCAGCACTGAAGTGATATCCAGAGCGTGCCAGACACATAACTTCAGGGTTCACCAGTTCTTTAATGGCAGTTCTCCCAAAACATGCCTCTCACCCTGTACACGTCTAGTTTGTGAATAAATTAGAATGTAAATCCCCATGCACTCTAGAAAATCCACAGTCATTTCCTTTGCTGTGCCCAGGAAAGCTTGTCTTTAAGTTATTATCAAGGTAGTTGTTAAGTGGTTCTCTGAGTAGAAAGTTGCTGAACTTTGGGGAAAGATGAAAGGGCAGGGAAGAAGTTGAAGGCATCAGCAAAAGGTGTTATGACAGCTTCATAATGATCGTTTCTCAAGGCTGAAAATGTTTGTTCCTAATGTCTGACTTCCATGGAGCATGGTTACCACGGTTTCTACTTCCCTCCAGTCTCCAGTGTTTATGGAAGAAATCAATTGTCTGAACTTTTGTCTTGATTTTTTTTTTGCACAATGCAGCACAGTCAGTTGATATCGATTGGCTGGTAGCCACGTGCTGTCTTCATCAGTCAACCTTTGCATGCTGAGCAGTTTTGGATAGAATAAAGAACACACCTAAAAGTTTAAAATTTTTTTTGTTTGATACTGATTTTCCTGAACAGAGTATATTCAAGGTCTAACAAAATTTGGACACCAAGTTAGGAGTAATTTTGAACATTTATTAATTTTTTATAATCCCATACATTGATGGGTACTTTAATGATGAAATTAATTTTTTTAGGTCTGACTTTTTTTTATTACATTTCATTTTATGACAGTGTTTCATAGGCTCTGGAATTCCCCCTACCCACCCCCATACCCTCCCCCCATGGTGGATTCCTCCACCTTATTGCAGTATTACAGTTCAAGTCCAGTCATGATTCTTGCATTGCAAGCATGTACCATGCATAGAGTCCAGCATCTTATTGTCCAGATAAATTCAGCAGTTTCATGGGGAGACCATCTCTGGCCTGAAGGCAGAACTGGCAGAATATTGTCCCGACCAATTAAAAGCCACAACATAACATCAACTATAGTTTACAACATTATGGAGCTAATTGACTTGGTATTGAGTGACCAATATATTAGCAAATGCAAGTTCTTAACCACATCCTGTGACTACCTCATTGACATTTCTATTTTGGTTTATACACAATTAGCTGCTATACACTTTAAAATGGTTATGGGATACTATTCAGCTGTCTCGTGTCTATTTTCATTTTAGTCTTTAGCAGTTTATAGTGTTGAAGCTTAATTTTTTACTGAACTTGGTGGATTTTAGGCTAGTCCAAACTGGCTATAACTCTAACAAGGCCTATGTCAACAGTTGAAGTGCAGAACAGTTTTAGATTTTTTAAATTTAGGATGATTTAGCTTTGACATTATGAACAGGGTTTTGTGTGTTCCCTCTGTGTTTCACTTTTTTGGGAAGGTGATTCACGGCTTTCAGCAGAGTCACAGTGAATGTTTTCTACTGTGGGGAGGTCTGTGGTAGAAACACGCAACGGGAACCCAGGCGTGAGTTCTTTAGCTGTTGATTGCACCTAGAACCAGAACAAGGCTTCTGTTGACTCCTGACCTACAATTGAGAAGACTGAATTAAATCAGTGTTTCCCCAAGTTTATTCATGTACATAGTCATATACAGACTATCTTTATGATTATTGACATGTTTGGTTATAACCTGTAATCAATTTTTCACGTAAATGCTGAAAAATAAAATTTGTTTTAAAAACTTTTATGCAAGTAAAAACATCAGCTGATATTTTATTTATTTATTTTCTCTTTTGGGGGGAATTTTTTTATTGTATAAATTTTATTTTTGATAATTTTAGTGTATTTGATTAGGGTGCAAAGGGTCAAGGGCTAAAGTGAGTGGAACCATTGTTTTGACATTCTCTTTTTTCCATCCTGTATCTGGAGGGAGGGGAGAGATAAGGAGAGAAGACAGACCCAGCCTCCCAATCATCCCAGGGGCCTCCATGTGGGTCATGCTCTGAGGGTCCTGTTCAAGTGGTTTTGATAGGTCAACAGTTATGTATTGCTGCCAATCTTGCCACTCAAATCACGATGAAATTAGAGTCTGTTCACTGCCAATGCTTGCTTGGGGTAGTTGATCCAATTATTCTGTTCTCCATCCTCTGTTGTGGTACTGGGTGTCCTACGCAGGCTCTAGTGCACTGCTATATCCTTCATTTGCGTCTGGATATGTTGTCCACTGCTCTAAGCCGCTGAGGAGGCCCAGCTCTGACACATGCATTCCACAGTCAGACCATGGAACCTGAGATTTCCTCCATGGTTGGAGTTCTGAGTCCAGTTGTTCATTTGGGGGGGATTCCCAAAGAAACTTCATCTGAGGTGATCCCAGACCTGATTCTTGTGTGTGCATGCCAATACAGGGTCTGGCATAGTCTGTCCTCCAAATCAGCCTACCTCACACTGTTCTCGCAATTGCTGGGTCAGTTGTCTCCAGCCCTTTCTTCTATGCAAACTAATGGGTGTTACAGACCAGCCCGATCCTGCTTACTGCACACTTGGCCCCCATGTAAACCAGTGGGAGCTGCAGCCTAGTCGGAGTGACATGCAGTATCCGCATCAGGCCTACTCCTGCCCTGGTTCCTATGCTTGCCAGTGTGTACAGCGGATTGTTTCTGTTTGTCCCACATGATGTGAGTTTTAAAAAAGGTGATTCGTTCCAGGGAAAAGGCCAACTAGCCTATAATCGCTCAGCCTGTACTTACTGGTCAGGCTCCCTGTTTGCTTCTCCTGGACTTTACTAGGTAGGATGTAGAATTAAATTCTTCCTCAATCACTAGGTTGTTGGGGATTTCCCTACTCACCTGCAAAGTTTAAATTGTAGCTTAAGATTCTCCCCCCAAAACTCTATCAGTTTATTGCTGTTAATGCTAAGCAAGATGTAACTGCATAGAAACTTTGATGTTAAGTTTGTACTCAGCTGTTCTATATGATGGATGTTAATGTTGATCCTTTCACTGTGAAAAAAAGTGATTGATTTCCTACATGAAGTCTTTTTGAAAGTTTTAATTTTATTTTTTGCTTTATTTTTTAGTTGTCATTATTATCTTCCAGAATACAAGTTTGTAGGCATAGGGATTTCCCCTCCCCCGTAGGCCATTTCCTCCCTCCCTTTTCTCCCCTCCCACCATTTCTCTCCATATTATTATGGTCAGCACCTAGGGGTGGAGAAAGTCATTTGATGTTGCCTTAGAAACCCGGACATGGTAAAGGATGTGTTGAGAATATGGCTTGAGTGGTCTTGATAGTTCTGAGATGTTGTTGGCGTCATTGCACCAGGGTTGAGAAAATCTTTGAATGAAATACTTGATGTCCTCTGTTGGCTTAGATGAGCTGGCTGTCATGTCTTTTGTGTGCATCTGGGTGTGTTCCATATTGCACAGTGTCAGCAACTGAGAAGGCCCGGCCCTGATACTAGTACTCTAAGATTGGACCACATATTCTGTGATTTTTCCTGAGGATGGGATTTGAGTCCAGCATCTAGTTGGGGAGGCCTCACGAAAGCTCGCCTAATGAGTCCTGACTTGACTTTTATGTGTGCCAGCTAGTGCAGGGTCCAAGTTCAGTCCATCATCTGCAGCAGCCAACGTACATACTGGTGGATGCAGCTCCCTGGTCTGTTCTGTCTTTGGGCCCATCTCACATTAACTGGTGGATGCTGAAGCCATGCCTGGCCCAGCCTGCCACAGGCCCAGCCCTAATGCACACAGGCTGGTGCTGTGGCCCAGTTGGATGATCCCTGGTAATCCCCATCAAGCTCACCTTGAGGATGTGCCAGTATGTCCTACATAAAGTCTTTATGTCAATGGGTGTTATGACATAGTAGGATGATGCAAATACTATGTTTAAACTCTCCATATTTGCTGGCCACCTTTCCCCCCCCCTCCAGATGTGAGCAGAAAATGCTTCTTTTCCTAAGTCAGTATGTTATTATGTTATGAAGAGCTCTGTAGTTTCCTTCTCTGCAGTCCAGATATGATAATGGGGGTGCTTCCTTGGAAAGTCACTGGGAAAAGTGGGAATCCAGAGCAGTGGTGTCCCGGTGGAGAAGGTTTCCTGGTAGAGGCAGGGGACATCCATAATCACACAGGACAGAAGGCTCTTTAGAGGGTTTTGACTCCTTAGTAATTGCTGGTGGATCATGGGTTTCTAGGAAAAAAGCTAAATGAGCATCTTGTTAAGGTACTGCTTGCCAAAAACAAAAACAAACAAAAACCAAACCAAACCAAGCCAAACCAAACCAAAACAAACAAAAAAACCCAAACAAACACATTTTAGTATCATGAAACCCAACTCAAGCCTCTATAGCACTGATGGTCTGTGACCTGGTTCTTAATCCTAAAGCCTATGTATGTCAACTGAGGTGGTTCTGGATCCCTTGAATGGGGCCTTGTTGATGTGGTAATGTGGGTAGACTAGGACAGTTCCCCTAAGCTTTCTCTAGCGGCACCTCAGACAATTTAATAGACTGTGTAGGACGGGGTACAGAAAGGGGACTGCACAGACTTTCTGGGAGTTATTACAAAGTAGTCCTGGACCTGCAAAGCCATCATAATTTGCTGCTTAAAGCTTATAAAAGTCAGAGGAGAGATAGAATCTTGGTCCACATCTATCTAACCATTAGTCTACTGGTCTAACTTGTGGGTACTTCTCCAGTCCCAGAATGTTTAACGGGAATAGATATATCTACTAGCTGGAAGAATTCCACAATGATTCCTACACCACTACAATGAAATCTGTATTAGGAAGGCCCAAGTGCAAACAAGCTCCTGGGATCTGTACTCCTTTCTCATTTCCAACAGGACAGGAGGCCCTACAGGGTTATCCTAAGGCTTCAAAGACACAGGGATGGTGAACCACAGCTTCCCTGTTATCTCACTTGTTTAGCTGGTGGAAAAGCGAAGTTATTTGTAGGGTATTATAATGTATTATTAAAAGCTCAATCAAGCAGTGATACCAGTTGTAGATGTATTTTTAGATGTGGCACCTTTTTTCCCCTTAGATTTGTTTATGCATCTCTATTTCCAAGTCAAAGATGGACTCCCAATGCAACTGTTTCTACTATTGTCTGTGCCTACAATGTCCAGATGCACCTATGTAGCAGAATGATGGATTTATGACTTTTGTGGAAGGACTATACTATTGTAATAATAGAGGAAATCAGTGCTGGGAGGCGAATTGGGAATGGTGGGGAGGGGAAATCCCTGAGCCTATGGAACTGTATCATAAAAAAATAGATACATGGATAAAAAAGGTTTGTTTATTTGAAGGTTGGAGTTTTATTTTAGATTAAAAACAACTATTAGGTGAGAGGATTACAGAGAGATGGAGAGATAGAGTCAGATAGAGTCAGAGAGAGCCTCCATTTGCTGGTTTACTCCCCAAATGGCCACAATGACAGGAGTTGAGACAGTTTGAAGCCAAGAACCAGGAGGCGCCTCCGAATTCCCTACATAGGTGCAAGGATCCAAGGACTTGAGTCATCCTTTGCTATTTCCTGGTCCATAAACAGGAAGCTGGATTGGAAGTGGACCAGCTGGGACTTGAACCACTGCTGATATAGGATGCCAGTGCCACAGATGAAAGCTTAGACTATTATATGCATGCTGGTGCTGGCTCCCAGTTGTGGTAGTTTTATTGTAACAAATCAGTACAGCCCCCAAAATTTAGTGTGTAGTTATTGATCTAGAATATTTGCTATTCCAATAAGTAAAACTCAAAATTAGTTTGCTTTTGAAAGACAGGGACAGTATCAACTTTCATTGTTTTGCCCTAAAACCATGTCTACTATTCTGCAACCTGTCACAGGTCCTGAGTCCTTGGTAATCTTTATGTTCCCACAGGACCTAATTGCATTGAAGACACATGCACCATGGTCTGATTTACTGAAATAGAAAGTCAGAAAGTGAAAGACAATTACTGCTAAGGGCCATGACATATCAGCGCTGGTAGCCTGAGGCATTTTGGGAGGGCTAAAGTTGTTGGCAAGTTACTGCTTTTTTGAACCATGTCACAAGAATAAAGAAATATAATGCTTATTGGAATTGCATTTTGAAGGTAACAAATGCCAACCATTGCACAGCCTGAGAAGCTTGTGACTCTGTGTGGCATCTATAGGAAGGAAACTGTCCACGACATGATTGAAGATTCCAAGTCACTTGGTCATCATGACCTGGTAGATTAAATGATTGGAAACGTTAGTGGCTGAATGGAAGATGTGCCCAGGCCTGACAGAATATGAGCATAGAACGCTAGCATCTTCTTTGTGAAAAGTAATTCTTGCCTTGTGACTGATCCCTGATAGAGAAAACGTATTCCATTATGGGATGACAAGTGATCTTGCTGTTTGAACAATTTGCCCTGCACTAGGTGATGTATGATACACTGAATCAAAAAATTGAAGGTAAGTAGCAGTATTCCATAGTAAATGTGACACTAGGTTTCCCACTTAAGAGGTATACAGGACACAAGTAAATTGCACAGCAAGTGCTTAGATTGCCACATAGTTCCTCCTTGAAACTTTGATGCCTTTTCCTCAATTCAAAGATTTGTCACCACGGGGAGTTCTATAGGACAAGAATAACCAGGTGTCCAAGTTTGTCCTAGACAGTACTGTTTTATGCCTGTTGTTCAGCAAAGCATTAGTAACACCATCCCTTTTATTGTCATCTCATAATAGTGACTGAAGAGAAAACAGTATCTTCTTGGATCATGGTTTCTGCAGCTATTCTGGCATTAACTGGAACTAGATAACAAATGCACCACAACCCCCTCAATGTCTGGTTGTCTATTTTGTGTGGTAAGAGAGATGACCTGAGACACAAAACTACACTGTCTCAGGAATGCATGAGAAAACTTAACTGATCAGGTGAAAAAGATGGAAAAGGAAAAAATATAGGAAGACCAATGATAAGGAGTGCCTAGAAGAAAGATTATTAGAATAGACCTCTGAGAACGGAACATTGTATGAGGATGTTTGTTTCTCATGTAAATGCCTGGTAGAGGAAATTCTCAACGAACCAAGACATCCCCTAATGAGTGTGACATGTATCTTTCCTCTGGCCACTCCAGGGTTTGCTTGATGGACCAGCTTTCAGAATGATTATGGAGACAGGAATACAGGTTAATCAAGGACTCAACTCTCTGACACCCTTATCCCATGAAGTTGACTTATCTAACATCATGACTAACTACCCAGGCTGCCCATGGCAGAGGTCAACTCCATGGCTTGATATGACAGCATCACCCTCTTACTTGGCCTCATAAATGGATGCTCCGAATCATGCAGAAGGACCAGAAGAGCACCACATTGAGTGAACGAAAAGCTCAAATCCATCAGGTAATCTGAGCAACTCTCTTCTCCCACTGTTACTACTGCTGTCTTGTTGAGCTCACTTTATGAAATGTGCTTGTTTGAGAGGGAGGAAACTACGATGATCTAACAGTTTCTTCTGTGTTCTTTGTTCTGACAGTAAGTCTGTGAGCTATGTTGTTGCTCCATGGTACCCATGAAAACGTAGAAATTCAGTTTCACATCTGAAGTTTCAGAGATGATCAGTTGTAGTGTCAAGGTTTTAAATCTTATCTGTCCTTGTGTGCTTGTCTTTTGCCTACTGCTTTTTAAGAGATTGAAAGACTAAGGTGGGTCTCAGTGGGTACCTGTTGGCTACTGTGAAAGTCATTTTTCTATCTTTGCTCCACTTAATGAATCTGTAGGGAGGAAACTTGGTTTTGTTGACAGCATTTCTCCTGCAGCTCTAGTCCGTGGAGTAGTACTAGAAAAGCGAGGCTTTATGGTCCTGTTGAGGCCCCTAAAGTATCCTGGGCTGGGAGGCATTCCAATGTACTTTTTCCTGACTGTTTCCTCAGATTGTCCACTAAAGGATGTTTGTAAGTCTGAGTCACATGGAGTTGGAGATGTCTCGGGAAACTGAGACTGTGAGGACAGTGTGGTAGGAGACATTTTCAGGGGTAACAATTTCTGGGTTAGGAACCTTGTAAGTTATGCATATAGTGTTAACTGACTTACCCCCCCCACATTGTTGACAAGCAAGGATCATTTTCTGCTCCTTCCTGTTCTATGTCATAGTCTGTAGGAATGAGCTCTTTTTCATACGATGCTAAGTGACATAGCTTGTGTTCCTTCCCCTGGAGGCCTTATTCTGCAGCTATTTTTGGTACTTTTCTGAGAAAATTTGTCTAATCCTGGCCAGCCTCTCCATTGTCCAGCAAGCAACTCAGGTTCTCTTCTAAGTGGTGCCAAGAACATCTGTAGTTGACCTTTTCATAACACTTTTCACATGTGTTAAGGATTGACAAAACTTTGAAAGATTTGTGGAAAGGAGAATAAAAGATGTTTATTTAAGTGCAAAAAAATTTAAATTTATGCGGTTTCTCATATCACATATTTTCATGAGAATTTTGAGGACCGCTCATGTTCTGCAGTGTTTTAATAGCTGTGAATAACAGAGCTACACCTAGAATGGTGAGTTCTGTCATTATTAAGATTGTTAATGTGTTTGTCAGTCTTGTCCATTGCTAACTTTGAAGGAAGAGACAATATCCCTGACATCTTGCTTAATAGGTAAGGCTGTAGGTTGATATTTAGCAAATTTCCAGTTGAAAGAATGCATGGATTGAATAAACTAACAGTTACAGGTGTAATGGTTGAGTGTGCTTTACTTAATTGCTAAATGTTTATAAATAATAAGCATTTAATTCCTGATTATTTTCAGTGAGAACAATCCTTTATTTAAAATAGGCTAGATTTGTTTTTTTTTACTAGATTAATAAAATAATCTACAAATGAGAATTTTAAATCCAATAAACCAAACCCAGGATCTTACCACCAATTCTCACTTAATAAAGTTTAAATGAAATAGTTTAGAATTCTGAGTATGTGTTTTGCTTAGAGAAGAAAGCATGGCTATGCTTCCTGGATATCAAAGTATGAGGCTAATACAAGGAATTCTATAATGACCAAAACAGCTAAGAAGCAATGATTATCAAATGCTGAGACTTTTAGATTACTCTGATGTTATCAATCATGCTTTTATATCACAGTCAACACATTTTATTTCAGCAAGAGGACAGCAAGAAGGGGACCTACACTATTTCTAGCCACTTGTATTTATTAGTACATGCTTTGTGTGTTTAATGCCTTTGCTGCAGAAGGGTAATAAGTGTTTTAGCAAAAAGGTATACTATAGGGACAAGGCTGGGCAGCTTATGCATATAGGAAGTAGCTGTGATCTCAGGGCCTTCAGGCCCATCAGGGCTCTGGGAAGCGCCACACATCACGCATGATCTGGGGCTGCTGATCTTTGTTGCCCAGCATGGGTATTTCCTGAGTGTTTGGGGTCATTGGGGTATCCGTGGTTGATTCTTCCTGGAAACCCAGGGGTGTGGTCATATCAGGGCCATACATATCATACACTTCAGCTACTTCAGGGTTTGCCAGTGGACCAGCAGGTGAGGGGGTGACCCGGGGGGGTCCCATCCTCTGCCCTGCAGGGCCCATTGCCAGGCTGGGAACATGGTCCTTAGGGAAAGCCAGGAGGCCCGCGTGAGCGCCATGTGCTATCTCTTGAAGGAGCCCTGGGTTTGCTGGATTGGATGGATTGGTCTCCGGCATGGGAGAGTCTTGTGTGCCTCCTTCTCCCTTCTCAGGACCTTTGGTTGCAGCCCCTGGGGTGTCAAACTCCAGGGTAAAATCCCCACCCATGGCAGGGTTGCGGGGCATTTCACCAAGGCTTTGCCTGATGCCTCCGAATCTTGGGAATATGGCTCCGTAGCCCATTGGTCCTCCTCCTTCTCCCTGGAAAAAAAAAACCCAAGATATTGTCATCATAGGCTATTATATCCTGTCATTTTCGTCAAGAATCTACAAAGAACTGATAGCACAGAGTTGACTGAGAGCTTTATGTAAGCACATTTCACACTGAAGTAGCTTTGAAATATAACAGAGAGGATTCTGCACCTATCTGGGTAGAAGGCCACTGATCTGAAAGGGAGCTTGAGACCTTTCACCACACCTAACTAGAAGAATGGCAATGGGGATCCAGGGCAAAAGAAAGATATTAGTGCAGCTAGTTTGACTTGAATTTTAAGAAAATAACAGGTGCTTGTAATAGGAACTACTATCATGAATCCAACAAAACCTGAACTTTGTAACCGCATTTGTTGTGGGATGTTTTGAAGGGTCTTGTCAATGCATTTTGGCAGTATCTCCCAAATGGAATGAGCCCTATATAAGAGCTTTTTAAAAAGCAAACTATAAGAAAAGGCTTGACTTCTGTGGAGGAGCTAGTCTTCTCTTCTTGTGGACAGATAGAACAGGAGAGCTGGTAGTGTTTCTCTACCTTTGTTGTCAGCCATATGCACCCCCCACTTTGGGGCTGTTTGCAGCTGTTGAGCATGGCTGTGTGACGTGCACGTCTGCAATCTGACTTCTTTGCTATTTGTTCTCATCTGAAATCCTGCCTTCAATTGTTGGTAATACTTATGATTACCAACAATTTTTTTTTGGTGATTTTTTTTCAGGAGTGGACTGTATTGGGGGAATGAGGCAGAGTATACATAATTAACATTACCAGGTGGTAGTCAACACTTATTTTGAATTTTCTGCCAGTTCTGTGCATGTTGTATAGAAACAATACTTTTCCTTTCTACCCTAGCCTGTCTCTACTGAGTCTCAGCCCTCACATGACCTCCTTCATGGAGGACACTGTAAATCCCATGGCAAAGCTAATTCCCATCCTTTTTTCCTCTTTCCGTCTAGTAAAACAGTCAATACCCTTATTCCATTAATTTGACATTTTACGCTTTTTACTTATATTCTTCATTGTAAGTCTGTATCTCCTTGAGGACAATACTATTATCCTATCATCTTTTTCTTTTCCTTTTTGATCTTTCAGTTTTGGAGTGGAGATACATTGTATTGTTTCTGAGTGTGGTATAGAGCAGTGGGACTTTAAGGTCTTGGAGCTCAGTATGAACTGCGTGTGTCTTTTTTGGTTTGAAATGTTCATGCTCAGTGTAGATGGCCTTTCAGGAGCGGTGGCTCCTCCACAAAAACACAAAGAATGGGTGGAAATCCTATGCTCATTGATACTCATCACTTAGGAACCGTGATGTAATTTTGGATAGTGATTTGGAGTGGAAAAACCTGAACCCTGTGCCCATTTGGCTGTAATTGCAACCAGTCAGCTTACAGCCAATCATCTGGGACTGCCCTTCCCTGGCTACTATTTTAAGAAGAGCTAGAAGACATTACTTACGGGCATTTCTTCTGAACTCATGATGCCAAGTCTGGCAGGGGCATTCTGTTCAGAGAGAAATATTGCATCATATTATGAACCAGTTGCCTTCTATTTACCTTCTTATCTACTCAAGATAAGGTTAAAAGTCATTTGGCTCTCTGTCAAACTTTAATATTAATGCTTTCCCAGAGGCAGAGCAAACCAGAGAATTGAGTTGTTAGTGAATTAGTGTGGCCAACTTGGATAATTCAGATTTAAAATTTACTTTTTCTTTAACCCCTTTGTGTGTGTGTGTGTATCTGGCAGAGTAGTCCAAACGTAGAGGGAACTATGCCTCTTTTTATTTCAGTTGCAAATGTAGGCATTCAGATAATATTTATTTGAAATCTTTTATGTGGGATCTGAATTTTATAACTTTAGTTCTTAAGTAAACATTCATTAAAAAGTGATACGTTTTATGAAATATAGACTTACCATTTGATTTGCTCCATAGGACATGTAAAACATACCTGGATAAAGCTAAATAAAGTACGATAATGATCACAAAATGCATTTAATGAAGAGGAAAGTTTTAATAAATTAAAAATAGAGGGGTATTAAAACAAGAAACAACTTACCGCAGTGTGTCTGTTTTGTGGCAGTGGTCCCCGAGGTATCAAGCGGGCTATTTGGAACACCTGTAAATGGTAGAAACCAAAATGAGTTATTCATTTGGGGAAAATAGCCATTATTATAGTAATTCCTGAGTTATTGAAACACAGTTTCAGGTGGATCAATGTCAAATCTGATATTAAACAACAAAGGAACCTATTAGATTTGATACTCATGGATAAATGGGAATATTCAAGCATTTCACTCCAGTTTTTGAATGTGGAGACATTCTTACCCTTCCTCCCCCAATAAAGTCTCATTGAGAGTTGTACTTACAGTTGGAACTTGTGGGCCAGCAAAATCCATTGCTGGGAGCTATGGTACAGATAAACAATAAAGTTACCAGTCAAAATAGACAAAATGAGCAAAATACACACTTGTAACCATTATGTAAAAAAGGCTTTCTAAGTTGAGTCTCTATTTTGTGTCATTTTATAGTCTTTCGGGGTAAAACCCAGGAGTTCTCAGTGCGTCTCTGCATAAGTCCAGAGCACCTGCAGGTGCTCAGGGCTGCCCATCCCAGATTTGCTATTTGGCTCTTAGAGAGTGAAAAGTCACGCATTTTAGCACTGGATGGTTCTTGATTGGCTTCAGTCTTAGTGTTGTCACTTAGTTTTTGTGCTTTTGTTTTTGTGTAAGCCTGGGCAAGCTAACCTATAAGTCCATCTTCTGTTTAAAATGATGATAATGTGTGTCTTTGAATGATTATTGCCAACATGCTCTGGGGGAGGATGTTATGTGCCTGCAACACTCCAGCTGTATACTTCTATGCTTAGTGCTCTGCTGTCTACGTTATCACAAGGGATTCTGTATGGTTGTAGTCACTCAGAGACAACAGCTTGGAATCCTGCTTGTGATGAGGGATCAATTCCTACATGCAACATTTCAACACTGTAAACACACACACACACACACACACACATACACACACACACTGGTAGGAAGCCTGGTGATGTCTCTTTGGGCTGTCTTATTTTTCTCAGAAGCTTTCATCTTTGCAACTCAGGTAGCAAGTTTTCTGGCTGTGTGACCTGTGGGGATCTGTGCCCTGTCTTTGATGGCAAGATAGAAATGACTCTATTCTACTCCAAAACTAAATCCTGAACAGGAAGGGCTTACCAAGTATGTATCTGTATTTTTGTACATTATGCTTTAAGGCTATGATTCTTTAAATGTGCACCTACAGTAATCACTTTGACAGCACAGATACTAAATGTGCTTTCCAGGTTCTCTTTGGTTGGATTGCTAGGTGATCCTAACTTGACTTCCGGGAAGGGAATTACCTCAGGATTTGGGGGCTTCTCTGATGGCGCCACCTGCTGTTCAATCTCTGGCACTTCTCCATCCTTCAAGGGCAGCTGTCCCGGGTGCATCGGATGCTGAGGCCCTCCCTTGCGGGGTGTGCCCTGGATGGCTGGCGCAACAGTTGGCTGGAGGAAGGATTTCATTCCTGGCTGTGGAGGCGGCAGGGATGGCTGTGATGGGAGAGGTGGGGGATGCACAGGCAAAGAATATTCATACTGCAGAGAAATTTGAAAAGAAGGTCAGGAAGTGATGGTTCATGGAGCTGTGGTGCCTAGAATTTCTAAAGCAAAAGGACTTAGGTACTTTTCTTTCTGGAAGGGAGGCTGAGGGACTTGTCTGGAAGCAGTGCTTCCATCACACGCATTAATTTTCTTTCTACTACTTATTGTCATTTATTTGAAAGGCAAGGGATGAGGGATGAGGGTGGGAATGAGAGAGCAAGACAGCGATCGAGTGTCTTCAATTGCTGCTGCACTCCCCTAAGTGCCGGTGACAGCTGGGGATGAGTCATCCTGAAATCAGGAGCCAGGGATTCCATCTGGGACTCCAATATGGGTGGCAAGGACCCAAGTGCATTTATGAGCCCTCATCTCCAGTGTCCCAGGATGTGCGTTGGCAGGAAGGCTGGATTGGAAGCTGAGATAGAACTCAAACCCACAATCTCAAGTGGCATCTCACCTGCTGTGCCCAGGAAGCACTGATTTTCTTGAGTCAGTGTTGTTGGGGGGAGCTTTTGTGTGTGTCTGCCTCCTCTACCCCCTTTGGGCCCACCACTGTCCATGACGACAAGAAGTTCCCTGAATTTCTGGTGGAATGACTCATTTCTTCCTCTGTGTTCAAGTAGCTTCTTGAATGTATCTTTGTTTCACTGAGTTGATTTTTTTTTAATGAATCGTTGCTCCCCTCACCCCCCCAAGTGAACTGAGAATAATGTGTTTTATTCATCTTTGTAGCCCATGCACTTCCCAACAAGGGCCTGGCATGTGGTAGGTACTTATGTTTTTGAGTCACGAAAAGGATTGAGAGAAGTTGAGTACAACACCAATTCCTGCAGCAGAATTCACTTTGGAAATAATTCTTTAGATGATGACATAGTTGCCATGAACATGGTTTCTTCTCCTACTACATGTAGCCTGGTGGATAATGCTCCTTTTGCGGAAGACTGTGCAGAATTAGAAGCTCCTGTGAAAATCACTGTTTTACTGCTTCTTTTAGCAATTATTCATGGTGAACTGTGAATGGCCTGCGGGTTGCTTAAAAATCCCTGAGACCTGTGCCAGAGTCTCACACTGGCTCCGTTCTGTTTCAAACCTTTCCTCTGGCAGATCCCTAAACTCCTATAATATTCATCACAATTTATTAGCCTGAAACACACTGTTTCAAGTTGTTTACCAGTCATGACATTTCATGATCCTTTGAGCTATTTTGCTTTCAGCCCTAAGCCTCAGTTTGATTGAAGTGCTTGATTGGAACCTATTAACTAGTGGTTAATGGATGGTTACACTGATTTATGGAGGATTCATTGTGTTTTAGTAGGATGCATATCATCATTTGAAATTAGCCTTTAAGTAATTAATAAGGGAATATTAACTAAGATTAAAACCTACTTTATATCACTTCCTTTTCTATGAATTGCTTATCTGTTGTTATTGATATCTTTGTATTTTTCTCTACTTGAAATAGGTATGCAAATGATTCAAAGAATTTTCTTATGTACTGAATGCTTTATTTCATACTAGGATTTTTTTTCCTAGTTGCTGGGACTTGTGTATTCCTAGTACATTATAGCTTAAGAGAAGGCAAGTATGGAAAGATTTTGATTGGTAAAGTTTGAACACTCTTATGCAATTAACTTACCTGTTGAGTTTCCTGCTCCCTTGGCCTCATCCATGGGAAGGAGGAAGGTGGTGGGAGAAGACCATGCAGCCACAAGGAATTAAGTGATTTTCCAAATTGGCCAAATTTAGAAAGCTAAGGACATAGAGTGAAAAGATACACCGACATTTAAATATTAAAAAAAATAATCACACACAGTTAAAGCATTGCTGGTTAATGAAAATCACTAGGTAAATTTCTTCCACAGAATCAAATTTCATTCTGAGCCATGGTACAATGGTCCCATTACTGTGTTTGAGGTTTGGCTTTCCAATACCTTGTATTTTGGGTCATATAATAAAATTGATAAGCAAGAAATAATTTTTTTTTGTTAGAGTTTTTTTTGTTATTTTTTCCTTTGGTATCTTTATTGTTCCATCCTGGGTCAGTCCCTTTCCTTTTCCCCTTCCTCCCCCCTTCTCTCTCTCTTTGCTTCTCTCTCTCTTTCTTTCTTTCTTTCTTTCTTTCTTTCTTTCTCTCTCTCTCTCTCTCTCTCTCTCTCTCTCTCTCTCTCTCTTTCTTCTTTTCTTTCTTCTTACACATTTATTTATTTTCTTTACCAAGGCAGATACACAGAGAGAAGGAAATACAGACGTTTCCTCTGTCCACTGTATCACTCCTCAAGTGACTGCAACGGCTGGAGTTAAGCCAATCTGAAGCCAGGGAGCCAAGAAGCTTCTTTTAGGTCTCCATTGCGGGTGCAGGGTCCCAAGGTTTTGGCCCATTCTCTACTGCCTTCCCAGGCCACAAGCCGGGAGCTGGAAGGCAAGTGGAGCAGCCAGGACATGAACCAGCGCCCACATGGAATCCTGGCACTAGCAAGGCTAGGATTTAATCACTGAGCCATTGCTCAGGGCCTTCAGTCACTTATTTATTTTTTTTTCAATGTGAGGCTACTTTCTGTTCACAAACACGTTTATAAACCACAGTGCTGCTGCTGATTTTATGACCATCAGTGCTACTAATACTTGTAAGAAATCTTTGGATATAGGATTACCTGAGAAAGTGCGTTTAACCCCTGCAGACTTCCCAACTGTCTCATTGTCTGTAAAGAAAAAAAAAAGGTAGGTTACTATTCCTCATGTGTGTTCCTTCTAAGATCACTGATTTGTTGTAATGTGACATTATCAGCACAAAGTTTGGGCTGAGACGATTTAATACATCTGGAGCAGGTATAAATCATTACTGAAAAGAAGCAATCAGTGCGGTTCTGCCTTTGTTTTATTGTTTTTCCTGTTATTAATAAGCTTGACTTTATCATTTATTAAAGGATAAAAATGTCATTTAATTGGCATAACATTTAAACATAAGCAAATAGCTATCAACTGAAATGTAAATGTGTTTTAAGAGGGCGTTGCTTTGCTAACTCTTTTCTCCGATTTAATTTGTTCAGTCTTGCACCAAGCTCAGTAAGGAATAGACAGAAAACCCAAATCAATCTCCATCTCAAACAAGAAAAGCTTTCAAAATAGTAAATATAAAATACACTGGAAGAAACGGTAAGTGGATGGACAGATGATCAAAGATAGTGCTATTTCAACTGTCAGCTCAATTTTTTTTAATGGGAAGAAATTTAGAGTGCTTCAGATTAGGTTTTAACTTGAAAGTAAAAAGAAAACTCATTGAAATTAGATTTCATGTGGAACAAACAAGAGACCCATGCTTATACTAAGTGACGTTAGATGGTCATGAGAGAATGAAAATTTGCTAGGTCTCGTAACCCATTTTTAATCTCATATTTTTCCACGCTGAGATTTTGTTGATACCATCGCAGCTACTATTTTGCTGAGGTATCTGGGTAAAATATGTTATTTTTGAGAATTTCTGTAAGATAAATACAACATTAGGGTTATGCAGGTGCTGTTATGGCCAGTGCTAACACTTTGCACTTGTAAGCCGTTGAATTTTGTATAGGTGTATATTCTTGAGAGTTTATCATATAAGTTACTATAATCAGTAGGAATATAAATCATCTGTGATTACAGAGAACTGTATTTTAGCTTATGTAGCCATTATATTAAAGTATATTTAGTGAACATTAGCTATTATTAGGATTTCTTTGATTCACAGGGAGATTATAGTCTAAAGCTTAAAAAATCCAAGTGTTTAAAATTGTGGAAGGGTCAGGTGTTTGGCGCAGTGGTTAGGATGCTTAGGATGCCAGCATCCTGCATCAGGGTGCCTAGGTGGAGTTTCAGCTTGACCTCTGAGTCCAGCTTTCTGGTGAATATGCACCTTGGGGGGCAGAAGGTAACAGCTAAGACAGCTGGGTCTTTGCCATCCACTATGGAGACTTTAGGCTAGCCATGCTCTGGTTATTTAGGGGGAAATGAACAGGTAGGCGAGGGACTGCTATTTTTCAATTCAATTAAACCATATTCAATTAAAAAATTACAGAAGAGATGCAAGACAAAGTTCCGTACGTGTTATTGACTTCCCTAGAACTGCTAGACTTGGGTCTAGGACAAGTTATCAGGTTTCTCCCTTAAGAGAAGCATATTGATGGAAGGATTGTATGTAAAGTCTTTGGCAATACATACCTCAAGACTCAGACTAGCCATGCCCGGTGTCCCAGGTTGCTGAGGAAATGCCTAAAAGAAAATAAGAATAGTATAGAGTTGTGTTTGGTGAAGCCTCCTTATTGGAGGCCTGGGAATGCCCAGCTACCCCAGTGGAGAAGGGTCAGCTGTGGTACTACCTCATTGCTTTAGTATCCAAGTTACTCTAGCTTTTGGGCTACATGAAGAAATATGTAAGTTATTTGGGAGAATTCAAGTTGTATTTAGTAATTTGGCTCCTACATGAACATTTATCCTCTGAATCTTAATGCTCTGCTGCTTTAAAAACAAAGTTTGACTCTTAAAGTTATGTATAATGGAAAGTTGTGTAAAGCAACAGAATGTAAAACCATATGCCTTGGATTTATGCTGTGGTGTGGGATCAAGTGTTCAGAAAAACTGAGTGTAAAACTGACTTGCCTAGTTTTTGTCAGGCTTCAACAATTCTTCATCTTCATGTAAAAACCCAATGATCTTTGCTTTTCTTTGAGACCATGTCAAAGTTATAGTTTTTCTTAAAAGAGCACCAAGTACTGTACTACTAAACTTCTTGTGATCTTTTAAAACCTGTTTAAAAATGTTTACAACTAGATTAAAAAATTTAACCAATCCTTGTTAACATAGTCTACACATTTAAGCGGATGGCATGAGAAATGAGGAGTAGAAATATGTGCAAATTAGATTTTGACAGTTTCTTGTTCTTTGGATATTCTCATTACATAAAGGCGGAGAGTTGGATGCCTTCTTCCTCAATTCATACCACAAGTATCTATAAGATGTCTGCTAATGTGCTGAGATTATTTCTTCCTTTATGGGTAAGTAGTTCAGGAATTCCATCTGTTGTTCTTTCACCTTTATGATTTCTCCTGTAAGTTAAGTCTTACTTTCTGAACCATGGTGCAAATTTCTTCAAGTAATTCAGTGTTGGACATGAATAGAGGCAAAAACATTGAAAGTATGTCACAAACATTCTGGATGGAGAAAGAGATTGTATGGACAGGACCAGTGTGTGTGTGGCTTGTGTAAGTTTTCAACAGGCCATTGCAAATTTCAGTGGACTGTGAGCATAGAGCCTTACTTTTTCCCTTTGGTCAACGTACAAACACCAAAACTTGGAGATGCAACTACAGGACAAAGTATACTCCATTTTCCACCTATCCCCACTTGTGAAGTAACAATATTCACTTGAGTAGAAATAGACATAGGATATAGTCCCCAGTGTAGATTTAAAAAAGCCTTGGAATTGATGGACAGTCAGTTGACAATCATAAATGATTGTCCTGTTTCTCACAGCGGGCCTGAGTCAGATGTAGACCAATAGGGGGTCAGAATGGGAATGTAATAGAAGGATGATGGATAACTAATGCTGACCTCAATGTCAGTATCATACACAAGTGAGCTAGGATGGTGCGTCTTGCATGCTGGACCAGAAATAATGTTATTAATTGTGGAAAGTTTTCATCCTTGTTCTCCAAAAATATTTAGGAAACTCCAAGAGCCTTCCTCTTAAGGAAAGAGAATAATCAAAAGTGAATTTGAGGTCAACCATGCGCTTCTGAGGATAAGAGACCGTATCTTATTTACTATCAGGTCTCCAGGACACAAACACTGCTGGGGAGATACACACTGCTGTTCAGCATATATAAAGGCACTTTAAATGTTAGTAGGAAAGCAGAAATAAACAGTGAGCTTATTTTGAGTCAAAATTTGAAATTCCATGCATAGTTTTTTTCATAATCAAATTTCCATAGCCATTTTGGTGACCCTCATATTTGCTGAATGCATTTAATAGCTGAAAAATGTCTTTGGGTTGACAAAATCACCTGCTATTTGCTGGAGTAGTTCAGGGCTCAAAGGATTACATTTGTGTGACATTATTACATGACAGAGTGGATCAGGAGTGGATCCAATTAGCCTCCTTTATATAACATGTTTTGATTTAGTCACACAGTATCACCCCGCTGAGCTGACTTTGTTAATTACAAGCTTTAATGAAGTTACCTGCCTTCGTATTGCAACTCTAGTCATTTGGCTAATGTGCTTCTTAAAAATTAAGAGAATGTGCCTTATTTTTTCAGAAAAAAAATCTCCCTACATTTCAATTTCAAAATGATAGCAAGAATCTGATAATATAATTGTTTGCCTAGGTCTTTTCACTGTAAATGAATAGGATGAGATTTAGAAGTTTTATGGCAATATTTTAAATATTATTTGCAATACTAAAAGTGTATGACATTACTCTCATATGATTAGGCAGCCATGTGGGCCACTGTGTGTTTTGGCTGATCAGGAGTTGCGTCTCTCTGTCTGAGCTCCCAGCCAACGTCCCTTCATTGCTACCTGGTGTGCATCAGCAAGGGGCTCCTTACAGGGCGCCTGCTAGCGGACTGACTCACCGGCACTGCAAAACTTGTTCCCAGGAGGCACAGGAGCAAGATCAGGCCCTTCATCTTGAAAAGCGGAATCTAAAACACAATTGTGATGGAAAAAGAAAGCAGATGAAGTCTTGCTTGAGAATGGTTACAAAGACAAATTTAGAAATAAGCCAAAGCCTCTGCTCTTCTGAAACAACTGAGTTCAGAAACAAATTACTGAAAATCTAAATACTGCTAAGCAATTGATTTGTATTTAGCATTTCTGGGATCAATGGACACTTATAACCTAAATGAACATGCAGCAGCAGCCTCCATGGATATTCTTTTATAAATGCTATGTTCCATTTTGTGCAATAATTTACGAGTAAAAAAAATTCCACTTCTTAAGTAAAATTTTGATCTAGAAAAGATTTTCAGTGGTTGTATTTCATTTAATGTCTAGAACAAATTCTGAAAAACACTTAAGATGTAATTCACTGAGCAGTCATTTTATAATATATTTTTTTCTTTTACATCTTAATACTTTTCTACACTAGGGACAAAAGACAATATTCACAAATAACAAGAAATAAAATCTACAGATATGTTTTTCTTTGCTCAACTGGATTGGTAGTAGGCAAGAGCCATGTCTGCTCTGGAACACACTAGTGGTTTCTGATAAGCAGTTATTCAGCTGCTGTCTGTCACTGGAGATAAATCTTGTTTGCAACAGCTGTCTGGAAGTAGAAAAAGAGAGCTGACAGGAAACATAAAAATCATTAAATCACATTTTACCTTAGATTCTGACATTCACCGTGCGCTCAGGGCCTTGTGTTGCCAACCAAGACTGCTCTAAGAAAAGATGAAACTTTTTTCTGCACTGTGCTTGGGACTTGCTCTGGGCCTTTCATTTCAGGGAAGATCAGAAACCTTTATTTAAAGTACCAATCCACCAATCAAAGTGAGGCAAAATGAAGGGGGGGGGGGAATCTCTGATTCTGCAATTAGTCCACACCCTTTTATTGCATGCAAGGACGTTGGCCCAGGAGGGTCTCATTATTTTAAATTGTAACCTAGCCCCTGTATTTATTCAGAGAACTCGATTGCAGGGAAAAGTGCAAAGGAATAATGGATGTAGGTTCTGAAGACAATAATTTCAGTGAGCTGGGGGGGAAATATATGCAAAAGAGGTGCAAAGCAAGCCATTATCTGTTTTGTGCAGAGGCTTATCTGAAGATAAAGCTAGTGACCCAATGCCAGCTTTCTTGATATTTTCACACCTCTGTTTGTTGTGGTAAAACAACTCTCCCTCCTCCCCTCTACATACTCACACCGTTTGGAGGTAAACACCAAATATTTTTCTGGGCTTGGTAGGGAAGAGGGGGGGAATCTTACCTGGAAAGTACTGCATTATTTTTTCCTTCCAAATTTCCTAGATATTTTAATTCCTAAAGAAAATTGTTTGGAAATAGCCATGCTTTTGTAAGACATTTTGCTTGGACTCTGCAAGGATCTCTTGGAGGTAATCTTGGGGGAGCATGTTTGGGGGAGAAAAGATCGGAATATGCTCTATGAACCAATCCCATCAATGGGAACAGTTCTCACTCCAGTCTTTACATAGACCTGTTTCCAGGCATTCATATCGAGTTAGGTGAGTGAGATATATTTGAGTCACTGAAAAGGCAAACATCAACATGGATGGATTTTTCTTCACGAACAGATGAGGATATCTTGGCTGTAGATTGGATGCCAGCTGCTCTTGTTATTTCTCTGCCCCTCTTGGTCTTTCAAAGGTGTGATTTCATACACTATAGGGTTAGGCATTTAAGATTAGTTTCTGGAGAAGGGATGAGTCAGTGCACTCTTTAGGGAAGTAGAGATCTTGCCAATTATAGGGAACTTTGAGGAAATTGGCATTTTGGGAGAAAGACACTCAAGTAAGGGCACAGCAGCTTCATGAGTGTTATCTAACACACTGTTGCTGAAGAATTTCATTTCCATTGATGACAGAAGTCTCTTTAGGATTCAAAGGAATGAATATTGTGAGTGTGTTTTATAAACAGCAAAATGTTATTGAAGTAAGAATATTTTTTTCTCTGTCCATTCCCCAGGTCTAGTGCTTGATCTAATCCCCTACACTCTCTGAGTCCAGTGTCTTTCTCAGTAATTGGAAAACAGCAATTTACTAGTACAGGCTTGCCTTGGAAAAGTTTGTTCATGATGGTTGCGTGATAGCTGCTGAACAATCCGTGATAAATAAATGGGTTGATTGTCCTTTTTGTGGTAGAAGATGTATGAAATGTGGGACCACTGTGTGTGTGTGTGTGTGTGTGTGTGTGTGTGTGTGTGTTGGAGGAGGAGACTTGTTGGTAGTAGGTAAAGAGCTCCAAAGTGGGAAGAGGAAGGGCCCAATACAATGTATTGACTCTGTGGAAGTTGGTGCAGAATTAACAGCCCTGGGCTTCCCAGTTAATTCCTTTACTGCAATGCCTATGTGGCTCTCATGGTTATGAGGATGGTCATGGCATGTTAATAATGATACATTGGTAGTATTCATATGTTCTGATTTGTTCTTTGGCCAACTGGCTAATAGCACTTCTTTTTTCCAAAAATGTTCTTCAAGCTCAATATTGGGTTACTATTTCTCAGACATATCTAGTAGTTACTTTCTTTTCCAATATCCTGCATACCAATATGAAATTTCTTCCTAAATTACAGCGTTTCGCTGTCCCATCCAGAGACTTATGAAGTATCCTTATGGCTGTAAAATAAGTAACTAGACAGTTCCTTTTACCTTTGTATTCATCTTTCCCATTATATTGGGACATGGTATATTATATGTTAATAATTTTAGTGAATTGGTATTTGTTTTTCCATCAAGTAAACAGCTTTTTAATCTTGGTTTATGTGATGCCTAATTTTGGTAAAGTTGGTAAATATTATCCTAAGAAACTCTATGGGGGAAGTTTTTGATCACAAAGAATTTGGAAATCAGTGTGAGTTTATGAATGAGTATTTGACTCATTCATTATACATGTTATTCATTATACATGTTAAGGCAGTTCCTGAAGCTGATGGAAAGTGTGCTGATTTGTCTGAAGACCTGCCAAGGTGCTGGTAAGTGCAAGCCTACGTGCAGAGAACAGCAAAAATGACAAAGCTTATGCCACATACAACGTAAGAAGTTAACAAGAAAAATCTAGTGAAAGAGTTCCTGGGAAAGATACTAGCGTAGCAGCTGAGAGCACAACTGTGACTGATCACGTTTACCTAGTTTCATCTGCAAAATATCATCTATCATGGCTTAGCAATAATTTAAGCATAGTGAAGAATGTAAAGTTCTATCCAGCATGCAGAAAATGTTCAGTGATAGTGGATTTTTTTCTTCATTGAAACAAACTTGTATGCTGAATATCTGCTTCGCCATAAACTCTGTTAGCTTTACTGAGGTTTAATTTTGATAAAAAATATCATACACACTTAATGTGTATGCCGTGAAGAGTTTGGACATAAGAATACACCCAAGATATTCTCACCACAACCAAAGAAATACACATCCTTCACCTCCGAAGATCCCCTTGCCTGTTCTGTCTTCTTCAGTCGCTTTAACATGAGCTCTATCCTCATGACCTCTCTCAAAGTGCATAATGCTGTATTGTTGATTGTAGGCCCTATGTTGTAGAGCACATCTCTACTCATCATGGTTAACACAGAGATTTTTAACCACTGAAAAACAATTTCCTTACATTCTCATAATATTAACAAAAAGTTAAAAAGAAAAAAAACTTTTAATTTCCCTTTCCTCAAGTCTCTGGGAACCATCATTCCTTTATTTATTTATTTATTTATTTATTTATTTATTTATTTATTTTTACTTCTTTTTAAATTATTATCATCATTCTATGGTACAATTCTATAGTCCCTGGGATGTTCCCTGGCCCCTCCGCAAGTCTGCTTCCCCCACCAAATTCCCCTTTATTGTTACTATACCATAGTTCTTCATAAATGGTCACATGTTCATCATTGCAGGCATGGATGATGGCAGAGTCCAGCATCCTATTGCCAAGGTACAGCTAATAGTTTCATTAGTAGTCCGTCTTTGATCTGGAAGTAGAGATGCACACTGCACTGCATTCTCACATCTGGACGTGATAGTCTCAATTACAGTCACCACACATGCCCTTAAATGAAAAATCACAATATAAAATCAACAACAGGAAGAAAAATATCAATTTACAACACTATGAATTTCTCAAGAGATTTTGACAGTTCAACAGTCCTGAATTGTTGGCAGTCCAACCACTCCAGTCACGATGAAATCTCTCCAGAATCCACTGGCTGACATAATCCACGTTAGAGTCTCCATTTGACTAAATATTCACTGCCAATGCTTGGCTGGGGTAGTTGATTAATTTGTTCTGTCCTCTGTTCTCTGCCATGGTACCAGGTGTCCTCTGGAGGCTCCGATGTGCTGCCATATCCTCCATGTACATTTGGATATGCTGTCCTCTGCTCCGTCTGAGCCACTGAAGAGGCCTAGCTCTGACACATCTACTCCCACAGTCAGACCATGGAACCTGACATTCTCTCCATGGTTGGAGTTCTGAGTCCAGTGGTTCATTTGGGGGGGATTCCCAAAGAAACTTCATCTGAGGTGATCCCAGACCTGACTCTTGTGTGTGTTTGCCAATACAGGGTCTGACACAGGCTGTCACTCAAATCAGCCTATGCACATGCTGGTAGTTGCAATTGCTGGGTCAGTTTTATTTCCAGCTCCATGTTTTATGCGAAGTAATGGGTGTTGGAGTCCAGCCTGATCCTGCCCACTACATACTCGGCCTTCCCACAAACCAATGGGAGCTGCAGCTTAGTAAGAGCAACCTGCAAAACCCCCCACCAGACCCACCCCCTGCCTTGGTTCCTGTGTTTGCCAGTATGTATAGCAGACTGGTCCCATCTGTTCCACATCCCATTCAGCTCTTGTACATGTTAATGGGCACTGAAGCCAAGTTTATCCAAACTAGCCCCACTATCCAGTCCACTCTGGTGCCAGCAGGTGCCATCATCTGTCTAAGTCAGAATTTGGCCCCTGTGCCAGCATCTGCCAGCTGATGCTGTGGCAAAGCCCAACCAGCCCATACCCCTGGCCTATGCTTGTACCAGAAGGTACAGTCAACCCAGCCTGGTTTTTTGCTGATCCAGCTCATATGTAGGCCATCAGATGTTGTGGCCTTGCCCAGCATGGTCTACCCCTATCCCAGCTCTCATGCTCACCAGTGGGAGTAGTGACTCAGTAGGGGAGTTACCCAAGTGTCCCCACTTGGCCCACTGCCAGACTCAAATTTCACATGCACCAACAGGTGCTAGCCCCTTACCTGGCAGGCTTGCCCCTCCATTTTGGCCTTTGTATGAACTGGTGGATGTTGTGGGCCAGTCTGCCCCACACCCTCTGTTTTGGGATGCACATGTAGGTGCTGCAGCTTGGACCTGCCCAGCCTATTCTCAGAGCCAGTATACGTGAGTGTTGGCAGGTTCCATGTTCACACCCAGTACAGCCCATCACCAACCCAACTCTTGAGCTAACCAGCGAAACTTGTATTTCCACAGGGTTGGGCCCACATAACCCCCACAGAATCTACCCCCAGACCTGGTTCTCTCAAGTGCTGGTTAGTGTCATGGCCCTGCCTGATGTGACCTTTCCCCTGTTCCGACACTCAGGTGGTGGGATCTAGCTCTGTTAGGCCCCCAGTCACAGCTTTTGTGTGGGGTGGCATGTGGTGGTCAGCGATGCTCTGAGCTAACAAGCCCATCTCAGGACTCCCATGTGGGCTGGTGAATCAGTCTGACCCATAAAGATCTTCCAATCTCTCCACTCCATACCACCAGGTCTCAGTTCTCTCACTTACTGGCAAGTACAGTGGCCCTGTTGCTAGATGTCCCTCAGTATTCATTCTTCACTTGCATGTATGGTGTCCTTATCCATGGATGTCCCTAGGCAATAATTCATCACCCCCAGATCCCCAGAGTTCATCTGCGGGTGGCCAGTAGATGGCCGATGAAGTAGAGGTTTTATTCTGCATGTCTGGCCCACCCCATTTTTTTTTTTTTTGAGTTTGATTCATTTGGAGACCTCTTCATAAGTAAAGTACTAATGTATGTATCTTTCTGGGACTGACTTACTTTACCTAACACTTTTTTTCTGGGTTTACCCATGTTGTCACTCATAGCAGGTGTTTTAATTGTCAATGGCTGGGTAATCCCAGTGTGTGCATATACTGTGCATTTTATTTACCCATTTGTCTGTTGAGGGATTTGTCTGTTGATGGAATTCTGGTTTGTGGCTATATCTCGGCTATTGTGAATAATTCTGAACAGAGCAATGAAGATTTGTTTGGATTAATTTCTCAGCTCCTTTTTTAAAAAAGATTTATTTATTTTTTATTACAAAGTCAGATATACAGAGAGGAAGAGAGACAGAGAGGAAGATCTTCCGTCCGATGATTCACTCCCCAAGTGAGCCGCAACGGGCCGATGCGTGCCGATCCAAAGCCGGGAACCTGGAACCTCCTCTGGGTCTCCCACGCGGGTGCAGGATCCCAATGCATTGGACCGTCCCCGACTGCTTTCCCAGGCCACAAGCAGGGAGCTGGATGGGAAGTGGAGCTGCCGGGATTAGAACCGGCGCCCATATGGGATCCCGGGGCGTTCAAGGCAAGGACTTTAGCTGCTAGGCCACGCTGCCGGGCCCGGATTAATTTCTCAGCTCTTTTTTGAAGTCCTGATTAAATGTATCGGCTATTTTTTAAAAGGAAGAAAACAATATCTTCTTCATAAAGTTTTCTATGAGAATTAAACAAATTTAATATATGTAAAACACTCAACCCAATGCCTGACTACAGTAAATATAAACCAAAAATAGCTATAACAATGGGTTAGTTTCCCAATAATACTATTGAATGCACAGTGGCTAAATCCTCACCTTGCAAGTGCCAGGATCGCATGTGGGCACCAGTTTGTGTCCTGGTTGCTCCACTTCCCATCCAGCTCCCTGGGAAAGCAATGGAGGATGGCTTAAATCCTTGGACTCCTGCACCCATATGGGGGACTAAGAAGAAATTCCTGGTTCCCTGACTTTCAATCGGCTTATCTTACAAAACAGGAAAATATATGTGAACTCTATTGATACATTATTACAGTAATAGGAGTCAGATGTAAATTGTTTTTTGCCAGATAACAAAATATTGTTTTTTATTTGTTTCTATTTATTTTGTAATAAAGAACAAGAGCCAGAATAACAACATAATAATGGTGACACAAATACAATAGAAAAACAAATTAGATGTTATTCTACCACATCAACTTAAATATTTCTTCTTATAGTTCCTATCTGTGGTATAAGATAATTATGGTTGTGCTGTGTTATTATTTGGCATTGAACTTTATATTCTTACCATTATATTATAAATATTAATATGTGACTATAAGGATAAATGTTATATGTTTACCAGTTTAGCTGATAAATCCACATGTTGATGCTTAGACTGCCTTTTTTAGACTTTATTTATTTGAAAGGTAGAGAAAAAATAGAGAGCTCCCATACAGTGATTTATTTCCCAAATGTCTGTGATAGCTAGGGCTGGGCTGAAGTCAGGAGCCAGAAATCCAATCTGAGTCTCCAGTATTGGTGGCGGGAACACAGTTATTAGAACTACTGCCATTTTTCCTTAGTCTGCATTTGCTGGAGTCTAGTAAAGAGGCAGGGTCTGGGTCGCCTGGTCTGGGTCCTTAGGCCCGATGGTGCATTGGGTTCCAAGTCTGTGAACCCTGGGGGTAGAGGGTCTGCGAGGCCTAGATTGGATGGCCAGGTGCACCAACAGCACTGGTGAAGCCCACTGGCCATCTGGCGGCACATTGTGATGGCTTGGTATATGGGCTTGTAAGGGATCTGGGGCATGGGGGTCTTGAGGAGACATGAGTGCTCATGTCCAGGACTGGTGGTCTGACTGTACAGTGCATGTGTCAGAACTGGGCCTCCTCAATGGAAAAGATGGAGCAGTGGACAGCAGGTCTGGTGCACATGGAGGATATGGCAATCCACTGGGGCCTGCAGAGGACATATGGTATCGTAGCAGAGGAAGGAGGACAGAACAAATTGGAATAAGATAATGCTTGCATAGGACTATAAAAATGTAGGACGCTAAATGAATAAATTCATAAAAAAGCTGCTTCTACTTGGAGGCAGTTAAGAATTCTAGTCAGGCAAGACCAAGACCCTCTGGCTTTCCTTCTGTGATCTCAGCATTTCTGTCTGGAACACAGACAGAAATGGAAAGTAAAATGATAGAGGGCTTGCAGATGACGAAGCAGCTGTAGGGTGTGTTTATCTCTCCCTGGCTGCACTCTGATATCCAGGATGTAATCAGATGTAGCTAGCAATGAGAGGGGAAGGAACAACTACCCATTATGGTTTACTTTTCCTCCCCACCTGCCACTTAGGCTATGTTGTTACATATATTCCCCATTAGAACTCCCGGATGTAGATGTTGTTATGATTCCTATCAGGAAAGAGGATGAAAGAACTTTGAGATAGGGAAATGAGGGTTAAAGAGCTTTCACCACGTGCTCAAGGCTATACAGGTAAACTGCAGAATCTAATTTCCAGGCTAGTTTGGGTGCCAAGCCTGTGGCTTTCCTGCTACAGTGGCATACACGTTGATATGGTGCTGCATGCATGCGCTGGGATCCCATATGGGCACTGGTTCATGTTCCAGTGGCCCTGCTCCCCATCCAGCTCCCTGCTTGTGGCCTGGGAAAGCAGTTGAGAATGGCCCAAAGCCTTGGGACCCTGCACCCACGTGGGAGACTTGGAGGAGGCTCCTGGCTCTTGGCTTCAGATCAGCTCTGCTCCTGCCGTTGCGACCACTTGGGGAGTGAATCAGTGGATGGAAGATCTTTCTCTTTGTCTCTCCTCCTCTCTGTATATCTGACTTTCCAATACAAATAAATAAATAAACATTTAGTAAAAAGAAACCCCAGGGAAAGAGGTCTGTGGATGTCTCGGCCCCATCTAAGGATTTGCAGGATGGAAGCACACTCTGAAGTTATATTGTGCATCTGCTTTCCTGCCTGTCCTTAGAAACATCACCAGCATCTTGAGATGCTATATGAAAAGAAAATGGAGAAACTGCTATGGTTAAATACAAACACTGCATCCTACGGCCCTGTGCAAATTCCTGGTTCTGAAAGACCCCACGATAGAAGAAGCTTACAAACCTTTTTCTAACCTTGGCTTTCTTCTGACACTCACTCACCTGTGGAACTGAGGTTCTGTTGATCATATGCTGGGAAATGGTGCTTCCGGATAGCCTAGCACAGCCTGAGATGTGAGCTGTTTCAGGTCATGGATGTCATTTCCCTCCAGTATCTTCAGTGAATGACCACATTTTCCTTAGTCAGTTATCAATTAATAGGTATCGGAGATGATTCCATGTCTTAGCTACCATGAATTGAGCTGCAGTGAACACAGGGTACAAGCAACTCACATGCAGATTTCATTTCCTTCAGTTTGGATTGGCTGGATTATATGGTAGATCTATTCTTAAATCTCTGAGGAATCACCGAGCTGTGTTTCATAATAGTTATATTTGTTTGCATTCCTAATTCCACATCCTCACTAGCGTTTGTTATTTTTTTTTTTAGCATTAGTTGTTTGATTTCTATATGATAGGAATTCTAAATGGGGTTAGGTGAAATCTCATTTTAGCTTTTATTTGCATTTCCCGGAGAACTTGTGATACTGAGGATGTTTTCCTTTGTCTTCTGGCCATTTGTATTTATCTGTGGAAAAATTTTCAAATATAATTTGTATATTCTTAACTGTATTTATGCTGGTGAGTTTTTTTTTAGTCCTTTATAGATCCTGAATATTAACCATTGGCGTAACTTGGAGATATCTTCTGCCATTCTGTTGGTTGCTTCTTTGCTTTGTGGAATGTTTGTTTTGCTGTGCAAAATTCCTAGTCTAATATAATTTATTTGTTGATTTTTGCTTTTATTATTTATGCTTCTGAAACATTGTAAGATTGATTTATTTATCTAAACACTCACACACACACATCTTCTATCCTCCAATTGTCTTACCACATGGCCACAATGGCCAAGGCCAAGCAATGCCAAAACCTGGAGCCAGGATCTTCATCCAGGTTTCCAATGTGGACCTCAGGGGCAGCAAGGATCCAAATACTTGGGCTAACTCCAGCTGCTTTCCCAGGCCATGAGCAGGGAGTTGGATCAGAAATGGAACAACCTGGACACAAATCAGTACACTTATGGGATGCTGGCACTACAGGAATCAAAATGCTGGTCCCACAAACAATGTTTTATTTCCTGGTAAAATTCTTGAATCCATTTGTTTAACTTTTTCATGGAATGTTTTCCTCTTGTCTGCAGCTGGTCTGAATGCGGCAGTTTTGGCATTGGTAGAGCAAATAGTTTTCTCAAGCTTTGCTTTTTCATTTGGAATTGTGTAAACTGCACCAGTGGGAGCTCCCAGGTGTTTGGTGCTGTTTCCATTTCTTCAGTTAGAACATGAACAAGGTTAGTGTTTTGCTTGCCAGCTGATGTGGGTGATCTCTGGCTGCTGGCTTTATCTTCAACATCATCTCATCCCTTCTTAGCATGAGTTTCCATTTGTAAACTTTGATCTCTATGGTAAATTGGCTTCATAAACCTTTAAAAATTTTTCCTTTTATTATTAATACTGTTTACATAGTTGAAAGGGATGTCTTCCCTTGTGAGCTTCTGATTAGGATGAGGAGATTCAGGAACAGTGCAAGGTGGGTGGGATAAATGTTTTTTTTTTCTCCTGGGTCTGCAGGGAAAGAGAGGGGGGCCACTCCTTGCTGTCAAACTACATCAGTACTCAGGGATGGGGGAAGGTCATTTGATGACACCTGAGAGACCCCTAGGTGGGGAAGAGTGTTCTGAGGGTGTTACTGGAGTGTTTTTGATAGTTCTGATAAGTTGTGGTTTCATTTCTCCAGGACTGAGAAAATCTTTCCAAGGTCCACCTTAGTACATCCACAGACCTAGGAATATGCTATGAAGCTTGGTCAAAAGAATTGTTCACCCTGTTCTGCTTTCTATCCTCTGATGAGGCATTTGGTGTTCCCTGCTGTCCTAGATGAGTTGGCCACCATGTCCCCCGTGTGCATCTGGATATGCTGTCCACTGCACATAAGGCTAGGATCTGAGTCCCCTAATATATCTCAACCAGGGTGACCTCAGACTTGACTCCTGTGTTCAATAGCCAGTGCAGGGTCAGGCATGGTCTGCCACCTGCACTGGTCAACACATATATACTGGTGAATGCAGCTTGATCAATTCCACCTCAGCTCCATATCTCACATGAATGGATGGACGCTGTAACTCAGCCCAGCTAGTCCATGACAGGCCTGACTCTCATACATACCAGCGGTACCACTGCCTAGTTGGCATGACCTCCAAAAACCCCCATCAGGTCCACGCTTATCTCCACTTTTTCCATGTGCTACCTTTGATGCTGCTTAGACCAGCCCAACTTGTATCCCATCCAGATCTCTTGCACACTTGTGGGTGCTGTGGCTTAGCTCAGCCAGTCCTGCCCCCTAGAACTGGCCTCTGTACACTGATGGATGCCATTTCCTTGTCCAGTCGGCCCACCTCCAGCCCTGGCTTTTTTGCTTACCACTGGGAGCTTCATCCTAGCAGGGGAGTGCTTACAGTTACCTTGCCAGGCCTGCTCCCAGCCTCAGATCTTCTGCTTGTCAGCGGAGTATGTTGGTTTCACCTGACATGACTCACACCCAGTCCCAGCACTTGCAAGCTGGTGCTGCAGCTTAGCCTAAGCTGGCTGCCCCCAGACCAGCTCTTACACTCAGTGGTGGAAGTAGCAGCCCAGCAAGGTAGTCCCTGAAGTTCCCCCACAAGTCCTGCTACTAATTCTGGATCTTGTATGTGCCAGCAGGTACTGCAGCTCAGTCTGAGATGGCCTGCCCCCAGGCTTAGCATTCTCTAGTAGGTGCTACAACCTGGCTCAGGCCCATCTGCTCCCAGTCCCACCTCTTATTGGTGGGTGCAGCCTAGCCTGGCCTACCCTAGCCCTCATGTGAACTGGCAGGTATTACAGTCCAACCCAGCCTCACTTGCACCTCTCCTGGGTCTCACTTGTGCCAGCATGTGCTGTGGATTGACCCCACCCAGCCTGCCCCCAGACCTTGTTCACACATATGCTAATGGGTACTGTATCCCAGCCTGGTCTAACCTGCTCCCAGCATCAGCTCTCATGCATATCAGCAGGAGCTGAGGCCTAACAGGGAGTTCCCTAATTTCCTTTATCAGGCGCACACCTAGAAGCAGATCTCGCATGTGCCATTGTATAATGCTGCCCAGGCTGACAGTTGGCCCCCGGTCCTGGCCGTCATTGGTGAGTACTCCGGCTTAGCTTGACTGACCTGCAAAAATCCTTCCAGCGCTCACCAGTGGGTGCTATAGCCTAGGCCACCCTGGTCCACCTCTAGATCCTGCTATCATGTGAGCTGGCAGGTGCCATGGCTTAGTCTGGCCTGTCCTACACCCATTCTGGCTCTTGTTATTGCCAGTGGGTGCTGGAGCCTAACCTAGTCTGGCCTGCTCCCAGACCCAGCCCACATGTATGCTAACTTGTGCTGTAACCTTGTCCAGCCTGGTCTGCCCACATCTCTGGCTCTTGCATTCACCAATGGTTGCAGCAGCCGAGCAGGGGAGCCCCCAGAGTTTCCCTGTTAGGCCATTTCCCAGCCCTGGGTCTTATGTGCGCCTACCCACAGTCTCAGCTCTCTTTGGCGGATGTTGCAGCCTTGCCCAGCCAGGTGTGGCCCACACCCTCTCCTGGCTCTCATGCATGCCAGCAGATGCTGATGCTGGCCCAACCTCGCCTGTCCCCTGACCCAGCCCACACAAACACTGGGGAATGGTGCAAACTTAACTTGGTCTGCCCCTTCCCCTGGCAACCCTAGCTTTTGTGCTCCCCAGTGGGTGCTTCATAAACATTTTGTAAAACACTAGTGACTTCACTATTCTTCTTCCCAAGCTTGTTGTAATTTGCTTCAGTTTTAGCAGAATTCATGTAATCATGATATGGGCTCTTAGTGCTTCAAGCTTGGTCTTGTCCTGAAATGTAGTGAAAGCTCATATGAGTCCATTTTGATGCCAAAACATTTTTAAGTTCATGCATGGTTTTTACATATAATGTGCATTTCTCATAAATCTTTTAAAGATGCAGTGTCTCAATGTAAGAAATTGGATTTTAACAGATTATGTTAATGTGGTTTTTTTTACGTGGCTGTAAACATGCAATAGTTACTAATTCATGCTGGTGGTTAGAACAGAGGGCTTCTTCCCTCTCCTTCTGCCCTCCCATTTCCCCCTCTTACTATTAATCCCCAAATTACCACCATAGCATAGTGCTATAGTAATAGTTACAAGATTTATTTTCTGCTATTTAAATGTATCATAACATGGTATATATAGGCAAAAGTAGAAAATCTAGTATCATACTGTACAGGCATATTCACATGTTTCAAAATGAGAGTCCTACTTTTATTTGGAAGTTGAGAGGCAGATTGCATTATTTTTAAAGTAAACCAACAGGGCAGCTTGTGCCGTATTAAAGCCTGTACCAGTGCTGTGCATGGGTGCATGTTGTGCTACTGTGTTGCCTTCTTAGACACAATCTCCCTGCTTGTTCCTTAGCAGACTTCATTGTTTCTACCAAGTCTTTAAAGGTAATAAATCTTACTGATTTGCTTAAGAAATCTGGTCAACACTGGCCATCTTTGATTAAAGCCTGAAACCAACTTGGAGAAAATATTATGTTCAATATACATTTCTGTCTGGTAGGCAAGGTCTGGAAGTGTGTATTGTGGGTAATTATCCAGGGAAAATATAGGTCAGAAAAACAGAAATGGGTAGACTATCATTCTTGCAAACTGGAGAAGTGAATCGTTAGCAGAAACTAAACCAAAAGACTTTGCAAACCTGATGTTTTAGGATTTTCATAAACCAATTAAGGGAACAGTTCAAACTAGAGAAGCGTTTTAAAGGGCATAGATGTCCAGAAAATATCTGTGAGGTAAAAATATGCTAAGGAAACAGAAAAATGCAAATTTGCCAAGTAGTTTCATTTTTCCAGATGATTTTGATACACATGGGGGCAGCTAAGCATCATTGTAAAACTGATAATAACATTGTTGAGCTCTTACAATGTGCTCATCAATTTAAAAATGGGAAGCATTGTCAAGAAGTGACTGTCTCTGGTTGGTGTGGGGCGAGTCCTGGGCAGCAGTGGCTGCTTTCGACAGTGTGAGCATCCTTATGTAGCTCACGCTTAGCTGGCTTCTGGCTTATGTTACTTTCCTTGCCCAGGCAAGCACTTAGAGCTTTTCTCACTTGCTGTAAATTGTCTTCCTTCCTTCCTTCCTTCCTTCCTTCCTTCCTTCCCTTTTTCTTTCTTTCTTTCTTTCTTTCTTTCTTTCTTTCTTTCTTCCTTTCTTTCTTTCTTTCTTTCTTTCTTTCTTTCCTCTTTTTTTTCTTTCTCTTCCTTCCTTCCTTCCTTTTTTTTTAAAACCTCCATCACAACTGTGATTAAATTGTTTTCTCAGAACAATCAGTGCCTTATGCCAGTAGAAGCTCGAACTACAAAGTCTTTTTCTTAATGAATGACAGCAACATCAGAACAGATGCATTCTCAGCAGGCGGGAAGTCCCCCAAGATCTTGTCAGTGGGATGGGGTCTGCCAGGCAGCTGCTTCATTGCTCACAAGGTGCTGTAACCTTCTCTGTAAGTGGCAGCCTCCCCCATGGAGACACAGCTGGTCTCTGTCCCTGCTTTAGACAGTGTGCCCTAGAATGAACCTAAGATACAGACTCTAACTGCTTCATACAGAGGCTTGAATGTGGGTCAAGCAGCATCTCATAGACTATTGGACAGGGGAAGGATCTGTCCAATCAGTTGTGGCCAGAGAAGCAGAGTGACTAGGTCAGAGCTATGATCACAAAACCTTCTAGAACAGATGTAGACCTAGGTAGGCATTCTGAAGTTCTCAGCAGATGATTATAATTGTTAGATACATTTTTACCATTGTCAAATGTCAGTTACTTTGTGTACAATAAATTTCGTGATACAATGGTTGTATTTTTAAAAATGTAAAAATTAGACTACTATTTTGGTAATTGGCAGTGAGCGGCAAAGTTCTTTCTCTAGTCTGACTGCACATAATCACTCTAGCATCTCCCCAGAGAAAAGCCTATTTGAAAGTAGAATCAGGTGCGCACATTCAGCCTTCAGGGTTTGTCCTCCCTGCACCTTCATCCACAAAACCTTGCTCAGCTGAGCCCAGCTGTGGATGCAGGGCTGGGGTACAGTGGTCCCTGTGCAGATGACTGCCAAGAACTGTGATGTGGCCATAGCTGTCGCTAGCATTCTAGGGTGTCTCTGCAGAATGCCAGGAGAGAGTTCTTGGTTGTTTGCAGTTAAAGCTGCACTTTAAGGACACCACCTCTGTTACAGGCAACAGCTTTTCTGAGCGTCATCTGGGAACATGTGGACACCTCCGAGACCCTTACCGGGTTTTATACTAATGCTGGATGTTACCCCAGTCCACCAGGATCACAAAGCAGTTTTCTAAAAGCTGCCTGATACACTAAAATAATAGGAGGAATGCAGGAGCAGATAAAAGAACCTAGCTATTGACTATTTTATCAGATAGTGAAAGTGTGTAACAGCAGCACTAGTGAGAGTGTTATTTCATTTTGAGAAAAAAAAATTTTGTACGGGGATTTTACCTGTTAGTACATAATTGGCTTATTTTATTTAAGCATCTTGATTTATTATTTAAAAGAGTAAAAAGGAAGCGTTAAGGTTTGGTCTGACAAGTACTAGAGTAGAGCAGCATGCCAAGAACCATGTTGTTGTATAAATGTATTTACTCAGCCAGAGTTTGAGTTCTAACTTTGTGCAGAGTACAATGGTAAGAGGTATAAGATCATCACAAATAATTTTGCCTCCTATATGCTTACAGTCTGATTGAGAAGCTAATTATTAAAAAACAGGCAGACACCTAAAACCAACAGTGGTGGTGGAATTCCAATTATGTGAGAGTCAGTGGAGCCAGAGAAGCCATCCCGAGGCAGAGACAAGAATTTTCAAGAAGATTGAAAAACTTAATTATAAAGTTCCTGGAATGAGGCTTGGAGAACAGATAGGTCAGGGAGGAGGGAGAGAGTGTCTGAGGGTGGAGGAGGTAAAATAATGCTCATGCATTGGTTTCTTCAAACCAGAAACTCTCTTCTTCATAATGTATGTTGATGTCAATGTGTAAGTTGATGAGACAACCTGCCTTCAGACAGGATTTAAAACCAAATTACATTAAATAAAAATAGGCTGCCGTTAGTATAATTTAAAGGGGGAAGAAAAGTGTAAAAAGTAAGTTTTTCAAAATGTAATGCTTTGAGCATGACTTCACAAGTTGTCAAAATGAAGTAGATGTTTGTTGGTAATGACTAGACAGAATCTAGAAGAGGCAAAATTAAAGCCTTGCTGAATAAGTGGAGGAAAATGACAGAGCAGGACTACAGTGGGCATCAAAGTAAAAGTTATCACTTGGATGAGTGATGGCTGACAGACTTGCCCTGTCCACGTGTGGCAAGAGAAACAGGCAAAGAAGTTTAATTGCAGAAAGGATAATATGTTATAACTAATGATAAATTGCCAAGGTGAGAGACTAAGGAAGCATGGTATTCTTTGAAATAAGTTCTTTAAAAGGTAAGGAGAAAGGCAGGGGAGAGTGACAGCGACTGATTGGTTACATCTGCTGGTACATTGGAACTAGGAGCCTAGAACGTCATCTAGATCTCCCATGTGGGTGGTTGGGACTCAGGTGCTTGAACCATCACCTGCTGTCCCCTAGGATGCATTGGTAGGAAGTTGGACTGCTGGACCAGAAGTGGAATAGCTGGGCCTCAAGTCAGATACTCTGATATGGGATGTGGGTAACCTAATCAGTGATTAACTCATTGTGTGTCAATATCTGCCATAGAAGTACTAATTCCTTGCAAATGGGCTTGACATTCTTATTATGAGTGTGTGCCAGAGTAATTCCCTGCATTTTGTGAGATGGAGTCAAGACAGAATATTCCAGAAAACACGTCTTATCTTGAAGCCAACTGAGATATAATGATTATGTTTTGAGTATCCAAGGATCAAAGAGACCATGTGCTTTGATACGCAACAGGAAATGAATGTAGAAATAGGAATGGAGAGAGTAGAAAGGTTTTGTGATAAACTTATGGGGACTTTAAGATTTAAGACAGAAAAAGTTGTGCTGAGGGGCAATAGGCAATTTTAATTTCACATTGTAATTGTCATGGCATGGATTTCTTATGCTATGAAACTGAAAAAACAAAATTATTGAAAATGTGATGTGACCTCTGCATCTAGTTCACACCAATGGTGTCTCAGAATTTCACTAGAAAATATTTGCATCGGGCCCGGCGGCGTGGCCTAGTGGCTAAAGTCCTCACCTTGAACGCACCGGGATCCCATATGGGCGCCGGTTCTAATCCCGGCAGCTCCACTTCCCATCCAGCTCCCTGCTTGTGGCCTGGGAAAGCAGTCGAGGACGGCCCAAAGCATTGGGACACTGCACCCGCGTGGGAGACCCAGAAGAGGTTCCAGGTTCCCGGCTTTGGATCGGCGCACATCGGCCCATTGCGGCTCACTTGGGGAGTGAACCATCGGACGGAAGAGCTTCCTCTCTGTCTCTCCTCCTCTCTGTATATCCGGCTTTCCAATAATAATAAAATCTTAAAAAAAAAAAAAGAAAATATTTGCATCTGCTACAGAGTAGGTGATGTAAATATGTACTGCTGGATCCAGTGTGTTTGGTGCTTCTCTTACAGATGTGATATTCCACGATAGTGAGCAGCATTTGGAAAAGCTCAAAAAAAAGTATAATCTTCCAATGATTAAAAGTAATGTATGAAAGAGATATTAAGATATTTCTTGCACATTTGCAATGTGTGGAAACATGTTGTGATATAGATAAAGGAGGGTTGGTTATTGGGTCTTATTATTACATTATTTATCTGCATGAAAATCTGGTGGTGCACTTGAAAGTCATGCAAGATGTGAACTAAGCGGACATCTAGTGGCACTGGCCCCTGCCAGCATGTGTCAGCCACCACTAATGATGGTGACTGATGCAGATGCTCATAAGATTGCATGAGGTCCTATTATCATACAGCAACGAAAAAGGATTGGATTAACTTACACCGTTACACTAATCCATTGCAGTGGATTTGAAAGAGCAATGTGACTTTCTCTGGAGCAGAGCTAATTGATGGAGATACAAATACAAATGCAGATTTTGGGCAAAACAGATGAAGACAGCTGTGGGAAAGCTGCGATGTCTAAGCTTACTCTAAAACTCGCATCTTTGTGGTCTCTTTCCTTTCTAATATCCACACTATCACCACCATCAACAGCTCGGTGATGAAGATGCTGATTGAGATGGACATCAGAGCACCTGAGTTCAGTTCTTGGCTTTGGCTTCTGGCGGACTCGTGGAGGCAGCAGTGAATTCCCGTCTCCCATGCAGGAATGCTTGTGGACATTTGCAGAACAAACCAGCAAGTTAGAGTTCTCTGTCAGATAACATTTCTTTTAATGCCCTTGATTAAAAATGCAGTGAGTTTGCCTGCTGTTCTGATTCAGTAGTAGATGTTTAAGCTTTCCATGGGTGCTTTTGTGGCTAAAATATATATTGTAGGGAATATTCACTAGAAAGATGTCACTCTTGAAAAGTCTTGTTTTCTCAGCGCGTCCAGCAGTGAATTCCTGATCATGTAATGGATTTGGTGAGAGTAGCATGTCTGGTGGAAATTTTCTTTTGTGACATTTTTATAGTATTTTAATGATACTTATCTTTATGTCATGTCAAAATCATGTACTTCTGTTTTTTTGCTTGGAGCAGCTGAGCACATCCTAACCTAAGCCTTCCCAAGGATTATGTCTTTTCACTGTTACTGTCAGGTCTCTCACTGTATCTTTTCTGTGGGTGATAAAAATTAGAAGTTCCTCTGTATTTCATGGGGACATAGCAGTTTTGTGAGCTCCATATAAACACACACCAAGCATCCTTCTGAATAGACATGTGGACATTTCTCTCGGGTCCTAGGGACTTCTGGGACCTTGTAATTTCCTGGAGGAGATAGAGGGGGATTTCAAGGACAAGAACCTGTATCTTATTTCTGTTATGTTTCTAGAACCTGATGTAATTGTCATGCATTAAATGTCTTCTGACTGAAGGAAAGAGGGACAGATAAATGTGTAGTAGCATGATCTCTGGGCTGTGTAATTTTTTCCCCCTGAGTTTAATCAGTTTCAGTGGTCAGTGTACACTTGCTTATCTGGCCAGCAGAGGGAGGCAAAGATCCACTTTAAGATCATTGAATACTACGCAGAAATGAGGAACTCTGTCAACTAGAGACACGCAGCTCAAACACACACACACACACACACACACACACACACACACAACAAACAACAGCAAAAAAACAAAAACAAAAACAAAACAAAACCCAAAAAACAGATGAATTTGGAATTGCCAAGAGGGCTTAATTTAATTCTTTCAATGAATTGTTACTTTATGATAAAGTCTAATCTTGATGCCAAATAAATGTTATATTAGATAATATTTTTTTATTTCATTTTGAAATTTGGAACCTCCAAAATTTTAAAGGAAAAAATATTTTCTAGAGCTAATTTTAATTCATATTTAGCCACATTTTGTGTGTTTTTTTTTTTTTTTTTGTAAATATTCATTTATTTGAAAGGCAGAGGCACAAGGGCCTGGGAGTAGCAGGAAAATATCTTTATCCTCTGGTTCGCTTGTCAGATGGCTACATTGGCTGGGACCAGACCAGTTTAAATTCAGGGGCTAGAAATTTCATGTGTGTCTCCCACGTGGGTGTCAGGGGCCCTGGAAGTTGGACCTCATGCACCTGGGCCATCTCCTAATGGTTTTCCAGGATCATTTGCATGGAGTTGGAATGCAAATGGAACAAGTGGGTCTCAGAATCAGTGCTCAGATGGGAAGTGGGGGCTTAATAAAATGTGCAACAACACCAGCCCCTATTTTATTTTTGGGTTTTATTTATTTACTTGTGGAGAGAGGGACAGATTGAGTTTTCACCCCCTGGTTCACTCCCCACATGACTGAAACCATTAGGACTGGCCTGGGTTGTGAAGCCAGGAACCAGGAACTCCGTCCGTGCTTCTCTCATGTGGGGAAAACCATACTGTAGTACAATGTTGGTGGGAATGTAAGCCAGCACAAGCATTTTGGAAGACAACATGTTAGAGTATGCTTTCCCCAAATCCTTGCTAGCATTTGGTTTTTCATTTATAATTGTAATTACTGACAGAATATTTATACATCCTAAAATTATTTCCCCTAAGTATGTATTAATTCCAAAGAAAAAATAGCAAATTTATAGTGAAAAGGCACAGGAGAACTGTATCAATACTGAAGTAAGGAGGTAAGTAGGTATCATTTTATCCCTGAATGATGCACTGAGAGAAGTATAGTCCTTCCGAGTATCTTTCTCAAAACATAAAACCTCAATGTTTTCTTTTTAAATTTAAGAACATTGCCAGTTTTTAAATTAATTACACTGCATTATGTGACACAGTTTTATAGGTACTGGGATTCCCCCCACCCCTCCCCAAACCCTTCCTCCCATGGTGGATTCCTCCACCTTGTTGCATAACCATAGTTCAAGTTCAGTTGAGATTCTTTCATTGCAAGCATATACTAAGCATAGAGTCCAGCATCTTATTGTCCAGATAAATTCAACAGTTTTATTGGGAGACCATCTCTGGTCTGAAGGTAGAGCTGGCAGAATATCATCCCCTCCAAAGAAAAGCCCCAACAAAACATCAACAACAATTTATAATGTTATGGAATTAATTGACATAGTATTGATTAACCAGTATGTTAAAAAATGCAAGTTCTTAACCACATCCTGTGACTTCTTCATTGACATTTCAATTTTAGTTTATACACAACCGGCTTCTATACATCTTAAAATGGCTATAGGGTATTATTCAGCTGTCTCGTGTCTATTTTCATTATAGTATTTAGCATTTTATAGCGTTGAAGCATAATTTTGCCGAACCTGGCCTTTTTTCGGGTAGCCTAGACTGGCTTATAACTCTTACAATAAAAGAAAGCTTTGCTGGATATGTTATCCTAGGCCGACAATTTTTTTCTTTTACAATCTGAAATATGTCACTCCATTCTCTTGTTGCCTGTAGAGTTTCCTGTGAGAGAGCTCCTGTGAGCTTAATTGGCATTCCTTTATATGTCAATTGATTTTTTTCACATCCTCATTTAAGGATCTTTTCCTTATGTTCAATTGAAGAGAACTCGAGATCATGTGTCTTGATGAAGATTGCTTTTGATCAAGCCTGTTGGGAGTTCTGTGCCCCTCCTGGATGTTGTTTCCCAATTCTTTCTCCAGATTAGGGAAATTTTCCTTTATTATTTCATTAAATACATTTGTAAACTCAGCTTCTCTTTCTGCACCTTCTGGGACTCCCATAACTCTTATATTTGGCCTCTTAATAGTGTCTTTCAATTCTTGAATACTTTTTTTGGCCTGATCCAGCTCTGCTTCCAGCTTTTTGTTTGCTTCTCCCTGATGATAGGAAGTATCTTCCAATTCTGAGATTCTTTCTTCTGCTTGCTTCATTCTATTTTGGAGACTCTCCATTGTACTTTTTTTTTGTTTGTTTTTGTTTTTTTTGTTTTTTTTTTTAATTATTTATTATTTAACTTCAGTAATTACATTGTATTATGTGACACAGTTACATAGATACTTGGGTTCTCCCCACCCCTCCCCAAACCCTCCCACCATGGTGGATTCCTCCACCTTGTTGCATAACCACATTGTACTTTTAATTTGCTCTACTGTGTTCTGGATTTCTGATATGCCAGCCTTGATTTGCTTTATTGCTTCCTTAAATTCTTTGAACTCTTGTATGTGTTCTCATTTTTGATCAGAAGCTTTAAAATGAGTTTTCTGAATTCTGTGTGCCCCATTTTCTCAATGTCTTCCTCAGTTAACTCTGAGGTTGGCATAGGGTTTTGCTCCTTTGCAGGGGAGTTTTCAGTAATATTCATTGTGCCTTTGTCTCTTGTTTTGCTGTTGGTGATTGCACTTCTGGTTAACAGAGTCTTCTCCTTGAGGCAGGTTTCTAAGCTGTGTCACCCACAGGTCTACAATGAGATTTTACTTACTGCAGTTGGTACCCAGCTCTTTGCTTGCAGCCGCTTGTGCCAGAACCTCCAGCAAGTTCCAGGTCTGGGTTCTTATGTTAGATTTCCACCGTGGTCTCCATAGCCCCAGCTCCTAGCTCACCACTCTCCACATCCTGTGAGACCGTTCTGAGGCTGCCCCGTTGTCTCTGCAACCTTTCTCCCACTTCTGGTTGGAGCAGGTACCATGATTAGAGAGACACCAGGTGTCCTATGTAGTTAGGTTGTTGGTGGCACTGATCTTGTTGGAACCTGTTGGACGTTAGGTCTGGGTGCCCCATGGACCTATTTTGACCCATACGATGCCACAGTAGGTATTATTTTCCTGTGGGACCAGTGCAATCCACAGACCTCAGTGAGTTCTCATGAGCTCAGCACATGTGCAGTTCACTGTTGTCCCTGTAGTCCTAAAGCGTTTGCCACACTGTACAAAATCGTGCCTGACATACCACTACTAGAGTTCTTGATCTGCTGGCTGTCAGGTCTGAGGGCTACCCAGACCTGTCTTGGGTGGAACCTGTAGAATGCCACATTGCTGCAGTTCACTGAGTCAGAAATGAGTTCACTCCCAGCTCAGTGTATGCTCAGGCCTTTCCCTTGCCTTTTCCTCCTTATGCAAAATGGCTCCCAATTTGGCCCTAGGGGGCTGACTGGGCTATGAAATCCACCCTGTTCTCGCACTGTCTGTCTGGGATCTGCTGCTCTGTCTCTGCTCCTGGTCAAATCAAACGGACCAGCAGGATGGACAGTTCTTTGTCTAGGCTCACCTCCCAAGCTCGCAGTGCAAGTCCCTTCCCACCTGGTTGCTGGTGGAGTTCCAGCTGCTGGTGGAGTTCAGATCAGTGTTAGCTGAATGCGGCTGGAGTATCAGTCACTGCAACACCACACTATTTTGTCTGCTGCTTTCCTGTGTCTGTCAGTTTCCAGGTACCCCTCTGCTGTTGTTCTGTCCTTTCCTATTTCCTGGAATATGTCCTCTCTGCTTCATCCTAATTATATCTTTTTTCATCCTAATTAAATGTTTTCCTGTCCGTTTAAACGTGTCCTTACCCTATTCCGCCATCTTGATTGCCAATAACAATGAAATTTATCTCATTCTTCTTTTTTTATAGCTGAATAATACTCCATTGTGTAAATATACACTCCAGCCATCTGATGATGGATGCCTTGGTGGATTCCAGACATTGGCTGAACAGTGGTGCCGTAAGTATGCAGGTACAGGTAACTCTCTGATCCATTGGGGTAAAGTCTTTTGGGTATAAGCAGTGAGATTTCTGGGTCATTTGACAAGTTTGCTACTAGTTTTTAAAGAAATTTCCATATTGTTTTCCACAGCGGCCGCACTAATTTACATTCCCACTTACAGTGTTTAGGTTTCTCTTCTTGTCCTCATCCCCACTGTGTTTGTTACTGTCCGTGCTTTGGATGTCGGCCATCCTAACAGGGGTGAGGAAATACCTTATTGTGGTTTTGCTTTGCATTTTTTGATGGCTAGTGATGGTAAGTTATCATCGTTACTCTTTCATACCTCCCTGAAACTTTGCTAAACCCATTGCTGGTGAAAGAGGAAAGTCACTTTCCTTGCTCTTACATTCCAGAAGATAGAACAATACTAAAATGCAACAATAATGTTACAGTTAGTATCAATAATGATAGCTATCCAGTACTGTATTCTCATAGTAGGTTAGGGACCTTGCCAAGTATTTTCTAAATAGATAATCTTACTTTTTTCTTTTATAATTTTGCCAGAGGTGTCTGAGTGACTGTGATAGGCAGAAGAAGGAAGCTTATTGAGTCAGGATGGTCATTGGTGTTGGGTCGTGAAAGGGGGTGCAAGCCCTGACAGAAGTGGAGGGAGCAGAAAAGGACACAGGGACGGTGGCTTCATTTCTGAGTATGTCGTGAGCGTATCATCAGCGGTGCAGTAGGAGCCCACTTGACTTCATTAAAAAGACGTGGCCTAGTGGCTAAAGTCCTTGCCTTGCATGTGCTGGGATCCCATATGAGCGCTGGTTCGAATCCCGGTGGCCCCACTTCCCATCCAGCTCCCTGCTTGTGGCCTGGAAAGTAGTAGAGGCCTTAGGACCCTGCACCCATGTGGGAGGCCCAGAGGAGGCTCCTGGCTCCTGGCTCCTGGCTCCTGGTTGCAGATTGTCTTAGATCCAGCCGTTGCAGTTTCTTGGGGAGTGAACCATCAGATGGAAGATCTTCCTCTCTGTCTCTCCTGCTCTCTATATATCTGCCTTTCCAATAAAAAAATTATATATGTAATAATAATATTATATTATATATATTAAATATTATTTATATATAATAATAATTATATATATATAAAAGACTTGGGGTAATTTGTCAAGATTGAAAGCAGATTTTCAGTGTGTTTGTTCTTGGACTGGTTCTAAGAGTTAGATTTGATTAGATATGCTAATCCAAACCCATAACTTCCTGCGGACTCACCTATTAGCCACTTGTTTGGCACATTGCATCAGCTTCCTAGACCATGTTTCTGAAGATTGCATTGGCATGGCCGGCTTCAATTAGTGTGGTGAGACATTCCTTTGGGAAGTAAACGGGACCACAATTACGGTGTGTGGGGCAGACAGGGCGTAGAGGAGGTAAATGATGGTAATTTACTAGGAGCAGCTTGCTGACGTAGTCTGAATTTAGCTGTGATAAAGCAACCTAGGTGGGTATGCTTATCATAGTGTATGGGTACCACTCTCATCCCACAAGTGCAGACTGCAAATGGAACACAGTGGGGAGAGACAGTGTGCTGTCAGCAGCCTCCCCTTAGCTGCTGAAACAATGCCAGAGAGAATGCACAGGACAGCCTTTCTGGCTGGAGTGAGTGCCCAGGGAGCGCTGGTGGGGTCATTCATCTTCCCCAGTGGTTAACAGACTACATTCCCCCGCCCCAAGATGGGCCCCTCTCAGCCTGACTTCCACTGGAGATTTCTGCTAAAAATCCTCTCTTCTATTTTCATTTTTCCTCTGCTCAAATACCACCTCTCCACTTCATTAGTGCCGGTACATGTTAAAGGAGAAAAATTATCTTTTTGCTTCTGCTTTTCAGGTAGGAGAAAGGAGGAAAAAAATTCACACAGTGATAGGAACCTCCAACTTTTTTTCTTACATGAGTAAACCAACAAAGTCAAAGATCCTGTCCAAAATTCCTTTACGAATCAGGCAAATGATACATAAATCATAGTCCATCAATATAATAGGAGGCAATATAGTCATTAAAATGATGTTTTAACAAAGTAATAGCATAACAGTTAAGTGGGAGAAGTATGCTGCATACCATTATGTAGTGCTGCAGTATGAATTTTGTGAAAACATAGATACAATAGATACAGAAGAATCAAATAGACAATATTCATCAAAAGTGTAAATGGTAGCTAACATACATATTCAGAAAGTTTGGGTAATTAATTTTTCTTTTAGTTTTCTATATTGAAACATTTTGCCTAGTTCTGTTTTTAAAAAACAAGGTCAAATTATTCAATTGGTGACCGAGAGTGTCATTATTTTATACGCTACACCAGCTACAAAAAATATCAACTTTGGGGATGACCAGGCAGAGGCTCATCAAAGGATGCAAAATTTTAGTTGGCTAGGAAGAACAGTTTCCTGGCATCTGCTGTATAATGGCAACCACAGTTACAAAGACTAGATTAACTGTAATATACTATGTAGGGCAACAGTCAAAGACTTCAGGGATATACATTGACATTTAGGAGATTATACGCAAGAGTGATGAGGATGGGATTTTCAACATAAATGTGTTTGCCCAAACCAGTGGTGGCTGTCCACTTGGTTATGAAGAAAGTACACCTACAAGGAGAGTGATCTTGTACGTATTATGTGCCCTCCAAAACTTCTTTGCTATGAGTTCTTAATTGCTCTGTTCCCAATTACAAAGAAACACTGAAATGAAATAGCTGACTTTAATGAAATAGTAGACTCTAAAAACATTTTTTACAATTTATTTGTTTGAAATAAAGACAAGGGGTGAGAAAGAGAGAGAGAGAGAGAGAGACAGTGAGTGAGAGATTGAGACATACACAGGCACAGACAGACACACGCACACACAGAAATAGAAATCTCAAGTGAAGCCAGGAAACAGAATCTCTATCCTGGTCTCCCACATATGTGGCAGGGTCTTAAGTACCTGGACTTGTTCTGTTTCTTTCCAAGTGAATTAATAATAAGCAGGATCAAAACCAGAATAGCTGGGATTTGAACTAGTACTTTAATATGGAATGCCAGTGTATTAAGTGGCAACCCAAACATTATCTTGTATCATAATGCCTGCCCTCAAAAATATTTAGTATTTCTGAAGTTCTGTGAGCTTTTTATGTATAATATCATCCCATGATTATAAATTTAGGAGAAATTTTTTCTTGTTGCTTATTTTTGTCTCTGAGGTGAATGGTCATTGCAATTTTTTATGTATTGGTGTAAAAACCTATTAAACATCTACTTTGTTCTTGTCACATGGTTACCCATCTTAGTTTCAGAAATCTAAATATTACTAATTAAAAGTCAGCTTGTGTTTCCTTTAGCCCATTGAGTTTTTCCTCCTCTTCTTCTTCATCTTGTAGATTTATTTATTTGAAAGAGTGGCAGAAAGACAGAGAGACATAAAGACATGTGGGCATCCTTCGCTGTTTTTCCCAGGCCATAAATAGGGAGTTGGAACTCAGTAGAGCAACCAAGGCTTGAATAGGTGCCACTATGGGATGCTGGCAGCACAGGTGGTGGCTTTGCCTGCCCTAACATAATGTCGGTGCCCTGCTGAGGGTCTTGCATGTGCCTTCTTTGACCTTAGGTTTTCACTATTCAGATCTGTCCACATTTCATGAAGAGAATGAACCTGAACATTTTGTCCTACCCCCTGAAATATTATTTATTTAATGTATTTGAAATGCAGACAACAGAGAGGAGGAGGAGGAAGAAGAGGAGAGAGGGAGCCTCAAGTTCTGGTTCATCCCCAATGCCTGCAGCAGTTGGGTCTGGGCTAGGTTGAAGGATCCAGGAACTCAGTAGGCTTCTCTTCCAGGGCAGTAGGAATCCAAGTGTTTGGTTTATTATTTGCTGTTTGTGAGGTGGGCATCAGCAGAAAACTGAAATCAGAAGTGGAGTTAAATAAACCCAGGCATCTTCAGGAAGGATGTTGGCATCTGAAGAGGTGTCCCAACAGCTATGCCCGAGTTCAGTCCTTTGGCCCCTTTGGTGAGACTTCTTTTCTTTTCTTTCTTTTTTTTTTTTTAAGATTTATTTATTTTTATTACAAAGTCAGATATACAGAGAGGAGAGACAGAGAGGAAGATCTTCCATCCGATGATTTACTCCCCAAGTGAGCGCAACGGCTAGTGCTGCACCTATCCGAGGCCGGGAACCAGGAACCTCCTCTAGGTCTCCCACGTGGGTGCAGGGTCCCAAAGCCTTGGGGTGTCCTTGACCGCTTTCCCAGGCCACAAACAGGGAGCTGGATGGGAAGTGGAGTTGCTGGGATTAGAACTAGCGCCCATATGGGATCCCGGTGTGTTCAAGGTGAGGACTTTAGCCGCTAGGCCATGGTGCTGGGCCCGAGACTTCTTTTCTTGGCCAGTGTGGGTCATCCTATTCAATGGATGCTTAGATATTTGCAGGAGTTCTAGAGTTAGGCTTACTTCTTTCTGAATCACTCCTGTGGCATTTATGGTATCATCTAACCACTTAATTGCTCATAAGCATTTTCCCCCCAAATCATCCTGCTCATTTTTTCTAAGCTACATGACTCTTTGCCTGGGCTTATGTGCAACTATCCACTTTGAGACTTATTTTGTTTAAGTACCTTGTTTTCCTATTGCTATGTTTTCCCTTTGGCTGCAGCTGATTAACTACTCCTTTTGATACTACTATTACATTTTGCTAATGTTTTCAGTCTGTATGTCATTTACAACGAGACACATGCTTTAAAAAGTGTTATTATACATAAATGGATGAAAAAAGGTTAAATTGTATGCTTAATTTATACATGAGCAAAAGTCATTTTTGTTTTGTGTGTATAACAAAGGGAAATAAACTTTCAGCCTTTTTCTTTAGATTAAATGTATTTAACAATGTTTATGAATGCCAGATGTTTTTCTAAGCAAATATATTTTCCAAAAGCAAAATGCTGATGAGTTAAAGGGCATTGATAAAGGGATATTACTAGGCTAAACAGGTTATATAGACTTACTGGTTCTTATATTGGGAAAAGAGTAACTTGTAGTATTATTTCCATTTAATAACACTTAGTGATAGACAAATGCAATCAGATACAGGACAGCAAATATCTTTAATATGACCAATGTGGCATCAGTATGGTTGGAGAAGGGGCGATGTGCAACTGAGAAAATAAGAAATGAGACAGACACAAGAAAAAGGCTATAAAAGCAACCAGCCAGAGGAAAGCTTTCTTTCTTTCTTCCTTTCTTTCTTTCTTCCTTTCTTTCTTTCTTTCTTTCTTTCTTTCTTTCTTTCTTTCTTTCTTTCTTTCTTTCTTTCTTTCTTTTTTATTTCATTTTATGACACAGTTTCATAGGCTCTGGGATTCCCCCAACCCATCCCCATACCCTCCCCCCATGGTGGATTCTTCCACCTTGTTGCAGTAGTACAGTTCATAACCAGTCATGATTCCTTCATTGTGGGCATGCACCATGCAGAGAGTGCAGCATCTTATTGTCCACATAAATTCAACAGTTTCATTGGGAGACTATCCCTGGTCTGAAAGTAGAGCTGGTAGAATATCATCCCCTCTAATGAAAAACCACAACACAACTTCAACAACAATTTACAACATCATGAAGTTGAGTGACCAATATATTAGAATAGGTAACTTATAGACAACAGACTCGAATCAGTATTACAAAATAGTAAAACTACAAAGTCATATAGGGGGAATCAAGAGCGATCCTTACAACCTCTTAACAGGAGGTCATATGCACAGAGCAGGGAAGGACCCCAGAGTGGAGCAGGGGGACAGGAGGAGGCTTGTATCCCAACTCTGAAAACTCTCAGATCCTCACCAAGAACTATCAGTACGGGCACCAAGGATTACATCCCAACTGCCAAGGAGACAACAGGGAACTGGAGTGCCTTTGGAGACCAAAAACTCTGAGGTCATCCACTACCACATGGGATGGAAGAAGCCCAAATGCTTCCTCGCAGGATCCAAGGTCATCGGAACAACAGCCAGGAACCCTGAGTGGTCCGCAGAAACAGAAGAACAGTAAACTTCCTTCAGGACTAGGGAGAGGAGCTTTCTCTGGTCCTTACTTAGTTCCAACTTTGGATCCCAACCTCTCCTACAATGACCATTAGGATCGCTCCGGAGCACCGCCCCCCCCCTCAAAAAAAAGCAACCAAAAAAAAAATTAGGATAGATAGACAGAGAACAACAAGGAAAGCTTAGAACCAGACAGGAAACAGTCAGCGTGGATTCACTTATACCTTACTAGGTAGGACACAAAGATTAGGTACTCCTCACTAGGGTATTGAAGATACCTAAAACTGTTCCTCACCTCAACTGTTGACATATGCCTTGTTGGAGTTATAAGCCTGTTTGGACTATCCTAAAATCTGCCAAGTTCAGCAAAATTATGCTTCAAAACTATAAACTGCTAAATACTAAAATTAAAATAGACACGAGACAGCTGAATAATACCCTATAGCCATTTTAAGGTGTATAGAAGCCAGTTGTATATAAACTAAAATTGAATTGTCAATGAAGTAGTCCAGGATGTGGTTAATAACTTGCATTTTTTTTAACATATCAGTCACTCAATACCATGTCAATTAATTCCATAATGTTATAAATTGTTGTTGATGTTTTGTTGGGGCTTTTCATTGGAGGGATGATATTCTGCCAACTCTACCTTCAGACCAGAGATGGTCTCCCAATGAAACTGTTGAACTGATCTGTACAATAAGATGCTGGACTCTATGCTTGGTATACGTATGCAAAGAAAGAATCTTGACTTAATTTGAACTGTAATACTGCAATAAGGTGGAAGAATCCACCATGGGGGGAGGGTATGGGGATGGGTTGGGGGAATCCCAGAGCCTATGAAACTGTGTCACATAATACAATGTAATTAATAAAAAAATAATAAAAAAGCATATCCAGATGCACATGGAGGATATGGCCATACACTGGAGCCTGCAGAGGACACCTGATACCACAACAGAGAACAGAACTATTCTGTTATCAACTATTGCAGCTAAGTGTTGACAATGAATATCTGCGCAAACAGAGACTCTAAGGTGGACTATATCAGCCAGTTGATTCTGGAGAGATTTTGTCATGCTTGGAGTGGCGAGACTGGCAGCAATTCAGAGCTGTTGATCTATCAAAACCACTTGAGCAGGATCCTGGAAGCATGCCCCACATTTTGGACTCTGGGGTGGTATCCAGTGACTGTCCTCCATCCCAGGGTACAGAGGCATTTTGGGAGGGTGAGTGTGGCTTTTCTCCTTCTCTCCTCCCTTCCCCCAGATACAGGAAGGAAAAAAGTGAATGTGGAAATAATGGTCTCATCTACCTTCCTATAGCCCTTGACCCTTTTCATCCTATTTAACTATGTAAAAATCATCATATTGATAAATAAATATTAAAAAAAGAAATAAATTATTTGAAACTGAGAGTTATACAAAGAGGGAGAAGCAGAGGGTTTACTCTCCAAATGACTGAAGCTGTACCAGGTGGTATCCAGTAGATTCTTCTGGGTTTCCTATGTGAATGCAGGGGCGTTGAGAATTGTACCATCTTCTATTGCTTTCCCAGGCACATTAACCCGGAACTGAATCAGAAGTGGAACAACTGGGGCATGAACTGGTGTCCATATGTGATACGAGCATCACAGCTTAACTTGCTATGCCATGACACAGGCCCCATACGACAAGCTATTTCACTCCCATTTTACAGATAAGAATAATGACACTCAGAAAGATTCTTTTGCAATGGAATGTTATGTAAGAGTTTTTAGAACTAGTATTTTAGTTAGTATCATTTAGAATCTTGATAATGCACAAATATTCAGATTTTTGCAAATCTGGAGTACTAGGACTGGTAAATCTTTAGCTACCAAACATAATATTACATATGTTTTATGGGTGCCTATTTAGGCTTGCTCTGCACGGGGGATGTACATGTAGTGAGAAAAGCTAACCCTCTATATATCTTTTTTCTGTTTTGGGGACTTTACTATAGGACACATGGACTGGATGAATTGGCAATGGTGTATGTTTTGAGTTTAAATCCGATTAATGTCTGCCTTTTAGGTTGGTGAGTGGCACAAGTATATCAGCTTGACATGTTTTAATGATTATTTTTTATCTATGTTATTTCTCATTCTGTGACAACAGCAACATTAAACATTGGATGATACAATCCGTAATTCTGAATGGAAGCACTTTAAGGTTAGGTAATATGGTTTATAATTTGCTTTAAACTGTGTATCTTAGGGGATCAGAAATACTTTGCATATTAAACATTAAGTTTGTAGCTTTTATGGAAGACTGGGTTGTGAGGTAGTTGTGGGGACACTGGCATTTGCCCTCACTCTGCTGGTGTCCTCTCCCTTGACCGCAGGGCTTTCCACTTTGGCAGACACAGAGGACCACATAAGGATCCTGAGATAATTTTTGGCAGAGTCCATCTTTTCCCCATACCCTCAAGTGACAGTCAGGCTTCACAACCAACTTTAATATATGTAGCTTCTAAGTCTCAAGTCACACACTGTTACATTTCAAAGATAGATCAGCTATTTATTTACTCTTTTTCAGAAGTCAGTGTTCTCCAGGTCAAATATACGTTCTGAAATTCCCAGAAAGATTTCAGGGATGCTAAGGATGAATTTCTTTTGAGACTCTCCACGGTGGTTCAATCTATTCAATAATATGGTCAATCAAAGCGATTCCCTTGAAGCTATTTAGTTGAACAGATTTGGAAGAGCTCAATGAATTCCTGGAAGAAAGCAAAAATACCTCTTAAATATCAGTAAAGGCGTGTTAGATTTAAACATTTAACCTTGAGAGCAAAATTTCTGGGAATAAAAATAGAAATATGAAATCTTTTCTCTGCTACCTAAGGCTATTTGTCATGTTCACCCGTGAAAGCACAACCTTTGCTTGCTGGAGGAACTTAGTTTTGCAAAATAGTTTCTTAAGTCCCACTCCTTCATATAGCTTTGTCTATGGTGCTGGCTAGTGACTGCTTGCAGTACTGTTGCAGGCAATTCTGAGGCTCTTTATGGTCAGTGAGTAGGATGCAGACTGTAATGAACCGAAGTGTCTGTTTTGCACTTGTCTGTGTGTATGTGTGAGAGTGTACCATCTAAATATGCTGGGGATTGTGTGTGTGTGTGTGTGTGAGAGAGAGAGAGAGAAAGAGAGAGAGAGAGAGAGAGAGAGAGAGAAGCAGCAACATGTTCTGGAGAGAAACTTGTGTGGATGTATGTATGAGAGTGCACTGCCCACATGTGCTGGAGAAATTGTATGTTTTTGTATGTGTGTATGTATCAGAGAGAGAGAGAGAGGAAAGTGAAACACCCACATATTCTGGAGAATCACGTGTGTGTGTGTGTGTGTGTGTGTGTGTGTGAGAGAGAGAGAGAGAGAGAGAGAGAGAGCAAGAGAGAGAGAGAACTGCCCACATGTGCTGGGAGGGGACAGGAAAGAGAGAGAAGAGAGGAGCTTGGTCTGCTCCCTTACATTCCCAGCTCTCACCTAAGATGGAAAGTGTGTTATGCCAGGAATTAAATGTCTTCTTCCAAGGATAATCCCATAAGATTGGTGGTCCAGTAAAAGCATTCCCCCACAGGGCTGGGATAAGCTGTGAGTGAGTAAAGAGGTGCCCTGAAGTTATTGAGGTCTGCACATCTGGAAGCAAGACAAAGAACCCTTCTCTCCCATTAGACAGATGTTGGGCATGGCTGAGGGAATTTTCCCTGCTTGGAAAACTTACCTTTTGGTGATTCTGTGGTGGTTTCCTCAGTTGGGGGTGTACCTCTCTGGATGCCCACAGGGCTGGTCACTCCAAGAGCATCATTCACTGGAGTGGAAAACTGGCCCTCCTGGGCTTCCCGGGTAGCAGGACTGACCTCTGCTTTTCCTGTGGGAAGGACTTCGTCCTGAACATCATCATGAGCCCCTGCCTTTCCGGTGAACATGGGGTGAAGGAGGAGGCCTGTCAGGATCTGCGGGGCAGCAGGCTGCAATGAGGGGAAGGACAGTTTCCACAGAGAACACATTTTAAGTCAATCATGAATCTTTTTTTTTTGTTGAGGGCAGCAAGTTTGGGTAGGAGCAATAGAATGGAGGGTGGAAATCTGAGGAAGCAGCAAAGATCAGGTGTTCTTCAGAGAAAATCCCTCCCTCGCCTGAGCTAAGCCCCACACGGGCTCTTTATTGCGATTCGTAGCGGTACTGCATTGCCTTCAAAAAGGAAAGCCAGAGTCATGCCAGTCACAGAAAAAGGATCAGGCGAATCTGGAGGTAATATTAAGACAGAAAACCCAGATAATTGTGAAGGACTGTATCTTGGTTATTGACTTAAAAAAATCTTTTATCCATAAAATAGAAAAAAAAGTAATCTGGGAATCTAAAAATTAATAGGACATTTTGATTCAGTCGTATTAACTAATCCTTATTCTCAAAGCTTACATTCCTCTACATTTCTTAGAACGTGTTGAAATATTTGGTCAGAATATTTCTCATGACAATGCAGATACGATGTGCTCTAAAAATCACCTAAGGAGCTCTTCTCTGTGCAGGTGCCCCATCAGTAGGAGCGCCCTGATTGAGCAGAGCTGGGTAGGACCCAGCAATCACCTTTTAAACCCTCTCAAAGTTATACTGATTCGGTAGGGCAGAACTAAAGCTTGGAAAATATTGCTTTAATTTTCTGTGAATCTTATTTATGTTTCATTCATTTTTATTGTCATTGAAAGGCATGGAGAGACAGCGGGGGAGAGAGAGACAGAGAGAGAGAGAGAGAGAGAAGGAAAGAGGGAGATATCTCAAGTTCTGGTTTATTCCAATGATTCTGCCAATTACTCCTCAAATGCCCAAAACAGCCAGGCTGGGCTAGGCTGAATCCAGGAAACTATTGGATCTCACTTATGGGTGGCAGTGGCGAAATATGTGAGCCATCATCACTGTCTCTCATGGAGTGCATTGGCAGGAAGTTGGATCAGAAGTGGGGAAGCCAACTCAAAGCAGGAGCTAAATATATGGCATGTGGACATTTCAAATCATGTTGTGCCACATGCCCTTCCCTGGGAAGCACGATGTTAGAACCGAGAGAGATTTAACTAGAATTAGGCACATGCTGGTTGAGAGACAGAAGTATAGATATTTTAAAAACTCATGGTTGTCACGGCTATTCTTTTGAGATTTAAAACAGGTCTGCCAAAACCACTATTACAGAAGGAAATGGGAGCAGCCATTTAGCAGAGCAGTTAAGACACCAGGTTAGATTCCAGCCTTCTAAATTGGAATGTCTGGGATCGCTGCTGGGCTTAAGCTCCTGACTCCAGCTTCCTGCTCCCTCCTTCCTGGGAGGCAGTAGTGACGGCTCAAGGCTTGCGTCCCTGCCATCCTTGTGGAGACCTGGGTTGGTTTTCTTGCTCCCGATTTCAGCTGGCTCATCCTCAGCTGTGGGCGAGTTTGGGGTGTGTGGGAGTGCCTCTTGCTGCTTCCCAGGAAAGAAAAAAAAAAAAGACTATAAGCAGACAATAAGGAACCAGAGTACATTCCATACAATAAGGATAAGTATTATTTCACAAAATTCATGTGTATGCGCATGTATGTTAGGCTACTCATGCTACTGTGCGTTGAATGATTGTAAACTATTGTGGTGGTAGAAAAATGGCTTTGCACCTGTTTTTTTTTGTTTTTTCTTGTCTTAGAGGTCTAAATTACTTAAGCTGTGAGAGTCTTTGCTTGTCTACCTGACAAGCTTGTCGGAGTCTCCTGACTTGTTTGATGAGGTTAAGGAAATGTACATGTGATCTGTCAAAGTGCTCGTTACATAGAAGGGCCTGAGTAATGGGTAAATGCAGATGTCCCATTAGCAGTGTCGGCAAAAATATGAGGGTATTTCAAAAACTTTACAAAAATTTTGAAATAAAAGCTACATGTATTCTGACTCAACTTTTTGAGACTAATTTCTTGTGATAACCTGCATTTTCCATAAGACTTTTGAGGAGTCCTTGGAGCATAGTTGTTGTTTCATAACAGGAAAACTGTTCGCACCTTGTATTCCCAGAGAGTGCTTCAAATCTTTCTCCTATTGTCATGTTTGGAGATCATGCTAATTCAGATCAGATTATCTAGACGTGGCTTAGGCAGAATAGACATGCCTACTAAGGGCACTGTAGACTTTGAGTCCAGCTCTGTGGTCATTCATGCACATAGGAAAGGGTTTATTTGCCTACATCTAATCCTTGGGAAAAAGTATTTTCTTATAAAAATTAAAAATCGAAGTCAAGAAAAGCATTAAATAAAAATCAATATTTATGTTATTCTAAGCATTTTTAAAATGAATATATAAAGATGTTTTTAAAATCAATATATTTTAAAAATTGATATATAAAGATGTTCTTTAGTTCTTTGAGTAGAACTGAATCAGGTGGCAATCTATGGAAAACCAAAGATAAGTCAAATTAATGGAAAAATGGATGAATAAGGATGGCAAAGTCTTTAGTTAGAGAGAGGATCATCTATGACATGGACCTACAAAAGCAATCAGTTTGCCGCAGTGTACACCAGACTAAGGGATTGTGATCAAGAGACTATGTGAGAACAGAGAGGTAGAAATGAAAAGAAATTGAAATATCAGTGATTAAATTTTTACCAATTCCTCTGAACTTAGAACAGCACCCTAAAAGCAAAAACAGAAGAAAAAACATAAGTGTTAGGCAGGTTTTAATATATTTGATATTAGATACATGTAACACAAAATATTTTAAAGCTTATAAATGGTGATTCTTTAAATTAAAGGCAGATATACAAAGAAGAGGAGAGACAGAAACTAAGATCTTCTGTCCAATGATTCACTCCCCAAGTGGACGCAACAGCCAGTGCTGAGCAGATTCGAAGCCAGGAGCCTGGAACCTCATCCAGGTCTCCCATGCAGGTGCAGGAACCCAAGACTTTCAGCTGTCCTTGACTGCTTCTCCAGGCCACAAGCAGGTAGCTGGATGGAAAGTGGGGCCGCTGGGATTCGAACCAGCGCCCATATGGGATCCCAGCACATGCAAGGTGAGGACTTTAGCCACTAGGCTATTGCACTGGGCCTTAAATGGTGATTTTATATTCGAATAAAACTTTAAGCAGCTTTTGCAATTCATCACAAAATTGCTGACATTCATTATCTGACTAATGTGAAAACATTTGCATTGTAAAATTTAAGCATTTCCCATTGTTGAGTAACAGGTGTACGGTGGAGAACATGGAGAAGGCAGAAGACAGCAGTGGAAGAAAATAATCCCTCCCTTCAGAGCTTCACATTGTCTTCCAGATTTTCGCATACATTTCCTTTGTTTCATAATAGGGTTAAATAGTTTGCATGTTTTCTCTTCATTTAATAACCATTTGATGATATTGCTTTCAAATTTTAACAAATGCAGCCTTAGATGGCCACACAGTATTTGCTCATGTGTTACACAGTTTATTTAACCCCTTTTGATAACTGTTTGAAGAATGACCAGTATTTTCCTCTTTAATAAATAAATTTATAATAAATAAATCTTAATGAATATGTGATATTAAAATCTTTGCTATTTTACAAAATGTTTTCTTAAGATTAGGTCAGGGATTAAGAGATGATAATAGGTAGGGCTCAGCTCAGTAGCCTAGTGGCTAAAGTCCTCACCTTGCATGTGCTGGGATCCCATATGGGCACCAGTTAGTGTTCCAGATGCTCCACTTCCCTTCCAGCTACCTACTGGTGGCCTGGGAAAGCAATAGAGAATGGCCTAAAGCCTTGGGGCTGGGAATCCTTGTGGGAGACCTGGAAGTATCTCCTGGTTCCTGGCTCCTGGCTTCAGATTAACTCAGCTCTGGCCATTGCGACCACTTGTGGGAGTGAACCAGCAGATGAAAGATCTTTCTCTCTTTCCTTTTTCTGTAATTCTGGCTTTCCAATAAAAATAAAACAAATCTTGAAAAAAAGAAGAGACAATAGGTATTTTCAATCTGATTCTGCTCTTAGAAATAGTTACTTGATGCTGATATTTATCTTGGCTCTTGCTAATTTTACCAGTGATCTCAAGAATTACTTTTAAAAAAGTCCACAGAAACAGAGGATACAAATTGAGAAATCATTTGTAACATTTTTAAAATGGACAGCACATACAGTTAAAAATAAATTTGGATTAAAAAAAATCTCCAAGCCGAGGCTCATTAGGTAAGTCTTATTATCTTTCTTAGCAGCTTGGTTTAGGGATTGATTAGTGCTTCTTTTGTGAGTAACATTTACTAAAGGAACAACTATTACAGGATAGCTAGTAACTCCACTTACAGTCAAATTGGAAACAAGAATAAACCTACAAAAGATGCTTCAAGGGCCCAGCATGATGGCTCAATTGACTAATCCTCCACCTGTAAGTGCTGAGATCCCATTTGGACTCTGGTCTTTGTCTTGGCTGATCCACTCCACTTCGCATCCAGCTCCCTGTTTTTGACCTGGGAAAGCACTAGAGGATGGCCCAAAGCCTTGGTACCCAGGACCTGCGTGGGAGTGAAGGAAGCTCCTGGCTTGGATCAATTCAGCTCTGGCCATTGTGGCCATTTGGGGAGTGAACCAGCAGATGGAGGATCTTTCTCTCTGTCTCTCCTTCTCTCTGCAAATTTGCCTTTCCATTAAAAATAAATAAATCTTAAAAAACCTCCATCCCCCACCAAAGATGTTTCGAGTATTAAATGAAGTAACACAAATAAAATGTTTTGAAGAGTGCTCAATAATTAGTACTTCTTATTATCAGTGACCATTAAACATCAAGTAAATTTAAAACTTGGCAGTTACCTGGATGAATCAAGTAAATACTGAGGCATTTCATATCAAGATAACTTAAGAACAAAAGTATTACTGCACTTGATCTTAGCCAAAAGGCCCAGAAGTAATAGAACAAAAATCTTACTAAAAATAATCTTACCTGGGCTCCAAGTTGTGCTACAATAATTGGTAGCATCTGAGAAAAAGGAAAAATTCAGTAAAGAAAACTATCCAACATGCATTTAGTGGAAAAAATAAACATACAGACATTAAATATAATACAAACTTATTTTCTTTCAAAAATATATGTGTAGAAAAAAGTTTGGAAAGATGTATTCTAGAACCTTGACATCATTTGGTTCTTGGAAACAGGTTTACAGATGACGTTTCTTTTTTATAACTAACATATAATACATGAAGCAACAAATGCTTCCACAAAAATTGGATCACTATGTTCAAATGATGGGGCCTGGGATCACATGTTAGAAAAAAAACCCAAACAATTTACTGTAACCTTGAAAGTAAAAGTATTTGTGCAGGGGCTGCTAAGCTACTTAGTGAAGTTTCAAAGAAGTTAAAAACTTGGACCTTTTCCAATGTCAAAATTCAAACACTTTCAGAGAGTGTGTGTTACTTATAATAGTATTAGAAGATTCTTCCAGAAAGCAGTCATTGGTGGGAACTGAGAAATACAGCAACTAGAAAGTGCTTTGGAGACTTTGTAGAATGGTGGAGGGAGAGAGGACGAGATGTTAAACAGGGAACAAAAAAGGGCAAATTAGTGTGGCTGAAGATAAACATTATCCGCTTTCACTTTTCATGAGGATGATCTTGCTCATCCAGAAATTTTTCAATAACAAACAAACTATACCACAAGGAAGCCTAGTATCTCTCCATTTTTTGCTGTAGGTTTTTCTGTAAGAGACAAAGCTCTCATTGTAAACTGAAGTTCAACACAACTTACTTGGGTTTGCAGCTTTTGTTGAGCCTCTAGTATTTCCATGGTCAGTGGGAGGGTCTGGGCCCCGGTTGCTGCTCCTGCAGCTGGATTTAGCTGCAGGGCAATGAAGAGGGTTTTCACTGTGGTTTCGTTTTTGTTTTTTTCAGGTTGAGCCTTCAGGAAATTAAAATGTGTTTACTGAATATAAAATATGCTCTAATGGAAGACTATAAATACACAGTATTTTATTACTATGCAGAGATGAGATTAAAAAACCCGCTTAATTTGCTGGTGCAACCATAAGATCCAGTATTCCTTTGTTATTTAATCCAGTGTCTGAAAGTTAGATAATTTTATTCTTGATTTCCCTTTGGCTACACATTTCCTGGAGTTTTCTAGTAGCTTTTTTTTTATGAAGGAATTAATTCTTCCCTAATTCTTCCTATGGAAACTGTGAAGTTCAGAATAAAATATCTTGTTTGGCACATGAGTTTATATATCTATTAAATATATATAAATCTGACCAGTGGAAACAAGTCCAGTTTAAACAGAGAAGTAAGTTGTTTTTGCTCCCCCAAATAGAACTCTAGAGGAGAGTGAATATTTTTCTTAATCAGTTTTTTTCTTACTATAAAAACTTCAATGTTAAATAGCTTCAAATTAATTTTTTTTCTCTTTTAGCTTAGTTACAGTGAATGTGTGTAGCTTGACATTAGGCAATGTATCAATTTAACAATGAATAGTAACATACATAAAAGAGTACTTACCAGTGTGAGCATTTGTGTCAATGGTATTAGACTTAGAGAAGAGAAGACCTGCAGGACATGGGATTGGATGAATGAGATAAGATGTTGTCTGCCCAAGGTGGATACCCATCAGTAATGTGCACTCCTGGTTAGGTGCATTTTCCATGATGGTAAAAGTGGTAAGACTTCAGGGACTCTTACTAACTAGCATCGGCTCTTTCCGTAGCCGTGGAACAGATACCCCAAAGTTATTGTAGCTATTGGTTTAAAATTCATGTGATTTACTTTTGTTTCCTATATGTTTATAGATATTTCACTAGCTATCTTCGCACACGTAACTGCACACATATATTTGTTTACTAGAGAGGGCCCCAATTACGTACGCTCATGTTCCTTATGGAGTTGGATTGACTCTGAATTGAGTATTCCATAATGTTCAAAGAGAACTTCAGCTCTGCAATTATCTGCTCATGTTGTTTCACAAAATCCAAATGTGGGTCAGACTACGTTGTGTTGTGGCTGAGGACGTGGCAAGGAAATAGCCACAAACGTCAGGCAGTTTTCAACAGTATTTGCATATGCTTTCTAGAAGCAGGTTTTGCAGCAGCAGCAGGCTCATTGTCACTCACTCTCACAGGTAACTTCCTGCTGCGATGTTGGCAGCAGCACATATGATAAATCTTCACATCTCAAAGGCATAGATAAGCAAGCTTGGTAGACAGGCACAACTGTCACTTTTCAGAGTTTGCTAGGTTTAGTTCTTAAGCCAAATTGTCATCCAGACAAAAGAGGGAAAAAAATGAGATGTTTTATTTGCCTTATTAAGTTTGCCAACATGTGCGTTTGGCTCTTATTTTCTCTTGAGTCATGAGACTGTGAATCCTGAACACATTTCCTTTGCTGGTTTATGGAAGTTTTCTCTTGCAGGATTCTCACCTGACTTGGATGCTGTTGTTTCAGTGGCGTTTCCTGGTCCCGATCCTGCTTTGTAGGAGGAAGAGGAACTCCCAAAGCAGGATTTAGCTGCTTCTGTGAAAACAATATTTGATGAGGTTGGGATGTGTTTGAGGTTTTGTATCCATTGTGTCTTAAATCCATTTATCCATTATTTGAAAGGCTGTGTGTGTGTGTGTGAGCGCATGCGAGATCCATCCATGTGGTTTAGGTCTTTGCTGGACTCACCTTCTGGAGCCCTCCCATCCCCTGCATGTGTAGCCTCCTCATCTCACATAACCCTCCCCCAGGCCTGCCTCTTCCCGCTTTGCCCTCTACCCCTTTTTATGTGGTGCTCACCTGCTCCCGTGTATGTGATCTTTGGACTTAGGCTGTCTGCCACCATGTTTGCATCAAGGAAATCAAGCATGTGCTCTAAGGAGATAATTCAGCCTGGCATGCAATAGGTGCTCAGCAAATATTTGTTCAAAGAATGAAATGTAGCTTTCATTGTTACGTTGCTTCTTTTCTTGTCATAGTATTCTGTGTCTGGCACCTATTCCCAAACATTGGATCATTGGAAAACAGTGGCTAGACTGTTGCATGCATTCATATTTGCAGATGAGATTATTTTTGATGCTTTTGTAATTCAAAAAATAAGCAAGTACCTTTTCCATGAATCCTTTGTTTTCATTTGGTAGATATTACTTCTATTCCCAATAGAGGTTTCAGTGTCTCCCCACCACGCCTTCCCCAACTAACCATGTAGCTGCTGCTGCTGTCACTTAGTTGGCGATGAGCAGCCTGCATCGGCCTGTGCATGTTTCCCAGTGCACCTTGCATGAGAATGCTGTTCCTAGGAAGTTGTACTGCTCTTGAGTTTTTACCAATAATATGTAATTTAAATACGCCATAGGGTTCATTTTGAAGAATCTTTTGACAAATTTGCACATTGAGGGATCCATTTATTTTGTAAAAATATCAAACATTTAAAAATTAAAGTTCACCTCATTTTTGTTTAGAATATTAAAATTTCTTGCATGGTGGATATATATACACAAATATATATATATATACACACACATACAAACACACACTCAGACATATATATTTATAGAGAGATAAGAGAGTGAGTGAGAGAGAGAGACAAGAGGGAGTTTATTTTTCTCTTAATTCATCTTCCTGCAAGCTCCTCCTGTTCATTTCTTTCACAAGACTCACCACAGTTATTTACAGCTGAATGTTTCTTTAAAATTTATTTAATTAGTAGACATAGTCTTCCTGAACATCCTGAGGGCCCATATCTTTTGTTTCATTTTTTTCTCCATTGAATCTGCCACACAGCTGTCAATAAATATTTATTGATTATGTAGCTGACTACAGAAACGTCTAGAGAGCTTGAGGCTCAGTTAACTGTGATTTCTTTCTCTGATGTCTCATAACTAATATCTCATAATTTAAATTTTAGACAAATGTAGATATAGAGTGAAAGAGAGAGAGAGACAGCACATGGGAGAGAGGGAAGGAGGGAGGGTCACCTGTCCAAACTCCCCCGCATTCATAGCTGGGTCTGGGCCGAGCTGAAGCTAGAACCTGGGAACTCACTCCACGTCTCCCACATAAGTGATAGGGACCCAACTGTCTGAACCATTGCCAGTTGCCTTCCATTAGCAGGAAGCTGGAATCATGAGTGGACCTGGGACTCAAATCCAGGTATTCTAATATGGCAGATTAGTTTAGATTAGATTAATTAGTGTGACAAAAACCCACCCCTAATTATTTTCCATAATGTCCATTGCCAAACATCTTAAACAGTCAGAGAGAAATTTTCTTGCAGAGCAAAACTACCCATCTCCGAGTCTATAAACCAGTGAAGGATAGCAAGTGAAAGCTGGAGTATCGGTGTTCCCTTTTTCCAAAAGCCTGTTACATGAATGCATTCTGTGATAAAATGTTCCAAGTCAGAAATGTGGACTACTTTAGAGCATGTCTTTGGTTTTACATGATTGGGTAATATTTGTAGAGATTATACAATCTGGCTATTCTGTGTTAGTAATTAGAGAAATCAGAGATTTTAGTTATAGACTATAGTTATGAGCAGATAACTTATTGCCAAGGAAATTATTTTTGGAAAATTAAGTGAGAGTCAAGGTAGATACTATCTGAAACATTCCATTGTCTCCTGGTTTCTACTCTTTTACTCTGCTAGAAGAATTAAAATTCTATCATAGTAAAGCAGGCACATTCTAAAAACACAGATACATTGAAATAGACACCAAACACTTATCAATTAATCAAATTTATCAATTTGTTTAGGAAATAAAAGCAAGAAACCAAGGGAAAAGGACACAGAGCATAGCAGTTTTGCCGGAGGCAGGAAGAGAGTTCAGTCCTTTGGAGACAGGGCTGAGGCTGGTTGGCACAAAAAGCAAACACATAGCACTTACTGGTAATGACTGTGTGGCTCCCAGAAGACAGAACAGTAGAATAGCAGTCTTCATGTTTCAAATTGCTACCTGTAACAGCAAAACAGTGTTACTCTTTCACTCTCTTTTTTTCCTTTTGAAAGAGGATGGTACTTAAACAAGTTAGCATTTTATTTGAAACAAGTTCTCTTAACTTTACCTTTGTGCTCACCAGGCAAGATGTACAGGTGGAACAGTGTCTAAAGTCCTGTTGGTTTCTCCAGGTTACTGGTGAAAAAAAGTTACCCTTTGGTGATTTTTGAGTTTGCAGAAAGAATTTAAACTCAGCTACAGGAGCTTGGCACCTCAGAGACCAATCAGAATTTAGCTGTCTCTGAAATCATTTGGTTTCTTGCGCTTCCCAACACTTCATTAAGTGAGTTATTAGCTGCAGACATATTACTCAATGTCTGCCATTTGAGTAGAGGGTACCTAAGTGGAGACATGCCTTGTGTAATTTTTAAGAAGTGCAGACAATAAAAAAAATTGGAATCTTTCTTACTTCCATTCTCCTTTTCAAACAATTTGCTGATGTGCTTGTTGCATCATGTGAGCGTGAGTACATGAATCAAACACCAAAATATGGGGCTCTGGCGTACTTGAAAAATGGCGACTATTGTATTACCCCTTTCACTTAACAAATAATGGGCAACTCTATGTATCTGAATATGTAGATTTATTTCACTTATTTAATGGTTATTTTATGCATGTCCCATTTGAGGAGCACCAAATTTATTCATATTTTATTTGCAGTTATAAAAGTGCTAAAAGTAGTACTTTCATAAAACTTTTACACCAGTGTGGAAATATTTCTGTGTTATTCCTAGAAGTGGGACCTTAAATCTCAATAATAAGATCAATAACTTTCAGCCTTCTTGAATAGTTTTATTTTAAATGGGGGAAAATCACTAAACTAAAAGCAAGAACAAGGATTCTTCCATATACAGAAAGCAAACTAAACACTATCCGTCAGTTTGAGGTTGGTTTCCAGAGCCAGGCTTCATCTGGAGGTTTTCAGCTAGGCCACAGAGAGAGAAGAGGGGTTATGTTAAACAATATCTGAGGCCAAATTGGTGACGGGTCTATGTCATGCTGTTATTTCACATGAAAAGCCATTCGTGATTTAACCCCTTTAAAACAATGTCATACAGAGTATTAGCTAAGGGGGACTGAAGGGATGAGTTGTTTTTTTCAAAACTTTTCTTGAAATGTTCACTTAGCTTACAAAATTAAATTTTGTTACTTTCAAATATTTTATGGACAGAGGAAACAAAGGTTAGTAAGTAACATGTGGTAATATTTGGAGCATGCCTAGGTGTGAAAGTGAGTGCTGTTAGTGTTGTAGGGTTGAGACAGGGGCAGGGAAGTAGTTCTTCTGGTTTCTGATGAATAAAAAAGTCACTGCAGCATTACTGACCACAGACAAGACATGGACTGAATCTGATTGTCTATTGATAACCGCATAGATAAAGAAATGGGATATGTATACATAGAGCAATATTTTGCCTGTAAAAATAAAGAAATCTTATGGGAATTATTTGCAGTAACATGGATAGAACGGAAGGACACTATGGTATGTGAAATAAACCACAACAAGAGAATGAAAATCTCATCTTCTCATGTTACATGTGGAAGCTAAGAAGCAGAAACTGGCATAGTGGGCACCAGAGGCTGTGGAGGTGATGGCAAAAGAAGGAGAGAGAGAGAGGAAAGCTAACAGAGGCAGAAATGTGGTTGGATAGCAACAATAACTTGTAATGATATGTGGCACAGTAGGGTAACTATGCTTGATAGCAATGAATTGTGTATTTCAAAAGAGCTAGGAGAGAAGAATTCAATGTTCCCAACACAACAAATGATAAGCTTTTGAGGTGGGGGGTATACCAGTTACTCAGATGGATAGGGAAGAATGCTGCTATTGTGCCCTGTCACTGCAATGACATGGCGTGAGGGTAGCAGTGGAAGAAAGGATTTGAGGGAAACCTGATTTTAATCACCTCTAACACTTTTTCATTTTTGTCACTCATTTATATATTCAATAAATGGTAAAGGTGTATATATGCAAATATTTATACAGCTGCCACTGTATATGGGTTTTTAAAAATATATATTTTTTCTCTCTTTTTAAAAAATATCTATTTATTTTTGTTGGAAAAGCAGATATACAGAGAGGAGAATAGAGAGAAATATCCATCTGCTAGTTCATTCCCCAAATGGCCTCCATGGCCAGAGCTGAGCTGATCTGAAGCTGGGAGTCAGAAGCTTCACCTGGGTTCCCATGTAGATGCAGTGTCCCAAGGCCATCTCTGATTTCCAGGTCACAAGCAGTTAGCTGGATGGGAAGCAGGGCAACTGAGATACAAACCAGTGCCCACATGGGATATTGGTGCTTGGAGATGAAGGATTAGCTGCTACTGGGCCCTGTATATGGCTTTTAAAAAAATTCATTTATTAATTTGAAAGATGGAGATCCAGAGAGAGAACATGTTTTGTGTGCCGGCTCACCCCTTATATGACCATGAAAGCCCAAGCTGGCAGCCAAGAACTCCATCTGGGTCTCCCACGTGGGTGTGGGAGCCCAAGCATCTGGGCCATCTCCCTCTGCTTTCTCATGTGCATTAGCAGAAACTGGTTTAAGAGTAGAATAGTTGTGCTGTGATCCTGGTGACAGGGCTTCTTTAGTATTTTTGGTTTCTCTTGACCTGGATGGAGAAAGCCTGAGTCTTGAATTTGTGAGGAGTCTCTATGTCTTTAATATCGCAAAGATGTTCACTTGCAATAAATGGCAGAGTTATAGACTAGGGGGAGTTAGGACAAAATTGGGTGGAAGGAGGACTTTAGGAAGGAGATTGAGTTTAGATTTGGGACTGGGTAATAAATATGGTGAATGAGTCAGAGAATAGTTTGGTAAAGGCAGTGATACAGAGAGGAGCAAGTGACTGTAAGTGCTGAGTGCAATGGAAGGCAAGCAATTTCACCCAAAACTCCTTGAGAATTCACTAGTTCACTTTTTCTTCAGCCATTTCGTTTTTCCAGCCTGTAACTTGGCATATATTCGCTCTGTGTTCGCTGGTGTTATTTCATAGGTAAAATAACGAGTGGAAGAGAATAAAATATGGCCTTCCAGGAGCTTACATTTGGTGGTGGTGGGAGCATTAAATATTCAAGCAAGCTCAGGGGAGGGACATGGTCCATGGCACCAGAGCTTCCATCTTTCATGCAATTATATTCAATAAATGTGCAGAATAAGGGGCTTTAAATTTTTTTTCTTTTTTGGTGGAGATAGAGTTGATTTCTAATGCTATCGCTCCTGGTTAGGTCAGGAGGATTATGTTCTAGGAGCAGCCGGAGCTTGGTGCTAGTGAATAGCTCATTTATGTTGAATCATTGTTTGTGACTGTCTGGAGTGTCAAGTGATTCAAGAACCTCACAGGGCAAAGATTGCCGGTTGCAGACATGTCTCCAACCCCAGGCCGTAATGGAATCTGCCCCAGCCAGGAAATTGAGCAGTCACTGGGATCAGACCAAAATAAAACAAGAGAAATTAGAAAGGCTAAGTAATTTCTTAGGTAAGAAATTTTAGGCAGGAAAGCAAGTAACTTGCAATAATATAATTATAGAGTTGGATGTCAAGAAACATGCACTATAAAAGGAAACAAAGGAAATATTCCTGAACAAGGAGACATCAGCAGAAAACGGTAGATAATTTATGTTTTGGAGATGACTTAGGGGATCAGGATTCAGTAAAGTGTTTTATAAATTATAGGTGACATCTCTTAGCTCTAGATGTCTTAGCATTCCTTTATATTTTGTACTGTTTTAGTTTTTAAATTTCTATGGGTTATGAACCCTTTTTGAGAACCCACTTGAATCTGTATATATCATCTCCTTACAAAATACACATATCCCCAAGAACATAATGTATATTTCAGCCTCTGAACAGCTGTGATCAAATCAGTGTAGCCTTAGATGAACTTGTTTGGAGGGAGATGTTTGTGGATAAAGTTTGGGTGCTACAGCTCTTTGGATCTTGTCTTATAGAGGTGGCCATGACTGAATACATTTTTTAGACAAGAGAGTCTTTTTTTTTCAGGTTAGCTTCCTTCATGTGTGCTTGCTTGCATGCCAGTCCTGTTTGAACAAGCACTTTTGGATGATCTTTAAACAAGTGAATTCTTTTTGAGAAGTTGATTTCATAAGCATCTGTATTGCAGTGGATCTTACATGTCAGCTGTTTCAGGATGAGTTTTGGATGGGACAGTTATGTATGCATTAGATATTTGTTCATTAAGTGTCAATAATTCGATTTTTATCTTGGCTGAAAAACTGCTTCTCATTGAGATTAGGATGGGTCTGTTCTTTATTGATGAACTGATTTGCAAAACGTTAAATTTTGATAGAAGTTTTACGTAAATTTGATTCGTGTGACAACAGGTGAGCTATACCTTACTCTTTGGTCCTGACTTTGTGTCATTATTACTGAGTTGCTAAGAAGGAAGGGCAACCACCAAAATTATCACTGAATTTTAGGAGAAAATCAGGTAGGTAAGCTCATGGTGGTGTTTTGTTATTTGACTCAATTTTTGTTGGGAGGGCTAAGCTAATTTTCATTTGTTTCTTGAATATAGATCTTGTGGTTTAAAGGTCCAAATCTTCCAAGCAACTTCTCCATTGTATATGTAAATCATCAGATGTTAAGTAGTTATACATGCATTGGTTGTGTAGGCTAGAAAGTTTATGGCGAATGGTTGACTATTGACTAGTTGAATAGTTAACTGGTTTCTCTATGTATTCTCTTCCCCTTAGCATAACTTGTGGGGAGCCATGCAGTTGGGTCGAATGGCATGGGTATGTGATGAGCACCGCTCCCTGGTTAGCAAGGCTATGAGGAGTTTCTGGCTGCATGGCAAGGCCCAGCAGAATGTCTGTGCTCACCTCATTGCTGCCTCACCCCATTGTATGGACACTCAATCGCCTTTTTGATGTTTCATAGAATTTTCCTGAGGGTGTTGTTGTTTTTCTGCTAATGTGAAATGATTCCTGTAACTGGTATAACACCTCAAATTGATTAATCATGTTGTGATAAAAACATCTTTAGCAATGTAAGGCTATGACACACAGCTAAAAGTATACAATAGTACAACTGAGCTCACAATGTCGCTAAACATCCTGTTGTTATGTGCCCATCTTTGTCCTGAAGTTTGCCCTAATATAAGTAATACTTTCCTTAAGAAATGGCTTGATAATATCTTGGAACAGATGGCAATCATGAAGGTACAAAGAGTTTGTTTACTGTGCAGCCTCGAACTGTTACAATACATGATATGACGCATTTTAGTTGTGGGGCATAAAAAGTATGTGGGGCATCTTCTAAAGGGAAACCAATGTGAACCCCCCAAAATGGCTTAAAATCTCAACCTTATACTGGCACTTATATTTAGAGAAAGAAAACAGTTTATAAAGATAAAAGGCAGTTTCTTGAAAAGGCCCTCTGTTTGTGGATTGTCTGAATTGCCTTGATCCCTTTCACTGCCCTTTAACAAAAGAACAACAACAACAAAAAACAATTAAATCAACACTGGATGAAGGTGACTGTAATTTATGCTTGATTTGATTATAAGATTTTGAAAAGAATTTATGTTAGATGCATTTATAAAATCCTTTCACTTATGATCTTTTAATTCTGTACTCTTAATATTTTAAGCAATATTAGTTTGTGTTTAGTAAAAATTGATTTTGAATATAAGTAAACCACTTGTCACTATGTAACCCCATGCGCTGCCAACCATGGCGTTCCTGGCTTCAGCTAGGTGACTGCAGGTTTGAGTAAGTAATGGCTTGTTGAAAATGTTTTCTTTGAAGTAAAATAATATTTTTTAGGATTGTTTTTGTAATCATTCTTCAATAATGAAGTAAAAATGAAACAATTAGATGTTGTGCAAAAGCTTGTGATGATTTATGTATAAATAAAGAAGGCAACTTTTTTGAGTTGTCCATTATGAGCATCATGCCATAGTGGTCCACGTCTTATCTCTTCTTCATATTGTCTTGCTGATCCATGCATCCTTTGCAAGCTCTCGAGTCAGCCGGAGCAGGCCTCCAGCAATAACTGAATTTTGATTTTGCATCTAGTTAATTACTCAAGTATCTACCAAGTATTTGTCATATTCCAGACTCTGTACTAGATGGTGGTAATTGAACTACTAGGCTGTCACTTGATGATCTTTGATGAACAGATGAGTTTAGCCAAGACCTTGGAACCTGTCCTGAGGAAGTTGAGCATCATGACATTGGGATGTAAGCTGTGAAGTTAGTGCAACGGACTGTAAAGCAACTGTAGTGAGAGAAAAAACTTGGAAAGAATGATTTATGAAATTAAAAGTAAGAGTTTTTTTAAGGAGCCAAATAGCCAAAGCATGAAAAGTTGAGTAAAAAAGCAACTGAAATGTGTCCATTTAAATGAATAAAGAGCAGTTCCTTGGTGGACTGAGGCTTTGAAGTCCTCTCCCTCTCCCCTCCTCTCCCCTCCTCTCCCCTCCTCTCCCCTCCTCTTCCCTCCCTTCCTCTCCCCTCTCCTCTCCTCTCCTCTCCTCTCCTTTCTCCTCTCCCCTCTCCTTTCTTCCCCTTCCTCTCCTCCCTTCCTCTCCTCCCTTTCCCTTCCCCTTCCCCTCCCTCCCCTCCCCTACCTCCTCCTCCCTCTCCTCTCCTCTCCTCTCTCCTCTCCCCTCTCCTCCCTTCCCCTTCCTCTCCTCCCCTCCTCTCCCCTCCCCTCCCCTACCTCCTCCTCCCTCTCCTCTCCTCTCCTCTTCTCGCCTCGCCTTTCCTCTCCTCTCCTCTCCTCCCTTCCCCTCCCTCTCCTCCCTCCTCTCCTCTTCCCTCTCCTACCTTCTGCTCTCCTCCCCTCCCCTGTTCTCCCCTCCCCTCCTCTCCTCTCCTCTCCTCCCCCTCCCCTCCTCTCCTCTCCTCTCCTCTCCTCCCCCTCTCCTCTTCCCTCCCCTCTCCCTCCTCTCCTCCCCTCTCCTCCCCTCTCCTCTCCTCTTTTCTCCCCTCCTGTCTTTTCCCTTCCCTTATTTCCTTTTCTCCTATCCTCCATTCTCCTCTTCCATTTTATTAAAAAAAAAAAAAAAAGACATCAGAACGCATCTAATTATGGAAAACTTCCCAAAGAGGAGTGCCTGAAGATACAAAACAGAGAAACACTTGAGGGAATAAAGACCAATTGAAGGAAGGATGTTTTTTGGAATTAGAGCATAAGAAGAGAGATTAGCCTTTAAGGGGCTGTAATAGGAATGAAGCAAAATATTGAAACACAGGCAAGCAGTTTAGATGTGGTGATGAATTAAAGCCCTCAATTTGACAACTTCTGTTTACTCTGAAATATCAGGCAAGCTTATTGTCTAAGAGTTAAGGGAGAAAGAAAATAGACTGTGATTTTAGACTGATGCCTATGTAATTCTTTGAAGCATGAGTGAGCACCCTAACTAGAAATTAGTAGTCTAGGGTAAGCATGTCTAGTAGCTCCATTGTTCTGCTGTGGGGTTGTAATTCATCATCTTGGCTACAGGGATATGATTTGGATGGTTGTGTTTCCAGTGTGCTATCTTTCCTGTTGTGGATACTGAGCAGTGGTGCCAAGGTATGTTACTGTCATGGGGCAAGTACAGAGCTAACTGTAGATTCATTTGGAATTGCTCTTATTCAAATTTCCGTTTCTTGTAATTCATGTCTTTGCTCCCTTAGCTGAAATAACATCAAGAGCATAAAATTCTCTATAAGAAAACTGTTACTTTCTTAACTTACCTGTTTCTGGGTTTACCTTTTCCTTTTTATAGAGGAAGAAGTTGTACATCTGCTTTAATTCCTCCCCCTTTCTTTTTTTAGTTTATTAGACTTCACATATCCAGTTATTGCCATTTCTTCTGTTTCCCATCAACATACCAACATACTGCTTATTAAGAAACAAACCAACCAAATCCTTGTGACTCTGCATCTCTGTCAGTATCTGCCTGTGTCTTGACTCCTTCTGGCAAAAATTGGCTGCATTTCATCTCTTTGCTTCTTCACTTTTAGTTTACTCATTTCAGATTGGCCTCCTTATTCACTCTTCCATGGAAACTGCTCCTGTTTAATGTCGCTAATGACTTCCAAGTGTCTGAGCTGGCGGGCACTATTTGGTTTTCACTGCCTTTTTCTTGAAATGTGTATGATCTTCAAAAAGTTCACAGAAAATGCTTGGTCCCTGGATATTTGTTTGGTTGTGTTATCTCATTGAAATGTGTTATGTTGTACAGATAGGCAAGACATTTTTAAAATATTTATTTCATTTTATGACACAGTTTCATAGGCTCTAGGATTCCCCCATCCTTCCCCATGTCCTCCCCCCATGTTGGATTCCTCCACATTGTTGCAGTAGTACAGTTCATAACCAGTCATGATTCCTTCATTGTGGGCATGGACCATGCAGAAAGTCTGGCATCTTATTGTCCAGATAGTTTCAACAGTTTCATTGGGAGACTATCCCTGGTCTGAAAGTAGAGCTGGCAGAATATCATTCCCTCCAATGAAAATCCACAACACAACTTCAACAACAATTTACAACATCATGAAGTTAATTGTCATGGTATTCAATGACCAATATGTTAGAGGATGCAAGTTCTTAACCACATCCTGTGACTACTTTATTGACATTTCCATTTTAGTTTATACACAACCAGCTGCTATACACCTTAAAATGGTTATAGTGCATTATTCAGCTGTCTCATGTCTATTTTCATTTTTATATTCGCAGCTTATAGTATTCGAGCATGATTTTTACTGAACTTGACGAATTTTAGGCTAGTCCAAACAGGCTTATAACTCCAACAAGGCATATGTCAACAGTTGAGGCACAGAACAGTTTTAGGAAGGGTATGCAGAGAAATCTTCAATACCTTAGTGAGGAGTAACTAATCTTTGTGTCCCACCTAGTAAGGTATATGGGAGTCCACGCTGACTGTTTCCTGTCTGGTTCTAAGCTTTCCTTATTGGTCTCTCTATCTGATCTAAATTTTTTTTGGGGGGCTCCAGAGTGACCCTGATGGTCGATGCCAGAGAGGATGGGGAGCCAAAGTTGGAACTAAGTAAGGACCAGAGAAAGCTCCTCTCCCTAGTCCCGAAGGAAGTTTACTGTTCTTCTGTTTCTGAGGACCAGAGACAACAATATGCTGTTAAATTCTTCATTTTGTTAGCATGATTTATTATTGTATTTATTGATTTACATATGTTGAACCATCCTTTTGGATGCCACGGATAAGTCTCATTTGGTCTGGGTGAATGATCGTTCTGATGTATTGTTGGATTGCACTAATTGACTTTGAACAACATAATTACTTCACAAAAGGTGAAGTGTTCTCAGTATTTCTCTCTCCAAAATCTTTTGGATCTGTGTGTGTTCATCAAAGGCATTTGTTCTTGAGAAATCATGCCTAGCTATTCTCTCCATTTTAAAGCCATTGCTGGTTACTATGTATTGCTTTAGCAAGCCCACATTCTGCTGTATTTATGAATGCTACTGTATATTAGCAATGGTAGCAAACTAACAGATATCCTAAAGGACATTCTTTTATGAAGACTTCAGTCACCTCTCAAACAAAGCAAACGGATGCCCCACAATCTAAAGCAGAGTCTGCGATTCAACAAGTCTGCCAGTAGAGGGTGCCTCTGTGCAGTCCATCTTATAAGAAGTGTTATGGTGAAAGGTATTTCTGAATTCTCAAACGTGTTTCCTTCTTGGGAGTCAGAGTTGGTCAGTGGTGACTGATGTACTTCATTGGGTCAGCATACATTTCCTGAGCTCTTATTGTGTTCCGGGCTCTGTGCAGCTCTTCTATTTTTAATCCTATTTGTGTGCTACTTTTATTCTCTTTCCATCATAGATATAAATACACTCAACTGATCGAATTATTAGTCACAAAGTATATTTTTTCAAAACCCCTTTAAAAAAGAATCTGATTTGTTTCTAGCATCCATGGCTCAACAAGATTTGTGGACGTTTTGCCTTTAGTGAAATTAGCATTGGTATAATCGCTAGTTTTGAGGTGAAAACATGGAGGAATATCCTGACGGATTTTATATGTCAGGTTGTTTATGCTTAGTTTTCATAAAACTCTGTTTATAATGTGCATGTGCCTGGACACTTACAAATTAGGAGTAAGCTATTTGTAGTTATGTTGCAATTCATCTTATGTTGGTGGAAGAACTGGTGTATGTGATAACAGTTATGAATTATAGAAGAAGGAGTTTAAGGAATACGCAAATATGTGATTATATTAATAGGCTATGGTGTAAGGGAAGGTAAGACAGAAGGGAGATGCTGGGTTGTGATTGAATAAGTGAATTGAGTTGATTGCAGATCAGATATTCCAAAGAAACGTTGGAGTTGGGATCGCTAAAATTGGAAAAGTAGAAGATGGTGGTTGCATAATTGAAGGTTTAAAGTGAAAATGTTGTAGAGGTCTAATAACTGGTTAGTAGGATTTTATTTATTTATTTTAGTCTCCCAATTGGGTGGTAGAGCCCCAGGCACTTGGGCCACCTTCTGCTGCTTTTCCCAAGCCTCATGCAGGGATCCAGTACAAGGTTTGCAGGGCTAAACCAATGCAGCATGCTGGGCAAGTCATTGATGCTGATGGGTCAGACAGGTTCTGATCCATGCCAACTTATTCTAGTTTGATTTCATGTTTCATAGACTACAGAAACCTTCTGTCCTGTGTCCATGGGAAGAGGGAGCACCTTTTTCTGTTGCCAGGTGTATTAGAAGCCTGGAAAGAGGAGGGTGACCTGGAACTAACCCCAGGGCTCAGGGAGGGGAAGTACTTATTGGGGAAGGAGCCATTTGATTGTCAGGTAAGTGGGCAAGATTACATGGTGGTGGTGGTGGTAGTGTGGGGAGCTGTGGCTTCCAACTGGTGACTCTAAGCCATTCCATCCCTACCTCAGAGATCTTCAGCCTTTGATCTTAAAAGTTTTTGAAGGACACAGCTTTTGTTAAAACTGTGGTCCGTAGGGTTGTATTGCACTAACTGGCATACTCCTAAGTGGATTTATGTTGATCAGTGCATTCTGACATAGTTCTAACTTTAATATCACTTTCTGTGGATGAATTCAGGTTTAATGCTTATTTATTTGGAGTCTGTTACATCCAGCAGGCCTGCTCCCAGCCATAGGTCTTGAGTGAGTTGGTGGGTGTTGTGGCCCAGTTTGGCATTGCCTGCCACAAGTCTCAACATTTGCTAGCAGGTGCTGCAGTTGACTTAATCTGGCCTGCCCCAGTCCTAGCTTTCATTGGTCAGTTCAGTAGTTTAGCCTAATCAAGCCCACCCCCAACCCCAGGCTTCATGTGAATTGTGGGTATTGTGTCCCAACCTGGCCTGGCCTGCACTCTTCCTAGCTTTTTACCTCATACCAGTATGTGCTGTAAACTGACCCAGCCCAGATCACCTCCAGACCCAGCTCACATATATAACAACAGGTATTGCAGCCCAGCCTGGCTTGGCTCTCATACTCACTTGTCTCTCACACTCACCAGTGGGAGCTGCAGCCTAGCAGTGGAGGGGTTCCCCAAGTTCCCTTTCCAGACCTACTTCCAGTCACAGATCTATGTGTGCTAGCAGGTGCTGTGATATAACCTGACTTGGCCCATCCCCAGTCCTGACACTCAACTGTGGGTACTGTGACCTACCCCAACCAGCCTACACCCATTCTGTTTCTTGCCACCGGGTGTTACAGTCAGGTCCAGCGTGGCCCACCCCCAGATCTGTCTTACATGTGACACAGCAGGTGCTCTGGCTTAGCCTGGTCCATTAGGCTCTCACAAGCACCAATAGGTGCTAAGACCCATCCAATACTGGCCCAATCTTAGAACCAGCCCACATGCATGCCAATGAATGCTATAGCCTTACATAGCACACTCCCTTCCAAGCTCTGGCTCTTGTAATCATCAGTGCGAACTACAGGCTAGAAGAGGAGTCCCCAAAGTTCCCTTCCCAGGCCTGTTCCCAGCCCTGTATCTTGACATATTGGTGCTTTTGCCAGTGGGTGTTGCAGCCCATCTTGGCTCTTGAATGGGCCAGTGAGTACTGTGGCCTGATCCAAGCTGGACTGTCCCCTAGACCTGGCCTACACACATGCTAAGTGCTTCAACTTTGCCTGGCCTGGTCCAACCCTGGCCTTGGCACTTGTACTCCCCAGTGGGAGCTGTGGCCTAGCAGGGGAGTTCCCCAAATTCCCCTACAAGGCCTGCTCCCAATCCCAGATCTTAAGTGTGCTGGCAAGTGTTGCGACCCTGTTTGGGATGGTCTGCCTCTATTTGTGCTATCATTGAGTACCAAAAGCTCATTTGAGGATGTGCTAATAGTGATAAGTAATACTTGTGTTTGTTCATATTATTGTGCATCTGATGGGGTAGTGAATTATGTAGGACAGAATAATCATTACTAAGGATATATGTGTAAAAATTAAAATGTGATTTTTAAAAAAGATTTATTTATTTTTATTGGAAAGGAAGATTTATAGAAAGAAGGAGAGATAGAAAGATCTTCCTTCCACTGGTTCACTTCCTGAATGGCCACAACAGCCAGAGCTGATCTGATCTGAAATCAAGAACCAGAAACTTCTTCCAGGTCTCCCAATGCAGGTACAGGGTTCCAACACATCAGGCCATATTCTGCTGCTTTCCCAGGCCACAAGCAGGGAGCTGGATGGGAAGTGGAGCAGCCATAACACAAACTGTCACCCATATGGGATCCCAGCACATACAAGGCGAGAATTTAGCCACTACAATATTGTGCCAGGCCCCCGAATATCTCATTTCCAATGAAGGAATTTTGTTCTTCTCGTCCCCTTCTTTTTTCTTTTTTTTTCATACTGCTTGGGTACATTGGAATGCCATGTGTGTCATAATGATAAGCATGGGGAAAACACAGAATTTTGATTGGGAACATTTTTTTTAGTTGAGATTCAGTTTTGCAAAGTAATGAACCACTTTGTATGAAAGATGAAAAACTGTTGTTGAGAGGTGTCATGTGCCCTAAGAATTGCTAAGAATGTGAGTCTTGGTTTATCCCTTTTCCCCCCTCAGAATCTAAGGGAGATAGGAACTTTCAAATAAATACAATGATGATAGAATGCCACTTCAAGCTTTTATTAGTTAGCAAAACAATCTAAGTAAAATCATCAGAGTTCTTACTTGATATGCCAGAAGAACAAAAATATACTTTATCTCAAATTAATTGCGTATCCACACATCAGCTAGTTCAGTTTAAATATTCTACTAACCAAGCCAGGGTTTATTTTCAGAGACATGTTTTTCAAACCTAAAATTAGAACAATGCATTCCAATGAATGACTATAGGCTTAGAAAATAATCTATTGTTGAATGTATTTTGTATTAAATTCATGCAGATGAATTGAATACAAATATCCTGACTACCACATGAACACACAAAGACAGTTCTTTTAAGATACAGGTTAGAATTAAGTACATCAGATTTACATGACCTTAAATGCAGTACAATAAATGGCAATCATGGAATTTAAAAAATTACATGCTCTCAACAATATTAGGCCACAATCTTGATTTGGGCTTGGCCACTAGATTTTGTTTTCACTCATTACGTATCTTTAATGTGCTTCACAAAATATTAGGTAGTAATGCTCTAGCAAATGTAGCACAATTCTTTACCCTCTTAGAAAATTAAAAAATAGCTCCATCATTCTATTTAGGAAGGAAAGCAAATCATCGTCATCAGGAGATTCTGGGGATTCATCTGTAGTTTCATTTGGAGAAGTGTTTGCTTCAGTAGTGGTACCTGTGGACTCTGGTGTATTGGGAGAAGGTTCTGGTGTTGTGGTTGCAGCAGTTGTGGGTGCCGATGGGGGAGATGTGGGTGAAGATGTGAGGGATACAGTTGTGGCAGTGGTGGTTGTAGTTGGGGGAGTTGTGGGGGGTGGGGCAGTTGTAGTTACTGTTGGGTCTGAAGGTTGCGGTGTTGATGTAACTTCAGGAGAGCTTGTGGTGGTAGCTGTAGTTTCCGTTACCACTGTGGTGGGAACATTCGGAGTGGTGGAGGGTACTTCTGGAGTGGCTGTAGATGTGGAAGTAGTAGGTAGGGTTTGTGTGGTAGACTCTGGATTGTCTGTGGGCTTATTTTCGCCTGGAGCCGTATGTGGCCTACAGAAATACTTATTCTTACAGTGTGTGTAGTGCTTATTGCGATAATTCCTAATGTAATTTTGCCAGACAAATGGTAATCTAGAACGAGGTGGTGTATGGTGGGGTCTGAGTCGAGGATCATGATTGAAATGGTTCCTCCTGAGATAAAGTTGATGGTTTGGTCTTTGACCTTCACTGAGCTGTAGAAAAGAAAACACATGCAAAAAATTTAAATCATGTTTTTTTTTTTTTTCTGACCATGGGATCAGCAGTATTTGTGAAGCCATGGAAACCATATTGCAGTGGGCCAAGTGATTATCTTCCCAATATAATCAAGTATCAAGAAAGAACTGCTATTATAGAATTTTGTTATAATCGGCCATACAGTAAGCTGGGATGCACACATTTCTGTGAGCCCTTGCCTGGGTGACAGTCTGGATCTGCGCTTTTGTGTTTGCTGTGTGTCTCTTTGTTAGAAAATGGTTAAGCCTGAGGCTTCAGTGGAAGAGCTCTCTGCTGGCTGTCCACTGCTCAGGAAACTTAAGTTGAAGACACACAACTGAAGTCCAGGGACCGGTTCTGTATCTCAGTTTCCTCATTTGCACCACAGAAACCCAAACCAAACCAAAACAATCCAACAACAAGAAGACCCTTAAGAACCAATTTTCCAAGAGGTTTAAATAGCTTACATGGTCTTTCCCTCCTCCATATCTCACATATACAGATTTTAGTTTTATAAATTAAACAATAAAAAAGTAGAGATTGCCTTTGAACCTTCATCATTAACAAGTTAGAATTACAGCTCCCAGGACTCATCTGACATTGTAATGTTTATGCATTTTGTCTGAGTGGAGAGGTGGTTGCTATCTTGGCTTCTCAAAGGTGTGCACACCTCTAAAGAACGGGATCTAGTCCAGCTGTGCAGTTGATCCTTGGTCTTTCCCCAGAATGCAGCTGATCAGGAACCCATTGCCGCATCTTTTAAGACAAACTGGTAGGGAGTTCCTGATACTGAGTGGAGACTTATTAAAAAAATTTTTTCTGTTCTTAACTGAATACTCAGATTTCTATTCTTCGATCCATTATACTATCTGCATCTGTTTTTTCTTTAAAAATTTTTTTCATTTTTATTGGAAAATCAGATATACAGAGAGGAGGAGAGACAGAGAGGAAGGTCTTCCATCTGCTGATTCACTCCCCAAGTGTTGCAATGGCCAGAGTTAAGGTGATCCAAAGCCAGGAGCCAAGAGCTTCTTCTGAATCTCCCGAAAGGGTACAGGGTCCCAAGGCTTTGGGCCGTCCTCGACTGCTATTTCAGGCCACAAGCAGGGAGCTGGATGGGAAGTGGGGCTGCTGGAACATGAACAGGCACACATATGGGATCCTGGTTCATGCAAGGCGAGGACTCTAGCCACTAGGCCATCGCTCCGGGCCCACCATCTGTGTTTTTTACATGGAAAGACTTCTTTTGTTTTTCAAAGAATTAATAGCAGAATTGGAGTTTTAGTTTCTTACCATGCTTCAGTTTTCTTTTCTCTATTACATCTCATACTAAAATTTGTATGTTGGAATATATATATATATGTGTATATATATGTATATATATATATATGTATATATATATGGAAAATTCCAAAGTCCTAAACAAAGACAGGCTACATTTTCCTTTTTGATCATTTCTACATAAATCCATTTAGGACATTAGGTGCAGAAATCACTCGTGTTCAACACTATAAAACTTTTTTGGTGAAGGAATATAGTGCCGGTAAAGTAACTACTTCTCAGTAACTTAGCAGAGTTGTTTAGCTAAGATAATTTCCCTATGCCTAACTACAAATGTATATATTTGGAAAGCTCTATTGTTGAAAAAAAGAGATTATTTGGAAAATTTGAATTTCTGAGGGTTGGCTAAAACAATGGCTTCATCAGAACTTTGAAATTTTTGCTAAGATGATCCCTGGCACCCCTGGGAGGGAGTGGATGGATTCTCTTTGTCTTGACATTGGCCTTCCCCAGCTCTGGAGCTTAGGTGTACCTGCTGAGTGAATGGGGGGGGGGATAGGAGGTTCTCTCTCTGCTTTTTCAAGTAATCAATCAAATCTTTAAAAGCACAGATTTCCAGAATTCATAACACTCTTTCCAGGAAGCATTCTGGGGCTCTTCTCCATAGAGAGCAGTTGTTTCCTTAGAAAATAAGTAGATCATTTTGTTCCAACAAATCTTTCCCTAAGGACTGAAACTGTATCCAGATCATTACAAAACTGCTCTTTTATGGCAGGTTTAGGGCCTCAGGCACCATGAGCTCAGTCAACCTTTTGGCAGGTGGTTTCTGAGACGCTGTGAAGAAAACCATGACATGTGAAGCCTCGGTCACAGTCTAGCAAGGTACACTTGGGTCTGTCCTGTGACGTCATTCAATGACTGAGTTATTGAATGTCCTTGGACTTAGCAGATTTAGGATATTATTGAGGTTAATGGAATCTCATGCCCAAATCTGTATTCTGTGGCTTCCATGTGTCTAGCTATGGAGTTCATTCAGCTTCATGAACAGTGGGGTTAACTTGGTTCACGCCTGTGTACCCAATACCTGGAACTATGCCTGGCACACAGCAGCATTTGTTCAATGTTCATTGAATGCATAAAACACATGAAATTGATAATAGCATAAATAAGCCAATAAATTATTTGCTTAATTAATTATTCTTATTAAATTAAATCTTAACATTTCAATATGTTTTGCAGCATGTAAAATAGTTAGGCCAAAATAATGCCCATGGCATTTTTATATAGAGACAAATTAATTAAAATTAGGTTCATTTTAATGTCAATTCAGCACAGCACATGTATCGAATGACTAACTTGACCCATTTATTTTAAACATATTAATTATTATGATTGGCAGCTACAGGTAGCTATAATGAAATCTGCTGTGTGGAATTCACTTTACGGAAGTTTGAGAACAGAAGGAGCTGAAAATATAGGCTTCCTAGATCTTAGATTTTGAGTTTGAATATTTGAGCTATAAAAGTGCTTATAATATCACATATATTTGTGTGTGTGTGTGTATATATATATATCCTAGGCAGAATATAAGAGTTATTGATTTCTGCCTGTCTGTTCATATCCATTTAAAAATTTTTATTTGAAATTCTTACATAACACTGTGTCAGACCCTATTTTATTAGGAATTTACAAATACAACTAAAAAAATCCTCAGTAGCACCAAAAGGTAAATATAATTTTCATCCTCATATTTGAGAAAATGGAATTCCAGATAGGCTACTTGATTTTTTTTTGAAAAATATGTCTTCATATGCAAATCATATTTATATATTAAAGATTAATTAATTTATTTGAAAGGCAGAGAGAGACAGACGTTTGCTGGTTCACACCTCGAATGCTGCAATAGCTGTGGGTGACCTAAGCTGGAGCTAAGGGCCAGGAATGTATGATTGGATGGCAGGGAACAGACTTTGGGAGCTACCCTGCTGCCTCCCAGGCTGTGTGTTAGCAAGAAGCTGGAACTGGGAGCAGAGCTCATGTTTGAACCTAGGTACACCACTATGAGGTGTGGGCATTCTCAATGGAGTATTTTTTTTTTAAAGATTTACTTGTTTTTGTTGGAAAGGCAGATCAGATATATGGAGAGAAGGAGATAGAGAAAAAGATCTTTACTCTGATGATTCACTCCCCAAATGGCTGCAACAGCCTGTGTCTATATCGGATCCTGGCTCTTGTAAAGGGAGGATTTGGCTGTGGAGCCGTTTCTCTGGCTCCCCTAAACAGTGGCTTCATCATTAGGTCAAAGTGGAAAGGAGAGTTGAGCGAACAGACAGGAGGCCCCAGAAGAGAGTGGGATGGAGCTACGTGAGGGAAGAGGGGAGAGAAAATGTGAGAACTGGAGTAAGAACAATGGGAAGGAAGAAGCAAAAGATTGCTCAGGCAACTAAAGGACTGCCCAATTTCTCTAAGGAAGAGGGGCACCAAACCAGGGACGAAGAGTCTAGAAAGGACAGAACTAGGAGAGTGCGTGCTCAGAATTTCTTGAAATGAGGAAGCGTGTTCAATTCCTGCAGTTGAATTTACTAGTCTATTTTTTATGATCATGGGAAAACCTGGAATCTTTTTCTAAAGAGGAAGGCAGCAGTATCTTTTTTTTTTTTTTTAAGATTTATTTTATTTTATTACAAAGTCAGATATACTGAGAGGAGGAGAGATAGAGAGGAGCTGCCGGGATTAGAACCAGCGGCCATATGGGATCAAGGCGAGGACCTTAGCCACTAGGCCACGCTGCCGAGCCCAGCAGCAGTATCTTAAATGATGTTACACAATGGTGTCCCAAAAGCTCATCTAAAATGGAGCTAAAAGAACATTTTATTTTGACACAAACTGCATGGAAAATGTATATAATGAAACGATTGTGCATAGTTTAAAGAAATAGTTTTTGCACTGAAACAACTTCATTGTGAGGTGGAGCACTGTTTTCTTCGACCATCTGTATCACCAGTGTCGCATTTTCTCTTAACTTTTTAGTGTTGAAATATTTATTTGGTAGAGCCAATAAGCCTTTGATGATAATGCAAATTAAAAACAACAAATTAAAAATTTGTTATTTTTAAAAATAACAGATATCTAAAATTCAAGTTTACTTTCTAATTTGATCTTTCCATGAATGTCCTGAAGCACACTGGTGTTTAACAGAGATCCTTATCTGACTGCAGAATATATCCCTCAGTATTGTTTGAGGAGCAAGAGGCCAGATTGGACCACTGCCATGGGTTCCTACCTGTTCTATATATCTCAACTTTTGCCATTTGCTGTCTGCTTTCTCCCAGAATCCACAATCATGTCAGTCACCTGGGGACACTCGGATCACACTGAGGTTTCCTGACATACTTGTAATTGAATTCATATTCCACATCCAAGTCTGAAGACCCTACAAGCTCTGCCTTCTGCTTATCTGGCAGTCTTCAAGTTAGTGCTCTGTAGATCATATGAAATGGACTGAATTATGTGCTCAAATCACCTACTGTCTTACGTTTCACAGATAATAGAGTGGCAGGCTTCTTGGAGAGAGGCGTGTGCAGCTCTTCTTTGGGAGTCTCCATTAGTTTAGCACACTAAAGGTTGCTTATCCATAACGCTACAGGGGATTGGTGGTACTCACCGAGATGTAAGCGCTCAGGGTGCCGATGAACAAGAGCAGTGGCAGAGTTTTCATCTTTCCGCTGACTCCTGTAATGAGAGACGTATCTTCTGTTAGGAACAATATGGTGGGGGAGAATGTACTTGGGGAAATGACTGACTTTGCTAGAAAGTGTAGTTTAAAACAGACCAGTGATTTGTGAAAATTACACATTTCACTCATTATGGGAAGGTAAAATGAGGCTTTAAGCCTAAAACATATTTTGTTTTCAGAGAGGAAGTAATGGAGGATACTCGAGAATTATTCTTGTCATTACTGGTTTGCAACATAAGCATTTTCTACTGATATAAAAGATGGCATAAGGAAAGCAAGATCTCAGGGATTTTTGGCAATAAGAATTCACAAGTCCTGCTGATTGGTGAACCATTATACTAATACTTACTAAATGTATAGATTTTCCTTGATGCTCTTTTAAGCAAATAACATGTTCCTTGCCTGTTTTATGAGTCTATCATTTAAGCAAATGGTCTCATCCCCATATTTCTTTCTAGTAAAGATTTTGTCATTTAATGTCCTTTTTCTAAACTCTGAGAGTACAAGAATAAGGCTTTATCATTTTCTGTATTACTATCCATAGTAAACAAGAAAAGTAGAGAAAACTGTATTAGAGCAACTATCAATTACTCACGTGAGTGTTACATAACTCCTAAACCACTTAGTTTACATTAGAATATATCTCAAATACTCACAGGCCGGGGGTGGGATGGATCTTTCCAGGAGGTTCAATCCACCTGCCCTCCTCTGCTGATCTCTCTAGAGTGGCAACCAGGAGCAAAGACAAAGAAAGAACAAGAGGATTTTCAGGTTTTATAACTCCCTAGTAGAACTTTTTTGCAGGTGGGAAATTAATTGGGTTTAAGACAAGCTCAAATTGTCTCAGAATTTACTTTTGAAGACAAAGAAAGAATAGTTGTAGCTTGATGAGGTCAACAGTAATCTATTGTGCATTTCTTCCTGAACATGGTGACACTCAGGATTCTCAATAAATTTGATTAAGAAACTTGATAGAGACTGATGACGTTCTTGGAAATGTGAGGCCCTGGCCCAAGCCCTCCAAACAGGAACCAATTTTCTACCTGTTCCTGTTGGCCTTTCAGAGTAATCAGAATGATTGACTTCTGATTGTTAATATGATATCACCCCATTTTCATGTGTCAGTAAGTGCAATACAGTGGAAGAGCAGATGACTTTAAATAAAAAACAACATGATGCCAAATACTGAAGAACAGTTGCTTCAGAGCTGAAAATGACACTCAATTTTATAATAGTACAAATGAGAAAAGGATCTTTTATGTTGAAAAGAGTTTAAACATATAGAAAAATCAAGAACATGGTTATATACAATTACATACCTGTTCTCTAGCTTTCATAGTTGTTAACATTTTGCTATATGTATTAATTGCTTATTTTGCTGAACTATTTTCAGGTAAATGCAGATATTTTGCTGACTACTCTTTATAGTTCAATATTATGTATAAGGAATTTTCATTTACAACATACCAATTCTCAACAATATTAATAATTCATACACATTATCTGAAACTCAATGCATAATCACATGTTTCAAAGTTTGAAAAATTTTTTAGCTTTTAAAAGGATTCAAGTAAAACCCATGTGTTATAATTACTTTTGTAGTTAATTTTATTTTAGAAATTGTCTTCCCTTTTCCTTTATAATATTGATATCTTGAATGATTAGACAAACTGTATTATCAATAATTATTTTTGGAAAGATAATTAAGGACAATAATATGTATATATAAAAATAATTATTTACTATATAATTAGGTACACTTTTCTACTTAAATTAAAAAAATTTTTCTTGGACGCAGCACAAAGCCTAGTGTGATACGCTAGCGGCTAAAGTCCTTGCCTTGCTGCTCCACTTTCCATCCAGCTCCCTGCTTGTGGCCTGGGAAAGCAGTAGGGGACAGCCCAGAGCCCTGGGTTCCTGCACCCACATGGGAGACTTGGAGGAAGCTCCTGGCTTCAGATTGGCTTAGCTTGGGGAGTGAACAAGCAGATGAAAGATTTTTCTCTCTATCTCTCCTTCTCTCTGCAAATCTGACTTTCCAATGAAAATAAATAAATATTTAAATTTTTTTCTTAAAATTTATTTTGCTATAGAGTACAGATATTATACATTCTAGATGCAGCTCCAATAAGGCAGCCACACTTCCCCACTCCCCTGCAGACCACTAATATTTTTCCCTCTCTCCCTTTTCTTCATTAGTTTTTGCAAAGACATAATCTTAATTCACTCTATACTAACACACGTAATTTCAGCACTAATTGTTGTATTTAGAAAGTATGAAGTAGAGGGCCTCAGTTCCATAGAAATATTAGCATAGTTAAAACAATGATCACATCCCAAAGTGACCATTTCACTCCTATGCATTCTTTAATATTCTGTATTTTCTGTCACATATCGGAGAAAATACGATACGTTTCTTTTTGAGACTGCCTAATTCCACTAAGCACAACAGTTTCCAGTTGCATTCATTTTGTTGCAAGACAAAATTTTATTCTTTTTAATGGCCGAGTAGTACTCTGTTGTGTATATATGCCCTCCCCCCTATTTTTTTTAAACTTAATGACATGGAGAGTGAGGAAGGGAAGGCTTCCATCTGCTGATTCAGTTCCCAAATGGTCACAGTGACCAGGGCTGGGCCAGGCTGGGCCAGGAGATGGGATTTTTTTCCTGATTTTCTAGGTGTGTGCAGAGACACCAGCAGTTGATTTATCCTCTACTGCTTTCGTAGGAATACTAGTAGGGAGCTGGATTGGAAGTGGAGCAGCAGTGACTTGTACAGGTGCCCATGTGGTATGTAGGCACTGCAAATGGCAGCTTAACCCACTGAACAGAGCTAGACACCGCCACATTTTCTTTATCCAGTCATCAGTTGACACATATCTGGGTTGATACCATAACCTAGCCATTGTGAATTTTACTGCAAAAGAATAATTTTCAGAAGTAGGTATTTCTGTTTTGTAAAAGTAACAACCTGGAGTATAGGTTGAAGTTGTGCATTAATGGTGTCTGAGAACATGGTCAAGTGGTCATTGACCTTGGCTCCTTGTTTCTCCTTTAATATGCATGCAATATTTGACAAATCATGTAATTTTCCCAAGCCTCAGTTTTGCTATCTGTAAAATGGGGTTGGCATCTACCTTACAAAATTCTGGTTATGCAATTACATAATTAGAGGGGTCTAGTACGGTTTTAAGCAGAAATTTCTCAACTATTGCAAAGTTGTCAGTGGGGAATCAAGGGTAAGTTTTGAGATATCATTGAGTTAGAGTGCATGAGTTAGAGCTACAATTTCTTTTGATCTTGCTAGAAACTGGTGGTGCTTATTTACATTAAGCTTGTTATAGTCAAAGTAGACTGTTATTAAGTTTTTATTGGCCTAAAATCTTTTCATTTGAACAATTTTCAAATTATGTTAAGTAATTGCTCACTTACTTGGTAATGATTTATAATGATCTGAAAAAAATGCCTAAATATTCCCAATCCTGATTCACACCTGGTGACAACAGGTTGTTTTCAATAAATAATGGAAAAGCATAAGACTAACTTGCCTCAATCCAGTGTCTCCCAGATTTTATTTTTCAGGAACTAATGAACAGTATCAGGAATTGCTGCAATTCTTTTAATATGCTGATAGTGTTGAGGCAGTTGGAGCTTAAAAACTTTGATTATACATATATCAATTATACAAAAGTTTGTATAATACCTGGGAATGCCAGACTGAGAATAAGTTTGTATAATATCTGGGAATGCCAGATCTTCACTATGCTATGTTTTACAGTAGTTCTTGATCTTGAGCCTTGAGAAATAACATGGCAATCCACTGAGTAATGTTGTTTTGGAGGAGAAAAGTGACAGCTAGTTTTCAATTTCTCACTCTGCTTCTACCTTCATACCAGAAGACTGTATAGCTGCACAGGAAAACCAAGCCCCAAACCAAGAGAAAACATACTCAGTTTTTAATTTGATTCAGCCTGATTGGAAGCTTGATTATTTAAATGAAAGCTTCATTAAGGCAGACTAAATGAATGGTGGAAGGCTTTTGCTAACTTAATTTCCATTCTGATCCCCAGTTCCTTGAATTTGGAAGATTATTTTATAGTTTCTCATATTCTTGCTAAACATATTTACAAAATTGATAGCACTCATTATAACAATCAGTTGATCAAGACAACATTTACTCTGTTAATATTAATTTAAAATTTGTTTTTGTAGTTTGAAATGTATGTCCAAGTATTTCTAACAATGAGTTGACCGACATTAGACTTTTGAGAAGGCGTTTGCAGGATGGGAAAGTCTAGGAAATTCACCGATGGGCATAGAAAAATACCTGGGAGTCAAGAGTACTTCGGGAGTTTGTGGTATCAACAGAAAAAGAAGTAGAAGTTCTCATCTCTGCTTTGACTAGTCTTGGTAGGAGTTATGTGATCTAATGTTTGTGTCTATATATTCAAGAAAAGAGGAATAATATTTATCCCTTTGGTTTCTTTGATCTGTTATATAGTCTTTTTGTATAATATCAGATGCAATATTTTAAAATGTACCCAAATCACTTTCTTTTATGAAGTAATTTCAAGTACTTTATAGTTATCAATGAAGTGAAACAATGATTAAAAGTAAGTTTACTGTTCTGGCAATTTTTTAGGGAGTCTCACTTTGATTAACTACAGAGCCGTTAAACCAAGGTTGGATACTCCTGACACTGACATCTTTTTCATGATGCTTTACTTAAGCAAGTTTATTAGAGAAGGTTAAATAAACAGTCTGTACTTTCCGGCAAAATGGTTCACGTGGTATTTTCTGTTTCTTTCGCCTAAGTTAGCTTGTCAATCTTTCTTTGTCATGACAACACTTTTTTAGCTCTGTAACTCTGGTGACAGTGTTCTTCACTGACCCTTTGAGCCAGGAAATGTTTCCCTCTTTCCTTTATTTTTTTGATCCAGGATTTCACCTTTGCCATTTCCTCTTGGCTTGGGTTCAAACTTACCTGCAAATCTTAAAGGTGGGTGGAGGGCTCTGTCTACCCCTTGAGAAAGGCCTTCCTCCCCGAGAGAAAGGATAGAGATACCTGCTGTGTGTACTTTTACAGGTTTACAGGTGACATTTTGTATCATGAGAGGAGACAGAAAGGTAGGATAAGATTGGTCTTAAAGGAGTACCTAGCTCTGCAGTTGACGCGATGATCTGCAGACACCCACAGCAAGAATGGGCAACACTTTCTGCTTTTGTCCTGGCTTAGTGTTGTCCTGAAGGGATTGCGCAGGTTGAGTTGTGAAGCTGGTTAAGAGCCTTTATATTCATGCCCTTGTCATTTTAATAAAGATAGGTCATAAATGGAATATTTTTGGAGGACAATTACCTCTCTTTAATACTCTTTAATACTGCTACTTTTTAGAGATTCTATGTGTAAACACATGAAGAAGTTCAGTTAATGTCTGCAACAAAGTTTTTTAAAGTAGGGTACAATAAAACTTTAAATCAGTAACATTATTATTTTTTTTTGAAGGACCATAAGCTGAAAAGAAATGCTGGGAAGTATATAAAGGTACTTCTTTATACAGAGCAGAAAACTATGCAAGAATCACAGCATCATAAAAAGCCACTTTCAGGTTGAATAAAAGCAAACTGTTGATATTTTATAGGGTTTTTCAGAAAAAGAAATCATTTCCGTTTATATGAGGTACAGTGAATGTTGAATCACTGCATAAGCCTCCTCTCAGCTCCGATTGACCTGGAGCAAGAACAATGAGGGCGCAGAAGCAGTTCAGAGAACCCCCTCGGTGAGATCATTAGATGTAAAGTCTGACCTATGAAATGAGGTAAATGGTGTTTAGATGAAAGAATTTTTGCAAGATGGCTGTGTCACTGAAGGATATTGTAAGTAGACAAAATGTTGCAAAGACTGAATGTGCCGAATGATGGCAACTTACATATACTTCACCTGTACAGTGAACTGTCAGTTTCAGAAAGTGTGGTTTGGTTAGTGGTTTATAATTTCTCAACGTATCTGAGCTGATGCCCAGCTGTAGTTCACCTAGATGGCTGCAGAGGTGGTCACAAGGAGGGAAATTTGGGTCGAACATGCTCACTATGGTTGGGAGTTTTGGAAATGGAGCGGATTGTAGTTTCCTGCAGGGGGAGCATGGCACAAGGCGCAGGTGGCAGAGACAGATGTAGGTGAACAGCTGCTATCCAGGACTTCATCTCAATGAGGGCTGCTGACAGAGAATTGAGAGACAACAATGTAATCTGGCAGAGGTAACATTTGGAAACAGAAGCTGACAGGAAGCTGACAGCAGGAGGCTGGATCTTAGTGCTGATCCAGGATACTGGGCTTGGTTTAGGAGCAGGGAGCACCAAGCAAGCCACCGACCTGGTCCCAAAAGCCTATAACTGTGTAATCACTACCACAATCTGATACAGAACATTTTGACCATCATGTCCTTTTGAAGTCAGCCCCACAACCCTGCTCAAGAGCATTACAACTACTAATCTATTTTCTTTCACTCTAGCTTTACTTTTTTTTCTGGAAGTTCATATCCAGTGAGTCTCATAGTCTATGGTCTTTTTGTGTATGGCTTTTTTTTTCACTTGGCATAATCTTTTGTGATTTGCCTAAGTTACATATGTTGCTAGTTTATTCCTTTCCATTGCCAAGTAGTGTTGAATTATGTGGATATTCTATAGCTGTTCATCTTTCCCCTTTTAAAATAACTTATTGTATTTATATGAAGTGAAAAAAATTTCCCTTATTTCACAACATGTATTTAGCAGACCATTGATAATTTCCTGTCCTACCCTCCCTTCTGCCTGTGGCCCCCCACTCATTTGCTTCCTTTCTTCCTTTCTTTTTAAACAAATTTTTTACAGTGGCATACTTTCATTTTATTTTCCAATCACAAGCTTAATACTCCATCATGTAAAAATATCAGAACATAGCAAGTAAAAAAAAAAGGAAAACAAAGCTTCCTCAATAATATAGACAAAGGCTGTATGCCCCTGTGTAGGAGACCCAGATGGAGTTCCAGGCTTCCGGTTTTGGTCTTCATGCATTTCACAGAACAGATTTAGGCGCGTAGTGATGCTTCCCACGTAAAGCTTTAAGCACTGGAATTATGTCTGAGCGCTTTCTTTTATGCGTGACTAGACTTAATCACTATATTGCACATCACACACATCTTTTTAATGGAAACAAGCCAATGAGCTTCCGGATTCCTGGAAGAAGGGAATCATTTCAGATTCCTGCAGGTTAAAGGAAATGAGGCAGAGATGCTCCTTGCTGCAGATTTCCACTAGTAGTTGCTATTTAACTTGGGTTGTTAGGATCACATACACCCATACAACTAGGGATCTTTATATGCCTAAGTTATTCTGTCTTGAGGTAAATTCCTCAGTATGTGCTGCTGCTCCGTTTGTTTCATGAGGTTGACTTTCATCATCCCACAAAAGGAAGAGTGTTTGCGAATCCTTGAACAAACACTAAAACCCAAGTTTGAAATTTCCTTTGCAGTCCTTGTCTATACTTTTAAGGAACAGTGTTTTTCTTTTCCTATTTGCTATTTGTTGAGTTCTTTATCTATGGGAGTGTCAAGTGTTTGAGAAGTGAACTGAAAGCATGTCATTGTAAACATAAAGAAAAAGTAAGGAGGAGAGTGGGTGAGACCGCAGGTGGGAGGGAACATAGAGCAGGAAGTATCACTATTTTCCTAAACCTGTTTTGTGAAATTCATGAAATTTGTTCACCTTACATAAACAAAATAGAGTAAATTATTTTATCCAACAAATACATTCCTAAGAAGTTTTATAAAAGCTGGATATTACTCATCAATCACATTTGTATTAAAAATACTTGCCTTGTATCTTAAATTATAATAGGTAGTTACAAAAAGAAAAATTGCCCTGTGTTTTATCTACCGGGGATTTTTTTCGTTTTTTATTTCTCCTTTATGTAACTGACTTTAGCATTATACTCAACTTGCGAAAGTTTATCATTATTTATTCCATAATCACTAATGCATGATTAGGCTGTACCCAGTCTAGTCAAATCCACAAATTATTCTTTGGAAATTATCCATTTTTAAAAGATTTATGTATTTTTATTTGAAAGGCAGATTTTACAGAGTAGGAGACAGAGAGGTCTTTCATCGGCTGGTTCACTGCCCAAACGGCTGCAGCAGCTGGAGCTGAGCTGATCTGCAGTTGGGAACCAGGGGCTTCTTCAGGATCTTCCATGTGAGTGCAGGTGCCAAAGGTCTTGGGCTGTCCTCTGCTGCTTTCCCAGGCCACAAGCAGAGAGCTGGATGGGAAGTGCAGCAGCTTGGACATGAACCAGTGCCCATGTGGGATATGGTGCTTGGAGATGGAGGATTAGCCAGTTGAGCCAGTCCTGGAAATGATCTTTTAAGAACCCAAGGATTTTTGGAGATAAAATGAAAAGATCACCAAAAAAACATCTTCACTTTTTGCATGAAAACTCTCATTTTTATTTAAGTTTTACTATTTTGTTCATGTGAATGCTGTCATTCAATACGTGCTGACTAAACAGCAGCGTTGTTCATGTCCTGTCTCAGCTGAATGGAAGCTCAGAACGCCTTCATTTTTTTGTTCCAGTTTTGTGAATGTTTTTTAAAAAAAGGTCATGCTCTATCTCTCTGTTTCATTTGAAAATCATTATTGGATGTTTAATTGGTATTTATTTTTCAAATTCATACTCCTTTAGTTGAAACTATTGCTAGTAAATAATATTTAAGTTTCTTCATGCAGTCTTGCTTGTAATTAACTTTACTTGTCATAGCTTTTCAATTTTCCCAAGAATGTGTGTGTGTGTGTGTGTGTGTGTGTGTGTGTGTGTGTGTGTGTTTGTCTCCCATCTGAAGGACGTTTTCTGGTGGAAACAGAAAATTGGGAAAAGTTCAAGGAACATATTGATGAGGGAGACACATGGATTTCTTTGATTCCATTCTGTTTCATGAGGTTATCTAGGAACCTTATGCATCTATTAAAGCAAAGCAAACACATTTTTGATATAGTATCTTTTTTTTCTTTTTGGGGAGTATGTAGAATTTGTAGAATTTGTAGAATTTGTAAGAAGCCACCCTATTGCAAGGAAAGAATCTTGATTGAATTTGAACTGTAATACTGCATCAAGGTGGAGGAATCCACCAGGGGAGAGGGGCGTGGGGAGGGGTGGGGGGATTCCCAGAGACTATGAAACTGTCACATAATGCAAAATGATTAAAAAAAAAAAAGAAGCCACCCTAGTACGATTTAAAGCTAGTTTCTTCTTTTTTTTTAACTCCATAAGTAAAGTTTTATTTACTTTGTGTATCAAAATTATACAACCATACTATTTGCTTATTTTGTAATAACTATCTAAATTAAAGTGTTTTTAGCTAGAACAAAATTTAACGTATCATAAATATGTTAGTTATTGACAGCACGCAAAGGACTGAGGTCAAGTGTGTTCAGGAATCAGTGTTCTATGGTAGACAAGCTGTAAAAGCTCACTTAGTTTTAGCTTGACCCTGACAGTCTACGAAATCATGTTATGTGGGCTCACCTGAGTCATGTGAGCAGTCTCATAAAATATGCTAAATGTTGAAGAGTCACTGTGTTGGTTGTTATGTCAGTAGGTGGAGTTCTATCAAGAGAGGTAATGTCCTCAACTGTGGAGGAAGCAGATGTAATAGTGGTTATTGCTGCAGTGAGGTGTCAGTGGCAACAATATACTGGATAAATCAGCCAAAGTGATGTTGGGTGATAGTGTGATCCCTGTTGTTCTGACCACATCTGTGGTGGTGCTGATCAAGTAGTAATGTAAGGGCATCAGTAACTGGAGAAACAGATGTCCCATAAAGGAGACATGAAGTCATATGACTGTGGTTGTGGTTCTACTAACAGTGGATGTGCTGTTCAGAGCATGTCTGGTTCTGGCACCTGGAGGTTGAATTTACTGGGACTGTGCTGAAAGCTGTATGGGGTAGGTAGGAGGGAGTCCTGGAAGTGATAGGTTGTGCCATGTTGGGAATGGCAGGAGACTTTAGCTATGGAAATGACAAACTCCAAAGCAGCTGATGGAGATGAGGCCATGGTTATAGGAGCAGAGGCAGGCACTGTGGTGGTGCCAGATGAGGTAATGTCAGGATAAGTAGTAGAAGATGGAGTATAATTTGGTGGTGATAAGTGATATGCTAGTGGCAACAGAAGATATCAAGATCCTCGTGCTGATAGGTGAGGCAAAAATTCTGATTTATGAGGTGAAGTATATACGTGGAAGAGGAAGTAGAGGTCGTGGCCTGAGATGCTGGACGTGGTGATGTGGCTTTGGCAGAGGGTGATGTGGGAGCACCTTTGGCTGCTCCTATGTGATCCTTTCAGGAGTGTTGTAGGATACATGTTGGTACTTGGGCTTGTTCCAGAAGATAATCCAGGTATGGCAGAAAAAAAAAAACAGCTTTATCAGTGACCTCAGCGACTTCTGAGTCACAGATTCAGTGGCTCCTGTAGGAGCTGATGTATCCGTGGTGGTTGTGCTGTGGCAGATGTACTTTTAGACTGTAGTGACAGGTGTAATGAATGTTGTGAAGGAGATGGATATAGCAGCCGGTGAACTAAAGGAACAGTGAATGGTGGTATTGGGGTCTTGATTGAAAGAAGAATCAAGAGAGTGTGACAGGGTGAGGCTGCATTGACAGCATCAAGGTCAGAGCCAATGCTGGTCCAGTGTTAGTGACTGATGTCTCCATGTTCCCTTGGGTGGCTCACACACTCAGTACAGTGTCAGTGATGAGAGGCTTTTGTGATGTTTCATGATGTGTTAGTCATAATGGGGGAAATAATATTTGTAGTGATTTAGTAGTGCTCACAGTAGATCTTGATGAGCAGGGGTTGGGGTTGTTGTGATGGAGGCTGAGGAAGTGCCTAAGACATGGAGGAAACTGATAAAGTGTTGGTGGCAGCAGATGTGGAAGAGGCAGGAGTTGGGGTGGTGGTAGCAATGGCATTGGTGGCTTTGGTGGATGAGATACAGAGGCCAGCTTTGGCTGTGGTTGATTGTGTGGTATTAAAAGGAGCATCCATGCTGGTGGCAACCTGTGTGGTAACAGAAGGAGAGAAGAGGAGGTAAGGAAGAAGTGGCCGAGGAGGCAGAAGTGGTATGGGCTTCTGTGGTGGTGGCAGGTGCAGTGGTGGGCTGCAGAGGTGGTATTTATGGGTGCTATGCCATGACAGGTACACAAAGCAGATGGACCGGGAATACCAGTCACTGTGGTTGTGGCAGAGACAGTGGAAGCAGCAGCTTGAGCAGTGCTGGGAAGAGTGTAAGAACTTGGTGAAGGCTAATCCTCTGTCTGCAGTGCAGCATTCCATATGGGTACCAAGTCTAGACCCAGCTGCTCCCCTTCCAATTCAGCTCCCTGTTTATGGCCTAGGAAAGCGGCAGAGGCTGGCCCAAGTCCTTGGGCCTCTGAACTCACATAGGAGACCTGAAAGAAGTCCCTGGTTCCCAGCTTTGGACCAGCTTAGCTCTGCCCATTGCGGCCATTTGGAGAGTCAAACAGTGGATGGAAGACCTCATTTTCTTCCTCTCTCTCTCTCTGTAATTCTGACCCCCCCCCCCCAATCTTTAGAAAAAAGAACTTAAGACGGCAGGTGTGGCAGTGAGTGTATATGACAACAGAAGCATAAATGTTTATGAGAAGAGAAGTGATAATATTGATTGTGGCTACATCCCTGCTCAACAATAGGCACTTTGGAGTAGTTTTACCTCCATTGTTCCAACTTTCATTCAGGTTCAGTTAACGTCCTTTTTCTTTCTTCCTACTAAGCCTAGACGTAGTACTCCCCCAATTCTTGCTACCCAGCCAGCTCAATTGTGGCTATACCTTGAATGCTTCAGTCTTTTTCATTACTCATTCTCTTCATCTTTCATTTTAGAAATTTTTAATGCAAAGGTTTTATGTTTCCTTGTATGAAATTGATTTATCAGATGTTAGGTAATAAAATGTAGGGCAGTGTGATAGTCACTATGACAACAATAAACACATATTACTGCTCAACATTTTTAATTTGTTTTGTGTGATCATTAAATTTTGGTTGGTTATATAAAATCACTGAAGTTTATTTCCCTAATAAAGGAGATAAACTTCTGAAAATTTCATTTTTTCCTGTCTTCAATTGAGAAAGGGAAATAATTTATTCCAGAAATTCTTGCGAGTGTTATTTCCTGATGTAGTTGGATTAGGCGATGTAACTTCAGTTGTGGAGGGAGGACTGGTTACAGCTTGGGTAGTATCTTCGGTAGATAGTGAAATGGTGGTTGGGGTTGTTGCGGGCGTGGTGGGCTCTGATGTGGGAGAGGTAACAGTTGTTGTGGTTGAAGTGGGTTTTGCTGTAGTGGTGGTGAGCTCTGCTGTGGTGGTTGCTGTCGTGGTAGTGGAGGTTTCTGTGTTGGTTGGGGCTGCAGGAGTTGTGTTACTTGGAGGTTTGGGATTTGGGAAGGGAGGATGATCAGGACGAAATCCAGGCTTATGGTGATGTGGTTTGGAAATCTTGTTGAATTCTACCAAGTGTGGTCTTTGTTGGGGAAGTTGTTGTGGAAAACCAGGAAAGGGTTGAGATTGTCCAGCAGGTCTCAGAGAAAGGGATGGGGATGGGATGAACCCCGATCTAGGAGGAGAAGGAGGAACATGTCTTGGATTGGAAGGAGGTGGACGTGGTTGACCAACTTCTGAGCGGTAAAGAGAAGCAGGGGCTGCTGCATCAAATCTTGGTCTATTGGGTGAAGGAGGTGCTGGCTGTGGATGAGATAGATAGGGTCTGCCAGGGTCCCTGTGACTCTCACCGAACTGTAGAGACAAAAGCAAAAAGCACAATTTTAAATTTGATCACTTTAAGTTGAAATATTAAGAAAAGATACTTTTAAGTTTTAAGCAAATGTTTTACTAAGAAAATAAATGAAATTAAAATGGAAATAGGAATGTTTTCTTCTGTAATTTTCACAACTCAGTTAAAACTAAGCTGTCATTAGATACAGACGCTAGGGAAAAATCTGCCACTTGGAAGGTTTAAGTCATTTTGACAGCCTACAAATGAGACTGTCTTGGAAGTCATTTCAATTGGAGGTGAATGTCTCAGTGGTAACTACCCAGAAGAATTTTTGTTCCATTCCAAGAATTTAGTGAAATTCAGTGAGCTAAGAAACTTCAATTATATAAATATTTATTATATTTACATATAAATGTAATAAAATTATTATATATATCACATTTTCATCTTCCTCAAGGCTTTTCATTTTATTTTAAAGATCACATTTCACCTGGGTATCTTAAATCTCCACTAATCCTCACTGCATGTTCTTAGTTTATAATATCAATTTGTATCTTGTTTATTTAAAAATTGTATTCTAAACCTAGTATACCTCTGTATCTGTAACTTATTTTTTTTTCTTTTCCTTTTTTTAAAAGATTTATTTATTTTTATTACAAAGTCAGATATACAGAGAGAGGAGGAGAGACAGAGAGGAAGATCTTCTGTCCACTGATTCACTCCCCAAGTGAGTGCAACGGCCGGTGCTGCTCCAATCCAAAGCCAGGAGCCAGGAGCTTCTGGTTCTCCCACACAGGTGCAGGGTCCCAAGGCTTTGGGCCGTCCTTGACTGCTTTCCCAGGCCACAGGCAGGGAGCTGGATGGGAAGTGGAGCTGCTGAGATTAGCACTGACGTCATATGGGATCCAGGCTCATTCAAGGCAAGGACCCCAGCCACTTGGCTACTCCTCTGGTCTACCCACCCCCCCACACCTTATTTTTAGGGATTTATTTTTAACTGGAAGACAAAGGTACAGGGAGAAGAGACCAGGAATCTTCCATCCACTATTTCACTTCCCAAATGGTTGCCAATTGTTGGGGCTGAACCAGTTGGAAGCCAACATCCAGGAGCCTACTCTGGGTCCCCCATGTGGGTGCATGGGCCCAAGGATCTGAGCCATTTTGGACGTCTTTCCCAGGCAGGGAGCTGGATCAGAAGTAGAGCAACCTGGGCTCAAACTGGTGCTCATGTGGGATGCCTGTGTCAAAGGCGGGAACTCAGCCTATCACATCACAGTGCCAGCTCCAATTACTTGCTTCTTTTTATAACCAGTAAGATATTTGGAAAAGTTAGACCAAATATTTTGATTTTACTGCCTGGTTTTCTGTTTATGATTTATCAGGATTTTTTTTCCTCCTGATTATGTAATTACCTTCCCTTTTCAGCCAACGGTGGTGTACTTTATAGTGCTAGAAAACTTGTAAAATATGTAAGGGACCTCTCTTCCCTCTATTCTTTCTCACTTTGCATCTCTAGCGTACTTCTATCAACATGTGGCATTAAACAGATACTTTGGTAGAGTTTCAGTTGTTCACAAACCATTACGGAGACTAGGAAGTGGGATTGTGTGAGAAGAAATTTTCTGTCTGAAACTGAGTTTTGTGACCATCAGAGTGAAAGCTGCAGAGACTTTCTGTACTCTAACCCTGCCCCACTCTGTGGGCTCATGTGCTGCGTTAGTCTCCCTGCTTCACCCTGTCTTCATCTCCTGGGCTTCATGTGCCAGGTGTACGCTCCTTCAGACTGCTGCTGTGTTTACAGTTTGTATCGAAGCCATTCTCTATAAGCTGATGCTGTCTCCATTGCAATGCTATTCTCCCCTTCTCACATATTATCTCTTCCCCTGTCTGTGACACCTACTTACTTGTTTTGTTCGTGGCTTGTCTTCCCCAAGTAGAAAATAAGTTCCATGAAATTAGTAACTTGTAGTCTTTTTTTTTCCTATTACAATTTATTTGACATTTAGAATAATGCTTGCTATATATCAGGTGCTCAACAGCCATTTTGTTGGTAGGGAAGTAGAGTTCATGGCATAGCAATTTAAGTGGCCTCCTGTAGTGCTGGCATTTCCTTTGGGCACTGGTTTGAACCTGCTGTGCCATTTCTGACTTATCTCCCTGATAATGTGCCCTGGAATGCAGCAGAGAATGCCCAGGTATCTGGGCATCTGTACCCATGTGGGAATTCCAAAAGAAGCTCTAGATTCCTGCTTTTGGCTTGGCCAGGCCTGGGCCATTTTTGGAGTGCCCCAGTGAGTGAAAGATTCTCTCTCTCTCTCTCTCTCTCTCTCTGTCTCTCTCTCTCTGTCTCTCTCTCTCTGTCTGTCTCTGTCTGTAGCTGTGCCTTCAAATAAATAAATCTTTCAGAAAATATTTTGGATGAATCAATCATATCAATTGGCATTAATGCTAAAATTTTCTTTCCTGATTTCATTGTGCCAATTTCTCTCTGGCAATGGACCATGAGTCCAGACACTTGAGGGGATTCTAGCATTAACCCAAATCCTTCGGAAGAACTTGCTGTTTCCAGTTTTGTGACTTCATTTTTCCAGGGCTTTATTACTCAGATCGCTACTCCTGACCATCAGCATCAGTGTCCATAGGATCGCTGGATCACTGGTTAGAAATGGAGACTCCCTGGGCCCTGGCCGATTCTGCATTTTTACAAGCTCTGGCTCGCTTGCAAGCCTCTTAGAGTCTGCAGAGTTTTGAGGAATACTCAATGGCCTAGGTTATTGGATAATAACAGATGCAGTCCACTATACTGAATTCAAAAGACTAAGGGATTCGCTTGATTTTTGGTGGTGTATTTATGTAGCTTGTGCTTTGTGCTAATTGATTTAACTTGATTTTCAAAACCACTTTACTTTAAAAAAAAACCTTAAATTTCTTGTTTTTAGGAGTTAGAAATGACAAGTTGGACAGCCTCGCTAGAACAATGTAGTGACACACTTCAATTCAAACAAAGGATTCTCTATGTTAGAGGTTGCAGGTGTCCTGATTTGTCCTGTGAGAGAGGTAGACACTCTTTTGCTTTAACTTTACACTTGTCCCATAATCCTTCTCTATGTTATACTTCAGACATCCAATAACATGGCATGCATTAACCTTCTTGAAGAAACGGAAATCGATCATATTCCTGGGAGCCAAATACACAGAAACCCACTCATACTTTCTTTCATTTAACTGTGACTTATTGAGGGCTTGTCTCATATCCCGATCTGTATCACATATTGGAGAATCTCAGATGTTTGTCTTGCTTTCAGAGTTTTGGTGATTTTGTAGGTCTGTAGTTGTCGGTCATGCACACTCCATGGCATGCACAAAGGGTAAGCGTAGAAACCACTTCTAATGGAATCCCAGGTAGCCTCGATCTCATAAAAGAATTTGACATGTTGAAAATCTTAGATGCTGAATCAAGTCAAGCTTCCTAATTTGGGCCTACAGCTCAGGTCATTGTTCAGATTTAGCCTCAGAGCTACTTCTCATGAGCTGCAAATGTGCAGCCAATGAATATAGCAAGAAATAGATATGGAGGGATTTAAAAAGTATGTTTTTGGGTTGTTTTCAAGCTTCTGAAATAAAAATGTGCTAGTCATAAGTGAGAATCAACATAATCAGTGCTTTTATCAAGCTTCCTGGCAGATGAGTGTTCTTGGTATGTAGACAGTTATAGGAAACGGAGCAAACACAGCTCTTGCTCTATGGTCATCTTTGAAAACAAGCCTGCTAAACAAAGCTGGGTTTCATTTTACCCAGTGTTCTGAAGTTTACTTGCAAATAGCTTTTTATCTTCCAATCTTCCACTTGTTGAAAGCTAACCAAAATTTTCTGTAAAAAGAATGAGATCCCCCCGCCTTTTTTTGCAGTGAAGTGGATGTAACTAGGGGACATCAGGTTGAGTGAAATGTCAGTTACAGAGAAATAAATACTACAGGGAGCTAGGAAAAAACTCAGCGTGAATACAGAACACTAGAGGCTGGAAAGTATGCAGAAATAGAAGGAGTTTGACTTACAAATGCAGAGGAAGCTGTTTGTGGTTTATGGACCGTGACATATATTAATGTGAATGCTAATAACGAGGGAAGCTAGCTGTCAGATATATGGCAGCTCTCTGAATAACTCTTCAATTTTTGTCTTGTAAATTTTAAACTATTCTGGAATAGAATGTTAAAAAGTTTTTACTAACATGTCAAGGAAAGTGATATTATAATGTTTGGAGAAAGGTTGAAAAAAGTGGTTTATTCTAACAAGAATTTGAAAGTTAATCATTGACATTGATTTCAGTTGAATTTACATTAAAGACTCTATTATCTCATATACTTATAATACAACAGAATGAGGCATTCTATTAATAAAAGCTATTCAAGTACGCTCAGACTTCAGTGGTCACAAAGAACTTTAAAATGCATGCCCATCAGGCTCCAACACTAGATGTTCTTTTTGGATGTACAGTCTTGATGAATGGCTTAGGGATTACTGACATGGACAAGGAATGAAACTCCCCTGGTCTCTAGCTTCATCTGAACTCAGAGAAAATAAACAATGTGCCCAAGGATTAGAAAAAAAGTCTCAGGGCAATAGTGTAGCTTTATCTGCTCAACTTTTTCTAAGGTCTGTTGCAGGTATTGTTCACTGTGGCATTTTGCCTGTCTGAAGGTTTCTGTTCATTAGGTATCACGAAACGAAGGCCAACTCCACGAGAGTCCCAGTTTTCAATTCAATGTTGTCTATTTCTGTGTTATCAAGGCTAGGTCTACCACATAATGAATTCTCAGAAATGGTTAAGAGATGAACCAAGTTCTGAGTACTTCTACCCCTCTCCTACACCCACCCCAATATCAGGAAATGCTAGAAAATGATCTTTCTGTGAGGATCATATTGTTGTATTGATGTGCTTGGTTGTGGAAAATGTTATTTAAATTTTGGGAGGTTTTCTCTAAAGCTGCAAGAAGTGTTTTTCAACAGTTTAAATAATTAAAAATCTTTAGTGAGTGACTCCCCACCTTTTTTTTGCTGTTTTTATTTTTTTCACTAGTGAGTAAGACTTTACTACTCAATCAATTAATAGAAACATTTAATGTCAACCCGTGTATTTTCAGTAATTGGGAAGGTTTTCTAATAAAATTTTCTTTACTAATATTTTAATAATATGATCATAATGATTATTTTCTGCATTGTTACATTATATTGTTCATTTATAAAATTTATCAACTTTATGTTTTTCTGGAAGCTTAAAACAATAAACATAAATTGCATTTTGAGTAGATTTTTTGGAAAAAGAGAAAAAAATGAAGAGATTTTTTTCCCACGAGAAATAGTTCCTTTAGATTGTCTCTGTACTCGATCTTTCTATTGCCAGTCTACTGTTCCTTATGTTCATAATTGCTGATTAGATGACTTGTGAAAATAAATAAGAAAGAAAAGGAAAGTAGGAACAAGATTGTAATGGCCAACTAGTTCATACATGCAAAAAACAGGGCATCATCGTGTTATCAAAACTGTCCTTTCAGTTATGATTAATGAGAACTAAACCAAGGACGTTTAGGATCAAGGAAACTTACCATGAAACAAGATGCAAAAGCCAACAGGCCCCATAGCAGAGTTAATTTCTTCATGCTTTAAAGTGGCTCCTGAAAGAAGGCCAATGATCCCCACAGTAAGTCAGATCTATACATGGCATTTTTATTAATTTTAAATCAAACTCCAAAAGGAATTTTAATGCTAGTTATGTAATGCGATGCAGAACTAGATACTAGAACCTTTGAAAGGTCTATGTGGTACTCTGGAGAAAGGAAACTATATAGCTACAACCATGTTATATTTTTGGAGCTTTCCTAGAGAAATGATGCCAGCTATTTTACTTTAAAAAAGGAAATTCCCAAATAATTACACAAAATATGTTTAAAGCTAAAAGTCTATTTGGGAAACCCTTGTTGATTTTAGTGTTCATTATTTTTAGGGAATATAATTTACTTGGGTATATTTTAGTCTCTTAGCTTGCAAATAAATATTTTGGGTTTGTGAATTGTGTATTATCAATGTTTCTAGATTATTGTGAAAAATAGCTTCTTAATACAATTATTATGTTATAATACAATTAAGTTGGCACTTACATAAAGGAAAAAATTGTGCAATGTGTATCTTTGCTTCAGCATCGATTTACTGAGTATTATTACCTTCAAGTTTCTTTTTTCTAATTCTCAAAACCAATTATTGTCCAATACTATATGAATCAGGAAAAAGAGGTTATGCTTATAATTTAATGATGTTTCTTAACAGTATATCACAAGAACTTGTATGTGCCAATCTCCTTTGAGTAAGGCAAAATTTAATTACCTATCATGCTGATAGATTATCTTGGGGACAGTTTTATCACTCGTGTGTCTACTGGTTTCAAAGTGACATGGAAAGAATGTCCACAGATTGTTCATCTGGGTGTGCGTGGGCCTACCTCTTTTTCATTTTAAAGAAATTTACATAAAGGGAACACATTTTGAGACTAACTCTTAAGATTACTCTTTCTACTTTGCTATCTTGAAGACCACTTAAACACACACTCTCTCTTAAACTCACTCTCCGCCCCCTCACATACACACACACACACACGCACACACACACACACATCCAAGTTGAGAACAACAGGAATGCTAGTCTGTCTGTCTTTATGGGCATTGTTAAGATTTCCCTACTGATGAGTCATTTCAGAAGCAACCAAGGCATAGTGGCAGAAAAGCCAGAGACTGAAATCAGCTGTAACCTGTGCAATTTATCAATGAACGCTGTGCAAAAATTGGCAAGCTTTATCATAGACTATGTTTTTGTTTTCTTAAAACACATCTATGATTTTTAGGTAATACAAATACTTCGATTGAAAGCTGAAAAATGGCAAGTTTGAGAACATAAAACACAGAATTCCAGAGTCAAATTCCTTGTGTTGAGATGTTTGTACCCACCTTGACAGGAGGTTCTTCTGTGAAGCAAGCAATCTGTTGCCTGATGCTCAGTTTCGGGAGCCACAGTTTGGCAATTCACAAAGACAAAGAACTGCACGGAAATCTCTCTGTTTTAAATGCTTCTGACTGGATTTCTATTGGTGTTAGGATAAGCATGAGCGTGCATAAACTTCTGTATTGCTATTGTTTATGAGACAAAGAGATGTTAGTTGCGATTGCCAGGTTGGCAGCTTTGTCCAGAGTGTGAAACAGTCATTCTGTTCCAGGCCACGGGAAGCAGGCAGGATGCTGCATGACAGTGGTTTGCAAACTTGGCTGCATGTTGCGGATATCTAGGGACGGGGCAGATGTTTTTGAAAAAATCCCAATTCCTAGGGCTTTACTGTATCAGGAGTCAGGGGGCCGAAAGGTAGGCAGAACATTCAGAATCACCCCGGGTCATTACAAAATGAAGCCTTGTTTGGGAACCAGAGTTCTAGAAGGGGATGGGTTCTGGGTTTCCCATGTATGTATCAGAGCAGGCATATGTGTATACAGTAAGGGTTGGTTGATTTGGGAAGGAGGATAATGAGGGAGGGAAGAAGGAGACTGCTAAATAAATGGTTAATATCAATTTTATTTTATTTCATCTTTATACGAGATAATATTTTTAGTTCCCATCATAGTCAAAGTCTTTATGCTTTCATGAGTTCAACAAATGAAAAGGAAAAAGAAACCATGGTTGAGTAGGAAAACAGGCAAAGATTGCAAGCAATAGTGAGAGAAAACAATCTACTTCGTTCCAATATAGTAAATATCAGAATAGTCACAGGATCCTTAAAATGACAGAGGTCTGTATAATTCTTAACAGTTGGACCTTATGTAAAACAAAATTTTATAGAACACTGTACTTGCAGCAAAAGTGATTCTTAAAGTTAGCTCTTACATATATGACAGAACACATGGTATTTGTCTTTCTGTGTTTGCATAATTTTACTTAACATGATGCCAGTTTTTATAGATGAATAATATTCCATTGTATATTTATATCACATTTTCTGTATTTATTATCTGATGGCGGTACAGCTAGAAACGCGGTGGAGAAAGTATCTTCTTGATGCCATGTGCTCATGCCTTTTGGATATATACTACTAGAGAGATTACTGCATCACAGGGCATGCCTAATTCTAGTTTAAAGAAATGGCCACACTGTTTTACACAATGACTGTACTGATTTACATTACCATCAACAATGAATAAAAATTCTCCTTTCTCCATTTTATTGACAACATGGTTGCTCCGTCTTTTGACAGGAGTGAGATATCATTGTGGTTTTTTTTTTTTTAAAGATTTATTCATTTTATTACAGCCAGATATACACAGAGGAGGAGAGACAGAGAGGAAGATCTTCCGTCCGATGATTCACTCCCCAAGTGAGCCGCAATGGGCCGATGCGCGCCAATCCGAAGCCGGGAACCTGGAACCTCCTCCAGGTCTCCCATGTGGGTGCAGGGTCCCAAGGCTTTGGGCTGTCCTCGACTGCTTTCCCAGGCCACAAGCAGGGAGCTGGATGGGAAGTGGAGCTGCAGGGATTAGAACCGGCGCCCATATGGGATCCCGGGGCTTTCAAGGCGAGGACTTTAGCCACTAGGCCACGCCGCCGGGCCCCATTGTGGTTTTGATTTGCATTTCCCTGATGCCTAATAATATTGAGCATTTTTTACACACACACACACACACACACACACACAGTCTCAATTTTAGAAATAAGAAGAAATCTAGTAGTGTGAGAGGAAGATTTTGGAAACAAAGATCTTATGGCTTTTTAAATCTAAATTAAATATTTTCTTATTGGAATTATTTTTCTTAAAAAAGATTTGTTTATTTGAAAGGTGGAATAACAGAGAAAGCAAAAGAGAGAGAGGGATTCCTTCCACTGGTTGACTCCCCAAATGACTGCAACAACCAGGATGGGTCAGGCCAGATCCAGGAGCCTGGGGTATCAGCTGGGTTTCCACTGTGGTTATCAGAACCCCAAGAATATGTGCCATCTTCTACTGCCTTCCCAGTGTTTTAGCAGGGACCTGCATCGGAAGGAGAGTGGTCAGGACTTGAACAGGCATTCATAACTGGTGACTTAACCCACTAAGACGCAATTCCAACCCCTTAATTAAGTATTTTATTTAAAGGCACTATACACAAGTATTTGAGCTTTTAAAAGTAATATATGTTTGGAAATTACTGAATACATTTTTCATAGCTGAAGAATAGCTAAAATATTAAAGTATCATAAACATTCCAATATATATTGGGTTTTGTAAGTATGTTCTGTTATTATCACTATCTAAAAAATGAGTGGGTACAGTACATACTAATGTAGCAAAGATGGTGGGTTTGGGAAAATTGCACAATGTGTTTATGTATTTTGAAAGACAGAGAGACAGACAGACAGACACACACACCCTGAAAGGCAGAGGGAGGAGAGAGAACAGAGCAAGAGTGAGAGACAGTATGTGTGAGTGAGCATATGAAAGAGATCTTCATCTCTGATTTATACTACCTGTGGCATTAAGGGGCTGGAAAGGACCAAATCCAGGATCCCAGACTCCAGGCTGGGCCTCCTGTGTGGTTGCTCTGGGACTGCATACTTGAGCCCTCATGTGCTGTGTTCTACGGTGAGCAGCATCTGGAAGCTGGTGTCAGAAGCAGACCTGGGGTTTGAACACAGGCACCTCAGGATGGCATGTGCATGTTTTTGCTATGTCAAATGCCAACTTGCATGGCCTACACATGTTGGATTTCAGAGGTTAAATATTTTCTACTTCGAGCTATTTGGTCTCTCAAATCCCACAAACTTCCAATGAGTAAACTAATTCATATAGTTTAAAAAAATGCACCACTTATTGAAGTTCACATGTAGTCTTTTTGTAACCCGTGAAATCAATTTAGCGAGTAGCAAACATAATTTAAAGAAATGATAGGACAGAATGAAGTTACTAAATTGCATTATATGAATGTTTTCAAAAAATATTCTGTGGCTGTATGTATGGGGTTACTGCGTTATTATGTAAAATAAATATTTCATGAGTCATCATCAATAGATTGTGTTGTTTCAGGGTAGGTTAGTGATGGGGTGTGGGATCCGATCCAGGTACCCTGAGTTGAAAATTTTAACTGTGTTAGCTGTAGTTAGTATCAAATTGTATCTTAACATTGTCCTCTCAAAAAAGAGCTAGTAGTAATTTTACTTCTTTAATTATTATCCAGGTTAAATGAAGCAGGTTATGTGAAAAGTATGACTCATGTTATAATAAGTGTTTTTCAATGGGACTTCTTTCTGTCATGTAAAATACTTTGGTTTGATGCATCTATGGCAATTAAAAGGTAAGACATGCTTAAAGTTAAAAGTTTTAGGTGGTTATGGGAGAGTTGAAATTGACCTTAAACTATCAAAATTTTGTTTCCTTCTCATATATTTACTTATGATGAATTGATTAGCATGAACTTGTGTACACTTTGTCAGCTGGTGGAACACTTTTTACATCATTTTGTTGTACCTTTGATGACCCAACAAAGCTCATGTGTTTATACTGGTCCTGAATCCTTAGTTTCTCTGGTAATACACTACTGTTTTTGAAAAGATAAGCACCTTTTCTTCCGGCTGGAAGCCCAGATGAACGTTGGTGCCCAGATGTATTTCCAGTCTAGTGTCATCAATGCTAGGTGTGATTGTAGCTGTAATGGATCACTACTTACCAAGGACTAAAAGACCAGCACTGTCAGAGCTGAAAAGGAGTCTTCATGGCTCAGCGCTCTCAGAGATTTGGAGTTTCCTAAGTCAAAGGAAGCATCTTGCTCTTAAAAACAACAGCCGTTACTCTTGAGAAAGTTTCATTAAAACCTGGATTTAGAAGATCTTGATTAGATACTTTGTAGAACAATACTTAAGTAACTGTCTTTTGTTACAAGAACATTCAGGTGTCTGGTGGAGTTTTATTCTTGTTAGTGAATAACATTATTCATCAGTACACTAGCAGTGGTCAAGTGAGAGAGTTTTGTTTGTATCCCATCTCAGCAGTCCCTTCTCTTCCTTTTAAAAACAAACTGAAAATTCTCATTTTGCTGTTGAATTGGCCTCCTTACTCACATATTATGAAGTGTGCTTTATTGCCTCTGCCAAAACCTCTACTGAGAGTATAACTACACAAGCTTCTTTAAAAATAACATTTGCTGTTGTGACACACCTCAATGGCAGTATGATGGTCTTCTGAGGGTACTTGGAAGACACCTGTTGAAAGACTGGAGAGGAGAACAATGGGTGGGAGGTGGGGAGGGGAAGGGAGCCCCAACGCCTATTAAATTGTGTCATAAAATAAGGAATGAAAAAATTTATACATGCTTGGTGATTAAGAGGAAAAAAAAATAACATTCGTACAGTATCATTTTTTACCATTCTTATATTCCTTCTGTATCTTTATATTTAATGTAAAATATATGCACATTCTGGTACTTCTGATTGATTATACTTGAGCAAAAATGCCAGGTTAATTTTGCATTGTTTCCTCAGGCCTGGGATTTCTTGGATGGTTTCAAATTTAGGATCGTCAAATTTGAAGTTAAGGAACATGCTCATGCCTGCCTTTGCTCAAGCTTACCCAGCTCCCGCTCCAGGCCGGATGGTGCTCCGGCCTCTGGAGGGCAGTAGAGAGCTGCAGAAATTAAACTGGCTCACCTTTGGCATGGTGGGGTCTGTCACATGTGGAGTACTGCTGTCTTTGTGTTTAGTTGTTATCCTACCACTCGCTTTTTATATGTCTCACCTGTTACATTTTATTCTCCCCCTTTTAAGCATTGATAAGGTAACTTGCTTTTATTTCCTTTTATTGGAAATATGCTTTCTATTGTTCCTTCAGTTGTCTTAAAGATTTATTAAATTCATCTGAAATGATACTTTTCAGACTATTCACTGCCCTTACAACAATTTTATTCAATTCACTCACTTTAAGCCTTCCTTCTTTCACAGTAATGAATTCTAAAATATACTAATTCTAAAAAAATATATTAAGGTGTACAGTTAAATATTAAATAGTCCCTGTTTAACTAAGTTTGTTCATTTGACTGCCACCCTGCAGTGGAATCACTGGCTCTGAAGGACCTAGGGTGAGCCCGGCCAAAACCGAAAGATAACTTTTGTGTATGTTGTGATTGACAGGAAGTAGAGCAACACAAAGCAAAGAAAATGCATTTTTGCTAAGAAATAAACCGGTCACTCAGGTGAATCTCTGATACATGCCTTTAAGAGATCCCGACTGAATACTTTCTGTAACAATACGTAACAGAGACAGAAAAGCTTCAGGGTGACAGTGGAGTCATGTCATAGTTAGTGCTGATTTAGATGAGTCAGGGATAGTATTTTCTTGATATAATTAGGAGAATTATCTCAGTATTACAGCAATGTATTTGAAGTGTGCTGTACATTTCTTTTCATTTCTTTTGGATTTAATGGAAAGTAGATGAATATATCCCTTGCAGTTGCTTACACCTAGGCAAATGTTGAAAGCTTGAAAACGAGTGTTTACCTTGCCTTTTAAGTTGCAAATTACTTCAAAAAAATTTCCTAGGGAGTATTTGCTACCTGGAATTAATTGGTCCCTCTCCCTATTAGAAGTAGTAAAAACCACTAGACTAGGAGCATGAAATAAGTCCTGGGTTTAGCACCTAATTAAAGTCCTCAGGCTTATTTCTAAAGGATATTATGATTTTCATCACTCAGAATGGGAGGGAAATAGGGAGTGAGGATTCTAACAAGGGAATCTGGCCAAGAAAAGAGCAGTTAAAGGGCCTTTGCAATTGTTCTGCAGGAGTTCGGTAGTGGCAAGGGGCTTACAGGGAAATAGGAAGTGGGAAGAATTACGATGATTGCAAGACACATAACTAGCACTTGTTTGAGGGCCAACATGTGAGGGGTGGCAGTGGCAGCAATGGTAAGGATGATGCCAGTGAATCAGGGAAGAGTTGAGGAAGAAGCTGGAGAATGAGCCAGGAGGGTTGCATTTGAACAGGGCATGAGGAGACACTGGAAAGCTATTCCAGAACAATGTGAGCCAAGGTAAGAGTTGGAAGATGGAATATAGATTGTCAACACTAAAACCAGTTGGAGGGCCAGAAGCATGGATGAATGGTGAAAATACGCCTCTTAGGGAAGCTTGGAGAGAGATGGCAACAGTTGGAAGTTACTCTGTTACTTAACAAAATGGGTAGAAATCTTCACACACATTTCAATTTCATGTGAGGTGGGTTCGAGTCTAAAAGCGTACCATTTGAAAAATGTTTGCATGGACAAAACTGAAGGCAAAAGATAGTAGGACTGTGTAGAAGGACATTCAGGATCTTTGCTGTTGAGGGAGACAGAGCCGGTTGGATCTCCTCTGAAAGGCCCTGGAGCAGTTAATAAAGAGATGAATAAACAGGAAACCTCCTGGTTCCCAGGTATATATAAGGGACCTGTTAGAGGAACAAGTTGTGTATTGGGAGACTGTTGCTGTTGAGATGTAAATGGCTCAAGCCCCTCTCTGGATGTCTGCAGGACCACCATCTTTTTTTTTTTTTAAAGATTTATTCATGTTTTTATTACAGCCAGATATACACAGAAGAGGAGAGACAGAGAGGAAGATCTTCCATCCGATGATTCACTCCCCAAGTGAGCCGCAACGGGCCGGTACACGCCGATCCGAAGCCAGGAACCTGGAACCTCTTCCGGGTCTCCCGTGCGGGTGCAGGGTCCCAATGCTCTGGGCCGTCCTCGACTGCTTTCCCAGGCCACAAGCAGGGAGCTGGATGGGAAGTGGAGCTGCCGGGATTAGAACCGGCGCCCATATGGGATCCCGGGGCGTTCAAGGCGAGGACTTTAGCCGCTAGGCCACGCCGCCGGGCCACCATCTTTTAAAAGTCTGATGCTGTTACTAAACTTTGGCTATTGACCATCAGTCAGTAGTCCACATGTGTTATTATCGACTTTGTGTACCAAGTCCATCACTGCAAGACAGCAAACAGGACTGCTGAAAGATATATAAGGTTTCTGTTGAGTTTGGGAGCCCTGAATTTCATTGGTGTCTGTCTCTGAAGTTTTTATGGTTTACTTTGCGGTAGTATGTAAATTTTTGTATTCTCAGAGGAAGTAATTCTTTATATTAACTGAAGATCAAGAATGGTTGTTGCTCTCCTACTCTCAAGAACAGTGAGGGTGCATCCTTCTTGGGTGTTAGAGAGGGGTAGGATGTCACAGTTAGATGTGCTAATAGATAGTGAAGGTCATGTCCCTGTTGGAGAGAAAAGGGTTGGGGGGAAGTTTGTTTAAAAAGGTACAAGATGCTCCATTCTGCCCAGGAGGTGCTTTTAGCAAGATCAAAGTGCCATCTCACTTAGAAACTATTTTGTAGTTCTATCATGAGAATAGACAAAAGAAGCTACCATCACACTCTTTCTATGGCTTTTTGTTTTACCTTGAGCAGGCTAAGGAGGGTTACACTTCTGATTGGATGCTTTTTTTGGTCCCTGCCTTTTTGTTGATTGTTGGCTGGTACACTGCTCTCCAGAAATTTATTTAAAAGACACCACTCCTGTAATTTTCTCAGGTCTTTCTCTCTTGAAAACTCTCCTTTTGATCACTGTGGTGGCAAGTTTTGACTTAATAAATCCTTCTTTGCTCATAACAAAACAAATCTAATTCAACATGAAGAGATTGAGGAGTGGAGAATCTGTTTTCCTGGACTGCTGATATTCACTAAGGCACTTCCCAAAGTGAGCCAGAGAAGGACTGTTAACATTTTTTCCTTTTTTTTAATTGGTTACATTGCATTATGTGACACAGTTTAATAGGCAGTGGAATTCCCCCCACCCCTCCCCAAACACCAATCCCTCCCCCCATGGTGGACTCCTCCACCCTGTTGCATTACCACAGTTCAAATTCAGCTGAGATTCTTTCATTGGAAGCATCTACCAGGCATAAAGTCCAGCCTCATATTGTCCCGATAAGTTCATCAGTTCCTTGGGGAGACCATCTCTGGTCTGAAGGTAGAGCTGGTAGAGTGTTTTTGACATTTCAAAGGATCTGAATTGCTGCCACTCTCACCACTCCAAGCACAATGCAGTCTCTGGAAAATCCACTGCTTGGCATAGTCCATCATAGAGTCTCCATTTGCCCTGCACTTACATTGCCAACACATAGCTGAGGTGGTTGATTGACTTGCTCTGTCCTCCATCAACTGATGGTTAGTGTTCTGAATCCGAAAGCTCGACTGGGGAAATCCCCATAGAGCCTTTCTCTGAGATGTTCCCAGACCAAACTCCTGTATGTACTGGCAAGAACCGGGTCCATCAAAGTCCATTGCCCCGATCAGCTGGTGGTTGCAGTTGCTGGGCTGGTTCTGTCTTCAGCTCCGCCTTCCACTGGAACCAATGGGTATCCGCAGTCCAGACTGGTTCTACCCAACACATACTCGGCCCTCGCCCAAGCCAGTGGGGGCTGCCGTCCAGTTGGAGCGACCCACAATAACCCCACCAGACCTGCCCCCTGCCGTGGTTTGCCGATATGTGTGTCCAGTCTATCCCACATCCCCTTCTGCTCTCATGCATGTCAATGGGCATGAGAACCATGTCCCATCTAACCAGCTCAACTACCCAGCCCTCACGGATGTTGTTGGGTGTCTCTCTGTCTAGCCACCCAAACCCCTGCCCTAGCTTTCATGCCCTCCCATGGGGGGGGGTGGTAACCCAAGAGAGAGGAGCCCACTGTTTCCCTCCCAGGCCACTCCCACTCCCAGATTATGCACTCTCCAGGTGGTTCTGTGGTTTAATTTGACAGAACTAGCCCCCAGTGCCAGCTTCTGCCAGCTGATGCTGCGGCTAAGCCCCAACAACCCTCACCCACTCTAATTGTGGATTGCACCAGAAGGAACGATCAGCCCAGCCTGGTTCTTCCCTGATCTAGGCCACATGAGGCGCACAGGTGCAGTAGCCCTGCCTGGTCTGGTCTGCCCCCATCCCTGCTAACGCTCTCCAGTGGGAGTAGCTGTTCAGCACGGGGACCACCCTTTATTCCCCTGACGGTTCTGCCCCCTCGCTTCCTGGCTCTCACATGTGCTGGTTGGGTGCTGCAGTCACGTCTGGCACAGGCAACCTCACTTTGGCATTCCACATTGTGAACAGCTTTTGTTGCGACCGGACCTAGCTCCACTCACACTCTGTTCCAGTGTTCAGATTTGCCAGTGGGTGACGTGAACTGATTCAGCCTGGCCCGCCCCTGACCCTTGCCAAATGTATGCCAGTGGGACACTTTCCATGGCCTATTCTGGGCTGTTTCTATCATGCTTCTTGTGCTTCCCTGCAGGGTCTGTGTCCTGCCAGAGGAGTTGCCCAGGCTGCTCCATCAGAACCCCTCCAAGTGCCAGATTTTGCGTATACCAGTGGGTCCATGAGCCAGCACTACTCAGCTCACCTCCTGTCCTAGCAGGAGCAGTGACCTCTCCTAACTGGAGAAGGACTGTTAATTTAAAAGTTCTTTAAAGAGTAAGACTGGTGGCTGGGTGATTAATCCCAGTACCTATGAAACTGTATCACATAATACAATGTAATCAATGAATAAAAAAAAAGAACAGTAAAAAAAGTAGCAATGATAAAATAGAGTATTTATCTTTCTTGCCTCTGATTCCTCCTTTTTACATGCTTTGCTTGTTCTTCTGTCTTTAGGTCTGAGTATCTGTTTTTCCCTACAATTCCACCTGTCTCACTCTTTCTCCTGCTCCTCTTCCCTTTGTATTTCTGCTGTTCTTTCTTTGTTCCACTTGCCTGCCTTTTCCCTCCTACTTTCTTTCCAAACACATATGAATGTACAGGAGAACTTGTGTTCTAAGGAGAGTATGAGTTCTAAGTCATTGCTGCGATAAAAACAATATCAATGCCACTAGCTGTAAAGTTGGTGCATTCCCAGTTCAATACACCAAATTCCAGGACAGCAGACCATACAAGTGATTAGACCTTCACGATACTGTCTGATCTTGTTTTCCATGAAGATATCATGGACATTCTTGGTGGGTTGACTTTTCTGAGAGGTGAAGAGCTTTGTCTGTATTAGCCAGGCACATCTCACTCCTCCGGCTTGCCTATCTTTAGAATCTCACAAATAGTAGGAAATATCTTACGTGCTTATGATGGTGTTAAACAGCTAGTTCTAAGACAAGTTCTTAGAAAAATGTTTAACATATGTAAACAATCCAATACTTTTCTGTTTCTAAACTTTCACCAATTATCCTTTTCCATAAGCTTGGGTAAAAATTTCTTATCCTGATCCATGACAATATAACTTTTCTATCAATTCTGATAATATGTTTTCTTGGCACATCCTATATCCATAGCACAATCTCGAATAAGGGAGTAGGAAGCAACTGCAAAAGGTGGTATGCATTTTGTCGTTCACTGTCTGGCAAGAATGTCAGTTGTACACACTTGAAAACTTTTTGTAGAGTGCTTTTAAGGACTAGTGGATGAATAATTTATCCTTTTCTTGTGTTCCCTGTCATAGATCTAAGCAATCCCTTAGGTGAACTAATTTATCAACTCTATCGGATCTAACATAACTGTATAAAATGATTTCAGTCACACAGTATTCTAAGAATTAGTGTTTTAGAAAAAGTGCATACGTATCATATCATAAGGCATTTACTTTTGTTTGTTTTATGATTTTTGAGATTGTCTTACTAGAATATGGCTTCTTTGTGAATAGGATTTCATTTGGATCTCTTATTTTTTTGTCATGGTTGTGACTTCCTATATGGTGGTTCTGCCTATCTGTAGTTTCCCGCTGTTAATTCAGAAAAAAAATGCATTTATGCTGAACATGTGAAACTTTCTTCATCGTCATTCCCAAAACAATACAACTGTCTAGCATGAACATTTTGCATTGTATTAGGGGTTCCAGAGATGATTCAAAGTATATTGGATGATATGTGTAGGTTATATGAAAATCCCATCCTATTTATATCATAAAACTATCTGATTATTCTGTAGAGGAATAAGAAGAGACCAAAACACACATGATCAAATGCACGAATCATGTTATTTTTGAGAATTGTTACAGTATAGCAAGAATAAGGAAGATACAGTAATCCACATTTCTGAATGTTTATACTTATTCCAGTATTCTGGCAAGAAAAAGGGATGAGAAAAGTTGATCATAAATATATTGAGCTTTAAACTTCCAGGATCTGTGAAAACAAAACAAAACAAAACAAAGAAACATTAGCCATTCAGTAAACGTACATAGCACTTCTCCAATTGTTCTAGAATAGCTGCATGTTAGGACATAATGAGCTGGGACTTTGGACTTAAATAGATGTAAGTTGGAAGAAAGGGCTGCAGATTGTAATTTTACAGTACATTTTCATAGCTTCAGTTGGCTCATCTTTAAAACGGAGCTAATGACATCTGCTTCACAGGGTGCTGCTAGTGTTCAATGAGATCTAGTGCAGGAATATTTATTGCAACAATGTCTAAACCAAGAGGGTATTTGAGAAAGTTCATGGTGAAATGGAATGAAGATAGCTATATTTTGGTGCAAGATAACCCACTGAAATGTATATGTAACTTTTCCATATTATATAGTTCCATAACTTTTTAAAGAGTTCTGACATTGTGTCCCGCAGGTGGCATTTGTCCTTATAAGCTTTATGTTAAGTAGTTGAAACAATTTTCCCACTTTTAAAGTCCTAATTAGGAGCCTCCATATTCAGACATGTGAGTAATGAATAACATCCTCCACCAATTTTTTTTTTCTGAAGGATCTATCTTGTTGTATCATGAGGTGGGTGTTTAGGTCAATGTTTATAGCCAGAAATTCTTACCACATGAAATGCAAACATTATACAGACTACTAGCAGGTTCAAACATCAATTCACTAAGACCCTTAATTAAATGTTAGTTTTTCAGGGAAATGAAAAACTATATTAGTTCTGGGAATGAAAAATTAAAGCACATTTGATGAACCTTCTAATTGTTTCTTTTGACAGAATCATCAGCATTGAATCTACATTCATGAGCTATTTACTTAAGACTCAATTTATTTCCCCCAGAGAAGGAGAACATAACTTTCTAATTCATATGGCAGACATTGTAACTATGTATCTCTCTCTTCATGGCAAGAAAATATCAGATCTTATTTAGGCAATATGCCAAGGTTACTCATATTTTAGAAGAAAACAGTTTTGGAGATATTATTTACCTTGGTTTATTTTTGTCTTCAGCGTTTTGACCTATTTGTAATCTTGGTTTTAGAACTTACTGTCTTGTTCCTAAGCGGTGGTACCCTCAGCTGCGGCGGTGGTGACCTCATCTGCGGCGGTGGTGACCTCATCTGCGGAGGTGGTGACCTCATCTGCGGAGGTGGTGTCCTCAGCTGCGGCGGTGGTGTCCTCAGCTGCGGCGGTGGTGTCCTCAACAGCTGGGGTGGTGTCAGGTTGAACTTCATCTGGGGCGTCGCTGACTGTGGTAGCATCATCACTAGGTGGTGGGGTAGGTGTTGGTGGAGGGCGGTGTGGGGGTTGAGGACGGTGATTAGGTTTTGAGCCTGGGCGGTGGCCGTGGAAAAAGTCGTCTATTTTCGAAAAGAATGATTTGAACCTTCTGACAGGTCCTTGTCGGCCTTCAGAAGGAGGACTAGACTTCAGGGCGAAAAAAAAAATACAGAAAGAATTATTTTTACGGATAGGGTGGGTGAACTGAAGCCAACCTTTGACTATGGATCTCAGGGCTGGTGTATGTAAGATACATGCCTTCTCTATCAGTATCTGGGTTCATGCCTGGGTCTGGGCCCTGACTCCTACAGACCCTGGGAAGCTGCAGTGATGGGTCAGCGACTGGGTCTCTTCCACCCGTGTAAGAGATGGAGACTGAGTTCCCATCTATTGCTTGGGGCCCAAGCCTAGAACCTCCAGCAGTCGTGGGCCTTTGGGGAGTGAATTAGGGATGGGAACTCTGCCTCTCAATTAAATGAAAGTAAAAAATAAATGTGTATTTACATTCTCATTTAGATTTTTGCAATTATTCTAGCTTAATTAACTTCATAAGTAATTTAATAGGGGCAAAAATGTGCACACATCATGCAGTGGTTTGAATAATGATTTTTGGTAAAATATAAAGGAAATAAATTGTGTTTCTGTTGCTCTGTTAGCCTATTGTTTTATTACAGATTTTCTCCAAATGAGTTCCGTAGTAAGTGCTCTGTTGAACAGACTTCATGGATCAGAAAATTACGGAAAGGTTGGAGTCAAGTAAAAGGTTTCCTTGCTAAACGACTCACTGAAATTATTAATGTAACATCTATCAATGACTAGTAGCCAAATTAAATCACTGTGGAAATATTGTGTGGGTAGGTGCAGAATTTCTTTATCCTAGTGTTTTAGTCTTTTCTGGAGTACTTTGATCTAATCTCCATCTTGTAAAAGATGTTTTGTGGCACCATAAGAGATATTGCTCATAAAAATCTACTAATGTTTATAAGGCTAAATATATTTACATTCAACAAAGACATATGAGTAAATTTTGGTGTGAAGTCTGGGCAAACTTGGCGTTTCATGAACTAAGCTAGCTTGAGACATAGTTAAGAAGCAAGCAATAGAGGCCAGATTTTGGTTCTTAAAGAGATATTTGCATTTGCATTTGGTTCTTCAACTTCTATATCATGTTGACTATCACTCCCTGTTAATATTTATTTTATTTATTTGAGGAGAGGGAGGGAAAGAGAGAGAGGAAGAGAGAGAGAGAGAGATGGATAGATAGATATACCAGCATTGGCCCCAGCTGGGCCAAAGACGGAGGCAAATGGAAGTGGAGGATTCAATCCAGATCTTCTGTGAAGGTGGCAGGGACACAGCAGAGTCACCACCAGTGCTTCCAAGGCTGTGCATTAGCAGGAAGCAGGACTCGAACCCAGGCTCTCTGGCATGGGTTGAGCAGCTGCACAGCTAGGCCAAATGCCCACTCCATCTCTCTTAAGATTTCATTAGGATGAGGAATATTTGTACCTTATCAACCTCTCAGGCATGCCTGGCTTTTGATTTTGACTGAAAATGTAAGGAGTTAATCAGAAATATAATGATACTTACATCTTCCTGACCGTGCTTGTATGCATCAGCAAACTAAAATGAGAAAGGGAAACACAAATATTGAAATATCAGATTCAGGACATGAGCCGTTTGGCATTCCGAGAATGGGGATTTCAAGCCATTTATGAGGGTGAACTATTGCTGGGGTAAGGTGAATACTGTGGAGCACAATTTTAAAAATTCTGATATTATCATTAAACACAATGGACGTTCTAGTTGTTTACGAGTAGCTGGTTTATTCTTATATTCACATCACATGGATGGTATGAGATTGGAGTCCTTTAAGAAGGATTCACTTCCTTTCACATTCATGGAGTGTGTAACTGTTCTGTTTTTGTGGAAGTGCTAGATTTGACTCCCTCTGTCATTAAAACTTCCACTCACGCTGTTGCTCAGCTTCGGGATCATTATGGAAGCAATATCTTTATCAACTTGGTTCAAGGAAAAACCAGGCTACTTTTATGACAGTCAAGTGCTCTAAGGAAACTCTGGATTAGGGTTTATTGCTAATTGTTTTAAAAGAAATCCTGGTCCCGGTGTGGTAGCCTAGTGGCTAAAGTCCACGCCTCGTATGCGCCAAGATCCCATATGGATGCCGGTTCTAATCATGGCAGCCCTGCTTCCCATCAGCTCCATGCTTGTGGCCTGGGAAAGCAGTCGAAGATGGCCCAAAGCCTTGGGAGCCTGGACACCAGTGGGAGACCCAGAAGAGGCTCCAGGCTCCTAGCTTCAGATTGGCTCAGCTCCAGACGTTGCGGCTGCTTGGGGAGTGAGTCATCGGATGGAAGATTTTTCACTCTGTCTCTCCTCCTCTCTGTATATCTGACTTTGCAATAAAAATAAATAACATCTTTTAAAATATAAAGAAATCCTCCTTGTTTCATCTTAGCAAGAGTCAACAGAGGAAGTAACAGTTTCCAGAGTGGGAAATAACTACAGGACTCTGGCTATTATTGCCAGATTGTGTTTGCAGCAGTAAGACTTAGCAGTAAGTCTTTCATGTCTCATGTGATGTAACTCCAATGCAGGTCTGGGTAAATAGCCCTCAAGTATTATATGAAACCAAGCAAAGGTTTTTGGATGGAAGGTAATATCATGTCTAGGTCTTATTTGATCCACACAAAATTCTGGACACAATGGCACATTTATTTTTATACATTCCTTATACGCAGTTTTCCACTGGATGTGTTTTTCTATTTGGGGTATCTGCAAGGACTGAATTCTAGGAGTTCTATGAGAAAGATTTAGAGCAAGCAATGGAAAAAAATCACAGCACTGTAATATTCAATTTGTACATGTTTGCAATTCTACAGACTACCAAGCCAAAAAATTGTTAATGATGTGTCTCGATAGCAACAAAAGATAATAAAATTAGATTAGGATTTTTAGCCAAAATAAAATTAAAGCAGGGTTTATGTAGTATAAAGTTGCTTTGTCATAAAATAATGAAGTAAGTGAATACTTCATCATTAAAAATCGAGAAAGGAAATAAATACATGCAGTATGTTATATATTTACCGAGAAGCAAGCAGAGAAGGTCACGACCACGGCAAGCAAAACCAGGGTCCTCATTGTGTCTGAAGGTCTTCTGGAGCACAAGGGAGAGTTCAGTAACATGCAGATAATGGATGCAATTTTCTTTTAAGTAAGTATCAAATGAAAAACATTTATGCCTAATATGGAATATCAATAATATACCAAAAAACTTATCTAATTCAAATAAGAAAAATATTGAGTCCAATACATGTGAGTGAAGAACAATGAATTTTAGTAACAATACAGAAAGTGTATAGAAAATAGGCATACAATTTAGTTTTTGTTTCATTTCTCAAGAAAGCAAATACTGAACTCACTTGTAGGCTACTATTTTAAAGTTACTAAAAAATTGGGGAAGAAGGCAGCAAACAAAGTATGACTGAGAGCTTAGTAATGCCAACATCCTGGACACAACCATTGGTTCTATACATTGAGAGAATTTTTTGGATAAGCCATATGACAAAATATTAGAGAAACATGAAAATGTTTGTATCTTTGCCTTAAGCAAATTTCAGTCTTTTAAATCATCCTTTATAAATTAATATCAAAAATATTAATTATGCTCATTTCTTTGCTACTTACAATTTAAAATAATAGTCAATTATATTGATAATCATAAAGATAGCAAATTTGAAAGCATGCTTGTGTCGTAATCATTGGTGATGTCTTAACTATGAAATTTCCCAAATAGAAGATATGAATATCTCAAAAAGATTAAAGTGACTAAAAAGATTAAGAAAGATTAAAGTGGTATCATGGTTCCACTTATGTGTGAAAATTCTGTTGTCAAGAAACTTATGTTGTTTTGGTTTCTTAAACGCAAAAAGGAAGCCAAGGAACTCTCTAGGTATGGTCCTCTGGTTCTGATTTTGATCTTTGATCCTAGGCAAAAAACTTAGAATCAACTTGTAACTTAAGAATATGTATGCTTAGAAATATGAAGCATTTGTATTAGTTTTATCATTGGGATTGTCTTTACTACCTACATATAATTCACTTTTTGCTGTTTTAGGTAAACTTTATATTGTTTTGTGCATAACTGTTACTCCTGGATTTTCTTTGCCAAGCAAACTGCTAAAAACTAACTCAGAAATTGTAGCTCCCTGAAGACTGCTATAGAAATATTCATTCGTTATCAATGTTACAGTTACATGTGGTACTTTAGTAATGAATCTTTTTTGTTTATATTAAATTACATAGTTCTTTCCTAATGAGGAAAAGTGGCTAAGAAGAATTTCTAAATTTTAATTTCAAATTATGAAAGCACGATGCAAAAATCATAATTGATGGATGATTAATATTTTTCAATGATGTCTTGTTCTCATGTGGCACATCTTCATGACTGTAATGAAAAGACCCTTGGGCAATAGTCAAAGTCGTCAGTTGTAGAATCCTGATCACCTTGTCTAGTCTATCAAAGGCCCATTTTCCTAATTTAAAGATGATTAATATACTTGACTAATAAAGCAGGGATCCCAAGAATAGAAACAGGAACCTAAATTAGTAAGTATATCTCCCTCATTGGAAGTCACACTCTCAAGCACGAGGCACTTTTCAAAAGCTACAGACCCTCTGTTTGGAATAAGAAAGCAAATATCAAATATGACTTTCAAATGCATTGTCTGATAGTCCTCAGCAGAAAACAGTTCAAAGTCTCACAGTTCTTCCATCTATCCAAACTAGAATAATGGTTCTAATCAAAGTCTAAAGAAGATTGGATGTTAAGTCTATGAAACAGAAAGAATGATACTATTACCTTGCCCACCCAGCGGTGTCAGTTGTTCCTCAGCTCCTGAGCCTGTAATCGAGGTGTGGGTGATCCATGCCTTTTGAATGATTTTTCCCTTTCTTTTATCCTTTCTAATTTGCAAAACAAATATGACTGTTGTTATTTTAGCATTTATTTCTGAGCTATTTCCTGAACTAAGAAGAAAGAGAGGTCAGTATAGTCTTCAAAAGTTGGCCTTGTCTTTCCATCTTTCTCACAAACTTCAGAAGTAATTATCAGAACATCAAAAGCAGTGAAGGGCTGTGTTTTGTGATGTACATGTGACACTTTGCATCAATCACCTTTCATTTCAAATGTTTCCTTAACATTTTACTACAAAGTGAAAATTTATGGAAGTTGAACTACAACCTCTAGACCAAGTGAATATTGTCATAAATAAATAAGTATACTGTGCTATATTTAATATAAGGCTTTGTTATTAAGTGCTGATGTGGACTTGGCTGGCGGAAAGTGTATAAAGGCAAAAGGTTCTTTGTTTTTGCTTTAGCATTTTAAGATAAAGCAATTAATTCCTAAAAGTTAAATTTTAGCAATTATAAAATTAGCTCAGTTTAGACACTAAAGGTTTTTAAGTATTTCATTTTTCTCTTGATGCAAAAATGACAAAAAATGGCTTATGAACTGTCTTGACTACTCTTTAACATGTCTTCATATGTCTTCTACCACTAGATTAATAATAATTTTAAAATTCTTACAGACGGTTTTTGCACCACAGTAATTATTTTGTTGAGAAAATGGGCCAGTTGTTGAACAATACAAAATGTGAGTATTGTGGTAGCTTGATATTTGCCTTCATGTCATCAAGATTTACTTTATTCATCATTAGAAAGCTAGGAAAACATCAGGGAGAAGGGCCACTGGCGGATAATCAGATTTTCCATATTCTCCTTTCAATTTAGCTATTTACAGTTGATGTATCTGTTTGGCTTTATCCCTGCTGTAATGTATGAAACAGCAAAGGAGACTCTTCCAGACCTTCAATTGAAAGGTGCATTGGAGGCTGCCAAACACAGTGTTTGAGGTTTCATTGATAGGAGTGCTGCCTCAAGATCACAATAGCCCTGAATCCTCAGCCCCTGAGACTGTGCCATCAGCATGCTTTGGATTACAGCCTACACCTCTCCTCTCTCTCCTCTACAGATAACACTCGGTTTTACTTCTCTGGAGAACCCCAATAATGAATACGATGTGGTATAATCTGATAATTCTTCTAGTGTGTCTGTTCAGCTACAACTTCACCCACAAGCTGGTTGTATCTGTTACCATTCTCACATGGATCCACTGTGCTTTAGTTTTCCTCCCCGGTTATTTATTACACGTATCAAGTACTTTTCTGCTTCTGGGTCTTTGCCTTTCGCTCCACCCTTGGTTTCTGTTCTTGTCCCCCTGAACTCATATTCATAGCTAAGTATTCAGTTGTTAGAGCCCCTCCTCTGAGAACACCCACAGTTAATACATATCAACATATTCCCCTTGCTAACTGGTTCATTTTGTATATTCACTTGACAGCTGTTTACTGAGTATCCACAGCAAACCAGGGGAAAGGGATCTCTTCGCTGTGAGTCTGGAGATGAGAAAACTGTCTTTACTTTGAACACTCTGGTTTATGCATTTTGTTTTGAGGTCATTATTCATAGTATCTCTCAGTGCCCAAATTTTCTGATGTTGATGACAAATTATGTGATCATCTTACATTTCAAGCTTATAGTTTGTTGGGAAGATAAACATGAAATAGTTATTATGGGTGATAATATGGATTATATTGGAGTAATAATCTCTGGAACCTCTAATTGTGACCCTCCCACACTTTTTTTTTTGGAAAATTAGATTTTTTTGGCTGTCATCAATTTGAAATGAGGTCGGTCATTCTTGGTCAGAGTGGGCCTGATCCAATGACTTACATTCTTATAAGTAAATAGAAATTTGGAAATGGAGACACAGAAAGGAGCATCATGTGACAGTGAAGGTGGAGACCGGAGCGATGTTTGCAAGCCAATGAACACCCAGGATTGCCAGAGCTGTCACAAGTAGGACAAAGCAAGGAAAGGTCATCCTGTGAAACTGTCAGGAAGCATGTGACTCATTGACAGATTGACTTCAGGTTAATATCTTGCAAAACTTTGAGATTAAAGCTTCCACCTGAGAAAAGTTAATGCAAGAAACAATGGAGAAAATATGGGTTTTCTTCACGGAAACCTTCAGATTTATTTTTTGTTTATTTGTTTGTTTTGTTTTTAAAAACATTTTATTATTATTATTGTCATTTTATGCTATAGTTCCATAGGCTCCTGGCATTTCCTTTATTCCCTCCGTAATTCCCTCCCCCCCACCTAGTTCCTCTATATCATCACTAACATATAGTTCTTCATGCTCAGGCATATATCCATCATTGTGGGCATATACAATGGCAGACAGTCCAGCATCCTATTGTCAAGATATAGTGAACAGTTTCATCGTAAGTCCATCTTTGTCTGGAAGCAGAAATGCATACTACATTGTATCCTCACATCTGGATGTTAGTCTCCATTTCACAGCTACTGTACATCCCCTCAAATGAAAAGTCAAAATATAAAATCAGCAACAGGAATAAAAATAGAAATTTACAATGCCATGAAGTTAAGTGACATGTTAGTAGATAGGACAGTCTCCATTACACAGCTACTATGCACTCCCTTAAATGAAAAGCCACAAAACGAAATCAACATCAGGGAGAAAAAAGAAATTAACAACACCATGAAGTTAAACAACATGCTACAAAATGCCTAACGTGTAGCTGAAGAGATGTAAATCAAGAACCTTCTTGAAGAAAATGATGCTGCTGTATGATCTAGGAGTCATTGAATGATTTAATCAGAAGAAAGTGTTTTGAAGAGATGAAATCAACAGAAAACAACAAAACCCAAGTGAAATAGTTTCCGCTGATTTTTGTTGGTGAAGCGTGTCTCTTCTAGACAATAAATAGATTTTTTTTTTTTTTAAAGATTTATTTATTTCATTACAAAGTCAGATATACAGAGAGGAGGAGAGACAGAGAGGAAGATCTTCCATCCGATGATTCACTCCCCAAGTGAGCCACAACGGGCCGGTGCGCGCCGATCCGAAGCCGGGAACCAGGAACCTCTTCCAGGTCTCCCATGTGGGTGCAGGGTCCCAGTGCTCTGAGCCGTCCTCGACTGCTTTCCCAGGCCACAAGCAGAGAGCTGGATGGGAAGTGGAGCTGCTGGGATTAGAACCGGCGCCCATATGGGATCCCAGGGTGTTCAAGGCGAGGACTTTAGCTGCTAGGGCACGCCGCCAGACCCTTGTTTGTTTTTTAATCCAGTCTACTAATCTATGACGTTTGATTGAGCTTAAGTCATCTACATTCAGAGTTTAATATGTATGGATGGTACTTTGGTCCTGTCATTTTAGGAATGGGTTGTTCATTGGTTTAGTCTTCTGTTGTCATTTTAGTGGGATGTTCTTCCCACTTGCCTTTGGTTTTGGTAGGTTCTATTCCTCTTCTCTGTGAAGAGAACATCTTGAAGTATCATTTGTAGGGCGGGTTTGGAAGAGGCAAATTCTTGTAACTTTACTGTGGAAGAATTTTATTTCATTTTCAAAGACAAAAGAAAGTTTTGCTGGATATGTTTTTTCTTTTAGAATCTGGAATATGTCGCTCCATTCTCTATTGGCCTGTAGAGTTTCCTGTGAGAGATCTCCTGTGAGTTTAATTGGCATTCCTTTACATGTCAATTGATTTTTTTCATGTGCACATTTAGGGATTTTTTCCTTATGTTCAATTGAAGAGAGCTTGATGACCATGTGTCTTGGTGAAGATCGCTTTTGATTAAGCCTGTTGGGAGTTCTGTGCCCCTCCTGGATCTTGTTTCCCAATTCTTTCTCCAGATTAGGGAAATTTTCCTTTAATATTTCTTTAAATACATTTGCAAACTCAGCTTCTCTTTCTGCACCTTCTGGGACTCCCATAACTCTTATATTTGGCCTCTTAATAGTGTCTTTCAATTCTTGAATTCTTTTTTTTGCCTGATCCAGCTCTGCTTCCAGCTTTTTGTTTCCCTCTGATGACAAGAAATATCTTCCAATTCTGAGATTCTTTCTTCTGCTTGCTTCATTCTATTTTGGAGACTCTCCATTGTACTTTTAATTTGCTCTACTGTGTTCTGAATTTCTGATATATCAGCCTTGATTTGCTTTATTGCTTCCTTAAATTCTTTGAACTCTTGCATGTGTTTCTCATTTTTGACCAGAAACTTTAAAATGAGTTTTCTGAAATCTGTGTCTCCCATTTTGTCGATATCTTCCTCAGTTAACTCTGAGGTTGGCATAGGGTTTTGCTCCTTTGCAAGGGAGTTTTCAGTAATATTCATTGTGCCTTTGTCTCTTATTTTGTTCTTGGTGATTGCACTTCTGGTTAGCAGAGTCTTCTCCTTGGGGGCAGGTTTCTAAGTTGTGTCACCCACAGGTCTACAGTTCGATTTTACTGATTGCAGTTTGTACACAACTTTTTGGTTGTAGCCACTTGTGCCAGAACCTCCAGCGAGTTCCTGGTCTGGGTTCTTGTGTTAGATTTCCACCGTGGTCTCCACAGCCCCAGCTCCTAGCTCACCACTCTCCACGTCCTGTGAGACCGTGCTGAGGCTGCCCCGTTGTCTGTGAAACCTTTCTCCCACTTTTGGTTGGAGCAGGTCCCAGGATTAGCGAGACTCCAGGTGTCCTATGTAGTTAGGTTGTTGGTGGCGCTGATCTTGTTGGAACCTGTTGGACGTTAGGTCTGGGTTCCCCACAGACCTATTTTGACCGTACAACGTGACTGTCGGTATTATTTTCCTGTGGGACCAGTGCAATCCATGAACCTCAGTGAGTTCTCGCGAGCTCAGCACATGTGCAGTTCACTGTTGTCCCTGCAGTCCTAAAGCGTTTGCCACACTGTACAAAATCGTGCCTGACATACCACTACTAGAGTTCTTGATCTGCTGACTGTCAGGTCTGAGGGCTACCCAGACCTGTCTTGAGTGGAACCTGTAGAATGCCACATTGCTGCAGTTCACTGAGTCAGAAATGAGTTCACTCCCAGCTCAGTGTGTGCTCAGGCCTTTCCCTTGCCTTTGCCTCCTTAAACAAAGTGACACCCAATTTGGCTCTAGGGGGCTTTCTGGGCTATGAAATCCACCCTGTTGCCGCACTGCCTGTCTGTGATCTGCTGCTCTGTCTCTGCTCCTGGTCAAATCAAACAGACCAGCAGGACGGACAGTTGTTTGTCTGGCTTCACCTCTCAAGCTTGCAGTGCAAGTCCCTTCCCACCTGGTTGTTGGTGGAGTTCCAGCTGCTGGTGGAGTTCAGATCGGTGTTAGTTGAAGGTGGCTGGAGTATCAGTCACTGCAACACCACACTGTTGTGTCTGCTGCTTTCCTGTGTCTGTCAGTCTCCAGGTACCCCTCTGCTGTTGTTCTGTCCTTTCCTATTTCCTGGAATATGTCCTCTCTGCTTCATCCTAATTATATATTTTTTCCATCCGTTTAAACATGTCCTTACCCTATTCTGCCATCTTGAGTCTCCTCAAATATGGGTATTTGATGAAGCAAGATGTGATGTTCCATGATAACTATGAGAGAAGGGTCCAGGAATTCATATGCAGAGTGGCTCATAGACGACATACTGAGGAAGCAACTTGGCTGTAAGGAAGGAGTTCAGGAATTCTCCAGTGAGAACACAGCATGTCCCGTGATCCAGAGAAAAGACATAGCTTGATTCTCTGAAGAAACCACAGGTAGAACTCTACAATTCAGAATGACAGTAGCATATCATTTGGCTGACAGAGCATCAGGGTCTTGGTTTGGGAACTTGAAAATTATCATATATGTGTGTGTGTGTGTGTGTGTATAAAATTGTTTTCTAAAGTGTTATCAAAGTGAGTATGTAGGCAACATATTCACTTCATATTATGTCATCACTTTTTTGATGGAGTTTGTGCTATAGAAATAGCAATAGAAATGGAGGCAAATGGATTTCTCTGGTATTAAGAGGCTGAGGTAAAAATTTCACATTTGTCAAGTGTGGGAAGAGAAAGAGAAATGAAGGGTAAGTCTGTAGGTTTTGGCTTGAGAGCTCTGCGGATGGCTTTTGTTGAGACTGAGAATATTAGAAGAGGAGACATTGAGGTAGGGGGAGTGCTCACTTTGTTTTGTTACTGTTCTACCTATGATATGCACGAAATATGCTGAGGAAGATATTATGTGGCCGATGTAGCTATTTGCAGAGTGGACCAGCAAGTGGAATATCTTTTCTTTGTCTCTCCTTTTCTCTGTAAATCTCTCTTTCTAATAAAGACAAAAAAATAAAAATAAAATGCTTGTTAATTTAAGCAAGATCAGGAATTGTATTCCATGGTTTTGAAATCTACTTTTTTATATCCTGAATTTTTGTGTTATATTTTTATTTTTGGTTTTAAACACACCTTCCATTTTTATACTAAACTTCAATGTATTTAATGGTACATGCATTTATTCCATCCCTCCCAAACATGATGCTTGTTACTTAGTGTTTTGATTTTGTTTCTTTTCAAAATTAATGTAACACTGCACCAAGGTGGAGGAATCCACCACGGGTGGAGGGCATGGAAGGGGTTGGGGGAAATCCCAGAGCCTATGAAACAGTGTTACATAATGCAATGTAATTAATAAAAAAAAATAAAAAAGAGAAAGGTAGTTACGTAAACAAAACAAAAACAAAATTAATGTACCAAGTTATGAATATTCTTAGAAACCAGAAATTCTATCTCTGGTGATGATAGCTAAGTTATTCTTTAAACAAAAAAAATGGATTTTAAGTTTATGTATGTCTCTCCTAATCTGAGTATCAAATATACTTTATGCACCACAAATTAATTGCTGTTAAAACGATTTATTAATGAAAAATTGAAACAGTGAAGATAGATCCCTTAAAGAAGTCTGTTTCAGAAAAGAATGAAGTTCTTGAATTGCTACCCCAGATCATACGAAGAGTGTAATTAGCAGTGTTTTAGACCTGAAAAAAAAAAGCACAAATATTCAGGACACATATTTTAACAGAAAGAGAATTTATATATTGATATGCTCTAATTTATTCTGAGAAATGTATGTATCTGTGAAATATAATTCATTTCAGTTTGTATCCAACATGAGCCAAGGGCACTATCTTATTTCTTTTGTATTTAGGTGATGAATAATCTTAGTTCTTAATGAGTAAGAGCTGCAAATATATTTGCTAATAGAAAAGAATCATTGGTGATATATTGATGAAAAATCATTAAAATAAGCATTTTACAAGATCTTTTAATACTACATTACCTTCGAGATATATTGATCTGACTTTTTTCATAACATTAGTTCTCACTAACATGCCATATTGATAAAGTACAAAGCCTATTGAAGAGGAAAGAAAATAATATACATCATTAAATGTAGCTGGAAGAAGTCAAATTTCTTCTCTCTATACATCTGAACACTAGGATGCTACCAAATAAAATCTTAGATAATTTTTTTTACTGTTGGTCTTTTTAAGTATTCACAAATATATTTTGATGCATGACCTGTGTTCATAAGCACCTGCATTTTCTAAATCTGCTACTTGCCTTACTTATCCATGTTCTTCATTTTTTTTTCCAAGATTTTTGCCTGCAGGAAAAACTTCTTCCATTTTAAGACTAATGGGCCAGGCTATTACACAAGCCTACGTGCATTCCTTTTGCTGCTCTCAAATCATAAATTCATCTGGATCTTCTTTCAGTAGTTTGAAGATCCCAGTTTCAGTTGTAGAGGTATCTTCCTTGTAGTTTGGAGTATCTAATACAGGGTTATTTTCAGAAAATGGCTCAGTGACACTTGTTGCGGATTCTGACCTGCTGCTTAAGTCTTCTGTTGAGCTAGTAGATAATTCATCTATGAAGTTCATAGCGGCTGATGCTGGGACGACAAAGTCGTATCTAGATTCAACAGCAGAAAGCAAAACAGAATGGGTCTCTGGTTTAGTTGGGACATCACTCTCCATCCACATACTGACCCCCTCAGTCGAATCTTTGTCAGCTAGTGGGGTATCTTCTGGGTTATCTTTGTCTTTTTCAGGAACAGTTGTGAGCTCAAATACAGTGATGAATTTTTCCTCATCAGAGTCAGTAAGTTTAGTTACAGCACTGGGCTCATCATCTGAAACAGCTAGGTCAATTTCAGTTACATTCTCTTCTTCAAGAACAGTTATGTCTGGAATAGTGGGGAAGATTTTTCCAGTTGAAGGAGGGATTTCATCCTCAGGAATGAGGGAGTCTGTGACAGCATCGTCAACAGGGATATTGGTGTTGACTGGGGAGTTAAAATTATTTACATCTTCTTCACCTTTTTTATCTGGAAAAGTGGGTGGGTCTGCAATGCCAGCGTTGCTTTTTTCCAGTGTGCCAGAGAGTTCAGAAATTATTGAGATTTCTTCATTCCCTGTGTCAATAGTAGCCAAGATGATTTCTTCTTTTGTTATATCAGTGGAAAAATCTATTAAAGAAACAGTAGCAACTGGTGGTGAGATGCTCCCATGTTTCACTGAAATGAAATTTTCAGTAACATGCTCATTGGCTCTGGAGTCTGTAGCATCAGACACACTGGTAACATCTTTCTCCAGAGGAGTCGTTGGCTTGATAATATGGGTCTCCCCATCATCCTCTGATTTGAGTTTTTCCTTTGTAGACATAAGCTTATTACCTGTGGTTGCTGAAAAATCACCTTCTAGCAGGAAGTCGTTTACTGAAGTAATGTGGTCTCCTTCTGAAGTAATCATTGTTTCTGATCTAGGAGCAGCATTGTCAGCCCCAATGAAAATGGTTGCTTCATTTGGTGTTTTACTGCTTTCTGTTGGAGCATGAGAATAAATTTTAGGCAAACCATCTTCGGCCATGAGGTGAAGCGGTGCTGTGCACTCTCACAGGTCTTTCTTCTGGTCTTAGTGCATCCCTGGACAAGGGGAGTGGCTTTCTTTACAGTGTGATTGAAGCACACTGGTCATCATGGGGATTGTTGCATCAATGGTAGCAGTAGTGGCACTGGCTGGCTCCCCTTGGAGATTTTGTTGCTATGATTGACATTAGGTAGGTGAAAAGACAACAGAGTGCTCTCTGATCCTGAAATAAAAATTCACATCAAGCATTTCTAATGTAGGAAACTCGGGATTGCCCATGTTTCTGATTCTAAGGGTCATACCACCTGATACAGAGGTAGTGTCTCTTGATACATGTAGAGTTTCCCTGATACTTGGTCAGTCTGGTGTCCACAGAAGACATTCTGAAATCCATGACATTATCAACATCAGTGTAAAGCTCCCGTCTTCCAAGTAAGGACAAATGTCTTTTGGAAGTGAAGCCATATTCTCTTGCAATTTATGGTATTGAGATGTCTAAGAAAGATTCAATATAAGCTTTGGCAGTGAGTATAGTTGCAGGATGACATTAAATAGGAATGATATTCTCTTCTTTAAGGAGGAAAGTCTAACTTCTTTTTTTCAGTAGAAATAATATAAAATGGTACATTCTCTGAATTGAGTAAGTTACAGGATGTTCTGTTTCCTTAATTTTTCATCATCTGGTATTTGTGAACCATAATTCAGTGTAAATAATGCTGCAGAAAAAAAAGCCTTGCTACCTTTTTGGGAGCAACTACTTTGTGTTATAAATGAAAGATGGATCAGCGTGTTATGTAACTGCTGGAAGTTAACCTGTTAGACCTACTATCTGCTTTGTTGAATAAAATTGGAAGGAGAAACAATAGATTAAATTAATCTCAGTGTGTGTGTCAAACGAAATGATTATGTCACCTTTGTTTTAGTAATTTGTCAAATAGTCTCTAATTTCAGGGATTATTTCTGTTTCACATTACTCTAGTTGTGAAGCAGAATCAAATTGATTACAGACTAATTTTCTCTAAGATTTATTTAGATGAAATGCAGCCACACACACACACACACACTGAATTCTGCTGGTTTATTCCTCAAGTGCCTAAAGTGCCAGGCTGAAATCATGAGCTTGGAAATGCATCCAGGCCTTCCTTGTGGGTGGTAAAGATCTAATTATTAGGGCTATAACATTTGCCTTCCCAGGTTTATTATTAGCAGGAAGCTGGATCAGAAGCAGAGTAGCTGGGGGGGGGGTCACACTAACACTCTGATATAGATGGACATATATAACCTACATCAATAACTATTCTAAGGGGAATATCATTACAATTACCTGTGTTTTAAAAATAATGCTTCAAATTGTGTGTCACCCACCAATGAAAATCCTAGTGAGATATCAGGGATTCAAGCACTCTGAGTTTGAATTTGCAGTCACCTGCCCTAGGGAATAGTTTACACTTTCTCTGGCACAGCCATAATTTCCATGAAATGTACTATCTGACCAAGGACAGGGAATCATGTTCTATGGTAAGTTTTTCTGAATAGAAGCTTATTTCACTGGATTATCTATCACAGTAAAGGAATATTTTGACTTTTCTTGGAAAAATATTAACATTACAACTATTAGCATGCCTTTTAGAAGATGTGTCTTACATGGGATGTTGTAGCAAAGTTTCTTGCCTAACGATTTTGTTTACTTGCAGTATGTTGGTGTGTTTAAATCAGTGCTAGGCCTTCTTTTTAGCAGAGATGTCTTCAGGTCCATGTGGAAAAACCTCTTTTTATTCTTACTTTGTTAGAAAAAAAAAGTGAAACATGCTGGGGAAAAGGCCCAGAAAGGTCAATTGGCACATGTTTGATTTTCAGGGACACATGACTAGGAAAATTGTGTCTTTAGAAACAGACTCTGAAAATGCTGATCCCACAACCATGGCAACCATTGAGACTTTTTTGGTCTTTAGATTCACTGGAAGAAATGTCCCATGTAATTTTAAAAGAGTAAACTTGTTGCTTGTGGCCTCTGCTGTAGACACAAAAATTTCCGTTTTAGAAATAGCCTGTACATCTTCTGATTCTACAAATTTATTAGCTAATAAATTTATTAGCCTTAATTGAGGTGGTTAGAATTACATTATAAAGCTACTTAGCACATTTCAGTCTCAGTATCTTCATTCATAATATAAATTACATCTTCAAAAACAAAATAACGAGAGGAGCTATCTCACTTTGAGAGTTATTCAGGTGATTATCTACATTTTTGTCTTCCACTCCCCCAGTAACTGGGATATTAAGTGCATAGTTAAGGAGAATGTAGCCCAAGGACATGCTATCCTGTGAAGTAGCTATTTTTTCATTTTCAAGAAAGTGCATTTAAGACAAAACCCTCATATTCACTTTGTCATTTGTAGGTTTCTCAGATATACCCTCTGGAGTAAGTATTTTTATCTGTAACTGAGAACTGTTAGCCCTCAAGAACAGTGTTTCCTTCATAATTCTTGCTAGATTGTGGTATAATTGAAATAAAAAGAAGATAAAAAGTGGGGCTGCTGTCATATGAAGCAGGCTAGTCCTCTGCCTGATGGTGCTGTCGTCCCAAAAGGATGCTGGTTCATGTCCCTCTCCCTACTGCCAATGCAACTCCCCACATAGGCTTGAAAAAGCACTGAAGAATGCCCAAGTCCTTGGGACCCTACACCCATGTGGGCGATCCAGAGGAAGCTCCTGGCTCCAGACTTCTGATCAGCTCAGTTCTTGGCCATTGTAGCCATTTGGGGAGTGAATCAGTGGCTGAAATATCTTCCTCTTTTCTTTTTCTGTTAAATATGCTATTTAAATAAAAATAAAATATTTTAAAAAAGCTTAAGAAGAGAAAAAGTATTCAAGAGTTGAAAGACACTATTAAAAAGCCAAATATAAGAGTTATGGGAATCCCAAAAGGTGCAGAAAGAGAAGCTGGGTTTACAAAAGTATTTAATGAAATAATAAGGGAAAACTTCCCTAATCTAGAGAAAGAACTGGGAAACAACATTCAGGAAGGGCACAGAACTCCCAACAGGGTTTACCGAATGCGATCTTCACTACAGCACATGATAATCAAGCTCTCTTCAAATGAACATAAGGAAAAGATCCTTAAATATGCCCGAGAAAAAATCAACTGACGTATAAAGGAATGCCATTTAAACTCACAGGAGACCACTCACAGGAAACTCTACAGGCCAATAGAGAATGGAGCGACATATTCCAGATTCTAAAAGCAAAAATCTATAAAGATTGTAGTTGGGCCCGGCATGGTAGCCTAGCATCTATAATCCTTGCCTTGTACGTGCCAGAATCCCATGTGGGCACCAGTTCTAATCCTGGCAGCCCTGTTTCCCATCCAGTTCCCTGCTTGTGGTCTGGGAAGGTAGTGGAGGAGGAAGCAAAGCCTTGGGATCCTGCACCCACGTGGGAGATCCAGAAGAAGCTCCTGGCTCCTGGCTTTGGATTGGCTCATCTCTGATCGTTGTGGAGTGAACCAGTGGACACAAGATCTTTCTCTCTGTCTTAGCATATTTTCATGCGTCTGTGGCAAAATTTGTATTTTGTCCTTTGTTTCTTTGTCTATTTCTTAACTGGATTGTTTGCTTTGTTGTTGAGTCTCTTATGTTCTTTATAGATGCTGGATGTTAATTCTTTATCAGCTGCATAGTTGCATGTTTTCTCCCATTCTGTTGGTTGCCTCTTCACTTTTTTGAGTGTTCCCTTTGCCTTGCAGGGGCTTCTTAGCTTGCTGTAATGGTTGTGAATGGTACTGATCTTATAAGTTTGTTTCTCAGCTGTGTTTTTACATACCAGGACTACTAACTGTGTGTGTGTGTGATTTTATATGTAGAATCTTTCATTTCCCTATATATGGCATCATGCCATCTGCAAACATGATAACTGATTTGGTCTTTCTTATTTGTATCCCTTTAAGATGTAGTTTCTTTTTTTTTTTTTAAAGATTTATTTATTTTTATTACAAAGTCAGATATACAGAGAGGAGGAGGAGAGACAGAAAGATCTTCCGTCCAATGATTTACTCCCCAAGTAAGCACAACGGCTGGTGCTGTGCCTATCTGAAGCTGGGAACCAGAAACCTCTTCCGGATCTTCCACGTGGGTGCAGGACTCCAAAGCTTTGGGCCGTCCTCGACTGCTTTCCCAGGCCACAAGCAGGGAGCTGAATGGGAAGTGGAGCTGCCGGGATTAGAACCAGTGCCCATATGGGATCCCGGTGCTTTCAAGGTGAAGATTTTAGCCACTAGGCCACGCCGTCGGGCCCCTCAGATGTAGTTTCTTAAAGGACAATATTGTATTTTGTTGAGTGTTGAAAAATATTTTATTAGATAGGAGAAGAAATGTTAAATTTCATGGCCTTTGTTAATTTGCTTTTCACCATGAATTAGATAGATACCTTGTTGGTCTTTTAAGTATTCACTGCCTTCACTGAACTTAATACTAGCTGATACAATCAATATTGAGCTTCTTAAACTATATATGTACATATATGTGTGTATATACACATACATATGTGTATATATATATATATATATATATATAGACTCAACCAAATACTATGTTCATCCATCACACACATTGTATCATCATTGAAGTAATTCACTGTTACACTTAAGCCTTCTATAAAAATATGAAATTAAGTTGTTACTTTTAGTAAACTTTATGTAAGGCATGGAGCAACATGACTTTTATAAGATTAAGTGAACACTGAACTTGATTGATTTGCTGTTCTTCCCACTTTAGACACATGAAAATTTGCTTCAATGATTACATTACTATATTGTTTTTAACTTTTTTATCTTGTCTTCAATCTCTATTCTAGCTACCACTCTTTTTTTTAGCTCTTATGAAGAAAAAAATCACCATAAATTGTGTCTTTAGTTCCTCCTCCCATCTTTTGCAGTCTATTCCAAAAAGTCCTTTGCTGTTTCTGCTCTACTGGGACAGCATTGGCACTTTGCTTCTCAGATGCTCAAGGCTTCTTGTTTTGCAATGATAATGTTCTGTCTGTGACTGCTTTTTTTACTTATTAGAGCATTTGACAGTCACAGCTGGCCACACCTTGCTTAATGAAAATGCTTTCTTCTTTTCTTGTGTTCCACATGCTTGTGTTCTCTGTTCCATTGGACTCTCCTTCTTAGCCTCTGTACTCATTGCTTCACTTTTCTTCATCCACCTGGAGTATCTGATTTAGTTGTTGAATCTGTTCCCTTATGGGTGATCACATAATGATTTCATTACATTTCATACGTATACATGTAAATACTATTGAAATGATAAAATGGATCAGATTACTAGCTATAGAATTGAATAGCAATATACAGATTTGTAACATACTGAAAAGAGATTCTGATACATTCCAAAACCCATAAAAAATAGGTACCCATGGTTACTACCATCTCACTTTTTGGGAACAACTATGACCTGGATCACAAATTCCTATGTTGAAGCTATAACCTCCAAGGTGACAACTTTTGGGGATATAATCTTTTTTAAAAGATTTATTTATTTTTATTGCAAAGTCAGAGATTTACAAAGAGGAGGAGAGACAGAGAGGAAGATCTTCCGTCCGATGATTCACTCCTCAAGTGACCACCATGGCTGGTGCTGTGCCGATCCAAAGCCAGGAACTAGGAGCTTCTTCCAAGTCTCCCACGCAAGTGCAGGGTTCCAAGGCTTTGGGCTGTCCTCGACTGCTTTCCCAGGTCACAAGCAGGGAATTGGATGGAAAGTGGAGCCATCAGGATTAGAACTGGTGCCCATATGGGATCCTGGTGCTTTCAAGGAGCGGACTTTATCTGCTAGGCCACCGTGTTGGGCCTGGAGATACAATATTTAGGAGGGGGGATATAATCCTATAACATTCTGAGTGTAGAAAAGGGATAAACATGTGCTACTCCTGAGTATGTGGATCCTATTTTCTGTGATTGTTTCTCTGTGCTTATTAGTTGGTGCTTATCAAATTAGGTTCCTATGAAAAAATTAGGAAATGGAGGCATCACCAACCTTGATGGTTACATTTTAAAATGATAACTCCCAGAGTTACAGAGAAGGACACACACACACACAGACAGAGAGAGACAGAGAGAGACAGAGAGACAGAGAGACAGAGAGAAAGGAGAACGGGGGATGGGTCTAGAATCTACAAGAAGCCTGTCTCTAAAGTGCAAATAACATTTTGGAAGCAAAATCTGTTGTTTAAGTATTGTTATTACTGAGAGTTTTATAGATGGATAAACATGTTTCTTCTGATTCATTTTCAAGCATGTGGGAATGATAAAATGTATAACAGACAATGAGTTTCAAAATGATTTATTGAACAAAAGCTGAAGCAGTAAAAATAAACTAATTTGAAAAATGAGAGATTGGAAGAAGAATTTCTAGAGTTGTTTCATTTCTGAAGTTGGATGATAAACCCTTGAGGCAATACTGGTGAAAGAAAAGGTGAAAAGTTACATATAGAAGGATATTAGGACCTGGAAAAAGTGTTGAGAAACATTAAAATTAATGCAGAAAAGCCCAAGTATTTTGTTATTTCATGTTTCTTACATAAAGTTCATCCAGTAAACCTCCCAGCATCCCTGTCTTACATTCAAGACATATTAATGTTATTGAGTAAAACAGCTTGTTGCATGTTTTACGTCTAGAGTAAAGCATATCTGGGCAGTTATGCTGAAATCCTAATCAATTGTTACTACTTCCTACTGACGACAACAATCACAGTAAAATCTTTTGCCAAATTTGAAAGAGAATGTGTTTCAGCAATCCTTTCTCAGAAATAGTTCTAGGATCTGCTAATTTTATGTTAGATTATGGTTCTATAACCTAGTTCTTTGTCATATTCTATTTTGATCTGTAGACAGTTTTCTGAATTTTATTTTCCCCATGGTTTTTATTAATAATAATATTATACTCTTATTGATTCAATTTGAATTTACCTGGGAATTACCTCTTGTTACTGTTTACTGCCAGTTCTTAACTATGGCACAATCTTTCTGGCATTGAATTCAATTTCCCCTCTGGTCAAGTTTTTTATATACATGATTTTATCAGATTTCTCATGACTTTACAAAGACTCTGTTCAAGGTATAATATCAGGGCCAGCGTTTTGGTGTAGTGAGAAAAGCCATTTTCTGCAATGCTGGCATCCTTATGAGCACTGGTGGTAGTGCTGACTGTCACACTTCCAATTCAGGTCCCTGCTCAGGGCTTGGGAAAACCAGTGGAACAAGGATGAAGCAAGCTCACAGCTCCTGGCTTCAACCTGGCCTATCCCTCCCCGGCCTTCGCTGTCATTTGGACAGTGAACCAGCAGACGAGACATCTTTCTTTCCCTTTCTATCTCTCTGTAAGTCTTTCAAAAATCAATTTTTAAGAATATGTACCATTTTTAGAGTTGTAGATCCCTCCCTTTTTTTTCCAAAGAAGCAAAATGAGTATGATTCCGTTGTCTACTGAACTATCTTCTGGGATCAGTATTGTGGAATTCTAAGCTTTCTAACATTTGACTGAAGTATGATGACATCTGAGTTATAATCCTGGCTTGTTAGCCTTGTCTTCTGAATTTTGAGTGTGTATCCTGTATCTCTGCATCTCTCTATGTAAACGAAGAGAGCGTCTGCTCTTTCACAATGTCGTGAATTCAAAATTTAGTTAATGAGACACAATTGGCTGTTTTGCAGTTTTTTGGGGATATGTGGGGCACATCATATTCTCTGAATGTACTAATTTACCTGTTTACCGGCGTGCTTGAGGTGAAGAAGTGTTCATGTCACCTCTAGGAGTGCTGGCTATGAATGCAAGAATGGATGGTGATACTGTGCTTTTATGAATAGCAGAGGTGGTTGCAGCTCTGGCTGTATTTGTGGTGGTTGCTGTAGTGCTTTCATTTCTTGAAAAACCAGGTTCAGTTGTAGAGGCAGCAGTTTCAGAGGCTGAAGTGGGGGCACCTTTTTCTGTGGTTTGGGCACCACCCTTGATAGTTGTATTCACAGCAGCTGTTGCATCACTGATGGCTGATGTGGTACCTGTGCCACTGGTGGTTGTGTGTGCTCCTGCAGTGGAAGAGGCTGCTGTTGTCACAGCAGTTGTTCCCACAGGTGTAGTGATGGAGGAGCCATTAACTGTGGTAGGACCAGTGGGTGTGAAGATTGCTGTTGAGCTGATCATGTTTGTGGCACTAGTTGTGACCTCATCAGGAGGTGGTGGTGTGGCAGTAGTAGTGGCAGATATGGTGCTCATATAAGTTGCAAACTTACTGGTTTCTTCAGTTGTTAGGGCAATGGTCTTATTTACCTGTGTGATAGAAGTACTTGATGCAGCTACAGTGGCAGTAGTAAATACACTGGTATTTTTCAAACTTGATTCAGTTGCTGTTGTGGCACCCAATGCAGTTGTGGTAGAACCAGATGCAGAAGTTCCAGGTATTTCTGTGGTAGCAGACACAAGAGTTGTAGCAGCACTGGCTGACTGTGAGTTAGCACTACTGCTGGTGACACTAATGCCAGAGGTTGTAGAAGGCATTGCTGTCACTGCTGGAAAAAGTTTGGAAGTTGTAGCTGCAGCAGTGGTGGCTGTAATGGTAGGAGTTGTGGGACTTGTGCTTGCTGAAGTTGTAAATACAGCTTGTGTGGTGGATCCATCTGATTCCTCTATGTCTGAGTAGGTGGTGTCCTCAAAGTCCAGATAGGTGGTATCCTCAAAGTCTAGGTAGGTAGTGTCATCCATTGTGTTTGTATCAATTTCTAAGACCTCTGTGGTAAAATCAGGTGTGGTGGTGGAGGCTGAGTCAGAGACGGTTGGGGAGCCGGGGTTTGTGGAGGTCATGACACTGGATGTATCAGGTTTCTGAGTTGTGGATTCCAGTGAAGGTTCCACTGATGTTGATACAGATTTGAGGATTGTTGTAGTTATGGCAGAGGCAGGCTCTGGGGTTGTAGCACCTGATGCTGAGTTAGTGTCTGATGTCAGTAGAGTTGTAGAGGCAGTTACAGGGGATAGAATTCCAGGTGTCTTGGTTGTTGCATCTGATTCTGTAGCAGTGGTAACAGTTGTACTCATTGTGTCAGTTGACATAGACATGTTGCTGTTCCATGTAGTGGGAGTGGGAGTGGGAGTGGCTAACTTAGTAGTTGTGTAAGGCGCAGTTGTCATTACACTGGTCAAGGCATCAGTTAAGTCAGTTGTTTTGGTGGTGGTTCCTGCAGGAGTTGTCTGAGGTTCTGGTTTATGGCTGGATACCTCATGAGACAAATGAGGGTAGTGATGGTGATGTTGGTGTTTATGGGGTCGTGTGGCACTTGTGTGTCGTCTTGGTGGGCACTTATGAGGTCTATTTGGTCGTGGACAGCGATGATGCAAAGGAGAGTTTGATGGAATAGAGCCATGTGAATGTGGTCGACGAGGTTTTGTGAATTTCAGGAAAGATTTCTTTTTCCTTTGGAGATTATTTTTCTTTGCAGCTGGAGAAGATTTTGGTCTTTGTAGTTTGGGTATTTTTGATCTTTTTGCAGGTGAATATTTTTGGTTTTTAGATTGTTGCATAGTTTTTCCCGTAGAGGGAGGTGGTGTCTTCACCCCTTGAAGAGATTTAACCTGATTCACATTCTTCTTAGAAGCTTTAGAAAGTTTAGTTTTAGATTTACTTCGATTTTTATTTTCTCCTTTGGATTGTCTTGTTTTAATTGGTTTTATAGTTGGAATAGTTTCCAGGTGTGTTTTTCTCATTTTTGTACCAGCTATCCTTTTAGGTATTGTGGGACTTTTCCTTTTGGCTTTGTAAGCTGCTTTTGTTGATGATGCCTTCATTGGTTCTTTATGGGGTGGAGTCTTATTTTTTCTATAATTTATAACTTTCCTCTTGGATAAAGGCTTTTGAGGGGCTGCTGTAACTATTGATTCCTGATTCAGGTTTTTCTCGGGAGATGAAGCTGAGGTTCTTTTAGATGAATTTTGTCTCCTCCTTGGGGTTGAAGAGGTTTTGGGGGAATTCAGTGTGGGCTTTGATAATTGTGTTTTGGATGATACTGATGAGGCTTTCCTAGAAGACTTTAGGGATTTTTTCTTAGGTAGAGTTGTTTGAGGAACTGCTCTAATTGGGAGTTGTCTTGACTGCTTCTTACTAGTTGCAGGTCGATTTTGGCTTTGCGGTATTTGGGAAGATTTCCTCCACTTATTTGATGCCCTAGAATTTGAGGAGACCTGGTTGGCTGCTTTATTCTTTGATCTTTGACTATGGGAATTTGATGATGGATCCCTTTGGGGGAATCCTTGATCAGATGAGGAAGAGGCATGGGAACGAGCTTGAGGTTTCCTATTTCTCTGGGTGTTTGGAACTTTGCTCCGCGATGTTCTGGCAGGAGAACTTTGGGCTGGCTGACTGTTGACTGTCTCTCTTGTTCTGTGGTTCTGTGATTGCTGGGTCTCACTGTACTACAGAGAGGAAGAGAGAACAATTGGTATCACCAAGTGAGATATTGAACCAGTCATCACTTTGTATATAAACAATGGGCAGCTCTGTGGACTGAAAGCTACATTGATTTCTACTCTATTTTAATTTAGAAAAGATTACAATATAAATTAAGGCTATGGGGCAAGTTGGGAGAATAGGAAATTTTAAGCTTCATTCCACCCTGAGATTTCAACTGGCAACTATCTACAAATGATAACATCTCTATGAAAACCCCAGTACTAAGCAAACTGGAAGGACCCACAAGATTCACACAATGAAAACTGAATTAGAAGGATAAAAAGGAACGATGTCTCTCAGAACCACTCTGCCACCCTCTCCCCAAGGTCAACACAATGCTACACAGAAAGGATTTCTCTGTGAGGCAGGACTGACATCAATGAGAATAATGACATGGTTAAAAAACCTGGGATCCAGTAGCAACATAGAAAAGAGGCAGAATTCACAGTTACCATGGTATGTGTGGCAATATCTCTGTTTCCCTGCCAGCTATGGTGCCTGATTAGAGCCACCAACCAGCTCTTTTCATAGCTCATCTGCAAAACTGAACTAGTGTGGCAGGAATTTAAGCATTTCTTTATTTTTTAAAAAGATTTTATTTAATTTTTTATTGGAAAGGTGGATATACAGAGAGGAGGAAGACAGAGAGGAAGAGCTTCCATTCGATGATTCACTCCCCAAGTGACCACAATGGCTGGAGCTGAGCCAAGCCGAAGCCAAGAGCCAGGAGCTCTTCCAGGTCTCCCACGTGTGTGCAGGGTCCTGAGGCTTTGGACCATCCTCGACTGCTTTCCCAGGCCACAAATAGGGAGCTGGAGGGGAAGCGGGGCCACCAGGATTAGAACCGGCACCCATATGGGAACCCAGTGAGTTCAAGGTGAGGACTTAAACCACTACGCTATTGCGCTGGAGCAAATTTAAACATTTCTTAACTCTCTAGATGGATAGTCTCCACTTCTAGCCTCAGAATCCATTATAATATCCTACTTAGGTGGGAGACATCCTTCTGCATGCATTTTAGAGAAGCATTGTTGCTAGATGTGTAAATCTAAGGAGCTCAAACCGGGGCCTCACTCAGTCAAAATCCCTGATCGATGACTTCATCTAGGAAAGGAAAATGCCTACCTCTGCACGTATCGAATAAACACAGAGAATAAACTTGTTTGGCTGGGAAATCAAATGGTGACTTAAATTGCTCAAAAGCCCACCTGTAACTCCGACTAGACAGGCAGATTATCTACTTTCAGAAACCCATAGATAGTGGACTTGTGTGACCAAGAATAGGGTGGTCTAGCCACAAAGCTCACCTAAAATCCACTCTAACTTAGAGATGTCCACTTCCACGAACATTAGCAATGCGTAGAGTTTAGATAGCTTTGACCTGGTATGCCAAACAGAAGTTCAACTCAGTCACAAAGTCCATCTCAAGGTCTCACCCAGCGAGGAGGGCATTCAAGTACCATGCATTTTTAAGAGTATGGCCTGTGTTCTGCCCACCCTGAGTGACAACTCTGCCTAACCTGCTGATCCTAGCCTCAGGTCTGCCTGAACACAAATCTCAAACAGCAGAGTCATCTACTCAAGCAATAAAATCCTTGACTGGCCTGAGCAGATCCTGGCACCCATCACAGTACCAAGTTAGCAGCTCCATCTGACAGCAGTGTGCAGCCAGCGGGTTTGCCTGACAGTGAAGTCTAGTTAGAATTTCACTGAGAGAAAAGTAATAAGTACAGCCAGCTAGAGTATCCAAAGTAAACATTGTTTGCTGTGGTCATCATCAGTTTACCCCTTTAAAATCTTAGGTTAGACTAAAAAAATCAAGGTTCAGTCCTTAACAAGGAACATGTGTAAAAATGAAAAGAGGTCCCCTTTTCCTAGATGCACAAGCAATAATGCAAGAATGCAAGGATTAGGAAGAATCATGGAATTCTGACACTTAAAAAAAACTAGTAAGGGACCACTAGTAGAACATATAGACTTATGCAAAAGCTGGAAATAATTATGATTCTGTTAAAGAAATTATAAGAAATGTCAAATCTAAGAATATTTGGGAAGAAAATAAAATAAAATCTGCAAATAATTAATGAACAAAACCAGAAGTCTGACAAAGAAATAGAAACAAAAAAAAGGCCAAATAAAAATTCCAGAAATAAACAATACGATGACTGAATTTAAAAATTCATTAAAAATCGCAAAAACAAAATCAAGCAGAAGAAGAAATCTGAGTTTGAGTGTAGAACATTTAAGAATATCTCAAATGATGAGCAAATCCTATGGAACTTATGGAACATAACACGTTTGTCTAACAAGCTGCAGAAAGAGAAGATAGAGAAAAAAAAAAACCTGGGAAACATTTTAACAAAATAATGGCTTAAAACTTCTCTAATCTGAGTGAAGAGACCAACATCCAGAAATGGGTAGCACAGAAGTTACCAATTAAATCCAGTCCAAAGAGCAATTCACCAAGATCCATAGTAATCAAATGATCAAAATAAATGAGAAAAAAAAGCTTGAGAACAGCAACAACAAAGAAACACACTGTGCAGCTACTCATAATGCTGGCACCCAGTGTGAGTGCTGGTTTGAGTTCTGGCTCTTCTGCTTACCATCCAATTCCCTGCTAACGTGCCGGGAAAATCAGCAGAAAATGGTCTAGGTACTTTGGTGCCTGCTACCCACATGGGAGACCTAGACGAGGTTCCGGGCTCCTGGCTTCAGCCTGGCCCAGTCCCAGCTGTTGGTGTCATTTGAGGAATGAACCAGTGGGCAGAAGGTATCTTTCTCTGTGTGTGTCTCCTTCTTCTTCCTCTGTCACTCCGTCTCTCAAATAAATCATATCTTACAAAAAAAAGATCCCAAATGACCATATTCATAATTTTCAACTGCAACAACACAGACTAGGAGAGAGTAAGATGATATAGTCAAACAACCTACCAACTGAAAACACTTTACTCATCAAAACTCTTTCAGTAATGAGAGAGAAATGAAAATTTTCCTAGAAAAAAAAATCCTAAAGGAGATCGTTACTTAGGATGATCCCTTGCCTTACAGGGATTGCCAAAGGAAGTTGTTCATGATGAACCAAAAGGTGACTAACACACGCAGAGGAAAAACAGGAAAAGGAAATTCAAGTGCTCAGCTCTCAGCACTCTGATGGATTACATTTTCTAACAAAGACATAAGGTTAATCGATTAAGAAACAAGAGTGTTAAATGCCTTCCATAAAGAGTCATCAAGAACACACACAGAGGGAAATAACAGAGCTGAGAAAAGATATTCAGTACAAGTAGAATCAAAGGAGAGAAGAGATAGCTATTTTAAACAAAATACTATCATCATTATCAGTTATCCCTCATTTTATATTTTAAATTAAAAATTATAGAGGCAGGAGAACATATCAAATAAATAGAGGCTAAGTTTAACAAGAGCATATAGCGACTAAAAACATTTGTGTACTCAACATCAGAGCACCTAAATATTAAAAATGTTGATATGAATGGGTTAAAAAACTTATGAAAAGATGCACATATATTTGCATATTTTTTCCTGAACTTATCGAAGACTCCTCATATATTTTAACAGAGGGATGAGTTACAATGCAATAACAGTGGGGGACAATATCCCACTTTCAACAATGGATAGATCATCCAGAAAGAATATTAGTAAGAGTCATTGAACTTAAACAATAACTTTGAAAAAATGCGCTTAATAGTGTTTACAAAGCATTTTCATCAAATAGCAACACAATATGCTATCTTCTGAAGCACTCATGCAACACTCTGCAGCATAGGTTATCTCTGGCAACAAAACAAGTCTTACAATATTTCAGAAGACAAACTAAATTAAAAATCTTTTAAGTTAGAAACCAATAACAGAAATTCAGAAAATTTATTAAGACATATCTCTGAACACTAAATCTGCAATTAGACATGAGAAGGATATAATAAAACTCAGGATCTAAATAAATAAAGACTATAAAAACAATAGGAAACATTAAAAAAGAAACAAGAGTGGTTGTTTAAAAAGAAGAACAAAATTGATAAACCTTTACCTAGACCAGACCAGCCAAGAATGAGAACAAACCTGAGAAAAGGTTACCAAGAATGTGCAATGGGAAAAGGACAGTCTCTTCAATAAATGCTGTTGGAAAACTGGATATTCATGAATGGAAGAATGAAATTAGATCAATGTCACATTAAATATTAAAGGAAATTCATAATAGAAGAAGACTTAATGCAACCCTTAAACTATAGAACTGGAAGGAAATCTGTATCTTGTTGTTCTTGAAATTATTTTCGTATTTAACCTCAAAACTGTATGCAAAAAAGCAAAGGTAGATAAGTAAGATTACATTAAACTAAATAGCTTCTTCTTGGCCTAATAAACAATTGTTTGAGTGAAGAGATAATTTATGGATAGGAAGAAAATATTTCCAAACCTCAAATATCCAACTCAGAGAGAAAGCAAACATGACTTGAATAGGCCTTTCTAAAAAGAAGAAATACAAATGTCCAACAGATGTGTGAAAAATGTGTATTTCAAACATTAAGAAAGTAAAAAGTTAAGGTATAATGAGATATCATTTCACAACTTTCAGAATGACTAATGTCAAAAGATGAAAGGTAGGTGTTGACAAGAATGTAGAAATTATATGGAGGTTCCTCAAAAAATTAAAAATAGAATTATTATAGGTTTAGCATACCTGCTTTTTAAAATTTAATTTGCCACAATATTTGACCTTGGTATATCAAGAAGTAGCTGCTCTTCCATGTTGAAATCAGTGGTTGAATCAGCGTCAGTGTCCGTAGATGAATATCTTTAAGAAATCTATGGTGTATGTATACAATGTGATATGATTCATCCTAAAAGAAGAAAATTCTATATTCTTTGACCACAAAAACAGATCTGCATACATTATGAGAAGTAAAATAAGTAAGGAACGAAGGACAGGTATTATATATTTTTACACTCATGTGGATCTAAAACTCACAGAAGCAGTGTAGAATGGTGGTTACAGAGTTAGGAAAGCTGGATGGATGGGCAGGTGACGTCCAAAGTGAAAATTATCAGACAGGGCAAAAAAATTTTCTTGGGGATCTATAGCAAGTGTGGTGGATAATGATGTTGTATTGTGTGTTTCAAAATTACCAAGGGAGTAAATTTCAAGCGTTCTTACCACAAAATGATACGTATTTGACGTGATGAATACATTAATGATCTTTTTTAACTATTTTACATTGTATTAGTAAATCGTGACATCATGTTATCTATATAATCATAAGTTGTTCACCATTAGTGAAGTAATAGAGAGAAAGATAAGTGGATGACTAGAAACTTTAAAGGCTTAGGGTATTTACAAGTAAAACTAAGGAAATAAGAAATGTAACATGGTCAAATAAAATTAGTTGCTTTAATAAAACATCATTAAAATTATTTTTTATTTTTCTTCAAGATTACAGAATAAAAATATTGCTACATCCTTTATGGTTTAACAAAAAGTCATACAGTAAATAAACAATGTTATATGAATTATATAAAAGCCAAGCATTTGTTGTCAAATTTTTAAAACTGGCAAAACTTTATAAAAAAATTGAATTCCTCTTGCCAATGAAGAAGAATGCTGATGGTTATGGAAAGAATTCCACAGGAAAATTATAGTTATGGCAGAAGAAACATCCTTGGAATGGCTAGTTAAATAAAACAGGCAGGTGTTTGCAGATAACTGATAATCCTAAAAATGATGGATTATCGCTTATCTTCCAATATTCTGATCACTGGAAACAGAAGCAGCCGGTGAATGGTTCTCAACAAAATCAGATGAACACAAGAAAATATTTTTAAGGACTTTTCAAGAGATAAAAAGGGAAAAGCTGAAGAGCTTAATTCAGGAGCCATGACCACCTCTGAAAATACATAAAAATCTAGACAAAAAAAAGCAAGTGCTTCACATCAATTCAGTATAACACTTTTTAAAAATTTTGTATTTTAATAGAAGAGTACATCTTTTTCATCATTGTTTTTAAGTGGAATAGCATGCTGTAGTTTTTGATCATATGGTGATTATAGATCCAGAAGTTGAGTGAAAAACAAAGAGATTAGTGGTGAGCTCATCCTACTTTTCATGCTCAGAGAGAAACTTCCTTCTAATGGAGGTGGTGTGGGTGGATTGGATACCCAAGGAGAAGTGTGGCAGCTCCAGTGTGTGTGTGTGTATAATTTTTAAGAAATGTAGTTTCAGTCCTCCAACTATGTTTGGAGATTTTCTTACATGCTACCCTCATTTGTTAGTAGTCATTTCTTCTACTTTTCTCATTCTCTGCCCTCTTGCATTTTGCATTTCACAGCTACTTGACCTTTGTTCTTTATCCTATTTGAGGGGGAAAGAAGAAGAGAGCAGGAGAGAGAGAGAGAGAGAGAGAGAGAGAGAGAGAGAGAGAGAGAGAGAACTAGGTAGAGTACTCCTCTTTACTGGGTCACTTCCCAAACACCTGCAGCAGCTGTTGGGGGTGGGGCTGGCCCAACTAGGGCTAGGAGCCCAGGCAGTCTCTCACACCAGCTAGCTGAGTCATCACTGCAGTATCCCAGAGCCTGCATTAGCAGGTGTTTGGACCTGTAAGTGGAGCTAAGGCTTGAACCCAGACACTGAGGTGCGGGACATGGGTATGCTAATCACTGAGCTAAAATGCTCACAATGCCACCCTGCTGGGTGATTCTAAATAGAATATTTGTATATGTGCTGCAAGCAAAAGGTAATTGCTTCGGTTTATTATCATTTCATATGATGCTATCTTTTTTTTAGAAGTATACTTCTGTGATCTCACTTTGGAAACCACCTCAGTGTTGTGCAGCTCTGAATTTAAGGTTCTTCCAGTTTCAAATATATGGTCTCTTACCTGGAAACAAATGGCAAAGGCCAGGATGAGTACACTCAGGATCAAGGACTTCATCATGTTTTTTCAGCCCCTGTAGGTGAGGAAACGAGAAAAAAAGATTGGTTGGATACTTGACAGTGACAGGATGACTTTAACCAGATTGCCCACTGATGCAGTGTATAATTGTTATGGCAATTTTAAGAATAAAGAAGAAAATGTTTACAAAAGAAAACTTAAAATATGGGAATTGAGATGCAGATACAGTTTTGGAAGATTGCATGATTCTTTGTAATGACTGAAAATTAGGCATTTACAGGTGCTTCTTAATTTGACATCTTTATTTTAATTTTCACCTAAAGGAAAACTATATCTTCAATCAGCATTATACACAACTAAGGAACATCTCATGTTTTTGCCACCCACTCACTCTGTGTATACACACACACACACACACACACACACACACACACACACTGTGCTTGTCCTCCCTTTTCACTCCCATTATTTAGAAACATCACAACAGTTGTGATATAAATGGAATGCTGTTATTATCTATGGAACTCGGCTGCTAAATGCTTGACTTGCAACATGGTATACTATGTGTTATAATGTTACTAGGGTGATTTCTGTGAAGTCGAGATTTTATATTATTGGACTTTCTTCCTTCCAGCTTGTATATTTTTTTTGGCAGGATCTGATACATGTCCTTCCGAAAATATTTTTATAAAGCATTATTATATATTTTGCTTATGCTAATTTTCAACATGTACACAAAAGTGCCAGTGCTATTTCTGATCGAGGACAGTCAACAGTTGATATCCTGGACAGTTGTGTGAGCGGGAAGGATACAATGTCTCCATGGTGCCATGAGAACAAATGTGATATCTTCAGCTTTGCTGGCCTTGATGCTGAGAGATGAATTTTTAGAATCTTTCTCAGGAAGCCATTGAAACCACTGATGTTTCCATCTTAGCCTGAAATGAGTCATTTTACTTCATGATCTTTCCCCACAGTTTCTACCATGTGCGAATTACAATGAATGAACCACAGGTTCCTCAGCAATGTAGTTGAGAATCCCAGGTCAGCCTTGCTTCCTTCTCTCCTCACCTTAGGTCTAGCAATCACTGAATTTTACCCACTTGACCATGTTTTGGTCAGTTCACTCTGTTCTTCATTACTAACAGTCTAAGTTAGCATCTTATGTCATCTGATCCTTGCTTAACTCAGCAAACATGTCTATTGTGTATGAGGGACCCTTCCATGAGATGGGACTATAAGAACAATACGGTATACCCTGACCTACTGGAGTTTTGTTTCTCATTATTACCAAAGTAATTTTTTAATTGACCAATGGCACTTGCTTTTAATCACCCTACAGTTACCCTGATTTTTATAAAATGAAAATATGATTATTTTAATTCTCTGGCTAAAATCTGTCACTGGTTTACCAGTGGTTTTAATCCTAATGCAGAAATGAAATAAGCAAGCAAAACCTGAAGGAGTTTATAAGATCCTTCACTATCCCACCTTTAACTGTTCCTTAGTCATGTCCATTTGGATGGTGTGTGTGTGTGTGTGTGAGAGAGAGAGAGAGAGAGAGAGAGAGAGAGAGAGAAAGTGTCTGCATACTCTATTCCATACAATTCCCACAATGTTTTCATTTTACCTGCCAATTTGAAAAACAACCATGTTGGTTAATGATCATTTTCATTTTACAGGACATAGTTCTTGAGTGGTTGGCCAGGAGTACACCATATCCTGGCTCTCTTTTTACCTGTCTGAAAATTTTTTCATGGGTCTTAATGGGCCTTCTTCCTTTCTTACCTTCATTAGGATCTTGGCACCAATCCTACATTCCCTCACCTTTCAGCAATGTCGTGAGCTCTTGGAAATAGTGTCTAAGTTCCCTAGTCAGGACTGGTACATCCAACTCTATTCTAGAAAGCTCTATTTAGCTGTACTATAACGTCTTTAAGCAAGATTTATAAAATGGAACTCATTAGTTTCTCCTAGCTTGTTCTTGCATAAGACAATAGTTATTAAATGAGAAAACAAGATTTTGGATAAAGGGTGCAGTAGAACTCACACTATTCATACAGTTACCTCGACGGGGTGAACCTCCGGACCTTGGTCAGTATTTGCTTCTTCTCAATCCAGCCAGTCCCTCTAAGAAGTGAGCATTGCAGATGGAAAGAGAACTTCTTGAAGCACTGTTCCCATTTAATAAGGCAAACCTGGCTCTCCTATGCCCCTCCTACTTTCCCTCTATTGGTTTGTAGTATGAAGTAGAAGCTGGGAGGAAAAAAACCTGTATAACAGATGGAGATAAAGTCTGAAAATTTTCTCTACATCTTCTATTTTAGGAAAACTGTGGTTTATTTTTGTATTTATAATTACAGAATATATGTTCTCAAACACTGCGATTTTTTTGAATTTGTTGTACAATTTTACAGTCTGTTTCAATATTCTAAGTTAACAAAATTTCAGAGATTAATTTAGTCAGAACATTTAAATAATGGTTTCTGTGAGTTAAAACATTTAAACATTTAAACTCAAAGTGCTAATGTTAGAGGAATTTATAAAATATTGATGTCACTGAACTCTATTTTCATCCTCCTTGTCATTTTTTGGATTTAAAATCCCCCAAATTTTGAAGAGCATAGATCAAATTATTTATTTAACTACTTTCTGAGTATGTGGCAGTTGCACAGGTTCTTGATAACTGAGCTGTGAAGAATTTCCAGCGTGCCTGAGGATCAATGCGAAATCATTCTTAAAGTCATCTAGAAGACTCAAAACAGCACCAACTTTAGAATCATAAGACCTAGATTTAACTTCTAGCTCTGTCTATCACTATGTGACTTAAGTGAATTTATCTATGAATGTCATTTTCCTCAGCTGTGAAGTGTGGATGCCTCATACTACTTGCCTGAATGAGTTGCTTTCCTTGTTACAATGGAACATTAATGGGAATGCTTCTTAAACTTCATATAAATATACAACATTACTGCACAAAATTTATGAGTTGAATTTACCGAATATTTCCTTATTTATACATATATTATCATAACTTTTAATATTGTTGCTAGATTAGGAATGCCAATTTTGATTCATTAATTCATTCAACAGAGAGTCATTGAATATTTTATCTTTGGTAGGCACTGTGGATTTAACAGAAAACACAACAGGCCCATTTATTGCTTTGTATTTCTGCCAGTTTTTTGGAAAGTAGTATAACACAAACAGAAAAATACTTTGATCTGCTGATCTCTGTTTTATGGCGTAAATCTGATTCCATTACATTCATTTCTCTTGGATTAACTTTCTTCATCGCACTTTGCTTGCAGGAACTTCACAAAGATCAGAAGTCAGAGTTTGGCTGCAAATGAATCATTGGATCCCTAAGTGATAATTAAGATCATAATAAAGTCTGTGTAACAACTGTGCGCAGTGTTGTTTTCTCTGAGAATTGAGGTAATCACTTTAAAGTTAAGAAAATTACATGTTCCCATGGTTGCTAATCTAATTTTACTTAGAACAAAGCTTGTCTCTCTTCTCTTTGACTCTAATCATATATCCAACTTTAAGAATTCAGTATTATGTCAGGAGTTCCAACCAATGGTTTTTATGTTGATTAACTATTGGAGTATATGATAAAGGATAACAGCAGGTAAGAACTCTGGCTTGCATATTTTTCAAATTTAAGCTTGTATTTAACAATTTTAAAAGGAAGGTCCTTATAAGGACTTTTTATCACATAACACTGTAAGTATTTTTATACAAATTGTTTGTGTCTTCTCTGACATAATCTGAAGGATACTTAGGAAGTTCAGGAAGGCAGAACAAGATATTTGTGCTCATTAATGAAATACATTATACAGTTGTTAATGTGCTATATATGGAGTGAAAGATGATTAAATGTCTCACATTGAAGTACCAATTAAGATTAAATAAAACATTAAACACATGAAATATTTCTTTTCAAAAAAGATTTATTTATTTTTTTATTGGCAGGGCAGATTTACAGAGGGAAAAAGTAGAGATAGAAAAAATCTTCCATGCACTGGTTCACTCCTCATAATGGCTGCAGTGGTCAGAACTGAACTAATCTGAAGCCAGGAATCAGGAGCCTCTTTCAGTTTCCATGTGGTTCCAGGGCCCAAGGGCTTGGGCCATCCTCTGTTGCTTTCCCAGGTCACAGCAGATTGCTGAATCAGAAGAAGAGGAGTCAGGTCATGAACTGGTGCCCACATGGGATGCTGGCACTTAAGATAGAGGATTAGGTTGTTGAGCCATGGCACATGAAATATTTCCATCAAATTTTTGCCTACTTCAACATGACCTTGGGTGATGCAGTTCTATCAAGTTGTTTTAAAAAAAGTAGAAGTGCTGATATATAGCATCTATTTGATAATTACAGAAGGAAGTTTTAAATAAATTTATTCATTTGTCCAAAACAATGCTCAGAAAAACACAGCAGCAGGAAATGATTGGATGAGAGAAGTAGGATTTATAGCTCTTTTGAAAAAGTTAATCTACTTGAAATTCAGAGTTACAGAGGGAGAGAGAAAAGGAGAAAAAGAGAGAAAGAGGGTGTTCCTATCGGCTGGATCACTCCCCAGATGATCCTGGCTGCCAAAGCTTGAGCCAGGAGCTTCATCCAGGTCTCTCATGTGGTAGCAGGGCCCCATCTTGGGCCATGCCTCCACTGCTCTCCCAGGCACATTGACAGGCAGCAGGATTAGAAATGGAACAGCTGGGATTTAAACTGGTGTTTAAATATAGGATGCCAGTGCCATAGGAGGAAGATTAGTTTACAATGCCACCATACTGAGCCTGAATTTATAATTTTATATTAGTTCTGACTGTTAGATAGCAATTTACAAAATAAGTGAGAAGTTATTTTAGGAATATTACTAATGAAATATATCAGGTAGATATATATTTATTTGTATATATGCACACATACAAGTTCTTTAAAAGAACTGTTGTTCACCAATGCAGTATTAAATATTTAATGCTTTTACATTTATCTCTGAAAATGCTTAGGTGTCTTTGGTCATAGTTATCATTGAACTCAGCATTATGTTCATCATCAATGAATTTATGGCCTTATCAAGAACTGATCAAACATACTTTTCTCAACGGTTTATCCTTTTCCTTGGTAAATATTTTCTGGATGAATAAATAAGAACACATATAAAAATTTTAATTATCAATATGGTGCTTTTTCTGAAGTAATAAAACATACTATTTGAAAGTTTTGAAACAGTTTGGTCATATTTGAAAGTATTTGAAACAACTTGGCCTTTAATTTAGCAGTATTTTATTTTACTTATGGTGAACTTCAAGTAATCTAAATTCACTTATAGCCAAATAATCATTATTTGTGGTAACTCTGATTACTTCATAATATTCCCAATATGAGAGTAGTATGCATACATGTAATAGTATATATACATATACATATACAAATTTCAACCCTCCTTTGGAAAAAACTTTAGAGTTCATTTTGTTGGTATTAATTCCATTTATACTCATATTTTCCTTGACAGAAGAATTCAGTACACTTCTCTGTTAATGTGTTTTCCATCCCACACTCTTCTTTCTTCTCATTCTTAGGAATTCACTGAGCTGTTACGCATTAGCTTATGCTCTTGTAGCACGACATGGTATGCAATGACTTCTCATGAATACATGTTTTATTCTGAAACTGAGATAGAGAGTACGTGTCTTCAACACATGTGACTGCTTGCTAATCAATTGAATTAGAGGATGTATCACAGTGTAGGATATTGCTGACACAGTTTGCACAGATGGCTTTTCTATGGCACAAGGCAGAGTGGAGAAAGGGGAGAGAGTAGAACTGGCGACAACGATGCAAGTTTAAGTACAGTGATAAAGTCTGGTGGGGCACCTATGATTTCCACATCCTTCTGAAATATGTGCTCTCAGTGATACACAGAATAATTTGCCAACAGCTAAAGTGATGACATTCTGCTGCAACAGGTTAAGCCAGTGCCTAGCTGGGGCATTCCATGTGAGTGCTAGTTTGCGTCTGAGCTGTCCCACTTCCCATCCAGTTACCTGCTAGTATACCTGGAATGGTAGTGGGAGATGGCACAGTTCATGCACCCCTTTCAGCCCTTGTGGAGACTATGATGGATTTTCAGATTCCAGTCTGAAGCCTGAAATAGCCCCAGCTGCTATAGCCACCGGGGGAGTAAATCTATGGATGGCATGTATCTGTTTCCTTTCTCTGTAGTACTGCCCTACCTTTTTTCCTTTAATCCTTGCTGACTTATTTTATTATTTGAAAGGCAGAGGTTTACTCACACACAGATTTTCTATTTATTGATTTACCCCTGAATGCCTGCAACAGCGAGAGTTGGGTCAGGCTGAAGGCAGGAGTCAGGAGCTTCGTCTGGGTCTCCCATGTGAGTGCAGGTGCCCAAGTACTTGAGTCATGTTGCTGCTTTCCTAAATGCATAGCAGAGAGGTAGATTGGAAGTGAACCACTGTCCATATGGGTGCCAAGTGTTGAAGTTTTTGACTTAACTCCCTGGGCCATTATGCTAGCCTTAACTTATTTCTTTATTTTATTCCTGATTTTCTGGGTGAGGAAGATGGTGATGATTATTGTAGATGTAAGCATTTTACTTGGATAGAATTGTGCCATGGTAAATTTGAAACAGCAGTGACTAAATAGGTATTTCCTTAAAATTTTGTTTCACTTTGTATATCCTCGCTGCTTATGAAGTCTCTAGTTATTCATTATAATATGATATTAAATATTAAATGACTTATATTAAGATTTCCAAGCTATAGTTCGACTTTGGCAAATTTATCAAAGTAAAATATTATTTAGCAACAACAATAGTTATAAAGTAACTATCACATGTCCCATATACCTAAAAAAGTTAATGAGAATTAAATTTCATGATTTTATTTTGGCATAAATTTTCAGTTTTTCCCCCCAAATAAACTTACTCCATTTTTTCATGAGCTCTTGGGGTATACTCATACTGTGTGTGGCTTTCTATGTGCTAGGCATCAAAATACACGGTGGGGTCCATTTATGATTTACAAAAATCCCATGACACCTGCCTTCATATTTAAAGGCTAACATGAAAATTAGGTATCATTATATAAATATATAAACAAGAAAATCTGAATTTGCTAATTGTTATAAATCTTACTGCTTATTCTCAGTGTCAAAATTTTAACTTAAAAATCTAAATCCTAATTTTGTATAATTTGTGTTCTTATTTTGGTAGAGCTGTAGTAATGTGTAAAAACATTTAGTGAAGAAACAAAATTTATCCTTGTTTAGAATGTGTTGATATATTTTTAAATATAGTTTAATTTGGAAAAACATAATTTTGTCCTTTCAAATCAAATATCAGAATTATTTATCTCTGAATTTCTGAATGTGTTCTCAATTACATAAAATTTCATTTGCCTAGTTATTTTACTCAAAGTTACTTGCTGTTTTAGTCATGCAAATACTCAACTGTTCATATATTAAATTATAGGCCAGGGTAGATGTTGAACATTGCACAACTGAGAAATGTACATGTGAGAGTTGATCAGCATAGTCGAAAATTAATTGCTGTAATCTTAGATAGGTAGTTTCATGTGGTAAATAGAGTTGTCCTTGGCATTAGATTTGTGTGTAAATTCTATATGACAATGATCTATTTGATCTTAGAACAGCCATTTCACATGCTGCAAAAACAAGATGATAACTTTCCAATTCATAATGCAGGCTGTTATTAGACTTAAATGAGAATGTTTATCAATGTATTGAATACACTGTAACATAGTTTGTAAATTTGGTCAGCAAGTTAAAAACTAGCTTATCTATACACGGAATCAGATTAACAATTATTTCCTTTAACTGACTTATACGAAAAGAAGTTAACTTGGAAGTGTTATAATAAATTCCATTTATTCACTCAATTAAATATAAAACAAAGGATGAAGAGTACATTAGTCAATAATCACAGTGCTAATAAAAGAACAAGTGAAAATTAATAGCCATCACCTCCACTCGCATGGACCTTGGACCCTTTTTATAGATCCAACACCTTTCCATGGGGCAGTTCCTCTACTATGGTAGCTCTCCTAAACTACCTTTGCTTCAGAGAGACCCTTCGGTTGGGCACACGCTGGATAATCAGCATTACAGTAAACATGCCGGTAACAGAACAATGCATAATGCTGTCTTTTCATGAAACTTGAGGACTTCAATTTTAAACCAGAAAGGTCACATCCATATAAGATTGCTACACTGATTTAACTCATAATTTGATTTTGTTTTCTTTCACTTTTTCTGTTTATTTAAGAACAATGATTTCTACATATCCCTTCTTGAAGTTCAAAATTACAGCTTTGTTAGTTACCCATTGAGATATAGCCAAGAAAATTATTTTTGTGTGAAGGGATTCCTGTCCTCAGACATCAGCAACTAGAAGTCACTCTGTTTTAACAACTTTCTGGGAGAAAGTATCTAGATATTTGTTTTAGTTGGTCCTTCTTCAGGCTCTTTTTTTTTTTTCCCAGCATCCACCCAGCTAGCAATGCTTGTGGATATAAAAATGTCTCATGTTGACATTAATGTTTGTTTAAATTTGCTTTATATTGCGTGTAATGGCAGCACTAGGAGATTTTCTTTTAGTTAAATTCCATTTAATTAATAGAAATAATTAAAACGGTCATTGGGACATTACTTAAGAGCTTCTCACTGTTGAGGTAGCCTAGGACTATCTCTAATCTGTGTAACCACACTGTTGGTGATCAAGTCTAGGTTTTTTAGGTTTTAATTGCCATCTTTGTGTCATCAACTCTTCGATGTAGACTCACACGGGTCCTGACCTCCACCCTGTACTGAAGACTTTCATATACAACTGTTTCCTGAAATTGCCATCTAAAGCACTGAATACACAATCCCAAATTTGGTATTTTCACATAAAACTGATCATCCTTTCTCCACATCTAATACATAATGTGATAATAGTTTTCTCCATATTTTAACTTTTTTTAATGAAAAAATCTTTAGCCATCATTAAATCCTGTCTCTCTTAGCCCTCTCACCGAGTTCTTAAAAAAAAATCTAGGATTTGATCTTTTCCACATCCCTCCCCAAGCCACTGCCATCTCTCAGCTGGCTCATTTTTAATGGCTTTCTAATTGGTGTCTTCAACAGGAAGGCCTGATGGTGAGTGTGTGATGATGCTATGTTTAGCCATTTCACCATATGCATTTACCATTGATTTTCTTAAATCAGCAGTTGGGATATAAGATATATTGTACAATGTCTGTGGACAAATGTCTTTACATGCCATTGACTGTTTTCTGTCTTTGTCTTGGTAATGAATCCATGGAAAGATTGTGAATATTAGTAATGTGTATCACAGAGCTACTTATAAAGTTAAAAAAATGAAGAAATTGTATCTTCTTCAAATTATTAAGATTAAATAATAATGTCTTTTTGTATGTTATACTGCTTGATGACATAGAAGCTGTCTGTATAAGTAGAAAAAATATCCTGTAACAGTGTGAGATGTGTGTGTGTTTCTGGATGAGAAGATCATGCTCCCCAATCCTCATGTGAAAATAATCATTTTGCTGTGTATTTGTTTTTTGTCTTTTTCTGTTTACTACAATTTTTAAATTAGACATGGACCAGTCCTCTAATAATATTAAAAATTAAAATATAAATGACAGATTATTAATTGTACTCTATAAAGGTTATTCACTCTCAGAAAGCCTTATTAGTGAATGGTTATTACACTCTTGCAACAAAATGGATGCAACTGGAAACCATCATATTTATTGAAGTATGCCAGTCCCCAGAAGACAAATATCACATATTTTCTTTGATATGTGTGAATCAATGTAGAATACAAAAAGCATATCATAATGAAATGAACATCTTTGCTGTTTTTAGCTGTTGATACTCCCGTGGAACTGTGGTCTTGCCACTTTTTACTTGTTCAATATTATGGGTAGTGGTAGGTTAAGTCTGATTGTAGAGGGAATGAAATTATGTCTTTGCAACAATTAAAGAAAAGAAAGAAAAGACTGAAGGAGGCGAAAGAAGCAAAGATAAGAGAGGGAGGGAAGGATGGTTATCACCTTAGAATTGTTTCTATGATATACACGAAATCCACTCTCCCAGAGTAATAAAAGGTTAAGAAAAATTTCTGGACTCCTTGTTGAATCGATGTTTTGAGTTTTCAGATTTCTGTGAACAATTAGTCTTAAGTAATCCTGGTAAGTGATAAAGACCCACTTTATAAACTGGAGATGTGTATGGAAGGATGCTTGGAGATTTTATGCAAAATATCTTTCTCATTTAATTTCCTGGTTAAATACTTGAAGTTTTCATAATCTGCAAGCAAGAACCTTTAAGCATCTGTGATAATCATAGCTGATTTTTTCATGTTGAGTCTCTCCAGACTGTCTCCTTGGCTAGTTGTTGATCCACCTGCGGACTGTAAAGCATGATTTAACATTTTCAGACTATCTGTGTTTTTTCTCTCTCCTCATCATGAATCTCCTTTTCTTCCTTTGTTCACTGACATCATTCTCTATCAACTGCATGGAAGTTATGCAATCTCTCAAGGTTGTTCTTTGACAACCTTTTAGCTGCTGGAACTAGATTCTGGCCTTGGTTTTTGCTCCTATGAATTCATTGGTTCTGAGTTGTTTGTTGAAAATATGAGTTCCAGTGTACTTTTCCTTTGGGAAATAAGACTTTTCTTGTGATCATATGATCTATACTTTGTGAAAAGAAATGTCATGATTTTACCTTAAAAATAGTTTATACCTCAATGTGGTTTACATGGTCTTTTTACTAAACTTATAAAATTATCTTCATATTTTTGTTTTTATAAGTTCTTCTAAGTAGCTCGTGATTAACACACAGTTGTAATTGTTAGACCATCATTAATATATAAAAGTACCACATTGCTCTTTAGTCACTTGATAGGCTTGTTCCTAGATCTTAAAGTAGATTTTAGTAAGTACTATATATCTTAAATGTTGATTTTTAATGTTAAAAATAACTCACATTCATGGTGAAAATTAGAAAACTAAACAAATTGGAAAAAATGATTCCTAATCATATAACTGTGACAATATTTAAATCTTAGTATGTGAGGCTAGCATTTGATTTTTAATATTTGTGTTTATGTAAACCTATGGAGTATAGTTTTTCACATGCAAAATATTATGTAGGTATCCAGTTCTATTTTAACCTAGAAACATGATTTCAATGACTACTAGCTATATCATATGGATACAGCAAAGGACAGATTTTGTACATTGTCTGATATATTTTTAATGTATCATTATTAATAATTATCTGAGATGAATATATTACTTCTCAGTGTTTACTTATTTTTCTTATTTTGTTCTTAGTGGCAAACAAGTATGATATCTATTTATTTATACTCTATTGATTTAATTGATGTCTTTATTATTTATAATTATGAAATATTACTTTATTTTTTTCTGTATCTTCTGCTGCTTGGTTGAGCATTGAACTTGGAATGTTTGAGGTAACCAAAACTTCAGAAACTGGCACCCGTCTTGTCTCTCAAGTTGCCCAAAGAGGGAGCTCTCATTTGAAATCGAGCACCTATTACCTGTTACATTAAAAAAAATTTCGGGACCCGGCGGCGTGGCCTAGTGGCTAAAAGTCCTCGCCTTGAAAGCCCTGGGATCCCATATGGGCTCCGGTTCTATTCCCGACAGCTCCACTTCCCATCCAGCTCCCTGCTTGTGGCCTGGGAAAACAGCCAAGGATGGCCCAAAGCTTAGGGATCCTGCACCCATGTGGGAGACCCGGAAGAGGTTCCAGGTTCCCGGCTTCGGATCGGCGCACCCACCTGTTGCGGCTCACTTGGGGAGTGAACCATGGGACAGAAGATCTTCCTCTCTGTCTCTCCTCCTCTCTGTATATCCGGCTTTCCAATAATAATAAAATCTTTAAAAAAAAAATTTCTTCAACTACAGAAAAGAGCAGATGATGAGTTTAAACTCCAAGGCAAGGGTCTCTAATTTACATAAAACAGTGTTCTAAAAGTTTTAAATTATTCATCCTTTTAAAAAATAGACTTTACATGTGGTACATGTGTATAATTTAAAATACGAAGTTGGTTTCCCATATTCATGAATTTCAATTTCAGTTTCCAATGGCACATGGGAAATACTTGAAAAAGTTTTTTCTGAACTGACTGCATACAAATTTTTTGATATTACTCCTTTTATAAATCTTTGTTTTTTTATTTTTACTAATATAGAAAGAACAAATTTTATGTATTTCATAAGTACAGATGCTTTTGGCAATGTCACTTAGGGAATTTAGGGAGAAGGGAATGTATATTTATTGAATTTTCTTGAATATTGGGTATTCTAATAATTATCTTGGATGAAAGATCTTACATAGTTTATTCCTTAGTACTCATCCAATAATTTTATACTTTCAGTTCTTGTGTTTAAATATTTCAAAGGTTGATTTTTTTTGTATAGTGTAAAATAAGCATTCAGTTTTATTTTTCAGCCTGTGGTTTATCCCGCACCTGCATGTTTAAGAGACTATCCTGGGCCTGGTGTGATAGCATAGCGATTAAGGTCCTTGCCTTGAGCGCCAGGATCCCATATGGGCGCCAGTTCTAATCCCGGTGGCTCCACTTCCCATCCAGCTCCCTGCCTGTGGCTTGGGAAAGTAGTCGAGGATGCCCCCAGACTCTGGGACCCTGCACCTGCGTGGGAGACCTGGAGTAGGCTCCTGGCTTCAAATTGACTCAGCACCAGCCATTGCGGCCACTTGGAGGGTGAACCATCGGATGGAAGATCTTCCTTTCTGTCTCTCCTCTCTGTATATCTGCCTTTCCAATAAAAAATAAATAAATCTTAAAAAAAGAGATTATCCTTTGCTGGTTCTTGATGTCTCTGTAAAAGATTAGTCCATCATCCGTGTTTAGGCTTGTTTCTGGGATTTTGATTCTTTTGTATTGATCTATTTGTTGTTAAGGAGCATGGGTGTTAAAGCAAGTATATTTGGGTTCAAATGTCAGCTCCCTTGGGAAAGAGTATTTTTATTTCATAATAGTAATATCAACAGTGAAAACAATAATGGAGTACATATTGCATAAGTTAATACCTATAAAATTGAATACCGAATGGCAAGAAAGTATCATATAGCTGTTAATTGCTGATTGCTATTAAATGTTATGTTTTTGTTTGTATCCCTATGGTAATTTTTATAGAATCTTGTATGCAGTAGGTAATAGCCTTTTAGGTTATTGTAATAAATTTCACCTCTTCCACATAATGACCTTGCTTTTCAAGAAATTAAGAACATCATTGATTAAATCGTTAATGATGAGTCCTTGGCATGCTATGTTCCTGGCCACACTCTTGTCTCAAGCTTTTGCTTGAGACAGCAGGTAAAAGACTATGAATTACTCCAAATTATAGTACATCCTTTGAAGATTTTCACAAAAGATTAAATGGGTGACCGGTAGGTATGTTTTATGTATTAAATGATTGATACTTTTCCTGGCGTGATGTACTACCATGATGTAATGCATATAAATATTCTGCTGATTTACCTTGAAATATTAGTTAAAGAGAAAAGTTATGTTATATCCTTTGATTTGGAATATTCACCCATTTTTTTTCTAGAATGAAGGGCATCAGTTCTAGAAGCTTCTCTCTGTGTGTGTCTGTGTGTTTGCGTGTGCATGTGTGTTTGCGTGTGCATGTGTAACACTGTGGCTTTCAGAAGGGAATTGCTTATGCCTGCATCTGATATCCACCACCTCTTACTATTTGGCCACGTTACAGTATTTGAGATCACAGTGATCTGTAATATGTTTGCATAGCAAGTTTTTTTTTCTTGGGGATTATTGTTTAGGATTAGCAATGATTTTGGAAGCAAATTTAATGCTAACTCTAGAGTTCCCATGATTTCCAAGGGCTATTAGTATTGGAACAAGATAATATAATCCTTTGAAGGTTCCAGAATTTATCCATAAAATTACATAGTTCAGTTTAAGATTCTAAAAATTTTTAATTAGTGTTACACTATGGACCAGTTTCAGAATATTGAGAACTATGAATATCCTTTGCCCCAGTTAAATTGGTGAACTCAAGCTTTCACTAACATTTCCTTAACATTCCAATGTTTCAAAGATCCCTATGATACCTCCATGACTCAAGTTAAGAGATCTCATTGCATTAAGTGGTTTTATTATGCAAGAATTGAAAATTTAAATGTGGCATGAAAGTAAAAGGAAGGGCTGAAGAGAAAACAGCTGGATGAGTGAGAGTCACATTTTCTTCTGATGGAAGGTAGACAAACAGCCACTGATGAGTTTGAAGAAATCCTTTCATTTTGGAAAGATCTGTAAACATAAATAACAGTTGAGAAATTTAGTTCATAATGTCTTTGCAGTCCACATGGTGTGTGAATATCTATTCAGTTTCCATGATTTTTCTCTTAAGTCTGTATCCAAGGAATTTTGCTAATTAAATTTAAAATCTTAAATATTTTAAATTGGTATTTAGTGAATTGAAAATAATAGTGATATTTATAGAAAAACCTGTCTTTTATGTGCTTGTTTATATGTGATACTACACAGGGATTTTAATTTGGGATTGTGGTTCATGATTTTAAAATAAATAACTCTTGAAATATTGGTTACCACTAAAACATAAGCATGTAATAATATATTTTAGACCAATATGTGTCATTACTTGTGAATATCTTTCATGTTATCTCCATTCATTTTCTCCTTTCTTTTTCTAAAATCCAATTAGCTAGATATTTATCAAGCTTATGAACTTTTCTTAACAGATGTCCTATTAAATAGCAACCAAATAACATATTTACATATATGTAAATTAGAGAAATGCAGTGTGTTTTCTCTTTTTTATGCAAAACAGACAACTCATTTGGAAGTAAGGTGAAGAAATTGAGCATTCTTGAAGCTAGACAGGCTCTCATTTTGCATATTCTATCTATGATAAGTTACTTAACAGCCTGAGAGCTATTGTGTTGTTCATTTATAAATTGAAATGGTAATAAAATCGCTTCCATGTAGCTGCTATAGAGTTCAACTAAAATACTCATGTAAACTTCTTATCTTTAGGTAACAGATTATTGGTTAAAGATAATTTTAATATTTATTAATTTTACTTTATATTTTCTAATATGTTGTACTTTGCAGGTTGATCTGTTTTTAGGGTTCTTTCATAGGTGCATTTTTTACTTGAACTTCACGGAAGCCACATCTCTGACATAAAGCAAGTGCAGAGAGCAGTGGCTAGCCTGAGGCAAGATCAGGAAGCAGACCCCTTCCTGACATAGTGATGGCCCCATCACATGCTAGAGCATAGCTTGGTGTTTTAGATTACAAAACATGTAGACAGTCTGATGACTGAAAATATTTGCTACAAAAACCTCTAAACTTTGGATCTCTCTTCTCAAATTATTTCTCACTCTTTAGCCATTTTCTAATTTATTATGTTTTTCTTAATTTAACTTCCATAAGTTTTACAATGCTTTTGGGCTCTGCCACCATTCACCAATCCAGGTAATAAATGATAACTTTATGTATTACAGTCAGTGTTATAAAATTATCTTTTTAAGCCATTTCTCAAGCACTGTAAATATTTCATGGTTTTTTTTAAGGTAGAGGACATTTGCGATGACCAGCTTCATGGATCCTTTTGGAAATGTTTTCTGAAATTAAAGAATTCTTAGAAGATGTTATCGCTTCTTTTTACTCTGTAGCAAAGCTAGAACACAAGAGTGCTGTGATGGAAGTAAAATTTCTTTAAACTTATTTTGTATAATCTTTTCTAAGAACATTTATTACAGATAAATAAAAAATCCTCAAGTATTAATAGTATCTTCTTCTTTTGTCACAGTTTGTATGCATATAGGGATAAAATAAAATGGGCAGATTCTAGCAGTGGTTTAAGAGTGAGCATTTTAATAATGAATTCCTATCTTTTATGTTATAAAATACTAGTTTTCATTTCTTGTTAGAGCAGAATTTTGTTGAACTATAGTTGTACTAATTATACCTAGCATACTTGCCTGTTCTGATAACCTTCTTAATATATCCACTTGCCTTATTTCAGGATTTGTGTTGTATTAGCAAGTCTATATTGCTTGTCAGAAATGTTTCATTTTTGTCTTTGGCTCATTTACCTGCGTTGTCTTCTTTGCTGTTTCTTACTGTTCCTCTGCCGTTGATGGAGCAACTGCTGCTGTGGCAGGTTCAGGGCTAGAAATGAACTCTGGGGAAGCCTCTGTAACAACTTCAGCGTTCACTAATGGCTCAGTGGAAGAAACTGGGGTGGGCTCCTCAGCAGCCACCGTGTTGACAGTAGGGATGATGTTTTCCTCCTGCACCTTATTTGGACGAATGGCCATTATCAACGGGTGTCGGCGTGAGTGATGTGCCACTGTTGGCTGGTGGACATTTGGCAGGGTTTGCCACTGAGGGACTTGCATATTTGGCTTAACTACAATTGGTTTGATGTAATACGGGTTAAGCATAAATGGACTGAAAGTTGGCACAGCTGTTCTATGTTGGTAGAAGTTGGGTTCGTAAGGCAGAAATCTGCTCATCACAAAGTAGAATGGGACGTAGGGAACTGCTTTCTGGTTGAGCACTTTTTCCTCATTCTCATGGCACTGCAAAAAAAGTAATAAATTGTGCGCAAAGATGTTACTGAGTTCTCTTACCGAGAAATTTTGAAATAATGTAGTATGTGACATTGGCTATGTAAAAATATTAAAACATGGAAACTTTCCATATCACTTTGAAAGGACTTATACATTTCTTTTTGTATATTTCATTTAGATATTATAAATTATCTTTAGTAATAAAATGGTACTTTGTCCCAAAATTAGATGAGGTACTTCAAATTATAAAACAGATTGCTCAGACATTGACATATGTGGAAACTGACAGTAAATGTTGAATATTTTAAGTACAATTAAAACAATCTCAAAGAAATTGGACATACTGTACAAAAGCACACACATATATACATTCTCATCACATATCTGTAATTGCACATAGATTTTGTTTAGAGTCTAACATGAGGGGAAACATGTTTGGATCATTTTATACTAATTTTAGCAGGATAGTAACATGATATGATGGGGCATTTTAAAATTCAGATTTTGAATCTTTTCAGTTTAATTTTCTTCCTAGAAGATGACAGAATTTTTTGTTTTTTTCCCCAATATTCTCCCAAATATTAACCATCATGAACATTTGTCAACAGACATTTCCATGTGAATAGAAACAAATGAACACAATTATACACGAAAGCAGCTGTTTCTCACAAAAGGAGATGTTTACATGTGCTCAGTCAGACATTTGGGAGAAGCAGCACATAGATCCAAGCTAAGGGACCTCAGAGAAAGTCTTCAGAGGCAGAAGAGATGCTTATCTTCACTTTCTTTCCATGTTTCCTTAATGGTGCATGCAGCATTTCCTCATGTTACTCAGTATCCATGATAATTAAAGTTACATGAAACCTAGACTGCCAGGTGAGCAATGATATTGATTTATATCAACTCTTGTTGCAGTGAGCTTTTTCATTTTGCAAAAATCATTAGATAATTTTGTGGCGATGACATATTTATATAGTTTTTATAGGAATACAATGAAATATGACTGATATTTAAAGGCTATTATATTTTGGAGTTCATTTCTGTGAGGTAAAAACTTAATGTAAACTTACTGTTGGCTGTTCCTGGCTTTGTACTATCTCTGCAGCCTGGGGAGAAATAATATGAAATAGAATTTATTGAAAATACAAAGCACAGACTGTTTTTTTAAAAAATTTATTTTCAGTTGTTGAAAATAATCCTTTGTATTTTTAAAAGATGCAATGACAATCATTTAAATTTTATTTTGCAATGGATATAAATTATCATATAAAAGATACAAAATGTAATGATTTTGACTTTTCCTAGTTTTGAACTATAAAATTTACATGCCTTAACTTTTCCTTTGGGTAATTCTTCCCCCGCCCTTTGTGAAAATGGGAGGGGATATTTGGGGGTAAAGCAGGTTCAGATAGCACAAGAAGAGGTTGCTACAGAGCAGGCCATTGTGCAGCATTTCATGATTGAAACTCTAACACTTGTCACTCTCAAGAAAACCCAAGTTCTAAACTCAAAGATGGCCCCAATAAAATGTAATTTCAAAGAAGAAAGAAATGTGAAATTCATCATGGTTAAAAATGCCTTGGTTCATTTTTAAGTAATTTTGACCACAAATATTTATCTCATAACTTTATTTAGTAGATATTACCTGAAAGTAAGTATAAGCTTCACAATAAATGAGTCATGAAACAAGAACTAGTGCCCTCCAAAATATTATATTCTACAGGAGGGTGTATAGTATTAACTATGCCTGCCTCTTTGTTCTTGCTGTTGGGAAACACATTGTGTGGAATCACTAGATGAACATGAAAATAAAATACAGTGATAGCCAAACAACACTGAAAACACAGGACAAAGTGAGAAAAGACAGAAGCTTTTTCTTGGTTCAACAGTATCAGAACATAAGCTTATTCAAGACAACATCTGCAGGCTGAGAGTTGTGAACATGGATCGCTTGAATGGAATTGGTCAGTTGACAAACAGGGAAAGAGTGAAACAACAACAAAAAAATGCAGACACGATAAAATCTTTAAGCAAGCCAAATATCTTAAGATTTTTCAGTGCTAAAATAATTAGAGTTGGGTAACATAAGAGTTTAACTAAAAGGGTTTCTGATTCTGGAGTATGAATTTCTTATTTATGCCTTATGAATTAACTTTGGAGCATTTCATAATTTTAATGTATTTTGAGAGTTATTTCCCTCTAGCATTAATTTTCTTTTTTTAGAAGATTTATTTCTATTTATTGTGAAGGCAGAGTTACAAAGAGAAAAATCTTCCATCTGCTGGTTCACTCCTCAAATGGTTACAATGGCTGGAGCTGAGAAAATCTCAAGTCAGGAGCCAGAGCCTTCATGCGGCATCCCATGTAGGTACAGGGTACCAACACTTTGGGTCTTCCTCTGCTGCTTTTCCAAGAGCACATGCAAGGAGCTGGATGGGAAGTGGAACAGCCGGCTCAAGAACCAGTGCTCATATGGCATCCCAGCGTTTGCCAGGGGAGGATTAGCCAATTGAGCAACTGTGCTGGTCCCATATTCATTTTCTTTTAAACATAAGGTTTTAAAAAGCTTTCCATAAATGAGAAAGCATGTTTTCTTAATTTATTCCAACTAGATAGATGCTCAGAACAATGGAAACAAACATAAAAATGCATGTTTAGGAAACTGTAGATAGTATACAACTATTTTTTTGTTGTTGTTCTACTAAGTATAACTAAAATGTACATATTTAGTGCCGTTCAGTAAATGTTCTTAAAATCTTAATACAAAATAAGTAGATAAAAATTAACTCACCAAAAAAGGCAGGGTTAATGCCAGGACATTCAGAACTAGAAGAAAATGTTTCATCTTGCACCTATAAACATTTCAAAAATTAAAAGATATGTTATTAACAGTTTAAGAATTATTTGAATGCAATGCTTTTCTTGCTTGAAGAAAAGGAAAACCAGGTACAAAAATAGATTTAGATTTTACAAAAAGCAATAGAAAACCCACTTGTTATAATATTTTTGAACTAAAAATTAATAAAAAAATTAAAATTAAAAAATATGTATTTGAAAGGCAGAGTTACAGAGAGGAGAGACACAGAAAAATCTTCCATCTGCTGATTTACTCCCCAAATGGTTGCAATGGTCAGAACTGAGCCCATTTGAAAGTAAGGAGCTTATTCTAAAGCTGCCATGGAAATCCAGGGCCCCAAGGACTCTGCTGGTTTTCCAGGTCATGAGGAGGGAGCTGGAATGTACATGGAGCTGCTGAGACAGAAACCAATGTTCATATGGCATGCTGACAGTGCAGGAGGAGACCTAGCATACTGTGCCATGACGCTGGCCCCAATATTTGAATTAAGCTTCTGACAATGTTAACAACTTCTCATTATAAATTTAATTATATAATCATGTAATATTTATCAACATTCTACAAGAAAAAATTACTATTTTTAATGCTGATAATCTAAATGGATCTGACACAGGCCTCACCAAGGTAGCATGCACCATAGGAAGAGTTGTAATATATACAAATCATTGTAAAAGACGTGGGAAATGCCACAGAAGCGTTTCTCTAACACTGGAATATTTAAGAAAATCTCACATATGGAATTAGATCCGAAAGACTTAAGAAAGCTCGTTTCCTTGAGTGGAGCAGAGCTCCTTATTACTTCTTCACATGCCATTATTTTTTAAAGTTATAAATGGAAAAGAATGCTCTCAATGGTAAATCAGACTCTCAACTCATACAAAATCATAAATAGACACAGAAAATATTCTATAAAATGATGAGAATCCTTACTTCTTATCAGGAGCAGAAGCTGGAAGAGAAGGCCATATTTACATATTGGTTACTTAAAACAGCAGGTACCTGCACGAGTCCTCATCACTTGGTAAGAAGAAGTAATTTGTGAGATGGTAGAATGATTAAGCTCTCATAGCATATGCAAGATATGTTTTACAATTAAAATGAAACTATCACAAATAAAATTATGAATTTTGAGAACAAATAAAACTCAAAAGTAAGTAAAAGGATCAATGTTGATTATTACTACAGGTCCAGCTTCCTGAATAGTTACTAATATTTAACTGTAGAAATAGTCACATTGTTTGAGTACCTTTCATTCAGAATTTACATTATCTCTAATAATTTAGCTAATAAATAATAAAGAACTAAAAATGTAGCTACTAATAAGTCTTGACTTTAAAGTAGAGTTAAATTTGATTGTAACGTCATGCCAAACCTAAAGTTCAGACTAGAAATTAGTATTAAAATAATGATGGAAACATAGAAGCATCTAGAAGCTTAAACAAAATCTAAAGGAAAAAAATGTGACTCCACACTAGGTTTGACATTGAGCTAATTGACAGCCTTGAAATGAATCACTATCTGGCATCTCAATGCCATTACCTTGCCTTGTGCCCGTCAGGTCTTGCTTTGGTAGTAGGTTGAGCTGACCTCTTAGGTGTAGTGAAGACCCAAGACTAATTAAAGGGTATTAGTACCTCAAGTCATGCTATTCTAGTCCCCTCCTACTTTTTAGCCAATAAGATGACAATCAGGTGATTGATTTGATTACAATATTGTCAATCTTAGCTGATGAAATGCAGAAAGAAAACAGAGGTGGCATTCATCAAGATTGACAAGAGATGTTATTCACGGCTTGTAAAAGAATGGATCATTATGAATAGGGAAGTATAGAGAAATTTATAAAAATGTTACATGCAGTGGTAATTAATTACTTCTGACTATTTGAAATTAAAGCTACTGGCACTATAGAAATAACCATAATACTTTCCGATTTAAAATTTTTTTTTTCATTAAAAAGCCTGGATGAAAAGTGTTCCTGCATCTTCTGTGATCTACAACTGGCTTCCTTTCTTCAGCATTACAGCTGTCAATTTTTAAAATTGGAAATTGACTATCTCTTGTATACCTGATTGCCTTCTCACATGATAAATACATATATAAAACATTAATTAACACAAAATGGGAAGCTATTTGCATTGGAGCCATAACACATATTTGACTCTTTGGTCATGAAATACTGAAAAATACTTATTGATTGATTATCCTTATAAAAAGCCTAAATTAAAATTTCAACAATATACATAATCATTTTGAATATGTATTAGTGAGTTGGAAGTATTTATTTTAAGGAAATTGAATATGACTAAGATTGCAGATTATAAAATACTGATAAGATATCTGATAAGCTATCTTGGTAAGAATAGTTGGGCAACTTTTTTTTTTTCTAGAGAATTCAGGAAAGGGTTTCTTCATTTAATTTTTTTCTGAATAGTGAATTTTTCAGAACTGTCACCTCACGTGGGCTACAAGGATTTGGCATGATTGAGATATTAACAGGAATCAATGAAGAACTGCCAGGAGACAAACGGGAAATGCTGTTGGCGTTGTAGTTACTTCTCTGTTCCTTTTTGCTTCTTGGAATGATGTTCTGCATGTTAGAATAGTTATTCAACTTTACAGGGCAAATTAAGACTTCCTATTCCTCAGAAGAGTTGGTGTCCATTGTTCAGGTGATGGCAGAGATGGCCAAGTTCCAAAGTCGCTAACCCACCTGCTGCAGAAGTGAGACCTGGCATTCCATCTGATTTAGTCTCATCGTTTCTTTTGGTTTTCAAGATTAAGTGAGAGAAGATCTTGGTGTAGCTAATTGCAAATTATAAAGGTATTCTACTCCATATGATAATTTTTAGCCATTAACCTTGTATCATAGTGTTGATATTATCAGCTGTTTAATTATTTAATACAAAAATACCAACGATTCAGAGATGTTTCTAAAAATTATTTTAATATGAAAAAAGTTTCATGAATACCTGGGAATGATAGGAATCCATTCTATCAAAAGAAAAACATTTCTGACATGGGAGTATCCTGCAAAATATTACAATAAAAGAAGCGCAGACACTAATCTCAGAAAACTGTATGTTGCATAAATGCCCATATAGTCTATGTTCAGGACAGAGTCACAGTAATGGTAGAGGCTTTTCATGGGTACAAGGTTTAATTGTGTGATGAGAAAAATATTCTGAACTTGAGTATTTTAATAGTAGCCAAACTCTTATAAATATACTGAAACCACTGAACTGTATATTTTGGATTGAATGAATGTAAATTGTATTCCAATAAAGCTGCTTTTGAAAGATGAAATGGTATATTAAGTATTTTATTTCTTTTACTATTTTTTAGCTTTGACAAGAGTAAGCTGTGTCACTGAAAATACAAATTGAATATAGAATTTATCTAGTAAATATTTAATGAACATCTAATTTTTGCTTGCCTACCTGTCCATAATCATTTTTCCAGAAAACATCACTTACAGTCACTCGTGGGACCTTAGCTGGATAGAGCTAGTACTGAAATTGTACATGTTTCTCTCCCCTCACTAGGCTACACTGTTCTTAAAGATAAACAAAGAAACAGACAAAACCATGAAAGGTGAAAATTCCCTGAAAGTAGAATTGGGGTTGACACAAAAAATGTATTCAGCCATTCTCATTTGAGTGTTCTGAGTACTCAAATCCAAAATACTTTTGACTTTGGAGAAAGCTACAAAAACACAACATGAATTTGCCCTGTGCTGAGTGTACACTGGGCCTCTATGAAGAAGGTGATGTAGAAGCACTCCGTGCTGTGGGCTCTGTCTCCTTAGTCATGCTGGAGCAGTTTTTGCTTGAGCTTTGTTCACCTCATCTTACATTCTTTCTTTTTTTTTTTTTTTTATAATCTATTTTATTGTGTTGTTGTTGACAATCTTTTCATAGTTAATTACAGTTAAAGAAAGAAAAAGAAAAAAAAAAGGTTCAGGGGGATAGGGAAGTGGGCAATACTATTATGTCCATATTGTTTCCATCTTGTATCTGAGGTAAAGGAGGATATTGAGGGAGAAGCCCCACCCGGTTTCCCGCCCACCCCGAGTCCCGGATGTGGGGCATGCTCTGAGATATGTGCTCGAGTGGTGTTAATAGTTCTCCAGTTGTGAATCGCTGCCAGTTTCGCTTGATGAGGTCGTCCACTGATTGATATGGTCCATCATAAAGTCTCCGTTTGCCCCATTTTTCGCTGCTAACATGTAGCTGAGATGAATGATTGATCTGCTCTGTCTTCTGTCTTTTCTTGATTAGAGTTCTGCGTCCAGCAGCTCGATTGGGGAGATCTCCAAAGAAACTTTGAGGTATTCCCAGACTAGTTTCTTGCATGTTCTAGCAAGCACAGGGCCCGGCACAGTCCATCACCCCGATCAGCTGGTGGTTGCAATTGCTGGGTTGGTTCTGTTTTCAGTCCCGAGTTGCACTGGAACCAATGGGTGTTGCAGTCCAGTCTGGTTCTGCCCAGCACGTACTCGGCCCTCACACTAACCAGTGGGAGCTGCAGCCTAGTTGGGGCGACCCACGATAACCCTCACCCGGCCCGCCCCTGGTTTGCCAGTATGTGTAGCAGAAGACCAGTCTGTCCCCCATCCCATTTGGCTCTGGCACTTGTCAATGGGTATTAAAGCTTAGTTCTATCTAACCAACTCAACCATCCAGCCCTCACGGGTGTTGTTCAGTGCCTCTCTATCTAGCCATCCCAGCCCCCGTCCTAGTTTTCATGCCCTCCCACGGGACTAGTGACCCAAGAAGGGGGAACCCACTTTTTCCCTCCCAGGTCTCTCTGTCCCGGTTTATGCACTCTTTAGGTGGTTCTGTGATTTGACTTGACAGAATTAGTCCCCAGTGCCAGCTTCTGCGGCTATGCCCAAACATCCCTCACCCACTCTAATTTATGCTTGCACCAGCAGGAATAATCAGCCCAGCCTGGCTTTTCCCTGATCTATTCCACATGCAGCGCACAGGTGTTGTAGCCTTGCATAGTCTAGTCTGTCTCTATCCCAGCCCACGCTCTCCAGTGGGAGTAGCTGTCCGGCGAGGAAACCAGCCCCTTAATCCCCCCGCCAGTTCTGCCCCTCCCTTCCTTCCTGGATCTCACGTGTGCTAGTTGGGTGCTGCATTCATATCCAGTACAGGCAACCACGCCCTGGCATTACATAATGTGTACTGGTTTTGTCGCCACCAAACCCAGCTCATCCCACACTCTGATCTGGTGATCGGATTTGCCAGTGGGTGATATGGACTGATTCAGCCTGGTCTGCTCCTGACCCATGCTTAATGTGTGCCAGTGGGAAACTTTCCATGGCCTATTCTGGACTGTTTCCTATCATGCTTCTTGCGCTAACCTGCAGGGACTGTGTCCTGCCAGAGGAGTTGCCCAGGCTCCTCCATCAGAACCCCTCCCAATGGCAGGTTTTGCGCATGCCATGGGGTCCTTGAGCCAACCCTACCCAGTTCACCTCCTGTCCTAGCAGGGACAGTGGCTTTTCCTGGCTGGCTTTCACCCCATTCTGGTTCTTGTTGTTGGATGTTTCAGCCCGGCCATGGCTCGTCCATACCCACATACAGCTCACGCATCACTCAGTAGGGGGTTGAGACCCAGCCTAATCAGTCCCACATCTACCCCCTGGTTCTCCATGACACCAGATGGTGTTGGGGTCTGAACTGGCCTGGTGCATCCAATCCCAGCCCACACTAGTGCCTCGGGTGACTGCAACTGTTTCCTAGATAGAACGCAGCCCCAATTTTAGCACATACGCCCCTTGGTGGGAACCTCAACCTAGTTAGGGTGTCCCGTTACCTCCCCGATTGGGCTTGTTCCTAGCTGTAAATCATGCACCTGCCAGTGGTTGCTCTGAGGACCAGTAGGTGCAAGAGCCTAGCTGGGTATGACCTGTGTTCCATGCTGGCTTCTAGTTTTGCTTGTAAACAAAGTTTTGCTCAGTCCTGCCCAGTACATTACGTTCCATTACCGATTTAAAAATGTATATTCTTTCTTGGTACATTTCTACGGAATGTATGTCAGTTTTTTTCTTTCAGTCATAATTCCCTTAACAATGCAATAGAGAAATTGTTTGCATTGTATTAGATGTTACAATTTGGTTGACTGAAAAACTATCTATATCATACAGGAGGATGTGTGAAAGTTATATGTCCAAACTATACTACCCTGTTTTAGAGACTTGGACAGTTGTGGACTTCTTCTCCTTCGGTGGATCTTGGAACCAAACCCCCATGGGCATGAAAGGATTACCAGAATTCAATTCTCGAATGAATAAACTCTGACATGTGTGGCCCTCTTCTATCCCCTCAAAGGAAATAAGGAAACAATGAATTGAATTTAGTTTATATTTTCCCTCCCAGGAAATCATTCAGTGACTTGCAGATGAGCTGTACATAAATGTGGGTAACTACTGTATAGTTGATTGTATGTTAACTGGAGCGCTTGCTCAAGGATACTGATTTAATCAGCTATTTTAGATGGGATGTAGGTTGCTGTACCATTGGTCTAGGAAACCTCGTTTTGATTTTTCCAGAATGCTACCATTTGTAAATATACTGTACACTTCCAAGAGTTCATTTAAGGATGAATATTTATTTTTGAGTCCATCTTATGAGATTAATACTTCAAGAAGTATGCTTTATGGAAATAATTCTTTAAAAAGCCCATAAGCCATTAGATTAAAAAAAGAAATACTGGTTTTATTGACAGATTTGTTGAGAAGCTGTCCCATTGATACAGTGTGCAAGATATCTGTGACAGGAAAACAGATGATTGTCTTAATAGAATACCTTTGTAAATCCAGTAGCTAAAAGTAAATGAGCAGGTGTTTTCTCTTGTCAGAAATCTATAGTGATATAATGAGGTGGATAAAAGTGCAAATTCTAAGCTAAGTACGTCTATTGGAAGTTAAAAAAAGGAAAACAAAGGGAATCCAGCAAATTAATTGTAGAGGTGTTCATTCACGCTCAGAACAGCCATTTGTCTGGCCTGTCAGTTCTTTGCCTGCTTGCTTCCTCTAACCACCCTGTATTATTCTCCCAACTCTTTCTCCTCTTAGGCAGGCAGTAGTGCCCAATGTGTCTGCTTGTAAGGTGAAGAAACAATCCCTGTTAAAATTAATTTATGGAATTATACTAAGAAGCATTGGATCCTTTTACCACCCATTTCATAGTCTTAACTTAGATCATGAAGATTAATGCCAAGAAATCAATAATTAAATAGTTGAGGCATCTGTACTCTCTGAAAAGGTCAGGGGAGCTGAAATTTCCCTGCTCACATCATGCCCATGGCTGACTTTGATTTCTAGTCAGATTCTGGGTGGGCAATGGCAAAATTTCCATCACTGACATGTTGTCTCAGCCATGAACAATTTGAGCCTATAGGTAATCTTAAATTAAAAAGCAATCTTTGCTCAAAGAGAATTTTTATGAATTGCTGATAATTATCTTGTAGCAACAAAGCCAGCCGTTGTGACACAGTGAAAAGCTTATTGCGTGGGCAGAATCTTGCTGGATGACTTTTGTCATATGCTATCAGACATTTTTTACCACCTTTTTTTTTTTTACCATTTTTTGTTATTAGAGATTTGCTTTTTAATTGTTCATGTGGGGTTTATGGGAACTGAAGATGAAGATTAAACTTTATACACATATTTATTTTTGAATGTAAAAGAATAAGTTCTCAATACATTAAGAGCCTCTGAACAATATTGCCATAAATGGCAATACCTTTTAAAGATATGTGAAAATATGTTCTATATTATTTCAGACATTTGAGCATGACTTACATTATGTGAACCATACAATCCCCTTTTCCAAGTATGGCTGGCAAGGTTATCCAGTTTGCTGTACCAATATAGTAACTGGGTTACAAAGAACAGCTAATATTTAAATATTGACTTTAGTATTTTTCTTGAAAGAAGAAAATTCTATTTGTTGATATATATCAGTTATGAAAGTCTTTTTTGAAAACGACGAATTAGAAAGTTAGTATTCATAACATTTCACTGAGTATCAACTCTATGAAGTTGTGAGAAATAGTTCTAATATTATGGTCCCTCAGGATTTTTTTTTGTTTGTTTAGGAAGGATACAGAAATGTCTGTGAGGTATCTTACTGGAAGATAAAGTGTAATATGATTTATAAAAATGGAAACAATGCTATGGGAAAAAGGGAAAAGGAAGAGTGTTCATTTCATTGGAAAGTTAGGTGAAAGTTCTCTATGAAAGTCGTGACATTTACTTTGAACCCTGAAAGGAACCCCGGCTTTTGGTAGTGCCACAGAAGAATGGTGATTGCACGAAGAGAGACAGCACAAGGAGCTGAGGACACACTGGTGTGAGAGTGAACACAGGTACTAGTGTGACAAAGTAGAGAGGGATTGGAAATGATGATGGGGGTTGATATTTCAGCGGCCTTGAATGCCAAGTGATAAAATGGAGTTCACCTTGTAAACAATAAAGAGCCTTCTGAAGCACGGGGCCCTTCAGATGAAACTAAATTTGTGAAGGCACTCTGGAAGCTAGATTAGCGGGGGATTTGAGGGATATCAGCAGGGATATGATGTTCCCCCCGAAAACAAGTAAAAAGAGCGATCAAGCTAATTTTGAACCTGCCAACGTGGAGTGCTCGTCTTAGACCTTGTTTTAGTAGCTCCTCTGCTGAAACGGGCGACTAGAAATTGGCATATGTGGGCTTTGCACTTCCCAGTGTGTGATAGACGCATAATTGTATAAATCCATTGGATTTCATGATTTTCAGTTTTCCACACAAAGGATCATTTGAAGATTTGATTGTATTGTTTTGAAAAACTGCTTTGTAACCTACACGCATGACACAAACACAGCTGGGCTGAGTAGAAGCGGGGACCTGAGACCTGAATCCAGGTTTTTCATCTGGGTGACAGGGAATTGAATTACTTCTCCTTCCTAGTATACTTATTTGCAGAAAGCGGGACTGGCACGTTGTGGCTGGGTGTTGAATGGAAGCACTCTGATGTGGAATCTGGCTATCTTAGCCAGTATCTTAGCCATGAGGTCAAATGTTCACCATCCTGAATGGTTATGGATTTTATAGTCTTTCGGATCACAGAATACAACTATACAACTGGAGCTACTGCACTGTCTTTCATTCAGGAAAATCATAGGGCTGGTTGACTTTGCTCACCTGTAATCCTCATATCTCCCCTTAGAATGTTTAGTGATAAAAATACACATTCAAATCTAACTTTTATTTTGTAATACCTATTAGTAATGTATACTTAGAAGTTAGGAACCCAAGGCATTTTTTTTTTTAATCAGAAAAGAACACTAACATATTGACTAAAGGATCAATGTGCTACTTCAATTGAATTCTTTTTCCTTTTATTAACAGGATATTGATCTTCAAGAAAGTCGCACACATTCACTTTTATAGTGACCTAGAACAAAAGAGAGGCATAAAGTTATTAATCCCCAATAGGACATTTATTTGGAATTTGGTAAGATCTTTTTTTCATTTTGAGGTATCTATATTTATATCTATATCTATCTATCATCCATCTCTCTCTCTCTCTCTCTCTCTCTCTGTCTCTCTCTCTCTCCTGGTTCAAGGAGTAGAAACTTAATGTTCAGGAAGACCCCTAGTATATCCAGCTAACAGCCAGACGTCTTTTTGTTAGGAAATAACAATGCAAACCCAAGCACCAAACACAGCCAGTTAAACAAGTGAGAGAAAACAGGGCAAGGAAAGACGGCCCTAGGAAGGGAGAGAAGGCAGACAGCAGAGAAAGAGAACAAGAAACAGAGGTTTCCTGCCATAGTAACAGGGAAGCTCCGAGGAAGGTCAGTGGGGGAGCAGAAAGCCCAGAGTGCGGAGGGCAGAGGACTGAGAGCCTTATTTTGCACAGAAGGACATGGCCGCACCAGAAGCAGGAGCAGAGAGCGGGAAGAGTCTGGAGAGGCCAGGGCTGGGAGAGCCCAGAAAGCAGAGAGTCGAGTGCTGGGAGAGCTGAGAGCAGAGACTGAGGAAAGCAAGGTGCTTTTACAGCATTATGGCGGGTACTGGGAGTACAGGGAATTGGTTGATATGGTGATATAGGTGGGGCCAGTGATACGGAACCGCAAGGGATTGATCGATAGGGCTGTCAGGGAACAAAACTGGGGTATAACTCAAAAGCTGTACAGAAATGAAACTGAAACATTAGGGAACTAAAAGCTAAGGGAAACTGAAACCTAATGGAAGTGACGATTTAAAGCAGCAGCAGGTCTGAGAGGGCAGGGAGGCTGGAGTGATTCCTCACACTTTTGTGGGAGGTATTATCTGATAAGTATTTTGTTTCCTAACACAGCTCTCTTGGTCCTAATCTTTAATGTAGTCTAGATTTCCCTAATTTATCTAGTAATTGACAGGCCACCCATGTGGTGGCAGGGACCCAAGGACGTGACCAGCTCTTCCACTTTCCTAATCAGAATTTTAGAATTTTACTAGCCAGTGCTGGAACTGTCACCAATGTGGGATGCTTGCATTGCAGGTTATGGCTTTAATCAGCTGTACAACTCCTGACCCCACTTTGCCTTTTTACAAAAGAATAGCAATATTGTGTTCAACTTTCCTTTTCAATCTCTGTCACCCCCATTCTCCTCATCTTTGAGCAGAAATAAATACTTGCTATGTCTTAGGGTATATCTTTGGAGTCTAATATGAATTGCTTCATTTTTTGTGTGATTCCCATAAACTGTTGTAATGTTGGGACGCAAAATTCATAGCTACTGTGCATCTGAGTTTTATGAGACATTTTGGTGTTTGACTACCTTGTCACATCTGAGAAAGAAATGAACAAATTACCCGGTGTAATATCCATTCGCTACATCACTGTGTGGGAAAAACAACAGAATAAAGCAGAGTTTGAAGAGATGATTATGTGTTACATTTCTGTGTGGACAAGAGGTAGAAACAGGGTCATGCCATTGTAATGCTGGAACTAGTAAGATTGTAGAAACTTTGATCTACTATAAATCCTAGAAGACTCACCAAGTTTGCTTGAAATCACCTAATACATATTAATTCATTCACTAACTCATTCGATTTTCATTTCATGCATGCATACTCACACATTTCACTATATATCTGTAAGCAAATATGTAAAGTGTAAGGAATCTCAATTTTCTTAGAATTTCAGCTGAAAGTTCAAAGTGGGAAATCAGTAAAATGCTTTTACATTTACTTATGAGAGAAAAAATTAACTTGCTTTAGACACTTTGTGTGAGCCAGGCGCTTTGCATGTATTATTTCATATAGTTCTTTTAAGGAATTATGAAAGGTGGATTTTGTTATTGCCAATTGAGATCTGAATAAACTGAGACTCCAGAGTTTCAAGCCAGATTGAAAACCATATCTGACCAAATCCAAAACCACGCTTTGCATCAGCAGGGAGGTCTGGCCTCTGGACCAACATAGATGATCACATTAGGAGTAATCAATCCACCATTAAATAATTGTGATTTATCATGGGAATGCATCAGTGGAAAGCTGACCAAAGGGCATTGGGTGGACGAAATGAAATGACACACATTTTAGTCCCTCATTACTGATGGCCACACACAGGGTAAGTCCAATGAGAGTATATTTTTATTCTCACAGATGACAGGAATTTTCAGAAGCATCTTTTATTAACACGATTAAACAATTGAATTTCTGGTGTTAGCTTTATTCTCAGTGTTAATAAATTCTAAGTTATACAATGACAGACTATTTGGAAAGTTATGTAAAATTACACTGGTTACATGATGGTATAGTTAAAGAATATAACTGTGTAAGTAAATGCAGAATTCAAGAAAGGTCAAGATATTTGTTATCAAGGAGCTGACATTAGTATGGAGGAAGCAAGTAACCCCAGATAAGATCCAAGACACTGCCACATCCTTTTCCCTGTAAAGTAAGATAAAACAGCATTTTAATATCAATAAAGCTTGCTCTGTGTTACAGTTTCTAGATATTTTATCAATTGTTTATTAAAGAGGAGTGCTGTCAGTGGTGTTGATTCACAATATACTCAAAGCTTGGTAGTTTTTCTGTTTAAATAACTTGGATTTACTTGCATCAGATAAACTAGTACTTTCGCATGGAGACTTTTCTAAGGAAGTCCTGATACTGCTCGCTCCTCGTTGTATTCTTACATAGCTTTTGATTGGAGGAATGCTAAGTGAAGGAGGGTTCAGAAGATACTCATAGGCAGCAGGGAGGAGATAACACAAACTTGGTTTTAACTTGACTTGTAGATCATACTACTTGCTTTTCTTTGTGTATTTTTATTTATTGGTGTCATTTAGACTTCCCTTTGTCTCAGACTTGTGTCCTAGCTGCATGACTAATCGAGACTACATTTAAAATTATCCTGAATGTAAAAGCCACTGAATTTGACATTCCTTCTCATTGTATAATATTTCTTTTATCATTTCAGTATTTTGTTATATTTTAAGCTGATACAGATTGTGGGCATCACTGTATTATTTTTTCAAATTGACACAATGATTGCTATAGTGTCTGTCAAATATCTTTTAAGTGGGTGGATTTAGTTCAGGATTTATCTAGTAAGAACTGACACCAAACTTACAATATAGACAGACATGATTCTTCTAGTTTATTTTTGTTGTTTTTTTTTAAATTGTTGAAGTTGCATAATTGGTTTTATTTTTGTTGGTAGATAAAAGCACTAAGTTTTTTTTTAAGCATTTGGTAAGAATCCCTTCATTAGCTCTTTTGGCAATATTTTTGAGAATTGTCACAAAAGTTGGTACATGACTGTTTGCAAGTACCTACCAAAAACTCTGAATGATTAGGACATCTTATGGTTCTCTTAGGCTATCGGTCTTGGCCTAGTGAGGAAAGGACATTCATAAGACGTTCTTATTAAGTTAAAATTACATTACACATTTTAAAATTTAGCATCCAAAGTAATCATTGGCTACTTTATTCAGGGGTAAGATGATAAGTTCTACTATATCAGTAGATGTGTTATTATTTCTATGGCTAAATGTTATAAATTAAGAGCTGATTTTACATCTGTATTTTCCATTAGACAACAGCTTCTTGCATAAAACAGTTCTAATTACTCTACCTTCTTTTCCGGGAGCTCTGGGGTAAGTGGTGGGAGTATAGTAGAAGTGAGAACATTGGCTTTGCTGGATTTGGGTGAAGCTGGAGGCATAAAAACTCCTCCACTGTCATGCCTAATGCTTTTCATTCCTTTTTGTAAATATGGTATCACTCCTCCTGCTGGCTATAGAGAAGGATAACGAAAACAAAGTGATTACAGGTTAGATGGAAGGTTGAGATTGGGAAGACAGTTAATCTCCAGGAAAGGCAAAGGTAGCACTATACTCAAGAAGTGATTTTACTAGATCTGTAGAGCATAAGTAGCTTTTGATAAAGAACTAGGATATAATCCAACAGACCTGGCTGTCTCCTATGAGAGGACATAGCAGAGTACCTGGCATTGCATAGTCTCTCAATAAATATCTGAGGAATCTTACCAGCACAGCGATTTCAGGAACCGTGCCCAATGGAGGATCAAAAGCTGGTTGTTGCTGTCTGCCTGGTGTAGCCTGAAAAGCAGAATGTTCCGCAGAACATTCTAAATTAGTGATGGATACAAATATGCTCTTTTGCCTTCCTAAGTAATTTAACTCTCCAAAATTCTTTATTTTCTTAACATGCTTTTATTCTGAAATTTATTATTTAGGTATTTCATTTATTTGAAAAGCACTGAGGGAAGAGAGAGACAATGAAAAAACGGGAGATGAAGAGGGAGAGAGAGAAAGAAGAGGGGAGAGAGAGAATGTGGGACAGGAAGAGGGAGAAGGGCAGTGTGATTCTATCTGTTGGTTCATTTCCCAAACGCCTGCAATGACTGGGGCTGGGCCAGTCCAAAGCCAGGATCCCAGAACTCCATTAGGATCTTTCATGTAGGCGGCACTGTCACAGCTAGTTGAGCTAGCACCTGCTATCTCTAAGGGTGCAACGGAGAGAAGCTGGAATTGGAAGTAGAGCTGGACTTGGCACCAGGCCATTGGGATAGGGGATGCAGTGGTCCCAAGTAGCATGTTAACAACTACTTTCTTATTCTTTATAAAAAAGATATTTTTATTTATTCAAAAGGAGGGAGCAGGGAGGAAGAGAGAGAGAGAGAGAGAGAGAGAGAGAGAGAGAGAGAGAGAAAGATTTTCCACCTTCTGCTTTACTCTCCAAGATATAAATCCTGGAACTAGACTAGGCTGAAGCCAGAAGCTTGAAACTTCATCCTGTTCACCCAGTTTCAAAGCAGAAACCTAAGTTTTGGGGCCATTTTCTGCTGCTTTCTAAGGCACACCAGCAGGAAGCTGGATTCAAAGTGGATCAGATGCTACTCTAACACCTCTCTGGAAGGCAGGCATATGGCAGGCAGGTGGTGGCTTATCCCAGATACCACAACACTGGTCTCTTAAATATTTTTCTTGAACAACAGAAATAATAGCTCAGATTTGAGAAAGAGAAATACAATTCCTGATAGGACAGAGCTGGCTAGTAACACAGCTGTGCCTCAGTTTTATAAACTTTGCTTGCTAACCTTCCCTGTGAGGTGCTGGTGCTCTTTCACTGAGCAGAAACAATGTTACAGAACAATTTATAATGTGTCTAAAGCAAGATCACAGCCCCAGTTATGAATATTCCAAGTATCCTATCCTAATACAAGGTACACTTTGCCTTGCTCACACTGCCTGTCTTCTAAGCAGCAATCCTTAGGCTGTTCAATCATGGAACTACCTATGCTTATTAGACATATGCTTATTAGCACAAGCCTCTGTAGCTCTTAGGCTTTCCAAAGCTGTGTAACAGAAGCTCAGACCCTGTGGGACTGTGTCCTAATATCTTTGTACTTCCTGTTGTGCCTTCTACTCATTGCAATGAGTGGATACATACAACTTTGCTCAATGAGAAGTGAGTTTCTTATCATCTTTGACTGAAGGGCATTTTTAGATTTACTAAGCAATGCAGCAAATCATTTCAAAGAATTTTTTAAAATGAAAACTGTACATTTTACATTTAAAAGTAAAATGTACATTTACTTACAGGTTCTGCTTGTTGTGGAATGTATCCATATTGATTATAGACTGGTACCTGCCAGATTTTTGAAAAATGCATTAGATTTGTTTTGGTGATTTTTGCTATAGAGCTGTATTTCATATTAAAAATTATTTTTTAAAAAATTTGTGTTACAGGCAGTAAAAATTAATTATCCTTAGGTTACTAAGAGCATTCTAAATGCCAAATCATTTCTAGTATAAAATACTTCTCTTTGTAGTAATATGGCTTAAATGTGATTTATATATCACTGGTTATTTCAAGCTTAATTTTTAGTTTTCTCTAACTTTAAATGCCAGATGTTAGGGTGGCAATTAGACCTCAAAAAAAAAAAAAAAGAACAAAAGAACTTTTCATTCAAAATAAGAGAGCTAGTTAAGTATTTTCCACCTGAAGTGGCATTAGAACTCTAAAATTTCATCTTAGATTCACTTAAGTTCAATTAGAATATCTAATAATATGTTAGCATGGTGATCGAAGGAATTTTCACCAAGGTTGCTATTTATTTTTTGCTTTTTTATTTTTAATAATGCATGCATGTATGTGGATGATGATAGAGTTTAATATGAGAAAACTTCATCTACAGAAGTGATTTAGGTTTTGGTTGTTGATTTTCTTAGAGTCCATTCATTGACTTCAATTGTGGAAATCTACCTTTGAAGTATTATCAAACTGATACACACAATGACAAAAAAGAAGAAAATCTATATCTTCTTATGTCTACCAGCTTAAGCTGTTGGGTATTTGTGCTAATCATATCCAAAAATACTATTCTCCTATCTGCTCTGTTCTCAGTTGGAACATTTCAAATGCTTGTAGTACCTGCTCCTCAAATTTCTGTTGTCCCGTTAGTGGAGGTGACTGAGTGGCTGTTTGTTGAAGTTGGTCCCATGGTAGAAGCACATAAACTGGGTAGTACTGAAGCATCTGTTTATGGACAGGACACAAGAGAAACCATTACATCAGCAGAGGCTGCACTTTTGAACTTGCAGAGTTTTATATCCAGATTAAATTAAAGCTGTTTTATATTAAGCAGTTTTGTGTCATTAAAATGAACAAAAGAATGGTTAAAGTAACCTCTTCCAAACTTTAAACACAAACTGTACTGCACATGATTGTGGACTTGGCTTATAAGGTTAGTTGGTCAATCGGTTTAGGGAATGGTGGGTTCAATTAAGTAACAAAGGTTTTTTCTTGTTTGAGGAACATCTTGGAAACCTTATTTAGAAATACCTGTGTAATTACCTAAGAGGCTAGATAGTCTATGTTGGATTTTTCTTGTAGCTTTCAGAATTATCATCTAAAAGACATAGCATTAGAAGTAGCACCATAATGAATTTAAAATAATATTCATTCTTTTAAAATTATTAAAATTTAATAATTTCTCCTTTGTTTACATTTTTAGGATATTAGGCAAATATAGAAATGGACAAGTAACAAATTCATCTTCAGCTTTACCACTCATGTTTTCACACATTTGCTGCCTCTACAAGTCTGCAAGTGTTTACTTAGGCATTTCTTCATAAAAAAGGAGAATCCCTGTACATACAATACCGTTTTAAAAATCTTCACCATTGAGTAACAGGTTATACCAGACACAAAACTTTAAAAATAATGACTACCTTGGTAATACAAAGAGTGGACTTTATGTAGTGGTTCTTAATCCTGGCTAAGACCCAAAATCACTCAGTTAATATTTTAGAAGATAATCTTATCTGGTGATTTGTAATCTGCATCATTGTCTAAAGAATTTAGATGTTAAGGTGAGGTAAGGAGTCACTGGGTAAGTGGTTAAAGAAAGGGTGGAGACTTGATTTACTTTCTCGTGACTGGGAATTTAATTTCAGTAAGGCTTTCTCATCCTTAAAGTGAGGTTATTTTGATTGTCATGTGTATAACTTGTTAAATGCATATGGCATAAAATGAGATAATGTCTAGAAGCAACTTTTTTTGCCATGGGAGTGAGAAAAAATTCTATAATCAGGATTATAGCAAATAAAAATGCCGTTGCTTTTAAGGAGAAGGCCAATACTCTGCTGGTTAATAAAAAAATCTGTATGTCTGTGTTTTGAGCCTGAAACAGTACACATAAATTATCCAGTACTAATCATTTTCTGTATTAGTGCATTATTCTAGTTTGTCTTCATTTTTCAAAGTTCTCTTACTTAATAGAAATAATCATCACTTGATTATAATATGCAAATAAATTGGAAATGCTGGATACAAGAAACTGGAAATGTTTTGACAGAATTTTTTAACTATAAAATTATATAGTACAAATTTTCATACCTAGCCCATAGCAGCTTTCTCTGAAAGTCAACCCAAGATATCCTGCTTGAATTCTTTCCAGTGCCAGCCCGTTTAATGCAGAAGCAGCTGGAGCTGGAATCCAGCATTCTGGAAATTCAGGATGCCCAGAGACCACCCTCAGCTGCCTGGCAGGGAGAAATTTTTGAGCTGGTCCAACTTCTACAAAGAGATGCCAACCCAATGTTTGTGGCCTCCAGAAAGTGCTATTATTATATGGACATATTTTTTGTTTTGTTGTTTAGTCTTGTTATCAAATTCAGAGCTAGAAACATAAAGGAAAGACTAAGTGTAGGTAGCCATTTACTTCTATGCATAATTACCTGTGTTTGCTCTTGAGGCAGTTTGAGGGCAATTACATAGGGTAACACCTGCCAGAAAACGAGAATCATAAAAATGGTGTATATGACTTTATTATGTGAAGGTCTTGAGCAATTGGACTTTCATATCACATGTATTAGAAGATTTACACATTAAAAGTTCATCTACTAGAATGCTATTGTTAATGTGTGCTCTTTCCTTTTTAAGATAAAATTTTTTTAAAAAAATTATGTTGTCCAACCTTGTTCTAGCTCTTTCAACTTGAGGTTGGAACCTAGAATAGTTTATTTAAATGCTATTGTTCATGCTAGAGGTAAAGGCAAACACTATAAAAAGCTGTGTAAATATAAGAAAAAATATTATTCAGTGGTTCCAATCTTAATTAAAAGTTGATTCATATTCATTTTCAACATGCAGTTCTTGCTCCCCAGGATGGAGAGTTGACTTACATGGTTAGGGCCATGTTGGGTCTGCGGTGCTGTTTGAGGCTGTGAAGGATCCAGTGGGTTTGCCTGGGCTGCTTGGGTAAAACTGGCCTGTCCTGAGAAAGGTATCTGACTGGGGAACAATCCAGCAAGCTGCTCTAGAGTTGGTAAAGAGAACTGGGGGAGTCCTGGGATTTGAGCCTGCTGTTGAACAACACCAGAGAAAGGAGTCCATGAGTTAAATGGGCCCTGAAAGGACACACAGAAAATGGAGGAAACATTTCTCTTCCTTGTCAACAATCTTTGAAAATCAGTCCTGAGCAAGAAAGAGATAAAATGTAAGTAATTTCTATCGTATCAGTGTTGCATTATTAAAAAAGACATTTTGACTTTAAATAAGGTGTGTAAATACTATAGAACAAGGTTAAGTTTCCTTTGGCATATTTCAGACATGGAGTCAGCACCTAACTTTTCATTGTTGAGGTAAGAATCAGCATTGGAAAAATATTCTCTATAATTATTGAGGTGGAAGTATCTGAGGCTGCAGTGGCAAAAGTTGGGCATTGTTCAATTTCAGAAGCAGCTAGAAAAGAAAAAAAATAGCATGAAAACAAGAATGCTAAATAATTAAGAATAATGTTTACTACAAATACAGTACAAGTCTGAGCAGGTTGATCAGTTTCCTGTTGGAAGGAAGAGACTTTCTAAGTTTAACATTAAGTCATAGTGGTTAGAGGTTGCAGTTGAAAACAAGGTTGGAGTTTAACAGTGTCATCCATATCACGTGTGGAACTGCACAATCTTTTTCCATTTCAGAGGTTTTGTTGAATATTTTGTAGTTTTCAAACACAAATGTTAGACACCTTTATAGTAAGGTAAATTAGCACTAAAGAACAAAAAAAAAATATTTGTCTCTGTCTTTGAAGCATTTCTAATCAAGCATGGGAGATGTAACACAGCTCTGGTAGTGACCTGGTCAAAACTCTAACATGAAAATTGGAAATTTATGTGAGTAGCCTAAGAGCTAGTAGGCAGGATGAAAGATGAATTGGTTGAAGCTTTTGTCTTTCCAGTGGAGATTGTTTCAGTTATTTAACTAACCTCATTGCTGTTGCTAGCAGACAAAAGACGCTGGGGGATAAGCTGAAAAGAAAAAATAGAAATGCTAAATAAGTGGATCATCATAGATTTTGCATAGTAAGATTAGTAGTAACAGGAAATAACTTACTGGGGCTGACAATGTAGTTCCCAAGAGTCCAAGAAGAACCAGAATTTTCATTTTCAGAGGAATTTCCTAGACAATAAGATGGGATTCTTTGCTTATTAAATTTTTTAATAAAGATGTATGTGTTAGAGAAATGCAGAGGCAGATGGACAAACAAAGAAAACAGCCATCTTCTGGTGTATTCCCTAAATACCTCCAAGCACTGTGTCAAAACCAGGTGAGAATCCAATCCAGGTCTTGTAAGAGGCAGGCAGGATCCTAATCACCTAAGCAACTACTGTTACTCTCCACAACCAGGCATTAGCAGGAAACTCTGAGGGGAGCTGGAAGCAGATATCAAATGCAGGTGCTCTCATGTGGACAGTGAACATCCTAGCTGGGGTCTCAAACACTAGGTTAAACTCTTGCCCTGGTTCTCAGCTTCAAAGTATTCTCTTGAAAATCATGACAAAAGTTAGTTGGCATTGTTCAGAGTAGTTGGTTGAATTTTTCAAGATGAAAGCATGAATGAGCCACGTGGTTTCATCTTTTGGCTGCTCTAGATTGAGAAGAGAAGTTGCTTTAGATTATGGGATGCCCCTGACTGTGTTCAATCAGTTGGGAATTTATTGTTACAAAAATTTTAATTTCTATGGTGAAAAATGATTACAATAAACACTGGACAATAGTGATCCAACTTAGATGATTTGAAATATACTGAAACCAAGCAATTGGTTCAATATGTTTCTTATTTGGAAGGGATATGGAGGAAGACACAGATTTTCTATCTATTGGTTCATTGTTCAAAAGTCTGCAATGCCCAGAGCTTGGAGACATCAAAACTAGGAGCTAGGAACTCCATGTTGGTCTCTCATGTTGGTGGGAGGAGCTCAAGTATTTGGAGAAAACTGGGTTGGAAGCAGAACAGCCAGCATTGAGATTGATGTCCCAATATAGGATGCCAGTATAAGAACTAATCCTGTGTGCCACGATGCCAGACACTCCTTTTCTTTAAAAGAAAAGAGAAGAAAACAAAGCAAAACAAAATTTAATGTTTGCCAGGAAGTACATCAGCAGGATGTTAGAATCAGAAGTAGAATTGGGACTTGAACTCACGCACTCGAATGTGAGGTCTGGCATCCCAACTGGCATATTCTAAAAATATGTATACATAATTTATTTTTTGAGATAAAATGTTTTAATATACATTATAGAAAAGACTTTATGGGCCCACTAAATAGAAAGTTCAATAAATAAAACAAAAGAGCATGGTCCAGTTAGAAAATGTGTAAGAGCTATAGCAAATAAACAATGGAAAAGACGTTCAGCTTTATTTATATAATTTTTAAAGTAGTCACAAGGCCATTTAGCCTATAGTACGTACTTCCTCTCTATTTATTTGATAAATGTTTAAAGCAAAATTTGATAAAAAAACACTTTCTTTGTTGTCAAATTCACATACATAGGTATTTCTTCAGGCCAAAGGTCTTCCTTTGTATTTTTCTAATTTAAGGTAGTCAATGATAAAGTTAAATGTAATATTAGTCAAGAATGTAACCGTGAAAATATGCTGTCTCTTGCCCTCTAGATGTGACATGCTCTGTCCTAGTTAAAATTTCTGTGCTAAACAGCCATGTAAGGTGACGTTGGTATCCTGCAGAGTTTATCAATTCGAGGTCTTAAAACAGTGAAAGCTAGGAGTAGGTGTCTTGGGTTTGCCTGAATTCTGCAATGGAGACCCAGTTTCCTGTTCATTGTGCTCTGTGAGGCAGCAAGTGTCATGGCTCCAGAACTTGATTCCTCACTACTGATTCAGGAGATACAGATTTTCTGGGCACATGGCCTTAGCCTGGCCTCGTCCTGTCAGTTACAGGCGTCTGGGGACACTGAACCAGCACATAGAAAATCTCTATATGCCCATTTCTGTCTCTCTGCCCTTCAGATAAGTACCAGTATATGAATTGTGAAAGAAAGATTTGATATCTTACCTTATTCCTTGGCCAAGAAAAGAAATCTAGAACATGCAAGATCTCTGTTCCTTATCTCAGATCTGTTGGTAGGACCATCTCCCAAATTTAAAAACCCATCTTTAGAAAAAAAAGGACCAATCAATTTTCAAAGGGATCAGTGATTCAGTGGGCTTTTCAGACAATGGCTTAGCTAATAACCCCTTTCCTAATCATCTGGGTGGCATTTGGGTGCCCACACTTGAAGTAATGATGTTAAATTATGCCTTTGGAAATGTTTTCCTGTGATAATTCCTGCCTTCTCCCTTGGTTATGACGAATACTTAAAGACTAATTTCATCTACTCCTTCTTTTATTATACTTAAGAGGCATACCTTAATTTTTAGTCCATTTAAAAGCCATTATTAAATTCTATGATCAATGGGGGAATATTTTTTAAAAGTATAATACAAAGATATTAAACAGAAGACATTAGCCCAAAAACATTTTCAAACTTTTTTGTGCTAATAAGGATGCCTTGGTTGTTCAATATCGACTTAACAATATAGGAGCTCTAAATTATATAAGCTGCATTTGTTAGATTTGACCAGGGAAAATCTTGTAGATCTTCCTCTTCCTGTAGAATAGAATCTTTTAAAAAATTCTGTTTCTGTTTCTTCATGAAACAAATGCACCTATGTGATCACATTGTTTGTAATAAGTAGTTAAGTAAATGTGGAACATGATAAGCCTTTTTAAAAAATAGTGGTAAATTAATATTTTATATTGTTAAGATTCCCCTCTCCTTCAAAAATATAACAATTTATCATTGTTGAATATCGCAAGTTAAAATTTCCTTCATAAAGAGATTTGTATTTGTTGCTTTCTTGTTTTTGTTAATGTTGAATCTAGTCTTATGTGTAGTCTAGGACTACAAGAAATGTAAAACTATGTTATTAATTAATTAATGGAAGAGTCTTTTAGCTAATATAATGTTGACCAATTATAATAACGTATTATGTAGGAAAACAACATCATTTGATTTCAATGAATTTGTCTTTCTTGATAAAACACCTCTTAGTACTAAAGTGACTATATTATTTTAAAAAAATCTAATCAAAACCCCATGAATACACAGAACATTCATTAAAATATCAAAATGTTTTGCTTTCCTGAGGAAGAGAAACTACTAAAGAACTTTTTATCTGTTAGAAACGAACTTGCCTAAGCTTATGAAACTATCAGCTATCATTTCAAATTAGCTAAATAGTTAGCAATTGTCATCTGAACATTTGGGCAGGTTATTTTGCTGGATGAAGTAGGTAAATGACTCTGTTTTGCCTGATGACATATACTTAACTAACAATCTTGTAATGTTAATATTGCTGAATTAAGTTTGATGTGTCATATACTGTCAGACTCCTGAGTATTTTGTCTTGTTTTGTTTTTATATTCTAAATGGTTTAAGGCAGTTCACTACACTAATGAGCCAGACTGTGGTTAGTGTCAAACACTGTATTACGCATTAAATTAAAAATATCCCGATGTTGAATACTTGAACCTGTCTAGCTATGTTTCTCAATTCTCAGGGTAGTTAACCATTTTTCTATTTGTCTCTTTTTTATTCTTATTTTCAGTTTAGCAATCTGAAGATACTCAGTTGAAAGGCCATACTTTATTATCTGGTAGCTTCCAGGTTTCTGTGGTATGGAAAGCAAAATTACTTTTATGTGTAAGGGGAAGTAACAAATGATTGTAGCTTAATTTTCATCACATCTTAGTGTTGATAAGGTCTATGTTTCATTAAACCATGCTGAACTTGCTCATTTTTCTATCCCTTTGTTAGTCACTTGGGGTATTTTATTGAGTTTTATTAAATAAAAGATCTCCTTAGTTGGGGGCACGGGGTGACAAACAAGGCAATTTCATTTTATTCAAGTGCATGGACTTAGGATGAGAAAATACTCGGCCAGATATCGTCACTCTGACCTTATTATTTTCTTTGAGTTCAGTCACCAGAACATCAGACAAAACTTCATTCAAATAAAATACAAAAACATGTTTCCATGCCAAGTCCATGCAACTGTTGAATTACGTACCATTATCTGTATTTTTGCTTTACTGCAATAACAATGATGCAGAGAACTTATGAGTCAACCTTTTCAAAATATTGTCTCTCTTTTTAGTCCTTCAACTACGCTGAGGACCCAACAAAAACCATTCAGAGTGCAATTGTGAGATAGGCAATATTCTGTGGATTGTGACAATCAAATCTGAATTTTAGCACTGCTACAATAAAAGTACTTTCCTTCCACATCAGGTGTGATTTTCCAAAGACTTCTAACAACGTAGCAAGGTAAGAAAGATGCATGGATCACATCCCTGTGTTGTGGTATAGGAGGTTTAGTGATTTCATTCATTAATTCATTTACTCATTGCCCAGAGTTATTGTGCAGCTTCTGCAGTTTGAATCCTGGAGAAGCATTAAGAACTTAGCAATAATAGACATGATTTTTGCCTTTGTGGAAGTTATATTCTTCCTCATTGTCAAAAATGTTTCACAGTTGTGGGTAGAAGTGAGGTACCTTGATTTTAATTAGGTAGCTTTTCTGAAGCACAAATCTGCAGAGGAGACAGTAAAGATAATTAGCAGATATAAACATAAAAAGATCATTAGGCAATTTCATATATAGTCAGAGTTGAGCAATGAATCTCAACTTAGACAAATTTTTTGACTCTAATAATTACTTTGTCAGTAATTAGTTCAATAAACACAGACAGCAAGCAAATTCTCAACTTGTTCAATGGAATCTTTGCTTTTATCATTCGTTTAGAAGATCTATTTATTTAAAAAACAGAATGGAGCACAGAAAGACAAAGACAGATAAGAGAGATCTTCATCTTCTAGTTCACTCTACGAATACCTACAACACCTGGGTCAAGCAAGCCAACGGTTCCATGTAGCTCTCCCCTGTCGTTCGCAGGCATCCAAGTATGTGGGCCATCATCTGTTGCCTCTTCCATGCATTAGCAGAAAGCTGGACCAAAAGCAAAATATTCCAGACTTAAACTGGCACTCTGATTGAAGATATTCATAACCCGAGGAGCAGCTCAAACCATTATGCCCCTGTGGTTAATTACTTATAATTTTTAATATCTTGTAAACGTAACAGGATGTTATGCTTTCTGATTGCAATGGGGTTTATTTTCTTTTCTTCTTTCCATTGACTTCCCTCTATACCTTTTCTTCCCCCTTTCTTCCTCTATCTTTTCTTCCATTTCTTTTTCACTTAACCTGTTTCTTAGCCTTTAGCTACTAAACTGAAGTACCTGGGCTAGGCTACGTTACAAACAGGAGAAAATTACTTAGGTCATAGTTGTGAAGGTTCAAGGGCATGACATTGACACAGGCTGTGTTCTAGTGGTGGTCTTTTTTGTGCCTCATGGCAGGAGGTAGGCAACGTGTGTGTCTCTCTCCCACTCCCTCTACCTACGTTCCCTTCACTTTAATCTCTGCCTCACCTTGGCTCCTGGAGTCTCAAACTGATGCTGTGACTAAAGCTTCAGTCATGAAAATATTGCCTTGATCGGACTTCATCAAGTGTTAATTCTTTTTTTCTCTCTTTTTTTCTTTATTTACTTTTCTTTGAATCAATCAAGTATTTTTTATCCCATCACTCATCCTTATTAGATCTTTTAAAAATGTATATAAAAAGAATGAATTGCACATGTTTAATGCATGCAGTTCTAAGGTGGAGGGAAGAGAGAACAGACATTTCTCCTGGATAAGAAGCACCTGCTGCTAATCAGATCCTGTATTATCTACTATGATGAAAATAAAATAAATGGAAAAAACAAATTCCTATGAATAGATTATACCATGGGAAATTTTTGCTTTGTTTTTGTTTTTGTTTGTTTTGTTTTGTTTGTGTGCTTGTTTAAGCAGAATGTTCTAAAACACTTGCTCCCTACCACTCCACTGTAAGGCATTTCTGACAGAAAATGTCCATGTTTCAGGGAGAGACAGGAGAGATTTCCTCTGGCCTAGTAGTTTTGTGCAGCATTCAACAGGAAGTTCATCTTTACAAAAACCCAGATTGTTGCATTTGTTTGTTGCCAATGTTTATCTTCTCTGTCTCATTGAGGGGTGGGATAGTATTGATCACAGACTCATTCTGGGTGTCTTCCTCATTCTAACTCCATCTTCACTGTCTACAAGCTCTTGAATGGTGGGTAAACTTGAAACAATTTCTCTTAGACTGTTTCTCTTACTGAAAATGGGAGAGATCTCAGGACTCTTGAGCTGAACAATGTTTTAGGTAGAGCATTAGTATCGATAATTGGTTACATGAGCTGTTAAAATACCTTGAGCATCCCTAGGCCTGGGACAAAGTAATCACTGAATATTTGCTAGTTCAGTGGATGAGTGAGTAAGACGGGCTACACAGACACCTGCTATTACAAAGGCCAGGATGGGAAATTGGTTGCCGTTTGGTGCTGAGGAAAAGAAAAAAATGAAGACTCAGGTCATCTTAGAAAATTCCAAGCGTACTGTGGTGAAGATAGCCCTATCAGCCCGAATTAAGTAACAATTAGTCTTTTTATTAAAAATATTTTTCAGAGAAACCTAATATATTAACTTCAAAACTTTATTAACAACAATCCTTTTATTTCGCCAATCTTTCCTTCTCTCAATTTCTGTCCTTTCATCTAGTCTCTGGTTTGCTGGTGTCCAAACAAAAATAAATAAATAAATAAAAAGAAATCTTGATTCACAGCATTTCACAATAAGTTTTGTAGTATAAGTGTTATCCAAAGTCTGGGCTATTTAATGTTGTGTTTTTAAATACATACTTAAAATTGAATATCAATACACAGAATCAGCTCAAATAACTCATTATAATCACATGTTGGATAATGGTTGAATCATCCAAATATATAATTTTGTTGCCTTGTCAAAACCAACCAACACAATTTATGCTCAGGATGTAGGTATTTGTAAACATAAAGGATACTAATATTTGTTTAGTGCCCTAATTAAATTCTTGACTAATTTTTAAATACTTTTAGATCTATTTCCAAAGAAATATTAATTAAATACCATAATTTATGAATTCCCACTGGACCAAAATATTGGATATTTTTTCCATGCTCTTTTAAAGTATATTAAATGAATTCCATGAGTAATTGGTTAATATTTCTTTCTCTCATCCTTGAAAATCCACCAGGTCCCTTGAATCATATTAATCCTGACATATATTATGTTATACTCAGTATCTTTTGACTTCTGGACTTTCTGAGACCTGTTTTAGATTGTTGCAGAATTTTCTAAGACAGAGTTACTAAGCTGGGTGATTTATTTTGCTTATTCAAGATCTTGGGAAACTCATAAACTCATACTGTAACAAGGAAATGTACTCAGGGTTGTTTAAAGTGCTTTTAGCTGGGATTATGAACCATGAAGGTCACCAAATAAGAGTGCTTATTGTTTGGGTCAGATCTTCATGAAGGAAGTCTGGTTTCCTCTCTTCATTTTCCAAGAACCTCTTCCACCTGTGAAAACAGTCCTTTATAGCAACGGAAACCAATATCTAAGAAACCAGCGTCACAGACCAGTTTCCTCTTCAGGGTGAATTTAGATATGAAGAATACCTTGAATCTGGTAGCTGACATTCATTTTTGAATTGTTAGTCAATTTTTGTTTTTATAGAAACTGTAATTGTGACATGATAAGTAACAATGGTACTCTCAAGGGGTTGTGCTTTCATCCTGAAAGTGCATTCATGAACACACTGGAGGCATCCACATTGTGAACATACATGCCATTGTTTTCCAGAGCATATTCTTGCTGTCAAATATCTAAAGTTTATCTATATAAATCAGCTCAGTTGTGTTAACCTTCACTACAGAGTTGAATTTTAGAAATGATATTGACATCCTCACTTCACAGGTGAGAAATAAATGGCTCACTGGGACTTTAAATATCTCTCCAAAATTATGTGGTGAATGAGTCCCAGTGTTGGGTTCTGACCTGAGATCTGCCCAGCTCTGAAATCTTGATGATTACACAAAACTGAAAACAGATAATTTTAAAACATTTTCTTGTTTGCATTTTAATGTATGTATACATTTAAGAATTTTTTTCTCTTTGTGGATTGAATAGTGCTTTGGCACAGATCTGATATGGGCTTGTTCCTACAAGTCTGTAAGTCTTTTTGTTTTGTTTTGGTTTTTTTTTTTGTATCCTTTAGAATAGTTGTGCATGAATTTGATGAGACTTAACTTCCACTGTTAATTTATTATCCAAATATCTTATGTTGTGATGTTGATGGTATCCAAGAATCTAATTTTCTTTTGCCACTATTTATCAGCAAAGCTGTTTAAAAAGACTCTCAGAAATAAATCAATTATCAGCGATGGCTCAGATGGTTAAATTCGTACCTTGCAAGCACCAGGATCCCACATGGGTGCTGCTTTATGTACCTTCTCATGGCTTGGGAAAGCAGTAGAGAGTGGTCCAAAAGCCTTTGGATCCTTCACCATGTGGGAGAACTGGAAGAAGCCCTTGGCTACTGGCTTCAAATCAGCTCAAATCTGGCTTTTATGGCCATCTGGGGAATGAACCAATGGATGGAAGACTTTCATCTCTGTCTCTTTTATAAGTAAATCTGATCTGCCTTTACAATAAAAATGAGTGAAACTTAAAAAAAAAAGAAATAAACCAATTAACTGCTATTATGGTTGGGATTTGATGTAGTAGTTCAGCATGTACGTGAGATTCTTACACTTCACATCCTAGTGCTTGGGTTTAAGTCTCCACTCCGCTTTTTGTTACAGGTTGCTGTTAATGTGCACTCTATCAGGCAGCAGGCAATGTCTTACGTAGTCAGATTACCATCATCCATGTGGGAAACCTGGGTTGTGTTCCTCTCTCTCGATCATTAGAGGAGTGAACTATAGGATGGGAAGTCTGTCTGTCTTCCAAATCAATCATTCAATAAGAAAAAGTCTTGATAAATAGGGTTTAACTCAGAATGGATGGATGAAAAAGTATTACTGAGACAGATTTCCTAAAATGGAGACTGAAGTAGGTCCATGGATAAACATTATGTAATGATTTACAAGACGTCTGAGGATGGGTCATCTGTCTAAGCCCAGACTTTGAATAATGTTAGGTTGGGTTGAAATATTTCTCTTAGAGACCAGAGTGAGTGAAATTATTTGTGGGAAGTAATTTTGGGGTTTGTTGGATCATAAGGATGGCAGGAGTGGCCTGAGCACTGAGCACTCTTTCTTCAATATTCTCCTCCTGATTTCTTGGGTACATACAGTTCACTGAGGAGTTACATTTGTTTTTAACCACAGAGAGGCATGCTCACTGGATTTTCTCATATTTGCAATAAGTGATTTCAGTTTATTTGGGGTCTTCACCCAAATTCTAAGTCCAGGATATCTCTGAAAGTGGAATCAACAATTAAAATTCTAAGTAAAATTTTTGAACATATATGTAATACTTCCCAATAAACACATGTCTTTAAAGGAACAAAAAATTGGATGGTAGAAATAGAGTTTGTAATTTGTAGTTACGTAGTTTGTAGTTACTTCAGAGAACTGACTTTAGATGTGAAGATTTACATAAACTTCATGATAAAAATTCCTTTGGCACAAATACAGTTTGAGTCCAGGAAAGGATGATGTGATGAGCTGGCCTGGGTCTGATGGTGTGGCTGTAGGAGGATATGCTTGAGAAAGCTTGGGCAGTTCTGTTGTAACATTATAAAATTCTTACTATGAGAATTTCCTAGAAAATACATGCATAGTTCTTTTCCTTTAGCTGCCACAAATACAGCAGAACTCAAGCACATACTCCAACTGACCATGGCTGCTGGTCTGACAAAGTGTAATAATCTTAAGTTCTCTAACTACCACTAAACTCCAGGTCTAGCAGAGGCCCTAGACTGGCACAGGTGGAAACTGCTCATCCAGTTTGATCTCAACAAAATGTGTGAATCCAAAACCACCATGGGCATAAGTGATAAAGCCTGAAATTTATAACTTACAAGGGCTGCTTGGTTAGAATATTGTGAGAAGAAGGTCCCTGATGAAACACAGGGCAGAGTGATCCATTAAAATATCAACTTCCATTACAGTGTGAATATGAAAATTTTTGTAATAGATCACAGAATCTACCTATGTCAGGGTGTATATATGTAGATGGCAGAGCTTCACCTTGAGAAAATCTTGGATTTAAATTTTATATCAGGTACCTACTAGTTATTTAACTTTGGATAAGTTAACTAACTTTGAACGGTTTTCCTTCTCTGGAAATAGGGCATATCTTATACAAACGTTGAAGGCATCAACAGAAAGTATTGTCGCTAAATGAAAATATGCATTGTTCACCGTAGTAATGATTCTCAATAAATTGTTTTAGGGAAATTTTAATGCATCTTGATTGTCCAAGCAGAAATGTCTGATGGAGGGAGTTTGAGAACAGAAGTGAAGACATGGCTATGTGGATTAGAGGTGGTGTGATCTGATAAAAATTGATGAAATAAAGAATCTCTGAATTCCATCTTGAAGGGAAAGTAGAATCTTACCAGGAAAGCATAGGTAGGAAGAGAATTGAAAGCACACTGTGAATTGTATATCATGTGCAAATGCATGGGCCATGACATGTCTGACAGTTTCTGAATCGACATAATTAGAAGATAGGTTACCTGTGGGAAATTTGTGGGGAGTGACATACAGCAGGTAGTTGGAGTCTCCGTCATAGAGAATTTTCTAAGTAATGTACATGGGTTTTATCCTGTTGGTGGCAAGCATCTATCAATTAAACAATGGAACCCATGTGTTATGTATTACCATTGTCTACTAAATAATTCTATTCTTCCTTCTGAGTACATGCAAAGTTTTAGTTTTCAGACCTTGTATTCAGTGATTTACTTTAAATAACTACAAATGAGTAAGACATAATGTTTTGCTTGTGGCTGGAAACTTCAGGATAATTCATCATTCTTTCTGTGTTTTCTGTAGCTACTGGAAACATTTCACATGTCAGCTTCCCAATCAAGTTCCTTCAATCTGTATCTCCTATTGAGCAACATGAAGGGCTTTAGATTAATCCACAGAGGAGGTATAGAATAAGGAACAAATACAGCTCCTAGTTGGGAGCTATACAGATTTTGAAACTATTCTTATGGCATGATTGACTTTATATTTGTATTGCCCTGTTAGATTTGTATTTTTGTGAGATTATCCTGGCAGCATTGTAGCAAGGCAAGTGTGGAGGCAGACTCCACTGCAATACCTACTTGATTAGTAGTGTGACAAGAGCACAGGACCCATTCCACACTGTGACACTGCCTTTTTGCTACCCATAGCAAGTAGAAATGAGTCAACACTTTTAGGGAAATTATTGATGTCTTAGGGATTTATCTATTGGAATTTCAAATTTTGTCATTCAATGATGCAGATTTGGAGGTATAACTGAAATAAATACATTCTGACTCTATAGAACATTCTACACATTGAATGATGAGTTTTGATAAATTTCATTGTTTCTGCTTTCAGTTTCTATCCACCCGTATCTTCCTTATATTCCAGCCACATGATTTTATTTGCTTAACCTTACTTTTCCTTCTTACTGTCTACTGGAGGCAGTATGTTGTACTGGCATCAGAACATCCTAGCTTGTCTATGCATCTCCTGTGGTACTTTAAGTGAGCTATCCCAAGCCTCATCAGATCCCAGTTTGATGGTCTCCAAAATTAGACTGATAAAATGTGTTTTGTGTAATAATTACGAAAATTAAAACACATTCTGGAAAGTACTTTGTATAGTCCAGCTTATAGTGTGTATTCATTAAACAGAAGCTATACATGTCATTTTTAAAATTGCTAAATTCTGACTCCATCTCAACTTTTCAACCATTGACATTCTGTGTTACAAAGATCTCAATTTATCAGATGATTTATTGAGAAGCCAATAATGGTCTTCCTTTGAATATAATTTTGAGTACTATAACTCTGCTATTGATGTCTCAGCACTTTTCTGAACTCTGCTGGCCTAGTCTCATCGCTATCAATCCATAACAGTTTCTAATTAACACTCCACTTTTGAGGCCGTATCCATTACTTGTTGGTTCTTATTAATGAATATATATGCTGTATGTGCCTTATCAATAATCTTATTTTTGTATGAAAATCTTCATGTCTAGGAACTATGGATTGGAAATAGCCAAGTTTACAAATTCTAAGACACTGTCTTCAATTAGGTGCTTGATGAGATGATGATGGAATAGATACTATTATAAATTCTTGATTAAATTGAATTATAGGAAACAGGCCCAGGAATTTATTAAATGAAATGCCATCTGTGCATGTGTGTACATGCATGTGTGTATATGGGGGGTTAATCTGTTTGTTTTTGGGAATCAAATCTTGCACAGAAATATTACCATGTAAAGAAAATAATGAAATCAAATGTGAAATAAAAGGCTAGAACAAAGGAATCTTACTAATTTCTGTTGAATCAGATTGTCTTTGGGTGTCTTACATGAATGTTTTCAAGGTTGATAAAAGAAACTGCTATTTATCTCCTTAAATTCTGGTCTCAACTAGGTTCTAGATAGGTGAGACTGATGTAAGATATATTCATTTTTATTGGAAAGGCAGATTTACAGAGAGGCAGAAAGATCTTCTGTCTACTGGGTTACTCCGAAAATAGCTGCAATGGCCAGCTCTGAGCTGATCTGGTCAGAAGTTAGGAGACAGGAGCTTCTTTCAGGTCTCCCACATGGGTTCAGGGTCTGAAGAATTTGGGCCATCCTCTGCTGCTTTCCCAGGCCACAATAAGGGAGCTGGTGTGAAGTTGAGCCACCAGGACATGAACTTGTGCCTGTATGGGATCCTGATGTATGCAAGGTAAGGATTTAACCAGTGAGCCATTGTCCTGGGCACAGGTTGAGATATATTTTAAGCTAACGTCAGTTTTAGTGGCTTCCTCAGCTCAGTATCAGCCTTATGATGCTTTGACACTTCATTGTAAGGCACGTCAGGTGTATTTTGGCAATGTGCTAGGGCTCTGCTTGTGCGTTACCACACGGGGGCGATCTCTCCTGCAGTCACACATACTTACTGTTATTTTCCTGAACAGTGTAAACTACAAGACACATCATTGTAAATTTTACACCTCCTAGATTAACTACAAACAGTTGTTAGTAACTCAAGGTTAGTATTAGCCACCTGGATATGCTCAAGAAAACTCAAAGATCATAGATTCTGGGGCTACAGGACAAATCATGATGTATGCTGTGTTCTGCTGCTCCTTGGTCATCATCAATGAAGATCCATATTTGGAAGTTACTCTGTGAATGGAATTAGGTAGTACAAAAATCAGAAGGTATGAAACTGCTTCTGTCAAAACAGTTCTGTATTTATTTCAATTGAACTGCAAAATGTAACATTTGATGGACAGCTGCCATTTGTTTTTGTTCTTTGTGTTTACTAAGTAGTGCGAAAGCTTGGGACAATTAGAAAGATAAGGTTACATAGTGGTACCTCTGGAAGTGTGAATTGTTTAGAGCTCAGACATATTTTTTCTTTTAGTTCTTATTTTTAATATTCTTAGTTCTAAAAAATATTTATTTTATTTTTATTGAAAAGGCAGATCATATTTACAGAGAAGAAGTACAAAAAAATAGACCTTCCATTTTCTGGTTTGCTTCCCAAGAGACTGTGATGGCCAGAGCTGAGCCAATCCAAAGCTAGGAGCCAGGAGTATCCTTCGAGTCTCCCATATGGGTCCCAAGGATTTGGGCTGTTCTCTACTGCTCTCCCAGGCCACAAACAAGGAGCTGAATGAAAAGTGAAGCAGCTGAGACATGAGCCAGCGCCCACATGGGATCCCAGCATGTGCAAGGTGAGGAGTTAGCCATTGAGCCATTGTGCCAGACATATTTTTTCTTAATATTCAGATTTTAAAATATTAAATTCTATTAAAATTTGAGCATCATCTCATAATCTGATCAAGTGATCTCTTAAGTATTACACAAGCATCAGGAATTCCAATCAATGGGGCTTTGATTTTTCAAGGTCGTTATGGCAACAAAGGACAAATCTGCACATGAGGGATTATTGTTTAGTACAGAAAAACTAAGCGTTGTGACAGCATATGTCAATGAAGGCATTCACAAAGGGGAACAGAGATAACTTGTTTGCCCATTAGAGAAAAGCCAAAAGAAACAAAACAGGAAGAAAAGTCAGAAGTGAAACTACTCCAAATAAAACCAGCATTTTCCTCAAATGGTCTCATGACAAAGCTGCTATTGATACACTGCAGCTTAAAAACATAGAGAAACCCTATGCTGCAAAATTGTAAAGTGGAAACTAAAAGTAAAAAACCTGCCTGTGTAATAAATAAGAAACCTGTTCTCTTTATATAAATTAATAATAATAGTAATAGTAATAGCCACCTGTATGCATACTCAAACACATAATGAACAGCATTTTTTCAATTAGTTTGGTTTGTTAATTTCAAGACCTTCACGATTTTTAAATTTGTATTTCACTTATTACCTGCTCAATAGTGCCAGAATCTCCCCAAGAGTAGTGTGCTGTCATTTTTACTTGAGGTGGTGAACTTTGCCCAAATGCAGATATTTAATAATGGTGCCCTGAGCAGGTGTAAGTTCTCGCTTGAAAACCAATGGTTAGATACTTGTTGATATGAATAGGTGTGAAGGGTGTGAAGGATTGCAGGAGTTAGGAGATACGAGTGCAGGCTGTATTCAACAAGAAGTATTTCGTGGAGTATCACTGATACTGTTAAGGTGCCTTTGTGAAATCAGCTTTAGAAAGGAATAGATTAAGAAAAGTGGCAAATACTGGGTGCAAGGCAATAGATGTTGTCAGCCTGAGGGCCTTAATCAGAGTTTGATCATTTATGGTTATTCCTTGTGTAATTGAAAATTACAAATTGTTATTTTCCTGATTCACTGAATTGTTGACAGTACTCTCTTGATTTGTAACTTGCAGTAGGAGATTTATAGCAGGGAACACTTAGGGAGATCTGATAGATAGTTGGGAAATTGATTTCTGCTTATAGGTTAAAGGAATGAGATGGTTTGGTCAGCATGATATTAGACTTAAAATCTTTTACATAAGGAGTAAACTAGTGAAATTGCATTGCAGACCATTGTGGATGCGTTTTCTTATCCCACAGCACTTTGCTTTCTTCGAGGGCTGAAGTATGAAGATTGCTTTGCAGATTTTTTGGGACCACTGTTGGAGGTTTGCATCGTTTCTTTAGGAGAAATTAATGATGGACGGAATTTGCAAACAGCCTTTGGGAGGGGGGTGGAAAGGACACATTATGTGGTATCTTTTCTGTATTTTTGTGTGAAAATTATTTTGTGCTCATAAATACTTGTTACCACTATTGGAGGAGGGTGAAGGGATTTTTAGGCAACCTATGAGGGATCTCCAAAAAGTCATGGAAATGTACATTATGGGAAAATATGCAAGAATCTTTAAACTTTTGCACCAAAAATGAGCTTATCTCCTGAGTCCTTCTGCGAGTAGAAGAATCAGTTCCCTTATCGATTGTGTTTCTCTGAGTGATGGAGCAATTTTTTCCAACAATTATTTGATGATTTTAGCCACAATCTGCTAATAATATTCTCTGCTCTGCACTTTGCTTTCAGAAACCACTGATTTTTATGAAAAAAGATGAGTTCTCCCAATTTGATTGCAACTCAAAAAGTTATGTGGATCAGATTTTCACAAAAAATGTTTATGTTTCATAATCAATTCAATGATTAATTGTTCATTTTCTTTGAGTAAAGTTATTATTTCCATTCTCCAACTCTTTATTGGAGGAAGCTGACAATCACTAACTATAATAATTTAAAGAAGAGAAATAATGCTTGAAGTAAGTGTGAGGCAACTTCAAAACACTAATGCACAGATGGACTTACAGATAAAAATAAAAATATGAATTTCAGTTTTCAACATAAGCTTTATCAAGTTCAAGACACTTTTAAGTGATGTTATCAGCCAATTAATCTGTTCTTTTAAAGCTTATTTTAATCTTAAAATATTAAAACAGGATGATGCATAAAAGTGAGTTACTAAAAATAATTCAAAGGTCATTGTTCCCTTCAAGCAAGGAGCTGGATGGGAAGTGGGACTGCCAGGATTAGAACCGGAGTCCATATAGGATCCTGGCGTGTTCAAGGTGAGGACTTTAGCCACTAGACTACTGCGCCAGGCTCATTTCAAGCAATTTTGAAAATTTCCTCTTTTATTTAGTTTATAACCCACTGCTAATTCAGTGGTAGGTTGTTCAGTCTCCAAGTATTTCCAAATATTCTAAGGTATTTTGACTGATTGGTCTCCTGTTTTACTCCATGATGGTCTGAGTAGATGCATAATATGATTTTGAATTTTTAAAATTTGCCAAGGTTTGTTTTGTGAACAAAAGTATGACCAATCTTGGAGAAGGTTCTATTCTCTGATGAAAAAAAGTGTATTCCGTGTCTGTAGAATGAAAGATTCTATAGATATCTGTTAGGTTCATTCGTTCTATTGTCTGGGTGAGCTCTGTTGTTTCCTTGTTGAGTTTCCATTTGTTGATATGCCCGTTGAGGTTAGCAGGGTGTTAAGGTCTCCCAGTATTATTGTATTGGAGTCTGTTTCTCTCTTTAAATGGAATAGTATTTGTTTCACATAGCGAGGTGACCTGACGTTGGATACATATTAATTTCTTCTTGTGGTTTCTTTTTGCTGAATGGATCCCTTGATCCTTATGTGGTGTCCTTTATTTGTTTTAGTGCTTTGCACATCAAGTCTATATTATCTGATGTAAGAATGACTGTGCCAGCTTGTTTTTTCTTTCCATTAGCCTATCCTTTTCCATCTTTTCACTTTCAGTTTCAGTATACCTTTATTGGTGAGATGTGCTCCTGTAAGCAACAGATGGATGGGTTTGGTTTTTTTGATCCATTCTACTAATCTATGGTGTTTGACTGATGAATTGATACTGTTGTTTACATCCGGGGTTAATACTGACAGGCAGAGATTTATTTTTGTCGTTTTAGCATTGGGTTTCTCATTGTTTGATTTAGGTTTCATTTGTGGTTTTATTGAAACATTTTCCTTGTTTTTGTATTTGGTAATTGTTATTCTTTTTCATGTCTATAGCACATCTTTAAGCAATATTTGTAGGGAAATTCTGGAAGAGGTGAAGTCTTTCAATTTTTGTTTGCTTTGGAGGTATTTTATTTCATTTCAAGCACAAAGGAAATCTTTGCTGGGCATATAATTCTGGGATGACAATTGTCATTTCTTTTAGCATGTGGAATATGCCACTATACTTTCCTCTAGCCTGTAAGATTTCCTCTGAGACATCAGCTGGGGAGTCTAGGGTTGTTCCCTGAATTCATTAACTTTTCTTACATAAGTATGTAAGTGTCCTTTATTTATATTCAACCAAAGATAGCTTGATTGTGGTGTGTTGTGGTGAGTATAATTTTCTGTTGACTCAATCAGGATTTTGTGTATTTCTTATATTTTGTTTCCCAAGTCTTTCTGCATGTTAGGGAAATTCTCAACTATTATTTCATTGAATGCATCTTTTAGCCTGGCTTTTCTCTCTATGCCTTCCATAATGCTTATATTCGGTCTTTTGATGGTCTCAATTCTTGGGTGCTTTTCTTAGCTTTGCTCAGTTTTCTTTCAACTTTCTATTTCAGCATTATTATAAGAGATGTCTTCCAGTTCTGAGATTCGTCCTCTGCTTCACTCATTCTTTCATTGAGGTTTTCCACTGAAGTTTGAATTTGGTGCATTGTGGTTTTTATTTCTAACAATTTGGCTTGACTGTGTTTCAATGTTGCTACTTCCTACAGCTTCCACCCTCCAAGGCATTCAATCTCAGCCCCCTCGCTTACCTGAAAGTGCAGTAGCCTTGTTGATGGGAGTCCCTCATGAGTGAATCCTCACTTGCAACATATTCCCTCAGTGGTCTTCTCTCCCACACATCTCCTTACCCGTTTCCTGATCAGTCCATGGTTCACACACATGGGGAAATCCCCAGGCTCACTCTGCCTGCCTTGATGCAAGGTCCCTGGTCTTTATATAACCCTACTGGCAGCATCATTCAGGACCCTCACAAGCTCGCAGCCCCAGGCTCCCACAAGCACAGGACTGGACCTGTGCCCTGTGGGTAGCCAGCCACATGGCAGCTGCTCACCATGGAGCATGGCCCAGGACTGGGCCTGTATGCCCCACATACAGCCAGTTAGTCTATTCTTAGGGAACTGAAATCCCCAGAAATTTAACTTTCTCAATGCAGCCTTAACTGTGTTAGTATCTGAAGTGGCCATTTAACTACACTTTAAGATCAGGAAACAAAAAGATAGAAGAAAGAGCCAAATCAGTACTTTAAGACATATGACATATGCCAGCCACAGCAACAACAACAACAAAAGCAACAACAGCAAATTATAGCACCGTGAAAAAACACACCACTGAGTAATCAACACATGGGTGACAAAAAGGAACACAAAAATCTCTTGGGAAAAATGAATTACTCATTAGTAAACTAGTGATTTATAAGAGGCATAGTTCTTATAACCTTTTCTAAAACATTTTCACCTGGCTTTATCATTGTTACAGCCAACCCTGGCATTCGGAACCAGCAGCCAAAAGGAGATAGGAGGTACTAAAAGACTAAAGAAAGTAACAAGTTCACAATTGCACAATGTGTGATTTATTGAGGGGGACCTTACTTATGGAAGCTGGTCAAGGGATGCTGCAAAACCAGAGGATGCTTGTCCTATGGCTAGAGGGAATAAGCTCATATGCTATTCAGACTAATGGGATTCTATGGTGACCACAAGCAGTCTGTTTATCGTCAAGGAAGAAAGAAGACATAACTGCATTACAAGATAAAAATACAGCTGCATAACCACAAATCCTGGTTAATAGGTAATAGCTTAAGGATGTATTTATGCATCTATTTAAAAGGCAGACCCAGAAAGGGAGTGATGAGACCACAGTGTGCGCACACACACACACACACACACACCCTTCCATTGGCTGCTTCACCGCCGAAATGGCTATAATGTTGGGTTTGGGCCAGATTGTAAGTGAAACCAAGAGCCTGGAACTTCACTGGGGTCTCCCTTGTGGGTGGCAGGGGATCAAATATCTGGATCATCTTCCGCTGCTTTTCCAGCGCATTGTCAGGGAACTGAATCAGAATTGGAACAGCTAGGGTTTGAACCAGCTCCCAAATGAATGTCGGCCATGGCTTAACGTACAGCAGCACAACACTGCCCCCTATAGGTTTGCTTCCAAGAGTATTCTTGCAGACAAAGGTGTCAGTTTCATTTAAGAAGGTGCCCGTTATACAATGCAGCATGCCTATAATCAGAAGATGTGTTGTTTCCTCTGGCCTCAAGTCTAACAGAATTATATTGCTCTCACAGGGGCTATTTTCAAGATGATTTCTTATTCTTCTTAATGCCTCACACTAGATCCTGTTCAAACATGTTATAATAACTCATTGTAAAATTATTTTGCTGCAAAGGATTGAAACCCGTGGGTAATTTTTTTCATAACAAGTATTGTTGTGAACTTTTAAAAGAGTCCTAATGTGTTTATAGACGGAATTGATATTTATTTAGATAAATATTAACACATCTGTCTTCCTTGTCTGTGATTTAATCTTCCAAGTTCTTAATCGTGTTTGATAAGGGGCCTCATTAACCTTTTAAATGGAGTCTGATATCTCAAATTTTCTTTTTTGGCTTGTTCGCTTTGTACTTCATCCAATGCTACACTAAAAACCATCAGAATATTGATTATTATTGAATTGTAACGAGGGGTTTGACTATGATATAAGAGGCGTTGATGGAATAGATCAAAGTTGGGGTGGTGGAGATAGCAGTCATGAGTGCCTGCTGAGGCAACTCCTTCCCCTATGACATGTTACCATTGTAATGTAAGTAATGCTACTTCCAGGGCAGACCAACTTTCTGGCAATGGAGAAAATATTTGGAAAGAAATGCTATTCTGGAGGGATAGTGTGTGATGGGACAGGGTGAATGGAACATAAAAACAAGGAGAACTAATGAAATGTTAGTTTCAAATGAGAAACTTAGGCAAGATCAGTGTAGGTGGAGAGGGAAGCGACGATGAGGAACACATGGAACCTGCAGAATGGACAGACCTTGATGATTCTTGTTATCTGTTACTTTCCACCATGCTCAGTCATGATTTGTTGAATTTGGGTGGAGTTGGGTTTGGAAAGCTTCTTGCTGAAATATAAGCTCTCTGATAAAACTAGCACCCAAAATCTGTAACCACCATTTTCACCTGCCTTCTAAATTCCTTATCTCTTCTTATCTCTTACAGAAGTATAACAGCTGGATGGTTGGAGCAGCAATAACCTGGATCCTTGACTGGAAATACTCTCATCTAACAAGCAGTAGCTATTCCCCTTCCCTGGGAGCAATTCATGTACATAGTCACATATTACACTTCTTTTCTTGGATGTCCACAGACATCACATATTTCACACGATCAATTAGATTATTCAGTCTTTTTTTTCCCTTTCATTTCCCTTTCACCTCCTCATTTGCTGCCATCTTAGGCCAAGACATCTACAGCTGTTTTTTCCTAACTGTGTTTCCTTGGTTAAAGATCTAATCTGTACTTTGCAGACAGAGTAAAAAGCCTCGGGACCCTCCACCCGTGTGGGAGACCCAGAAGAAGCTCCTGACTCCTGGCTTCAGAAAAATGTGTGACATTTTTCTAGGTAGTGTTCAAAAGAGAAGTGTTTATTGCAATTGTGGGTTTAATGTGTTACAACTGAATTTTATGGATGTATGAAATAGACCTTCTATCTTTTGAGTTAAAAACCGCAATATCAACACTAAAGTGAACTTTGACATAAATTAAGTCTAGTGAAAAATCATCACAAATGGATCAGTATTGGTGGAATTGGTTGTTTTATTATAATGAAATAATCTAGGGAACAGAAAGAACAGTTTTGCAGATTTCACTGTTTCTGCCTCAGTATCTGAAAAAGATAAATATTAGTTTTACTATACATCTGTCTACAAATTAATGTTTTTTGTAATGATTCACTTAAAATACAGGCTAACTTGATGCTATAATTGATTTGCATGCATATGTACTCAGAAAAATTTGTTTTGTGTGGATACTAATTTCAGACAACTATCGTCTTTTGATACTGAATGATCTGAAGTAAATACCTTCTTGAGCTTAATGGAGCCTTTCCTACAAAAATAGTTTTTTCCTTATTTAGAATTAAATCGCTTAAATAGAATTAAATAACTAATTAAAAAGCAATAGCTTAATAGATAAGATACTTAGTCCAAATACAAACTGAAATTCTGAAATTAAATCTTTTTAAGAGTTCAAACTATCTCAACTTTTCAACTTACATATAATAATCAACTTTCCATCTTACATAATAGTGAAATCAATATAAAATCATAGATCAATGGTGAGAATTTAATCAAAATTGAGACTTTAATATTCTTGGCAATGGCTGTTAAGAGGCATTGTGATAATAACCACCAGTATTTAATTAGAATTCCACCTTAGCTATTTTGAAAGTCCTTCAGGAATTTTCTATCCATTGAACTTTTATATCAGTAAAACTAGAAGAAACCTTTAGGATAGGATAAGGAGCTTGAAAGTAAGGTAAACAAATGTTTGGCATATCCCCAGGGGATGACTGTGATAAAATGGCGAATGGGGCACTAGTCACCTCTAGTTCCAGCTATCTGGAGTTTCCAATTCATCTTGTCTGCTAATGTGCCTTGGAAAAGATTCCAAGCACTTGTTTCTGGCCCAACTGTGGCTTATGTGGAAGTTTTAGGGTTAACTAACATACGGAAACTCTCTCCTGAATTCTTCCTTCCTTTCCTGCTTTTGAAATTTTTTAAGAGAATGTTTCCATATAGTGAAATATGTGCACAGAACTATTTGTATACACAAAAGAACAACAATTTTATGGTGTGTGTGGGAGGATTCAGTGGCATAGCAGCCTAAGGGTCTGCCAGCAGCACCAGCATTCCATTTGGGTGCTGGTTCGTGTCCTGACTGCTCCACTTCCCATCCAGCTGTGTGATTAGGTCCTGGGAAAGCAGCAGGGGATGACTTTGGAGGAAGCTCCTGGCTCCTGGCTTTGGATAGGCTCAGCTTTGGCCGCTGTGGCCATTTAGGGAATGAGCGAGCAGATGGAGGATCTCCTCTCTTTCTCTTTCTGTAAATCCTTTCCAATGAAAATAAATCTTCTAAAAAGTTTACAGAAAAATGGAGTCAAATATGTTTTTGTTTTTGAAATTTAGATCTAGTCTTTTTCCCCGAACTATGCATTCTCAAGAACTTTTAGATTATCATTCAGGCAATTTCGTGGCTGAGTCTAAAAGTGAACAAAGCCAGGCACAAAGGTGTTCATACGCTTACTTCAAAGTGTGAATTTGCAGCCTAGTTGGTGGTGGCAGGAGGAAGATGTTGAGGATCAGAGCAAGGGGAGCATGGGATGGTCATGAATATTGAGAGGATCTTGGGTGGTGGCAGTTACGTTCATCACTTTGGGAATTTGTTTTTTGGATATATTAAAATTTATCACAATTTTCATTTTCAATATGTGTGGCATGTGGGATGTCAATCTTTCATCGATAAGGCTGTTTGGTTGGTATGTTTTAAGGGTTCATGTGTTTGTGGGGAGGTTGTATTTGTTTTCTATAAATCATGCTTTACTGTGATGAAGTACAGACTACCTACCTGACGGAAGAGAAGGTTAAGCATCTTCTGCAGAGAGAGGTGGAACGATCAGAGGGTTAGTGGTAAGAGGTTCATCTGCACCAGGTTCATCTAAAGTACGCTCATCTGCAGCAGACTCAAATGACAGCGGTTCAGGTGCGAGGGGCTCTGCTTCAGCCAGCTCCGCAGCAGCTGCCTCTGCTGCAGAGATAGGTTTGTTTGCAAGAGGTTCGTCTCCTTCTCCGTCTCCAGCAGATTCGGCTGAGGCAGGTTCTGCTGCCATAGGCTCAGCTCCAGCAGGCTTGGATGAAGCAGGGTGAACTGCAGCAGGATGAGCTGCAGCAAGGTGAGCTGCAACAGGGTGAGCTGCAGCAGGGTGAGCTGCAACAGGGTGAGCTGCAACAGGGTGAGCTGCAACAGGGTGAGCTGCAGCATGTGCTGGTGCAGCAAGGTGAGCCATAGCAGGTTCAGATGGAAGAGGCGCAGATGCCACAGGCCCAGATGGAGCAGGTAAGCCTGAAGCAGGCTCGGATTGAGAAGGTGGGGCTGCAGCAGGCTCAGATGGAGGAGACAGGCCTGCAGCGGACTCAGCTGAACTAGATGGAGCAGCAGGTGCTGCAGGAGCAGCGGGTGCTGCAGGAGCACCAGGTGGGACAAGTGGGGATGCCCCAGGAATAGGAGCATTATACCCACTAGCTGGAGGATAGCCTGGGGCTTGGTATGCATACTGCTTCCTAGGAGCAGTGAAAACCCAGGGATATGAAGGTGTCTCTCTGCCAGGACCAGCACGTGCAGGATAATTGGGACCATTATTTGCTGAGGGGTAACTAGCAGATGGAGGAGGAGGAGGTGGCAAATTGTTGTTCCATAAACCAAAAGGAACATTTGTGGATGGATTAAGTGGGTAACGATAGCCATTGTAATCCTAAAGGAGAAACAAAGAAGTCTGTTAAAATGCTTTGTTTGTCCTAGCTACTTGTTACTCATATTATGAATGTAATTACATATGCTGTCATATTTTTCATTTTTATTTATATAAAGAGAATACATTTCACATATTTTACAATATATATTTAGGAGCATAGTTTTTCCCACCCTACCATCCCTCCTGCCTGCATAATCCACCTACCTTCCTCTACCTTCCTTCTTTTTTATTTTTCTTTTCTTTTAGATAATTTTTACAATAGTGTGTTCTCATTTCACTTTGCAATCACAGGCTTAACATTCCAAAAGATAAAGATATCAACAACAAGATGTCATAGCAGGTAGAAAAAAACAAATTACTCCTGCTCAGGAGTATAGACAAGGGCTATAAGCAACAGTCAAATCCTAGGGTGTCAATCTCACTCATGTAGATTACATTTTGTGTACTCTGTATATTAGTTATCAGAGATTAGGGAAAACATAAAGTTTGTCTTTTGGGACTCCAAATTATCTGTTCTTAACACTCATGTGGGTTGGTGGATCCCAAGTAAGTCTGGGCTGAAGTTATGGGTGCTTACGCTCCCAGCTGCGTGGTTGCAGCTGGAGGAACTTGCGCTGGGTCGCCTGGGCACCAATGGTGCCAGGCAAAGCTCTTGGGTTGCCTGGTGGTCCACTGCAGAGACTTGGGTTACACGGAATCTGGGGAATGGCACAGGTGGGGATGAGCAGGACCTGAGGGTTCATGCTCTGGTGAGGAATGACTTCTCTGGGATTTACACAGATAAGGCTATTCTACTTGACGGGCTAGAACATGGAACCCACCGGAGTTTCAGAAAACAGAATGGGAACTGTGAGGCTGGACCATGAAGCCAACAAATACATGAGTGAATCAAATGTGGGGGTAGAATCTCCAGGGGAGTATGTGGGCTCACCCATGTTGGCATCTACAAGATCTGTGGCTGGGAATTGGCCTGGTTGAGGAGCTAACCGGATGCCCCATCTGGGCTTGAACTCAACTGGTGAACGTTGAGAGCCAGAATTAGAGCATTGTGCTGGGCTGGACATGGCTGCAATCTCCCTTGGCACAGATGTGGACTGGGGAATACCAGACTGGGCTAGACTCCAGCACCCACAGGTACTCAAGAGAGTGAGGGTGATTGTAGAATAGGTTGGGCTAAGTCTCAGCTCCTGCTGAACCACATGAGAGCTGTGTCTGATCACAGATTAGGTGTGGATGGGCTATAACACCCAACAGTAAAAATCATAAAGGGTATGGGCCAGTTGGGCAAGGGCATCATTCCTACCAGGTGTGGATAAAGTCAATCTGGGCTAGGGACCCATCAGATCTGCCACTAGGAGACCAGGTAGAGGAGTTTGGTGAACTCCTTTATCAGGTTGCAGTCCCTGCAGGTAAGTCCAAGAACCAAGAAAAGGAGCAGCCCAAACCAGGCAGGTTACCCAAAGGCATACATGCGGGTCAGGTCAGGGGGTGGGCCAGGCTGGGACAGTTTATAATATCTACTGGAAGATCTGAGAACCAGGATGAGGTACAGGAGGGACCTGGTCGGGCCTCATCACCAGCCAGTTCACACTGGGGCTGGGACAGGGGGCTGAAACACTCACTGGTAGATGCTGAAGTAAGATGAGCCATGCCAGTCTGGGGGTGGGTGGTGGGTGCTGGGTCTGTGAGCCCCAGTGACAGGAGGACCCTTTAGTTTGTCTATGAGGTGGGTGCTGGATCTATGAGCTTCAGGGGTAGAGGGACTGGCAGGGCTTGGGTCACCTGATCCAGGTCCTGAGCCCCACTGGCATAGTGGGTGTCTAGTCCGTGAGTCCCAGAGGTAGGGAGTTTGGAAGGGTCTGGATCTCCTGGCCGAGGTCACTGGGCCTGCCTACATGGTGGGTGTCAGGTCCATGAGCACTGGGGGTGAGATTCTGGCAGGTTTTGGGTTGCATGGCCTAGAGCCTTGGGCCTGCCTGCATGGTGGGTACTGGATCTGTGAGCCCCAGGCTTGGAGTGTCCAGGGGGTCTGGGTCTTCTGGTCTAGATACTAGGGCCCACTTGTGAGGTGGGTGCTGGATCCATGAGCCCTGGGGTCAGGGGTTTGGAGGGGCCTGGGTCTTCTGGCCCTGGTCACTGGGTCAGCCTGGTAGGTTCTGGTCCATGAGACCCAGGGCTTGGGGATTCAGAGGGACCTGGCCCAGGTTCATGAGCCTACCTATGAGATCTGGTTCCCCTCAGAAAAAAGGATGGAGTATTGGACGGCAGACCATGGTGCACACAGAGGACATGGTAGCCCATTTGGGCCTGCAGAGGACATCTCGTATCACAGCAGAAAATGGAGAATAGAATATATGGACAACTACCTCAACCAAATGATGACAGCAAATATCTGGGCAGCTAATGGACATTAGAAGGGATTCCTCATCCATAGATCAGCGAGATCAACAGCATTTTGGAACTACTGCATCCACCTGGGCAGAACCCTCGGAATATACGCCACATTGTGATCCTGGATTGATGTTGAGTGGCCTTTCCCCATCCTTGGGTAATGGGATGGTTGGGAGGCTGGGTATGACTTATCCCCTTATCCTTTCCCTCTCCCCCGTCCCCCGGAAATGTGAAGAAGGAATAGAAAGTTTGGAAAAAAAAAACCCACTTATGTGAACTATAAAACTTCTGAGACAGGATTAATCATTTAACAAGATTAGATAAATCCCATTTGAGGGAGAAACTTTGTTTTGAGGCAAATAAGAGTGTTATGGTCTGCTTCATTTTCCAACCCAGGTTGGGACACAAACAGAAGGGAACTCCTGCACTTTCTAGAATTCCTGTAGGATGACAGGATTTAGATTTCCACGCCTCTTTTTTTGGTGCCTGCTGCTCTGCCAAATGCCCTCAGAAACCTTGGGGTCTCTAAAGTGTTCCCTCGTTCTGTGTCTTCCAGGCACCCCGTTTTCAAAATTTGCCCTCTGCACTCCTCCTTACTCTTCCTCAAACTCTTTACTCCTTCATGCTGTGCAGCTCAAATTATTTATAAGACCGTTAACAGGCTAGATGTGAATAACTTACCATTGGTTTTGCAAATTCAGGAAGACATCTTAAAGTTTGTAGAAAAATAGAATTAAATGACGTTGACTCTGTATAAGGCAATTTTGAAACCTATGCACATTTTCCATGAGCTTTTCTAAATTTGTTTTGTACCAAAAAAACCCTTTAATTCTAATTTTCACGAGCCACTGTGATAGCTTTACCTGTTGTCTTGGTATACCTAATTAGTTAATTAAGCTGCTTATTAGCTGATCATCAAATTTCAAACCAGATTTCTTTGGTTGAATCTTCATATTTTTCTGTGGTATAAGTTAGTCTTTTATGTGTATGCCAGACTGACAGGAAGATTACACAATTCTATAAGATTTTATAAAAAATTATGTTTTTAGGTTTCAAATACATTTATTGCATCATAAATGTGTCAGTTTTCATAAGCAGACCAATTCTGGTTTCAAGATAGTGTCCTGGATTCCTTGTTTTGTTGCACAGCTAGCTGAACTACAATTCAAAGACTTTTATTTTATAACATACATATAATTTCAGGTGTGACAGACAATATATTTGTGTGTTTTTGTTAGTACCAATCTAAAGATAGGATTATGTTCTTTAAATATGTTCCAAGAGACACCAGTTATGAATGTAGACATTTTTATATTTGTTGGAAAACATTGCTTTCTTTATTGGTAACACTTTTCTATTATGTAAATCTTACTTAATTCATATAATTGAATTAATATTAGAATAACTCAATATCAGGAAGTAACAGTAAATAGCATATTGGAAAAAATAATTACAGGATATTTATTATAAGTGTGCTTATTATTATTTTATATTTAAATTAGCTTTTCATAGGATTGCTTTCTTCTAATTTTCAAAGTACCATAAATACTTTAATAGTAATCAATAAAAATACTATTTTAAGCAAAAAATGTAAATTACACTTTAATATGCTAAAATATAAATAAAAATGAATATATTTTACCTCTTCGCTGGATGAGAAGAATTTCTAAAGCAACAAAGGAAACAATATTAGTTTGAAATTTCATACCGCTGAATATCTTTCTGATCATAGCATGCACAGAGAATGACTATGTTAGAGTTTTCCAAGAGACTAAGCTATGCCTTGTTCTATTTTCCTGTGGCTATGCATACTCAGCCCTGTGTACACTAACACAGCCTTGCAAATTAGATGTGTGGCCATTAATTATGATTTCCTGTCAATTCCAGTAATTCTATACTGTCGATTAAACTTCTCACACATAGCTATTTATACATTTTTTCAGACATGGGAAATCAAGTGTTGTGTCTAGCGGTATTACCTTCAGATATTCAGATAACATCGTTATTTGTGTTCACCAGAAAATCCCAGTGACTAAACAGGGATTTACAACATCACCTGTTCAATAAATGTGGACTGTACTTTGGCAACCTTGAAGTATTTTATATTCTGATTTGAATTACATGGCTCATTTAAAAAATTGTAAAATGAGTGCCTGCTTTGTATTGTCTCTGTGTCATGTATTGGAAATTACACACTAGGAAACACAGGTGAGGTTTCTCTGATATTGTGTCTGGAATGCAGCATAAGGCACAGTTTCTAATTGAAGTTTCATGATTTGATCCAAATTTAGGTTGGTTCCCTCATCACCAATTTAAGTGTTTTCTCATGCATCATTTTGCCAGTCTCCCTAATGCATGACGCAAGTGATGTGTATTCTTGTACATTCACAGAGCCAAGTATCAATTATTTAGTTGGATTATAGAACCCTGGAATATGATGATTATAATATTAATTCGTAGATAATTAAAAATACTATTATTCCTTGCTTCAGTTTTTTAATTTATTTTCACAAAATTCCTTTTTTTGTTGCAAGGTGTCTAATGGTATGCACTTTTCAGATCTAACATTGTGGCCTTTTTTTTTCCTGCTAGATTGTCATGTCTGTCTACTGCACAATTGTCGCTGCATGTATGTAGACTTTTAATTCACTCCCATTAACAAATTTTGATTAAAAAATGACAAGGAACTTAGAAGCAAAGTGAAAGTTTATTGCTAAATGCTTTGGTCTCCTACCTAATCAATGAATATTTATCACATAAAAATCATCCAACACCCTACATTACACCCTTCTATGAGTAGTTTCTAGTTTCAAAATTCCACTTCAATATATGTAAGGCACTATTATACAATTTCTTTATCTTTAATCTGGCATATAATCCTAGCTTCCGTGGGTACAACCACTTCCTAATTTGTTCAAGTAAACTAAGACCATTGAGTGGAAGCTGGGCCGAGCACACATTAAGTGCACGTTATTCATGGCTCTGCTCTTTGAAAAGGAACACACACCTGCTGGCCAAACATGGATATTGTAAATAACTTTGTGGCTGTAAATATTTTCCCAACCGACCAATACAGATTATTAACAGTACTAATATGCTAACAGTTATGTCAATTACACTGTAAAAAAATGCGAATAAACTCTCAATGTAGTATCCAATTTAAAACAAAAACAAATACATTTATATAAAAAATGTTTTACCTCACGAATGAAGGGGAAACGCCTCTAAAAAAGATAAAAAGGAATATTTACTTTGATTACAAGTATTTTGTTGAAAGCACCTTTTTAAAAAAAGATTTGTTTTTATTGAAAAGGCAGATTTCATGTACAGAGGAGAGGCAAAAGGGGTCATCTCATATTTGCTGGTTCATTCCCCTCGTGGCTGCAGTGCTGGAGCTGAACAGAGCTGAAGCCAGGAGGCAAGAACTCCTGTGGGTCTCTCACATGGGTGCAGGAGCCTAAGGATTTAGGCCGTCTTCTGCTGCTTTCTTAGGCTGTAAGCAGGGAGCTGGATTGGACATGGAACAGCCGGCACATGAACCAGCGGCCATATGGGATGCTGGGGCAACAGTGGAGCCTTAGCTTGCTATGCTACCTCACTGGCTCCTGTTGAAAACATCTTTACTAACATTCCTACATTACTAAAGAATCTGTATGGACTTTTTCCATTACATTTTCTTTTCTGAAATATAATCAGTATTAATTAACTATATTATCTACAGAATTGCCTCGGTGAGTTTTATTTTAGCTGGATGGATTTTGATTTGTAATGTTCTACATGGACATAAATATTTGCTGTGTGATATATTATTCAGCTGTTTTCATTGGTTTGGTTTTGTTATTTTCTTCTACCTTCTGGTTTTGTCAGTGTGCAAGTGCATGTGAGTATGCATGCCCATGAATGTGTGTGCACGTATCTCTGTGTGTGAGAAGTGGAGACACTTTCTCAACACCCTACATGTTTGTTTTCCAATGAGGTTTCAAAATTTTCTATGAATTCTTCCCAGATTATACAGTACAGAATCAGAATTTAAAAAATGGTGTAGGGAACATGTTTACTGTTTTAAGGTTAGATTTTAATTCCAGTAGATCTAGGGGATAGAATAAAAGAGAGAGGACAATAGATACAAAAGCTAATAAGGTTAGTAGCCTTTCTTCTTACAGTTATTTGAGGGATGTCCAATTGCTACAATGAGAAAAATTCATGTACTCACCCTCCTCGCTAAGGCAACACACAGGATGCAAGCCCAAATAACCAGCTTCATGATGATCGACCCTGTGAATATTAACATTAGGAAATTGGTTGTTTCAGGTGATATACAGTGTTATCTCTTTATTATTTCTCTTCCTCTAGAGAGAAAGAACAATATTTGGGCTTATAAATCATTTCTTCTTTCCTTCCTTCCTTCCTTCCTTCCTTCCTTCCTTCCTTCCTTCCTTCCTTCCTTCCTTCCTTCCTTCACCTTGCAAGGGTTTCTGAAACAGGAAGATTTATTGGGATAGTTTTCTTAGAATACTGTATTGCAAATATCTGATAAATTCTGAGAATGTCTCTATTTTACAAATCTCTTGGAAATCGCCAGTTTTACTAAATATGATGGCTCTGAATTATAAATGCATTTACAAGAAACTACCTGAGAAAATACACTCATATTTATCTCTGGTTTTGAAGCAGATTCTAAGTATGCCAACTGAATACAAACTAAAATTATTCTTATACATAACGAAATGATGATGCTATTTATAATTTCTGTTAATATATTCACTATCAATTTAATGAAGATAAAATCAACTATTAATTCCAGTAAGGGTGAATAAATACTTTTTCTTTATGAAAGATAATAAAATAAGGTATTTGTTCTTATTAGGATAAGTCAATTAAATTTAGTAATTATAGGGATTTTAAAAACATTACTTAAGAAATGAAAAATAATCCAGGTTTGTCAATATTTAGAAGTCTTTTCTTTAGAGTTTCAAAGTCTTTCAATTTATTTATCTACTCATATATCACTTGTGACTTAGTGTTTTAGAATGTTCCAGAAGGAAGAAAACATTTGTGTCCCATTTAAATAATGGATTTTTTTCCTTATTTCATTTCAAATAGCCTAAGAAAGAAGGGTGTATTTTCTCTCTTGAGACTTTAGAACCAATATATTTTTCTAGAGTTTATGTGAATACCTAGATCCAGTCTGACCCTGGAAAAGGGTAATTCCTTTGATGAATCTCCTATGCAGCCCTGCGGTGAGAATTCCAAGTGATGACATGGGTCTACATAACATTCTTCATTACCAACCTCTTGTAACTAATAGAGTCTATGTATATTTTCTTGTATTCCAGCACCCTTTTAAATCCAGCTATCAGAGATCATGTGGACAATCTGAAAAATTAGGAAGATCTTAAAATGAAAAAAGATGGCTTCATTCCAAGGTGGAAAGTAAGGATTGTGGGTCCTAGTCTTGACCTGGAAGTGGTTTCTGATTTTTTCTCCAGAAATATTTGTAAGAGGTCTTTAACATATTTTTATTCTTCTGTTTAGCAAGGAATATGAAAGAAATGAACAAAAAGACCTATCAACTTGGCTTGTGGAGTACTCCCCTCATTTCCAAGAACCATAAATACGAAAACTATTCCCACAGAATGATGGTGAAGCAGAAATATGAAGACTTTATTAAACTTAATTCCTAAATGAGCTTTACAAACATTCACCATGTGAATGTATTTTGACAACTGTTAGAAGGGGTGGTTTAGGAACCCTATGCTTTGCTTCATTTTATCTTAAGCATGTAATGAAATGTAATAAATATTTTTTTCTAACAGTGTGGTTTCTATTCCTGTATTAGTGTCCCATTATGAATTCCTATTCTAGATAAGGATTAAAACATGAAAGCATCCCCTAGCTTTGTGAATTCACTATTGTAAGCCAACACCATATTTAACATGCAATATTAAGTAATAAACTACAGTAAGACATTGCATTGGCTTGCAGTGTCCAAATCATATGTCATAGTAATGTGAGGTGTTTTGGCTGGACCACTTCTGGACCACAGCAGTGGTTGAAGTAATCAGTGGGATTGAGAGAACCCTCTCTTCCAAGTAGGTAATCTTTCTTATTCTGCACTACACTAAGAACCACCTACACTAAAATCTCCCGACAAGAAAAAGTGGCCAAACATGAACATATTCCCTCATTGTCTACTGAACAGAAATACTTAATATTTGGTTAAAATTACAAGAACTATATGAAGGCAAGAAAAACGTCTGAAGATGAAAAAAAAAAATCATTAAGCCAAAGGAAGCTGTTATGTTGGAATTCCCAAACAGAGAATTTAAAAAATATCTTCAGCATATTGACAATTCTGAGAGTACAGATACTGAAGGAACACTGAAGTAATTACATCAGAGATGTAAATGCAAGAACTGAAAAACACTCACTGGAAGAATACATTTGTTTGGCTGCTGAGAAGACTTCATGCAGCCCAGGGAAGAATCAGAATGCCCTCAGAGATGTAATAGAAAGCACCATATTGAAACACAAGTTGAAAATTTAATGAATTGTGTAATGACTTGTGTAATTTTGCTTAATTGTAAGCACAGGAGTAGAAAAAAAAACAGAGCAGAATAAATATGTGAAACATAGTGGCCAGGAACATTCTGCAATTAATAATACGCCAAAAGCCCAAATAGAAGTTGATCAGAGAAAATCAAGAGGAATAAATTCTACATGCGCAGGTACTCACACCACAAGTCACAGATGGATACATACTCTCTCACAAACACAAACCTCCCCATCTCCACATAAGCATGTACAATTAGTTATGAAATTATTAAAAGTACTTGGAACCAAAGGCAAAGAGAAAATCTTGGATGCAAATAGAATAAAATATGTATTACATACAGAACAATAGGAATATTATAGTAAACTTTCCAGAAATGAAGAAAGAAGAAAATTGGGTGTGATTAAAGAATTCTATCTACCTGTAATTCTATGTCCATGGCAAATAGCCTTCATAAATAAAGGAGAAATATTTTCTTAAACAGAAATTAAGGTAGTAAAATATAGGGAAAAATAGGTTTGAACATCATTTTCAATCAACCTGATGTAATTGCATTTGTAGACGACTTTACTGAATAATAGCAAAACCCACAACATTTTCAGTCCCACAGAGCATTCATCAACATAAACCACACTTAGGAACATACATGAACCTCATCATGTTTAAACCAAAAAGCAAAGCCCTTAAAAACTCTGTCTTAGTCTGATATAATTAATTGAAATATCAATAATAGGATAGCTTGTTAAGGTACCATTTGGGATGCCTGTATTTCATATAGGAGCACCAATTCCAGCCCTGGTTACAGCACCTCCAGTCTCAGCTTTTGAGAATATATCTTGTGAGACAGCGGATAATGCTTGGGTCGTTGCCATCCGCAAAGGAGATCTTGATGAAATTAAGGTTCCTGACTTTGGCCTGACCAAGCCCTGGATGCTGTGCAAGATCTTCCTTTGCTCATCCTCTGTGTTTTTCAAGAAGTTGAAAATAAAGATCTTGCATATTTGGAAATTAAATGTATGTAAAATTATATTTTGTTTCATTGTCTTTAGTTCCACAGTATCCAGCGGAGGCAATGGTTCTCAAAGATTCTTAAGTTAGCTCCTTTTCTCTCTGTCCTCTTATAAGATATGGCTTCCCTCTTATTTGGCTACCCTATATATTTATCATATCATTATATTCATTTGTCACAATGTAGTTCTATCCTAGGTTTCTTTAGCATCCTAGTTTATTTCTTTTTTTTTTAATTTACAATTTGGAATATTTCTTTTTATTGATTAAACATTCAATAGGATTTGACAAACAGAGAAACACAACCAGCACCCTTTTACTGGATGTTAAGAGTCCCACAACCCTAAACTTTTCTTCATGTGACACCCTTAACACTGTAGTCAGTTCCTTCTCTCCACTCACTTTTACCAATCACTTTGTAGTTTTCTACTCTTACAATGTTGCCTTTTCCTTTCCATTTCCCCCCCATACCCTTCTTCTCTTTCTTTACTCATTTCTCCTCCTGTCATCTGTTATCTTCTTTCTGCCCCACCCCTTCCTTCTCTTTTTTAATCAGGCAATGGTTATTGATACCTATTCCAACTTAAGACTTGAAGATACACAGGACATGCAACCAAGTGAATAGAAGGAAGATAGAAATTCAATAAAAATGGTCAGAAACAGCGATAAGCACACAAAGTTGTCTTATTTTGCTAGAGACAAACCTCAAATTCCACAAATAGCAGATGATTTTAAAGACTGTTGGACTAAAACATATTCTGTTAGTTTGCTGTATTGGCAATAGGATACATTTCTTCTGTGACTGCCTGTGGTACAATGAAACAATGTCAAGAGGTTTAATTCAAAATGATCTGTAAAAATAAATTACTGAATATGTGGCCATATATGCAATTGATGATCAGATACTAATATTGCATTTTAAGTTTTTTGCATTTTTTACTTTTAATATTTTCTAAATCTTCGATTATAGGAAAAATCTTTAGACATCCATATATTAGTGAGATAAAAATGGGAGCAGGTATCTGACAAATTCACTGATGGCAAAAGGGGTTATGAACAAATACTCTCTCAGCCTAATGTATTGTAGCAAATATTAGGACTGAACCTAAAAACTCATCTGACTCTTAAATCATATTTTGAATAATAGGGATTAAAATAAATTTCACTTATACTGGTTCCTCATATTGCTTTTATTTTAATTGGAAAAGCTAACAAATAGAGATATTCAAAGTCAGTGGTATGTATGTGTCTAAATTGAGGGGCGGCTTTAGAGATTAAGCAGGAGAGTTAGGAGCCAATTTCAACATAGATATCAATTAAAATCATTAGAGTGGATATTATTCAAGTGTGTAGTCAGAAAGGAAGTGTCTGTGGTCAGAGTCTTAACACATCAAAATGTTTGTATAGGTGCAAAATGACCCGTATATGAAAATTCTGTGAGGAAATATTAAGAAGAATTATAAAAAAGTTATCAGAAAGTAAATCTAGGAAGTAAACAGGACTAAGTAGAATTGTGTTCCTAAGTGAGGCTTGTTTCTGCTATGATTTCCTCATGTTCAAGGTGTATTAAAATTAGTTACACCTCTAACACAATCATAGATTTAATAGGACAAGGTTAGAGAGACAATCGTATGATTAAAAATTGCTCAGTTAGTTAATATATTATAATCATTATTTTTGCCAAAATGGATATCATTGAAAAGACTAGGCTGCAGTGTGTGTGTGAGTGTGTGTGTGTGTGTGTGTGTGTGTGTGTGTGTATTTAAAAGAGGTGTTAATTATGAACTGCAAGAAAGTTACATACCCTTGTAGCTTAGAGAGAAGAGATTTCAGTCAAGTCATTGAGGTGGGATATCAGGAGAGAATTGGTTTATGTTTGGTGAAATCAATGTTGTATATGAAGTAGCTAAGTTTCCTATTGAGAAGAATATGAAGCTGCAGGAAAGTTGAGGAAGACAGCCAACTCGAATACCAACAATAAAGCTTGGTAACCACAGAGATCAGGAAACACAAACTTACTTTAAGATTCAGCAGCTCAAGAGTGGCAGCAGAAATCAAATAGGAGAAGGAATGATAGGAAATTTCAGGATAATAGTTGAAAGAATCGAGGCTGAAGTCTGGAGTGCCCAGGAAAGGCAGCTAGGCCCATAGAGAACAGAGATGATGTATTGGAATCTGGGTGTCAAGGGGTTAGGAATTCTACAAAGACAAAGAAAAATTCTCTTGGCTTCTACCTGCTCCGCCTTTTAAAAGTACAGGTTACTGCCTGAAAAACTTTTCAGGGTTCAAACTGCATGAGAAAGGAAACAAAACTAATAGGGATTGAATATTATGGGAGACAATGGGAGAGTTAAAAGACTGGAACAGTTTATGGAGTTGAAGACATAGTCTTCAAACTTTACTTCTTTTCACTTTTCAAATACATCTATTATCTAATATGACTCTCCTACAAAAACTTCTGTTTTTGTCCTCACATCATAGCCCAGTTTCCAACCTCAAATCATCTTCCCTTATCCTTCTCTATTTTAAACATTCTCATCCCGCCATCTTACGTGGATACACTTGAACTCCAGAAGTGTTCATTATAAATCAAGCATGCATTCAATTGTTTAATGTTTCCTCATTTGGCACAACACCAATGGAATCTTTGAAACTTTGTTTTTTAATTAATTACATTGCATTATATGACACAGTTTCATAGGCTCTGGGATTCCCCCAACCCATCCCCATACCCTCCCCCCATGGTGGATTCCTCCCTCTTGTTACAATATTACAATTCAAATTCAGTCAAGGGAATCTTTGAAACTTTGTAGTTTCATTTCCTGTATCTACTTGAATGTGATATTGTGATTAGAGGATGCTTAAGAACTGTGGTAAAAATTTGAGATGAATTCTGTGGCCAATTATATATAAGAATAAATCAGAAAAATGGAAGAATAAAGACTGAATAGCAATGTAAACCAGCTGTGGCTGATGGACATAACTTGTAGTGTTCAATGGTATGTTAGTTGAAGTGCAATGGAAGTGCCCAGAGACTAAGCAAAGTTAATTTGGTGGCAGCCAAGATAGCTGAACGGATACATGCACATGCATTTAAATGGATTTGAGTTTTGTTTTTCTTCATTTCAAAGGCAGGTGGTGTGGGTTAGGAGAGAGAGAGAGAGACAGAGAGAGAGAGACAGAGAGAGAGAGAGAGAAATTTTCCATTCCCTGCTTCCTCCCCAAATGATTATAATGATCATGCTTATGCCTTGCCAAAGCTTGGGGCCAAGAACTCCATCTTGGGTCTCACTTGAGCCTATTTTCGTACCTTCCTAGGTACATAAGCAGGGAGTTGTATCAGAAGCAGAGCAAGTAGAATTCAAATTGACACTCTGATATGGGGTGCCCGCACTGGCCACTCCTGATAACACCACCAGCCCCCGAGTCTACATGAACAGTGTAAATGATGATTCCACGCCAAAGAATGCAGCTGAAGCTTTATTTTCTTGGGAAAAGGAACATGTTTCTGTTATACAGAAAGAGTGATGATGGCAAACCCAGTTCACATGAAACCCCAGACAGACCCAACATGTTTAATGTGATTTTAACAGGGAAAGCATAAACAAGCCAGGACACTTTCTGCAGAATCTTTCTTTGGCTCAGTACTTCCTTGTCTTAGCAGCCAACCTGTCCATGCATGCTGGTACCATAAAATGATACAGGAGAGAAGAGAACTGTAGAAGATTGATTTTTCTTTTCCAACCTAAAACAACAAAAGATAATGCTAAAACATAATGTTTGAATATAGAACACACACACACACACACACACACACACCCCTCCCATTCATTCTAGATTGGCAGAATGCTGTTAGTTATAACTATGGTTTGACGTCAGGAGTAGAGTACTCAAGGTATAGTGCTGGAAGTGTCTCTTCAATTTTTGATTCTTCCACTGCTTCAGGGCTATCATGAACAGATTCTTTCATCTTCTTTGGGCTTCAAATTTTTTAAATCAAGTAATGCTTGCTACTTCTCATATTTCTTATGAGCATTAGATACTCACTAAAGGGAAAGGGCTCAAAATTGTAAGCCCGTGATGAATTTTTATTATTACTCTTGTTACTCATTTGGTGAAATGTACTTTTTCATTCTGCAAATGTATGTTCAATTAATTTAAAAATTAAGAGGATAAATTGAGTGAGGCAGAATTTCAGAAAAGGAAGCAATCTGAATATTTTAAGGACAGTAATAAAAATACAAAGATGGGGGACATCGGGCTTGGCGCATAGGCCGCTGTTACATTACCCACATGCAATATCAGAGTGCCTAGGTTTGATTTTCAACTCTGGCTCTGAAAATGCAGACCCTGGGAAATTGCAGGGATGGCTTAAGGGGGTGGGTTTCTGCCTCCCATTTGGATTCGTCTTCCGGACTTGGCCCTCCTAGTTGCAGCAAATGGGCAGTAAACCTGTGCCAAGGGAGTTGGCGCCCTCTCTCCCTGTGCTTCTCAAGCACACAAGTGAAAATTATGATGAAAAGGTGACTACGTACACAGCAATAGTTAAGTACATTACAGATCACTGAGACTCCAGCATTGCTCTAAAACCCTTTGTTAAAATGTCAAAGAGAAAAACCAAAAAAAAAAAAAAAAAAATGGTGATTTTGCTTTCAGGGAAATTTCCTTAGAAATTGTTGGAATTGTATGAATAGCTTCAGAACATATATACAAGTGTTTCTTCCCTCAGACGAAAATATTTACTCTGAACGTTTTGGCCTAGTTCAAAGGTCACAGCAAAACATTGGTATGAATGTTGTGATTTCCACTCAGAGCCATTGCTTCTGGTTCAATTTATTGCTATCTACTGAAAAAACTGACGATAGTTGATTGTAAAAGTGTCTATGCAGCACATTTACATGCAAATTATTCTGAAAATTTAATTTATGAGTCAAAATTTATAAGTAAAAGTGAAACATTTCAGAGGCAAAATACAATTTTACCAAAGTTGAAACTATCTTACTTAACATAAAGTCATATTTTGTACATAAAATTGCTTTTACATTATTGATTAAACTCCAGTCCTAAAGGCACTTACCAAAATAAAGTGGAAGCTGTTATTTCAAGCATCTTAGAGGTATCTCTTTAAAAAAAAAAGAAAGGACAAGTTTTAAAAAATTTTATAATAAGAAGCAAACACAAACAATGTTTACACCCCTGTGCAAATAGTTAGGAGTTCTTTAGACATTTTACATACAAACCACTGGTACTAACTTCTCATTTTTCTCTAATGATAAAGATACATGACAATGGTACCTGAATTTCTAGAAAGAAAAATAACTTAAGTAGTACCCTAGGGAATTATGTGACTTTCCTACAAACATAAACTCATTATATATATTCTTCTGATTCCAAATTCATATTTTTTATGGTCAAGTGTTCACTTGATGGATTCATTCTCCCCTTCTTCACTTATTTCCTACTTTAAATAAAGTGTTTTATAATTTCTCTTTTTAATAAAAAAATAAGTGATAAATGTTAAATAGAGGTCTAGCTACCTTGCAATATTTAAGATATTTTTGGAAAATATAACGGACTTTCTCTGGTATAACTAGCTCTAAGAATTGTTGTAAGAGAAAACTGAAATGATGCAAACAGTCAAATTTAAATCATTGTTTTCACCTATTACAGCTGTACTTGTGTGACATAATTTATAATTTAATTTTCAGCCTAGAAATTTTTATTTACATTTGCTTTGACTTACGGCTGAGAATATGTTGGGGTTGTACTTATTTCATTTTCTTCATATGCTTTATCACAAAATAACTAATTCTTAAGTTAGCAAAAAAAAAATTGAGCACTCACCAGAGTGGGGGCACTTTGGTAAGCAATTTTCCTGAAATAATTCCATGGGGTTATGGGTTTCTGAAAATGACGAACATCTTGTAGATATTGGGGAAGATTAAGCTGGTAGTATTGGCTCATTTGGTCCTATAAAAATATATTACAATATTCCATGCATCAGAATAGAGCTGGGAATAATCAGAGAGATTAAAATTTATTTGGTTAACCAAATAGACCTAAGTGAAAATTTATTTATGTTAAATTTATGTTCATGTTCACAGACTAAACTGCAGTGTTGTGGGAATCCTTTGGTTAATTCAGAACTTGAAATCGAAAAGCATTAAGTAAGAAAGAAAGAAAATAAAAAGGAAAACAAGAGACTGTGGGAATATGATAAGAAGGCAAGAGGGTGATTTCTTGATTTACTGATTAAGTTCCTCAGATTGTGGTTTCTTTTCTACATCTGGTAGAAAAATCCTGATGTTTGAATCAAAGGATGTGTGTCTTGATTTAGTAGATTCTGTGACTTTGATCCAGTTAGTCTGAATGTGTGTTATGTTGTAGAAATAAATCAATTAGAACAGATAAGGCACTTTCATACTGCCTGTCAAACATCTAATGGTAAACAGATATCTTCCTTTTCTATGTTCCACTTTGAGTCATCTATACAGATCTGAATATAGATTATTATAGGGATTAAAGGTAAAGTGGAAAATCAGAGGGTGTTTAGACTTGTCAAGAAATACTAAGATAATTGTTGGGTGGATACCTGGCTTTAAGATAATTATTACATTGGGAGAAAGATTTTCTGCAATTAACTTTACTAAAAGTGGACTTTGTTTTTGATCAAGACAATTGCAGTTCAGCAATGTCCAAGTAGAATCCCCTTGTGTTATACTGTTTTATGAGACTTTTACCAGATATTTTAGCAAATTCTTTTCTTCTTCAGTCATCTCAGTTTTCTGTTAAAACAACAACAACAACAATAAAACTCTTGTAAAACACAAAAGAAACTGTTATAGGATAATATTTAATTAAAATCATCCAAAGGAAATTGCTTACCTGAGTGAATACTTCAGTTGATTCCTTAGGGAAAGAAAACAAAAATGAGCTTCATTTGGAAAAACCAGAGTAATTTTGTCTATATCACTATAGTGAGTGTGCAGATGATTATTCTAATAAATGAGGACCAAGTGAATTCTGTCATGAAACGAAGTCCTACATTATAGAACTTTATTATGAATCAAATGAGTTTAAGTATTCATTACCAGATCATGCTTTGTAAAAATATAATAGTACTTGATAGAAAATATGATTTATTTTAATTTTCCACTTACCTACACTGTTCTGATAATGTTGAATGCAGTGTAAGCAAAGGGAAATATAGATACACACACACACAAACACAGAGTGAGTGAGAAATTGTGTGTGTGTGTGTGTGTGTGTGTGTGTGTGAGAGAGAGAGAGAGAGAGAAAGAGAGAGAAGCTAAATTGGTCTGTTCAAGTCTGTGGTAGAACCTCAGAGCTCTTTCTATGAATATGGTTGTTCTAAATGCAGTCATGGCCCACACTTACAGGTGGAGAGAATAGCTAAAGCTTGGTTTCAACCAAACTGAGGAAGACTTTGGGTTGTGCCCCAATCCAAAAGACTCAGTCACAATCCCAACTTCACCTTTTTCCAGGGTTGTTGCCAGTTGTGTTTCTCCCCTTGGCTGTCTATTCCACAAGAGTAGGGACTTCCTGTATATATTATTTATACAGTCTAGAAGCAGCCCAGTATCTAACTCTTAAACAACATGGTATGTCCAAGATATATGAACAGGGTCAATGACTTGACCTTGGCTTTTTCAGAAACTATTAAGAATTTAGCTACACATCATCCACGTGAATGGGGTGGAAAATCAACTCTTGGCTCTGTGGAGAGTTTGGGTCAGATCTCTATGATGACTTGAGCATATGTCTATTTCTTAGGAAGATTTTGTTTATTTTCAATGAACCCCTTGATGTCATTTTGTTTAAAAAAGCAATGATTAATTTACTGGAAATGATTAGCCAGCAGCAGTCGGTTATTCGATTTTTAAAAGTATCATTTTCCTTTTAAGTGATCTATGGGAAGATTTCTTAAGAAATAAAAAAATAACAAATGTCAAAATTTGGAAATGAGGATCACTGAGTCTGGTTAGCAATACCTTGTTAGTATTTGTGGAATTACAGTTCTTTATCTGATACAAGGGTATAGTATCATGGGTGAATAACATACCCAGTTTGAAATATAATAGAAACAGGCTTTTTTGAAAAACAGATAAGCAGTTGAAACCATTTGAAATTCAGGTTAATTGAGAGAACAGTAGATAAGAAGTAGCAAGAAACAGCAGTTCTCTGTAAATAAAGTATCATCCTAATTTAAAAGTATTTTAAGTGTAGTGATAACAGTAATATTTTAACATTCAATTAAAAAACTATGAATCAAATTCAGCTTCATATCTAAATAATACTTTACCGTATCAGCAGTTGTCTCTGGGATTTCCTTAAAGAAATAAAATAAATATTAGGCACATTGTGCTCACTGTATTAACTACATAATTTCATTTTGGATATACCTATAAATTTCTCTCGGGAAGAAGAAAAAATACATTTTTACAAGTGTTTTCCGCCAAGGCCAGTGTTGGGCATGGCTGAATCCAGGAGTTCCAGGCAGGTCTCCTGGGGGAAGGGCATGGGACCAAACACTTTGGGCTACCCTCCACTATTTTTCACAGGCCATTGTTAGGGAGCTGTATTGGAAGTGGAACAGCAAGGTTTCAAACTGTCACTCATATTGGATGCTGGTGTTGCAGGTGGTGGCCTCAGGCACTAAACTACTGCATAACTTCCTTGCAATGCTTTAAAAAAAATCATTGCTGAACCTTCAAGATATTAAGTGAATAAGTGGATTCATAAAATAAATTTAGGTATCAACTAGTTCAAGTCAGCTTATTTTTATGTTTATTTTAAAAATAGGGGTATGATTAACCATGAGAGTTTTGTTACGTGCACACAATATTTCTGATTAGTCAGTTAGAAATGAGTAGCTTCAAGAAATATGTTGTGTAAAAAATGTCTTAGAACAGGTAAGGGGAGCAAACATAGAAGTTTACAAGAACGAAACCAAAGAGAAAATAAAAGCCCAAACAACTAATTCGAGGGATTCCCTACTAGCAAGTCAGCTGAATTCTGCCCTTTCAGAGACTGTGAGCAGCAAAGCTGGGCTCCACATCATCTCCCTTGTGTCCCATGTAAAATTCCCTGTCTACCTGGAGGTCAAGGGAGACAGCTGTCCAGACACCTGCCGCCCCTTTGCTGAACACAGGCAGGACGTCTTCATGAGGTTGACCTTGTTTGTTACTCTCGCCCCCACATTATGTCACCATAAATTCTTTGAGAGGAGACGATTCATTTGCCCATTTCTCAGGTTATAAAGAAAGCTTCTCAGGCATCTATAAGCTTCCTAACCTGTCCCTTCTGGTGGTTTCAGGCTAATTATTGCCCCCCCGAGGAGGCCTCCTGGGTCTATTTTCTCGTCTGTTTACTAATCTCCAAGAAAGAGTTTCTAAGACTGACTGCTTTGAGAACCAAATACTGCTTCAGAAATGTCTACAATATTCAAGCCAAAGTGCTCTCATTTTATCCTAAAACCAAGACAGATGTGAGATTTATTGAAAAAAAAAACCCTTTAAAATGTAACTGATCAATTGAAAGATCAATAAGTTTTACCTCACTGGTTTGCATGACCACATCCATTTCCTGCTCGTATTGCTACAAAATAAATAACATTTGTTTCAAATATAGAAGGAGTAATAAAATGAAAAATAATATGCTAAATACACAAATGTGTTTCTGACTTACTCTCTGAGGAAAAAGGACGAATTCCTGAAAAACAAAATGCATTTCAATTACTTATTGAAAAACGTTGATGTCTTTTTCACTTTTCTTTCTTTAGTGGGCTTTCAGTCATTTCTAACTAAATAATTGAGAATATAAGCAGCTTGTGTGCTGGGAGGTCTTGAGGATGTTGTTATCACATGCCACACACTGGAGGACATTTGCACAGGGGTATTTTGTGAGGCTCTGGATAAGCCAGAGTCCTGCTGCCGGAGTGTCAAATGCACACTGTGTCTCCTGAGATGATAGCAATATTAGTAGTTAACTTAAAAAAAAGAGAGATCACATTCAATTTTGGTAGCGTCTCATAAAACAAACCTGTTTTTCAAATCCTTGAATATACACGTTTTTGCTCTGTCCTCCAATTTTTCTTACAAGGTGACAGCCCCAGCTCCCCAAGATCCTATTTGTCTAGGTTTGTTGCCTTACAAAGTGACGCTAAAGTGACATCAGGTTACAAGAGAATTGCCTTAGTAGAAACATGGTTTACCTCACTGTTGGAGAGTTGTTCTCTGTCCTGTTTAAAAAGGAAAAAAAAAAACCTAAATTTTATGATCTGGTAAAAAATTTAATGAGTATTTTTGTTATTTATGTCTTATATTTGACAAATTATCATTGAGAAAATTATTTTATGAAACAAAATGGGAAAGGTTACTTAGAGCTTGAACAAATACATTATGATTGTTCCGTTAATGGAAATACTGATTTCTAGCACTCCTAAATGAAAACATTGAAGGATGAAACAAGGGGATGACTGAGCAAATACTTAGGACCTAGTAGCTGAGTTTAAATAAATTAGTTGTCACAGGTGCTGTTCTTGCCATTTCTTTCTATATATTCTTTCCATATTTGGGATTTAATTCTTGGAAATTGAGATTTTATTCACAACTGTTCCACTTTCTTAATAGTTTTTTAATAGTTCTTTTTTTTTTTTTAAAGAAATGTTGTCTCTGGTTATTTTCAATGTTTTTATCCTATGCTCAGCAATCCCTTAGGGCAGCGAACTCACCATGTTGGGAATAAGGGTCCTCAATGCAGTTTGAGTCCATGGGTTCATAACCATCGGATATTGGTAAAGAGCCTGGAGATATTGGAGGAAGTCCAGCTTCCGATAAAATTCATTGTATTTCATCTGGAGGAAAGATTATCAAATTTAGTCCAATATTTTGTGTTCTCCAATAGGCCAAAGCAGATGTGGGCTTAACTAAATCATGTAGATCCTTTAGAAATCATTCATATCCTTAGGTAATTTCGATTCTAGATTATTTAGAACCTTTACAAAAGTTACAAAGCGATTCAGTAAAAGGACAAACTTGTCACATAAAGTTACCTATAATTATGCCTATGTTTGTAGTCAATGACAGAATTTAAGCAATATGTTTACAAATTAGTCAGTCAGTGAAAACAATTTATAAAAATATATGTGAAAGAAAACATGATTTAGCTTTTCATTCCTTTTCCATGTGTGTGAGCAGCTTCTTAATCTCTCTTCTCATTACTTTCTGTGTAGCAGAATGACTGTTAAAACAGGTAAGGCAGTGAACAGTTTTTCAAAGTCTTTGATCTGATTATATAAAAATTCTGGTAGAGGTTAAGTATGAAATGACAGTGACATCTTAGGAGAATTTTCATTTCATAGAGAGAGTGTATCTTGGACAATTGTTAGTTGAATCCACATTCTTGTTGAATGCAGTATAAAGTGAGACTACTAATTAGAATTTTCTAAAGACAAGATTTATTTAGGGTGTTCCACTTTCAAGTAATCAAAAATGCTATTTGTTTTTAAAATAAGTGTATTTTAAAAAGTAAAAAATAAAATAAATGTATTTTAGATGCATCTGTCTAGTGTGTAGCATTTTTTAAACAAAGTTAAGTATCTGTAATCTATCATATGTGTACAGTATTAACATGGCTCTCTTCACTTTAAGTTGAGAAAGCCATGGCTTGCAATGCTGTGTAGAGCTGGAAAGTTAACTCTTAAGTTTTCAGATTCCCAAATATTTGCTCTTTTCCTTTACACAGAGCAAACATCCGAAGTCTGTAGAGTGTTGAGTGGGAATCTTTACTCCTGAGAAATCTGTTTATGGTGCTATTGTCACAGGGAAGTGTAATGAGTGACAGGGTTCAGCTGGTGTCTAACACAGCTCATTGATTCTGGAACAAACTTCTTGAGGCTTGTATCTTTTCCAAATCAGTTGCATAATTGCTCAATACAAAGCTTTCATAGAATATAAATCTACATGTATTTGACAAGATTCTAGCTGGAAATTAGGAGAATTAAAGATAAAAGAAATATTATTTCCTCCAAATTGTGTGGTTTGTATCTTAACTGCAATTACAATGAATTGTGTAACCGTGTCAAAGAAGAAACAGTCATAATTTGATGGTTTACTGAAAACTATATTTGTGCAAGAAATTTGCCAAAAGGGAATAGATTCTGTGGTAAGGAAAACAAAATGCTTGCTATAAAAACACACAAAAAGAAAAATAATATAAGTTACCTGGAATCCATCTTAATTAAAAAAGCTACTTACCTCTTTGGTAACTTCGGCATTTACCTTAGGAAAGAAAAATTAACATGGTTTGTGTGATTTAGTTTTAGAACACTACGTGTGAGTAAGTGTATATTCATGGCCCAAGCCATTACTATTTGAAATTTCATTACTTATTGGGAATTTAATAAACTAAATAAATCTAAATATTCATCTTAGAGGCATCGTGTATTCCAAAACAGTAGCATAAAACTCTAAATTTTCTTTAATTCTTCATGTAATTTGACATTCCAGTAGAAGGTTAACAAATGACACAAAACAACACAGGCCTGGTGAAATATGATGCAAAGTAAGTCATTCTCTCTCCAGAGAAGGAAAATAACAGAAGGATTATTTTCCAGTGCCACTGAATACTGAGAGATGGTAAGACAGGTTTGCTGAGTCGACTAGCATGACTTCAGGCCATGTCCAAGCACTAAGGCCCAGGGCTACCATCACAGTGCTTTTGATTTTTTTTTAATATAATACACTTGTTCTTGTCATGCTGGATGCTTGCATATTTGTACCACAGTAAGTGTTTCATGTACCAGCGACCTAAATACCTACTTAGGTAATTTCACACTTTCTTCCTTCTACAAGAAATTGTCAAATTTCAAAGTGCATCAGAACACTCAGATAATGTAGTTGTTGCTAGGGATGGGGGACAATTCCTTGATTGCCATTGAGCCAAGCAATATTGAGAAGTTTTGCAGGGAAAGATATGAAAACAAGGGGCCAGTGCTTGAGATGACAGGTGGTTTGTCTTGACTCAGATATCTGACATACACTGCTGAAGAGCACCAATCAGGAAGTCAACTTCAGTGTCCCCACCATTACATCAAGTTTGGATAACAAATTCATTTGCAGTTTAATTATTGATATCTGCTATTCTTATTACACACGTTTTTCTGATGTTATAGAACGTTTCTTGTGGCTTAAACTGTGGCATAGTGAATTGAGCCATTGCCCGTAGCATTGGCATCCCTAATGGGTACTCCACTTCTGCTCCAGCTCATTGCAAATGCACCTGGGAAAGTGGCCAAGGATGGCATAAGTGCTTGGGTCCTTACAGCTATGTGGGAGACTCAAAAGAAGCTCCCGGCATCTGCTTCTGTATGGCCCAGCCACTGGGGGAGTGAACCAGCACATGGAAGATTCTCTCTCTCTCTATCTTCACACACACATACTCTCTATGTAATTCTTTTAAATGAATCAAATAAAGTAGAGTTCTTAGAAAAATAAAAGCAAGTATCTTTCACATCACTAGATGAGTGTCTGGGAGATTCCTCAAAAATTAATGAATAATCAAAATCTGGCGACTACAGATTGCCAGCATTATTTAATGTTAAAAGTTACTCCAAATGGGTTTAATTTTAGTAGTATGATAAGCTAAAGTATTGAAAGAAAAACATTCTTGGCTTCTCTTTATAAGTCATCTTTGAAAAAAACTGAAAAAGATAAAAAAAATCATCCTATCATTGATTTCAAGTGTCCCAAGAGAATATAAACTGATTTAGTGATATACTATCAAAGTGTGAATGGAGAAATTAAAATACATAGAAATATCTTTCCAGTTTACTAAAAGAGGAAATACATAAATATTCCCAGGTACCACTGATATGATATTGTTACATGTTGGAAATATGAATCAAAAATTGTTCAATAAAATAAGAATGTCTCACCATTTTCCTGGTACTCTTTATGGGTTCCTCATGTAAAGAAGAAAAATAATTAGACTCATTTTTGTCACACAAAATACATAAATTATTGTATATGAAGTATGTGCTCCTGAACATAATGGGAGAATCTCACCTCCAAAAAGAGAAGCATAAGAATAGTTTTCTGGACCCGGTGCCATAGCCTAGTAGCTAAAGTCCTCACTTTGCATGTGCTGGAATCCCATATGGGAGCCTTTTCTAAGCCTGGTGGCCCTGCTTTCCATCCAGCTTCCTGCTTGTGGCCTGGGAAAGCAGTCAAGGATGGCCCAAAGATTTGGGACCCTGCTCCTGTGTGGGAGACCAGAAGAGGCTCCTGGTTCCTGACTTTGGATTGGATTAGCTCAGCTCCGGCAGCTGCAGACACTTGGGGAGTGAATCAGTGGATAGAAGAACTTCCTCTCTGTCTTTCCTCCTTTCTGTTTATCTGCCTTTCCAGTAAAAAATAAATAACTCTTTAAAAAGAATAGTTTCCTTTTCAATATAAAATGTTGAGGAATTGTATTGAAATTTCCCTTTTGCTAGTGAGCAAGTCACCAGCGAAAAGTAGACTTTGAGGATCAGGAGGGAGGGGCTCTGCTTACTACATTCATCAGTACAAGTTTGATGAATGAATGAATGAATGAATAAAAGACACAAATTAATGGAAAACATTTCATGTAACTCATCATCACTTACAATAATGTGAATTTGATTAACAAAATGCCACAACACAAACTGGCATTTTCAAGATAACAATGTAATGCTACTATTTTAAATATTTTGACTTAAATGAGTCAATTTCAAGAAAAAAAGGTTTAGTCTAAGTAGAAAAGTAATTTTTAAAATGGGCAAATGAATTGGGGTTTCCTCTAATCCTAAGGGAATTTGGGAATACACATGCTAGTCCTTAGTGTGGTTTTTTTTAGCTGGATCATTTGTAGATTCAAATTAGAAAACAATCTTGGTCTCATTCTTTGGAAGTACCCTTGATTTTAAATATGATGGACTATAAATACATTTTACAAATTTAGATTAATTCTATTTTGGCTCAAAGCACAACTGTTTTATATCATGCTGTAAGTGTGAAATTCACATATACCTCACAGGATGTGGTGCAAATGTTCTCCTAAGGGGGGAAAAAAGGCATATGTCAGTTACTGAACTGAAACATTTTTGGTATAAATTAATAATAAAGAAACCAGCAATTGAAATGCAGAATAGATAGAGTTAGGACGAAATTGTAAAGGTGACAGATCATTAAGAAAAATTATTTCAAAATTCTCTGCTTTAATAGTATAAATGACACACAGCTAACAAATCCATTCTGGGGCTCCTTAATATTAGTCCATAAAATTTTAATAAATCAATGGACAGTTCATCATTTTCACAAGAATAGGTAGAATAATCATAATTGGGAGAGTGAGAAAAAATGACTTATTTTGGTGGGAAAGGATATTTAATATCTCATCAATGGAAGATAAATTAAAACAATTAAATTTTACCTCAGTGGGAAACTCGACCACATTCTTGGCTTGCTTAAATTGCTAAAAAATAAATACATTTATTTCACAACCTTCATTAAATGAAAAAAAAAAAACAAAATACATTTCATGCACTAAGCTTGAACTTACTTCTTGGGAGTTGGCAAGAGTTTCCTTGGGAAAGAGAAAAAAAAATCACTTATTTTGCTTAGTTGTATTCATACTAGCCATCGAGCATAAGTTTTATGTCTGTCTTCTCTGGGCACATCACACATTTGATTTTTTGTTGAGTTCATGGCAAAGCTGAGCAAAATTTAACTCCCTGTTTTCATAATTCAGAGAACAAACTCACCCTGTACTGTTTGGGTTATGAATAATGGTAACAAGAAATTTTCTAAATATTAATCAAGAAGCAGAAAGGAAAGACTTTCTATTTCCTCTGCAGAAGTTCCATTTTCCTTTTTTTCTGAATTTATTTCTTCAGTTATTAAGAGATGACACAAATATACAGTAGGCAAATAAGGAAATATTAGTTGACACTGAAGATATCTTTTGGCATCTGCTGTGAACCATGTCCACAAAGTTGTTTGGAAATCAGCAGCTAATATGGATTCAACGAAACTGTTAAACATATTTTGATAATAGGGTGGTTGATTTTCTACCATTGTCTATAACTACAATGTGATGATACACTTACATAGAAGATAATGGACTTGAGGCTGTTGTTGAAGGACTATACAGTTTGGGAAGGTGCAAGGGAAAAAATCCCTGAGCCTATAGATTTGTAACATGAAAAACACTATATATATAAATATATAATAACACATATTATGTGTATATATTGATAAACTGGAAAAAAACAGGAATCCAGATGAGCATGGTTCTTACTGCAGACTTGTAGCAAGGCTTTTGTCTCTTTTTTCCCTCTTTTTCCCTCTCCCTCTAAAAGAATTGCTTAGTTGAGGGCATATTGTGTGTATATGGGCTAAAAGGCTTTTATCTTTCAGCTAGAGGTTCTTACCTCACTGGAAAAATATTGCTCCATATTCTACAAGAAAAAAAAGAAAATGCAAATTTAATTTTTATGACTTGTTTAAAATACTAAATAGTATTTTTTTGTGCTTGCTTAGTCTTGCTGACAAGGAAACTTTACACACCTGCTTTTGAGAGCTTTGTTAAATTAAGTTCATTTTTAAGTAAACCATCTTACAAATTTTGGTTATAGCTTAATATTTTCTCTACTTTTAGGAGGCGGTTGGGTTTTCAATTTTTATATACTAATCACGTTACAGCTTAAAATGTAATGTGACATCTGCATAGTTACACTGTATGGATATTAAAATGATTAAGTGTTATACTTTATTTAGTTTATGTTAACTGTTATATTTAAAAGCATTGTGCAAATGCTTCCGAAAAACAGCAAAAAGTTGAAGATTTAGTTAATGTCCACTTTTTCTTGTTGAGAATAGATGTCGTCACACTCAAGTTAGTGCTTATGTTCCCTCTAAACTGAGTGAAATCAGAGCCTTGTCTCCATAATCTATCACTTGCGAGTGAAGCCGCTGTAGTTTTAGTTGGTTAAATAACTGTTCTACGTTACAGAAAGACTGAGGAAAATCACTAAGTAGAGAGAAGGAAGTGGTGGAGACTAAGATGTCTTAAGGAGAAGAGATCAATTTGATGTAAATTTGGCATCTGAAAGTACGATTTTTTTCTATCTACCTAACTACAAATCTTACTATCCCTGCGACTTGAATTGACTGCAGATTTTCCCAATACAAAACCTTGTCAAAATCTATGCAAGACAGAGGTATTAAGGAAATAATGAACTCTGCCAACCGTAAGGAAAGGGCAGATTTGTGATTAGTGAGATAGTGAGTATGGGAGAAAGATGCAAACTGTTGGTTGTCAGATTAGGATATAAACCTATGATTTACCTTGGAGGAAATGAATGACTTACATTTGCACATCACAATAGTTATTAAAAATATGATGTTTGAGAAGTTAGAAGATTGTTTTGCATAGGTTATTTATCAAGCGATTTGCCAAGTGTACTCATTTCCTGTGATTCTGGATTTTGAACTACCGCAATAAATAATGGTAAAACTGTCATCTGTTTGATGAATGGTTTCAAAATTTCCTTTTTAAAAAAAATCTGTAGCCTTATTGAAATTTCAAGTATTTCAGTAGCTTGAAAATAATTTCCTGGCAAATCTAAATTGATAACTGTTGCTGAGAAATTTCCATTCCTACAACATTTTCATAAAATGTGTCTGCATTCACATCATGTGTGATGGGCCTTGTGTAGTCTTCGACTATGGCTTGAAAGCTTGCATGCTTAATCTCTTTCCTTGTTGCCAACCTCACCATCATCTGATCACAAGATTTATCATTCGTACTGAGGATAAGAACAGGTCTTACCAAAAGTCCCGTCATACTTACAGGCTTTGCAAGAGCAACAGCCAGGAGGCAGGCAAAGATGAAGAACTTCATGTTTACTGAGTTCTGTAAAATAGGTCTGAAGCAAGTCGGTTAATATTTTTGTTGCCTCTAAATTATGTTTTTCTTCATTAATTAGGTATTATTATAGTCAATACATGATCGATAACATATTATGTTCATTCATTCTGTATGATGTAATCATGTGTTAATTTGTAAATCAGGTGGACCAAAGGATCTATTTAGCATTTCCAATAGTTACACAAAGAACTGGAAAAATTAAAGTTATTCCAAAGCATTTTTGATATGATAATATTTTATTTTTATATCCTACAAGTATTGAATTAATTAGTTCTTACTAAAGGAGATTTGCACTCCAGTTTGTCAATGGCTTATACATACAAATCTTGAAAATGTGCATGTATGCATAGGTATTGCCAGATTATTTACATTGCCTAAATTTGCTATGAATTTTTCATTCTATCAAAAACGTAAGATATATGCGCTTATTATAAAATTATATGTATACATTCATGCTCATTTTAGAAATATTCTGTGAAATACTTAGGCTATTTAATTATTTTTTAAAGAACACTGTGATATAGCAAGCTAATCTTCTAACTGTTGGCAGCATCCCTCTTGAGCACCAGTTGTGATCCTGGTTGCTCCCCTTCCAATCCAGGTCACAGCTTGTCGCTTGGGAAAGCAAAATGAAAGCAGCACAGGACAGCTCAAGTCCTTGGGCCTGTGTACCCATGTGGAAGCTGCTGGATCCTGGCTTTGGATCAGCTCAGTTCTAGCCATCACAGACATTTGGGAATGTGAAGAACACGGTTACAATGTTGGAAAATGAGAAACCTACAAAATCATGAGGTTTATCAAGCACCTAGTCTCTCCAGGGAGTGTGGTAGATCTCTTCTGAATTTTGGTGCCTGAATACCAGACAAAGAAACTGATTTAAGAGGCCATATATCAAATTCACAGTGCCCTATATTTTCAAAAAACTCATCCTAATGGATGTTCCTTGGCACTTATTCATAAGATAGAGCAGTGTAATAAACAACTTCATGTGTCTGTTCCGTCCACCAACACCCCAAAGATAGTAAAATTGTAGCTTATACTAGAAAATGATTTCTTAAAATGCCCGAAGATACTGTGGCATCACTGTCTTAACTTTTTTCTTTTGAAGAATATTATGATGTTCTAAAATTTAATTATAATACTAACAAAAAGGATTGATAAAAAGATTACCTTGTTTCTCAAGTTGAAGACAAGACGTCCAGGCAGATGGAGACTTGAAAGGAATTATTGCAGCACTATTTAAACCTTGTTCCTCCCTGATACGGTAATTCTGCGGTTTAAAATACCTAAAAGATATTGGAATTCTAGGAAGTCATGATGATTAGAAATTGTTGTTGTTCTGTCCATTTGTGTCACTAACCCCAAGAGTCCTTCCGCTCAGTACGAATTAGGACATGATAACAGGAAATGAGACTGTTACTCCACAGAGTGATTATCTGTGTTCCCTGTTAGGGCAGCTTTGGGTAGCCACCTCTGCCAGGAACTAATTGACTGTGCCAGAATTTATTTTTCCTGAAGATATCTTAATTATACTCTAAGTACTAGTATATGAAGAAAAATTATCTCCCAAATCCATGAAATTTTGTTTAACATTAAAAATACCATTAGTCATATGCAAGTTTATGTGATATACTATTTCTTGAGCATTTGTATTCTTAATTTTTTCCAGAGGTTTCCAAATCTAATAAGTAATCAATTGCAATAAATCCAACTTATAAAGGTGTGGCAGTTAGGAATACTTTGTATAAAGTGAATTAGTATCTAAATAAAATGGCTTGTGAATGGGCAGGCAGGTAACCTGAATTTAAGTGTAACAGGTGTATTAGCATTCCTAAAGCTGCAAGCCTGACATCTAGGCAGAAGTTAAAAATCATCCCTAGTCATTCTTACAAAAATTCTGGGAGGGAAGGGAAATGGGAATGAGATGAAGAGGAGAAGGGAAAAGGGGAAGGGGAGGTAGGAGAAGAGTGCAAGGGAGGCGGGGAGGAGAAGGTGAATTAATGTCTGGAACTGCCCTTGTGATGCGTGAGTAAAGTCTCTGATTGCAACATTGGCATCCCATGTGCACATCTGTTTGAGACATGGCTGCTCCGCTTCCACTCCAGTTCCTTGCTAGGAGAACGGTGGAAAACAGTGCAAGTGCTTGGGCCCTAATCACCTGTTTAGGAAACCTGGAAGAAGCTCCAGCTTCAGCCTGACCAAATATTGGCTTTTGGCAACTATTTGAGCAGTGAACCAGTGGACAGAAAATCATTCTCTCTCTTTCCAACTAGTTCTGATTTTCAAAACAAACAAACACAAAATAATTTAAAGATTTAATACTTCTTGAAAACAATAAAGACTTTGGGGAGGAGAGCTAGCCAAGCAGTGAAGATGCCTGCATCCCATGTGAGACTGGCTCCTGCTTGTGGATTCTATGGCAGACCTTGGGTGGCAGCAGAGATGGCTCCAGCCCCTGAGCTCCTGATATGTGATCAGGCTCTGCCTTCCAGTCCTGGTAGTTATGAACATTTAGAGAGTGATTATGGATAGTTCTCTCCCTCTGTGTGTCTCACATTGTTAAGCTGGAGGAACACTGATCTCCGATCTAAATTTGAAAGCACTACTTATTTACTGAAGTTACCATTCACTTCTGAATGGCTTAACTCAAATTTACAACTCTAAGAATCCCTTTTTCCTCATCACAACTGAGAAATAATTGGGCATGATGGGTGTTGGGTAACTTTTAAGTCATTGGATCAGAGGGAGATGTAGAAGGGAAGATAAAAGCAGTGCACCAAAAATACGAGAATGGAAAGGCAATGGCGCTCTCACCTACAGTTGGAGAGTGGCGAAGAAGAGTTAAGTCTAGTAGATTAGAAATACAGACAGGAAACACTAATAATACATGAAGTTCTGCATTAGTTCAATGTCATGCATCATGCTTTGATATTTAGTACATTATTTTGATTATATCTATACTTTATTAAGACAACTGCTAATAAGCAGAAATGTCTTTAAATATAAGAATGAGGTGGTCTAGAAGGAAAACAATACAAGCAAGAGTTCTTGGAATATTTAGGAAATTGAGAGATGGGTCTTCAGTGAAAAAGCAAAGAGGGTTAATGATTGTGAGAAAACGGAAGCAAAGCTTAACACAGGTTAAGATGAATTTAAAAAATTACAGGAAATTTCAATGATCATTACAGATGCTAATGATTGATTAGTGAATATTAACTCATTGGAAATAACAGCAAATTTTATTAATTTGTGAGACTGAGAAGAAATGGTTCTTAGTAGGAAAAATAAACATGTGAACTGTGGAAGATGAATTATGATGAATGCATCTCATCACATCTTTCTAAAAGATGAAGTTATATGCTTCTTTGCATTCTTTGAGAAGACTGCAAGTGCAATGTGCAATATCCTGTTATTGTTGAAATTGGAGGAGTGAACCTGGGGAGGAGAGGTGACTCTCTTTATCTCATGTGAATAAATTAACATTTAAGAAGAAAAAGTAAGCCTACACACTTGAGTCAGATATCTAGCCTAATGGTTGGTGACTGTGTCCCACATTAAAGAGCTGGATTCAGTGTCTGACTTTGGTTCTTCACTGTGATTTCCCCCTAATACAGAGTCTTGCAGGTAACAGGGATGATTTAAGCAATTGGATTCCTGCGACCTACATGCGAGACCTTGACTGAGTTAAGCATTTCAGGACTGGATTTGTGGATGGGAACTCTTGTGTGAAACTTCCTGTATGTCTCTTTCTGTCATGTAGAAAAGAAAAACAAAATTAAACCCACAAATCTGCTATTCATTCTAATACTTATACGCCTGTGTAGTATAATATAATCCCTGCACAGGACACACATCAATTTAGATTTGTGGTAAGAATGATTTATATTATTATGAATATTTATATCATTATATTATGATTTATATTATTATATATGTTATGCATTTTCTAGTGAATGGTACTCTTATTTTAGTCTGGGGGTATCAGGAATAAAGATGTTAAACTATTTTTCTTCAATAAGTTTGGAAGATTTTTTTGGATAAAACATCAGTATGAAATTGATGGGTTGTATGACAGATCGACATGTAATAATTTCATGAACTGCTAAATAGCTTTCTTCTACTATTTGAGATAATTTTTACTTCCATTATCACTACATGTGAGTCTTCATATTTCTACATTCTAATCAGCATTTGGAGTTTTTCCAGTCATCTTGATTTTAGCCATTCTATCAATTGAATAGTTGTACCTCATGCTGGTTTTAATTTATGTAATCTTGATGAGTAAAGAAGCTAAACATTACTCCTATATTCTTTAGAATTTACTTCTAAAAACTGTATGTTTCTGATGCTTTTAACTATATCTTATCTTGGTTGTGTGTTATTATTACAACAAAAATCACTGAAAGACAATTTTGAGGCCCTAGCAGTTTGAAGTGACACAAGGAAGTGATATGTAATAGCAAAGTTCACTATCATTGGGGAAAAAGTGACAAAAACTTAAATGCAGAAAAACTTACGATACTATACAGTGTCACTTATTGCAGTCCATATAAGCAGTAACATCCCTTAAAATACAGAAGTGAAATACAGAGTATCATACATGCACTTAACATCTTGAATTAGGCATACACTATAATTTATTATACCAGAATAACAGGATTTCCTCAGGCAAACCCATTTATTGTCCAGGTGGGGAAAGTGGGATTTGATGGCTCTGTTAAGCTGACATTTTAACAAATTCTGATTCTGAACGTAAAATAAACATTAAATAAGAAAAATATGTGCATGACATAAAATTGTATTCATATTTTTCTAACAGAATGCTTCCATAGTAATGTCTTCTCTAATGTTTCTGCTGATATAAAGAGTAAGTGGTTCACAAATAGGTTATGCATAACTGCATTTGCTTCTTGAGGTAATTTTGAAAGAGGAGAAATGAAAAAAACTTTCACAGGGCAGAAAAGAAAAAAAACCCTAAATAACATTAACTTTTAATATAGTTGAAAGTAAAATTACAAGTAGCTCTCTGCTGCTATAATTAAATTATAATGCATGTTTGTATTGTCTGAGAAGTCTGTAAGTGCAGTCTACTGTCATTGTTGCAATCATTTGGCAGAGTGAACCAGGGGATGAGAATTGCTACAGAATTTCTATAGATAATTTAATTTGCACTAAACATTGTTTTTGTTTAAAGACATTATATAACTGGTAGTAAATAGAAATTTAAACAGTGTGTTTTCCAAGTCCTAAGAAAAATGGCTTATTAGATTCAAATATCTACCCATTTTTCTTCTTCCTTCTTCCTTTCTATTGTGTTTTGTCCTACTTTCCTTATTTCCTTATTACTGATGTGTCAAACTATGGTTTCATAACTCCTTTGGAACACCAAACTCCGAGGAGAGCATATAAACCTTTGGATTCTTGCCATTATAATTATGTAAGTATTTCGTAGTAGTACAATTCCATGAACACAGATGGAAAAAGGTGTTCCAATACTAACAGAAGTTGAAGAGTGATCCAGAGAAATCTGAGATAGGTTGGCAGATAAAATTGGACTTAAGTCAGGAACTATTGACTCTTTAGTCCAATGATTTTTACATGTTAGAACTTTCTGGAAGCTTTGCACTCCCATCCAGCCAGTTTGCAGCATCAACAGTTTTGACTTTGATTTTGAGGCAAAAATCTGTGAATGTATGAAATTTTATAAGATTATTTGATGAAAGTAGTAGGTGTATTGTAGTTAAATAAACCCATACATACATAAAAGCCTAATTGACAAAATGAAGAGATAAAAAAAAGTAATCCTCCATATTTTCTCAAATTCTGGCAGACTTGACACTACAAGAACAAGTGTAAAGATAATGAATACAAACCTTGATTTGTTTGATTTCTGATAAATTTCAGTGATAACATAACAGCTCACTCAGGTATTTTTTTCAGAATATACAGGAATTCTAAATGACAAGGCAAAATGAACCTCGTGATACGGAGAGAACAAAGACATCTACCTATAGTTCAAGGACCTTAATGTTGATGACTTCATAAAAGACATGCTGACCAAAATGGGAACTTACTCAAAACTCAAAATACTATTAAAATATCGGAATTATACATTAAGGTACTGCAAAGTTTGTGAGAGATAGAATTGAAATATAGTTTATTTGTAAAAAAAAAAAGTGGGATTTTATGTATAGTTCATACTATACATTTTCCATGAACTGAAAATCCCTTATATCATCTAGATTACATAAATAGAAGTATAGATGAAGTTTGGGATAAGTGTCATGCTACATCCTAAAATATGAGGGGAATTCTAGAAATAACAGCAGGTAACGGGAGGGAATGGAGGCCGGCTCAGACATGAACATGGGAGAAAATGGTCTGTGGTGGCAGAGCAGAAATCCATGTAAGTGCACAGTGCCGGACGGTAGACTGATCTGGGCTCAAACAGCTTACATGTTGGTGTGCAGACTGAGAGTGGCACAGAAAACTTCAGTCCAGCATGTGAGATGGGAGGGTTGCATTTTAGGTTGATATTCATGACACTGACACAGAGAAAACTTAGGAGAGGTTATTATTCTGCAAAACAACAGAGAATAACTATGTAGAAGAATGACAGTGTGCCGATTCATTTAGGAAAGAATGCTCAGACAGTAGGGGTGGTAATAAAAAAAAAAGACTGAAGCAAGGTGTAAAGGAAGAAATTACAGACTATAAGCAACCAAGGAAAAATTATAAGACAGGGTGGATAGTCGGGCCTAGTAGTTAAACTCTGTCAAGTCTGTCGGAATACACGAGTTTAACAGTTGCTTCCAGTTCCTTAACTTCAGCTTCCTGATATCTTGGGTTTTGGGAGGCAGCCAGTGAAGACTCATAGTTATTGGGTTTCTGCTACTCTCATGACAGACTTGGATTGTATTCTCAGCTTCCAGTTTTGGCTGTAGCTAGCCCTGGGTCATGGTAGGCATCTAGTCAGACAATCAGCAGATATTAGCTGATGTTGATCTCTCTCTGGCTGTAGACATCTCAAATAAGTAATTTAAAAAAATTAAAGTTTATGGTTTATGTGTGTTTCTCCTGCATAAATAGAATTGTAGATAATTATTACTCATGTCACCTACATGAAGACCCAGTTTCAATTCTGAGTTCCTGACCTCAGCTTGTCGTAGTCCCAGCTATTGACGGCATTTGGAGAATAATCAAACAGATAGATGATCTCTCTCCATCTCTGTGTTTATTTATCTGTTTCTGTCTCTCTGCTTTCAATAAAATGAAAATAAATAAACTGGAAACTATAAACTAGTTATAACAAATTATTTATATGGATATGTTTACGTAATACTATCAGGCAATCAGCAAGCTTTCAGATTCCCATTACAATAAGTTAGTTTCCTTCACTATTGAAAATTGAGCATTTTTTTCAAAGCCATAAATAAATGGATACATATATTTGATTGTAAAAAATAGGTAATCAAGTGAATTTTTTTGTCATTTGAGCTTTGAGTACAATAGATGTGCAGCTTCCTTTTAAGTAACCATTTGAAATATGTGTTGTTAAGATGGACAGCTTCAAAATGCCTTTGACATCTTTGATAATGTTTTAGTTCTTCCAGGTTTTCTTTCTTCCTCCATATTTTGTTGCTAATTCGCACATTCCTTGCAATAATAGACTTTGAACACTTTGTTAGGCACTGTGGGCAGTTTGCTGAGTAGATAAAGAGGAATATATGGGCAAGGGGCATATAAAATGTTTAGAATTTTAATTTTAATAATATTGTTTCCATATAAGTGAGAACATCATCTCACTGTTATTAGCATCCTGTCATCAAAAATATCAAGAGATGACAACTTTGCAAGGATATTGAGTAAGGATAATCTTTGAGCATTGTTAGTGGAAGTGCAAATTCACACCACTATTATGGAAAACTAATTTTGTTTCTTCAGGAAATTAAAATTATAACTACCATTTACACCAGTACCTTCTCTTTTGGGTATATGCATCTAAACACAATGAAATCACTGTTTCGTTGAGATTTCTGCACTCTTGTGTTCATCATCCATAGTAGCTAAGATAATGTTTTCAGTCAAAGAGTTAATACATGAATGTGCACCACAGAAAATATGGTCTATATACACAATGGAATACTTCTTAGTTTTAACAAAGAAATAAATTGCCTCCTTTGCAACCACATTGATGAATCAGGAAGGCATTATGCTAAGTGAAATAAATCAATAAAGACAAGGTAACAGGATCTCACGTAAATGTTGAATCTAAAACATCAAAGTCACAGAAGCAGTCGAAAGAACAGTGGTTATCAAGGATCTGGAAACAGTATAAAATTGGACGGATGTTGATCAAGGCATACTCAATTTCTGTTACGTGAAAGTGAAGAGTGTAGCAGATACAATACAATGATTATACTCAGTAACAACTTTTTATTTATTTGAAAATTGCTGAGAAGATTTTAACTGTTTGTATCACAACAAATGGCACATTTGTGAGATAATGAATGTATTGAGCAGTTAGATGTAGTCAGAGAAAAATGTATTTTTACATAAAAATAACGTGTACTGGATAAATATACACAATTTTAACTTACCAGTTCACATAAGTAAATAAACAAACATGAAAATACAAAATTCACACACTGTTTTTCTGTGTGAACTAAGGTGTAAGTCAAATAAAAGTTGATACACCCTGTAGTTTATGTTGGAACACGAGGTTGTAGACATTATTCAATTTATTCAAGAAGATAGGAAGTGGGTGGATTATGTTGGATATTATTAAATAAGAACTGCCAGCTTTAGACACAAGAATGGCATTCTTAATCTTATCTGTAATCCTATATCCCACAACCAGTGAATGACTTACGAAAACTGATGTACCAGAACAAATACTACTGCTTTCCAGTAAAGGAAGAGAGATTCATTACACTACAAGATAAATACTACGCCCTTGAAAATGTCAAGGTGTTTCACTTACCGGACACAAAAGGGAGACACTGGTATGTGATGTAATAAGGATGTGGTCCTTGGCCAAGGTGTATCCGAGGTTTTCCGGTTTTATGTGTCTAAATCTCCAATGGCAAAATATTCCTTAACCACAAACCCATATTAATAAAGCGAACCTAGCATTTGAGAATCTCTTTTAAATTGTTCGGTCACCTTGCATAGTAAAATGGGCCAGTAAATTTTGGGATTTAAAATGGTCATTCATTTTTGTCTTCTAAAGATTTATTTATTTTTATTTGGAGAGTGGAGTTACAGAGAGAGAGAGAAAGAGAAAGAAAACTTCTATCCACTGGGTCACTCCCCAAATGGCCACAATGGTTGGAGTCTAGCCAATCTGAAACCAGGAGCCAGAAGCTTCTTCCTGAAGTTCCAAGTGGGTTCAGTCCTTGGGCCCTTGAGGAAGAATCTGATTTGGAGGCTGATGGTTTTTATTTGCCTCCAGATTTTCCACAGAGAACAAGAGCAGATTGTTTCCTATTAGTGAGTGAAGAAGGGGTATACTGAAAGCTTGATAATGAAGTTCCTGAATGGCTTTGGAAGTTACAGAGAGGATAGCTAACTCTCTCTCCGAAAAGGAAAAGGTCAATAACAGGATTGAATACCCAACAGATTAAGAAAGATAATTTAGTTGAGGGTACACTTGCACGCAAACAATTTCCTTTCGGACTCAGCTGGTTGAATCAAGAAGCACTGGGAATGTTTTCAAATAATTACTCTCAAGCAGCAGATGCTCTCAGACTTTTTCTCTTTTCTTTCTTTCTTTCTTTCTTTCTTTCTTTCTTTCTTTCTTTCTTTCTTTCTTTCTTTCTTTCTTTCTTTCCTTCCTTCCTTCCTTCCTTCCTTCCTTCCTTCCTTCCTTCCTTCCTTCCTTCTTTCTTTCTTTCTTTCTTTCTCTTCCTCCTCCTTCTTTCTCTTCTTCCTCTTCTATGAGAACAGTTAAAAATACCACTGTCTTACCTATTTATTGGAGTTATAACTGAACTATTCCATTGGAAGCTTTATTTAATTTTGAAGAGTAAAGGAGACAGTGGTAAGGTGTAGTTCCCTAAGGAAACTGCCTGTTAGAAGCGGTTTGCTAGGCCATTTACAGCAAGGGTTAGTGAAGTGCCCAGGACACAGACAAGAAGGAGGGCCTTTCTTGAAAGTAATATATGTCTTTGCATGTTGTACACTCAGAAGTCTGATTCAAACTGGTTTATTGGTTCTTCCAGCTTCAATGGATCCTTGTTTGAATTATTCTGGTTTCCGATATGTGGAATGTTTCCATGTAAGCTCTCTTGGACCATTCTCTGAAAAACAGTTCAAGGCAGGAGACCTAGATTTTGTATCCTTGTTAGACTGACTCTCTGCCTTTTGATAGCAACCTAACTCTTATCACAAGTTACTATAATATGTGAAAATTCTAAATTAGCTTATCAAATGAGGGTTTATTTATACAAAATTAAATGAAATGGACTCAGTGTCAAGTTAAAATGTGTGCTAGAATTGAGAAAACATTTAATTAAGGTTCCATACAAAAGTGACTAATTGGGAAAAAAAACAGCTATATGTAAGAAAGGTATGCGTACCTCATTTGGTATGTGGTTTGTCATTCTTTTCCACTATTTCATGGTATACTGTTAATTTTGTTGATTTGCTCCTTCACTATGCAAAATATTTTGAATTTTATACAGTCTAACTTGTGTACTTTTCCTGTGCTCTGGTTTTAGAGATCCTACAAAATATATTGTTAAAACAGGGTCATGGAACTTTATATCAATGTTTTTTCCTCAGTAGGTTTATAATCCTGGTATATATGCATATATATTTATTTTATTTATATAAATATATATTTAATTTATTTTTAGTCAGGTTTCATAGGTGGTATAATGATTCTTATTTTTTATTTTTGCTGTGGAAATACAATTTTGCTAATATCATTCTTGAAGAGACTATCCTTTTCTCATTACATATTCTTGACAACTCTGCCAAATATTGTTTGTCTACAGATGTTTGAGTTTATTTTAGGAATCATATTTTATTTTGTTGATCTATGTGTTTTAGGTCATAGTTTGTTTGGATTAGTAAGGCCTTGTAGTGTAAGTGGAAACCAAGTGGTGTAAGTTGAAACCACGTGGTGTAATGCCTCTATGGTGTTCATTATTAAGTTTGATTTAGCTATTTTGAACCAATTGAGGCTTAAGAAAATTTTAGAATTGTTTTCTATTGCTGTGAAAACTTACATTTGGAATATGATAGGAACTACATCGAATCTACATATCATTTTGATAAGATGGATATTTTCACTATGCACAGGGTATTTTTCCATGAATTTGTCTTCTTAAATTTCTTTTATCAATGCCTTAAGAGTTTTTATTGTGTAGATCTTATCATATAGTAATCTTCCATGTGGATGGCAGGGATCCAAGTTCTTGAGCTGACTTGCAGGTTGTACACAGGGATTCAGATATGGGATGCTAGTGTCCCTGCTGCAACTTAAACCTTTTGTGAAACACCAACTTCTCTGGGATGGATTTTGAATTATCAAGTTTATATGTCACACCATCCAGGGGCAGGGGATGGGGTTCCTGATGGAAGGACTCTGAGAAATCACAGGCAGGTGCCTCTCCTTTCTGCTCACTCTTCAACTCTTATTGTTTGAGGCTCCATTCTGTTTTTGTTTTCCCTTTAGGGACATCCAAATACATACCCTCTTGGCTCTTAAGTTTGATTTTTCAGGGTTTTTATCTTTTTGTAGAGGGAGATGTCTAACTCCAAATTTCCTTGAGCACACATTTGTCTCATTGATATTGTAATGTAGGATTTATGAAGATTTTAATTTCAATTATGAACACCTAGTGCATAGTTGAAGATTTCCTGCTTAAGCTTTTAAAATTTTCATGTAGGCTGCCACTGTTGTACACCATTGTGATTAGATAATATATGTAATGTGATTTTTCATATTCTCATCAATAAATTAAACATTATGTTCATGGTGTTAGTAAGTTACTCTTCAAAGTCTTTCAGCTAGTTCTTCTCCATACCAGGAGGCAAACAAAGCTCTATCACCTTGTAGAATCCAACTTCTTAACTATAACAAGTCATCAATTTTTACTTGGAAGTTAATAGAAAGATACAAGACTATATTTAGGGGCTCGGCACCGTGGCCTAGTGGCTAAGGTCCTCGCCTTGATCCCATATGGCTGCTGGTTCTAGTCCCGGCAGCTCCACTTCCTCTCTATCTCTCCTCCTCTCAGTATATCTGACTTTGTAATAAAAATAAAATAAATCTTTAAAAAAACAATTTAAAAAAAAAAAAAAAAAAAAAAGACTATATTTAAACATAAAAATTAGATTACTTTCTGCTAATTTGATTGCTTATTCCTCTGCTATTTCCTCTACATTCTTAAAAGAGGAGAACTTGTTGATTTGAAAATAAGAATGGAATGCCTTTTCACTTTGAGAAACATTTCCACAATGGTAGGATGAGCAATTTTATGATTTAGGAAATATCAAAATGATGCGCAGCACCAGCAACCCATCATAGAAACTGAAAACACAGTAAAAAAGTAATGTTTATGGGTGAAATTGTCATTTTGAGATTTGAATATGTTTATAGCTGTATGTTTACTCTTGAGGAATATTACAAAAGGTGAAAAAAATAATAAAAATGTGAAAGAAAAGTTTGGCAATAATTTTTTATTTTGTGTTTTCTTTTGAATATATTTAAACCATTTATTTCATGTACTAAAGAATGTAGGGAAGCAACCTACGACATTAGAGGTATTATTGGAAACTAACAAGTTCTAGTGACTGCATATCATACGTCTAGAATTTCATAGAAAATCTGGGGCAATTTATATATTTTGTGCAATTAAGCTAATGAAGTTGAGAGAGAACATAGCTCACCTCAAGGTGGCGATATAAGTTCATATTTGAAAGCTCCTTGAATGCAATGCTCAAAGTCTTTTCACTGGCTATTATAAATCCATAAAACTTATGCGCATGTTAGTCACTTATTACATAGATTCAGTAGGGAAAACGTTGATTCGGAAGGTATGATAAGTAATAATAGAAGACAGCATCTTTAGATGCTTTATAATAATGTAGTCATTTTATTTAAAGGGGAGTTTATAAGAGGTAGCTTCTCCACAATAAAATTGTACCAAATTGAAGAGTACCTTAGAATGTAGTACATAGTCAGTTGATAATTAATTGTTAATTAAACTTTATTTTAAACACTTATTGGAAAGGTAAAGAAACACAGGGAGATAAACAAAGAGAAGGAGATGTCCCATCTATTGGCTTAATACCCACATGCCCATAATAGTTAGGACTGGATTAAGCTGAAATCAAGAGCCAGGAACTCAATCCACATCTACCATGCGGGTGACAAGAACCTGAGTGCTTGAATTGTTTTCCTTTGCCTCCCTGTGCATGCATTAGCATGGCGCTGAGACTGGAAATACCTGGGGCTTGAATCCAGACACTTGGATAAAGGATATGAGAATCCCAAGCAACATGTGAACTGCTGTGCCAAACAACTGCTGCAACAAATTTTTGTGTTGGAATAAATTATTTCTCTATATCAATGAACTTTAATTTTACAATATACTTACCAGTGAAGCTGCTGTGATTGATTTACCACTTTTATTATTAAACATAAAACTGACAAGTAACTTATGTGAAGTACATAATTTGATTTGTTATGCACAACTAAGAGAAGAATAAAATTGGTATAATTTTGTGTGTTTATGCTTAAATATATGATTTGTTTTGATCCTTGTTCCTGAAGGGAAGAATAAAATTATCATGATAATTTTTTTGCCTCAAAAACTTCAGTTGTGATCCTGGTTTTAATTCAGAAAGTGATAAAAATGGAGAACACATTTTATAAATGGAAATTAAATGACTTTGGAAGTATTAATTTAAATAACCCCCCAAAAGTGCAGTTCAGCTATGAATGGTAATGTGTGTCTAAACTTTTAAATTTCATTTTGTTCCTAAAATATCTGAATTATAATATTATTGGGGTAGGCAATTGGTATAGTGATTACCATTGCCAGAATCCCATATAAAAGCAGCTGTGTTCAACACCCAGTCCCACTCCTGATACCAGCGTCCTGCTAATGCAGATCCTTAAAAGCAGACCCTGATGATCCAAGCAGTTGAATTTCATCTCCCCACGTGGGAGAACTGTATTGAATTTCCAGCTCCAGCCCCAGCCCCAGCTATTACAGGCAATTGGAGAAACGTATACAAGCCAATGAATACAAAACCTGGCTGTCCCTATTTCACTAAATATCAAATTAATTTATTCATTAAAATCTTTAAAATACATTATTTAGTAGACTTTAAATTATAAAAATAATTTCTGTTATGTCACAGCAAAAACTACAGCATTAATTCTTTCTTTCCAGTGGTTTACTTCATGCAATGAATGTTAATATCAAACTGTGATGTGATCAGACAGCGAACAAAGCTTTATATTATTATGTAGTCATCATTTGTTCAGTTAGCTTCTTTATCAGCAACAGTTGGTAAGCATGTGTATTTTCATATGGGCCAGAGTTTATTCTGACAGTTACAGTGAGAAAATACTGGAAAATGGGCAGCATGTTGGAACTATTCACATGGGTTACAATTTTTGGTCAAGACAAGATCTCAAGATCTAGTAGAACTGTCTTGAAGAGCTAAGAGAAAATGCATTTCTCAAACATGTTGATCAATTCACATTCACTGAAATCATTCACTATCATTTTTTAATTTTTTTAATTGGAAAGTCAGGTTTGGAGAGAGAAGGAGATACAGAAAGATCTTCCATCTGCTGGTTCACTCTCCAAGTGGCCACAACAGCCAGAGCAGAGCTGATTCTAATTAACTTGAGGATATTTTTATTTAAATTTCTATAAACAGAATGTATCTGTGTATACTCACATTACAAATTTCCAAGCTTGCATTTTATAACTTTTGTTTTGAATAAGTGGAAATGGGTTTCAAAGATTTGGATTCACATGAGGCTAACTTGGCAACATAGCGGGCTAATTCTCCGCCTGCATCGCCAACATCTCACATGGGTGCCATTTGAGTCGCTCATTTTCCACTTCCAAGCCAATTGCCTGCTAATGCACCTGGGAAGGCAGCAGAGAACGCACCTGGTACCTGGGCCTCTGCACTCACATAAGAGACCTGCAACTCCCAGCTTTGGACAGTCCAGCTCTGGTCGTAGCAGACATTTGGAAGGAGTGAATTAGCAGATGCAAAATGTCTCTCTGTCCTCCTTCTCTCTCTCTCTGACTCTGTCTTTCAAATTAATTCACTAATCAATTAATCAATAAACAGGCAAAATGAAAGGAAAATACATAAAGTCAAACAACAAAGAGGCTGAGGTCCAAACCCTGGAGAATATCTAATTTTAGAAAAAGGGATTAATGAAACCTATATGAAAAATTAGTCCAAGAACGAGAATCGCAGTAATTACTAAAACATAACTCCTAATGCTTTAGGAGTCTTTCTCTCAGCTGTCTTGTTGGGCTTTCTGACTCCCTCAGGAAGCTTATAACATTCCACATTTGTGGCTTGAGAAAGTGTCACTTAGGCACAAGTCTTCTGACAGAGACAAAGTGACAGAGAGGTTAATGTGGAATGAATGGATGACACTCAGGATGATATCATTGCTGATTTTTGTCATACAATATGACATAAAATTGCAAATTTTAGTTGTTAAAATTTCTATTACTGTTTTTACTGCAGTGGTTCTTACCGAAAACCAGCTTTGTTGAGAATGCAAATTACGAGAAAGAGAAGGGGACTGTGGGCTAGAAGATCAGTATATCTTTAGATATACTAATGTTTGGACTTAGATTAAGTTAACAAGGGTCAGTCTGGGAAACCAGTGTGGTTTCTGCCAAAGGGTTTTGATATTCTCTATGACATAGAAAGAGATTCTTTTCCAGTCTTGAGTCATCTTGAGAACAAAGAAGCTGCTGATAGTTTTGAAACAAGAGGGGATAGGTATCTCCAACCATGACAAGGACACATTTTGAAAGCACATTTAAGTGTCCAGGAAACACTGTGCACCGAAATTTACAAAGGGAATAAATATATAATTTGAAGATTTTATTCATCTTTTAGGATTTAGTGACCTGATTCAAGTAAGTATTAAAATAGTTTAGAGAGATTTCCAAATCTAGCTTAATATTTCAAGTCATCTCTTCCTTGCTGATGTGTTTTTGTTCAATTCTGTCCACCCCATGCCTTTCACACATACCAGCTTTCTTAGTTTCATGAAACTAAATATGTAGCTCTCTCAAATAATTTTCAATTACCCTCTCCCACTATGTCCAATTCATTGTTCAAACTTCAACTTGCCAAAATTGCCTTCTATGACTGCCCTTTCTAAAATGTCTTTTGGTTGCCTTGCCTTCATCTTTCTAAAGAGCTTTCTAGTAATATTTAAAATATTTTATTTATTTAGTTGAGATGTATAGAAAAAGAGTTAAAGAGCTTCCATCTACAAGTCACTCCTCAAATGCCCATGCAATGGGCTGGACACTGTGAGCCAGGAATTCAAGCCAGCAGGAATCCCAAATACCAGAGCCATCACAACTGCCTCCCAAGATCTTCATTAGCAGTGAAGTGAGTCAGGAGCCAGGGCAGTTTATTGAACTCAGGTGCTTTGCTGTACTTGCAGATACTTACCTAGTAACTTAACTGTTCTTCCTGCCTGCTCTATGTCCTGTTCTTCTTTAGTGCAACTGTATGTACAAGACCTGATGTTTTGAATCTTGCTTGTTAGTTTGCTCCACGTGGCTAAAATGTGAACACTAGGAACCCAAGATCTTTATTTTTCCTTTTGCTGTAAAGAAGTGTTTAGAAAAGTACCTAACATGGTGTTACATCAGACTAAGCCATCGCCTCTTGTAACAGCCTGAATATGGGTACCAGTTGGAGTCCTAGCTACTCCACTTCAGATCCAGTTTTCTGCTTATGGCCTTGGAAGGTTATAGTGGATGCCCCAAGTCCTTGGAAACCTACACCCATGTAGGAGACCAGGAAGAGAAGTTCCTGGCTCCCAGTTTTGGATTAGTTCAGATCTGGCTGTTGTGGCCATTTTGGGAGTGAACCAGTGGATGACAGACTATCTCTATGTCTTTCCTTCCCTCTTTGTAAAATCTTTCAAGTAACAGTAAATACATCTTTTTAAAAAGTGCCTGGTTGTATCACAGTTGGTCAATGTTTGTTGAAAGGTGTGTAAGCCTCTGATTTACAAGTCTTCAAAGGTTTTAGTTGGTAAAGACCCACTTTTTGGTGATATTGTGAGATACCATGTGGTTAGGTACTAACTGTGATTGGAGACCTATCAACTCTGGTGGGAGTTGTTTGGGGTAGACAGACGGGTGCAGGAACAATCATAGAGATTTTTTTCATGAGGGCTAAAGAGGACTGAACATACAACCATAGTTGAAATCCGTAATAACATATACACATACATACATACATACATAAGCAGTGTTTAGAGATAACAGCAGTGAGAGGCATGCTGGGAACTGGGGACCCCAAACATGTGTCAGATTATTTTATGTCTCAATGTGGTTATAGAGAGTAAGTATCAAAATGGTCATTCTGGTAACATGACCTATTTTTTCAGCATTGACAATCAAGATAAAGAAATCTACATAGATAAAAATGCATTCAAAATTTTAATGTTTTGTTAAGAGATACACAGTCAATATCTCAGAAATAGTGAAAATACATCAAGTAATCAATGCATATTAATATACCACCATCAAGAGCTGCTACAGCCAGCATAAACTCAAAATAAAATCAACAACATAGAAAACGTTCCACACAATCTTCCTATTTGCCTGTACATTGGTATCTTTTCACCAAAATTCCAAAAGATATTGATAGTAGAGGTGTTCTGAATGATGAGAAAACTATTTAGGAACAATTTTTTCCAATTAAGCCTATGAATAAAGAAAAATTAATAGATTATTTAAATATTGTATACTCCAGAATAAACAAATTAGGTGGACATATTTGCATATAATATACCTAAACATTTTTTAAGGCTCTGAATAGAGCATAGTTATTTATTATTTATAATTATTTTTTCTAGGATCTACATAATTAATAAATGGTTTTCAAGTGAGAGATTGATTAGCAAATAAAACCAAATTACATAGTGTAAAGTTTTCATGAAATAAGAATATTCACATATTTCAGCAAGTTTTAAGAAACTCTTTTAATGTTCATGTAACTTATTAGTCATAAAATATGCTATTATTCCTCATAATAGGCACTTCTATAATTAATTAGATTTTAGATTTGTCAAATAATTATATCTAGCAAAATCACTACTGCAAAATTTTATGATTCTTTAAAAATAAATCCTTCATAATTTACTTTATAGGAAATTTTCAGTTTTACTTTAAGCTTATTCTATTCTTTTCAGCTTCTTTAGCCTTAGATTTTGCTTCTGATATTGGCTTATAATTTTTTTCCGGTTTTCCTAAATTTAACACCATAATATGATCAATCAAGTCATTTTTTTTCATTCGACTTATAAATTCTTGTGCGATTTACTCAAGTTATCTGATACATTTACATTAAGTGAACTGATACCTGTACGTTGTCAAAAGAACCAAACAAAAGCAGTCAAGGTGGGATTTGCCCTTTTACCCTCAACCTCTAAGTGGCACACAGATAGTGGGTTGCTTCTGCAGTGCAGTTTTTCTGTGGAAGGGGCTTAGGTTGGTATCCTGGCTCTTCAACTGGTCACAGTCACTGTGAGTGCAGATAATTTATGTAACCGCCTCATGTGCTACTTGCCCCATCAATATATTGGTTGGAAATTCTAACAATTCATGTTATGGCATTCTAAGCCAAAGCACTTGTACTAAATAAAGATGAACTTGGGAAATTTGCTCTTTAAATTTCATATTTTACTATTAAATAATGTTGTAGCTTTCCAATTCATTGGCATATTAAAGGAGTAAAAAGAAACATATATCTATCTGTATAGGTGAATAACGCTTCAAAATTACAAATTCTATATGAATGCAATTCATTGCCACCTTCGCTATGGCTGCATGTTGTTTTATTTACGATATGGATTTTTAAAAATTACTGGCCTTGACATGTTCAGTTAACTTTCATCTAATCTCCTAAAAAATCTGGGATTATTTTTCTTATATTCTTTGTATTACAATCTTAAAATTTAAATTATAATTTTACTACTTTAAAAAGGGCAAACATACCAAAACAGGAAGAGGATGGTAGGGGTTTATGCGAAACCAAGGGTTCGTAGCCATCCGCTGTTGCTGCAGAGCCTGGAAATACTGGGGGATGACCAACTGGTGAAACTGCTTGAATTTGATCTAAAAAGAAATACAATTATTAATAACCATTCCACATTTAATTTCTCCCATGGCTCAAAAGAGAACCAGACAGACCTACATTAGCTATAAATGTATTTAAATTCCTAAGGCATGCCAAGAAGAGATTGCCAAACATGTACTGACTAATATAAAAAATTCACTGTAAAGATTTCTATTGCAGAGTAACCTGTAGACCCGAGGTATCCTTTAGTTAATCCAGATACTGAAGGTTTGACAAAAAAATAAATAAACACATAATGTAATGAGGCCCGAGGGGATTTTTTCAATAACCAAGTTACATTTCTCTATTTATGGTTTACTTTTTCCTGTCTGACCTTTAGAAATTGGGGAGGCTCCACATAATTTTTCAGGATTTTATTCACTGAAATCTATGACTCTCATTTCAAGTATTTCTTTGAGGTTGAATGATGGGATCATTTGGATGCAGAAAATGTTATGACAGATTCAAACATATTCACTTTTGCTTTATAAAGTAAGTTTATAAATGTTTATTACTGAATAGTTTTTTCTTCTATTTCTATTGTAGACTTTAATGTGACCTAAACATTGACAATTACTGATTTGCTAAAAAATACAGAACCAGAAATATGTATTATTGCTGGATGCTATGGCTTTGCTTTTAAAAAAAGTATTTTGCTTCACTAAATTCATTGGTAGATGTGCCCTTGAGAAATCAAAAAGAAAAACAATAAAAGTGTAAATAACATTTTCCAGTATTAAAACTTCACAGCAGGATGATGGATTTCTTCATGTTGCCAATATTAGTATCACGATGGCAGGCAAAAATGACTTCAGAAAAAAGAAAAATTATGTTCTTTAAAGATTTAACAATTAACCACTTCAAACAATGTAAAATATTCAAAATATAAATGAATATAAATAGATAAAAATGGAAATATGTTAATTGATAGAGAAGAGCAATTAAGGGAAGCAGAATTTGGGAGCCAATTCATAATGTACTCTTATGAAACCACAACACTGCTTTTCTGATTCCCTAACAATGGGCATTTCATAAAGTTGAATATATATGAAATCCTTACTGTATCAGCAATCTTCCTGATGATTCGCTGAAAGAAAAAAGAATTAAAACACATTGTTCTCAATGTATTGGCTGCCTAGAATTCACTTTGTGTTACAACAAGAGAAATCCGTATTCTGTAAATAAATGATTTACTTTAACAATTTCATTTATAATATATTGAGAAGCATTTTTAACAATGCAGTGTTTATTATAAGGTGTCTCTACAAATGTATTTATTCTTATCTGTGCTTTTGTAAGCTTTATATAAAATTTCTCTTGAAGAAACCCTCAGAAAAATGATTTGCTAAACATTTATTTATACAAGCAACTGTATTTATTATGAAAAATTATGGGAATGTATATTATAAAGACTAAAATCACTAAATTGTAAGATCTCCACTCCTCATAGAAATAATAAATATAACTCATCAGCCGAGTCATAGATTCCATGTAAAGAGAATGATACTCATTTTATAACCATGATGAAACAAACAAAAACATTTATAATTACATTAATTTTTAGTAATTATTCCTTACCTCTTGGGGGATTCTGGTCATTTCCTTAGAAAAAAAGACAAATTATTCACTTTAATTACGTATCTATTCAAGTGTTATTTTCAGCTATAATATTTCCCATATTTTTAAAGTACAAAAATAGGCAACTTCTAAGCGATACAGGATATCTTTAGGCATATACTGCATAACACGGGTGACGTATTATTTGGTCATGAATAGTGCATCTATGAACTTGAGTTCTTACTCTGCAGTAACTGGTATTGAACATTTTTTTTCTGTGGTCTGGTAGTACCAAATCTAATATTGCTGCCTTCAAATGTTACCATTATACTCTGCTTCCATAAATAATTCTAATTATTTCTGTACTTTCTGTTTTAGGTTTATCTAATTCTGTAATTCTAACTTTATACATTAAAAAGTTAAAATTTAGGATAAAGACAGTATCATATAGAATTTAATATCTGATGCTTAATATCAAAATAATGATCTCATGGGAATATACATTACATCACTGGATAAGCTGTGCTCTTCAGACTCCCCCCCACCCCCCCGCATTTAAACTGAAATAAAGTTTCAATTTTGTATCCCAGTAAAAAAAAAAGCCAAATATTGAGAAAAAAAAAGTTTTGAAAAAACTTTTGAAAAAAAAGTTCTCTTTAATGTAATACATAAATGGTTCTGTACCTGAGATGATGATTCTAATTAAATATATTTGTTATATTTAAGATTAGTTCAAGTGTATGTAGATGCCAGTTGCCACCTTTTAAAATTCGGAATTGTAAATATGGAAATGTACTGAAGATAGCTACCAATGCTGAATGCTACTGAAATGTTTCAACAAGATAGAGGGTGATTAAGTCCAATAGCATCTATTTGAAAAGAAAGTATAGTTCTATATTTAAAACTGTTCACTGAGATGCCTTGCTTTCCTCTTCTTTACGATAGCGACAGATCTCTTTATATAGTTTATTTTCCATCCCAAGTAACAGACAAGTCTGCATTTTCACATATATTGTCTATGTAAATTGTAATTGTTTTGTGAGAATATAACAATTAGATCCTCACGTAACAGAAAATGTCACTCAGATGTTAAGGGATGCTTTTGCAAGTGTCTTGTCTAGGTACCACACTATTCAGACTTTTGCTTAATAGTTATTTCTGTCATGCATTTTTGGTTCATATTTACTCATATCATATTCCAAATTATTATCATCAAATCGGTGTAATCTTATGTTGGTTTGAAGACTGACTTTGGATTCTATAATTGTGGATATGAGCTTTGACAAGCTGTTTCAGAAGTTAAAACTTCTAGGGAAGTGCATTCCCTCCAAGTTCAAACTTGTGTAGAGTACCATGTATGCTTTGCTCCTGTAGCCACTTATATTGATGTAAATTCATAAAAGGAACTTTATTTAGCAGTCTTTCTTACTGTTTATGATAAGATCCTGGTTTACTTCCTCATTTACAGACTTAACTTCTCAACTCTGCTACTTGTGGACATAATAAAATCTCAGAATTTTCAATTTCACATAAAAATCGATTTTGAATATGAAGATGTTCTTTAGGCATTTAGGATTCAAAAAGAAAATTTCTTATTTCCTCTAATAATGCTGATAACTTTATTTCCAAGGGTCACCTAGTAAAGCCATTGACATGTCCAATGTCATATAGACATGTAATCTGCCTTTGATAGATGTGGCATCAGTTTCCCGAATTTTGCCTAGAAAGCTCATTATAATTATAAAAAAGTATTTGCTTCTTAGGTTCAATTTGTTGCTCTGCCACTTAATGCTTGTGTTCACAAAAGGTCCCTAAACAAATATCTTTATTTAAAAAAGAGGAATTATGAGCCAGAACACTGGCAAGATATTTAATTTCATTAAATTTCGGTTCCTTTATAAAATGTGGATTATTATTCTATCTTTCCTGCCTTTAAGGCTTTCTGTCAGAATAGAGAGAGATAACAACCATCTGAGGAACTGAAACAACCAAGCTCAATTAAGCTTACAATCATTAAAACTCTTTCCAATAGGATTTTGGCTATATGATTCAATTTTTGTTGTCATGCTGTTTAAATTTGTTTTGTTTTGTAAATTAGAACAGTTGGAGTACTTTAAAAAAACTGATATCAAAATAAGAAAATAAGAAAAAGTGTAGAACTCACATAAACGGGCACAGGATAAGCAGTTATCTTCAGCTGGGTCCGTGGGTTCATTAACATCTGTTGCTGGTACACTTGAGGATATTGTGGAAAGTAAAACTTCTGATAGAACTCCTTGACGATTTTGTTCTGGAGGGAAAACATAGTGTCAATATTTGTAGAAGCATTGAACCTTCTTCATGGACCACAACGTATGTGGACAAAACTTAATGTTAAAATTATATCAAATTAATCATGCAAAAGCCTGCAATAGTGTGTGAATATTTGAAATTTTTTTGTTCGGTGTGTTCATTTTTAAAGCAAATTTACAGTTAATGGAATTCTTTCCATTTAAAAATCATTTGTTTGAAAGAAAGGGAAAGAGGCGGGGCTAGAGAGGGAGAGAGAGAAAGAGAGAGAGAGAGAGAGAGAGAGAGAGAGAGACAGAGAGAGAGAGAGAGACAGAGACCGAGAGATAGGGATCGTATCTGCTGGTTCACTCTTCAAAGGCAGCTGTAGCTGGGGCAGACTGAAGCCAGAAGAGAAACTCCATGCAGGTCTGATGCTAGTTGCTTGGCCTCTCAGAACATCACTTACCTTGAGTTCTTAAATCAATCGAGAAATAAATGGACATATTTCCCACTCTAGTATAAATACTTTATGTTCCTATTTGATTTGACTGTATATATTTAACTATAAATTACTGAGTAAATTAAAATTGGAATCACTTAAAATGTATCTTTAGTGGTGTCTGAGGTTCAATAGATGGTCAGCATTAAGTATGTAGAATATATTTAAAATTGCCTGAAACAATGTTGGATGGACATTTAATTATAATGAGTTGCTGGAAGACACATTGTATTTATTAGAAGGTTTTAGACAGAGTGTAAGAATTTCTGTTAGGCAATTATAAGTTTTCTTTTAGCACAAAATACTTTTAGAGATGTAGCTTGAATTCCTCAATAAGATCTATTTCTGTTAAAAAAAAAGAACACATTTTTCCTGTGATGTATTTGATACTAATTGTCACATTTTCAGGTTTTTAAAAAATATTATTGAACTTTGTTAGACAATTTACTTAAACACTCTAGCATTACACTCATGAAAATTTATAGAGAGGTCTTCCCAACTTTGTTTTTGAGTTGAGAAAAACACAACTTGCAGAAGTTGAATAACACTTGGGAACTGAAGTCGAATAATATCTTGGGGAACTGAAGTTGAAGCCTGCATATTTTTCTAGACAAATGAGATGGGTTATATGATCCTCTCTGGTTTAGAATGAGAAACACAAACATTTTTTGGCCTTACCAATCCCTGTCATCACTTTAAGTAGTGATGAGATGATACAGCCCTGTATTAAGCAGACCATTTAAATTTTAAAATAATTTTTTGAGGTCTGCACGTCTTCCTATTTTACGTATATTGTTAACATTTCTTAAAAGATGAATCTGGAACTACTTGTTAAGATAATCTTTAGTATCCCAGTCACAACACTAGGAAAATGAATTTGATAATCAATTTGCTGTTAATGTGAGAATTCTACGAGAAGATATGATAAAGAAGTGATTATTTGGAAGAAGGATAAAGTTGTAAAATGTAATTCTATTATTGAAAAAAGTATATCGCTGTTCCACATAGACATTTTCTTCCTCAATTTGCTCATTTTTTCTGTCAAAAAACAAAGCACATGTTGGAGAAATATCAAATAAACCGATATTAATGATGCTAATTTGTTTGGATGATAATTACTTACTTCAGTTGGTACTTCAATGGATTCCTAAAGGAACAAGATGAGAAATATTTTTACTTAACAGGTTAGATATTGAGATAATTTTAGCAAAATGTTAGAAACAGTTATTGAAATATTTAGCTCAGCTCTCTAGTATTGAGAGACAGCGTTTATTACTAATTAAAATATTTGTAAGAACTCTGTGTAATAGAGTGGCTAACTATGTTTTATATTGAATGTTTCATTTTTCAGACAATTTTATATGCGTGTAAAGTATAGGCAGGTGACCAAACAGTTATCAAATGGTCCCCTTCAGCACTGTCATGAACAAAACGTTGCATCTTTGTTGAAATGATGGAAATGTCTCAGAGTTCTCTAGGCAGACTCACTATTGGAAAAAGGTGCAAGCAACATGTAAGGCAGGAACTATGAAGAATTTACGTGACACACTTGGTCACAGGGTTCTTGGCCATACTCCATGTTGCTACTCACCTTTCTATTGAGACATCCTCACATCCTGGCTTTTTCAGGTGTTGGTTATCAAGGTAGTCCCTAAACTAATCCCTTCTTTGAGTCCTTTAAAAGGGATTCTCAATGTTAAATGTGCAATAGTGTCACTGAGAGACCTTGCTAACATATATATCATTTAGCTCTGAATTTCTGATGCACTTATCTATTATGGGACCTACTATTCCACATGTTTAATAAATTTTCAGATGTTGTTGATGTTACTTATCTGGGAATAACCTCTTGAGAATCATACCTCTAAACCATGTTACATGGATGTGCAAATACTGAAGGTAATTGATAACCTCTGGATTTGGCAGAGCCTTCGTGGCAAAACCAAGTTTTACAGTCACAGCTACCTTTTCAGAGATAACTAAGTGCAGCATGAAGATAGTCAATTATTGTAAATCATGTGAAGAACATTATTTTCCTATTTCTGTTGTTGAATATTTAGAAGTGTGCTTGCTAGGAACTCCTCAACTACTGTATAACGTGATTATTTCTGAACAGACTGGTTCTCTGATAGGAAAGGAGCTGAAATCTTACCTCACTGGATGAAACGCTAGTGGTTACCTTCACGAATATAAGCAAAAATAAAATCATAGTTTAGTGATACACAAAAATATATAATACCTATAGCATTATTTTATATTACAGTGTACCAATTGGGCTAAACTGAATACAGAAAAAAACGTAGTAGATGTAAGAATTCATTTTCACTGTGCATGTCAATAAGAAATACATTAAAATTTCCAAGTTGGTAATAAATGTGCTGCCAGTGGTAAACTGAAATGTAGTTGTCATGAGTGAGGCATTTTATCAAATGTATTCACTGTTGTATCCCAGAGCCGAGAATGTAGTCTAAGGCATCGCTCTTTTTCACCAAGTGTCTGTTAAATGAGCAATGCAACAGGTAATTTAGGCTGTGCCCTGCTAGGTACCTTAAAACTAGAATAACTAGGCAGATATTTTAATGTACATTTGAAGCACTTATAATTAGACCAGTAGATACTGATAAAAGGTTACATGATGTTTCTATAAATAAACTTATTTAAATAAGAGGAAATTTTGAGAAAAATATTAAATATTAGCCTAAGTATTTAAGATCATACAATGAGTAAGTCTCTATTTGTGGAAACTGACTGGAGATGTGGTTAGGTGATTAATGGTTCATATAGCTTTAATTACATTATACTTGAATTAGAAAAAGTACCTGCTTTTATCTTAGTTAGCAGAATTAAGCTATCGTTGGCAATCACATTTGAAACCATGGTTTTATTGAATTTGAAGCAAGTGCCTTCTTCCAAACAAAATTAGAGTAAATTCAATCTTAATTGAAGAGCTACTTTTAACACTGTAATTCCTATGTTGTTGTTTTTTTTTTTTTTTGGTCTTTTTTGTATAAAATAACCCTTAGAAACTTCAGAGTGGTGATCTAAAATGGTAGGTAGTAAGAGAGTGGCAACTCATAAGCAAGATAAAAACAGTTCACAAGTGAAATACATATATTTTCTTGGAATCCTTTTAAATAATTTCACAGCAGTAAAGACTACACAAACTTTTTTTCACTCAGAGTTGAAAATATGTATATTGCTAAGAGGGAAAACAACTCATAATTGAATTCATACTCAAAGCATCAGCAAATCAATTGTACCCAATCTTTTTGGAAGGCCACATTTTTGCCTGCCTGTATTTCTGGAAAAAGGTGAGATCTATGCTTTAGCAATGTGAAATGCCAAATTGTTTTAAATGTATGTGATACAGAAAATTGCTACTTACTTCTTGAAAAAGGTTGACACGATCCTTAGAAAAAAAATTGATACATATTTTTATGTTTCAGAATATCTTTTGCACTATTACAGAATTATCAATAAATATTTATCATACAGTAAGTCAACACAAAATTAGCCTTTGATTCAAAAGAAAACTAAATTGGACCAACATTTTTACATATTATTGGTAAATAGCTTGTTATATTCAACATTCTATAAAACTTACTCTGAACTCTCAATTTACAAATGTGACAACCCTATTGCATCTTGCATACTAATAAAAATGAAAGAGTAATTTTATTTGTTCTCTGTAGTTTCCTTTTATTTTTTCCGCGCCTAGATTTTCATATTAAGTACATATCAGGAGAACAGAACAATTCTGTCAGGACATTTGAGGAGCTTTGAGCAAGTTTTCCATGATTCTGCAGCACTAATGGCACTGGTCACTCACACAGAGAAATCTACCATGTTATCAGGTGCCAGGAACTGTTCTCAGAATAAAGTACCTTACCTCACTGTGCTCCTTGATCTCCTGTATCAATACCCCCAAAAATTAATTTTATGAGTTATTTAAAATTCCAACATCAATCTTTGTCTATACTGTTTAATGACAACATGTTTAAAAAGTCCTGTTTTTTTTTGGGGGGGGGGGTGGGGGAAGAAATTTAGTGGAATAGGGGCTAGGTTGCAGGTAAGAAGGAACCCTACTCCACTGCTGGTGGGATTGCAGGCTGGTACAACCACTCTGGAGGTCAGTGTGGAGAATACTTAGGCAACTGAAAATCTACCTACCATACGACCCAGCAATACCACTTCTAGGAATCTATCCAAAAGAAATACTACATGAGAAAGAACGTGCATTCTTATGTTCACTGGAGCACAATCAATAAAAGCATGGAAGCAACCGGAATGCCCATCAACAGAAGATTAGATAAATAAACTATGATTCATCTTCTCTGTGAAATACTAGTATGCTATTAAAAATGAAATACAATCGTTTATAGCCAAATGGGACTGGACTGGAGACCACTGTGCTAAGGGAAATGAGCCAATTCCAAAAGCTCAGATATCATATGTTTGCCCTATTATAAGATAATATGATGTCAAATCTAAGGATTTTTCCTGTGAATTCTACCATATTGCGCTTCCTAATTATTTGTACCTTTTGTAATAATACCTTGTGATGTAATCCATTAATGAATCATGCATAAGAGACTGATTGCTTATAATCATCTGAGATTGTCAATTTCCCTTTTATCACAGTTATTGCTATTGCCCATAAGTAACGATAATCTAGTCATTATTTTACTCTTCAGTGCCACGTGGGACACACGCTGGCATTTTATTTCTATGTGAATATGCTGGGCACTCTTTTTCATCATCCTAGTATCACACTGAGACCTTTGTTATATGTCCATCAACCTCAAGTGAATGAAGGTTCATTATTTTTTTTTATCTTCATATTTTTCTCCCCGTGGTGGACTGTACTCAAGGGGATGCATAATGGAAGTATAATGAAAATTAATATGTTCACAGGTGGAAACAGATGTCCTCATGCATGCAGTACAAGGATGGACTCATAGCAATACAGCTAATAATCTCCTACATTGTTGGGAGACACCTCAGTGACAACATAATGGACTTGTGAAAATTCACAAAAGACGTCCATTATAAGACTGGAGGGAAGAAGAATGAGGAGGGAAGGAATGTAGGGAGGGAGAAGAGAGACCCCAGTGCCTATTAAATGGTATTATAAAACAAAAGAAATTAACAAGAAATAAAAAAATATCTTAAATACAATAAGTCAATGGAATATCTTGTTCCACCCCTTGCTAATGATACCTCTCCATGTTAAGCTGTATAACCATTTCTCTTCACAGAAGTTATGGAGGCCAACTATTAAACAAAATAATGGGGAAATTATCAATAGGAGAGTGAGAGAAGAAATCATGAAGCCTGTGTGATACAACTAAGTTGCTTCGGTGGTCTGTTCAAACTAACTTTGGGTAACATTTTCTTTTTAAGTTTACTGTTAAATTGGATATATCTTCAAGAAGGCACAAATGCCTGGCTGCACGTTTCCCTTAGATTCAGGGGCCTGTGCGAAAGCATAGGATTCTGAGCACCCTAAGTGCAAGGTGACTTTATGGGGAGAGTGAGACATTGGGCTGGAAGGTGTGTGTGAACTCCTCCTGGAAATAAAGGAGGTAGCAATGTTGAAAGGTTAAAATTATAAACGCTGCTTTTGTATGTATGTGTAAATATGTAAAGCACTCCCCATCATTATCCATTACATACAATTTTGTGACACAAGTACTATTAATATATCTCATAGATCACTGGGTAAATAATTTGAGGTCAATGCTCCAGTCCAGACCTACCAACTCCATCCTCAGAAACATGCTCTCCTTTTATGTGTTTCTGTGGTTATAATTTATAACATTTTCTCTTTTAATAAAAAACAATAAAATCTGTTATTTCATTGACGCATGCTTTGGAACACCAATTACTACAGCAGAGCTTTGTTAATTTTCAGACATGTTGGGAAATGAGAAAATTCCAGAAAATTCAAAAGTATATTCAACCCATCTGGGTGGGGAAGTCTACGTCCTTCTCCATACTTTAGTGAAGACACTATAGAAGTATTGTTTAACTCTACATTCTGTATAAGGTAAAGTCAAACTATCACTAATCAGAGATGAAAATACACAACTTAGTCTGTTTAATGCTGCCAATGCCTACACCCTCTGTGCATACTTAAAATCTACTCTTCTTATAGGTTTAAACATAAATTGATATCACGTTATGTCCCATTGTGCTTACATGCGTGGCCAGAGCAACAGCCAAAAGGCAGGTGAAGATGAAGACCCTCATGGTGACTTAGTCCTGTAAAGTCATGTACAGAAAATCAAGATTAGCTTTATTTTCCAAAACTCATGTTCTTCCATGTACTTACCTTTTAGTGTCTTTATACCAGATGATGCAGAAGGGATAAAACGGAATTAACAGTTTAGCTTGGGCAGTTCATGAATAGAAATACGAAATCAGTTTATTTTGAAGCAGATCTATTTTTTCTCCTCAACAGGACATGATTTAAAGCAGTACTTGCTAATTGTGAAAAGTTCATTCATATTTAGTCAGCACATTGAATTAATTCCCACTGATGAGTATTCTGTGGAGATGGATCAAAAAAGCAAAGCATACCAGGAATACTGTTGAAAACTCAAAATCAGTTTTCAGCTAAACCAAAAAATGTACCCCAGTCTGATTTAATTCCATTCATTGAAAACCTGTACCAAATTGTCACACTGTAACCACTAAGCGTATACAATCATGAAACCAAACCAAACAAGCAAACAACAAACAAATTAAATGGGCAGGTAATCTGGCACCCTGAAAGAGAAGCAGCAGTGGAACTAACGCTAGGCAAAGAATTAGGGGTGTTGGAAAGTCCAGCTTCATGCTGTATTGTTGAGGGAAGCTTAAGCAAGCCACTGAATAGTTTGTATCAATATGTCTAGAAAATGTGACTGCATAACCTCAGAAATTCCTTCCAGTGACACAAACTCTTAATTCTGTTGCTATAAACAAGTCCAAATGTTTTTCTCAATGTCTGTACATACACAACGTTCTAAATAAGCCCATAAAATAGAAATGAGTAATACTTACACATTCTTGATGTATTTTAATTCAATAGAATGTATTTAAAATGTTTTAATGAATATTTCGAACTTTTATCTGTTTCATAGTAAAATGTCTGTGATTTCAACCATGGTATGTATATGCCTGTACTTATCTTAGTGTTTGCTTTTTATAATTTTTAAAATAGCTCCCAAATGTTGTTGTACGATAAAATATACTCCCCTTGAAGCAAATAAAACTAATATGTAGTTGACAATATATTCCCTTATTACTTAGAGATAAGACAGTCTTTGGTGCATGTAATATGTACACAACATATTTCACAAAAGTGGAGCTTTGTTTAAATTAAGGTGTTTGGGCCCAGCACAATAGCCTAGTGGCTAGAATCCTTGCCTTGAAAGTGCTGGGATCCCATATGGATGCCGGTTATAATCCCGGCAGCCCACTTCCCATCCAGCTCCCTGCTTGTGGCCTGGGAAAGCAGTCAAGGATGGCCCAAAGCCTTGGGACCCTGCCATTGTATGGGAGAACCGGAAGAAGCTCCTGGCTCCTGACTTTGAATTGGCTCAGCTCCAGCCATTGTGATGGCTTGGAGAGTGAACTATGGGACAGAAGATATTCTTCTCTGTCTCTACTCCTCTTTGTATATCTGCTTTTCCAATAAAAAGTGAATGAATCCTTAAAAAAGCATAAGATGTTAATTAAACATGTGAATTTAATATATTATATGTAACTGTTTTCCAATAAATTTTGCTTAGAGTTAGATTTTTATGTAGGTTAAAAATTAAAGAGTGGGATAATGTTAGTTCTTAATCAGATATATGATTAACATGGTTTAAAGTAACTGCAGTTATTAAGCAGCTGCTTTGTGACAAATGCTGTGGGAAACATTTTATAATATTATCTTTAATCCTCGGAATTTCTGTGCAACACAATTTGCAAGTATTTTTATCTCTAGCTTTCAGATGAGGTAGTGCAGGTCTCAAATAAAAGTAGGCTCTAGATACTTGGAAACCTGATTGTCTTGTTTCTGATTGTAGCATTTCATTAAACAGCATGATAACAATGAAGTATTAAATATTTAAATATGTTTAAAATTGAAGGCAGATGAATCAAATGTATATTAATTGATTGTTTTTCACTAAATGTATCTTAAAATTTGTCACCTTCAAGATTTTAACTTTTTGTGCAGAAGAACATTAGACTTTGAAAGACTGTTTCATATTTATACAGTAAAAGAGGGAAAACATAAAATGTTACCTTGCTTTCCAAATGGAAGATGAAAGGTCCGGAAGGCAGTTGATCTGCAAATGTCATTTTAAAGCTATTTAAATCTTGTTTGTCCACGCTATGGTAATTGTGTGGGTTAAGACACCGAAAAAAGTATCTGAATTCTCAGAAGTCTTGTAGATTAGAGATTTTATTTCCGAATTTTGTTCTACAAATTCCAAGGAGTATTTCAACATAGTTTGATTGAGGACATGATAAAAGGAACTGTACCAGGAGGTGATTTTTGATTCAAGATAAATTTTATTTCCCTCTTCCTTCTTATTAAAAATCTCACACAGATGTTCTAGCGCCAATGCTTGCTGTGCTGCTTGTTTTGATTATAATTTTTCCTGACTATGCCATTGTATTTGCATATTTCTGTTTCTCCACCTTCCTCCTGTGGCATTTCTTCACATGCATGCTAAATTCTTTGATCCGTTTAAAATCTAAAGAGAGTTGTGAAAATATCTGTACAATCACCTGTACTTTTGTTTACATTCTTAATCTAATAAAAAGAAAACAGTGGGATGTTCAAAATATTTTTGAAGGTAGACTAAAAAATAAGTATGTTAGTGCATTTTTTTAAAAATCTACGCATAGTTTTATAATTAAATTTTCCATGATCTTTTGGAAAGCCTTTATTGTGTGTCAGGCCTACCAAAATGATTTACTTTTAAACTCTGCTTCCACAAAGATTTTAAAGTACCCTTATGTGAAAATGATTTGTGGACAAATGTTAATATATAAGTGTACTTGATTTAACAAATAACTATTGTATACTTAATAAATGTCAAGAACTTTTCTAGGTGTTAGAATAAGTTTTTGAACAAAAGAAAAATTTAAGGCTTCATAAAATTTATTCTATAGGTGAGTGAAGAGACAAAACAAAGATGTTAATTAAAAATATATAGTTAGTTCCATGATGATAAGCACTAAAAAATAAAGCTGAACTGGAAAAAGAAAACAAAAGTGTGTGGGGATAAAATTTTCAATATTATGACTGTGTGGCCAAGAATTATCCTCCAACCCATCTATGTGGAAGAGTGAAAATGTGATAGAAATGAAGCAAGCCAGTAAAGTACCTGGTGGAAGAGCAGGCCTGCCTGGGTCCTCACATGAGCATACACCTGGTATGGTTTAACAAAATGCAAATGCTACAGTGTGGTTGAAATTGAATGAAATTCTGGACTATAAGATGCTGGACTCTATGTTTGGTATATGCTTGCAAACAGGGAATCTCAACTGAACTTGAACTGTGGTTATGCAACAAGGTGGAGGAATCCACCATGGTGGGAGGGTTTGGGGAGGGGTGGGGAGAATCCAAGTACCTATGAAACTGTGTCACATAATACAATGTAATTAATAAATTAAAAATAAAAAACCCAAATTGAATCAAATTGATGATTCTGAGATCAGAAAATCAAATAGGGTCAGATAATGCAATAATTTTAGGCTATTGAGAGCACTTTCAAATACTGTTTCCTTGGAATTTAGCATCTGGCTCTGATTACAGGGCATGGATTGATTCTCTGTCTTTGAGTAACTAAAACAATGGACAAAACACATAACAAAATATTTTAGATACTGCAGGATGGTAGTCCCAGAGTGAAGGGGAAAGAAAGACGAAATCTGATTTTTTTGCGCTTCTTAGTTGGAATCAATTTTTTAAAAAGGCAGGAAGGGAGGGTGTGACATAAAAATAAATAGGCAATCCGCTTTAATCGAAGAGACTTAGTTGAGATTGGAAGGAGCAAAGGGAAAAACAATAATACCAGGGAGGTGGGTACTGTGGCAAAGTGGGCTAAACTGCTGTTTGGAATGCTGACATATTTCAGTGCTAATCTGAGTCTCAGGAAATTTTTTTGGTTCCATGTCCCTGAAAAGGCATTTCAGAAATAGCAGTTAACATTGCAGTACTTGAATCTGTGCCACCCGCATGGCAGACCTGGATGGAAGTGCTGGCTTATGTCTTTAGCTTAGTGAAGCTATGGTTGCAGCAGCCATTTGGAGAGTTGAGTCAGCACATGCAAGATTTCTCTCGCTCTCTTTCTTTTTCTCTATCACTCTGCACTTTCGATAAACAAATCCTAAAATAAATAAAATCAGTACATTAAATCCCAATGTCAAGAAAGAATTGCAGAGAGAAAGAATCCTGGAAGAATTAAAAAAATTGTCCCAATTTGCTGCATTTTGATTAATAAATAAATATGAAGAGATCTCAATAAACTTGGGAAAGGACCCCAGAAAAAATCAGGCTGAATAATTCCTGGAAGTCTAATAGCATTTGGAAGAAACCTTGCTAACACCAATCAGAGTGGAAATACCTGTTAATGCAAGAGACATTGTTAGAATACTTAGAAAAACACTTCTTCCGTAGCAGGTTAAATTTGGGTGTTCTTGCTTCTCAATGGAGGTCACAAATTGTGTGTGTGTGTGTGTGTGTGTGTGTGTGTTTTTACAGTGAGTAGTAGTGGAATATGGTTTAATAAATTTCTAGGCAAATAAGTATAAATGAACACCTATTTGCCACTGATTATATGTGGCAACATCCTCAGAGCTGAATATAACAACACAGCGTAATTTGGAAAAACTATGCAACTTACACTAGGGACTATTAGAGTCAGCGTCATCTGAGGGCCTGTAAGAACTGCAAACTTTTTCACAAAAGACACCCATTGTGAGACTGGAGGGGAGAACAGTGGTGGAGCTTCAAAAACTTGGGGGAAGGGAAAGGAGAAAGGGAAGGGAGGCCCCAGCACCAACTAAACTAAAAAAAAAAAAAAAAAACCAATAAAAAAAGAACTGATAACTGTTAGTCCCCTTTCCTCCATCTGCTCAGTCAGAAGTGTGAGGGCACATTAGGGAAAATACAGATGATATTTTATGCACTGTAAAATTGGAGCAAACATAGTAGATTTATAAAGGCATTGTTTAGTTTTCGATCAGATGCATTCAATAGAGATTATGGTTCAACTTTGGTTCAGTAGCTTTAAGGAGACAATTGTTAATGAAATGTCCATGGTATATCTGAGGAAACCTAGTGAAAATTATGATTTCCTTCGTGATACACAGAACAATGTAAATGTTTATTAATGTAAATATTAACTCTAATTCACTTTATTCTTGATCCTTGGTTAGGTGATTTCAAAATATCTCAGACATGTAGTTTCTTCTCAAATGAAACATTTAATCAATATACAAAACAAATACAGCCTCTAATATAATCCCAGGATAAAGGAGGTACAAAATTACTTCAAACATTTCAGAGACAAATGAAACTAGAATATAAGATCTAAAATGGTTAAATGTATCTTTACAATAGAATGCTGGACTCTGCCATTGTCCATACCTAGAATGTCAGAATACACTTAAATAGCTAAATGATGAATTTATGACTGTTTACACAGGGCAATACTATTGTAACGATGAAGGAGAAATCAGTGGAGGTGGAGGGTTGGGAAAGGGACAGGGAAATCCCAAAGCCTATGCAACTGAATCATTAAAGAATAAACACAAAATATCGTTTTAGTGCCAAATAATTTAGAAATCCATGCAGACTTTGCCCATAAGACATATTTCCATGAACTCTTTGAGGTTTTTCATATGGATAAATCTCAAATATTTCTTATAACAACCACAAACAAAAATTTTATCTTTGCAGTCTATTTTCCACAGTCATTTGAAGTACACTGTTTTGTGCTCAGCAAATATTAAAAAAAAAAACTATACTTCTTGGCATCTGGGTTGGCTCAACTGACCAATCCTCAATTTCCAAGTACAGGCATTCCACATGGATGCCGGTTCGTGTCCCGGCTGCTTCACTTCCCACTGAGGACCTGAATCCTTAACATCTGGGGCACTTTTTCACTCTGGAATGGTAATTCAAGGTTTGACTATTCCACTGGGCTTCAATCTGAGCTAGCTTCTAGGGCCACCACCATCAGCAGGAGGGAAAATGGCAGTGCCTTATCCCCTATAAAACCCGTTTCTTGGCATGCGCTGGCAATCATCTTTAAAAAGACAAAAGTACTTATTTACTTCTATTGGAAAGGGAGATTTACAGAAAGGAGATACAATGCAAAGACAAAGATCTTCCTTCTGCTGGTTCACTCCCCAAGTGGCCACAATGGCTGTAGCTGAGCCGATCTGAAGCCAGTATCCAGAACTTCTTTTGGGTCTTCCAAGAAGGTGCAGGGTCCCAAGGCTTTGGGTCACCTTCTGCTGCTTTTCCCAAGCCACAATCAGGGAGTTGGATGGGAAATGGAGCAGTCAGAGAAGAAGAAAGTGTAGATCAGGAAATAAGTTTGTTCAACAATATTTGGCCACTGTGTCTTAGTGGAGTAAGGTTTCTACCCACCCCATGAATGTGCACCAGCAGAGGCAAGCATTTGGTTTCCCATCATCATAGGCATTTGAATAAAGTCAAATTGATAATAATCAAGGAGAGTTTCACCTGCATGTTGAGTGCTTTTTTTAGCCACCAACTTTTCACCATTTGGGCTGCTCAGAGTGCATAATGGGCAACTTTGGGTTATTGGCTGAACTGACTGTTGTAGTTGTGATCCCTGAAAATAGGGCTGCACATGTTATCCAGGAGAGTACAGCGTAGTGTGTAACCTCAGGGAAGTTCTTCAGTTGGGGTGTCTCAGTACCTTAGGTACAAGGATAGATAGTCCATGAAAGCTTTTCTTCTCTTTCTTGGTACCAATACAATTATTTGCCTGGTTTCATCTTTTTTGGTACAATAAGGCTTAAATTGGTGTCAATCAAGCAGACATATCAAACCTCTAAAAACTTTTTATTGCTGCTGTTAAGGCCTGATTGGCAGCTCAGTTTCCTTTTACAACATTAATATTCACCCTTGCAATGCCAGGATCATGCATGTAGCCATGTGTTCTGGTTCTGATGCTGTCTGAATCTTGGCTGCATATTTAATGACTTTGTTTGCTGTTTTGAGACACCCTCCTTTCTTTCTTGATACCAAAACGAGCACAGACAATCGTAAAGTCATACTTAGAATCTCTACAAACATTTACCTTATTTCCTTTCAAAAACTGAAAAACCCTTGTTGGAGAAATAAATTCAGCCTTCTGGATTCAAGTTTCAGGCAGGCATGGCACTGCTGCTTTCACCACGTCTCCTTCTATGACCACTGCATACCAGCCTTATGCCGCTCATTGTTCATAAAACTGCTTCCATCTTTGCTGGGGCGGGGGTCTGGTGCAGACAGGGCTGTCTTGATAGGTCCATCTTGCTGGGAAAACCGTACACAGATCTTCAACACAGTCATGCTGGAGGGACACACTTCCTTGAACAGGCAATTAAGGTAAATACAATTTTTAATTTTACATTAAAGTTGTCTAGGAGAATGGCTGATATTTTTTCCATCTTCATGCTGTCAGCCATTACCTCCCATTCTGTTCTAAGAGAGTCAGTTCATGTTAGGTGGCGTACACTGTAATGTCCTGTTGGCAAAGTGTAGAAGCAAGTGACCATCCTCTCATGGTATTCTGTAGCTGACTTGACAAATAAAGACATCGGACAGCAGATGTCTACTAGCCTTGGGCACAGGAGTCCAAACCTGTTCTTTGTCTTTCACATGCACACAGCTTAAAATCCTTTTATTAAATACAAAAATCCCAAGGCAGGAGCACTCATCAACCTATTGATATCAATATCAATCTATTGACATATGGATATTTTATGGTCCAAAGGAAAGGTTTAATATTCGTCTGCTTTATGGACTCACACAATGGTTTTGCTCTTAGAGCTGCATTCAGGATCTAAAAGCAGCAAAAACAGAAATCTGTTCAATTGCCTTTAATTTTTTGGTTCTCTGAAATCAAGAATGAATTGTTTTTGATATCAGATTGTGAAATCACAAATGAACAACTTTTTCTTTTAAAAATTTAGCCTTTCTGCTCAGATCATTTACCACATAAAGCCGATCATTTAATCTAACTACAGTGTTACCAGAAGGGTATCCATGGTCTGGCCTAGCTAGAAGCATTTGTTGCCCATGTTGTTACAAGATCCTTCTGCCAAGATTTCACCAAACAGGGTGAATAGTTTTTTAAATCTGTGTAACACAACACAGTCAACAACATTGTGAAGTTGTTGTAGTCTGGATCTTGCCATTCAAAAGCAAATAATAATAGAATCTTTTTTTCCAAAAGATTACCAAAAAAATGTCTCTTTCAGATTCTGTATTGAAAACCGTGCATATGCACTTGGCCTTACTGTTAGGAAGGGACATGGATCTTGTGCAAAATTCATATGCAGGGTTTTCATTGGTGAGAAGGGAGTATAGTTGAGTGGTGGGGTTGAATCAGTTCATGCTTTCAGAATGTATTTAATACTGGTCAATTTTTAAAAATAACTTCCAGTTTTAGAGGATACTATTTCTTGTGGAAACTGGAAACTTCTTTTCTATTACATCTTTACAGGGATTGTATTCATGGCTGAAGCCAATGTCCTCTTGTCCCATATGATCTTACTAACATTCAAATAAACTTCTAAGGGAAAAGTTCTTTATCCTACTTCAGCTGGAGAAGAAGAGCACTTTCCAGTGGAACTTGTACATGAAGATGCTATTCCTTGGGGAGAAATCAGTTTGAACATTGAATTTATACACTTCTTGCCTGTGAAGGAATGGGACAGTCTTCCCTATGCAGACATTTGTGCTATAGCTTGTGTTCCCCTACGTGGCAGCAGGTGACTGGAGCAAGGTTTGCCTAATTACTTCATTCACTGTCATTGTGTCCCAGCTCAGAGAGCTTACTTTAGGTTTTAAAACAGAGTAGTTGGTTCCAGCATAGACCGATAATAATAATAATAATAATAGACAAAAGTTGAGTCCTCACTGTTAGCTGTCGTTGGGGCAGCTGTGGGGAGATGAGGATTATATTTTTGTATGCCATGGCCTCCCTCACTCATCATCACAGTCTTGAGTCCATAAAGCTTAAGGTAGTTATTTCTTCTCCTCGTTTCATTACCTGGCGTATAATAATCCTTGCAAACTGGAGGTTGAATATTTGTTTCATACCATTAGTCAGATCCCTGGCTTTCTTTAGTTTCCATTATCCAAGACCTCATATGCAAGACCTCATCCCATTTCCCTGATCTTCAGCAGGTATAATATGGAATATTAATTTAGGGTTCCATGTAGAGGCCATCTTTCTTCAAATTCTAGAACATATGTTGACCAAGCAGTGTTACAATAAAAGATGATTGCTCTCTTTAGTTGAGCTTATAGTTATAATGTGATCAGTTAGACAAAAATCTATGAGGGCACTCTGAGCTGGTATAGAAACAGAACCTCTGATTTGAAAACATTGAAAACAATAATAAAAATTGTTAAAAAATCTAATTGAAACAACACAGAAGACAAACAAACACAGAAGAGAAGGTTGCTTGTTGGACCGTAAGCAGATTCTTTCAGGTGGGTAAAAGTAGATACTCCCTTGGTGTCTGGGAATAGCCTCAGCACCAAGTAAGTGGTAACATGAACTCCCCAGGTTCCAGTTCTACTCAAACATAATCACCACACAAATAGTACCAGAGATGCCCAACAGCCTTGGTGGTACATGACCCTCCCATGACAATGTGGAATTAGACATGGTGTACACCCCATAGACTTACCCAAATAATCAGATAGATAGGTCTGAGGCTGTATTCCTAGAACATGTTTCCTTTCCCTCAAGCAGGACCTGACTGGGGGAAAAGTGCTTTCAGGGAGAGAAAAAGGAGATTTTCTTGAGACAACCGTGATTTCGGCAGCTTCGGGCATTTCCTGTTTTTCCCAAGGAGGTGCAATCTCCACAAGTAGGGGCTGTACACCACTCAGTGTGGTCACTCACTGCACTGGCAGTTAGACTGGATGATCCCTGGCTAGCTACTGTGGCCAATATCTTTGTCCATCCAAGAACACCAGCAAGTTTGGAAATGGCCTGGCAGTAGTCACCAAAAGTCATTACCAAAAGCTCAATCCCTGTCCTTGGTGCCAAATCAGAATAATAAAGACAAGGTTTGCAGTGAAGCAAAAAAAAAAAAAAAAAAAAAAAAGAACATTTAATCTATTAAAAGATGAAAGTGTAGAGGACTTCTGAGTCTCAAGAACTTCTACTCTGTTAAAATAGGATTTGGAGAGTTTTTGGAATAGGTTACAAAGAAGAATATGCTGGTATGGCAAAACCATGAAAGAACTACAGGTCTGCAATGTCAGCAATGTCAGTGTTGCAATGGCAACACATTTTTTTCAGTTTCATCATGGTGATTCCTGGGGTCCACGGATTAGACTTAGAGTTGACCAGGTCATCCTGCTATGCGAAAGAAATTGTGAGAAGGAACAAGACAATGGGCACTGAAGGACAAAAACAAGCAGGAAGTCAGCAATGTAAGCCCGAAGCTTCAGCTTTCCAGGTTTGTCGGCAACGCCCGCATTGCCATGTACCCCGAGCCGAGCAGAGGGACTAGGGTTACAAAAAAGACAGCATGCAGTAGGTCATTCTTGTAAAGAGAATGCCATTTATTTGAAATTGTCCTGCCTCTTTTATAGTCTGCCTAGTTCCTCCCAGTATTTTCCCAATGCTCAAGCAACTCCTAAGCTCTTGGGGGCATCTTTAAAAAGGGGAAGAAGGTAAGAGGGAACTTGCGATCAAGCCAGGGGCTAAATGTATCAGGCCAAGATTGCCTACCCTGTTACCCCTAGAGAAACAAGCTAAGCTGTGAAGTTAACCCTTGGGAGACCGGGCCCTGCACAGGTTTACATTGTTTGTTGTTTTACAGCTGAGTATATATAAACAACTCCATTAGGAACTGTGCCACTAGATCTTGCTTACCCACTGCTTAAAGAAGAAAGAGTAAGCAAAGGCTTCAAAGAAACTGCCAAACAGCAGCAAACTTGCTGGTAGGAAAATTGAGGGATGCTAATATCCACATTTTTAAAATGACAATCAAACTTATCATTTTTATATTTAGTTTGGAGTGCTGAACATAGGCATTATTCATAAGGTTTTGTTTAAAATGTAAGAAGTGCAGGGATTATGTATGTCAGTGGGAAATTAGAAGAGTAGACAAGAATGACAGAAGCAACCTTCTTGCGTTAGAGATGATCTTATTATTTAGGAACAATAGATCATTTTAGAAGCTTGAAAATCTACAAGAAGTAATAAAACAAACATTTTACTCTATAAAATCAACATTGAGTTCTGTGGAAATGTCATGGCCTTTCATTTGCAAGAGAAAAAGTAATGAAGCACTCTACCTATACCACAAGTGTGCCATTACAAAGTAAATTAACTATGCAACCAAGGAATATGAACAGATAATGCTATTTTAAACTTGGGAAGCAGACAGACTAACACAGGGAGACAGAGAGAAATTCTTCACCATCATGCTGCTCCTCAAATGACTATGATAGTAGGCCTGGGCCATATTGCAGATGGTCAGCAGCCGATATGGCTGCATGATTTGGAAAACACATTTACAGATTTTTTGAGGCATCTCTAGACTGTCTTTCACTATGGTTGTGCTTGTTTACATGTCCAGCAAAAGTTTGTTAGGGTATCTTTATTGCCAAATCCTCACTAACACTTACTAATTATTAAATTTTTAGGTGATAGCCAATATAAGTGTTTGAGATAGTCAATATAAGTGTTCCTTTGAATTTTCTTGATGACTAATGATCCCAAGCATTTTTTCATGTGTCTCTTTGGAAAATTTCTGCTTTCTCCTTCAGAAATGCCTATTCATGTCTCTTGCCCACTTGTTTAACAAACAAAAAATTAGACATGTGAATCAATGGACTGGAATACAAATTCCAGAAATTAATCTATGTATTTGCAATCAAGTAATATTCGGCAAATGAGCTAGAATAATAGTTTCTTTACAATAAATGGTTTTGTGAAAATTCCTGGAAAAATAGTTTCTTTCCAATAAATGGTTTTGTGAAAATTGGAAAAAAAAAAGACGAAGATGGTCAGCGGAACTCAATTCAGATCTTCACTTGAACGGCAGGGACTCAATCAGTTAAACCCAAACCTGCCAAGGTATGACTGAATCAACAGGATTGTGTCTGAGGCTTGAGCCCAGGCACTCCAATATGGGTTGTAGATATCCCAAGCTATGCCTTAGTGACTAAACATCTGCCCCTTTAATAATGTTTAAACTGATCATTCCCCATTATAATCTGTCTTGCTATTATTCCTCAATTTGTGCTGTATGTCTATAAATATCTATTATGTTTAACAAAAAGTGAACAACTAAAATTCATTTAAAAAGATAAAAATGAATCAAAAGGTTGAATATGGAACAAGATATGTTCTTACCTACTAGGGATAACAGAATTTGTTGCCACTAAGGACACAAAATGATAATCTCTGTTATTGCTCCTTGGGGCCTTGCTTCATAACCTGGAAAACTTACAAGGGTGAACACGGAAAGACAAATACAGGATAATTAATTACCCACTTCATGTGAAAGAAGGCCTAGGATGGGGATGCAGACTTGAAACACACTTGTTTACTGAGTGTGATCAAAACTATAACTAAGGAAGAGCTTGTCCAAAAAGAATACATAGAGAAAAGAGAATAGGCTTAGCTCATATCCCTAGAGAAGTCCAATGTAACGCATGAAAGATGATAGCAAACACTTGAAAGTCTCTAAGAAGCAGAAGAGAGGAGACATTCTAGGCAATTTGTGCTATGGAAATAAAATTTCCAAGTTTAAACACCATGAGTAAAAGCTGTGGTTGACAGATGAGTTAACAGGTCAGGTTCCTGTTGGAGTGAGAAAAAGAGGAGTTGCTTTAAAAGTGTGCAACATGCTTGCTTCTGCTCAGAAGGTGATTTTAACAAGACAAAGGTGCCATCACACACTTTCCACATTCTAGTTTTATCATGGGAACACAAAGAAGTTGTTACCTACTCCACCCTTCTGAGAGCTTGTTTTATTTTATGATGAGCAAACTAGATAAATTATAGTTATGGTCCTCTGATGAATTTTGTCTACACCCTCTAATTTATTATTAGTTGCTGTTTTCCTAAACTTTGTGCTTAAAATTTCCTAAGATTGTGATGCCATTGTCATTGCTTTTTTCAATTGTCACTGATTTCGCCCCATCTTTCTCTATGGAGACTCCTCCTGCCTACTGTAGCAGCAGATTTCTTACCTAAATAATCCTCAGTTTGCTTGCTACTCTGCCTGCTTGGAAATTCTCCTCTTATGTGGGACAAGAACTGAGGCAAATTTCCTTTGCTGCATTCTACAGGTAACAGAGAACTCAGGCTGCTCAATTTCTTAAAATAACAATTTTGTTATCTACAAGGTGTTATCACAATCATTGGAAAAGGACTAAATGAGGTGTTTTTATAAATCACATTGAAAACAGAAATTATTCACCTATAAATGTTTGGTATTATTATTATTATCATTTTTATCACTATTATCTTTTGAATGTTACTGGTCAATATTAAGCCTGGGCTGCATGCCCTTTGGACTTCCCTCCTAATGCACAGCTTAATCACTATCAGCTCTGCCCAGGTCAAAGAGTCAAAGCTCAATGACAACCCCACTGAGAACCAAAGAAAAGTCAGTTGTTTCAACAAAGGTGGTCAGGGCAGAGGTGGACAAGTATGGAACAATCAACATGGTAAGCATGAGAATCTTCCAACTTTGAACAGACTCTCCTAAGTTAAAGGTTAATTAGGCCCTGTAAATTTCTTTGTTAACACCACTAAGTTAACTGTTTATAAATTTGGATTAAGTGAACATATTAAAACAGATTGAGAATGATTAAGTAAGCATTTTAGGGTATCTATACTGTAATACTCTATCTCTACTCTTAGTTGCCCAGGGGATAGCAAGTATTACATTGTCTTAGTCAAAAAAGAATGCATTTTTTGTTGGCATTGCTTTATAATTTGAACCCAAAAAACTGTTTGCTGTGATTGGAAGAACAAAAAAATTCACTAGAAATGTAATGTATTTAGACAGTTCAACCAGAAGTATTTAAAAACTCTTCTACCATTTTGAGGAAAATTTTGAGTTGAGACCTGGGAGGGCTACAATTAAAGAAGGAAACACTTTATATTCTAGAGTATGGGTGATGTTATTATTGCCAGCAGTTCAAAGGAGATTTCTGCAAACAAGACTGTTTAAAAAATTATCTTGCAGGGAGAGAATATAAAGTGTTGAAAGAAATGGCACAAATTTACAAAGACATGTAGAGGTGTGAAGGCTTTGCAATAACTCAAGGAAGGTAATCCAGCTCTAGTACTACAAATGAGCAATGTGTAACTCAGTTCCACTCAAGATTTGGAAATAATTACAGTCTTCCTGGGAATGGCTAGCTTCTGTTAAACGTGAGTATATATTATTTATTTATTTTGCAAAAATAAAAACTCCTGTAGGACATGTGAAAAGGAAACTGAACATTTGTAATTGGATAAACAATGCATTCAAGCTTTTCATGGGCTACTGAAATTCTACTGAGTGTCACTGCTCTAGGCCTTCTTGATTTGGAAAAGAAACCCTTTGACAGGTATGTACACGAAAGATGATGCTATCGTGGAGTGTTGTGATCCAAGTACTGACACATTAAAAAGAGTTGTGATCATCCAAGTGTATTCTAGTAGCAAAGATTTCAGAAGTGAACCTCTGCTTAACATGGAAGAAATATGTTTGCTGATGATTGTAGTTTTATACTACATTGTTAATGGAGTCAGGGTATCCAGTTCTTTCCATGAACTGTTAAAACTGAGTCTCTCCTGGGATGTGTGCACAAAAGGCAAAAATGATAGTCCTGACCGGTGCCCTTGAGTTGGCAACAGGAAAGGCTGTAATATCTATACTGATCCTAGATACAACTGCTCTCTGCTTCATGCAAAGCGAGCCATCTGGAAATGAAGAAAGATCTTACATGACAGCAACAAAGAAACTTAATAAAGCAGCTCTCAGGCTTCTCCAAGCTGCAGAAATGCCTAAAGCTTTAGCTGCAGTGTAGAGCAGAGAACACCAAAAGGGAGATTTTTGAGTGATAAGAAGGGATAATCGAGCTGATGCTGTTGCAAAGCAAGCAACCATGACAGTGGACTGGTCATTCACCAAGGGCACCTCCCCTGTCACATTGCAAATTGATAGAGTACTCTCAAGCAGTCCTACAGAAGGACTACAAGAGAATTTCTAAAAGACTACTGGTTCATGAAGGACACAAATGAGGAAAATGGTGGACGCCCAGGACCCCAGATTGTGCTGTTGGCAAGTATGCACAAGATTGCTCCTGTTACTCTAAAGAGGGACTGAACAACTGCCTTGCTTAATGTAATCAAATCCCAAGGTTATGCAACTCTCATGCTCAGGGCAGTTTGGATGAGGGTTTTTTTTGCCCCGAGTCTATTTGTAAGCCAACCTTGCTTTTATGCCTAAAGTCCCAGAAGTGTTTACACATTGTCATGTCCATAACTTCCTGCTCTGGTTTACTTATCTATGACTTCTAACCAAATGCAAACCACATGAAGGTGCGATTTTTGACTTATCCCTTACTCTACCTGTAGGATCTACAGCAGCATTTGCCAGCTAGTGTCAGTCACTGCATACATGCAGATGGAAGCCCTTGCTGCCTCCCTGGTGGAGGCTTTTAGAGGGCTTTGTTCCCAGGGCCTGCTGCCACTGTGCAGTGGTATTGACAGTTATGATTTGGCTATAGACCCTAAGCTATTCTTTGTGGGAAATCAAATATTTAGGATATGTGCTGTGAGTAGGAAATGTCAACCATCAATCCATGCAGCTGAGATGATCAGGTTTAGTTTCAGGATCACACATTTGCAGGATGTTAAATAATACAGACTATGCTGTAATAAACTGATTTCAAAGGAAGTTTCACATAAACTTGCTCCAGTGACATTCAGACTGGGAAAAGTAATTGGTTACAGGAATGATGATATGAGTTTAGATTGTAAATTTGAGAAATGAAAATAAAGACTTCACAAATGAACATGCGCTTATAATTTATTAGCAGTAGAAAGGATTTCCATGACACTGCACTAGTGACAAAAGGAGGACATTTTGAAATGGTAAGTCTGTTATCAATCATCAATCAGGAAAGCAAATGTGAAGAAAGAATATGCTGATGCTTTTGATAATTCTTCCAAACATGAAGGCAGTAAGATGTAGTATGAAATATGAAGGAAGCACTAGCAGAAATCAGATTTTCCAGTCGTATCTGTCGATAAAAGAAAACAACACTCTATTCTAAAATGCATGGTCTGTAATTATCCATTTACAACTATCTAGTGCACAACAGCTACTTACAGATAATTTTCATAAATGCTTAGTGATTAAAACAGAATTTAACAGAAGGCAGAGAATTAAGTAATTTTAAATAATTATCAGGATAAGGACAAACAATATCTGACATTTGCATATTAAACTTAAATTTCATTTAAATTTAAATTCATTTAAATTGATCATCCATGTTCTTCCAGTCTCCCTTTAAAACAATGTATACATTTCACTGATTAATGAATCTCAAATCTGGAACTTGAAATATTTAGTTATTTAAATATGTGTGTATGATGGAGAGGGAGAAAGAAAGTGAGAGAGAGAGATTCCATTTGCTGGTATACTCTCCAAATGCGTGTGATGGCAAGTGTTGGTCCAAGCCTAAGCTGAGTTCAGGAGCCAGAGTCAAGTAATGAAACTCGGGTACACCTTGATGAAATATTTTGAACATGTCCTTCCTTGGTGGAATATCTGTTCTCTAATGTATAGGTCTAAGTTTAAACTCTTCCCCTTCATACAGACAGTAGGGATTCACCTGGCATTGAATATCAGAACGCACTAGAAATGACAAAATTCTAAGGACCATTTCAACCTTCCTCTTTCTAAAAATATTGGTGTTTTATAGCAAAATACTTCATCTTTCATTGAATTTGAAAAATTCTTATTTGTGTGGTGATACGTAAAACTGACATTTCTTTACTTTTTAAGATTTGTTCACTTATTTGAAAATCTGTTACAGAGATAAGGAGTTCCCACCCACGGATTCACTTGACAAATGGCTGTAGCAGGTGCAACAGGCAGAGCTGAGCAAGGCTGAATCTAGAAGCCGGGTCTGCCATATGCGATGCAGGGTTCCAAGTACTTGGTTGATCACTTCCTGCCCTACATGCGGATTACTAGAAATGGAGCAGCTAGTTCTGACCTGATACTCCAATACGGGATACCAGTGTAAGTAGTAGCAGCGTAACCCTCCAGGCCCTAATGCCAGCCTTGTCAAGTTGACTTTATAAACTTTAAATTTACAAAATTTCTGTATTTTTGTTTATGTTGTGTTAGTTATTCTAATCCTCATAATTCATTAGGATTCTACAAGGCAGGCTTTCTTAACTTTCAAGTTTTTTGAGTGTCAGTGAGTGTCTATGGAGACATTGTGAAACTGGACATTTTGGTTTCATGAGTCTGGAGATGACTACACAGTCTCAATGTCTCACAAGGGTTGAGGTGGTTCTTGCACAGTTGTCAGGAACATTCAAATCAAAACCACAGTAAAATACATCAGTTATACTGACTATTAAGAAAAAAAGTGTACCAAATGATTCCAAAGATCATTTCAAAGGGAAAGGGAACTCTTACATGCTGTGGCAGGAATATGAATTAGAGCAAGTACTACAGGAAAGGTATGAAGAGTCTTTTAAAAAGTAAAAATGGGTTGAGCATAAGAGCCTGCTATCTCACTAGTGCAGGAGTGTCCATAAGACACGAATCCCTGTATCAGGGAGGTATCAGCCCTTCCATTTTCATGGAAGCACTGTTCCTAATAGCAAAGACGTGGAATTAGCTAAGGTGCCCATCAACAGATGAACTGCTGAACCAACACTGAACTACATATATATATACATATATATATATATATACACACACACACACACATATGTGTATTTTAAGTATTATATATATTTAAGTAGCTATATAGATCAAGAAAACATAGATATACATGCATTTAATATCTACATCTTACATAAATGTGGCAAAATGCTAAAAAATTTTGTCCTTCAAATAAAAAGTAAATTGAAAAATTAAAAAAAAACATTGTTGTAAAATGTAATTAAAATAAATTTCACTGTATTTTCTCAAAATTCATTCTAATCATATAGGTACATCTTGTATGTATTTATTGAAATGTGTCACTATACTTCATAAATACATGTAGTTATTGCTAATCAAAATCTTTGAGTATCATTAAAAGCAAAAAATAAAATTAAATAGTAAATTGAAAGTTTTGTGAATGATACGTTTTATAAGAAAAGTTTCATATTATTTTGAGGAACTAGGCAGTGGTAGAACAACCTGTAGATGTAAATATATACAATTTTGTCTTGGGTATTTTATAATGTCTTTAAAAAGTCACAGCAGTTCCATGTGGTGGTTGCAAATTATGAAGATATCAAATGATTAAATTGAGGTTTATGGAAATTATAGAAAGTCAAAAATATCCTGAAATTAGTAGCAGTCAGGGGTAGAACATCAGCACAGAGTCCAGTCTCTTAACCGTGACAGGTGTTTCTCTTGAGAGCAGTTACACAGATAAATGTACTTCCCAAAGGCTCTGCCAGGCCACAACTAAGGCTGCCTTTGGTTTCATTAGTTTTCAGTATTGTGCATCTCTGGAAAATAAACATCACTAATCTGGCTTACCTCTGATATCATGTCTCAGTTACTGAAAAGGAGGGTAAGAACCACCAGGGCCATTGGCGGGAAATGGATAGTTATTTTCTGGATATGCTGGCTCTTGAAAGTATCTTAGATGAGCCTGACGATGTCTCTAAAATACATACACACACACACAAAAGAATTACAAAACAGTAAAAACAGTAAATGACAGTGTGTGGGTTCCCCATATTATTGACAATCTCATAACAATAGGATTTTATATAGTATCACTACGATTATATTTTCAAGCTTTTAGTTAGACCTTAGCTGTTTTATAAGAAAAATATTTCATGAAATATAAACATGATAGGGTATTCACATTTGAACTTTTCCTGAAAATTTTCTGATGTTATAATATTTATAGGCTCCTGATTCTAGCCAATCACTCAAAATAGAATATAAATGTTCTTATATTGTCTTCAAGGCACAAACTTTTCCATTATTAAATATTACACCAAAAAATCACTTTTGTACTTTCAAATTTGGTGGAATCACATTATCTCTCTCTCTCCTTTTTTTTGACTTCTCATGAACTTCCTGTATCTTAAAAACTCTTATTTTAATACTTCCGTTCATCTCAATGTCCATTTTTCTTCTGCAACTGGATTTATTGTCATGTCTTATTTATGTGCTTTTTGAATTCTTGAGATTAATCCTATGTCAGAAAAATGTGAAGCACTGAGGATAGCTCTCATTCAGAAAAATGTTAACTGAAAGTTTCTTATTTCATAGAACATGATCAATTTCACCTAATTGACATCATCCTGAAGAAATCAGGAGGCAGTTAACACATCATTTGTGTAACTTTTGGTTCTATATTCTGTGTGAGTTCTAGTCAATAACTTTAACTTATTACCTTTTTAAAGTTTAGCTCATTATTTAAAAAGTGAAGATATTTAAGTTATGAAAGAATCATTGGCTTTTTCTGAGTTGCAGGTAAGTTAGCATATACTTACTTCCTCAATATAACATTAGCAAATGAAATCCCTGGGGACATTAGTTATACTTTGTGTATATACTTATAGATAAGTGTTGATTCTTATTATACTATAGACATTTAGAAAGGAAAATGCATTTAGAATGTAAATAACTTATCAGGGCAATACTTACATTGTGTTTGTTCCTAAAACCATAATTCCTCTGTGAAAATAAAGAACTAATTAAAATTTTAATACATATTTGGTTACCATTTGTCCCAATGAATGAAAGTATCTTACCTCTTCAGATGAATCAGATTTCTTGAAGAAGAGAAAATTAAACAAATTATTAGCATCTTAATTTTATAGCTCAAGATTGAGTGTAAAATGCACTATTTATCATAACTGCTGCTTAAATAGTAGGGGGCCAATTTTTCACAGATTATAATCTACACACTATTTTTTGTCTAATGACACCTTTGAAAATAAGTAAAAGTATTTTTAGAGCATTTCCTGTTTTCTTTTTGTTTTAATCAATTCAAAGAGAACAGATTTCATGATTTTACAGGTACAGTTCTAAGAAAAATAACCATATGTCATTCCCTCCCTCCTCAATCCTCTTTCTTTTGTTCTTTTCTTTTTATTTTCTTCTAATGTTTGTAATAACATAATTTTAATCTACTTTGTAGTCATGGTTTTAACTAATTACTAACCATATGTTTCACAAGTAGAGACACAAAGATTACACAGGAATAGAGACAACAGCTATGAGTAATAATCAAATTATAAGATATCAATATTTTTCTAAAAGTAATTTTCTAAGTTGCAACATGAATTCATTTTTGTCTGTTTTTGCTTCAAATGTAAAATCCTGTCACTGTATTTTGGGATTTTATGGTATATTTTCAGTAGCTTCAAAGATATTCAGTGCAGATACATGATGTAATTTATTGATCCCAAGATTCTAGTTCTTTCATTGAGATTTTTTCCCCACTTCTATTCTTTTATAACACAATATTGTAATAAACAATGTTCTCATAAGCAATTTGCTTCTTAAAATTTACACTAATATTTTCTGAATTATTTAATTGTTGTTTAATTGTTAATTACTTAATACTTGATTATTGTTGGCTTGCAACGAATTTCCCAGGAACACAAGCAAATAATTAGGAGAAGGAAAAAAGAAAAAAGAATGAACTCCTAAGGGGTCAAGTGCTATACCCAGTTCCATGACACAGTAAATTATAATACAAGCTGGGGATTCTTGAGCACTGGTAGATATAATATTGGTAAGTTTAAGAAAAGACAAGTTCTGTTTCATTGCAGTTGAAGTGTTTTCTAAATTGCACAGCAATGCTGTAATGGATTGTGTTGAAAATCCCCCTTTTGACATCTTTCAAACATGGGTTCTATTCTAATGGGCTATATTTTATTTTCAGATCTAAATTCAGATGCTTTACCTTTTACATTTAATGAATTGGTATTTAAGGAGCTCATTGCAAAATGTTTGTACTTTTTTTCTAACCAAGCACAAATATATTTTATATATATTATATTATATATTATACATTATATATATTATTTATTGTATATATTATATATCATATATTATATATTACATATTACATTATATTATATTATAGTATATATTATAATACTATATGTATACTGTATGTATACTATATATATTAATACTATATCTACTATATTATAAATATTATATTATATTATATATATATTATAGTAACAAATATATATTCTAAATCTCTAATGGAGTTATTACATATGGTAACTCAACATATCTATTGAAAGAATATTAAATTTATGAAGCCATATCCTGTGTAATGCAAATTTTGATCAAAAGATAGGAAACTTCTTAGGACTGGTGCTGAAAGAACACGTTGTCCAAAGCATTCCTGGATGGACTTACAATCATGGAAACCATGAGAGCCATGATGAAGGCAAAAACCAGGAGCTTCATGTTTGGCTGAGTCCTGTGAAAGCAATGGGGAGCATCAGTGACACACACACGCCAGCACACACACAAAAGTATTTACTGAACAGATTCTGAAACTTTCTAGTGATAAAAAGACACATGACACATGTCGACTGAGTTTGTGGAATTTGGAGGAGGCCAACAGATGAGAGTGGTAGTATGTGAAAGAGAGTCCTCCAGAACGACAAACAAACAAACAAACAGCAAAAAACAAACCTCACTAAAAGTCAACTAAAACACTGGAAGACAGGGACAGTACTCTTAGGATACAAAACAAAGCATTTGGCATAATGGTAACATGATTTAAGCTAACACCTACAATGCAAGCATCCCATGTGAGTTTTGGTTCAAGTCCCAGCTCCCTGCTAATATCCCTGGCTTTGTAGTGGACGGTGTCCCAGTACATGAGACTCTGCCACCCACATTGAAAACACAGATGGAGTTTCAACCTCCCAGCCTTGCTTCTTCCAGACCCCAGTGTCTGCAATATTTTGGTAATGATCCAGTGATTGAAGACCTCTCTGTCTCTTCCTCTCCCTGGCAATTCCATCTTTCAAATCAATACTTATTTTAAAAAAATATAAAAGAAAATAAAGGTTGATTTGAATTACACAGGATGAATAAAAGATTTTGGCAGTGTCCAAAAATTTAAAACTGAGAGAATACAATTTACGATGTAAACAGATCAGCATTTAACAGGGCCAAAACTGGCAAGAGAGTTGTCCCTTTAAATTTGTGAGGCTTCACATTTCTATCTTAATGGCACTAGGGATGGCAATTAAGGCACGATCTGAGGAAATATTTAGAATATAGAATGAGAGGCAAACTAGGTCATAATAAATTAGAGAAAATCAGGCAGGTTTCTATGCTGAAAATAATAATGTTGAAACTATTGAGTAGAGAAAAACAGACTTGGAAAGAAGTTATAGTGAAAATATTTGTTACTACTTTCAGAAATAGCATTTTAATAATCTATTTATTAAAAATAGATAGACCCAGACAGACAGATAAATAGATAGCTAGAAGGATATAAATATAATCGCATGTATTTTAGAAATTTGAGAAAATGTTTTCTTGAATATAATGTAAAAGATTTTAATGAAAAATAGTTTTTTCTTTTACAAATTACACATGAAATGAAATTAAATAAGCAAAGCAGCAGAGGAATCTGTTATATAGTGGTAATTTTACAAAGTAATAAAAGTGTTAAATGATGAAAAGAATAATAAAAGATAGAAGTAAATATTTCCTTTAGTGAGTAAGTTTGAGTAAATTTAGGAAGTTCTTCAAATTCCTGAAATATTGTATATATTTGCACAAAAAATTAAACTTTGCAATTTTCCTTCACATTTGTTCTTCAATGTTAAGCTAAGTGTAAAAATAATTATTATAAAATCAGATGGAGCATATCTCAGCAAAGACATGAGAAGGCTCTAGGAAATCTTATCAAACAAAAAGGAAAAAATTTCCCTTTCTCATTAAAAACAGTACTCTGAGCAATGAATGCTTAGGATCAACTAGGGGAATTAGAATCTTGAATTCCCCTTCAGATTCTGACAAATTATAAGCATATAACATGTTTTCACAAAATATTTTAAATTGATTTTAGATAAAAGAAAAGATTAGACTGAACCATCCTATTACAATGTATATGAATATATTACCTTTTACCCAAGGTACGACGAAGTGAGGCCTCGATGATGACTGTCACCCTGGAGCTCTGCTGTATTTAAACCCACTGGCACTCACATTTGTTGCTATGGACAGTGTCAATCATGAGATCATTTCTGGAAATGGAAAATTATGACCAAAATCTGTCTCGACAGGTGAAAGAATAAACTGAAAGGTGATTTTACAATAGAAGACTGTGCAAGACCAAGCAGGAAAGCCATGGATGGACCCACCAAATGTTAATCCAGTGTTATTTCCACTGTTATTCTAGGCATGGCTGAAAAGGAAATTGAAAAATGCATGCTGGAGTAAAGCAAACATAGACATGATAGAACTGATAAGAATGTTTCTGTAGGACATCATTTGGTCTATTCAACAAATGCATATTTAGTGTGGAACAGTTGTATATCAGAAGTGATATTTACTGTCATATCAACATTTTCAACTGTTCTTTAATAAGCAAATGTCAACTAGCACAAGTTCATTATAATCATAATTTATTTCAATTTTTCCCAAGAATTATTATTTAAATTATGTTTTTGTCATAGAAAAATTTAAGTCATATGGTTGAATGGTGATATTTATCAGTATTCAATAGTTTTTTCTTATCCTACCCTAAAATAATAGTCATAAGTCAAAGGATTCTATGAGCTTAAGAACACATATTTCACACTGTACTCAGACACTTAGGATAGGAAATTTTTCTTGTTTCTTGTTTTTAAAGATTTATATTGGGCTCGGCGGCGTGGCCTACTGGCTAAGGTCCTCGCCTTGATCCCATATGGCCGCTGGTTCTGATCCCGGCAGCTCTACTTCCTCTCTGTCTCTCCTCTTCTCAGTATATCAGACTTTGTAAAAAAATAAAATAAATCTAAAAAACAAAACAAAACAAAAAAAGATTTATATTTAAAAATTACAGACAGAGAGGGAGAAGGAGAGAGAAATTCTTCATCTTCTGGTTCACTCCTCAAGTAGATGCAATGGCCAGAGCTGGGCCAGTTCAAAGTTGGTAGCCAGGAGCTTCCTTCAGTTCTCCCATGCAGGCACATGGGGTCCAATAACCTGGGCCATCCTTAGCTGCCTTCCCAAACAACGTAGGGAGATCTATCAGAAGTGGAGCACCCAAGTGGAGCACTCCTATATGGATGCTGGCACCACAGGTGGAGGATGAGGGTGCTACACTACTGAGTTGGCTCTGGAAGTTTGTTTTGCTCATTTGAGTTTATAGAGGTTTATGTTTCTTAGTGAAGTCATGAGTTGACATCAACACACCAATTGGAAAATCCAGTTTTCACTAATTTTATGGGCGAGTCCCATGCTTGGAACTGATTGCATAATAACGTTAGAAAATAATTTGTACATTTCAGATAAGTTAAGTGTTTAACTCCATTGTTACCCAGAGTAGTTTGTGGGGCTATAATAACGAGAATACAAACTTTCAATTTCTGTTTCCCATCTGCTAATCAGAATCTTGAGATCTTGCATCAGGAAAGTGCTTTTAAATAGTATATGTGGTGATTCTTCATGTACCATCAAGGTGGAGACCACATAATATAGACTCATAATTCATTATTTTTCTTTATGCCTGATATCACTCACAGAATAAATGACTGATATTTTTTCAGGTTTTTTTTTTTTAAAGCAGTATTTGCCAAGCAGATTTGTTGTATTTGAAGCATCCTACTGCACATGGTAGATTTTCCTCTGGAAAATATAAAATAGCACAAATATTTTATGAAAGCAAATAATTCAAATTAAAGTATAGTTAGGTAATTTTAAAAGATTTATTTACTTTTATTGGAAAGGCATATTTACAAAGAGCAGGAGATACATGTCGGGGTCTTCCGTCCCGCAGAAGAATTCACCCAACACTCCAGGTTCTATATCTTGAGGCACTTTATTCTTCCAACCCGTCCGTTTCCCAGCCAGTCGACTCGACTTCTCCCTTTTCCTCCCGTTTGTCTCCGCTTCATTTCCCCAACCTCCTCGTCACCCCTAGTCTTCTGTCTGTCCGTCCGTCCGTCCGTCCCAGTCGTACTCTGTCCTCTGTCTCCCTGTGCTGGCCCCTTTCTTCCTGAAACCCCCACCGCTAAATACAATCCTAGTCCAATCAGCTTAAAGGTCACCGATGCACGCGGCAGGCACGCCAATCATGGCTCTGATCACGCGTAGCACACGCGCTAAGCATGCAGCTACGGGCCAATCAGAAGGCACTTCCTGAAACCTGTGTACCACCACGCTCTGGAGGGAGGAGAGGTCTCAGCGCCATCTTAGGGCACACGTGCAGTGCTCCCGACAATACAGAAGGAAAGATCTCCCCATCCACTGGTTCACTCCCCATGTTGCCACAATGGTCAGAGCTGAGCTGATTCAAAGCAAGAAGCCAGGAGCTTCTTACGGGTCTTCCATGAAGATACAGGGTCCCAAAGCTTTGGGCCATCATGTATTTCTTTCCCAGGCCAAAATCAGGGAGCTGGAAGGGAAATGGAGCAACTGGGACATGAACCTTCACCCATAAGGGATCCTGACTTGAGGATTTATCCACCGAGCCATTGTGCTAGGACCAAACAGGTGATTTCTGTACATCCTAGACCCACACATTTTTTTCCACAAGCAAATATATATATCGAGCATCTAGCATACTGTCAACAGGAAAAGATATAGAGATCAATTCATCTAACAATCTTTGTTCTTAATGATTCCTTCTTCTGTTTCTATTTCTTGCATCATTTTTGATATATTCATGTATTTAATCAGCATTAGTAGACACAATTCTATTAGATCTGATATTAATGGTCATGTAATAAAATGACAGTATGAAGTCATAGCAAACTACTGGCTGATTCATGTTCATAAATGCTAATATATACATTTATAGTGCACAATTAAAATTAAGTCATCTATGTTCAAGTGGTAAGGCCAAATATAAACATTTTTTCCTGTTATTACATCCAGCTTCAGCAAGTTAAAGATACAGGCATTCCTTATGACGTGGAAAAGAGGAACATTAAACTATAAACACAGAAGTAGCCTCTTTGTGTCAGTTATGGTCTGAAGCACCAGGAAAAATAACAAGTAAGTTTTGGAAGAGTACTGGCCCAGAACAAGTCTGGATAGTTTATAAATAAGTACAGTTGATAATTTGTTTTCTATAATTAACACAATGTATTTGAAAATGCCATGATCTTTCCTTTTCAAGGGAAACACCAACAGAGAGCTACTGTTATAGTACAAAGGTGACATTAAAATGGGCACTTAAGGATGAAGTCCATGAATGCATATTTATAGTATCACTTAACTGGGGTTCCCTCTCCTAATCCTCCTTTTCTTCCTGGTCCTCCATTTCTCTTGTAATGAGAGCAGAGTACAGTGAATGTTGAAAAAGTACTAAACTAAAGCCATTTAAAAAGACTAAGATGAAGAATAAATACTATAGCTGACAAATATGAAAAAATATATATACTTGATGCCATGGAGCCTCCTAGACTGGAAATGCAAAGTGATGAACTTAGTTCCTATTCTTTAAGGTTGTACCATATAGTTTTTGAAACAGATGAGGTTAAAGATAACTACATATAAAAAAACAGGAATTAATTTATTTTAATTTGTTAGAAACACCATAATTAAACTACAGATTAGGACTTAACACCATATTGATTTAAAATCAAAATTGTGAAAACAAGAAAGGTGTTAAAAATTTCATACAAAACATATTACAGAAAATGGGAATGAATTTTTTTGTACCACATTAAGTTCATACTGGCTTATTAAAAGATGTTTGAATAGGATCTAGTTTGAGGAACTTGAAAGAAAGGTTACAATACAAACATGAATAATCAAAAACAGCAGAAATAGAAAAATAGGATTTAGATTATATCATGTGCTAAGACTATAAATAATAACACATAAATAGATTCAGGGAAGTAGGGTTAGGGAGAATATTGGATGCCAAGGAAGGCCTCCAGGAAAAGGCCAAGTAAGGACCTGAGGGGTGAGTTGGAGTAGCTCATCCAAGTAATCTGGAGGAAGCATTTCAGACTGAAAAACTGTCCAAAGGAAAGTACCCAGGTGATGACCTGTCTTGTGTGCCAAGGAGCAACTGCAAAGTGGCCATCAGACAGGAAAGGAACAAGATAGACATCGTGGAAATGTGGGCAGGGAAGCCATGGGGGCTCAAATATACGAAGTGTTTAAGGCAATTTTAAAGATCTTGAATCTTAAGCTGAGAGTAACAGTGAAAGTTTCAAAGATGGCACGTAGAAGATAGGAATACTACAAATTCTAAATTTCATTGAAATATTTCTCTGGTTTGTGATTTCAATATGGCCTAAAGGGAAGAAGCAGTGATCCCAGTTAGGAAGCTATTCATATAACTTAAGCACAAGATAACAGTGGCTGCTACCATTCTTGATACAGACAGGTATTGGAGGTGATAGGTTCTAGATATCTTTCAAAATAAAGCCAAAGGACCTTTCAATGCATTAGAAGTGGGGTGTGAGGAAAAGGTAGAGAAATTAAGAATAACTTCATGATCGTGGGCTTGAGTAATCAAAGGTAAATTTTATGAATGGAATTTTCATTAACCAACAGGAAAGATTGTAAGAGAGGCGCATTTTAAAAAAAGATTTATTTATTTTTATTGCAAAGTCAGATATAAACAGAGGAGGAGAGACAGAGAGGAAGATCTTCCATCCGTTGATTCACTCCCTAAGTGGCTGCAACGGCCAGAGATGAGTCAATTCAAAGCCAAGAACCCAGAGCTTCTTCTGGGTCTCCCACAGGAATGCAGGGTCCCAAAGCTTTGGGCCATCCTCAACTGCTTTCCCAGGCCACAAGCAGGGAGCTGGATGGGAGGCGGGGCTGCCGGGATTAGAACTGGCACCCATATGTGATGCCTGTGCATTCATGCCTAGGACTTTGGCCACTAGGCTACTGTGCTGGGCCCAAAAGGGGCACATTTGTGGGAACATCTGGCAGCTGGCTTTAGATGCAATTTGGAGATTACCTTTTAAGGCAGCCAAAGAGCTATGTGACCCTGCTACTGGATATAAAATGATAGAATTTCAGGCTGCGATTTGTCTTGGTGCTGTGCTGGGGAATCATGATGACTTAGGGGTAGTTAAAAACTTGATCTTGGATTAGTTCAATAAGGAAGTAAATATTTGCAGAAATGGTTGCTTTTTTTTTGCATCACCAGTTTTGTAAATGATAATAAATTTTCAGTGAGTTTGGTAAAGGCTGACCAGAGAGCAGAGAGGTTAAAAAAAAAAGAGGAACTGGGTTAAGAAATTGTCATAAACAAAATACTTGTGATAGGAAAGGTGAGAGGAAGAACAAGAAATGATTGTTGGATGAAAAAAAGTGTGCATTTTGACCATGATAAGAGTTTCTGTGAATTATTGATGTTAAAATGTGATTCCAAGAAAAAAACAAGTGAGAAATTGGTGATATCAAGTATGTCCAATTTTTTAAAGACTTTCTATTGCAACCATGCAAAGAATAGGAGAGAAATGAGAAATTAGAAAGTGTCTGTAGGTTGGTGACAGGAGTATTAGAGTGGGGAAAATGACAATGCAGTATAACAGGAAGGTTGGCTTTCAGGATATAAGCATGTTGTTTGGTTTCACTAACTGCATGAATAAGCCCATCGAGTAACAGAAAGAGAAAGAGAGAGAGAGAGAGAGAGAGAGAGAGAGAGAGAGAACAGTAATAGATGTAGGTAGAGGAGAAATGTTGGTCTTGGACTTTGTTTCTATGGTGCCTATTTAGGAAATATTTTCACTATTCATGATTCTTGATTACCTTTAAACATCAATTTTAATAACCATAATTTGGATTCCATTTTGAAACAGTCAAGTAGTCTCATAAAAGCATTAAAATACTTATGTAGATTTTTATAGCAATGCTATATTGGTTATCAAATTGAATCCTTATATAAATGTACATTTTTGTTTTATTCCCCTCAACAATCCTATTTTGGAGAAGATATTACAAATTGTTCCAAATATTACAGATTCTAGTACCTGTACCAGATTCTAGTACACCTTAGGTACAACTGTCGTATCTCATGGAGCCAAATTTAGAGTTTCCCTGTTTTGTTCTAAAATATGATCAGGAAAACTTCCATAAATGACACCTAAGGTTTGTGGCAGGTCCTATTTTCTGAAATGCTTTAGTCTACTCTTCATCCTGCTTTTGTATCTTGTCTCTCTGCTTCACTAGTTGCATGGTTTCAGCTGTATATTGTACTTGTGAATCTCAGCTTTGTCACCCAATATTGGGAAGAGTGTAGCTGGACAAATGATATTGATGACAAATAATGCTAGCATGCAAAACACTACTAATATCTTACTCTTCTCCCAAGATCATGAGAACATCTCAATGGATGCAGTTCTCATTTTACTCTAAAAATGGCAACATCTAAGTTGCTTGTTCTGAAAGCGTAGCCTCCCCACCTGACAATTTTCTTCTTTTCACTATATTCTTCTTAAAATACCTTCTAAAACTGGTTTTTCTTAAATTTCTTGACATTTCATTTCCCACCTCTCAACTAGAAAAGCTTCAAAGCATTGCTAATACATTTTTCATTTTTTTTCTACTTTTCTGGCCTTATTGACTGTTAGCATAATGACTTGGTCATTCAAAATTGTTGCCAGAGTAGCAAAGAAAAGATGTATTTATTGTACAGCAGTGTGAAGTATCTTGCTGAGAAAATAAAGAGGAAATGGAAAACGGGCAGGGAATGTCTACTTTTGTACTTTCTTTCTTAGAAAGCTCTCTTTGTTGCTTGTGGCCTTGCCAACTCAAAGCTAACACATGGGGTGCACTGGGAGCTTAGGGCCTTTCCTCGTTGAGTTAGGACATTGAAGCCATTTCATCATTCTTTTTCCTGCCTCTTCCTGGCTCAGCATGAACGTCTTCTTATAATGAATATCTGTTGAAAACTCTCAATATGCAATGGACTTAAACATAAAGCATATATATGACAATCGAGAGTGTCCTACAGATCTAACATTTTATAATTTCAAGCAATGGTATAAATAAAAGTCAATAATTTATGTTCTGCTTTATTACTTTTAAAGGACATCTTTCTATGCTTATGTTTTGCATATATATGTCATTGACAGTAAATAAAAATGTGTCGTAAGAGTAAGTAGCATCAAATAAAATCAAACACTGTTATGAACATCAGTAATTAAAAGGCAAAGAAGCTTTGGTGAAAGCAAACAAATCAAGCGTTTGGAAGCTTGGTTCAGACTCCCTTAGGCAAGACGCTGCTTTTCTTTGAACTTCCGTTTTCCATTTTGTTTCTTATTTTAATGTATGCTCATGATTATAAATAGTAAATGTTCACGGCAAAAAAAAAAGTAAAACAACAATAACAACCAGCATTGGACCAAATCAAGGCAATTCCACCTAAATATATCTACATTGCTTTTTTTTTTTTTTTTTTTTTTTTTTTGGTGACAGTGGGAAAAATATTTTATTAGTGTGAAAATTGTAAGATTAATAACACAAATATTTTATATGGCTCTTGCTATGTGTTTTTTTACATTTATTATTATTATTATCATTTTATAATACAGTTCCATAGGCTCCTGGGATTTCCCTTATCCCAGCCCCAATTCCCGCCCCTCCCGCCTAGTTCCTCTGTATCATTACTAAAGTCCTATGTCCATCATTGCGGGCATGGACAATAGCAGAGAGTCCAGTATCCTATTGTCAAGATATAGTGAACAGTTTCATTGTAAGTCCATGTTTGTCTGGAAGTAGAAATGCATACTGCATTGTATCCTCACATCTAGATATGTTAGTCTCCATTTCACAGCTACTGTACATCCCATTAAATGAAAAGTCATAATACACAATCAATAATAAAAAGCAAAACGCAAGTTTACAATGCCATGAAGTTAAATAACATGTTACTTGATAAGACAATCTCCTTACACAGCTACTATTCATCCCCTTAAATGATGAGCCACAAAACAAAATCAACATCAGGAAGAAAAAAGAAATTAACACCACCAAGAAGTTAAATGCAGCCAATCTCTAATTGTTCTAATCTGCCCAAAGAGCATCCCCAAATCCCAGCTATCTACAGAGCCAAATTCATATCCTTAGGAGCACAGGGTATACTGGTCTCCACATCTGTTTTTTCCCCCTCTCTCTTTTTCTGTTAAGATTTATTTATTTTTATTGGAAAGTCAGATTTACAGAGCAGGAAATGGAGACAGACCTTTCATCTGCTGATTCAGTTCCCAAGTGGCCGCAGTGGCTGGGGCTGAGCCTAGTCAAAGCCAGGAGCCAGGGGTTTCCTTTGGGTCTCCCACCCAGGTACAGGATTCCAAGGATTTGGGCTATTCTCTACTGTTTTCCTAGATCACTAGCAGGGAGTTGGGTGGCAAATGGAGCAGCCAGAACATGGACCAGCATTCACATGGGAATCCGGAGTGTGCAAGACAAGGATTCATCCACCAAGGCATTGTGCCTTTTCCTTCATTTTCAGCCTAGAATTTTCTTTCCTTCTTAGGACAACCCTTTTTAAATCTCACTGCAACATAATGCCCAGGATTCAAGACCTCAAGGAAACCATCTGACCATTTTCCTTCTTCTGTCTATTGTATTTTATTATGGATTTGTTAAAATATTTATTATATTTCAGATAAAGGAGTTTTCCTTATGAGGCTTTTATCTCTTTGGATTTAAAAATATTGCTGTTTATTCGTTGTTGTTTTCTGGGCAACAAACTAAGTGCCTAGCAAAACACTGATACTTACTATGGAATATATTTCAGTCCATCTATTCAAGTCTACCTATTTTCAGCATTTTGAAACTTATGGCTATTTTTTGTATCTAGTCATGATCTAGAAAGTCTTTGCTAAACTTTCTGTCTGAAAAAAAGCCGTAATCTTGTACTTTTTGAGATTACTCACTCTCAATAGATAAGATTGACAATTTTAATATAGCTGCTTATTCAAATTGTTATTTTTTTCCTTCAAGTATTGGCTTTTCTTCATATAGATCGAACAAAATCTTATGGATAAAAATTTCAGCACAAATGCAATCAATTCCAATTCTACTTAAATGATTCGTTTGATTTTTTTATTATTTCACAACATCTTGCCATACATTTACATGTCATATGTCTGATGCTTGATCTGTTATAAGTTATAATTGCTGTTTATGGGTTTTAGACTTAAAATTTAGATTTAAAATTTACATTTTATAGTGTAGATTTAAAATGTAAATATAACATTCATATATGCATATGAGAATGATGCAAAAATTTATAGAAAACAGATTTAAGAGATAATGCATGGGACAAACCCTTCACCTACTGGTGATGATGATAACTAAGATGCCTGCTTCACGTATGGGAGTAACTGCGCTTGTTGCCTGATTCTATTCTTGACTCCAGTTTGCTAGACTTCAGTCCCTGGGAGAAAACAGTGATAGCTCATGTAGCTGAGTACCTGCCCTCATATTGGTGGATCTGATTTTCATTCCTAGCTCTTGGTTTGCATTCTGCCCAGTCCTGGCTGTTTAGCCATTGTGGAGTGAAATAGTGGTTGGGAGCTATTACTTTCAGAAAAGAAAATGAGCATCTCCATGGATTTCCTGAAGTATCCTTATGTAAATAAACTTAAATGATTAGTACACTCAAACATATTAATTTGCTAGTTACCTTACAGCTGTATTTTTTCTTGTGTATAAGAACATCTTAAATGTATTATCAGCAAATTCATAATGAAGCAATAGTGTATCATTGGCTATGATTTTCATGCTATACTCAAGATTGCCAAACTTCATTGTTCTCTATAACAGAGACTTTGCATCCTTTTATCTATATCTTCCCAACCTCCACCCTTTAACCGTTCAGAACCATCAATCTGTCCTTGACTTTCACGTATTCCACATATATCTACAGTCCACATTCAAGGCAGATTATGCTATAATTCTTTTTCCTGATTCGACTTATTTCATTTAGAGATTTTTTAAATGCAAAAACGATCTTTCTCAGTTTCAGTTAAGTTCTCTGTTTCCACTTCACTTAGAAAATTAAGATAGCCTTGTAGCTCCTTATATCTTATTTTTAAAATTCATCTTCTTGTCTTTGGAAAATTGATGCATTTTGTATGGCTCTTATTCTTTTGACTGAGAGCTTGGTAATATAGAAACTTACTCCATCAATTAACTATTACTTTTTCAGTCTATTTCTTTGTTTCCCTGTTGTCATTCTTCAAGTAACAAATTTTCCCTGTACTAAAAGAAAAATCCTTCCTACTACTCTAATTATCCCTATATAGTCACCGTCCTATAAATTTATTTATTCTTCTAAAAGTCTCAGAAGAGCAGTAGACATGTTGCTTTTAATTAAGTGCAAATTACTTGGTTGTTAACCATATGGAGTGTATTTCAGTGGTTATAGTGGTAATGTCTTGCTTTATCTAAAAATCTATTTGTATCTGCTGCATGTGGAAGTGTGCCCCTTGAGCCAGTCCATTGGATGCTGGAGGACCCCAGAACTCATACGCATTCAGCATACAGAGAGTGCTAGCAGGAAGCAGACTTCCTGGCTAGGACTGTGGCTGCCTGGCTGGCCAAGCATGGCAGGGGACAAGCAGAGTCCCCTGTGCTTCCTTCCTCATTAGTTGCTTGTAGTTGAGCAATATCCCCCTCCTCAGTAATTGGTTTGACCATCAGAATTTGTTTCTGAAAAACATGTTTACTCCTTTGACACTATGGTGATTGTTACTTCATTTCCTTGTTTTCTATCTTTAGAGGGGTTTGTGTGGTTGCCTACGTCACCTGCCTTTCTTTGTCTCTCTTGTTTCTTGCTTTGTGTATTTCATGAAATTATGCATTTGGGCCCAGTTTCTTTTCTCATTTGTCATTTTTTGGGAACCTTGTCCTTTAGTGGTGGGGAATTATCTCTACAATTGGACTGGTGACTTCTCCCTTGAGCATGGCATCTGAATACCTCCAAACTTACCCTGAACAGTATTATATCCAGATCCTATTTCTTATTGGACCAATGTGGCATTGTCATAGCCTTCCCGGTTATGACGTGGTTACGTTTTGAATCAAATCGCTCAGGCACAGTTTAGTCAATTTTTCATGTCTTTATTTAACGACTAGTTTATCTTCCACTGCCCAATATGCCCAGCACTATTTCCCTAACTGAAATAAAATTACTATCTTTCTTAAACTGCTGTAGTAATATCTATAACAACTCCCTTTACCAGTTCACTTGAATTATTGTTACAAAATCCCATAAACTGTGCAATCGGACTTATTTCAAAAATCTACTGTCCTTTCCTGAGGCTGTTGGAGTGTGACACATTATCACAGCTGCAATTCATGGGCAAAGGTCATGTTCAGACACCATCAAACTTCTGCACTGGTAACTCGGCCCTTAAATTTTCTGTATGTTCTTCACCCCTAATATATTGCTCTTGCATTGTCTTTAGGCAACATACTTTATTCCTATTTAATCCTTTTTAGAGCTCAACTCATTTGTTATGGTGCCACAAAAATAGCAGGACGTTAGAGACAAGATGCTTTGCCCACATTCACTGTAGTTTTTCCATCCTTCCAGTCCAGCCATAATTAATTTCTGCACATTTATGGACAGATAGACACATTTTGTAACAAAATATCAGGAGGACTCAAACATAGCCTATGGGATGTACATGTTATCAGAGAGTAACACATGGTCAGATACATATAAGTTCTCATAATGAACAATCAATATATTTCTGAGTAGGTTACTTAAGTTCTTGGTATCTCAGTTTCTTCAATCTGGGGGATAGCTGCCGTATGTTGTTTGTGACAATTATACAAAATACTATCTGCAAAGTTCTCAATGCCTTGGATAGAATTAACATTAAGTAAAAATAAAACAAAACATGTAATTGTCATGCCAACAGTAGAAAATGGTAATGCGCATTTGTCATATGAAAATGTCTCCAGGACACCCAGTTTGCATTTTAACTTGTAGCATTTTAAAAGAAGACATCTTCTTCTTGTGTACAAAACACTGATTTGAGCTGAATGCTTTATATTTTTCCAGATCAAGTGGTTAGGGGAGCTAAGCTGTTGGCCTCAGTGGACTCAGCTGTCATCAAGAACTTGTTGCCTAGTCGGTTTCTCTTTATGGTGTAAAGCAATGTTCTCGACAGTGTGCAATCATGGCCTTCATGAATCCTTGTGTATCTCTGGTGTCCATGTGGAATTTCCCTACAATTGAGACCTCATGCCCTCAGGAGGCCCTCATGAGGCCTAATTGAGTACATGTTAGTATATTGCGGACTAGGCTAAAGTAGCACTCTCCTCAATAATTGTCTTTGTTACTGGACAGTTGCATTTCCTGGACACATTTCCTTTATTGGCATATGAATTACTCCTTTGTCAATGCTCCCCAGAACTTCTGGGTAAAGATAATGAGTAGAAATCATTTTCTGATCATACGAATTTCTTGGAATTGAAATTCAAAATTCATTTTTTTAAACCACAAAATTAGCATGTCATTAACTGCAATATATAAGTAGCTGCAAAAGCAGAGACCATCATCCACCTAAGCCTCATCTTCACTTCTTGTCTTCCCCTTTGGAAGAAAGGTAAGAATAGCAGGTATGAGTTTAATTTACCCAATCATCTTTTATTTCAAGTTGTTTTGGCTTTTATTAATAATATAACTGTTTAGAATATAGTTTTGAAACAAAGTTATTCATGGTAGTGTTATTGGGTAAAACTTATAATAATAAAAGAGGCTTCATCAATCCATGAAAATATAGTAATTAATCATGCATTCTGTAAAAATATCTAATATCTGATATTAAGGTGATATCTCCTGAATTAAATAAGTGTTCAAACTTGATTAATTATGTTATAAATATAGAAGATACGTTTAAATTACACTTTGGTAAGGTAAATAATTACTGAGAATTTTTTTTCTCAACAGGTAGCCTAAAGTGGTAGCAAGTTAATCCAAGTAAGACCAGAACTAATTGAGAAATGCAATGCCTTAAACATTTATTAATTTTTCAGGGGAAGAGCATATTCTTAAAACTTTTCTGAACTCTAATTTCCTAGTTTATCATTTAGTTTATGATAGTTCAAAATAATATTAGAGTAGAGACAAGGTACAGAACTAAACTACGAATATGTTCTGCTTTCTAAGAAAATTCTGTAGGAGACAAAATTAATTTGCAAACAAAGTGTAAAGGAAATAGTGGATTTGAAGAAAAGTAGTTTAGGTATACCCATTAATAATAAATTCTTGCTTAACAACAAGTGTTTAAAGTGTTAGATGTAAGAGACAGAGAATGTTGTGGGATTTTTGCTACTTCGGTGGTCTATGAACGAGTATTACACTTTTCTGAACTCTCCACATGAAAACAGGGAGAGTATTTGACTTAGTGGCTACAGGGCTCTTTGGGATATGGACATAGGCTTTCCACATTTGAGTGTCTGAGTTTGAGTCCTAAGTTTCCTCCAACTTCCTGCTCATGAACACCCTGAAAGGTAATTGATGATGTATCAAGCAGTTGAATACCTGCCATCTGTGTGGGAGGCCTGGATTGAGTTCACAGTTCCTACCTTTGGCCCCGTGCAGCCCCAGCCTTTGCAGACATTTGGGGAGTGAATCAACAGATGGGAGTTCTCTGTCTAACTCTATGCCTCTCTGCTTTTTAGATAAAAATTAAATTAAAATAGATAAGAAGAAAATTTTAGAGGCTTTTTAGTATATCTTGGGTAAGGGTGCTAATGTATATTTTGTAAGAGATAACTTGGTGTAAGAGAGTGAGCAAGACAAACTGGCCCTTTTTAAACCATCAAGGAATCAGTGTGCATTTTGATAGCAAGAGAAGCAGCTTAGGGAGCTATCGTTAAAGTCATGTGGCATGATTATGTGTGTGCAGCTGAACATTGCAGAGTGGGAATAAATGAAGAAGACAAAATTATCTGGAGAATTAAACAAGGAAACATCAAATGAAAATCTTCTCACATTAAATGAGCAGATATGATTCGATCAAATAATCTTGCTAACTGGTAGAAAAATATCAAAGTAAAAGGTCAATTATAATTGAATATCTTTATTGATATTCAATTTAACTAAATATCTGCCTGTAATAGAATTGAGTTTCCTCCAGGTCTAAAATCCTGGTAGTTTGCTCATCGCTGTATTCTCAGTATATAGGCAGTATCAGGCAATGAAAGATGCTAAATAAATATTTTTTGAGTGAGTGAATCGGTGAATCTATAAATGTTTATAATTTTTTTCTATCTTTGAAAAATTATGGCATGTACTTAAGTGTGAGAGAGAAAAAGAGGAGCAGAGGAGAGCTATTAGCTAAAAATCTGAATGGCATCCAGTGAACTTTGAATTTGACATGTAGGTGTAAGCAGACATGGAAGATCTTGAGTCTGGTAAGAGTTTCATTGATACTGTTTTGCTCTGAAGCATGGGCATTTACAATATACTAGCTTTTAATGGAACAATAACTCTACTCAGGTAAGAATACTTATCGGATCAACCAATCAGTTACACCATTGCTCCATTTTCCCACCCACAGGACAGCCATGAAGGTTCTCATTCTTGCCTGCTTGGTGGCTCTTGCTCTCGCCAGGGAGGTATGTGTTGAAGAATGTTCCTGTATAGTTAGGATGCAGTTAACCCTCAACCTGCTTACCAACATCATCAGAGCATTTTGTGTATATATGCATTACATATGCAATGCATCAGCATCGTGTGTGTGTGTGTGTGTGTGAGTATGTGTGTGTAATGGAGGGTTCTGCAGAACATGTTTGGTTTCTGTTAAAGTCATTTACAAAAATTCATCCATTGTCACAAAAATGATCCCCACACCATGTTGCCCACAGTCTGGGGCAAATGCTTTTTATTCTACTAAGCCATCAGTCCTTGAATTGAAGTTAAGTATCTAAAAAAAATAACAACAGAAGCAACAAAACAAAAGAAAGAGAAACAGAAAAACGGCAAAAAAAAAATATGATAAACACAATCAAATTCATGGTTACCTTAGATAAAAATGTTTTATTTTGGTGGGGGCAAGATCTCTTGAAAGGCATGCAATATTTTTAAACTCTCAATTTGTGAAAGAATTGTGCATAAAAGACCTGAATGTTAACTAGAATATATGTTTAACAATGACTTTAGATAGAAACTAAAATGGTGTTTTTCTTTTTCAGAAGGAACAAATCAGTGTACCCACTGAGGTAAGATTTTTTTCTTTTTCTTTTTTAAAAATTTTTTTTTGGTCCCAGAGAAGCAACCACAAAACAATAACATTGTCTGAAATAACTCTTACCTGGTTGCTAATTTTTCCCTCTTTTTCATAACAGACTTTGGAAAGTGTTTCAACCAGTGAGGTAAGACAAAGTTCTTTTAGAAGTAATGTCTCATTTTTAGAACAGTGAAGCAAAATTCTATATTTGTGTTATGTTACACAAAATACAGTCTTCTGACATTTAAGTGCTAATGTAAATGTCCTTTATGTATACTTACAGTTAGAATCAAATGTCTGTGGATTCACTTTTGGCTTACTAAGCCGGGTCAGCTTGCCAGCTTGCATCTCTTATTTTACTGAGTGTACAGTCCTGATTTCCTGAACGCTGTCCTTCCCACACCCACATTTAGTATTTATCTAGTCCTTTCTGTGGGTGATACAACTGATAGCAACAATGCACAGAAAGAAAACCCCAATGCCATTACGATGTAAAGTTTACAATGCAGCCAACAGATATATATCCAAAAGGACATACTTTGTTATTACAGTTGCCACTTTGGTAAATAAGAAACAGTAAAAAACCTAGCTAGGAGAAGCAGGTAGACACGTACTCTCCCAGTGTGCATTCTTGTCATAGTATCTTATGCTTACTAAATAAAGCAACAATATCAAATTGGGAAGGAATTTGTTACATTTCCACCATTATTAAGATGTACTTTCAATGACAATTTTTCAGAATCACGAGGATGTTAGAGATAATTTTTTTTTAGAGAGCAGCATGGTTGTAGAGAGAAATTAGCATTGGTTAAATGCCACTTTTTGTACCATAATAAGCAGTTTTCTTTTGTCTCCTGATTGTCCTTTTTTGATATCTTATATAACAGATTAATGAAGAACAATGTAATGCACGTTTTGGCAATAATTCTATTATTTATTATGTCATCAAACCAAAATACATATATTCATATATTAAATGATTTCATTTTCTGATTTCTCTTGAAAGGTAAGTGTTATTCATTAAAACCAATTCTAATTTTCTTTTTTATTTTTCTGTAGGAAACAATCACACATATCAATAAGGTAAATTCTCCAGAATTTCCATATTTTCAGTTTCTCATGTTTGTTTTCTATAGATGATAACAGCTTTATTTACATATATATATATTTTATTTTCAGCAGAAGCTTGAGAAGGTTAAACATGAGGAGCAGATACAAAGAGAGGTAATTTGTTGATGAAGAGGATATTTCTGAAACTATTATGATGCATTCTACTATAAAATTATCATGAAAAGCCATGAATGAAAAAGTTGAATCATGGACTCATGATTCTTCTCCTTCTTTCCAGGAGAAACTCCAGGAAAAAATCCTCCCCTTTATTCAGTCACAGCCTCTGCTCTATCCTTATGCTGAGCCCATCCCTTTCCCTGCTCCGCCACAGAACACCCTGAACCTTGTCCAACCTGACATGCTGCTCCCTCTCCTCCAGCCTGAAATAATGGAAGATCCCAAAGCTAAGGAGGCCACCTTTCCTAAGCGCAAAGTGATGCCCTTCCTCAAATCCCCAATGGCTTTCCCCTTTGTTGACCCTCAACTCCTGAGTCTCAGGGAGCTGAAAACTCAGCACCCTTTTCTGCCCGAGCTCCTGCCCTTCATGCACCAGTTCTTCCAACCTTTTTTCCAGACTCCCATGCTTTATCCTCAGACCCAGTTGCCTGTTCCTCAGACCAAATTTGTGCCCATTCCCCAACAAATGGTACCCTACACCCAAAGAGACATGCCTGTCGAAGCCCTTCAACTGTTCCAAGACCTGCGCTTCCCTACCCATGGGTCCTACCCTGTGGCTCAGCCACTTGCCCCAGTTAATGTAAGTACAAATTTTACTGTCATCTTGCTGCTTCACTCATAGTGTGTTTGTAGTGGTGAAATAATTGTGAGTACTCTAGCATGAAAGGAATATGTTGTGAATTGTTCCACAATCATATTTGAGATTAGTGATTCTCAATGACAGCTACATACTGGGATTTTCTGGAGGCGCTCAGTCCTCAAATGCCAGTGCCAAAGGCGAACCACAGCAACTCTGATACAATTCCCTTGTTTTTCTATGAAGACAAAATCAACTGTTAGAAGGAAAAGATTGTTGGCATTTCAATTTCGTTCCTCTGTTGAGAATTCTAACTTAAAGTGATTGAAGTCTATTAAATCCAGAATTATTGTCATCTGAGTGGATTTGAAATTAAGAGCATTTATTATTTTCTATAACTTAAAAAATGTCTTTGTTCATGTCTATTTCCTTTTCTTTGTGAACTCTATATTTATTTATTCTGCATTCGTTTATTTTAAAGGTCTAAGAGGATTTCAATGTTAGCATCTTCTTCTCATTTTTGGTGAGTTTTTGGAGTTTAGAGATTAGATTGATTGTGTAACAGCTGAAAGCATTTTCTATTTCATTTTCCTCCATCCTCCAAAAACCCAAGATAGTAACAGAATTCACTGATAGACTTAGCAATTTATTCGCCATGATTGACTATTATTTACCAGCAGAAACTATGTATCCTTCATGTCCATGATAAGTTTTACTTTTATTTATATGCAATTGACAGCTGTGACTGACTGACTTTCACCAGCCAATGCCCAGGAAAAGCAAAAACGAGGCACTTCTTTTATATCTGTGTAAATATCTTTGAACTTTGAAGACTGATTTGTACTATTAGTTCTGAATTGGGCCTTAAAAACTTTGTGTTTGACTCATTTGAATATATCTTTTAATCCATGAGTAAAAATGAAATTATTTAATATAAATGCAATGAGTCAAATCAGGAGAAGAAAATAACTGTTTATTTTTTAGTTTGGACATTCAATCAAAACATCACATATCACCTCATAAATCTGTGGAAGTAAAGATGAAGAGGGAGAGAGCAATGATACAAGAATAAAGAGAGAGTCCCCATCTGATTGTTTATTCCCCAAGTAATATGGGACCTAGTCATCCTCACTACTGAACTTAATGGGCACAGCAACGTCACAACTTTTTAATGTATCCATTTAAAATAACTAAGGCATGGAAAAATATTATATCTTTAGAATTTTAAGAATACAAAAACTTTTTATGATAATGATTGGGCATTTAACTAGAAAATAGTCTGAGTGAACTGATATTTATATTATAGGAATTTGGCACATTTGCACAGGAAGGCACAATGATGCATTAGCAATCCTATTTCTTATTAATTAGTTGCACCAAAATTACAAGTGGAAATTGATTAGTAATCATACAGTGTAGCATAACTAATTCTGCATTTGTTCTTTATTCCACAGAATTGACTGAGAATGGAGCTATGGGATCTTTTCTATCTCTCTATCATGTTATAAAAGGCTAAATATGTATGGACTAATCTGCATGGCAAAAGTGAAATCTTTTATTTATTTATGTGTTAAGTTACGTTTTGTTTAATTTGAATCTGACTCATAGGTTCCTTATACTTGACAAATTACAATTTCAATTAGTACATTGAAATTTCATGTTGCATTAGAAATGTTATAACCATGCCAAAATATGTTCAAAAATAGTTCTTACCATTATTTCTTACAGACTCTGTTTCCTTTCCAGTCATTTCAATAAATTAATCCTTTGGGCATACTTAACTTGTCCTGTCTTTATTGTTATATTTTCTTTTTTTTAATTTTTAAAAATTTTTAAAAATTTATTCATTAATTGCATTGTATTATGTGACACTGTTTCATAGGTACTGGGATTCTCCCCACCCCTCCCCAAACCCTCCCCCCATGGTGGATTCCCTTATTGTAAGCATATACCAAACGTAGAGTCCAGCGTATTATTGTCCAGTCAAGTTCAATGGCTTCTTAGGAAGACCTACTCTGGTTTGATGGCAGAGCCCGCAGAGTATCATCCCAGTCAATTAAAAGTTCCAACATGCCATCAGCAAAAATTTACATCATTATGGAATTGACATAGTATTGAGTAACCAATATGTTAAAAATAAATGCGAGTTCTTAACCACATTCTGTGACCACCTCATTGACATTTCAGTTTTAGTTTATACACAACATATAACATAACGCGGTACTTATACAGCAGTATATTGTTATATTTTCAATGTTTCTAATGTTTTTAATGTTATCTGCAGATTATTACTGGTAGTAAAGATAGTTATAGAAGATTACTTTGAAATTGAACAGAATATTTTAAGTTCAATAGTAAATCACCTGAAAGAGTGAAAGAAAAACCTAGAGTGATCGTGTGTTTGTCCATTTGCTCATGAAAAGTCACATTCTCCCAGGGTAATTATTGCACCTGTGTGTTTCATTAAATATGAAAAAAGCTAGCATTAGAACTAAAGTTGTGTGATCACCTTAGGGAAATAGTGTATTGTTGATTACCCTCACATAGTGACTGAGAGGTAATATAACAGGCACTCAGTCTTTCAGATTTCTGATTTCCACATCCATGCAGTGGTCATGTGAAAAATATCACCAAAGTTTTGATGGCATCAGAAACACATTTATTAGATATTCCTAAATTATAAGTACTTCCTTTCACTCCACACTGTTTATATCAGTTACACCAAAATAGCAAAGAATTCTTTCATAATCAATGAAGTAAATTATGTGATTTCAGTCAGAAATGCTCCCAAAGTAAGACTTTTATATAAAACTATGATGACCACTATCTAAATAGAAGATTAATGCGTTTTATAGTGATGAGTTAGCCCTTTCTCTCTATGTCTCATCTTGGACACTTGATCACATTCCTGTATGTATGTATGCATGTTTGTATGTATGTATGTGTGTGTCTACACGTATATATATATATATATATATACTTTTCCTTATCTCCAAAGTTTTCCTTAGCTTTTTATACTTGATGTAAATCTTACCTATCCTGCTACATCACTCTTTTTTCTTTTTAACTTTTACTTACAGATTCTAAAGGCAGAGGTACAGATACAGAGACAGATATGCAAAGAGGTATTTCCCATCCCCTGGTTAACTACCCCAAGATTCACAAGAGCCAAGTTAGCTCAGGCTGAGGGTGGGAGCCAAGACATGAACTTGGGTTTCTCATGTGAGAGGCAGGGATCCATTAGCTGTGGTGTCTTCTATTCTTTTCCATCATGCATGTTGGGAGTGAGTTAGAATTGTGAACACAGCCTGGATATGTATGTCCTAAGGCACTCCAATATGGGATGTGGATGTCCCAGGAAGAGGCATAACTACTATGCCAAAAATTTGTCTCAATATCTCCTGAATTTAAGGGAAAAAATTGTCACGAACTCTGAGCTTCCATTTCTCCCACCGCTTTAGCTTATTCCATAGCAACTATCTTGGAGGTATCCATAGTGGTCTTTTTAAAAAATAATTTTTAATCTTTATTATTATTATTATGATTTTATGAGAGAGTTCCATAGGCTCCTGGGATTTCCCTTATCCCAGCCCCAATTCCCCCCTCCTACCTAGTTCCTCTCTATCATTACTAAAGTATAGTTCTTCATACACAGTCATTATTGCAGGCATGGACAATGACAGAGAGTCCAGCATCCTATTGTCAAGATATAGTGAACAGTTTCATTGTAAGTCCATCTTTGGAAGTAGAAATGCATGCTACATTGTATCCTCACATCTGGATATGTTAGTCTCCATTTCACAGTTGCTGCACATCCCCTTAAATGAAAAGCCACAATACAAAATCAATAGGAAGTAAAAATAGATTTTACAATGCCACGAAGTTAAATAACATGTTACTAGATATGAGTGTCCATTACACAGCTATTATGTAGTCCCTTAAATGAAAAGCCACAAAACAAAATCAACATCAGGAAGAAAAAAGAATTTAACACCGTGAAGTTAAATAACATGCTACTGAATGACTAATGTGTCACTGAAGAAATGAAAAAAAAATCAAGAACCCTCCTGAAGAAAATGATGCCACTGTATGATCTGAGTCACTGAATAATTTAATCAGAAGAAACTGTTTTGAAGAGATGAAACTAACCAAAACCAAAAACATCAAAATCCATGAGATACAGTTTTCTGCTGATTTTTGTTGGTGAAATGTGTCTCTTCTAGACAACAAATAGATGGTTTTGTTTTTTAATACAATCTACTAATCTATGACGTTTGAGCTTAAGCCATTTACATTCAGGGTAATAATGTGACATGTCATTCTATCACTAAGCCAGTCCAAAAACTTCTGTTCTGCTGACATCTCTGTAAACATATTTATAAATCATACTTTCTACACAATATATGAATGGAGAATGTATCTTTCAGATCCCTAAAAATTCATCATTGTTAGATATTCTTGTTGATTTGAAGTTGGAAACAAACTATTAGAAAATGATCATATAAGCAGACATTTCACGATAATAAAATAAACCTGGCATAATACGTTTAGGGACTGGCACAGGGTGTAGTAGACTAGGCCTCTGCCTGTGAAGCCATCCCATATAGGTGCCAGCTGTTCCACTTCTGATCCAGTTCCTTGCTTATGACTTGGGAAAACAGTGGAGGACAGCTCAAGTGGGAGACCTGGAGGACGTCCCTCACTCCTGCCTTTAGATCAGTCTGGCTTAGCATCAGCTCTGTTCTGTCCTTTGCTGACGTTTGGGGAGTAAGACTGCAGATGGAAGAACTCTCTTTCTGCCTCTCCTCTTTGCAACTATGTCAAAAAAAAATCTTGAAGAAATGAAGTTCAACAAAGTAGGAAGTAAAGGATAGATGTTAAAATTTCGCTACAAACCTATCAGAAAGGGTAAAATGAAAAATAGTGTCACTAAATGCTGATGATAACGCAGAGAAACAAAGACATATTTATACAATGAATTGAAACAAAATCATATAGCAACTCTAGAAAATTAATCTGCTTTTTTCTAAAGCAATGTATCCTAGTACTATACAACTCGACATATTACAACTTAAAATTTATCTCAGAGAAGTAGAATCATTTATGGTTCTATAAACTATGGAACAACTGTTAGGAGCCAGGGACTTATGGGCCCTAGACTTGGCCTACCTGATAGCCTGTTGCATTGCAAAAGCCTGCAAGCAGGGCTACAGCAAGCAGGATATTAGGCCAAAACATCCTCTGTAGAGCAAGCAGAATAGAACCTCCACCCTTGTTCCTGTTCAGATAATTAGTTCCTTCCCTGTTTCAATATAGCTGATTAGTTTCTTCCCTGCTTCAGTGAAGATAATTACTCCCAGGAAACCCCTCCCTTTCTCCCCCTCCCCTAGAGAAGAAGGTATATATATGAGGAGTAAAAATAAAGAGAGAGGCACTCTTTTCCACCAAGTACGAGTGTCCGTGTGTTTCTTGGGCCAGCAGCCCGGCATTCCCAGTCCACCCTCAGGGTTTGAGCCTCGTGTCCTGCAGGTTGGGACAAACAACTATCTTGAAGCATGATATTCAACTAGTGAAAATAGGTGAGTTATTCTGTACATAATGCCTTCCATGTACCTCTACAAAATTAATAGAGTGACAAAGAGGCAATTTCCTAAGGATATTCCATAATTCCACATTTTCTATCTATTTTGTCATGATTTCTTGTGAATCAGAATATAAGTCAGAAATACAACTATTTCAAATAAGACCAATTCCCAAGATTGTACTTGATATCTTATTAAACATTTATATGAAATCGAGAGTCAGCAAGCAAATTTCCTTTGTGTTAACTGCTGTAACATGAGAGGTTATAGGTGATAAAATTCAGTCACTCTTTCATTATTTATTTATTTTTAAAGATTTTTATTTATTTCTTTATTGGAAAGTCAGATACACAGGGAAGAGGAGAAACAGAGAGAAAGATCTTCCATCTGCTGATTTGCTCTCCACGTGGCCACAATGGTCAGAACTAAGTCGATCTGAAGCCAGGAATCAGAAGCTTCTTCCCTGTCTCCCGCGCAGGTGCAGGCCCATGCAGGTTCTAAGGCTTTGGGCTGTCCTGGACTGCTTTCCCAGGTCACAAGCAGGGAGCTGGATGGGAAGTGGGGCTGCCAGGACTAGAACTGACACTCATATGGGATCGGCACATACAAAGCAAGGATTTTAACTGCTAGGCTACTGCGCAAGACCCTCATAATTTATTTTAAAGAAAATTTTCCCTTCAAAAAACGTAAACTGGATTGTCTTAACTAATGTATGTGATGAGAAAAATAAGTAAATTTGTATGAAAGACTTTAAAATATGCTTTGAAGATATTTTCATAGTGGTTCAGATGTGGACTGAGGGACAGGCATTTGGAAAGGTGATTGACATGCACTGTTAGACATCCCATATCAATGTGTCTCGCTTCATGTTCCAGCTCCACTTCTCATTGTGGCTTCCTGTCTGTGTGCACTCTAAAATGCAGCACGTGGTGCTTCAAGTCGTTGGGTTCCAGTCTCCCTAGAAAGGATAGAGATTGAATTATTTTTACTAGATTTGGCCTAGCCCAGTCCCAGCTGTTATAGGCACTTTGAGAGTGATCTAGTAGGAAGAAAATACCTTTTTGTCTTTCTACTGCCAAGATTCATCATAAACTTACAATTATGTTTGCTTCACTTTCAGCAGAATTGGTGTTGCTGTGATAGGGGCCTTTTTAAAATTATGTCTAATCTTTAATGTTTCAAACTAGACCATGATCTAACTATGACAAATCAATCACAGTTTATTTTGGATACATTTTTTGGAAGTCCATGCTTAGTTTTCATGCTATTCATCTTCCAATAACTTCCCAAAGGCCCTCAGACAGTTGACTGGAAAGCTTGATCTGTTAAGTGAACTGTAATGTTTTAAGGAGAAATAGACTGCATATGATTTTTAAAAAGCAAAATCAGATTCTTTAAAAATTTGGAGAATTTTGTGTATCAATCAACCTTTCTAATTTCTTCAGGTTACAATATCTGGTCACACTGGATGCATGCATTCCTGAATGGTCACAAAGGATTAGAAAATATAATGGAAGGTGTAGGTATATATTATTCGGTCCACTAACAGCAGTATTTTTTTTTCTCATAGTACGTTTTTCCCAATAATCTGGAAAATGGGACTCTATAACACACTTTGGTGGCCATAATGAAAAGGGAAACATTGGAAAATACATCTTGATAGATAGGCTTAACTCTACTAATGTCTAGCTACTTCCTGTGTCTACAGACAAAACATAGATGACTTCCCTAAATATTTCATGAGACTTTGTAAGAAATGAGTCCTGTTTAATTATGGTTGACTGGGAACTCCAGTGAAGAGCTCGCTCTGACAACTGGCATTGCATTTGTGACCTCAGGGAAAGTGAAATGACATCGAAGAATCATAAAACCAAAGAGATGACAGGTAAATACCTAAATCTGGGCATGAAGGTAAATACCTAAATCTGGGCATGCATTGTGGGTAATGGATTAAGCTATTGGGTGCAACATCAACATCCCATGTGGGCACCCAGCTGCTTCATACCAGAGGCTCCTGGTTAACACACCTGGGAAAGCTGAGAAGGATGTCCCAAGTGGTTGGCTCCTGCTTTCTCATGGAAGACCCAGACCGTATGCTGGTTCCTGGTTTCTCCCTGGCCCAGTTCTTGCCTTTGGGGCGATTTTGGAGAGTGAGCCAGTGGATGGCATCTAATATGCCAGCATCTTAGGCATTGGCCTTACCTACTATACCACAATGCCAAACCACCGACTTGCTTCTTTCTCAGCCAAGTAAGAACCTAAGCCATTCATAGTAATTGCCTAGCCCAGAATATGTTATTTGGATAGATATGCTAAGAAACTTATGAGCTCCATATTGCCTTCCTCAAGTCTGGAGTAAAGAGCTAAAGACACAGTTCAGTTACTGTCATAAGGATTCCTGTAACAAGATGACAAACTTTTAAAAGTATTATATCCCTGGGAAAATTGCAACAGCTGTTGTAAACTAAAACAGGATTGTGAATAATACTACAGCAATATTCTGTTTCCTCATTGGTATTTTGAAATGACTTCTTGTAAATTAATGAAGATTTCTTGCAAATTTTGAGTTAGTAATATCTGTAATATCTATTGTAGGTGGTATTTATCTTCAAAGATTTTTGTATTTGAGGGACAAAGTTCCATCTGCTGGTTCACTCCCCAAATGACCTCAATGGCTAGGACTGGGCCTATCTCTAAGTCTTCCCTAGTAGGTGCAGGAGCCCAGGTCTTGGTCATTGTCTGCTTTGCCAGGCACATTTCCTGGGGTTGAATCAGAAATGGAGCATCCAGGACTTGAACTGGCACCCACGTGTGTTGCCACCATCACAGATGGCTTCTAAACCTGCTTTACCTCTGGCCCGGCCCCTATGTATATTTTTCTGCAAATGATATTTTAAATGTGGTTAGTGTCAGATAAATTCTTGATTTATTGGTATCTGATTTACAAACAATACTCCAGTAAGTATGCTTTTGTATCATTGTAATTTGAAAACTAAAAAGAAGAAAATAACAGTACCAGAAACAGAATTCGTTTCCTTTCAAAATAGAGACTTCTGTATCATGTCTGGTTTTAAGTATAAAGTTACACTAGTCTTGTTAGTTGATGTGTGGCAAATATGACTGTCTTATCATCCTGTGGTTCATGATGTTTGTATTGAACTGGTGACTATTCTTACAGGACTTATGAAGCAAGCTGTACCTGCCTTCAATCCCTTGGAAAGGAAACACAGTAACACATACTGGGAGACACGTTGGGGCTGCTTCTGCCATTAATTCCTTGCAGGTCTAATTATCCTTTGTGCATTTATAGATCTTCTGTAGTTTCCCTTTGCATTTATGAACATTGAAAAAACATACTCTATACAAAATATTTTACAACCCAAATGGCTTAAAGACAAAAATATGTATTTGGAAATATGTGCTTGTGTGTGTGCAGTAGTAGTATAGCAGTACATTGAACATGTGATGGCTTTCTAAATAGTTCAGATCTAAGGGTTCAGTAAAAGTGACAAGTTGATTGGTGTAAGGAACTTGGAGCACACTCTGCCAGCCAAATCTCACCTGGAACTTTGAAGTATCAGAAAAAGCAACTATTGTGACTTTCTGAAACACCTCCTACTTGCATTCTGGCAGAGAGTTCACTGTGGATGCCAGGCTGGTTTGTATTATCATCTGAGCTGTTAATGCTTTGTATCTATTATCTCTAGCTACATATCGAACTATAAAGGCCAGTGGCATAAGCATGTTGTGTAACTCAGTTGTTTAAATCCCCAGTGCACCTGTATCTACCACACTGCTGTTGCCTCTATAGCCACAACTATGACCTCATGGAAGATATTGTATAAGCAAATCACTGGAAATTAAAGATATTGGACATAGTTTACAAATACATTTTCTGATCTGCCAGTATCAGAATGTATAATGATAATTGACAGAAACAAAATACTACACAGAGACCCCATAGAATTATGTTGATATTGATGGCTTGAATAATGGAAGAAATACAGACTTGCATTAAAATGTGATTTATTGAAAAGAAGGAAGAACACATCTCAGTCACTGCACACAATTATTTGACAAGATTGCCCTTAAAGAAGAGGCTATCCAAAGACTTTTAAACAAAATTTCCATTACAGAAACTTACTTAGCAGTCCTTACCATCTTCTAACCAGATGCTTTCCATACTGGCATGATACAGCTAGAATTTAAATAATAAAATAATACCATTTTCTTTAAGAAAAAGGAGGATACACTATGTAACACAGAGTAGATTACTCAAAAATGAAGATTTCCTGCCAAAATAACAAAGCCTTTGGATAGAATGGTTTCTCATAATAAAGAAAATTCCATAGTGTGAAATTTTCAGTCACATCTGTAAATAGAAATATAAAATGCAGTTAGTTACATAAAACATTTTAGGAGTAGAAAAACTTTACCAATAGACTATGCTATTAGATCAGCTTACAATGCTACATGTGCATACCTGTCACCAACACATTGTTAAGATTTAAAGATAATCTATTATTAAATGGCATTTTCCTTGTCTATCATAAGTTATATGGAAAGGCAATTATGAGAAAAGGCTTCTCCATAGATCAGTTTAATTTATCAGTTTTCTGAGCTTGATGTATTGGAAGGGAATTTTTCTCAACTAAAGAGGGAAAACATAAAGATACAACTAGAGATCACAGCATTGTGGATGACACAGTTAATCACATTTGCAGACCTTTTCCATGGTGCTGACGGGCAGACACTTGGTATTGCTGTGTTCCTTGCTAAGATAGCAAACATACTGAATAGATCTCAAAGAATAGGGTCCCACCAGTAGGTTCACTAGTCTTCCAAATTCACATCTACACAGGAAATTAGTAACAGCGACACCATACTTGTATTGGCGTTCCTAATATTATAAATAGTTATCAGTTAAAATTTCCTGTTTTAAAAGTTGATATTAAAACTGATGTGGTAAATAGCACCAGTTGCAGTTGCTATTTCAATGCATTGTGATCATGAAAATAATTTTCAAATGGAATTAGCATCAACGGCTACACAAGGAATTTCCATTCTTACCATTGATTATAATTGTGGAGTTCCTGAGGGTTGACTTAATTCTTCTGAAAGAACAAAAACAAAATAGAAATTGTGTATGACTGTAATGACATAAAATTTTACTAAATCAAGGAAAAATGACTTCTACTTGTTTTTTGCTTATTGTCCCCCCAAAACAAGTGTGTGTATATGTGTGTGTATAAAATCAAAAATCACTTCATCAACTTTCTGTATTATAAAACATAAAATAACATTGTATCATTTCACACATGCAAAAAGGTCAAACTGAATTAAAGAAACTTAAATTTGTACCCTATTTCCTATGGAGTATTTTTATATTTCTCTTACATGTAATAAAGAAGGAAGGCACTTAAATATTAGCAAAAGGAGATTTTACATGTCATAATCCAGTTTCAATTTGGAGAAAAGGTTTTTTCTACTCTTATTAGAATAAACTTCCCTTATGGAGTCGTTAACATGCTACACCTGTTACTAACAGATATGCTAATATTAGACATGGATGCCAAAACATATTACCAAGTTAATATTTCAGATATACTAGGACTCCACTCTAGGCTTGAGTTTTTTATGTGTTCTTACTGAGAGTGGTCTTATTTCTTTGGCAGATCATAAGTATGCAGTAACATGTACTCACCACCACTCTGGCTTAACATCAGTTTGTTCAATGTTCTCAGGGGTGTTGGGTGTAGTGATGTCATAGATTAGTGGGAAGGCAACATACTGCATCACGTCTGTCGGGTAGTACCAAGGAGCAGGGAGGTAGGCATCAGGCTGGTAGAACAGTTGGAAAGGCTAAAGGGAAAGAGGATTGAAAAATAGCCCTGCATGAACCAATTGCTCTTTGAATGTTTTAGAAATCATTTCATCCTTTCTGAAATTTCACTGTTATTTAATGTATAAACTTGTGGGCTTTAAGCTCTAAAAATGATTTTTGTCATTTATACTAATACTTCGATTTTGCATGAAGTCACTGCTGTCAAAGGAGGGGCTCCACGTGCTGTGTCTACATGGCTGATTTTGAGATATGCCAGGAATAGAAAGAAAGTAATTCTCAACTTTCACTTAGCCCATGCTCTTACCAAACACTGGAGTTTTGGAACCAAAACAATGTTTTTCTTTCTGAAATTTTATGTCTGTCATTTCACTTAACCATTTCTATGGTTTTGTCTTCAAGCAATTACGTGCAATTATGTGTTGAGATGGAAAACATAGGGGAGCATTTCAACTTCCACTATGACACATGATTAAGATTGAAACAGATATAATTTCTGTGATTTTCTTTTTACTTGTTAAAGTACTAGATTGCAAATAAATAAAAAAGCATCTTACCTGGGGATAGAACTGAACCTCCTGCTGCTGGAAAGAGAGAGAGATCTTTGAATAGACTGCGATTTATAGCCAATTGAATACCATGGTGGACCAAATTCTTGCTTAAAAAAAAAAAAACTCCTCATCAATATACTATAAACACCAAAAATGGGAGTTATGAAGAAGAGAAGGAATCAAAAGATACATAAAATTATCCATAAATAAAAAATCAGAAGTCAAAGAAAATACATAGTCAGAGTCATATTATTACAAGGTGTCATTCCTGGGATGGGTGATCTAGAGCAGTTGGTTTAGTTGTTACTGAGATGCCTGCTTTTAGTATTGGAGTGTCTGATTTGAATCCTGGCTTTTCAACCTCCCATTTAGCTTCCTGCTAATGCACAGGGTGACAGTATATGATGGTCCAAGTGTCCTCGGTTCCTGGCTTTGGACTGGCCTAACTCTGGTTGTTGTGGGTATCTGGAGATGGAAGATCTTTCTTTGTATACTATTCTATTTCCCTGTCATTATGTCTTTTAAACACATCGTTTTTAAAAAGTATATTCCTGAGGGATAAAATTCAGATTGTTTCTGCCACATAAGAATAGTGAATAGGAGATTCAAATCTGGGTACCATGAATGGTCAGTTGGGTGTTTTTTTTGTTTTTCATAACTTTAACGTTGTCCTGAAGTTATCTTCATCACTCTTTGGGGATGACCAGATAATCATTTTTCATTTTTCTTTCTTAACTGAGACCCAATCTTCTACAGCAATGAAAGGACTAGCACTGAAGAATCTGGTGCTAGTCAAATGTTTAGAAATGCTAAAATTGCATTAGCTAGTGCTGCACTATTTAAACAATTTTTTGAAAATGAAAACAGTGGCTGCTCATAGACAATACTTAGGGCAGTGTTAAGAGACTCATACAGATAGATGCATATGCAAATATTGCCTGGTTTACCTGATTCATCACTCTCATAGGCTCTCTCTGGAAAGAAAATAAATCAGAATTATTTTAAAGACTGATTCATCTAAACAACCCCTTTTTAAAATACTGTGGCATGAAGAGATTTGGAAACTGACATCTATTTTGCCATTTACATTTGATGACCTAGAAATTGTACTTTCTAACATATATGGGGCATCCTCATCTTGATCAATTTGTGTAAAATTCACTAAGTGATGGGTAATAGTTGAAGGGTGGAACTAGCCTCACTATTCCCAGGAATCAGAATTGCTGTGACAATTAGTTATTGATTTTAAAATGAGGTCGTTATCCTGGGAACACTCAGGAACCAACTGAAGATAGGCAAGGGGAGAACCAGGATGTGCTTTGTATTGCTTATAAGCACATTCTACACAGAAAACAAGATCAGAATATCAGGACACTCAGCCGCTCCTGATGATTCTTTAAAAGAAATGTGTGGTGGCTAGCAAATCTCCAATACATCTTGCTTAATGGTAGCTGGTTTTTAGATTCCTAAATGAAGCTAAGCTTGAGAGTCAGAACTAAGAACTGAAGGCTGCAAAATGAAGAAGCATGCTAAGAAGAATGGAGGTAACGGTGGAGATTAATGCCTGAACGTGCTTGTGATTATAAAAGTAAAGCCCACATGAACTTAAGACAGACAAAACCTTTCTCATTCTGCAGAATAGTGACAAATAGCTCTTACTGCTCAGATGAATTAATGTAAACCATTTCAGGAAATTAGCAATGTGAGATGCTTAGAAACAAACAAATCCCTTTTGAAGTCTGCATAAGAAAAAGTAAGCATATTTAAACTTAAACAATGTAAATATATTAAACAAAGCATTCCCACCTGGATTTGGTAATATTCATTCATTCTGAGAAGTTGCTGTTGCTTAAAAAAGGGAATACATTCCAATTACTTAGGCATCTGGAAAACAAACTCATTTCACAAAATTCCAAGAGTATGTACTCATTAGTGAAATTTAGAATAAGCTATACTCTGCCATGACTGCACAAAGAGCAAAACACATTTATTTTTTTGACTTTAGAAAAATATACAGGTAAAGTTTAAGTTCACTAGAAGTTTGGAAAAACTTTTATGTTATTCTTACTCAAAGCATAATAACAAAATAGAGATATGTATTTAAAAGTATGACTTATAAATACTTGTTTCAAAAAAAGTATGACTTACATACTGATATAAAAATGTTTGTTTTTAGAGCGCAATGAGTAAACCTTCAGAGTTGTAAATATTACTTCCAATGAGTATAGTTCTCTACTGAGAAGAAAGTTATTTTTCAGGGCAGCATTCTCACTCATCATTTGGTACATTTGCAATGTAAATCTTAAATATTACCAGGTAGCGTGGGTAGAGCAGGCCTTCCCTGGGAATGAACTGCTTCTGAAAAAACACAGACAACAATTGTTTCAGTAAATTTTAACTTATCCTGGACAATACTAATGTATTTTAAATTTAACACATGTCTCACCTCAGTGCTGTCGATCACTGCCTCCTTAAAAGCAAAACACGCACATTCAGTTTTAATATTATGATAAAGATTTTGCATTTAAATAAGAATACTATCAATCAGCTACTAAGTAACAACTAGCCACAGAATCTTGCATAACTGAATCAAAATATATGTTGCCTTTCTTTCCTTTTCTCACTGTTTTCATGAAGACATTACTAAGAAACCCCATGGAATTAGTTCTTGGTTGACAACTTGTATGGAGAATTTCCCCTAAGGTGAAAGTACCCATCACTTTTTCTGCCTGTTCTCTTTCTATGAACAAGGACAAACATTGGACAGAATTTAGAGGATTTCAGTGTCTGATTAACTTTGAATTGATTGATTTTGTGCGGTGTAAAGAATGATTGCATTATTGCTTTAGAAAATGCAGTCACTGATGGCAGTTCTCAATGATAAGATTGCATTTTACCCAAACCTCAGAAAAAATACATAGGAAAAAGAATAGTTCAGACCCTATGGGTGGCCAGACAGAATTGTTTGCCCAGAAATAATTCTATAATCTTTTAAAATTTCTTTTGACTTGACAATAACATACTAAAATTAGGATAATGCCATATACATAGTGCTGAGGGTTTTGTAGGATTTGTAGTATTTATAGAACGAAATTTTCAAACCACTTGATCAGGACACTCAATGATCATCACCATAATTTACCTCACTTGATGAACTGGTGCTAACTTCTCTTGGCTAAAATAAAGAAAACCAGCATTATTGACATGCCAGAATTTGGAAAATCTTTAAGAAAGATAGATCTGTGCCATCCTGAGAGAGAGTTTATCCTGGAAGACGTCAGAATTTAAGTAGGTGGTGTGAAAAGATTCAGATATTCTAACAGTGTCAGTTTTACTTGAAGAAAGCCAGTGTGAGGGAGTTTAGCAACTTCCAAAGAACTTGCTTCATTAAAGCAAACACAAGTGTATCATTGACGAGAACACAAAATTTGTATTGATTTTTGTGATAAAAATGAAACCTGAAAGGAAGAGTCACATTGAGCTAGGCATTTCAGAACGTAAGGTTAAGCATTCATGGTACTCTGCTGTCAGGAGTATTCAAAACAATCTCAACATGAAACTAACATATACAAAGTCTTAAAGAATCTACACTTTGAACTATTTGCTTTTCTTCTAAGTTGTGTTAAGTCAACCTTTGCATTGAGATCTAAGTTTCATTCTAGGATTCGTATGTTAAAAGGTAAATTTTATTTCATCTCTGAGAAGTACGTTTTGCGTGTTCTTCTCAGAGTGGGTAACCTGAACCCTTGATCCCAGGTGATTGATACAAAGATGGCAGATTTTGCCCAACATCTATCCTTTTCAGTAGAAAAAATGAGCCAGTTCCAGGGGTGCCAGAGGTAGAATTCTTTTGGAATCTCATTCCAAACATCCCAGCACATTTTCTTTTTCACTCTTTATTTTAAGGATAAGAAATGTTTTCACTCACAATCTTTCAAATAACTTGAATTTCCTCTCTCAATTTTACCTTTTGCTAGCACAACATTATACAACAAAGTCTAGTTCCTTATCAAATTGAAAAGATAGCTTTCTTAAAATGAGCATACTGGATTCATTATGTATGATGCCTAACTTTATTAGAATAAAAATGTCTTACCTCACGCTCTTCCATAACATGTTCCTTAGGGGGAGAAAAAGATGATTAACTTAATTGTTCATAATAAATAATCAAGTTTAAATGAATAACTGCTGGATAGAATAGAAAAGAAACTGGAAAATTGAAGCAATGCTCTAATAATTAAGAAAACAAACAGTATGTCTTTGTTCTAAGCTAACTGGAAATTTCTCCTCTTAATCTGCTCTTTAGAGTTTAATAAAATCACTTTGCATTCTTCTATATTGTGGTGAATCAGTCTGAAAACACTGCATTTTCCTTTAATCAATGTAACTTTTTGTTTAGAAAAGTTAGCTTTAAACATTAAACAGAAGCATAGAATTAAAAATCATCTGATAAATGTAAGAATGCCAAAAGAGAGTACTGTCTCAGTGGTGCATAAAAATACTTAGGCAAAGAGGACATTTTTCCATCTAGTATCTACAGTAGTCAGACAGTAGTGGGATTATTAATAGAATTTCAGTTTCAGTGTTGAAGCTTGTCTCATTAGCTGGTTATTTCTGGCTAATACAGAGTCTAGAAGATCTTTTTTCCCTTTGGATTAGAGATACATTCTTTATTTTTAACTTAAAAGACTTATTTGTAGCAGGGTGCCTATAGGAAATATTGTGTTTCTTTCCTTAGCATTGGTCTCAATAATATTAAAACAAAGGGCCTTACCTGGGTTACTTCATTTCTAATTTCCTGCCAAAAAAAGACAGTCAGGTTTGAGGGGGTATATAAGAAAATATCTATTTCACCTCAAAAATTGTGAGTAGCCATGTGACTCTCAATATTAAATCTGTTTGTAAATTAGTTCATAATGCAGCTGAAAACTGTTTAGAGACTAAGATGTTGGGTTTAAGGCTTGCATGTCAATGGAAGTGGAGGGGTCAAGCCTAAGCTCTGCTCTGGATTCTAGCTTCCCACTGAAAAACCTGGTCCTGGCTCTGGTCTAGCCCAGCCTGGCCATTGTGCACATTTGAGAAGTGAATTAGTGAATGGGAGCACATTCTCCCTCTCTCTCAGTCTCTCTTTCTCTTTCTCTCTCTTTCTCTGTGTGTTTTGTCTGTACATATATTAAAAAAAACCCCATTTATTTAAAGAAAGCATAATCAAGAGTGACTGCAAAACATTCTTGATTCAGGTATATTACTTTAAACAATACCAAAGATAAAGTAGTATTTCAGCTTTGGTAAAGGGCATACAATTGAAGAGTACATAATTACATTTATATATTTGTTCACTTATTCGCTGTACTAATTAATCTCATCATGCCTACTCAGTTAAACGAATAAAATCAATGGTAGTAGAATTCTCGGTAAGATCATTGGTTATTTTGAATGTGTGAATAACCTGTGAAAGTTTCAAGGAATGAATAAGTGCCATAGGAAAAAAAATTGTTAAACAAAATTACTTTGCGAGGATATATATATATTATGATACAAGTAGAGAAAAGTGCATTTAGCCTGTCTCTTAAGGTGTTCACACCCCATATTGGAGTACTCAAGAATTCCTAACCCTCTTGCTAATGCAGACTTTGGAAGGTAGCCAGTGGCTCAAGGAGTTAAGTTCCTGACTCCTGGGTTTGACTCCTGTCTGACCCTGGCAGGTCACAGGATTTTGAGGCATGAATCCGCACATTGTAATGCTAACCCTGCCTCCCATCCACTCCCCCTTCTCTCAGCTAATCACACCTCTGATCAAATGTTTAAAAAAGAAAGAAAAGTCAAGAAAACTTGGATACCTTGATTTCATCAATCTGCTTTTCTCTCTCAAGTTCTCTCTGCTAAAATGAACAAAAATATAGCTTATTAAATGCATTTAAAGGGCAAACATGGTTTAAAATTTTTTCATGTTTCTTACCCTGTTCAGTTCACTGATATATTCCTAAAGAATGGAAAAGATAGACTTTTTTGAGTGAAAATGACAGTAAAAGAATGAGCATTGAGCTAACACAAATTTTAAAATCTATTTTCTTAAATATACTAACATTGCTGATTTTTAACCTGTGCTACGTTTCTTTACATACGCTCCTGGTATGTAAAGGTGCAATTCAAGTATTTCTAAATTTAATTTAATTTTTGTCAGTCTGTCTTCCACCTTGTTTCAGACGTGGTCCTGTGGAGTCATTCTTACCTGTCCTAATTCGATGGGGGTAGTCTACAACAAAGAAAAGAGAAGAAGTGTATTAAAATTTATCCAGAGATATAACATCTTTTAAATAATGACCTTGAATTAGCATTGATGTTTTATTCAGTATTGAAGTTATAAAATCATTGGAAAATATAACAGGTGAAATATTTTCAGTTAAAGCACATTGTATCATATGAGTATTGAAATTGCAAATTTATACACAGTTCATGCAAAGGAAAGCACAAATACTTTGCAAAAAGATAACCATTTAGTACCAGTTAAAATCTAGCACATTTCTTTAATGAAGGGACATGTTGATCAAGACAAGCCAAGAAGCATTTTTATAAACAAAAACTAAAATAGGTTTCTGAGAAGAGTATGTTTGTCCTTTAGGAATAAATGGGCAACACTTACCTGGAAAAACCTCAGGGGCTGCCTTTCTTTGATGATTTCCTGTGGAAATTAAATTTTGAATGATAAAAATGATAAAACCATCAAACAAGGCAAGATTTGTTTTCTCTCTGATCACAGGTATTCATTTAATGCGACAAGCCATACTATTTTTTAAATAGAAGAAATAGGTAATTTTATTTTTATGGCTTAATATTAAAATCTCTTAAGCATATCTTTTTTATTTCCTTCATTTCAGACCAACAGATCAAGTAAATCAATATTCACTAAAGTGTTTAAGGAAGAAACTGAATCTGCCTTCCTTCTAATGCAGTAAAAGATGAACCTAGATGCTTGAGTATTAGGAGGTAACCCAAACTTGAATTTAGAAGACATTTGACATTTGTGTTACAACAGAGTATGGAGGAAAGAAAAGGTTGAACTCCCTGGACGGAGCTTACCTCGCTGTTGACAGGTTGATTCTGCAAAGAATCATGTAAGAAATGCCATTAGTTCAGGTACTGGGGAGTCATGGATTGATTCTTCTAAAAGGATGGGCTAGCTGAAATTAATTTACAATGAGGTCTATAAAAGGAGACGACCTAGTAAAGTGAATGCTTGAACTGGTGAAAAAAACAGGCAAGATCACTCTAAAAGTAACATGACATCATTATTCTGTTTAATCCATCAATGACTAATAAGAGTTTAAACATAAATGTTCTCATAAATCCATGTGACCTCCTCTTTAGCAGCTTTTTGAGAGCAAATGATATCCTTAATTTAACTCAAGAAATGATATCTCAGTAATTGTGAAAAATGCTGTTGAGTAGCAAAACCAAGAATAGGCTTAGCACCATTACTACCAATAATCAACACTTAAGAACCACAATTACCATAAGTTCTTGGAACATGAAATAAAGTACTTACTTCAACAAATTTTAGGTGTCTAAAAGGGAATTTCTGTAAAAAAAATACAAGAATTGTAAAACAAAAAGAAAAGCAAAACCAAAGTGATGATAAAAACTATTAAAAAATTACAATGCACTCATGATAAGAAGTTTACTATTGCTATTTAAGAGATTTTCTTTTCTGGTTAAATAGCAACATTTGTCAAAACCCAGGTTCTTTGATATCAAAAATTGGGAAAAACTGAAGTATAATTATGTTATTGACAAATATCAAAGCAGAATAGGTTAACTTGCTTTTTCAGACACTTGGAAATTTGATATAAAATGTGTATAAAAAGAAAAAATCCTGCTATTTGAGTTAATCCAGATGATGGAAAAATAAATCTTTAGATTTTGAACTATTTATGACAGTCCTTAAGATAATTTTTTAAAAAAATCATCTGCTTAAAAAACAAAGCAGAACAAAGACTCAGCATTGTGGCGTCGTGGGTTAAGCTGTTGCCTGTTGTGTCAGCATTCCCCTTGAGTTCAGGTCCTAGCTGCATCACTTCCAATGCAGTTCCCTGCTAAAGCACCTGGAAAAGCGCTGGAACCAGGCCTGAGTACTTGGGCAGCTGCCCGCTCATGTGGGAGATCTGGTTGAAGCTCTTGGCATTTTCCTTGAAGCAGAGTTTGAATGCATTAGTACTACTGGAAATGTGAAGCATTAGCACTTTGAATATTTTGAGATTATTATTCTTATGATGTTGTATTTGATCAGGTAGGAGGTATCCCTCCACAAAAGAATTTAGAATCTTCTAAATTCCTTACTGTACTTACAGGCCTGGCCAGAGCAGCAGCCACAAGGCAGGTGAGGATGAGAAGCTTCATGGTGGTCAAGGCCTATGCAAGGGGACAAAAAATAGTTAGTTCTTATTAGAGCATGTTTTTTGAAAAATGAGAGAACATTCTGGGGCCAACATATTATGGAGAAGTGATAAAGTCCTAGTAGAGACTCTCTCATCCAATAGAGGAGTGCCTGGCTAGAGACACCGGACTCTGCCTTTGATCCAACTTCTTACCAAGATACCAGTGATGGCTCAATTAGTCTTGTGCACCTACCCGGGAGATCTGAGTTGAGCTATCAGTGCTTGGCTTAAGTCTGGCCCAGCCTGGCCGATTGCAGGCATTTGGAGAATGAACCACTACATGGAAGATTCTCTCTCTCTCTCAATGTACTTACAAAATGCAGATGTTGAAATAAAAATAAAAATTTTTAAAAATCACTTTCAACAAGGAGCAAATTTTGATACTGGATCCATATGAGTAGCAATACTTTTACAAACTTAATATTCAAAATTTTGCTGTTCAATATGAATGCCACTCTGGTTATCTTTCTTATTATTTTTAGTAATACTTAGAACTACACATTTCTTATCAACATTTTTATTCACAAACACTCCAAAAAAGACATTTGATCTCTGTTGTGGTGATTGGCTTTGTTAGCAGAATAGAAAAACACCAACATTTAACTACGATTATATTTTTTTCATCTATACTATCAGACCAATTAAAGTTAGAAATAAAAATTCAATGAGATTTGACTTTTAATTTTGTTGGGGTAGCTTTAAAAAAACGCTTCTCTTCTAAACCTATTTGATAGTTATTGTTCTTTCCCGAGGTTTTATTGAAAAATCCTATAAGTATGTTATGTGGGAGTTATTACTCCCATCAATTATTTTCTTAAGAAATCCAGACATAAACTCTTGTTTCTGCAATACTCAGATATTCGGCTGGATGAAGATGACTAAAAAGTATACATAGACTGAGTCATGAGATTCAGATATCAAATCATGTTTGATGTCTGTAGTTCTATCACTTTGGAAAAACTCAGAAATACTGACATTTACATGTCCTGGGAAAAATGATTTTTAGAAAAATTAGAACAAAAACAGGCTAAATTAACAATTTGTCAACAAACTAATAGTATATTGATTCAGTTTATGTAGACTGAGTTCAAAAGTTAAGGAGTGCGTGTTTCTAAACTCAAAGCTAATTTGTTATTTATCCACTTTTCTGTCCTTTCAAATATCTAGATTTAATTACCATTACAAAAATATTCTCTCTAGATGAATATCTCTTTTTGACATATATTTAATAGGATTAATTTTATTAGCCAACGATATTGAACAAAGCTAGTCTGAAATATTCTGCCCAAATGGCTTTTGCTACACCAATTACAATGACAAATTGTTTGCATAACAACTTTTGTGACACTGAAGGAAAAAAAAAAGTTAAATTGCATTGTCCCAAGTAAGAAAGAAGAATGCATGAGATTTAGTCAAAACTCCATTAAAAATGATTTGATCTTTATAATGTGATTTCCACTTCTTACCTATGATTATGAACTAGTATTAAAATCTGAAAGTCCTTTTAAAATGATTGGCATGTCAATAAATGCAAACATGGAAAAACTACAGATAAATCTTCATAGAAAATTGAAAAAAGGCATTAGACAATGTGAACCCATATGAACTGGTTACAAGAAGACACAATACCTTAAACCCAAGCCCGAGCAGCTTCAAGTCAGGTAGATGATCAAGGTGATGCTTGATGTCTTTGCTCCGTGGCTATTTAAACCCAGTGATCAGTAAAATGCTAATTTAGTGGTTTTACTTCAACCAATAGGATTCTTTAAATTCTAAGAATTTTCCCAAATAGGAAATGAATTTTCTACCCAATTCGTCTTCCAGGAAATTCTGAGGAGAGTTTTCAACAAGGGAATGATTCATGCTATGAGAACAGATTGTGCAGGATATAAATTTGCATTAACACAAATTAAAAGGCAAGCATTTTCAGATTTATTCTTATGGGAAAAATCTTAGGTTCTAGAATTAAAAATTATAATATTTAATAAAATGTGATTTTGAAAACATCTTTTGGAACAATTTTCTAAAAAGAAAATCCTGGAGACAAAATAGGATCATCAAAATCTCAAATATTATGAAGTAGGCATTACTTTGCCTCTTCAAATAATAATTGTTCCAAATTATATATTTTAATTATTTACTTTTTGGGGTGTGCCTGGCACAATGGCTCAGTAGCTAAAGCTTTGCCCCCCATGCACCAGAATCCCATAGGGCACCTGTTTGTGTCCTGGCTACTCTACTTCCCATTCAGCTCCTTGCTTGTGGCCCAAAGCCTGGGGACCCTGCATCCTTGTGGGAGACCTGGGAGAAGCTCCTGGCTCCTGGTTTTGAATAGCCTCAGTTCTGGCTGTTTTGCCCAATAGGGGAGTGAAGTAGCAGAAGGAAGATCTTTCTTTCTAAATCTCCTATCTGTAAATCTTCCCTTCCAATAAAAATACATGTATTTACATTGTGGAATCATTTATAATGTCTGTACTATGACATTTTTTACTAAGAAAGAATTGTAACTGTCCTATAAATGTTGGTAATATTACAGATTACACCAGATAAAGTTTTGTTTTCCTTATCTCATACTATTTTTAATAGTATTTATTTATTTTTTTATCGCACTGTTTAAGTAAAAGGCAGAGTTATTCATGAACTACAATTTTCGTTCAAAATTGCAATTTTAAGATTTTTAAAATTAATCATACCTCTGAGTTTTTACTTTGTAAAAAAAATAAATGGGAAATATGGAAATACTTCTACTCAAGAATTAATCTTTCTACTCTTGAAATAGTTAGCCATATACTTTGCAGAAAAAATATATACAAAGGAAAAGATTCATATAAAGTTTTTTATATTAATTTTTTATTTCATTTTATGACACAGTTTCATAGGCTCTGGGATTCCCTCAACTCTTCCCCATGCCCTCCCCCAATCTTGGATTCCTCCACATTGTTGCAGTAGTACAGGTCATATCTAGTCATGATTCCTTCATGTATAGAGTCCAGCTTCTTATTGTCCAGATAAGTTCAACGGTTTCCTTGGGAGACCATCCCTGGCCTGAAAGTAGAGCTGGCAGAATATTATCCCCTCCAATGAAAAGCTACAACATAACATCAACACCAATTTACAACATTATGGAGTTAATTAACACGATATTGAGTGACCAATATGTTAGAAAATGCAAGTCCTTAACCACGTCCTGTTACTACTTCATTGACATTTCAATTTTAGTTTATACACAATCGGTTGCTATAAAGTTTTGAAAAATTATTTTTGGAGGGGCTGGAGCAGTGGCACTTGCTGGGGCTGGGGACTGGCTATGGTGGCAGCATCCCATTAGGGCTCTGATTCATGTCCCAGCTACTCTCAGATCCAGCTCCCTGCCAAATGCCCAAGTGTATTCATTCCAAAGCAGGATACCTGCATCCAAGTGGGGTCCTAGCCAACCTTAACACAAAGGTCAATTTCAGCCTCCCAGTGTAATTAAGCCATACATAGGGTGAACAAATAAATTGATAATCCAATATTGAACATTACAGATTAGAGTGAGTTTTTACTCATTAAAATAAAACTCTAAACATAAATCAGGACCACTCTAGGAAATGATTACTTTAATTGAATTACACAGTGCTTTGGAAAACGCAAAGCAGCCTCATAAGAGATGGAAGAGTAATAGTTCAAGTAAGGAAAAGCCAAGTGGAAAGTTTCCTTAGTTCAAAGCTTTCAAAGTATTCAAAAATTTCTTTCCTGAATTCATACCATTAGAAATTCATTAGTAGAAGCATGAAGACAGAAGTACATGAAAATTATTCCCTTTATATTCATAAATAATATGACTAAAAAAGAACATTAGCAAATTGACAAATTTTGGAGAAAACATATAGTCAAGAAATAAATTTTGCTTTGTAAAGTCAAGTGTATTCTGTATCCTACCCAAGCCAAGACTGTTTTATTTTTGGGCAGTAGTCAATAACACAGAGAATGAAGTTTCAAATGTAGTTTGTCAAAGTTAAACCAGGACATTTGGTAAAGGGCTCATGAGTTTTCTAAGAAAATATCTTTCCATTATGTACTGAATAGCTAACATTGAAGAAGGAAGCTTACTGAGAAATGTGGAAGGCATTTTTCTTGAGAAATTCACATTTTCCTTGAACCTATGAGAGAATTCACAATAGGTAATTAATAACTGCTCTTTAATATCATACAAATTGGCACCTGGAAACAGAAAATAAGAGTTCTTTTCAGGTGATTTTGTTTCAAGCACAATGGTTACACATAAGGCAAATATTTAATTGATATTTTATTTTGGATTTAATGTTTAGAAAATCCCTTGGTGCTATACCAAGAGCTTTCTGGACCTATGGAATAAACTATTAAGGAATTAGTAGATTTCAATGCAAGACAATAGATTCATCCTTTTAACTTAGGCAACAGTGTTTTAATGAAATTACCATTAAAAATACTAAGCTAATGAAAACTGTAGACAAATGTAATGTTCATAACAAGAGCAGAAGTGTCAAAGAACGCTGGATCACATTTTTTTTGTAAAAATGTTCACCTGCATTAGTGGTGTTTAAAATAAAATATTTCTGGAGTCAACACGATAGCTCAACTGGTTAATCCTTCACCTTCCTGTGCCAGTATCGCATATGGACACCAGTTTATGTCCTAGCTGCTCCCCTTTCCATCCAGCTTTTTGTTTGTGGCCTGGGAAAACTGTGGAGCATGGCTCAAAGACTTGAGACCCTGCACCCATATGGGAGACTGCAAGTTGATTTTGTCTCTTGGCTTAGGACTGACTTACTCCAGCAGTTGTGGCCATTTAAGCAGTGAACTAGTGGATGAAAGATCTCACTCTCTGTCTCTCTTACTATTTTTGTAATCTGCCTTTCCAATAAAATTAAAAATTTTTTTTTTCTTTGTGCAGCCTTGGGCTTTTCTTATAAGTAGCAGGTTAGAATCCCTGTGAATGTGATGGTTAGGAGACAGGGATAACACATCTAATATAGTACTGAAGATTTCATAGAAACACATGAAAATCATTAATTTTTATCAAATAGAAATTATTTCAGGATTTAATTTCTAAACAGATGATTTAGGAACAGAATTACAGAAGAAATCCAGAGCACAGAAAGCATATGATGGAATAAGGTGGTTAGGAATTTGAAGTGGATGTTATTTGGGTAAGTTGAAGTGAATGTTATTTGGGTAAGATCAGAAAGGAAACATTGAAATTCGTGAGTAGAGGTTTACTGATGAGGGAAGTACTGAGGAAAAGTTCATGGAGACAAGAAAGTTCTTAAAATAGCTTGATTGGGAAAATAAACTTATAATGCATACATTTCATATTCTTTCAAATGCTTTAAAAAAATTTCCATCGGCTTGAAAGGCTGAGCAGAGTGACAGGCAGACAGAAAAAAATCCTTGTATCTGCTGGATATCTCCCCAAAGGTTTACAACATCCAGCGCTAGGCCAGGCTGAAGCTTAGAGCCTGAAACTCCATCCAGGTCTTTCACTTGGGTGTCTGGGATGAAGCATTTCAACAATTATTTACTGTGTCCCAGGATTGTTAGCAGGGAATTAGATGAGAAGCAGAGGACCCAGGGTGCAAACCAGCACTCCCAAGTTGGATGCAGGTACAGCAAACAGCAGCTTAACATGTCTCACGAGGCCCAGCTCCGATTTTGAGTTTGAAAGGTGCTATCATCATTGAGGAAGGTAAGGATTAAGAAGGTGTAAAAGAAAATGTGTTATTCTCCGTGTGAAAAGAGAAGGCAGAGTCTTGAAAGGTGTTTAGAAGGCTGGAAATCCAAGAAATAGGTTGGGGACTGTACATGCTTATGGAAAGTATGCTAATGAGAGTGATTTGCTGTGACATGTCAGGGTGCCAATCGGGCATGTAAGGCCTGACAGAGTTGGAAAGAAAAGAAGGAATCAGAAGAGGGAAGACCTTGCAGTGCAAAAAGGTGTCTGGGCTTGACCTTAGGAATTTGAAATGTTGCTTCCCTGTGCAGAAGCAGAGGGCTGAATGGCTGGCACACTCTCTCCCTGGACCCTGACCTGAGGCTCTGCAGTGCTCTTTATCTCTGCTTTCACCCAACTCGTTCCTGGATGTCATAACTTCCTCTTGTTTCATTCAGATTATTGTGGTCACAGGTTGTTCTGTCCTCTCAGGACCTTCCTTGTCATCTGCCTGGAAGCTCTGTAAAGAGGATATGGGAATTAGGTCCCCTGCAAGTCAAGCGGCATGATTCTGGCCTGGTTACCCTTGTTCCAGGCACTTCTGAACAAAGAAGGCATTCACCACAATGGGTTGCTTATTGCAGTGTCAATCCTCCAGTATGTTTAAATCTCCCCACAATGGCAAAAAGTGGCATTTGTTGAACATTTATAATGAACCATGCCCTAAATTTTATTAATAAACGATAATTTTATTAGTAAAGTTAGGCTTTCAGAAATGTTCCCATAAAATCCCAAGAAAGCAAATACTACCATTGTTTCAATTTTAAACACAAGGAAGCTAAGTTTTAAGGTAGTTACAGGTCTTCCTCAGATTCATACACAAGTAACTAAAGTGGAATTTAGACTATGCTCAACAGCTTTTAAACACTCTGCTTCAGTTTCTAAATTATATCCCCCCCGCCTTCCAAACTCTTTCCTGTGCCCTGGTTAAAGAGTAATGCACTGAGGAGCATCTAATAAGTGGTTTTATGTTTCTGGGGATGATTGATCAGAGGTTCTTGTCTTGATACAACAAAAGATTCAGATGTGAGGCAGACAATGGTAGTAAGTGGGCAACAAAGTTTAGTGAACAGAAGATAGCTGACAGACCGAGTAGACACCTCAGGGAAGAACTGAGGGAACATTCTACATTCAGATTGGTGATGAGCAGAGTAGCCCTGACAGGCAGGTGTGCATCCATGTAGAAGACTGGCAGCCCTGTCAGTACTTAGACTGGCCTTTCAATGCAGATAGCTGTCTGTTTCTCCTCCACCTCACCTTCTCTAGGATGCTCTTGGATGGACAGTTTCCTGGGCATGAAATTCCTGAAGCTCTTCCCAGAATGTCATGAGCACAGTGTTGATCTACTAGCCTCACTGGAGCAGGATGCTGAAGATTGCCCTAACTGACCCTGTGACGATGCAGGACTTACCTAACAAGGCTATGGAGCAGGGGCAAGGCTTTGGATTTGCACACACTCCCAAGGCTGCGTTCCTCTCCTCACTCAGTCTCAAAAAATTCCCATTTTCTTCAGTTCCTCTTACATTTACAGATATGCTTACATCTATCTAGCTGCAGAGCATTTATAATATTTATGTTCTTTACATTTTTACGATATATAATTTTGTAAATATATAGACAATGTGAAAGTTATAGAAGTTCCTGGCATTCAATTTGTAACGGCAGATACAGAATTTTAGTTATATTTATTTTCTGTTCAGAATTTACTTCTTGATTAAATACAGGTTGGTAGAATATGTAACATTAATAAATATGTTGTCCTTCTTTTCTTTTTGCCTTTTTTTATTTTAATAAAGGCATCTTAAGCAAATGTGAATAAAGAACAAACTGTTTTCAGAAGATAAATATGGACTTAACAAAAAAACATGCTGTTATCTTTTCACATGCACACTTTAAATCTGAACTTACAAATATAATATGTCAGATAGAATAAATAAATGTGAAAAAAGAATAAACTATTCTCTTAAAACACAATATTGACTGGCTTTTTGGGCCGGCACAAATGGGGCAGTTGGTTGGCTTAATCCCTTGGGGAAGGAAGGCTCAGAGAGACCTCAGGTCCCCCAGCCCCAGGGGGAGGTCCTGGCTGTCCCAGCAACCAATGGCACTGGGTCACATCCTCGGGCTATCCAGCAAGACACTCTGGGGACTTGGGGTGTAGGCTTAAGGGGATGTAGGGATGGCTCAGATTGGGGCAAATGGGGACCTGAGAGTTCATGTCCGGGTGAAGAATGACTACTGACAGACTTCCATAGACAAGGTCATTATATTTGCAGATAAGTGAGGGGCCTGAGAATGAGCAGTTTGAATGGGGAACAGGAGAACCTTTAAGAGTCAGCCTGAAGCACTGGCATACATGGGAGATCTGAGCTAGGGTACAGCCATCACCAAATACCACTCACTGGCATAAGTTAAAGCTGGGACTGGGGCTTACCTGGTGGAATTAGATCACAGTACCCACCAATGAGATTTATAACAGGGGTCAGGTAATGTTAGGTTGGTCCATGACACTAACAAGTAGGTGAGAGAATCAGGTCTGGGGGCAGAATCTGTGTGTTTGGGGATATGTGGGTTCACCCTTGTGGATCCGCAGTCTGCTGGCCTGCACCAGATCTGTGGCTGTAAACAGGCCTGGCTAGGGAGGACCCAACTGGGGCGGGGTTCCCACTGGTGAGTGTGAGAAACAGAATGGGCACAAAAGTCTGAGCTGGACATGGCTGCAGTCTCCCTTGGCATGGGTGTGGACTGGGGGGTAGCACCAGACTGAGCCAGAGTCCAGCACCCACTGGCACTCATGAGAGCAAGAGTGAATGTAGAATGGGCTGGGCTGTGTCTTGGCTTCCGCTGAACCACATGAAAGTTGTGTCTGGATGTGGATGAGGTATGGCTGGACTCTAAGTCCTAAGAGTAATAACCAGGATGGGTTTGGGTCGGCTGGGGAAGGACACTGTTTCTGCCTGAACAAGAGGTGGACTAAGTCAACCTTGCCCAAGGACCTACTGGTGTGCACAAGATCTACTGCAGAGAGGAGGCATGATAGAGGAGCTTGGACAATTTCTTTGTCAGGACACAGTCCCTGCAGGTGAGTGCAAGAACCAAGACAAGGAACAGCCCAGATCAGCCCAGGTTACTGTATATACAGCATACATGTGAGTCAGGTCTGGGAACAGGTCAGGCTGGGCCATTTCAAAACATTCACCAACAGATTCAAAAACCAACATTGGGTGTGAAACAGGCCAGGTTGGATCACACCAGTCAGTCAACATGAAGACTAGGATTGGCAGCAGGCTGGGCCAGGCTGGGCTGCATCACTCACAGCAGGAGCTGGAAATGGAAGCAGGACACACATGGACCTGTCACCCACCGTGCCAAGACTGGTGTGGCCCACCTCACCCCGGCATGTGCTCATCTCCACAGAATTTCCTAATTGATTCCCTGAAAAGCTACAGGTTTCTGTATAGCTTCTCTGGCCTCAGAATTGCAGTAGCTCCCTTGAAAACAGGCCTGTCCCCACCATGAAGAAAACAGATTCTTCTGCGGCTCTTTTTGAATGTGGTTTCTAAACTGTTCTACCAGACAAAAGGCATCAATGGACTTACATTTTAACTATTGTGGTACCTGTTGCTACTGCTGCAGTGGCTGGGGCAGTATTTCAAACTAGTGTCTGTCGGAACACAGCCAGTAGGATAGACATCTGTGCGCTGTCTAGTCAATCAAGGATGGAGAGTACTCTTTATTCCCTGTTTCAGTAACTCTTTGACTAAGTTGTCTTGTTAGCTTCTTTGTACTCTCTGTTCCTAGACATGATCTAATTCTGGGTTATGTTTGAACTATTGTTTCATGAAATGTATAAAAACTGAAACCCGAAAGGGAAACTTGCAAGTGTCCAAACTCATGATTCTGTACAACACTGGAAGAATAAATTTTATCACTTACATGACTGGCTATGAGGGACTGGCCCATTATGTCACTCATGCCCTACAGAGGATGGATGCATGGACACGGACTGAGAGTATCACTTATTCATTATCTGTGAAGAGAGCTGTTCTTCTCATCTATTTTCTAAATTTTTAAATAGGATATCACATCATGCACCAACAAGTAAATGAACACTGTGAGCTGAACAGATAGCTCTCCAAATACTTTGTTTTAAAAGTGGAGAAGAAGGGTCTGTGGAGAGATAGAAACTTGGAGGATGAGATTCTTGGCTGGCATATGAAGGTAAACAGCTGCAAGCCTGTTGAGAAAGCTCCCGGAATTTGGAGCAAATGTCCAGAAGCAGTTGATATGGGAATGCAATGGCCAGGAGCTCCCTAATCCTCAAGTTTACATGCCAGATAAACAGGTGCTCTCTGTGACTGGATTTGAACTGTACTACTGCAACAATGAGGAGGAATCCACCATGGGGGGAGGGCATGGGGAGGGAATGGGGGAATCCCAGAGCCTATGAAACTATGTCATAAAACGAAATCAAATTTTTAAAAAAGGTACTTCCTCTCCCTATGCTGTTACTAATTAAAAGCCTGCTAGAAGAACACGCTGTTTACTGGTTGACACTCCTCTTGCTTGTCTGCACGCAACCACTTATTGTTTCAGAATCTCCATCCTTGACTACATGACCCTCCATGATGAAAAGTGTGATGCTGTTAATAAACTTTGGTGATTGACCTTCAGTAGTCCATATGTGTGATTATCAGCTCTGTGCACCAAGTCCATCGCTGCTGGAAAGAAAACACCTTTCCAATAAAAATAAATAGATCTTTAAAAAAATAAGAATGTCTTACATTTAGATTGTGTTTAAGTTTCATAACTTTATGTGTTGGTTAAATATCAAGCCGATATCAAGGAATAACACATTAAAAAATCTCTTGTGTGTGTTACTCTTTCACATCCCATAGTGATCTTGTAGGAGCCAGGTTTGTAGAAGTAGGAATACAGAATACACCAATACCTAAGCCCCTTTGCTAAGCTATGTAGAGGTCAGTTATAGAAAGCTTACTAGACATTGCATTAATATATTATACTTTATTAATCTCTCTTAATGCAGCATTTAAGAAAGTATAGTCTTCTTGAAGATATTTCTAAATACCATTCAAGAATTCAGTTGGCAAAAGATTTGAACTTTACAGCAGAGTTAAAGGAAATTGATTAGTTACACTTAATTATTTCCTTAATTAATTTTAGTTATGCAACTGGATAAACCACCAGGAAAGGAAAAGAGGGATGCCCTTAGGCAAGGAGGAAAGCAACAAAAGTCAACAGCAAAGTGGAACAGAAAGCTGTCACAAAGTGTCATAGAAAAGGCCTATTAAACAGGTTAAACTACAGGCGGTATGTGGGGAGAAATGCAGGGGAGGACAGATTGAAGGCACGCACTGAAGGCAATTAGAAAACACAAGAAGAGTATAGGCCTTGTGCATATAACAAAAATGTCCCTTCGGACAGCACAAAGAATGATATGCACAAGGAAAGATTTGATTTTCCTTCCCAGAGGAATTCAGATTCTGTGCAAATCTTGAAAGATGATAAGACTCATGGTGATTCAGAATCCTGCTGGATGAGCGCTCTCCTAAACAGCGAACACCCTGGAGCCAAGGAGAGGACTTTTTTTTTCAGGTTTTTTTTTTTTTTTCTGGGATTTGAAAACACAGGAGGCTTTAAATAAATGCTTGCTGAGTTACCCACAAATAAACTCTAAGATCATTCTTATCTCAGTCTTCGTTAGCTTCCCTGACACAGGCTCTTGGTTCACCGAAAAGTATAAATAAACAAATAAAACAGAATAATGTGATACAAATACTAAAGATAATGAAATTACCAGATCCTGTTCATAACGTAGACTAATGAACAGTAAGATTCTAAGTTATCAAAAGGGAACTATTGGTAAGGCAATAAAGAATTTTACCCAAAGGGCTGCCTGGTGACTTGGCAGGTTAATCTTCTACCTGCAGCTGCAGCATCTCATATGGGCACTGCTTTGTGTCCTGGCTTTTCCACTTTCAATCCAGTTCTTTGTTGGTTATCTGGGAAAGCAGTGAAGGTTGGCCTAAGTCCGTGGGACCCTGCACGCATGTGGGAGACCCCAGAGAATTTCCTGGCTTCAGAGTAGCTCAGCTGCCGCCCCTGAGATCACTTGGAAGTGAAGCAGCAGATGAAAGATCTCTCTTTTCTCAGTCTCTCCGTAAATCTGCTTTTCAAACAAAAATAAATAATTTTTTATTAAAAAGAATGTTAGCCAATGTTAAAAGAGATTTTACAAACAGCATTTGCTATGTATAAACATGCTGGATATATTTATTTGATTTCTATTGTGTGTGAGATCAGAAATCAAAAAAGAAAGTTACATGTATTTTCAATTTCGCTGCAGATACTGATTTTTGCCACTAGAGGGAAGCAACGCCCTATACGGCCAGCATAGTCCAATGCCTCAAATTTTGGTTGGTTGGAGGACAAGGTTGTCAATAGGAAACCACTCCACGTTTACAAAAAAAAAAAATGTGCCACTGGGGGCAAAATAATTTAAAAATTAAAACATATGCTTTTTTCCTTAATTATCTGAGGATAGTATAAATAAGTGGTTTATTTTTTGTGTTAATATGGTATCAGTATTGTTCAAACCCTTCCATACTTCATTTCAGAGTTAAGCAATAACCTAAGTAAGCACTTCACATTTATGCATCCAGATACTTTTAGAAAATGCATTGGAACATACATAAAGAAATGTGTAGTCCATGAAAGAAGACTAGAGTAATCATTTCTTGGAAGCAGCAATGGTATTCATTTCTCATTTCATGTATTATAGTAATAGTAACACCATGTGAAAAGACCATGCGTGTCTTTTACAATAAGCACAAACGTGAAGGAAACATGTTTGACATTTTGGTGGCAGTTTGCCTGACTCTGTTTAGATTGTGGAATCTGATACCAAAGTTTTGGGTAGAAGGGCAGGAGAACTGACCACTGGGGACTTGGCAACTCCTACCAGTGAACGATTCACAATGATAGGCACCTGCTAGTGCAACAGTTCTCAGTTAATCAACGAACTGGCCACTAAGGCAAATGATGGGGAACAATGATCTTCTATCAAAGCAACATGAATGAACAGTGATAAGAGTTGTGAGGTTATGTAGCTTTCCATGTGGCTAGAATCTTGTGGGACTAAATAAAAAAATCACAAATCCTACAGAAGATGATAAATAATATTCTAGCAATCAGAATAGCCTATGATTTTATCTAGGAACACACAAAAGCACACAAATAATTCTCTGTGGTAGTGAATAAGGCAAAGCAAATAAAAATAATAATCACAACATTTGACAAAATGGTTAAGAATACATCTGCATCCGATAGCTGAATTTTGGGGTTGAGTTTTAGTTCTGTTTCTGGTTTCTGTTGATGTGCACCCTGGGATAATGTTGGCTCTGACTCGATCACTAAGTCCTTGCCCCTCACCAGGGGGGATGGGAATGAGCCCCCAGTTTCCGACTTTTGAGCCTCCCCTTGGTTGTGGCAGGGCTTTAGGGAGTGAGCTGGTGTTTTGATTGCACGGCTCATGTTTGCCTGAGTCAGAATTAGCCCGCTCTTTAAACCTTCTGCTGTCAAACCCTCTTGAGTGGAATTGTCCTGCTTTGCTCCCTTCTATTTATTTGTTTGTTTAGTAAATATGGAGTGGGGACACTTTTCTATCTAGAACACAAATGAAACAGTACTTAGGAAAGTTAGATGAATTGGTGACACAAAATCAAAGCATTCTGTATTGAAAAAAATGTCGTAAACAGAATCAAAAGACAAGGAGAGAGAGAGAGAGAGAGAGAGAGAGAGAGAGAGAGAGAGAGAGAGAGAGAAGAGAGAGAAGCTACCGGGGCAGGGTCAGGTCTGAGAAAGCCAGGGGCTTCCCTGGGTCTCCTGCATGGTTCCAGGGACCCAAATGGATAAGAAGTGGAGCCCCTGGGGCATAAAACTGGCACCTATATGTAAGGTAGGTGTCACATACAATGGCTGTATCTTCTTAATATCAGCCTGATATTTCTTCTATATAACTGTGTATATAACATAGCTCCCCCCAAAAAGATAGGGCAAGATAAACAAATGAATTGAAAGCTGACCTAGGATATAAAATGGTACTTTAAATGAAAAAATGTAAATAGTTTTTAAATATGTGGAAATTCAGAATTACTCATAGTAAGAGAAATGCCAAGTTTTTTTTTTTTTAAATAACTACACTAAATACTATCTTTTATACAAGATTGGGAAAATATTCTAAATAATGATGGCACTTGCTACAATTCTATAAAAGGCAATTAATTATAATTTAGGTAAAGACAAATAAATATTCTCTTTGAAAAACTGGCTGTGGAAATATGGAAAATATTTTTACAAGACTATTTATATAAGCTGTTTAACTTTTTTTTAAAGATTTGTTCATTTTTATTGGAAAGTCAGATATACAGAGAAGAAGAGAGTCAGGAAGATCTTCCATCTGATGGTTTGCTTCCCAAATGGCTGCAATGGCTGGCGCTGAGCCAATCTGAAGCCAGGAGCTTCTTCAGGGCCTTCCACACGGGTGCAGGGTCCCAAGGCTTTGGGCCATCCTTGACTGCTTTCCCAGGCCACAAGCAGGGAGCTGGATGGGAAGTGGAGCAGCTGGGATACAAACCAGATCCAATATGGGAACCCAGAAGATGCTAGGTGAGGATTTAACCGCTAGACTATCACGTCAGGCCCAAGCTATTTCATAATAAACTATGGAAAATAATCTAAGTCATAGTAAATACATTATGATATAGACTTCAAAAATGAGGAGCTATGTGTTCACTGATACAGAAATTCCTGAAATAGTCTTACATGGAGTACAAGTGGTTATTGTGGCATTATTTGTCTGAAATCTAAGGGAAATCTAAGCATTGAAAGACATTGGAGGAATATACTAGCCTTACGTCGGTAGTTACCTAATCAGGATGAAATGGGGACTAATGGGATTCAGGACTAGGATAGAGAATTTTCAACACCTGTTTTTTCACCTTTTAAAAAATCATCCACTTAAAGACTAAATTATGAATATAAACTGTATATGTATTGTATTTATAAGCAATGATGAGGCCATATTTATGCACGTAGTATGGTGATCAACACAGATACAAGCCAATGAAAGTTATGGACGTTATCTTACTAGAGTGAGCGTCGTTCCTGCATGCTCACTGTTACTCACATGTGCTCTTGTCTTCTCTCCCTGTGTTCTTCAACTCAGTACAAATGCAATTTGGCTATTCTGGTATTCAAAGTGACATGCCCATTCAACAGGCTGGCCAAGGGGGCTAAACTTGTAGGTATAAATGTCCCACTCATAATCTAATTAGTCCTAGGTATGGGTCTGTGTGTCTTGTGTACTATTGGTAACTCAGCAATTTGGAACATGTGTGGCACATGATTAATACTGAATAAGGGCTTCCAGAAAGAGAGATTATATAGAAGCAATAAAATATACTGCTTTCTTACTGAATAAGATATCTATAAAATGATGACTGAGGTTTTGAATGAAGAAGTTATTTCCTGGGCCCAGTGGCGTGGCCTAGCAGCTAGTCCTCGCCTTGAATGCACCGTGATCCCATATGGGCGCTGGTTCTAATCCCAGCAGCTCCACTTCCCATCCAGCTCCCTGCTTGTGGCCTGGGAAAGCAGCAGAGGACGGCCCAGGTCCTTGGGACAGTGTCCCCATGTGGGAGACTCGGAAGAGGCTCCTGGTTCCTGGCTTCGGATCAGCGCAGCACCTGCCGTTGCGGCTCACTTGAGGAGTGAATCATTGGACAGAAGATCTTCCTCTCTGTCTCTCCTCCTCTCTGTATATCTGACTTTGTAATAAAAATAAAATAAATCTTTTTTTTTAAAAAAGAAGTTATTTCCTAAGAGTGTTCAGAGTAAGCTGTAACTAGAGAGTAACTTTGAATGATGAATTGGATTTGTAAGCAGAAAGGAATGACTTTAGACGGTTTCACACAGGATTAAGAGAAGAACAGAGGAGAAAAATTTAAAAAAATGTTTAGAAAATGAAGTAGGAGCAAAATGTAAGACATAACAGCTTAGTAGAATAGAAATCAGAAACTTTAGCATGGAGTTGAATATTGAAAGATCTTGAAATCTATGTGAGTACCTTGGTCATAATTTCAAAGATTTAAAGAACTCCTAATAAGTTTGTTTTTTTTTTAAATTTATTTTATTTTTATTACAAAGTCAGATATATTGAGAGGAGGAGAGATAGAGAGGAAGTGGAGCCGCCGGGATTAGAACCAGGGGCCATATGGGATCAAGGCGGGGACCTTAGCCACCAGGCCACGCCGCCAAGCCCAAACTCTTAATAAGTTTGATTGCAAAGTGAATAAGCTAATTTGCTTGGGTAGGTTGGAAGTGGGGATGATAGAACGGAAAGACAAATTTAGAGGGTATAATAGGTGAGGTAAAAAGTATAACAGAAAACAGAAATTTGTACTCAGCTATTTTAATGAGACTTCGCATGCCAAAGAAGGAAAGTAAGAATAAGAGAGCCTAAGATTGATTAAAATTTTATAATTATGGACAAATCCCTGAACATTTCATAAGAATGTGTGAATGTATTTTTTCTTGCCTTCTTTTGTAGAACTGGACAAGAAAGATGATCAGATTATTATGGATACATAGAACTCATTTTGATTACATTGCATTATGTGTCGTGGTTCTATAGGCCCTGAGATTCTCCCCCCCCACCACCATAATGTATTCCTCAACCTTGTTGCACCAACACGGATCAAATTCAGCTGGGATTCCCCCCACTGCGCGCATCCACCAGGCAAGAAGTCCCACATCCCATTGTCCAAAAATGTCCATCAGTTTCTTGGGGAGACCATCTCTGGTCCAAAGGCAGAGCCGGCAAAGTGGTTTTGATAGTTCTACAGAACTGTATTGTTGCCAGTCTCACCACTTTAGGCACGGTGCGGTCGTTGGAGAATCCACCGATTGACATTGTCCATCATATAGTCTCCAGTTGCCTGATTTTTTCATTGTCAACACACAGCTGAGGTGGTCGATTGACTTGTTTTGTCCTCTGTCGTTTGATGTTTATCTTCCAGAGACCCAAAGCTCAATTGCGGGGATCCTAAAAGAAACCAGGGGGGAGGTGGTAGCTCCTGGGCCTGGAAAATAGCCAGGGACCCCCTCACTGCCTTGCGGCGGTGGTCCTGGCATGCTGAGTCCTCGTTCTCGGATCCGGCCTGGTTGGGCCGCCCCCCAGGACCACGCAGAGTCCTGTGGGGCAGCCCAGCGGCTTCTGGTCCAGGTTCCAAGGTCAGAACTCATTTATTAATACATTTTCATGTGTCTTGAAAAGTACACATACATTTACAAATGACAGTGATAGCCCAGGTGAACACATAGTCAGTTATACTACATGCAGGAACTTGAATCTGTTTTGTATAATCATCTACTTCTAGCATGGGAACAATAATCATTTAGAATGTGATGTTAATATCAGAACACAGGTTCTGCCCTAGCATCTTGTCCAGTCATCCAGTTTTCACACACACACACACTTCCGCGCACACACACACACGCACATCTTAACACTTTTCCAACAAATTTTCATTATGAGTTAAATCATACAGTATTGTTTTTGGTCTTGCTGTCCTTCTGCCACCTGGCTGAGCCATAAAGAAGCCTCTGAGACAATTCACAACTCAGGATGGTTCTCTGTAGACGCCAGTGTCACACGGGTTGCCAGATGATTGTTGCTGTTGTCAGAAGCTTCTTGTATTTCTTCTGGTCTACTTTGATGTGATAGCTGCAGTAGAAGGCAGGATTAGATTCAGTGAAACATGTTCAATGTTTCTAATTAATAAAATCTAAAAAAAAATTACTCCTCTCACAAGGTTGGCAAAACACTTGTGGAAAGGAGTCAGTGTTTTACCATGCTTAAGAATTCACACAATCTGGAGGTAGCTTGAAGTTCTCATGGCACTGGACAAAGTCTACCTTAAACTTGGAGAAACAAAAAAAGGAGATGTCCTTAATGCAAGGAAATCTCACCAAAAAAAAAAATCACTATCTTGTTAATTTAAAATAATGTTAATAAACTTAAAATGTGATATTCATAGGGTAGGTGATAATTGCCCAACATAAAAGTGTATACAATAACCAACCTTTCTTGACCCCAATAGAACAAAGCCGGGATCTTTTCTATGGACTCCAACATGCAGTTCAGGAGGCCCAGAATGACTGGAATCATCCTTAGTTGCTGTGGCTTTGCTTTATGAAAACTGACCAATAGGACACTCTTATTACTTCTTCTTCACTTTGACCTCTTCCAGAATAGTGGTGATTACATCAGGATGAAACTTGCCCTCTGTTGGATGATTAAGTAAATTTGGTTTGATTTCTAGGTTTGTTTTAACCTAGTGTAAAGCAAGATATGGTTAAATTATTTTCTTATGGGTAATAGATATAGACATTCCTTGACGCTGATAGGGGAGTGTTTCCAAGATCCTCCCAAGGAACCAGAATCTACAGGTGTTTAAGTCCCTTCTAGAAATGGAATTTGAATATAACCTATGAACATCCTCCTGTATACTTAAATGAACAAGTAAACATATTGAAAAGCTAATTCAGTATTACAGAAAAAAGAAGTGTGGGTAGAGGACAGGGAGATGGAGAGGAACACGGAAAGAGAGGAAGAAGGAAAAGATGACAGCGAGTGAGAGAAAGAGAAATGGGTTGAGTAGAGGGAGAGAAGGACAGAAACAGATGGATAGACAGAGAGCGAGAGAGAATAAGATGGGAAGGGGGATCAAGTGAGGAGGGGGAACAGAGGGGCGGACAGTAAGAAAGAGACGATGGCTAGCTACTGGTTCACTCCCAGGTGCCCACATAGCCAAGGCTGTGCCTAGTTGAAGCTGAAGCCAGGATCTCAAAGTCTCCCATTCAGCTATCTGCTTGGGCCAACACAACTGCCTCTCGGGGATGCTACCACAGGAAGTTAAACGGGGAGAAGAGCAGGGTCTCACACCCAGGTGGTCCGGCATGTGTTGAGGATCATAACTGCTAGGATAAATGTCTGTGCACCCGTGCATGTTTTGAATCACCTTTAGCACACTTGTAACACCTAGTACAGTGTAAATACTATGTGTCCAGTTGTGATATTGTATTTTTCAGGAATAATAGCAAAAAAAAGAGAAAGGCCTACAAATGTTTTTTTTTTTTAATTCATTAATTACATTGTATTATGTGACACAGTTTCATAGGTACTTGGGTTCTCCCCACCCCTCCCCAAACCCTCCCACTATGGTGGATTCCTCCACCTTGTTGCATAACCACAGCTCAAGTTCAGTTGAGATTCCCCCATTGCAAGCGTATACCAAACATAGAGTCCAGCATCTTATTGTCCAGTCAAGTTCAACGGCTTCCTAGGTATACCCTTTCTGGTCTGAAGACAGAGCCAGCAAAGTATCATCCCAGTCAATTGAAAGCTCCAACAAAATTTACATCATTATGGAATTGATTGACATAGTAATGAGTAACCAATATGTTAAAAGTAAATGCGAGTTCCTAGCCACCTTCTGTGACCACCTCACTTACATTTCAATTTTAGTTTATACACAAAATATTTCATTCATAACATAACATGTTATACATAACATCATATCATCTTAAATTAAGGCAAACATGTGGTATTTAATCTTTTGGGATTGGCTCATTTCCCTTAGCATTATGGTTTCCAGTTTGGCCCATTTGGCCACAAAGAACTGCATTTTGTTTTTTTTAATAGCTGAGTAGTATTCCATGGAGTAGATGAACCATAGTTTTCTTATCCAATCCTCTGTTGATGGGCATTTTGGCTGCTTCCATGTTTTTGCAATTACTGATTGTGCTGCTATGAACATAGGAGTGCATGTTGGTTTCTCATAAAACAATTGTTCTGGATATATTCCTAGGAGTGCTATTGCTGGATCATACAGTATGTTGAATTTGAGTTGTTTGAATATTCTCCATACTGATTTCCATAGAGGCTGTACCAGCCTGCAGCCCCACCAGCAGTGGAGTAGGGTTCCCTTTTCTCTGCAACCTCGCCAACAAGTGTTGTTGGTGCTTTTATTCATGTGGGCCATTCTTACTGGCGTTAGGTGGTACCTCATTGATGTTTTAATTTGGATTTCCCTTATTGCCAGGGAACTTGAGCATTTTTTCATATGTTTATTTGCCATTTGGGTTTGTTCCTTTGTGAAGTGTTTGCCCATTTCCCGTGCCCATTTCTTGAGTGGCTTGTTTGTTTTGACATTTTGGTTGTTTTGTAGCTCTTTGTATATTCTGGAGATTAGCCTCTATCACCTATGTCGTGTGCGAAGATCTTCTCCCATTCTGTGGGTTGCCTTTTTACTTTGTTGATTGTTTCTCTAGCTGTACAGAAGCTTCTTAGTTTGATGAGGTCCCAATTGTTTATTTTGGTCTCGATTTCTACTGCATTTGGAGTCTTTTTTAGGAAGTGAGGGCCTACCCCTAAGTGTTGCAGTGTGTTTCCAACATTTTCTTCCAAAAGTTTGAAGGTTTCTGGATGTAGGTTTAGATCTGTTATCCATTTAGATCTGATCTTAGTGTATGGTGAGAGATGTGGATCTATTAATTCAGATGCTAAGCCCACAGTAACCTGGACCCAGTGAACAGAGCTCAACGATCGCTGGGGAGAGGCTGAGGATCTATGAGATGGCAGGATGCCACAGCAGACTGTGGCTACTCATCATTCTGTGCAGGTGAACTCACTACTTCTCAGTGTGTGGCAAAATTAAGTCCTGTTTTTGGGAACTTAGAGAATATTCTTAGTTATGATTGGCTTAGACTAATTGTGCAACCTGTAGACAGAAAGTGACAAATGTACTTGACTTACTGTCTTATAAGTTTCTACTAACTTATGAAAGAAAGGAATTTGGAGAACACAGCATGGAAAATTGTGTTGCTTTATATATATGTATGCCTGCTCAAAAATATAGTGTAGGTATGCCTAGTCAGGCCCATAGATCAGGGGATGATTGCTGTTGAAAATGTAAGTTCATTATTTGCAGTTTTCTAGAAAAGGAGGTGCAATACATCACAAATGTTCTACTCAGGGAAAGAATGGCTCTTTCAGGAGACACATAGAGAAGTGGTAAGGAAAGCTAGACCTTGATAGCAGTTTTTGTAGGAAGAAATTGGTGAGGGAGGATAAGCAGGCTTAGGTTGGCTTTTTTCAGTGGGCTTTGGGGATACAGCTGTTATCTAGAGTCTCTTGGTACCTGGCTTCGGGGTAAGGACAAGTATGTGATGACTTGAAGCATAAGAAAGGAGAATCAAAGATGTATGGGAGTATGGGCTTACGTTTACAAATCATACTCTCAAAAGGAGAATTCCTGAGAGGGCAACAGTAATCAAGGAGGCAGGTCAGATGAGGTTAGTCAGGCACAGGTCAGATTGCTCAAATTAAGGTGTGCTAGGAGTATGCTTATAGGGTAAATAGTCCTAGAAGTGAATTTATAGATATATGGTCCCAATCAAGAGCTGTTTCAGTGATTTTACTCACTGTAGCAATGACCTTAGACATTGCGGAAGACACATGCCATTTCTATTATACAATGTTTATATCACCACCTATCAGAAAGTTAAAAATGTAGTTTTATTCCAAAAAGTTTGAGATGACTGGACAACCAGAATGGTTTGCATCATTATTCCTGAGCAATGCTACAGTCTTTAAATAACTACTGTAGATTTTTATATTTTTATTTAAAGAAGGCATTAAGATGCAATCAACATTCTTCTGAAAATTTTCTTTTTGTCTTGATTATACTCTCTGAAATTATGAGAGGTGTCTGTCTCATAATGAGGTTACATTATTAATCTACATCATCGGTTGGTAGGTTACAGTCTATCAGCAAGGTAGACATCCAAGAAGACCAGTCCAATCAAGTCACTATGTGCTGCATGGCTTAGGAAACCAACTACCTAGACACATTCAGGTGCCACTCAGAGGTTCTATATGGATACTTGGAACTGTGCAAGGCATTTTTAGCTAGTTTTAGAAATTGGGTTGGTTAGTTTGGAGATATCATAGTCTTTTTCCAGGACTTCTTACTCTTTAGTCAACATGTGCTGAAATACTAGACAAATTTGTCAGACCAGAGATGGTCTCCCCAACAAGCCGTTAAATTTGTCTGGACAATAAGATGCTGGACTCTATGTTTGGTATATGCTTGCAATGAAGGAATCTCATGTAAACTTGAACTTAGGTAATGCAACAAGGTGGAGGAATCCACCATGGGGGAAGGGTTTGGGGAGGGTTTGGGGAATCACAGTACCTATAAAACTGTGTCACATAATGCAATGTAATTAATAAAAAAATACTAGACAAATTTGTAAAAACATCAATTACTTACAAGAATACTTATTTTTGCTCACACTGCTTTGGCTCAGCTAGACTCTGCCAAACTCCATGTGTCTTCTCAATCAAGGACCAAAGGTGGAAGAGTTGAAACTACCTGGAATATTCCGTCCTCATGGTGTGTGTAAGGAGAATAGAGTGACAGAGCCAAAACACACAAAGGCATTCCATGCTCTTCTGGGGGGATAGCTCGTATCATACTTTCTAACTTTCTGGACAGAAATAAATTATATGGCTAAGTATAAAGTTTTTGGAGTGGGAACTTGTACATTTACAGTTAGCAAGGATAGTGAATTAATTTCCAGGAGTTGTCATAGATATCAAGAAAAAGGAAGTTTAAAACAGTACAAATTCATTTTCTCATAGTTCCAGTGACTGGAAGCTCACAACCATGGTGTAAACAGAACCACATTGCCTGAGAGACTGTGGGTACATTCCCTTGCTCTGTTTCCCTGCTTTGGATGCTATCTGCCAACCTTTGATTTTCCTTGGGTTGCAACTGCATAATTCCAGTCTACACCTCCCTCTGCATATGCCATTCTTTCCTTGTGTAGTCACAGAGTTGTTTTTTAAAGGCACAATTCATATTGCATGGAGGTTCCACCATCTACTCCAGCATGATCTCATTTTAACGCATTATATCCGCATTGACCTTGTTTCCAGATAAGGTCACACTCAAGGACTTGGGATTGGAACTGCAACACTGTATTTTAGAAGATAAAATTCAACTCATACAGGTAGAGAGATAAGTTACTCTTGTGAACAAATTAGAAAACTACTACCATTTTTGTACTATTTGTCCTTGACTCTGATCTTTCAAAGATAAAAACTACAAAATTTACCTTCGAGATAGAAAAACCAGTGAGATTAATGTCAAGGTGTCTAGCAGGCAGTCACTTTACTAACTGCATCTGAAATCCCATACCTTTAAGTATGGTATTAGTCTCACTAATTTTCAAAATGTCTCAGCCATGAGACACACAATTCCTAATATATATATATATATATATATATATATATATATATATATATATATATATATAACTAAATTATAATTTATATAACTAAATTATATAACTAAATTGTAGAAACATATTATGATTCTCTAGTCTTGAAAACAAATATCTATTTAAGTTTCCACAGTAATATTTACACTTACTACTGACACTCTTGCAGTAAAAGTGCTGTGCCACATATGTTTTTTCCCCTTAAAGATTTATTTTTACTTTTATTGGAAAGTCAGATACACAGAGAGAAAGAAAGACAAGAGAGGAAGATCTTCCATCTGCTGTTTCACTCCCCAAGTGGCCGCAATGACTGGAGATGAGCTTATCCTAAGCCAGGAGCCAGGAGCTTCTTTGGGGTCTCCTGCGCAGGTGCAGGGTCCCAAGGCTTTGGGCCATCCTTGACTGCTTTCCAGGCCACAAGCAGGGAGCTGGATGGGAAGTGGAACCGCTGGGATTAGAACTGGTACCCAAATGGGATTCAAGCACTTGCAAGGCAAAGACTTCAGCTGCTAGTGCTAAATTCTTTAAAAGGTATTTATGTTTATTTGAAAGGCAGAGATGGAGTAAGAGAGAGAAAAAGAGAAAGAGGGGAAAAAAGCTTTCACTGATTCGATTCACTCCTCCAATGGCCACAACAGCTCTGCTCTACACAAGGCTGAAGCCAGAGCCTGGAGCTTCATCTGTGTGTCTCCCATGGCTGGCCAGGACACAAATGCTTGAGTCTTCTTGTGCTGCCCCCCAGGATGGACATTATCAGGAAGCTGGACTGGAAGCTGACACAACACCAAAGCTGAAGTGCTCCAGTATGGGATGTGAGCCTCCCAGGAAATGCTTTAGCCCACTATTCCAGAATATCAGCCTCCCGCCCCCATATAGTTTATATATTGTCTCATTGTTTTTCAAATGCTTTGGTGGAAGTATCAATTTTTTATCTTATATGAATCTGAGAAAACTGAGGCAAACAAGGCCACATTATCTACCCAAAATAACACATTTAATATATGTTATTTATAGAATTCAAAACTGTCTGAGACCTTGTTCTTAAAAGTTGTGCCAATCTCCAACAGCCAGTAAGAGATCCCATACGTCATTATATTGCAGTTAACATTTCCATTTCTTAGGGTTACTGCTGCCTTCATTTTTTATGTTATTTGTGTCATGCATCATATTTTTTGCCTTTCAATAATTCCTTTTCTGTGTATGTGTCAATTGTCATTTTTAATCACTCTGGCACGTGAATGGTATACCATGATGACATGGGAATTCTGAACTCACAGGATATGACTGAAGGGAAATTTTTATTTTACTTTCTGTCTATATGATTTGAGAACATTTGAATCTATATAGTGATATCAGGTTGAGAATTATACTGTGAGGAGTGTGTTAGCTTGGATTCTCCAGAGAAACAGAAGTAGGGAGGGAATCTGGTTCAGGCAATTTTGGAGGCCAAGAAATCCACCATTTGCATCTGTACCCAGAGACCCAGACCAGTCGTGTACATGCATTCAAAATTGAAGTCTGACAGCCAGGAAAACTAACAAACACCTCCCATTCCAAGTCCACAGACCTGAGAATGGGATGAGGGGAAGGGACGTGGGGGTTTACTCCCGTAAGTTCTGGAGACTACTCTGAACAGAGGCAATCCCATGACAGAGCATAAGACATTATATAAATCCATGGGTTGCACTTTTGGTAGACATATTGCAAATAAGGAAGGCAAATTCATACTGGGAGAATAAAGTTTGTGTCTTTCCTTGTAGAAGTATTATTTAATCAGATGGCTCATTGATCATTCCTGAGAATGGGACCATATTGGTGGCTCAACACTGGCAGATGCTAACTGCTGCTACATTAGGCTTCTGGAAGTAGTTATAACTAGGCTAACTTTTGCAAATGCAAGTGCACATTGCTGAGCTCAAGTATAATATTCATTCTTGTCATTGTGACCACCTTATTCATTCATCCATTAAACAGTGACATGAGAAAAATGGGAATAGAAGCTAACCGATATTCAAAGGAAAAGACATCCTCTTCACTTGAATATTGAAGTTACCCCTTGATGTCATGATACAACATATTTTGAACAATGCTTTAGCCATCAAAGCAAACAGTTTATCTGAAACTGGTAATACGAACTTCAAAAGGACCTTGGAATCTGGACTGAGTTACTCCATCAGCAGCTGTTCAGGACCTCTAGATTGCAGATAGAAGAAGGTGAGGTTTCTTTACAGCTGTAATCATGTGAGCTAAATTACACAATAAATCTAGTATTTTCTATAGAAAAGGTCTTCAAAAAGTTCATGAATAATTTGCACTATGAAAAATGCTTACAACAATTTCAAAATTTTTGCATCTAAATGAATTTACATTTTAGACCGAAATCTTAAAGCACCAGTGTGTGTGTGTGTGTGTGTGTGCGTGTGTGTGCATGTGTGTAACCTGCTAATTCTTCTTCTGTAGTGAATCCTGACTATTCTGGTATTTGGGACCAAGAAAGGACGATTTTATAAATTGGTTTTTGTGTTTCTGGAATTAGTGCTCTGATTTGATTACATTTAGGAGTACCATTTCCAATAACAAAGAAAACATTGGTGATACATGGCACAAACTGTGTGTAGAGATATCGACTTTATTGAAGATTACTGATCACTCACTCACAAGAAAGAAGGAGCCACGTGCCTCAGTATAGGATAATTCTGAACATTTTTGATAATTTAGGATTATAAATATTTTGATAGCTTCTAATGTGGCTAGGCAAAGTAGTAGAAAAAAGAATAAATGCTGGGATTTCAATTCTCAGCTCAAGTCTAGAATTAATGAAGCCAGTAAATACATGGTCATTAGTTCAGCCTGGCTCTTCCCCTAACCCTGCTCACATGAAGGCCAATGGAGTCTGTAGTCCTGCCCAACCTGGTCTGCTCTAAGTCCCAGCTTTCACACTCACAGTGGGAGCAGCTGCCCAGCAGGGAAGGCCCCTTCAGTCCCTATCTTGCATGTGTTTTGGGGGCCATTACCTAGTCTGGCATGACTGCCTCACCTCAGCATTCACTGTGGATGCTGTAGCCTGGCTTGGCCCAATCTGCCCTCAGTTCCAGTTCATGCTGGGATATGTTGTAACTTAGTCCAAGTTGGCCAGCCCCCGTCCCAGTCATAATGTGAACTGACTGGTGTTGTGGCCCAACCCAACCTTTCCCATATCCCCTCTCAGTTCCCACATCTGCCAGTGGGTGCTATGAACAGGCCCAACCCAGCCTGCCCCCAGACCTGACCCACATGTATGTTGACAGGTACAGTAACATGGCCTGGTCTGGGCTGCTCCAAGTCTTGGTTCTTATACTCATCTGCAGGGACTGCATCCTGACATAGGCATTCTCCAAGCTCCTCTATTAGGTCACCTACCAGTCACAGATCTTGTGCACATGGACAGGTTCTTGCCCAGCCTGACTTGGCACACCTCCTGTCCTGGCAGGTTTAGTGGCCTTGCCTGACTGGCCCACACTATTCCCAGCTCTTATATTGGGTGTTACAGCCCAGCCCTCCTTGGCCTACCCTCAGACCAAGCTCTCACATGGTTCAGAATGTGCTGAGACCTAGCCCAGCCTGTTCTAGACCCACTCTAGCTCCTGCAAGAGCCAGTGGTTGGTGGAGTATAGCCCAGCCTGACACACCTCACATGCAGCTAACGCTCAAGCTGATGGATGTTGCAACCATGCCTAGGCTAGATATTTGCCCGCATTCTGGATCTCATGCTCACCAATGGCAACTCCATCCTAGCCAGGATATCCCCTTAGCCCCCTGGCAAGGCCTGCTCCCAGCCACAGATCTTGCTCATATTGGTGGTTGTTCTGACACAGCCTGAGATAGCCCATGGCCTGACTTGGCCTTTACCATCATATACTACTGCTTGGCCTAACCTGTTCCTAGTTTTAACTTTTGCTGCTGTGTGCTGCAACCTAGCCCTGCTCAGCCTGCCCCATCCCTAGGTTTAACAGAAATTGGTACATGTGATAGCCTAGCCCAGCATGGCCCACACCCTATTCTAGCTCCTGCACATACCAGTGTGCTATGGTTTGACCTGGCCCAGCCTAACCCCTCAACTCCCCCAAGAATAAGCCCACACGCATGCCAAAAGGTGAAGCAGCCCTGCCAAGCCTGACCAACACCTAGCTCTGACTCATGTACTCACTAGTGGGAATGATGGCCCACCAGGGAATTTCCCCAAGTTTCCCTACCAGGCTCATTCTCAGATCCAGATCTCAACATGCCAGCATGTGCTATGCCCTTACCCAGTATAGTTCACTTCTCAGGCTCAGCCCTTGTGTATGCTGGTGGATGTTGTGGCCTGGCCCGCCACACCCCCAATTATTGACAGTGAGTACAGGTGCTATAGATTGGACTAGCTCAGCCTGTTCTCAATACCAGTATCCATGAATCCGCGAGTGTTGGCAAGTTCCATGGTCATGCCTAGTTTGACCTGTTACCAGCCCCAGCTCTTAAGCAAACCAGAGGTATCGCAAACCCACAGGGTAAATTCACATATCTTCCACAGAATTTGCCCTCATCCCTGATTTTCTTGTGTGCTGGTTAGTGTCATGGCCCAGACTAACATGGCCCATCCCCTGTTCTGACACTGGTGTGTACTGCGGTCTAACCTGCAAAGTGGGTCACCAAGCCCAAGCTTTAGTCTCTACTAGTGGGTGGTGATTGTTGGTGGTTGATGCTAATTATCCCAGATTAGGTCTGAGTGGGTGCATCAGTCTGATCCAGAAAGGTCCTCCCGCATCCCTCCTCAAAACTGCTTGGTTTCATTCCCTTTGCTTACCTGCAAGTACAGTGTCTTTGTCGGTGAAAGTCCTGCAGAAGTCATTCTTTACCTACAACATACTCCCTCTGTGGTCCCCAATCAGTCGTCCCAAACTTGATTTCCTGAGCAATCCACTTCTCCTGTGTCCATGAACACATGGATTCCTCCAGTCTTTCCATGGGAGGCATGCCAGCTTGAAGCCCTGTCTACCCACCCAGGACCCAAGTGCATTCATATGTCTCCAGAACCAGACTTCTAGCATGGGTGCCAGCCTGAGACCTTGCACCTCTGTCTTCCCAGGACCAAAGCAGGTGAATAAGTTCCCAGGCCCAGTCTACTAGCATACTATGCCATCATGCCAACCTGGGTCCTTACTACTGCGCTTGTGAGACACACTTGTGAGACCCAAGCATGTGTGAACAGTGCTGTGACCCAGTCCAACAGTGCATCATGCCAGCGTGTAACATTCTCCTCCTTCCCTCTACCCCCTGGGGACCCAAACACAATCTCAAGTCCCCACGCCCACTCTGTTGGCCCTTTACATGAGTCCCCGAACCCCAGGGTCCACAAAAGGAGGCCACTGATGCTTCATGGGTGGAAGGAGCCACTTTTAGCAGAATACTATTGATTCAACAGTATACGTGAGAAGGAGCACCTTTCTGCTCTGTTATCAGAGCTTTAGGTTTAGGGATTAACTATACCTATGCTTTTTTGTTCCAACTGTCTCAAAACCTTTGCCCTGAGTTCGTGGAGTTCTTCACAGGTTTATAACTAGTTATGTTTTCACACCCAGTTATTGTCCAAGATGATTTTTTCTTATTCGAAGTGCTTTCAGGAACTTTTCCCTGAATTCTCAGAGGTTTTTCAGAAGATTACAGTTGGTTACAGTTTTGCACCAATGAGGCTTCCCTGCAGATATCTCTCTTCCCACAGTTTACAGGCCTTTAAAGTTGAATAAAGATGTCAGACAAGTAAATACATATTACAGCTTGATAGGTTAGGTACTGGTTAAGCAAATAACAAATTTAAGGCTCATTTGAAAAGAATAATCTTGTAAGACTCAAGTGAACTCTGAAAGGCAGTGTCATCTCGTCAGATTTGAGACAAATGAGAATCAATTGGGTTGGAAGTAATTGGGTTGAAGATACTGATAGGGAGTAAAGAAGGTGAACAAAAAAGAATTTCCTAAGATGAAAACAAGGGAGATCCAGCAACACGAAAGGAAAAGCAAAGGTTTCGTGGATCCCACAAACCTTGGGCTCATTTGTTTCCTTTGTCTTTTCTAAATTCATGTCACTGATTATTTTGACCTGAAATAACATCGTATACCATCCTAGGTCCTGGCGTAGAAGTCAAGTTTCTTACATACTGATTGAAAATGAATGATATTCACATTTTTCTTTAGTGGTTATATAATTTTTTATTTTTCAGAGCTGATTAAAATGCAAAGGCAAACATTTTAAATGGAAGATGTTTTCAGACTGGTTTGCTAAGACACAACTAAGTACTTCAAAGTCTATTTTGTCAGATCCCGGGAAAGTCAATGAGTTCTCCTGATAAAGATTCCGTACCATTCTCAGGATTCCTTTTCTTCCCTTTTTTCACTCTTCTAAATTTATTCTTTTGAATATCAACCCCACCGATGCTACTATTCCTTAGTGAATATGTAAGGATCTACCCCTTTCCAACCTTTGCTGTGTTTGCTCCAGGCCTATTCTTTCTCATTTCCCCCTGCACGTCCTCCCTCTCTGTCCCTTGGAAACACTCTGATGGCTCTTTGCCAGTTTAAGAATTTGATTTTGAGCCAAAAGTAAAAAATATAACCATGAGACTGTCTTTATTTTAAACGAATAATCTTGGCTGTATGGCTATAGACATACGCAGGTATGTGCTTCTATTTGTTGATATGTTATAGCACACAGCCAAACCTCACAAATGATTCTCCACCTCCTTCTTTAGCATTCAGAATAAAAACTCACCAGAAGCATTCCAAACGAACAAGTAGTTCTCATTCTTTTTCTTTTTATTTCAGCTCTAAACCTGCGTTGGTACTAGAAGAGAGTTAAACTCACCATTCAGTTTCTTTCACAGGATCATCTGCACAGGTTGTATTTTTTAAGTTATTGGTATTAATATATCTATTTTAACATAGAATATAAATTAATTATCAAAAATTAAGGAGAATAAAGCTTTATTGTAACTTTAATCGATTAATGGTGTAAAGCATTTAAAGTCCTTTTAAAACCATTTGTTGTTAAAATGGTGCCTCAAATTTATATAATGCTTTTGCTGTCTAAAGAGCGTTAACATAAAGTTACAGTTTGGTAGATATTTTGAACTAAACAGTGTACATGAACTTCAGGTTTCTGATGAGGAAACAAAGCCAATAAGGCAAAAACAAGTAGACTAGAGACAAACTTCTAGTCATGAAATTACTCATGTTAAAAAGTATACCAGCGACTTGCTACTCCCATGTTGCTTTCACTAACATTGCTACCTGAAAGATCTCAGATGAGCATGGAAATCTCAAATTTTTAGTACATAACTTAAGGGTGAGTGATTGGTAGCTTGTTCATTATTATTGTTAATTTATTGATAAGGCTGGCTTTTGTTTGGGCAATAGAAATTGTGTAGTTCTGGTATGACAGTATCTTATACTCCTGGGAGGAAAGATTTACACAGAACTGAGATTTGTCATAGGAACCAGCAGTCCTTTCCTTTTGGAAAGAACATTCATGTTTAGTGTTAGTGGTTTCTAAAACATATGTTAAATTTTACATTCCATATAAACAAAAAATTAGAAGCTCTTACTTGTGTCTCCCTCTTTGCTAATGTACAATCTTGGATGATGACTGTCTTGATAGTTTATTATAGAGAACTTAAGAAAGCAAACAATTGGCAGTGGGTTATTTTGGATATTTAGTTTACTCTCTCCATTCAGAAAATTGATGATTCTCTAGAAGTTTCTACAGTACTATGTGTCTATGAAATGCATCCTGGCAAATTCCTGTAATGTATTTTCTCTGCTTTGAACAGAGATGTTACATTATGATTACTATCTGAATGTGTCCAGAGTGCTGCCTTCTCATATATTTTCTTATTGTTTTGTTATGAATTGTAAACTTATATTGTGTAAACATATATAATTTTCTTGATCTCTATCATTTAAATCTCAGTAACTTTTTCAGGCAAGTGTTATTATTATCTTCAATTTGCAGATGAGAAAACAGAGCACAGTTCAGTTTAAGTAATTTGCCAAGATGACAGATTTCAAATAGTAAAGCTATGATGTAAACCAACGAAGTCAACTCTAGTGCTTTATGTCTTAAATATATTCTCTGCTGCCTACAATTTTATGTGTGGAATCTAATATCAATATTTCAATAATGTTTTATTATATCTGATGATACCATGCATATAATATATACTAATTATCTGAATAACATATAGAACATTGTAACTCATATGTTTCTTGTTATATCATCCCAGTTAAATAGTTAGATTAATAAACAGAACATCAGGGAAAAATTTGACACATTTGATAATAAAAATAATAAGTTACTGTACATCATTTAAAATGTATTTTCAATATATTCATGAGTAATAAATTATCAGTTATTAATTAGGAATCTCCAGATGAATAAAATGCCTCAAAATTACTACAGCCAATACATGATGAACTATGAAAGCATGAAAAAATTGTAAAAACCTCTATGAAATGCACATTAAAATATTTTAAAATGTGTTTGTTACTGAAAATTACAACAACTAGATGAGAATGTGGAAAATGGGCAATTTCATTTTATATGCAAATTGATACAACATTTAAATGGTTTGTTAAAAATATTTGTGAGTACATTACATGTGCATGGTTTTTATTTCAGCATCACCATGGGCATGTAAAGATAAATATGCAAAAACATATGCTCAGGTTCACTTATTGTAGGAATATTTACATAAAAACATACAAGAAAGGATAGAGTTTCCATCAATAAACAATAGATTCATCTATGGAATATTCAAACTATGGACTATTTGTCATCCCTAACAATAAATTGCTTAATCATTAAATTATATTTCCCAAATTAGCAAAATGAAAGATATGTTGCTAAATGAATATAAAACATAAAGTAAATTTAGCAATACATCTAATATATATTGTGTGATTATAGAGAGAGGAGGTAGATACTTTTTGTATGAAGGCCAGATGAAAGACTATTTTAATCTCCAATTAGGAGTTGGGTTGTTTCTGACTACAACAATTTCCACAAAGTACATAGTGGAAAGCGGACCTCTGGGATTTTAGCACAAGGTGTTGATGAGGCAGAATTAGGAGCCAAAAATCTCTAAGTTTGTGGCTTGTAGCTTAGAATGTAGTCAGGAAAGCACTCCAAGAGGTCTTCAGTAAAAATCAATGATTGAATTATTTAGTTTGATTTGTAGAACTTGAGTCCTTATGCAATTTTGCCATCAGCTATCTCTTCTTTAAGATTAATATATTTGTATCATATCTATCAATTCAATGTTCTCTTTACTTAAAGATTGGAGTCCTCTATGTTGGAGGAAACATATTAGACAGCTTGCAAGAAGTGCCTTTTATAAAATAGATTCAATGAGAAATGTTAAGAAAGCCACATTTATCACAAATGTATTAGTATAAAACTATAGTACTAGACATCTATCAAGATACTAGATGAAATTAGTAGATTCAGAAAGCTTAACATTACAGAAGGACAAAATTTGTTGAGATGCACTGTCATAAATTTGTAATAGTCTGATATTGGCAGTTGCAAAATGAATACTAATGTAAGTTGCAAGCCAATGAGGGAAATCTGCTTAATTAAAGATTTTGCCCATAATTTAAAACATGACTTGGTTGTCAGAACAACTAGAGGTGTAGTGCAATCATCCTATTCAACTTCATAATTCTAAGGGAAGTTGTTAAAAGGAGGGTGGAATAATTCACTGACCAAGTTAAAGAAAAGTCAAGGAAATACCAGTGACACAAACGAATGAGGTACTGTCAAGATTTTGTGTCGTAGATATAACCATTATCATCTCATCAATTTTGTCTTCTTCTGAATTAAAGAATTTGAATTTTCATTAAATGCCCTATACTCAGAACTCAAGGAAGTTCTGACTTAGAGATATGGCAATAACCATCAAATGTGGCTATTAGCTCTTATTACTTAAAGTGTAAGTCATTGAAACTTTTGCCAAGAAAACGTTGTATTTTGAGACCTCAGCCTTTTTGTAGTCCTAATCTGTTTTGACAGAAACAAAAGATTTTGATCTTACTAATAAAACGCAGCATGTATAGCATATATTATTTATCCATGTAGTTCCTTATTCTTTCATATAACAGACAAATGTTCCTAAAAGGATTAGAATCTCTTCATGGAGGAAGAGTATGTCACATACAAATCTAATATGCTTTTACTCCATTTGCATGACAGCTAAAAGTGCTAACAGGAAAAATTTTAATATACATTATTATTGTTAATAATAAAACCCTGTGAAATAAACAAAAAAGGTAAAACATCTATAAATTTTTAGTGTATTGCTGCAAGATGGATTCTCCCAAATCTGACTATTACAAAAACCTTGATGAGGTCCAAGGCATTCTAATGTATAAAGATTTTGTCAAATATTGGAATGATGTGGAAACAGTACAGGCAAGACCAGATGATGTTGTCATTGTCACGTATCCTAGATCTGGTAAGTCTCCTTTGTGTATTAAAGGGTTTGTTGTTGTTGTTGTTGTTTTTTCAATCTATGAGTTCAACTATTTTGAATAGCTCAAACTAAGTTATTCACTTCTTACATACTCACTCTTTCAATTAAAAAAGAACAGGTGTGGGACATGTGATATAGAAAGTGTCACATTATTGCTCTAGCTCATAGCCATAGTGTAGAAATGGAACCACACACTGACAAATAGATATCAGTGATCACATTAGAAATGTATGTAGTGTAGGTGGATGAACCCGTGTCATTTCATGATCAGTATTTACAACTACCAACTGCATTCTTCATACACTAATGTCATATATATATAGAGAAATTAAGTACTTTTCACAGATACTTTTAAACATTCCCAGCTAATTAGCACCTATTTTGAAGATCTACACTCAAACCTCCAGTTTTCAGCAATACTTTTATACCTTTGAGGTTAGTTCAGTTTTGAAGCATAGTTCCGGAGTCTTACAACCCTATTATGTCTTCAGAGTTTAAAATAACTGTGTTAAGCAGTAAATATGTCACTTTGACTCCACTCCACTCTGACTCTGAAATCCATCCTTTTTTTTTCCTTGCTGGGATTAGTATCAGTACAATACCAGCCATCAGAAGAGGAAACTTACGAATTGTTTCGCTTGCATTCCCCCCTACGTAATTGACCGCTATATTTGCTTATTTAGTTTCAGTGAAATTTCTCATAGTCAGACTCTTTTTAGAGTCTCTTGTACCCTTCTTATTGATCCCTTATTTCGCTGTTGCCTTTGTTCTTATTTCAGAGCAAGTTCTAAAGCATGACCTGATAATACTGAGCTCTTGTTTTGACGCCAATGCCTGTTCATAAGTGCTACAAACAATTAGTATTTTCTTGTGTGTGTTACAAGACATTTTATTTTTGCCATCTGTTTATATCTGTAGAATTGTCCTCATTCATCTATTCAGGAAGACTCTGAAATTGCCTATAGCATTATTTCCAATTATTTTCCTCAGTATTACATCCTTCTTTAAATATCTAATTTTGATTTTTAAATGATTCGTGTGCGTTGTCATCCCTTTCGTACCTCCCACAAATTGTGCACTTGTACCTGTGACTAATACGTCTAAGATCAATTTTCATTCTTGTTGAAGACATTGTTGAATAACTCAACAGAAGCTACTGTGTCAATAGCACCTTGAGTTATGTATTCCTTCTTTGTAGTCTTTTAAATTTCTGTGCCCCTATAATACAATGTTAAGAAAAGAGAAGTTCTGGATGGCTGGTGCAATGGCCTAACTGGCTAATCTTCTGCCTTGCATGTGCAAGCATCTCATATAAATGCTGGTTCACTTCCCATCCAACTTCCTGCCTATGGCCTGGGAAAGAACCACAAAAGACCCAAAGCCTTGGGACCTACATTCTCTTTGGAGAGGCAGGCAGCTCCTGGCTCCTGGCTCCTGGCTTTGGAGCAGCTCTGTTCTGGTCATTGAGGCTATTTGGGAGTGAACCAGTGGACAAAATATCTTTGTCTCTCTTTTTCTCTGTAAATCTACCTTCCCAGTAAAAGAAATAAATCTTTATATACATACACATGAATTATGCATATTCATATATACGAATACATACATATTAATAAGAATATATATGACTATCCATATGATGTATGAACACACACACACACACACACACACACACATATATATATATATATGTGTACGTATAAATAGAGAAGTTTTGTAATCCAACTTTTTTTTCTGACTGTTTAAAAGGCCTTTGGTCACCACAGGGCAGGGATTTGATTTAGACATTCTTATAGACCTGAAACGAAGAGATAGTACATGATCAGTAGTTTGTTGAAGGAACACTTGAGTGCATCAAATTATTCAAGTCCCTTTTATTTTTTGACTACAAAAATTAAAATACACTATGTTATCTGCTTGCACATGTCATAGGTCACCAAGGGCATATTTGGACACATGTCTCACATGTGTGTTCTTACAGTATTTATTCTTATTTACTGATGCTATTTGGGGGCCTTATATCATTAAATATCACAGAAAAATTTTCTTGAGTTTATGGCTGTTTAAACATCATTCAAATAATATTGACTTATGCCGTTTGCTTTATCCACATTAAAATTAAACCCATTGTCAACCCTGAATCATCAGTGGCAGGCTAAGCTTGGTTTACTTTTTTTTAGGCACCACTTGGGTTTCTGAAATTGTATACATGATCTATAAAGAGGGTGATGTGGAAAAGTGCAAAGAAGATGCAATTTTCAATAGAATACCTTTCCTGGAATGCAGATCAGACGATGTGTATAATGGTAATGTTTAAGTTAAATGGAAAAGTTACATGCATCTATTCTAAGGTCTGAATGTGGATATGTGGTATCAAAGAGATTGTGAGAGAAAGTGGAAATTAGTATTTTGTCTTCTACATAGGAGAGCATATAAATCTAGCCTTGATAGGATTTATAGTGTGACACCTATCTGAAATAGAGTAAATAAGGATAATTCTTATAGGAGTTTCACAGACTATCTATTGAATGGAATAATAAATACTGGGATTACAGTTATTAATTTTCAAGGCTACATGTATCCCTAAAGTAAAGACAAAACTGGGAAGAAATTGGAAAGAAAAAGACCATAAGAAGATATCAAAAATTAATTTTTAATTGTAGTATTGTGATGTTTGTGGGTCTATGCATAGAGCTATATATTCATATATATATACATAAGATTGTTAGCAAAATGTTAATAATGATATTTCTGGGTGGCACAAATTTGATTTTCTTTTTCTTTTTAATTTAGTCTATATTTTGCAGTAAGAGTCATTGTAAACACATCATAGAATATTAAATGTGTTTTTGGAACTTATCTATATAAATCTATATAAACAATCCATACTTTCTGAAATCATTTAAATTTTATTTAAAATTTTAAATTAGGAGTGAAGCAATTGAAACAGATGGCATCTCCTAGAGTGGTGAAGACTCACCTGCCAGCTGAACTTCTTCCAGTCTCCTTCTGGGAGAAAAACTGCAAGGTAAGGAGTATCAAATGTTCTCAGCATCTCATCAAACTCTGATCAACTTCAAATGAAATATCACTAGATTTTTTAAAAGATTTCTTTATTTTTATTGGAAAGGCAGATATACAAAAGGGAGGAGAGACAGAGAGGAAGAATTTCTGCCTGATGATTCACTCCCCAAGTGGCCTCAACAGCTGGAGGTGAGCCAATCCGAAGCCAGGAACTTCCTCCAGATCTCCCACAGGAGTACAGGGTCCCAAGGCTTTGGGCTGTCCTCCACTGCTTTCCCAGGCCACAAGCAGGGAGCTGGATGGGAAGTGGAGCAGCGGGGACATGAACCATTGCCCAAATGAGATCCTGGTGCGTACAAGCTGAGGACTTTAGCATCTATGCTATCACGCCAGGCCCACAAGACTCTTACATATCATGAGATTTCACTAGATTATTACATAAATTTGTGTATTTATTCTATCTTTGACTCTCTAGGGTTTGGAGTACAGTTAGTACAACCAGACAATCTAGATTTTAATAGCAGCTCTTCCATTTGCCAGAGAATATTATCGATAAAACAAAGGTTAAACTGTCTAAGGCTGTTTCTTTGTAAGAGGATAATGATAATAACACCTTTTTTACACAGCACAGTGACTAACTGCTTGTAAAAGTGCTTAACATCATGTCTATCACGTTGCAAACAACAGTTGTTGCTTTTGCATTTGTTGTTATTACTGATTGTATCAAGTATCCTCTTTCTGTTACTGTATTTGACAGACTAATCAGAAAAGAACGCCTCAGAGATACAGGAATTATTTATTGAGTGCCTTTCTTGGCCCATTTAAAAAGATTTATTATTATTATCATTATCATTATCATTATCATTATCATCATTATCATTATCATTATATCACTCCCTAAGTGACCGCAATGGCCAGAGCTGAGCCGATCTGAAGCCAGGAACCCAGATACTCTTCTGGGTCTCCCACGTGGGTGCAGGGTCCCAAGGCTTTGGGCCGTCCTCGGCTGGTGCTCCAGGCCACAGGCAGGGAGCTGGATGCGAAGCAGGGTCCCCAGGACATGAACCGGTGCCCATAAGGGATCCAGGTGTGCAAGGCAAAGACTTTAGCTGCTAAACTACTGTGCCGTGGCCGTGGTAGTTTGATTTTATTTTAAAAATATATCTTGCATATACTATAAGAGCTTAATCATCCTACCATCTCATAAGTTATTTCTTCTTACCAAGTGATGAGGACTCATGTAGTTACCCTCTGGTTTAAGTAACCAATATGTAAATATGGCCTTCTCTTCCAACTTCTGCTCCTGATAAGAAGGATTCTCATCATTTTATAGAATATTTTCTGTGTCTATTTATGATTTTGTATGAACTGAGAGTCTGATTTACCATTGAGAGCATTCTTTTCCATCTATAACCTTAAAAAGTAATGGCATGTCCTAAAATCTGCCAAGATCAGCAAAATTATACTTCAACACAACAAATGGTTAAATACTAAAATGAAATAGACATGAGACAGCTGAATGGTACCTTATAGCCATTTTAAGGTAAATAGCAGCCGGTCCTGTATATAAACTAAAATTGAAATGTCAATGAGCTAATCATAGGTTGTGGTTAAGAACTTGCTTTTTTTTTTTTTTTTTTTTTAACATACTGGATACTCAAAACCATGTCAATTCCATAATGTTGCAAATTGCTGTTGATGTTATATTGGGACTCTTAATTGACTGTGATGATATTCTACCAGCTCTAACTTCAGACCAGAAATGGTCTCCCCAAGGAACTGTTCAACCCATCTGGACAATAAGTAGCTGGACTCTATGCTTGGTATACGTTTGCAAGGAAAGAATCTTGATTGAATTTGAACTGTAATACTGCATCAAGGTGGAGGAATCCACCAGGGGGGAGGGGCGTGGGGAGGGGTGGGGGGATTCCCAGAGCCTATGAAACTGTCACATAATGCAAAATAATTAATAAAAAAAATAACAAGAAAAAAATAATTAAAAAAATATACTATGCAAAAAAAAAAAAAAAAGTAATGGCATGTGAAGAAGTAATAAGGAGCTCTGCTCCACTCAAGGAAACGAGTTTTCTTAAGTCTTTCGGATCTAATTCCATTTGTGAGATTCTCTTAAACGCTTCAGTGTTAGAGAAACGCTTCTGTGGCATTTGTCATGTCTTTTACAATGCTCTCCCAAATCACAAGCATGGAATTAGTTGGGACGCACGGCCACTAGAACTAGAACTGGTGCCCACGTGGAATCCTGGTGTGTGCAAGGCAAGGACCCCAACTGCCAAGCTACTGAGCTGGATCTTGGCCCTTTTTTTTTTTTTTTTTGCTTATTACAAAATGCCGCAGAATATTTAAGGCATAAAGGAAAAGAGATAATTTTGGATTATCACAGCAAATAAAGAGTAAAGATGCAAAAGCCAAACACTTTTTAAAATTTATTGTATTTATTTTGAGAGGTAGACACACATGCACCACATATTTACACAGACATACAGACTTAGAAAGTGAAAGAGAGCAAATAAGAGCACTCACAACCACCTCTGCCAAATTACCGTGCCAAATGCTTTTTCTTATTTTTTCCTTATAATTATATTCCTTATGATTTTTCCTTATAATTTGTGTATGCTTTTATATTATGAAAATGCATTGCATTTATAATTGAGTATGTAAATGCTTTTTAAATCTTGATTGTGCAGTTTGTGAAAAACTAAATAGTTTAATATATGATTTCATCTTAGATAATTTATGTTGCCCGGAATGCCAAGGATGTGGCTGTTTCATATTATTATTTCTTCAAAATGGTATCTGCATATCCAAATCCTGGATCTTTTCCAGAGTTTGTAGAGAAATTCATGAATGCACAAGGTAGGAACCACTTCTTCGACTTTAACTCTTAAGGCAAGTGATACATGCTAAATGATGTCTCTGGGAAAATCATCTGCTCTGTTCTGTTATCTTTCCTGATCTTATGTGGAAACAAGAATTCTAACAGTTTTAATGCTTAGAGGAGGCACAAAAGTTTCAAGTGTGAGTGGCAAGTTCCAGATTCTGTGGTCCTAAGCCTAATGTAATATATTCAAGTATATTTGGCCATTGAAAGTAGCAATCTTTCCTCTAAAAATGGGAATCAATGTTTATCTTTATCTTGTCTCTTTTTACTACAAAAGTGATCAGCAACATGTTATTAAAATTCTTCTTGGGGCTCAGCACAAGAGCCTAGTGGCTGAAGTCCTCACTTTGCATGTGCAGCGATCCCATATGAACGTCGGCTGCTCCACTTCCCATTCAGCTCGCTGCTTGTGGCCTGGGAAAGCAGTAGAGGAGGGCCCAAAGCCTTGGGCCCCTGTGTCCGTGTGTGACTTCCTGAAGAAGCTCCTGACTCCTGACTTTGGACTGACTCAGCTATGGCTGTTGTGGTCACTTGGGAAGTGAATCAACAAATGAAAGATTTTCTTCTCTGGATTTCCTCCTCTCTGTTTATCTGCCTTTCCAATAAAAACTAAACAAAATTTAAAAAAATTCTTTGTGAACAAGGTGCGGATGAGGGGGGAAAAGGAGAAAGAATGGCTTTTTTTTCCCCCACAAAATTGACTGATGTTGAATGGGGTCAGAATCCACTAAAAAAAAGTCAAAACAGCTGTGGTAGAATCACTGTTGATTCTGCTCAGTGCATGGTCTGTTTTAACAAGCTTTCATAGACTAGTTATGGCTAGCTGGGCTGAAGTTGTGGACAGGTTTGTCTTCATAGTGAACATTAAGGTTAAGGCAACTGAGTGTTTAGATTTGAGAAATAAAGGATGCAGGTAGTTGAGTATTCATTAAAGAAGGCAATTTTAATGTTGTGATAATAATTGAATGGAAAAATAGTGACATTCATATCAACAGCAAAAAATTGACTATTATAGTAGGTATATATGTTTTGTAATTCATAATATGATTTTTACAAATACGTGCCAAAGCACTCTAAAACATGTTATTTGTCAGCTTTTAATTGGACGAAATAGTTGCACATTGGGAAAAAGAGGGTACGAAAGGAAAAAAAGAGGCAGCATTTTGGTTCTAGGACACCCTCTTCACTATCTTCTAAAACTCTGGACTGAGACTGACACTAGGAGAACCTCTCTTACTATCTAAGCTTCTAGTGGTGTAAGCAAAACTCATCATAGTTTCCAAATTCAGTTGTAACTGGTAAACTGAAGACCTGGAGTAGTCTTTAAGTAGTTCTAGTAACTCAACTTGTTCACCTAATATATTCTCTCTCTCTCTCTCTCTCTCTCTCTCTCTCTCTCTCACACACACACACACACACACAGAGAACACACACACACACACACACACACACACACACAGAGAGAGAGATAGAGAGAGAGAGAGAGAAAGAGGTGGTCTCCTATTTGCTGGTTTAGTCCACAAATGGCCACATTGGCCAGATATGAGCCAACTGAAAACCAGGAGCTTTTTGTGAAACACACACACACACACACACGTACACATGGCCCTAGCAGTTTATGCAATGTTCGCAGAAGGACTGGATAAAAACTATGTGTGGTGGGGAGGAATTCCCTTAGCTTTTCTCTGTCATAATCATGCAGTGATGAGACAACCGACCAGGTGTTCTGTGTTTCCATATGGGCATTTCTGTACATACCTCTCTCATCACAGACAACTTTGCTCATGGATGGTGGTTGTGTTATCAATTCACACTTTTTAAATGCTTTTATACTTCTTTCTGAGCTGAACAGAGATCATATTATGATTTTTTTTTTCTAATTTTAGTTCCTTATGGTTCCTGGTATACACATGTAACTTCTTGGTGGGAGAAGAGTAAGAATCCACAAGTGTTATTTATTTTCTATGAAGACATGAAAGAGGTGAGAATTGAAAAAAAAGACAACTTGGTAATTTCTAAGATGTTAGCTTTTAGGAACATTCTGGATACAAAAATCTATTTATATACAGATGACAATAATTTGCAAGAATTTAGAGGAAAGTGATTCATATACTTTCATATGGATTTGAAGCTAGTACATGAAACTTCTTTGAATGAACATATTTGAAATTGAAACTTCAAAAATTTCTTTAGATAAAATTTGAAAGAACTTAAGTTCATGAGACCTAGATAGTACAAACACACACACACACATAACCTTACAGGCAAGTAATTAGTTGGTGATTATACCTAAATTGTGCAATAATCAGAGACTTAGAAAATTATATTAAGTAAAAATGAAATAAAAACTACAACTGGAATATTCTGTATTCACTTACTCCGTACTTTGGCCAACAATAACTGTGATTAGGTTTGTTCTGTATTCAAATCAATGAGAAGCTAAAGAGTGAAAAAATTATTTTTTCTTGTTTCTACAAGGTATTAATCAAAAAGTGAATAAAGTGTATAAACCTGATACAAACTGACAGGATGTTTGAGTCAGATAAAGTAAACAAAACAAAAATAAGCATGTAGTGAAATAGATTTACTTGAAGTATTATATAGCAAAAAAGAACATCATCTAACTAAAACTGTGATAGTCCTGTATAGCATCTAAAGAGAAACAAGAGATAAGCTGAACTTCAAGAAACAGGTATAATTATTTAGGAGTAGGATTTAGACACAGCTTTCTGCATTGAGAGAACTGTGCACTAGAATAAAAGTTGTTTATATTACAAATAGATACCTGAGCTATTTAGCTGAATAGGGTATTTTATAGGAGTGGCATAGAAATATGAAGTTTCTAGGTTAGGCGCCTACATCAGGGTAGTTCAAAATGTGTTCAAGAGTGCAACTGCAAGAAAAATCTATTCCAGTGAAACCAATGATGGAATTGATGGATAGGTTTTCATAATACACATTTTCGATGAGCTTACTGAAGATTCCTTGAGCACATAAATTTCAAAATTTTCGTTACCATGTTCAATTTCTATTTTGTTTCAATTTCTACTTTTTTGAAATTCCTTTGTTTCTGTGATGTTAAGCTATATATTTAGTACAAAAACAGAATAGATATGCTTTTTATACCTTCTCTTAGTTTTTAATAAACTTCTTTTCTTATTGCTGCTCACTTACTATTCCAATAAACTAGGAGAAAAATGAAAGTCTTTTTCATCTGTTCAGTACCCAGATTTGATCTTCAAAGGGCACAATAGACTTTGAGTGTATTTATGTGTATATTTGTGTGTGTGCATATATATATATATATTAGTACATACATTAAGCATTTATGCATATCATTTCACTTAAACTTTCTGATAATATTTGAAGTAGTTTTTGTGGACGATTGTGCTTATGTGTGTAATAGTACATGTTTCATAATTATAACATGTCATTATAATGTAAAAGTCAGGATTTAGCACTCAGATCTACAGGTTTAGAATCCGAGACCTTTCAGACCGTTGATGTGGGCTCAGGTGGATGTCCAGCTGCTAAGGACATCACGCCATGGTGGGAATGTGTGAGACAGGAAATGAGCAACTGCATCACCAAAGAACAAACCAGAGTCACAAAATACTGTCCCACATTGTCATTCCAAGTGCACATCCTAACACACGCAAACACCTGTTGAAGATTCCCAACGAGCTCATCACACTGAGGATCAAGTGCCTAACACACAAAACTTGTTGCTGAGAACATCCACGCCCACAAGCAGTTCTTTCTACAAGGAAACACTTCTCCAAGGAATTTTCATGAGAAGTCTAATGCCAGTATGAATGAAGAAAAAGATGACCTTTTTCCCCCACATTAAAAAAAATCTAACCAGCATTAAATTTTTGCCAGTTTAATGACGTATTCTTCCAAACTTTTCTTCTTTCAAGGATATCAAAAAAGAGGTTTTGAAACTGGTACAATTCCTGGGGAGGAAGCCATCAAAGGAGCTGGTGGACAAGATTATAAAGCACACTTTGTTTCAGGAGATGAAGGATAATCCATCCACTAATTACACAATTATGCCAGAGGAAGTCATGAATCAAAAAGAGACATCCTTCATTAGAAAGGGTAAGCACAGCATGTAGTATTTCACTGCTATGGAAAGTCAAGTTTATATGATTATAGACAAAATCTCCTGGGAATTATTCATGGCTGTGGACCCAGGCCTTTTTTTTAATCTTCAAAATTATTCTACCTTTAAGTACATTACTTTTTGAGTTATACTAGAGAAGCTATTCCTACTAAGTTACTATTACTTGTCGATTGCAGCATATTATACAAAAAATGATTAATGGACACTCCAGTCTCAGCACCAGCAACATTACTGCACTTCGATAGCTATCTTTTATGTCACCTATTTGCATTGGTGCTGTATCACATACCTTATATATTTGTTTATTATTTTTAAAATTATATTATAAATTCAGGGAGAAGAGTCAACTCTCATTTCATTTTGAGATGAGGAAGCAATTTGAACGGTTAATCAGTTTTTCTTCTTTATTTCTATTTCTTCATTTTCTTGGACAAGTGACAGAATTTTCCAGGGTTAATTGGCAAAGATAGGAATTCACATACAACTCTCTTTGTAAAAATATCAAAATAGAGTGAGATGAAATCCTGCTCAGAAAGAGATATGGTCCTATATGGCACAGTAGGCTTGTAAATAGAAAGGCAAGTGGATATGCAGCGCAATGAATTATTTACAGAAAAAAAAATAGAGAAAATCTTGCACTTTCAACCAGATTGTTCATGGGAGGAGAAGTTAAACTTTTAAAGGCGAAGAATAAGAAATGTGCCACTGGGCACAGAAAGTACCTGAAAACAGAATTAAATCTCAAAAATCAATATTTTAACTATCCACCCTTCAGACTAGCTCACCTTTTCCAGAATTTCTGTATAAACATAGTTCTTAAAATGGTTGCAATATGTGCAGAGGGCTATTCACTGGGCTAAACTTAGAGTGTGCTCAGTACATCTAGCACACATTTTCTACCTTCCATTTTGTGGATTATTTCAATAGGAAAGCATAAACCTCCTTGATGTGTGGACAAATGAACTACCAGTTTCTCTATAAATAAATTAATTTTCTTCTGCAAGGAGAGCTTTGAAAGTGTGACTGAGAGCAAAAGGAGGTCTTAGACCATTGTGGTAATCTAGGTGGTAAGGTTGAGAAGCTTTCACCTTTGGTAGTGCCTGCAGGAGAGCATAGGGGGCAAATGATACACACAAAGCTAGTCTGTCCATGAACAACGCATTACATGTGTGAGGAGGTACCTTTCATATTTATTCCTTGGATATCTGGTGCTTCCAATATCAAGGTTATGATAAGGTATAAAGAAAACACAATTTAACAGAATATGAATTTTTTTGGAAGGAAACTACTTTGGGATATGTATGCTTATATTCAGGTGACAATATCATGTAGGCAATTTAATACGGAAATATTAAGACTTGATTGATTTTTACCTATAATAAGATTATATAACCTGTATAGAGTAAATACAATGTGGTTTTCATCCTGAGACCAAAACATCTAACAAAAAACTTGTGAAAAAAAATGAAATAGAATAAGAAGGATGACACAGAGAATGGAAATTGTAAGATTATTTTTAAAGAAAGATTTATTTTTATTGGAAAGGCAGATTTACAGAAAGAAGGAGACACAGAAATAAATATCTTCCACTCACTGGTTCACTCCCCGGCAGCTGGGCGGATCCAAAGCCAGGAGCCAGTATCTTCTTCTGGGTCTTTCACATGGTTGCAGGCTCCAAGGCTTTCAGGCATCCTTCACTGTTTTCCTAGGCCACTGGCATGGAGCTGGATGGGAAGTGGAGCAGCCGAGACACATACCAGCACCCAAATGGGATCCCTGTGTATGCAAGGCGAGGACTTTAGCCACTAGAATATTGTGCTGGGCCATGAAAGATTAATTTTAGACTGATTAATTAAGTTAGAAATGATCAGCCAGGAGCTCCAATTAAATTTCCACATGCGTGTTAGAAACCAAGTTATTTCAACTATTATCTTCTGTCTATCTAGAAAAGCTAGCAGGAAGCTAAATAGGAAACAGTGCAACCAGACTGGAATCAGGCACTCCAATATGGAATACTAGTAATATAAGTGCTGGTTTAACCCACTATACCACCATAACAGATTTTGTTTTGTATTTTTTAACCAATCAGGAAAAACCACATTTGTAAAACTATCTAAATATATTACTATTGTATGCACTTATTTCTAATATAAAATATTGTAAGGAGTGATTAATGCAACTGAATGTGGTATTAGACAATCTCAGGACAGTGATTTGAAGTGTTAATATTTGCTTTTTTCTTTTTTATAGGGATTACAGGTGATTGGAAAAATCACTTTACAGTAGCTCTCAATGAAGTATTTGATATGCATTATGAGCAGCAAATGAAAGGGTCTTCACTGAAGTTTCGAACTGAGATCTAAGAATAGTTTTCTATTCTTAACGTAGATAAGATACCGATTCTTCACTTTTTTACCTTAGATTGGTAGGGATGCAGCCTTGTGAATCAAACACGTATGTAAAGGAGAAATAAGATCTATTGTTCTTGCTATTCTGTCGGCTTGTTTAATTCTACTTTCCTTTCTTCACTGATATTACATAAAGTTATGACCTATAGGTATATGTTAAGTTGCACTAAAGATAAACATTTTGAACTATTTCATGCTTTTTCCATTTGGTAGTAGACATATATATGTATGATATATATGTATGTATGTATATATACATACCTATGTATATTAATATTAATATTAATAATTGCACATGAACATGGAAGACTTCAGAAGGAAGATTAAAATAGGTACCTTTTTGCCATAACTAAACCTAATCATTCCTTTTTGATTTTTTCCTTTACTTCCTCAGAAATAGCTTAATTTGAAATGCAACTTACACAAAATTTAAAGCAGTATTGATTTTCAAATAAGCTTGATGAGTGCTAATCCTAATATACTTCTTTGGCGAATTTGAAATAATTATGTTTTAGAGTTCCTTCTGTCATATATACAATGTAATCTAATCTTTGCAAAATAAGGTTCTAAAATAAAATGTGGAATTCAGCAGTAGAATAAAGCAAAAATACATGAAAAATAATTAAATGTTTCAAATGAACTTTGAAAATGGTTTATTTTATTCCTATTTGGGAGGCAGAGCAAGAGAGAAAGAGCGAGAGAGTGAGAGAGAGAGCATGCACGCCAGAGAGTGAGAGAGAGAGAAAGAGAGAGAGAAGCAAAGACAGAAAGAGATCTTTCTTTCCTGGTTCACTTCCACACAGCTACAGTGCCTGGCCCTGGCCAGGCTGAAGACAGGAGCCTGCGTTTGCATTCTATCTGCCACACGTATGACAGGGACTAAATATTTGGCCTCCCACTACTTTAGCAGGCATATTAACTGGCACCTCATGACACAGACTAATAGCATTGTAACTGGTTCTGCCAGTTTGTTTATTTGTATAAAAATACTTGTTCTCTTGATAATTGCTCTGTCAGCAATACATTTAGTCAATGTTGTCTTTCCCTGAAACAGAGAGCATGCAAGATGACGGCATTTATTTATTTATTTATTTATTTATTTATTTATTTATTGTCTTCACTAGAACAATTATCTCTTTAACTTATCAATTAAATGCTCAAGTGTCAGAAGTCTGTATGATTAATTTTTCTACTCTTTAAAGAAAACTCTGAACAAATACAATTAATGTACAATGGCTAAAACGCGCTTAAAGTGTCCAGCACATAATCCAAAATTATTTACCATGTAAAAGACTAATGAATCATGAGTTGCTCTAAAGGGACAATAATCAATTTATATCAACTTTTAATGAGATTAAACATATAAATAATATATAAGTTATATAAATAATTAATTTATATAAACTTTTTTATCAGCTTTTAATGAAATTTTAATTTGATTGTGCAATGGTAATTAGTAGGTTGGTGTTGGCTATAGACTACCCACCCAAGTAATGTGGCATGGTGATGACGTTCTCAACAGAGAAATACCTGAGACAGTTATGGTAAACTTTGTCTTTTTATTAGTAATCAAGCACAAGCTTATATAGGGCATGGCCACGGAAAAGAAGACGCAGAGCAGTAGCAATATTCTTATTGGATATAAGCATCTATTACATATCATAAGCCTAGCCAATCAGTATTGCTGTCATGTACAATGTCCAGATGGCACAATGTAGTCCACCACAACTTCTGGAACTCACCCACAACCTGGAGTTTTTTGTTACAAGACTATCACAAGACCTTCAAAACATAGATGTGGACAGGGGTAGGCAGAAGGAGGAGGTAATCAAGTTACTGAAAAGTACCCAAATTATCAGAAGAGGTTGAGGAGGGGGTGAAATACCCAGAAGGTTCTGGGCTTCCTGCCAACTGTATTGGTCTGTAGGAGTCTCTAGGTGTTGTCAAGACGGGAGGAGAGTCTCTAGGCATACTCTGAAACCAAGGGGTTTTCAAATTATTGGACATGTGTTGAAACTTTGGTATCACTGCCCCTTGATTAGATTAAATAGGCCAAGAAAAATCCTGGCAGTCACTAGCTCACAGTGGTTGATAAAAGATTTTATTTATCTTATTTTATTAACATAAAAACAACATGTTTCATAGGTACAATTCCAAGAACATATTTCATAGGTACAGTTCCAAGAGCACAATCACATGTCATCATTACTCTGTGCTCCCTGCTTCCCAATACCTCTCCCTCCTTTTCTTCTCTTCAACAATATTTACACATCATGGGCTTACTTTGACACTAACCATAATATTCAACACATAAAAACCCCTCAAGATCATATCCCCATTGGAATATAAACATGGGTTACAAAACAGCATCTTTTCTCAAAGTGATAATTTGATTCCTACACTTTTTAATGTGTTCTATATTAGTTGTCACATCTCAGAAAAAAACACATGAAATTTACCTTTTTGTCACTGGCTTTTTCCAGTAAGCAAAATAGTTTCTAGTTGCATCCATTATGTTGCAAAAGTCAGGATTCCACTCTTTTTCATGACTGAGTAGAATTGCATAGTGCATATCTACCACGTTTTCTGAACTCAGTAATCAGTTGATCCACATCTGGGTTGATTTACATCCTTAGCTATTGTGAATTTAACTATAGCAAAACCACCATTTTCACAATGATTTGTTACACATGTGTTGTATAGTTCTGGAAATATATTAAGATTCTCTTAAATGTCATGCAGGGGAGCAGGATATTTATCTCTGAAGATAAATAATTGTTTTGTGTATTTTAATATACCCAGTTTATCATAATTTTCTAATTTAGGATGTGGCACATAACAATAGCTTCCTACACCTTGTAGAGCTCACAGCTGATTTTAACCACATTATAACTGAAGCAACTAAGCAGTAAGAAATTCTTGCTTCTTTTTCATTACTTTTTTTTAACGGAATGCCCAATACTAACTTAGCTTGATTAAGATTCGAATCTATAACAGCTTCCCTTCAGTTTTTTTTTTTTAATTCTCTAATGTCTATGAAAGATGCAGGAGATTGGAATCAAGCTTAAAGTTCAGATAGAAACTCCAGGGCCCCTTTGATTCATTGACATCTACTTTAACCTGGGTGCAAAGTTTGCACAATGGGAATAACAAGGACTTTGCATAGTGTTACATGGCAAACTATGCAGGAATGCTCATTTTAGTTGTGATTCTGTGTGTCTAAGAAAGCTAACATATCCTGACACCACCATATATAAAATTCTTAATGATATTTCTAGAACAATGGTTTCAGGTCCTACTAGATGCACAAAAGCAGATTCAAAATGTTTGCTAACTCATTGATTGACACCCCATCAAAGACTAGGAAGTGCTCAGAAAGCATGCCTGAGTATGGAGGCAGCTCATAATTGGAGCCATACACAGAGTTCTTTTCAATCAAAATGCCCATAAAGGAAATTTGAGAAACACATAAATTATGTACAACTCCCGAGTCTATCTCTAGAAAGTCACATTTGAGCATTGTTTTGTCTATAAAACATGGTGAAAGGCTGAGGAATAATGTGGATGGGAAGACTAATTTTATTGTGAAAAAACTTGGCACATCCTATGTTAGCCAGGTAATCTAGGTCAACATTATCAGAGATGGGACATGTCTATAATAATACCCTAACTATGTGATGAAAATGACAGTTTACTTGAATGAACTTTCTCCCAAATATCTAAAGTCATTGACTAACTATGAAATGATTACCAGACAAACTCAACTGAAAGACTTTATGCAGAATACTTTCACACTTGAGGATTCCTTACATGGCCTGAAGCGTTCCTTCACACCGGCTTTGTGTAATTTATACTCATTATCATTTTTGGAAAACATCATTTATTTTGAATCATCATGTATTTTTCTAGACCCATGTTGGCAACGCCCGCGTCGCCACGTACCCCGAGCCGAGCGGAGGGACTAGGGTTACAAAAAAGACAACGCAGTGAGCCAACACAACACGCAGTACGCAGAATGCCGATCGATGATAGATTGATCCTTATTGAAACTCCAGGCTTTCTTTTATACTCTGCTTAGCTCCTCCCAGTGTTTATCCAGTCCTCAAGTGGCCACCTTAAATCCTCGAGTTCCTCCCAGTAGTGGCCACCCTAAATCCCTTGAGTTCCTCCCAATGTTTATCCAGTCCTCTAGTGGCCACCCTAACTCCCTTGAGTTCCTCCCAGTGTTTATCCAATCCCTTGGCAGATAGCTTGGCAAATAGGAAGCAGGAACTTGCGGTTAAGCCAGTGGCTAGATGTATCAGGCAAAAATTGCTCATCCTATTACCCTCTGAGAAACAAGCTAAGCTGTGGAGTTAATCCTTGGGAGACCGGGGCCTGCAGACCCACTCTGGAATATTTTACAGAGAACTGGAAGTCATTTTAGTGGAGATCATATAGAAACTGAGGCTTCAGTATGCTGTGTTCTTATTGTTCTGGGCTGTCCTTACTTCTGGATCAATTTAGTGAACAATTGTCTCTTTCTCAATATTCATCATCTGTTTGTCTAATCATGTATCTACCATCTGTCGGCCTTCTCCTTTCTGCACATTTTTCTACACATACACACATGTGTAATTTCCATGTCTATTTGTAAATAAAGTACAGGCTTGTATCAATACTTTGTATTCCAATTCAGCCTGAAACACCAGAGCTTTTAACAGGCCTTTGAATTCTCATAGTTTGTATGTTTTGCTGTCATGGTCCTTAATGTATTTACTTCTTTACTTCACCCATCCTTGTGTATACCCAATTCCTGATCATGTTGACCTGCTCTGCCTTGCTGTCTGATGTCGTGACTCATAATAATTTTCACAGTTGTCTCTATGATACGCTTTTGTCTGCTGAGCCCTGGAAATTGCTTAACCTTTTTGCCATGCTATCATTTCCAATATGGAGGAAGGAAAAGAAAAACAAAAACAAAAGCAAAAAAAAAATGAGAACTCTATTTTTGAGATTGAATGGTTTCAAGGTACAATAAGAAACATGAGGTCATCAAAGACCTCTTCCCACCCACACCCTATCCTTTGATGATAACTGGAGTGTAAATTTTATCTTGCTAAACTCATAAAATTTTCAAAAGCTTTTTGTTCCACTTTTCATGCAATTGATATAAAACTAAAAATATCTTTACATAAAGATTTAATTTTCTAGATTTCAGATTTATTTGAATTTGGCCCTATAATTTTTAATTTTTGGTTGAGCTCAACAGAGTGAAATAAGCCCAAAATAAGCATAAAAGAGCAAAAACAAAATAAAAACAGAAATAATTAAATGGGTAAAGAAGTAAAGTAAATGGATAAAGAAAAATCATAGAAAAAATGAATAAATTCAAAGCATCTCCTCAAAAATCAAAGCCAATAACCTGAGAACTTTCTATAAGCTAACAGATGAGAAGATAAAAAATGAAAATAACTGAAATTAACAATGAAAACTGATGTTATTGCTACAAATATGCAGCTAATGAGGGGTTGGTAATGAAATGTTACAAAGAAGTTTGAAAATACAGAAGTGTAACAGCCTGATACAGAGACTAATCTACAGCTGACGTCACACTTTATTGTGAAACAGTGAAGCATTTCCCATTAAAATTATGGACAAGGCAAGGATATTTGTTGGTATTACTTTATTTCAGCACAATACTACTGGTTGTCACTACTGCAATAAGGAAAAGAAAGGCAGCCACTGAAAATCAGTGAACAAAACTGCACTTTGGTATGAATTACTTAGAATCTGAAGAGGCCCCTAAAGAAATGAGATGTGATCATTTAACAAATCTGACTGCCGTAGAAACGAGCCTTCTGCCATCAGCCAGATGGACGAGACATCTCAAGAGCGAAGCCTCCAGTGCTAGCCTAACCTTCAATCTACAGGCTCCAACCAGCAATTCAGCTACCATCTCATGGACGACCCAGAGCGGACCCTGCTGTCATTACCAGACATTGTGTGGAACAGTGTCTTACTATGTGACACACACACATAATGTTGTTTTTCAGCGAGTAGATTCTTAAGGCCTAAAAATACAATAGTAGTTAGAAAATTGGGTCTCTGAAGAATCATTCAGATACACCATGTTGCTATTGTTCATTTTCCTCCTCAAGGTCACTCTTCATGTGTTTTCATCCTGTTCTCCATCTCCCCTGGGAGGTTGCTGTGCATGGATTATATCATCATAACCACGGACCCTCCTTTTTCTAGTTGGCAGGAACTCTGAGGGAGGGAGGAAAATCAAGGCAAGATGGCTCTTTCCCAAGAGATCAAATCAGACCGCAGCCTGCAAGCAAATTAACTAGAACGGTCTTATCCCTTCATTCGTTTGTTTTCAGAATGCTATATTTCTTCAACCAAATCTGGTGACTGTAAATCTTAAATGCTTAATTGTAATTTTTCTAGACATGAATCTCCTGCAGGAAACAGAGGTTGGGCGTGCTAAAATCTGACACAGGTGGAAGGCAAACTAGAAATCTCTAGTCCTTGTTTTTGAGACTCATGGTCGGGTAGGTAGTTTGATTGTCTTTCTGTAGATATTTAGCAGCCTGACATTCAGGTTGTTTTATGGCTTCCCTAAAACACACTATAGGAAAAATCTTAAACAAGGTGTTTTTTTTTTTCCACTGGAGTCAAAGAAAACATGCACCTGGAAAGCCCATAGAGGATAATGGTAGAAAATAATTATATCTTCCTAGTTGCTAAGTGAGAGGTTTCAACTTCAAAGTCCATTATCATACAGATTGATAAATTCACAGATATAAAAACTTGGGGTTTTGTCAGCAACATGATTTAAAAGAGACAAAAAGGGACTGTGTCATAGCAAATATTCTGATTATATGGAAAATAATAAGAATCCCAAGCCAGTTCTCTTTGGAAACAAGAGACTAAGAAAACGGATGGTGACACTGATGGTACAAGCATCGGGTAAAGAAGAGACTGCACTCCAGCTCTTGGCTGCATGGCCTGACCCTTTGATTCCTCACAGAGAGCATGTTCATCTTAACCAGGCATCCCTAGAAGTGCAGATAAGTCATCCTCCCAATGAGATTTCTAACAGAAAAATCGGATCCATGAAACAGTATGTTTTATTTGCTTTTAAATTAAAATTAGAAGCACTTGATATAAAGGGGGGTCTTGATTTATTTAAATACTTGCTTCATAAACAGCAGACTTTGTAAATTTCCATAAGTGTTTTGCTTCATTCTAGCTGTACTGCAACCCACAATCATAGAGTCTTCCCTTAAATTTCTGTGCTTCCAGTTTAAAAAAAAATCTTGACAATGTAGTAAAAAACTCATGCATTTCTGTGGACTTTATCTGTTGCCCTCCTAATCATAAAAGAAAAATTAATCTCAATTGACTGAATCAACATAGAAAGTGAAGCTTCCACTAGCTATGATAGCATGAATTATCTTTCGCCATTTCTAAAATATTTTATATTCTGTGACAGTAGAAAGTGGCTCCAACTAAAAGGACCTATCAAAATTTTACTTTGTGGAATGCCATGATTGTCAGGTCCAGCATATCTCTATACATGCTGATAGATGATAAATTTTTATTATTTGACTTTTATGCATTTTAAAGTGCTGCAGAAACAAAACTTGGACCTATTTTTCCTTCAATAGGCACTTGCTAAGTAATATAACAGGTCCACCTTTAAACGCATGTTTTGAATAATATCAAGTTATTTAATTGAAAAATGAATCTTAGAAATTTCTAGTATGAAAATGTTGCTGTAAAATGGAAATGTTTGGGAATTTTTAGTTCCAGATGTTCATTTTATGCTGAGTAGGATGGTTATGGAAAATAATAAAATACTGTTATTTTTCTCAAAAAAGCACAAATAACTAGAGGAAAGAATTTTGAATGTTTTTATCAAAAAGAAAATGAAACAAAAGAATTATTTACTCTTCTTGAACATTACACAACGGAGTCAGCATATGGCACTCAGCACATATGTGCAATACCTTGGGATAAACTTAGCAGAAGATGCGAAAGACCGCCAGAATTAAAATTACAAAATATTTAAAAAAGAAATAGAAGACTTCAAAAGATGGAGAGATTAACTATGTTCCTGAATTGGTAGAATCAACATCATGAAAATGTCTACATTACCAAAAGTAATGTACAAATTCAGTGTGATCCCAATCGAAAAGCTATAAAAGATGTTGCAAATATACATCAGGAAACATAAAAAAATCATGAATAGTCAAAGCTGAAACAAACAAACTTATCTACTTAAATAGCAGAAAGAGAAATTCGTCATTGTCTCTAAGATACTATACTACTGTGATAATATGGGGAAAACACGGGAGGTGAAATGGGGAGGGAGGATAATGCATGCATGTTCACTTATGTCTTCATTTCACCTGACTTACTTTTGATCTTACAGAATAGGAAAATTCCCGCCGGTCTTGTAAGATACTGCCCAATTTTCAATCTCCCGCTTAGAATTTCAGATAAAGACCAATCATAAAGACACATAATGACAGAAAATCTAAATCATTGTACAAATGAAGGAAAGCATGCAAACACACAAACTCACAATTATGTTTAGTGAAATGTCACTTTTATCCTTTTTGTAATATATATTTCATTTAGATTGAAAAACAGGCAAGAGCTTAAGACACAGTTGTTAATGATTTCTATAGCTGAGATAATAATCTAATCATTACCTTTTATGGTCATGGCAGAATTCTCAGGACACTAGTATCTTTAGGGATCCACAAATGAAGAAGAGACTGTATCTTCACCTTCAAAGGCATCCTAGTCCTTGAAGTGTTTGATTAATTACTTCAGACTATGGGTTAACAGTGTTGCTAAACGCACTACTTCTAAAGCTGAAAGAAGTTCATTCTAATGACAATACAGCAAATGCCTTGATCTGTAGCAATAAACAGTATCAATGTATATCTGTATTTGTCAGTACAACTAAGCCTTATTTTAAACAGAAAAAAAATGATAGGTTGTGAGACGAAGACAAATGCAATTATCTTTGCTTGAAGGTTTAACTTGAAACACAGGCTAATGACTTGCTCAAGACTGGTTAGAATATTAAATACAAATTCACTATCTCTGCATGGAGCTGAGATGGAGAATATTTTTTAAATACTAAAAACATATTTCTGCTTTATTTGGGGCAGTGTTGAAAAACAGCATAAACTTGGAAATGATAATAGTTTATGATGAAAGTGTAAAATTATGTTCAGCGATATTTAAGATACATTAGCTAGTTTTCATAGTCCAGACAGTATACTGCATCTTTATAGCCAAGAGTTGATTTATTTATGAACTTATAACAACAGAAATGACACAATGACTATCACTCTATGAAGAATCTGCTAAGACGGTGAGCATTTCATAGAGTAACACAGATGCTACTTGGAAAATGCACATTTCTTATCACAGTTCCTGAATCCAAGCCCTAGCTCCACTCCTGATTGCAAAATCTTAGTGTTGTGAACCCTGAGAAGCAGTAGATGATGGCTCACATATCTGGTCCATACACCACATCTGAAAGGAGTTTCAGGCTACTGGCTTCAGCCTGGTCCAGTCATGGCTATGGTGGCTACTGGGGAGTGAACTTAAATAAGGAAAATCTCTGTTACTTTTTCCCTTTGTTTTTATGTCCTCCCTCCCTTTTTATTGGAAAGTCAGATATACGGATAGGAGAGCCAGATACAAGATTCACTCCCCAAGTGAGCACAACGACTGGAGCTGCGCCAGTCCGAGCCAGGAGCCAGGAGCCTCTTCTGGGTCTCCCCCACGGGTGCAGGGTCCCAAGGCTTTAGGTCATGCTCCACTGCTTTCCCAGGCTACAAATGGGGAGCTGGATGGGAATCAGGGCCACTGGGATTAGAACCGGCCCCCATATGGGATCTCGGTGCAGGCAAGGTGACGACGTTAGCTGCTAGGGTACCTCTGTGCCTTTCAAGTGAATAAAAATTAGAAGAAAAATGTTAAAATAAGGCGATGAATCCCATGGTTGATGAAATTCAGTTGCACAAAACTACATGGCAAATAGAATAGCCATCAATATTCAATAAATAATAATAAATAATTATCTCTGTTATTTTTTAGGATTGTACTTTAGCCACAGTTTCTAATGTTATAGTTCCTTTTATTATACTCCCACTCAATTCTATATGCTTTTATTACAGGTTAAGCTGGATTTTTCCAGTTCCATTACATAATATGATCTTCATCTTCTGTTTCTAACACCTTGATAACATTTTTAGTTACTTCTCTAGTCAAGAATCACTATTAGCAGGGCTGATTATTGAGTATGCAATGGCAGTGAGATGAGCAGTGTTGTTTTTGGGCAATATGCATGTGATAATAGAGCCTCTAAATAAGCAACTTTAGCATACATATAGTAAATAAATGTGAGGCATAAAAATATTTTGGAAACACATAAAAGGTACATAACCAAATTATGGAAAGCTCCTTAGAGTAAGTGGCAGAAGTTCCAGGAAAACTGACATTTGAGCAGAAATGGAGACTGCTTGATATCTTTGGCTGAGAGAACAGTATGTGTGAGGTCACGGGTCACAGGTCAGTCAATTTAAGGTAAAATAATGAGGACTATGTGATTCATGAATTAGGAGACAAGGCTAGCATAGTGTATATGTCTCATAGTAAAAACTTGAGGGCAGTAAGTAAAAACTGGGGGTGGGTGCCTCTTAGGCAACCATTAGGATTAGCAGCAATAAAAACATCCTCCAGTAGCTTTTGAAACAGCAGATTCCATTGAGGACTCATGTATGTGTGGGGACAGAATCCATGTAGGTAATGACTGAGGAGTGTTTTATAAGTGAAGAATAGAAATGAGTATTTCTTGAAATTGAAAGATGTCAAGCGTGAGATTTACATGAATATTATGACATCAATCTTTTGCTAGATAAGAACGGCAGGAAGGTTCCCCTTCTCCTTCTTCCTCTCCCTTCAGATGCTACTGTTACCATGGGCTGTTCAGACTTCTAAGTTCCTTAATTGAATTGGCTCATTGATGCTTGCAAAACTGATGGAGATTAATCAAACTATCTCTAAATATAGATTGTGCCATTTCCTCACAAGGGGACATTAGAAATGTGTGGGGCCAGTAATACAGCACGTAGGCTAATCTGCCTGAAGCACCGGCATCCTGTGAGGTTACCAGTTCACGTCTTCCTGCTCCAGCTCCCATCCAGCTCCCTACTTATGATCTTGGAAGGCAGTGGAGCTGGAGCAAGTCGTTGGGAGACTAGAAGACCAGAAGAAACTCTTGGTTCCTGACTTCAGATTGCCTCAGCTCTGGCCATTGTGGCCATTTAGGGAGTGAATCAGTGTATGGAGAATCTCTTTGTGTCTCACTCCTTCTTTCTGTTAATTGTGCTTTTAAAATGATAAATAAAAGATTTAAAAATTAATAAAGCATTAAGAATCAATTGTTTCGATCCAAAAGAAGAAGATGACAGCTTGAGACAGACAGTGGATGTCAGCATATGGACTTTATTATGAGAGCATATCTGTTCCAGATCATAAAAGTCAAGGTCATAGTTTTGATGTTATACTTGTTGTCACTGACAAAATTGGAGTACTTTTCCCTTTTTCTTTGAGCCAGCATATAGAGACAATTAGGGAGCTTAGTTTTGATTTGTCAAATGTGAAATTCAAGGAAGAACTCAAAGAAATCAAACGAAGATGTCCTGTATACAGTTTAATACACAGGCTTAGAGGTCAGGAGAATTGTTTCATATAAATATAGATTTGGATATTTAAGATTTCCTTGGGATAGAGCATCACTGTCATCAGAACAGAGGTCCTGGATTTTGGGTTTAGTGGGATTTGGATGCATACCAATATTCAGAAAACAGAAATAGAAAATCACCAATAGCCCTCAAAGTAGTGTTTCCGGGTGTAAAGAAGAAAGCTGGAGAAGGATACCATTGTAATTTGTACTAAAGTACAAGGAATATTTCAAAGGAGCGAGTAGTCAAGGTCTATAGAGAAAGTAGAATGATTATTTCAAAACATTGCACTTTCAGCTTAACAATAGCGTGATCATTCCCTGGTGACTGTGAACAGCATTACCTGTAAGTAGCAGTGGAGTAGGGGAAAGGTAGAATGACCCGTTTCCACAATGTTAGCTGTGTGCAAAGGAAATGAGGCAATACAAACATCCGACGTACTCATTCCTATGAACAGTGTGTCTGAGAAGGAGCAGACAGAACATGTACTTTGTATCTGGTTAATATCCAATGAGTGATTAGTGGACAAAACAAGTCATGTGCTAAACTTTATGATCTCTTTTGATCTCCTTTACTGTCAGTTTTGAAGTTACCAAAGACATTCAACTTAACTCTTGGCACTGTGTAAGTTTAATGACAAACTAGTTAAATGACAAACTGCTGAGAATTTTAGAAAGATCTTTGCCTTCAATTATTTGTAGAGGGACTGGACTGTAAATTGTCCAGCAATTTCAATCAGTGATGCACCTTCTGCCTAAGTTATCTATGTAGTTAAGAAAATTGTTATTCAGGAATTACCTGGTCCTCTAAAGAGTATGTGTTTTCTGGCCGGTGTATTCTAACAATTGAAACATTGTTGGAGCAATAAATATTTTTTGTGATAAGTTATTGAGTATAAACATACAGCAACCTAGAACTAAATATTCTACGCTTTTTCTCACTTGAATTTTATATTGGCAATGTTGTTCAAATATACTCCATATTTTTAGAAGAGTAAGTAATATAAAATGTAGAAGTGGAATTATACTTAGAATATTAGTTTCATAAGTAATTATAAATTACTAAGCAGGGTTTCCTGGGGGCCATTTTACTTTCAAAATGCTAAGTGATCTTTAACCTCAATTTCCATTTTCAGTTTACATAACATGCTTATTCCTCTTTTATTTATTCTTTTTCAAACAAAAATTTTAAAAAGATTTATTTATTTGTTTAAAAATTGGAGTTACAGAGATACACACACACACACACACACAGACTGAGACAGAGACAGAGAGAGATCTTCCATTTATTGGTTTACTCTCCAAGTGGCTGCAATGACCAGAGCTTCCCCATGCTGAAGTCAGCAGTTTCATTTGGGTTTTCCATGTGGGTAACAGGGCCTCAAGCTCTTGGACAATCTTCTGCTGCTTTTCCAGACCTTTATCAGGCAGCTGGGTCCAAAACAGAGCCATTGGGATATGAATTTGTGCCTATGTACAATGGCGGTGTCTCAAACTGATGGTGACATTACTGGCTATGCTACAATATCAGCATTAAGTCCACAGTATTTTGAATACCGTCTACACACAGCCATTGTCTAGGATACATATAATGGTGGTAACAAAAAGAAAGCAGTAATACATCCTGTGGGGTAGGCATTTGTTACAGCTTTTCATACTGAGGAGTATCTGGATTCATTCTGCATTCATTTGTCATCCAATTTCCCACTAATGCAGACTGTGGGGGACAGCAGGTGATGGCTTACGTACTTGTACTGTACTCCCCCCACATGGGAGATCTAGATTGAATGCAGGCTCCCTGGCTTCAGCCTGATTCAACCATGGCTGCTGCAGGCATTGCAAGAGTGAATCTTCTCTGTCTTCACCTTTCAAAGAAAATAAAGATGAGTAAATAAAATTCTAAAGAGGAAATATATTCTATGTTTATATAACTTGAAGTCCATAAGGAAGACAAATCATATAATTACATAGCTGTGAAATAAGATGGGATGAATAATGATCATCATGAACAGTGTAACACTATGCTAGAGCACGGAGAAATCCTTGAGTCTTTTTTGTACTGTAAAAGAGTGATATCAATTATGTTCACCTTAAAAGTTGGCCTAGCAGTTAAAGACCTCACCTTGAACATGCCGAGATCCCATATGGGTGCTGGTTCTAATCCCGGTGGCCCTGCTTTCCATCCAGCTCCCTGCTTGTGGCCTCGGAAAGCAGTAGAGGACAGCTCAACGCCTTGGGACCTTGCACCCATGTGGGAGACCCGGAACAGCTCCTGGCTCCTGGCTTTGTACTGGCACGCAGCATTGGCCATTGTGGTCACTTGGGGAGTGAATCATTGGATGGAAGATCTTTCTCTCTGTCTTTCCTCCTCTCTGTATATCTGACTTTGCAATAAAAATAAATAAATCTTCAATGAAAAAGTTGGTACAGTTAAAATTAAATCATATTCTCAGATATTCATTCACTTTGCTTACTATTGGATTTTTGAGGGGATCAATTATATCACAGCAATTACATGAGACCACAATAAGAGAAGACCAATGAAAGTTAATGTTTAAATGAAAGTTAATGTTTAAATGCTAATTATTTTCTACTGTTGCGGCTTGATTGATTTACATACAACACGTAGGCTGACAGGTCTGGAATTTTCAAGAAATTCAACCTGAATAGTTCACTAGTAATCATAAATGTGTGAAAAATAGTTCAATTACTGCAACTACACATTGATCATATTTTAGTAACATTTTCTGAGATTCTCATTAAATATCAAGGAAATGAATTTGAAATTTATTTTCCTTCCCTGTCTACTGAATCTTTAAACTATGTTTTTTTTTAATGTGGTAGAAAATGTAAAATGAGGATAAAGAGATCTTTAATGTATTCCTGGCTCTAACACAGGGCTGAACTGTTGAACACACACTTGAAAGTGTCCAGAGAACACTGGTTAACCCAGGGCTTTCATGCTAGGAAAGAGAGCATCCTATTGAGGTTTGGAAGTTAGAGATGCAAGAGTCAGAGTATCTGGCAGTGTAGAGTGATCTAGCCATGATAGTCACATTTCTTCACAGATAAGGGGATTGTCTACACTGAGCCAATATTCACCTTTTCATTATTAAGACATGCACTGTCTTTAAGTGCATTTTGCTTAGTTTAAGTTGGCAATGAGTAGAAAGGTCAACATTTTGTACAGATAAACATGATCTGACTGTGGCTATTAGTAATATGCAGAAATTTTATGCAACCTTATAATTATCCTCAAGGGAAATTTGTATTTCAAAGACATTTTCAGAGATGTAAACAGAAGAGAGCCCTTTGGGAAGCAATTTGAACATTTCCTGAGCCTTCAACAACTCCCTTTATTTCACATATTGAATCATACACTATTTATCAGCGCCATTCTTTTCATTTTTTTATTCTGATTTTTCATCTAAGGGTATTCATTTGCAACTCTCTGGAGCTTAAAAGTAAGTTCTATTATGATATTTATTCCATAATCACTTTTATTGTGTGTTTTACAATAAATAATTCATACAAATAAGCTGCATCAGACACAGAAAATGCCAAAATATAATGTGCATTGTTACCTCAATTATATTACATATAAAGATAAGATCATGACAAAGTGTAGACATACCAAAATAAAAAGTCATATAAATCAATTTAAGACATAGTATATTATACAGTTTTCATACATGAAACAAGGTTGCTATACACATTTTTTGCCATCAGAAATTACCATAAACAAAATTTCAAATAGTGTCTCATCAGCCTAAATATGTGAGTGTTAAAAGAAGATAAATATTACTAAAACAAATTTTATCAGTGTGATTCAGTTTTTCTAAAAATAATTTTAGTTCAATATAGTGCATTTTCATATTTTCATAAAGCACTGTAATGTTTAAGATATTGGGAAAAGTAAGACTTATCTCAGAATATTTCTGTGAAAAGTAAATAACACCGTATAAAGGGTCTTTATTAAGTTCATCGACGTTGTATTTTAGGAAAAGCTATGCATGAATTTCAAATATTTTTCCACCAAAATAAACTTTTCTTCTAATACCGTCTTTCCATAGCTTTTAAAAGTCCACTTCTGCATGCACTAAAAGCAGTATTCTGTGTCTGTGTCTGTGTGCGTACATATGTTTTGAATAATTGTTTGGAATATAAATCCCTTATCAGTTGGGGCTATAAGCTATCAGTCCGCTCTCCGCCACCCGCCCTTCCCCTCCACTTAGGACTAGAAAGATCTCTCAGAAGAGTGACTGTGAACTTCAGCCATGCTCAGACAGGCTGCCAGCAGGTGCACTCACAGTCAGAAATGAATGCTGATCATTGCATACTTTTCTTATCTTGGAGAATTACCCTAATGTGTCTGAACTCTGTGGTAAAGTGTCTCTTTCTTAGGAAATCTGGATACAATCCCAGACACCCTACCAGGAAACAAAGTTAGGATCCAGAAAGACATCAGGAGAGACAAAACAGCTCGCTACTTCAGAGAGGAGAGGACACATGCTCCCAGGGACAATGGGAAAGGGGATATGCTCAGCCTGCAGGTGAGATCAGTGGGTTGAAGTCTTTATTGGGATTTTTTACTAATGTTTAGGCTTTACCCAAATAGGTTCTCTGAAAGGAATTAATAGGAGAACGCAAGTGTGTGACCTAGGCTCCCTCAGTGACTGAGAGCAAATGAGTTAAGTCAAGGAGGTTATATCCAGCTTTCCCATAGCGAGGTGGTGATTGAAAGGGGTTGTGAAATTACTCATGAAAACAGATATCTGATTAACCAGTTTGAGGGATTGGGAGATGGAAAAGACTAGAATATTGTGTCAAGAGTGATTGAATAGTCCTGTTTGTGGGCTATTTGAAAAAAAAAATACAAATAATGTGAATTTTCTGCCAAACTTTGCTGAGTGAATATGATCTTTCCAGACACGAGAAGTAAGATCAGTTCAATTTGTCATGACATGCCATAACATGATGGGGATGGAGGAGTGGATTTGCTTTTAAAAAGTCTTTAAGTCTAAGTATGGTAGAAGTAAATAAAGGAACAGTCAGGAAAGCCAGAATATAAAAGATCTTTACACAACAGAGATCGCTAAGCATTGTCTTTTAACTCACAGGGTTCTGATCAGGAGTTGGAGAGAGAATACTGACGGAAGATGGAGTAAAATGAGCTTGGAGATATGGAGACTAATTTTAACAACATTGTTTCAGTACAATGTAGATAATGATTAGGAAATAAAAAAGCATTTTAATACATAATCATTATGATAATATGACTATTTATTATATTTTATCAACATATGCTTTTCACTCAACACTGTATTTTTCCATCACAGCATCACTAATAAGGGAGATAAATTATCGCAAATTTCAATCATTGTTCATACCAAACAGGAAACATAATCAACAACCCTCCGTATAGTTTGAACTTAAAGATAGCCACTATCTTATAAACTTTAGAGTATGTTTTCAGAGCTGCTTAAATTGTGTGTCTTCCTGATGCCAATCCTCATAAGCCACAAAAAAGTAAAGCTTTCTTCTCATGAAGTTTTTCTTTCACCCTGTTTTGCCAGTTGGCTCCTCTGCTAGACTCTTAATTGCCAACCACTACCATCACACACCCATGCGCTCGCTCGCTCTCTCTCTCTCTCTCTCTCTCTCTCACACACACACACACACAATTTCCTAGCTTTCCCTTGATCTGTTAAAGATAATTTAGATAGAATAATTTACCATTCCACACTGTGACTAAAGGAAAGGAGATGCAAATATAAGCCTGCCCAGCACAGTTAGACGATAGGTTCAAGTTCCCACTTCAATAAATTTGTTAAGATGCTTTCCTCCTGACTCCAAAGTAAGTAATATATGGACCCATAAATCTTTACTTGAGTAAATGCCAACATTACAAAAATAGAAGATACTAATGATGTGTAATATATGATCAGCATATATAAAGGAATTGTATGAGACTAATAGTTTGATAGTTTTATACTACTTTTTTTTTCTAGTGATTCACTACACCCAGGATTGTAATCAATGCTATTGAGTTTAGAGCAAGACAACATTGTTCTACTTAATTTTTAATACAACCAAGGATACACTTTGCCCTAGCCTCTGAGAAATGGACAAGCTGAATGTCTTCAGGAGGGAGCTGGTGGACGTACAGGGTGTCCCCCTCTTCTGGGGCATTGCTGAAGAATGGTCTCAGGTGGAAGCATTTGAGGCCCGTCCAGATGACCTGCTGATCTCTACCTACCCCAAATCTGGTAAGGTTTCCTGTTTGTTTGGAATGGACGATTAGAAAATAATTCATATCTGTGAACTCGCTGATCCACAGATTACTAGACATGTGTAGTTTTGAATTCATTAAGCATTTATTAAGAGAATATTACAGTAGTTTGGGGGTTATCTTTATCTTAAACCATTTACTACTGATTCTATAACAGGAATTTGATAGAGATTACTTCTGAAAGAAAAATTAATGCTGTCTTCCTTTTAAAGTTCAAGAAAGTGATTAAAGCCATATAATTCCATGCTTTGGTTATATTACAAAGTATATGGGGAAAGTTCAAAAGTTTATAAAACAAAATAGAATTGAAAGATAAGTTACTGCAAGCATTTTGAAATTGATTCATGGCTCTTTTCCTAATATGTATTTCCATGAACTTTTTGTAGACCACATTCTTGAATATGATCATATACCTTGGGCATAATGAGCATATCTGTAAGCAATATATATATATATATTAATAAATAAATATATTATATATAATATATATGTTATAGTTTTAAACATTAAAACTGGTGTACGACATATATATATTTATATTTTTATATATATATCGTACACTAGTTTTAATGTTTAGATATTTTGTATATGTAAGTAAATGGCTGTGAAATTCCATACAATCTTAGGAGAATGCAAGATGATTCAGTAAGACTCATGAGTTTTTTTCTTTCTCATATTTATTATGACTGGGTTTTCTAGTTTATCCAGGGTTAGAAATAGAGATATAGAAGAAAGATGAGTCTTTTTTTTCAATTAATTCACTTGACCCTGTTTTCGATCAGTCAACTGTTCTAATGACTAAAATCATTAAAATTCACTTTCCTTTATGTTCCTACTTCATGTCTTAAAGGAAGAAGTTTTTAATAAGTCTGTTGGTTCCTAATCTTTTTCCACTAAAAAAATACCAAAATTATTTCAAAATAAAGTGTAACAAGTTCGGGGAAGAAAGCCCTGAATATGAGTTAGTCAGATTGGGCAAAATTACAAAGTACCAGATAAGGAAAGACTCCTTAACCTGTAGATAATGCATTATGTATATTTGTGTCACTATATAAATAAGCTTGTTTCGGCAAAACATCTTTTTAAAAAAACTTCTTTTATGACTCTCTGAACACTCCATCCTTTGCACAATTTTTAACACTATGCATCTTAACACTCTGCATTTTTTACATTGAAATACACAGGGGGAGGCAGCCGTTGAGAAGCACATTTGTTTTTGCTTTGAGGAACCTAATAGGAAACAGGAAGACATTAAGATAATCTTTGAAAATTGCAATTATATAAAAACTCATGTACAAAAGAATTCTTTGAAGTTTAATTTTTTTTCTGACATAAGAAAAGATGGATGGCTACATATAGCTTTTTTATTGGTCATTTGAAAGGCTTAAAGAACAAGAGAGAGAGAGAAAGAGACAGAGAAAGGTCTCCCAAACCTGCTCCACTCCTGAAGTGCCAGGAAGAGCTATGACTAGGTCAATCTGGATCTTTTTGCTACACACAGTTTAACCACATATATCACATATCACTACTATTTTTAAACATTTCCCTTTGCAATTTATTGAAAACATGTCTAATATTATGATGCATCAATGCCATGCTAATTTTGCTACAAAAGATCCAAGTTATCTACATTTTATATGACAGACCACATAATGTTTTTCTTTCTTATAAGAATCATGGCAAACAAACTGAATCATGGTAAACAAACTGCATACAAGATAGTTAAATTTTTATGCCTTTCAGTAAAAAAATCCTGAGACACAATTTGTAACATTCAAAGATAGGAGAAGAGATACATTGCAAGCCGCTTCAGTATCTCTTTTTCTTTAGTGTTTAAGCCGTAGCCAGATCAGACCTGGGAAAGTTCAAGGGTGGTATTGGTTTGGCAGAGAGACAAGGAAAGAAGACACAAAAAGATCTTCTATCCATTAGTCACTCCACAAACAGTTGCTCACTTCAGACTTGTCCAATCCCGGCTATTGCAGCCATGGTGTGGTGTCCCACCAGTCCTTTTATATAAAACATGATTTTATGTAAGTTTTATGAAACAACATTTAATTATAAATTAAATTCATGATCAGTTTTTTGAGGAAAAACTAATAAGCATTAGAGACCAGGCTTGTGGTGTGTGGTTGAAGCTGCTGCTCATGATGATTAATTCCTTACCAGAGTACAAGTTCAAGTCTCAGCCTTTAGATTTAATGTAAAATTCTACTTTCTGCTAAAGTGCCTGGGAAGGTAGTGGAAGGAGATCCAAATACTTCTGGATTCCCACATGGGTGGAAGGTGTCCACACAAACACATATTGCACAGAAACTTTCCAGATTCAGGATAGTTAAGAATGTCTCCTAATGAAGGGAATAATAGATAAATGGAGTTGAAATGAACAGTACACATATTTTAGATGTTGCAAAGTTTCTCTGCATCTTTTTTTTCCTCTCTTGCTATTTACAACAGTAAGTTTTAGAATCTCACCTACTTTTGCCCTTAGGAACAACTTGGATCAGTGAAATACTGGATTTGATCTATAACAATGGGGATGCAGAAAAATGTAAACGGGATGTAATACACAGACGAGTGCCTTTCATGGAATTTATAATTCCAGGAATTTCAAATGGTATTTTCTGTTCATGTTTCTTTTCACTATCAGAATATATCTCCTTCACATGCAGTGGTTGTTGGTAGAGCCATGGTAGGCTATGTTACAGACAGAACTTAGACTGATGGAGCATAAGCATTCTTTAATATAAAATTGATCATGGGATTATGCCAGCAACCATATGATAGCTCTCTGGTGCTCAAATATAATATCTACATAACAGAAATTTTAATGCAGCATTTTTTTCTGAATAAAAAGTAGAAGTACTTAAGATTTAACTAGTATGTGATCAATCATAATATGGCTAATTCATTATTTGGTTCAATCTGGACTTGTATGCTACTCTTGACAAACTCAAGGAAGTAGATTATAGAAATGTATGGTCATGCATTAACAAAACTGAAAAAAAAAGACAAGAGTTTCATGGCTTAATTTGGTCTTTGGATTTGAATATAAGAGAGCTGAAAAGGGATTTTCAAAATTCTTTAGTTCAATTTAGTTGTGTCACAAATTTAAAAGAGGAAGAAAAATGTTTCTTGAGTTTGACCAATTATAAAGTTAATATAATTACATACATAATAAATGGTATTAAGCATTCTAACTAAATACTGTAACTAAACAGATATCTTTTTATCTCATTATAGACTTCAGTAACAGGTGAAACCAAAGAGCTATGTCACAAGAACGATGTCAAGTCACAGATTGGGTTTAGTGTTTAGAAAGACTTACAAATAGTCCTTTTGATTCCACATTTGTGATATAGTTTGTTAATTTTTGACTTTGTAGGTGTCGAGCAGTTAAACAATATGCAGTCTTCCCGATTAGTGAAAACACATCTGCCTGTTGAACTCCTTCCTTCTTCATTTTGGAAGAATGATTGCAAGGTAGCAAACTTTGAAGAGAAAGATCCATTGTGTGATAATTTCTTTCACTGTTTATGCAGAAATACATTATGAAGAATGGCAACTCTCAGATAAGCAATTGCATAGCTAATAATCTGTCGTCTTTATCTCACAGATAAACAACCATTATTTTCCAAATATTTGTATCTCAAATGGTGACATGGAATGTATTTAATCTTTTGAACTTTATCCTGTAACTTCATTAAGTTAACCTAATAGACTCATGTGGTTTTTGTATATTCCTTTCAAGTTTCAAAAAGAAAATGTTCCTTGTTGTTAGGAAATGAAAAGATTCTTATTTCTCCCAATCTGGGTGCATTTTACTTCTTTAGATTAACTTGTCAAATGGATAGAATCTCCAATATATTTCTGGATGGGAGTGTGTAAAAGAGACATATTGTACTTGCTCTTAAAAAAAAGTTTATTTAGTCTTACATATATTTCGTTTGGTTAACAAAATGAATCTCACTGATTTTCAATATTAAAGCAAACAGACATACCTTATATTTAGTTAAAACGCATTATATTTTTATATTCCATTGGATTAAATTTACTTTTTTAAGAAGTTGCATCTTTATGCATTAAAGATACGCCTTCTTTGGAATTAGGATAATGTTAGCTTCATAAGATGATTGGAAATTTGTATCAGTCAGTTTTTCCATAATGAAATATCTATGACAAGCTAATTATGAGAGCAGGTGTTTCATTTTATTTTATTTTAGGATTCACAGTCCAAGGAAAGGCAGGCTCATTTGTTTGGGACCTGGTGATGATATTCTGTTAGAATATAATGCAAAAGGGAAATTTTATGTCCATGTCTCATCTCTGCTATAAGACCACCATAATTTGACTGGGGATGCAACTCAAACACCTTGTTACTTTCCAAAGATGCCATCTAGATACTACAGCTTGATTGAGTTTACAAACTTTTGGCACTATTAACATAAGAATTTGGAGACCAGACCCCAGCATAGTGGCTTTTGAAAGCACCCACACTCATGTAAGCATCCTAGCAAAAATTGATCTCTTTCAATTTTTTGAAAGTGCTTTATCAGAATTGTCTTTATTTTGTTCTTCTACACTGCATATGATTGGTCAGCAAACATATCCATGCCCTCAATTTTCTTCAACTGAAATGTTATATTTTTTGAAAATTCAAATCCAATATATTTTACAGAAATAGAATTATTCAGTTTCTATACCTATGAGATCCGTGGTATTTTGCATTTTTCAAGAAACAGTCTATTTCATTTTAGCTTATTCTTTATAACACAGTTACTTAAAATATTCTTTCAATATTTTTATACACATATTACTTTTCTCATTGCTTACAAGTTTTATCAGTTATTTGAAAAGTAGGGATGAAATCTGACCATGATTAGCATATTTCTTATTGGAATTTTACTGGCTTGAGCCTCTTATGAGTAAAATCATTCAAGAAGCACATAACCAATGCATATTTATGGAAGTGTTATCATTTGTGTGCCAAATATTGTAATGGACATTTTAGATTGGAACATAAATAGGACAATCTCTGCCATGCAACAGCAGATTGGTTTAATATCTAAAAATGTAGATGTATTTCTTTTGCACATTGCTTACTTTCTTAAGATCATGTTGCACAATAGATTTAAAAAAATTGGTAATTTCCATCCTTGTTAGCTCATAGTCCAGTAGACTGCTTTAAAAAGAGAGAAATGTGGGCTTGGCGGTGTGGCCTAGTGGCTAAGGTCCTTGCCTTGATCCCATATGGCTGCTGGTTCTAAACCCGGCAGCTCCACTTCCTTTCTGTCCCTCCTCCTCTCAGTATGTCTGACTTTGTAATAAAAATAAAAAATAAATCTTTTTTTAAAAAAGAGAGAAATGTGAATATACAAAGAAAACATGGATCAGAAAGATAAATGCTAATAGATGAGCTAAGATGATTCCATGAAGCAAATATGTCCGATTTTGCGAAGGAAATTTTGATCAGCCTTGTATGGAAAAGGTAGAAGCTTTTTAAAGGAGCATAGTACATTTCATAGCAATAAAATGCTGTGTGCGTAGAGTAAGGAGTAAGAAATGTAAACCATCAGAATGTGTCAGAGATCTACAAATGGTTGAATATGGCTAAACATAATACACAAATGTGGAGTAGGCAAATAAATCTGGAATTCAGGCTAGCATCGAGTTCGTTGGACCAAGAAGAGGGACTAGATGATGTCTTTACTCCAAGATCTTTTGCATTTTCATAAAACGAGTAAAGTGGTTGCTGTCTTACTTTTGAGAAATTGATGATTATGCTCTCATCCTGTTGTAACTAGGAAATATATCTTTGTAATGTCTTGGTATTCACCCTTTTCCCTTCTGAATTTAACAAAAATCAGAATATGTAATGCAATAAGACTATGATTTATTTTATTATTGTTTTTTAAAGATTTACCTCATTTTGTTTAAAAAGGCAGATCTACAGAGAGAATGACAGAGAAAAAGATCTTCCATCCACTGGCCCACTCCCCAGATGGTTGCAGGGGCTGCAATTGAACTGATCCAAAGTCAGGAGCTTGCTTCGTGTATCCCACATGGGTGCAAAGTCTCAAAGCTTTGGGCCATTCTCCACTGCTTTCTCAGGCCACAAAGGAGTTATGTAGGGATTAGAGCAGCCAGGACATGAACCAGCACCCACATGGGATCCCAGGGTGTGCAAGATGAAGTGTAGCCAATGAACTATTTCTCTGGGCCTGAGGACTATTTCTCTGGGTCTGAAACTACAATTTATTGTCAAATCCCAGTGGTAAAAACCTGTACATGCCCCAGAAATGCTGACTTGCAATTTGAAGCACAGGATATCTTAAGTTCCTCCTTTGCACTGAGGAAAGCAGACTTAATAAGTAGAGTTATAAGTGATGGTAATAGAAAATCATTGGTTAGTTCGTGACTATAGTATCTTGATATTGGTAAAGGAAGTAACTAGGAAATAGGGTAAAGTATTTTTTCAGATAGTCACATCAGCAACCATTTCAAGCATTACAACTCTTCAATCTTTGAAAATTCCTTTCCAGTTATTCACTGTCTACTGCAATTCTTGCCCCAGACTATAAGAACTACTAGCACTACTGGGAATTAAAAAACCTCCCAGTTTTTTTCTTATTAATTAAAAGATAAAAAAGATCTCTGATCCTATTTGCATGAAAGGTTTCTTCTTGAACACATTTTTTCTTTAGAAATTTTGACAATGGGATGCAAGACTTTCTGCTATTGTCTAAACTTAATGATGTCAACATACACTTAAATAGCAGAATGATAGATTTGTAACTATTGTTGGAGGGCTATATTATTGTAATTATATAAGGGAAATCAGTTGGTGGGGAGGGAAATGGGAAGAGAGGAGGAAGGGAAATCCTTGAGCATATGAAATAAAAAGGAATATATTTGCTGTATAGGTGTGCTTCTTGGAAGAGGCAGGCTTAATGAGTTTCACTGGACTTATATCTTTTAAGTTGAACCTAGCATCAACTCATAAGGCAAAATAAGCCTCTTCCTCCCCAGGAAGCTCATTGCAGGTATTTAATAAGATTAATGATGTTCCTCTCAATGAATAGAGAGAAATTAGGAGTGTGAAAAATAACTCATTATGTTAAAAATAAAAAGCTGTGTGTATACGCTATCTATATTGGTATAGATAGAAATGTCAAAATGAATAATATAAATAATGAAGTTTCAAAACTGTAGTAATGGAAAGGAAGGCTGATTTCCCATTTCACCCTACAGATGATCTATATGGCCCGGAATGCCAAAGATGTGGCTGTATCTTACTACTACTTCTACCAGATGGCAAAAGTACATCCAGACCCAGGCACCTGGGATGAGTTCCTGGAAAAATTCATTGCTGGGAAGGGTGAGTCCAATTCCTCCTTTAGTAATGGAGTTCTACAATGAGGTGTCTTTTACTCCGAGAAATAAAATTCAGACATAAATCTTATGCTTATTATATATATCACAAATATCTCAGTATTCCAATAATGCATTAGGGGACTTACAGAAGAGGCAGAATATACTGCCTTCTCTTTTGGAGAGTGAGTGATATGTGGACATCTTAGTCCTTTCATCATTCTATTAGTGATTAAAGACTATCTAAATAGTTTCCTTTGTTGCTTTCCTAATTATCACACCATTTTCACTTTGTATGTATTTCCTGGATACTGTTTTTTTATTGTTTATTATTGAAGGACCTCATTTTAAAATGTCAACATCTAAAATCAGTTGACATAAATAGTCAAGACAGAATGTAACAACAAAAACATATTTTCTCATGGTTCTAGAGGCTAGAAGTTTAAGATCAAGATGTCATTAGGCCTGGTTTCTTTTGATCCTCTCGCCCGGGCTTGTAGATCACAGTCTTTTTTTTTTTTTCTCTGAATCTTTTCTTTATGTAGGAACACAGCTGTACTGATGTAAGGCCCATCTTAAGGACTTCTTTTCTTTTTTTTTTACACTTTTTAAAAAGATTTATTTGTTTTTTATTGCAAAGTCAGATATACAGAGAGGAGGAGAGACAGAGAGGAAGATCTTCCCTCCGACGATTTACTCCACAAGTGAGCGCAACAGTGGATGCTGCACCGATCCGAAGCCGGGAACCAGGAACCTCTTTCAGGTTTTCCACATGGGTGCAGGGTCCCAAAGCATTGGGCCATCCTCGACTGCCTTCCCAGGCCACAAGTGGGGAGCTGGAAGGGAAGTGGAGCCGCCTGGATTAGAACTGGTGCCCATATGGGATCCCAGGGCATTCAAGGTGAGGACTTTAGCTGCTAGACCACACCCCTGGGCCCATCAGGACTTAATTTCCAATTTACTTCTTTTATGACCCCATCTCCAAACATAATCACATTCTCAGATAGGGATTAGCAATTTCATGTGTGGTTTTTGCAGGACATGTTTTAAATCACAGCAGAGGCCTCTTTTTCTAAGAAGATTGTTGCTATTCCATATTCTCTTATAGTTACCACCCTTGATTCTTGAAACAATGTTCAGTCAATGTGTATTGGTAAGGTGTTAAGGTGGCATTTGTCATTTTGCTTTCTGTAAGATGTTTATGAACAATTTATCTTCAAATTCAGTGGCCTATGGTTCTTGGTATGACCATGTGAAAGGCTGGTGGGAGAAAAGGGAGGATTATCGCATCCTTTATCTATTTTATGAAGACATGCAAGAGGTAAGAAACAATTGTGAAATACCTTCATTAAAAAAAATACTGTGATTTATCTTCTTTGAACCATGGTTCTCCTCCTACTGGCCCACCAATGTGGCTATTCTACTGTATCAGCTATGACTTACAAATGAATCTTTTCCCCTTAACTTCTTCTATCACTGTTGCCTCCTACTGTGGATAGGGCATGTATCTCAAATCATTTGGACCACATCACATTGCCTCTGTCATCCACACAGAGATGATGTTTTGAAATCAGAATTAGAGTGCTCATAAATCCACATCCTTCTTCTCTTTCAATGGATTCCATCCACACTGGAATTTTAAGTCATTAGAAGAATTCATAGAGAGAGCCTGGCATCATTTACTCATCTTTCCAGCCTCTCCTTGCACCAACTTTCCATTTTTTGTTGAGTTTACAGAAAATAATTTTAAAAGCAAAATAAAATGCAAAGTTTAAGTTAGACTGGTTGTGTGGTATAACCAGGGTTAGTTATATACTTGAGAATTAAAATGATAACACACATATCAAAACCTAAAACTATCTCCCTTGCTATAATGGCAAATGTGGTAGCTTGTTAAATTGTTCTCTTGTAGCTGGCTGTGTCTATCTGAAATCATATATTTTTCTCTCTAATTTCTTTAGGATCCAAAACTTGAAATCCAGAAGTTGATAGAGTTTCTAGATAAAGATGTACCAGAAGAAACTGTGGATAAAATCATTTATCACAGCTCTTTCAATGTGATGAAGCAGAACCCCACTACAAATTATACTATGCTGGGCAAAGAACAGATGGACCATTCTGTGTCTCCGTTTATGAGAAAGGGTGAGGATGTCATTTTCTACTTACTGTCTGTTCAGTTTTCTGGTCACATGGTAAAGAGTGTAGGTGGTAAGTTAGATATCTTAATAATTAACAAGAGATTGAATTTGTTAGAAATATTAATGTGTCAAAAAATAAAAACATTCAGGAGAAATAACCTGTGCAAATAGATCTATATTTTCTGTAAGCCTGACATATAAGATGAGCCCTCTGACAAGAAATGCTTTCTCAGTAGCCTGTGCATCAAAGAACATGAGTCTGGGTGTCAATTGTCATATCAGAAAAATGGCCTTCGTTTGTCTGGACTACTGAGATCACTTCCTCTTGCTTGGATCATTTGGACCATTTTCTACTGCCTTTCTGGATATATTAGCACGAAGTTGGATTGAAAGTGAAACAGCCAACCCGTGCAATGATGCTCTGATATGGATTTGTACTGTAGCACCGAGTAACTTAAATTATTTTACGTGTAATAAATGAGACAAACTTAAAACCTATCGAAATAGTTCCAATGATTATTATAATTATATCATTGTAATTGAACTCAGTATATAGCATTATGTATGAATTAGACTTTTAGTAAATATACATTGTATAAGGCTGAGGGGTGGGCAAATGGAGAAACAAAGCTTCTAGACACACATACTGTCCAGCTTTTCTATAAAGTGAACAATCCCAAGAATATCAGTAGTTTAACCACAAGAATATCAGTAGTTTAACCACAATATTTACAGTAAGTTGACTTTTGGTGGGTGGAAGTGACAAAGATGCTGTGTAATACATCACAATGCACAAGACAGACTTCCCAATTCCAATTAAGTTTTGACTGGCTCTAGAGGTCAGCAATGGATATATAACAAATAAAATGGTGAAGTTGCAAAACTCTGAGTCAAACGATTGGCATTCAGTTGTTCTACAATATTGGTGAGGAAATGGTTCTAGGAATGCTTTGGAATACCCAAAATTCATTGATGCTTGTCTGAGGCTAAAACAATATAAGTTGCTCTAATATATTATTTTAGGGAGTAATGATAAGAAATTTGTGTGTACATGTGAAGTGTGCTACTTTTATTCTGAATACTTTGTACACATGGTTGATTGTATCCACAGATATAGGCTTCATGATACAGTCACAATGACTAGTTATTGACATATGTTTTATTTCTAAATTTGAGTTTTTAATCATGTCCTCTGTATTACCCTGTGGGATATTCCATGAAAATACATTTTTCTTTTTTACCCAAGTCCTCATTCAGAATGTACTGTCATATGATCTTCTTAAAGGTTTTTCACGCCCTTGGTATTGTGAAGACTGAATCATCCTACATTAAAGAAATTTGTTTAATTATATTTAGCTAAGAATTTTCTAAATTTTATTGCTATTGGAAACTATTATTTCAAGATTAATAAAAAATTCTCTGTATCCTTTGCTGACAAAGCTTTTGAAACTTAGGAATCAGGACTATGAGATATTAGAATTTTTTCATAGTGACAGTCCCTTAAGTTATATAAATAATCCTTTTTTTCATAACATTCTGGAAAAATTCATGGAATATTTTGGAGGGCTAAGAGGTGTAGGAGTGTAGGGATGGCAAAACTGGAAGCAAGCATCTGAGGTTGGCACAGATCCTAGAGCAAAAGTTTTAGAAAGATAAGTATTATGATTATAATTATAGCTGGATCCACAAGAAAAAATTTCAGAGTCTCCTCAAGTGTTCCATTGTGTATATATATATATATATATATTTTTTTTTTTTTTCAGGTATTTCAGGAGACTGGAAGAATCAATTCACTGTAGCTCAGTATGAGAGGTTCGAAGAAGATTACATAAAGAAAATGAAGGATTCCACACTACAATTTCGTTCAGAGCTCTAAGAAATAGTCATTCTGCTCCTCCGTTAGTTGGTATCAAATATCAAAGGAAAAAAAAAAACAACAACTCTTAAAACATTTTGTGAAAGAGAATTCTGCATATACTATCTCCTACTTACTCAGATAAGTTTTATAAAGGAACAATTAAAAAATTTCAAAGCATGCATAGGAAAAACCAATTCTGTTTCTCTTTTTACTAAAATACAGTCATGGTGGTAGAAACAGTCAGAATTCAAATCCTGGTTTCAGAATGGCACTGTTGTTTGGCAAGACGTCACTACTGGAGGAAACTGGGTTGCTGCGGACTGTGCAGTAGGTGTGAATAGCACGAATGTGTGAAGGGAACAGCTCCCCTGCTCCTTAGGGCCCCGGGGAGCTTCCAGCTGTTTGGCAGGGCCTGGCGGATTTCTCTCTGACCACCATGACACAGTTTCATCCCCTTTTTTGCATGGACACTCAACCACCCCACTAAGAATTTTGTCTTAGGGTGAAATGATTTGCAGAGTTATCTTTGGAAGCACCCACTTGGCCATTGTAGAGTTGAAACGAAAATAGAGTAAACATGGCTCATTGATAACTGCAATTCTTTTTGCTGTTAGAACTCCTGGTTTACTTGCTTAGTTAACAAATGGTGTGAACTTACAGGCCCAATGTCCAACTAATGCCAATGATGCCAATCCTCATAAACCAAGGCCCCAGCCTTACTAACCCATAGATACTTCAAGGTAGGGGTCTGGTTGTCACAGGCGGTGCCAAGGTTAGAGCCCAGGCCTGAGGAGAGCAGGCGGGGGGATGGGGAGGGACTGGCAAGCTGAGATAAGCAAGGAATGCACAATCCTTCATCACTCACCTCTCAAGCTGTTTTAAATTATGCCCCTTTGAAGCTATGTCAAACTGCCCCTAAAGAACACTTTGTAATTGTACTGCTTGGGGCCACACTCTACCGTCAAGTGGAAGCAACACCATGATGTAAAAGGTCTGTGCCAGAGCTTGTGACTGACTGCTTCTGTATAAATAAAGCAGACAGATTTCTCGCATTGTCCATGATGATCTTGGAATTGTAGTGATCTGTTTCTTCTCTCTGAACCTATTTCACGCACCCTTCTTGAGCTCCAAACTCAGCTGGAGTTGGACTCCGACACTGGGTGTTTTGGATCATTGCATATTACTTGCAATTTCATGTGAATCCACAATCACCTTTTCAAAAATTTTTTATTTTATGACACAGTTTAATAGGCATTGGGGGCTCCCTTCCCTCCTGCCCTTCCGTTTTCTCCTTTCCAGTCTTTCAAAAGGTGTCTTTTGAGTACCCTCAGTAGTCCATCATACTGCCATTGAGGTGTGTCCTGACAATGTAGTTGTTTATCTGTCGTTTTGCTGTGAGACCAATCCTTGTACTGCAAGTACAGGGATATACCTCTCTCTGTTTCTGCCTATAGACATACTAATTTCTGCTGTGCTTCCATTTTTACCTACCCTTAGGTACAGTCCACTATGGGTTGAGAAGGAAAAAAGAAAGGAAAAAAAACTTAAATAAAATGAAGTAGTGAATCTGCATCTGCACGGTGTTGTCAAAATAGCAGGGCACAATCACCTTAAAATGTCTTAAAGTTAAATTAGAACAGTTTCAAGCAAATGATAGTGATTACAAACTGGAATAAAATCTAGTCAAAAAAATAGGTGTAGAGGCAGTTTGGAAGGTTTCTAAGGCTTTATAAATCTGTATGCTAAGGGAAAATGCTGAAGTGTAAAGTACCAGGTTTTTATTGACACTTGAATTTCTGTGCACAGTGTTCACTTGACATGAATTTTTGGGGATATTGAGATGAGTATGCCCGTCTATTAAAAGTTTCAGGTGCGAGATGGGCTCTGTCTGTCTCTTCTCCTTCCGGCCTGCCACCACTTCCTCCCCTTCCTCAGCTCCGCACCACCTCTACTTGTTCCTGCCCGCCTGGAATAAACCACCTAAGGTAAAAAAAAAAAAAAAAAAGTTTCAGGTGCTAGCATTGTGGAGTAGTGAGTAAAGCCACCACCTGGGACATCTACATTCTGAATGCTGTTGTGTGTCCTGGTTGCTTCGTTACTGATCTGGCTTTTGGTTTATGGCGTGAGAAAATAATCAGACAGAAGGAATTTGTAACCCTTGGCTTTGGCTTGGCACAGTCCTAGCTATTGTGGCCATCATGGGAGTGAATGAGCAGGTGGTAGATGGCTTACTTTCTGTCTCATTATAGAGCTTTGACTTCCAAATAAATTAATAAACCTTTAAAAAGATTTGTAATTCTATACATTAATAGATATTAAACAACAAACAGAACAGCTGTTACAACACCACTTTGGTGTTTACATCCTGTATCAGAGTTCATGAATTCATTACCTGTTTTTTTTCTGATTTAAGTTCCTGCTAATGCATCCCCTGGTAGGTAGTGGGTAATGGTTCAAGACTTGGATCCCTTCTATGCACAAGGAAGACCTGGTGGATTTCTGAGTACCTGAGTTCACTTTGGCTTCACCCTGGCTGTCACAGCCATTTGAGAAATGTAAGAAGACTTCTTCTTCTCCATGTCTTTCAAATAAATAAATAGAATAATCATTGAAATCAGTAAGCAGAACTTTATTCAAATAGTTACAGTGATCATAATGGTGTGTGATTTGGCAAAAGGAATGAGCAGCGTGATGGTGATGCTGAGTGTTCAGAACTGAGGAACATTTGAACTGGAGGTGGAGGGGAGGGGCTTTCTGAGAGAACGGGTACTAAAAGAGAACTGCTAATCCACATAACAGCATCATGGAAATGAGATAAACAAGCAGTGGGAATAAACAAACACTGGGTGTGTTTGGAGCTGGTCCAATGTTAGTGTGACAGTTCAAGAAGAGTGGGAGTAATTGAAGCTGGTAGCTAACAGAGTTTCATTAGATAAACCAAATATGAAGTTGGGATATAAGTATGAAACTACTATAAGGTCATTCACAATTTTAAGGGAAAAAAGTATGAGCAAATGCAACTGAGTACCAATGCACATCATTATCTCTAACGGATTTGAACAACTTTATCTTCATTTCTTTTCTGAAAAGGACCAAACACTTGTTGAAGATTTGTTGATTGGCGTGGCCGAAAATAGTGTTTCTTCTTCAAGTTGCACTCATAAGACCTTCCAGTTGAGATTTGTTATTCAATGCATATCTCTCAAAAAAAAAATCATTTGGAATTTCATGGATATCCATACTTTATCAATACTCACCTAATTTGCACCCCTTCTCATGGCCTGAACATAGAGGTAGTGACAGTCGTTCTGATACCTTTAAGGACCTGATGCATTGCCTGGAGAAACATTCCCAGCAGATATTTTCAACATGGAATTTCTGGGATCTTCTTTCCCCCACAGACTAAAACAAAGTGGGTAATCCTAATAGCAGAGTTTTATTTATTTTTTTTTTAATTTTCAGATAAAATCTCTAGGTTAGCTATAGAGATGGGCTGCATGGTTTGGAACCTCATGCATTTTAGAATAAGATCATAAAACAGTGATTGCTTTATTCAAAGTTGGATTTATGGGTAGCTGTGTGCATCTGTGGTTAAGCATGAACCACATCTCTTTCTCAGTCCATTCTCCAGCTTTCTGAAATGTGTTCCTAGGAGACAGAAGGTGAAGGTTCTAGTATTTAGGGCCTGACATGGCATTAAGGTCCAGGCTGAATTCCCAGCCCCTGACTTTGGCGTGGCAATCCTTGTGCTGTTGGGGGGGATTAATGAGTGAGTCAGAGGATAAAAGAAGTCTGTGTTTCTGCCTTTCAATTGAAGTTAATTAATTGAGAACGTAATTACTTTTAGAAGCTGGATTTAATCCCTCTTGTTCATATGCACTGCTGAGGCAAGCAGTGGTTCTCATTTTTTTCTTATAAAAATTGAGAAATGATTTTTTGTTACCTACTTAGCTGCTTCTAATCTTTACCATATTAAACATTGTTTTTAAAACTGTGCATTTATGCAAATCTCATTATAATTTTTACTGCAGAAAGGTTAAATTGTTAAAATGGTGTTGTAAAAAGTGGACATTGTTTCTAATTGGGTTATAGTATATCAAAATAATATTCCAATAGTGAAGTCATACTTTTTCACTGCTTAATCAAAATACTTAGATTCCATTCTTTTCCTACTTAAGAAAACAAGAACTCTGGTTTAGCAAATGGAGAATGAGGAAGATTTTATGAAAACTTGGCTTTACTTCTGGGTCTTCAATAGAACAAGGCAGACTTGGGCAAAAATCATCGAAAATTTCTAAGGACAAGCAGAAGTTCTGTTCGGTGATCTGTGGGCGTCACTAGTGCCTCACTGCTGGGTTCCTTGTCTTTAGGAAAGTCACCATCTGATGAGAGCAAACAAATCTTTCACTGGGTTACTCCAAGACAATTCAGGTGAAGAAGAAGCCTACAGAGTTTGCCCACAGCCTCTACCAACTTTTGTTTGATTATGATGGGAACTGCCTGATTGGCTGCAGCAAAGAAGCTGACATCAGACTTGAAAGTCTTTGTGAGCAACATCTTGAACTGCATCATGATTTCTGGCAAGAGAATTCTCTTGTTAATGCACCCATCTTTACTTCTTTCTTGCACAAAGGGTATGAGCCTGCTGCCAACAAGGCTATCTCCCTGAACTCAGCTCTGCATGGACTAGGTCCAGATGCTAGAGGCTATTCATTTACAAAAGCTGGCATGGGCTTAGCAGCTTGGCCCCAGAACTAGCACTTCCTTCACTAGACTAGGGTTGCAGGTATAACATGAGCTAGATGTTTTACCACATAAATGAGGACCAGGTTTTCTGACAGTCATCTGTCAAGGTGGTCACAAAGCACATGAGCTTTCGCCACCTGCCCTGTCTGCCTACATGTGTACTGGTCCCATAAGTCCTGAGAAAATCTTCCCCAGCAAAACCTCATGAAAACTAAGAAAGGCATGGCAGCCCCTGTGCTTGAGAGGCTGAGGTACCAGCTCGTTTCCCTACATTCAAAGTAAAGTTGTTGCATCAGTGCTGGACCTGGGACTTTGCTTTCTAGTTATCCTGGACTTTAATGTGTATTTTCTGTGGTGTAATGCATCTGTGCTTCAACAGTTCTTGTCTTTATATCCTGTGTCGGAAGCAAGGTTAACACACACACTTTTCTCAATCTTTTCAATGTTTAGATAGTCTTTGAAGAATAGCAAATGAGGTAAACAATACTTATGAGCTTTCCAGTGGTCTTGCAATCATGAACTTACACTATTCACTTATATGTGAAATAATGAATGAATGACTTATATTAATCTCTTATCAGGAAGGAGGTTTAACACAAGCTTGTTAAAGAGATTGGGTTCCAGGAAGAAAAGAAATCTACACTCAGTACATTACAAAAGGTAGAGGGATATATCCAGGCTATGTAATGGAGACTGAGTCTGTAGCCAGAATAGATATTTCTCTTCCTTGTTTTCTCATGCAAGGTTCATTGTTTATTTATTCTTGATTAACCGTGCAGTTTTCCTCCTCAGACAAAAGCCTTTCAAGTAAATCATCTAAGGCAATCGAATGTGGAGTCTGATGCCTTATCCTATTTCCAAGTGCTTTTTTGCTTCAAAATCTAACATTTTAGGACACCAGCCTTTAAGTATGAAGTTTTAGAAATAATATAGACTTTAATGATAGCTTAGACTAGTGCACAGTTGCTTATTTGCCCTAAATTAAGTCTTTAATGGTTTCTTCATTGTATTCCATTGATTTAACTGGATTCTTCTATATACATGAAAAATCTGAATAAATTTATTGTTCTTAAATCACAATGCACATGGGATTTTTATGTAGCATTTTAGCACACTTGACTAAGCTGCAGTGTGTGTTGACTTGTATTGCTCTGCTTCTTCTCCAGGACCCTGCTAATGCACCTGGGAAGGCAAGAGAGGATGGGCTAAGTGCTTAGGTTGACCACTGCCAGGCTGAGAGATGTGGAGGAGCTCCTGGCTCCCAGATTCTGTCTGGCACAGAACTTGCTGTCATGGCCATTTGAGAAATGAATTAGTATATGGAAAGTCTCTCTCTCTCCCACTTTTAACTTTTTAAAAATGGAAATCATATAATTATGAATTTAATAATACAGATATATCCCAATTAGTGAGTAGATTAATGTAAGTATTGCACAAGGATTTAGTGAAATCTGTGGAAGTAATGATTTAAGGAAAATCTACATTTAAAAATGTGAAAATGAAGGTGGCATTTGGAGCAACAGTTAAGTTGCAACTTGGGGGATGCACCCCTTATACTGGAGTGCTTGGGTTTGAGTTCCAACTCTGCTCTCTTTTATGGCTTCCTGCTAATGTATGTCTTTGGAGACAGCAAGTGGGTAGCAGTAGTTGGCTCCTGCCATCTTGTGGATGACCTTGATAGAGTTCTGGATTCCTGGGGTTTAGACTAGAACAAACCAGATATTTTGGACATTTGGGTAATGAACCAACAAATGGAAAATCCATGTCTCAACATTGTCTCTTAAATAAGTAGAACAAATAATTTTTAAAGAAAATGTGAAAATAGCAGCCTATTTTATTTGACTGAAACAACTTTGCTTGGCATAACTTGTGCTTTAGCTCTTAAGACATCACTGGTAATGAGTCTGCATTAAGTCCTGCCGGGTTAGAGGCATTATTTAAATGGCAGTTTCTTATAAAGAAAATATATTCTTTGGTAATACTTTAAAAATTATTTTGCTTTAAGATTTTTTTAAGTAGTAGTAAATAATATATTTTTTCATTGTTTTTGTTTTCTTCTGGATGTAATAAACACACAGAGATTTTTATAATTATACAATCTTCTCAGAATTGAGTTTTTAATCTTTTAAACCCGTATTTAGTATTCTGTTTGATCTACCTGCATCTGGAGGTACTCCTTGCTTGTCTTTATTGTATAAATAATCTTAATAATTATGACTGTTGCACAGTTAGAGAAAACAAATCACAGACATTACAAATTATATTTTTGAAATTATGCATTTCTTGTTTGCAATGAAAGAATCTCAACTGAACTTGAACTGTGGTAATGCAACAAGGTGGAGGAATCCACCAAGAGGGGAAGGTTTGGGGAAGGGTGGGGGGGAATCCCAGTGCCTATAAATCTGTGCCACATAATGCAATGCAATCAATAAAAAGAAAAAAAAAGAAAGAAATTATGCATTTCTAAATTAATGAACTTTTTACTATGACACAAATAACTTCATTCGGCTTCACTGTGGTTATCCTTATTTTATTACTTCAAATCAAATTACATGGTCTATATGTGTCAACTGTTCCAGTAAAAATTATTGCTGCTAAAATTAAGAGCTTACAATGAGCTACGATCATTGTTCATATGAAAAGCTTGACAAGGATGTATAGGTAGGGAAAGTTCTGCAAATGGCAGAAAAGTTGTAATGAAACAGACTTTAGAATAAAGGAAATCTAGATGTAAGTTAAAAAGATAAAATTTGTTAGAAGGAATGTTACGTGGGGAAGTCTATATTGCTTTAGTATTTTAGGGTGTTTTGTGTATTGTCATTTGTATTTTTGTAAGGAGAATCTTGGGAGCAATTGGGAATGTCATTCTTTGACATTTCTTCAGAAAACAAACAAATGAACAAACAAACTAGAATAGATAGAGAGAGAACAACTAGGAAAGCTTAGAAACAGACAGGAAGCGGTCAGCCGGGATGCACTTATAACTCACTGGGTGGGACACAAAGATCAGTTACTCCTCTCTGGGGTGATAAAGATTTCTCTGCACACCCCTCCCAAAAACGTTCACCTAAACTGTTGACATATGTCCTGTTAAAGTTATAGAGTTAGACTACCCGAAAAACAACCAGGTTCAGCAAAATCATGCTTCAATGCTATAAAATGCTAAATACTAACATTAAAATAGACAAGAGACAGCTGAACAGCAATCTATAGCCATTTTAAGGTATATAGAACATGGTTGAATATAAACCAAAATTGGAATGTCTATGAGGAAGTCACAGGTTGTGGTTGAGAACTTGCATTTCCCTAGTAACATATTGGTTAATCAATACCATGTCAATTAATGCCATAATGTTATAAATGGTTGTAACTATTATGTTGGGTTTTTTACTTGATTGGGATGATACTCTGCTGAATCTACCTTCAGACCAGAGATGGTCTCACTAAGAAGCCATTGAACTTACCAGGACAATAAGATGCTGGACTTTATGATTGGTCAAAACCTCCAATGAAAGAATCTCACTGAATTTGAACTATGGAAATGCAACAAGGTGGAGCAATCCACCGTGGGGGCGGAGGGTTTGGGGAGGGGCGAAGGGAATCCCAGTGCATAAAAAAATGTGTCACATAATGCACATTATGCTTGGTATACGTTTGCAAGGAAAGAATCTTGATTGAATTTGAACTGTAATACTGCATCAAGGTGGAGGAATCCACCGGGGGGAGGGGTGTGGGGAGGGGCGTGGGGAGGGGCGGGGGGATTCCCAGAGCCTATGAAACTGTCACATAATGCAAAATAATTAATAAAAAAAAAAAGAAAATGCTGTTGAATTCGTAGAAGATGAAGCAGCTGAAGGCCTGGTATAGTGATGTAGTGGAGTTAAATCCCTACTTGTGACACCGGCACATTCTACCATCTTAGTGTTGCTTTAAGTTCCAGCTGCATAGCTACCAGTTCACAAAGTCCCAGTGAATATGAAGAAAATGATCTATAAATGTGCTTTCAAACTTTTCACTATTGCACCTATTGCAAATATTAATGTATTGATCAGGATTTGGGAAATTAATGTTTACTCATGCTTATCTCCCTTAGTGTTTGATGTTATCTAACACAACACAGTATTGGTCACAGTGTTTCCTAGTTAGTTTACAAGAAATGATTTTCTTAATCATTATAGAATATATCTCAACAAAATAGCATATGTGATAATTGTATAATTTGACATAAAATAATATTATTTATGGAATGGTATATTAATTATTACATTGCATTATCTTTTTGCTAATTTATTAGGTGACCAATCATCTTGTACAAGTATTTGAATTCAGTAACACAACTTTAAAATGGGATTCCAGTCTAAGTCTGTTTGACTCCAAAATGTCATTTTTAGTTGTAGCATGACAATGTATAGAATTATAAATGATATATATGCATACATACATACATATATGCATATATACACATAAGCACTTTGGCTAATAGATTACTGCTGAAAACACTGTTGTAGAGATAATTACGTATGGGAGCTCATATTGACATTGTGAAGTTCCCCACTTCTGTTCAGAGCCCAACTGCTAAAGAGATTTTGCCTCAAAATTTTTGAATATTGAATTTTTTTAATATGGTGTTTTCTGAATGAGATTTATATTATTGCATGGAAGTCTGTAAATACCAGTTGCCTTGAACACTGATGTTCACAAGTTCCAGCTAGAAATATAAATGGATTTGTGAATGTTTTTCTCTACAAGCTATCTTCATTTATGCTGGTTTATAGTTTTAAACACACTTGGCAAGAGTATCATCTAGTTTGTCCTGGGTTACTTTGAGTTCTTAGTGTTGATTCCTAAAGTTACAAACTAGAAAGGAATGCTTCTGGTCAAATGCATAGAGTCCCAACGAGTGATTAATAAGATAATTTTTGACATGTAGTCCATTCATTAGAAGGGCACTGAGTGTATGCTCTCGTTTTTGCCTGTTCTGGGAGGAAGAAAAAATGTCACCATAAATTTAATGGAGAAACTTCTTATATAACTTGGAATTGGGGTAGACAGGAGTAAACAGCAGACTATTTATTCGTAGCTTACAACTTCTATATCCCTTCCCTTCCTCTTCTCCTAGTAGAAGGAGAATAAAACTGCTTGAAACTGACAAAGAAAGTAGGATTTCTGTTTTTTCCCCCAGAGTATCTGCATGAGAAAGCTTGGCATGAGACCCCTGAGATATGTTTTATATAAAGGGCAAAGTAGGGAAGTTAAACTACTTCTTTTCTAAGGAACTGTTACATACTAAGATGGATACATACATGCAGTCAGTACAAAGACACTCAGTTTGAACTAACTGGGTTCATATTTAGAAATGCAAGAACAAAATAAGTAAATAGAATGTAAAGCTAGTGGTTTAATCTAATTTGAAAGGAAAAACAGAATTTCAGTGAATCACACATTTCAACACCAGGCCAGTAGCCAAATGTGCATTGTGTTTCCATGGTTATTTTTCCCAGTACTGTTAGCTAAGTGTGTGAACTTTTCATTAGCTTAAATAATTGGGATAGATTGAGTTTCATGGATGTTTTTTATTTATTCCCTGGGAAAATTTTCCTTCTTTTGTATGAAAGCTGAGATTCTTAATAGACTGTCATGTGTGAAAATTACACCCTCCATTGTTTTGCCTGAATTGTTGTTATAATCACATCTTATGTCTCATTAAATCTGTTTTTGTCTTTACCTTCTCTCTTCTTTTATTTTATTTTTTATTGGAAAGTCAGATATAAAGAGAGGAGGAGAGACAAAGAGGAAGATCTTCCATCTGCTTATTCACTCCCCAAGTACCTGAAATGGCCAGAATTGAGCCAATCTGAAGCCAGGAGCCTGGAGCTTCTTCTGTGTCTTGCATGTGGGTTCAGGGTCCCAAGGCTTTGGGCTGTCCTTGATTGCTTTCCAAGACCAAAAGCAGGGAACTGGATGGGAAATGGGGCCACCTATATATGAACTGACGCCCATATGGGATCCCAGCAAGCACTGCAGCCACTAGGCTGCTACGTATGGCTCCTTCTCCATTTATTAAAAAAAAAAAGAATAGGCAATTATGCTGGTACAATGGTATAGTTAACACAAACTTGGCATTAACTGGGGCTAGAGATCCTGAGTACCTACTAACTATTGGCTGGTTTTCTCCCAGCAATGTAACACTTGCTTAAGTACAAGGCAACCTAACAGTTGCCTAGAGCCAGTGTGTGTTTCTTCTTTCGAAAACTGCTTATTAATTCCTCTGTTCATTTTTCAACTGTATTGTTTTTTATTGTTTTGTTAGCTTTTAAATTTAACAGTATATATGAGATATTAACCATTTGACAGAAAGGTGATTTGAAAATATTATTTCACATTCTGTTACATCTCTCTTCATTGATTATTTCTTTTACTGTGCAAAATCTTTTGGATTCTATATGGTCTCGTTTGTTTAATTTGCTGTTTGATTCTTGTGAATGTCTTATCTATGAAGTCATCTCCTAAAGAGATGCCTTGAATTGCCTCCCACACATTTTATTCCAGCAGTTTTGTAATCTCCTGTCTTAAATTTAGGTGTTTGATCTATCTTAAGTAGATTTTTGCAATTTGTGAGAGGTATGGATTTAATTTCACTTTTCTGCATATATACCTCCATTTTAGCAGCACCATTTGTTAAAGAGGTTATGCTTAATCCATCATATGAGCTGAACATTTTTGTCACAATTCAGTTGACTCTATGTTTATGGATTAGTTTCTGGGCTCACTGTCTTTTCCATTGATATATTTGTTGTTTTAATGCCATATCATCTATAGCAGATTTGTGATATATTTTGAAGTCAGACATTGTGATGCTTTCAGTTTTGTCTTTCTTGTTCACTCTTATTTTGTTTGTTCTGGCTCTTTTGTGATTCTGCATGAATTTTAGGAATGTATTTTTAAATTCTGCAAAGAAGTAATTGATATTTTGTTGAGTATTGCATTAAGTCTATAAATTGCTTTAGATAGTAGAGGCATTTTAATGATATTTGTTCTTTTGGTTTGTGAGCAATGTGTGTTGTTAACGAATTCATTCATTAACATTTGATAATTTTCATTATTGAGATAAGATATTCATCATATCAGAGACCAGTGAAGGAAAATTAAAACACAGACTAGGGAAAATAGATGGAGAAAAAGACTGGCAGTGGCAATAGAAACTTAGAATGTCCTAAGTATTCTACCACAAGGATGTTTCAGAGCTTAAAGATCAACACCTAAACTGACAGACTCTACCAAAATATCAGTTTTCTCCTCTATTTCTTATATTCCAATCTTCTGAAAAGTTTCTACATATAGACAAATTCATTTTAGGTTGCACTATTTTAATTGAAAAACATTTGCAAAGTGTGCTAACGTTGTCCTCTATTTCATTGTGACTGGTATTTCAGTGTAACAGGCCACTCTAAATTTATCAATATTCATCTGTAAATCACCTGTTCTGGATCATATAATTCCTTTGTCAACTTAAAAAATATTTTCACAGTTTTGTCCTTTAGTTTTTATGACATTGTTTTACAGTTCCCAGGCCAATGTAAGCAAAATATTTTGCCTTGAAATTATTACTAAGGCTAATTCATTCCGCAAATCACCACGAAAAACAATTATCTAGAATTTGTGCTCAAAGTTTCAACCTCATGTGTCAAGAGTAAGCCCTGCTGTTGGTCACTATATGTCCTATACGTTTTAATTAGACACATATTGGTGCACAAAGGCTGAAATTAGTTGACATTTTCTACTCTACCAAATTATATTTCAAGAAAATAAACTTTTAAATCGTTTGAACATCAAGGTAACAAAGCATTTTATAATGTATCACTTATTATTTTTATTTTTATCAAAAATACACCCTAACATTAGTTTACCCAATATTTATGAGATCAGGTTAAGACTAAAATGGAATCCTGTGGTCCACAGTTTCACTCAACACCATTTACTGTTCAAAAGGGCCTCTAATTTCCTTTGTCTATCCTTTAATTTCTTCTACATTGTTTATCACCATTTAAATAAATAAAGTATCTGGATGAACAATGTGATGAATTGAAGCTCTGTTTACAGTTTTTTTTCTTTTCTTTTTTAATTTTTATATATTTTTTTGCATTTCATTTTATAACATCATTTCAAGGGTTATGATGTTCCCCCACCCCCTCCCCGTGCCCTCCCCCCATGGTGGATTGCTCCATTTTATTGCAGTATTACAGTTCAAATTCAGGCTTGTTTCTTTCATTGCAAGCATGTGCCATGCATAGAGTCCAGCATCTAATTATCCAGCTCAATGACCAACTCTGGTCTGAAGGCATAGCTGGCAGAATATCGTTCCGACCAATTAAAAGCCATAACGTAACATCAACAGCAGTTTCCAACATTATGGGGTTAATTAACATTGTATTGAGTGACTGATACGTTAGAAAATGTGGTTTCTCTTTTTTTTTTAAAAGATTTATTCATTTTATTACAGCCAGATATACACAGAGGAGGAGAGACAGAGAGGAAGATCTTCCGTCTGATGATTCACTCCCCAAGTGAGCCGCAATGGGTGGATGCGCGCCGATCCGAAGCCGGGAACCTGGAACTCTTCCGGGTCTCCCACGCGGGTGTAGTGTCCCAATACATTGGGCCATCTTCAACTGCTTTCCCAGGCCACAAGCAGGGAGCTGGATGGGAAGTGGAGCTGCCGGGATTAGAACCGGCGCCTATATGGGATCCCGGGGCGTTCAAGGCGAGGACTTTAGCAGCTAGGCCACGCCGCTGGGCCCGAAAATGTGGGTTCTTAACCACATCTTATGACTACTTCATTAACATTTCAATTATAGTTTGTATACAACTGGCTTCTATCTACCTTAAAATGGCTATAGGATACTATTCAGCTGTCTCATGTCTATTTTCATTTTAGTAATTAGCATTTTATTGTGTTGAAGCATAATTTTTACTGAACTTGGCAAATTTTAGGATAGTCTATACTGACTTATAGCTTTAACAAGACATATGACACCAGTTGAGGCATAGAACACTGTTGGAAGAGGTGTGCAGAGAAATCTTCCATACCCTAGTTAAGAGTAATTTAATTTTCCTGTCCTACCTAGTAAGGTATGTGTGAGCCCCCACTGATTGTTTCTTGTGTTGTTCTAAGCTTTCCTTGTTGTTTTCTGTCTATTCTAAGTTTTTGATGTTGTTCGTTTGTTTTGGTTTTTTTTGGGGGGGCCCTCTGGGGCGACCCTGATGGCCATTGCAAGAGAGGGTGGGGATCCAAAGTTGGAACTAAGTAAGGACCAGAGAAAGCTCTTCTCCCTAGTCTTGAAGAGAGTTTATTGTTCTTCTGCTTATGTAGACCACTCAGGGCTCCTGGCTGTTGTTCCAGTGACATTAGGCTCTGCAAGGAGAGATTTGGACTTCTTCTATCCTATGTGGGAGATTCAAATGGGAGTGGATGACCTCAGAGTACTTAGCCTCTGAAGGCACGCCAATTCCCCGTGGTCTTCTTGGCAGTTGGGTTGTAGTCCTTGCTGCCTATACTTACAGTCCTTGGTGAGAATCCGGGAGTTTCCAGGGTTGGGATACAAATCTCCTCTTGTCCACCTGCTCCACTCTGGGATCCAGTCTGCTCTGTGCATATGACCTCCTGTTAAGAGGTTGTCAGGATCGCTCTTGATTCCTCCTATGTTTTTGTGGTTTTACTATTGTCTAATGCTGATTCGAGTCTGTTGTCTATACGTTACCTGTTATGTTCTTGATAGGTTATTCTTTACGTCTGCCTCACACATTCTAGGGAGATGGAAGATTTCTATGCTCTCCTGCACCATTGCTAAAAAGCATAGGGTCTTAAAAGTGCATTAGGCTTTACAGTTCATTGATGTCGATCATGAGCAGTCTGCCTCACATTGATTGTTCGTTCATTGATTACATCACAATATGTTGTTGCATGAGATACAGGTTGTTAGAGGTTGAAATAATATTACATTTTACAGGTACCATTTCTCAGATTGACAGCATTTCAACTTAAATTAAGGCAAACATGTGGTATCTCACCTTTTGGGATTGACTCATTTCCCTTAGCATAATGGTTTCCAGTTGGGCCCATATGGTCACAAAGAACTGCATTTTGTTTTTTTTTTTTTAATAGCTGAGTAGTATTCCATGGAGTAAATGAACCCTAGCTTTCTTAACCAGTCTTCTGTTGATGGGCATTTTGGTTGCTTCCAAGTTTTTGCAATTATTGATTGTGCTGCTATGAACATGGGGGTGCATGTAGGTTTCTCTTGTAGCAGGTGTTTTGCATATATTCCTAGGAGTGCTATTGCTGGATCATATGGTATGCAGATTTTCAGTTGTTTGAGTATTCTCCATACTGATTTCCATAGAGGCTGCACCAACCTGAATTCCCACCAGAAGTGGAGTATGGTTCCCTTTTCCCCGCATCCTCACCAGCAAGTGTTGTTTGGTGGTTTTTTGTATATGAGCCATTCTCACTGGTGTTAGGTGGTAGCTCATTGATGTCTTAATTTGGATTTCCCTTATTACCAGGGAACTTGAGCATTTTTTCATACGTTTGTTTGCCAGTTGGATTTGTTCCTTTGTGAAATGTCTGCCCATTTCCCATGCTAATATTTTTGAGTGGTTTGTTTATTTTGCTGTTTTGGTTTCTCTGGAGATCTTTGTATATTCTGGAAATTAGCCCCCTATCACCTATGTAGTGTGCAAAGATCTCCCATTCTGTGGGTTGCTTTTTAAACTTTGTTTATTGTTTCCCTTGCTGTACAGAAGCTTCTTACTTTGATGTAGTCCCATTTGTTTATTTTGGTCTTGATTGCTATGGCTTTTGTTGTTCTATTTAGAAAGTCAGGGCCTACACCTAGATCTTGCAGGGTATTTCAAACATTTTCTTCCAAATGTTTGAAGGTTTCTGGATGTATGTTTAAGTCTTTTATCCATTTAGATTCGATCTTAGTGTATGGTGAGAGATGTGGGTCTATCTCCTGGTTTCTGCAGGCTATCAACCAGTTGTCCCAACAGCATTTGTTGAAGAAACCTTTCCATTTGGATGAGTAGTCATCTGTTTTTGTCACAGATTATTTGGTTGTATCTGTGTGGGTTCCCTTCTGTTGTTTCTATTCTGCTCCACTGATCCTCCTCTCTATCTCTGTGCCAGTACCAGGCTGTTTTGATAACCACCGCTCTGTAGTATGTCCAGAGGTCTGGAACTGTGATTCCCCCTGTTAACTTCCTATTTTTCAGGATGGTTCTAGCTATTCATGGTTTTTTGTGTTTCCAAATGAACCTTTGTATCATTTTTTTCAGGTTCCATAAAGAATGTTTTGAGTACTTTGATTGGGATTGTGTTGAATGTATATATTGCTTTTGGTAGTATGGACATCATGACGATATTGATTTTACCTATCCAGGAGCATGGGATGTTTATCCATCTTTTGAAGTCTTCCTCAATTTCTTTTTTAAGATTATTGTAGTTTTCTTCAAAGAGATCTCCTACATTTTTGGTTAGATTTATTCCTAGGTACTTCATATTCTTCTCTGTTATTTTGAATGGTATTGTGCTGGTTAGATCTTTCTCCATCTTGGGGCTGTTTGCATACACTATAGCTGTTGATTTCTGTTCATTTATTTTGTACCCTGCCACTCTACCAAACTCTTGTATAAGTTCTAGCAACCTCTGTATTGAGTATCTTGGTTTTTCAATGTAAAGAATCATGTCATCTGCAAATAGTGAAAGCTTGACTTCTTCATTTCCCATTTGAATTCCTTTAATTTCTTTGTCTTATGGCCTCTGTGAGTACCTTAGGACTATGTTGAATAGCAGTGGTGATAACGGACATCCTTGTTTTGTTCCAGATCTCAGTGGGAAGGATTCCAGTTTTTCTCCATTCAGTATAATGCTGGCGTTGGGTTTTTCTTATATTGCTTTGATTATGTTGTGAATTGTTCCTTCTATGCCTACCCTGATTAGGGTTTTTAGCATGAAGTGATGTTGGAGTTTGTCAAAAGCTTTTTCTGCGTCAATTGATACTATTATGGGATTTTAGTTCTTCAGTTTTTGGATGTGGTGTATTACATTTATGGGTTTCTGAATGCTGAACCATCCCTGCATGCCAGGGGTGAATCCTATTTGGTACGGAAAATGATTTGTCTGATTTTTAAAATTCTATTGGCTAGGATTTTGTTGAAAATCTTAGCATCAATGTTCATCAGGGAGATCGGTCTGTAGTTTTCCTTCTCTGTTAGTTCTCTATCCAGTTTTGGGATTAAGGTTATGTTGGCTTCATAGAATGAGTTTGGAAGGGTTGCTTCCTTTTCTATTGTTTTGAAGAGTTTGTAGAGGATTGGAGTCAGCTCTGTTTGGAATGTTTTGTAGAATTCTGTAGTGAAACCGTCTGGGCCTGGGTTTTTCTTCATCGGGAGATCTTTGATCACTGATTCAATCTCTGCTTCAGTTATGGGTTTGTTCAGGCCGTTTGTTGCCTCTGGGCTAAATTTTGGCAGGTGGTGGGAGTCTAAGAACCTTTCCATTTCCTGGTGATCTTCTGATTTGTTGGAGTACAGATGTTCGTAGTAATTTGTGATTATTTTCTTAATGGTTGCAGTGTCAGTTGTTATGTTGCCTTTTTCATCCTTGATGCTATTAATTCTCACTTTCTCTCTTTTTTTCTTTGTCAGTCAGGCCAGTGGGGCATCTATTTTGTTTATCTTCTCAAAGAACCAGCTTTTTGATTCACTGATTTTGTGTATAGTTTTTTTTTTAATTTCAATTTGATTTATCTCTCCCCTTGATTTGATGATTTCTTGTTTCCTTTTGTTTGTAGGGTCATTTTGTTGCTGTTTCTCCAATTTCTGGAGGTGTATGTTTAATTCTTCTAATTGGTATCTTTCTTGGGCTTTGACATAGTTGCCGATTGGTTTGAACTTACCATGTAACACTGCTTTGGCGATGTCCCACAAGTTTTGAAATGTTTTATTTGAGTTACCGTTGGTTTCCATAAATTTTTTGATCTTGTTCTTTATTTCTTCTCTGACCCATTTGTTCATTTAGTAGCATATTGTTCAGCCTCCGGTGTTTACATATTTCCTGGGGCATTTTGATTTATTGATTTCCGGTTTCACTCCTTTGTGGTCTGAGGTGGTCCATGGTATGATTCCAATTTTTTTGAAGTTAGTGAAGCTTGCTTTGTGCCCTAACATGCGGTCAATTCTGGAGAAGGTGCCATGCACTGCTGAAAACAATGTATATTCTGTGTCCGTGGGGCGGGGGGTTCTTTAAATGTCTACCAAGTCCATTATTTCTAAGGTCTGTGTGAGTTCTACTGCTTCTCTGCTAAGTTTCTGTTACATTGATCTGTCTATTGGTGTTAACGGGGTGTTGAGGTCTCCCACGATTATTGTATGTGCATCTATGTCCCCTCTTAAGTCCATCAGCAATTGCTTCATCTAGCTAGGTACACCTGTGTTCAGTGCGTAGATGTTTATAATGGTAATCATTTCCTGCTCGAAGGTTCCCTTCAGCATTATGAAGTGTCCATCTCTGTCTCTTTTGATGTTTTTCACGTTGAAGTTTAAGTCATCTGAGATTAGAACAGCTACTGCAGCCTTTTTTTCTCATCTATTGGTGTGAAATATCTTTTTCTATCCCTTCACTTTCAGTTTCTTAGCATCTTTTTTGATTAGATGTGTCTCTTGTAGGCAACAGATTGTTGGGTTCTGTTTGTTGGTCCATTCTGTTAATCTGTGTGCTTTGATTGATAAATTTAGGCCATTTGTGTTTAGGGATAATATGGAGAGGTTGTGATTTTGAGCTGCCATGAGCATGTATAAGCGTGCAAGTGTGTATTTGCATCTATTAGTATCTCTGATTGATTGACTTTCCTCGTATGGATTTTAGTGGGGAGGTCTTCCCATTTGCCATCTTTGTTTTTGGTTTTCATTTTCTCTTTCTGGGTTAGCACCTTCTTAAGGAGATTTTCTAAAGCTGGTTTCATGCTGGCATATTCTTCTAGTTTCTCTTTACTGTGGAAGAATTTAATTTCATACTCAAATACAAATGAAAGCTTTACTGCATACATTATTCTTGGTTGGCAGTTGTTTTGTTTCAGGATTTGAAAGATTTTACCCCATTCTCTCCTTGCTTGGAGTGTTTCTTCTGAGAGATTGGCCATGATTCTGATTTGCCTTCCTCTCAAAGTTATCTTGTCCTTTCTTCTTACTTGTCTTAGAATAGTTTTCTTGTATTCACTGGAGGGGAGCTTTAGGACCACATGCCTGGGTGAGGATCTCTTTGGGTCGAGTCTGTTGGGGGCTCTCTGTCCTTCCTGGATTTGTGCCGTATTTATATTTCCAATGTTTTGGAAGTTCTCCTGTATTATCTCATTGAGCATCCGTTGCAAGCCTATTTCTTTTTCCACTCCTTCGTGAAGGTCTATTATTCTAATATTTGACTTTTTGAGGTTGTCTTTCATTTTCTGTGTGGACCTGTTGGCTTTGTTCAGGTTTTTCTCCAACTGTTTGATGAGCTGCTGACTTTCATTCTGATTGTCTTCCATTTCTGGTATTCTATCCTCTGCTGTGTTCATTCTGTTGGTTAGGCTCTCAACTTTGTGCTCAGAATCAAGGATTCACTTTTTGACTTGATTTATTTCTTCAATGACATGGTTTTTTAATTCCTTGAACTCTTCCCAATGCTTCTCGTTGTCTCTGATGAATTTTATCATTATTTTCTTAAATTCCATATCTGGTAACTCCTCCATGTCTTCATCTTGCATCTCAAGATTGAGATTAGTTTTTGGTTTTTTGGGGGGGAAGTGCTTGATCCTTCTGAGTCATTACCTTTTCTGATACTTCTCCTCATTGTGTTGTAGTTTCTTGTCATTTTGAGATTTTAATCTATGACTTGCTTGTCCACAGACACTGCCCACAATACTGTAGCCTGGAGCGGGTGTGATCCAGCTACTGCTGCATGGAATATAGGCAGAAGCAGAACTATCAAAACTACTTGAGCAGTGACCTTGGAGCATGCCCCACATTAGGGACGCTGGGATGGGTGACCATCACAGTGTGGTTTCTTCCCCATCTCTCCTTTCCCAACAGATATAGGAAGGAAAAAGAGAATGTAAAAACAATGAACACACCCACTTTCCACTAGCACTTGACCCTTCGTAACCTAATCAAATATGTAAAATGTATCAAAAATAAAATTTATAAAATAAAAAACTATGTGTCTGTCTTCTTGTATTTAAACATTCACAAAACCAAAATAAATGCACACAACATTTTTTTTATAAACTTTTGTTGCTATTCTCCAATCACTAGGTGTTGAGATATTCAATAAGAAAAGCCACTTCAGGTTGCCCTAATGTTATTTTAACTTTAAAGAATGTGGGCCCAGTACAATTCCTCAGCAGGTAAAATCCTCACTTGCTTCCACTGAGATCCCTTATGGATGCTGATTCTTGTCCCAGCTGTTCCACTTCCCATCCAGCTCCCTGCTTGTGGCCTGGGAAAAGCTGTATAGGATGGCCCAAAGCCTTGGGGCCCTGCACTCATGTGGGAGACCAAGAAGAAGCTCCTGGTTCCTAGCTTTGGATTAGGGCAGCTCTGGCCATTGCAGCTACTTGGAGGGTAGAGCAGCAGACAGATCTTTATAACTGTATCTGCTTCTCTCTGTAAATCTTTCTGATAAAAAATATTTTTTTTGAAAAAGTAATAGCTTCATAGAATATAAATCCATTAATAGTTTAAGCACATTTAATTAGCAACATATAAAAGTAACATGTTTTAAAGTAATCCTAAATAATAAAATGGTTTAGTCTATTATTCACTTTGTGTTACAAGCACTTATAAAAATGCTTCCACTATAACTCAAATAATATCTGGCATAATTTTTATAGCATTGAAACAAAATATAACTGGGTTTCAAAATAAACTGGAAGATTCTTTTGTCTCACACAGAAAAATTCATTCTCTGGTTTTATAAGGAAGTGACAAAACCAACAACACAGACAAGAACCAAAATACTATACAAGATGTCATAATCATAACATGTTTAAGTGACTTTAAACGTGAAATTTAATAAGAGCGTTTCTAGGTCTGTATCACAATTTCTGGTAACTGATTGTTTGCCTGCCAAGTGATACCATCACTCTTCTATTAGTCATATAATATAGCTGCTTCAATGTAACTGCTCAATTTTGAATTCCTCAACAAGGACTCTGAACAAGAATTTGGGATGAAATAATTTCTGTGAAAACAATCCCTGCAAAGTCCACAAAAGAAATATGTGAGATAAGTCAGAGACAGCTCAGCATGGTAGCATAGCAGCTGGAGTCCTCACATTTCCTGCACTGGATCAAATATTGGGTCCGGTTCTAATCCTGGCAGCCCTGCTTCCCATCCAGCTCCCTGCATGTGCCCTGGGAAAGCCCTGGCCCAAAGCCTTGAGGTATTGCACCCACATGGGAGATCTGGAGGAAGTTTCTGGCTCCTGGCTCTGGATCAGCATAGCACTGGCTGATGCAGCTGCTTTGGGAATGAATCAATGGATGGAAGATCTTCCTCTCTGCTTCTCCTACTCTCTGTATATCTGACTTTCCAATAAAAAAAAAAATCTTAAAAAAAAAAGTTAAGTCAGGGAAATGGCAGAAGTTGCCATCACCCACTTACATGGTGGAGAACTGAATATACATATGATACAATATAAATATTAAAATGTGGGAAATAATATTGTATATTACTTGATAACAAAGTGAGACCACAAAAGAGTAAATAAAAATAATGTGAAGAATTGAAGTCACAGGTGAACAAAGTAAGAACAATTGTGTTATAACAGATCATTCCCTTTAATGTGAGATTATGCATAATACATTATTAAATTATATACTATAGAGTATTAAATTAAATAACCTCTAATTTAGAGTAGTTAGGTAAAATAACCGGTGTCTACAGAATATTCATCTGGGTGAGTTCTAAACAAAACTGAAACGTTGGTTAATATATTTAAAAAATAAAAGCAAGAAAGGAAAAGAATTTACAGAATTGATGTACACAAAAAATAAATAAATAAAATAAATTCTATAAGTACCATACTACCATGAGAAAGCACAGCTGTAAAATACAGCAACAGTTTGTAATCTTCATGAGTGTTTCCATAAACAAAACAGACCTACATTCTTAGTAATTTTCTATTTTGTTGAGGTTATCACAGTCAACATGGATAATGTGGTTCTGCTTCTTTTTCTCTTTTAAGCTTCTAAACTGCATCAATTTGCCACATTTATTTTGAGACTCTGTGGAGTACGCACACATTTATAAGATGCTCTTCTTTCCTCTGATACTATTTGCTCCAATAATCTAATTAATACTAACAGCTGCTTCAAGTTTTACTATATTGGGGTTAGTATGACATTACCATGACATATATGTAAGTGTAATCTTTTTAGTAGTTCTTTTATTATTATTTAAAACACAGAGAGGAAATTAGGGAGAGGAAGAAAAAGAGTCAACTTTTTCATTTCTCAAATTCTCTGAACAGCTAGGGGTAGGCCAGGTTGAAGGCAAGAACCAGGAACTCTGATCAGATTTCCCATGGGCCTGGAAGGAAGCCAACTACTTGAGCTATCACCTGCTGTCTCCTAGGATGCAATCAGCAGGAAGCAAGGATGGAAAGAGGAGACAGAATTTGAACTCAGGCACTCTGATAAAGGATGCTGGTGTCATAGTCAGAATTTTGATGTCAATCGCTACAGAAAACACCTGTTCCTCACACACTTTTTAATAATCTCAAAATGTTAATCTTGATGAGTCTTTCAAAATTAGAGATAATCATCAGTCACTTTTCATAAATATTTATGATAACAAAGGCAACAATGGAAATAAATATTGGCACCAAAACGACAGAAGGCTTCACTTTCAACTAAAGGTTAATAAGATTCCTAACTTAATTGGTGGAGAATGCTATGTGAAAATAAATCTTTATAATCTGTTTTTATGTAAGATTATAGTTCTCCTCAGATTACTCATGCCCAGCTAGGTTTTATTTAAATTCAACTTGTTTCTCACAGAAAACAAGTGCTGTTCCAGTTCTTCCTGGAAACTTTAGGTAAGAAATTTGAAAACTTCATGATAATTCCTATGTAACATATGTTTGGATTTATTGTGTATTTTCTTCTAAAAAATACCATTGGTTACAAGTTTTGCGCTCATTTTTATTTTTTTTTCATTGTTACCCTTGAAGACTTTTATGTTCTGCTACAAAATGACAGATTTTTCTGCCCAGATTTTACATTTCAGGATAACTTTATAGCTATAGTAGGAACTGCACTGGAGCAGCAAATTCAGAGTATTGCCTAATTTGTGGACTTACTGGATTCTGTATGGATTCATTTCTTCTAGTTTGGTTTGATCTTTTATTAGATGACACTTGAAGTCAGCAGTTACAGGATTTGCTTTCTGTTTGATGAAGACGAATATGGGTCTCACGGGTAACTGCTATGGTCTATGAGACAACACGGTGTAAGAGGATCCCTGACGTTACTATTTGGTGGCACTTTAACTTATTGACAATATGCAATAAATACTTAAATGCCTACATATTTGAAATCTATAAATTTAAATACAGATTGAATACATCTTATGCACTGTCAAATTTCTCAAAAGTGAAAAATGCATTTTTCTGGAGAACATTTTGCTGTCAAAGCAATACCTAACTTTAGTAATATAAAATTCTTATTCCCTTAATGTGCAGTTAAGCAAAATGTATAGCTTATTATCAACTTCTATGTTGAAAACAATTGAATAGGCCAGTTTCTCCTATAAAGCAGGCATTTTCTCTGACATTATGAGATTTCGCAGTATATTAAACATAATTTGAGTTAAAATATCCTTCATAAATTTTTTGGAAAGAGAATTTTTAGCTTTTCCATGATCCCAGGATTACAGTAATTGAAATTCCAAGTTCAGAACTCACCTTTGGCAAATTTTTTATAACTATTTTGAAACTTTCCTGTAAATACAATCTCTTCATTTGATTCTCTATTAAATTCAATAACAAAAGTTCAAAGTGTCACTTTTTAAATTTTCAAAGCATTTCTCAATACTGTTCATATTTCTGAGACGTTTTTAGAAGGTGTGACTTCATTTGTGGCATCGCACTGGTTGTCTTTGTGTGCACTAATCATCACTTTCTTTCCCTCCACCTTTCCCCCAACATCTTCCCAAAGCAAGAAGCAATCTTGGCCAGAAAGATCTCTGATGATGTTTTAGCTGTGTCATTTACACATGCCATTTCATCTGAAGGCACTAATCACTCCGTCTTGGTAAAAGAAATGGAAGGAATTACATGAGACAGATACTTACATTTGACTATCTCATGTACATTAGATATTATACTTGATTAATCAATGCAAGTTTATTTCACTCATTTAAACACATGCATTGTTGCATGCATTATCTTGCAGCAATCAGATCAGCTGGGTGAATATTCATTTTTCATGTTAGAAATACAATTTTTATTTTGTCGTATTACTTTATGCTTATAATAGCATATTAAGCTTTCCATTAACTTTGAGAGGCAGAGAGGCACAGACAGAGAGCTGTGTTTTGTGATTTCATTCCTTAAATGAAACACCAGCACCACTGCCATCTCGCAGTGTCTACATTAGCAGGCAGCAAAAGTCACGAGTTAAGATGAGTATCGGGCACGTGAGGTAGATATGGGTTTCTTTTCTTTTTAAAGATTTATTCATTTTTATTGGAAAGTCAGATATACATAGAGGAGGAGAGACAGAGAGGAAGATCTTCCATCCGATGATTCACTCTCTAAGTGTCCAATGATTCACTGTCCAAGTGACCACAATGGCTGGTGCTGCACCGATCTGAATCCAGGAGCCAGGAACTTCCTCCAGGTCTCCCATGTGGGTGCAGGTCCCAAGGCTTTGGGCCATCCTCAACTGCTTTCCCAGGCCACAAGCAGGGAGCTGGATGGGAAGTGGAGCTGCTGGGATTAGAACCAGCGCCCATATGGGATCCTGGCACATTCAGGATAAGAACTTTTGCCACTAGACCATGCTGCCGGGCCCAGGATATGGGTTTCTTGAATAGCATTTTAAACACTACAGCACATACATACATATTACTTGGATTTTTAAGATTTTCCATACAGACGACTAAACTCAGTCTCACAAGACTTAAGGAACATGTCATTAAGCTAATGTCCTCTGGAATAATCAATTTTAAAACTTAAGTTATTTTTATAATGTCATACAGATTCAATGTACTTTGATTATTTTTGTCATATATACATATGTGTCTATCTATCACATATATAATCTATTTCTGTTCACCTTTTATTGACAGACTACAAAATTAATGAGACAAATCTTGACTAGATCTTTCATTCACTAAGGAATGCTGTGTGTCATTGGTACCTGCTAAACATGTAGTAACTGAGTAGAGCACAATGTTTGGGATCTTTAAGAATGAATTTGATTTCCTGCTGAAACACAACATGAATAAAGTGATAATACTGAATCATGATCAATTGTCCATGCCACTGATTCATCACAACTATTTTAAATTCCCCTCCCAAAGTGTTATGAACAAGGCTGACACCACCAGGCCAAAATTCTGTGCACTGCATAAATTTTCTTCAGAGCACCTTGAGTGGAAATCCATCTAAAGTAACTATATGATTACTCTCTTAGATTTTAAGCAGTATTTTGTAAAAGTAACTGCTTTTAGTGAAATAGCCAATGTTTCACTTGGAAACTACCTTTGATGATAAAAAAAGTACTACAGAATTTCAGAATTCTATACATTTATTTCACAGAAAGTTGTGCTGATCAACATATATATTGTGTGTATTGTGCATATCAACAGCAGAAGTTGACATATGTGCGTGTGTGTATGGACAAACTTTACTTGAAAGACATGATCCTATACTCCTCAATGTGTGTTACACAATTTCACATTGTGTTTACATGTTTCAAGCAGTCTGAGTTTCATTCAGATGGCAAACAGTTAACACACTGAGGGACCGCCTATCCTAGTGAGCAATGCAATAGGCAGTGGAAGCCAAAGGATCGCTATGTTTTTTTCCAATGGTTTTGTTCCTATTTTGCTATATAATCTTGACAAGCTACTCAACTTCTTTGGGTAGTGCCTCATTCTTTATTGATGTGGGGATAATTACAGCGTGTACCTGAATTTGTCTTTTAAAATGAGAAATTAATTATATTAACATTATGAAAAACTTTACTCAATGTCTTATTGTATGATAGCAAGGGCTTAACACATTCCAGCAGCTATTAATGACTGAGTTTACAGGCTGACTGAGTCTACCAGCTGGCTTTTGAGCAGTACATTGTCAAACTATGCTTAAATTAGCGATGCTTTTCAAGTAATTCCCATTATCCAGTAACATGATTCATCATCTTTTGCATATATTACTTGCATGCATTTTATTCATCAACTTATAATATTGTTTCAGCGATAAACATTAAATGTTTACCCAAAAATACTATTTTTAAAGGATTTATCTATTTTAATTTGAAAGGTAGATTACAGAGAGGAGAGATAGATCCTCCATCTGCTAGTTCATTCCGCAAATGGCCACTATGGTCGGAGCTGAGCTGATCCAAAACCAGAAGCCAGCAACTTTCTCTACATCTCTTGTGTGGGTTCAGGGGTGCATGGACTTAAGCAATCTTCCACTGCTTTCCAAGCCTATAAGAGGGAGCAGGATACAAAGTGGAACACCTGAGACTAGAACTGGTGTTGATATGGGATGCTGGCACTGCAGATGGAGGACTAGCTCATTGAGCCATCACGCAGGCCCCACCTAAACATAGTATTAAAGTCATCATAGATAAACTTACCATATAGGTTTGCACTTCACATTTTAATAAATATTATTTGTAGTGTTTTTGTTTGTTAATAATTATAGTAACATTTAAGAATTACTAATGAGCTATATGAAATTCTTAAAACAAACAAACAAAATCTGATACCACTAGTGTGTGTGTATTTCTGAGTGAATTTGAGCTCTAGAACAGGTTTTGATATGTAGGCATGAACGTAAACTTGAGATGCATGGGAGCTTCAAGAAACTTAATGATAAAAATCTAACAGAATAGAGAAAAATTTGAAGATCACATTGAAAAGAAGGATTAAAAGACAAGAATTACATTAACAGCTAGAGTTACAATAATGTAATACACATTACATAACTGTATAATTACCTTAAATGTGGAACACTATGATTATGAACATTTAGTGGAGAAAAGACTCCTAAAAGTAAAATGGCTTCCATTGAAACAGAAATATTTTTGTCTTTCTTTTTTGGTGGAAAATCAGAGAATTTGTTTCAACTCATCAAATCAAGCATCAAGCCACACCATGTTAAGCAACATTCTACTGTGGTCTCTTCAGCTTAGTCTTCTAGGAACCACTCTTGGTGGGAATGTTCTGATTTGGCCAATGGAAGGCAGTCATTGGCTAAATGTTAAGATAATCATAGATGAGTTAATTAGAAAAGAGCATAATGTGACTGTGCTAATGGCCTCTGGTGCACTTTTCATCACACCGACCATTAGCCCATCGCTGACCTTTGAAATATATAAAGTACCCTTTGACAAAGAGAGAATAGAAGGAGTGATCAGGGATTTCGTGTTGACATGGCTGGAACACAGACCTTCTCCTTCAACAATCTGGAGATTCTATCATGAAATGGCCAAAGTCATCAAGGACTTCCACATGGTGTCCAGAGAGATCTGTGATGGTGTCCTGAAAAACCAAAAGCTGATGGAAAAGATGAAGAAAAGCAAGTTTGAAGTCCTATTGTCAGATCCAGTCTTTCCTTGTGGTGATATAGTTGCTTTAAAGCTGGGAATTCCATTCATATATTCCCTAAGATTCTCTCCGGCCTCAACAGTGGAAAAGCACTGTGGAAAAGTCCCATTTCCTCCCTCTTATGTTCCTGCTGTCTTATCAGAACTCACAGATCAAATGTCGTTCACTGACAGAGTGAGAAATTTCATCTCCTATCGTCTACAGGATTACATGTTTGAAGCACTTTGGAAATCATGGGATTCCTACTACAGTCAAGCTTTAGGTATGTATCAATTACTGCTTTAGTGTTTGGTTTTAAAAAACCAATCTTTGAATCAACTCATCTTTAATTCCCTATGCCTATTCTACAGTTCTACAGATTGTTGTATTTTCTAGTACTTTAACATCAGGGAAGATGCTAAAAACATAGTTCTATGCTGGGCAATTGGAATAGTTGTTAAGAAGCCTCTTGAGCCATTCACATCTGATGTTGTAGTGACTGGGTTTGAATGCTAGCTCTCCTGTCAATTTGATCTCCTTGAAAGCAGTAGATATTTATTCATATGCTTGGAAATCTATCATCCGTGTGGGTGACGTGGGTTGAGTCCCTGACTCCTGCTTTTGTCTGACTTGGCTGAATGTGTCAAGCAGTGGTGAACATTTGGGAAGAGAACCAGTAGATGCAAGATTTGTCCTCTTAACTGTTTCCTTGCCTTTCAAATAAATAAATAAAAAAAGAATAAAGTTAGGCTTCAAAACCACAACATGCTGTTTTCTAAATACAAGTATATGATTTGAAGATATTAAGTATTTTATGGGTAAATGTAGTGACGTATTTAAATTTTAGAATCAGACTGGATCTATTTTAGTTATTACAGTGAAAATAGAAATTACATTGAAACTGTGGTAGTGTGTGAAAAGGGCTTGAAAAGATTAAATTATCTTCACAACTCTATAATTTATATAAACATTTGTGGCTATATATGTTTAACATCTATAACATGTAAACATATGTATGCCTATGTATGTGTGTATATCTACCTATGTGTGCATATATATGTGTGTATATACTGATAATATGTGTATATATACTTATATAATGTATATATATATGTATAAATATACTGATGGTCTCTGATCATTAATACAGATCAATGCTATATCATTTATTATCTTTATCTTGGGGGTATAATTTAAGAGAAAACACACCATGAATCAGGATGATTTAATCATGTTAAGTTTCTTTGAATTCCTTAAGTGTGATATAGTGCTTACATAATGAAGACTACGTAATCAATGGGTATTATCTATATATTTTTTATTGATAAATGTATGAGCTTATTGGTTGGAAAATCACATGTACTTTGTCTATTTGCATTCCTCTTAATTTCATTATTTATTATTCACTAAGTGAAAGTTTTCTGTCATTTACTAGACACTGTCTTAGATAGAAGGTTACATTAATAACTAATTTGAAATCCTAGACTTTAAAGATTTCACTCTCAGGAAAACCATATTTGGAACGGCATATTTACAAGGTGCATGATGGGGGTTTTGTATGTACCAATTGTGAATATAATGCAGAATAGATATATGCCTTGTAACAGAGAGTGAGGGAATTATACTGAAAATCTTCAGAATTGAGGTAGTGCATGAGAAAACTTCTAAACAATGAGTAGGAGTGTTTCTGCAACGCTAATAAGCAAAATGAAATGAGATGCTCAAATATGGAGAATTGAAGTAGCACAATTCTACCAAGTATTTACTGGAGATTTGGAGTTTTTGAAGGTGAAGGTACAAGGTAAGAAAATGTGGGAGAAATACAGGTGATACCGGGATTGTTAACCTGCCAGCATGTGAGAGAACCAGACCTGAGAGTAAGACAAGTAGGGGTTCTTTAGGGTTGTCCTGCATAGGCCCTTGGACCTGCCAATGAATGTGAGAGCTGGGCCTAGGGATGGACTGGACTACATTAGGCCCACCAGTTTGCATGAGAGCCAGGGCTGGGGGCAGGACTGAGCAGCAACTGCACCCACTGGTGCACATATTGGCTGCTACAGGGATAGAATGAGTTTGATTTGGTACCAGTTGGCGCACAAGAGCAAGGTCTGAGATCTCCCTGGTGAGGTTTCCTAGAGGGTTCCCCATTTAGACCACTGTGCTCAATACCTGACCTCAGAGAAAAATCACAAAAACATGTGGTTCAATCCTGGAGCATATGGTGCAGGAGTGGGCCACCTCAGTTGCTGACTCTTGTGTAAGAATGGAGAATATACCCAGAAGTATATGAAAGCCAAGACAGCCAGCTCATCTAAGCCAACAGAAAACTTTGAATACCTCATTAAAAATGGAAAGAATATCAGGTTGAACAATACCCCAGGCCAGGCTATACAATAAGAACCTAGGTCTATAAGCACGCTGAGGTAGACAAGGAAAACCAATAGGCCTTGGAAGGAATTTCACACCTCTGGTGCATCAGTAAGACAACAACCTCTCAGAACACTCAACTAACCCCTTTTGAACATTCTTCCTGGCACTGATGTAATGTGGCACCAAGGAGCAGTGCAATGGCTCCATGCCCCTCCTCTATCATCCTACAGACACAGGATGGAAAGCTGAAACATTTATCCCACCACATCCCCAGACACTATCCTGACCGGAACCTGAGGACTACATGTGTCTGTAGCTCCCTCACCTTTGTGATAAAGATTAAAATAAAAAGAAGTGACAGATCCTGTTTCTGGATCTCTTCGCATAACTGATTTATTCCAGGACTTTTATATAGATTGTCTCCCTATTTTCTCTCTTTCCTGTTATTCAATTGCAGTTCTTTTCTAACCATTCTTTTAAATTTTTATGTTTCGATACCTTTCCCTAAAAATATTGCTGATTCTATATTTAAACATTTTGTCTTAAAAGCCTTAAATAATAAAGTATTATGTAAGATAAAATTTTTAGAAAAGAGTGAATTAGCTGATTAAATTAATCTTTACAAATTTTCTGTTTTGGGATGATAACTAGTTCAACTGCTATCTAGTATGCCATCAGGTGCTATTTAAAGGGATGTATTGAGACTAGATTTTCATTTTATATAAAACACTAGGAGTGATGTGAATATCGAGTAGTGGGAGATAATCCTAGGCTACTGCATCATTACAAGAATAACAAAGCAAGGACATGTAACATGAAGGGAGCTAACAAGTAGAGGAAAATTAAACACTTTGAGAGTACAGATTTGCACAAGTGGTAGTGACAAACAAAGTCGGTTTGTTAGTGTGTGGCCATGGAAAAAATGCAGCTTCATTCACCTGCACTTGATTTATTACCTCTCCTCTAACAAGATACTATAAGAGCTGTATTTACCAACCAACATAAGAAGGCATTTTGCATTCATGTCTGAGAAACATAACAATTCAATTGGTGTTAGCTGTTCATTAAGTGTAACCAAGTAAAGCTGATGATTCACTGATGGTGACGGTAAAAGAGGGATAAAGAATAGGGCTTGGGAGGAAATATATGAGTTAGAACATAATCCATTTGATTAGTATGTGGTGCTTTTAGGAAGTTTTAGTGAAGCCCACTCAGCAGTTAAATTTTGGGACTGAGATCTGAAAGCAAATATTATAGCTGAGAGATTTAACTGTCACTTGCATAAAGAAGGATTGTTTGGATGTAGTATAAATGATAATCTCATGTAAAGGTTCTCCGTGTTCCTGTGACAGGCTGGTTGTTAGCTGTATTTCTGCTTTCATCTGCAATATATTCCTGAAATCTTCAACAACCAAATGATTTAACCTCAAATAATGTACTTAGATTTTGTAAGTTTCACAATCCATAGTTTAAAACTGATTGTTTCTAGAACACAGTCTCGGGTGCTATATTTTCAATATTTTATTTTGATTTCATGACAAATGTCTTGAATATAAGCACACCGAATACCAAATAGAGGTGGATCATTTCTCACTTTTGATGACTGTATGTCTCTGATTACTATCAGATGTTAAGATTTTCTTGTTAATGAATAGCATCAAATTTATTATTCTTGCTTTCATTTTTTTCTTAAAATAAAAAAAAAAACACTTAGGGAATAGTCAAAGAACTGGAAATACTGAACACATACAGCAGGTTGCAATGCTGTCAGGTGGGCAGAGCTTCTGAGGTCTCCATATGCTGACTGACTAATGGCATTAAAACTTCTTTGAAGGATAGAAATGTACAAGCTATATTCAAAACAATAGTTGCACTAGTGTTAGAAACTGAAAAGTTGAGCTCCTGTGTGATAATAGCTATTGTAGAGTAGTTTCTTTTTTGCAAATATCTGCTCTAAAATAAGTATAAAAATGATCTAAATCCAAAGAAATATGGGTAAGTAAGGGCATATATGGTCATGCAATAATGGTAGATGAGATTGACCAAAAGCTGGTGAGCAGTTATAGTAAAAAATCATTTAAAGCAACCAAAGTCATCACATATACTCTGGGAATATTATCTAGATGCTTCAGATTCCAAAAATCATGTTTACATCATAAAATGACAAGGTAGACATACAAATTCCACCATTCAGCAGCAACAAGGAAAGCTACAATGACTGTGCATAAACCCATAGATATGGTAGGAAGGGAGAAGTGAAGGAGCAACATCATTGGTTTATAACTGGATCTCAGCAGTAAAAATGATGTGAAGCAGAGACTTGACTGTGTAATTCACTGAGGCCGTCAGGAGAGCAAAAACGCTTCATGTTATCTTTCATGTTGAAAACTAACAAAGACCTTGGATCCTGTGAGGAAGGATTTGGGCTGCTTATACCCCATTTGGTAGATCCAAACAGGGGTGGGTGACCTCAGAGTTCTCAGCCTCCGAAGGCACTCCAATTCCCCATGGTCTCCTTGGCAGTTGGGATGTAGTCCTTGGTGCCCGCACTGATAGTCCTTAGTGAGGATCCAGGAGTCTTCAGTATTGGTTTACAAGCCTCCTCCTGTCCACCTGCTCCTCTCTGGGGTCCCCCCCCCGCTCTGTGCATATGACCTCCTGTTAAGAGGTTGTCAGGATAGCAGGATCCAAGATCATTGGAACAACAGCCAGGAGCCCTGAGTGGTCCACAGAAACAGAAGAACAGTAAACCTCCTTCGGGACTAGGGAGAGGAGCTTTCTCTGGTCCTTACTCAGTTCCAACTTTGGATCCCCACCCTCTCGTGCAATGACCATCATGGTTGCTCCAGAGCCCCCCCTCCAAAAAAAAAAAAACAAACAAAAAACTTAGTATAGACAGAGAATAACAAGGAAAGCTTAGAACCAGACAGGAAACGGTCAGCGTGGATTCACATATACCTTACTAGGCAGAACATAAAGATTAATTACTCCTCACTAGGGTATTGAAGATTTCTCTGCACACCCCTCCTAAAACTTTTCTGCACCTCAACGGTTGACATATGCCTTGTTAGAGTTATAAGCCAGTTTAGACTATCCTAAAATCTGCCAAGTTCAGCAAAATTATGCTTCAACAGTATAAACTGCTACATAATGAAAACAGACATGAGACAGCTGAATAGTACCCTTTAGTCATTTTAAGGTGTACAGCAGCCAGTTCTGTACATAAACTAAAATTGAAATGTCAATGAAGTAGTCACAGGATGTCGTTAAAAACTTGCATTTTTTAACATATTGGTTACTCAATACTATGTCAATTAATCCCATAATGTTGTAAATTGTTGTTGATGTTGTGTTGGGGCTTTTAATTGATCGGGATGATATTCTGCCATCTCTACCTTCAGAGCAAAGATGTTCTCCCCAAGATATCATTGAATTTATGTGGACAATAAGATGCTGGACTCTATGCTTGGTATATGTTTGCAAAGAAAGAATCTTGACTTAATTTGAACTGCAATAGTGCAACAAGGTGGAGGAATCCACCGTGGGGGGGGGGCGCACAGGGAGGGGTTGGGGGAATCCCAGAGCCTATGAAACTGTGTCACATAATGCAACGTAATTAATAAGTAAAAAAAAGACATCTGAATATGTGCAATAGCTTGGTTAATGTAAAATCAGATTGTACATGAAAGGTTTCTTGTCAGAATGCATGTTTACATTTTATCTCATCAACTCCTCCTCCTTAATGTAAGAATTATGACTGTCATAATTTTGATGCTTCTCATTTGTATTTGTGACTCTCTCCTAGTTTCTAATTTTGCAGGCTGGTAGTGTCAGAACCACATCCTCCATTGTGTTTTGCTGCTAATTTCAGAAGTAAAAACACATTGTTTTCCCAAGAGGTTAGAACCTGAGACTAATCGTTCTTAACAACTTGTTTAAGGGAACGTATAAATTTCCTTACAAATGAAAATTGCTCTTACCCTATGATTTTGATAAGCAGCATCAAGTTACTAATTGGATTATACTCTTCCTACTTAGCATGACTATTTAAGGTGAGTTTATTAAAGAAATAGTTTTAATGATGTTGGAGATGTGAACACTTATATTCAAAAGACCAGGTAAGAAGTAAAAATGCTGACTAGATAAAGTAGTTATTTTTTAAGACTTTGCAGATGCAGAATGATAAGTGAGGGTGATAAATAAGGCTGAATTGTAAAATGAGTGAATTATAATTTGGGTTTATATTCTCTAGTGTTCTCGTAGAAATCATTGCAGTAAATCTATATTCACTCAGTTCTCCAACTGTCACTTCTGAGAAAATAAATAGACCAATTCTCTGCGGTAAAAACCTCAGAGAGTACATGATCTCTGCTAATTGCTACGTATCAGATACTACCGTGTTGAACGTAGTTGTTTTGTTTTGAGGAATAGCTGTTTGCCTCAAACTTGTGAATACTATCAAATCATCGCAGTTACCATTTGTTGATATCTTTCTGTGTGTTATTAACTAATGTTATAAGTGTTTCAAAATAGTTTTCTTCTTAATCTATGCAAATGAAGTTTAACTATTATCACAGATGAGAATATTGCTGGCTGGAAAGATTATGCAAACTAAAATAAAATCACATAGCTAGATGTATAAAAAAACAGTATTCATACTAAATCTTATTTATACTTAAGCTTCTATGCTTTGTTTCTTAGTTCTAGAATATGTTTTCCTCTTCTTTTAAAATGTTAGCTAGAGGGGCTCAGCGGCGTGGCCTAGTGGCTAAGGTCCTCGCCTTGATCCCATATGGCCGCTGGCTCTAATCCTGGCAGCTCCACTTCCTCTCTGTCTCTCCTCCTCTCAGTGTATCTGACTTTGCAATAAAAATAAAATAGATCTTTAAAAAAAATGTTAGCTAGAAATCAAGACATTATTCAGAACATTTTAGGGTTCACCTTTTTTAAAGTTTTTCTTATTTTTTATCAGAAAGGTATATTTTACAGAAAAAAGGAGAGACAGAGAGGAAGATCTTCCATTCTTCTCAAAAGTCTGTATGTCTGGAACAGAGCTGATCTGAAGCCAGCTGCCAGGAGCTTCTTCCAGGTTTCCCATGTGGGTGTAGGGTCCAAAAGGCTTGCACCATTCTCTCCTGCTGTCCCAGGCCTTAAATAGAGGCCTGGATGGGAAGTGGAGCAGCTGGGACACAAACCAACACCCATATGGGATGCCAGTGCTTGCAGGCAGAGGACTAGCCAATTGAGTCATTGTGCCTGATCCAGGGTTCAACTTTCTTGATTGATTTTTTCCTCTCCATACATTAACTTTGGAAATTTGTTGTTCCATTTCTGCCGGATTTTGCTTTGGTGAGTGGAATCCAATATGCTCAAGCCATTCTGGTAAACTTATTATCCCTTGAGGCAGCCTTCTCCAGACGACTCTGTTGCTTGGGTTGTGCTGCGTCCAGGTTTTTTTCTTACAGGCTCTGAGAGACTTCAAAGCAGCCTCTGTGTGAAAGCAAAAAGGCTTTTCTGATTCCACAACTTTTCTGTTTAACATTAAATTAGGTAAATTTTATTTCTGCTTTTATGTTATTTTATGTTTTATTTTTAAATTTTATTTTTTGTTTTTATTTTTACAGTAACAAAAATGCTGCCAAAGTTGTGGATGCATTTGAGGAGAAAGTAAAGTAACTCCTTTATAAAAGCAGACGTATTCATATTTGCTAAAGATTGTGTATGATTAACTGCAGTTACAGCTCATAAACTTTATAAAAACAAGAGGAATGAATAATTTTTATCTGAGACTTGTAGATAACTGATTTACATAAATATAATTTAAATAAATAAAACTATATTACATTGTATATGAACAATTAGATGAATGCTTTCTAAGAGCTGATGTCATAATAAAGACTGACTGGCCATAATATTCATATCTTTACATGAACTAAGTATTCACTGATTGCAAATAACCAGTATAAAAAAATACAATAGAAATAAAAGCTATCTGGATGGTGTTTGATTTCTAACAATAATTTTTAAAATATACATATATTTTATTAATTACATTGCATTATGTGACGCAGTTTCATAGGCTCTGGGGACCCCCCAACCCCTCCCGTACCCTCCCCCCATGGTGGATTCCTCCACTTTGTTGCTGTATTACATTTCAAATTAAGTCAAGATTCTTTCATTGCAAGAGTGTATCAAGCATAGAGTCCAGCATAAAACAAAAAAAAGGCATTCAAGTCCTTTTGCATAAGAACAATATATGCCTGAATCTTTTTGTTTTTCTATTATTTTTTCTCTTCTTTTTTTTCTCCTCTTCCCTTCTCTTTTATGTTCTGTTGTGTAATTTTTCTTCCCTTCTTTCCCTTCCTTTTCCTCTCCTCTCCTCTCCTCTCCTCTCCTCTCCTCTTCTCTCCTCTCCTCTCTTCTCCTCTCCTCTCCTCTCCTCTCCTCCCCTCTCCTCCCCTCCCCTCCCCTCCTCTCTCCTCTCCTCCCCTCCCCTCTCCTCTCCTCTCCTCTCCTCTCCTCTCCTCTCCTCTCCTCTCCTCTCCTCTCCTCACTTCCTCTTGTCTCTCCCTTCTCCTCTCCCCTCCCCTCCCTTCTATTCTCCTCTCTTCTTCTCATCTTACTGCCATATTTTCTAGTTTTTAAAGATCTAAATTGATCTTCATTGGCTAGAATCTTCAAAGACCCTGTTAGCACAATTCTTTGCAATGATTTATAAGCAGGGTAGCAGTCACAGGCATCACATCAGAAATGGATTTGCTGTGGAACAACCACAATTGCCAGAGATTGCTATAAAAGCTATTAGAGTGAAAGGAAATGAAGGTTATTATTATTTTAGGCATATTCCTGAGTTTTGTACATGCATACTTTTTTAAGTGAGTTGTCTGTGAACTTTGGGTTTTGGCACATGCACATTCAGTAACAGATCATTTTTGCTATACTACAAGAGTAACCATGACTGACTTGCAGAACAACTCACAATGTTTGGGAAAAGGTGCACTGAAATTGGGTGTCTCAGTTTGCATGTGCTACAGGTGGAGAAACTGGGGGATCAGGGTGATGAAATCTGATTAATTTTCTCATTTAAAATGTGAGCCCTGCACAGCAGCCTATTGGATGAGGTCCTCACTTGGTACACACCGGGATCCTATATGGGCACCAGTCATTATCCTGGGCAACCTCACTTCCCATCCAGCTCCCTGCTTGTGGTCTGGAAAGCAGTGGAAGATGGACCAATGCCTTGGGATCCTGCATCTGCCTGGGAAACCCGGAAGCGGCTTCTGGCTGCTGGCTTTGGATCAGCTGAGCTCCAGTCATTGTGGCTCCTTGGGGAGTGAATCAGCTGATGAAAGATCTTCCTCTCCTTCTCTCTGTGTATCTGACCTTCCAATAAAAGCGGGGGGGGGGGGGCGGGGGGGGAACGGTTTGAATCGTAAAATCCTCTCCCTACAGTATCATATATATATGTGTGTGTGTGTGTATATATATAACCAATATTTTTGAGTATGGTTGCTACTCTGAATAAATTTGGCACATTGTTTCACTCAGCTCACACAACTCTGGGAAAGTTATTCCCATGCCCAACATTTTGTATGGAGGCTGAGTATGTTACCTGAAGTTGTAAACTAGGAGGTAGTGAATCAGTAGGTGCCAAAAATCTGGGTTGAACAGAAGCAACTGGAGAAGATTGAGTTGCTATGGTACAAAACAAAGGATAAAAATGATAAAGGAATTAAATCTATACTTTTAAAGAAGTCAATTCCAGTCAAAGAATTGAAATGAAGTCAAAGTATTGGTGTGAGGATAAAATTGAAGGTGACTATGACATCTTTTTGTGTTTTTATTAATTCCTGGAAGTTACGGAGGCCAGCAGCAGGGCTCTTGTGGTCTTGGTGGCCACAGCCCAGTCAGAGAATAAGGAGACAGAATAGTTAACTCTTGGGGATGCACTGCAATTCTTAAGGAGCAGCTGAAAGAGAAGACAAGTAGGCTCTGAGGGACATATCCTTTTAGGAGAAGCATCATTTAAGAATATTGCTTCAAAGATTCTCAATTCAAATTAATAGGGCTTTCTAAAAGTTAAACAACTTTAGATCTTCTTTTATTTTATTCAGATGAACTAGAAATTTTTCAGGAAGTTTTACATCCTAAATCTTATTAATTGTGATTCTGAAAATTTTATCTTAATTTTGTTAACTAAAAAAAAATACACACTTTATTTTTCATGATACAATTCCTTAGACTCAAGGATTTTCCCTTCCAGTCTCCCCGTCCCCCTGCCACTGTTTCCCGCTATATTAAAACAATAGCTTAGTTCTTCAACTGCAGTCACAAGTCCATCATTCTTCTATTTAACTGCATCCTGACATTGTAGGTATTGAGAATGGTATAATGTCCGGCATTCTAGTATCAAGATATATTATCCTTTGTAATCATTTCTTTCAAATAAATATTTGAGTGAAAATGAGAACTGGACTTTTAAGCATGAAGATAGTATTGTAACTGGCATGAATTTTCTTTGATTTTTTTTTAAAATCATGGTCTTATGCCTCACTGTTTCTTCGATGTTTTTAAAAATATCATTCATGAGTTTCTATCATCTTTAGTTATATTTAAGGCTATGTTATCAAATATTTGTAGTTATAAACATTAACATTTTTATTGCCATAAAATCTACCTCAACTATTTGAATGAAAAGTAGAATAAGGAAGAAAGATTAATGAACAAAACCAGGAAACTCAGTGTATTCACTCATCAGACACTGGTTTAAGGTGGTCTTCCCAACCTCCCTTGACTTACTTTTTCACCAATTGAATGATGGATTTAGGCATGATGGACCAAATTCTCTCCAGACACGCAACCTCCCTCTCCTGCCATTCAAAATTTATTTAGAATGACTGTAAGTGAACCCATAATGTCAACAAATCCCTGATAATTTAGATTACTATATTTAGTTATTGTCATGAAATCAGACATACTTAACATGTCCTATTTTTCCATTTATGGAAATCAGCTATATAATAACAGTTACTTATGTCCCCAAATATATTTTTAAATATTCTTTGAGCTTTTGGATTGGTTATTCTGAAACATTTCAAGTGTACAGGATGCTAAGGTATGACTAACAGATATCTGTAACAATAAAATGAAATACTTCAACACTGAAGTATGATTTTTAAAAATACACAAATCACCTTCTGATTATATCACCCACTATTTTTCAATAAATCATAACATTATTTTATTGTCCTGCAGGCAATACTTAAGTGTGGCATAATGACTTTGGAATTTTTCCTTCTTTTTTTTTTTTTTAATTCCAGGTAAATTAGGAGTATCTAAAGTGCACTTATAGTCATCACACCAAATAATTTTTACGTTTTAAAAATCCATCTAAGCATACTTTTTATTTTCAAAGTTCCAAAATAGGGTGATTTCCATGGATATCACCATGCTTAAAAAGTTTGTCCAATTGCTGGCCTTCAATTTGACTCTGGCTGAAATTATTCTAAGTGGAAATGTGCTAATCTGGCCTACTGATGGCAGTCATTGGTTAAATATCAGGAACATTGTGGAAGAATTAATCCAAAGAAATCACAGTGTGACAGTTCTGGCTTCCTCAACAACACTCTTCATCAACTCCAATCCAGACTCTTCCGTGACTTTTGAAGTGATACCTGTTTCCTACAACTTGAGCAAACTAGATTCCTTGATTGAACACATGATAATGCTGTGGTTGGAGCATAGACCAACTCCTTTCACAATGTGGACTTTCTACAAAGAACTAGGAAAACTCTTACATACTTTCTTTCAAATTAATATACAAATCTGTGAAGGTGTATTAAACAACCCTCAGTTATTGGCAAAGCTTCAGAAAAATGCTTTTGATGTGCTGATAGCAGACCCAGTAACAATCTGTGGTGACCTGGTAGCTCTGAAGTTAGGAATTCCTTTTATATACACGTTGAGGTTCTCTCCAGCTGCAACAGTGGAGAGACATTGTGGGAAGATCCCAGCACCAGTCTCCTACGTGCCCGCAGCCTTGTCAGAGCTCACTGACCAGATGACCTTTGGCGAGAGGGTTAAAAATACCATATCTTATTCTCTGCAAGACTACATATTTCAGTCCTACTGGGGAGAATGGAATTCATACTACAGCAAAGTTCTAGGTAAGTCTCCCAAATTTTCTGGCAATTATTCCAGGTATCTTAATTTTTATTGTTGATTGTACAAAATATTTTTATCTGATTCCATATGCCAAACTGAAGTAAACTTATCTAATATATTCCAGAAATGTTCTTTGAATATTCTCTTTGGGTGAATTCATAAAAAGGGAACGGCAGCCTTAACTTGCCTGCTGTTGTCTCCTAAGGGAAATAATTTTGTACTGCAAAGGTAACAGCTGGTTCATGAATCTTCAGGTACAGTGTAAATGGCAGTATCTATATCAGGGTACAATATAAATGTGTTGGTAAAATTCTCTGTTAAAATTTTGAGATGATGTATCATTTACCTTTCTTCCTTTTGACAAAAATTTTACTGTGATATTGATGTAAAAAGAACAGGTTTTATGAACTTTTACAGATGTAATTCCAAGGTTCTTTCTCCTGACTCGTATTCTCCGTGTATGACAAAACACATAAATTTTGAATCCCTGAAGAAAGAGCATTTCAGACACAAGTAAGAACAAGTGCAATGACCTTACAAGACTTAGATGTGTGAACAGCTCTACTCTTACCTGACCTCAACCTTACCTTTCAAAACCAATTCTTTTAATATTGGAATAGTCTTTATCCATTTTTTTTTCATTTAGACGTCTAAATCTCTAACTTCAATTGTGAAAACATATTGAACATTATACAGGTACAAAAGTGAGATACTAATTTTTGCCTATGATTTGATGGTTTGTTTATCAGAGTTTTTAGTCAAATCCTGTGTTTTACATTCTTTATTATATAATTTAAACACATACTCTGTTTTCCCGGACTTCAAATTTCCCTTGTCTCAACAAAGACACTTTTTGCTTTAAATTAGATGTTACCCACGCAGTTACTTTGCAAGATATTTGAAGTATGTTCCTTAACTACTGCCCATGAATATTGAACACTGACTTTTGATGGTATAGAATCAGATCACAGGCTTTATTCCTTAAGTAAGAGGATTACAGTAAACAAGATGAAGACAGGACTTGGAAAGCATCTGAGTCCTGATTTCAAGTTGCACCTGCTGACTAATGTTGGGTCCTGACTCAGTGCTTTCCCCTCTTTAAAATGGGGCTCATCATTTCACTACTCTAGGAGTATCATAAAATACCACCTGTGTGGCTACATCACATCACAATAAAGAATTGTAATCATGTTCAGTATTACTTGAACCAAGTAACTCAGGAGTTCTACATGACAAAGCCCTGAACTCACCATCATGGAGCTTTGTATATAGTAAGTAGTCAATAAGTTTGTATAGACTGAATGGGCTCTGGTATGTGCTAAATCTTCCTTCCCAGAGGAAGTCCTATTCAGTTATATAATGTGTTAAAAAGCCTTTGTAAAACAAAAACTTCCCAGCGTTTCATTTTCACAAGATAATAATCCAGTTTCAGAAATATCACATTTTAAGAAATTTAAGAGCTTAGCTGCATAAATCCTTCATGCTCCTTGTGTTACTAAACACATCCTAACAACCAGTAATCACACTATTTTATTTCAAACAGATATATTGTCAAGAACTGGTAAAACCCAACTCTTCTTTTGCTTACAATTGCATTCCTAAAGTATTCATAACACCTGGCAACTCTAAACTGATACTGGAAGAGGGAAGATACTTTACATTTAAATTACTATGTTTAAACACAGAAGGTTTAATAACTTGTCAGATATCTGTGCTGTGTCCATTATACTGATTTTTCCTTCACATTTATGTGTGGAGAAAATGACTGGACAAATCACACATTGAACTGTTGTGAAGAAAAACAAAAATATCTTAAAACACATAAAAGTAAGTATCAGGGACACAGCTACTTGTACTGTTTAAAATCTTGATTTCTATTTATAGTGAGAAAGCCTGAAATCTTACAGATGAACTAAATACATAAAAGGAATCCTTCATTTTTCTCATAAGCCTCTTCATCTTTATTTGACAACACTCATTTGGCCATAAGGTACAGTTAGGCAGTGTTCTGCAGTAGCAGATCTGTTTGTGACATAGGCAAGACTCTTAGGACAGAAGCACTAAGGCATGGGGCAGCTTATTCAGAGGCAATGCTTAGGGAGCACAGAAGTCTGTAAATTGGAAGGGACAGCATTTTTCAACATGCTGCTACTAGCTAATGGAACAAGGATCTCAAGGAGCATGAAAACCACTGATACCCCTACCTCTCTCTCCTGTTCTTTTTTGTATCATCTATGGTTCTGTTTGTGAGTCAAGCAAATTGGTTTCCTTGTACCTCAGCACCTCACCTCCACCTTAATGCATGTATCCAACTTCAGGCCCCTTTCCCAGAAAACCTGGAGTTTTTTCATTTTGTTTTGTTTTTTGTTTTTGTTAATCTTTGTTAACATAAACCTTCTAATTCTTTTTCACACTTCTCCCTTTAGTCAGTGCTGTGGATTTTTTTAAAAGGACCTTTCTCTTGAAATAAAACATCCATCATAATGAATGTCCACTGAAATGTCACTAATTAAATCTAATCTTGTAAAAATTAAGAAACAAAGCATTATTATGCCAACCCCATCATTCTTTCTGCCTTCTAAGTGTTTCCGTAACCCCCAAGGGCAATCGCTTTGTTTGTAATGAATTGCATACATGTATGATGAAGCGTCCTAACTTTTTTATTGTTCAAGATCTCTAATCCTAACCCTAACCTAGCCCTCTGATGATGTCATCCAATTAAATGGTTTCATTATTATTTGTATGCTAATGACCAATCAATTTCTATGTTTTGGTGTCCTGTTTCCCATTTGCTCCCCACTTGCAAGTCCAACTGTATCATCTTTTGAGGAATTTGCTGTCTCTCAAAAGGTTTTCATTTACTCTTTTTTTTTAATTATTTATTATTTAACTTCATTAATTACATTGTATTATGTGACACAGTTACATAGATACTTGGGTTCTCCCCACCCCTCCCCAAACCCTCCCACCATGGTGGATTCCTCCACCTTGTTGCATAACCACAGCTCAAGTTCAGTTGAGATTCCCCCATTGCAAGCGTATACCAAACATAGAGTCCAGCATCTTATTGTCCAGTCAAGTTCAACGGCTTCTTAGGTATATCCTCTCTGGTCTGAAGACAGAGCCAGCAGAGTATCATCCCAGTCAATTGAAAGCTCCAACATACCATGAGCAAAAATTTACATCATTATGGAATTAATTGGCATAGTAATGAGTAATCAATATGTTAAAAGTAAATGCGAGTTCCCAGCCACCTTCTGTGACCACCTCATTGACATTTCAATTTTAGTTTATACACAACATATAACATTCATAACATAACATGTTATACATAACATCATATCATCTTAAATTAAGGCAAACATGTGGTATTTAACCTTTTGGGATTGGCTCATTTCCCTTAGCATTATGGTTTTCAGTTTGGCCCATTTGGCCACAAAGAACTGCATTTCGTTTTTTTTAATAGCTGAGTAGTATTCAATAGAGCAGATGAACCATGGCTTTCTTATCCAATCCTCTGTTGATGGGCATTTTGGTTGCTTCCATGTTTTTGCAATTACTGATTGTGCTGCTATGAGCATAGGAGTGCATGTTGGTTTCTCATAAAACAAGTGTTCTGGATATATTCCTAGGAGTGCTATTGCTGGATCATACGGTATGTTGAATTTGAGTTGTTTGAATATTCTCCATACTGATTTCCATAGAGGCTGTACCAGCCTGCAGCCCCACCAGCAGTGGAGTAGGGATCCCTTTTCCCCACAACCTCACCAACAAGTGTTGTTGGTGCTTTTATTCATGTGGGCCAGTCTTACTGGCGTTAGGTGGTACCTCATTGATGTTTTAATTTGGATTTCCCTTATTGCCAGGGAACTTGAGCATTTTTTCATATGTTTATTTGCCATTTGGGTTTGTTCCTTTGTGAAGTGTTTGCCCATTTCCCGTGCCCATTTCTTGAGTGGCTTGTTTGTTTTGACATTTTGGTTCTTTTGTAGCTCTTTGTATATTCTGGAGATCAGCCCTCTATCACCTATGTCGTGTGCAAAGATCTTCTCCCATTCTGTGGGTTGCCTTTTTACTTTGTTGATTGTTTCTCTAGCTGTACAGAAGCTTCTTAGTTTGATGAGGTCCCATTTGTTTATTCTGGTCTTGATTTCTACTGCATTTGGAGTCTTTTTTAGGAAGTGAGGGCCTACCCCTAAGTGTTGCAGTGTGTTTCCAACATTTTCTTCCAAAAGTTTGAAGGTTTCTGGATGTAGGTTTAGATCTGTTATCCATTTAGATCTGATCTTAATGTATGGTGAGAGATGCGGATCTATTTTTTTTGTTTCTGCAGGCTATTAACCAGTTGTCCCAACAGCATTTATTGAACAGACCTTCCCATTTGCCTGGATTGTCGTTTGTCTTTTTGTCAAAGATTATTTGGCTGTATCTGTGTGGGTTTCCATCTGGTGTTTCTATTCTGCTCCATTGATCTTCCTCTCTATCTTTGTGCCAGTACCACGCTGTTTTGATAACCACTGCCCTATAGTATGTCCAGAGGTCATTTACTCTTAATTTCCATTCTTACCTGACAACAAGCACATTGTTCTGAAAGTCTTCCTCATTCCTTTTCATGGAAAAGTTCTTCTGGAGGCTAAGGTAAAAAATAGCTTGCACACATACAATATTTTAAAGAAATTCTATTGCTCAAACTATTAGTAGTATTTTCTCCTTTCCCATTTTCTATTGTCATTATTTTGGTGGTTTTTCCACTGAAACCTGAAAAAAGAAGCAACAAACAATACAGTAAAAGAGCAGAGTTTATTTTTCTCTGAAGTACTCATTCACAAGGAGAAAGTATGCTCTGTTGTCTGAGTAATCCGAGTGTCAAGTATGTGTGAAAGTGGTTACTTTTATTTTACTTACCACTAATTCTGCTATTGTACGATAGAAAAGGTTACTAATACAGAAGCAATTCTTTAATCACTTTGATGCGCACTAGCTGTAATTTCTTGTCTTCAAAGTGTATTTGATTTAATGAAATTTTGGGTAATATAATTTTATCCAAGTTCATCTAATAATTAAATTTATGCCTCATGGAAACTTCTGCAGAAAGACAAACAAAACATGGTAGTTTACTTGTAAATGCTCAAGGTTCTTGACAAAATACTAAAATTAATACTTGGTAAATTCCCATAGAATATATCTTGACAATAGGATGCTGGACTTTCTATCGTTGTCCATACATACCTACAATGTCATGATAAACTGAAAAAGCAGAATGATGGGCTTGTGACTGTTGCTGAAGGACTATATTGTTGTAATAATATAGGGGGAAAAGTGGGGTCAATTAGAGAGGTTGGAAGGGGGAATACCTTTGCCAATATAATCAAAGCATGAAAAATTAAATTTTAAAATATGCCTTAGAATATATTTAATCGCTTATTTTTGTGATTTGTTTTATGATTTAGTGACATTTACATGTGTATCTCAAATCTCCAAAATGGGTTACATTGATTGTGAGTGAAGAAGGTCATTATTTAAAAAATTATTACAAAGCAACCTAAAAGACAGCATTTGAGTCAAGGAGGAAGTGTGGACTGAGGTTGGTGGGATCCTTCAATAACTTGTGTGAACTAAAGAGTATAATAAGAGAGTGTGAAAGCGAGACTGCCTTGACTGAAAGCTTGAAAACCACTGAGCAGTTCACTGGATGTTGAAGTGATGGGGCTGATGCATCTAATTGGAAAGGAAACATGGGTGTTACATGCATTACTAGTTGAACTTAAGAGTTTTGACATGCCATTTTTCTTTCATTTTTGAAAAATCCTATTTTCCAACATCTCATCTTTCTTTCAATCCACTTTCTCCCTTACTAATCTCACTTTTTAAGGGCTTTTTTTTCTGTCTCCTTCCCTTTTTTCTTCAACTTCTTTTCTCTCTCTTCGATAACACATAGTTAAGATGAGCATTCAGAATTACCTGAAGTTTTCCTTAGAAGACTAATGATAGATTTTTTTCTCATTAAACATACATACTAACCTCCTCCATCCACCTTTCTTACTTTCTTCTAGGAAGACCCACCACACTGTGTGAGACTATGGGGAAAGCTGAAATTTGGCTAATGAGGACATATTGGGATTTTGAATTTCCTCGTCCATACTTACCTAATTTTGAGTTTGTTGGAGGATTGCATTGCAAACCGGCCAAACCTTTACCTGAGGTAATTCTATGACAGTAAATTACTGTGTGCACATTATGACAAAATTGTTTTTTCTTAAAATGTACAGCTTTGATTACAGAAATATGTTGATGGGCTTCTTCAGTCAGCAGCCCCAATTCATCTTTTGCATCAGAGAGGCCTGTTGACTGGTACTAGCACTTGGGGATTTTACGTTGACAGCTCAGGCTGAAGAACAAAATTGTTCTAATGCTGTGTTTAAAATATCAGTGTGTAGTGGGCATTTGTGGTACAGCACATTAAGCCACTGCTTAGCGAGCTCATACCTCATATAAGAATGCCTGGTTGAATTCCTTGCTATTCCGCACATCTGACCAGCTTGCGGCCCATGTCCATGGAAGGCAGCAGATGACAGCCCAGATGCTTCTCTGTCACCCACTTGGGTGAACTGGATCAAGTTTCTGGTTCATGACTTCGGCTTGGTCTGGCCATGGTTTTTGCTGACATTTCAGGAATTCATCAGCAGATGGAAGACCCTGTCAGTATTTCTCTCTGGTCTCCTCCTCCCCATTCCTCTGTATCTCTCTCTCATTCCCCCAACCACTTCACCTCTACACCTTTAAACTACTCCTCCCCACCCCCAGCTTTGCAATTGGACCTTTGCAGCAAACACGCAGTCTAACTGCACCTCAGCAAGAAGCATGACAAGTCTCCCGGAGATCACCTGATCCACATGACTGCTCAAGAAGCAGCAGCCTGCCGCTGTGCCCAGGGACAGCCGATGGCCCTGCGGCGTCCTGGCCTGAGCCACAGCATTCCATCTTGCTTCTGTTTCTGACCTGCCTCTGCGGCCCTTGGGTTTTCTTACAGACATTTTGTAGTTATATTTATATGCTCTTTTATGCATGTTATTTTTTTTTCCTGTGAGTCAGCATACCTTTTTTTCTTTTCCAACATCTATTCTTGATGTTAAGCTGTCTTTTGTAGGAAATAGTGGGGCACACACGATAAAAATGAGATTTTTTTATGCTGGACTGGTTGGTGAGGGAAGCAGGCATGCAGCTGTGGGAAGTCAGAACTGCTGAGGACTGCCCAGGTTCCAAAGCCACCCCTTCACTTGTTTCACTCACGCAGGAAACCACGCACACGCACACACACACACATACACACACACACTCTACAACACTACATCGTCACTATGCCCAAACTCTCCTCTGTATGCTGAAAAATGCCACTATTATTAAATAACGCAAGCTAGTTTTTAATGTATAAAAATACTGCAGTTTATAATTATTTACAAATGTAAGTCTTGGTGCAAGCTGACCTTTCTATAGTGTGCTGTGTTGGTAAATGAAAAAATAAAAAGCTCAAACAGACCAATCAGCGGGACAAATATTGGAGTCCTTTCCTTGTCAATTGCCAGCATAGCTTACAAACTCCTGTATGCTGCATATCCAACTATTTTAATCTCTTTGCTTTCTTTGTACTTTCTGGCTGTATACTTTCTCTTTTAACTTTTTATATTATCATTTTGTATTAAATTTTTGTGCATATAATGTAAAATCACATTTTTAAAATAAGATTGGAAGAAAGACAGTATTTGGTAGCATTAGTAGTGCTTCTAGGTTGTAAATTTAGACACTTATTTAGTGCTGACCATTATTATGTCATAGGAAATACATTGTGGAAATGCTGTGTGAATTTAATATGAAGACCTAATTTATGCATTTTAGTTGCTGATCTATTCACTTTAAAGAGCCAAAGAAGTGCTTGTGTCATGTCTGAAGTCATTTCACAGTGTAATTTCTCAGCAGAGATATTAGAAAAATATTCAGAGTAAGAACTAAAATAAAAATTTGGGCTAAAAGAATCAATATTAAATGGATCATCAATGAGAGAAACTCAAATGAAAAATTCAGATAATTGTGGCGGTAGTGTGGGTTACTTTATGAAACTCACATTTGTTTTGATAATGAAGTGCAATGAAAAAATATCAATGTTGCAGTTTCAGGAATCTTTTCTTGACATTAGCTGAAAATGGATATCCACCTTTACTTAAGACATTATTCTCCAATATTATGGGTATAGATAAGAAATTCATTAACTCTAGAATAATGACAGACATTTGAGCAGTGAATGCAATGCAGGTGTTTGGAAAGCAGAAGCCATATCAACTATGTGAAAGGCCTGAATCACTGCCCGTAGGGCCCAAAGTATCCAACTTGAAGAACTGTTACTTGTTAACTCACAGAATATTATTTTTGCAGAAATTTATATATTACATCTGCTCTAAGGCTCAACTAACACTATGCAGCAAATCTCACCACCTATCTGGCGCCTTTTAAGTAAATAAAGCAAAAACTTCCATGGGTGTAAAATTCCATTATTATCATTATAGTACAGCATTAAATGTTACATCTGCTTTGAAAATGTCGCTCTCTCTCTCTCTGTATATATATATCTATCTATCTATCTATATATAGATAGATAGATATATATACATATTAAAAATATATATATATAATTTATAACACGTGGATTCTTAGCAGAAGAAATTAGGGGTGGTTGAAATGAGACAAAAGAGCTACAGAATCATATTTACTCTTCAATAAATGGTTCCAGGCATCAGAGGAGAGGTTCTGCCTATAACAATTTTACTGTTACTGGTTCTGACTCCTCCTATTTGGAAGTGTAACCAAAATTTTTACACTCAAAAGTAATTCTTTTATTTATTTTAGAGGGAGGAAGGGAAAGACAAAAAGAGAAAAAGAAAGAGAAAGAGTGAGAGAGAGATCTTAAGTGTGCTATTTACTAATTTACTAATCAAATGTCCACACTATCCAGGGCTGGCCAGTGTCTGGGAGTTCAGGCTGGGTCCCCTAAGTAGGTAGCCTGGCCCCAGCTTCAAGAGCCACCACCTGCTGCCTTCCATGTATTAGCGAGCAGAGCCATGACATGACCCACAGAAGCCAAGGTGCTCTGAGATGGGATGAGGATATTCATCATGGCACCCACCTCCTTTTCCCCTTATGATGCTGAATATGTCTAATGAGAAGAATTTTGTCCCTACAGGAAATGGAAGAGTTTGTCCAGAGTTCAGGTGAAGATGGTATTGTGGTGTTTTCTCTGGGTTCAATGGTCAAAAATATCTCAGATGAAAAGGCCAATCTGATTGCCTCAGCCCTGGCCCAGATTCCACAAAAGGTCAGTGTCAGCTTTGCCCCTGGTAAGCAGATTTATCCCATTTGAAGTTTGAACATGATGGTTTGTACTTTTACAAATTACTGATCCAATTCATTTTTCACCAAACTTAACCGGCTAGCCTTGAATAAAATTTTGTAAAAACTGAAAGTGGTGTATTTTAACATGCTGTTCACCTCACAAGTCTTGACATCAGTGTGGTAACATATTTTTATAAGACTTGATTCATACTGGAATTAAGTTGGAAATGTTAAATCCCATTGATTTGCATTGCTGTAAATATTTTGCCCTGTTTCTTTTTTTCCCAAAATGTGTTTATAGTTATTTGAAAGGCAGATTTACAGAGAAAAGGACAGAGGGCTAGATCTTCCATCCACTGGTTTACTTCTGGTCTCAATGGTCAGAGCTGAGCTAATTCAAAGCCAGGAGCTAAGAGCTTGTTGTTGGTCTCCCACTTGGGTACAGGGCCCTAAAGGACCCAGTAAATCTTCTACTTTCTACCCAGACCATTAGCAGAGAGCTTGATCGGAAGTGGAACAGGCAGACTGGACACAAATCAGTGCCTATGGTGCTTTCAAGTAGAGGATTAACGTGTTGAGCCATCATGCCAGCCCATGGTCTGTTCAAACTACCCAAAAAGTTCTGAAGTATATTAGCTCTTAATTTTAGGATAAAAGCTTAGATACAAAGCACAGAAAATTTATACTTAAAATACACTCCAAATGTCTAGGTTTCATTAAGATTACGATTATATTAAAGTGAAATTGATTTAGATCTGAAATCTTGCATTCACTTTGTGTATATAAATTGAGAAGTTTAGAGGTGAAAATACATTCTAATATTACATTAGAAATATGCATTTTCTTATCTACGAGGTATGAGTAATTTTAATTTTATTAAAACCATAATTCTATTTATACAGCCTTAATAAACAATTGTGAAGTGTTCTATGAATGTTTATATTCATATATCTTTAAAAATTTGCTTATTTATTTTAAGCACAGAGTTACAGAGATAGATATTAGGGAGAGGAAAAGAGAGAGCAGAGAGGGCTGCCATTTGTTGGTTCACTCTCCAGAAGGCCACAACAACCCGGAATGGGACAGGCACAAGTCAGGAACCATAGCTTCCTCTGGATCTCCTACATTTGTGCAGGGGCCAAACACCAGTGGCTTCTCTCACTGCTTTCCTAGGTGTATTAGCAGGGAGCTTTATTGGAGGTGGAGAAGCCAGGACTGAAATTGGTAAACCATAAAGGATTTGAGTACTGCAGATAGTGCCTTAACCTGATACACCACAGCACTAGCCTCGTACATATTGATTAAAATACATTAATTGCATAATTGTCATGACTGCCAGTTAAATATGATAAAACATTTGCTTTTGACTTCCAAATTATGCTTATTACAAGTTTTCCAACATTAAGCTTTTAATGTACGTTTTCATTAATTGTACTAAAGAAGAAGATATTATGTAAATTTAGTTATTGAATTCCCAAAAACGTATCTCTTGGGAAAATGTAGTATAGGGAAATCCCCACCTTGTCCTCCCTCAGAAAGAAATGAACAAAAGAGAGGAAAGAAGAACAGGAAAGAAGGCAGGAAGGAATGGGGGAAGGAAGGAAGGAAGGGAGGGAGGAAGGGAGGGAGGAAGGGAGGGAGGAAGGAGGAAGGAAGGAAGGAAGTTAGGAAGGAAGAAGTAGGAAGGGGAAGAGAGAGGAAGGAAAAGAAGGAACACTGAAGAGAGGGAGGAAACAAGGAAGGAAGCGAGGATATGACGAAGGGGAAATGGAAAGAAAAAAATCAGTAATACAAAAAGCATATCACAAAATCTCAAACTATTTGTATTTCTTAAAAGTACATTATATTTTAAACATGGCAGCTATGTAGGCTCAACAACATCCGATAAATTTACTAAGTATTATGTTCAGAATTCACAATATTCTGATGAGTGAATATTATTTTCTGTTTTCTCACTTAAAATCTCACCCATGGAAGCATTCAAGTGATAAATATCAATAATATTTTACTACATTCTTAGTACAATCTTTTACAGAAAGGTAGGTGTAAACGGTTGTAGTGTATATCTCCGTGTCAGGACTTCTAGTGATATGCCACTCTGTCAGCTGCAACCCAGGGCAGGTGATTGCATGATTCCTAAACAATTCTACAGCCTTAACATTTTCTTCATTTTGTTTTCACTTGCAAAACTAAGGCATCGTTTTCCACAGGTCTTATGGCGATACAAGGGGAAAACACCAGACACACTAGGACCCAATACTCGGCTCTATGATTGGATACCGCAGAATGACCTTCTTGGTAAGAGGACTATGTGTGAGAAAAAGAATTCAGATGGAAGGAGACAAGTAACTTTAATACAAAATACATTCTACAAATGTTTCGTAACTTAAAATTTGACATTTCTGGTTTCCAGTTATAATGCACATATAATAATGATCATGAATTTAATGAGCCATGCCTCCTCTGCATCACAAATGAACATCTTTAGTTAAGGCTATCTTCACCTCATCATAGTTGTATCTATCTCAGTTCATGCATCACTTCCCCAATAATAGCATATCTGAAAATGAAGAAAAAGTTAATTCCTCCCCTTTCCTGTGTTAGTAATACTGTGTTCAGTTTTTGTAGAAAACACTACCTTCAGTGGCATCACTTTACATTACAGTTAAAATACCGCTTGGGATAACCACATTGTAATATGGAGTGCTTGGGTCTAAGTCCTGGCTCTGTTTCCTGTCCTACAGCCTATGAGTCCTGTGAAGCAGCAAATGGTGATTCAGTAGTTGAATCTCTTTTATTTGTATTGCAACCTGGGTTGACTCTCAGCTTCAGGGTTTGCCCTGTCTCAACCTTGGGTATTGCTGGCAACTAGGAAGGAAATACATGAGAACTATGCCTCACTTAGTTGCTTTCTTTGTCTCTCTCACTCATTCTCTTCCACTCCACTTCATGATCAAACACATTTTTGGAAATAAAAATACTGCCTTTAGTTACACAGTGATTTTTTTTCCTCCCCCTCTGTTTCTAAAATTCTCATAAAATATAACAATGAAATCCTCACCCTTTCTCACCCAATTACCAAACTAGGTCATCCCAAAACCAAAGCTTTCATCACTCATGGTGGAACTAATGGAATCTATGAGGCAATTTACCACGGGGTCCCTATGGTAGGAGTCCCCATGTTTGCTGATCAGCCTGACAACATTGCTCACATGAGGGCCAAAGGAGCAGCTGTGGAGGTGAACATGAATACGATGACAAGTGAAGACTGGCTGAATGCTTTGAGGACAGTAATTAATGATCCTTCGTAAGTACCTCTGCTTCCTCAAGGGGTTATCTACCACTGATTTTGCTGTCCAGGCATAACTGAAGATGCCCAATGTTCTGTGCTTTTGAAATGTTTTTCTTTAAATGATGTAACATGACCAACATGGAAATCACCTATTTCATTTACCAAATTAGAGAAATGATACACTGAAATTCGTAGGAAAAGATTTCAAATATTCCATTTTTCTCAAAATAAGTAATGTCATTGCATGAATTTTTAGATATTATCTGAATACCTGTTGACCCTTATAAAGAAATAATATTCAGATCTCATAAATCATCAAGTATGTATACAATAAAAGCGATAATGTATCCAATTCTGTGCTTCAGAACTAGCTGTTATTTAACAAACATTTAATAACATGATCCAAAAACTTCCTGTTTGGTAGTAATCTCATTCTCAATTTTCAGGGTCTACATTTTTAACTTAATACTCCAATTACTTATTTTGTCTTCACACTTAAAGATTCAACTGTACTGCAAGGGAATCAATATTCAGTATTGAATTAGAGGATCTTTATCACAAACTGTTTTTGATTCATTTAACTGTATTTTCTCTCAGTGAAGACTTTGGCTATTGAATTCCCTGATCATATTTAGCAATAATGACTCATTACTTTAAAAGGAGAATGACTACTATCTGAATAACTTACATCTGCCTTACCTTCAGATTTCTGAAAGTATTGTTCAATGTCTTCTAACTTTAAATGCTTTTCTGAGTCTTATCTGATCATTTTCTCACACACAGGAAAGAATTACTAGTTAAAACTCAGAAACTTGATTATGATGTAGCCTTAACAATTATTTTATATATCTCCCTTAATTAATGCTTATAAAACTCTACATCTAGATCAACAGTTATTCAGTTTTCTCTTTCAGAAATTGATTTTTATTTCTTTTTGTTCTTTTTAAAATTCTTTTTATTTATTTTACATCTTTCAGTTCCACATTTCAGTTGGGAACATCAGTTTTCAGTTTTGTTTGTGCTGAAATATTTTAGTTTTTCTGTGTTGAATTTACAGAAATTTCTTCAAGCGGTCCATAAGTTAGGAAATTTGCCTTTTTTTCCTTGAGCGTGGTTTGCTGTTTATAATTATTTTAATAGTTCTATAAAATGCTATTTTAAACAACTTATTTCAGGTGCTCACTTATCTCCCTTTTCACAGCCTCTGTTTATAGTCTGATTTTTTATCTCAAAATTATCATCACATTTTGATGTATTTCAAACCTCCTATTTGGACTAATTACCATTTCTTATTATTCTTGCTATTTATATATTTATTTATTTCATTTCATCTCATTTCCAAATAGGAGTACATGGTGTCTTCAAAGTTCAAAATGCATATTATGAAAAACTATAAGGATTTTGAAATTCTCTCACACTAAAATAAAAACCTTTTAATTCATTTTTCCTGAACATTTTGACTTTCCCTCAAATACGCATGTGGTACTCAGTTTTTCCTTTCAGTAACTGCTTTGTATTTGTATGGATGCCTTTCAAGTAAAATTTGTCTCTGTATTACATCCAATTCAATGACTTCTTTGCTTAAACCCAAAGTTATTTGGTGGAACATTCCATCCACTTTTCTGAACGCTGACATTCAACAAATGGGATATCCAGGTGAAACTCAGATGGAGGTTTGTTCAACTTTATTTTGACGGAACTATTTTGCTCTATGTACACCAAGCTCTGGTGCCAGGGTTTGTAAACTAAGTGGTGGTATATTCATTTTTTAGCAGGGAGGACTCTCAAGGCTTGGTTTAGATCCATTTGAGTCACCTGAGGTTGGCTATTTCCCCTTCCATCAACATTTCAATACACTGACATTTAAAAAAAGGGGGGGTTACTTATTTTTATTTGGAAGACAGATTTATGGAGAAGAGAATAAATAAAGCTCTTCCACCTGCTGGTTCATTCCTCAAATGGCTGCAAATGCCAGGGCTGAGCTGATCTGAAGCCCGGAACAGAAACCTCTTCCCGGTCTCCTACATGGTGCAAGGGCCCAAGGGCTTGAGCCATCTTGCACTTCTTTCCCAGGTTTATTAGCAGGGAGCTGGAGTAGAAATGGAGCAGATGGGACTTGAACCAGCATGCAAATGGATGCTAAAATCACTATGCCACAGTTCCAGTCCCATAAACTGGTTTTTATTCATACACATGTATATAGAGTGTTTCTACATGTTCTTGGAAAATAAATGTTATGATAATGTATGTGTGCACTTCAAAATGATGTTGGATAAAAATATAATTCTTTTTAACATATACTTAATCCTATTTTTCATGAACATGGATTTCAGATTTTAAAACTTTGTACATCAAGAAAGTCTTAAATAGCAGTTTGATTTGGTGATAAAGGCCAAATGGGTTGTGCAAAATACAATAGGATAAACCATGTGAAGCTACTGTTTTCATCTTCCCTAAACTTCAATTCTTCTACTCACAAACACCCATGTGTGTGCACACATACACACACACACAAACACAATCATATGTGCAAGTAATCAGATAATCCCCTGCTGCTAGATCCAGTGCATCATTTGAACTTGTGAATGATAACCACATTTGTTTTTCTCAGTCTTAACAAAGTATCTCCTACACCTCTGTCCCTCTTCACAAGCCATTTCCTCTACCTCATTTCCATGAACTCAGCCAGAATCTATTAAGTACAACTCAAAGTAATACCCCCTTACTGTGGTTTAAACATCAAAAAACTTGAAAAGATTCCACATGCCTTTAAAATACCTAGATCTCCATTGGTATGTCTTATCAGAAATGCCTATTAAGGCCCACAGTCTATTTTTAAATTACCTTATTTGATTATCTGGTATTGGCTTTTGTTTTTTTAATTCTGCATATTGATCTTTTGTTAGATATGGAGTTTGCAAACATGCATTTAATAAGGTACCTCTTAATTCTGTCATTTCCTTTGTTGTTCAGAAGCTTTCTAGACTGATGTAATCCCATTTCTCATTTATCATCAGGTAAAAGCAAATAAAAATCATCTTACCACAGCTAAAATGGCTTAATTACAATAAAAAGGAACAAATCAGAAAAAAGGGAACATATTTGTTGGGAATCTAAATTGCAATAATCATTGTGGAAAACAATGTGGAGGTTCTCCATCAAACAAAATAAAACTACCATAGCATATACCCCAAGCAAATGAAATCAGAAAGTCAAAGTGACACCTGCATTTTCATGCTTTTGGCACCACCCTTCCCCATAGCTAGTTTATGGAATCTCTAGTGTGATGTAAGAGGCAATGTGATGTATGTACAAAAGACACCACCCAGCTATTAAGCATGCATGAAATCCTGTTATTTGTGGTATTGCTGATAGGACTAGTGGATATTTGGTGGAAAAAGTCAGACACAGAAAGACAAATACCACGTGATCTCATTAATGTCTGGGGATATAAAAGTTGACCCAATAGAGGTTGGAAGTGGAACAGTGGTTATCCGGTTTTGGGGGAAGGAGTGCAGTGAGAAGGACAAGCTGGTCAATGAAATCAGTTAGATAGCAGGACAGAATTCTGGTATTTTACAGCAGAGCAGACTTAATAAAGCTTACAATAATGCATTGTGTTCCTCTAAACAGAAGACGGTTCTTTTAGCATATTTACCATGATGAACAGTAAATATATAGGGGTTAGAAATGCTAATTTACATAAATTTTTCACTACCCAATATACACATAAATTAGAAAGTCATTGTATATGATAAATATCTACAAATAATATTTCAGCCAAAAATGAAATAAAAACATAGAATTTTTTATATAGACCTGCACTTACGTTGTCACAGAACAAGAGTCCTGTTAACTCTTATGTTTGCTAATGTGATCCAAAATGCATGAAGAACTCTAATTCTAGAGAGAAAATTAATTTGTCTTAAAAAAAAACTCAAACAAAACCCTCAAATTTCATGTACTGGGATCACTCCTTAAATTACTCCAGTATCTTCATCCAATGTTGACGTCTCTGAGAGAAATTTGGGTTTTCAACAATAGCATAAATGTGTACAAAGATGCAATTACCAGGTGCTAAAAATCTCAGAACTATGAAAGTGCTCACCAATGAGAACTATCAAATTCTTATTTCTATTATATGAACTAGGAAGAGATTAACAGTCATGAGAGTATGTTTTAAAAATTCCACAATAAGCTACTCAGCAATCTGGTCTTACAATAGTGCTGGATGATGAAGTTCTTTAAAACTTGAATTCTTGGAAAAATTCATAAGGTATGCATTCACAAATAGCTTCTTTCTTTTTTTCTCTATGTCAGTGCTGGCTCAAATTTTGTTAGTAGTATGTGTCTTTTATAATCTGAGCTTCACAATTCTTAAATGTCTATACAACCAAGAAAGTTTATGAGACAAACTTTTTATCAAATATTTGGCCTCTGTAATGTCTATTAACTCCATACTTACCTTCAAGAAAAGGAAAGTCTAACATTGAAACTAAATGTTATCTACATATTTCCCTTTAGATACAAAGAAAATGCTATGAGGTTATCAAGAATTCATCATGACCAACCTGTAAAGCCCCTGGATCGAGCTGTCTTCTGGATCGAGTTTGTCATGCGCCACAAGGGAGCCAAACACCTTCGGCCAGCTGCCCATGACCTCACCTGGTTCCAGTACCACTCTTTGGATGTGATTGGATTCCTGCTGGCCTGCTTGGCAACATCTATAATCTTGATCACAAAATGTTGCCTGTGTGTTTATCATGTATTTGGCAAGACAGGAAAGAAGAAAAAGAGGGAATAGATCAAAGTTTGAAAACATTCCAAATGGGGCGATTTTAATAATTCTATTAACAAGGAGCTTAACAAAAACACATGCTAATGCTTTCGAACATTCCATTGTTTTTCCTTAGCCTAAAGTCTACGACTCAACCAAGTTGTTAACTAGTGAGTTGTTCTTATTCTTTCTTTTTCTTTTCCATGTGCCTTCCTCTTCCCCTTAGTTTCCTGATGATGAAGCCCTACAGTTTTTAAATAGTTCTATTCATAACACACTCTCTGAACTGAAACTTTAAGGACCATGCTGCCTCTCAATAGACTGGATCATGTGGAATGAGCAAAGCATGAACAGGATCTGATGGATGTAAAAAGTTCATAAGGATAAAGTTCAGAAATTTCCATATACAACGTGTCAGCGAATTACCCTTGAAGATGATTATATTGTTAGAAATTAATGATTTTCACTTAAAGTCTGTTCTGTTTCCCTAATGTTACAGAAATTAGAACATGGATTTAAAGTGATGGTGTATCATAGCATGAAATATTTATGTTTACATTGAGTACAATCATGGTCTACTTTTCCTTCTTTCTTCCACAGATACTTGTGTGGACCCTCTAGTGGAAATATTTGGGCAATTCCTTCAAAAAAAAGTAAAAAACAAAAACAAACAAAAAAAACCATGAATTGAGTTTTCTTCCCTGAATCAGTACTATGTCAAAAGTGAACAGATCACTTTTAGAGCAAATAACAACATGAAATATGGAAGAAATTAATTACATAAAATAAATTGTTAGTGAAAATGTCAATTCATTAGATCTAAAACATCACAAATATTAACAATCTGCAGTCACTATAATTGAACCTAATTTTCTGTCAAAATATGAGTAAACTTTTACTTGGAATTTGAAATCATTGTATTATTTTTGTCTTTTCCCTCTGCAAATTTAAATATCCCAACTGATTATTTCACTAAGTACATTTTAGCTTACAAGCTTGATGAAGACACTGGTACAACACATTTATTAATGTGCAGCACTAACTAAAGGAAAATATTAATATTTCAATTATCTTGTGTGCCTGTGTAGGACTCTTCTTCATTCTGATGACCACTACTGTATCTAAATATCTAATATCTGATATGTGGTCAAGTGTACGTACCTCTTACGTGGAACTTGTTTATACTGGAAGAAACCCTAGTGACCCTTGTTTGACCTGTGTCAAGTTTATTCCTGGATAGCTACCCTCTAGGAATACTTTTACCTGGAAAGAAATTAGATCCACTGTGTTGGCTATGTGAGTTACAGAGAGGCAAGCAAACAAAACATAAAATAACAAAAGCAGTTTTATCTCCAAAAGATCCCAAAGAGAAGAGGGAAGTACTGAGAAGGGGAAGACTCTCCTGGGAGATGTGTATGCACTAGGTTAGGGCGCAAGATTGAGACAAGCTTGCAGACATTACCCAAGACAGATTTCAGGAGAAGTTTTCATTGGTTGATTCAAATCAATAGGCACAAGTTCTGTGGGACACACTCTGATAAAGTGGTTGTCTCCATATTAGGTATGCAGTCCTTCCTGCAAATAGGGAACAAGAGGGCCATATCAAGTATGCGAGATCCATAGTTGTACAGTAAAGAAATGGATGGGGCAGGCATCAAGTGCTTGCATAAAGGAGATTTGTAGATTGGCCACATTAAGGAATTAGAGAAATAAGAAACTGAAAATAATGTCAAGCATGCCTGAATCCCATTCCTGTATAAGAAGTTAAAGTTTATATTCAAAATTAATGCTAAAGGACCATAAATCATATTTCACTGAGTACATTATTTTTACATATAACCATAGAATTATACAATCTATCTTTGGAATATTTTATTTTGTGGAAGTGAACATTTATACTTTTATTTTTTAAGATTTATTTTATTTGAAAGATATACAGAGAGGAGGAGAGACAGAGAGGAAGCTCTTCTGTCTGCTGATTCACTCCCCAAGTGGCCAAAACAGCCAGAGCTTCGTGCCAGTCCAAAGCCAGGAACCCAGAACCTCTTCTGGGTCTCCCACATGGGTACAGGGTCCCAAGGCTTTAAGCCATGCTCGATTGCTTTCCCAGGCCACAACCAGGGAGCTGGATGGGAAGTGGATCAGCCAGGATTACAACTGGTGCCCAAGTATTCTGTTTAAATTAAATCATGCAGTATTTATTTGTTCTTTGATGACCTTATTTCACTTACCATAAATCCATATTTTTTCATGTGGAAATTCTTTTGACTTAGTAATACTCATCTTCCATATATAACACATTTTCTGTAGCATTCATTCATAATTGGACTTTTACACTAAGTCCACATCTTAATCAGTGTGAATAATGTTGCAATTAATGAGATGTATTAGATGTTAATGTAATTTTTGGATGAATACTTCAGAGACAGACTCTCAGAACACAGGGTAGTGTTATTGTTAAGTTCTTAAAGACTTTATTTCATTCAACAACAGAAGCTAGAATATTATTGTTAAGTTCCCACGTGTGCAATATTCATGTTATGGGCATTTGCATGACTTACAATGAAAAATATAATACAAAATAGCAATGATATCCCAAGCTTTATTCATTAAAAATCATTGAATGATCCTAGTAACTTTACAGCTAACAACTTTCAGTACTTTCTAGAGACTCACAATGTTTAACTTTTCCATTTTCCTAATGACTTTTTACCCTGATTTTGTTAATTATTTCATCAATTAACTTTTAGAAAGACAAATTGTATACATGCCAAGATATGATGTATAACACTATAACAGAAACTAGAAAGTGCACAGGAAGTGAGTATTTGTAGAACAAATGGCTGCAGTTTCCTGCAATGATGCAAGGTCGGACCCCTGACTGGATCCAGCCACTCTAGCCAACAACAAAATTTGTGTGGCTTTAAAGATCTGTCAATGGAGCAATTTGATTCCGAAATATCTTATATTCACATCCTAAGTAGATGCTCTGATTTATTCATGCATTACCATAAAACTACAGTTTGTTCATTTCCCCACTACTGTAATATCAAATTTGTAAGCACTTTACATAGATTATAGGTAAGTTTATGCATTTATCTACTTAGAACATTTAAATACATTCTAATGCTAATTTCTATGATCAAAACCAAGTAGAAATAATCAAAATAACCACTTCAATATTTCACTCAGTGATGTGTATAAACTTCTCTGCATGTAGACATAAACAACATGTCTTGAAATGACATATTAATTATTTTAATGAGCTACTATCAATTGCAATGTGTTCATGAGCATCCTTTGTGGATAAGTTTTGTGAGGAATTCCTAGAGTAAATTTATCCCTTTGTAAAAAATTATTTTAATTTATTTAAAAAATAAAGTCCATAGACATACATGGAGTGATGCGCAGAGAGAGGTCTTTCATCTTCTGGTTCATTCCCCAGAAGGTCACAATTGCAAGGGCTGGGCAAAGCAGAAGCCAGCAACCAACCGGCAGCTTCTTTCACTCCTCTCATGTGGCTCAGTGACTAAATCCTTGTCTTGGACACTGATTCTTATCTTGGTTGCTCCACTTCCCTTCCAACTCCCTGCTTCTGGCTTAGGAAAGTAGTAGAGCCTTGGGACACTGCTCCTGCGTGGCAGAAGACCTGGAAGAAACTACTGGCATTGGATCAGTTCAGCTCTGACCATTGCAGCCAGAAGAATTGCTGGTGACATTGTGGAGAAAAGGGATCCCTAATATATTGTAGCTGGAAATGCAAATTAGAACAACCATTATGGAAAACAGCATGGTGACTTTTCAAAAAAGCAATAACAGATCTACCATGAGACGTATCTATTTCACTTCTGGGAATATGTTCAAATGGAATGAAGGTATAAAATGAGTTACTGACACTTCCTTTATTACAGTCCAGTGCATAATAGCAAAGAGATTAAATCAACCTATGCATCTAGTCTATTACTAATAACTAGATAAAGAAAATATGGTAGATAAAAATATGTTTATGGTAAACACATATGCTTACCCACATTAAAATATGGCACATATTTACCTGTGTCTGTAGAAACATGAATAGGTTGGAGAGGAAAGTGACGCACAGGTGATAAGATGGTGATCACAAGAGTGGGCAGGCAGAGGGAAGCCCTTTTTTAAGGAAGGAGGTCGACCTGGAAAGCTCATAGTCTCAATCTTTTATTGTGTTGCTGATAAAGTCAAATTGTAGGAGTTGATAGTGGATGTTGATTGAATGTTGCTAAATATATCCCACACTGATGTTTAACAGCCAGTGCTCAATCATCAGGAAGCAAAAGTGTGATCCAAGTACCAAAGTCAGAATTACATGACTGTCTGGAGGATATCTTAAAGCATATGGTCCCATGGCCTTGGACTGGGACCCAAGTGCAGACCCTCATCCAACAGACCTGTGAGTCCCTCATTTCCATGAGCTTTGCTTTATGCTCATGACACTCAGATTTCTCTGAAACTGCTGAAATTCAAATCTTGTATTACAAAATGTATATCCAGAAAACTACCTCAAAGTATTGCAGATTCTTCTAGTCACAATGTAACAGGATAAAAATTCAAAAGAAAAGATACAAAGTTGAGATTACATTATTGAAAATTTATCATGACTTTATCAAATAAATCACATTCAAAGAGTAACACAATGTGCCACTAGGACATAAATTTAAAAAAATTGGAAAAGCCTAGACAAACACAAAATCAATCAGTAAGTTTTAAAAAAGGAGACATGAAGGTATAGAATTAAACAAAAATTTATTTAATCATATTAAATATGAAAGACACACATCTCAAATAAATACAAGTAGATATAAATATTGCATTTTTCAATCCTACATAAAACAATACATTTAGGGGTCAGCATTGTGGCACAGTAGAATAAGATAATGCTATGTTGGGCCCAGCAAGGTAGCCTAGCAGCTAAGGTCCTCGCCTTGCATACACCAGGATCCCATAAGGGCACCAGTTCTAATCCTGGTTGACCGCTTCTTATCCAGCTCCCTGCTCGTGGCCCGGGAAAGGAGTCGAGACTTGGGACCCTGTGCCCGTGTGGGAGACCCAGAAGAGGCTCCTGACTCCTGGCTTTAGATTGGTGCAGAAATGCAAATATACCTGAAAATATTTGTTCCAGATCTGTGCATTAAATAGATGGTCCATTTAGGGTGTGATTGTCTAATGATCAAAATAAGAAAATAAAAAACACATGCACAGACTTACACAATATTCTGCACAATCTAAATTGACATGTGACAGGCAGTTTTGGGAAATTCGAATCCCCAGTTGCTTTTCCCACATGGACTATTAAGCAATTTGGAGATATAACACCTTGACAATGTAATCTGAAAAATACTGTGCTAGATCAAAACAATGGGACAGTGTGCAGAGAAACCCAGAGAAAGCCATGATCACTCACATTCAGAGAAAACTACTTTGACAGGAATTTAAAGTGAGATGAAAGCTTTGTTTGGATCTAACCAACTTTGATACAAAAACAATTATTTCATCTTAACCAAGACGGGCAACTAAAATGATCAAGAGGTAAATAGCATAACTGCATGGATACTCAGAGAGATAATTCAAGTCTGAGAAGTGTACCGATTTATGAAATAAATTTTTGCAGTATTATTCAGAACAAGACACAGTTTAAAACTGACAAGTTGCTTACTTCTGAAATTTTTTTATTTAATAAATCTAAACAATCATTGACCATAGGTAAAATCCATTTTTCCCCAGCCATCTGATGGGTCCACCAATTTTGGTCTGAACTATAGTCCCTCTAAGGAAAATCCCCCAAAGATTGTTTCTCGAAAAACAGTCCACCAGTACTTCAAACACAGAATATTTCTACAGTGCAGATTTCAAAATATGTCTGAAAGATATTTTTAGCTGGGCTGTTTCAATTGAAATTTGGGCCATTATCAGAAAGAAAATACTTGTAAGCATTAGAGATGTCCAATTTTTTTCTATATGATCATCCTTACTCCTCACTGAAATCTCTCAGTTGCCTGGAACCTCTTTTGCCCAATCTCCACTCATTCTATGCTGTGAAAATTCTGTCTGCCTCCTTCATTCAGTATTAAAAACAAGCAACAAAGAACAGATGAATATCTAGTGATAGGACAAGTACACTACCGTCTCTGCTTAGTCTAATCATAAAAATTCTTGACACAATGCTGAAGTTTTCTCATGAAAGGTAGGTCTCTTTCTGCTGCTGCATTTGTCTATACAGGTGACATTTTTCTATCTTTTTTAGTTTTTAATTAATTAATTAATTAATTTTTATAATCCTACTTGGTTGATTAGGGCACAAAGGCTACAGGAAAGTGGATAAGACCATTGTTTCCACACTAATCTCATTCTTTTTTCCGCTGTATTTGGGGTCAGGGGAGAAACAAAGGAAGAAGCCCCACCCAGCCTCCTGCCCATCCCAGGTCCCTGATGTGAGGCATGCTCCAAGGATCCTGTTCAAGCAGTTTTGATAGTTCAACAGTTCTAAATTGCTGCCAATCTCGCCATTCCAATCGCGATGAAATTTATTCAGAATCCACTGACTGACACAATCGCTTCATGGTTGGGGTTCTGACAGCAGCAGTTCAGTTGGAGAGACCACCAAAGAAAATTCGTCTGAGGTGATCCCAGACCTGATTCTTGTGTGTGCTTGCCAGCACAGGGTCCAGCGTCATCTGTTGCTCCAATCAGCTTATGCACATGCTGGCCATTTCAATTTCTGGGTCAGTTCTGTTTCCAGGCATGACTTCCACACAAACCTATGGGTGTTGTAGTTCAGCCCAATCCTGCCCACTGCCCACTTCATACTCAGCCCTCCTGCAAACCAGTGGGAGCTGCAGTCTAGTTGGGGCAACTCCTCATAACACCACCAGGCCTGCCCTTACCCTGGTTCCCATGTATGCCAGTAAGTACCCAGTCTTGTTCAGTGTGTCCCACATTCCATTTAGCTCTTGTACATGTCCATGGGCATTGAACCTAGTTCAACCTAACCAACTCTACTATCCAGCCCACACATTCTGGCGAGAACACTTCTGTCTAGCCACCCCGACCCTGTCCTGGTTTTCGTGCTCTCCAGTTGAAGTTGTATCCCAACAGGGAGGAGCCCACTATTTCTCTCTTAGGCCACTCCCACTCTCGGATTATGCACTCTCCAGGTGGTTCTGGAATTTAACTTGACAGATTAAGCCCCCCCCCCCCCCGTGCCAGCCTCTGCCAGCTGATGCTGTGGCAAAGCCCAACCAACCCTCACCCAATTTAATTTTTGCTTACAACAGTCAGAACAGTCAGCCCAGCGTGGGTTTTCCCTAACCTAGCTCACATGAGGCCAACAGGTGTCATAGCCCTGCCTGGTCTGGTCTGCATCCATCCCAACTCACGCTCTCCAGTGGGAGTGGTTGTCCAGCAGGGGAGCCCACATTCCTTCTGCTGCTTTGGCCCCTCCATTCCTGGTTCTCATGCGTGCTGTTTTGGCACTGCGGCCACACCTGGTATGGCTCTCCTCACCTTGGCATTCTGTAATGTGCACTGGTTTGTGTCATGACTGAACCTGGCCCGAACAACACTCCATTCTGGTGCTCGGTTTTGCCAGAGGGTGATGTGAACTGGTTCAGCCTGGTCTGCCCCCGACCTATGCCAAATGTATGCGGATGGGTATCTTTCTCTGGCCTGTTCTGGGTTGCTCCCTATCGTGGTTCTTGAGCTCACCTGCAGGGACTGTGTCCCAACAGAGTTTCCCAAACTCCTCCCTCAGAACCTCTCGCTATGCCAGATCTTGTGCATACTGGTGGGTCCATGGGCCAGCCCTCCTTGCTGGCTTTCAATCCATTCTGGTTCTTACTGTTAGATGTCTCATCCCAGCCAAGGCTCATCCATACCCAGACTCTATTGTTATATAGTGCCAAATTACATTGCAAAGTACTCTATTTAATTGGCTTTAAGAAACATAAATGATTATACACATGACTTGTTTATTTAAAAAAAAGAATTATTTATTTTTATTAAGAAGACAGATTTACAGAAAGGAGAGACATAGAGAAAGATCTTCCATTACTAGTTCACTCCTTAGATGGCTGCAATGGCCTAAGCTGAGCTGATTTGAAGCCAGAGGCGCCTTTTGGTTTTCTCATATGGATGCAGAGTCGCAAGTATTTACCCCAGCCATGTGTTGGCAGTGAAAATCTGGGCAAATGTAGACTGTAAGGTGTATTATGTGATCCAGTGTATTCTGGAGAGATTTCATCGTGCTTGGAATGGTGAGATTGGCAGCAACTCAGAACTGTTGAACTATCAAAACCACTTGAGCAGTGCCCTCATAGCATGCCCCACTTAGGGGACCCTGGAATGGGTGGGAGGCTGGGTGGGGCTTCTCCTTTTATCTCCCTCCTTACTCCAAAAACAGAAAAAAAAAAACTTGTGGAAACAATGGTATTACCCTTTTTCCTGTAGCCCTTGACACTTTGTGTCCTAATCAACTAAGTAAAGATTATTATGGCTTCTCAATTATGGGACTGTATAGTGAGGGAATAATGGGGTCTATCATATACAAATGTGGGGGAATAATGGAACATGCACCCCTGTTTTCAGAGGACAGATTCCTAATGAAACTGTTGGACATGTGTAGACAATGAGATGCTGGGATGTCTGACATGGTCTGTACCAACAATGTCGAGGTACACTTAAATAAGAGACTAACAGATTTATGATTCCATATGGAGGACTACACTATTGTAGTAAAATGGGGAAAATCTGTTTGGGGTGGGAGTTTGGGGCGGAATCCCAGCCTATACGAAATTGTACCACATAATTCAGAATTCAAAATAAAAATATATTTTAAAAAAGATTATCAAAATGAAATAAAAATAATAATAAAAGGCTGTGCACCATGGGCTGAAGATAAAGATTGCAGTAACATACACTTAGAAATGTAAATTCCTGAACATTTGTCTTAAATTTATCCTGATGGGTCATCCTGGTTTTATTTCGTATTCCTGCCCACATTACAGTTCAATATTTATTTTAATATAAGCATATATAAGTAATAGCATTAAGGATTTTAAACAAATCATCACTTCAAGTGCTGGGGACTGTTAAAAGCTTCAATATGACTAAACATACACCTGAGGGTTCAATTACTTCCCTAAAGCAGGGAGTATATGTATCCAAGTTTTCAGAAAGCGCAGTCTCAATAGATGACACTAGGGGGTGCTCATAACCTATTGCCGTAGGCTCTGGTCTATCACGCAGATGATTTGTTTGTTTCTACCACACTCCAGTTTTTATTCTGAACCTTTTTTTTGGGGTGGGGAGGGGAAGGGTGTTTAGACAATTGTCCAGGTTCTAATTTAATAAGTTATATCAGCACAGAAGAGAGGATAGATTTGCCTGTCTTCCAAACCATAACATTAAATACAAGAAACAGTTCTCAAAAAAAATTGAAACTCCCACCACATAATGTAATCAAGTAATAGACAAAACTACATGAAATATGTTAAAGAATATAGTTCTCCTATAAAGATATCTTAATTCCCAAAGCATATACATTCCTAACAATAACTTCCATTTGGGCTTTGTTATCAAGTTCTGGTTTCATAATACCAGATTAAACATTTCCAACTTTCACAGCCTTAACGGGTTACACTTGTGTGTTCCTTCAGTATGATGCTGATATGTTAAAACTTCACAAGTGACACCCCCTCTCCCCCAGCAGCATGTAATGTTGGCCGAGTGAGGGAAGGCAGCCAAAGTCCACGACCAGGGACTTTCACTTCGCCAGATGTTGAGAGCCACTGTCAGGTCCTTGGGTCACACTAGGCAAACAGGAACTCCATCTCTCACTGCCCCTTTTCATCCCCGGCAGCAGGTAGAGGTGGCTGGGGGCGCTGGCAGGCAGCCTAGGTCCAGGATCGGAGGTTTTCATGCCTCTAGATGCCGATAGGCACTGGCGGGCCTTTGGGTTGTTAGAGTGTTGGTATAATGTTAGTATGTTAGAATGTTAAGAATATAAGCGTTAGGCGATATTAGGCACATTAGGGTGAGAAGTCACTACTTCGCTAGGTCAGGAGGCGCCTGAACTGTGGGAAAGCTCCACTTTAGTGATAAATCTGTCTCCCTTGTTTCTTTGTAACCTTATCCATCAACTAACCCAGGTGCAGGAAGGCAGGGGCACAGTTCCCCGGTCCCAGTCCCAGGGACTGGAGGAGCCATAAAGATAAGGGTGCCAGGATGGGATGAGCCATAAATAATAAGTGTGGGAATGTAAATAATGAGTGTGAGAACAGAATAGACTGCTTGCACCCAGGAGCCACATAAGTCTAAATTTGTTACTTTTGAGTTGACTTTGATATATATTACAGCCAAAAAGGGGTATATAATCTCCAGCCTTATGCTAGGTCGGGGTCCGATCCTCTTGGCTGGCCTGTGTGCCCCAAGTACGATCTGACCCCAGCATGCTGGCACAATAAACTCTGTTTGCTTTTTGCATTACCAGCGAGGCTCTTTGTCGTTTTCTGGGGGTTGACTAGCTCGCACCCTAACGTCTGGGGGAAGCTCTGGCCTGGGCTCTAACAGGGTCACACTAGGCTCACATCACCTCCCAGTGTTATGTGGTGATGGCTGGTGGGAGGGAAGGCAGCCTGGGTCAGCCACAGGGAGCATTCACCCCGCCAGAAGCCAAGAGGCAAGGGCAGGTTTTTGGGTCATGCTAGGTGAGCTCTGGGTACTTAGAGGGTTAGCAAGACCCTCGGAGCATGACCCACTTTGGAGACTCTGGGATGGTTGGGAGGCTGGTTGTGGCTTCCCCCCTTGTCTCCCTCTTGTGGAAATGATGGTCTCACCCACTTCCCCATAGCCCTTGGCCCTTTGTAATCTAATCAACTATGTAAAAATCATCCAAAATAAAAATAATTATCTTAAAAAGAAGAACCTTTCCCTAACTTTGTTGAGCCCAGACATTAAACTATACCTGCCCTGCCCCTTGCTCTGTGCTTTACAATAGATACTTACTTCCTTCTACTACCCAGATGTCATTGATTGTTTTTCTGTGCATTTCATGAGTGCATCTGTTAAGGGGTTTTATAACACTGCCATAAACCAACGTGGGGTGTTGTTCAGCAGCAAAATCCCTAATCATTAACCTGAGTGATCATTTTCTTTGTGTTTTTTTTATGAATAAGTGACTTTATTTCTTTTTCCCTATTACTGCCCCCCCATTTTAGATTTATTTATTTTTATTAAAAAATAGATTTACTGACAGAAAGAAAGACAGAGAGTAAGGTTTCCATTGCTGGCTTACTCCCTACATGGCCACAATGGACAGTGCTAAGGTGAACTGAAGCCAGGAGCTGGGAGCTTCCTCAAGATCTCCCACAGGAATAAAGGGTCCCAAGAACTTGGATCATCCTCCCACACTTTCCTAGGTTGTAAATAGAGAGCTAGGTCAGAAATGGAACAGCCACACATGAATCAGCACTACATGGCATGCCAGGACCTCAGGCAGAGGATTAGTCAGTTGGGGTAGCGTGCCAGTCCCTGCCCTTACTTTCTAGTATATGTGCGTGTGAGTGTGTTTCAAATTGATTTCTGTAGGCATAAAGGGAAAATTTGCTCTAAACTTATTTTTAATAAAACCAGTGTCATAACCCTGGTTTGAGATAGCTAGCAGAGAGATGAGACCATTTAAGATCAAACTAACTAGTTAAAAATCAATCAGAAAATCTAGGTTAAAGAGCAATAATGTTAATAATATACAGATTGCAAGGGTCCAGATGGGATGGACCTGAAATCGAGACAAAAAGATTGAATTGGTTTACAAATATTTCAGAAATATGCCATAAGATGGATGGTTACAGATATGAGAACAATCAGAATCAAGACCTGCTGGCATGTTAGTAAGCAACTCTGCTGCATTTTCATCAATTCACTCTGAATTCTGAGAGGATTTTAGGCGATTACTCTTGCAGGTTTTGTCAAGGTTCCATTTAGGAAAACAGAAATTTTGCTGCTTCTCTCAATAGCTGATCTTGCTTAATTTTTCACTGATCCACCCAGCTCCTTATTACACTCAATGAAACATTTTATATGTGTGCCTGGAGAGATGGTGTTGTTTATGATTAATGAGTTTTAAGATTTTGTTGCTCCATAGCCATAGTTGTCTCGTAGAAATACTTTGGAGTTTGTTGAGACTTCATCTGATAGCTTGCCTAGAATTAATTTAATTAACTAGTATAGGAACACTTGAAAGGAATGTATGTACTCTAGTTTGGTACATACATACATCAATAATTTGCTCTATTGAATTAATACATTCAATACCCAAATTTCATATTAGGCTTCTTTTTTATATAAAATAACAGCTGAATTAAAATATCTGATAACCTGTCTCAAAAAGTTTGTTAATGCATGTTTAAATTAACGCAATTTTTATTTCTTGCTTTAAACAAGATAAGTATATTATATGTGATTAACTTACGTGTATATTATATGTGATTAACTTACGTGTAGGTATCAGAGTTTAAGATTTACACATATTTTTCTTACTACATTTGTTTCCTATATTTTATTACAGTGATTAAAGCACTTTATTCTTTTAAGCTTCCAATCAAAAGTTGTAAGTACAGGCTTTTCTCAAATCCTCTCCACGGCTATCTAGAAACAATGATGTATGGCGATCAATAAGCACATCTGATGTGTGAATCTTTGTTGTAAAGACTTTTCTTCAATAAAAAGAACTACAGCTTTAAAAGAGCTTTATTGGTCCAGGAACAAGAAAGATCCAGGCTGAGTAGCATCTCATACCTAAGAGTGAGGCACTCAAACTCTGGGGAAGATCAAAAAGATCTCAGGCACGACGGAAGGGCGCAACAACCAGTCAAGTTGGCATTAATTTCAGCTAAAAAATAATAACTATGGATTATGATAACAAAATGAATTTTAAAAATCAAATATGCAGAGCATTTATATATGTTCCCCTTTTGTTTGAATTTTCAGTTACTTTTTTTTAAAGATTTATTCATTTTATTTACAGCCAGATATACACTGAGGAGGAGAGACAGAGAGGAAGATCTTCTGTCTGATGATTCACTCCCCAACTGAGCTGCAACGGGTTTCCCACGCGGGTGCAGGGTCCCAATGCATTGGGCCTTCCTCCACTGCTTTCCCAGGCCACAAGCAGGGAGCTGGATGGCAAGTGGAGCTGCCGGGATTAGAACCGGTGCCCATATGGGATCCCGGGGCTTTCAAGGAGAGGACTTTAACCGCTAGGCCACGCCGCCGGGCCCCAATTTTCAGTTAATTTTAAACAGAATTTTAAGAAATTGAAAACAATGAAAATTTAAATATGAAGAAATTCATTTTCCGATATGGTATAATCGTAAATAATCATTATGAAAAAACATTATGGAGCCAGAACTCATTAGGCAAATTCTATAGTAATTTTGTTTCAGGCAAGAATTATCTGTGGATGGAGCAAAAATTAGAGGGTAATGGGGGGATTCGAGTAGGATATTTTCAAAGAATCTTCTCAAAAAGCATTTTTATTCCGTAAAGAAAATATATTGAAACTTCAGAAATTTACCCATATTATTTTACGCAGGTTATCAGAAATAATAATACAATTACTGATCAGTTTCAACATTATGTGCTTTTAAAACTCATGGAATGAGAAGACAACTTTTGCAAGGTATTTGTCAAAAATACTTTCAATATGAGCATAAAGAAATACTGAGCAAATGTACATAAGGATTAGACAACATCTCTGAAAGAAAGCATGAGAGAGAGAGAGAAAGAAGAAGTGAAAGAAAGAATGAAGGAAGGAAGGAAAAAGAAAAAAAGAAGAAAGAAACAAAGAGGAAAGGGTAAAGGAAGGAAAAAAAGAAATAGGAATTGGAAAACTGTGAGATAGAACTGAAAAATCTGATTTGAACTTTCTGCAGTCTTTACACCTCCATTATTACATCCCCTCTAAAAAAATAGGAGTTTTCCTCTAAAAATATTGCAATAAATTCTCCAAAATAAGATTTTTCTCATTTTAATATGCCGGGGTCACTTTAGGTAAAATAACATTGAGCTCTGTATAAAAAATAAGATCCACTGTTGCCATATCTTTGCAAGATACACAGATATGATGCTGAGTCATTCTGTTTCCACATTTTTAAATATAAAAGGACAATCAAAGGCCAGTGAACTTCTGAAGCACATGAAAGAATGCAGTGCCAGGACAAAGTAAATAAATACATGTATGTGTGCACACACACAACTGAGCAAACAGTCCTGATTTGATGACACAATCACCAGCTGCTGAAAAAGATTCTCCAAATTCTAAAATGGCTTTGGTAGTCTTTTATATGATGTGCCCCATAACGTTATCTTGTACTAATATGTGATGTTAATAACAGTGGAAACAGAGTGTAGATTTGGATTTATATATTTATTGTCATATATTATATGTATATAATATTATTTTCATATATTTAAATATATTGTTTCTATATTTTGTTTTATATACTATATACTATAAATAAAATAAATACTAAACAAATAATTAATGATTAATAAATATTAACTATTGCAATTTATATGTGATAAATTGTGTTATATGATTTATTAATATATGTGTGTTAATATTAATGAAAACAGCAATCAGAAAAATGGGAATGCGTTATATGAGATATTTTGTACATCTTCACAATTTTTGTTTTGTAAATTTAAAACTTCCCTTAACCAAATCTGTTTTAAAAAGAAAAATACGGGCCCAGCACGGTAGTGTAGCTTGTTAGGCTGTTGCATGCAATGCTAACGTTATACATGGACACTGGTTTGAGTTCTGAGTTCCCCATTTCCAACCAGTCTTCCTGACCATGGCCTGGAAAGCAGCAGCAGACAGTTAAGAATCTTGAGAAACTGTACCCACACGGGAGACTTTGATGAATCTCCTGACTCCTGGATTGGATTGGTCATTTGGGGAATGAGCCAAGGGTGAAACATCAATCACTCTCTCTCTCCCTCCCTCTCTCTCTGTCCGTGTGTGTGTTTCGTTCTCTCTATGTAACTCTTTAGCTTACAAATCAGTCAGTCTATCCCAGATCCTCACCAAGGACTATCAGTATGATCACCAAGGACTACATCCAAACTGCCAAGGAGACCACAGGGAATTGGAGTGCCTTCGGAGGCCAAGAACTCTGAAGTCATCCACTCATGCTTGGATCCACCACATGGGATGGAAGAAGTCCACATCCTTCCTTGCAGGATCCAAGGGCATCAGAACAACAGCCAGGAGCCCTGAGCAGTCTCCAGAAACAGAGGGGCAGGGGTCTTCCTTCAACTAGGGAGGGGAGATTTCTCTGGTCCTCACTTGGTTCCAACTTTGGGTCCGCACTCTCTCCTGCAATGACCATCAGGATCACTCCAGAAACCCCTCAAATAAACAAACAAAAAATATGCAATAGATAGAGAACAACAAGGAACGCTTAGAATCAGACAGGAAATGGTCAGCGTGGATTCACGTATACCTGACTAGGTGGGACACAAAGATTAGTTACTCGTTACTGGGGTATTGAAGATTTCTCTGCACACCCCTCCTAAAACCGTTTTGCACCTCAACTGTTGACATATGTCTTGTTAGAGTTACAAGCCAGTCTAGACTACCCGAAAAAAAGCCAGGTTCAGCAAAATTATGCATCAACACTATAAAATGCTAAAGACTAAAATGAAAATAGACATCAGACAGCTGAGTAGTAATCTATAGCCAATTTAAGGTGTATAGAACCCAGTTGTATATAAACTAAAATTGAAATTTCAATGAAGAAGTCACAGGATGAAGTTAAGAACTTGCATTTTTTTAAACATATTGGTTACTCAATACTATGTCAATTAATTCCATAACCTTATAAATTGTTGCAGATGTTATGTTGGGGCTTTTAATTGATCGAGATGATGCTCTGTTGGCTCTACCTTCAGACCAGAGATGGTCTCCCCAACAAGCTGTTGAACTGATCTGGACTCTAAGCTTGGTATATGCTTGCAATGAAAGAATCTCAACTGAACTTGAACTGTGGTAATGCAACAAGGTGGAGGAATCCACCATGGGGGGAGGATTTGGGGAGGGGTGGGGGGAATCCCAGTACCTATAAAACTGTGTCACATAATGCAATGTAATTAATAAAAAAAATGAAATACATGACAAAAAGCAAACAACTAAGTCAGTCTAAAAATACTAAGTTGATACGATTTAACATATGTGGTCATATGTACCAATAATTCATACAAAAAGATACTAAAATGGCACATAATCGGAAGAAAAATGAAAAATGTTTCTTAATTGTAAAAGATTTCAATTTTATTAAATGAAAAAACTATTAAATGTGTCCATTTGGCCTTGCTCAAAAATAAACTGAACTGTGACATCCTTTATTGTTTTTCTGTAACAATTATCCTGTTTTGATAATTCTCTCAATTAGACAGAGGTTATCAGGTTATTAAAATTATTCCTAGTCATTGTTTTTCTGTTGAAAACTGTAGGTTACAAGCTTATATTACAGTATTTTTTTGTTGAATTTTACACTTTCCTCATGTGTTTTTGCTTTTTTGTTTGTTTTAAGGTACAACACACAGGCAAACCATCACCCCAATGATAAACTTCAGATGGGCAGTTAGGCCTTTGAGACAACACACTGTAAAAGTGACGCAAAGTAAACAGTAGGAGGCTAATAAAAGTCTGGAAAGTAACACAAATGAAGATTCCCAAGAGCCAAAGTTCAACCATCTCCACATCCCCCTGTCTAATCTTGTGAGACAGGAAAAAAGTGCCCATCAGAAGTTGGAAAATCGACCACAAACAGAATAACCACTTCTTTGATAATTGCATAGTTCAAAAGCAAAGAAAGTGGAGATACATCTCAAACGTACCAAAGGGCTTCATGGTGGATTAAAAACCTTGCATGTAAACTTCTACACATATTCAAACCTGAGTACTTATAGGTCGTGTACTCCAACAATAGTTTTCTTTGTATCTCACTACTACAGGCAAAAAATAAAATCATGCGAAGGCAGAAAATAAATAAATATATTGTAATACAATAAAATGCCGATAAGTATTAAAAATAAACTTTGAAATTCATGGCAAAAATGCAAGTACATACATGATTGAGCATATTTTTGTATTATTTTATCTTGCTTGCATTTGAAAATTAATTGCATCAATACAAAGTTGGTTTATTGACATTTGTTCTTGTAAAATCATGAACAAACACGGTTGTAATAAATGTAAAGATTCACCTTTAGCTTTTAAGCATGATTAGCATAATCATATTAAACAATGCAACATATATGTTACATTGAATTTATATCTTCATAAATGACAGAAATTTTCTAGATAAATATTCCTGTTTTCACTACAAGTTTTTTCCTAACATTGCCTCAATTATTTATATCAGCTACAAACTTCAGCATGTATATCCAACTCTAAAGCAAAAATAGAAACCCTAGGGGTTTCTGTCTATCCTTGGATGTGAGTGCAATTTACATATCACTTTCAAAATTGTAACATAGGAAAAACAGGCATGTGTGGTAACATTGTCCAGAGGCTATTTATCTACTTGGTCTACTTATCCAGCATTGCTCTACAATGTGTAGTTGGTCAAGAGGGACGATTTAAATCTATATTTGATGAATCCAATGGAAATTACTTGATGACATAGACACACTGGTTTCTTTTTGTATTTTTTAAATTATGTAGTGAGAGAGCTGCACATCCATATGGGCCTCTGATTAGATTAGGAAGAGTCAAGGTGTGGAGCAAGGTGGGAAAGATATGTGTTTCAACTCTTTTTATTCTCCTGGACCTGCAGTGGGAGACAGTGAAGGGGGAGGAGTTCCCCTGTTGTCAAACTATATCACTGTCAGGGGATGGAGATGGTTTTGCTGTTGCCTTAGAGATCTCAATGTGGGAAAGAATGTTGCAAGGGTATTACTTGTGTGATCTTGATAGTTCTGAGAAGTTGTCAACTTTGTTGCACCAGAGGTTGAGAAGAAAATCTAAGGTCTACTGGCTGACTATATCTGCAGACCTAGGTGCTTGCTGCAAAGTTCCGCTCAAGTGTTGTTCAACTTGTGCTTTCTATCTTTTGATGAGGTGTGTGAAATCCCTTGTTGGCTTAGAAGAGCTCGTTGTGTTGTTTTTCAAAGACACTCTGTAACAGAGTAAGTTCTATGAAGTTATATATAATCAGTCAGTGAGTATCACTGAGAATATTTGAACTCAATTTGGCATATTACCAATTAAATCAGCTTGGAACCTCTTGTTACTTCATCTATTTTATATCTTCATTATGAATGATCACAAATTTTGCAAAAATTATGAAGTTTCAACACTTGTAAAGGCCTAAGTCTGTGTAACAGAGAACAATTTGACAAGAAAAACATGAAACATCCACTTTTCATATAGTAGCAGGTGCATCTCCATAAACAAGCTCCCAGACAAAATAACTACTCAGAGTTATTGAAAAGCACAGCATTGGATAGGTGTTTGAGTTTTCCTAAGGACACAGCAAATAGAAAAATGAAACATGTTCAAAGTGCTCATAAAAACAGTGAGGGCCTGTGGCAGTTAGATGTGACCCACTCACTTTCTCCCTACACAGGCGAGTGTCAGGGAAACCTCAGTGTACTTAGATGTTGCCTAGACCATCAGACTTCTGGCCACAACTTCGGGTTGAAAGGTCTGATATTTGTTATAATCCCTTTCAGCCAGGTTGAAGGTATGACTGCTCTGTTTTTGGAGTAATCCCAGAAAGCCATGCTATGAATTACACTGGCTGAAACACAGACAGGTCACACTTAGAAGGATATCCCTTCTTCTGTCTAGCCAGTGCCCTAGCACAGCTTTAGTTGTAACATAATGTATGTCCAACTATAAAAGTGTCATTTTTCAGATCCACTCCTAGGCTCCTGGTTCCATGATGGTAGAGGCTAAAGACCTCCTCCTGCATTAGGGATATCACTCACAGGGTGAATGCCACTATCTCTAACTCAAACGTTATTTAATTTTATGTACAAGAAATACCCACAAACAGTAACTGTGCAAAGACAAAATCAATTATTACCTTCTGAGGACTGGTGTAATCAGAAGTAGGAATAGTGTGGAAGACACAAAAATAGAGGGTGCAAGTATTCGGTTAAGAATGTCCTTTAAAGTTTATTTTGATTTTGATTGAAAAGCAGAGTGATAAACCTTCCATCCACTGTTTCACTCTCCAAATGCCAAAAAACAATGAATTTTGGGTTGGCCAAGGCAAAGACTTGGGAAATGAATCTGAGTCTCCCACATGACTGTGAGGAACTCAACCCTATGAAACATCACATGCTTCTTCCAAAGGTATGCTTTAGCAGGAAGCTGGATCAAACCAAAGCCAGTGCTTGAACCAGGAAATACGACACAGGATGTGGGCATGTCATGTCCTGTCTGAAATTCTGTACAAAATGCTTGTCCCCAGGGCTTTTTAAAATATAATCAAATCTTATAAGCTGATAGTGATGGTGTTTCTACATTGATCTGAATATGTAGTATGACACTGACATGTGCACTTGGAGTTGGTGAGTTTAAATTTTTTTTGTACATGAATTACATTTTATCAAATTTAAAAATACTTCCACACTCTGTAAGAAATATGGTAGTCACATAATTACACTATTTCTACCTTTGTTTCATGCTTTATCCTCTCATTTGTCACTGCTCTTGGCACTAATATAAGTGGACATGGACTTTCTCAGAGAGCTGCTCAATCCTTCCTTTGTGGCCCTATCCTGGCCCACTGAATTCTGACAAATCCCTTAATGTATGCCTTGACATTATGGAAAACCTTTCCATAACATCTGACATTTTCATAAAAAATTGTGTATTTTCATTTTATTTTGATCTGCAAAGTCTCAATATTTGCGCTTGCATTCATACAAGCTCAGCTTCAAAGTTATGCAAAGTGAACCCTCTACATTATCAATGAAAAACAAGACTTACCTAGTACTTCACAATAAAATCAATCCCATTTCATTACATTCAATAGTTAAAACAAAAGTCAAAATAAAGCATGAACAGCATATTTTTTACCCTCTCCATGTCACTTGACCACACAAGTTACACAGAGTTATGGAGACAGAAGAAAGGAGCAATAATGTAGTCTCCTTTTCCATAGTGTACCCAGGAGTTTCTCTCACACATGGGCTGCTAATCCTGGCATAGGTGAAAGTACTTATGGGTAAGATAAAAACCTACTTGCTCACATAAATACAAGATCAGTTTTTCATGATTTATTCTCCTGCCATCCCAGCCCATAGCTCTAAGCGTTCATATGAAGTAATTACTTTGAGTAGCACAAGTTATATTTTAACTTTAAGTTTGTTTATGAATATAAGCACAATTAGCCCCAAAAAAGGGACAGCAGTTGGAGAAGAAGCAGTGACTGCACCAGAATGTCCCTGAAACATGTCTCAGTTCTGCTGCTGCTGCTACAGCTGAGCTGTTGCTTCAGATCTGGGAGTTGTGGAAAGGTGCTGGTGTGGCCTATGGAGTACAGTCACTGGATGAATTTAAATGCAATTTTGGATGAACTTGTCCGGAGAGGTCATGAGCTGATCGTTCTGAACCATAACGCTTCAATTTTCGTTGATTCTGGCAAAACAACTACTATTAAATTTGAAACTTTTCCTATTGACATCACCAAAAATGACCTGGAAATGTTTTACATGCAAGTTATTAATACGTGGACAAATGCACTGCAGGACTCATATTGGGAATATCTTCCAGCATTGCAAAAAATCTTTTCAGAATATTCTGATATTTGTAAAGATATCTGTAAAGCAGCAGTTTTGAACAAAAAACTCATGACAAAACTACAGAGATCAAAGTTTGATGTTCTTCTTTCAGATCCGATTGGTCCATGTGGTGAACTGTTGGCAGAGCTACTTAAAATCCCCTTTGTGCAGAGTCTTCGCTTTACTCCTGGCTACACTGTGGAAAAGTACAGTGGAGGACTTTCATTGCCTCCTTCCTATGTCCCTATCATTCTGTCTGATATAAGTGGCCAAATGACATTCATGGAGAGGGTAAAAAATATGCTGTTCATGCTTTATTTTGACTTTTGGATTCAAATATTTAACGAGAAGGGGTGGAACCAGTTTTGCAGTGAAGTATTAGGTAAGTCATGGTTTTCATTGGCAATGTGGGGATCTAACTTTCCTGTGACTTTGAAGCTGATCTTGTATGAATGAGAAAACAGATCAATTAGCCACTTACAGGTTGAAATAAAAATAAAAGACACAATTATTTAAGAATCTATCCAATATTATGGAAAGGCTTTACATTAATGTACATTTTACATTAAAGTATGAGTTGATGGCGAGTGGACCATCACTAAGATAGGGCATTCTAACTGCAAATGAATTACTCAGCATTTCTCTAAGGAATTACATGTCCATTTTATCAAACATCTGTCATGGTATAGCTAAGGTAGGTGATGCATCCCAAATGGATATAGCATGAAGGTCAAAGTGTTACATGTTCTAGTTCAATGATTAGAGAAACACTGATAAAACTGTGAAGAAGTTAACACTTATCTGGCAGTCTCACCATTTTGAAAATTTTCTTTCTTGACTGAAATAACTCAAAATAAGGGTGAAGACAAACATACATGTTTATAATTTATGAAAATCCTTGAAGTGACAGTTATACTATATATTTGTATGTGCTGTATATACATATTTATGTATAAATAAGTATTAGTCTGCTTCTATTATAAGGTCAAAACAGCAGTAAGATCATGGAATTCCATCACATTCTTTAAAACCTCAACAGTTTGGAGCAGATGGTATAGTAGACTGAGTTAAGCAACCAATTATAACACTAGTACTCCCAATAGAATGACTGCTTTAATTTTCAATCTATGTGCCTAGAAAGTAGTACAGGTTATCCAAGGAATTGAGTCTCTACCATCTATTTGCAAACCTGTTAGGAAAAAGACGCAGAACAGAGAGGAAATGGGGCATCAAATCCTAGCCCAGTTGAATTTATTAAAGGTTAATAATTTCTCTGAGGGTGGACAACTGCTGCTGTGTAGATGAGGGACTCTATGGCAGATGCCATGTGCTGCAGCAGAAAAGACGTTTTATAGCTTTGAGTGTTGAGATAGTGGAGAGGTAAAACTGTGGTAGCTTTTCATGGTCATGTGAAATATGGGAGGCCTTGCTCCAAGGGTCTGGGTTATTGGACAGATATTCAAAGGAGCAGGTGTGGAACAAAATGAGGCAAGGGGCAGGCCAGGCTTGAAATTCAGTGCAAGAGGCCCTAGGGACACTGTTGCTGCCTGGGAGTTCTAATGGCTGTGGAACCAGAATGACTGAGGTTTTTGACTCTGTTCCACTAACTTCGATGGAGTTCCTGGCTTTAGAGTAGCCTCACTTGGGAAATGAACAAGCAGATGAAGAGATCTCCAACACTCGTGTGGGTGTGTGTATGATTGTGTAAATTGTACTCATGAATGAAATTTTTCAAAATACAAATATTTGTTTTATGGATTCACAGGCATTTGTATATCAATTGCTTCACTTTGAACGTTCTAAGAGCATGACATGATACACTTTACGTGACAATTCTCTTTCCTTTTCATTTCACGTTGCAGGAAGACCCGTTACATTCTATGAGCTGGTGGCAAAAGCTGACATGTGGCTCATTCGAAGCTATTGGGACTTGGAATTTCCTCGTCCCACCTTACCAAATGTCCATTTTGTTGGAGGGCTCCACTGTAAGCCTGCCAAACCTCTGCCCAAGGTAAGTAAGTTTCTGTTTGCGTTGCTTTGTTAATTGTCCATTTCATTGGAAATGTCCATGCATTGCATCTTTAGCATATTTTAATTACAAGAAGGCAGTATTGTGGAAAGTGAGATATACTGACTTGCCATTTAGAATCATATTTCCTTCTATACAATACAAGTATCTGGTTTTTAGTCATTGAGGATTTCTGGCTTGCCCAAGGACTGTCTTGCCAAAAAAAAGAAGGAAGATAGAGTTCATTATAAGAAAATGAAATTGAATATAAAGGCTGAATATTTTAGAGGCAAAAAAGGAAGTTATAACCCCTGATAAAGAAAAGTCTTGAGTAAAGATGAGCTGGGGAGAGCTAAGACCAAATGAGGAAATTATTGTTATGAAATATCCACTTGTATACTAATCAGAGTTATCAAATAAGCCTTCAAGATGCAGAGCCTTGGTTCATCTACATTCAACCAAGACTGTGGACAGAGGAATCCTTTTGGGGGGTTGTTGTAGAGCTTCAGATACAAGGGCTGATGTTGTACTGATTAAAGTTAAGACATTGTGTGCAATGCTGTATCACTTCCCTGTGCCAGACCAACTGCACCACCACTTTCTGCTTATCTACCCAGTGTTCGCGTGAGAAGGCCATGGAAACTGGCCTAACTGTTTAATCCCTTGCCAAGTACATGGGAGATCTGTTGATATTCTGTTCAACACCATAGCTTCTGCTTTCATCTTAGGCTAGCCTGACTATTGCACCATTTCAGAAGTGAGCCAGCAGATGGAAGACAAATATTTATCTTTCTCTCTTTCTCTGTAACTCTGATTTTTAAGTACATAGATACATCATTAAATGACAGGGGGTGGGAAGATGGAAAAAATAGCCGACCATGGAGGGTTGATGTAGAGGGGAAGGGAGAGATAGAGGGCCAAAGAGTGCTGGAAGAAGGAGCAAGTCTAGTTAAAAATAGTATAAGCAGGTGTGCGAACCTCCCAGGACACTGCGGAATCAACAAGATCCACGCAGTCTGGAAAATCAACCAAAAATAACAACCAGAAAAAAACCAAGGCAGCGTTCGGCGGTCTGCTCAGTGGTACTTCGGAAAAGGGTGAGTTGGTAACCCAGCAGGGGAAAGGCCGGCGGGAATTTTGACCGGAGAATATACATAGGCAACTTTTGGAAGTCGTTGCACAAAGCCCCTCCAGTGGTGGCTAGAGACTGCAGGAGTGCTGAAACCTCTAGCACTGGTGGCGATATTGGTAACCTTGGCGGGACCCAGGCAAAGACAGGGATGGCTAACACACATTCCCCATAACGAAACACTGCGGTACCGGAAGGGCACTGGGACCTTGAAGTGTGGTGGCCGGCAGCTGCAGCAGCGAGGGTGAAATACCCAGGATCACAGCTAAATTAAATTCTGGGCCAAACCAGGCCATGGGGGAAAGAGGCAGCGGAGCGGGGCCTGCCAGATCCCGTACCTCAGACAAAAAAACAAAGCAAAAAAAAAAAAAAATCCAAGAGACCAGAGGGGCACCTAGGAGCTGAAACCTAAGGCGTTGAAACCTAAGGCACTGAAACCTGAAACCCAGAAGGGAAGCAAACAAACAAACAAACAAAAAAACAAAAACTCCCTGGGCCAGAAGGAAAACAAAAATCTAGGCTAGCAAGACCTCAGGCCACCCACTAGGTGACAACAGAGGTCAAGGGTGAGAATCCAGCAACACCTTGGGCTACAAATATGAGACGGAATAAGAGAGTTAGTGACGTAGACACAGTTTGCTCCACCCCAAAAAGCCACCATAAAGCCTGGTCAATCGCAGAGATTACAGATGAAGGAATTGAAGACGTCTCTGATAAGGAGTTCAGAAAAATAATTATAAAACTCTTCAGAGACAATGAAAAACGATGGGATGAGCTCAAAGATTTTAAAAACCACATAATCACAGAAACAAAATCACTCAAAAACAAGATCCTAGACTTGAAGAACAAAGTTGAGAGCTTAGCCAACAGAATTACTGCAGCAGAAGACAGGATATCTGACTTGGAAGATTCCCAGAATGAAAGCAGGCAGATTATTAACCAACTAGAGTCACAACTACACAAGGCAACCAAGACGATCCAGGAGATGAACGACAACATCAAGAAGTCAAATATCAGAATCATGGGACTCCCAGAAGGAGTGGAAAGAGAGACAGGCATACAACCAGTACTTGAGGAAATTATGCAGGAGAACTTCCAAAATACCTGGAACATGAACCGAATCCAAATTCAGGAAGGCCAGAGGACTCCCCATAGGGTGGACCCAAAACGATCCTCCCCAAGACACGTGGTAATCAAGCTACCCTCCAATGAATACAAAGAAAGAATCCTAAGGTTAGCATGAACCAAAGAGAAGCTTACATTTAGGGGCAGGACCATCAGAATCACTGCCGACTTCTCAGAACAGACACTCCAGGCAAGAAGGGAGTGGAACAAAATCTTTCAAGTACTGAAAGAGAACAACTGTCAACAAAGAATACTCTACCCAGCAAAGATTTCATTTGTATACGAGAACAAAACTAGATACTTCCACAGCAAAGAGAAGTTAGAAGAATATGCCAACACAAAACCAACTCTACAAAATCTCCTTAGAAATGCGCTACTCCCAGAGAAAAAGGAAGCAAGCTATAAGCAAGGATGGCAATCAGGGAGATCTCAATAAAGTCCATTTACAGAACCGACAATCAATTACCAACAACCTCAAAAACACAGGCATATGGCACGCCAAAATTATAATTTCTCAATAGTAACCCTCAACACAAATGGCTTAAATTCACTCTAAAGGCACCGATTAGCAGACTGGGTTAAAAATCAGGACCCAACTATATGCTGCTTGCAAGAAACACATCTAACCAGAAGAAACTTCAGGAAACTAAAAGTGAAAGGGTGGAAACAAATATTCCATGCCAATGGATGAGAAAAAAAGGCTGGTGTGGCAGTCCTATTCTCAGATGAAACGGACTTCAAAGTAACGAACGTCAAAAAGGACAGGGAAGGGCGCTACATCTTCTTGAAAGGGAGGATCCAACAAGAACCAATCGCAATTCTTAACATTCGTGCTCCTAGCCCGGATGCACCCAGCTATGTGAAACAACTACTTTTGGACTTAAAGGGAGACATAGATGAACATATGATAATTCTGGGAGATCTGAACACCCCACTAACACCAATAGATAGATCAACGCAGCAAAAGCTCAACAGAGAAGCCACAGAACTCACACAAACAATAGAACAACTGGACCTAGTAGACATCTATAGAATATTTCATCCTAAGGCCACAGACTACACCTTCTTCTCAGCAGTGCATGGCACCTTCTCCAGGATAGACCACATAATAGGACACAAAGCAAGTTTAACTAACTACAAAAATATCAGAATCATACCATGTACCTTCTCAGACCACCACGGAGTGAAACTGGAAATCAACAAATCAAAATGTCCCAGGAAATATTAAACTCCTGGAGGCTGAACAATATGCTGTTAAACAAACAATGGGTAAGAGAAGAAATTAAAGACGAGATCAAAAAATTTATGGAAACCAACGAAAACCCAGATACAAAAGTCCAAACCTTATGGGACACTGCCAAAGCAGTGTTACGTGGTAAGTTTATTGCAATTAGCGTGCATGTCAAAGCCCAAGAAAGGCAATAAATGCAGGAATTAAGCACACACCTCCAGGAACTGGAAAAGCAACAGCAGAAGGACCCCACAAACAAGAGGAAACAAGAAATTATCAAAACAAGATAAGAACTAAATCAGAAAGAAATTTAAAAAACCATTCAGAAAATAAATGAATCAAAAAGCTGGTTCTTTGAGAGGATAAACAAAATAGATACCCCTGGCCCGACTGACAAAGAAAAAACAAGACAAAGCAAGAATTAGCAGCATCAAAGATGAAAAAGGCAACATAACAACAGACACTACTACCATTAAGGAAATAATTAGAAATTATTACAAAGAACTATGTGCCAACAAATCCGATAACCACTTGGAAATGGAAAGATTCCTAGAATCCCACCACCTACCAAAACTCACCCCAGAAGCAACAGAAGACCTGAATACACCCATTACCGAATCAGAAATAGAATCAGTGATTAAAGAGCTCCCAACAAAGAAAAGCCCAGGCCCAGATGGTTTTACCGCAGAATTCTACAAAACATTCCAACCAGAGTTAACTCCAATCCTTTACAAGCTCTTCAAAACAATAGAAAAGGAAGCATCTCTTCCAAACTCATTCTATGAAGCCAATATCACCTTAATTCCCAAACTGAATAGAGAATTAACAGAGAAGGAAAACTACAGATCTATCTCGTTGATGAACATTGAGGCTAAGATTCTCAACAAAATCCTAGCCAATAGAATACAAAAAAACATCAGACAGGTCATCCATCCAGACCAAGTAGGTTTCATCCAGGGAATGTAGGGATGGTTCAACATAAGGAAATCCATAAATATGATACATCACATCCAAAAACGGAAAAACAAAAACCATATAATAGTATCAGTAGATGCAGAAAAAGTCTTCAACAAAATTCAACACCACTTCATGTTAAAAACCCTAACCAGGGTGGGGATAGAAGGAACAATCCACAATATAATCAAAGCAATATATGAAAAACCCAACGCCAGCATCATACTAAATGGAGAAAAACTGGATCCCTTCCCACTGAGATCTGGAACAAGATAAGGCTGCCCACTATCACCACTGCTATTCAATATAGTCCTAGAGGTACTTGCAGAAGCCATAAGACAAGACAAAGAAATCAAAGAATCCAAATGGGAAATGAAGAAGTCAAGCTCTCACTATTTGCAGACGACATGATTCTTCACATAGAAGAACCAAAAAACTCAATACAAAGACTCCTAGAACTCATACGAGAATTTGGCAGAGTGGCAGGATACAAGATAAATGAACAAAAATCAACAGTCATAGTATATGCAAACGGCCGCAAGATGGAAGAAGATCTAACCAACAAGCTACCATTCAAAATAACAGAGAAAAGCATGAAATATCTGGGAATAAATTTAACCAAAAGCGTAGAAGACCTTTATGAAGAAAATTACAAAACACTCAAAAAACAAATAGAACAAGACCTCGAAAAATGGAACAACATCCCATGCTCCTGGATAGGCAAAATTAATATCATCAAAATGTCTATACAACCAAAAGCAATATATACATTCAATGCAATCCCAATCAAATTACCCACAGCATTCTTCATCGAACTGGAAAAAATGATACACAGATTCGTCTGGAAACACAAAAAACCAAGGATAGCCAGGACCACTCTGATGAACAGGAACTTAACAGGGGGAATCACAGTGCCGGATCTATGGACATACTATAGGGCAGTGGTCATCAAAACAGCCTGGTACTGGCACAAAGATAGAGAGGAAGATCCATGGAACATAATAGAAACAACAGATAGAAACCCACACAGATACAGTCAATTAATCTTTGACAAAAAGACAGACAACAACCCAGGCAAATGGAAAGGTCTGTTCAATAAATGCTGTTGGGACAACTGGTTGATAGCCTGCAGAAACAAGAAGATAAACCCACATCTCTCACCATACACCAAGATCGAATCTAAATGGATAAAAGACCTAAACCTACATCCAGAAACCTTCAAAATTTTGGAAGAAAATGTTGGGAACACACTGCAACACTTAGGGGTAGGCCCTCACTTCCTAAAAAAGACTCCAAAAGCAGTAGAAATTGAGACCAAAATAAACAATTGGGACCTCATCAAACTAAGAAGCTTCTGTACAGCTAGAGAAACAATCAACAAAGTAAAAAAACAACCTACAGAATGGGAGAAGATCTTTGCACACTACATAGGTGATAGAGGGCTGATCTCCAGAATATACAAAGAGCTACAGAGAAACCAAAACACCAAAACAAACAAGCCACTCAAGAAATGGGCATGGGAAATGGGCAAACACTTCACAAAAGAACAAACCCAAATGGCAAACAAGCATATGAAAAAATGCTCAAGTTCCCTGGCAATAAGGGAAATCCAAATGAAGACAACAATGAGGTACCACCTAACTCCAGTAAGGATGGCACACATACATAATACCACCAACACTTGCTGGCGAGGCTGTGGGGAAAAGGGAACCCTTCTCCACTGCTGGTGGGGCTGCAGACTTGTACAGCCTCTATGGGAATCAGTTTGGTGAATACTCAAACAACTGAAAATCAACATACCATATGATCCAGCAATATCACTCTTGGGGATATATCCAAAACATCTCCTACACAAGAAATCAACATGCACGCCTATGTTCATAGCAGCACAATCTACAATCGCAAAAACCTGGAAGCAGCCAAAATGCCCATCAATAGAAGACTGGATAAGAAAGCTATGGTTCATCTACTCTATTGAATACTACTCAGCTATTAAAAAAACGAAATGCAGTTCTTTGTGGTCAAATGGGCCTGACTGGAAACCATAATGCTAAGAGAAATTAACCAATCCCAAAAGGTTAAATACCACATGTTTGCCTTAATCTGAGATGAAAAGATGACAACTTGGAAGATAGTACCTGTATATTGTAATATTAGTGCAATCTCTAACAACCTGTATCCAATGCAATAAGATAACGTGATATAATCTATAAACCAACAATTAATGTCAGAATACTTAAGATCTACATCGAAAAACTGTAAAACCTACTATACCCTCAATACGCTATGTTAACTTGTTTTTTTTTTTTTTTTTTTTTTTTTTTTTTTTTTTAATTTTATTTTAAATTCATTAAGCTATGTTAACTTGTAATGGTGGGGGGAAGTGCAGGGAAATCTTTCAGGACCATAAAAAGAGTGAGAAAAAAGTACAATATAGCCTATCAAGATCAAATCTGGTAATTCATAGACAACAGACTCAAAGCGGCACTAAACAACAATAAAACTACTATACCAATGCATGAGGGGGGAATCGGGTGCGATCCTGACAACCTCTCAACAGGAGGTCATGTGCGTGAAGCAGGGGGGCACTCCAGAGTGGAGCAGGTGGTAAGGAGGAAGCTTGGATCCCAACCATGAAGACTCCCAGACCTTCACCACAAACTGTTAATACGAGCAACAAGTACTATATCCCAACTGCTAAGGAGGCCACAGGGAATTGGATGCCCTCGGAGGCCGAGTACTCTGAGGTCACCCACCCCCAACCGGAGCTTCCGCAGGGGATGGAAGTAGTATAAACACTACTGCACAGAAACCAACGTCATCGGAAAGACAACAAGAAGCACTGAGCGGTCCGCAGAAACAGAAGAACAATAAATGTCCTTCGGGACCAGGGAGGAGAGCTTTCTCTGGTCCGAGCCTGGCTCCACCTCTGGACCCCAGCCCTCCCTCGCAATGACCACTGGGATCGCTCCGAAAACCCCTTATAGCAAACAATCATACAAACTAAAAAATCCTAAAATAAATACACAAACAACAGAAAGGAGAGCTTGGAATCTGACAGGAAAGAGCTGGCGTGGATTGGCTCATGCCTCGCTGGGTGGGACACAAAGATTAGTTACTCCTCACCATGGTGTTGAGGATTTTCCTGCACACACCCCCCCCAAAAAAAAATGTTCTTCACCTTAAATGTCGACAAATATCTTGTTAGAGTTACAAGCCAATCTAGATTATCCTAATATCTGCCAAGATCAGCAAAATTATACTTCAACACAACAAATGGCTAAATACTAAAATGAAATAGACACGAGACAGCTGAATGGTACCTTATAGCCATTTTAAGGTATATAGCAGCTGGTTCTGTATATAAACTAAAATTGAAATGTCAATGAGCTAATCATAGGTTGTGGTTAGGGCTTGCTTTTTTTTTTTTTTAACATACTGGTTACTCAAAACCATGTCAATTCCATAATATTGCAAATTGCTGTTGATGTTATATTGGGACTCTTAATTGACTGTGATGATATTCTACCAGCTCTAAATTCAGACCAGAAATGGTCTCCCCAAGAAACTGTTCAACCCATCTGGACAATAAGTAGCTGGACTCTATGCTTGGTATATGTTTGCAAGGAAAGAATCTTGATTGAATTTGAACTGTAATACTGCATCAAGCTGGAGGAATCCACCAGGGGGGAGGGGTGTGGGGAGGGGAGATTCCAAGAGACTATGAAACTGTCACATAATGCAAACATAATTAATAATAATAAAAAAGACAGGGTGTTCAAGCACAGTTGACAGATCACTAAGTTTTAGTAACCATTGACATGACATTATCACTTGCTGTGCTTGTGGGAAATATAAACAACAACAAGGACAAAAACTAAAAATGAACATGTCTTTGAAACCAACATGGAAGTATTACCATCTGTCTGCACTTATTTGCACTGGTACACTTTTCAATTATCCAAGAAATAGATGTAACCTGTGTGTTCATCCAATGAAAATATGACACACATACACCGAACACTTATGAGACCTTAGAAGGATGGAATTTTGTTATTTTCAGATACATGTATTGTGTGGAAGTTACTGATACATTAAAACAAATATCTTATGATGATACCTATATGTACAATTTTGAAATGCTGATTCCATACCAGTTAAAGGTAGACTGGGAGCTACCTTAATTGGGAGATTCTGGTACTGGGATGGAGGCTAACAATGATGATCAAGTACTAACTTATAGTTAAAGAAGAGCAAGAAGATCTCCATGGATAGTGGGGTAATTCAGGCAATTAATCTGTACAGAAAATATTTCTTTAAAAATAAAAACCTGGAGAAAGGATACATTTCAGGGGAGACATGTTTACCCAGATTGGAACATTATGTAATGTGTTTGTGCTATAAAATAACATGTGGTATTCTATAAATATATATATGATTCTGTGTCAGATAAAAATAAAATAAAATAATATCTGTAATCTAGATACTCACAATTGATGTTGACTGTTGACCTTACTAATCTTTCTGGTGTTATTTTGGTTGTGCTAGTAACATCAAATGTGCCAAACTATTTAGGTATACCTTTATCTAATAGCACATGGATTTCTTTCTTTCCTTTTTTTTTCAAACTTCTTTTTCTTATCATCTTATGGTACAGTTCCATAGGCCCTGGGATTTCCCTTGTCCTCTTCTTAGTTCCCTCCCCCTCACTGAGTTCCCCATTTATTTACCATAGTATAGTTCCTCATACACAGTCATATGTCCATCAATGTGGGCATGGACAATGGCAGAGAGTTCAGCATCCTATTCTCAAGACACAGTAAACAGTTTGGTTGGGAGTCCATCTTTGTCTGGAAGTAGAGATATATACTGCAATGTATTCTCACATCTGGATATGATTGTCTCCATTACACAGTTACTATACATCCCTTAAATGAAAACCCACAATACAAGATCAACAACAGAACGAAAAAAAGAAATTTACAATGCCATGTAGTTAAATAACATACTACTAGATTGATAGTCTCCATCACACTGTTACTATACATCCCACTACATGAAAAGCCACCAGACATAACCAACAACAGGAAGAAAGAAAAAAATAAATGAATAACACCATGAAGTTAAGTAACATTTTGCAGAATGACTAACATGTCGCTGAAGAAATGAAAAAGAAAATCAAGAATCTTCTTGAAGAAAAGGATGCTACTGTATGATCTATGAGTCATTGAGGAAGTTAATCAGAAGAAAGTGTTTTGAAGAGGTAAAAGTGACAAAAAAATCAAAATCCAGGATATATAGTTTACACTGATATTTGTTGGTGAAATGTGTCTCCTGTAGGCAACAAATAGATGGGTTTTGTTTTTTAATCCAGACTACTAATCTATGAAGTTTGATTGATGAGTTTAAGCCATTTTACATTCAGGGTTGGTATAAATGGGTGGTAATTTGGTCCTGTCATTTTAGCAATGGGTTACTGATTCATTTAGTTTTCTGTTGTTATGTTACTGGGATGTTCTTCACATTTGCCTTTGGTTTTGGTGGGCTCTGTTCCTTTTCTCTGTCAAGAGAACATCTTTACTTATCATTTCTAGGGCAGGTTTGCAAGAGGCATATTCTTTTAACTTTTCTTTACTGTGAAAGAATTTCATTTCATTTTCAAAAACAAAGGAACTTTTGCTGGGCATGTGATCCTGGGCCGACAATTTTTTGCTTTTAGAATCTGGAATATATTGCTCCATTCTCTCTGGCCTGTAGAGTGGCCTGTGAAAGGTCTCCTGTGAGTTAATTGGCATTCCTTTATATGTCAACTGATTTTTTTCACGTGCACATTTATGGATCTTTTCCTTATGTTCAATGGAAGAGAGCTTGATGATCATGTGTCGTGGTGAAGATCGCTTTTGGTCAACACTGTTGGGAGTTCTGTGCCCCTCCTGGATGTTGTTTCCTAACTCCTTCTCCAGATTAGGGAAGTTTTCCCTTATTATTTCATTAAATGTTATTTGTAAACTCAGCTTCTCTTACTGAACCTTCTGGGACTCCCATAACTCTTATGTCTTCAGTAAAATTCACTGTGCCTTTGTCTCTTCTTTTGCTCTTGGTCATTGTTGTTCTGGTAATCAGATTCTTGTCCTTGGGGCAGGTTTCTACTCTGTCACCCACAGGTATACTGTTGGATTATACTTATTGCAGTTGGTACATGGCTCTTTGTTTGCAGTCAGCTGTGCCACTCCCTCCAGCAAGTTCCAGGTCTGGGTTCTTCTGTTATTTTCCACCATGGTCTCCGTAGCCCCACTTCCTGGCTCACCAGTCTCCACCTCATGTGATACCTTGCTGAGGCTGCACTGCTGTCTGCATAATTTTTCTCCCACTTCCAGTTGGAGTCGGTCCCAGGATTAGGAGACACCAGATGTCCTATTTAGCTAGGTTGTTGGTGGTGCTGATCTTGCCAGTACCTGCTGGCTGTTAGGTCTGAGGGCCACACGGGTCTATTTTGACCTGCACAATGCCATAGTCAGTATTATTTTCCTATGGGACCAGTGAAATGCACTGAGCTCAGTGAGTTCTCATAAGCTCAATGCAGGCACAGCTCACTGTTGTCCTTGTGGTCTCAAATTCTTTTCCAACTTGTACGAAATAACACCTGATGTGCCACTACTAGACTTCGTGATCTGCAAGCCGTCAAGTCTGAGGGCTATCTAGACCTATCTTGGGTGGGACCTGGAGGATGCCACGTTGCTGAAGTTCATTGAGCCAGACATGAGTTCACTCCCAGTTCAGTGCATGCTCACTACTGTCCATAGTGCTTGCCTCCTAAAACAAAATGGTGCCTGATTGGCTCTAAGGGGTGGACTAGGTGGTGAAATCCACCCTACTCCCTCACTGTTCATCTGGGATCTGCTGCTCTGTCTCTACTCCTGGTCAAATTAAACAGACCAGCAAGACAAGCACTTCTTTGTCTGGGTTCACTGCCTGAGCTCCCGGTAGACATCCCTTCCCACCTGGATGCTGGTGGAGTGCCAGCTGCCAATTCAATTCAGATCACCACTCATTGAATGCCTCTGGGGTATCAGTCACTGCAACACCACACTGTTGTGCCCTTTGTTTTCCTGTGTCTGTTAGATCCCGCTACCCCTCTACTGTTGTTCTGTCTTATTCTTGGAATGTGCCCTCTCTGGTTCACACTGGCTTATTTTTTCCATCTGTTAAATGTATCCTAACCTTATTCAGCCATCCTGATTCTCTTGAACTGGATTTCCAACAGATTAAACTTATCTTTTTATAAAAGTCGTAAAAGGGTCAGGTGCATGAGCCTAGTAGCTAAAGTCCTTGGCTTTCATTTACCAGGATCCCATATGGGCACAGTTCATTTCCCTGCTGTTCACTTGCCATGCAGCTCCCAGCTTGTGTCCTGGGGAAGCAGTCTAGGAAGCCCAGGGCCTTGGGACCCAAAATCCACATGAGAGACCAGGAACAACTCCTGCTTCCTGGCTTCTGGCTTCTGGCTTCAGATTGGCTCAGCTCCAGCCATTTTATGGTCATCCTTCTGTTTTCTTTCTGTGAATCTGACTCTCCAGCATATTAAATATTTTTTAAAAATCTTAGAAAACAAATGATATGGAATCAATTAAAATTAAACATACATGCTTTGGCAATAAGATGAACAAGATCCAACCCAGTGTTGAGTTTTACCATACATGTAAAGGCTCCTCAGTAATATTCAAGCTTAAAAGGTAAGCCATTTCTCAACAATGTAATTGTGTGCTCCCTCAAGATTTACAGCCAAATTCACTTCCTCTCACCATAGTATCACCTCATTGCACATGAGATTAACAGGACCTAGAGCCAACAAAGAAGTAGTGGTGGCTTCAACACAGAGCTGCTCTTTCTGCTTTCTACTGAGAGTGGACACATCAGTAAAGCCACCTTGGGGTATTGGTTTCAGTCTCATAGCTAGCTGAAAATGAATACAGAAAAAATGCTCACTGCATTTGGAATGAAGAGCTTATCATTCTTGCATGTTGAGGCTGAAAAGGGCCTTTAGAGTTACTAAAGCATTTAGAATGACATATTTATGAAGAAATACAATAGCTAAATATGTGTTACATTCATATCAGATTTTAAGGTGCACACACCATTCTTCAGAAATTGATACAAGCTGGAGTTAAAAGTGTATTTGTTATGTTTGAAAATATATGAACACATGTATATGTATTTATAAATTTCACTATTTTGGCATCTATATAGCTAGGTTATGTTTCATTTTAGTGAATGTATCCAGTATACCGGAAAATCTATACTTTTAAAAAAAATTGTATTTCTGTTATATTTTTTATGTGTTTTGGTCACTGTTTTTTCTTGTGAAAGTAAGCAATAAAATTACAAATTTGCTTACTCTTCCTTTTATGTGTCTCAAATCATTGCAATTAACAACTCACAGTAAAATGTGAATAAAAGGTTTCTGATAATGTGTGAATTACCCAGTATTTACCCTTGAATTTGTGCTAGATGATTTGTTGAAGGCAGTTTTCCTTTTTCGGCTTCTCTGATCTGTGTGTTGCTTCAATTTGGAAAATTTTTATTATAGAGGTATAATGCAATGGTTCTCCTCATTCACTCTGTAAACAAGTCTGCTGTTGCATCTTGTAACATTTTTTTCCTTTACTTCTTCCCCTAAGCTTTATTTTTGTAGAAAGCAAATAAAAAATGAAAAAACCAGATTCCTCACTCATATTCTGACTCAAAGACGGTGAAACCGCTTTTGGAAACTTGTAAAAATAATTTTCAATTAGAAGCACATTCTCATACCAGGAACCAACTTACATATGCTAATTTACTTTCTGCAAAGGATTTCATTTTTATTAAAGGTGACTCACTACATGTACAAAAAAGTGTATTTGTCTAAAAGCTTGAAATGCAGGTATGAATCTTCAAGATGATCATGGGACACTGTGACCAGGTCTCAAGTAAGCCTGACACCAAATGAATTTAACGTTGAGTCCCATTTTCTACACAATTCTGTTATGTAGACAATAACAGTTCTTTATATCCGTATTGCTTGATATGCTAAACTGTATTTTTATCCACCTTCTAAATAATAGTCACATAATGTCTTCTTTAACTATTACACCATGGTGTCTATTTTGATATTAAATTTCTACACTATGTACAATAACTTTCACAGGTCTAAAATACTTGTGAAAGTGTGATTCCTAACAACTCTACTGCTGAATGTTCTCTTAATTTACATAATAAAGTTTTATGAGTAACAATATTAAGACATTTAGAGCAAGGAAACCAGAACTATAGGTAGTAATATAATGATGATAATCGTAATGATGTCAGTATGAGGCTTGAAACCAAGTAAATAATTTCAAAGTTTATCTTGATACTCCATGTTAATATCATTGTTATTCCACACCATATGTTGATCTTTCAGAAATTATGAAAGTTTCACATACTATCTTTTAAGAGACACATGTGATAAGTGACAATTTAAAATAGCTTATACAGTTGGCTAAGTAGGACACTAATATTGAAACTTTTCCATGGAAAAACAAAAAATGCAAATAATTCTATACAGCAAGTATTTATACAGGTAAACACTGGAAAAACCAACACATCTAGTAATAAAAGGCAATGCTCAAGTAACATATTTATGTCTATGCCAAGGCATTTATTTTATAAATGAATCCTAAACAACATTAAATTAACCCAAAATAACATTTTGTTGAAATGGGTGGAACGAAATAGAAAATAAGGACCTATTTTTTCATGTAATAAGTAAGAAATGTACAGTAGGATTGCATTTCTTTAATACATGTAACAGAAGGAATATTGTATACTAAGTTTTTAATAAGGAGAAAATAACTTTCAAACACAATTGGCACAACAATGAGACTGCATTTTATACTATTACCTGTACACTAAAAAATGAGAACTGGCAAATTTTGCGTTGTATATTTTACCACAGGTGCTCCTCTGTCATTCCTAATCACAGTCAACATTCTTCCTTTTATTTGTACCAAGCCTTTCATTAGTGTGTGCTGTGCTGTTGCTATTTTGTGATGGAGCTAATTGTTTCTTCACAGGACATGGAAGACTTTGTGCAGAGCTCTGGAGAAGAGGGAATCGTGGTGTTTTCCCTGGGCTCAATGGTCAGTAACATGACAGAAGAGAGGGCCAATGTGATCGCATCAGCCCTTGCCCAGCTTCCACAAAAGGTCAGAAAAGGTGCTTGATGGTGGGAGGTACTGAAGTGTGTGATCAACTCTGGGCAGAGTCTGATTTCACAAACTTCTTGTATGAAAAGTAAATGATTATAGTAGATCCATTTCTTCTCAGATATCATTCTAAGATGTCAGTTTAACAACAGAGATCTCAAAGATGCTAAAACATTGGTGATGGGTTTTGATTTTGACTTCGATATCACTTTTGTGATTAAAAATATATAACTGCTTTAATATTACCTAAGTAATGTGATCATGTCCTAGAAATTATTGATTTGGCCATGTCCTTTGAGCCATTCCTTCTAGGACTGACAAGGCTTCTATATACACTAAAGATATTATCAGGCATTATTTAAATTTATGAACAATGTATTGTTTAGCTTCAAACTGTCTCTGCAGAGTGAATACAAGTGGATTTTGAGGAAATTCTGAAGTGCTTCATGCAGTTATAATTTTCTTGTAATTCTAGCTTGCTATTTCCCCTACGTGACTAGGTGTGTTCTGGGTGTTATTCACAAGTATATTAAAAGAAAGGAGGAACGGGTCTCATTAATACTGAGTTCGGGTTGTTGTTCACTTGGGTACACAGATTTCCAAAAAGAGAAATGTTTATCCTGCCTCATGGGAATGGACTCTGCCATTGTCTAAATCACAGCACCATAGCATGCGGGAGGAGGATTCGATGGGGTTCCACACCTGGAGCTTGACTTTGTCCAATATAATCGTGGCTCCTTGAGGACTTGTATCTAACCTGTCTTATTAACACCTTTTCTGTATTGAGCAAGAAGAAAGGAATATAAAGAATCCAACATTAATAGCGGTGAAATGGGAAGAGGCTTAATGTTCATAATTCTGTATAATATAATAGAGATTAATATTCTACTGTATGTAACTATTATGATTATATATTTATGAATGAGCGTTTATCTAATACAAGCTTCTAGTAATCACCTATTTGTACATTTTTTGTTAAGCGTGAGAAACTGAGTTTTCTTTAACAACAACAAAAAAAGATTTGCTTTTATTAGAAAGTCAGATTTATAGTGAGGCAAAGAGACAGAGAAAGATCTTCCATCCGCTGGTTCATTCCCCATGTTGCCACAACGGCTGGAGCTTAACTGATTCAAAGCCAGGAGTCAGAAGCTTCTTCTTGGTATCACACATGGGTGTAGGATTCCAAGGCTTTGGGCCATCCTCCACCGCTTTTCCAGGCCATAAGCAGGGAGCTGGATGAGAAGTGGAGCTGTTGGGATTAGAACTGACACCCGTATGGGGTCCTGGTGCATGCTAAGCAAGGAACACAGCCACTAGTCTACTGTTCCAGGCCCTGAATTTACTTTTAACATGCACAGATTGCATAGAAAAGAAACACATGTGGTTTGTATTCTAGTTTAGGATAACTTCTTTGAAATTCAAAGTCAGTGCTGTACCTTATAGTGGGCATGATGTCTGAGTAGAGAAGAGCATGTTTATCGTGCCTTGTAATGCTTTATAGTTAATTGGGAGAGTTAAATTTAGCTGAGGAAATTTAGGAACATTACAATTTTGGACCTCGTTCAAATGCCATACTATTTATGAAACACCTTACACTCTATTTTTCAATATTTCCAACTCTAGAAATCCTAATACATTGAAATGATTTCAAAAATGCAACTTCAAATTTTCCTAGAAGTGGTGTGCACTATTTGGTAATATGAAATAAGTTTTATATAATTCCTGAGAGCAATTAAACTATTTCTCACATATTTCTGATCATATGGAATTACTTTCTTGTCACTTAAAAGATGTCAAATCCTAACAAAATTATGGAAATGTGGACATAACTCATTTTAGTTTTTACAAGGAAACTTTTAGTATTAACTTTGAAAGATAATGCTAACATTAAAACATACATATTTGAAGAATAAATAGTTCACTGCTAATGTGTCATTCTTTGCATGAGAATTAAATAGCTGAAGCTGTCACTCACCAGTTCACTCACTAAGGCTCTTTATACGGAAAATTCTTAGATTTCACATCTGATCAAATATAAAATATCAGCACAGGAAAGGGTGTTCTGTTAAAACCCTTTGTTCTTTTCTTATCTTTTCTATGGACAACATTTAGTTTTTGATATGCCAATCATTTGAAATTTGTGATATGCTTTCTTTAAATTCAACCATGGGTAAGATATTTTCTTTTTTTATTGATTACATGTGACACGGTTTCTTTATTTAACAGGTTTTATGGAGATTTGATGGAAAGAAACCAGAAACTTTAGGGCCCAACACTCAGGTCTATAAGTGGATTCCTCAGAATGATCTTCTTGGTAAGACCTTGTTTAAAAACAACTGCTAAAAACATGTGTAATAGTCAATGCTACAACCTTCTTTGTGGGAAACCCCAAATTAAAGACCTAGTGAATTATTTATTTGTTTTGACTTGAAATGCATATTACAGAAAAAGAAAGTATTTTGAATCCACTGATTTACTTCTCAAATGGCTAGAGATGAGCTGACCTGAAATCAGGACCTTCTTTCTGGTCTCCCACATTGGTGCAGGTTTCCAGGAACTTGAGTGATTCTGAGTTGATTTCCCATGCTACAGGCAGAGAGCTGGCTCAGAAGTGGAGCAGCCAGGACTAGACTTGTTGCCCACTTCGGATGCTGACACTGCAACGTGGAATATGATCATGTGGAGTCACCGCTCTGGGTTCTAAATGCACTGTGTTTCTAAAAGACAATATTCCAACTTGCACTCAGCTTCTATTTATGTGTATAATACTTATTTTATTCAGATCTCTCTTTGTGTGCACTCATTGAATTTTTGTGCATGAAACATATTTTATTCAGAATTTTCTTTCTTTATGTTCACTCATTGAACTTGCATTCATTGAAAATATTTTAAATCTGACACTTCCCCTTCCATTTGGCCTTCACTTACTTTCCCAAAGGACTTACATGCCAGTTTCTTTTGATCGGAAAGCAATTTCATGCAGATTTATGTCTATCAGTGATTTGTCAACCAGAGAGCTCTGTCTCTTTATCATCTTATGCTGTGCATTTCCCATTTCATTCTAAGATTTAGGCTTAATAATTTTATTATAAATTCTTCTACCCTAGGTCATCCAAAAACCAGAGCTTTTGTAACTCACGGTGGAGCCAATGGCATCTATGAGGCAATCTACCATGGCGTCCCTATGGTGGGTCTTCCTTTGTTTGGAGACCAACCTGATAACATTGCCCACATGACAGCTAAGGGAGCAGCTGTGAGACTGAACTGGAAAACCATGTCAAGTGCAGATTTGCTCAATGCCTTAAGGACAGTCATTCATGATCCTTCGTAAGTATTACTTTCGTTAAGACTAGACAGTGTTTACCCATAAGTTATCAGATGAAGGCCAAGAGGGTAGAAGCAGTTGAGTCTAAGCAAGAACAAATGTTGAGCACAGATTTCCTTAAGGTTGGAAGGCAACCGTAAGTTAACTCTTCTGAGTTTTGCCATGATTTCTCATTGGTTTCAGTAGAGTTCTCTGGATAGTGCACAGATTGGGAAACTGTATAAATTGAATGAGATGTGTCCCTGAAGATGACCGCAAGAGGCCTAAAGGAAAGCATTAAGAATGCAACTGAAAAACTGGGTGGGGCTTCTCTCTCAATATCCCCCTTTACCTCAGATACATGATGGAAACAATATGGAGATAATACTATTACCCACTTCCCTATACCCCTTGAACCTTTTTTTTTTTTACCGTAATTAACTATGTAAAGATTGTCAACAAAAATACTATAAAAAAAACTTCAAAAAAAAAAAAAGAAAAAGAATGCAACTGAATCAAGCAATCAATGTATAAAAGTGCTAACCTACTTTCAGCACACTATGGGTTTCTTAAAGCTTGAGCACTCATAAGATGTTATATTTTAAGATGAAATTGCTCATGTGCAGTTCAGATACACAACATTTTATGGGCTATATGTAAACAGTAAAGAGATTCCTGGAGTGAAGCTCATTAACATTGACATGACCTCACATTGATAGGTTTGTTTTAGGTTCTTCTCAAATGTTTTGTTTTCCATAAAACAACATGCTGTAACCAATTCATTCTTGGCATTACATTTATTGTTTTGCCAATATTCCTTCCTAATGCTTTTGTCATGTCATTCATATTGGATAGCAACTGGGACTTTTAAATTTACCCAGTTACAGCTATTGAAACAAAAAGCTAGTTACAAACGCAACCAGGTTTTTATTTTATATGGTTGTTGCTTTTCTGGAAGAACTTAAAATATTTTAAAAAATGTTCAAATTGAGCCTTCCTGTCTAATAATGAAACTTATGGAAGTAACAAATCATTGATTTGAAAGTATTTTCAATATACACAATAATTCTAGTAAAATTTTACTGCTATGTTCTTGACTTCAAGGACATACCTTGTATGTTTCCCCTTTGCTTCAATGTGATTTTAAAATTTAAAAACACACACATTTTGATTGGGAATATTGATAAGAATAAAGCTTATAGGATTTAGAATGCAGGTCTCTTCCATTTTATTACAGCTGTCATCCATCAAAAAGCAACATAAGAACCACTTTTGTTTTTCCTTTTTGATTGGGAATATGCCTTTCATTTGTTGATTTAAACTAAAGTGCATTGAATCATAATGTACAATGGTTTTCAAAATTAATAACAAGAATTTCTCAAGTAGGTGACACATGTTGAATTCATATGGTTTAACTCACATTGGACTAGTTCTTTCCATGTATTATTTAACTTCTTCATTGTAGTCTTTATTATATTATGAACAAATCTCTGAGTTGGGGTACTGTGCTTTCTAAATAGGACAAAAAGTAATTTTCCCCATATTTTGGCTTAAATTTGGTAGAATCATAATTCTACAGGCATCCTTCACATTTAAAGACTAGGCACAAGTAGAATTGCAATGCTTTAGATAAATATTATGTCTTTGTCAGTACTCATGAAGGATAAGAGGAAAGAGGGCAATGAGAAGGCCAGGGAATGAAGGAGGGATGTGTTATTTAGAACTTTAGCCATGAAATCCAAAAACCTGTTCTCGTTATATTAATAAAAGTGTCCAGTGAAGAATAAAAGTAACTGCACTATTGTAAAATTGCAAGGTTTCAAAGTAAAATGTGAGAATTTTTGAGAGAGCTTTTATTGTTCTACTACATACTATGAATAATTGAAAGAGTTTTAAGAATCAATACATTTTTGCTTTGAGCACTAGGATTGGAAAGGTAATATTACTACATATTTCATTTAGAGATGAACAACTAGGAACAGAGAAACTCATAAGAAAGACTGGCAGGATTCAAGGTTGAAAACAAAGCAATTAAATGTGATTCATTCATTTTTGATAACTTATCCACTGATACAGTATGAATACCTCAATTCTAATTGACATACACACATCATTTGCTTTGCCCACTTAACTCCACTTCTAATGAATCTGTGATGTTCATAATGTTGAAATTAGTTTTTGCCTCATAATGAGGTTCCTTCATAATTCCAATAAAATGATTCAAGTTCTACATAGCTTTTTTGTTCTTGTTGCTGTTATTTTTATTTTTTATTTTTTATTATTATTATTTTTAATTTTTTATTATTTTTAATTTATTAATTACATTGTATTATGTGACACGATTTCATAGGTACTTGGGTTCTCCCACCCCTCCTCAAACCCTCCCACCATGGTGGATTCTTCCACCTTGTTGCATAACCACAGCTCAAGTTCAGTTGAGATTCCCCCATTGCAAGCATATACCAAACATAGAGTCCAGCATCTTATTGTTCAGTCAAGTTCAACGGCTTCTTAGGTATACCCTTTCTGGTCTGAAGACAGAGCCAGCAGAGTATCATCCCAGTCAATTGAAAGCTCCAACATACCATCAGCAAAAATTTACATCATTATGGAATTAATTGACATAGTAATGAGTAACCAATATGTTAAAAGTAAATGCGAGTTCCTAGCCACCTTCTGTGACCACCTCACTTACATTTCAATTTTAGTTTATACACAACATATAACATTCATAACATAACATGTTATACATAACATCATATCATCTTAAATTAAGGCAAACATGTGGTATTTAACCTTTTGGGATTGGCTCATTTCCCTTAGTATAATGGTCTCTGGTTTGGCCCATTTGGCCACAAAGAACTGTATTTTGTTTTTTTTAATAGCTGAGTAGTATTCCATGGAGTAGATGAACCATAGCTTTCTTATCCAATCCTCTGTTGATGGGCATTTTGATGCTTCCATGTTTTTGCAATTACTGATTGTGCTGCTATGAACATAGGAGTGCATGTTGGTTTCTCATAAAACAATTGTTCTGGATATATTCCTAGGAGTGCTATTGCTGGATCATACGGTATGTTGATTTTGAGTTGTTTGAATATTCTCCATACTGATTTCCATAGAGGCTGTACCAGCCTGCAGCCCCACCAGCAGTGGAGTAGGGTTCCCTTTTCCCCGCAACCTCGCCAACAAGTGTTGTTGGTGCTTTTATTCATGTGGGCCAGTCTTACTGGGTTGCCTTTTTACTTTGTTGATTGTTTCTCTAGCTGTACAGAAGCTTCTTAGTTTGATGAGGTCCCAATTGTTTATTTTGGTCTCGATTTCTACTGCTTTTGGAGTCTTTTTTAGGAAGTGAGGACCTACCCCTAAGTGTTGCAGTGTGTTTCCAACATTTTCTTCCAAAAGTTTGAAGGTTTCTGCATGTAGGTTTAGATCTGTTATCCATTTAGATCTGATCTTAGTGTATGGTGAGAGATGTGGATCTATCTTTTTGTTTCTGCAGGCTATTAACCAGTTGTCCCAACAGCATTTATTGAACAGACCTTTCCATTTGCCTGGGTTGTCATTTGTCTTTTTGTCAAAGATTATTTGGCTGTACTTGTTTGGGTTCCCTTCTGGTGTTTCTATTCTGCTCCATTGATCTTCCTCTCTATCTTTGTGCCAGTACCAGGCTGTTTTGATGACCACTGCCCTACAGTATGTCCATAGATCCGGCACTGTGATTCCCCCTGCTAACTTCCTGTTCTTCAGGATGGTTCTAGCTATCTGCAGTTTTTTGTGTTTCCAGATGAACCTTTGGATCATTGTTTCCACTTCCATGAAGAATGTTTTGGGCAATTTGATTGGGATTGCGTTGAATGTATATATTGCTTTTGGCAGTATAGACATTTTAATGATATTGCTTTTACCTATCCAGGAGCATGGGATGCTACTCCATCTTTCAAGGTCTTGTTCAATTTCTTTTTTAAGTAGTTTGTAGTTTTCTTCAAATAGGTCTCCTACATTTTTGGTTAGATTTATTCCCAGATATTTCATACTTTTCTCTGTTATTTTGAATGGTATCTTGCTGGTTAAATCTTTTTCCATCTTGGGGCTGTTCGCATACACTATGGCTGTTGATTTTTGTTCATTAATTTTGTACCCTGCCACTCTACCAAACTCTCGTACAAGTTCTAGCAGTCTCTGTATTGAGTCTCTTGGCTCTTCTACATAAAGAATCATATCATCTGCGTATAGTGAGAGCTTGACTTCTTCGTTTCCCATTTGGATTCCTCTGATTTCTTTTTCTTGTCTTATGGCCTCAGCGAGTTACTCTAGGACTGTGTTAAATAGTAGTGGAGAAAGTGGACATCCCTGTCTTGTTCCAGATCTCAGTGGGAAGGGTTCCAGTTTTTCTCCATTCAGTATGATGCTGGCGTTGGGTTTTTCATATATGGCTTTAATTATGTTGTGGATTTTTCCATCTATGCCTACCTTGGTTAGGGTTTTTAGTAGGAAGTGGTGTTGAATTTTGTCGAAAGCTTTTTCTGTATCTATTGATACTATCATGTGATTCTTGTTTTTCAGTTTTTGGATGTGGTGTATCACATTGATGGATTTCCGAATGTTGAACCATCCCTGCATTCCAGGGATGAATCCTACTTGATCTGGATGAATGATCTGTCTGATGTGTTTTTGAATTCTGTTGGCTAGGATTTTGTTGAGAATCTTAGCATCAACGTTCATCAAAAAGATAGGTCTGTAGTTTTCCTTCTCTGTTAGTTCTCTGTCTGGTTTTGGGATTAAGGTAATGTTGGCTTCATAGAATGAGTTTGGAAGGGTTGCTTCTTTTTCTATTGTTTTGAAGAGTTTGTAGAGGATTGGGGTCAGTTCTGTTCGGAATGTTTTGTAGAATTCTGTGGTGAAGCCGTCTGGGCCTGGGCTTTTCTTTGCTGGGAGGTCTTTAATCACAGATTCAATCTTTGCTTCAGTTATGGGTTTCTTCAGGTCGTTTGTTGCCTCTGGGTTAAGTTTTGGCAGGTGGTAGAAGTCTAAGAACTTTTCCATTTCTTGGTGATCTTCTGATTTGTTGGAATACAGTGCTTTGTAGTAATTTCTTATTATGGCCTTAATGGATGCGGTGTCTGTTGTTATGTTGCCTTTTTCATCTTTGATGCTGCTAATTCTTGCTTTGTCTTGTTTTTTCTTTGTCAGTCGGGCCAGTGGGGTGTCTATCTTGTTTAGCTTCTCAAAAAGCAGCTTTTCAATTCATTGATTTTGTGTATAGTTTTTTTATTTCTATCTGATTAATTTCCTCCCTTGTTTTGATGATTTCTTGTTTCCTATTGTGTGTGGGGCACTTCTGCTGTTGTTTTTCCAATTCCTGGAGGTGTGTGTTTTGTTCCTGTATTTGGCGCCTCTCTTGGGCCTTGACATGAGCTCCAATTGCGATGAGTTTACCCCGTAGCACTGCTTTGGCAGTGTCCCACAAATTTTGGAATGTTGTGTCAGAGTTTTCATTGGTTTCCATAAATTTTTTGATCTCATCTTTAATTTCTTCTCTGATCCATTGTTCGTTTAATAGCATATTGTTCCACCTCCAAGAGTTTCTGTATTTCCTGGGGCATTTTGAATTGCTGATTTCCAGTTTCATTCCGTGGTGGTCTGAGCGGGTACATGGTATGATTCCTATCTTTTTGAAGTTATTTAGGTTTGCTTTATGTCATATCATGTGGTCGATCCTGGAGAAGGTGCCATGCACTGCTGAAGAAAAAAATGTATAATCTGTGGCCTTAGGATAAAAAATTCTATAAATATCTATCATGTCCAGTTGTTCTATTGTTTGTATGAGCTCTGTTGTTTCTTTGTTGAGTTTTTGTTTTGCTGATCTGTCTATTGTTGTTAGTGGGGTATTAAGATCACCCCCTATTATTGTGTGCATATCTATGTCTCCCCTTAAGTCCGTAAGTAATTGCTTCACGTAGCTAGGTGCATTTGAATTTGGTGCATATATGTTCACAATGGTAATTACTTCCTGATGGATCAGTCCCTTCACCAATATATAATGTCCTTCCCTTTCCTTTTTGATGTGTGTCAGATTGAAGTCCACATCATCTGAAATTAAGACAGCTACCCCAGCCTTTTTTTCTCGTCCATTGGCATGAAATATCTGTTTCCAACCTTTCACTTTCAGCTTCTTCGAATCTCTTCTGGTTAGATGTGTCTCTTGTAGGCAACAGATAGTTGGGTGCTGTTTGATAATCCATTCTGTTAATCTATGCCTTTTGATTGGTGAGTTCAGGCCGTTTGTGTTAAGAGTTAAAATTGAGAGGTTGTGATTTTGCCCTGCCATACTTGTTTTTGTGGGTGTTGATATCTGTGTAATTGCCCTTCCTTGTGTGGACTTTAGTGGGGAGACCTTCCTGTTTGCCATCTTTGCTTATGATTCACCTCCTTTTTTTCTGGATTTAGTGCATTTCTAAGGAGATTTTGTAGAGCTGGTTTTGTGCTGGCATATTCTTCTAATTTCTCTTTGCTGTGAAAGTATCTGATTTCGTTCTCAAATACGAATGAGATCTTTGCTGGGTACAATATTCTTGGTTGACAGTTGTTCTGATTCAGGATTTGGAAGATCTTTGTCCATTCTCTTCTTGCTTGTAAGGTCTCTACAGAGAAGTCGGCAGTGATTCTGATTGGTTTTCCCCGGTATGTGATCTTTTCTCTGCTTCATACTTGTCTCAGGATTCTTTCTTTGTCTTCGTTGGAGTGGAACTTGAGCACCATATGTCTGGGTGAAGATCGCTTTGGGTCATATCTACTGGGAGTCCTCTGACCGTCCTGGATTTGGGCTGGGTTCATGTTCCAAGTATTTTGGAAGTTTTCCTGTATAATTTCATCGAGCACCATTTGCATTCCTGACTCTTTTTCCGGTCCTTCAGGACGGCCAATAATCCTAATATTTGATTTTCTGAGGTGGTCTTTCATTTCTTGTATGTTCTTATTGGCTTTGTTCAGACTTGTCTCCAGCTGTTTAATGAGCTGGGTATGTTCGTTTTGTGTGTCTTCCGTTTCAGAGATCCTCTCTTCTGCTGTATTTATTCTGTTGGTTAGGCTCTCAATTTTGTGCTCTAAGGTAAGGATTTTACTTTTCATTTGTTGTATTTTTGTCACTATGTGGTTCTTGAATTCCTTGAAGTCCTCCCAATTCTTCTCATTGTCTCTGACATATTTTAACATTATTTTTTTGAATTCCTTGTCTGGTAGATCTTCTATGTCTTCATCTCGCATCTCTGAAATAGACATTGGCTTTTGATCCTTTATTGGTAGGGTGTTGGCTCTCTCATCTGGATCATTACCTTTTCTGGTATTTCTTCCCATTGTGTTAGTGTTTCTTTTTTGAGAGACCTAGGCACCAGTGTGCTGAGGGGTCTCCAAGCACTATCCTGTAGAGATCGGAGTCTGCAGGCATGGAGTAGCAGGGTGGGGGAATTTTCAAGGCACTTTTGGTGCGTCTCCAGAACACTGGACCTCAGGGCGCCACTTCCAGGGCCCAGCAGATTCAAAGCGCACTCTCAGCTTGTCCCCTACAGGTATGCTACCACAGGGCGTGGGGGAGTGAAGGCACTCTCTGTGCACGCCCACTGTGCACGGGATCACAGGGCTCAGAGGATTCTAGGTGCTTTCTCGGTGTGTCTCCAGTGCCAGGGACTGCAGGGCTTGGAGGTTCCAGGTGCTCTCTGGGAACGCCTCCTGCATGCGGGTCCGCAGTGCCCTCCTGGTGCATCTCCCAAGCACGGGACTATAGGGCGTGGGGTGTTCCAGGTGCTCTCTGGAAGTGCCTCCTGTGCAGGCCCGCCCACCCCTGCACTTGCAGGGGACCGACCGCCCCAGTGGTAGCACGGGACTGCCCAGCCCAGAGGCTTGCAGGGGTTCCTGTGGGATAGCACCACCCAGCTGAGTGCCAGACCGCAAAGGCACGAAGGAGTATTCAGTGTGCCTTTTGCCTTTCTCCTCAGCGCACAGGACCGCTGTGCATCGCCTCCCAGACACAGTTTTGACAGTTTCAAGGCACTCGCCCTATGTCCCCAGACGCTGGAATCTCGGGGGGTGAGGGGTGAGGAGATGAACACCAAGGATGTTCAGGCTCTGTGCATGCCCCTAGGGGGCCAACTCCTGGAGCCTCTGACCGACCACTGTTCCCACCCAACTCACTCAAACCTCAGGTTCTTGCAGTCTGCCTTTTCCTCTGCTGGTAACCCTCGCCGCAGGTGCGTCTCCTGGCGACTGCGTCCGTTGCACGTCCCGGCGGGTCCCAATGGGACCTGGAGACTGTGGCAGGTGCAGGTCCTGGCGGGGCTTGGCGACTAGGGTGGGCGGATGCCAGCGCGTCCTGATGACTTCGGGTCCTGATGACTGCAGCAGATGCAGGTCCTGGCGGGTCCTGGCGACTAGGGTGGGCAGGTGCCAGCGGGTCCTGATCACTGCTGGTCCTCACGGCCTCAGCGTCTGTGGGTCCTGAGGTCTGCGGGTCGACTGCGGCTCTCATCGGCTGCACTCAAATGTGACTCAGCAGGTCAGAAGCGGAAAGCTGTCTTCCCTGCCCTTTGTTTTGTTTTTCCCTGGTTGCTCTTCCGAGTTGTGTGGATTTTTTTGGCTCCACACTGTCCAGGGAACTTCACGTTCTTCTCCCTGTAGCTCTATGCTGCTCCACTTACCCTTTTGTCGCGTTCTAGCCCTCTCTGTCTGTGAGCTCCCTCACAGTCTTCCTCCTGTGTCGGCCATCTTGCGAGTCTCCTGTTATTTTTATTTTTGTGCTTTCTTTTTCTGAACTTCAGTATTAACTGACTGCAATATCTGGGATGCAATGCTAGACCTGTTTGTTCTCACCCGCTTTCCTCCACATATTGATTACCTGTACATTGAATTTCTATTTATCGAATGCATATTAGCTTATCAGATTATTATAATAATTATGAAAGAAATTATATTATTAATCTTCCATATGTATGTAGCACTCATTTTATCATCTGCATGAAAATTTCACACATCTATATTTACGTTTCAGTCTGTAATTTGTCCTCTATTTGATTTTCCTCCAGCTATAAAGAGAATGTCATGATGTTATCGAGAATTCACCATGATCAGCCCATGAAGCCCCTGGATAAGGCAGTCTTCTGGATCGAGCATGTCATGCGCCACAAAGGAGCCAAACACCTTCGCGTTGCAGCCCATGACCTCACCTGGTACCAGTACCACTCTCTGGATGTGATTGGATTTCTGCTGGCCTGTGTAATAATCATTGCTTATCTTGTCATAAAAATCTGTCTGTTTGTTTATCAAAAGCTTGTTAAGACAGAAAAGAAAAAGAGTGATTAGAGTTCTTTCACACCGAAAGTGTCTGACCGGTGATACTTCAGCTTAATTCATGCTCTAGAGATCAAGATATGGCAATATTTTCCTTTCCTGCTTGTTTTTTGAGAAGTGTGCCTTCCTGACTTATTCCTCAATTTGTTTCAATAAAACATGAAGGAATATGTAAGTCTAATTAGAGTAATATTCAATTCAAGCATTTATTCTTTAATGTTGACTGAGTCACAGTATTATAATTCTGAAAAACAAAATACAAAACAAGACCCACTGTTCTCGGGCTATCAGAGAACAAGAAAATAGCTGAAATTTTGTGTGCATATTCATAAACACACTGCATTTGACCAAATACAATCATGTGAAAAATATGTGTCCTCTTTAGAAAAAGCAGTCAGAGCCTTGTGAACGTGTATAATTGTTTTCAGATCACTGCAGTATGTAAAGTATATCAATCTATATACTGACCTTGACAATAGCTACAACAAAGGTGGATGGTGTTTTTAAAGAAATAAATAATGAGCATTGGATAGTGAAAGAAAGATCTCATTCAACTTTATGTCAATAAAAAATTGCTCCGAGTGTGATAGTAAAGCAGAATACATTTTGCCTATTGGTATCATTGCATTTTCTTGAGCAAAGACAAAGCATAGATCCTGAGCTCACCCACTGACATAATCCAAGCAGATGGAAAACAGGCTACACTTGGGAAAGTCTCTTATCACAGTGATAGGTATGTCCGAGTCTTACAGGGAGGTTACAGCTCACATGAATCATGAAATACAAAATGCATAACCATGACATTTTTGTATTAAAATTTTTTCAAGGTTGTAGTTTGTGTCTTGCTGAAATCCGTGTGGCACAATAAAATATTTGGAAAGAAATATGAGGTATGTCCACATGAGTGCGTGAATAGAGTCCAATTTTCACCTAAATGACCAAACAGTATGACACAATCTAAACCGAGATACTGTTCCCTTTTAGTTAAAAATGATGACTAGCACACCATAAATGTAGTCTGAGTCTGTGGATAATAATGCTTGAATATTTTCCTTCTCCTGACTTAAGCGCCCTCATTTCTTAGCCAGCTTTTTCTAGTCATATATTTCTGAACAACATCTGGGATACGTAGAATACAAAAATCAAAACTTTAAAATATCACTCTATGTATTCTTTCTTCACAATGATGTAGTAAATGGAATCAATGAACAAATTGAACATACTTAGAAGTCTATTTCAAAAAGTGTTAAATGGCTTAAAAAATATCTACCTCTTGCACTGAAATAGTAATCAGAGGCTTTGTGTGTAGAACACAGATTATAAAGGTAAGTAAAAATATTTGCACAATTGGGGCCCAGTGCAATAGTGTAATGGTTAAGGTCTTCATTTTGAATGTGCTGGGATCCCATATGTGTACCGGTTCTAATCCCGACAGCCTCACTTCCCATCCAGCTCCCTGCTTGTGGCCTGGGAAAGCAGTCAAGGATGGCCCGAAGTCTTGGGACCCTGCATCCAAGTGGGAGACCTGGAAAGAAGTTCCTGGCTCCTTGCTTTGGATCAGCGCAGCATCGGCCATTGCGGTCACTTGGGGAGTGAATCATTGCACGGAAGATCTTCCTCTTTGTCTCTCCTCCTCTCTGTACATCTGTCTTTCCAATAAAATAAATAAAACAATCTTTTAAAAAATTTTGCATAATTGAAGATAGATTTCAATGAGCAAATGAAAGACAGATATCTACAGACAGATATTTTAGGCAGAAAAACTAATCTTTAGAATACTTTTTTGCATACAAAGGATTTTGGCAACAACTTTTAATGGTGATAATTAGGATAAAAATGTTCATCAAATAAAGAGATAACAGTTGGCTTTATTAAACTTTGAAAATACAGCCAATATAACTGAGGGAGTTTGAAAGTAAAATTACAACACACAGTGAAATATAAAAAAGGAAAAATACAATATGTTAGTGCTCTTTACACAAACTTTTCCTTAAGGGAGAAGAGCTGTGTCATTCATTAGAGCGAGGCAGGAATAAAGCTCTAAATGCACTCAGAAAGACAAATCCTGGCCTATTTTTTTTTAAGTTGAATATTTAAGTTGTGGAAACTAAATAATCACATGTTGTATTTTCTTTATGGTTATTAACCCATATTGAGTATGTAATATCTCTGTGAATGCTCAAAGTTGGAGACAAGGATTTCTTTTGTTTGTGTTCATCTTGATTGGATTACACCACTAGTTGGGATGCCCACATCCCATACTGGAGTGTCTGGGCTTGAGTTGTGCCCTTTCCTACAATTCAGCTCTCTGTTACTGTACCTGCGAGGCAGCAGATGATGACCCAAGAGTATGGGATGCTGACACGTATGTGGATGACTCACAGAGCTACTCACTTATTCCTTAACCTCATCCAGCTCAGTTGGCCGAATCTGGAGAGTGAACCAGTGGATAGACAATCCATTATTTCTCTCTCTCTCTCTCTTCTCACAAACACACACTCTCAAATAAAAATAAAACAATGTATTTTATAAATATTTAAACAGAAACTCTAAATGATCACCTAAAGGAACAACTTTAAGGTAATATTTTCTTTTTTTAAAGATTTATTTATTTTTATTACAAAGTCAGATATACAGAGAGGAGGAGAGACAGAGAGGAAGATCTTCCATCCAATGATTCACTCCCCAAGTGACCGCTACGGCTGGAGCTGCACCAATCCAAAGCCAGGAACCCGGACCCTCCTCCAGGTCTCCCACGTGCGTGCAGGATCCCAAAGCTTTGGGTCATCCTCGACTGCTTTCCCAGGCCACAAGCAGGGAGCTGGATGGGAAGTGGAGCTGCTGGGATTAGAACCGGTGCCCATATGGGATCCCGACACATTCAAGGTGAGGACTTTAAGCCGCTAAGCCACGCCGCCGGGCCCTAAGGTAATATTTTCATCTTTTTTTCTTGTTAATAGTCTTTGTTTATATCAAATACACCACATAAATCTTGAAAACACAATTCCACAGAAATTAGAGACAAGAGTCAAATATTAGTGAAATCCATCTTGCAAATAATGGATGACTCTTAAGTGATCTGCTTCAGAGCCTAATTGTATAGCTAGGAGATTTGCTGTTTAATTTCTAGTATAATGTAATTTTTTTTTTTAAAGATTTACTCATTTTATTACAGTCACATATACACAGAGGAGGAGAGACAGAGAGGAAGATCTTCCGTCCAATGATTCACTCCACAAGTGAGCCGCAACGGGCCGATGCGCGCCAATCCGAAGCCAGGAACCTGGAACCTCTTCCGGGTCTCCCACTTGGATGCAGTGTCCCAATGCATTGGGCCGTCCTCAGCTGCTTTCCCAGGCCACAAGCAGGGAGCTGGATGGGAAGTGGAGCAGCCGGGACTAGAACCGGCACCCATATGGGATCCCAGGGCGTTCAAGGTGAGGACTTTAGCCGCTAGGCCATGCTGCCGGGCCCTAGTATAATGTAATGTTTAATAAAAGATAATACACAAATATGCCAACCCTAGGTCTTCATCATATATTATTTAAGCCCATCAATACCATCAAGTATATTATTTGAAATATTGTTAGTAAACCCAACAATGAGGACAGATTCCAAGAGGAGCCTTTGCAAAGATGTGTCTTCCTTCTCCAGCACCTTGCAAGGTCACTCAATTATGCTCTACTGATGAAGCTCAACACTCAAGGAACTGTCAAAGAAGAAACATCTGCAAGGCCTAGACTCAATATCACAAAACTAAGTTTGATTTCTACAGACGAAAAAAAAAAAAACTTGGTAGAGCAGGTAGTAATATTCAACATTTTGCATCTTTTAGCAATGCACGTGTTTGAGGATCACACTGAAAATATTAAATAAAACAGATATTTTTCTGAAAATGAAGTTCTTCAAAATGGTGACACACAGAATTCTGCAAACATGAGCACAGAAATGTCTCTTTAGGTTTGCACACCCCCTTGTGGTTACTTTCTGAAGCTCAAATGCATGATTAAAACTGATGAACAGTTTGGTTGCAATCCAAGCTATCTTAATTTTAATTAGAAGTCTGTTCTTGGGCCCGGCGGCGTGGCCTAGCGGCTAAAGTCCTCGCCTTGAAAGCCCCGAGATCCCATATGGGTGCCGGTTCTAATCCCGGCAGCTCCACTTCCCATCCAGCTCCCTGCTTGTGGCCTGGGAAAGCAGTTGAGGATGGCCCAATGCTTTGGGACCCTGCTCCCGCGTGGGAGACCTGGAAGAGGTTCCAGGTTCCTGGCTTTGGATTGGCGCGCATCGGCCCGTTGCGGCTCACTTGTGGAGTGAATCATTGGACGGAACATCTTCCTCTCTGTCTCTCCTCCTCTGTGTATATCTGGCTGTAATAAAAATGAATAAATCTTTAAAAAAAAAAAAAGAAGTCTGTTCTTTCGGCTCTATGTTTACTTATCAACCATCTCCTCTCCTCCCAGGAATTCGTCAAACCAGCACTTGTGTGAACCGTTAAATGGTACCTGTTGATTTTTATCAAATAAAATAAATGAATATGTATTACAAATCCAATTGTGAAATCCTGCATTATTAATTTGATAAATCATACTTTTTTTGCTTCTACTGCATGGTCTTCTGATTTTATTTTTCTTCAGTCAGATTTTTCACATATAAATATTTTAGACATTTTTGGCATTTCATATATGACCTTGCCAGAGATTAGTTATATGAAATGTCTCTTATTCATTTGGAAAGATGATAAACACTCTCACATGAAGAAAACTTCAAAATCTTTTTGGAAAAATGAAATTAAAAATAAATGTTATTTCTTAACATAGACTCATATCAAGTTCCAAACATTTAATAAGTGACAACCTAAACCTTTTTTGTCCATCTTTAAAAACTGAGGGTCCTGGTACTGTTTTTTTTTTTCTTTTAACTTAAGAAAAATTGATGATATTTAAGTATTTATTAAGGTCAGGAAATAAAATAGCCAGAAGGAGTGAGGTTAGGAATGTCAAGTGCAAGCCTAATGGTTTCTCATCATATTACTCACAAAACAGCTGGTGTATCAATTGGACCTATACAGCTTGTCACCTCTCCACTCCAAACCACTAGTTTTCAGTCCCTGTCTCTTACCTTCAAGTAAAGTGACCTTGTTTTTTGAGACTCTTAGGATTGACTCTTCACCAACACGCACCAAGGCCTCATTCATGGACATCCCTAGGCAGCAATTCCACAACCCCAAGACCCCAGAGCTTGCTGCTGGGTGGCCAGCGAGCAGAGCATGGCACCAATAGGGTCGCTGGATGCCCAGGCAAGCCCAAAACTTGATCACTGTGTGGCAGCGGTGACTGTGGCCAGGGTCTCAAGCATTGAGTCTGACTTGGTTTGGGTACTTGAAGAGAGAAAGATCTTCCATCAGCTGGGTCACAGCCCAAATGGCCAGAATGGCCAGAGCCAAGCCCATCTGAAGACAGGAGCCAGGAGCTTCTTCTGGGTCTCACATGAGTGCACAGTTCAAAACTTTGGAGCATCCCCTGCTGTTTTTCCAAGTTGTAAGCAGGGAGCTGGGAGGGAAATGGAGCAGCTGGAACATCACTGGAGTCCATATGGAATTTGCAGTCAGAGGATTAGCCCATTGAGTTATTTTAACAGCCTGGATTGTGTGTGTGTGATTCCTACCAATCTTTTCAAGTATTCTTTCTATGCAGTTCCTCTTTGTTCATGAGGGAATTAGTGTTTCCCCCCAACGCACAGGAAATGGAAGAGTCTATGCAGAGCTTAGAGAAAGCATAATTGTGGTCAGCAGCATGACAAAAGAAAAGGTCACTGTGATTTTATCAGCCCTTGTGTGGCTGCAAAAAAAGGTCAGAAAATGATGGCAATGTTGAGGAACAATAGGATAAAGTTTCTAAGTTTTGCACAGTATGTGATTATAGGGATATTAATGTTTGAACTGTTATAATACCTCTGGCTTGCCTCTGGAATCACTTGTAAGAAAAAGATAAACACAGCAGATGGTTAAGTAATTCAGAAGGTGCTTTTGGCTAATATCAATTTTGACACTAATGTTATCAAAAAGAAATATATTTAGTGATGCAGGTTAAGGCTTTATATTATGATGATATATATTATATCAAGTACAGAGAAATCACTAAATTGTATACTCTGTTTTGTTCCTCTTACTTGCAAGGTTCCTAAGGACACTGCACATTCTATTCAGTTCTACAGCAGAGAAAGCAAGCTTAGTGCTCACCAGCTCTAAGGCCAATTACCTGTCAAGTCAAGAAGATTTATATAAAGAGAAAAATGAGTCTGCCTCAGTGATCTGGCTCTGCAGATATCTGAGGGAGGAAATGGACTCTGTATGAGTAAAATCAGAAAATGCTAGGAAATTTTAAGCATCCATTAGACAATAACAGAGAAAACAGATGAGAACCCAGGACACTTCCCACAGAGAGTGGTAACAGCTGCCTAGTAACAATCACAGAGCTATTCACATATCATAAATAAACATTTAGAACTAGTTTAGGATTGTTCATTATATTTAACAATCCTTTGTAATCCTACAAACTATTTGAGTAGGATTAGCTGTAGCAGATCCTGAGTTAAAGCCTGTTGATGTTGTTGAATTAAGCTGATACAATGCATAGGTATACTCGGTGTCTCATTAAAGTGTAGAATTAAGACATCAGGGTAAACAGGTTGAGTCACTTAGAGACCATAGATTTATTCCCAGTTTACTTTTCAGCAGTAAATCTAAACTGTGGCAACCATTTTTTTGCCTGTAATATTTTTTGATAATGTTTCACAGATTCGTACTTCTCTCACTTGGATAGAAGTTGCCAGATTATTAGCATTGTTCTCAGTCACCATGTTTCTCATTTTCTGTTGACATCCTTAGGTTACAAGCTTGCCTTGCAGTACATTTTTTTTTTCGCAGTGCATTTTTTTTTTGATAATTACTATTCCTTCTGTTTTTTTTTTTTTTTTTTTTTTTTTTTTTTGGTAAAATACTCACATAAATCATCGCTCCAAGCTGTAGATGGGTAATGAAGCCTCTTGGGAAAATAACACTGCACAAACGATTCTGTCAGTACAAGTAATAGCAGGCTAATAACAGCTTGAAACATAGCACAAACAAGGCTTCCCAAGAGCCAAAGTTCATCCATCCTTTCCCTCCAATCAATTTATACAGAAAAAAGTGGAGTCAGACAAACATGAACAGAATAGCCTCTTCTTGAATGACAATTGCACAGTTCAAAAGAAAAGAAAGTGGAGATCACAACCCTGATTTCCCCAAGGAATCCATGATCTTTTAGTTTTAAAGTAAATACAAAGTGTTTCAGGCCCAATGGATCCTGGGTACTCACAGGCTTTGTCTCACAGAACTTTTCTTCCCCAGCTCTAGGCAACTACCTAGATTGCTTTGTACCTAGGCAAGTGTTACACTTCCGGGAGAAAAGGAGCTTATAAATGTCAGATATTCTGGACCTGGTCAAAGCCAAATCTGTGCTAACTATACCAGTGTGCCAGCATAGTTGCTCATAAGATATGTGTGGTGGTGGTGGGGGGGAGATGCCAGTATGCCAACAGACAGGGTCTGAGGACAAGCGTATGACTCTGCATGAGCCCTGGGTAGGCAGCAGAGCCCCAGGCTGGCCTAGTACAGTACAAGAGGACTAGGCTTGTGGATCTATGGGCATGGGGACAGTGGATTGCTCAGGTAAGCACATCTAGAGATGTGTGGAAGGCAGGAGTGCAGGAGGCCAGCTCCAGCCAACTTCAGAGCTCCAGAAGGGTGTGTGCATTTGGTCAGGAAAAGATCGACACAGACACAGCCACTTGGTGCCCTCTCCTAACAACTCAAGAAGCTATCATTTTTATTTACTCAGACCCATCACAAGCTTCTGCACAAACATTTAATTGTTCTATTTTGCTTCATAACTAAGCAGGTGCTCTTAAAGATAACTCTGCAAAACATTATATTCATTTTCTTTAAAGCAAGCCATTATTCATTTTTCAGTAGCAGCCACTGGGCAGCAGCCAAGACTCCAAGGCCAAGACACATGTGGTTACCTACTAATCAGTAATATACTCCCACTACATTTCTGCTTCTACAGCTTAGCTATCACTTAATGGGAAAAATGTGTTAAAAGAAAAAACTTTTCTATTTTTACAACTTATCTTTCATGTACTAAGAAAAACATGTCCTAAGAAAAATATAAAAATTCAAAGTAAAATTTTTAAACATTAAATCCCTCTATAGCTACAGGATTTAGAACCTCACAAATACTCAATAATTAAAAGTGTATTTCTATAATATTAATAAAAGCATCCTTTAATTCCTGTAGCCAAAAGTCATAAAAGCAGCTGTAACAGATACATTTTCTATGTTCCAAAGAATTACAAAGACAGTCTAACATTTAAGGTCACAGTAGCTATATTTATGGCCATAGTAGTTTCAGCTCATACTCCTACCGCTTTCACTAATTTTTAGGGTACTTATCAAGCCGTTTCCCAGACGGTGTGCTACATGTATGGAGCAGATTGTGGGGCAATAGTTAGGCACATAATAAAGTGTCCAGAAATGGCATGGGCTTGATTGTACTCTTGTGTGTAAATTGTTAAATGCCCACTCACCAAGATATTATCAACAGCATTAACTCCCAAGCTCACATTGGTTGCAAAAACCATGTCACAAGGGCAAACAACAATGCCTCAGGAGATTACAGAATTCTTTGGCTGGGTGATTGAGTGCCCATGCAAAGTGGAGAAACTGGATTGAAATGGTTGGAGAGACATCTGCCAGGCCTTGCCGTGCAGCTGCAGGCTCCTTGTGGCCTTGCCAACAGGGGAGCTGTTCTCTTTACACCTTTGTGTTTCCACACCCACAGCATGGACCCCAGCACTTCCCCTTCTTTTATCATTAAGTTGAAGGGTGCACAGTTCTCTGTAAGTGGCTTGAATCACGAAGATCAAATGTCAGAAGATGACTGGACCAAGAAACAATACCAAAAAGAAAACAGTGTAATTTCTTAATTAATAAAAACAAGGAAAAGGTCTTATCAGAAACAAAAGATGAAAGAGATTATAAAAACTGAGCAGCAACACCTCCTAAGAAAGGGCCTGAAGATGAGAGTGAGAAATGGCAGAAATTTGTGCATGTAATTTCTGGATGCTGAAAGTAGGAGAAGTGCTATTCCATATACCTTGGAGATGAGTCTTAACATCATTCCAAGAGATGTGTGAATCATAAGGGAGAGGAGTGATACAAATCCACTTGTAATTTTTAAGGCAAGTGGCACTAAACCTAGTTTTTAAGTGTTTAGTTTCATTACCAATATAAATCATTGCTTCTTCTAATTAATTAATTTGGGCCTCTAAATTTTTATCAATATTTTGAGTAAATAAAGCAAGACTAACATTACAAGAAAGAGGATTAACATGACAGGTATATGAAATTATTGTACCAAGGCAGTCACTGAAGCTGTAAGAGACGCAATAAGGGCAATAAATTCAGTGAGACAAAAAGATAAGAAACAACAAAGCATCTAGGATGAGACAAAGCCATAAAAATTAATTTGAAGGCATAAAGAACAGTGTCATCCCCTAATGCTTCAGTAATATCTACAGGTAGCATTACATAAGAGAACTTTTTTTTTTTTTAACATAATAGAAGTACCAGGCATCAGGGAAAAAATAAGACAATTAATAACATGCACTTAATACAAATTACAATATACATAGGGTTATTTTGGGAAAAGGAGGGTGAGCCTAACGGTCCCTCAATAAGGGGAGGGAAAGGAGAGGTATAAGTTACTTATCAGGAGTCCATTTGGAAAGTAACTTGAGTACTTTCTAAACGGAAAGTAACTTGAGTAACTTGAGTACTGTGTGGGGTAGCAGAGGGCAGATCAGCAGATGTACTTGTGAAGTGTCATCATGGCAAGTGTTGACCTTCTGTACAGACTCAGCCTTTAAAAACCAGTTCTGATAAGGGTGGCATCAAGGCTAGTGAAGCTCCCCTCTGTTGTTTATGGCCAGAGGCAGGCAGGAAGGAGATAGCACTGGGGTTTAGTCTGCTGTTTGGTGTCTTAATGGTATCAGCTGGTCCTGGCTCTTGGCAGAGATGACAGGGTTTCTGAAAAGCCACTTGAAATTGTAATTTGGGGGAAAAGACATGTATGGTATAATTGTCTAGAGCCTGGTCATGTAGTTGGTCTGCTTATTCATCATTTCTCTGTAATATGTGGAGTTCATTGATAGAGACCATTTAAATCCTTATTTAGAAACTCCCATAAAAATTACTTGGCAAAAAGATGCACTGTTTTAAAGAGTAATTTCCATAATTTGATATTATATAATCAATGAGTAAGTATCATTCAAAAAACATGAACTGAAACTCACATACTATCACTGCAATCACCTTGGAACCTCCTTGAAGTCATCTGTTTCATATCTTCACCATGAATGATTAAATTATTTGCCAAAATTATGAATAATTTCAAAACTTGAAACTGCCATGTCTGTGTAATTTTTATGAACAGAAGGAAACTTGACAAGAAAATCTTGAAACTGCCATGTCTCATATAGTAGCAGGAGTATCTCCAAATGTAACAAGAATTACTACTGACAATTATTGAAGGGCACAGTATTGGATAGATGTTGGGATTTTCTTAAGAACATACAGCAAATAGAAAAATGAAACATTCAAAGTCTTCATAAAAACAGTGAAACCCTGTGGCAGTTCAGCATGATCTGCTCCCTTCCCCCAACATAGGGTTCGGGAAACAGCAGTGTACTTTGGTGTTGCTAGACCACCAGACTCCTTCTGCCCATAGTTGAAAGTCAGATTATGTGGCTGATAAACCTTGAAGGTATAATTGCTCCATTCTTTTTTATATGATGATCCTGTTTTTACTGCAGTTTAACATCCAGACTGGTCATCCAAGAAGGGTATCCTTTCTATCTATTCTGTGTCCTAATACAGGAGATTGCTTTAGTCAAAACATAAGTACCCAGCTGCCCCAGCTCTTCTCATAAGCTGATGCTTCCATAATGGGAGAGGTTAGAGACCCCTTTTGTGGGATGCCACACACAAGGATAAATGCCACGAACTCTATTGTAAGGCCCATTGTATCCTATTTACATGAAATGCTTACTAAAGCTGACTTTGTAGAGGCACAATGAGAATTACTACTTTCTGAGGACTGGAGTAATCAAAAAGAGGAGTAGGGTAGGAGGCACAAAAGTAGAAGGTACAAGACTTCTTTAAGAATTATTCTTTTATTCTCATTTTGATTGAAAGGTAGAGACACAGAAAGATTTTTCCATCACCTGGTTTACTCTCCAAATATCAAAAACAGTCAGAAAGAGGCCAGGTCATGGCTAGGAATTTGAAAATGAATCTGGGTCTTCCACATAATAGACAGGAACTCAACAATCTGAGACATTATCTGGTTCTTCAAAAGTTAGGTATTGGCAAGAAGCTAGAGTCAACAAAATACCACTTGTGTCCAATCTTCATCTTACTGACTACCCATGGGAAATGTAGAGGAGGGCTTTCACTGCCTCCTTCCCATGTCTGATGGAATACTTGCACCTGGTAATATGACACAGAATGCATACATGCCATGTAATGTCTTAATGGCTACATCACCTGCTTGCCACAACATTTCTTCTCGAGGTAATAAAATGTTCTGAAATTGGCAGTATGGTAGTTGTACATGCATATGTGTATTTATATGAACATTGTTGCACTTGTATAAAACACACTGTATAAGACTGTACTATACACTTTGAGTTTGTGAATTCAGAACTTTAAGTACATAATTGTATTTTATAAAGTTTTGCAAATAATCTCTTGACCTACACTGTTCAAGAAATGTGAAAATGTTACAGAATGACTACATTTGTACATCAGTAGCATGCTATATTCTTACCTTTGCCACTTTTCTTGGCACTATTTAAAAATTTATGTATCATGGCTGGTATGTAGAGGCAGGTAAAGAAGCAAATCGACTCACTAGTATAAACACAACTGTTCACATGTTTTTTCAGGGGCTATCATAGTCCCTATCTCTGGGGTTCATAAGAGGTAGACAATTTGAAAACACAGGTTATATTTTAACTTTGGATTAAATTTTCTGGAATAAGAAAGGCAGAAGACAGCAGTTGGAGAGGAATCACTGACTTCACCAGAATGTCCCTGAAACAAGTTTCAGTTCTGCTGCTGCTGCTACAGCTGAGCTGTTGCTTCAGATCTGGGAGTTGTGGAAAGGTGCTGGTGTGGCCTATGGAGTACAGTCACTGGATGAATTTAAATGTAATCCTAGATGAACTTGTCCGGAGAGGTCATGAGGTGATCGTTCTGAGAAACTCAGCTTCCATTTTCCTTGATCCTAGCAAGCACACTGGCATTAAATTTGAAACTTTTCCTATTGATGCCACTAAAGAGGACATGGAAATGTTTTACATGCAATTTGTTAATATGTGGACAAATGCACTGCAGGACTCATATTGGGAATATCTTCCAGCATTGCAAAAAATCTTTTCAGAATATTCTGATAGTTGTGAAGGTCTCTGTAAAGCAGCAGTTTTGAACAAGAAACTCATGGAAAAACTACAAGAATCAAAGTTTGATGTCCTTATTTCAGATGCTGTTGGTCCATGTGGTGAACTGTTGGCAGAGCTGCTTAAAATCCCCTTTGTGTACAGTCTTCGCTTTACTCATGGCTACACTATGGAAAAGTACAGTGGAGGACTTTCATTGCCTCCTTCCTATGTCCCTATCATTCTGTCTGATTTAAGTGGCCAAATGACATTCATGGAGAGGGTAAAAAATATGCTGTTCATGCTTTATTTTGACCTTTGGTTTCAAATATTTAACGAGAAGAGATGGGACCAGTTTTGCAGTGAAGTGTTAGGTAAGTCATGGTTTTCATTGGCAATGTGGGGATCTAACTTTCCTGTGACTTTGAAGCTGATCTTGTATGAATGAGAAAACAGATCAATTAGCCACTTACAGGTTGAAATAAAATTAAAAGATACAATTATTTAAGAATCTATCAAATATTATGGAAAGGCTTTACATTAATGTAAATTTTTCATTAATGTTTGAGTTGAGTGGCCCATCCCTAAGATAGGGCATTCCTACTGCAAATGAATTACTCAGCATTTCTCTAAGGAATTACATGTCCATTTTATCAAACATCTGTCATGGTATAGCTAAGGTAGGTGATGCTTCCTAAATGAATGTAGCTATGAAGGTCAAAGTGTTACATGTTCTAGTCCAATGATGTGAGAAACACTGATAAAACTGTGAAGAAGTTAACACTTATCTGGCAGTCTCACCTTTTTGAAAATTTTCTTTCTTGACTTAAATAACTCAAAATAAGGGTGAAGACAAACATACATGTTTATAATTTATGAAAATCCTTGAAGTGACAGTTATACCATATATTGATATGTGCTGTATATACATATTTATGTATAAATAAGTATTAATCTGCTTCTATTATAAGGTCAAAACAGCAGTAAGATCATGGAATTCCATCACATTCTTTAAAACCTCAACAGTTTGGAGCAGATGGTATAGTAGACTGAGTTAAGCAACCAATTATAATACTAGTACTCCCAATAGAATGACTGCTTTAATTTTCAATCTATGTGCCTAGAAAGTAGTACAGGTTATCCAAGGAATTGAGTCTCTACCATCTATTTGCAAACCTGTTGGGAAAAAGACGCAGAACAGAGAGGAAATGGGGCATCAAATCCTAGCCCAGTTGAATTTATTAAAGGTTAATAATTTCTCTGAGGGTGGACAACTGCTCCTGTGTAGATGAGGGACTCTATGGCAGATGCCATGTGCTGCAGCAGAAAAGACGTTTTATAGCTTTGAGTGTTGAGATAGTGGAGAGGTGGAACTGTGGTAGCTTTTCATGGTCATGTGAAACATAGGAGGCCTTGCTCCAAGGGTCTGGGTTGTTGGACAGATATTCAAAGGAGCAGGTGTGGAACAAAATGAGGCAAGGGGCAGGTCAACCTTGAAATTCAGTGCAAGAGGCCCTAGGGACACTGTTGCTGCCTGGGAGTTCTAATGGCTGTGGAACCAGAATGACTGAGGCTTGTGTCTCTGTTCTGCTAACCTCGATGGAGTTCCTGGCTTTAGAGTAGCTTCACCTAGTCTGTTTTAACCACTTGGGAAATGAACAAGCAGATGAAGAGATCTCCAACACTCGTGTGGGTGTGTGTACGATTGTGTAAATTGTACTCATGAATCAAATTTTTCGAAATACATATATTTGTTTTATGGATTCACAGGCATTTGTATATCAATTGCTTCACTTTGAACGTTCTAAGAGCATGACATGATACACTTTACGTGACAATTCTCTTTCCTTTTCATTTCACGTTGCAGGAAGACCCGTTACATTCTATGAGCTGGTGGCAAAAGCTGACATGTGGCTCATTCGAAGCTATTGGGACTTGGAATTTCCTCGTCCCACCTTACCAAATGTCCATTTTGTTGGAGGGCTCCACTGTAAGCCTGCCAAACCTCTGCCCAAGGTAAGTAAGTTTCTGTTTGCGTTGCTTTGTTAATTGTCCATTTCATTGGAAATGTCCATGCATTGCATCTTTAGCATATTTTAATTACAAGAAGGCAGTATTGTGGAAAGTGAGATATACTGACTTGCCATTTAGAATCATATTTCCTTCTATACAATACAAGTATCTGGTTTTTAGTCATTGAGGATTTCTGAGGTCTTGCCCAAGGACTGTCATGCCAAAAAAAAGAAGGAAGATGGAGTTCAGTATAAGAAAATGAAATTGAATATAAAGGCTGAATATTTTAGAGGCAAAAAAGGAAGTTATAACCCCTGATAAAGAAAAGTCTTGAGTAAAGATGAGCTGGGGAGAGCTAAGACCAAATGAGGAAATTATTGTTATGAAATATCCACTTGTATACTAATCAGAGTTATCAAATAAGCCTTCAAGATGCAGAGCCTTGGTTCATCTACATTCAACCAAGACTATGGACAGAGGAATCCTTTTGGGGGGTTGTTGTAGAGCTTCAGATACAAGGGCTGGTGTTGTACTGATTAAAGTTAAGACATTGTGTACAATGCTGTATCACTTCCCTGTGCCAGACCAACTGCACCACCACTTTCTGCTTATCTACCCAGTGTTCGCGTGAGAAGGCCATGGAAACTGGCCTAACTGTTTAATCCCTTGCCAAGTACATGGGAGATCTGTTGATATTCTGTTCAACACCATAGCTTCTGCTTTCATCTTAGGCTAGCCTGACTATTGCACCATTTCAGAAGTGAGCCAGCAGATGGAAGACAAATATTTATCTTTCTCTCTTTCTCTGTAACTCTGATTTTTAAGTACATAGATACATCATTAAATGACAAGGTGTTCAAGCACAGTTGACAGATCACTAAGTTTTAGTAACCATTGACATGACATTATCACTTGCTGTGCTTGTGGGAAATATAAACAACAACAAGGACAAAAACTAAAAATGAACATGTCTTTGAAACCAACATGGAAGTATTACCATCTGTCTGCACTTATTTGCACTGGTACACTTTTCAATTATCCAAGAAATAGATGTAACCTGTGTGTTCATCTAATGAAAATATGACACACATACACCGAACACTTATGAGACCTAAAAAAGGATGGAATTTTGTTATTTTCAGATACATGTATTGTGTGGAAGTTACTGTCACATTAAAACAAATATCTTATGATGATACCTATATGTACAATTTTGAAATGCTGATCCCATACCAGTTAAAGGTAGACTGGGAGCTACCTTAAGTGGGAGATTCTGGTACTGGGATGGAGGCTAACAATGATGATCAAGTACTAACTTATAGTTAAAGAAGAGCAAGAAGATCTCCATGGATAGTGGGGTAATTCAGGCAATTAATCTGTACAGAAAATATTTCTTTAAAAATAAGAACCTGGAGAAAGGATACATTTCAGGGGAGACATGTTTACCCAGATTGGAACATTATGTAATGTGTTTATGCTATAAAATAACATGTGGTATTCTATAAATATATATAATTCTGTGTCAGATAAAAATAAAATAAAATAATATCTGTAATCTAGATACTCACAATTGATGTTGACTGTTGACCTTACTGATCTTTCTGGTGTTATTTTGGTTGTGCTAGTAACATCAAATGTGCCAAAGTATTTAGGTATACAATAGGACATGAATTTCTTTCTTTCCTTTTTTTTTTTAACTTCTTTTTCTTATCATCTTATGGTACAGTTCCATAGGCCCTGGGATTTCCCTTGTCCTCTTCTCAATTCCCTCCCCCTCACTGAGTTCCCCATTTATTTACCATAGTATAGTTCCTCATACACAGTCATATGTCCATCAATGTGGGCATGGACAATGGCAGAGAGTTCAGCATCCTATTCTCAAGACACAGTAAACAGTTTGGTTGGGAGTCCATCTTTGTCTGGAAGTAGAGATATATACTGCAATGTATTCTCACATCTGGATATGATTGTCTCCATTACACAGTTACTATACATCCCTTAAATGAAAACCCACAATACAAGATCAACGACAGAATGAAAAAAAGAAATTTACAATGCCATGTAGTTAAATAGCATGCTACTAGATTGATAGTCTCCATCACACTGTTACTATACATCCCACTACATGAAAAGCCACCAGGCATAACCAACAACAGGAAGAAAGAAAAAATAAATGAATAACACCATGAAGTTAAGTAACATTTTGCAGAATGACTAACATGTCGCTGAAGAAATGAAAAAGAAAATCAAGAATCTTCTTGAAGAAAAGGATGCTACTGTATGATCTATGAGTCATTGAGGAAGTTAATCAGAAGAAAGTGTTTTGAAGAGGTAAAAGTGACAAAAAAAATCAAAATCCAGGATATATAGTTTACACTGATATTTGTTGGTGAAATGTGTCTCCTGTAGGCAACAAATAGATGGGTTTTGTTTTTTAATCCAGACTACTAATCTATGAAGTTTGATTGATGAGTTTAAGCCATTTTACATTCAGGGTTGGTATAAATGGGTGGTAATTTGGTCCTGTCATTTTAGCAATGGGTTACTGATTCATTTAGTTTTCTGTTGTTATGTTACTGGGATGTTCTTCACATTTGCCTTTGGTTTTGGTGGGCTCTGTTCCTTTTCTCTGTCAAGAGAACATCTTTACTTATCATTTCTAGGGCAGGTTTGCAAGAGGCATATTCTTTTAACTTTTCTTTACTGTGAAAGAATTTCATTTCATTTTCAAAAACAAAGGAACTTTTGCTGGGCATGTGATCCTGGGCCGACAATTTTTTGCTTTTAGAATCTGGAATATATTGCTCCATTCTCTCTGGCCTGTAGAGTGGCCTGTGAAAGGTCTCCTGTGAGTTAATTGGCATTCCTTTATATGTCAACTGATTTTTTTCACGTGCACATTTATGGATCTTTTCCTTATGTTCAATGGAAGAGAGCTTGATGATCATGTGTCGTGGTGAAGATCGCTTTTGGTCAACACTGTTGGGAGTTCTGTGCCCCTCCTGGATGTTGTTTCCTAACTCCTTCTCCAGATTAGGGAAGTTTTCCCTTATTATTTCATTAAATGTTATTTGTAAACTCAGCTTCTCTTACTGAACCTTCTGGGACTCCCATAACTCTTATGTCTTCAGTAAAATTCACTGTGCCTTTGTCTCTTCTTTTGCTCTTGGTCATTGTTGTTCTGGTAATCAGATTCTTGTCCTTGGGGCAGGTTTCTACTCTGTCACCCACAGGTATACTGTTGGATTATACTTATTGCAGTTGGTACACGGCTCTTTGTTTGCAGTCAGCTGTGCCACTCCCTCCAGCAAGTTCCAGGTCTGGGTTCTTCTGTTATTTTCCACCATGGTCTCCGTAGCCCCACTTCCTGGCTCACCAGTCTCCACCTCATGTGATACCTTGCTGAGGCTGCATTGCTGTCTGCATAATTTTTCTCCCACTTCCAGTTGGAGTCGGTCCCAGGATTAGGAGACACCAGATGTCCTATTTAGCTAGGTTGTTGGTGGTGCTGATCTTGCCAGTACCTGCTGGCTGTTAGGTCTGAGGGCCACACGGGTCTATTTTGACCTGCACAATGCCATAGTCAGTATTATTTTCCTATGGGACCAGTGAAATGCACTGAGATCAGTGAGTTCTCATAAGCTCAATGCAGGCACAGCTCACTGTTGTCCTTGTGGTCTCAAATTCTTTTCCAACTTGTACGAAATAACACCTGATGTGCCACTACTAGACTTCGTGATCTGCAAGCCGTCAAGTCTGAGGGCTATCTAGACCTATCTTGGGTGGGACCTGGAGGATGCCACGTTGCTGAAGTTCATTGAGCCAGACATGAGTTCACTCCCAGTTCAGTGCATGCTCACTACTGTCCATAGTGCTTGCCTCCTAAAACAAAATGGTGCCTGATTGGCTCTAAGGGGTGGAGGTGGTGAAATCCACCCTACTCCCGCACTGTTCATCTGGGATCTGCTGCTCTGTCTCTACTCCTGGTCAAATTAAACAGACCAGCAGGACAAGCACTTCTTTGTCTGGGTTCACTGCCTGAGCTCCCGGTAGACATCCCTTCCCACCTGGTTGCTGGTGGAATGCCAGCTGCCAATTCAATTCAGATCACCACTCGTTGAATGCCTCTGGGGTATCAGTCACTGCAATGCCACACTGTTGTGTCCTTTGCTTTCCTGTGTCTGTTAATCTCCAGCTATCTGAAAATGAATACAGAAAAAATGCTAACTACATTTGGAATGAAGAGCTTATTATTCCTGCATGTTGTGGCTGAAAAGGGCCTTTCAGTTTACAGTTACTTAAGCATTTAGAATGACATATTTATGACACAATACAAAAACTAAATATGTGTTACATTCATATCACATTTATAGTGCACACACAATTCTTCAAAAACTGATGAAAACTGGAGTTAAAAGTTTGTTATGTTAGAAAATATATGAACACGTGTATATATTGATAAATTTCACTATTGATAAATTTCATCTAAATAGCTACGTTATGTTTCATTTTAGTGAATGTATGCAGTATAGCGGAAAATCTATACTTTTTTTCTTTTAACAAAATCATATTTCTATCATATTTTATGTGTTTTGGTCACTGTTTTTTCTTGTGAAAGTAAGCAATAAAATTACAAATTTGCCTACTCTTCCTTTTGTGTGTCTCAAATCATTGTAATTAACAACTCACAGTAAAACATTAATGAAAGGTTTCTGAAAATGTATGAATTACCCAGTATTTACCCTTGAATTTGTGCTAGATGATTTGTTGAAGGCAGTTTTCCTTTTTCGGCTTCTCTGAGCTGTGTGTTGCTTCAATTTGGAACATTTTATTATAGATGTATAATGCAATGGTTCTCCTCATTCACTCTGTAAACAAGTCTACTGCTGCATCTTGTAACATTTTTTTTCTTTATTTCTTACTCTAAGCTTTATTTTTGTAGAAAGCAAATAAAAAATGAAAAAACCAGATTCCTCACTCATATTCTGACTCAAAGACGGTGAAACTGCTTTTGGAAACTTGTAAAAATAATTTTCAATTGGAAGCGCATTCTCATACCAGGAACCAACTTACATATGCTAATTTACTTTCTGCAAAGGATTTCATTTTTATTAAAGGTGACTCACTACATGTACAAAAAAGTGTATTTGTCTAAAAGCTTGAAATGCAGGTGATGAATCTTCAGGATGATCATGGGACACTGACCAGGTCTCAAGTAAGCCTGACACCAAATGAATTTAACGTTGAGTCCCATTTTCTACACAATTCTGTTATGTAGAAAATAACAATTCTTTATATCCGTATTGCATGATATGCTAAACTGTATTTTTATCCACCTTCTAAATAATAGTCACATAATGTCTTCTTTAACTATTACACCATGGTGTCTATTTTGATATTAAATTTCTACACTATGTACAATAACTTTCAAAGGTCTAAAATACTTGTGAAAGTGTGATTCATAACAACTCTACTGTTTTTTTTTTAAAGATGTATTTTTAATTTTTTTACAAAGTCAGGTACACAGAGAGGATGAGAGACAGAGAGGAAGATCTTCCTTCCAATGATTCACTCCACAAGTGAGCCGCAGCCGGTGCTGCGCCAATCCGAAGCCAGGAATCTAGAACCTCTTCCAGGTCTCCCATGTGGGTGCAGGGTCCCAAAGCTCTGGGCTGTCCTCAACTGCTTTCCCAGGCCACAAGCAGGGAGCTGGATGGGAAGTGGAGCTGCCAGGATTAGAACTGACACCCATATGGGATCCAGGCTCGTTGAAGGCGAGTGTTTTAGGCGCTAGGCCACACTGCCGGGCCCTAACAACTCTATTGTTGAATGTTCTCTTAGTTTGCATAATAAAGTTTCATGAGAAATAATATTAAGACATTTGGAACAAGGAAACCAGAACTAGGTAATAAAATGATGATAATCATCATGATATCAGTATGAGGCTTGAATCCAAGTTAGTAATTTCAAAGTTTATCTTGGTACTCAATGTTAATATTATCTTTATTCCACAGCATATGTTGATTTTTCACAAATTATGAAAGTTTCACATACTATCTCATGTGACAAGTGATAGTTTAAAATAGCTTATACCATTGGCTAAGTAGGACACTAATATGAAACTATCCATGGAAAAATAAAAAAAATGCAAATAATTATATACAGCAAGTATTTATACAGGTAAACACTGGAAAAACCAAAACATCTAGTAATAAAAGGCAATGATCAAATAACATATGTATGTCTATGCCAAGGCATTTATTTTATAAATGAATCCTAAACAACATTAAATTAACCCAAAATAACATTTTGTTGAAATGGGTGGAACGAAATAGAAAATAAGGACCTATTTTTTCATGTAATAAGTAAGAAATGTACAGTAGAATTGCATTTCTTTAATACATGTAACAGAAGGAATATTGTATACTAAGTTTTTAATAAGGAGAAAATAACTTTGAAACACAATTGGCACAACAATGAGACTGCATTTTATACTATTACCTGTACACTAAAAAATGAGAAGTGGCAAATTTTGCACTGTATATTTTTACCACAGGTGCTCCTCTGTCATTCCTAATCACACTCAACATTCTTCCGTTTATTTGTACCAAGCCTTTCATTAGTGTGTGCTGTGCTGTTGCTATTTTGTGATGGAGCTAATTGTTTCTTCACAGGACATGGAAGACTTTGTGCAGAGCTCTGGAGAAGAGGGAGTCGTGGTGTTTTCCCTGGGCTCAATGGTCAGTAACATGACAGAAGAGAGGGCCAATGTGATTGCATCAGCCCTTGCCCAGCTTCCACAAAAGGTCAGAAAAGGTGCTTGATGGTGGGAGGTACTGAAGTGTGTGATCAACTCTGGGCAGAGTCTGATTTCACAAACTTCTTGTATGAAAAGTGAATGATTATAGTAGATTCATTTCTTCTCAGATATCATTCTAAGATGTCAGTTAAACAACAGAGATCTCAAAGATGCTAAAACATTGATGATGGGTTTTGATTTTGACTTCGATATCACTTTTGTGATTAAAAATATACTTAACAAGCACAGGCACTGCTTTAATATTACCTAAGTAATGTGATCATGTCCTAGAAATTATTGATTTGGCCATGTCTTTTGTGCCATTCCTTCTAGGACTGACAAGGCTTCTATATACACTAAAGATATTATCAGGCATTATTTAAATTTATGAACAATGTATAGTTTAGCTTCAAACTGTCTCTGCAGAGTGAATACAAGTGGATTTTGAGGAAATTCTGAAGTGCTTCATGCAGTTATAATTTTCTTGTAATTCTAGCTTGCTATTTCCCCTACATGACTAGGTGTGTTCTGGGTGTTATTCACAAGTATATTAAATAAAGGAGGAACGGGTCTCATTAATATTGAGTTCGGGTTGTTGTTCACTTGGGTACACAGATTTCCAAAAAGAGAAATGTTTATCCTGCCTCATGGGAATGGACTCTGCCATTGTCTAAATCACAGCACCATAGCATGCGGGAGGAGGATTCGATGGGGTTCCACACCTGGAGCTTGACTTTGTCCAATATAATCGTGGCTCCTTGAGGACTTGTATCTAACCTGTCTTATTGACACCTTTTCTGTATTGAGCAAGGAGAAAGGATTATAAAGAATCCAACATTAATAGCGGTGAAATGGGAAGAGGCTTAATGTTCACAATTCTGTATAATGTAATAGGAATTAATATTCCCAATATGAGTGTTTATTTATGAATGAGCGTTTATATCTACTATAAGCTTCTAGTAAACACCTATTTGTACATTTTTGTTTAGAGTGAAAAACTGAGTTTATTTTAACAAAAGCAACAAAAAAAGATTTGCTTTTATTGGAAAGTCAGATTTATAGTGAGGCAAAGAGACAGAGAAAGATCTTCCATCCGCTGGTTCATTCCCCATGTTGCCACAACGGCTGGAGCTTAACTGATTCAAAGCCAGGAGTCAGAAGCTTCTTCTTGGTATCACACATGGGTGTAGGATTCCAAGGCTTTGGGCCATCCTCCACCGCTTTTCCAGGCCATAAGCAGGGAGCTGGATGAGAAGTGGAGCTGTTGGGATTAGAACTGACACCCGTATGGGGTCCTGGTGCATGCTAAGCAAGGAACACAGCCACTAGTCTACTGTTCCAGGCCCTGAATTTACTTTTAACATGCACAGATTGCATAGAAAAGAAACACATGTGGTTTGTATTCTAGTTTAGGATAACTTCTTTGAAATTCAAAGTCAGTGCTGTACCTTATAGTGGGCATGATGTCTGAGTAGAGAAGAGCATGTTTATCGTGCCTTGTAATGCTTTATAGTTAATTGGGAGAGTTAAATTTAGCTGAGGAAATTTAGGAACATTACAATTTTGGACCTCGTTCAAATGCTATACTATGTATGAAACAGCTTACACTCTATTTTTCAATATTTCCAACTCTAGAAATCCTAATACATTGAAATGATTTCAAAAATGCAACTTCAAATTTTCCTAGAAGTGGTGTGCACTATTTGGTAATATGAAATAAGTTTTATATAATTCCTGAGAGCAATTAAACTATTTCTCACATATTTCTGATCATATGGAATTACTTTCTTGTCACTTAGAAGATGTCAAATCCTAACAAAATTATGGAAATGTGGACATAACTCATTTTAGTTTTTACAAGGAAGCTTTTAGTATTAGATTTGAAAGATAATGCTAACATTAAAACATACATATTTGAAGAATAAATAGTTCACTGCTAGTGTGTCATTCTTTGCATGAGAATTAAATAGCTGAAGCTGTCACTCACCAGCCAGCTCACTCGCTAAGGCTCTTTGTATGGAAAATTCTTAGATTTCACATCTGATCAAATATAAAATATCAGCACAGGAAAGGGGGTTCTGTTAAAACCCTTTGTCCTTTCCTTATCTTTTCTATGGACAACATTTAGTTTTTGATATGCCAATCATTTGAAATTTGTGATATGCTTTCTTTAAATTCAACCATGGGTAAGATATTTTCTTTATTTAACAGGTTTTATGGAGATTTGATGGAAAGAAACCAGAAACTTTAGGGCCCAACACTCAGGTCTATAAGTGGATTCCTCAGAATGATCTTCTTGGTAAGACCTTGCTTAAAAAAAAAAAAAAAAAAACTGCTGAAAACATGTGTAAGAGTCAATGCAGTTAGTAACAGTGCAATAGGAAGCTGGATGACCATGTATTATGGAGGAAATCATAAGACGTGTATATATCTACTTTACATTACCTCAAGACATAAAACATCATAATAGATGGAATATTTTAAAACACATATACATTGTGTCTGGAATCAAAAGATCTTCCAATGTAGTTTTGTCCCACAGAGAAATCTTATAACGCACTGCATTGTCTGTCGCCTGCTTCATTCATTATTTCCATGCTTTCCTCTAACATCATTGATTTCCCAAGCCAGAGAAGAAAAACTTTGGTGTTATATAAATGTATCTGCATATTTAAGTGTGATCACATTTCAAAATGAGTGTTGACTATCATTCTTCTGTTTTCCTCACTGCTGGGTGCCACAACCTGCTCTGTGGGAAACCCAAAATAACAGACCTAGTGAATTTTTGTTTTGATTTGAAAGGCGGATTAGAGAGAAAGAGTATTTTGAATCCGCTGATTTACTTCCCAAATGGCTGCAGCTGAGCTGATCTGAAACTAGGAGCCAGGAGCTTCTTCCTGGTCTCCACATTGGTGCAGGTTTCTAAAGACTTCAGTGATGTCCAATTGCTTTCCCATTTCAAAAGCAGGGAGCCAGCTCAGAAATGGAGCAGCTGGCACTAGGCCCAGTACCCCGATAGGATGCTGGCACTGCAAGATGGAATATTAGTATGTGGAGGCATCACACTGGCCGCTGATGCACTATATTTCTGAAAGAGGGTATTCCAATATGCACTCAGCTTCTATTTTTGTGTACGATAATTTATTCAGAATGTTTTCTTTCTTTATGCCTATGAGGTGAATTTGTATTCACTAGTCAAATATTACCAAACTTCTTCTGCAATGTGGCCTTCACTTACGTTTCCAAAGGACTTACATACCAGTTTCTTTTGATCGGAAAGCAATTTCATGCAGATTTATGTCTGTCAGTGATTTGTCAACCAGGGAGCTCTGTCCCTTTATCATCTCATACTGTGCATTTCCCATTTCATTCTAAGATTTAGGCTTAATAATTTTATTAAAAATTCTTCTACCCTAGGTCATCCAAAAACCAGAGCTTTTGTAACTCATGGTGGAACCAATGGCATCTATGAGGCAATTCACCATGGCGTCCCTATGGTGGGTCTTCCTTTGTTTGCAGAGCAACATGATAACATTGCCCACATGACAGCCAAGGGAGCAGCTGTGAGACTGAACTGGAAAACCATGTCAAGTGCAGATTTGCTCAATGCCTTGAGGGCAGTCATTCATGATCCTTCGTAAGTATTACTTTTATTACGACTAGACAGTGTTTCTGCCCTAAGACCTCTAATCATTTGCTTTACTGGATAAAACTGTGGAGTTGCGAGAGTGCCAGCTATCCTGAGGGAAACTTCAGAGGGAACCAGCTATTAGATGGTTCGATTAGTCTTTTGCCCCTAAAGCCAAGCATTGTTCACCATCTTTCGAGTCCTAACACGTGCGCTCATGCTCCACCTCCCCAACTCTAGGGTTTTTATGATTTGAAATAGCTGCTTAGGGACACCATGAATAAGGCCAGCTTTAGTGTAGGTGAGACATGAATTCCTGGTGATTCCCAGTAATAGGGACATGAAACTCTAGGGCAAGAGTGGGACTGAGGCCTGAAGGTTTGAAGGGGAGCACCCGTAAGATCTATTTGAGCCAGACTGAAACACCAGCCAAATTAGGATCCAGAAGTTGGAGTGGCCTAGTAGGGAGATAGTGGGCACCTCCCTCGTGGGTGACTACTCCCACTGGTGAGCACGAAAACCAGGACAGGGGCAGGGGTTGCTAAACAGAAAGGCACCTGCTAGTATATGTGTGGGCTGAATAGTAGGCTGGTTGGGTCGAACTAGGCTTCAATGTCCATTGATAAGTTCCAGAGCTTAATGTGAGGTGGGACAGACAGAACAAGCCTGTGGTACATACTCACATGCATGGGAACCAGGGAAGGGAGCAGGCCTGGTGGGGGTTATGGGGAGTCGCCCCAACCAGGCTGCAGCTCCCACTGGTTTGCGTGAGGACCGAGTATGAAGTGGGTAGGATTGAGCTAGACCACAATACCCATTGGTCCAAGTAGATGACAGGGCTGGAAATAGAACTGACCCAGCAGAGAAGGTCACCTTAAGGAGGGCTATGACATTAACAAACACACTAGAGAACCATATCTGGGGGAAGATTCTGTGGGGAGGTGTGGGCCAAACCCTATGGAAATTCTAGCCCCACAGGTTACTTCAAGAGATGGAGTGGTGGTGGACTAAGCTAGGTGTGACCGGGAAGTCTGTCATTGACCACAGATTGGAGAACCGGCGGCAGTCTGGACTAGTCAGGGCAGCTGCACTCAAGTGTGCATCCTGGGTGGGGTGTGGGGTGGGCTGGACTGCAACGTTCACCAGCTCAAGCAAGGCCAAGGGGAGGGCTGGAATGCACTGGGCACTGGCCTAAAGCTCAGTGGCATGTAGGAGAACTAGATCTGGGAAGGGATCAGGGGGAGAAACATGGGAAGCTCCCCTGGCGAGTTATAGCTCCCACTGGTGAACAGGTGGTCCAGACTTGGGAGTTGGATAGGCTGGGCAAAGTTGCACCAATGGCTTGTGAATGTATGAAAAGGTGATGAACGGGTGCACTGGGCAGTACTGAGCAAACCTTAGCCTACAATTAAAATTGGTTACCAGGTTGGAGCACAGGACATGCACAGCTAGGATTTTACACCAACTGGTCTGCATGAGCCATGGATACTGAGCCACAGTGTCTAAGGCAAGGTGAAGAGCTGTGCCACGCTGAGTCAGAGCAACCACTGGCATGTGTGCAATCTATGGCTGGGAACAGACCCGGTTGGGGGGCTAAGGGAACACCCTGACTGGGTGGAGGTTCCCACCAAGGGGCACACGAGCTGGAATGGGGGCTGCGTTCTGGTCAGGATACAGTTGTAGTCTTCCTTGGCACAAGTGTGGACTGGGACAAGACGCACCAGGCCAGGCTAGACTGCAACACCTTCTGGGGTTCTGGAGGACCAGGGTAGATGTGGGACAGACTAGGCTAGGTCTCAACCCCAACTGAGCCATATATGAGCTATATGTGGGTATGGATGAGCCTTGGCTGGGCTGAAACTTCCAACAGCAAAAACCAGAATGGGTTGAAGGCCAGTTGGGAAAAGCCACTGTTCCTGCTAGGACAGAAGGCAAACTGAATAGTGCTGCTCATGGACCTACTGGTATGTGCAAATCTGGCACTTGGAGGGATTCTGATGGAGGAGCCTGGGCAACTCCTCTGGCAGAACACAGACCCTGCATGTAAGCACAAGAAGCATGGAAGGAAACAGCCAAGAGGTCATGGAAAGTGTCCCACTGGCATACATTTGGCATGGGTCAGGGGCAGACCAGGCTGAATCAGTTCACATCATCCACTGGCAAATCCCAACGCCAGAAAAGAGTGTGGGTTGAGCCAGGTTTAGTCACGACAAAAGCAGTACACAACACAGAATGCCAAGGTGAGGTTGCCTGTGCCAGATGTGACCGCAGCACCCAACCAGCACACATGAGAATCAGGAAGCGAGGGGGCAGAACCGGCAGAGGAATAAGGGGTGGTTCCCTTGCTGGGCAGCTACTCCCAGTGGAGAGCATGAGCTGGGATGGGGGTAGACCAGACTAGGCAGGGCTACAACACCTGTGTGCCTCATGTGGACCAGATCAGGGAAAAACCAGGCTGGGCTGATTATTCCTACTGGTGCAATCTACAATTAGAGTGAATGAGGGTTGTTTGGGCTTAGCCACAGCATCAGCTGGCAGAGCTGGCACTGGGGGCTAGTTCTGTCAAGTTAAACCACAGAACTACCTGGAGAGTGCATAATTTGGGAGTGGGAGTGGCCTGGGAGGGAAATAGGGGGCTCCTCCCTCTTAGGTTACCACCCCCCAGCAGAGGGCATGAAAACTAGGGTGGGGGCAGGGGTGGCTAGACAGAGAGACACCCAACAACATCCGTGAGGGCTGGATAGTTGAGCTGGTTAGATGGAACAAGGTTTTAATACCCATTGACATGTATGAGAGCAGAAGGGGATTTGGGACAGACTGGGTTAGTCTGCCACACATACTGGCAAACCAGGGAAGGGGGCGCGCCTGGTGGGGGTTATTGTGGGTTGCTCTGAATAGGCTGCAGCCCCCACTGGTTTATGTGAGGGATGAGCATGTGCTGGGCAGAACCAGGCTGGAGTGTAAACACCCATTGGGTCCAGTGGAAGACAGGGATGGAAACAGAACCAACCCAGCAATTGCAACCACCAGCTGATCGGGGTGGTGGACTGTGCTGGGCCCTATACTTGCTAGTACATACAAGATTCTGGTCTGGGAATACCTCAAAGTTTCTTTGGGGATCCCCCAATCAAGCTTTCAGACTCAGAATGCTAACCATCAAAAGACAGAAGACAGAACAAGTCCATCAACCACCTCAGTTATATGTTGGTAATGAAAATACTGGGCAAATGGAGACTCTATGATGGACTGTATCAATCCATGGATTCTCCAACGACCACGTTGTGCTTGGAGTGGTGAGAGTGGCAGTAATTCAGATCTGTTGAACTATCAAAACTACTCTGCCGGCTCTACCTTCAGACCAGAGATGGTCTCCCCAAGAAACTGATGAACTTACCTGGACAATAAGATGCTGGACTTTTTGCCTGGTAGATGCTTGCAATGAAAGAATCACAACTGAATTTGAACTGTGGTAATGCAACAAGGTGGAGGAATCCACCATTGGTGGGGGGAATCCCAGTGCCTATAAAACCGTGTCACATAATGCAATGTAATCAATAATCAATCAATCAATCAATTAATCAATAAAAAGACTAGACAGTGTTTACCCATAAGTTACCAGATGAAGGCCAATAATACTTTTTTTAGCCTTAATAATACTTTTTTTTTAAAGATTTATTTATTTTTATTACAAAGTCAGATATACAGAGAGGAGAGACAGAGAGGAAGATCTTCCGTCCGATGATTCACTCCACAAGTGAGCACAACAGCTGGAGCTGAGCCGATCCAAAGCCAGGAACCAGGAACCTCTTCCGGGTCTCCCACACAGGTGCAGGGTCCCAAAGCTTTGGGCCGTCCTCAACTGCTTTCCCAGGCCACAAGCAGGGAGCTGGATGGAAAGTGGAGCTGCCAGGATTAGAACTGGCGCCCATATGGGATCCCGGCATATTCAAGGTGAGGACTTTAGGCGCTAGGCCACGCCGCCAGGCCCAATAATACTTTCTTTTAAATAACAAATAGATTTGTTATTTATATATTTATATATATTATATATAAATTTTATACATTTATATATATATTTATATATTTTCAACATATGTAGTAACTTCAGTTAAACTGTTAAACTTCAGTTAAACTGCTACCACTATATTCTTTTTAAGTATTTATTTATTTTTTAAATATTTATTTTATTTTTATTGGAAAGTCAGATATGCAGAGAGAAGGAGAGACAGAATGAAAGATCTTCTGTTCGTTTATTCTCTCTTCTAGTGACCGCAATGGCTAGAGTTGAGCCAATCCAGAACCTCTTCCGGGTGTCCCACGTGGGTGCGCCACGTGTGTGCAGGGTCCAAGGGCATTGGGCCATCCTCAGCTGCTTTCCCAGGCCACAAGCAGAGAGCTGGATGGGAAGCAGGGCCACCGGGATTAGGACTAACACCCAGACGGAATATGCAGAGAAAAATTTTTTTCCATATTTATGTACCATTCATTTTACAGTCCATGAATTTTCCAGATGTCTATCCTTTGTATGTTCTTCAACTTGTCTGCTTGATTTTCTTTCAGTTATAAAGAGAATGTCCTGACATTATCAAGAATTCATCATGACCAGCCTTTGAAGCCCCTGGACCGAGCTGTCTTCTGGATTGAGCATGTCATGCGTCACAAAGGAGCCAAACACCTGCGGGTTGCAGCCCACGACCTCACCTGGTACCAGTACCACTCTCTGGATGTGATTGGGTTCCTGCTGGCCTGTGTGGCAATCACTACTTATCTTGTCATAAAAATCTGTCTGTCTGTTTATCAAAAGCTTGTTAAGACAGAAAAGAAAAAGAGTGATTAAGAGTTCTTTCACACCGAAAGTGTCTGACCTGTGATACTTCAGCTTAATTCATGCTCTGGAGATCAAGATATGGCAATATTTTCCTGCTTGTTATGAGAATTGTGCCTTCTTGATTTATTGCTCTATTTAAGCTCTATTTAAGCTTTAAGTAAGCATTAAGGAATGCACAAGCCTAGTTACACAAATTTTCAAACAGTTCTACTTTAATGCTGACTTAGTCACGCTATTATAATTCTATAAAACAAAATACAAAACAAGACCCACTGAAAACCAGGTTATCAGAGAACAAGAAAATGCCTGATTTTTGTGTGTGCATAATCGGAAATGCCTGTGTATTTGACTAAATAAATTTATATGGATCATATGTGTCCTTATCAGAAAAAGTAGTCAAATTCTTGTGAAAGTGTGCAAGGTAATGTTTTCGGACCACTGCAGTATGTAAAGAGCAGTGCCGCACCGACTCACCTTGAAACAACTATGATGGATGATATCTTTAAGGAAATAAAAAGTGAGCTTCCTTAGCTAAGGGAAGATTCCATTCAATTTTGTGGTAATAGAAAATTGCTCAGACTGGGTAGGTAAAACACAATACATTTTGCCTGTTGGCGTCACTGCATTTTCTTGAGCAAAGACAAATATGGATCCCGGGCTCACCTACTGCCATAATCCAAGCAGATGGAAAACAGGCTACACTTGGGAAAGTCTCTTACCACAGTGATAGGCAGGTGATAGGAAGTTACTGTTCACATAAATCATAAAACGTGAAATTCAGGATCACTAGAACCCCATAAATTTAGTCTGATAAATGAACATTAAACTCTTATGCTTGTTTCTTCAGGTAATCCTGAAGAACTTTAAAAATATCAGCAAAACAAAACATTTAGAGCAAAACACATATGTGGTTAGTGTAGGAAGCCACCTGCTGGGATGTCCACACCCTCTACTGGAGTGTCTGGGCTTGAGTTGTGCCCTTTCCGACAATTCAGCTGTCTGCTAACGTACCTGCGAGGCAGCAGATGATGACCCAAGTGCCTGGCTTCTTGACTCTTATGTGGGTGACTCACGCCATTACTTCCTGATCCAGTTATACAGTTGGCCGAATCTGGAGAGTGAACCAGTGGATAGACAATTCTCTCTCTCTTCCTCTCTCATTTGCTCTTTCTCACATACAAACCCTCAAATGAAACACGTAATATATTTTTAAAATATGTAAGCACAGACACACCAAATGGTATCATAAAACTATATTATTTAGATAATACTTTATCTCAAATAATAGTAAACTGCATTTTGCAAACAAAGCAGTTTTTTTATTGGAAAGTCAGATTTACAGAGAGGAGAGACAGAGAGATGGTTCATCCACTGGTTCACTCTCCAATTTGCTGCAATGACCAAAACTGAGCTGATCCAAAGCCAGAAACCAGGAGCCAGGAGCTTTCTTCCAGTTGTCCCACATAGGTGCAGAGTCCAAAGGCTTTGGGCCATCCTCCATTGCTTTCCCAGGCCACAAGCTAGATGGGAAGTGGAGCAGCCAGGATAGCAACTGGCACCCATATGATCCTGGTGCATGCAAAATGAGGACTTCAGTCGTTAGGTTCCTGGGCCCTGCCCATAATGCATGAATCTTAAGTGATCTCTTTCAGAGACTAATTGTATAGTTACTTTATTTGCTGTTTTATTTCTTGTAGAATGTAATGTTTAATAAGAGAAAATAACACAGGCCTAGTAGCTAAATCCTTGCCTTGCATACATAGGGTCACATATGGGTGCGGGTTCATGTCCCAGAGGCTCTATTTCCCATCCAGCTCCTGGTTGTGGCCTGAGAAAACAAGGGAGGATGATCCAAGACCTTGGGACCCTGTACCCAGAACAGGCTCCTGGCTCCTGGCTTTGGATCAGCTGACCTCCGGCTGTTGCAGCCACATTGGGGGTGAAATAGCAAATGGAGGACCTTTCTCTCTGTATCTCCTTCTCTGTATATTTCTACCTTTCGAAAAAAAGGATAAATAAGTAAATCCTAAAATTTTTAAAAGATAATAACACAGGTCTGACTACTCTAGCTTTTTTATATATTATGTGAGTATGTTATTTAATATCATGTGGCATATTATTTAAAATATGCTAGTAAACACAAAAATACAGACTCAAATAAAGCAGTCTTAAATCGCTGTGTCTTCCTGACTCCAGCCACTTACACTGTCACTTTCCTGTGCTCTACTGATGAAGCTCAGCATTCAATCAACTGTGAAAGAAGAAATATTTGCAAGACCTAGTTTCACTATCATAAGTTTTATTTCTACAAACCAAAAATATTTTATAGAGAAGGCAGTAATCTTCAATATCTCACATTTTTTGCAATGTAAATTTTTGGAAATCACATTGAAAAATATCAATTGAGGGCCTGGTGAGGTAGCCTAGCAACTAAAGTCCTAGCCTTACAAGCACCGGGATTTCATGTGGGCGCCAGTCCTAATCCCAGTGGCCTCCTTTCCCATCCAGCTCCCTGCTTGTGGCCTGGGAAAACAGTTGAGGATGGCTCAGAGCCTTGGGACCCTGCACATGCGTGGAGGACGTGGAACAGGCTCAGGGTTCCTAGTTTCAGATCGGCTCAGCTCTAGCTGTTGAGACCCTTTGGGGAGGGAAGCAACAAACTAAAGATCTTACAGTCTGTCTCTTCTCTATGTATATCTGACTTCCCAACAAAAATAAATAAAAGAAAAAAGATAAAAAGAAAAATATCAAGTGAGGCAGAGGTTTTCTTCTGAAAGTGAAGTTCTTCAAATGGTGACACTCAAAGCCTCTGCCAACTTGAACACGGACTGGCACTGATACCTTGCACACCCCCTTGTGCTATCTTCCCTGTAACTCAAATACACGAACAGAACTGACACATGTTGTGGTGGAGTTTGGGTTGTAGTCAAAGATACATCAGCTTCAATGATAAACCTGTTGTTGTGGTTCCATGTGTACTTCTCCAACACCTCCTCTCTGGCTGTGACCAGTTCACCAGCACTGCAGCGGACAGTTAATTGGTGACTTATCAATAGCAGCTGTCCATATTTACCAAGTAAAATTGTACAAACATGTTTGTGTGGGGAGTGGCCGACCCCACACGGATGAGGGGCTTTAAGATGGCGGCTGGCCAAGTGCCAGGAGGCGGGACTTGTTCCCACCAGGAGGCAGGCAGGAAGTCACAAGGATAGGCTAATGCCCCCTCGCTGCTATTGCTGGCCTATCAGATAGCGCCCCGTGGACCCACGGGCAGCAGTGATTGGTGGAGAACAGTAAAAAGCATCCCGCTTTCGGCAATAAAGCCCCTTTCGTTTGCCCTTTCGTTTGCCTTCCCTTTTTTCATTCGTTCGGTTGTGTATGTGTTTGTTCGGTGTGTGCGTGTGCCAGTTGCGGTGGTGGCTCGTGTTTTTTCCAGGCCCTTGAAATTCCTCGTCATTTTAGTGTCGCTGCAGGGCGGCAACATGTTTGATCTGCTAAATCATAATTTGTAGTTGTTGTCCATTACACTTTCAACTCTCATTCACAAACTCATAATAAACACTTTTTCAAAAAGCATTTCTTTTTAAGTCTTTAGGTAGAAAAATTACATAATATAAGATAGGTAATTGTAAAAATCAAGATGCTGAGTTTTAATAATGGTGAATCAGGATTAATGGCAACATAAAAGAAATCAATGCAAGTCAGACTGATGGACAAAATTAATCAGATATTCATAGACCCTAAAATGTAGTGCTAGCTTGAGCAGACACAATACATACATAACGTGGCAGGAGCAAGGATACGACAAAATTAAAAGGATGCAAACATAAAATATGTTTCCAAAAACTGCAATAACGAATGGAATACTTATTAAAACCAGAATAGCAGTACAAAAGAGTGGTAAAATCACAGATGATATATCAAATGCAACATGTAAACAAAAACATTATTTGAAGATGTAATCAATTTATTAACAATTATGAGGGAAATATCGTATTCAACCAAAACTACTATTCCAAGGTAAAACCAGGAAAACAAAAGTTAGCACATTCATTTAGATTACTTTATTTAACTACATGTAACTTTAGTCTTCAACAACACATATATCGCAGTGGTATGCTACTTGCATTTAAATATTGTGGAGGTTGGACAAACTGTCCATACAGTCACAAATAGGAAGACTGAGAAGTTTTAGAGAAGGAAGCCAGGCCACGTCTTAACCTTGAAGGATCCTAGGAGCAACAGTCTTCTCCAGCAACGCCACAGCAGAGGGCTCGGTGGTCAGCTGGGCCCTGGCGGGACTCCAGCCCTTTTTTGCACATGCCCAAGGACCTCAACAAGCACACTTGGGGCATAAAAAAGGAAAGTCCCTGGGGCAAGCAGTGTGCGGACGCCACCACGAGAGGGCAGCAGGTGGCACACTTTAGGACTGGGCAGGGAGCAGGCTGGGTCCTGGAAGCCATCCCCTGGCCATTTGCTCCTCACAAGCCTAGGGCAAATCTTAGCCAAGACGCACAGAACCAAGCTCAGCACCACCAGAGCAAGCCTCCCTGCAACCTTGACTCCTGGTCGCCAACTGAACCCTTGGCACCACACAAGACAACATCACTTGCTTGGGGCAGACAGCCTGATGGAACGTAGGAACGCTCACACAAGCCGTGCTCCACCCCCAGAGCACACGTGTATCTAGGCACTCACTGCCATGGCAAGGGAGGTGGCAGGGACCCGCTCCTCAATGGAAGCACAAACAAACCCTGCTTCCTCCAGCTGAGAGTGAAGAAACACATGGCAGGAAGCCCTCCTGGCAAAGGTGTCCTGGCACCTCAACACCTGTGGCCGCTCACTGAACCCACTGACTGCCTTCTAATCAAAGCTTTCTCCAATAGCACCTCCAGAACCAAGACTCACCAGGCACTTGGCTAACAACCAGACTGTCCATGGGCATCTTCAACAGCACATGCAGCTCAAACAGAGCCTTGGGTTTGGTGCTGTGGCACAGCTGGCTAAGCCTGCCCCGGAAGGTGCCAGCTTCCCACATGGGTGCTGGGTGCAGTTGATGCTGCCCCACTTCTGATCCAGCCTCCTGCTTGTGGCCTGGGAGATGGTGAGGGATGGCACATGAGCTTAGAGTTACAGGCTCCTGGCTTCGACATCACCCAACCTGGATCCCTAGCCATTTCACAAGGGTACAAGAAAATGGAAGAATGCCCCCAGCTCGCTTGCTCTCTCTTGTTTTTCTCTCTCCACACTCTTTCTGTTTCTGTTTCTCTAAGTCTGACATTTGAATAAAATTTTAGTAAAAATAGGGCCCGGCGGCGTGGCCTATCAGCTGAAGTCCTCACCTTGAACGTGCCCCGGGATCCCATACGGGTGCTGCTTCTAATCCCGGCAGCCCCACTTCCCATCCAGCTCCCTGCTTGTGCCCTGGGAAAGCAGTCGAGGACGACCCAAAGCCTTGGGACCCTGCACCCGCGTGGGAGACCCGGAAGAGGTTCCAGGCTCCTGGCTTTGGATCGGCGCAGCACCGGCAGTTGCGCTCACTTGTGGAATGAATCATCGGACGGAAGATCTTCCTCTCTGTCTCTCCTCCTCTCTGTATATCTGACTTTGTAATAAAAATAAATAAATCTTAAAAAATTTTTGGTAAAAAGAAATAAAAATGCTAAGGAAATGCATTTATTGGAAGGAGGGAAGGGAAGGAAAGGAAGGACGGAGAAAAAGAAGTAAGGGAATGTGGAGTGAAAGCAGACGGAGGGGAGGTGACAGGGAGGCAGTGAGAATGACAGCCTGTCAGACTCGCAGCAGCATGCAGCAGTTTCCCAAGGGGCAGCTCAGATCTTGCCCCCAAGCCCAAGAGCTTGTGTTTTCCTGCATGCGTGGGGGCCCCACTAGGGCTTTGCTGCTTACAGCTCTCTATTCTGGAGGCTGAGCACATGGATTGTCCACAGAGGCTGAAAGAGGATGACAGAGACGTGTTAGAGAGGAGGTGAGGTCAAGTCTTGCCCTTTGTGGGCCCTGGGGACCAGAGCCTTCATAGCTACATGACAGCAGGGGCCCCGCGGCCAACTGTGCCCTGGTAGGACTCCAGCCCTTTTTGGCAAGCACACTTGGGGCATCCACAAAGGCCAGTCCCTGGGGCAAGCAGTGTGCGGACGCCACCACGAGAGGGCAGCAGGTGGCACACTTTAGGACTGGGCAGGGAGCAGGCTGGGTCCTGGAAGCCATCCCTTGGTCCTTTACCCCTAGCCTGCCCACGCCCACAGCACAGCTCCAGGGGGCAACCACGAGAAGGGTCCTAAAAGGCCTGAGGCTTGGGCCACTGGTATCCCGGGCAGCATGCCCCCCTACCCTCCTGCCTCAGTGACACTCTGCATGGCTTGTCGAGGGCCTGGCTATCTGGGGAGCACTACCTGCGAGGGCTCGGCCAAGATCCACAGCACCAAGCTCAGCCTCCCTGCGTCCTTGCTCCCTGGTCCCGGCCTTCACCCACGGCACCACGCCAGACCTCATGACCTGCGTGGGGCAGGGAACCAGATGGAAGGTGTGAGCGGCTGGGGCGTGGCAGGGGCAGGGCACAGGCGCCAGCCTGAGGCACTCTACTCACTCACCCATGGGCGCTTTGGGACTCTGGCAAGGGCGATGGGCACGTCCTCACTTGCATGTACTCGTTACCATTAGAGTCACTACGTGCTGCTCAAAGGAAACAGACAAACCGCGGTCGCCTGCAGAGCGCACACACGGCCACGCACTAGCTGCCGTGCGAATGGCCGCACCAGCACCCCGGGCTGCTCAATGCAAAGACAATAATGTCTGACTGCTTGCTAATGTCTATTTACCCATTCACTGACAATCAATTGCCTACTTGTTAGTGCCTATTTGTTCATTAGTATCTTTTTCCATACTGATTCCTGTTTGTTCATTGATATTTATTTGTTTACTAGTAACTGTCAGTACAGTAATACCTATTTTTCAGTTCACAAATACATATTCGACTGCTCACTAATACTCATGAACACTTGTATGACTTTTCATTACCGTTGATTTGTGTATTTATATATGAATCAATAACAGTTTATTCTTTATTTCCTACTGGTGTATTAATATTATTTGTATATACATTAATATGTTGTGTGTTCAGTAATACTTTCTTGATTGTTCTTTAATATTCATGTGTTCATCCATATGCTTTTGACTTTTCATAACTAACCATGTTCTGTTCTGAAGGACCCATTTGTATGTTCTGAATAATTTAGTTCTTTGCTTCTTAATACTTAACTGCCTTACTTAGGCGGCGTGGCCTAGCGGCTAAACTCCTCGCCTTGAACGCCCCGGGATCCCATATGGGTGCAGGTTCTAATCCCGGCAGCTCCACTTCCCATCCAGCTCCCTGCCTGTGGCCTGGGAAAGCAGTCGAGGATGCATTGGGATCCTGCACCCGCGTGGGAGACCCGGAAGAGGTTCCTGGTTCCCGGCTTCGGATCGGCGCGCACTGGCTGTTGCGGCTCACTTGCGGAGTGAATCATCGGACAGAAGATCTTCCTCTCTCTGTATATCTGACTTTGTAATAAAATAAATAAATATCTGTATATCTCTCCTCCTCTCTGTATATCTGACTTTGTAGTAAAATAAATAAGTCTTTTAAAAAAATACTTAACTGCCTTTGAATACTTATTTGTTCATTAATGTCTATTAGACCATTCATAGATACTTGCGACATTATTGGCTGTTTGTTCATTAATACCTGTTTCACTGCTCATTAAAATGCAGTTCTTCATTAATACTTTTTTAAAGATTTATTTATTTTCACTTGAAAGTCATACACAGAGGAAGAGAAACATAGAGAAAGTTCTTCTGTTCACTGATTCACGCCTCAAGTGGCTGCAAAAGCTAGATCTAAGCAAATCTGAAGCCAGAAGCCACCACATGGGCACAGGGTCCCAAAGCTTTGGGCTGTCCTCCACTGCTTTCCCAGGACACAAGCAGGGAGCTGGGTGGGGAGCAGGGCTGCCAGGACTATAACCAGCGGCCCCTAGAACCAGCACTCACATGGGATCCCAGTGTGTAAGGCAAAGACTTTAGCCACTAAGCTATAGCACCCAGCCCAAGAGAACAACATTAAGTATCATTTGTAGGGCAGACCTGGAAGAGTTGTGTTCTTTGAGCTTTCTTTGCTGTGGAAAAATTTTATTTAATTTTCAAAGACAAAGGAAAGCTTTGCTGGATACAAATTCTGTGCTGACGATTTTTGCTTTTAGAATCTGGAGTATGTCACACCATACTGGCCTGTGGTTTCCTGTGTGAGATCAGTTGTGAGTCTCCAAAGCCCCACAACTGGGTCACCACTCTCCATTGCCTGTGATCCTGTGCTGTGGTTGCACCCTGTCTTTCCAACCTTCCTCCCAATTCTGCTTCTGATAGTTTCCAGGATTAGGAAGACATCAGGTGTCCTAATAACCAGGCTATTGGTGGTGTTAAGTTGAGGACCACATGGACCTATTTTGAGTTGTAAGATGCTAAAGTTGGTGTTATTTTCCCTGCAGGACCAGTATAATACACTGAGTTGGAAGTGGGTTCACTCCCAGCTTTTGCACACAGCTTTTGCCACACTGTACAGAATGGTACCTGATATGCCACTGGTGGAGTTCTTGATCTGCTGGCCATTAGGTCTGGGAACTACCTGGACCTACTTTGGGTGGATCCTGTACTTTTTCATGTCAGTGCAATGCATTGAGCCAGAAATGAGTTCATTCCAAGGTCAGTGCATGTACAGTCCTGCCCCCATAACCTTTGCCTCCTTACACAAAATAGCACTCAATGCAGATCTGGAGTGTGTCTGGACTATGAGATCCACCCTGTTCCTGCACTGCCTGTTTGGGATCTGCTGCTCTGTCTCTGTTCCTGGTCAAATCAAACAAATCAGTAAGGCAGACAGTTCTTTGGATTTAACCTCCTGAGCTCCCAGTGAACTCCGCTGCCCACCTGGCTGCCAATGGAGCTCCAGCTGCCAGTGGAGCCAATGTCATGGCTCGCTGACTGCTGCTGGGTTATCTGGTCACTGCAACACCATACTGGTGTCTCTGATGCTTTTCTGTGTCTGTCAGTCTCCAGGTATCCCTCTGTCATTGGCTTGTTCTCTATGATTTCCTGAAATGTGCCCTCTCTGCATCACTCTGGCTATTGATTCTCTGTCTGTTTAAATGTGTCCTTACTGTTTTCCTGCATCTTGACTCTCCAAAATAACACATTTTATCAAGCATTTTAACAAACAGTACAGGCCAGATCTGGTAAGAGCTTAAGATTATCATTAAAAATATACAAGTAAGCAGATAACGTTAACTTCATTTAACACTCAACAACAGCGACAGAAAAATGTACAAAACCTGAGAAATGTCAAATCTCTCATTATCCAAGTCATTTACAATAACACACATAATATGACTCATCAAATGAACATTATTTATGATGGTGAAATATATCATGAGACAAAGAAGCATAGAATCACTTTCCTGTGGTCAAGAGCCAAAGGAAGATGCTAGCATAAACTGCAGAGAAGGGAGAAAATGTCCCCCAGGCTAGTACGGGTTAATGGATTTAGATCTTTCTCTAGCTAAGGTGGGGAACAAGTTTGGCAAGCTGTAGCTGTAGGCATTCCCCCTTCCATTCTAGACAATAGCAAAGGGAGTAGAGACAAAGAATGAACTCCCACCTCTTGCTAGATATTCCTGAAAGGGCCTGCGTGGGTGTAGCCAAGAGACATTAGCTATAAGTGAAACGGAAAAAGGAAGGCAGCAGGTGTATTCAGAAAGTCTAGTTTGTAATCGTTATAGAGGTAGGGCCAGAAAATTAGCTGAGTCAATTAAATCAAAACTATCTAAACACTGCCCATTTAGGCCAACATTTCCTTGCTTGTAAGCAGGCCGTGCTGTGGTACAAAAAAGATCAAGCATTTTTCATAAAGCTCTACGGAGAAGGTCAAGAGAGTCCTGATGTTTAAGGTTGAATGCCCAAAGAATGCCTACTGTAGAAGGTTTGTTTCTCATCTTGAGTGAGAGAATTAAAACAGAAATGATCTTCACTTCTTAGCTCTCCAAAGTTTGAGATGTCTCTCAAAAAGCTCCTGCTGCCTGTGGTGTCCAGATGTGTCCAGAAGCCCAGAGGGAGTGGAGGAAGGCAATGGTGGAATTAGCGTGTGTTGCCCACAGTTGCTTAGCCTTCCATGCCTCTGCTATGGGATATGTATTTGTCAGGACAGCTTGCTCAGTGAGTGATCAGTGTTATGTACCAGCAGTATGCAAGAACTGTCCCTCTGCCTGGTCAAACATACACTGTTGCTTAGGATACATGTTTAACAGAACAGCAAGTGCAGGAAATGATACCAATGGCATGCTAGAACTGGTCAAATACATATAGGCATATAGGCAAATAGTCATTCCCCCTACATATATTTGATTATGTATATAATCATTCTGCCCTCTCAGCTTGAGTTGGCACTGACACTGAGCCTGATTTCAATAATGACCCTTCTGGGCAAAAGTCTTAGCAAAGATATTTTGAGCTAGAGTTTGGATAGTTTGTGCCAGTCCTGGCTGCAACGTTGATTAACAACTCGGCAGGTGAAAGGACAAGGAAGCACAGTGTGAGAATAAAAAGTCTCCTCGGTAAGCTTTCTCTGAGGCATAGGTTACATGGAAAAGACCTGAGAGAGGGAACCCAGAAGAGGGGGAGGTATGAAGGAAGTGTGCACCACAGAACATGACAGTGAGGAGTCCAGAGGGACAAAGCATCCGTCTGTGAAAGGGTTATTTGAGGCCTGACCCAGAACTAAAGATAATTCTGGCAAATGCCAGCTAGTGGGGTCAGGAACCCACGTCTGTAGGAATTGAGAGGGGATTTGGCAGAGCAAAGAGAACATTTAGGAGTGACGATGAGACAGAGGGTGAGAGTCTGGACCTGGAGCCGAGTGGGGATTTATTGAAGAATGCAGTACAGACCTCAGGGACTCATCCTGAACTGTGCTCAGTTCTCCAACAAATCAATTGCCAAGCAAAGAACAGAATATATTTATCAGTAATTAACCCCAGCCAATTTCTCCAGACTCCTGTGTCTTTAATGTTGTGGTCGAAGATTGGACCTAATATTTAGTTCTTAGGTTCTTGCCTCTTACTTAAAAAACATTTTAAGTACAGACACTGTGACACATCTCAAGCAAGTGATAAGGTTTATTCTGAGGGTAAGGAAAACAGACACCCATAGAACATACTCACAGAGAGTGAGCCAGGAAATATAGGGTCAGGGAGAGAGACCACTACCTTTTGTCCTCAATCTGCAAGAAACAAGAGACAAAACAATTTGTGAACAATGAACAATGAGCACTAGCACTCATAGCTGATATGCTATTCTCCCAACAGCCGACCAAACTTCTCCTCTGGATTATTTTTAGATCTCTTGTTAAAAATTTCGTGACTGTACAAGTACAGACTCACTTCCGAGTTTTCTATTCTGTTCCATTGATCTTATGTTTTTCTTGACCAGTACAAGATGTTTGGATTACCACTGTTCTGTAACATGTTTTGAAGTGTGGAATTGTGATTCCTCCAACCTTATTTTTACTTTGCAGGGGTAATTTTAGTTCCTCACTTCCGGTTTGAACTCTTTTAATTTCTTTTTCTCAACTAATACCTCTAGTTAGGACTTACTATATAATGAGAATAATAATGGTGAAAGTGGACAACCTTGCCTGGTTCCAGATCTTAGTGGGAAAGCTTCCAGTAGGATGCTGGCATTTGGCTTCTCATATATTGATTTGATTGTGTTGTGGAATTTTCCTTCTGTGCTATCTTGTTCAGTGTATTTTAGATTTGGCTTGTTTAAGATATTTAGTTTAGGGTATCTGGTTGTTTAGGGTATTTGGACTTTATCATATGCCTTCTCTGAATACATTGAGACGATCATATTTTTATTCTTAATTTTTGTTAATACAGTATATTACATTTATTGTCTGAAATATTATTGATTGTGTTGGCTAGTATTTTGAGGATTTTTGCATCTATGTTCATCAGAGGTATTGGTCTGTAGTTCTCTTTCTTTGCTGGGTCTCTATCTGGCTTTGGTATTTAGGTAATGTAGGCTTCATAGAAAGAGTTTGGAAGGATTTTCTCCATAATGTTGCTTTAGGTTTATTTATATTATTAACTGCCTCGTGATTCAGGTTTGGTAGATGGTGTGTGTCCAAAAACCTATCCATTCCTTCTGTTATCTGGTGTTACATGGTTATTTGTAATAGTTCCTGATTATTAAATGTATGTCTGAGTTATTTATTGTTTATTTTTTATCTCTAATTCTATTATTTCTTATCTTCTCCCTACTTTTTATGATTAGTTAGTGAATAGGGAGTCTATTTTGTTCATTTTCTGAAAGAACCAGCTCTTTGATAAGCTGATCTCCTGTACTGTTCTTTTAGACAATAGTTGGTCTATTTTAGTCCTGTGATTAAGATTGAATCAAGCATCTTCTCAGACCACCATGGTGTGAAACTGGAGACCAACAAGTCAAAAAAGTCCAAAAGATACGCAAATACTTGGAAATGCTTCAATGGACAATGATTATAGAAGGAATCAAAGAAATATTTTAAAAACATGCTTGAAATGAATAAAGGCAACAACACAATGTGTCAAAAATTGCGGGACACAGACAAGGCTGTGCCAAGGACAGTTCATTGCAGTCAGTACGCATCAAGAAACTAGGAAGACACAAGGCAAAAAAGCTAACCACACATCTTAAGAAGCTAGTAAATCGGGCCCGGCGGCATGGCCTAGTGGCTAAACTCCTCGCCTACAATGCCCCGGGATCCCATATGGGCGCCGGTTCTAATCCCAGCAGCTCCACTTCCCATCCAGCTCCCTGCTTGTGGCCTGGGAAAGCAGTCGAGGACGGCCCAATGCACTGGGACCCTGCACCCGCGTGGGAAACCCGGAAGAGGTTCCTGGTTCCCGGCTTCGGATCGGTGCACTGGCCGTTGTGGCTCACTTGTGGATGAATCATCGGATGGAAGATCTTCCTCTCTGTCTCTCCTCCTCTCTGTATATCTGACTTTGTAATGAAAATAAAATAAATCTTAAAAAAAAAGAGAAGCTAGTAAATCAATTGCAGAATATCCCAAAGTTTAGCAGAGAAAAAAAGAAAGAATCCATAAAAGGGAGAAATTAGTCCCATGATGACCACCTCTGGGCATTTAAAGGCACACTCCTACATGTATGCTGCCCTCCCTCCTGCTTCTTGCTGCCCCCTCTCTCCTTCTTCCTTTTGCAATCCCCTCCTGCCACTTTGGCAGAAGATGTTTCTCTCCCTCTTTCTGCTTCCATTTGCCCAAAATTTTCTGCCTTTAGAAATAAGCACTATGCTTGTCTATGTTGTTGGTAACAATACAAATCTAACAAGCAGCTCTATTTTATTCCCCTTTGGATAGGTAGGACAATAAAAGTGCATATCTAGTGTGTTCTCTTTTCATATTGAATATTCTGGTCCATACAGCATATACTCTTGTCTAAAGAAATGACATAATCTAGATAGTATTTTCAGTTCTGCCTTTTCTATTAGCACTCTGAGCATTTGACTCTACCATGGATATAAGCAAAGTCTAATTCAGAATCAGTGTCTATTTCTATTAGGAACCATTTGTAGTAATCCTTACTTTGACCTATGTGGTGTGAACTTGAAATTAAGAAAAGGAGAGACAGATAAGATAAAGTGAAAGCAGAGAGAAACACTGACTGAGCCTTACCCAGCAGCTTCTATTTACTAACTAAACGTTATGAGACTTAATGTTGATGTGTATTCAAGAAACCATCTAGAGATCATCTGACAACATGAGGGAGGAAGAACAGGAGGTGTGTCTGCTATGTAACGAGCACTTCCCTTTGGCTTGGCCTTGTTAACCTTGGAACTTGTCACTTAGCATCACCATGGGAAACCTCTCCCAACTCTTCAGTTCTTGCCTGTCACTCTAGCTCACATTGTATAGATTTTTATTTCTTTGGTGGCCACTTGAAACACTCAAACCCAGGATATTAGTGTCAATCTTGTTTGCAAAATATAGTAGGTGTCTTTAAACCAGAAAATGTGCTGCATAACCACCTTGACGTCCATTTTACTGGCAAACACAATAGATTTTTACTGCCATTGCATGCTTGAGGTGGGAAAATAATATACTATAATATATCTATGTTCTATCCATGTTACATTGCTACAATACCCCCATACCCACTGATCTATTAGGTAAATATCCCTTGAAAAGAATGTGGCCAAACATCTGCTTCACAATCCTGATTACCTTACAAATCTAGAATGTAGTCTTTGATTGGCATGAACTGTTAGGTCAGGAGGCAGTTGGGAGAGCGAGAGGCTTTAATTTAGTCAAAGAATTTTTGTTAGGGAAAATAGTCTGACAGACTGCTCCTGGCTAGGAGACAGGGCATGAGCACTTCCACAAGGCAGGGTGACCACTTGAGCGAAATGACCACTCGGGGAAAATAGCACAGGGTTTTTATACATAATAGGCGTGGGGATGGTAGAAGGTGGCAACGTCTCTGTTTGCACATGCGAGTGACCTGCAGCACAGGATACTCATCTTGGTGGGCTGACATACGACCTGAGTGCATCCTCAGGGGGCATTTCAGCCATTCCCTAGGAGATAGGGCCTGGATGATCCATTATGGCCTCACTCTAACTCTGCCTCAGACCAGCATTCTGCTTTTCCCAATCTAAAGGAACCTGCTCTGCTTTGATGCATCCCTGAAATTTTCACAGCATTTGCTCAGGATTTTTCTCTGTTTTTAATACAATGATTACCATTTCCCCTTCGGCTGAGTCTATGGGCCAAAATATGAACCACTATATATGAACCAGTAAAAACACAAGCACAAAATGATTTTATTATTGTTCACTTGGTTTTTGTCTTCCATCATTGCTAGAAAAACAGGACATGATTTAGACCTCTCTGTTGATTTATTTTTAACTTCTTTGATCACAAAGCCATCCTTCTAAACAGGATGTTGCCTTTTCCCTACAATGCCAAAAAAATAGTAGCACTTTCTGGGTCAATTGAGAGTGGTTTTGGGGGAACTATAAAATATAGAAGTTGCTCAAAATCAGTGAAAAGTGGCGAGTGGCAAGAAACTCTCTTCCTTGTATCCCCAAGTAGCCTGAACCTGTAAAATAGTAACAATAAAAATGATAATAACACCATTGTTCTCGACATAGAGGTCTTCAATCCCATTAGAGTGTCTCTCTGATATACCTATCTACAACATGTGCACTTCAGGTGCCTTTTTACCTCATATACACCTGAGTGTTTGATTATTGCCCTACAGCAAGGAGTATATGTCTCCAAGTTTTCAGAAAGCGCAGTCTCAATAGATGTCACTAGGGGGTGCTCATAACCTATTGCCATAGGCTCTGGTCTATCACGCAGATGATTTGTTTCTACCACACTCCAGTTTTTATTCTGAACCTTTTTTGAGGGGAGGGGGTGTTTAGACAATTGTCCAGGTTCTAATTTAATAAGTTATATCAGCACAGAAGAGAGGATAGATTTGCCTGTCTTCTAAGCCATAACATTAAATACAAGAGGCAGTCCTCAGAAAAATTGAAACTCCCACCACATAATGTAATCAAGTAATAGACAAAACTACATGAAATATGTTAAAGAATATAGTTCTCCTATAAAGATATCTTAATTCTCAAAACATACACATTCCTAACTATAGCTTCCATTTGGGCTTTGTTATCAAGTTTTGGTTTCATAATACTAAATAGGGCAAGAGTTTCCCCGGCAGTTTCATATATTATCCATTGCCATAACGCATTTATGAAATCCACTTAAATATTTCCAACTTTCACAGTCTTACCGGGTTACACTTTTATGTTCCTTCAGTATGATGCTGATATGTTAAAACTTCACAAGTGACACCCCCTCTTCCCCAGCAGCATGTAATGTTGGCCGAGTGAGGGAAGGCAGCCAAAATCCACGACCAGGGACTTTCACTTCCCCAGATGTTGAGAGCCACTGTCAGGTCCTTGGGTCACACTAGGCATACCAAACAGGAGCTCAATCTCTCACTGCCCCTTTTCACACCCCCCCAGCCCCCCCGGTAGCACATAGAGGTGGCTGGGGGCGCTGGCAGGCAGCCTAGGTCCAGGTCGGAGGTTTTCATGCCTCTAGATGTCGAGAGGCAGTGGCGGGCCTTTGGGTCACACTAGGCTCACATCACCTCCCAGTGTCATGTGGTGATGGCTGGTGGGAGGGAAGGCAGCCTGGGTCCACGACAGGGAGCATTCACCCCGCCAGATGCCAAGAGGCAAGGGCAGGTTTTTGGATCATGCTAGGTGAGCTCTGGGTACTTAGAGGGTTAGCAAGACCCTCGGAGCATGACCCACTTTGGAGACCCTGGGATGGCTGGGAGGCTGGATGTGGCTTCCCCCCTTGTCTCCCTCTTCTCTTAGACACAGGAAGGAAAAAAAAAAGAGAATGTGGAAATGATGGTCTCACCCACCTTCCCATAGCCCTTGGCCCTTTGTAATCTAATCAACTATGTAAAAATCATCCAAAATAAAAATAATTATCTTTAAAAGAAGAACCTTTCCCTAACTTTGTTGAGCCCAGACATTAAACTATACCTGCCCTGCCCCTTGCTCTGTGCTTTACAATAGATACTTACTTCCTTCTACTACCCAGATGTCATTGATTGTTTTTCTGTGCATTTCATGAGTGCAGCCGTTAAGGGGTTTTACAACACTGCCATAAACCAACGTGGGGTGTTGTTCAGTAGCAAAATCCCTAATCATTAACCTGAGTGATCATTTTCTTTGTGTTTTTTTTTTTTTTTATGAATAAATGACTTTCTTTATTTCTTTTTTTTTTTTAAAGATTTATTCATTTTTTATTACAGCCAGATATATACAGAGGAGAGACAGAGAGGAAGATCTTCCGTCCGATGATTCACTCCCCAAGTGAGCCGCAACGGGCCAGTGCGCGCCGATCCGAAGCTGGGAACCTGGAACCTCTTCCGGGTCTCCCACGCGGGTGCAGTGTTCCAATGCATTGGGCCGTCCTCAACTGCTTTCCCAGGCCACAAGCAGGGAGCTGGATGGGAAGTGGAGCTGCCGGGATTAGAACTGGCACCCATATGGGATCCCGGGGCATTGAAGGCGAGAAGTTTAGCCGCTAGGCCACGCCGCCGGGCCCGACTTTCTTTATTTCTTTTTCCCTACGACTAACCCCCTTTTAGATTTATTTATTTTTATTAAAAGATAGATTTACTGACAGAAAGAAAGACAGAGAGTAAGGTTTCCATTGCTGGCTTACTCCCTACATGGCCACAATGGACAGTGCTAAGGTGAACTGAAGCCAGGAGCTGGGAGCTTCCTCAAGATCTCCCACAGGAATAAAGGGTCCCAAGAACTTGGATCATCCTCCCACACTTTCCTAGGTCGTAAATAGAGAGCTAGGTCAGAAATGGAACAGCCACACATGAATCAGCACTACATGGCATGCCAGGACCTCAGGCAGAGGATTAGTCAGTTGGGGTAGCGTGCCAGTCCCTGCCCTTACTTTCTAGTATATGTGCGTGTGAGTGTGTTTCAAATTGATTTCTGTAGGCATAAAGGGAAAATTTGCTCTAAACTTATTTTTAATAAAACCAGTGTCATAACCCTGGTTTGAGATAGCTAGCAGAGAGATGAGATCATTTAAGATCAAACTAACTAGTTAAAAATCAATCAGAAAATCTAGGTTAAAGAGCAATAATGTTAATAATATACAGATTGCAAGGGTCCAGATGGGATGGACCTGAAATCAAGACAAAAAGATTGAATTGGTTTACAAATATTTCAGAAATATGCCATAAGATGGATGGTTACAGATATGAGAACAATCAGAATCAAGACCTGCTGGCATGTTAGTAAACAACTCTGCTGCATTTTCATCAAATCACTCTGAATTCTGAGAGGATTTTAGGTGATTCCTCTGATAACCTGTCTCAAAAAGCTTGATAATGCATTTTTAAATTAATGCAATTTTTATTTCTTACTTTAAACAAGATAAGTACATTATATGTGATTAACTTACGTGTAGGTATCAGAGTTTAAGATTTACACATATTTTTCTTACTACATTTGTTTCCTATATTTTATTACAGTGATTAAAGCACTTTATTCTTTTAAGCTTCCAATCAAAAGTTGTAAGTACAGGCTTTTCTCAAATCCTCTCCACGGCTATCTAGAAACAATGATGTATGGCGATCAATAAGCACATCTGATGTGTGAATCTTTGTTGTAAAGACTTTTCTTCAATAAAAAGAACTACAGCTTTAAAAGAGCTTTATTGGTCCAGGAACAAGAAAGATCCAGGCTGAGTAGCATCTCATACCTAAGAGTGAGGCACTCAAACTCTGGGGAAGATCAAAAAGATCTCAGGCACGACGGAAGGGCGCAACAACCAGTCAAGTTGGCATTAATTTCAGCTAAAAAATAATAACTATGGATTATGATGACAAAATGAATTTTAAAAATCAAATATGCAGAGCATTTATACATGTTCCCCTTTTGTTTGAATTTTCAGTTAATTTTAAACACAATTTTCATAGATTGAAAACAATAAAAATTTAAATATGAAGAAATTCATCTTCCGTTATAGTATAATCTTAATAATCATTATGAAAAAACATTATGGAGCCAGAACTCATTAGGCAAATTCCATAGTAATTTTGTTTCAGGCAAGAATTATCTGTGGATGGAGCAAAAATTAGAGGGTAATGGGGGGATTCGAGTAGGATGCTTTCATAATCTCAAAGAATCTTCTCAAAAAGCATTTTTATTCCAAAAAGAAAATATATTGAAACTTCAGAAATTTACCCATATTATTTTACGCAGGTTATCAGAGATCATAATACAATTACTGAACAGTTTCAATATTATCCGCTTTTAAAACTCATGGAATGAGAAGACAACTTTTGTCAAAAATACTTTCAATATGAGCATAAAGAAATACTGAGCCAATGTACATAAGGATTAGACAAGATCTTCGAAAGAAATAATGAGAGAGAGAGAGAAAGAAGAAATGAAAGAAAGAAAGAAGGAAGGAAGGAAAAAGAAAAAAAGAAGAAAAACAAAAAAACAAAGAAACAAAGAGGAAAGGGTAAAGGAAGGAAAAAAAGAAATAGGAATTGGAAAACTGTGAGATAGAACTGAAAAATCTGATTTGAACTTTCTGCAGTCTTTACACCTCCATTATTACATCCCCTCTAAAAAAAATAGGAGTTTTCCTCTAAAAATACTGCAATAAATTCTCCAAAATAAGATTTTTCTCATTTTAATATGCCGGGGACACTTTAGGTAAAATAACATTGAGCTCTGTATAAAAAACAAGGTCCACTGTTGCCATATCTTTCCAAGATACACAGATATGATGCTGAGTCATTCTGTTTCCACATTTTTAAATATAAAAGGACAATCAAAGGCCAGTGAACTTCTGAAGCACATGAAAGAATGCAGTGCCAGGACAAAGTAAATAAATACATGTATGTGTGCACACACACAACTGAACAAACAGGCCTGATTTGATGACGCAATCTCTCATCCTCTCAGTGCAGACTTCCTCACATCTCACCATGGAACCCCTGAGACATCTCAAGCAACAGCTTCCAGTTTCCCCATTCTGTACACCTCCATCCCATGATCATTCCTCAGCATAATCCACGGTGTTCTAATCTCTTTCAGGCTCTACTTTCTGCGGGGAAAGTGTGGTGGCTCTAAAAACACAGACAAACAAAATGGAACTTGGGAACTAGGTTTCTCTCTGCTAATTTGAATAGCAATCTCATTTATGATCAAATTGAGAACTAGTAACTGCTGGCATTCAGAAAGATCACAAAATTACAAATTTAAACATTCACTAAAGTTTGAGTAGAATTAGGGAGGGCCATGAGGAAAATGAAACACTTATTGGTAGCATATAGACAGAGGAAATGGCGTACTTCATGTCAGCATAACTTGGAGATAAGCCACACTTTTTGATTTTCACATACTTATAAAATTCATAATTGAACAAAAATGGAGTTTACTAAAAACTCAGGATTATATGTATAAAATAATGCATGCTAATAATAGTGGAAACAGATTGTGGTTTGGATTTTATATTTTTTTGCATATATTATATATCTTAATGTATCACATATTATTTTTATCTATTCAAATATATAGTTTATATATTTTGTCCTAGCTATTATACAAGTAATAAATAAATTAGATAACAAATGAATAATTAATGATTAATAAAGTATTATTACACATGTGATAAATAGTGTGTTGTATTATATATTAATATAACATATAATATTAATATTATTAATAAAAACAACAAACAGAAAAACTGGTATTGAGTTTTACATGATGCTTTGTACTTCTTCACAATTTTTGTTTTGTAAATTTAAAACTTCCCTAAATCAAATGTATTTTAAAAAAGAAAAATACGGGCCCAGCACGGTAGTGTAGCTTGTTAGGCTGTTGCATGCAATGCTAACGTTATACATGGACACTGGTTTGAGTTCTGAGTTCCCCATTTCCAACCAGTCTTCCTGACCATGGCCTGGAAAGCAGCAGCAGACAGTTAAGAATCTTGAGAAACTGTACCCACACGGGAGACTTTGATGAATCTCCTGACTCCTGGATTGGATTGGTCATTTGGGGAATGAGCCAAGGGTGAAACATCAATCACTCTCTCTCTCCCTCCCTCTCTCTCTGTCCGTGTGTGTGTTTCATTCTCTCTATGTAGCTCTTTGCCTTACAAATAAGTCAGTCTGAAAATACTAAGTTGGTGTGATCTAACATATGTGAGTCACATGCACCAATAAAATCCATAAAGATACTAAAATGGCACATAATTGGAAGAAAAATGAAAAATATTTCTTAATTGTAAAAGATTTCAATTTTAATAAATGAAAAAACTATTAAATGTGTCCATTTGGCCTTGCTCAAAAATAAACTGAACTGTGACATCCTTTATTGTTTTTCTGTAACAATTATCCTGTTTTGATAATTCTCTCAATTAGACAGAGGTTATCAGGTTATTAAAATTATTCCTAGTCATTGTTTTTCTGTTGAAAACTGTAGGTTATAAGCTTATATTACAGTATTTTTTTGTTGAATTTTACACTTTCCTCATGTGTTTTTGCTTTTTTGTTTGTTTTAAGGTACAACACACAGGCAAACCATCACCCCAATGATAAACTTCAGATGGGCAGTTAGGCCTTTTGAGACAACACACTGTAAAAGTGACGCAAAGTAAACAGTAGGAGGCTAATAAAAGTCTGGAAAGTAACACAAATGAAGATTCCCAAGAGCCAAAGTTCAACCATCTCCACCTCCCCCTGTCTAATCTTGTGAGACAGGAAAAAAGTGCCCATCAGAAGTTGGAAAATCAACCACAAACAGAATAACCACTTCTTTGATAATTGCATAGTTCAAAAGCAAAGAAAGTGGAGATACATCTCAAACGTACCAAAGGGCTTCATGGTGGATTAAAAACCTTGCATGTAAACTTCTACACATATTCAAGCCTGAGTACTTACAGGTTGTGTACTCCAACAATAGTTTTCTTTGTATCTCACTACTACAGGCAAAAAATAAAATCATGCGAGGGCAGAAAATAAATAAATATATTGTAATACAATAAAATGCCGATAAGTATTAAAAATAAACTTCGAAATTCATGGCAAAAATGCAAGTACATACATGATTGAGCATATTTTTGTATTATTTTATCTTGCTTGCATTTGAAAATTAATTGCATCAATACAAAGTTGGTTTATTGACATTTGTTCTTGTAAAATCATGAACAAACACGTTTGTAATAAATGTAAAGATTCACCTTTAGCTTTTAAGCATGATTAGCATAATCATATTAAACAATGCAACATATATGTTACATTGAATTTATATCTTCATAAATGACAGAAATTTCCTAGATAAATATTCCTGTTTTCACTACCAGTTTTTTCCTAATATTGTCTCAATTATTTATATCAGCTACAAACTTCAGCATGTATATCCAACTCTAAAGCAAAAATAGAAACCTTAGGGATTTCTGTCTATGCTTAGATGTGAGTGCAATTTACATATCACTTTCAAAATTGTAACATAGGAAAAACAGGCATGTGTGGTAACATTGTCCAGAGGCTATTTATCTACTTGGTCTACTTATCCAGCATTGCTCTACAATGTGTAGTTGGTCAAGAGGGACAATTTAAATCTATATTTGATGAATCCAATGGAAATTACTTGATGACATAGACACACTGGTTTCTTTTTGTATTTTTTAAATTATGTAGTGAGAGAGCTGCACATCCATATGGGCCTCTGATTAGACTAGGAAGAGTCAAGGTGTGGAGCAAGGTGGGTAAGATATGTGTTTCAACTCTTTTTATTCTCCTGGACCTGCAGTGGGAGACAGTGAAGGGAGAGGAGGTCCCCTGTTGTCAAATTATATCACTGTCAGGGGATGGAGATGGTTTTGCTGTTGCCTTAGAGATATCAATGTGGGAAAGAATGTTGCAAGGGTATTACTTGTGTGGTCTTGATAGTTCTGAGAAGTTGTCAACTTTGTTGCACCAGAGGTTGAGAAGAAAATCTAAGGTCTACTGGCTGACTATATCCGCAGACCTAGGTGCTTGCTGCAAAGTTCCGCTCAAGTGTTGTTCAACTTGTTGTGCTTTCTATCTTTTGATGAGGTGTGTGAAATCCCCTGTTGATGCCCACTATTTCCCAACTCCGGACCCCGAGAACGAGGACCCAGCATGCCAGGACCACAGCCGCAAGGCAGTGAGGGGTCCCTGGCTATTTCTCAGGCCCAAGCGCTACCGCCTGCCTCCGGGTAAGCCCGCCATGAGGGAATCTCCTGACCGGGGCTAGAGGGCTAGCTCCACCCCTTGGCCATAAGCTAGAGGTGGGCGAGTGGGGGAGGGACCGGAACCTTGCTGGCCTGGGGACAACATCTTCCTCCTAGGTAACTATCCCTCTGATTAACACTAAAGCAAGATGGGGGGGATTGCTAAACAGAAACGCATATGCCAGTATTTATCTGGGCTGGGTAGGGGGCTGGTCGGGTCAAATTGGGCTTCAAAAAGCATCAATAATTTCCAGAGTTTAATGAGAGGCGGGACAGACTGAACAAGACTGTGATAATGTTTTTATGTCAGTCTGATTGCTCCCAAATAATCTCTTTCCACTAGTAGAATTCATCACGTGCTCATGAAGCAGACGATGGCATCATTTTTCCCAAAAGACTTCTGTGTTTCCTTTTATTAAGCATGTGTTGGTTACTCAGCGGCGCATTATTTTATCAGGGTGCTATACTCTGTTGTTGATGTTGTTGTTGTTGTTGTGATAGATGTGGCTGTTATGAACTGATGTCAATCCAGGAAACAGTAATATTATTTCAACCCCAAACAGCCTGTATCTCATGCAATAAGACATTGTGAAGTAACCAATGAACCAACAATCGATATGAGTCAGAATGCTTATGATCTACATTAAGAAATGTAAAACCTAATAAACTTGTAAGGCCCTATGATACTTGGAAATGGGGAGGGAGAGCAGAGAAATCTTACACCACCCCAGTAGGTGTGAGGAAGGCGGGAGAAGGATAACCCAGCAGGATCATAACTGGTAACTCAGAGACAGCAGACTCGAGTCAGCATTAGACAATAGCAAAACTACAAAGACGTGGGGGGAATCAGGAGCAATCCTAACAACCTCTTAACAGGAGGTCATACACATAGAGCAGCGGGGGACCCTAGAGTGGAGCAGAGGGACAGGAGGAGGCTTGTATCCCAACCCTGAAGACTCCCGGAGCCTCACCAAGGACTTTCAGTACGACCACCGAGGACTACATCCCTACTGCCAAGGAGACCATGGGGGAAAAGGAGTGCCTTCAGAGGCCAAAAACTCTGAGGTCACCCATCCCCATTTGGACCTACAATGTGGGATGGAAGAAGCCCAATTCCTGCCTTGCAGGATCCAGGGTCATCAGAACGACAACCAGGATCCCTGAGTGGTCCGCAGAAACAGAAGAACAGTAAACTTCCTTCAGAACTAGGGAGAAGAGCTTTCTCTGGCCCTTGCTGGCTTCCAACTTTGGGTCCCCACCCTCTTTTGTAAGGACCATCAGGATTGCTCCAGAACCCCTCATAACAAACAAACATATGAACAAACAAACTAGAATAGATAGACAGAGAACAACTAGGAATACTTAGAAACAGACAGGAAGTGGCCAGCCGGGATGCACTTATAACTCACTGGGTGGGACACAAAGATTAGTTACTCCTCTCTGGGGTGTTGAGGATTTCTCTGCACACCCCTCCCAAAAACGCTCACCTAACCTGTTGACATTGGAACTGTTAAAGTGATAGAGTTAGACTACCCGAAAAACAACCAGGTTTAACAAAATCATGCTTCAATGCTATAAAATGCTAAATACTAACATTGAAATAGACAAGAGACAGCTGAATAGCAATCTATAGCCATTTTAAGGTATATGGAACATGGTTGAATATAAACCAAAACTGAAATGTCTATGAGGAAGTCACAGGTTTTGGTCGAGAACCTGCATTTCCCTAGTAACATATTGGTTAATCAATACCACGCCAATTAATGCCATAATGTTGTAAATGGTTGTAACTATTATGTTGGGTTTTTTACTTGATTGGGATGATACTCTGCTGGTTCCACCTTCAGACCAGAGATGGTCTCACCAAGAAGCCATTGAAATTACCAGGACAATAAGATGCTGGACTTTATGATTGGTCAAAACCTCCAATGAAAGAATCTCAACTGAATTTGAACTATGGAAATGCAACAAGGTGGAGCAATCCGCCGTGGTGGGGGGGGGAGGGTTTGGGGAGGGGCGGGGGGAATTCCAGTGCATAAAAAAAAATGTGTCACATAATGCAATGAAATTAATAAATAAAAAATAATAAATAAAGAAAGAAAGAAAGAAAAGAAAAAAAAATAAATTCCCTTTTGGCTTAGAAGAGCTCATTGTGTTGTTTTTCAAAGACACTCTGTAACAGAGTAAGTTCTATGAAGTTATATATAATCAGTCAGTGAGTATCACTGAGAATATTTGAACTCAATTTGGCATACTACCAATTAAATCAGCTTGGAACCTCTTGTTACTTCTTCTATTTTATATCTTCATCATGAATGATCACAAATTTTGCAAAATTTATGACGTTTCAACACTTGTAAAGGCCTAAGTCTGTGTAACAGAGAACAATTTGACAAGAAAAACATGAAACATCCACTTTTCATATAGTAGCAGGTACATCTCCATAAACAAGCTCCCAGACAAAATAACTACTCAGAGTTATTGAAAAGCACAGCATTGGATAGGTGTTTGAGTTTTCCTAAGGACACAGCAAATAGAAAAATGAAACATGTTCAAAGTGCTCATAAAAACAGTGAGGGCCTGTGGCAGTTAGATGTGACCCACTCACTTTCTCCCTACACAGGCGAGTGTCAGGGAAACCTCAGTGTACTTAGATGTTGCCTAGACCATCAGACTTCTGGCCACAACTTCGGGTTGAAAGGTATGATATTAGTTATTATCCCTTTCAGCCAGGTTGAAGGTATGACTGCTCTGTTTTTGGAGTAATCCCAGAAAGCCATGCTATGAATTACACTGGCTGAAACACAGACAGGTCACACTTAGAAGGATATCCCTTCTTCTGTCTAGCCAGTGCCCTAACACAGCTTTAGTTGTAACATAATGTATGTCCAGCTACAAAAGTGTCATTTTTCAGATCCACTCCTAGGCTCCTGGTTCCATGATGGCAGAGGCTAAAGACCTCCTCCTGCATTAGGGATATCACTCACAGGGTGAATGCACATGAAATACCCACAAACAATAACCGTGCAAAAACAAAATAAATTATTATTTTCCAAGGACTGGTGTAGTCAAAATGGATCTAGTGTGGGAGACATAAAAGTAGAAGATGCAAGTATTCTGCTAGGATTATTTTTTAAATTTTATTTTGATTTTGATTGAAAAGCAGAGTGATAAACTTTCCATCCACTGTTTCACTCTTCAGATGCCAAAAACAATGAATTTTGGGTTGGCCAAGGCAAAGACTTGGGAAATGAATCTGAGTCTCCCACATGACTGTGAGGAACTCAACCCTATGAAACATCACATGCTTCTTTCAAAGGTATGCTTTAGCAGGAAGCTGGATCAAACCAAAGCCAGTGCTTGAACCAGGAAATATGACACAGGATGTGGGCTTGTCTTATCGTGTCTTAAATTCTGTACAAAATGTTTGTCCCCAGAGCTTTTAAAAAAAAATAATTAAATCTTATAAGCTGATAGTGATGGTGTTTCTACATTGATATGAATATGTAGTATGGCACTGACATGTGCACTTGGAGTTGGTGAGTTTAAATTTTTTTTGTACGTGAATTACATTTTATCAAATTTAAAAATACTTTGTTACACCAACTGTGCAAGAAATATGGAAAAGCCATACAGATACTTTATTTCTACCTTTCTGTCATGCCATATCCTCTCATTTGTCACTGCTCTTGGCTCTGTTATAAGTGGACATGGACTTCCTTAGAGAGCCGCTCAATCCTTCATTTGTGGTTAGAATGCTCTACCCTCTGATGGGTAGAGCCCATCTGAATTCCAACTGAACCTTTACCGTATGCTTTAACATTAATGGAAAACCTTTCCATAACATCTGACATATTCATAAATCATTGTATATTCATTTTATTTTGACCTATCAAAGTCTAAATAATGTGCTCTTGCATTCATACAAGCTCAGCTTCAAAGTTATGCAAAGCAGACCTCTACATTATCAATGAAAAGCATGATTAACTAATACTTCACTGTAAAATCATCCCATCTCGCTTTATTAGATAGTTGAACCAAAAATCAAAATAAAGCATGGACAGCATACGTTTTACCCTCTCCATGTCACTTGACCACACAAGTTACACAGAGTTATGGAGACAGAGGAAAGGGCAATAATGCAGTCTCCTTTTCCATAGTGTACCCAGGAGTCTCTCTCACACGTGGGCTGATGATCCTGGCTTAGGTAAAAATACTTGTTGGAAAAATAAAAACCTACTTGCTCACATAAACACAAGACCAGTTTTTCATGATTTATTCTCCTGCCATCCCAGCCCATAGCTCTAAGCGTTCATATGAAGTAATTACTTTGACTAGAATAAGTTATATTTTAACTTTAAGTTTGTTTATAAATATAAGCACAAGTAGCCCCAAAAAAGGGACAGCAGTTGGAGAAGAAGCAGTGACTTCACCAGAATGTCCCTGAAACACGTTTCAGTTCTGCTGCTGCTGCTACAGCTGAGCTGTTGCTTCAGATCTGGGAGTTGTGGAAAGGTGCTGGTGTGGCCTATGGAGTACAGTCTGTGGCTGAATTTAAATGTAATCGTAGATGAACTTGTCCGGAGAGGTCATGAGGTGATCGTTCTGAACCATAGCGCTTCAATTTTCGTTGACTCTGGCATAACAACTACTAGTAAATTTGAAACTTTTCCTATTGATGCCACTAAAGAGGACCTGGAAATGTTTTATATACAACTTGTTAATACATGGACAAATGCACTGCAGGACTCATATTGGGAATATCTTCCAGTGTTGTAAAAACTTCTTTTTTCAGGATATTCTGATGCTTGTGAAGATCTCTGTAAAGCAGCAGTTTTGAACAAGAAACTCATGAGAAAACTACAGGAATCAAAGTTTGATATCCTTATTTCAGATGCTTTTGGTCCATGTGGTGAACTGTTGGCAGAGCTGCTTAAAATCCCCTTTGTGTACAGTCTTCGCTTCTCTCCTGGCTACACTATGGAAAAGCACAGTGGAGGACTTTCATTGCCTCCTTCCTATGTCCCTATGATGCTGTCTGATATAAGTGGCCAAATGACATTCATGGAGGGGGTAAAAAATATGCTGTTCATGCTTTATTTTGACTTTTGGTTTCAAACATTTAATGAGAAGAGATGGGACCAGTTTTGCAGTGAAGTATTAGGTAAGTCATGGTTTTCATTGGCAATGTGGGGATCTAACTTTCCTGTGACTTTGAAGCTGATCTTGTATGAATGAGAAAGCAGAACAATCAGCCACTTATAGGTCAAAATAGAAGAAAAATACATACTACTGCAATAATGTGTGTGATATCAGTGAGGGGAGGAGACTTAGCAATGAGGGGAAACCCAGAGTCCATCGGACTATATTGCAAAATAATTTTCATTACATTAATAATAATACAATTAAAATGATAATACACAATGATGTATGAATGTGTCAGATGTTATGGAAACATTTTACATCAATGTAAAGGTTTTAATTTTTGGTTATTAGTTTGTGGTCCTTCCTAGCATACATGTTTATCACTATTTCTTGTGACATATAAAGTCAGAAGACACTAAGATGAATGTAGACATGATAATTAACACGCTGTGTGCTCAAGCCCACCTACCTACCTAGGGAATCCTGGAAAATTGCTTTCCCTAGTCTATATGAGCATCCTTACCTGAAAATTATTTGTCCATCTAACCTTCAGAATTCAATCATTTTTGAGAAACACCATGTTTTGCAAACTGAAAAATCTGTTGTTTGAGGTTTGTATTGGGTCTCTATTACTTCATTAAAACTTTGTAATATCTTCTTGAAAATTTGACATTTAATTGAATTTTTGCCAAAGTGGGTCAAAACTAAGAGTGAATATTAACAGATATTTTTACAACTCGTAAAAATCTTTCAAGTTACAGTTATAATTTTCATGTATAATGTTCTGTGCAAATAAATATGACTATGTTGCTAATGTGAGCCAAAATAACAGTGAGATCAAGGAATGCAGTCATAGCTTTAAAAATCATAGTTTGGGGAATGAATTGTGTCATAGTGAGTTAAGTGAACATTTGCAATTGATTCGGTTAGTGTGCTTGATCTAACTGCACATCTAAGTGGTAGGCGGTAGATAATAATCCAAGTATTTGGGTTCTCTGTGTCCTTTTTGAGAGCCCAACAAGCGTTTACTGGTTCTTGGCAGAGTGGCCTTGCCTTTGATGATGCAACCACTTGGGGACTGTGCGAGCAGATAGATTTCTCCTCCTCTTTCTCTGTCTCTCTATTTCTTCTAATGTGAACAAATATTTTTTTTTTTTAAAAAAAAGAAGGACTAGAAAGAGACTGAATGGGGGGATGATGAAGGTAAGGGGAATGTTGGCAAAGGTAACGGGAGATAGAAGTAACCTCACGGTTTACTCGGTACTTTGTAGAAACTGACTAATTATTCCTAGGAAAGCTTTATGCAAAGTTTGATCAATTCTGACTCTAAAATATTTGTTTACATTCTCACTGGATTTCTTTTGGTAATTTTATAGAGAAAACTAGGATCATCAAATTCCAATACAGACTGTTTAATTGAGAATGGTTGTGAATATACTGACTGAGGTGACATTAGAGACATACATCTTTGTGTTGCACTTACATATATCTAATACGTGAACAAAGTGTAAAGTGTACTTGTAATTTTGCGTGGATATATATACTTGCTTTATGACTGCACAGGCCATTTTGTACATCACATCAGTATCACTTCAGCATTTCTCAGAACATTCATATGACAGTTCTCTCTCTTTTCTGCCTTCCCTTTTTCTTTTTCAGGAAGACCTGTTAAATTCTTGGAGACAGTGGGGAAAGCTGACATGTGATTCATTCGAAGCTAATTGGGATTTGAAATTTCATCACTCAACCTTACCAAATGTCCATTATGTTGGAGGGCTCCATTGTAAACCTGCTAAACCTCTGCCCAAGGCAAGTATGTTCCTGTTTGCTTTGCTTATTTTGCATTTTATTAAAAATGCCCTTTCAGTATATATTTAGCATTTTTTAATCTCAGGGAGTATAAGTTATGAAAAGTGAAATAAAGTGGCCTGCCAACTAGAAGCACATGTCTTTTTATGCAATCACAGGTCTCCAGATTATATCTTTGAGACATAATGGGTCATCTAGCAAATTTGGATAAAAAATTAAAAATAACAAAAAAATCGAGCAAAATTTAGTATGGGAGAATGAAGTTGAATATAGAGACTGACTGCTCTTGTGACAAAAGGAAGAAGTTATGATACCTGATGAAGGTATTGGAGAGAGAACCTTGGTCAAGATGACCTGGAAGAGCTATGACAGAATGATTTAGTAAGCCTATGAGCTCTGTCCTTTCACATTAGTGAAAATTAAAAGAAAAGACCTTCACGATGCAGACTCTTGTCAATCTACTCACAGCCAGGACTGAGGAAGGAAGCATCATTCAGAAGGTTGTTGCAAGCATTCAGGCACAGGGAACACAGCGTTATGCTCTTGCAGCTAATACATCATTTGCCTTACCATATCCCACATTGGTATCAGACAAATTGTATCCCGCTTCGTATTCTTCTCCCTGCTATTAACCTGGGAAGGCAATGGAAGATGCTCTGAATGTTTGTTTCCCTACCACCCATACGGCAGACCCTCTTGAAGTTCATGATTCTTGTCTCCATCTGGGAGAGCCTGGCTGTTGCAGCCATTTGGAAAGTGAGGCTGGAGACAGATGCTCAGTCTCACTAGGCCCCTTTCCTAACTGTGATGCATGTGACTTTTAAATAATTCATGAATAAGACTTTAAAACACAGAATTCAGGCATTGATGACAATCGCCCTTGAACACCCAGACATGATTATTCCTCATGGTGTAACATGTGAGAAGTATAGTCAATAGAAAAAAATCTTTAAAATGGAAATGTCTTTGAAATGAAAAGAAAATCATTTCTACATTACAGTGCTTTTCATATTAGCCAAGGAATAGATACCATCTATGTCTCCACCCACTGATAAATAGGTAAAAGAAACCATGATACACACAACGCAGTGCAGTATCATTTGGCCATAAGAAGGATAGACTCTTGTCATGTCTACAACATCAATTGTTCTGGAAGTTATTTTGATCTCACAGAAGTTCAGAGAATAATGAGGATTACCACAAGTGGGAGATTAAGGGGCTAGCTGGGATAGATAAAGATTGACGAACAAGCACTAAGCACTATAAATATGTATAATTTTTGTGTCAACTGAAGTGAAAGCAAATAAACACAACAAAATGTCCCTGGAACCTAGCAACACAAAATTAATGGTTACTCTTGAGATTGTTAATTATTTTAGTAGTACCAATACCCTAAGATGTGCCAGTTTTGAAATGTAGTTTACTATGAACTGGATTTCCAACAGATCCAAATTACCTCTCCAAAGTTATAGAGAACAAAATTGCTAAAGATTTATTTAAAATTAAATATATATGCTTTGGCAAAAAAGATGTACAAGATCCAGTGTCAAGTTTTGCTTTATGTGTTGAGGCTCCTCAGCAAAATTCTAGCTTAAAAGAAAGCCTATTCTTCAACAATGTGGACTAGTGACCCCACAGATTTGCAGCCAAATCCACTCACTGTCAACACAGCATTACCTCATTGCTCACTAGATCCCCAGGCTGAGATCCAACATAGAAGTAGTGGCTTCACTGCAGAGCTACTGTTTTCTGAGTTTTGCTGAGGAACCTTGGGGAATTTGGTTTTAGTATCATTACCTGTTTGAAGATGAATACAGGGAAAATGTTCAGTGCATTTGGAATGAAGAATTTATCATTCTTACATGGTATGTCTGAGAAGGACCTCTCATGTTATGGTTACAGCAGAATTCTTTCAGCAAATAGAATGACACTTTTATGAAGAAATAAAACGTATTAAATTCACATCACATTTTAAGATGAATAAACCATACTTCAAAGGGTCATGAAAAATGAAGTTAAAATCTTGCTTTGCTAAAAAAAATTAAAATGCACGAGAAGAATCTTCAAAAAGCTCATGGGGAAAAATCTTGCATAGATTAAAAAAAGTACCAAATGAACTTATTTTAAATTTCATTCTTTTCTATACAATTTAAAAAATTATCTTGTTATATAGAAAGTGAAGATTTTTACATCTGTAATGTATGACATACTAAAAGATGCTCTTTTCCACTTCCAAATAGCTGTCACAAAAAGGTGAGATTTTATTACATGTTATATTATAGTATCAATTTTTTGTATACAGTTTTAGACTCTAGGATAATTTTCTCAGATTCGAATGCCAGGTTAATATGGGTGAAAGTGTGATACCATAAGTCTATGCTGCCATGTCTTCTTAGTTTGTATAATAAAGGGTCAGGAGAACTAAGTCAAAGTCTTAAGAACAAAGAAATCCAGTAGGTTGGGTCATGCCATAATGGTGATATTTGTAATAATATTATTTGTATTATTACAAATATCACCATTAGAATCCAACACAATGATCGCAAAGTAGTCTGACTTCATATTCAATGATAATAATATCTTTATTCACCATTACTTGATTTTCCATAAATTATCAGATTCTCAGATAATCTATATTTTTTATTTAAGACATACATGTGAGAAATGACAAGTATTAAAATTGTTTATAGCTTGGCTACATAAAAAACTAATATGAAAATATACATGGCAAAACAATGCATGCAAATCAGTATATAAAATATGTATTTCCAAAAGTAAAGATTGAAAAACAGCAAAATAGCAAGTATTATTTTAAAAATGATGAAACTATATATTTATGTGTTTGAAACACACTACACTTTTTTTAAATCAAAGAGTCATTAGTCAAAAAAGAAAACTTGTTGTAAAGGGTGGGGCAAAGAAGATAAATCGTTTAAAATTATATTTTTCTGATGCATTGAAAAGGAAATGTGATTTATGATTAAATATTTTTTAGTGTATATCATTGAATGCATGAACTTTTGTAAGAAACAAAATTTCAGGACTTGATTGGCACAACAATGTGATTGCATGTTACACTACCACCTGTACATTTAAAAGTGAGAAGTGGAGCATTTTGTATTGTATATACTATAGCTACTACTCCAATCTTTCCTCCTGACTCAATATTCTTCCATATGTTATTTGTACCAAGTCTTTCATTAGTGTGTGCTGTGCTGTTGCTATTTTGTGATGGAGCTAATTCCTTCTTCACAGGACATGGAAGACTTTGTGCAGAGCTCTGGGGAAGAGGGAGTCGTGGTGTTTTCTCTGGGCTTAATGGTCAGTAACATGACAGAAGAGAGGGCCAATGTGATTGCATCAGCCCTTGCCCAGCTTCCACAAAAGGTCAGAAAAGGTGCTTCATGGTGGGAGGTACTGAAGTGTGTGATCAACTCTGGGCAGAGTCTGATTTCACAAACTTCTTGTATGAAAAGTAAACCATTAAGATAGCTCCTTTTATCCTCAGATACTAATTTAAGAATAGATATTTCAAAGATGCTAAAACAGTACCGAAAGCTCCTGTTTTCAAATAATTTGATAACTTTGATTTAAAAATATACTTACTAGGCACAGTAAATGTTTTATTATTATCCATATTATGCAATTCTCTGAAATCACCAAATTTGGCATATTCTTTGCTCTTTTCCCTTCCAGCACTATCACAGCTATTGTATACACAAAACATATGACTAGAAAGTATTTAAAATTTAGTTACAAAATGTCTCTGCAGAATGAATATATAAGTGGGTCTTGAAGAAATTCTGACATGCTTCATCCAGTTAAGGTTTTCTTTGTAATGTCAGTATGTTTTTCCCCTAACTTGGAAATATGTTGGAGTGTTAATCACAAACATATATAGAGAAAGGAGGACCAAGTCTCACCAATCCTGAGTTTAGGTTGTCATTCACTTAGGTGCACAGACTTAGCACAAGAGAAAAGCCTAACCTGTCCTATGAGACTGGACTTTTGTCAGTGTCTAAATCAAGCACACATGACATGTAGATCAAAGTGTGAAGCAGCGTTCACACCTCTATTGAGACCCTGGGCAACATAAAATGTGGCTTCTCAGGGATTGGTTTCTAACCTGTCATATTCACACTTTTTCTGAATTGAGGAGGGAAAAAGTAATAAAAGGAATCAGAGGCAGGGATGACATGGAAAGAGGTTCAGATGATCCCAACTCCATAAAATAGATAGGGACAAATTCTCCAAGGTATGCATAATAAATGTTATCTTTGGACATTTATAAACTAGTTTCTTAATCTGTTAAAGGCTTGCAATAATGACTCAATTGGTTATTTTGATTATTACTTAACCTGTTAACTTTATTTTATTTATTTACTTTATTTATTTATTTTCAATCTTGACATAATTAGGGTAAAAAGGTTCAAGTGCTACAGGAAGATGGGCAAGACAATTAGCTCCATATTGCTTCCTTAATATATCTGATGTAAAAGAGTATTTTAAGGGAGAAGCCCCACCCAGTCTCCCACCCACCCCAGGTACCAGATGTGGGGCATGCGCCGAGGATCTTGCTCAAGTGGTTTTGATAGTTCAACAGTTCTGAATTGCTGCAACTCTCACTACTCCAAGCATAATGAGGTCGTTGAAGAATCCACTGATTGATATAGTCCATCACAGAGTCTCCATTTGCCCAGTATTTTCATTGCCAACATATAGCTGAGGTGATTGACTTGCTCTGTCCTGTCTTTTGAGAGTGAGGGTTCTGAGTCCGGCAGTTTGATTGGGGGATCCCCAAAGAAACTTTGTCTGAGGTGTTCCCAGACCAGATTCTTGTATGTACTAGCAAGCACAGGGCCAGGCACAGTCCATCACCCCGATCAGCTGGTGGTTGCAATTGCTAGGTTGGTTCTGTTTCCATCCCTGTCTTCCACTGGCACCAATGGGTGTTTACAGTCCAGCCTGGTTCTGCCCAGCACATACTCGGCCCTCACATAAACCAGTGTGGGCTGCAGCCTATTCAGAGCAACCCACAATAACCCCCACCAGGCGCGCCCCCTTCCCTGGTTTGCCAGTATGTGTGGCAGACTAATCCAGTCTGTCCCACATTCCCTTCTGCTCTCATACATGTCAATGGGTATTAAAACCTTGTTACATCTAACCAGCTCAACTATCCAGCCTTCACGGATGTTGTTGGGTGTCTGTCTAGCCACTCCAGTCCCACTGGCATACATTTGGCATAGGTTAGGGGCAGACCAGGCTGAATCAGTACACATCATCCACTGGCAAATCCCAACGCCAGAACAGAGTGTGGGTCGAGCCATGTTCGGTAGCGACAAAAACAGTGCACAACACGGAATGCCAAAGTGAGGTTGCCTGTGCCAGATGTGACCGCAACACCCAACCAGCACACATGAGAATCAGGAAGGGAGGGGGCAGAGCCGGCAGGGGAATAAGGGGTGGTTCCCTTGCTGGACAGCTACTCCCACTGGAGAGCATGAGCTGGGATGGGGGTAGACCAGACTAGGCAGGGCTACAACACCTGTGTGCCTCATGTGGACCAGATCAGGGAAAAACCAGGCTGGGCTGATTATTCCTACTGGTGCAATCTACAATTAGAGTTGGTGTGGGTTGTTTGGGCTTAGCCACAGCATCAGCTGGAGGAGCTGGCACTGGGGGCTAGTTCTGTCAAACCACAGAACCACCTGGAGAGTGCATAATTTGGGAGTGGGAGTGGCCTGGGAGGGAAATAGGGGGCTCCTCCCTCTTAGGTTACCACCTCCCATGGGAGGGCATGTTAACTTGATTTTATTAAAAAAACACATATATTCCAGCTTTTGAGAATTTCTTAGAAATTCCAAAGTCAATACTGTGCTTTAGTACTGAGCATAGTGATTGGGCATTGCAAGGCATGTTAATCATCTCTCTCATATTTTATAGTTTGTTGCAAGAGTTAAAAATCTGTTGAAGAAAAGTTCACAATGTCACAAGTTTGGATTACTTCCCACTGCTATGCTGCTTATGAACCTGTTTACCCTCTACTTTTAAAATATTTCCAACTCTAGCTATTCTGGTACTTTTAATTCCTTTGTAACGCAACTTCAAATTTTTTTTCTAGAAATTGTTCTCAAGACTTTGAAATGTCAAACAGGGTATATATATTTCTTAATAGGAATTAACTTGCTTCTCATACACATCTATCTGCTCTCATGGAATTGCTTTCTTGTTATTTAAAAGATGTCAAGTCCTAATGAAACTATGAAGAATGTATATATAATTATATAAACATTTAATTTAAAAAACCAAAATGCCTAGTATTAAATTTGGGAAATGATTCCAAAAAGTATATATTTTAAAAAATAAATATTTCATGGGTATTATGTTATTTGGTTTTTTTTTTTTTGGTGGTTATGCTTTTAATGGAGAAAAGTGTATCAATGCCAAGGAATGTCTTATATACTCATTAGCTTAGTGATTAAAGAAATTACATTTGGGTACAGTACAATGTGTTGGATTTCAAAGAAGAGACTACACATTTTTCTGCAACCTAAGGTATTGCAAAGGCTCAAGTTGTTTCAATACTACCTATATTGTAAAATATCTGGGGGAAATTAGCAAGAGTTTTTTTAGTTGTGTGTGGTAAAACTGCACAACAATGACATTTCCCCTAGAAGTATTTCCAATAACAGTTAAGTTAGGGGGCTAAGCTATCTCAGAGAATTTTACAATCTTGTAAATCCCATGTTTGTCCCAGAGAAACATTAAAGCATGTACATGATTTTAATGTTAAGAAAATAACAAATAGTTTCCATAAAGCTTCAGTAAACACTCCAAGGCACAAGTGTTGAAGTGGCCTGTTCACTGCCATGTCACTGCAGTGTGGTTTTGGAGGTACAGGAACGCTGTGCTTGTGGGCAGAGGGCATTGACTTTATCTATGTTTAAAAGCACCAGGTACCTAACTCAGCTTCCACTGACACAGACTGCACCAGTTATCTGCAGGATAGTGAATGATTCAAGGGCTGCATTTACGGCATATTTTGCCTTTCTGCTCTTAGTGCTGGCAGGTTTTAAGCCTATAGGCCTGTAGAGTATTTTCAAAGAGTGAAGACTACCCTGAAACTGGTTCTGAACAAAGAGCCTTTCTGAAAGCGCTCCTTGGGTATTTCAAGAACGGGTGGAGAAATGAATAAAGGGCCAGTCTGCAGAAGCTGACTTTCTCAAGTGAGGAAGGATCATGTAGAGCTGATAATCTAGATTAAAATGTTTGGGCAAGAACAGGGCAGGTAAGTCACTAGCTGTAGGGTAGGGCCATCAACAGATTACAGAAACATCTCACTTTTCAATGACAGCGTTTTAGTGTACTTCTAGTGATAACCCAGGTTAAGTTTTAAATCTCACAATTCCCCTTCCATTTGGCCTTCACTTACTTTCCCAAAGGACTTACGTACCAGTTTCTTTTGATCGGAAAGCATTTTCATGCAGATTTATGTCTGTCAGTGATTTGTCAACCAGGGAGCTCTGTCCCTTTATCGTCTCATTCTGTGCATTTCCCATTTCATTCTAAGATTTAAGCTTAATAATTTTATTAAAAATTCTTCAACCCTAGGTCATCCAAAAACCAGAGCTTTTGTAACTCACGGTGGAGCCAAAGGCATCTATGAGGCATACCTATGGTGGGTCTACCATGGCGTCCCTATGGTAGGTCTACCATGGCGTCCCTATGGTGGGTCTTCCTTTGTTTGCAGACCAACCTGATAACATTGCCCACATGACAGCTAAGGGAGCAGCTGTGAGACTGAACTGGAAAACCATGTCAAGTGCAGATTTGCTCAATGCCTTAAGGACAGTCATTCATGATCCTTTGTGAGTATTACTTTCGTTAAGACAGTGTTTACCCATAAGTTATCAGATGAAGGCCAAGAGGGTAGCAGTTGAGCCTAAGCAAGAACAAATGTTGAGCACTGATTTCCTTAAGGTTGGAAGGCAACTGTGTATTTTACCATAATTTCTCATTGGCTCTAATAGAAGTGTGTGTCAGAGATTTTTGGATAGTGCACAGATTGGGAGGCAGTGTATAAATTGAATGAGATGTGTCCCTGAAGATGGCCACAAGAGGACTAAAAGGATAAAAGAAAAAGGACTGGAGACTCGCAAGATGGACGACATAGGAGGAAGACTGTGAGGGAGCTCACAGACAGAGAGGGATAGAACGCGACAGAAGTGTAAGTGGAACAGCATAGAACTACAGGGAGAAGAACGTGAAGTTCCCTGGACAGTGTGGAGCCAAAAAAATCCACACAACTCTGAAGAGCAACCAGGGAAAAACAAAACAAAGGGCAGGGAAGACGACTTTCTGCTCCTGACCTGCTGAGTCACCTTTGAGTGCAGCCGCTGAAAGTCGACCCGCAGACGCTGTGGCCGTGAGGACCAGCAGTGATCAGGACCCACTGGCACTTGCTCACCCTGGTCGCCAGGACCCACCAGGACCTGCGCCCGCTGCGGACATCAGGACCTGGAGTCATCGGAACAAGCTGGCATCTGCCCACCCTGGTCGCCAAGCCCCGCCAGGACCTGCACCTGCCACAGACTCCAGATTCCATCGGGACCCGCCAGGACCTGCACCAGATGCAGTCACCAGGAGACGCACCCGCGGCAAGGGTTACCAGCAGAGGAAAAGGCAGACTGCAAGAACCTGAGGTTTGAGTGAGTTGGGTGGGGACAGTGGTGGGTTGGAGGCTCCGGGAGTTGGCCCCCCAGGGGCATGCACAGAGCCTGAACACCCTTGGTGCTCATCTCTCCGCCCCTCCCCCCCGAGAATCCAGCATCTAGGGACACAGGACGAGTGCCTTGAAACTGCCAAAACTGTGTCTGGGAGGTGACGCACAGTGGTCCTGTGCATTGAGGAGAAAGGCAAAAGGCACACTGAATACCCCCCCATGCCTTGCTGTCTGGCACTCAGCTGGGCGGTGCTATCCCACAGGAACCCAAGCACACCTCTGGGCTGGGCAGTCCCGTGCTAGCGCTGGGGCAGTCGGTCCCCTGCAAGCGCTGGGGTGGGCGGGCCTGCGCAGGAGGCACTTCCAGAGAGCACCTGGAACACCCAACGCCCTATAGTCCCGTGCTTGGGAGACGCACCAGGAGGGCACTGCGGACCCGCGTGCAGGAGGCGTTCCCAGAGAGCACCTGGAACCTCCACGCCCTGCAGTCCCTGGCACTGGGGACACACCGAGAAAGCACCTAGACTCCTCTGAGCCCTGTGATCCCGCACACAGGGGGCGCGCACAGAGAGTGCCTTCACTCCCCCATGCCCTGTGGTAGCATACCTGTAGGGGACGAGCTGAGAGTGCGCTTTGAATCCACTGGGCCCTGGAAGTTTCACCCTGAGGTCCAGTGTTCTGGAGTCGCACCAAAAGTGCCTTGAAAATTCCCCGACCCTGCTACTCCATGCCTGCAGACTCCGATCTCTACAGGATAGTGCTTGGAGACCCCTCAGTACACTGGTGCCTAGGTCTCTCAAAAAAGAAACACTAACACAATGGAAGAAATACCAGAAAAGGTAATGATCCAGATGAGAGAGCCAACACCCTACCAATAAAGGATCAAAAGCCAATGTCTATTTCAGAGATGCGAGATGAAGACATAGAAGATCTACCAGACAAGGAATTCAAAAAAATAATGTTAAAATATGTCAGAGACAATGAGAAGAATTGGGAGGACTTCAAGGAATTCAAGAACCACATAGTCGCAGAAATACAACAAATGAAAAGTAAAATCCTTGACTTAGAGCACAAAATTGAGAGCCTAACCAACAGAACAAATACAGCAGAAGAGAGGATCTCTGAAACGGAAGACACACAAAATGAACATATCCAGCTCATAAAACAGCTGGAGACAAGTCTGAACAAAGCCAATAAGAACATACAAGAAATGAAAGACCACCTCAGAAAATCGAATATTAGGATTATTGGCCGTCCTGAAGGAGCGGAAAAAGAGTCAGGAATGCAAATGGTGCTCGACGAAATTATACAGGAAAACTTCCAAAACACTTGGAACATGAACCCAGCCCAAATCCAGGACGGTCAGAGGACTCCCAGCAGATACGACCCAAAGAGATCTTCACCCAGACATATGGTGCTCAAGTTCCACTCCAACGAAGACAAACAAAGAATCCTAAGACAAGTACGAAGCAGAGAAAAGATCACATACAGGGGAAAACCAATCAGGATCACTGCTGACTTCTCTGAAGAGACTTTACAAGCAAGAAGAGAATGGACAAAGATCTTCCAAATCCTGAATCAGAACAACTGTCAACCAAGAATATTGTACCCAGCAAAGATCTCATTCGTATTTGAGAACGAAATCAGATACTTTCACAGCAAAGAGAAATTAGAAGAATATGCCAGCACAAAACCAGCTCTACAAAATCTCCTTAGAAATGCACTAAATCCAGAAAAAGGAGGTGAATCATAAGCAAAGATGGCAAACAGGAAGATCTCCCCACTAAAGTCCACACAAGGAAGGGCAATTACACAGATATCAACACCCACAAAAACTAGTATGGCAGGGCAAAATCACAACCTCTCAATTTTAACTCTTAACACAAATGGCCTGAACTCACCAATCAAAAGGCATAGATTAACAGAATGGATTATCAAACAGCACCCAACTATCTGTTGCCTACAAGAGACACATCTAACCAGAAAAGATTCTAAGAAGCTGAAAGTGAAAGGTTGGAAACAGATATTTCATGCCAATGGACGAGAAAAAAAGGCTGGGGTAGCTGTCTTCATTTCAGATGATGTGGACTTCAATCTGACATACATCAAAAAGGATAGGGAAGGACATTATATATTGGTGAAGGGACTGATCCATCAAGAAGTAATTACCATTGTGAACATATATGCACCAAATTCAAACGCACCTAGCTACGTGAAGCAATTACTTATGGACTTGAGGGGAAATACAGATATGCACACAATAATAGTGGGTGATCTTAACACCCCACTAACAACAATAGACAGATCAACAAAACAAAAACTCAACAAAGAAACAACAGAGCTCATACAAACAATAGAACAACTGGACATGATAGGTATTTATAGAATTTTTTACCCTAAGGCCACAGATTATACATTTTCTTCAGCAGTGCATGGCACCTTCTCCAGGATCAACCACATGATAGGACACAAAGCAAAACTAAATAACTTCAAAAAGATAGGAATCATACCATGTACCCGCTCAGACCATCACGGAATGAAACTGGAAATCAGCAATTCAAAATGCCCCAGGAAATACAGAAACTCTTGGAGGCTGAACAATATGCTGTTAAACGAACAATGGATCAGAGAAGAAATTAAAGATGAGATCAAAAAATTTATGGAAACCAATGAAAACTCTGACACAACATTCCAAAATTTGTGGGACACTGCCAAAGCAGTGCTACGGGGTAAACTCATCGCAATTGGAGCTCATGTCAAGGCCCAAGAGAGGCGCCAAATACAGGAACAAAACACACACCTCCAGGAATTGGAAAAACAGCAGCAGAAGAGCCCCACACACAATAGGAAACAAGAAATCATCAAAACAAGGGAGGAAATCAACCAGATAGAAATAAAAAAAACCATACACAAAATCAATGAATCAAAAAGCTGGTTTTTTGAAAAGCTAAACAAGATAGACACCACACTGGCCCGACTGACAAAGAAAAATCAAGAGAAGGCAAGAATTAACAGCATCAAAGATGAAAAAGGCAACATAACAACAGACACCGCATCCATTAAGGCCATAATTAGAAATTACTACAAAGCACTGTATTCCAACAAATCAGACGATCACCAAGAAATGGAAAAGTTCTTAGACTTCTACCACCTGCCAAACTTAGCCCAGAGGCAACAAACGACCTGAACAAACCCATAACTGAAGCAGAGATTGAATCAGTGATTAAAGACCTCCCAACAAAGAAAAGCCCAGGCCCAGACGGCTTCACCACAGAATTCTACAAAACATTCCGAACAGAACTGACCCCAATCTTCTATAAACTCTTCAAAACAATAGAAAAAGAGGCAACCCTTCCAAACTCATTCTATGAAGCCAACATTACCTTAATCCCAAAACCAGACAGAGAACTAACAGAGAAGGAAAACTACAGACCTATCTCTTTGATGAACATTGATGCTAAGATTCTCAACAAAATCCTAGCCAACAGAATTCAAAAACACATCAGACAGATCATTCATCCAGATCAAGTAGGATTCATCCCTGGAATGCAGGGATGATTCAACATTCGGAAATCCATCAATGTGATACACCACATCCAAAAACTGAAAAACAAGAATCACATGATAGTATCAATAGATGCAGAAAAAGCTTTTGACAAAATCCAACACCACTTCCTACTAAAAACCCTAACCAAGGTAGGCATAGATGGAAAAATCCACAACATAATTAAAGCCATATATGAAAAACCCAACGCCAGCATCATACTGAATGGAGAAAAGCTGGAACCCTTCCCACTGAGATCTGGAACAAGACAGGGATGTCCACTTTCTCCACTACTATTCAACATAGTCCTAGAGGTACTCGCTGAGGCCATAAGACAAGAAAAAGAAATCAGAGGAAGCCAAATGGGAAACGAAGAAGTCAAACTCTCACTATATGCAGATGATATGATTCTTTATGTAGAAGAGCCAAGAGACTCAATACAGAGACTGCTAGAACTTGTAGGAGAGTTTGGTAGAGTGGCAGGGTACAAAATTAATGAACAAAAATCAACAGCCATAGTGTACGCGAACAGCCCCAAGATGGAAAAAGACTTAACCAGCAAGATACCATTCAAAATAACAGAGAAAAGTATGAAATATCTGGGAATAAATCTAACCAAAAATGTAGGAGAGTTATTTGAAGAAAACTACAAACTACTTAAAAAAGAAATTGAACAAGACCTGAAAAGATGGAGTAACATCCCATGCTCCTGGATAGGTAAAATCAATATCATTAAAATGTCTATACTGCCAAAAGCAATATATACATTCAATGCAATCCCAATCAAATTGCCCAAAACATTCTTCATGGAAGTGGAAACAATGATCCAAAGGTTCATCTGGAAACACAAAAAACTGCAGATAGCTAGAACCATCCTGAATAACAGTAAGTTAGCAGGGGGAATCACAGTTCCAGACCTCTGGACATACTATAGGGCAGTGGTTATCAAAACAGCATGGTACTGGCACAAAGATAGAGAGGAAGATCAATGGAGCAGAATAGAAACACCAGAAGGAAACCCACACAGATACAGCCAAATAATCTTTGACAAAAAGACAAACGACAATCCAGGCAAATGGGAAGGTCTGTTCAATAAATGCTGTTGGGACAACTGGTTAATAGCCTGCAGAAACAAAAAGATAGATCCACATCTCTCACCATACACTAAGATCAGATCTAAATGGATAACAGATCTAAACCTACATCCAGAAACCTTCAAGCTTTTAGAAGAAAATGTTGGAAACACACTGCAACACTTAGGGGTAGGCCCTCACTTCCTAAAAAAGACTCCAAAAGCAGTAGAAATCAAGACCAAAATTAACAATTGGGACCTCATCAAAATAAGAAGCTTCTGTACATCTAGAGAAACAATCAACAAAGTAAAAACGCAACCCAAAGAATGGGAGAAGATCTTCGCACACGACATAGGTGATAGAGGGCTGATCTCCAGAATATACAAAGAGCTACAAAATAACAAAAATGTCAAAATAAACAAGCCACTCAAGAAATGGGCACGGGAAATGGGCAAACACTTCACAAAGGAACAAACCCAAATGGCAAATAAACATATGAAAAAATGCTCAAGTTCCCTGGCAATAAGGGAAATCCAAATTAAAACACCAATGAGGTACCACCTAATGCCAGTAAGACTGGCCCACATGAATAAAAGCACCAACAACACTTGTTGGCAAGGTTGCGGGGAAAAGGGATCCCTACTCCACTGCTGGTGGGGCTGCAGGCTGGTACAGCCTCTATGGAAATCAGTATGGAGAATATTCAAACAACTCAAATTCAACATACCATATGATCCAGCAATAGCACTCCTAGAAATATATCCAGAACACTTGTTTTATGAGAAACCAACATGCACTCCTATGCTCATAGCAGCACAATCAGTAATTGCAAAAACATGAAGCAACCAAAATGCCCATCAACAGAGGATTGGATAAGAAAGCTATGGTTCATCTACTCCATGGAATACTACTCAGCTCTTACAAAAAGCAAAATGCAGTTCTTTGTGGCCAAATGGGCCAAACTGGAAACCATAATGCTAAGGGAAATGAGCCAATCCCAAAAGGTTAAATACCACATGTTTGCCTTAATTTAAGATGATATGATGTTATGTATAACATGTTATGTTATGAATGTTATATGTTGTGTATAAACTAAAATTGAAGTGTAGGTGAGGTGGTCACAGAAGGTGGCTGGGAACCCGCATTTACTTTGAACATATTGGTTACTCATTACTATGTCAATTAATTCCATAATGATGTAAATTTTTGCTGATGGTATGTTGGAGCTTTCGATTGACTGGGATGATACTCTGCTGGCTCTGTCTTCAGACCAGAGAGGGTATACCTAAGAAGCCGTTGAACTTGACTGGACAATAAGATGCTGGACTCTATGTTTGGTATACGTTTGCAATGGGGGAATCTTAACTGAACTTGAGCTGTGGTTATGCAACAAGGTGGAGGAATCCACCATGGTGGGAGGGTTTGGGGAGGGGTGGGGAGAACCCAAGTAACTATGTAACTGTGTCACATAATACAATGTAATTAATGAAGTAAAAATAATAAATAATTAAAAAAAAAAGAAAAAGGACTAAGGTAAGCATTAAAATGCAACTAAATCAAGCAATCAACGCATAAAAGTACTAACCTACCTTCAGCACACTATGGGTTTCTTAATGCTTGAGCACTCATAAGATGTCATATTTTAAGATGAAATTGCTCATGTGCAGTTCAGATACACAACATCTTATGGGCTATATGTAAACAGTAAAGAGATGCCTGGAGTGAAGCTCATTAACATTGACATGACCTCACATTGATAGTTGTTTGTTTTAGATTCTACCCAAATGTTTTATTTTCCATAAATGTAACCAACTCATTCTTGGCATTACATTTATTGTTTTTGCCAATATTCCTTCCTAATGCTTTTGTCTTGTCATTCATATTGGCTAACAACTGGGACTTTTAAATTTACCCAGTTACAGCTATTGAAACAAAATGCTAGTTACAAATGCAACCAGGTTTTTAAATCATACTGTTGTTGTTTCTTTCTGGAAGAACTTAAAATATAAAAAAGTGACTTAAAGTTAAATTGAAGCTTCCTGTCCAATAATAACACTTATGGAAGTAGCACATCATTTATTTGTAAGTATTTTTAATATGCACAATAATTCTAGTAAAATTGTGCAGCTGTGTTCTTGACTTTAATGACATACCGTATATGGCTCCCTCTTTTGTTTCAATGTGAATTGAAATTTTAAAAACCCACACATTTTGATTGGGAATATTGGTAAACATTAAAGCTTATATGTTTTAGAATGCAGGTCTCTTCCATTTTATTACAGCTGTCATCCATCAAAAACCAACACGAGAACCACCTTTGTTTTTCCTTTTGATTGGGAATATGCATTTCATTTGTTTATTTAAACTAAAGTGCATTGAATCATAATGTATACTTGCTTTTCAAAATTAACAACATAAGACTTTCTTAAGTAGGTGACGCATGTTGAATTCATGTGCTGTAACTCACATTGGACTAGTTCTTTCCATGCACTATTAAACTTTTTCATCATAGTCTTTATTATATTACAGACAAATCTCTGAGTAGGGGTACTATGCTTTCTAAATAGGACAAAAAGTAATTCTCCCCATTGCTATTCCTTCCGTGTCATACTACAGTTTTCTGGTTTAAATTTGTTAAAATCATAGTTCTATATGCATCCTTCAGGTTTGAAGACAACACACAAGTAGAATTGCAATGCTTTAGATAAGTATTTGTCAGTACTCATGAAGGATAAGAGGAAAAAGGGGAATGAGGAGGCAAGGCAATGAAGGAGGGATGTGTTTACTTAGAACTGTAGCCGTGAAATCCAAAAATCTATTCTCTTTATATTAATAAAATTTTTGAAATTGTATAATGAATAAAAGAAACTGCACTATTCTAAAATTGCGATTTCAAAGTAAAATGTGAGAATTTTTGAGAGAGCTTCTATTGTTTTACCACATACAAAGAACAATTGAACACTACAATTAGAAAGGCAATATTATTGCATATTTTGAAGATTTTTCACAGATTCGTACTTCTCTCACTTGGATAGAAGTTGCCAGATTATTAGCATTGTTCTTAGTCACCATGTTTCTCATTTTCTGTTGACATCCTTAGGTTACAAGCTTGCCTTGCAGTACATTTTTTTCGCAGTGCATTTTTTTGATAATTACTATTCCTTCTGGTTTTTTTTTTTTTTTGATAAAATACTCTCATAAATCATCGTTCCAAGCTGTAGATGGGTAATAAAGTCTCTTGGGAAAATAACACTGCACAAACAATTCTGTCAGTAGAAGTAATAGCAGGCTAATAACAGCTTGAAACATAGCACAAACAAGGCTTCCCAAGAGCCAAAGTTCATCCATGCTTTCCCTCCAATCAATTTATACAGAAAAAAGTGGAGTCAGACAAACATGAACAGAATAGCACAGTTCAAAAGAAAAGAAAGTGGATATCACAGCCCTGATTTCCTCAAGGAATTCATGATCTTTTAGTTTTAAAGTGAATACAAAGTGTTGCAGGCCCAATGGATCCTGGGTACTCACAGGCTTTGTCTCACAGAACTTTTCTTCCCCAGCTCTAGGCAACTACCTAGATTGCTTTGTACCTAGGCAAGTGTTACACTTCCGGGAGAAAAGGAGCTTATAAATGTCGGATATTTTGGACCTGGTTAAAGCCAAATCTGTGCTAACTATACCAGTGTGCCAGCATAGTTGCTCATAAGGTATGTGTGGTGGTGGTGGTGGGGAGATGCCAGTATGCCAACAGACAGGGTCTGAGGATAAGCATATGACTCTGCATGAGCCCTGGGTAGGCAGCAGGGCCCCACGCTGGCCTAGTATAGTACAAGAGGACTAGGCTTTTGGTTCTATGGGCATGGGGACAGTGGATTGCTCAGGCAACCACATCTAGAGATGTGTGGAAGGCAGGAGTGCAGGAGGCCAGCTCCAGCCAAGTTCAGAGCTCCAGAAGGGTGTGTGCTTTTGGTCAGAAAAAGATCGACACAGACACAGCCACTTGGTGCCCTCTCCTAACAACTCAAGAAGCTATCATTTTTATTTACTCAGACCCATCACAAGCTTCTGCACAAACATTTAGTTGTTCTATTTTTGCTTCATAACTAAGCAGGTGCTCTTAAAGATAACTCTGCAAAACATTATATTCATTTTCTTTAAAGCAAGCCATTATTCATTTTTCAGTAGCAGCCATTGGGCAGCAGCCAAGACTCCAAGGCCAAGACACATGTGGTTACCTACTAATCAGTAATACACTCCTACTACATTTCTGCTTCTACAGCTTAGCTATCACTTAATGGGAAAAATGTGTTAAAAGAAAAAACATTTCTATTTTTACAACTTATCTTTCATGTACTAAGAAAAACATGTCCTAAGAAAAAACATAAAAATTCCAAGTAAAATTTTTAAACATTAAATCCCTCTATAGCTACAGGATTTAGAACCTCACAAATACTCAAATAATAATTAAAAGTGTATTTCCATAATATTAATAAAAGCATCCTTTAATTCCTGTAGCCAAAAGTCATAAAAGCAGCTGCAACAGATACATTTTCTATGTTCCAAAGAATTACAAAGACAGTCTAACATTTAAGGTCACAGTAGCTATATTTATGGCCATAGTAGTTTCAGCTCATACTCCTATCACTTTCACTAATTTTTAGGGTACTTATCAAGCCATTTCCCAGAAGGTGTGCTACATGTATGGAGCAGATTGTGGGACAATAGCTAGGCACATAATAAAGTGTCCAGAAATGGCATGGGCTTGTGTGTAAATTTTTTAAAAGATGTATTTATTTATTTATTTTATTGCAAAGTTAGATATAAGGAAAAGAGGAGAGACAGAAAGGAATATCTTCTGCTGGGGTCTGGGAGGTGGGTGTGGAAGACAGGAAGGTGTGAAGAATATTGTTCCATTGTAGGCAGGGCCGCAAGGAATTTCCCGCTGTATGGCAGGGCCCGGTGGATGTGTCTACAACCACCTGAATGCAGTTCTGCCTCCCTTCACAAGGACACAGGACAATCCCACTGAGAATTCTATAATCTATTTAGGCATTGTCTGCTTCTGCGGAGTTAATGTTTACTACCAATGTGAGCTTGGAAGTTGACATTGCCGATAACATTTTAGACAAAGGACCTTTTATTATTGCTATGTCCATTGACCATATGCTAATCAAGGGTGTAAAGTCCCCAGTGTAGTGGGAATCTATTCTTTCCCTCTTTCCTTGATCTTCAGGTCCTTCCTTCTGTGATGCATTTCTTCCCTTGATTCAAGACTAAATTGTAGAATGAGGATTGTAGTAGGAATGTGTTACTGATTGATATGCACCATCTATTGAGAACTTCCTGACCACAGAGTCAGGATGGATAACATCCTGCTTTACAGTGAAACAAACGGCAGAATTATCCTTAGAAATACCCACTTGACCATGATGTAGAAAGTCTGAGCCAGCGTTTGACTGTTTCTGTATAAATAAAGCAGACTGCTTTCCTGCATTGTCCATTATGATCATGAAATCGTAGTGGTCCATTTCTTTCCTCTTTACGCCTCATCCATGCACCCTTCTCAAGTTCCGAACTCAGCTGGAGCTGGACTCTGGCAATCTTACATCTGTTGATTCCCTCCCCAAGTGACTGCGATGGCCATGCTGCGCCAATCTGAAGCCAGGAGCCAAGAACTTCTTCCAGGTCTCCCACGCGGGTGCAGTGTCCCAAGGCTTTGGGATGTCCTGGACTGCTTTCCCAGGCCACTATCAGGGAGCTGGATTGGAAGCAGGGCTGCTGGGATTAGAACCCATAAGGGATCCTGGCATGTTCAAGGTGAGGACTTTAGCTGCTAGGCCACTGTGCAGAGGCTTTGGGTGAAATTGTTAAATGTCCTCTCACCAAGATATTATCAACAGCATTAACTCCCAAGCTCACATTGGTTGCAAAAACCATGTCACAAGGGCAAACACCAATGCCTCAGGAGATTACAGAATTCTTTGGCTGGGTGATTGAGTGCCCATGCAAAGTGGTGAAACTGCATTGAGATGGTTGGAGAGACATATGCCAGGCCTTGCCGTGCAGCTGGAGGCTCCTTGTGGCCTTGCCAACAGGGGAACTGTTCTCTTTACACCTTTGTGTTTCCACACCCACAGCATGGACCCCAGCACTTCCCCTTCTTTTATCATTAAGTTGAAGGGTGCACAGTTCTCTGTAAGTGGCTTGAATCACGAAGATCAAATGTCAGAAGATGACTGGACCAAGAAACAATACCAAAAAGAAAACAGTGTAATTTCTTAATTAATAAAAACAAGGAAAAGGTCTTATCAGAAACAAAAGATGAAAGAGATTATAAAAACTGAGTAGCAACACCTCCTAAGAAAGGGCCTGAAGATGAGAGTGAGAAATGGCAGAAATTTGTGCATGTAATTTCTGGATGCTGAAAGTAGAAGTGCTATTCCATATACCTTGGAGATGAGTCTTAACATCATTCCAAGAGATGTGTGAATCATAAGGGAGAGGAGTGATACAAATCCACTTGTAATTATTAAGGCAAGTGGCACTAAACCTAGTTATTAAGTGTTTAGTTTCATTACCAATATAAATCATTGCTTCTTCTAATGAATTAATTAATTTGGGCCTCTAAATTTTTATCAATATTTTGAGTAAATAAAGCAAGACTAACATTACAAGAAAGAGGATTAACATGATCAGGTATATGAAATTATTGTACCAAGGCAGTCACTGAAGCTGTAAGAGACGCAATAAGGGCAATAAATTCAGTGAGACAAAAAGATAAGAAACCACAAAGCATCTAGGATGAGACAAAGCCATAGAAATTAATTTGAAGGCATAAAGAACAGCATCATCCTTAATGCTTCAGTAATATTTACAGGTAGCATTACATAAGAGAACCTTTTTTTTTTTTTTTTAACGTAATAGAAGTACCAGGCATCAGGGAAAAATTACGACAGTTCATAACAATGCACTTAATACAAATTACAGTATACATAGGGTTATTTTGGGAAAAGGAGGGTGAGCCTAAGGGTCCCTCAATAAGGGGAGGGAAAGGAGAGGTATCAGTTACTTATCAGGAGTCCGTTTGGAAAGTAACTTGAGTACTTTGTGGGGATGTCTTCGGTAGTAGAGGGCAGATCAGCAGATGTACTTGTGATGTGTCATCATGGCAAGTGTTGACCTTCTGTACAGACTCAGCCTTTAAAACAGTTCTGATAAGCTGGAGGTCATATGCGCAGAGCAGGGTGGGAGCCCAGGGTGGAGCAGGTAGACAGGAGAAGGCTTGTATCCCAACCATGGCGATCGCTGGATATACACCAAGTACTATCAGTACAGGCACCAAGGACTACATCTCAACTGCCAAGGAGACCATGGGGAACTGGAATGCCCACAACAAGGAAAGCTTAGAACCAGACAGGAAACGGTCAGCGTGGATTCACATATATGTTACTAGGTAGGACACAGAGATTAGATACTCCTCACTGGGAAATGGAAGATTTCTCTGTACACCCATCCTAAAACAGTTCTGCACCTCAACTGTTGACATATACCTTGCTAGAGTTATAAGCCAGTTTTGACTATCGTAAAATCTGCCAAGTTCAGTAGAATTATGCTTCAGTGCTTATACTAAAATGAGGATAGACATGAGACCACTGAATAGTGCCCTATAGCCATTTTAAGGTGTATAGAAGCTGGTTGCATATAAACTAAAATTTAAATGTCAATGAAGTAGTCACAGGATGTCGTTAAGAACTTGCATCTTGTAACATATTGGTTACTCAATACCATGACAATTAATTCCATAATGTTGTAAATCGTTGTTGATGTTTTATTGTAGCTTTTAATTGATAAGGATGATATTCTGACAGCTCTACCTTCAGACCAGAGATGATCTCCCCAAGAAACCATTGAATGTATCTGGACAATTAAATGCTGGACTCTTTCCTTGGTATATGCTTGCAATGAAAGAATCTCAACTGAAATTGAACTGTGGTAATGCAACAGGGTGGAGGAATCCACCATGAGGGGGGAGGATACGGGGAGGGGTTGGGGGAATCCCAGAGCCTATGAAACTGTGTCACATAATACAATGTAATTAATAAAAAAAATAGCAAATAAAGAATGGAAAAAAGAAAAAAAAACAGTTCTGATAAGGGTTGCATCAAGGCTAGTGAAGCTCTCCTCTGTTGTTTGTGGTCAGAGGCAGGCAGGAAGGAGATAGCACTGGGGTTTAGTCTGCTGTTTGGTGTCTTAATGGTATCAGCTGGTCCTGGCTCTTGGCAGAGATGACAGGGTTTCTGAAAAGCCACTTGAAATTGTAATTTGGGGGAAAAGACATGTATGGTATAATTGTCTAGAGCCTGATCATGTAGTTGGTCTGCTTATTCATCATTTCTCTGTAATATGTGGAGCTCATTGACAGAGACCATTTAAATCCTTATTTAGAAGATCCCATAAAAATTACTTGGCAAAAAGATGCACTGTTTTAAAGAATAATTTCCATAATTTGATATTATATAATCAATGAGTAAGTATCATTCAAAAAACATGAACTGAAACTCACATACTATCACTGCAATCACCTTGGAACCTCCTTGAAGTCATCTGTTTCATATCTTCACCATGAATGATTAAATTATTTGCCAAAATTATGAATAATTTCAAAACTTGAAACTGCCATGTCTGTGTAATTTTTATGAACAGAAGGAAACTTGACAAGAAAATCTTGAAACTGCCATGTCTTATATAGTAGCAGGAGTATCTCCAAATGTAACAAGAATTACTATTGACAATTATTGAAGGGCACAGTATTGGATAGATGTTGGGATTTTCTTAATAACATACAGCAAATAGAAAAATGAAACATTCAAAGTCTTCATAAAAACAGTGAAACCCTGTGGCAGTTGAGCATGACCTGCTCCCTTCCCCCAACATAGGGTTCGGGAAACAGCAGTGTACTTTGGTGTTGCTAGACCACCAGACTCCTTCTGCCCATAGTTGAAAGTCAGATTATGTGGCTGATAAACCTTGGAGGTACAATTGCTCCATTCTTTTTTATATGATGATCCTGTTTTTACTGCAGTTTAACATCCAGACTGGTCATCCAAGAAGGGTATCCTTTCTATCTATTCTGTGTCCTAATACAGGAGATTGCTTTAGTCAAAACATAAGTACCCAGCTGCCCCAGCTCTTCTCATAAGCTGATGCTTCCATAATGGGAGAGGTTAGAGACCCCTTTTGTGGGATGCCACACACAAGGATAAATGCCACGAACTCTATTGTAAGGCCCATTGTATCCTATTTACATGAAATGCTTACTAAAGCTGACTTTGTAGAGGCACAATGAGAATTACTACTTTCTGAGGACTGGAGTAATCAAAAAGAGGAGTAGGGTAGGAGGCACAAAAGTAGAAGGTACAAGACTTCTTTTAGAATTATTCTTTTATTCTCATTTTGATTGAAAGGTAGAGATACAGAAAGATTTTTCCATCACCTGGTTTACTCTCCAAATATCAAAAACAGTTAGAAAGAGGCCAGGTCATTGCTAGGAATTTCAAAATGTATCCGGATCTTCCACATAATAGACAGGAACTCAACAATCTGAGACATTATCTGGTTCTTCAAAAGTCAGGTATTGGCAAGAAGCTAGAGTCAACAAAATACCACTTGTGTCCAATCTTCATCTTACTGACTACCCATGGGAAATGTAGAGGAGGGCTTTCACTGCCTCCTTCCCATGTCTGATGGAATACTTGCACCTGGTAATATGACACAGAATGCATACATGCCATGTAATGTCTTAATGGCTACACCACCTGCTTGCCACAGCACTTCTTCTCGAGGTAATAAAATGTTCTGAAATTGGCAGTATGGTAGTTGTACATGCATATGTGTATTTATATGAACATTGTTGCACTTGTATAAAACATACTGTATAAGACTGTACTATACACTTTGAGTTTGTGAATTCAGAACTTTAAGTACATAATTGTATTTTATAAAGTTTTACAAATAATCTCTTGACTGACACTGTTCAAGAAATGTGAAAATGTTACAGAATGAGTACATTTGTGCTTCAGTAGCATGCTATATTCTTACCTTTGCCACTTTTCTTGGCACTATGTAAAAATTTATGTATCATGGCTGGTATGTAGAGGCAGGTAAAGAAGCAAACTGACTCACTAGTATAAACACAACTGTTCACTGTGTTTTTCATTGGCTATTCCAGTCCTTATCTCTAGGGTTCATAAGAGGTAGACAATTTGAAAACACAGGTTATACTTTAACTTTGGATTAAATTTTCTGGAATAAGAAAGGCAGAAGACAGCAGTTGGAGAGGAATCACTGACTTCACCAGAATGTCCCTGAAACAAGTTTCAGTTCTGCTGCTGCTGCTACAGCTGAGCTGTTGCTTCAGATCTGGGAATTGTGGAAAGGTGCTGGTGTGGCCTATGGAGTACAGTCTGTGGCTGAATTTAAATGTAATCCTAGATGAACTTGTCCGGAGAGGTCATGAGGTGATCGTTCTGAGAAACTCAGCTTCCATTTTCCTTGATCCTAGCAAGCACACTGGCATTAAATTTGAAACTTTTCCTATTGATGCCACTAAAGCGGATTCGGAAGCATTTTTTGTACAACTTGTTACTACATGGACAAATGCACTGCAGGACCCATATTGGGAATATCTTCCAGCATTGCAAAAACTCTTTTCAGGATATTCTGATGATCGTGAATTTCTCTGTAAAGCAGCAGTTTTGAACAAGAAACTCATGAGAAAACTACAGGAATCAAAGTTTGATATCCTTATTTCAGATACTTTTGGTCCATGTGGTGAACTGTTGGCAGAGCTGCTTAAAATCCCCTTTGTGTACAGTCTTCGCTTCTCTCCTGGCTACACTATGGAAAAGTACAGTGGAGGACTTTCATTGCCTCCTTCCTATGTCCCTATGATGCTGTCTGATTTAAGTGGCCAAATGACATTCATGGAGAGGGTAAAAAATATGCTGATCATGCTTTATTTTGACTTTTGGTTTCAAACATTTAATGAGAAGAGATGGGACCAGTTTTGCAGTGAAGTATTAGGTAAGTCATGGTTTTCATTGGCAATGTGGGGATCTAAGTTTCCTGTGACTTTGAAGCTGATCTTGTATGAATGAGAAGGCGGATCAATTAGCCTCTTTTAGAGTGAACTAAAATTTAAAAATACCATGGTTTAAGATTGTATCCAAGAAGTGTGCCTCACCATGGGGACCTTGGAAGGTTGGGAGGCTGGGTGCGGTTTCTCCCATTTTTTCCCCTGACCCCAGATACAGGGAAAAAATGGTATTAGTGTGGAAACAATGCTATTATCCACTTTCCTATAGCTCTTCTCCCTTTGTACCCTAGTCAACTAAGTAAGATTACTTTTAAAAAAAATAACTATAAAAACTAACAAACAAAAAGAATCTATCCAATATTATGGAAAGGCTTTACATGAACGTATATTTTACATTAAAGTTTGAGTTGATGGTCAGTGGCCCATCCCTAAGATAGGGCATTCCAAATGCAAATGAAGTACTGAGCATTTCTCTAAGGAATTACATGTCCATTTTATCAAACATCTGTCATGGCATAGATAAGGTAGGTGATGCTTCCTAAATGAATATAGCATGAAGGTCAAAGTGTTGCATGTTCTAGTTCAATGATTAGAGACACACTGAGAAAACTGTTAAGAAGTTAACACTTATCTGGTAGTCTCACCTTTTTGAAAATTTTCTTTCTTGACTTAAATAACTCAAAATAAGGGTGAAGACAACATACGTGTTTATAATTTATGAAAATCCTTGAAGTGACAGTTATACTATATATTGATACATGCTGTATATACATATTTATGTATAAATAAGTATTAGTCTGCTTCTATTATAAGGTCAAAACAGCAGTAAGATCATGGAATTCCATCACATTCTTTAAAACCTCAACAGTTTGGAGCAGATGGTATAGTAGACTGAGTTAAGCAACCAATTATAACACTAGTACTCCCAATAGAATGACTGCTTTAATTTTCAATCTATGTGCCTAGAAAGTAGTACAGGTTATCCAAGGAATTGAGTCTCTACCATCTATTTGCAAACCTGTTGGGAAAAAGACACAGAACAGAGAGGAAATGGGGCATCAAATCCTAGCCCAGTTGAATTTATTAAAGGTTAATAACTTCTCTAAGAGTGGACAACTGCTGCTGTGTAGATGAGGGACTCTATGGCAGATGCCATGTGCTGCAGCAGAAAAGACGTTTTATAGCTTTGAGTGTTGAGATAGTGGAGAGGTGGAACTGTGGTAGCTTTTCATGGTCAAGTGAAACATGGGAGGCCTTGCTCCAAGGGTCTGGGTTGTTGGACAGATATTCAAAGGAGCAGGTGTGGAACAAAATGAGGCAAGGGGCAGGTCAACCTTGAAATACAGTGCAAGAGGCCCTAGGGACACTGTTGCTGCCTGGGAGTTCTAATGGCTGTGGAACCAGAATGACTGAGGCTTGTGTCTCTGTTCTGCTAACCTCGATGGAGTTCCTGGCTTTAGAGTAGCTTCACCTAGTCTGTTTTAACCACTTGGGAAATGAACAAGCAGATGAAGAGATCTCAAACACTCATGTGGGTGTGTGTATGATTGTGTAAATCAAATTTTTCAAAATACATATACTTGTTTTATGGATTCACAGGCATTTGTATATCAATTGCTTCACTTTGAACGTTCTAAGAGCATGACATGATACACTTTACGTGACAATTCTCTTTACTTTTCCTTTTACTTTGCAGGAAGACCCGTTACATTCTATGAGCTGGTGGCAAAAGCTGACATATGGCTCATTCGAAGCTATTGGGACTTGGAATTTCCTCGTCCCACCTTACCAAATGTCCATTTTGTTGGAGGGCTCCACTGTAAGCCTGCCAAACCTCTGCCCAAGGTAAGTAAGTTTCTGTTTGCTTTGCTTTGTTAATTGTCCATTTCATTGGAAATGTCCATGCATTGCATCTTTAGCATATTTTAATTACAAGAAGGCAGTATTGTGGAAAGTGAGATATACTGACTTGCCATTTAGAATCATATTTCCTTCTATACAATACAAGTATCTGGTTTTTAGTCATTGAGGATTTCTGAGGTACCCAAGGACTGTCTTGCCAAAAAAAGAAGGAAGATAGAGTTCATTATAAGAAAATGAAATTGAATATAAAGGCTGAATATTTTAGAGGCAAAAAAGGAAGTTATAACCCCTGATAAAGAAAAGTCTTGAGTAAAGATGAGCTGGGGAGAGCTAAGACCAAATGAGGAAATTATTGTTATGAAATATCCACTTGTATACTAATCAGAGTTATCAAATAAGCCTTCAAGATGCAGAGCCTTGGTTCATCTACATTCAACCAAGACTGTGGACAGAGGAATCCTTTTGGGGGGTTGTTGTAGAGCTTCAGATACAAGGGCTCGTGTTGTACTGATTAAAGTTAAGACATCGTGTGCAATGCTGTATCACTTCCCTGTGCCAGACCAACTGCACCACCACTTTCTGCTTATCTACCCAGTGTTGGCCTGAGAAAGCCATGAAATCTGGCCTGTTTGATCCCTTGCCAAGCAGATGGGAGATCTGTTGATCTTCTGTTCAACATATAGCTTCTGCTTTCATCTTAGGCTAGTCTGACTATTGCACCATTTCAGAAGTGAGCCAGCAGATGGAAGACAAATATTTATCTTTCCCACTTTCTCTGTAACTCTGATTTTTAAATAAGTAGATACATCCTTAAAAGACAAGGATTTCAGGCACAGTTGACAGATAAGTGCATAATCTGGGAGTGAGAGAGACCTTGGAGGGAAATAGTGGGCTCCTCCCTCTTGGGGTACCACTCCCATGGGAGGGCACAAAAAAACTAGAACAGGGGCTGGGATGGCTAGACAGAGAGGCAATCAACATCCGTGAGGGCAGGAAAGTTGAGCTGGTTAGATGAAACTAAGCTTCAATACCCTTCAACATTTATGAGAACCAAATGGGATATGGGGCAGACTGGACTAGTCTACTATACATACTGGCAAACCAGGGTAGGGGCAGGCCTGGTGGGGGTTATTGTGGGTCACTCCAACAAGGATGAAGCTCCCACTGGTTTATGTGAGGGCCAAGTGTGTTCTGGGCAGTACCAGGCTGGACTGCAACACCCATTGGTTCCAGTGCAAGTCGGGCCTGAAAACAAAACCAACCCAGCAGTTGCTACCACCAGCTGATTGGGGTGATGGGCTGTGCCTGGCCCTGTACTTGCTAGTACATACAAGAATCTGGTCTGGGAACACCTCAAAGTTTCATTTGCGGATCTCCCCAATCGAAATGATGGACTCAGACCCCTAACCAAGAAAAGACGGAAGACAGAACAAGTCAATCCATCTCCTCAGCTATATGTTAGCAGTGAAATACTGCAAAATGGAGGCTCTATGATGGACTGTCAATCAGTGGATTCTTCAACAACCTCATCGTGGCTGGAGTGACGAGATTGGCAGCAATTCATAACTGCTGAACTATCAAAACCACTTGAGGAAGTATCTCAGAGCATGACCCACATCGGGGACCTGGGATGGGTGAGAGCATGGGTGAGGTTTCTCCCTCAATATTCCCCTCACCTCAGATATATGAAGAAAACAATAGGCAAATAATACTCTTACCCACTTTCCTATAGCCCTTGTACCTTTTTACCCTAATTAACAATGTAAAGATTGTCCAAAATATAATAAAAATTCATTTACAGTAAAATGTTAATAAAAGGTTTCCAATAATGTGTGAATTACCCAGTATTTACCCTTGAATTTCTGCTAGATAATTTGTTGAAGGCAGGTTTCCTTCTTTTTTGGCTTATGTGATCTGTGTATTGCTTCAATTTTGAACATTTTATTGTGTAGATATAATGTAACGATTCTCCTCATTCACTCTATGTAAACAAGTCTACTGCTGCATCTTGTAACATTTTTTTTTCTCTTCTTCCTTATTCTAAGCTTTCACTTTAATAGAAAACAAATAGAAATTTAAAAACCAGATTCCTCACTCATATTCTGACTCAAAGACGGTGAAATTACTTTTGGAAACTTGTGAAAATAATTTTCAGTTGGAAGCACATTCTCATACCAAGAACCAACTTACATATGCTAATTTACTTTCTGTAGAGGATTTCATTTTTATTAAAGGTGATTCACTATATATACAAAAAAGTATTTGTCTAAAAGCTTGAAATGCAGGTGATGAATCTTCAAGATGATCATGGGGAAATTGTGACTAGGTCTCAAGTAAGCCTGACACCAAATGAATTTAACGTTGAATTCCATTTTCTACGCAATTCTCAGTTATGTAGAAAATAACAGTTCTTTATATCTGTATTGCTTGATATGCTAATCTGTATTCTTATCCACCTTCTAAATAGCAGTCGCATAATGTCTTCTTAAACTATTACACCATGGTGTCTATTTTGATATTAAATTTCTACACTATGTACAATAACTTTCAAAGGTCTAAAAGTCATGTCAATACTTGTAAAAGTGTAATTCCTAACAACTCTACTGTTGATCTCTTAGTTTGCATAATAAAGGGTTATTAGAAATAATATTAAGACATTTAGAATAAGGAAACAAGAACTATAGACAATAACACAATGATGACTAGCCTAATGATGTCAGTATGAGGCTTGAATCCAAGTTCATAATCTCAAACTTTATCTTGATACTCCATGTTAATATCGTCTTTATTCCACACCCTATGTTGATCTTCCACAAATTATAACATTTTCACATACTATTTTTTAAGAAATGCACTTTAAAATAGCTTATAACATTGCTAAATAGAACACTAACATGAAACTATCCATGGAAAAACAAAAATGCAAATAATTATATTCATCAAGTATTTATAAAGGTAAACATTGGAAAGAGACAAAACATCCAGGAATATAAAGGCATAGTTAAATAATATATTTATTACTATACCAAAGCATTTATTTTATACATGAATACTTAACAACATTAAATTAGTCCAAAATAACATTTTGTTGAAATGGGCAGAACAAAAGAGAAAATAAGGATCTATTTTTTCATGTAATAAGTAAGAAATGTACAGTAGGATTGCATTTCTTTAATACATGTAACAGAAGGAATATTGTATACTAAGTTTTTAATAAGGAGAAAAAACACTTAAAACTTGATTAGCACAACAATGAGACTGCATTTTATACTATTACCTGTACACTAAAAAATGAGAAGTGGCAAATTTTGCGTTGTATATTTTTACCACAGGTGCTCCTCTGTCATTCCTAATCACAGTCAACATTCTTTCATTTATTTGTACCAAGCCTTTCATTAGTGTGTGCTGTGCTGTTGCTATTTTCTGATGGAGCTAATTGTTTCTTCTCAGGACATGGAAGACTTTGTGCAGAGCTCTGGAGAAGAGGGAGTCGTGGTGTTTTCCCTGGGCTCAATGGTCAGTAACATGTCAGAAGAGAGGGCCAATGTGATCGCATCAGCCCTTGCCCAGCTTCCACAAAAGGTCAGAAAAGGTGCTTGATGGTGGGAGGTACTGAAGTGTGTGATCAACTCTGGGCAGAGTCTGATTTCACAAACTTCTTGTATGAAAAGTGAATGATTATAGTAGATCCATTTCTTCTCAGATATCATTCTAAGATGTCAGTTTAACAACAGAGATATCAAAGATGCTAAAACATTGATGATGGGTTTTGATTTTGACTTCGATATCACTTTTGTGATTAAAAATATATAACTGCTTTAATATTACCTAAGTAATGTGATCATGTCCTAGAAATTATTGATTTGGCCATGTCCTTTAAGCAGTTTCTTCTAGGACTGACAAGGCTAGTGTATACACTAAAGATATTAGCAGATATTATTTAAATTTATAAACAATGTACATTTTAACTTCAAACTGTCTTTGCAGAGTGAATACAAGTGGGTGTTGAAGAAATTCTGAAGTGCTTCATGCAGTTAGATTTCTCTTGTAATTCTAACTTGCTATTTCCCCTAACATGACTAGGTGTGTTTGGGCTGTTATTCATAAATATAGTAAGAGAATGGAGGAACTGTCTCATCAATACTGAGTTGGGGTTGTTGTTCACTTGGGTACACAGATTTCCAAAAAGAGAAATGTTTATCCTGCCTCATGGGAATGGACTCTGCCGCTGTCTAAATCACAACCGTATAGCATGCAGAGGAGGATTCGATGGGGTTCCACACCTGGAGCTTGACTTTGTCCAATATAATCGTGGCTCCTTGAGTACTTGTATCTAGCCTGTCTTATTAACACCTTTTCTGTATTGAGCAAGAAGAAAGGAATATAAAGAATCCAACATTAATAGGGGTGAGATGGGAAGAGGCTTAATGTTCACAATTCTGTATAATATAGTAGCGATTAATATCCCATTGCGTATAAATATTATCATTATATTTTTATGAATGAACTTTTATCTAATATAAACTTCTATTAAGCACATACTTGTACGTTTTTTGTTCAGTGTAATAAACTGAGTTTACTTGAAACAAAAAGGATTTGTTTTTATTGGAAAGTCAGATTTATATAGAGAAGAGACAGAAAGATCTTCCATCCACTAGTTCACTCCCCATGTTACCACAATGGCTGGAGCTTAGCTGATTCAAAGCCAGGAGTCAGGAGCATCTTATAGGTATCACACATGGGTGTAGGGTCCCAAGGCTTTGGGCCATCCTCCACTGCTTTTCTAGACCAAAAGCAGGGAGCTGGATGAGAAGTGGAGCTGTCGGGATTAGAACTGACACCCGTATGGGGTCCTGGTGCATGCTAAGCAAGGAACCCAGCCAGTAGGTTACTGTTCCAGGCCTTGAATTTGCTTTTAACCTTCCCCACCCCCTACTTCACCCCCGCTGGGCTGATCTCCACCACCTCCACCCTATTCCTGCCCCACTGGAACAGACCTCCTAAGATGCTTTGTTGCCTCTGGTGTTTTCGGTTCACGAGAAATTTAGCAACTGCAATGGAAAAAGAAAAGTACAGTACGAAAGCAGTGAACCAGCAGATTTCAAGGTGGACGAAGATGGCATCGTATATGCTGTGAGAAGCTTTCCACTCTTTTCTGAGCAGGTCAACTTCCTGATACATGCCCGAGATAAAGAGACCCAGGAGAAGTGGCAAGTGGCAGTAAAACTGAGCCTCAAACCGACCTTAACTGAGGACTTAGTGAAGGAATCACAAGTTGAAGAAATAGTATTCCCAAGACAACTCACTAAGCACAATGGCTACCTACAAAGGCAGAAGAGAGACTGGGTCATCCCGCCAATCAACTTGCCAGTGAACTCCAGAGGACCTTTTCCCCAAGAGCTTGTCAGGATCAGGTCTGATAGAGATAAAAACCTTTGCCTATGGTACCGCGTAATGGGGCCAGGAGCTGACCAGCCTCCGACGGGCATCTTCATTATCAACCCCATCTCAGGTCAGCTGTCAGTGACGAAGCCTCTGGATTGAGAGCTGATAGCCCGGTTTCATTTGAGGGCACATGCAGTAGACATTAATGGAAATCAAGTGGAGAATCTCATTGACACTGTCATCAATGTTACTGATATGAGTGATAACAGACCCGAATCTCTGCACCAAGTTTGGAATGGGACTGTTCCTGAAGGATCAAAGCCTGTATCGCGTGTGATGACAGTGACTGCTATTGACGCTGATGATGAGCATGCGCTAAATGGGATGTTGAGGTACAGGATCCTATCTCAGGCTCTGAGCATGCCTTCTCCCAACATGTTCACAATCAACAATGAGACCGGGGACATTATCACATTGGCGGCCGGGCTGGATCGAGGGAAAGTGCCGCAGTATACATTAATAATTCAAGCTACAGACATGGAAGGCAATCCCACATATGGCCTTTCCAACACAGCCACAGCCGTCATCACCGTGACAGATGTCAATGACAACCCTCCTGAGTTTACGGCCGTGACGTTCTATGGCGAAGTCCCAGAGAACAGGGTAGATGTCATTGTAGCCAATCTGTGACCGACAAGGATCAGCAGCCCCATATACCAGCCTGGAATGCAGCGTACAGAATCAGTGGTTGGAGATCCAACTGGCCAGTTTGCCATTCAAACTGATCCAAACAGCAACGATGGAATGGTCACTGTGGTGAAACCGATTGACTTTGAAACAAATAGGATGTTTATCCTTACAGTTGCTGCAGAAAACCAAGTGCTGTTAGCCAAGGTAATCCAGCACCAACCCCAGTCAACTGCAGCTGTGTCTGTTAACGAAAACCCTTATTTTGCCCCAAATCCTAAGATCATTCGCCAAGAGGAAGGCCTTCATGCAAATACAATGTTGACAACGTTCACTGCTCAAGACCCAGATCGATACATGCAGCAAAATATTAGATACACAAAATTATCTGATCCTGCCCATTGGCTTAGGATAGATCCTGTGAATGGACAAAGAACTACACTCGCTGTTTTGGGCAGAGAATCACCACATGTGAAGAACAATATATATAATGCTACTTTCCTTGCATCTGACAATGGAATCCCTCCTATGAGTGGAATAGGAACACTACAGATCTAGTTACTTGATAGTAATGACAATGCCCCCAAAGTGTTACCTCAAGAGGCAGAGACTTGTGAAACTCCAGACTCCAATTCAATTAACATCACAGCAGTTGATTATGACATCGATCCAAATGCTGGACCATTTGCATTTGATCTTCCTCTGTCTCCAGTGACTATTAGGAGAAATTGGACCATCACTCAGCTTAATGGTGATTTTGCTCAGCTAAATTTAAAGATAAAATTTCTTGAGGCTGGTATCTATGAGGTTCCCATCGTGATCACAGATTTGGGTAATCCTCCCAAATCCAATACATCCATTCTGCGTGTGAAGGTGTGCCAGTGTGGCTCCAACGGGGACTGCATGGATGTGGACAGGATTGTGGGTGCAGGGCTGGGTACTGGAGCCATCATTGCCATCCTCCTCTGCATCATTATCCTACTGATTCTTGTTCTGATGTTTGTGGTGTGGATGAAATGCCGGGATAAAGAACACCAGGCCAAACAACTTTTAATCGATCCAGAAGATGATGTAAGAGATAATATTCTAAAATATGATGATGAAGGAGGAGGAGAAGACCAGGACTCTGACTTGAGCCAGCTCCAGCAGCCTGATACTGTATAGCCTAAGGCTGTATAGCCTGATACTGTATAGCCTGATACTGTATAGCCTGATGCCATCAAGCCTGTAGGGATCTGCCAACTGGATGAGAGGCCCATCCATGCAGAGCTCCAGTACTCGGTCCGCTCTGCAGCCCTGCATCCTGGGGACATCGGGGACTTCCTTAACGAGGGCCTTAAAGCTGCTGACAATGACCCCATAGCCCTGCTGTATGACTCTCTCTTGGTCTTTGACTATGAAGGCAGTGGCTCCACCCCTGAATCCTTGAGTCCTCTGAATTCCTCCAGTAGTGGCGGTGAGCAGGACTATGATTACCTAAGCGACTGGGGACCACGGTTCAAGAAACTCGCTGACATGTATGGAGGAGGTGATGACTGAACTTTAGGGTGAACTTCGTTTTTGACAAGCACAAACAATTTCAACTGATATTCCACAAAAAGCATATGGAAGCTAGGCTTTAACTTTGTAGTCTACGGTGCTTGCTGGAGGCTTTGGCATAGGCTGCAAACCCATTTGGGCTCAGAGGGAATATCGGTGATCCAATGCTGTTTGGAAAAACACTGAGCTCAGTTACACTTCAATTTTACAGTACAGAAGCACTGGGATTTTATGTGCCTTTTTGTACCTTTTCCAGATTGGGATTAGTTTTATGTTTAAGGTACTGATTTCTGAAACGATAAGTAAAAGACAAAATATTTTGTGGTGGGAGCAGTAAGTTAAACCATGATATGCTTCAACATGCTTTTGTTACATTGCATTTGTTTTTATTAAAATACGGAATTAAGCAAACAAAAAGAACTCATGGAGCGATTTTATTATCTTGGGAGATGAGACCATGAGATTGGAAACTGCACATTGCTTTTAGTTTTAGACTTTAGTTTTTTTTTTTTTTCGCTAAAATCTTAAAACTTACCCAGCAGGTTGCAAATAAAGGGAGTTTTCATATCACTAAAAAAAAAGAGAAAGAAACACGTATGGTTTGTGTTCTAGATGAGGATAACTTCTTTGAAATTCAAAGTCACTGCTGTCCTTTATAGTGGGCATGATGTCTGGGTACAGAAGAGCATGTTTATCATGTCTTGTAATGCCTTATGGTTAATTGAGAGAGTTAAATTTGGCTGAGGAAATTTAGGAACATTACAGTTTTGGACTTTGTTCAACTGCCATACTGTTAATGAAACAGCTTACACTCTATTTTTCAATATTTCCAACTCTAGAAATCCTAATACATTGGAATGATTTGAAAAATGCAACTTCAAATTTTCCTAGAATTGGTGTGCACTATTTGGTAGTATGAAATAAGTTTTATATAATTCCTGAGAGCAATTAAACTATTTTTCACTCTTCTCTGATCATATGGAATTGCTCTGTTATCACTTAAAAGATGTGAAATCCTACTGAAATTATGAAAAATGTGGACATAACTTATTTCAGATTTTAAAAGGAAAATTTTAGTATTAGATTTGAAAGATAATGCCAACATCAAAACATACATATTTGAAGAATAGATAGTTCACTGCTAATGTGTCATTCTTTGCATGAGAATTAAATAGCTGAAGCTGTCACTCACCAGTTCACTCACAAAGGCTCTTTGTATGGAAAATTCTTAGATTTTACATCTGATCAAATATAAAATATCAGCACAGGAAAGGGTGTTCTGTTAACACCCTTAATATTTTCCTTATCTTTTCTATGGATGGCATTTAGTTGTTGATGTGCCAATCATTTTAGATTTGTGATATGCTTTCTTTAAATTCAACCATTGGCAAGCATTTTCTTTATTTAACAGGTTTTATGGAGATTTGATGGAAAGAAACCAGAAACTTTAGGGCCCAACACTCAGATCTATAAGTGGATTCCTCAGAATGATCTTCTTGGTAAGACCTTGCTTAAAAAAAAAAAAAAAAAAACTGCTGAAAACATGTGTAATAGTCAATGCAGATTAAACAGTGCAATAGGATAGGAGGACCATGTATTATGGGGAAAATCATCGTAAGACATGTATATTTCTCCTTATGGTACCACAAGACATAAAAATTCATAACAGATGGAATATTTTTAAACACGTATAATTATTTATGTCTGGAATCAAAATATCTTCCAATGTAGTTACGTCCCACTGAGAACTCTCAATAATGCACTGCATTGTCTGTCTCCTACTTCAGTCATTATTTCCATGCTTTTCTCTAACATCATTGATTTCCAAAGCCAGAGAACAGCAATAAACTTCTATTTAATAAATGAATCTGCATATTTATGCGTGATCACATTTCAAAATGAGTGTTGACTATCATTTTTGTGTTTTCAGCGCTGCTGGATGCAACAACCTGCTCTGTGGGAAACCCCAAATTAAAGACCTAGCGAATTGTTTACTTATTTTTATTTGAAAGTCAGATTACAGAAAAACAGAGAGGATTTTCAGTACACTAGTTCAATCCCGAAATGGCTACAGCTGAGCTGACCTGAAACCAGGAGCCAGGAGCTTCTTCCTGGTCTGCCACATTGGTGCAGGTTTCCAAAACCTTGAGTGATTCTTAGTTAATTACCCATGCTATATGCAGAGAGCTGGCTAAGAAGTGGAGCAGCCAAGACTAGACTTGTTGCCCACTTGGGATGCTGACACTGCAAGGTGGAATATTAGCATGTGGAGTTACCGTGCTGTCCCCCAAATGCACTGTATTTCCAAAAGACAATATTCCAATATGCTCTCAGCTTCTATTTATGTGTATGATATTTATTTTATTCAGAATTGTTTATTTATGCCAATGAGTTAAATTTGTATTCACCAGTCAAGCATTACCAAACTTTTGCAATTTCGCCTTCACTTATTTTCCCAGTGGACTTACATGTCAATTTCTCTTGATCTGAAAGCAATTTCATGCAGATTTATGTCTGCAATGATTTGTCAAAAGAGAGCTCTGTCCCTTTATCGTCTCATACTGTGCATTTCCCATTTCATTCTAAGATTTAGGCTTAATAATTTTATTAAAAATTCTTCTACCCTAGGTCATCCAAAAACCAGAGCTTTTGTAACTCACGGTGGAGCCAATGGTATCTATGAGGCGATCTACCATGGCGTCCCTATGGTGGGTCTTCCTTTGTTTGCAGACCAACCTGATAACATTGCCCACATGACAGCTAAGGGAGCAGCTGTGAGACTGAACTGGAAAACCATGTCAAGTGCAGATTTGCTCAATGCCTTAAGGACAGTCATTCATGATCCTTCGTAAGTATTTCATTCGTTAAGACTAGACAGTGTTTACCCATAAGTTATCAGATGAAGGCCAAGAGGGTAGAAGCAGTTGAGTCTAAGCAAGAACAAATGTTGAGCACAGATTTTCTTAAGGTTGGAATGCAACCGTGAGGTAACTCTTCCGAGTTTTGCCATGATTTCTCATTGGTTTCAGTAGAGTTCTCTGGATAGTGCACAGATTGGGAAACTGTGTGTAAACTGAATAAGATGTATCCTTGAAGATGACCACAAAAGAACTAAAGGAAAGCATTAAGAATGCAACTGAATCAAGCAATCAACGCATTAAAGTGCTAACCTACTTTCAGCACACTATGGGTTTCTTAAAGCTTGAGCACTCGTAAGATGTCGTATTTTAAGATGAAATTGCTCATGTGCGGTTCAGATACACAACATTTTATGGGTTGTATGTAAACAGTAAAGAGATTCCTAATGTGCTGCTAAGTAACATAAAAATGATCTCACATTGATAAATATGTTTTTATTAGACATTTCACAAATATTTTATTATCCATAAAACAACAAGCTGCAATCAGTTCTTTGCTGACTTTGCATTTATTTTTTGTTAGATTTCAATGCTAGTATTCTGATCTTGTCAGTGATATGTGTAAACAATTGAAACTTTTTAATTTTCTCAAAACTGTTGAAAGAGTGCTATTTATACATGAAAGCATATTTTTTATTTCATTTACTTTTTTGTTTCTGGAAAAACTGTAAAACTGTAAAACTTGACTAAAAGTTAAACTGGAACTTCCTGCTTAATAATATTTTTTTAAATAACAAATAGATTTATATATTTTCAACATATGTAGTAACTTCAGTTAAACTGATCCCACTATATTCTTTTTAAATTTTTATTCAATTTTTAAATATTTATTTTATTTTTATTGGAAAGTCAGATATGCAGAGAGAAGGAGAGACAAAATGAAAGCTCTTCTGTTCGTGTATTCACTCTTCTAGTGACCGCAATGGCCAGAGCTGAGCCAATCCAGAACCTCTTCCGGGTGTCCCACACAGGTATAGGGTCTCAAGGCTTTGGGCCATCCTCAGCTGCTTTCCCAGGCCACAAGCAGGGAGCTGGATGGGAAGCAGGGCCACCGGAATTAGAACTAATCCCGCATGGGATATGCAAACAAAATTTTTCTTCCATGTTTATGTGCCATTCATTTTACAGTCCATGAATTTTCCAGATGTCTATCCTTTGTATGTTCTTCAACTTGTTGTCTGCTTGATTTTCCTTCAGGTATAAAGAGAATGTCATGACGTTATCAAGAATTCACCATGATCAGCCCATGAAGCCCCTGGACCGGGCAGCCTTCTGGATCGAGCATGTCATGCGTCACAAAGGAGCCAAACACCTGCGGGTTGCAGCCCACGACCTCACCTGGTACCAGTACCACTCTCTGGATGTGATTGGGTTCCTGCTGGCCTGTGTGACAATCACTACTTATCTTGTCATAAAAATCTGTCTGTTTGTTTATCAAAAGCTTGTTAAGACAGAAAAGAAAAAGAGTGATTAAGAGTTCTTTCACACCGAAAGTGTCTGACCGGTGATACTTCAGCTTAATTCATGCTCTGGAGATCAAGATATGGCAATATTTTCCTGCTTGTTATGAGAATTGTGCCTTCTTGATTTATTGATCTATTTAAGCTTTAAGTAAGCATTAAGGAATGCACAAGCTTAATTACAGAAATTTTCAAACAGTTCTACTTTAATGTTGACTTAGTCACGCTATTATGATTCTATAAAACAAAATACAAACAAGAACCACTGAAAACTCAGGTTATCAGAGAACAAGAAAATGCCTGATTTTTGTGTGTGCATAATCAGAAATACTGTGTATTTGACTAAATAAATTTATATGGATCATATGTGTCCTTATCAGTAAAAGTAGTCAAATTCTTGTGAAAGTGTGCAAGGTAATGTTTTAATGACAAAGCTACACATATTACATTTGAGTGCTAATCAGAGTCTTTGCAGAACAGATTGTAGAGCTATAAATAAAAGTGAAAGTAAGTGAAAGACAGCTCCTTTTTCCTAATAAGAGATATATTTTAACGAGCAAATGAAAGTGTTGTGTCATTAGCATTTTAACATAGAAATAGCACAAAACCTTATTTACACTAAAATAGTTTTAATAATTGATTAAATTAACTATGATAATAATGTTTACAAAATAACATGACCTGATTAAGCTTCAAAATAATACAATGAAGCAAGTTTGAAGCAAGTGTACAATAAACAATAAAGAACAAAAAAGGACCAAGCTTGATTAATAAAGACTCCTTGATTACCCTTAAAGAAAAGGACAAAAAAGGATTAATGTAGTGCATTGGTGCTGTTTACATTAATGTATTTTTACATGGAGCATTCCTTAAACACATATTTGAGAACAAATGTAAACATGGACAGATACCTGGCAAAGAATAAACAAAATTGCATTAAACATTAAACTCTTATGCTTTTTTTCCTCAGGTAATCCTGAAGAGCTTTAAAAATATCAGCAAAACAAAACATTTAAAATGAAACACATATATGATGAGTGTAGGAAGCCTCCAGCTGGGATGTCCACTCCCTCTGCTGGAGTGTCTGGGCTTGAGTTGTGCCCTTTCCTACAATTCAGCTGTCTGCTAACGTACCTGCGAGGCAGCAGATGATGACCCAAGAGTATGGGATGCTGACACATATGTGGATGACTTACAGAGCTACTCACTTCTTCCTTAACCTCATCCAGCTCTGTTGGCCGAATCTGGAGAGTGAACCAATGGATAGACAATCCTCTCTCTCTCTCTCTCATTTGCTTGTTCTCACATACAAACCCTCAAATGAAACACGTAATATATTTTTAAGATATGTAAGCACAGACACACCAAATGGTATCATAAAACTACATTATTAAGATAATACTTTATCTCAAATATAAGTGAACTGCATTTTGCAAACAAAGCAGTTTTTTTAATTGGAAAGTCAGATTTACAGAGAGGAGAGACAGAGAGATGTTGCATCCACTGGTTCACTCTCCAATTTGCTGCAATGACCAAAACTGGGCTGATCCAAAGCCAGAAGCCAGAGCCAGGAGCTTTGTCCAGTTGTCCCACATGGGTGCAGGGTCCAAAGGCTTTGGGCCATCTGGCATCCATATTGTATCCTGGTGCATGCAAAATGAGGACTTTAGCCGCTAGGCCACGTCGTCAGGCCCAACATTTCATTTTTTTGCAATGTAAATATTTGGAAATCACATTGAAAAATATCAATTGAGGGCCTGGTGAGGTAGCCTAGCAACCAAATTCCTGGCTTTACAAGCACCGGGATCCCATATGGGAACCACTCCTAATTCCAGTGGCACTGCTTCCCATCCAGCTTCCTGCTTGTGGCCTGGGAAAGCAGTTGAGGATGGCTCAAAGCCTTGGGACCCTACACCCGCGTGAAAAAACCTGGAAGAGGCTCAGGGCTCCTGGTTTCGCTTTGGCTCAGTTCCAGCAATTGAGGCCCTTGGGGAAGGAATCAACAAACCAAAGATCTTACAGTCTGTCTCTTCTTCTCTATGTATCTGCCTTTCCAATAAAAATAAATAAATCACAAATCTTTAAAAAAAAGAAATATAGGAAGAAAAATATCAAGTGAGGCAGAGGTTTTCTTCTGAAAGTGAAGTTCTTCAAATGGTGACACTCAAAGCCTCTGCCAACTTGAACATGGACTGGCACTGATACCTTGCACACCCCCTTGTGCTATCTTCCCTGTAACTCAAATACACGAACAGAACTGACACATGTTGTGGTGGAGTTTGGGTTGTAGTCAAAGATACATCAGCTTCAATGATAGACCTGTTGTTTTGGTTCCATGTGTACTTCTCCAACACCTCCTCTCTGGCTGTGACCAGTTCACCAGCACTGCAGCGGACAGTTAATTGGTGACTTATCAATAGCAGCTGTTCATTTTACCAAGTAAAATTGTACAAACATGTTTGATCTGCTAAATCACATCTTTTTTGGTCTATTACACTTTGAACTCTATTTCACAAACTCAAGCACTTTTTCCAGAAAGCATTTCTTTATAATTCTTTATATAGAGAAGTCACAAAATATAAAATAAATAATTGTAAAAATCAAGATGCTGAGTTTTAACAATGGTGAATCAGGATTAATGGAAGCACAAATAAAACCTGCTTCCTTCAACTGAGAGGGAAGAAGCACCATGGCCAAGGTGTCCTGGCACCCTAACACCTGCGGTCGCTCACCGAACCCACTGACTGCCTTCTAAAAAAGCTATGTTCAAAGCACCTCCAGAACCAAGACTCACCAGGCACTCGGCTAACAGCCAGACCAGGTATTGACCTCACCCTGCCTGAGTCACTGGCCATTTCACAAGCGTACAAGAAAATGGAAGAATTTATCTCTCTCTTCCCCACCTCTCTGCACACTCTTTGTCTCTGTCTCTGTTTCTGCACGTCTGCTGTTTGAAGAAAATTTGTAAAAAAAACCAAAAGACAGTAAGTACATTTATTGGAAGGAGGTAGGAAAAGGAATGGAAAGGAAGGACGGAGAAAAAGAAAGGGGGTGTTGAGTGAAAGCAGACGGAGGGGAGGGTGACAGGGAGGCAGTGAGAATGAGAGCCTGTCAGACTCTCTCAGATCTTGCCCCCAAGCCCAAGTGCTTGGGTTTTCCTGCATGCGTGGGGGCCCCACTAGGGCTTTGCTGCTTACAGCTCTCTATTCTGGAGGCTGAGCACATGGATTGTCCACAGAGGCTGAAAGAGGATGACAGAGACGTGTTAGAGAGGAGGTGAGGTCAAGTCTTGCCCTTTGTGGGCCCTGGGGACCAGAGCCTTCACAGCTACATGACAGCAGGGGCCCCGCGGGCCAGCTGTGCCCTGGTAGGACTCCAGCCCTTTTTGGCAAGCACACTTGGGGCATCCACAAAGGCCAGTCCCTGGGGCAAGCAGTGTGCGGACGCCACCACGAGAGGGCAGCAGGTGGCACACTTTAGGACTGGGCAGGGAGCAGGCTGGGTCCTGGAAGCCATCCCTTGGCCCTTTGCCTCTCACCTGCCCGCACCCACCGCACAGCTCCCAGGGGCTGGGGTCTGCCAGAATGGGGCGTAAGAGACCTGAGGCTGGGCTTGTTGCAGCCTGGACAGCATGGCATTTTTGTCTTCCTGTGGGTTTCGCTGTGGTTTTTAGTAAAGCTGTTGGTTATAAGAGAGTTACAGCAAAAATTCCCCTGGCTGCCTTCTGCTAAATGGGGTTCTGCTGGGGAACAGCAGCAAGGTAGACTCGCAGAAGGCAAACTGCCTTAGAGGCAAATTCTGGAGTAGCCCCTGGATTTTTTTTTTTTAAGAAATAAAATGTATTTATACACACATGACTGTATTCACAGAAACGCCTAACAAATCAACGGAAAAAGAACTCCTGGGAAAAATCAGGGACTTGAGTATCATACTAGTGAAAAATAAAAGGTAACTGAATATCAGCCAACCAACCAACAAATTGTAAAATAAAACTCAAAGTATAACATTAAAGCTAAAATACTAGGAGAAAAGGTGAATAAAATATGTACTGTGAGAAGTACAGGACATCTCTGAGATAAACTGAGGGAGACCTAACTAAATGACAATGATGACTCGTCGTTGTTACAATGTTCACTGTCTCCAGACTGATCCACAGGATGAAAGTAGAATCAGATTCCCAGAAGGGTTCTTGCGAAAACTGGCAAACTCTCTTCAAAATGTACATGAAATGCAAAGGTCCTGCAAAAGCCAAAACAATTCTAAAGTAGGAGGACTTAACATCACTGGATTTCAGGAGTCACTATAAAGCCACATTCATCAAGACTCTATGGGATAATTCACAGAAGAGTAATCCTACGGAAGGATGGACCAAATCACAGAATCTAGAAACAGAACAAAACATGTACAGTCAACTGATCTTCAACAATGAAGGCATTGAAATCTAAGGTATCACACAAAAAGCACCAGCAATAAAAGAAAATCTGACAATAGCATCAATACTGACAAAAACATCAATAACATCAAAATTAAAATGCTTTGCTTTTTTGTAGGTTATTTTAAAAATTTATATATTTTTTATTAATTACATTGCATTATGTGACACAATTTCATAGGCTCTGGGATTCTCCCAACTCCTCCCTTTACCCTCCCCCCATGGTGGATTCCTCCAACTTGTTGCTGTATTACAGTTCAAATTCAGTCAAGATTCTTTCATTGCAAGCGCATACCAAGCATAGAGCCCAGCATCTTATTGTCCAGATAAATTCAACAGTTTCTTGGGGAGACCATCTCTGGTCTGAAGGCAGAACTGGCAGAATATCATCCTGATGAATTTAAAGCCACAACATAACATCAACAACGATTTACAACATTATGGAATTAATTGACATGGTATTGAGTAACCAATATGCTAAAAAAAATGCAAGTTCTTAATCACATCCGGTGACTACTTCAATGACATTTAAATTTTATTTTATACACAGAACCGGCTGCTATACACCTTAAAATGGCTATATGGTACTATTCAGCTGTCTCGTGTCTATTTTCATTTTAGTATTTAGCAATTTATAGTGTTGAAGCATAATTTTGTTGAACTTGGCATGTTTTAGGATAGTCTAAACTGGCTTATAACTCTAACAAGGCATATGTCAACAGTTGAGGTGCAGAACAGTTTTAGGAGGGGTGTGCAGAGAAATCTTCAATACCCTAGTGAGGAGTAATTAATCTTTGTGTCCTACCTAGTAAGGTATATGTGTGAGTCCAAGCTGATCCTTTCCTGTCTGGTTCTATGCTTTTCTTGTTGTTCTGTGCCTATCTACTCTAATTTGTGTGTGTGTATGTGTGTGTGTGTGTGTGTGTGTGTTGGGGGGGTGGTGCTCCGTAGCAACCCTGATGGTCATTGCAAGAGAGGGTGGGGATCCAAAGTTGGAACAAAGACCAGAGAAAGCTCCTCTCCCTAGTCCTGAAGGAAGTTTACTGTTCTGTTTCTGTGGACCACTCAGCGCTCCTGGCTGTTGTTCCGATGACCTTGGATCCTGCAAGGAAGCAATTGGGCTTCCTCCATCCCGTGTTGTAGATCCAAAAGGTGGTGGGTGACCTCAGAGTTATTGGCCTCCGAAGGCACTCAAATTTCCCTGTGGTCTCCTTGTCTGTTGGGATGTAGTCCTTGGTGCCTATACTGACAGTCCTTGGTGAGGATCTGGGAGTCTCCAGGGTTGGGATACAAGCCTCCTCCTGTCCACCTGCTCCACTCTGACCCCCTGAATCCTATAGGTTAACTATTTTTAGTTCGGTATACGCTTGCAATGGGGGAATCTCAACTGAACTTGAGCTGTGGTTATGCAACAAGGTGGAGGAATCCACCATGGTGGGAGGGTTTGGGGAGGGGTGGGAGAACCCAAGTATCTATGTAACTGTGTCACATAATACAATGTAATTAATGAAGTTAAATAATAAATAATTTAAAAAAAACCAAAACAAAAAAAAAATAAAAATAAACAAACAAAAAAAGACTAAGGCAGGCATAATCTCTCCCAATGTGTAATTTCATTGGTCAAGCTGCAAACCATCAATGTTGAATGCTGGATTTTTCCAGTTTAAACATTTTCAAAGTAATTTTTAAAACTGAGCATTTTAATATAAGTTATGGAATAGTTCTTACTGCCTTTTTAAAGTTAAGGCACTAAGTTTCAAAACAAATTAAACTCAGTAAAGGCAATCAAACACTAAATATTTCTGGAGACTCTCATAGTTTGCAATACTTTGGTAAAGTATAGTTGAGGTGCAATTGTAAGTATAAATGTATGAAATTTACTACCTACTTCCTACCTGGATTTGAAAACTGCTTTAGCATTAGTTTTCAAAAACCTTGACTAAGAGTTAGCACATTGAATTTTCTAATAACTTAGGACAGTTTGAGTTGAAATTCCTCCTGGCCATCAAGCACAGGCACTAATGTATTTTAACAACCTTCAAAATATTTGTGTCTTATGTCTTCTTAAAGTTTAAAAGTGAGTGAGAGATTCACAGAATCATGTGGATCAACAGACATTTGGTGAAATACCTTTTTTTTTTAAACCGACATGTATTTTCTCACTTTGATAGATATCATAAAAGGTTGATATCAGAATTTTCCTTTTTTATATAAAATAGTCCTGAATATAAAGCAGTGACATTACTACAAGATACATTTGACATGATTTCATTATTTCACAATGTGCTTTTGCCTGATTTACATTAAATGAAATGACCATTAACTCATCTAGTTGATTCTCATCCCCTGAGAATTCAGGGGAATGCAAGTCCCGAAGTCAGGAGACTCCATTTAAAACTTTGTAGAATTATCAGCGCTCCAAATCACTCATTCAAAATAAAATGCATTTAACTGAATATTTTAACTAACACTGTGGTCCAGTTTGATCAGAGTTATGTTAAACACAAGCAGATAAAATTACTTTCATGCTCAACAGCAACAGAAAATGCACAAAACCTTCTGAGACACATAAAAGCTCTCATTATCTAAGTAACTTACAATACCAAAAAAGACATTGATTCAGCACATAAATCCATTATTTATGATGGTAAAACACATCATGTGACTGAGGAAGAGAATTATGCAGTCCTATAGTCAAAGCCCAAAGGAAAAAGCTAGCCGGAAGTGCAGAGAAGGCTGAAAATAACTTCTAGGATGGGAAGGGTTAATTGATTTAGATTTCTCTCTAGCTTAGGTTGGGAACAAGTCTGGGAAGTTCTGGCTGGAGGCCTTTCCCGTCACTACTCCCGCGGGAGGACATCAGAACCAGGACGAAGGCTGGGGTGGCTAGATGGAGAGGCACTCAGCAACATCCGTGAGGGCTAGATAGTTGAGTTGGTTAGAAGGAACTAAGCTTTAATACCCATTGATAGGCATAGGAGCCAAATGGGATGTGGGACAGACTGGACTAGTCGACTATGCACACTGGCAGGCCAGGGTGGGGGGCGGGCCTGGTGGGGGTTATTGTGGGTTGCCCCCACTGGACTACAACTCCCACTAGTTGATAAAAGAGTCGAGTGCATGCTGGGCAGAACCACACTGGACTACAACACCCATTGGTTCCAGTGCAAGTCGGGATTGAGAGCAGAACCAACCTAGCAATTGCAACCACTAGCTGATTGTGGAGATGGACTGTGCCGGGCCCTGTGCTTACTAGAACATATGGGAATCTGGTCTGGGAATACCTCAAAGTTTCCTGGGAGATCTCCTCAACCAAGAAAAGACAGAGGACAGAACAAGTCAATCAACCACCTCAGCTATATGTTGGGCAGCGAAATACTGGGCGGATAAAGACTCTATGATGGACTATAACAATCAATGGATTCTTCAATGACATCATCGAGCTGGAAGTGGCAAGAGTGGCAGCGATTCACAACTGGAGAACTATTACAACCACTTGAGCAGGTATCTCAGAGCATGCCCCAAATCCGGGACTTTGGGCGGGTGGGAAACTGGGTGGGGCTTCTCCCTCAATATCCCCCTTTGCCTCAGATACATGAAGGAAACAATATGGACATAAAAATCTTACCCACATCCCTATAGCCCCTAAACCTTTGTACCATAATTAACTATGTAAAGATTGTTAACAATAAAAAAATAAATAAATAAAGGGAAGAGTAGAGACAGAATGAACTTACATCTCTAGTTAGATATTCCTGACTGTGACCACAAGGGTGCAGCAAGAGACTTCAGCTAAAAGTGAGACAGTAGGGACAGACCAGGGTGTGTCCAGAAAGGATTCTCATAGAGGTGAGGTCAACACAGCAGCTGAGTCAATCCAATGAAAACGATGTAAAGAAAGCCCATGTAGACGAACCCCAGTCTCTACATTTTTAACAGGCCATGCATTGGTGCACAAAATTTTCAGGCATTTTTCTTTAAGACCAGGGGGTCAGAGGTTTCCAATGTTTTAGGTTGTACCCCAAGGGGATGTCTGTGGTAGAGGGGTTAATTGCCATCTGAAATGGAAAGATAAAAACAGAAGTGTACCTCAGTTTTTTCAATCTTTCCGAAGTTTTAAATGGCTCTCATTGCTTTCTCTCACTGCCTGTGGTGTTCAGGTGTGTACTGAAGGCAGGAAGGTGAGAGAGAGGGTGAGATTAGTTCATATTACCCATAGTCACTCAGCATTCCACACCCATAACCAGGGACATGAATATATTTGCCAGAACACATTCATAGTTAATGAATAGTTCCCTTTACCAGCAGTGTAAGAATTAGTCTTGTTGCTTAGGATATGTATCTGTCAAAACCACATACACAGTAAGTGATAGAAGTGGCATTCTGGAGCTGGGTCTCTGCCTGGATATGTCTATATATCCAGACTTGTTCCCAACCTAAGCTAGCAAGACACCTAAATCAATGAACCCTTCCTAAAATATGTAATATGTACTATACACGGCATAATATGATACATACTGTACATCCATATATATTGCTCTGTCCATGAAAGAAAATAATTGCAGCCTTGACTTGACACTGAGCCTGATTTTGACAATGAGCCTCTGGCAAGAGTCTTAGCAAGGATGTGCTGAGCTGGAGTTTGGAGAGAGAGTCCCAGGCCTGGTTTTTGCTTAGGTCAATGACTGGGTAGGTGAAGCAACAAGGAACCACAATGTGGGAATAAAAATTCTCCCTAGTAAGCTGCATTGACCAAACTGATCTGGCTGGCAGGAACCTGATGTTTCTCAGAGACCAGAGTCTCTGAACAGCAAACATGAGAGCAGTCTGCTGCTCACCACCCACCTAGATGACCCAGTGCTACATGGAGTCAGATTCAAAGTGGATGCAAGCTTCACTGCAGGTCATTCTGAATTACAGCACCAAAACTGTTTTAGGGAATTTCAGGTGAAAAGACGACAGCGACCTCAGTTCCTGTCTCAAAAGAAGAAAGAATTCTCACGTGGACAATGTCAATTAGCAAAAGCCAGGTTTATTAAAGACATCCAAGATGGTCACGGTAAGATTTGTCACTGGCCAAAACGTAAGATTCCCCGACTACCAGGGAAAGAATAACTCAGCCAAATATATGAAAAGAATTGAGATGGCCTTTATTTCAGGGAACCACAGTCACGGGCTTCCCTCCCCCTTGCAGCTGAAAGGACAGACGTGAAGGAGTGGGCTGCAGAGGAAGACTTAATGTCAGCTTTAAGTTGATGATTAAAATGATCACCATGTTAAACAATTCATGCATAAACTTCATTGAATTTACATTTTTGTAAGTCACAGCAATTCCCTTGGTGAATAAACATATACATATACACACGTTACATATATTTATATATATGACTATTTTTCTCTAACCATTGTACTTAGTATATTCTCAATTATTTATATTAGCTACAAACTTGGATTTACATAATAGCTTTACTTCAAAGCCACAGTAGGAATCCTAGGAATATCTAATCAGTCCTACTTTTAAGTTCACTTAATGTACTTGAGAAAAGGAAAAATGTTATGTATAACAACATTGTCCAAACAAACTCACATAGTTGTTCTTACTTATCCATACTCTATAAAGTTAGTCAAGAAGGATAATTAAATCCATATATAATAGGTCAAAAATATCAATTACTTGGTTAAATGGACACACTGACTTAAAAAGGACAAGTTCCAAGATTTTTCGTGTAATCAATGAATCTCATTCATAATGCTCAAACTGAACAGGCAGCTGGAGCACTGCTAATATAATCAGCTTGGGACCTCATTTAAGATCATCTATTTGTTTTTATTGTTTAAATATTTATTTATTTTATTGGAAAAATAGATCAGATTTATGGAGAGAGGGAGAGATAGAAAGATCTTTCATCTGTTGGTTTATTCCCCAAATGGCCTCAAAGGCCTGAGCCGATCTGAAGCCAGGAGCCAGGAGCTCCTTCTAGGTCTCCCACGTGCATGCAGGCTTTAGGCTGTCCTCTGCTGTTCCACAAGCAGCAAGTTGGATGAGAAGCAAAACCGCTGAGACACAAACCACTGCTCATTTGGGATCCTGGCACTTGCAAGGTGAGGATTTAGCTATTAAGTTTTGGGACCTGTATTTTAAATCTAGTGAATGAATTCTGTGCATGAATTATGAAAGGTTCCAATACTTGCCAAACAGTGAGCTCATATAATTTTTATGAGCAGAGGGAAAGTTGACAAGGAAACCTTGAAACATCCACTTCTCACATAGTAGCCTGTGCATCTCCATGAACCAGCTCACAGTTAAAACACCAGTAACCATTGAGGAGTATTTATAAGCACATTTGGTAGGTAGGAACATTTCCATGAATATATACGACAAAAAAAAAATAAAAAACATAAGTTCAAAGATTGTGTAGAAACAGAGCCTATGGGTGAGGTGCAGCCTAGACCTTTGGACTGCTTCTGCTTACAGCTCCCACTTGAAAGTTACAACCTCAACTCTACCTTGTATCAGCCAGATTGAAGGTATCAGGACTTCATCCTTTCTCACAGACTTGCTATATGTCACACGGTCTTTCACAGCTGTGCCTAAGAGAAGTCCCCACTCTTCCATTTAGCCACAATTCTGATATAGCAACCTCAGCTCCATTATATCACTCTTGGATTCCCTGTACCAAATAGTCATTGATCAGTTCACACATGCGCTTATGATTCTGTTACAGAAGTAGCTAGAGACCTACTCCTCAAATGGGGAGTGCTGTATTATTTATTTATAGGAAATGTCACATGTGCTGTGTCATTTTATTTATAGAAAATGTCCAAAATGCACAAATGTAAAGAGACATAAACTAAGTATTTGCCAGGAACTGGAGGAGTCATAAATAGGAGTATATAGGATGAGAATAAAAGGTACACTTAAGGTATAGCTCAGTTGCCTCTGTCGCCTTGTAACTAGGCAAGTGTTGCACCACTGAGTGAAAAGCAGCCAATAGCTCCAGGCATTCTGGGCCTGGTTAATACCAACTCTGTGTTAACTATATCAGTGTGCCAGTATAGTTCCTATTTTTTTTTAAAGATTTATTTATTTTTATTACAAAGTCAGATATACAGAGAGGAAGATCTTCCGTCCAATGTTTCACTCCCCAAGTGAACGCAATGGCCGGTGCTGTGCTGATCTGAAGCCGGGAACCTGGAACCTCTTCCAGGTCTCCCACGTGGGTGCAGGGTCCTAAAGCTTTGGGCCATCCTCGACTGTTTTCCCACTACACAAGCAGGGAGCTGGATGGGAAGTAGAGCTGCTGGGATTAGAACCGGCGCCCATATGGGATCCCGGGCGTGTTCAAGGCAAGGACTTTAGCCACTAGGCCACGCCTCCGGGCCCCCATTTTTTAAGATACGTGGTGAATTCTATGCGGTAGGGTGTGAGGGACACTGTACTTGCACAGGCCACCCCAGGTATGCCGTGTGCTGCTGCATGGTGGGAGCTGCAGATTTCCCTGGGAAAGGGGTGTGTGTACATATTGGAATAGGGGGCACTGAGATCATGTTTTACAGATGAGAAAAGACCTTTAGGGGCTTCAATGGAGTGGCCATTACACTGTTAGCAAATCAAAGGAGTTGAAGCAGCATGCATTAGAAAGGTGAAAGCTAAAGGCATGTAAAGATTAGGCCAAGACATCTGCCCATTGAGACACCTCAGCTAGGCTAAGTAACTTCCCATGCTGTCAGCCAGTGTGCATGAGAGCTGAAGCTGGAGGACGTACCTGGCAGGTTTGGCCACAGTATCCACCCGTGAGTGTCAGGGCAAGTGTTGGGTTTCATCAGGATGGGCCACAGCACCCAAAAGAACACAAAAGAACTGGATCTGGGGACAGATTCTGTAGAGAATTTGTGGGACTGTAGCACCCACGATTTTGTCCTAAAGCTGGAGGTGGTGATGGGCCAATCCAGGCAGAACTGAAAGACATGCATGTGACCAGGGCTGTGAGGATTCTGGGTTGAACGTTTCGCAGCACACACTGGCACATGCAAAGGTTATGACTGGGAATGGACTACGCCAAGCATAGCTACAGCACCTGCCAGCACATGTGAGATCCAGGAAAGCGGGCAGTCCCGTAGGGAAACTGGGGGAACTTGCCTGAAAGGCTACAGTTCCAACTGGTGAGTATGAGAGATGGGGTTGGGGGCAGACCAGGTAAGAAAAGGCTGCTGTACCCATTTTTATATATGTGGACTGGGTCTTGGGTCAGGCCATGCTGGGAAAGACCATAATACCTACTGGTACATATGAAACCCAGGAAGGGGTGAGGGTCATGCCAAGCATGGATACAGCATCTGCCAGGGAAAATGAGAGCTGGAACTAGGCCATGGAACCCTCTGTTGTGCATGAGGACTGGGACTGTGGGGGACTGGGCTGAGCTAGGACACAATACCTCTCAGTTCACATGAGAGATGCGGCTGGGGGAGGAACTGACTGGGCGCCTGCATCCACCAGTATGTACATTGTCAATATATGTAGGCAGCAAACCAACCTGACCCAGCACTAGCTGGTACACATTAAAGTCAAATCTGAAATCATCCATTTGAGGTGTCTTTGGGGATTCCCCATCTAGATGGCTGTATTCAGACCCAAGCCACAGGAAAAACCATAACATATGTGATTCAGCCTTGCAGTCATGTATTGGGACAGGGCCTCCTCAGTTGCTAGAAACGGGCACTGTACAACATGGCCAGATGCATACAGGGTCATGACAACCAGTTTGTTTAGGCCAGCAGAAGATGTTGCGTGCCTTGTCAGAGTATGGAAAGCAGAGCAAGTGGAACAAGTCTCCCGGCCAAGCTTTTTAGTAAATGTCCTGATCTGCAGAAGCGCTAAGGTGAACTTGATCAACCGTAAGACCTTGAGATGAGTTTCTCACCCCTGCTGCAACCTGCAACCAAACCAATAACTTCTCAGAACTATCAAAACCACTCAAGTAACACCCTCAGCACAGTTTCTCTCATCAGGATCCCTAAGGCATTCCAAGGTGCCAATGTGGTTTGACAGTAAGCACTGAACCTACCCATTCCCTCTGTGAGGACACAGGAAAGAAAGCATAAACCAAACAAGTTCCACCCACCTTCCTCCATATCTCAAAACTCTCTACCCCAATCAGAAGCCCTCATGGACATGCATTGCTGTCAACTATGTAAAAAATATTGAAAATAAAACTTTTTAAAAATGAAAAGAAAATTGGTAAAATTTATACTGTATGTTCAACTTTTTTTAAAATTTTTGATTAAAAGCAGTGGCATAAAGAATTCCTACTCATGTATTCTACAAATGCCAAGAGCATCCAGATTTGTATAGAGCCAGAGTCAGGGAATGAGAAATCAATCTGGGTTCCCACTTAGCTTGGAGGAACTCAACCATTGGAAGTATCACATGGTTCCTCGAGAGAAGCACATGATCAGAAAGATGGAATAAAACCAAAGCTGGAACTTGAAATGGGCAACAGGACGTGAGAGGTGGGCATGTGACACAGCATCTTAGTGTTAATATACTGTGCCTGCCCACAGGATTCTTTTTGGAGTAATAAAATGTGAGAAAAAGCTGAGAATCGTCGTGATTATATGTTCATTTGAGCCATATGTATGACTCTGAATTATGACTTCTATTTACTGACTTTTTATTTTTATATATGAGTTACTCTTAATAAACATTTTAGATGCAGTCCCTTCAACCATCTCCACATTTGTCACAGCGTCCAGCACTGTTGACTTACACCCTCAGACTATTGACTTTGACGTGGGGGAAAGTACTTAGTGATAAGATAGACATTTACTTGCTCAACTCAGAATCACTTACCTTTGCTTTTTCTACTGCCACACCTGTGAAAAGATTTGCTTCTTCATGCGATGTATTTGCTTTTACCAATACAGGTTATATTTTAACCTCTTCTAACATTTCTTAGATACAAGCACAAGTAGAGACAGAAAAGCACAGCTGGAGAGGAAGCATCACATTTCACCAGGATGTCTAGAAAATGCATTTTGGTTCTGCTGCTGTTACAGCTGAGCTGCTGCTTCAGATCTGGGAGCTGTGGAAAGGTGCTGGTGTGGCCTATGGAGTACAGTCACTGGATGAATTTAAATGTAATTTTGGATGAACTTGTCCGGAGAGGTCATGAGGTGATTGTTCTGAGAAACTCAGCTTCCATTTTCCTCGATCCTAGCAAACACACTGGCATTAAATTTGAAACTTTTCCTGTATCTTTCACTAAGAATGACCTAGAAAATTTTTTCACACAATGGGTCACTAATTGGACAGAGACAGACAAGGACTCATATTGGAAATATCTCCTAGCACTACAAGACATCTTTGAAGTTTATTCTGGCGTTTATGAATTTCTCTGTAAAGAAGCAGTTTTGAACAAGCAGCTGATGGCGAAGCTACAAGAAGCAAAGTTTGACATCGTTCTTTCAGATGCCATTGGTCCATGTGGTGAGCTGCTGGCTGAGCTGCTACAAACACCGTTTGTGTACAGTCTCCGCTTCTCTCCTGCCTACACTATGGAAAAGTACAGTGGAGGACTTATATCACCGCCTTCCTATGTGCCTTTGATTCTGTCCAATTTAAGTGGGAAATTGACATTCATGGAGAGGGTTAAAAATATGCTTTCCATGCTTTATTTTGACTTTTGGTTCCAAGCATTTAATGAGAAGCAGTGGGATCAGTTGTGCAGTGAAGTTCTAGGTAAGTCACATTTTTTAAAAGATTTATTTTATTTTTATTGGAAAGTCATATATACAGAGAGAAAGAGAGACAGAGAGGAAGATTTTCCATCCAATGATTCACTGCCCAAGTGGCTGCAATGGCCAGATGCTGAACCGATCCAAAGCCAGGATCCAGGAACTTCCTCCAGGTCTTCCACATGGGAGCAGGGTCCCAAGGTTTTGGTCCATCCTCAGCTCCTTTCCCAGGTCACAAAACAGGGAGCTGGATGGGAAGTGGAGCTGCTGGGATTAGAACTGGTGTCAATATGGGTTCTTGGTGCATTCAAGGCAAGGATTTTAGCCATTAGGCCACTGCGCCGAGCCGTAATTCATGTTGTTAATAATATGGAGTCCTCAACTTTCCTGTGATTCTAGTATTGAACTCTATGGATGTGAAGTCAAAGCAAGTATAGATAGGGAAGGAAATGCTTTTTTAATCTCAGAAGTTCTGGAAGTTGCAGGGTCAGATAACTTGCATACCGACGATAGGGGACAGGAGGTCACACTGTACAAGGGAAGAAGGAGTGCAGAATCTTTATGACACTATCATAAATTCCTCATGGTAGAGAAATGTCAGGAGATACTTTTGTAATATCTTTAGAAATTGAGACAAGCAGATAAAGTTGTCACACACATGCCCAATACCAGGTAGGTAGGCAACACTGAAGAAATGGTTTTCTCTGGTATATAAAAATAGTCTTAGTACAAAATTATTACAAAATTAAATTGCAGAATTAATTACAAAATTATACCTGAACAGTTCTCTAGGAGTTGAGAGATACAGTGTTTTATTGCACAGTGATTTATTGCTTAGTTTTTGTGCTGAATCAAGATTACAAGTTCCCTGGCAATAAGGGAAATCCAAATTAAAACATCAATGAGTTACCACCTAAGCCAGTAAGACTGGCCCACATGAATAAAAGCACCAACAACACTTGTTGGCGAGATTGCGGGGAAAAGGGAACCCTACTCCACTGCTGGTGGGGCTGCAGGCTGGTACAGCCTCTATGGAAATCAGTATGGAGAATATTCAAACAACTCAAAATCAACATACCGTATGATCCAGCAAAAGCACTCCTAGGAATATATCCAGAACACTTGTTTTATGAGAAACCAACATGCACTCCTATGTTCAAAGCAACACAATTAGTAATTGCAAAAACATGGAAACAACCAAAATGCCCATCAACAGAGGATTGGATAAGAAAGCTATGGTTCATCTACTCCATGGAATACTACTCAGCTATTACAAAAAACAAAATGCAGTTCTTTGTGGCCAAATGGGCCAAACTGGAAACCATAATGCTAAGGGAAATGAGCCAATCCCAAAAGGTTAAATACCATATGTTTGCCTTAATTTAAGATTATATGATGATATGTATAACAAGTTATGTTATGAATGTTATATGTTGTGTATAAACTAAAATTGAAGTGTAGGTGAGGTGGTCACAGAAGGTGGCTAGGAACTCACATTTACTTTTAACATATTGGTTACTCATTACTACGTCAATTAATTCCATGATAATGTAAATTTTTGCTGATGGTATGTTGGAGCTTTCAATTGACTGGGATGATACTCTGCTGGCTCTGTCTTCAGACCAGAGAGGGTATACCTAAGAAGCCATTGAACTTGACTGGACAATAAGATGCTGGACTCTATGTTTGGTATATGCTTGCAATGGGGGAATCTCAACTGAACTTGAGCTGTGGTTATGCAACAAGGTGGAGGAATCCACCATGGTGGGAGGGTTTGGGGAGGGGTGGGGAGAACCCAAGTACCTATGAAACTGTGTCACATAATACAATGTAATTAATGAATTAAAAATAATAAATAATAAAAAAGATTGCATTATTAAATATTTATCAATTATTTTATTGAAATGAAAACATATATTAGTCTCTATTTTTTACAAATTATGCTTCTCCATTTACAAATAAGTAAAAACTGTGTAAGAAATTTCTGTTTTGTTATTTAAAGAAATCATCCAAGTTAATCTTCTAATTATTTATAGAACGAATTGGTTTTCCCTTCCTTTCCTTATCCCTTTCTCTCCCTCACCCAGTCCCCTCATCCTCTCTCCCTTACAACCTGCTTCTCCTTCTGTATTAGTTTTTACAATAACATATTTTAAATTTACATTGCAATCATAATATGTAAAGCTTCACCAATTAAGAGGTAAGTTTAAGTAAAGAGCAAAAAGTATTAGAGTTACTTTTCACTTTGAAAGCTTTGTGGATCTTAATAGTAACGTCATCAGCTCCTGGGCATTTACTTTGTGGAGGACTTTGATTATAGTTTCAATTTCATTGCTTGTTTGGGATATGTTTAGGCTCTCTAAATCTTCCCAATTTAACATTGGCAGGTTACACATGCTCAATACTTTACTCATTTCTTCAACATCTTGCAGTTTGTTAGCCTATAGCTCTGTAATAGTAGTTCCTTATGCCCTATTGTATTTACATAAGGTCTGTTACAATGTCTCCTTTATCAGCTTTAATTTTATTTATCTGAATTTTTCTCTGTTTTCTTTGCTAGTCTGGCTAGGGATTTTGTCATTTTTCATTCTCTCAAAAAACAACTAGTTTTGTTTTCTAATATTCTTTAGTTTCAATTTTATTTCTTCTCTCATTCTTACTTTTTCTCACCTTATGCTGAGAAGGGGTTTAGTTTGTTATTTCTCTGTCTTTGAGATGCATCATTGTATGTTTAAGTTGAGACTTTTCTTAAATGTAAGCACGCATTGCTGTAACTTCCCACCTGTTTTGGTATGTTGTATTTTCATTTTCATGTACTTCAAGAAAATTTTGATTTTCTATTTAACTTCCTCCTCAAAACCCACTGAAAATTTAGGAGCATGTTGTTTAACTTCCATGAGTTTATGAATGCTCAGTTGTTCTTATTCATTTCTAGTTTTATTCATTTACAGCTTGAGAACATACATTATAAGATTTTAATCTGCTTAAATATGTTGAGATATGATTTATGATATATTATATGACCCAGAAAATGTCCCATTTTTATTTGGCTCTTTTTCATGAATTCTATTAGTGCTATGTTCATTCATGTTGCTTACTTACTTTTTTCACGTATCTTTAGTCTGCCTCTTTGTGTCTCTTATATCCAGAGTTCCCTTAAAACCATTGATTTAACTTCTGTAATTCTCTCAGATTTCATTTAGCTCAGATACAATTCTAAAGATTAACTGTTCTTTTGAGGCATCATACTGCCTTGCTTCTTCATGTATCCAGTGTCCCTATGTTGATATCGTCACATTCAGCACAATTCACTTCTTCTTTATGGAGTTTTATTGGAAAAGAGTTTATGGCTTAACTGGAATACAGGGTAACACTTGGTTTTTTGCTTTAGTTTTGATTCTAGGTGAGCTCAAATATATAGTGTGAGTGATTTATTTTGCCCTAATCAATATCAGTTTTTTTCTACAAGTGACAGAATGATTCTTTCTGCTGCATTTTAAAATTATTTTTATTGCTATTATTCTTTTCTGTGATATAGTTGTACAAACATAAGGATTCCTCCCTTTATTCACTTACTCCCTCCCCATTTCCTCTCCTAACATTTTTGCACATATTATTACAGTAGTTTAGTACTTTAGGAAACAGCTACAAGTTTAGCATTCTGCTATATAAGTGTATAATGGCATTGCAGTTATTGACAACAAATGTGGCTTTGGAATAAGGATTGATTTCCTAGAATCTATGTCTTTGGTCCACACAGAGCTCAGTGTCAGTTCTGAATGTAACAGCCAAGGCCTTGCTCTTGGTGCTGTGGGAGACAAAGATGTCCCCTTGTACACTGGAAGCTTGATCTCAGGGCATGCTGTAGAACTATTGTGACTGTATAACTATGTGATGTAGATGGAACTTTTCTTAGATCTTTCTGGAAGACAACGGGTGCTTACAACACAAACATTCCTATTCCTGGGACTAGGAACAGTGAACCGAATGATGCTGTAAACCTAAAGGGTGACTCCATGGGAAATTTTTCTGAGGCAGATATGAGTCTGAAAAGGTGAAAGGAATGTTCTTCCCCACGGACACTGAGTAGATTCCAGTAGCACTGAAACATTTAGAGCTAATTATTACAGTCCTGGTGTTTCAGGATACACTGGATTTGTAACCCAGCTATCCTAGATGGGGAACATATTTTTCTGTTTAATCAATTGCTTCCAGTGTTTGTCCCCAGATACTATGGTGAATCTCCATGGGTCACATAGAGTGTATAGGCACAGCTCTGGGAAAATGCCCGGAAACTCACAGTTGCAGGATGCAGGGGCTCACTGTTTTGTCCAACATGTCCCTGACTGTCACTCTGATTCTGGTAGGATTGGGGCATATGTGTGTTGCATGACTTTATGCTGTGAGTATGGCTCATTGCAGGGCTGTTGCAGGGGAGGGAAGAAATGCAGCTTGCCTGCTCTAAGCCTGGCAGATGTTCAGAACCCGGCAGCTTCTGAAAGACAACCAGAAGCCCTGAGCGGTCTGCAGAAACAGAAGAACAATAAATGTCCTTTGGGACCAGGGAGGAGAGCTTTCTCTAGTCCGAGCCTGGCTCCACCTCTGGACCCCCTCCCCCCTTGCAATGACCATCGGGATTGCTTCGAAAACCCCTCACAGCAAACAAACAATCATACAAACTAAAAAAAACCTAAAATAAATAGACAAACAACAGAAAGTAGAGTTTGAAATCTGACAGGAAAGAGCTGGCGTGGATTGGCTCATGCCTCGCTCGGTGGGACACACAGATTAGTTACTCCTCACCATGGTGTTGAGGATTTTCCTGCACACCTCCCCCCAAAAAAATGTGTTCTGCACCTTAAATGTCGACAAATATCTTGTTAGAGTTACAAGCCAGTCTAGATTATCCTAAAATCTGCCAAGATCAGCAAAATTATACTTCAACACAACAAATGGCTAAATACTAAAATGAAATAGACACGAGACAGCTGAATGGTACCTTATAGCCATTTTAAGGTATATAGCAGCCGGTCCTGTATATAAACTAAAATTGAAATGTCAATGAGCTAATCATATTTTGTGGGTAGGACTTGCTTTTCTTTGTTTTTTTTTTTAACATACTGTTTACTCAAAATCATGTCAATTCCATAATATTGCAAATTGCTGTTGATGTTATATTGGGACTCTTAATTGACTGGGATGATAATCTACCAGCTCTAACTTTGGAACAGAAATGGTCTCCCCAAGAAACTGTTCAACCCATCTGGACAACAAGTAGCTGGACTCTATGCTTGGTATATGTTTGCAAGGAAAGAATCTTGATTGAATTTGAACTGTAATACTGCATCAAGGTGGAGGAATCCACCAGGGGGGAGGGGAGGGGGAGGGGTGGGGGGATTCCCAGAACCTATGAAACTGTCACATAATGCAAAATAATTGATAATAATAAAAAAAAAAGAAAGTCAGTAGGTGACTGGGATGCCTTCTCAGGTGAAGCCATGATCAGTGGGTGGACATGCAGTGGTTTCTTCCTGTTATTACACAGTAAAACGGCAGAACAGAGCAGGCAGCTGGCTGCAGCACAAGGCTGTGCCGTCTCTGCTGTGCATAGTCTTTGGTGTTTTTTCATGTCTTCATTAAAAATGTCTGTCAAAATGACCCTGAGAACCATGGCCCCTCATTTGTTGTTTTTGGATCCCAGACAGCTGAATTTAGTGTGACTGTACCTGGACAGTAGGGAATGCTGACTCAAGTACTTGGTCCCTGCTGTCCCTGTGGGTGACCCACAAGGAATTCCTGATTCCCAGTTTCTGCTTGGCTAGTCCTAGCTGTTGTGAGCATTTGGAGAATGAACCAGTAGATGGAAAGGTTTTTGTTATCTGTCTTTCAAATAAGCAAAAAATAAAATTGAAAAAAGAAAAAAACTCCGGTCCACCCTAAAAATCCATTCAAGGACTAGATCGCTAAATTTAGAACATGGACTGCGCAATCCTAAGTAAGTTCTATCTATGATTATGGTCAATTCTGAAGCCAAAATATTTGGACACATTTCTGTTTTATTCTTTTCAACTTTAGGAAGAAAAAATACCCGTGTAGGTGTATTGTGGACTACATTGTTGATTATGATTATAAATATATTCAAGTAACATTAATGACATATCGCTTTTGCATAGACCTAATACATAAGCAAGACATAAAGCAAAGTGATAGTTTTAGCAGATAAGCATGTTTATTTATCAATACATATTGCAAGTATAATTTATTGAACCATTTCAGCATCTTTCAGAAATTACCTGTTATACTTCATTTGACAATACTCTTGCCCCTACATTTTCTTACTCCATTCAGGAAGACCTGTTAAATTCTATGACCTGGTGGGGAAAGCTGATATGTGGCTCATTCGGAGCTATTGGGACTTGGAATTTCCTCGCCCAACCTTACCAAATGTCCATTTTGTTGGAGGGCTTCACTGTAAACCTGCCAAACCTCTCCCCAAGGTATGTATGTTTCTGTGTACTTTGGTTTGTTTATGTTACATTTGCAGTGGAAATTACCTTTCATTGTTCATTTCTGCATTAGATTTATGGGGAGAAGGAGCTATGAAAAATAAAGTAGTCAGTTGGAAACTCACATATTTACATGAAATCAGATTCCATAATAATTAACAAACAACTTGAATAACATAACAAGATATTTTGATGAAACTAAAAGCATGTAGAGTGGTTATTGTGGCTCCCAAGAAATACCTGTTTAGTACAGAAGAATGTGGTTGGATATAGAGGCTGATTTTTTTACAGACGTTACTTGGATCCACATTCAAGGACGAAGTCAAAATATTTGGTGAGGATGTTGGCAAAGGGGTTAGAGAAGAGTTGAGCTGGGGACAGATGAATAGACATCTGTTAAGAAATAGAACCCTCTAAAAGGAAGTGTTTTGGTTCATTTGTAAAGAAACAAAGCTATGGAAAAGGAAAGCATTATTGTAATGTTGTAAGCATAGATGATAAAAAACTAAATTACAGAATACATAGACATGACTATTCCTGTCTTGTACTATATGGAAAATATTAGTAATAGAGATGATACACAAAATGTCTTTGATGTCAATAGGAAATTATTTCTGTCGGATATCTGCACCCGTACATCAATATGCCATTCCTCATTGAAATCTCAATTATGCATTGAAGAGATGGATTCTTTTATCACTGCAGCTGTTTTCTGTTTTTTTTCCTTCAAGGAAAGGGCCTTTCCTTTGAGGAACTGGGTTTCAGCATTGCATCTCATTGACAATGAGTGCAGGGAAAATATTCCTTGAATGTGGAATAAAGATGTAATCATTTCTACCACTTGTATCTGAGAACGGCCTCTTAGTTTATAATTACAAGAGAACTCTGCATAGATAAGATGTCATTTTTATGAATACAAGGATCTAACATATCTTAAATGCATATTAAACTTTTAAGACATTTATTTTGGAATATATTTTGGAATGTATATGAAGAGTCTTAAAAATTTATGGAAAGCTATGAATGAATTTCAAAAGGAATTGTATCAATAGAAATCTACATTAATTCAATTTTCCATGTACCTATGAATTCTTTACTGTTATATTGCATGGCTTCTTAAAATATTTTTATTTGCTTTTTAATAGCAGTCACAGAAAACTTAAAACTTACTAAATAGTTATAATACACTATCTATTTTGAAAATGCATGTATAGACTACGATGATTTTTACCTGTCTAGATGTTAACTTAAGTAAACATGCGCTCAAACTTTATCTTTCAAATAAATAAATCTTTGAAAAAACAAGAAAGCAGGGAATGAGAAGTTAAATAGAATATGATCACACTTTTCTCTTGCAGCTAAAAAGAAAGAAAAATTATATTAAATTCATTTAATACCTACCAGAATGTACATTGAATATAAGATTCTTTTAAATAAAGGGAAAACATTTGGGAAATGTTTGGCACACAATGGGATTATATTTAACAACAACCTGACCTCTATACTAACAAGTTGAGAAGTGGTAAATTTTACATTATATGTGTTTTAGCAAGTATTCACTCTAATAATTCCTGATAATGCTGATTTCACTGTTCATTTTGCTAGTACCTTCTGTGCTGTGGCTTTCCTATGATGGAACAATGACTTTGTTTGCAGGACATGGAAGACTTTGTGCAGAGCTCTGGAGAAGAGGGAGTTGTGGTCTTTTCTCTAGGTTCAATGTTTGGTAATGGGACAGAAGAGAGGGCCAATGTGATTGCATCAGCCCTTGCTCAGCTTCCGCAAAAGGTCAGAAAGAGTGTTCTAATTGTGCACAGTATTGAATGATCTTGTTAAACTCTGATTACAGAAACTTCTTGTGTTATAAGTAAACTGGTAGAATAGTTGTAATTATCAGATACCAGTTTAAAAACACATATATACTTGGAAGACACTAGGATAGTGCTGAGTGTTTTGTTGTTGTTTTCAGTTTGCAAAGTGACCAGGTGAAGGAGGAAGGAAAAGTGAAGGGGAAAGTATCTCCCTGGAGAGAACCAGAAGGAGGGGTGCGTCTTGAAAGGAGAGAGGGAGAGACACCCAGTGCTGAGTGATTTGATTTCATAAAACCTTGATACTAATGTTGGTATTAGACATATACTAGTATATTCAGTACAAAGCTTTAGCAGTATACAAAGATATGCAGTAAGGAACAAAGAAATCATCAAATTTTACCATGTTCTTTGTTTATTTTCCTTCCAGTAGTATTGAATTATTGTACACACTAAAAATGTTGTCACAAAGGATTTAAATATGAATTGTGGTCTTTGTATTTTGAGATCAAGGAACACTGAGTGCTACTCCTTAGCTAAGTGGATTTAGACAAATTCGGGTCTGTATCAGAGGACTAGATCCTGTCAATATCTGAACCAGAAAGATGTAGGAGAAAGAGCAGAGGTCGGTCCTGATCCAGAGATAGTCACTGTGCATTATTTAATATGGATGTATAAAGACTGCTTATAGCCCCTCAGATTAACAGCTTTACCACATTGAGGAAGAAGAAAGGAATGTAACAAATCAAGCAGAAGAATGGCCTGGGAAGAGGTTAACATGTCTCAACTCCATATAATATAGCAGGGACAAATTTTTCTAAGGCACATTATGTAGCTTTTATTGTTGGGTATATATGAACTAATTTTTATTGGATGTAGGCTCTAGAAATGCTATTATGTATGCATGCATTTATTACTTTTTTGAGATGTCAAAACACAGAGCAAATAAAACTGAAACACTTTTGCTTTGTGCTCCAGTTTGTGAGATTTGTTCAGAGATTCAAGCCAGCACCTTCCTTGTGTAGTGGTATGGAGTGTATTTGGTACATCAGCGCATACCAATAAGGATTGTCAAAGCATTATAGTGCATTGCAGAAGAGCTAAAAATTAATTAAAGAAAAAGTATCAATACTATTTGGATTTCCTTCCACTGCCAAATTAATATGAACCAGCTCTTTTTTCCTGCTATTCATTTCAAATAATAATTATAATATAATAGGAACAATAGTCAAGTGGCTAAACTGCTTGCCTTACACATGCCGGAATCCCATGTGGTCACGGGTTCTAATCCCTGCTGCTCTGTTTCCCATCAGCTCTGTGCTTGTGGCCTGGGAAAGCAGTTGAGGAAAGCTCAAAACTTTGGCACCCTGCACCTGCATGGGTGACCTGGAAGAGCTTCCGGGCTCCTGGTTTGGATCAGCTCAGCTCCAGCTCCAGCCACTTGGGGAGTGAATCAGTGAATGGAAGATCTTCCTCGCTAACTCTCTTCCTCTGTATATCTGACTTTCCAATAAAAATAAATAAATCTTTTAATAAAAATCCTTCTTATGGAAGGGATTCGCCTAGGTCATCTTTCAAAGTATTCTAGTATTCTAGTTTGTAGATCATTTGAAATTCAACTTACAAAATAAGGTATTTTTTTTACCTAATAGGTTCTCTGGAGGTTTGATGGGAAGGATCCAAAATCCCTAGGACCCAATACTCGAATCTTTAAGTGGATCCCTCAGAATGATCTTCTTGGTAAGAGTTTGGAGAAGAAAGGGTGAAATAAAGAGTAACAGTTAACCAAGTTAAGAAAAGCTCAGCAAGAAACTCAATGAGCATATATAAATCTATCTTGTAGTCCTGGAAGAAATTAAATAAATGTTAACAGTTGGCATTATACTATACACAGTCACATTCTCTGTTAGTGGAATCAAAGTATCTTTAAATTCGCTTACCTCTCACAGAGAGCTTTCAACAACATTCGGCACCTCCTGTGTCTTAATTCAGTTATTATTTGAATCTTTTTTCCTAATGGAGGTATTTTCAAATGCCTGTAAAATAGTATAGTTTATTATTACAAATGGGGCTTTATTTTCCATTGTATTTTTTTACCTGACCATTTTTTGACATTTTATTATTATTATTATTATCATTTTATGATACAATTCCATATTCCTTTATCCCCTCCCCAGTTCCCTCCTTTCCACCAAGTTCCTCTATATCATTAGTAATAGATATTACTATTGCCATTGCCGGCATGGACAATGGCAGAGAGTCCAGAATCCTATTGTCAAGATATAGTAAACAGTTTCATTTTAAGTCCATCTTTGTCTGGAAGCAGAAATGCATACTACACTGCATCCTCACATCTGGATATGTTAGTCTCCATTTCACAGCTACTGTACATCCCCTTATATGAAAAGTCATAATACAAAATCAACAATAAAAAGAAAAATAGAAATTTACAATGCCATGAAGTTAAGTGACATGTTGCTAGATATGACAGTCTCCATTACACAGCTACTATACATCCCTTTAAATGAGGAGCCACAAAACAAAAAACAACATCAGGTAGAAAAAAAAAATTAACAACAGCAAGAAGTTAAATAACATGCTATTAAATGACTAACGTGTAGCTGAAGAAATGAAAATCAAGAACCTTCTTGAAGAGAATGATGCCACTGCATGATCTACAAATCATTGAGTAATGTAATCAGAAGAAAGTGTTTTGAAGAGAAGAAACCAACAGAAAACAACAAAACCCATGCGATATAGTTTCCACTGATCTTTGTTGGTGAAATGTGTCTCCTCCAGACAATAAACAGATGGGTTTTGTTTTTTTAATCTAGTCTTCTAATCTATGACGTTTGATTGAGCTTAAGCTATTTACATTCAGAGTTTAATATGTGTGGGTGGTACTTTAGTCCTGTCATTTTAGGAGTAGGTTGTTCATTGGTTTAGTCTTTTGTTGTCATTTTATCTGGATGTTCTTCCCGTGTGCCTTTGGTTTAGGTAGGTGCTGTTCCTCTTCTCTGTCACGAGAACATCCTGAAGTATCATTAGTAGGGCAGGTTTGAAAGAGGCAAATTCTTTTTATTTTTCATTGTATTAAATCCATAATTTTTATGGTAAAATGATAACTCCCTTTTAAAAAAGTGTGGTCTCGTTTTCAGTGTTTCCAGTGTTATCACATGGCCACTCCATGCTTTGTCGGTCATCCAAGTGTTAGACTTAGTAAATGCAATACATCGTTAAGAAAAACATTCTCAAGAGTACTCAGTTTTTTGGTTTTTTTTTTTTAGTAAATGAAGATTTTTTTGGCACAGAGAATTGTTTTTTTGTATGTACACATTTATTCTTGTTCTCATTGCACAAGGGATTCAAACTGTCCATTTGTCCTTTAGGCACCTTCGCAGCCCACTTAGATGTCTCTTCCTTTTGATCTGCAGGCAGTTTTAATGCATTTTATCTCTCATATTATTTTTTGGACAGAACTCTTCTTTTAATTTCTCATATTGTACCATTCTTATCTTATTTCTCAGACTCTCACTTAATAATTTAATTGAAAATTCATCTATTCTAGGTCATCCCAAAACCAGAGCTTTTGTAACTCACGGTGGAGCCAATGGCGTCTATGAGGCAATCTACCATGGTGTCCCTATGGTGGGTCTTCCTTTGTTTGGGGAGCAACCTGATAACATTGCCCACATGACAGCCAAGGGAGCAGCTGTGAGACTGAACTGGAAAACCATGTCAAGTGCAGATTTGCTCAATGCCTTGAGGACAGTCATTCATGACCCTTCGTGAGTATTATCTTCTTTAAAACAACATAGTATTTATATACATAGTTTTCACATGAAGGTAAAGGGAGCATCACTCAAGTTTGAACATGACCATAAGGTTGTGTACAACTTTTCTCAATGCTGGAAGGAAATAACCAAAAAATATTGTTTCACTATATTTTTATTAAGTCTAATGGAAGCATTTGTCAATCGAGTTGAAGATGAAAGTATTAGAATACAACATTAAGCAAATACACAAATGAAGCATGGAACAGTAAATGCTTTAGCAGAAACAGCCAAGTTTCAACACAGTTGTGACTTACTTCCAGCATGAGAACTTACAAAATGTTATTTTCAGAATAAATTTTAGCAGGCATGTTTAAGGTATATAACATGATGTTATGGTATGCATGTAGATAGTAAAAATTTCCTATAATGAAGCAAGTTAACATCATCATCTCACATTGATTTATTTTTTGATCTCTTCTAAAATGGCTTATTAACTACAAAGCATATTAATGGCATATTAACTACTCCCATTACCTTTATTACTTTGTCAATTTTCTGTGCTAATACTGATAAATGGAAAACTAGCACTTTCAAATTTATCAAATCAAAGCTACTGAAAGAGGAGGAAGGTACTTGTTAAAAATACAGGTATACAAGGACTATCAGTATGGGCACCAAGGACTACATCCCAACTGCCAAGGAGACCATGGGGAATTGGAGTGCCTTCGGAGGCCGAGAACTCTGAGGTCACCCACCCCCTTTTGGATCTACAACACGGGATGGAGGAAGCCCAATTGCTTCCTTGCAGGATCCAAGGTCATCGGAACAACAGCCAGGAGTGCTGAGTGGTCCACAGAAACAGAGGAACAGTAAACTTCCTTAGGGACTAGGGAGAGGAGCTTTCTCTGGTCCTTACTTAGTTCCAACTTTGGATCCCCACCCTCTCTTGCAATGACCATCAGGGTTGCTCCGGAGCACCCTCCCCCCACCAAAAAAGAAGCAACCAAAAGAAAAAAAATCAGAATAGATAGGGGCAGAACAACAAGAAAAGCTTAGAAACAGACAGGAAAGGGTCAGCATGGATTCACACATAGCTTACTAGATAGGACACAAAGATTAATTACTCCTCACTAGGGTATTGAAGATTTCTCTGCACACCCCTCCTAAAACTTTTCTGCACCTCAACGGTTGACATATGCCTTGTTAGAGTTATAAGCCAGTTTAGACTATCCTAAAATCTGCCAAGTTCAACAAAAATTATGCTTCAACACCATAAATTGCTAAATACTAAAATAAAAGTAGACACGAGACCACTGAATAGTACCTTTTAGCCATTTTAAGGTATATAGCAGCCGGTTCAGTATATAAACTAAAATTTAAATGTCAATGAAGTAGTCACCGGATGTGGTTAAGAACCTGCATTTTTTTTTAGCATATTGGTTACTCAACACTATGTCAATTAATTCCATAATGTTGTAAATTGTTGTTGATGTTGTGTTGGGGCTTTTAATTGACCTGGATGATATTCTGCCAGTTCTAGTTTCAGACCAGAGATGGTCTCCGCAAGAAACCATTGAATTTATGTGGACAATAAGATGCTGAACTCTATGTTTAGTATATGTTTGCAAAGAAAGAATCTTGACTGAATTTGAACTGTAATGCAGCAACAAGTTGGAGGAATCCACCATGGGGGGAAGGTACAGGGAGGGGTTGGGGGATTCCCAGAGCCTATAAAACTGTGTCACATAATGCAACATAATTAAGAAAAAAATGCAGGTATATATTAGCTTACATGTTCACTTATTTTTGCTTATTTAGAAGGTAAAAATAGTTGACTTAAAATAGTCAAATTTGACTATCACTATTTAAAAAATAATAATTTTGAATTGAGAAATAACTGATGTCCCAAAAATTTCCATTTATATTTTGTTGTTACTAGCTTAGTTATGTATGTACATGTTCACACATATTCTATTATATTATGCATTAATTATATATGCATGTAACACATGTGTGTAATATATATTATATATGTATATGTGTATGTATGTGTCTTTGTGTGCATCTATGTCTACATATTTTTTAGCCATTATTTTTCTCCTTTTTCCCAGTGGATTCAAATGGATATAAAACATTGTGTTGGACCAATATTAAAGTTGACCAACTTTAAAATATATACAGCTTTAAATTCATTACATCTTTTGTCGATCCTAATAAGCACCTTTAGAAACACTATTGCTTTTTATTTTTGAAAGAGAACATATTATTCATTTTGGTTTCATGCAAAAATAAGCCTATCTTGTATGCATATCCAAATTAATAAATTATCATATGGAATACTGAGAAATGAAGAAAATATATTAATTTCCAAACACAGTGAATGTGTACAATAATGACGCACATTGTACCAAATTCTGCACGCAGTATATGTAGCTTGTTCACTGCAGTCTTTCTCTATTATATTACATACATGTTCTTAATTGATGCACTTCTCTGGAGATTCCCAGTGTGCTTTTTGAATAGAAGAAAGAGTAATTACTTCCATTTCTATTCTTTCCATGTCATGTTACAGCACTTTGTGGTTTAGATTTGATTAGTAAAATTCCTACATGAACCCTTCATCCTTAACTATTTGCCTCTTCATCATTTCAGTGTTACACACGAATGAAATTGCAAAGTCTGAAACTAAAATGTTGAGTATCCTGCATTCTGTGATCATAATACTAAAAAAAATCATTTGCTAATGACCTATTATAGGATAAGAATAATTGAAAGTATTCTAAGAATCAATACATTATTGCTCACTCACACTCTTAAACAGGAAAGGTACTATTCCTACACATGCTATTTAGGGATGAAAAGCTAGGAATAGAGAAATTTACAAAAAAGGTGAAGGTAGTTTCAGTGGCAGAATTCAAATAAGGTAATTTAATGGCTTATAATTTCAATCATTAATCTAATGTTGTAAGATGAGCATTTAAATTTTACCAATTTTGCCAAGACGTGTGCATAGAATTTGTCACAAACTTGCCTTTTATATCTAATTTTTTATATTATTTTGAACTTTGTGTATCAGTTTTATTCAGAATTCCTGCTGTACTATTTAAGTTCAAATAAGCAAAAGGATATGTGTATTTGTGTTTTCCAACACTCGGGGATAAATGACAATCCAAATTTCCATAGTGAAATATTAGAAATGATTTTTCTCTATATATACTAAAATTGTATGGATCCAAGTGATTCTAGTCTAACAGGTAAAATCTAGAATAATCACAGAAGAAAATAATCCATTTTTCTTCCATGATTAGGTGATATTCATTTTATCACCTACATGAATAATTTACATATATCACTTATTTCATGTATAACTTGACAACTATTTTGTTTTTCTTCAGCTATAAAGAGAATATAATGACATTATCAAGAATTCACCATGATCAGCCTTTGAAGCCCCTGGATCGAGCCGTCTTCTGGATTGAGCATGCCATGCGCCACAAGGGAGCCAAACACCTTCGGGTTGCAGCCCATGACCTCACCTGGTACCAGTACCACTCTCTGGATGTGATTGGGTTCCTGTTGGCCTGTGTGACAATCATTTCTTTCCTCATCATAAAAACTTGTCTATTTATTTGCCAAAAGTTTGCAGATACAGGAAGGAAGAAAAAGCGAGATTAGATATACTTCATTCCCAAGATTAGCAAAAAATGCAAGATATCCTGGAATATCAGGTTAGTGGATGAATACAGCAAGAAAGTTTTGTGTGCATATTCAGATACAGTCCTCTATTTGACTAAGATGCAACCAGTGAAATTTATGTATTTTATCAAATAGACTGAGATACTGGTTAAAGTTGGCAAGGCAATTTTTTTCAGACCACTTTATTCATTGCAGTCTAGTAAAATATATTTTAAAAAGTGATACTTTCCACATGAAACTCTAAATATTCGTAGATTGAAGTTCTCCATTTATTGAATTATCGTATATAACTGGATAGCATGGCATAAAATAAAAGACAAAACCACTTTTCTTTAATTAAGAATGACAAACTGAGTCCAGGAAATTTATTCTTCTCACTATAATGTTAGATTTCCCCTCCCCTCCTTTAATAGCTACCATTTTTAGTTTAACCTTTCAGAGCAGATGATTTCTAACTCCTGTAAAACTTGAGGTTCCTAAAAATAAAGAAATGGGTTAGGGAAAAGAAAATTATTCAAAAGAACAAATACAAATGGCTACTAGACATATAAAAAATTGCTCAGGATTCCCTGCTCTCAGGGAAATACACATGAAAACCACTTAAGGCTCCATCTAACTCCAGTGAGTTTGTCCTATGCTCAGAACACTGTAACAATTGCTGACTTGGATGTGCGGAGTAAGGTACATTCCTTTACTGTTTGTGGGAGTGTTGCGGGAGTGCTACCACTATGGAAGTTGGTATGGAGAATGCTAAAAGAACTGAAAATTGACCTGTTGTATGAACTAGCTCCCCAGCTTTTGGGATTACAGCCAAGGAAGTGAAATCTGCATATAAGAGAGGAATTTATAATCCTATATTTAAAGCAGTGCAATCTACAGTAGCAAAGACATGGAAATAACCCTGATACAGATCCAAAGAGGAGTGGATAAAGAAACTTAGGCACATCTATTCCATGAAACACTACTCAACCATTAAAAAGAATGAAATAAAACCATTTTCAATAAAATAGTCCCAACTAGAGACCATTACGCTCAGTGAAATAATTCAATTCTAAAAGGACAAATACATGTTCTCTCTGATATAAGGTGACCTTCATACAAAATACATCAATAGCCCTTTCAATACTGTTTGTTCTACATCTTAGGTGGTTTGATATGTTTATTTTTATTTTCATTCATTAAAAATATTTTTTCGCATTAATTTCTTTAGTGACACATACAATAGCATCATTTGCTTCAACAGGGTTTTTATTTTTTTATATTTTCAGCAGCACATTAGTTATTCAGTAGCATGTTATTTAGCTTCATGTTGTTGTAAGTTTTCTATTTTTCTTTCTGTCTCTAATTTTGTTTTTTTGAATCAAGTTTTTTTTATTTGAAAAGTCAGATATGCAGAAAGGAAGTTTTTTCCACAATGGCTGGAGCTGAGCCAATCTGAAGCCAGGAGCCCAGAGCCTCTTCTGCATCTCTCATGCAGGCGCAGGGTCTCAAGGCTTTAGGTCATCATTTCCCAGGCCATAGCAGGGAGCTGGATGGGAAGCGGGGCCACCGGGATTACAACAGGTACCTATATGGGATACTGGGATACTGGCGCATGCAAGGCAAGGACTTTAGCTGCTAGGCCACTGTGCCAGGCTCTCTTCCTCTTGCTAATTTTGTTTTATGGCTTTTCAGTTATGGGGATATAAAGTAACTGTATAATAGAAACTATCATATCCAGATGTAAAGATATAATTCAGTATGCATCTCTATTTCCAAATACAAGATAGACTCTCAAATAACTGCTAAATATATGTTCAAAATAAGATGGTAGACTCTGCCACTGTTCATACCTACAATATCAGGATATACTTAAATAGCAGAATGATGGAACTATCATTATTTATGAATCTCTATTGTAACAATGTAAATAGAGTCAGTGGAGTGGCTGTGAGAGTGTATGGAAATCCCAGAGCCTATGGAAATGTATCATAAAATAATAAAACAAATATATTTTAATAAAGAGCATTATCAATGAAGTACATTATGTAATTTTCTGAAAGATTTTGCAATGATTCAATAAATTATATTGTATATTTATAAAACAAATATGCTTATATACTTCACATAAATTATGAGCATCATTTATGTATTATTTATGTATTAGGTATATGCAAAGGCAATGTGGATAGAATTTATGTCTTTAATATTACTTGCAAATATTTATAATCATAATCATAATGTAGTCCACAGTATAGCTAAATGTGCATCTTATCCCTAAAATTAAAAAAATACAGAATTTCACCCAATTATTTTAGTTTAAGAATTGACCATAATCATAGATATGGCTTCAGCTAAGTGTTCACAATTTAGCAACCTAGTCCTTGAATGGATTTTTAGGGTGGACCGGAGTTTTTTCCTTTTTTCAATTTTATTTTTTGCTTATTTGAAAGACAGATAACAAAAACCTTTCCATCTACTGGTTCATTCTCCAAATGCTCACAACAGCTAGGACTAGCCAAGCAGAAACTGGGAATCAGGAATTCCTTGTGGGTCACCCACAGGGACAGCAGGGACCAAGTACTTGAGTCAGCATTCCCTACTGTCCAGGTACAGTCACACTAAATTCAGCTGTCTGGGATCCAAAAACAACAAATGAGGGGCCATGGTTCTCAGGGTCATTTTGACAGACATTTTTAATGCAGACATGAAAAAACACCAAAGACTCTATGCACAGCAGAGACGGTGATGTGCCCAGCCTTGTGCTGCAGCCAGCTGCCTGCTGTGTTCTGCCGTTTTACTGTGTAATAACAGGAAGAAACCGCTGCATGCCCACTGATCATGGCTTCACCTGAGAAGGCATCCCAGTCACCTACTGACTTTCACTTGACCTCAGAAGCTGCCGGGTTCTGAACATCTACCAGGCTTAGAGCAGGCAAGCTGCATTTCTTCCCTCCCCTGCAACAGCCCTGCAATGAGCCATACTCACAGCATAAAGTCATGCAACACACATATGCCCCAATCCTACCAGAATCAGAGTGATAGTCAGGGACATGTTGGACAAAACAGTGAGCCCCTGCATCCTGCAACTGTGAGTTTCCGGGCATTTTCCCAGAGCTGTGCCTATACACTCTATGTGACCCATGCAGATTCACCATAGTATCTGGGGACAAACACTGGAAGCAGTTGATTAAACAGAAAACTATGCTCCCCATCTAGGATAGCTGGGTTACAAATCCAGTGTATCCTGAAACACCAGGACTGTAATAATTAACTCTAAATGTTTCAGTGCTACTGGAATCTACTCAGTGTCCGTGGGGAAGAACATTCCTTTCACCTTTTCAGACTCATATCTGCCTCAGAAAAATTTCCCATGGAGTCACCCTTTAGGTTTACAGCATCATTCGGTTCACTGTTCCTAGTCCCAGGAATAGGAATGTTTGTGTTGTAAGCACCCGTTGTCTTCCAGAAAGATCTAAGAAAAGTTCCGTCTACATCACATAGTTATACAGCCACAATAGTTCTACAGCATGCCCTGAGATCAAGCTTCCAGTGTACAAGAGAACAATTATCTTTGTCTCCCACAGCACCAAGAGCAAGGCCTTGGCTGTTACATTCAGATCTGACACTGAGTTCTGTGTAGACCAAAGACATAGATTCTAGGAAATCAATCCTTATTCCAAAGCCACATTTGTTGTCAATAACTGCAATGCCATTTTGCACTAAAGTAGCAGAATGCTAAACTTGTAGCTGTTTCCTAAAGGACTAAACTACTGTAATAATATGTGCAAAAATGGTTGTAGAGGAAATGGGGAGGGAGGAAGCAAATAAAGGGAGGAATCCCTATGCATATGCAACTCTGTCATGGAAAACAATAACAATAAAAATAATTTACAAAACATATTGTTTAAAACAAATCACTCTGAATTTCATTTGGGCTCATCTCGGAACAAAACTAAAGCAACAAACCAAGAGTTACCCTATATTCCATTTAAGCCATAAACTCTTTTCCAACAATACTCCATAAAGGAGAAGTGAATTGTGCTGAATGTGACGATACCAACATAGGGAGACTGGATACATGAAGAAGCAAGGCAGTATGTCGCCTCCAAAAGAACACAGTTATCACCACAGCTAAAGGAAATTTATGAAATGAGAGAAACATAGCAGTCAAATAATTGTTGAAACTCCATGAGATGTCAGAGCTAGGGAGACAGGTTAAAGATAAGAGAAATTAAGTAAGCAATATGAATGAACATAGCACTAATAGAACTCATTTTAAAAAGTCAAATAAAAATGGGACATTTTCTGGGTCATATAGTATATCATAAATCACATCTCAGCATATGTAAGCAGATTAAAATCTTATAATGTGTGTTCTCACTGCTGTAAATGAATAAAACTAGAAATGAATAAGAAGAAAAACTAAGCATTAATAAACACATGGAAGTTAAACAACACGCTCCTCAATGTTCAATGGGTCACTGAAGAAATTAAATAGAAAATCAAAATTTTCTTGAAGTACATGAAAATGAAAATACAGCCTACCAAAACAGATAGGATACAGCAAAAGCAGCATTAGGTAGGAAGCTACAGCAATGTGTGCTTACATTTTAAAAAAGTCTCAAGTTAAACATACAATGATGCATCTAAAAGAGAGAAATAGCAAACTTAACCCCTGCTCAGCAGAAGGTGAGAAATAAAAAACATCAGAGCAGAAATAATATTGAATGTAAAAAATATTAGAAAATAAGACAAAATTGCTTTTGAGAAAATGAGCAAAGTAAGAAAATCCCTAGACAGTCTAACAGATAGGATAGAGCAAAACCTCAAATAAAAAAACATTTAAGATGAAAAAGGAGACATTGTATCTGGCCCTATTGAAACAAAACAGCTCATAAAGAGCTACTATTACAGAGCTATAGGCTAACAAACTGCAAGATTTTGAAGAAATGAATAAATTCTTGCATACGTGTAACCTGCCAATGTTTACAAACAATGAAATTAAGTCTGTAAACAAAGTCTTTTATAAAGGAAAAACCCAGGACCTGATGGCTTTCAAAATGGAAGTAACTCTAATAATTTTCAAAATATTTCAAAATATTGACCAGGATGGAACTAGGACAATCCCACTGCTGGGTATGTAACCAAGGGACACAGAAACATTACTTCGAAGTGATACCTGCACCAACATGCTAATACACAGTGATTCACAATAGTCAAACTTTAGAATCCACCAAAGTGTCAATCACCAGATGAATGGATCGAGAAAAGGTGGTATATATACACAATGGAAATTGTTTCGCTGCAAAAAAGAAGAAAGTATCAGCATTTGGACACAATTGGAGGGCAATAGGTAACATGAAATAAGCCAGACATAATTATAAATATCACATTTTATCCATTATTTGTGATAGGTAAGCTTTATGAAAATGAAATTGAAATAAAATAGCAAATTACTTATCATTATTGTAAGTGAGAGAAGAGGTGAAGGGGAGAGAATGGAGACAGGGAGAGAAAGAAAATCAACCAATTCCATAAATAACTACTAAGATCCATCTGAATGCTTTCTTTAAATTGCAAAAACAGATTTTCTGACAATTTTCACTTATTTTTACATGGAGAGGCATAATTTGGAAGAATAAAGACTAATTTCACATATATTCTTATTTCAATGAAATAGTGGATAAAGATCTAAAGATCTTGAGTCAACAAAATTATCAAGTATAGGTTTTCACTCTGCAAAAACACATTGTATCTCTCAACTCCAAAGAAACTGTTTAGGATATACAAAAAAAAATCTTTAATTTTGTACTAAGTCTATTCTTCTGCACCCGAGAAAGCAATTTGCTCAGTGTTGCCTGCCTACCTGGTATAGGGCATGTGTGTGACAACTTTATCTGCTTGTCTTAATTTGTAAAGATATTTTAAATGTATGTCCTGACATTCCTCTACCATGAGGAATTTATGGTAGTGTCATAAAGATTCTGCACTCCTTCCCTTGTAGAGTGTGACCTCCTGCCCACTATCAGACCCCGTAATAAAAGTCTTTCAATAAATACTGTGAGATTAAGAAAGCATTTCCTTCCCTATGATTTCACATCTGTACAGCCCAACATGAGAGCCAAAGGCAAGTTGAGGACTCCACATTATTAACCATGTGACTTACCTAGTACTTCACTGCACAACTGATCCCACTGCTTCTCATTAAATACTTGGAACCAAAAGTCAAAATAAAGCATGGACAGCATATTTTTAACCCTCTCCATGAATGTCAATTTCCCACTTAAATCGGACAGAATCAAAGGCACATAGGAAGGAGGTGATATAAGTCCTCCACTATACTTTTCCATAGTGTAGGCAGGAGAGAAGCGGAGACTGTACACAAATGGTATTTACAGCAGCTCAGCCAGCAGCTCACCACATGGACCAATGGCATCTGAAAGAACGATGTCAAACTTTGCTTCTTGTAGCTTCGCCATCAGCTGCTTGTTCAAAACTGCTTCTTTACAGAGAAATTCATAAACGCCAGAATAAACTCCAAAGATGTCTTGTAGTGCCAGGAGATATTTCCAATATGAGTCCTTGTCTGTCTCTGTCCAATTAGTGACCCATTGTGTGAAAAAATTTTCTAGGTCATTCTTAGTGAAAGATACAGGAAAAGTTTCAAATTTAATGACTGTGTGTTTGCTAGGATCGAGGAAAATGGAAGCTGAGTTTCTCAGAACAATCACCTCATGACCTCTCCGGACAAGTTCATCCAAAATTACATTTAAATTCATCCAGTGACTATACTCCATAGGCCACACCAGCACCTTTCCACAGCTCCCAGATCTGAAGCAACAGCTCAGCTGTAGCAGCAGCAGAACCGAAATACGTTTTCCAGACATCCTCCAGCTGTGCTTTTCTGTCTCTACTTGTGCTTGTATCTAAGAAATGTAAGAAGAAGCTGAAATATAACTTGCATTGGTAAAAGCAAATACATCACATGAACAAGCAGATTTATGCACAGGTGTGGAAGGTAGTAAAAGCAAAGGTAAGTGATTCTGAGTTGGGCAAGTAAATGTCTATCTTATCACTAAGTACTTTCCCCCACGTCAAAGTCAATAGTCTGAGGCTGTAGGTTAATTGTGATAAGAGCTGCAGCAAATATGTGATGTCATGACCCCAAATTAGGGACAAAATAATTACATAGAAATGTCTACGTTTCTTGTGCACTGTGGTTGAATGGACTGCATCTAAAATGTTTTAAAAGAGTAATTCATATACCTAAATAAGAAAGCCACTAAATAAAATTATTAGTCATATATGTGATTCATATGAATGTCTAATAACCAAAACTCTTTTTGTTTTTCATATTTTATTACTCCAAAAAGAAGCCTGCGGGCAAGCATAGTGTATAAACATTAAAATGCTGTGTGACATGCCCACATCCCATAGCCTACTGCCCATTTCAAGTTCCAGCTTCAGTTTTATTCCATCTTTTATGTAATGTGCATCTTTTTTAAAGGTTTATTTTTGTTGGAAAGTCAGATATGTAGAGAGGGGTACAGAGAAGATTTCCCATTCACTGATTCATTCCCCAAGTGGCTGCAGCGGTTGGAACTGAGCCCATCCAAAGCAAGGAGCCCAGAGCCTTCTCTGAGTCTCCCTTGTGTGTCCCATGGCTTTGGACTGTCCTTCACTGCTTTCCCAGGCCACACAAAGGGAGCCAGATGGAAAGTGGGACCACCAAGACACGAACCAGCACCCATATGGGATCCAGGCTCATGCAGGGTGAAAACTTACCTACCAGGCTATTGCTCTGGTCCAGGTAATGTGCATCTTTTGAAAAGCCATGTGGTATTTCAAATGGTTAAGTTCCTCCAAGTCTTGTGGGAAACCCAAACTGACTAATCATGCCCTGACTTTGGGGTTGAAACAAATGTGGATGCTCTTGAATTTGGGGACTGAATGAGCAGGTAGGAGTTCTTTAAGTCACTGTTTTTAATAAAAAATTTTAAAAAATGAAAATACAAAATAAGCATATACCTTTTTATAATTTTACTTTTTTATAAAATTAAAAATATTTTAATTTTATATAATAGTATATATAATGCATGTAATACTATAAAATAAAATATTATTTTTAATATTGTTTTCATAGTTGAGAGGAATATATGCCCTTGGGAAACTGCAGCCTATTATGGAGTCCCAAAGTCCCCTAATAGGCCTGCTACCAGCCTTGGATTTTGTGCATATATTTAGATTTTTCAACCCAACCTGGCGTGGTCCTCCTCCTGCCTTGGCATTTTCCAGTAGATGCTGCAGCCTGGCCTGGCTGGGCTCACACTCAGTCCTGGCTCTCATTTGACTTGTCAGGTGTCGCAGCCAAGCTTGTCAGGGCCCACACCCGTTCTTAGCTCTCACTTGCACAAGTAGGTGCTACGGTCTTTCCTAGCAGGGCTTGCTAGGAAACCTAGCCCACATATATGAAAATGAGTGCAGCAACCTTATCTCAGATTTTTTTGGTCATGACACTTCATTTAAATGGTTTCCCATTCTCAGAAGTAAAGTAAAGGCCACATCTCAGAAATGATAGGTAATCTGAAACTTGTGCGATGAACACAGAATATCCAGGTGCATAGAACAAAAAGTGTATCCTAGAAACAAGAAACAGCTGTTTAAAAAAAGAGAACATACATGGCGACATATCTTAATTAAATCATGTGACCACAGACCATATATGTGTATGCAAAGGCTCAGGGAGTGTCATGTTATGGCTTAAAATAAGGAGATGCTGTATTTCACTATAAAATGCATTGTTACTTCTGGTAATTATTATGGATGTTATTCCAACAGAAAATATAAATTTATAATCAGTAAGAAGCTGTTGTATTCCTCCTCTTATGGTAGGAAATGGAAGGTGAAAACTGTGAAATAGCAGACAGAAAATCCTAAAAGCTATGGAAATATTATCCATGAGTAGTAGTTAAAAGTATAGATGCTTCAATAGTAGCCATCACATATATAACTATATGAAAGAATATGTAAAGGTTTTCCTTATACTTGTATTCTCTAGAATTAAGACATCCACAAGAAAAGGTTGGGATTGTTTTAATTTTTTTTTAAAGAGAGCTTTATATACTTATCTGAAAGAGTTACAGAGGGACAGCAGAGGGGAAAAAACAAGAGAGAGAGAGCTTCCTTCTACTGGCCCGTTCTCCAGATGGCTGCAGCAGCTAGGGAAGAAGCCAGAAGCTTCATTCAGGTTTTCCACATGGTGGCAGAACCCCAGACACTTAGGCCATTTTCTGCTGCTATCCCCAGGCTATGAGCAGGAAACTAGACCGGAAATAGATCAGTGAGGACTCAAATCAGCACCCATATTGGATGTTGGAATCACAGGCAGTGGCTTTACTTGCAATGTCCCAATGCTGGCAGGATTGTTTTAATTTTCTGTTTATTTATCTCATTTTTGTAAAAATAAAGAAGACACAGACACAGATATGATTTAATTGCCTGTTTATTGGCTTGCATTCACTCAGTAGCTGAATCTGGACCAGGCCTAGCTAGACAAGTTAGGAATTCAACCCAAGCCTTTCACAGAGATGTAGGTTCCCAATTACTTGAAACCCTCTGAGCTGCTGCCCCACCAGTGAGCTGCAGTAGGGAGTGGGTTGGGACTCAAATCTAGGCACTCTGATAAGGAACTGTAGGTTTCCTAAGGTGCTGCATCAAGAGCCTGGTGCAGAAACCAGTTTGTCATTTGTTTCTGCTATTTTCATTAATGCATGTCTACTAGATATATTTCCTATTATAAGTATGTTATAGGATATGTTCTTCAGAGTCTTACCACGAAGGTCATTCTGGGCAATCCACTTATGCAACTGAGTATTGGCCCCTAAAGTATCTGGCTTCTTACCCTCAAATCTCCAAATAACCTATTCAGAGAAAGAAAATATATGCTTGAGTCCAGTCTCATATCACAGAACATTTAGATTTCCAGAAAGATCATCAATGCATGTAGTCAAGCACCTTGCAAGTAAAAAAGATAGAGAATTGGGGGCATTATGGAGCCACCATGTATTACTCATTGATTTCATCTTAAAAGACAGTATCCCTACTGAGTCTTTCATTCATAGTTAAATCTTGGAAAAAACATGTCTAGCAAAGAAAGGGGGCACTTGTTTTTCATTTTCTCTAAGTCAGATTTGCTGAGACAGGATCCTTTGTCACAAGGTTCAAAAGCCTTGCCCTTAACTTTGAACAGTACAATGAATAGGCATATTTTGACATATAAGGGAAGTAAAAAAGCACAGATTAAATACAAAGTCTATCTTGTGTGATCTGTACAGTCTTTTATTAACACCTGTTAATTATTACTGAGCTAGAGCATTAACTCATTAACATTTTGCTGCTTTCTGATAGTGATAGTTACTGTATTGTGCACAGTATTCTCAGAAATCTTACACAGTAAATGTGGAAATGACAAGGCAGTATTTCATGGTTACAGTGTGCCAGCTTTCAATATCCTTCTAATATTAATTTCCACCGTAACAGTTAAGTATAATTTATTTTTTAATTGCTTCCATTTTTTTTTCAGGCAGTTACAGAGACAGGGAAAGACAAAGTAAAGTCTTGCAACTGTTGATTCATTCCTGCAAAAGACCCCAAAGCAAAAGCTGTGCCAGGCTCACAGGACTCAGTAGATTATTTTGTTTCTCCCACATGATTACAAGGGCACAAGCTTTTGGGCTAACTTCCACTTCTTTTCCAAGTATATTAGCAGTGGACTTTACCGGAACTGGAACCACTGGGATTTGAACCAGCATCCATATGGGATACCGCCATTGCTCCGTTCCCTAAGCATAATTTTTTTACTAGTCAAAATGCTAACCAAGGGGTTAGTGCTGTTGTCTGGCGACCTGTGATACCAGAATTTGAGAGGATTAATAACATTAGTCCCGGCTGCTTAACTTGCAATTCAGTTTTCTTTTAATATGCCTAGGAAAGCAGCAGAGGATAGTGTAATTGCTTGTACCCCTTCCATCCAATTTGGAGATCCACAGGAAATCCCAGTTCAAGGCTTTCACCTATCACAGTCCTGGCCATGGCAACCATTTTGGGGAGTAAAAAAAGAGATGGAAGATCTCTCTCTCTCTCTCTCTCTCTCTCTCTCTCTGACTCTGGAATTCCCTCTCTCTCTGTAACTTGCATTTCAAATCAATTGTAAACGTATTAATGTAAAAAGAAAAGATTTTGTTCTGTACTATTTGTCACATGCCATGTAATTTTTTTAAATGATTGTGGAATTACATTACGGATAAACAAGCAAATTGGCAGAGGGAGGTTCTCGTATCAAAACTGTACAGATTTTAACAGTATACACCGTACTGCTGCCATGAAGCACATTTTCTGACCTTTTGTGGAAGCTGGGCAAGGGCTGATGCAATCACATTGGCCCTCTCTTCTGACATGTTACTGACCATTGAGCCCAGGGAAAACACCACAACTTCCTCTTCTCTAGAGCTCTGCACAAAGTCTTCCATGTCCTGAGAAGAATGAATTAGCTCCATTACAAGAGAACCACAGCACAGTACATTTATTAAAAGAATCAATGATCATGATTATGCAAATACTTGACAAGAGTTTCAGTGTATGTATTTTCCTGTGTTTAAGCAACCATACCAGAGGCATTATTTTAACAAAACCAAGACTTGTAGTAGTCTTAAACCCTTAATCAAAATTCAAGGCAAGAGTTGTGGAAGATTTAAGTGTTTCTTAGGCAAGCACAAACTGGTAAAATTGCCAGGCTTCTTTGATCTAAAGCTGGCCTAATGTCTGGAACTGCTCTCCCCTGGCTTCTTCTCTTGCAGCGCCTGTGTTTCTCTGATTCATGGCTCTGTGCAGCCGAGCCGTAACTGACTTCTGCCATTAGGGATAGCTCAGCGCAGCCGAACTTCCTTTCCAGATTGTTACTAAGATTCTGCCCTGCCAGTTCTTTCTGTTCTCTTTCCTACGATTGTGATTTTATACAAAGAACTCAAAACTTCCTTATATCTTTGGGGATCCTATGAGCTTCCCTTACTAATTCTTCTGAGATCACTATTGACCCTTCATCTCTGTTTATCTTTTCTCCTAAAACCACCTTTATTCTTTCCCCCACTCATCGTTTGTCTATCCTACTCTTGATATAATCTGACTTTCCAATTAAAAATGAATAAATAAAAATAAAATAATAATAAAACAGACAACCTGCCCTTTCTTAGATAAATGTCTAGCACAATATAGAAAAAAATGGAAAGTAAAAATTTCGCATTGCTAAGTGGCTTAAGAGATTACCATGATTTTGGAAATCTACAAGATATCAAACATGATTCAGCTTTACAGCCATGCAGCTTCTATGCAGTGATTTGCCTTTGTAGTTACACTGAGACAGCAGCTGTGGATAATGCTGACACGAATGAGCACGGCTGTGTTCTCACAGAATTTCATGCTATCAGAATCTCATATGATTTTTTACATGTCACACAGAATAAGTCTTATTCCTAAAACATAATCTGGAGGAATTCTGGGGTAGCCAGAAAGATGAGTTCCTTCCTCACGACTTACACTCCACTCCAAGTAGGTAGAAACACAGTAGATGTTGCCAAATGCTGATACCCAAGGCAAAAAACAAACAGGAAGGAATTGCTGGTCTGATACACATAGACATACAGATATGGATGTGTTGGTTAAATTTTGTGTATCAGAAAATTCATTAGGAACTTCAGCAAGTGATGAGTTGAGAAAAAATGCAATATATGAGATGAACCTTTAATATAATTAGTATAGAAAAGCTGTAATCAATAATAATGAAGCAAGATTGAAAAAAATAACAGTGTATCAAAGAATATGAAAAACTGTATGCCAGTAATGAACACTGTTCTCTCTTAACTTGTGTCATTCATAATAAATTGCTTGAAAATGTTGAAAAAAAAAGAGATTACCATGATTTTGGAAATCTATAAGATATCAAACATGATTTATCATATTTCATGTGTATCTCTTTATGCATTTGAGCTATATGTCCAAAATCTTTCTATACCTGATCAGATATTGTGAATAATCAAATTTGTAAAATTTATAAAATTTGCAAAAGTATCTTATTTTATCTTGATGTAGTGTGTGCTAAATTGTGCAGTTATACTAATAAAATATTCCTAAAATTCATAGAAATATGAAAACTAATGCAAATGATTTTCAGGTCTATATTACTTGAATACATTTTTTAAAAGATTTACTTATTTTTATTGGAAAGGCAAATATATAGGGAGCGGGTGAGACAGAGAGGAAGATCTTCTGTCTACTGATTTACTCTCTAAGTGGTCACCACTGTCAGAGCTGAGCTGATCTGAAGCCAGGAGCCTGGAGCCTCTTCCGGGTTTCCTACATGGTTGCAGGGTCCAAAGGCTTTGGAGCATCCTTTATTGCTTTCCCAGGCCACAAGCAGGAAGCTGGATAGAAAGCAGGACCGCTGGGATTACAACTGATGCTCATATAGGATCCTAGCACTAGCAAAACGAGGACCTTAACCACTAGGTTGTTGCGTCAGGCCCACTTGAACACGTTTTTGGCAAATAATGTTCCTTTGGTATTATTTGTGGAATAAAAAGTTATTTATTCAGAGTTTTAGTAGTAAGTATAATGTGTACATGTGTTTTTATTCTACCAGGATTTATCAATTACATGTTGTTAGAAATGACTTAAAGATAAATGACTTGTAATGAGGGCTAACATTGTCACTATAGTATGCTAGAATTAATGCATGTTTCAATGTACTTTGGTAACTTGAAACTTTAGTGATAATGCAATTGAAATTAAATCACAGGGCTAATGTTATGATACATTTGGTAAAGTCAGTCAATAAAGATTTTTTTGTAACAAGAATATATTACTAAATATTTGGCATGAATGCCGTAAATTATGTTGTAGAGAGAACTTGAATTTAATGATCTGAAACTGACTTTACAAAGTCCCTTTGGTTCTCATTGTTCCATACATTATAGATTTGCAAACAACCTTACATCTTACAGGTCAGGGAAACTGAATATGTCCTGGGACTCCAAAGAAAAGCTATTCACACAAATTTGTAAGAACTGTGGATGAAGCCTGCTATCTGGTGACCAATGTTGTTTTCCAGCCGCAGTTGACTTTCAGAATTCAGCTCTGAGAGTCTTTGCAAAAAATTCAGGAAAATAGTGTCGCAAATCCTCATTTGCACTCAATTTACCTTCTTTAACAGTTATGTAAATAATTAGACAATTCAGTGAGTTCTGACACACTTTGTAGATATGAATAATCTTACTTTTCTATGGAAAAGAGTAGAGAAATTTTAGGAAAATTTTATGCTCCTATAAAATTTGATAGTATACTTATTTACAGGGTTATCTGTACATAGACTGGATCACAAATGTATGGTGATCAAATTTTTAATTGATTAGTTTCCTCTAACATAGGTCTTTCAAATAGATGATGAAAATGTGCTCCATCTTTTCACTCAAGTTTTTCATGAAACTTTTCAAATCTGGCATTTATCCCTCAACTTTCTAGCCCAATGCTTCCCATTTCTGTCTTACCCGTTTAACTTGGTGCTTTGTCAACAAAAACATGAATTTCTCATTCTATTTCTGATTGTGTGAAGGTACTCCTTCAGGTTAAGATGGAAGTTTCTATGCTCTGCTCTGAGACATAACCATGACTGTAGTTTAGCACTTTAGGCCACCATTAAAGTCACTCAATACATAAACCATGAAATTGATGGGTTCCATTACCTTCTCATTATTTCAATAAAGATGATCAGATCTTAAGTCAAAGAAATCTTGACTGACTCTACTCTGAAGTCAGACATCAAATTTTCTGTGGTTAAACTATGTTTTGAAGAAATTTTAAAAATATATTTACCTTTGGCAAGGGTTCAGCAGGGGTACAATGGAGTTCTTCAATGAAATCAGTATTTGGTAAAAGAGGATGAGGCATACATCCCGGTAGGTTCGAATGAGCCATATTTTAGCTTTCCCCATTAATTTGGTAATATATGGGTCTTCCTGAAAGAGAATAACAAAACAAAATTATAAAACATGGGAAAAGTGTCAAGTGAATATATGCAAGGTGACTTTCCTTAGAGATTTGAATATTGTATCTAAAATTTTGTGAAAATATCTAAACTTTGATATAACTGATATATTCCATGTATGTGTATGCCAATACCTGCAGTACAATATGTGTGTACACATATACATAGCAGGAAACATATTGTGGAAAGACACTATATCTGTTACTCATCACAGTATTTTCATCACAACAAGAAATTATAAAAATTAGGCAGTATGTATTTAGACAGGTATTTATTTTCTTAGTAAAGCAGTGGAAGTAATAAATGCAAGTGATCCAGCAAAGTGAATATTAGCTACATATTCACTCAATGGCCAAGGCTTAGACTTTCAAAGTGATATCTATATGTCCATCTTTATTAGAACATTATCACAGTAACCAGGAAATGCAGTTTAAAAATTCATCAGCTGATGAATGGAGAAAGCGGATTTAGTGTATCTACACCAAGAAATATTCTTAGCCTTCACACAGAAGAAATCTTATTTGCAATGGTATGGATGGAACTTGAAGTCCTTATGTTAAAAGAAATAAACAAGCCCCAAAAGACAAGTGTCATGATCTCACTGATATGTAGATTCCAAAAAAAAAAAAAAACATGGGCAAGGTCGTAAAAATTTAAACTATTAATGTTAATCAGTGGTTGAGAAGCAGAATAGGAAAATGGAAAAGTTCATTACCAGATTGTAAGTTACAGCTAGATGTGAACAATAAACTTGGGGATTAATGCAGAGTTGCATGATGGTAGATAATATTAATGCATTACATACTTACAAAATCCACAATATTCAACTTTGGAAGGTGCCAGCACAACTAAATATCAAATTTTTGAATAAATAAATAATTTACCCCAGAGTACAGTCTTCAATGCATACACGAACAGGCGTAATAATGTTACCCCACAAAATGTACAATTTTTGTATGTCAGTTAAAATTTAAGGAAAACTAAAAAAATCACAAAGCAGCAGTTAATGTAAATGTTAACAAATATTTGAGTTCTGTAATCAGTGGATCTGACCTTACACAGGGGAGGTTGGAGAGGTGCTAGACTGTGCAGGTCAACTGTTAAGTTCACAGTGAGTGTAACTGAATTCTTCATATTCTTACTGAAATTGTTCAAGATAGATGCCTTCTAATATTTGCTTATTATGTAAAAATATTTGGGAATCATAATTGGAAATTTTTCATAAAAAGTGCAAATTGAGATTTGTTTCTACCTTTAGTCTTTGGGTATTTGTTAGAAAAAGGATACATAATTTTTTTTAAAAAAATCACTAATCCTTTATATGTATACACTTAGAGATTACAGGTTTTAGGAGAATCAATGAGAATCCTCCTAGTGAAAAAATTTGCAATTATTTGAAACCACAAATTGTAGGGATATGCTGTCTGGGATACACTGCATCAGCTCATTATGAAGGGATTCATTAAGAATTATAAATAAAACATTATAGGCTCAAACCGAGGAAACTGACTCCCACAAGCGGCGATAAGTTTCTCCATGCTGTGTGTAGCCAAGAAAGAAGTGCTGTGTGTAGATAAAGGGGGCTTTAAGTAGCCCAGCCAGCAGCTCACCACAGGGACACAGGGCATCTGCAAAAATAACATCAAACCTCGATTCTTTCAGCTTTGTCACAAGTTCCTTGTTCAAAACTGCATCCCCACACAAACTTTTAAAACATTAGAATCCACCCATGACAGTTCTTGAAGTACTGAATAATATTTCCAAAATGGGTGAGTTCCCATTTCAAGAACTAAGTTCAAGATTTCTTCTGTGAAATACGTCTCACATTCATCTTTGGATATTGATGCAGGAAATCACAAACTTCATAGCAGAAGCTTAGTTGTGATCAAGCAGAACAGAAACTGAAGATCTGAGAACAGTCAACTCATGTCTCCTCCACATGAGTTCATCTGGGGTGGTCTTCATATTGATCCAGTCACTGAAATCCATCAGCCACACCAACACCTTTCCACATCCCACAGCGCTGAAGTGGCAACTCAGCTGTAGCAGCAGCAGAACTGAAATTCACCTCTTAGTCGTGTCCTATAAAGGTGAAGCGTGATTTCAAACTATTGCTGGCTCTGCTCTTGAATCAGGAAGAGACATCATGCAGCGAAAATGTTATTCACTGAAGCCAAAGTAAACACACATATTAACTGTCAGAGTATCTATACAGAAGACAGAAAACAGAAACTAAACCAAATCAAACCATGAGGCCATGTAACTTAATGTTTGTGTGGGCATGTATAATGACTGTTTTACATAAGGCCAATGAGCTTGCATGTGTTTCATCTACGTTATGTAAAAGCTTTTGGAAATGTGTCAAAAAGAGGCACATGGTGTGTCTGCAATCTTGTTGACATAGAACTAGAAATACAGTATAATATACGTCAGTCAACATATTTTGGAAATCAAGATGACATTCTCTTATCTCCTTTCTATTTTCTACGTGTGTGTATACATACGTGTTACATATATACATATATTTATATGCACAAATATACATTATATACATGTGTATACATATGTGCTATATATATTTATATATACAGACATGCATATTTATATACATATATATTTTTATATATAACACATATGTATACTTTATAATAGCTTCTCTCTATATTTAGTTGATATTCTACTGATGTTAGTGCCGTATCAAATATTTTACTAACTTTAACCGCTTGATAGTCTATATTAAAATCTCAGAACTGTAAAAGCCACCAGTACAATCACTCAGAGAATTTTACAAAAACCCCTACATAATCTTATCCTTAGCTAGTTCCTACTGTCAGAACTAACAACCAACAATATACTTCCTCTTTGAATAGATTTTTCTTATATGAGGAATTCATATAAATGCAATAATACAATAGGCATCCATCTCTGACTGACTTAATGCTTCAGATGTTTTAGAGGTTCTTTGATATTGCCTCATGAACCAAAACTTCACTGTGTGCTATTGGCCAGATTAGCACTGGACAACTTGGGTAAGAAACACTTTTGCTTATTCCTTCGTAAACTGAAGGATATGTCTTTATTAATGTTTATATATGTTTTTTTTGGGAATCATTTCGTTTTGTTGTTGCTGTCGTATGTGTAATTTCAGATGAAATCTCTGACCTATATGGCAACTCTGTTTTACCTTTGAGGAACTGACGGACTCCTTTCCATTTCTCTTGTATCATTTCTCATTTCATAAGCATTATGTGAAGATCTCAGTTTTCCTGTCTACTTTAGAGGAAAGCCATGTGGTAAAATATCATATCATTGAGGTTTGAGTTTGAATTACAATATAAAAACAGTTAACATTGTGTGTATGTGTGCTTAATTTATTTTCCATGAAAGAGATTTATAAGCACACAGGTGCTTTTACCCAATAAGCACATCTTTCTTGGGGAAACATCACTTCAGATCCCTTGGTCATTTGTTTGGTCTGAATCTAATTAGAGTTTTTTTTGGTTTTTCATCAACTTTTTTTTATTGATTACATTGCATTATGTGACACAGTTTTGTAGGCACTGGGATTCCCCCCAGCCCTCCTTAAACCCTCCCCCCATGGTGGATTCCTTCACCTTGTTGCACTAACACAGTTTAAATTCAATTGAGATTCTTTCATTGCAAGCATTAAGTCTAGCATCTTATTGTCCAGATAAGTTCAACGTTTGTTGGGGAGACCATCTCTGGTCTGAAGGCAGAGCTGGCGGAGAATCATCACGATTAATTAAAAGCCCCAACATAACATCAGTAACAATTTATAATGTTATGAATTAATTGACATGGTGTTGAGTAACCAATATGTTAAAAAAAATGCAAGTTATTAACCACATTCTGTGACTTCTTCATTGACATTTCAATTTTAGTTTATATACAATCGGGTTCTATATACCTTAAAATGGCTATAGATTACTATTCAGCTGTCTCATGTCTATTTTCATTTTGGTATTTAGCAGTTTATAGCGTTGAAGCATAATTTTGCTGAACCTGGCTGTTTTTCGGGTAGTCTAACTCTATAACTCTGACAAGACATGTATCAAGAGTTTAGGTGAACAGTTTTAGGAGGGGTGTGCAGAGAAATCTTCAATGCCGTAGTGAGGAGTAATTAATCTTTGTGTCCCACGTAGTGAGGTATAAGGGAATCCACACTGACCATTTCCTTTCTGATTCTAAGCTTTCCTTGTTGTTCTCTGTCTATCTATTCTAATTTGTGTGTTTGTTTGTTTGTTTGTTTTGAGGGGTTTCTAGAGCGATCCTGATGGTCATTGCGATAGATGGTGGGGACCCAAAGTTGGAACGAAGTAAGGACCAGGGAAAGTTCCCCTCCCTAGTCCCGAGGGAAGTTTACTGTTCTTCTGTTTCTGCGGATGGCTCAGGGCTCCTGGTTGTCATTCCGATGACCTTGGATCCTGCAAGGAAGGATTTGGATTTCTTCCATCCAATGTGGTAGATCCAGAAGGGGGTGAGTGACCTCAGAGTTCTCAGGCTCCAAAGGCATTCCAATTCCCCGTGGTCTCCTTGGCAGTTGGGATGTACTCCTTGGTGCCCGTACTAAAGTCCTTGATGAGGATCCAGGAGTCTTCAGGGTTGGGATACAAGCCCCCTCCTGTCTGCCGGCTCCACTCTGGGGTCCCCTCTCCGGCTCCATGTGTATGACCTCCTGTTAAGAGATTCTCAGGATAGCTCCTGATTCCCCCCATATGCCTTTTTAGTTTTACTATTGTCTAATGCTGATTCGAGTCTGTTGTCTATGAGTTACCAGTTATGATCCTCATAGGTTATACTTCACGTCTTCCTCACACATTATAGGGTGATAGAAGATTTCTCTGCTCTCCCTCCCCATTACAGAATAACATAGGGTCTTAAAAGTGTATTAGGTTTTACAGTTCTTTGATGTAGATCATAAGCAGTCTGACTCACACTGATTGTTGATTCATAGATTACATCACATTATCTTATTGCATTAGATACAGGCTCTTTGAGGTTGAAATAATATTACAATATACAGGTACTACTTTCCGGATTGACATCATTTCATCTTAAGTTAAGGCAAACGTGGTATTTAACCTTTTGAGATTGGCTCATTTCCCTTAGTATAATGGTCTCTGGTTGGGCCCAGTTGGCCACAAAAAAAACTGCATTTTGTTTTCTTTTTAATAGCTGAGTAGTATTCCATGGAGTAAATGAACCATAGCTTTCTTATCCAATCCTCTGCTGATGGGCATTTTGGCTGCTTCCATGTTTTTGCAATTACTGATTGTGCTGCTATGAACATAGGGGTACATTTTGGTTTCTCATGTAACAGGTGTTTTGCATATATTCCTAGGAGTGCTATAGCTGGATCATATGGTATGCTGATTTTCAGCTGTTTGAGTGTTCTCCATACTGATTTCCATAGAGGCTGCACAAGTCTGCATCCCCACCATCAGTGGAGTAGGGTTCCCTTTTCCCCACATACTTGCCAGCAAGTGTTGTTGGAGGTTTTTTGTATGTGTGCCATCCTTACTGGTGTAAGGTGGTACATTGTTGTCTTAGTTTGGAGTTCCCTTTTTGCCAGGGAACTTGACCATTTTTTCATGTGTTTGTTTGCCATTTAGGTTTGTTCCTTTGTGAAATGTCTGCCCATTTCCCGTGCCCACTTCTTCAGTGGTTTGTTTGTTTTGATGTTTTGTTTTTTCTGGAGATCTTTGTATATTCTGGAGATTAGCCCCCTATCACCAATGTAGTGTAGAAAGATCTTCTCCTATTCTGTGGGTTGCTTTTTTACTTTGTTTATTGTTTCCCTTGCTGTGCAGAAGCTTCTTAGTTTGGTGAAATCCCATTTGTTTATTTTGGTCTTGATTGCTATTGCCTTTGGTGTCCTTTTTAGGAAGTTGGGACCTACCCCTAGACCTTGCAGAGTATTTCCAACATTTTCTTCCAAACGTTTGACGGTTTCTGGGTGTAGGTTTAGGTCTTTTATCCATCTAGATTTTATCTTAGTGTATGGTGAAAGATGTGGATCTATCTTCTTGTTTCTGCAGGCTATCAACCAGTTGTCCCAACAGCATTTATTGAAGAGACCTTCCCATTTGCTTGGATTGTCATCTGACTTTTTGTCAAAGATTATTTGGCTGTATCTGTGTGGGTTCCCTTCTGGTGTTTCTATTCTGCTCCATTGATCCTCGTCTCTATTTTTGTGACAGTACCAGGCTGTTTTAATAACCACTGCCCTATAGTATGTCCAGAGGTCTGGAACTGTGATTTCCCCAGTTAATTTCCTATTCTTCAGGATGGTTCTAGCTATTTGTGTTTTTTTGTGTTTCTGAATGAAACTTTGTATCATTTTTCCAGTTCCATGAAGAATGTTTTGGGTAATTTGATTGGGATGCTTCTCTTGTAGGCAACAAATAATTGGGTCCTGTTTGTTGATCCAATCTGTTAATCTATGTCTTTTGACTGATGAATTTAGGCCATTTGTGTTAAGAGTTAATATTGAGAGACTGTGATTTTGTCCTGCCATGCACATGTGTTTTTGTGGTGTTGGTATCTGGTTGTCTTTCCTTGTGTGGTATTTAGTGGGGAGGTCTTCCCATTTGCCATCCTTGCTTATAGATTCCTTCCTTTTTCTCTGGGATTAGTGCATTTCTATGGAGATTTTGTAGGGCTGGTTTTTTGTTGGCATATTCTTCTAGTTTCTCCTTGCTATGGAAGAAGAAATTCATTCTCGAATACAAATGATATCTTTACTGGGTACATTATTCTTGGTTGACAGCTGTTCTGTTTCAGGATTTGAAAGACTTTATTCCATTCCCTTCTTGCTTGGAGAGTCTGTTCTGAGAAGTCAGCGGTAATCCTGATGGGCCTGCCTCTAAATGTAACCTTGTCTGTGCTTTGTGCTAGTCTCAGAATTATGTCTTTGTATTCGTTGGAGGGGAGCTTGTCTTGGTGATGATCTATTGGGTTCAAATCTGTTGGTGGTTCTCTGACCATCCTGGATTTGGGCTGGGTTCATGTTCCAAGTGTTTTGGAAGTCTTCCTGTATAATTTCATTGAGCACCGGTTGCATACCTGACTCTCTTTCCACTCCTTCTGGAAGGCCTATAATTCTGATATTCGACTTCTTGATGTTGTCATTCATTTCCTGGATAGCTTTATTGGCTTTATTGAAATGTTTCTCCAGATGATTGATAATCTGCCTTCTTTCATTCTAGGAATCTTCTGATTCAGAAATCTTGTCTTCTGCTGCATTAATTCTGTTGGATAGGCTCTCAACTTTGTGCTTCAGGTCAAGGATCTCATTTTTGATTAATTTTGTTTCTGTGATCATGTAGTTTTTGAATTCCGTAAGTTCCTTCCCTCATTTTTCATTGTCTCTGAAGATTTTTATAATTATTTTTCTGAACTCTTAGTCTGATAGGCCATCGATTTCTTCATCTGTAATCCTGCAATTGACCAGGCCTTTTGGTGACCCTTGGGAGTGACACTGGCTCCTTCCTCTGATTCATCTATTTTTCTGTGACCTCGCCCCATGTCTATGTGATATAAGGTATTGCTGGCTTCAAACCCTTGACCTTTGCTGCCACCTACTGGGTGACGTGAGGTCTTGCTGACCTAGATTTTTTTTCTCTCTTTTTTTTCTTTGTGGCACCTGGGTTCTCCTCCCCTTACTTCTTCAGGCTGTGATCTTGTGGGCTGTTTAAAACAGGGTGAAAGTTATGGTAGCTTTTGGGCCTCCCTTCTGTGGGGTTCTCATGGCCCTGGGATTTGGTGCTGTCACGTGCTGGGGAGTTCTAGTTCCCAGGATCACCCAGGTTCTTTGTTTCTCTGCCTAGTCACCCTCTCCAACCTGTCTGCCCAGATCCAAATCTGCTGTGAATTCCTCAGTTTCGGCACCTTTCCCAAGTTCAGTTTGGCCACCCTTTAGCGCCTGCCCCTCTCCTCCTGATAAGGGCGGGCCCCTCCCTGTGTTAGCGACTCACTGAGGTTCACTCCCCAAATTTTGCTCGCCAAATTTTCCTCCAGTCTCCGCGGTCCGGGGCACCATCCTTGTCCTCCTCAGGTTGCTGATCCCAGTCTTTCGCATTTGTTTTGCTGCCACGTGCAGCGTTTCTCAGTCCTGGTGGCACTGGGGAATTTCCCACAGTGTTCCCCAAGGTTCTTTTCCTCTCTGGCTCACTTCAGATTGCTCCCATCCCTAACTTTTAGCACCCTTGGTCGCATTGGTCTAACTCTGTCGGTCATCTTCTAATCTAATTAGATTTTAATGAAATGATATCTTGTTTTGGATAAGCATGTGAGATTATATTTTAAATTAACATTACAAGGTATAAACCATAGAGACCATGTTTCAACAAAATAATATTGCTTTAATTTTTTTAAAGATTTATTTTCATTGAAAAGAAAGATTTATAGAGAGAAGGAGATACTGAGAGTAAGATTGATGTGCTGCTTTATCCCCGAAATAGATAAAATGGCCAGAGTTGAGCTGATCCGAAGCTAGGGACCAGGAGCTTCCTCTTGGTAACCCTCAGGGGTGCAGAGTCCCAAGGCTTTGGGTCATAATCTGCTGCTTTCCCAGATCATATCCAAGGAGCTGGAGCTGTCAGGACATGAACCAGTGCTCAAACAGGATGCAAGTAGAAGGCAGAGGTTTGGATAATTGAGACACCACATCTGCTCATTTTAAATGGACATTGATTAGAGCCTAGGTTTTCTCAGAAGTTCATCATTAGATTATTGTTTTTTTCTGATTTTAGTTTCTTTTCATATTTTGATCCAAATCCTTTGCCATATATTTTATTTTGAAATATATCTTATTTCTAATGTTTTTCTACTCATTATTCTATCTTATAAAATGTTCATATTTTATAATTTTACATAGTTACAGAATATAATTTGCTATTTAGATTCATATCTGCATTTTTTATTGATAAATGTAATAGCTAGCATATCCATCACCTCTTGTATTTATTTATTTTTTTGTGGTGAGAATATTAAAATACAAGTTTTATAACTGCATTGACAGCTCAGGCTCCCTAGCCATCAGGGAGATACATTGAAAACTACATTGAGGTACCACCTAACTCTAGTAAGATTGGCTTACATTCAGAAGTCAACTAAATCATACCTGCTGGCATGGATGTGGGGAGAAAGGTGCCCTCCTTCACTGCTGGTGGGAGTACAGACTAGTACAACCACTATGGAAATCAGTATAGAGAGTGCTTAGAGAATTACAAATAAACCTGCCATATGGTATCCAACTCCTAGAAATACACACTGGTAAATGAAAACTGCATATGAGAAGGGAATCTATACTCCTATATTTACAGCAGCACAGTCTACAATAGCAAAGACATGGAAACAGTTCAGGTGCCCATCCAAAGAGAAGTGGTTCAAGAAACTGTAGCACATTTACTCCAGGGAATACTACTCAGCCCATTAAAAAGAATGGAATTATACCATTTGCAATTAGATGGCTCCAACTAGAGACCATTATGCTCAGTGAAATAAGTCAACTCCAAAAGGACAAATAGCATATGTTCTCTCTAGGATAAGGAAACCATGACGCAAACCGGAATGCACAGTGATGAGGTAATGGAAGCTACCATACCCAGATGTGAAGACACAATGCAACATGCATCCTTACTTCCAAATCAAAGACGGACTCCCAGTGAAAGTGTTGGTCATATCTACACAATGGGGCGATGGACTGCCTGACATTGTCTGTAATAGCAATGTTGGGCCCACTTAAATAGCAGATTGGTGAAATTGTAACTCATGAAGGAATGTACAATTGTGACAATATGGGGAAAATCAGTCAGGGGGCAGTGGAATCCCAGACTATACAGAATTGTACCATAAAATTCAAAATTTAAAACAAAAAATAAGTGCATTGACATACAAAAATTTTGTTGCTAACTCCAGTTACCCTATTATGTAATAGGATGGCAGAATTTATTTCTCTTGTGTAATAATCACTTTGTTCCTGGATCTTCAACTTGTAAGATAAAATAAGTTTTTCCCTATCAAAACCTTCTGGATTTTTTTTTTTTTTGGTATGTTAGTTAACGGAACATAGACCAGACTAACATTTTTGAAAGCTCTATAATTTTATAGCCTAAAAATTTACCTCAGAATAGATATTGCTTTTGAAGACTGCAGTAACATGCCATATTTATATTTAACACATAAAAAGTAGAAACACGTATTTATTAAGAGGCACTAAATAATGCAGGGACAATTCCTTGCTTACTAATTATTTCATAAATTAAGGTAATTTGAAATTTGCTTGATTTCTGCTTTCATTCTGAGATGCATCTCACTTGCTGGCAGATTTCTATGGCAATGTGAGGAAGAATGCTGTTTTAGTTATGAGTTCTTAGCTGGTCATCCAGTTGCAGTGCACATCTTCCCTGTGCTCATACTACAAGGCAGTGTGATGCCAAAATCCGTATTCCTCACGGGAGCTTCACTGAGGTGGATTATTTCCATGGTACAAGGCAGAAAGCTTCTGCTCTGACACGGTAAAGTTTCTTTGTTATTCTCTAAGTTGTAAATCTTGGAGCTCAAGGAAGAACATTGTAAATGCCAGAGTAAACACAACGACTTACTGAACTTTGGGAAGGATTCTTAGTATGTAAGCCAAGTGTTTGAAGTGCTCAAAAGAAGATCCAATTTCAATTGGTTTTTGTTTTGTGTTGTGCTTTTTTGTTGTTGTTGTTGTTGAGATATCAGAAGGAGAGGGTCTCTCTCTCTCAAGCAAAAGGAAGCTTGATTAAGAACAGTAGAAGCCAACAATGTTTGGACCCAAAGCCTATAAATAACTTCAACATTTGTAGAGAAATTAACCATAGCAAGCATTTCCTTTATAAACCCATTGAATAAACTCTATACAATTTTTTAACACAACTATAAATCTGTCTACTCAGTGTACACTCTAAATTTCTTATGGAGAAATAATTAATGTCACAGTTCCACAATTTTACGTGCATTAAGATATACCATTTATTAAAAAAATTATTTGGGAGCAAATTTACACAGAGGAAAAGAAAGAACTCTTCCATCTGCTGGTTCACTCTGAAAGTGGCCACAGTGGCAGAAACTTAGCCAATCTGAAGTCAACAGCCAGGAGTTTCTTTTGAGTCTCCAAGAGGGGATTGAAGGGCCCAAGGACTTGAGTCATGCTCTGCTGCTTTTCTCAGCCCTAGGCAGGAAGCCAGATAGGAAGCATAGTAGCCATGACTAGGATCACTGCCCACATGAGATGCTGCTGCTGCAGGTGGAGGTTTAGCCTGTTGAGCTACTTGCTGGCCTCCACCTTTCATTTTTGAATTTAGATCAATCCCATGTTCAGGATATTAGCTATACAACACTTTTCCATCTTTATACCAATTTACATGTCCAAGTGGAGCATTTCTTTGTGGGCAATCTAACACACAGCATAATCCTAAAGAAGAATCCTCTTGTTCACTAATAATAGATTTTTCAACTTCAGTGTTACCAATGGTCATAGAATGTATAAATGGTTGTCATAGCAATTCGATAGCCATTTAACAGGACAATTTGATAACCATCTAATGGCTGTTGAGCCATCTTCTCAGCTTCTTGTGTCATCTTTGCTTGAATCTGTGTCATCCAGCTGAACTTCTGAACCACTGTCTGGATCAACTTGGCTCCTGTTCTCGTTTTGCTGATGTGCTCCGTTAACAGTGACTCTCCAGATCTCTCCCCCATGGCTGCAGCTGGGTGTGGTCCAGCAAGAAACAGCCACTCATGCCTGTTTCTGTGGAAACACTAGCATATCCTCTTCCCCGTGTTGTAACTTGCTCGGGATTCCATTTCTCTGTAGCCAAGTCTTTCCACCCAAAGAGCTGTCAAGGATGTTGAAAGAAAACATCTGCCCATTGTTTTCTGAAGCTGTTAAACTATTATCATCTGCCTTCCCAAAAGTTAAAGTGTTTAGAGCTTGAGACAGCTGTACACTAGGTGACATCTAACTATGTATTTGCCTTGTTTATTTTAACGCTTGGCATTTAAAGTTAAATGCAGCCATTCTACAATATATCAGCCTTGAGGATTACAGGGAATGCCAGTAACATGCCAAGTTGTAAGAACTGTTGCAATTTACTGCCAGGATAAGATGGGCCATTACCTGTTTTGATCTGTAGAGAAGCGCCCGAGGACAGATGATGGAGTCCATGCAGTAGGTGTGTATAACGTGAAGGTGTGAAGAGAACAGCTCCCTGACTGGCAGGGCCCGGGGAGCTACCAGCTGCTTAGCAGGGCTAAGTGGATTCATCTCTGACCACCTTGACGCAGTTTTCACTCCCCCTCGCATGGACTCTCAACCACCCCACTATGTAATCTATTGAGGCATTGTCTGCCCCTGTGAGATGGCTTTTACAACCAACATGAGCTTAAGAGTTAATGTTACTGAGGATGTCCTGGTGAGTGGGCCTTTAACTACACACAGGAGTATAATTAAGTCTGTGCTGTTTACCCATTGCCATAAAATCTGGCCCAGATATTCAGCATGCTTTCTGGGGAACAGCTTGATAAGAGGAACCCTAAAAGTTATCCTGTTACTGTGACCCTAAAGGTCATTCTGCTATAACAAAGAATATAGTTACTGTGACCCTAAAGGCTATCCTGCTAAGGCAAAAAATATAGTTACTGTGGTCTTAAAGGTTAGCCTGTCCTTGCAATTCTTTAGAATATAGAAAATGTAGCTGTTTTAGTTGTTTTCATAAAATTTTAGCTAGAGGAAATACAGGGTGATTTCACTAACATCATAAAGAGATATTTTTGATTATTGTTTGATCACTTATGAAGTTGTAGAGCCTGCAGTTGTGGAGGAATGTAATGTTTATAACTTTTTGTCTTAGATCTTCATGTTTTTTCTCTCTTGATGTATTTCTCCCATTTAGTGATAGATGAGTTGTAGAATAAGAATTGTATTAGGAGTGTATTACTGCATAAGATGTGTTGTCTACTGAAAAACTCTTGGTTGCAACGTTGGAATGGATAATGCCTTGTCTAATACTGAAACAATTTGTAGAATTGTCTTTGGAAACACTCACTCATCCATTGTAGAGTTGAAACTTAAATAGAGTAACTTAGCTCATTGCTAACTGCAATTCTTTCCTCTGTTATTTCCCTTGCTTTAACAAACTGTGTGAGCTTACAGACCTAATGGCCAACTAATGTCAATAACCCCGATCCCCATAGACCAAGGCCCCAGACCTTTTAACTCATACAAGATAGGGGTCTGGTTGACACAGGCGGCGCCTAGGTTATAGTCCAGACCTGAGGAGAACAGATGAAGACTGACAAGCCAAGATAAGCAAGGAATATGGATTCCTTCCTCAATCATTTCTCAAGAAGTTGTAAATTGTGCCCCCCCTGAAGCTATGTTAATATGCCCCTAAGAAAAAACTTTGTACTGCTTCTGTATAAATAAAGCGGACAGCTTTCTCGCTTTGTCCACTACGATCAAGGAATCTGGTGGTCCGTCTCCTTTCTTTCTCTCTTCACGCCTCATCCACGCACCCTTCCTGAGCTCCGAACCTCGGCCGGAGCTGGACTCCGGCAGACAGAAAAAAGCTGAAAATAAATAGTTAATAGCATGCTGTATTAATTCTCTTGTGGACATAGAAATTCAAATGAAGCCAGAAGAAGTATGTAACAATGTAAACTGCCTAGTCTCTCAGACGCAGGAATATGCATTACATCCATTTTCCTTATTTCACCTGGCTGGAGTTCTCCAAGGTCATTGCCTTCATAAAAGGGTGGAGAAGATGACAGAACAAGCAGGACCGTTGGATTTTTAAAAATTAAACTCCTATTTAACAGTGGCAGCCTGGAGCCTGACCCAGAGTTACTCAATGCCGTTGTTCAGTGCAATCACGAGGTGTGCCTACACACAATGATTGTTCCTCCTTCCCAGAGCTTACCAGAATAAACAGTCACGAGGCATGGGCATGCTACTCTTCACTTGAGCATGCCAGACACACCAGTGTCCAGGGCCCTGCTTCCATGGGGTCTCACATTAAGAAAGTACTCACAACTTACTGGATCAAGAAGGCTGAGATTCAGTTACCAGGTGATCCAGTAGCTCACTGAATATGAGTAATGGTCTGGGGCCAAAAAACAAAACTGTAAATCTACATTAAATAGAAGCTTGTTTTTGTATCCATGCTGTTATGTGTGAGATTATTGCCTGGCAGTCTCCTCATTAAACTCTGCTCGGTAATTGTCCCGACATGACCTAATCCTGTAACTGATTAATAAGCGTGAGATCCTAATGTGGTTCTTGGCTCTGGTACTCCTTAACCATGAATCTCCAGGATCCCCTGCTGGAACGTGTTATTTTTGGACTCCCATTTTTTCAGAGTTTCTCAGTCTTATTTGTTGCTGCCACATGACAATTGATTTCCAAACAGGGTCTCGAAGATAGAAGACTCCCTAAAGGGGTCTTCACAATTTAGGGAGGCAACTGAAGAAAGTTGAAGTTAGTGTCAGCTCCCTGAACACTGGGGGAGCTTGTCCTCCAGATGCCAGGGTCAACAATGGGGCAAAGTGAAAGTAAACTTCTGAATATTTGAAATGACTAAAAAGCCTTTTCTTCTGGTGTGACTGCGAAGAAACAAACTTTCAAAGAATTGTTTCACTGGATACAAAAACACTGTATAAATTGCTGCCCTTCCTCTGCAGGGTAATCTTGAGCTAGTACTGTGGACCAAGGTGAGAGGTGATTGATGAGTAACCAACAAGCACACAAACAAGCTGAAGAAGTCTTTGTGGTCTCCATGTAACTTAATCTCTCTAGCTTTACAGTCTTTGCCAGGCAAGAGGTGACAGGGCAATTTTTTTTTCCACAAAGATTTCTATGATTTGTTTTGATTTGAATATCCTTTGTAAAAAATTGGGAAGATTATCTTTCCTTTCTGCATCTGTATATAATACATCCACCGTAAGTTCAAATGTAAATTTGTTCAATTGGTGACAAAATTTTGATTTTTACTTGTTTTCGAAAGTCTTTATGGCAGCACCGTGTATGAGTCAGAATTTTGCTGTGTATAATGTTCTGCACTGGCAGGTTTTTAAAGGTTTGGACTCTACCCCTCCATTCTGTCCTGGCTTGTAGAGGTTCTTTGAGAAATCTGCTTTCAATTTGATGGCAATGCTTTTGAAAGTGGCCCAGCATCACTCTCTGGAAAATTTAAGGATTTTTTATGACTTATTTTTGAAATTCTGACTGTAAAATGTCATGATGAGGATCATTTCTGATCATGCCTAGTTTGGAATATGTACATTTTCGGAATTTCAATGTCTGTGTCCATCTCCAAATAGCTTTCTGAGCACTCTTTTTCTGTTTTTGCAGGTATTACTTAGACTCATGTTATTTGATTATTGAATGTTTTCACAAATATTCTGAACACTTATGCTAATTCTTTTTTTCTCAAAAATTTAATTTCCTTTACTTGATCAGATATTCTTATTTTCAGCATCATCTAGTCAAAGTTTTTCACTTTATTCTTTTATTTGACCTTAGTTTTTATTTGACTTCTTGAATAATTTATTTCTTATTTCAAAAAAGAGAGATTTATTTATTTATTTTAAAGAATTACAGAAAGAAAAAGGCAGAGACAGAGAGTTCTTCACTACCAAAATGCCCACCATGGCCAGGGCTGGCCCAGGCCAAAGCAAGAACCAGGATCTTCTGGGTCTCCCACACAAGTGCTAAGGGCCCAAGCACTTGTACCACCTTTGCTGCTTTCCTAGGCCATTAGCAGGGAGTTGGATTGAATGCGGAGCAGCTAGGACATAAAGTAGCACCAGTTAAGGATTCCAGCATTGTAGAAGGTGGATTTACTGACTATGCCACAATGCCACCCCTGATAATTTCATTTCTAACATTTCTACTTCAGCATTTTTAATGTGTTTATATATTTGCTGAAATTTTCATATATATCCTGTAATGATTTCCTAATTTCATTTAATTCTTTTTCTGTATTTACAACTATCCTTAGAATCATTCTTTTGAATTCCGTTTTTCAGGCATTTCATCAACCTCCATTTAGCCACATCTGAGCATTAATGTATATGGATGTGTTCATTTTGGGGGAGTAACATCACCTGCCTTGTTTATATTCCTTCTATTTATTCATTGGTTTTTATGTATGGGGATGTTTTTGAGTCTATCAATTCTAAAGGTTGGTTTGGCTCACTCACTACTTCATTCCTAGAGGTATATCTCTGGGCATTGATGTGACGAGATTGCTTTATAATTAGTTGCAGTTAGAGTTTATGGTATACTTTCTGTATGCCTTTATCTGCTGTGTGTTATGATAGCTTATAGTTGGGTTGGTTCTTTCTGTCTCCTAGTGTGGTCACCGAGACATCTGTTATGAAGGTTTCCAGCCATCTCTTGAGGTAGGAACGTGTTTTATGAGTTCCTTCAGTGCTGAAAGCACACCAATTCTGGTTTTTGCGTAGGCCTGACATATACACTCCCAGCCCAAATCCAAGGCAGGCACTACAGTTGGATAGACAGGAACTAGGAGCTGAATAGACTGAAACTTCAAGCTGGTGCCCAGATGTAGAACTTCAAGAATTTCCATAACGCTGGGTGGGAGAAGCAGTAGACACAGATGTTACTTGAGATATGGCTGGGTATATAAGAGTGAATTTGACTCTGCAACAGTAGAACAAGCTATATTAAACAACTCTGTATCGACTGCTTCTTTGAGTTCAGTTAATCTGCATTGTCTGGGCATAAGGACCCAGAGTCTATTCCCCACGAAACAAACTTTCACTTATTGAAGTAAATCTGTCTTGACTACTCTGACAAGTGACTGACAAAAGGACAAATAGAAGATGACCTTGTATTTTTAGAAAGGAGTCAATGTCACTTTTTATGATTATGTGTTGTCATCTAGCTACATTTGCCTGGCTGTATGTGCGCAAGTCTCTTGTCACAATATCTTTCTGGATGGCGTGGGAAGCCAAGGCATGTTATGTGTCCTGTGTCTGTGGTCTCCTAGACACAGAGCTAAACATGACACGGATGAATCAGCATTTCCTAGATATCAGAATTTAAAGATCTCTTTTGATCATTTAGTCAGACACCATGCATGGCACTGACCTAAACAGTACACAAATCAGTGTTTCATAATATACTTATAGAATTGTCTAAAATCATACTATACTTACAGAATGTGTCTAAAATCACAATAGATTTTCGAATTGTTCTAATTTTTCAAGAAGAAGTGTTTTACCATTTAGCTGTCTAGCTCACCATTTCTATTTTTAATCTCTAATTTTGGTATTAAGGAGACACTGGCCTCTCAAAATGAACCTGTATATTTTGTCTCCTCTTAGGGTTTTAGGAATTTGGAAGGAATCATCTCTGTTACTATTTGGCATACTCCCAATAAGTACTTAGTTTAAGAGTGATAACCACAAAGCGGGGTACTGTGAATTCATTAAAATAAGTGGTTCCACAAAGACTCTTTCTAACTCAAGAGATTAGAATAACCTTGAGAATAAGGAAGGAGAAGAAGATGCTATAAGGAATGAAGGAAAAGCAAGTTCCAGAACTATATTACATTGGTTAACACGCTGTGCCACATGCCAGCCACTTCAAGTAAATCTCTTAAGTTATATTAATCTTGTTCTTCATTTATTGTTCTTGATCTTTATGCTGTACAAATTTCAATAGCAAATGCTTAAAATTCTCTAACACATTATTCTGTTATGTAAATGCTTGATCAGATTTTCAAATTAATTTAATAAGGAAAATTCAACATGGATATATTTTAAAACATTAATTTCAAATTATTTTGCAACAAAATAACATATTAACTTACAATAACTTGCTGCACAGGACCTAATTTTATACACTAAGAAAAATAAGACAGGTTGAAAATAGCTCCTAGTAGAGCAACACAAATGTTTGTAAAATTGAAGCACCATTAGAAGCTGGATGAAAATCTTGATGCATTTTTTAAAGTATCATAACATGGCAGGAAATATGGCTTTATCAGTAAAAACTTGAAGACCAAGTATTATTAACTCATGACCTATCAAAATGTATGATTGCTTCCATCAAAGCTAAAGTTTATGCAAAAATTTAGGACGGGACAGGCCTGGTACAGTGTTAGAATGGAATGGATGGGATAAGGGACCTGGAATGCCTCTTAAGGCCATATGGTCTCACTTGTTGACATGTGTGAGAGCCAGATCATGGGGCTGATCCTAAGAGAGTTCTTCAGGTTCTCCTTGACTTGTCTACTGCACCCAAAATTGAGTGCAGGAGCCAAGACGTGGGTAGGCTAGGACCAACCAATACACCTACTGACACACAAGCGAGTTAGGCCTGGGGACAACTCAGTGCCTTTCCTTGGAAATGTGGGCCAAGTCACAATACCCTCCAGCATTGATTAAAGCTGTGTCTGGGGCCAAACATGGGAGGAATTTTCGGGGTTCCCCCAATGAGAGCCATGAGAAAGCCAGGCCTGGAAACAGGCTGATTTAGTGTGCTGCACCCACAGACATGCACAAGAGTTGAATCTAGGGAGTGGCCCAATTAGGAATTCTTAGCGTTTTCCCCAACTAGACCACTCCACTCTGTCCCTGACCTCAGGAAGCATCATAAAGACTTGTGGTCTGGCCTCAGAGCACCCGCTACTAGACACCTCTGTTGGCAATTACTGTGCAAGGAAAAAAAAAAACATGTCTGATGCACATGAAAGACAAAATGTCCTGTTTCCCTAATCTGACAAGAGTTTAAATCATCCAAGGGTGGAAAGGAAAGCATGTTGAACAACACTTAGGCTCAACTTCTACAGTAACCACCTAAGTCCGAGGAAGACCAGGAGAACCAACAAGCCATAGGAGTAAAGCTATCAACTTATCAGAATAATTAAACCACTAAGTAACATCCTCAGTTCATTCTTTGCCCCCTCTGGGTCCTTAAAGTGACGTCAGAAGACATTTTTGTCCCCTGTACTGATGCAGTGTGACAGCAAAGAGCAGAGCCCTATTTTCCCCCTTTGTAATTCCACACACAGACACGTGATGAAAGTCACAACCTTCTCTCTCACCCACCCCCTTCCCTCTCCATTCTAATCAGTAGCCAACGAGTCTGCAAATCCCTCACCCTTCTAAAAAGTCATGGCAATTTTAAAATAAAATGTGAGAAATATTGTGTATAAACAAAGCAAATTTTATGTATTTCCTATATAGCTTCTATAAGATAATGATTGTTTCCACCCTCCTACCCTGACTCCCACGCTCCCGCATTCCCATCTTCTTATTTGAAATGTTTTTTTTTCTTTAAGTATAAGTATTCCATTTTTTTTGTCTACTGAAACATGTGAAAGATCTAAGAAATAATCTTGAGAAGAAAACACAGAAGCAGAATAGTAATGTATGGAATATTATGCTTAAAAAGTTTTACAATTCACTGTGAAGAGTATATAAGTGTAGCTATGCTCCAAATTATATACACAAATTATGAAGTAAGTGAAAATACTTGTAATTTTACAATAAGTGAAAAGATGTTTATAACAGTAGTTAAAAAATGTCGTGCTCATGCATGAATAGGAGTAAATTTGTGTAACCGATTTTTTTTTTTAAGATTTATTTTATTTTTATTACAAAGTCAGATATACTGAGAGGAGAGAGACAGAGAGGAAGTGGAGCTGCCGGGATTAGAACCAGCGGCCATATGGGATCAAGGCGAGGACCTTAGCCACTAGGCCACACTGCCGAGCCCTGTGTAACCGATTTTTAAAAAGATTTATTTACTTATTTATTCTGTCAAAGTCAGATATAGAGAGAGGAGGAGAGACAGAGAGGAAGATCTTCGGTCCATTGATTCACTCCCCAAGTGGCCACAAAGGCTAGAGCTGAGCCAGTCCTAATAAGGCTTTGGGCTGTATTCCACTGCTTTCGCAGGTCACAAGCAGGGAGCTGGATGGGAAGTGGGGCTGCTGGGGTCCTGGAGCATTCAAGGCAAGTACTTTCGCCTTTAGCTGCTAGGCTATACCTAGGGCTCTGTGTAACTGATCTGTAACAACTCTAAACAAGATACATTTTGTTAAAGTTATTAATGAAGTTGCAAATGTTGTTTCATGAAGAAAACAAATAGACTGAAATTTGATTTTAGTGTTTGTATTTAGAGCTTCTTTACCGATTCAGTGCAGTGGATATATACAAGGTTGTTCTCTTTCATTTGAAGAGTACATTGATTTCATTTAAAGACCACCAATAAATTACCTTTTCTCTTGTATTTTGTTATCTATGATGCTTTTGCTTTTTTAACTGAATATTTTTATTTACCTAAATAAAACAAAGCAAGAGCAAGAGACACATGTAGGGAGTTCTTTCACCCTGTGGTTCACTCCTCACACTTGATCTTAGCCAAAGGGATGAAAAGTGATGGTTCATTCCTCAACTGTGCTCAACATTCAGGGCTTCCCAAGCTAAAGTGAGAAACCCAGAACACCACCTAGGAACATACAGTGGGCCAAGTACCGGAGCTATCACTTATTACCTTCAAGAATGCGTGAAGGATGCTATCTTGGAAGCAGAGTAACTGAGACTCAAGCTGGGACTGCAATATGGGATGCATGCATCCCAAGTGGCAGCTGCCACCACTGCACCACAAAATCTTCTCCCTACATTTTACTGGCTAGTGGTTTGACTCTATAGTTCAAATTTAATAGATGAATATATTCAAGCCTTTTTCTAAATGTTACAATTTTCTAAAAACTAATTGCTAAAATTATTCTGCATAGATGAGTGCTATGAAAATAAGTAAGCCTTTCTTCATTCTGACCATTTATATTTATTTATATTCAGGAATGCACTGCTTTAACTGGTTTTCTTTTTGTGTTACATTTACAATCCACGTTATGAGTGCAAAACCTATGCATAATGATGTATAAATGCAACAGGTAGATATTTTTATTATTTAAACAGCTATCTCCAGAATAGGTCGTAAATCACTCTACGTATTTGGAGATTTATTTGACCTATTATTTTATTTCCTATTTATTATACAAGAAGGCGACATAAAACAATGATATGAAACTCTGGTTTCTATATCCTAAGTACTCAGGGCTTAAACTGTTGAAAACATGTGAATTGACAAACCAAGGCTACAAAGTGGGAGACCCAATCATTGCAAATGGAATATATTCCAGGTATTCTAGACTGAACTTGCTGGGCCTTCTCTGTCACTTCTAACTAAATGAAATTAGTCTCTGCTTTATTTATGCCATACTGTTCAAGTTACATAGGTTACATAGAATCATTTAACATAGGAAAATGCAATTCAAGCATTTTTAAACCTTCATAAGGAAACTATCTTTGTCATCCAACCAAACTAACTTGCAATCTGTAGAGATTTGGTTATGAAGCAATTCAAGTACATTATAAAACAGACTTAATGAAAAATGTAAACAGTAAACTTCACTTAGACTTAAAATTGCTTTCCAAAACTAAGATCTTGATGAGTTGGATTACTAAGTGTGAACCTCACATTCATGCTTAGTCTCTGCCCAAGAAAACTCAAGCCTGCCAAATATAAAGTGGTGCACTGCTAAACCCAACTTTTCAAAATATTTTTATGAATTTTCCACTTCATTCTTTTATTATTTTTCATTTACAAAAATTTCAATGTTCCTTTTTCTTGTATACAGTTTTTAGTACTTAATACTCACTTTTTCTTCTTTTTAAAAATAAAGCAAACATATCCTAGTTGGAATTCAGGCGAGTTTATACTAGAGTCTCCTTCCCATGCTATTAAAGCTTGAATTCAATGTCTTGACACGTACACTGAGGATCCAGTTCTAGTTATATTTGGCAAGGACATATATATTTTATTTGACTGTACTTTTTTTGAATGGATGAAGACTATGAAAGCTCCCATGAAAAGTGCAGGGGAATCTTTCCATATCTAGATCCAAAGTGGTTGAGATAAAAGGCGTGATGTCAATTTTCAGGCTGCTAGTCCATGTACAAAATAATTTTAATCTCTCTTTGTCTTCTTTCCTGTATTTACAAACTTTTGATAAGCAAACAAGCACAATTTTATGACAAGATAAATAATGATTGTCACACAAGCCAACAGGAATCCAATCACATCCAGAGAGTAGTACTGGTACCAGGTGAGGTCATGGGCTGCAACGCGAAGGTGTTTGGCTCCTTTGTGGCGCATAACATACTCGATCCAGAAGACAGCTCGGTCCAGGGGCTTCATGGGCTGATCGTGGTGAATTCTTGACAATTTCATGACATTCTCCTTATAGCTGCAGGAAAATTAAACAGACACACATGTTAGAATGAAGTGGAAATGTGATATATAAAACATTTAAAGGTGGTAAAGGTGAATGTCACATGAATGTGGAAGACAAAGGAAAATATTTTCTTCAGTGAGTATCATAGAGACTTGAGTTTAGAAATTGAAATTAGTTGATCGCATTGAGTTATAAGATCTCAAGAAGAAATTGGGAAAGAGCAAATATTTCCAATATTGCAAACAAGAAATTGAAATCATCTAACTCACAAAGCCAAGAGAAATTTACAATAACTGGACAACCTGACATAATATGTGAAGCTTGAATTATTCTCTAAGCAATGATATTAAAACCTGAAGCACAATATTTAAGTTAGTTTCAAAATATAGATTTGGTAGCAAGCACTTTAGAAATATCAAGTACATGTCTGAGGAAGGTTTATAAGGACTTGTCATTGACTAGGAATTGGTATTGAAATTTATCATTAATCTGTGTATTAAATACTTTTATGAGGTCTGGAAGTAAATTGCCTTGGTTTGGATCCTTATCCTTACACAAACTTGTCCTTCTTATAAATTTCTTTCTTTCTAGTTTTTGTTGCTAAGTGGGTTGTATAGGGACAATATCTTATCTAAATTTTGTGAGTAGTAATATAGAATATCATAAATAATTCTTATCTGGTAGTAGACCAACAAAATTTTCATATTTATTCTTTTTCTTGGTAGTGTTGTGTTTTGGGATTGGAAAGGGCTCAAGACATTTTTAGGAATTTATATTCATGCTTGGTGTACAACTTCTCAAAGACTAATGGACAAGGAAGAAGAGGGTATGTATAGCGATGTGGTTTACCATGTCCAAATCATAAAGTGTTATCACTTACACTGTATCAGTCACAGTGGAGGTAACTTCCATTGCTGCTGTATAAAACATACAGCTGGAAGACTTTTTCATGGTGTCTACCAACCCTAATGTGGTGAACAGCCTATAATGAAGCCTATAATGAAGAAGTCAGGTAATATATGAATGAACCAAGTAATGTGTGTGACATAATGCATATAAAATTTGTATCAACTAATTGTATTTTCTTCATTTCTTGGTATGAATAATTTAAAAATATAGAAATATACCTGAGGAGATTTCTTTCTATATTAAATTAATGAATGAACTTTGAAAGAAAGGAAGTGTTTTTCAGTGTGGTCATTAGGATAAACTGTGATTAGTAAAATTGGTGTCCAACATCTTTCAATACCTAAGGGTTCACTGAATTATTATTAATAATGCATTCTTCCAAAATTATTTATTTTCATTTAAGTAATGCATGAATATCATGACTGTCATCAAGGGTATAATGGCAACAGCACATGAAAACTAATTTGAATACTGAAATAGCTTGATATTTAAATATTACAATATTGTAACCTACTGTTTAAAGTCAGTTACATCTTTGTCTTAAAATTCTTCAAAAAGGATTAATTTAATCACAGCCATAAGAATCAATATTATGGTCTTATTTACAAGAAGTTTTTTTTCCATATTTTTCACTGAGTAAATTTGAAACCTCTCGTTACATGCTAATTTTTCCTGTTAAAAACAAAACATTAGGATAAGGAATTGAAGAAGCATTAAATGCAATGGAAAGTAGATTTTGAATAGGTCATTTTAAATTACTGCAAATAATAATTTAGAATTTTTAAAAACACAAAACATGTGTTTCAAGAGAGATAAGAAATATGTCCCAATGGTCCTATGTAGTGTCCTTGAATTTCCCATCTGTATTGATTCAAGAATCATGCTCCATATCTGAAATAGACACACAAAAGTCTACTGAAAACAACAGTTTCAGAGTTTTTCTGCTGACAGTCATAAACACGCAGAAGGTTGTTAGTGCTACTCTAGTGTTCCTGGGTCACAGCTTCAATGCTCTTCCTAAGGCTTCCTTGTAGTCCTGCGATCTTCTCCAGTGACTCCACATTCCACTTTCCTTGGAAGTAAAAATATATGCACTATCCTTAAACTGCTGAAAATAGTTCTATAAAACCATTGAAAAGAGTACTTGCGTAGCTAATTATCACAAATTATTCATGATTGTCTTACAAATTAGCCAAATCTGTACTCAGCAAAATGTCCACTTTGGAATAAATTAGTCCTTGAAACAACCTTAAGTATAAATGCGATATGTTAAAAAAATAATACTCACGAAGGGTCGTTAATGACTGTCTTCAAGGCATTGGCCAATTCTGTACTTGACATTGTCCTCCAGTTCAGGGTGAGAGCTGCTCCCTTGGCCGTTATGTGGGCAACATTATCAGGTTGCTCCCCAAACAAAGGAAGGCCCACCATAGGGATGCCATGGTAGATTGCTTCATAGATGCCATTGGCTCCACCATGAGTGACAAAAGCTTTGGTTTTTGGATGACCTAGGATTGCAGGAACTTCAGTAAAGTTTGTAAATAATTAGTCTTAAATGTTAAGTGAGGAATACATAGTTGGAAGCACAAAAAGCCGAAGTGTTCTCCTTGTAACAGGTCATGAGTGATAGTCATAGAACTGGTTTTAATTTGCGTTCAGGTTAAGAAAAACTGGTTGCTTAGTCCATCAGATAAGTAAGTAAAATCACATGCAAGAGGTGATACATGACATTTGATGAATGTAAGATCATAATCAAAGACCTAATCATTTCTTAGTGCCCGTTGAATTTCCATATTAAGAGAAAGACCCAGAGAAGAAGGGTGTACAGAGAGAGACACAGAATGTCCATCTGCTGATTCACTACCTAAATGCCTACAAGGAAGGATTGGCAGCATCAAGGCAAAATGTAGGAACTCAATCTGTGTCTCTGTGATGGGTAGCCCAATGGATGCAGAGACCTAAGGACTTCAGGCTGCTACCTCCTGTGGTACACATTTGCAGAGTTTCAATAAGTGAAATTCCAACAAATGTGCTACAGCATAGGACATGAGTGTTCAAAGAGACACCTGAACTGTTCTTCCAATTGTCCCTTCAGTAGGAAGTCATTCGGAAACTCTGTGTGTTAGATGGCATCACTCGAAATAAAAAAAATGGACATGAGGTATTTGTGCATAATAATGAGTCAACTGCTATTTCTAAATTTAGAAAATAATGTATAAATGTTGCTATGTTATTTGTGCATAGTATTGTGTCAACTGTTTTTTCTAAGATTAGAAAATAATGTATAGATGTTTCCTATTTAATTTCTCAATAACTGATCATACATGTTCCAGCTCAACCACTACTATCTTAACTACCTGTTACTCATTATGTTACAGCATTTCTTTTCCAGGGTCTTACCAAGAAGGTCATTCTGGGGGATCCACTTGAAGATTTGAGTGTTGGATCCTAAGGTATTTGGCTTCTTGCCATCAAATCTCCACAGAACCTATTAAGTGAAAAAGAAATATCTATTTCAGGAGTTGAATTTTAGAGTTGTAAAGGGGTTGAGAGACCACTTCATTAAATATTTTCCTTAGAAAGGATAAGGAAAAATGGGTAGGAAGAATTAATTGATTAGAACCGCTAAATGATTACTAACATTTTCAGTAGTCCTTTTATAACAAGTCAGAAATGAAACATAACCATGTGAGTTAACTACAGTGCATTAGTTAAGTGTGATGATGAGTGACAAATTCATAGTTTTTATAGTAGCATTAAAGATTAAAATTTAATATGAAAAATAACAGTGAAATAGTATAAATACATTAATTACTATGTTGGGGTCATCATCCTAATTTAAAATACTTTTGTTAGAGAAAAAATATTGAAGATATACTTTCATTCATTGCTCGATATTTCAATATAGTTTTCCACCTTTTAATCCAACAGAAAAGCAGTCTGTAGAATAAATAAATCCTGTTTAGGAACCATATATGGCTTGTTTTTGACTAAGGGAGTAATCTCTATTCCTAGTAAAAGTTGTGACATTTTAAAACATTTATTCACCTATTTGCTTAATTACTATGTGAAAAGCAGAGACACAGAGAAAGACATACCATCCACTGTTCCACTAGCAGCTATGATTGGGCTAAACAGAAGGAACCACTTTAGTTTGCTCTGTGGAACAAGGCAGAGGTCGACATATTGAGAGATTATCTGCTGTTGTGCATAATCAGGGAGATGGATCAGCAAAAAGACAGGAGTCTAGTTTTGTGGTACAGCAGGTTGAGATCCTAAACTGTGGCCTGAGCATACCAAATGAAGTATTTGTGAAAGTCTCGGTTACTATGATTCTGATCCAGTTCCTATTAGTGTGCTGACAGGGCAGCAGGGGATGGCGCAGGCACTGATATCCATGTGGGAGATCCAGATGGAATTCCAGCGCCTGGCCCAGCCTCTGTAACTGCAGCCATTTGGGGATTGAACCAGTGAATGGAAGGTTATCTATCTATCTATCTATCTATCTATCTATCTATCTATCTATCTATCTATCTACCTATTTTTCCTATTCTCTTTGAAACCTTGGCTTTCAAATAAATGAATGAAACTTAGAAAAGGAAAGAAACGAAGGACTCCAAAACAGGTTTAAGCTGTTGAGTCACAACACTCATACCTTAAGCAACACTTTTGAAATTAATGCAAAGCATTTTTATTACTGTTAGATTAGGAAACTCTTTAAACTAGAATGCATGAATCATTTTTCAGTAAAATGGCAGCTGAGCAAAATTTCAAGATTATGATGATACTGAATTTTATTCAGCTGATTCTTACCTCTTTAAATGATGCAAATACAAGGCGTTGACAGCCCAGATTATTTATTTTTGCTATATTCAGATCATTTCCATACCAGGTGTAAAAATAAAGTACTGATTTTGGAATTCCCAAGTTATCATCATAAATGTCTATGTGAGTAGTGGAAGTACTTTCATAATCTCAGAAAAATAAATAAATAAATGACATATGACTACTGGAAACAACTGTTTGAAAACTAAGGAATATTTTGTGAATATCCAATGATAACAGTTAACATAAATTTTACAAAATTAGAACCTACCATACATATTAGAGAGGGACATCTGAACTCTTCCATGTGAGCTTGCTTATTCTGGACTTCTTCCTATAATCCTTCTCCTTCCTCAGTCTAGAAGATGTGAACCTATTCATCTAGTAACACAGTCCCTTATGGCCACATTGGATAACACACTATGTCCACCCTTAGGGTGGGAGTGTACTCATCCATTCCTTCAACATTTCTGCTTCAACCTCTGGTAGGTTTCAGTGCTCTCCCTGTTTCGCTCTCATCTCTCTCTTTCTACATCTCTCCCCAACCCCAAATTTTACACTCTTTTTCATTTTACCTGAGCTCAGAGTTGATGAACACTGATTTTTCTTTCTCTAAGCAGATTCCTCAACAGTACCAGGAATGGAATTAATCCAAAATTAGGGGAAATAAAGAATCAGGTTGCACGGACATCCTAAGCTGCATCTTTTACTTCACATCTTGATTTCAAAATCTGTTCGATGTTGTTCTGATACTGCAGTTAGCAGTTACATTCTAATTTTCATAACAAATTAGTACATAAAATGGCACCAACAATTCTGCAAAGAAAAAAGCAAATGACATTGCAGAATTTGGCGAACTCTTGTCCCCGCCTGAAACGCAATGATGATAGTGAAATGCCAAAGTTATTCACCAGTATAAATACTCTCTTGGCTCTTTTAACAGCTGCCAAATGAATTGTTTTGAAACTATTATCTCAGATAAGCATTAGGTATCATCTTAGGTTAACTTTCATAGTAGGACATTTCTGTAATCAGTTTGTTTGCAAAGACTGCCTAATGGCTGTCTGCCATTAGGGCGTTTTTTCTCACCTTTTGTGGAAGCTGGGCAAGGGCTGATGCAATCACATTGGCCCTCTCTTCTGACATGTTACTGACCATTGAGCCCAGGGAAAACACCACAACTCCCTCTTCCCCAGAGCTCTGCACAAAGTCTTCCATGTCCTGTAGAGAATTAATATGATGCATCAAAACAATTCAACATGACAACAAACACTGATGAAAGGACTGGAATAGTTAACTAAGGAAGAAATTTTCATACTATTAGAAAGTACTAACGCTCAGGTAAAATACATACTTGAAAGTGTTTTCCATCTTACACATTTTCGCAAGAATAGCTGATCCTGTTCAGCATGGTCACATTGTTGTGCTAATAATGTGCTCAAATTCGTATTCTGCCATAAATAAAGTTTATGCTGTGTGATATAATATGACACATCTGTAAGGAATTATATCATTAAAATACTTCTTTTATATGCAAAAAGGTGGAATATTCCACATGGGGGGATGGCGGGGGGAGGGGTGGGGTGATTCCCAGTTCCAACGAAACTGTATCACATAATACAATGTAATCAATGAATAAAAAAATAAAAATAAATACTCCTTTTTCATATTACAGAAAAAACATGATCTTATTTCATTTACTTTCATTATTCATGTGTCCAACTAAACTTGCTAGGATGGCTGACTTAATGTCACTTAAGGTTTTTATCAAAACACTTGTAATGCTGTAATTGTATATTCATTCTTTATTGTTGAATTTAGGCCATTTCAATAGTTATGTTCATAAATGACCACTATAAACATTGATTTTTCACATCTTAATTTCTTTCCTTTGTGTAATTTCAACTTTGTGTCTTATAAACCAAAAAGTTGTAAGTATTTTAAGTCTGTAGATGAAATCTGTCAATTTTTTTTTCTTTTCAACAGGACATAGGACAGATAATCAAGCTGCTTGGGATAATAAAGATGTGTTAAGTATTGCTAAGAACACAGACTTCAGAATCAGACTTGGATTTAACCTCATTTGTGCAACTGAATAGCAACAAGTACACTTAGTATTTGTTGAATGGGAAAAAGAAGCAAAATAGGCAAACCAGAATGATGGGAAAGCTGCAATGATAAATATTAAGTCCCTTTCTCTTTAAGCAATGAGAAAAATATTGAGAGGAGGTATGTTATATACACCTATACTAATATTATCTCACCTTTTGAGCAATGAAAATTCTCACATGCAGCTGAAAAACTGCATTCAAGGGCTGGCGGCGTGGCCTAGTGCCTAAAGTCCTCACCTTGAATGCCCCGGAATCCCATATGGGCGCCGGTTGTAATTCCAGCAGCTCCACTTCCCATCCAGCTCCCTGCTTGTGGCCTGGGAAAGCAGTCGAGGATGCTTTGGGACCCTGCACCCGCGTGGGAGACCTGGAAGAGGTTCCAGGTTCCTGTCTTCGGACTGGCGCAGCACGGGCCATTGCGCTCACTTGGGGAGTGAATCATCGGAAGGAAGATCTTCCTCTCTGTCTCTCCTCTCCGTATATCTGACTTTGTAATAAAAATAAATAAATCTTAAAAAAACTGCATTAATAAAAGGTATTGTATATCAGCAATTTCGTATCAACAGTCTGATGTTGTAATAAGAAAGTAAACTAAAAATATCACTTAACAAGGACATTATATTGAGTGAAATAAACCAGAAAAAGAAAGACAAATATCACATTTCTCCCTCATAGGTAGGCAAAAAATTAAAAACAAAGACTAAAAAACGACATTAGTAAGTAAGAAAAAATGAGATAAATATATGTATTGGTATAACTACAATATGTAGCTAAATTTTGTTTTTTATCTTTACTAGACCAGTGGTAAAGAATGATATGCTACTATAGCTTTAATGATCTGTGCTAAGAATATAATTTATAGCATATGGAAAAATTGATTATTTTTCTATTCAGTAATAATTGATTGTGGCCATTGTCTTTATTTCTACTATACTAGTTTATGTTCTTTTGCCGTTTAGTTGTTAAACTTCTTATTTGACTAAGTATTTTACTTTTTACTGTGGTGTAAGTCTAGAGTATGCTATCTCAAAACTTAAAAAAAAAAGGGGTGGAAGGGAAGAAGAATTGTAGAGAGAAAAAAGAAGGGAGAAATGGAATGTCATTATGTTCTTGGAATTGCGCCTAGTCCACTACACATTAGTGAAGAAAAATAATTTAACCAAATGTATCACTTTGGAAATGACATAATGCAACACAAACAAAAATCCCTTTCTACTGCCATGTTCAACTACAATATAAATTTCCAATAAATGAAATTTTCAATTCATAAATTAAGAATGTGATTCTGTATGTTTTGGTAAACTTTTTCAGGTGAAAGGAATTGCTGTCTTCATTCTGAAGGCATTACAAGTTGCTCCTATTCTCATTCTATTGGGGTCTATGGTATTGTAATGCATGTTCTCCAAGGCCTTTTTACTCAAGTATCCTAAAGAGTTGGTATAAGGTTAGAGCCATATGTATGCTCAGGGAAACTATTTCTTCCTCCTAAGGTACTAATCAACAGCGGTGTGACGTAATGACGGAATTAAGCAGACATGGATTTGGCTGCGATGGTTGGGGGGCCGCACATGCATGCTATGGAGGAAATGTTTTCTGAGAAGCTGAAGCACTGAGGCAAAGCCTCGATAAATGAAAACTTTACCCTTTTTAGCAAACATTTATATATTTATTGTAGATGAATGTATATCATTCTTCTCTCTCTGATTTTGCAATGCTGTCCCAGGTGTCTGTAGATTTTAAGTTGCAACAAAAACACATCTACCATCTATAGTTATTTAAATTCTGGATTTCTGACTTAACTGATAGAAGTTTTATTTTGTTCATTTATTTTTCAGAGATTGTATATATATATTTATAAGATACCATGTGATACCCTGAAATGTACATAATCTTCTTATGTCAAAATTACAGTAAACCTGTTCTTAAACATGTATTACGTCCTTATAAGCAAAACATTTAAAAAAAACCCTTTATTCTTCCTGCTATTCTGAGAAAATGTTGACTTGCATGCGTTAGAACACTTGAACTTTTCACCATCTCTCTTGTTATAACTTAATTTCTGTTTATTGATCCTTCCTCATACCCAGTCTCTACTAATATCATTTTACTCTCAATATTGATCTCTAAGAGATTAATTCTGTCAGATACACACATGAGTGAGATCATGCAGTACTTGTCTTTTGTGCCTGACTACTTTTGCTTAGCATTATGACTTCAAACCCCATTGGTGCAGATTTGCAAATCACAGGATTTCAGAGTTGGTACTGCAGAGCAATGTTCCATTGTTATGTGCCTTCCTCAGAGAAAGCACACCAAAGAACATTCCCACCTCTTGCCTTTTGTGGATAGTGCTGCAGTTGCTCTAAAAAGCAGATGCCTCTTGGGCCCGGCGGCGTGGCCTTGCCTTGAAAGCCCCGGGATCCCAGGTGCGAGCTGGTTCTAATCCCGGCAGCTCCACTTCCTATCCAGCTCCCTGCTTGTGGCCTGAGAAAGCAGCTGAGGACGGCCCAATGCTTTGGGACCCTGCACCCGCTTGGGAGACCCGGAAGAGGTTCCAGGTTCCTGGCATCGGATCGGCGCGCAGGGGAGTGAAACAACGGATGGAAGATCTTCCTCTCTGTCTCTCCTCCTCTCTGTATATCCGGCTTTCCAATAACAATAAAATCTTTAAAAAAAAAAAAAAGAAGAAGAAAGCAGATGCCTCTTTTACAGATTGAATTTCCTTTCAAAATCTACCCATCTTAGCCATTTTATTAACATTTTGTCAAACAGCGCATTATGTGATTACATTATTATAAATTGATGAGTAGTTATGTTTTAGCATTTTAGCCTAGTTCTTAGTTACATCTCCTCTATTCTTACACAATCTCTTTAATTTCACTCCTCCTAGCAATAAACCCTGTGACTTCATCTTCAGTGTTTTCTTCTCATTGAAGAGGATCTGATCATATCTCTCAACTGGTCAACTCTTTTCCTCTGGTTCCCAACCTAATAAATTCATGCCGTGTTTTAAAATTCTTGATGGTGTGTGATACAAAATTACTTCTTTAACTAAATCAACCTCTTCACTCAAATGAATATATTTTAGTGAAATAAATCCCACAGTTTGTCTTTCTCTGATTCATGCTGTCTCCCCTTGTCTCTAATTTATTCCTGAACATCACTAACTTCAGGACAGCTTATGTACTGTAATAGATGTATTTTTAGCATTGGGATCCTTTTTGCAAGATATTTACAACTGGCTTCATTGTCTGTTTTTCCAAACTTCACAGAAGGTGTTGGTGAGATCAGAAACTATCTTTACTCTACCTTTCTATATATTCATTAGTATACACTGATTTGATAGAAATCATTTCTTATATTTTGAATAATGAAGATCTTAATGTTTTTGGTAATTTATCAAAATCTCCTAGATATTGTTGTCTCATAATGATAATGAAATCTGGATACATTTGATGGTATAGAAACATAGAACAGAACTTCCAAAATACATGGAAATGAACATTCTGTTGTAATTAAATCTTCCACGTTCATTGTGAAATCATCTGCTGTGAGTTTTTGCTTGGCAGGACATTTTATCCTACTTCTAGTATCTATTCTAGGAATCCAATGCTCTAAATGCAAATTGCAAAGTAAATGCCACTGAAAACGCTAAGGAAACTAAACAAAGCAGTGCATTTTTACCTTAGGCAGGGGTTTGGCAGGTTTACAGTGGAGCCCTCCAACAAATTCAACATTTGGTAAGAGTGGGCGGGGAAACTCCAAATCCCAGTAGCTGCGAATGAGCCACATGTCAGCTTTACCCATCAGCTCAGAGAAGCTGACAGGTCTTCCTGAAAGGAGAAACACATGGAGAGAATGAGGGAGAATGAAGTCATGAAGTCTGACAAGTAACATTTTGAGATGTATTTGAATTACGCAACCAATGATGTGGGAAGTGTGTGGGCATTGATAAAAGAAATATGCTTATTTACATATATAATTTATGCAGTGTTCACCTCATAGATACATGAAAACAACGTGTCTAATGTCAACTCTATAGAGGCACACTCCTCATTGAAATATAATTAAACAAGCTTATCATGTTCTCTGAAGTTATAAAGCTACTGGATGCAAACACACCTAGTTGAGCTCCAGGATAAGGAATCCAGCAATAAAATCATTAAGGTGGGCCAGGCGGCTTGGCCTAGCGCCTAAAGTCCTCGCCTTGAAAGCCCCGGGATCCCATATGGCCGCCGGTTCTAGTCCCGGCAGCTCTACTTCCCATCCAGCTCCCTGCTTGTGGCCTGGGAAAGCAGTCCAATGCTTTGGGACCCTGCACCCACTTGAGAGACCCGGAGAGGTTCCTGGTTCCGGCTTCGGACTGGCGCGCACCTGCCCGTTGTGGCTCACTTGGGGAGTGAATCATCGGATGGAAGATCTTTCTCTCTGTCTCTCCTCCTCTGTGTATATCTGGCTGTAATAAAATGAATAAATCTGTAAAAAAAATCATTAAGGAGCTTTCCAGGAAGAATTCAGTCTGGCTTTTACATGTTAGTGTGTAGGTCCCTAATTTTCAATTTTGATGAGAATTCTAAAACTCCCTTTTATTTTGGTGGTGTGCATTTTACTTGCTTCTGCTTTTGATTCATCTGTGAAGTTTAAGAATATTTAACTGGAGAAATATGTATGCAGTGAAATGTTTGCAAATATATAGGGAAATGTTTTAATTTACAGAAACAGAGATTTTGCTCATGATCTGGATCTTTTGTTAAAAAATGAAAAATGTATTCAAAAATAAAGGCAGGTTGTATGCATATCTACAACCCTAACACAATATAGTTTTTGAGGACTTGATGTAGAAATGTGGCCATTATTACAAACCACAAGTTTTAGGCTTCTATATCTACAAAAAAAACCTGTATTTTACATGTTATTACAACCACATTAGAGAACATTAAAACAAGCCTTTAATTTTAAATATGGAAATAGATTTACACAAACAAAAATGATTTTGTCAAGGTCAATTAACTTAACATTAGACATGTATGTTACTATTCAATCTACATGTTTTTACTCATGAAGATATTAGACAAGTCATCAAACACATTTTGTAACATGAGTAATAGAATAAGGTGGATAAGTAATTAGTCAAGCAAATACTAATAAGTTTTATACCTACGTGACATCCCAGGATGCCCTACATAGTGACAGGCAAGGCTTCCCACAGAACTTGTCACTTAAAGATTTCACATTTCTGATATTAATAAATTAGTTTATATTTTGAGTTGTGATTTCAGTGAGCAAAGACATATTTCCCAATTTCTACTTTGATAAAAATCACCTGTAAAGGTTCAGGAGAGTTTGGAGTTCACACGACCCACTAAAAATAAACTTACCTAGAGCTTCACTGCAAAGCTGGTCCCACCTCTTCTCATTAAATGTCTGGAACCAAAAGTCAAAATAAAGCATGAACAGCATATTTTTCACCCTCTCCATAAATGTCATTTTGCCACTTAAAACTGACATAATAACAGGCACATAAGATGGAGGACATAAAAGTCCTCCACTGTACTTCTCATGCGTGTAGCCAGGAGTGAAGCGCAGACTGTACACGAGGGGGATTTCCAGGAGCTCAGCCAGCAGCTCCCCACAGGGAGCAAAAGGATCTGAAACAACAATATCAAACTTTGAAGCTTGAAGCTTTGCCATGAGTTTCTTGTTGAAAACCACTTCTTTGCAAAGACTTTCATAAATATCAGAATATTCTAAGAAGAATTTATTCCATAAGGGAAAATATTCCAAATAGTTATCTCTTCGCACATCATTTATCATTGTGTTGATCCAATACATGAAAAATGTTCCCATTTCTTCTTTAGTAGAGGATGTAGGAAAAGTTTCAAATTTAATTCCAGATTCATTCTTGGGATCAATTGAAACAGAAGCTGAAGACCTCAGCACAGTTACTTCATGTCCTCGCTGCACAAGTTCACCCAGGATTATCTTTAAATTGAGCCAGTGACTGAACTCCATGGGCCAGACCAGCACCTTTCCACAGCTCCCAGAACTAAAGCAAGAACTCAGTTGTAGCAGCAGCAGCCAAACGGACACACGCTTCACACACATCCTGGTCATATCCATGGCACACTCTGCAGTTGCTGTTCCTCTATTTCACTACACATGCTTATATGCATGAGTAATGCAAAAACTAATCTATCAAGTAGTTAATTTGTAACTACTGGTGGTCAAAGTAAACATGACATAAGCAATCAAAATTTGTGGATCTATTTGGAAAAATTAAGATGACTTGTATGTCACCTCAGTTATAAACGAGGTTTTATAATTAATGCCAAGAGCAATATCAAGTAAGACATGATTTGACCTGCAGTCTTGCTGAATCAAAACCATTGAATCCACATTTCTTGGAACACATGATTCAAGGGATCTTGGATTTGTGTATATTTAAAATTTGATAACATATAATTCATATATATATATATATATGTGTCTCAATCTCAAAATTCACAATTCTTTTATTTGACATTTTATTACTCCAGAAAGAACCCCTGTAACTTGTATTATTTAGCACCTCAATATATTCCAATTTGTTATTCCTGGAATCCTACAAGAATTAATCCACTTGATGTATTTCTAGGTTTTCCAACTGTGAGCATTACTTATACTTCACATCATATGACCTTTGGCAAGTCAGGACATACCTCTATGAGTGACAGTTTTGCTGCGTGAGTCTCTATAGGCTAGTTTCATCTGGCATCTCCCAACATGAAAACATGCTATGCTTGAGATGAACCACATCAAATTGGTTGTTTTAATAGTCAGGGTACTATTTCTCACACAATCTCTGTTGTGTGACTGATTGACTGATTTTCGGGCATAGTGTAATATCCGAACTGGCTAATCCTCCACCTCTAAGCATGGCATTCGTTGTTTGTGTTGGTTGATGTCCTGCCTCTTTATTTCCATCTATTTCCTTGCTTGTGGCCTGAGGAAGCAGTGGAGAATGGCCCAAGGCCTTGGGACCCTGCACTGGAGAAAGACATTCAGAAGTCCCTAGCTCCTGGCTTTTTCTAGGCTCAACTCCAGCATTTGCAGCCATTTGGGCAGTGAACAAGTGAATGGAAGATCTTTCCCTGTCTCTCCTTTTCTGCGAATCTACCTTCCCAATAAAAGAAATAAACCTTTTTTAAAAAGAGAAAATAAAGAAAAGAGCTTGGCTTTATGGAAGAAGGGAGATTCTTCTAAATTTTCTTTGCCTCTAAGGGTATAATTCTGGAGGTCTAGTTTTTACTTACAGTGTGATAGAAAGGCATAGAGAAAACAGACTGGCATTTTTCATTTTACCTTGCATTTGAATAGACATATTTTTCCTCTTTTTTTTTTTTTTTTTGTTCTTGTTTGTTCACATCTGTCTCAATTTAGCCTCCTAGATGCACAATAGAATTGGGCTTGAGAAGATAGGCACCTGATAGCTGCTCTACTGATAGGAACTGACTGATCTCCTGAAGTGTAACTGGGAGCTGAGGAGAAGGAACCTGGTACTGTTGTCTGAAGGTCAGTTGCTGCTACGTGGAATTAAGATGGGGTGCGAGGATTTGTGATAAACTGAATGTTACATACTCACCGTCTTCATCAAGTCTTGGAGAAGTCTTCCTTCCTTCCTTCCACCCTCCCTTCTGCTGTTTCATTCCTTTTTTTTTCCTTCTTCTGTATTTCATTCTTCCTGGCTACTTGACTACCTACCATCCTGATTGTCATGTGTTTTATTGGCATCAGCAACGATGTCCAAAAAAGTCTACACTCTTCACCAAAGCCTGGGAATAAACATGTGACATATATGCAGAATATTATATATATAATTATATATAAAGTTTTATAGTCAAGATTATCATCAAGATTTTATCTGCACTCTCTTGGCTTCTGAGACCTCCATTTGCCAGTGAAGAATCTGTTTTTGTGTATCCAAGCTCAGGTGCATCAATTATTCCTGTTAAATGAAATCAGATGGGAAGAGGAGAATCTGAATTTCCTGGATCATTGATCAGAATTGCCTTGTTTAGGCCCGTCTCAGTTCCTCTGGCACCAAGAAATTTCTTCCAGTCCAAGCCATCTGTATCCTCTTTCTCCCCCTCGCCCACCTTTTCCCCCTCTCCTCCTCCTTCTTCATCTTTTGTTTTTGAGTATTTTGATTTTAGCCTTTTTTTTTTACTTTGGTTAATTTCACTTGGTCTTGGTGATAATTATCCCTTTTATGACTTTCAAGAGTAATAGAAGCCAGTCAGTAGATAGATACTAAAAGGACCAAGGAGTCCCTGTGTCCTGAACAATAAAACCTAGGGAAGCAACGGTGAATTAATTTTTGAAAGCATCAAATTGTATTGCCTTTATTTAAATCCTGACTCTGATCATTAATAACTGTACCTGTGGTTCCTCTTGCTTACCAGTGAATTCCATAGCAATATGTGATTATTTTGAGCCATAATATTTTGATACTTAATAAGTTACTTAGAATTATCTTATTACATAGTAGACTTATATTATATGGTTGCATTTCAGTAAATATTTATTTATTTTCCTCGTTATTCTTATCATTTTAGAATTTCTACATGGTTCAACACTTTCCTCTGGGCAATAATGCAAATGTAAATAATTATGTATATTTATACTCTTGAAATTAGTGTGGATTAATAGGCAAGAAACAGCAGTGAACAGATAAACATGACTTCCAAGCTCAAAACCACAAATCACTACAAATTGGCCTTGTAGTTGCAACAATGCAATTCATTGCTTTCTCTTCTTTACAAAACTGGTAGGAATTTAATATTGTGGTGCAGATGGTTAAGCCACCACCTGCCATGCTGTCATCCCCGTGTATGTGTACCCTTTGGATGCCCAGCTGTTTTACTTCCTTGTCACTAGACCACCAGGAAATTATACCCAGCTGTTTAACTTCCTATCCAGTCCTATGCTAATGCACCTAGGAAAGCAGCAGCTAATGATTCAAATGCCTCAAAGCCTGATATTCACATGAGAAACCCAGACAGAGCTTCCATCTCCTGGTTCCAACCTGGTCCAGCCCCAGCTATCATAACCACTTTGGGGGTGAGTCAGCAGATGGAAAATAGCTGTCTCTCCATTTCTCTGTCTCTCTCTCTGTGTAATTCTGCTTTCAAATAAGTAAATAAATATGAATGAATAAATGCTCATTAAAAAACTGGTAGGACTGGATTTTTCAGAGGAGTGAATATTGATTTATATTTACAATATACTATGGAAATACTCTAATGAAATTGCATAGCATATTCAATAAATGAGTATGTATCAGTTACTGAAAAATTAAACATGTTGAGATTAGAATTACATTGTCTAAAAGGTTACAAATATACATTGTATAGAAATGTACTTTTAGTCTATGGCCATAAAACACTGAACGTGGCCGATCTCGTCTGCTCTCGGAAGCTAAGCAGGGTCGGGCCTGGATAGTACCTGGATGGGAGAAATACACTTTTACATTAATGAAAATGAACCCCTACAATGTAAAAGCAGGACCCATCCTCTTCTGTGTCTCTATCCCCAAAGTGTCTTTGCCTGTCCTTTACTGAAAGAAGATAACTTGCTTAAGGAGGTGATACAGCTGTCTTTACAAGTTTCCAATCACTGGATTCAAGAAATCATCTCTTTCCCTGATTTACAAGTATTTTGATGGCCAGTGTAGTCCGGGGATAATTTTTTAGGGTATTCCAGGTATGTGAAGAATGTAACAGCCTCCTTAAGAAACCACAGACCAACTGGAGCCAAGCTGTCCATTCCTTAAAGAGCAAAGTATGATTGCCCTATCAAACATAGATCACAAGCTCTCCTGGCCAACCAGGAAACTGGACATGAAATAATCATGTACCTACCAGCAACTATTTCAATCTGTAAGAGCCTTTACCCATAACTACTCTGGGAGCCTAGGAATTAAGAAATAATTGCCAGTGACACTTAATCATCCAGTAGCATGTTCTTTTACTTCATGGCACTGTAAGTTTCTATTTTTCTCTCACTGCTGTTGATTTTGTGTTGTGGCTTTTCATTTAAGGGGATGTATAGTAACTGTTTAATGGAGATCATCATATCCAGTGGCATATTGTTTAATTTCATGGCATTATAAATTTCTGTTTTTCTTCCTATTGTTGATTTTGTTTTGTGGCTTTTCACTTGCAGAGATTTATAGTGACTGTGTAGTAGAGGCTGACATGTCCAAATTTGAGGATACGGTACTTCCAGATCAAGGATGGACTCCCAGTGAAACTGTGGGATGTGTCTTGACAATGGGATGCTGGACATGCCCGCAATGGTGGACTTATGACTATTCATGAGGAACTATGCTGTTGTAATGATAATGGAGAACTCTGTTGGTGGGGCATAGGGGGAGAGGTGGGAGAAATCCCAAGGCCTATGGAACTGTATTATAAAATCATCATAATTATTTTAAGATGAATAAAATGAAAAAAGGAAAATAATTGCTGGGTTCCTTAATCTAAGCTTTGCAATAAATACCTACTTCCTACTTTGCAACAAATGTCTGGCTCCTTGATGTAAACTTAGTTATAAAATCATATTTTAAATAAACAAATAAATCGTCCTAATGTCAGTGACTGGCTTTCTGTGCATCGGATGAATGGATCCAGTTGGGGGTTCTACTACATCTCCAAATAGGTTGGGGTGGTTTTGGGCAGCATTAAGCCACCAAATAAAACCAAAAATTTAATTTCTGAATAATCAGGAACAACAAGCAGTAGAGAATAGCTCAGGTTGTTGGGATCTGAACTTGGCACTTTCCCACCAACATGCGAGACCCAGGAGATGTTTCTGGCTTTTGGGATCAGCTCAGCATGGGCAGTTGTGGCCATTTGGGGACTGAACTAGCAATTGGAAGATTCGCTCTCTCTTTTTGCCTCTCCTTTGTTCTATAAAACTATCTTTCAAATGAAAAATAAATATTTAAAAATCTTTATGTATTATCTTTGCTAAAATTTTATCAACTATAATGATGAACTTTTACATAAGTATATTATAAATGAAAATCTATACATAATAATGATGATATTAAGAATCATGAGAGGGATGGGTATTTAGCTTCACAATTAAGATCTGAGTGGCACATGTCAAAACATCTGATTCTATATTTACTCCTGGCCCCTGCTGAACTTCCTGCTGTTTCAGATCCTGGAAGACAAAGGTGATGGCTTAGTTAACTGTATGCCTTTGAATTCCTTACTACTAAAGTACTGTCCTCTCTCCAAATAGCTTTATTTGTCTCCCCACAAAATTTTTTAAAAAGATGAAAAGCAACAAAATAATTGAAATTGGATATATTCTTAAATTTTGGGGAGTCCAAAATTTTTGTTTTCAGAAATGTAGGCTTCAAACCAGGACTATTTTATCTTAAATCTTCCAAGTCAATTTCTTTCTAAATTTTATAGCTTCCTAAAAATAAGGTGAAGACTAGCAGAACCAAAAGAATTCAGAGTATATTCACAGTTACAAATAAAATCCACCTTTCTTCAAGAGTTTTAGATGATACATTTGAAAGCATGATTTATCTTTAATTTTTTTCAGAAAATTACTTTCTTCTGGTGGAGATCAAGTTATTTTTGTTTTTTCGTTTATTCAAGAAGCACAGACACAGACAAAGAAGACACTAATCTGCTGCTTCAGTTTGCAAATGTCCACAATGACCATGACTGTCCAGGGTGAAGTCAGGAGGTGGAAGTAGAGATCTGGTTTTATTTATAAGTTTTGGCTTCAGCACCAGCAGCATGTCATAGCAAACCTTTGGGGAGCAAATCAACAGATGGGAGCTCTCTTTGGTACTCTGTATCTGTCTCACCTACTATCAAATAAATCAATTTTTATAATTAAAACATCCTATGGGAATTGGTAATTGGCTATATTATGTTAATTTTTAAATAAACTTCTTAAAAGAGTATATAATATTTGGGCTTTTTGCAGAAAAAAACATACATAGGAGCTTCAGATTGGCACTCAGTTCTGATATAAAACAACTCCAAAATATGGTTGGAGGAGTTTCTTTAGAATCCACCAAACCACGTCTGGTAGTCCAACATGCAGAGAGTCAGTCACAGGCACTTTGTGGTACAACGGTGGTGTTGCAATGAACGGAGCAAAGTGCAGTGCACCCATTCCTTAATTGCCTGGTATTCTGTAAAGTCTCAGTAAAGATCTTTATGGAAGGAAGTTTGTGGGTGAAAGGTGTATGTTCAGCTCCTGCCTTACTTCTTGCTCGTTATACTGTGTTCATGGTCCTCATATGATTGTTCAGAGATATTGTGTCTAAGGAAACCTTGACAAACATAGAGTGAGCTTCAGTTTAGGGGCTATTTGCAGATGGCAATGGTTTCCTGCTTCTTGCCTACATTTTCTGAAAAAGTAGTGCTGGGAAAGCAGGTATTCAAGGTATTCAAGGTGCTGCTGGCTGCCGAGTTGCACCTTACAGAGACAAGAGGAATGGTGCTCTCTGTGTTGGGCAGAAAGGAAGTTCTTAGATTGTGTTAGTGTGAGAGAGGCTGAAGAGAAAAAATACAAAGTGAAGCAAAATATCACCACTATCACCACCACCTAAAACAAAACAAAACAAAAACAAAACACAAAAAGAGGGAGTTCTCTTAGGAAAGAACACAGAAGCTCTTAGAGGCATGCCTAGAAACCAATTTGTCATTTGCAAATCAAAAATCCTGCTCATGTCTTACAATCCTGGGCATTTTCCTGGTTCAGTTTTCACAGGAGTATTCAGTGGGATAAAATTTGCAAATATCCTTCCAGCAAGAATTTAAGTAATTTAAAACCCAGAAATCCTTCAGCCAGCAGTTTCCCAGAGGAAGAAAAATAAGGGAGGACAAGAAACAGAGGAAGTTTGCTCCCGGTTCATGTAAAGCCCAGGCTAACAGGCTGGAATCTCTTGTCTGAGTTGTCCATGTGCCATACTGGCTGAACTGTTTCATTAATCCTTCAGGCTTTCTAATTTTCTTTCTCTTTCCTATATCCGAAAACCTTTTATTATGGGGTGAAAGAACTTCTAAGTTGTTCCCGGTAACACCCAAAGAACAGATTATCATACATGTGAAAATGTAGTGAATTCAGAGCAAAAGGCAAAGTAGCTTACTGGGGTGGAAAGCGAAAGTTCCATGGAAGAAATGTGACTTGATATGAATAATGAACAGAATGCCATTTATCCAAATTTTTTTTAAAGTAAATTCTGTATTTAAAAAGGTTATAAGCAAAAGATAAATGCTGCAAGCATATTAAAAACGTATTATCTTAAAGAAGTAGTGAAGTCACTGAATCCAATATTAGGGGATACAGCACAGTAGAGAGTGGGTGGGAACTGATACTGGCATCTGAGAAAGGAGAAGACTTAGAAGATTTAGAATATTCTCATAGTGTAAAAAGGTTGGCACTTATTTTCAGAAGCAAATAGTGATTTCTCCTGGAAGGGTCAATATGGCACAACCCATTAATCTGCAAGTTATAACTCTGATCCCCCCATAACTGAGCAGTGGTTCAACAACCCCAGCTGATCCACATTCAATCCATCTCCCTGCTAACTGCCTTGGAGGTGGAGGAATATGGGCCAGCTGGTTGGATCCCTGCTTTCCAATAATCCAGGACTGAGCTCCTGGCTCCTACCTCGGCCTGGCCCAGACCTAGCAGTTGCAGCCAGTTGAGACAGGCACTAGTTCTGGTAAGTAAGGTCTATTGTCTCTTTCTGTGTCTCCCTGTCTGCCTTCAAATAAAATATGTAGATACACTTTTAGTAAGAGAGAAAGAACCCAGGGATATTATTAAAACTTTCTCTGGTAAGTAACGACATTTGAAATGAGATATTTTTATTTGGTCATACAAAGTATGGCTACATATAAAACATATCAGATATTATAGATTATTATATCCTCTTTATGAACAAATGATACATGTGAAGAAATGAGTTTGTCAGAAGCTGATAAACACAAAAGGATAAGTCAGGTCAATTAATCAGAATCAACATCTGAGGAAGCTAGTGATATACACCCTGTATTTTCTTTTTATAAACAAACTATAGAATGTATCCTGATGTTTCTTGATAGTAGCCTGGATGAATATGATAAACTAAAATGTGGGGTACTTTAATAATTGTTAGGGCTGGGAGCCATGGTGCAGTAGTCTGTGCCTCGTCTTGCGGTACTGGCATCCCCTGTGGACATATTTAATTGTATACTTCAACTAGATGAATTTTGTGATATGTAATTACATAGTTAAAATACTGACAAAGCAATTTTCTGAAAACATCTATAGTTTCTTAAACTATAGATAGTAAATCAAAATAATGTATCATATGTCTTTATTTTTATTATTCTTTTCTCCTATGGCTTCTGCAGTATTTGAAAAACCATACGCTTACATTTAATTATGTGCTCAATTTTTTTCTATTTTTAAATATGGCTTAATACATGTCTCCATTTCTGTGCATAACAACGCCATGATTTTGCTGTTTAGGGTCTCTCCGCAGAGGCTATAGAGAATGCAAAGGCTACGGTTTTCACCCCTTTTTTCTGTGTTTATAAGTTTAAGTATAATATATATCAGTATATATTGAAACACACATCAATGTATAATACAATATATATCATCAAAGAGAACAATTGACTAAAGAAATATAAAATTTGGCATCATTTAGAAACCTAAATAGTAAAAATAAAAACTATAAAAGGAGCTGCATACTTTAAATGTATCATGTTAAAAACCAAGCATATGTAATAATGTAAATTTACATCCAATTTCTCTGGTCATATCACATTAGATCCATTTACAATGGCAAAGCCCTAAGGCACTGCTGTGAAGAGAACATGTCTGCTTGCTCTTGGGTGTTCTGCAAATGAAAAGCAGTGTCCAAAGCAAAAGCTGGTGAAGTCTCCCACACTGGTGAACATCAAACAGTGGACTCTTCTTGCTGGGGGCTTAAGAAAACAAGGTTACACATCAACAGACAGTCATTTGGACTGTGAATATAGTGTGAGAACCACATGCTGTGCATTTAAGACATACTCCCTCATTCAAGCAAAACAGGATTATTGGAATGATGAGCAGGTCAGTTACCTGAGAACAAAGAGCCGATTCAGACTAACAAAGCTACAAGGGACTGAGTCAAGTCAGAGAAGAATAGCAGTCAGGCACTATAGTGGTAGAAGTACTCAACTTGAGAAAGGAAATGTACCCCACAACCCTAATCAGTGTGGGAGTACCAATTGACCTAGCTTTTTACATGCAAGGTTGCTTAACACTGGGCAAGCAATATTTCTATTTATTTGCAATGTTCAAATAACTAGTTAAAAAAAAAAAAGGACAAATTTCACATTGGCCAAAGAGCATTCTATCTTTTTCAAAATTAGATTTGTGCAACAGGGATAGCATGATGGCTGTTAGTTAATCTGATGTCTACAAGTGCTGGTATCTTACTGTTGTTGATTCTTATCCCTGATGCTCCACTTTGTCCCGACCAGCAGGACAGTCAACAGGGTCGCAGCCACCTAGGAGAGAATGAAGGGACAAGAGACACAAAGAATGGACAGCAAGACAGTAGGTCTGATCAAGCTGTCAGTTTATTGATTTCAACTGAGGGTTTTTATATTCTTCAGTAACTAAGGCTCAGGGAGGGAAGAAGAAACTGGGATGCTGTCCATGGTCTCCATATCAACAATAGTAACCAGCATATCAACAATAGCGTAGGTAATCAGTAGCAAGATGTCAGTAAGTACAGCATCAATCACATTCTGAAACAGTTGCTAGAAACAATTGAAGCTAAGCGTGTGATTAGTTTCATAACCTCTTTCCCAAGCATCTAGCCAACCGGGGGTTTTCCACTGTCCCATAGGTCTATATTCAAAATGGCTTCAGTGTGGCTATAGTGCACGGCTCCTGACACCACTTCCCATCCATCTGCCTACTTGTCACCTGGGAAATCAATGGATATGGCTGAGTCCTTGGAAAACCTGCACCTGCATGGGAGTCCCAGAAGAGCCTTACTTCATAGCAGGTCATCTCAGCTGATTATGGCCGATTGGGAGGCTAAACAAGTAGATGAAAGATCTTTCTCTCCATCTCTCCTTTTAAAATAAAAATTAAAAAAAAATTAGAAAATAAAGCACAGAAGAAATTCAATGGCATGATAAAAAAAATCATTTTAATTTTACATAACTGAAGAAAAGCTGTGACAATAGCTTGGCTGAATCTGTATTTGAATGCTAGTCCAAACTGACAGCTACTCCCTTGGCATTCCTGTGAACAACTTTGTCTAGTTGATTCACAAACTAATAAATATTTGCTATTGGGGTGACATGGTGGATAGTTTCTGAGATGCCACAGGCTCCACTTTGAATTGCAAAAACTTTGGTTTGGGCATGACCTTGTACTGGTTGAAATTTAACATATTATGCATAAAATGAGAAATGCACACTACACAATACTTTTGTTCCAGAAAACAAATTAGTATGGACATGAAAACCACATTGAGGTTGTTTTCTAAGTTCAGTGAAAGAGGAATCTAATCCCAGTCATCACAATATGGAAGAGATGGTTGTAGCTTGAGATGTTAATCACAAATAAAGGAGTGAAAATGGACTGAATGAAAAATATATCTTATAAAGAAGAAACAGCCTTGCAAAACAGGAGGGAATTTAAGATATGTATCTTATATGAATAATGAAGTCACTGAATGTGATTTCAGTGTATCCAAAGAGCTGTGGAGTGAGATGTTCAAGGTGCTTGCCTCAGAGATGAAGAAATTACACCTCAAATTGAAACATTTTGTTACTTCACAGTAAAGGTGGTAGCTTGTTTTCCCAGAAAATGCAAATCCAATTGTCATCAGTGAGGAGATAATGTTCCTCATTTCCCCTGAAATACTGATATAGTAGACAGAGCACATATGTGAGTTGTAAACACAGGAATGACAGCGCAAAAATTTATTTAAAAAAATTTATTACAAATAAGTATACCAGAAGTAAATTTGCAAATTCTGACCCTAAATGTGTTATAGCATATGAAAAATATAAATGGTTTTCTTTATCCTTGATCTCTATTAGTATAACGCAAACATAATTTTTATTTCTTCATTTTCTCTAATAAATACACCCAATTTACTTTGTGTTGAATAAAAATATAATTATTACTCATTTTTAAAAAGATTTATTTATTTTTATTCTAAAGTCAGATATATAGAAAGAAAGATCTTTTGTCTGATGATTCACTCCCCAGGTGACTGCAATAGCAGGAACTGTGCTGATCTGAAGCCAGGAGCCATTATCCCGTTTCGGGTCTCCCATGTGGTTTCAGGGTCCCAAGGCTTTGGACTGTCCTCAACTGCTTTTCCAGGACACAACAGGAAGCTGGATAGGAAGTGGGACTGCTGGGATTAAAACCAAACTGGTGCCCGTATGGGATCCCGGCAAATTCAAGGTGAGGATTTTAGACACTATTCTTCCGTGTGGGGCCCCGTAATAATTTTTTAAGTTTTCTCCCTGAAGGAATCACTTAGGCAGCTGAGTATTGGTCCCAAGGTTTCTACTTCCCTTTCATGAGATCTCCATTGAACATAAATCATATGCCTAATTATAGATTGTCAGCATTCTAAGGACATTTAATAATTACATAGGTAAGTGCATTCTATGAAACAAATAAGGAAATGATGAGAAGAGAGGTTAAGTAATGAGTTATTGAAATTATATGTAAATAGAATATCCTAACTTCCTGTTTACTTTTATACTCATATGCTGAAATAGAATCATGATGTTCACTCAACGTAAATTAGATAAACAACATTGTCGATGACAAACTGAACCATCACCTTTCACTTTCTTCCTTTCATAGCATTGACAGAATCATGTCACAAGGGCTGTGGGATTTTGTCCTCCCTTAAATCCTGTTGGATGAATAACTGAATTCAAAGTTGTTGAGCTCCGACCTTACCTTCTTGGAAGATCCTTGTGCATAAGCTTATTTCAACATAGAAGTGGAGTAAAATGGGCGTGACGAAATTCAGTTTTTTCCAAAGCTGCTTCTGCTGTTGTGCTATTGCAGTTATTCATTAACATCATTCTCCTTTCTGATAACACTTATAGAATTTCTACTGCTCTCAAGAGTCCAGTCTGGACAAGGAGGAAATGACACAGCAGAATTTTCTGATTACTGTGTACCAGCCTGTAAGTATCATTACGATGACAACTTCCAACTGTATCTCTTACACAGATTACTTTCTTCTCACAGTGTTAATGCCAAAGTTACAATCAACATCAACCCTTTTCATACCATGAGAATTCTCCAAATGTCACTGAGAAATAACTGGCTCCCCATCAGTTTTCTAAGTGATGGAAAACAGTTAATTGCATTGCTGCTGCTACAAGGTGAATCTATAGTACTTCGTGGATCAGTGCTTGGAAGTCTCATTCCTCTATTCACTGTTCCTTTAACTCACACTAATTTCAGGAGTAGAAATAATGTAATTGTGTTACCAAATTGTAAAATTTGAACACTGTAAAAATAATAAAATGATAAGAATAACAAGAATAATTACAAATGAAATAATAAGTATTTACTGCAATTCAACCATATAGTATGGGTCTACTATGTGATAAAAATAATTCTAAATATCTTAAGAATCAACATATTATGGTTCAAAATGATCACCAATTGCTATGGAATGAGCTTAACATTGAAAAGCATGCAACTGGGCCCGGCGGCGTGGCCTAGCGGCTAAAGTCCTCGCCTTGAAAGCCCCGGGATCCCATATGGGCACCGGTTCTAATCCCGGCAGCTCCACTTCCCATCCAGCTCCCTGCTTGTGGCTTGGGAAAGCAGTCGAGGACGGCCCAATACATTGGGACCCTGCACCCCCGTGGGAGACCCGGAAGAGGTTCCTGGTTCCCGGCTTCGGATTGGCGCGCACCGGCCCGTTGCAGCTCACTTGGGGAGTGAATCATCGGATACAGGATCTTCCTCTCTGTCTCTCCTCCTCTGTGTATTTCTGGCTGTGATAAAATAAATAAATCTTTAAAAAAAAAAAAAAAGAAAGAAAAGCATGCAACCAAGAGGAACCACAAGTGCAGTTATCTATTGTCAGAGCCAGGTTTTGAGTAAAAACAATGCAAATTCAATCTTTCAAAAAGTTATGCATACATATAAAAATAATACCAATTCTTGCTTGGTAGTATTACTCATCAGCTTTACGTATACACCTTAGCCATGTCATGGACCACTTATCATTGTGTTTTGCTTTGTTTTAAACCTTCCACTACAGGGCATTAATTCATTTATAATTGCTTAGGGAATAATTTAATCTTTACATCTTCAAATGATACTTCTTATTTGTTCTTCCTTTGGAATTTAAATTTACTGCAAACTCTAGAGCGTTTGATCTTGCTCAACTTTTCTCTTCACATCTTCAAATTCTGTCTGTGAATGCACAAATCATAACCCATGGATTTTTAGTCTTTATAATCATCACCGGAAAATACTTATATTTTTAACAAAAGTTGAAAAAGATCTTCTAAGATCATAATATTCAAGAGGAAAGATACAAAAAAAAATCCAAATGGTTTGGAAAAAAATTTCTTGGTGCCAGAAGAGCTGAGAAGAACCTAGGCAATGTTGTTCTGATCAGTGCCACAGGAAACTCAGATTCTCCTCTTTACACTTGATGTATGTAACAAGAATAGATGATGCACCTGAGCTTGGATAGACAAAAACAAACGGCAAATGAGGACCCCTAGCTGAGAGAGTGTGCATGGATCTTGATGGTTTTATGTGTGTGTGTATATAATATGATATGATATAATATGTACCATATATTATATATAATATATACATAGTATATAAAAACTATATAATAGATGATTTTATATATGTATAAATGATATATAAAGTATATATATATTTATAAACATTGTAACTTTATGTCATGTATTACTACCAGGCTTTGGTGTTCATTGTAGACTATTTTTTGGATGTTATTTTTGATGAAAACAAACAAAAATTTGGCCGATAGCCAGTAAGCAAAGAAACACAGAAGGAAGGAAAAGGAATTGAATACAGGAGGGAAAGTAAATGAAACAGGAAGGAAGGAAGGAAAGAAGGAAGGAAGGAAGGAAAGAAGGAAGGAAGGAAGGAAGGAAGGAAAGAAGGAGGAAGGAAGGATGGATGGGAGGAAGGAACATTTCTCCAACACTTAGTGAAAACCATTTAGTGATGTGTGCCCATCACCCACTCTGTCACCTCATCTTAATTCCACGTAGCAGCAACTGAACTTCAGACAACAGGACCAGGTTCCTTCTCGTGAGCCCCCAGTTACACTTTAGATCAGTCAATTCCCATCAGTAGAGCAGCTATCAGGTGCCTATCTTCTCAAGCCCAATTCTGTTGTGCATCTAGGAGGCTAAACTGAGACAGATGTGAACTAACAAAAAAAAAAAAAAAAAGAGGAAAAATATGTCTATTCAAATGCAAGGTAAAATGAAAAATGCCAGTCTGTTTCCTCTATGCTTTTCTATCACATTGCTACAGCAATTTTACTGGCAGTAAATGCAAACTAGGCCCCCAGGATTATACCCTTACAGACAAAGAAAATTTAGAAGAATCTCCCTTCTTTCATAAAGCCAAGCTCTTTTCTTTATTTTTCTTTTTTAAATGGTTTATTTATGTTTATTTTTTTTTTATTCATTGATTACATTGTATTATGTGATACAGTTTCGTTGGAACTGGGAATCACCCCACCCCTCCCCCCGCCCTCCCCCCATGTGGAATATTCCACCTTGTTGCATATCCACTGATCAAGTACAGTTGAGATTCCCTCTTTGCAAGCATGGTTTATTTATGTTTATTATAAAGGCAAATTCACAGAAAAACGAGAGACAGGGAAAGATCTTGCATTCACTTGTTCACTCCCCAAATGGCTGCAAATGCTGGAGCTGAGTGGAGACAAAGCCAGAAAACAAGAACTTTGGAGTCTCCCACACAGGCAGGGTCCCTAGGCTTTGGGCCATTCTCCACTGCTTCTCAAGCCCCAGCAAGGAGATAGATGGAATGTAAAGTAGCCAGGACATCAACCAACACAAACAACGAATGCCATGCTTGAGGTAAAAAATTAGCCAGTGAGACATTGCAACATTCCCGAAAATCATTCGTAATACAGAGATTGTGCATGACACTCTGAGTATTAAAACAACCAATTTGATGTGGTTTGTCTCAAGCATAGCATGTTTCCATGTTGGGAGTAGCCAGATGAGACTAGACTGTAGGCTCATACAGCACAGCTGTCACTCAAAGAGATTATATCCTGCCCTTGCCAAAAGTCACATAATTGGTTGTGTAAGTAATGCCCACCGTGGGAAAATGTAGAAATAAATGAGGCAGGTTAATAATTGCATGGATTCAGAGAACAAGCATTTTAAATATATTGAGATGATAAAGGATGGAATTTACAGGGGTTCATGCAGGAGTAATAAAATGTCAAAAAAAGAATAGTGAAATTTGAGTTTGAGTCATATATATGTATATAGGATTTACATTTTATCAAGCTTTTAAATATACACAAATCCAATATCCCTTTAAATATACCACATTCCAAGAAATGTGGATTCACTGTTTAATTATATTTTTTAATTTTTTTTATTAATTACATTGAATTATGTGACACCGGTTTATAGGTACTGGGATCCCCTCCACCACTGCCCAAACCCTCCCCCCATGGTAGATTCCTCCATCTTGTTGCATTATCACAGTTCAAGTTCAGTTGAGATTATTTCATTGCAAGCATATATCAAGCATAGAGTCAGATAAGTTCAGATAAGTTCAACAGCTTTTTGGGGAGACCATCTCTGGTCTGAAGTTAGAACCGGCAGAGTGTCATCCCGATCAATTGAAAGCCCTAACATAACATTAGCAACAATTTATAATGTTATGGAATTAATGGACATAGTATTGAGTAATCAATACGTTAAAAAATGCAAGTTCTTAATCACATCCTGTGACATTTTCATTGACATTTCAATTTTAGTTTATTTACAACCGGATTCTAGGTCAAATCATGTCTTACTTGATATTGTTCTTGGCATTAGTTATAAAACCTCGTTTATAACTGAGGTGACATACAAGTCATCTTCATTTTTCCAAATAGATCCACAAATTTTGATTGCTTATGTCATGTTTATTTTGACCACCAGTAGTTACAAATTAACTACTTGATAGATTAGCTTTTGGATTACTTGTGCATATTAGCATGTGTAGTGAAATAAAGGAACAGCAACTGCAGAGTGTGCCATGGATATGACCAGGATGTGTGTGAAGCGTGTGTCCGTTTGGCTGCTGCTGCTACAACTGAGTTCTTGCTTTAGTTCTGGGAGCTGTGGAAAGGTGCTGGTCTGGCCCATGGAGTTCAGTCACTGGCTCAATTTAAAGATAATCCTGGGTGAACTTGTGCAGCGAGGACATGAAGTAACTGTGCTGAGGTCTTCAGCTTCTGTTTCAATTGATCCCAAGAATGATTCTGGAATTAAATTTGAAACTTTTCCTACATCCTCTACTAAAGAAGAAATGGGAACATTTTTCATGTATTGGATCAACACATTGATAAATGATGTGCCAAGAGATAACTATTTGGAATATTATCCCTTATGGAATAAATTCTTCTTAGAATTTTCTGATATTTATGAAAGTCTTTGCAAAGAAGTGGTTTTCAACAAGAAACTCATGGCAAAACTTCAAGCTTCAAAGTTTGATATTGTTGTTTCAGATCCTTTTGCTCCCTGTGGGGAGCTGCTGGCTGAGCTCCTGGAAATCCCCCTCGTGTACAGTCTGCGCTTCACTCCTGGCTACACGCATGAAAAGTACAGTGGAGGACTTTTATGTCCTCCATCTTATGTGCCTGTTATTATGTCAGTTTTAAGTGGTAAAATGACATTTATGGAGAGGGTGAAAAATATGCTGTTCATGCTTTATTTTGACTTTTGGTTCCAGACATTTAATGAGAAGAGGTGGGATCAGCTTTGCAGTGAAGCTCTAGGTAAGTTTATTTTTAGTGGGTCGTGTGAACTCCAAACTCTCCTGAACCTTTACAGGTGATTTTTATCAAAGTAGAAATTGGGAAATATGTCTTTGCTCACTGAAATCATAACTCAAAATATAAACTAATTTATTAATATCAGAAATGTGAAATCTTTAAGTGACAAGTTCTGTGGGAAGCCTTGCCTGTCACTATGTAGGGCATTCTGGGATGTCACGTAGGTATAAAACTTATTAGTATTTGCTTGACTAATTATTTATCCACCTTATTCTATTACTCATGTTACAAAATGTTTTTGATGACTTGTCTAATATCTTCATGAGTAAAAACATGTAGATTGAATAGTAACATACATGTCTAATGTTAAGTAAATTGACCTTGACAAAATCATTTTTGTTTGTGTAAATCTATTTCCTTATTTAAAATCAAAGGCTTGTTTTAATGTTCTCTAATGTGGTTGTAATAACATGTAAAATACAATTTTTTTGTAGATATAGAAGCCTAAAACTTGTGGTTTGTAATAATGGCCACATTTCTTCATTAAGTCCTCAAAAACTATGTTGTGTTAGGGTTGTAGATATGCATACAACCTGCCTTTATTTTTGAATACATTTTTCATTTTTTAACAAACGATCCAGATCATGAGCAAAAATCTCTGTATCTATAAATTAAAACATTTCCCTATATATTTGCAAACATTTCAGTGCATACATATTTCTCCAGTTAAATATTCTTAAACTTCACAGATGAATCAAAAGCAGTAGCAAGCAAAATGCACACCACCAAAATAAAAGGGAATTTTAGAATTCTCATCAAAATTGAAAATTAGGGACCTACACACTAACATGTAAAAGCCAGACTGAATTCTCCCAAGAAAGCTCTTGAATGGTTTTCATCAGATTCTTTACGCTGTAATTAAACTAGCTGTGTTTGAATCTGCTAGCTTTATAACTTCAGAGAATATGAAAAACATGTTTAATTCTATAGTGCTCTTTCAGTGAGGAGTGTGCCTCTACTGAGTTGACATTAGACATGTTGTTATTATATATCTATGAGGTGAACACTGCATAAATTATATATGTAAATAAGCATATTTCTTTTTATCAATGCCCACACACTTCTCACATCATTGGTTGCGTAATTCAAATACATCTCAAAATATTACATGTCAGACTTCATGACTTCATTTTCCCTCATTCTCTCCATGTGTTTCTCCTTTCAGGAAGACCTGTCACCTTCTCTGAGCTGATGGGCAAAGCTGACATGTGGCTCATTCGCAGCTACTGGGATTTGGAGTTTCCCCGCCCACTCTTACCAAATGTTGAATTTGTTGGAGGGCTCCACTGTAAACCTGCCAAACCCCTGCCTAAGGTAAAAATGCCACTGCTTTGTTTAGTTTCCTTAGCGTTTTCAGTGGCATTTACTTTGCAATTTGCATTTAGAGCATTGGATTCCTAGAATAGATACTAGAAGTAGGATAAAATGTCCTGCCAAGCAAAAACTCACAGCAGATGATTTCACAATGAACATGGAAGATTTAATTACAACAGAATGTCCATTTCCATATATTTTGGAAGTTCTGTTCTATGTTTCTATACCATCAAATGTATCCAGATTTCATTATCATTATGAGACAACAATATCTAGGAGATTTTGATAAATTACCAAAAACATTAAGATCTTCATTATTCAAAATATAAGAAATGATTTCTATTAAATCGGTGTATACTAATGAATATATAGAAAGGTAGAGTAAAGATAGTTTCTGATCTCACCAACACCTTCTGTGAAGTTTGGAAAAACAGACAATGAAGCCAGTTGTAAATATCTTGCAAAAAGGATCCCAATGCTAAAAATACATCTATTACAGTACATAAGCTGTCCTGAAGTTGGTGATGTTCAGGAATAAATTAGAGATAAGGGGAGACAGCATGAATCAGAGAAAGACAAACTGTGGGATTTATTTCACTAAAATATATTCATTTGAGTGAAGAGGTTGATTTAGCTAAAGAAGTAATTTTGTATCACACACCATCAAGAATTTTAAAACACAGCATGAATTTATTAGGTTGGGAACCAGAGGAAAAGAGTTGACCAGTTGAGAGATATGATCAGATCCTCTTCAATGAGAAGAAAACACTGAAGATGAAGTCACAGGGTTTATTGCTAGGAGGAGTGAAATTAAAGAGATTGTTGTAAGAATTCAGGAAATATAACTAAAAAATAAAGTAAAAATTTAATACATAAGTATTCATGAATTTATAATAATGTAATTGTATAATGCGCTGTTTGACAAAATGTTAATAAAATGGCTAAGATGGGTAGATTTTGAAAGGAAATTCAATCTGCAAAAGAGGCATCTGCTTTTTAGAGCAACTGCAGCACTATCCACAAAAGGCAAGAGGTGGGAATGTTCTTTGGTGTGCTTTCTCTGAGGAAGGCACATAACAATGGAACATTGCTCTGCAGTACCAACTCTGAAATCCTGTGATTTGCAAATCTGCACCAATGGGGTTTGAAGTCATGATGCTAAGCAAAAGTAGTCAGGCACAAAAGACAAGTACTGCATGATCTCACTCATGTGTGTATCTGACAGAATTAATCTCTTAGAGATCAATATTGAGAGTAAAATGATATTAGTAGAGACTGCGTATGAGGAAGGATCAATAAACAGAAATTAAGTTATAACAAGAGAGATGGTGAAAAGTTCAAGTGTACTAATGCATAGTAGCATGAGTTTATAAAATGTTAATTTGGTACGTTTTTTTCAAAAAAGCTAGCATAAAGGTTTTCTAAATGTTTTGCTTACAAAGAAGCAATACATGTTTAAGAACATATGTTTAGTGTGATTTTAAGATTAGAATCTTATGTACATTTCAGGGTATCACATGGTACCCTATACTATCTATCTATCTATCTATCTATCTATCTATCTATCTGTATCATTGAAAAATAAATGAAGAAAATAATATTCCTATTAATAAGTCAGCATTCCAGAAAAAAAGTGAGTATAGACAGTATTGGTGCTTTTGTTGCAAGCTAAAAGCTACAGACACCTGGGATAGAACATTGCTCAGTCTCAACTCAATTTCTAGCTGATTAAAACTACATTCCTAAGCAAAATCAGAAGGAGAGGAGAAATTGCAGGCATTTAGTTACAAATAAATGTATAGATGTTCGCTAAAAGATGAGCAGATGAAGGGTAACATTTTAATGTAAACATTGAGGGTCTTCCTCATTACTCAAAGCTCCCAGAAAACCATTCTTCTTCAGAGTTCATATGTGGCCTCTGAAAAGAGTTTATTGAAATATACAGAACTGCATTTATTTATTTTTTTTTTAATTTACCTTTTTGGGGGTTGAATGTGGTAAAGGTGAGTTACAGAGGGAGAGAAAAAGAGGACAACATTCTGTCTGACTTCCTTTTGTATTTCAAGGATTCATTTACTTTTTTTGGAAAGACAGATTTACAGAGAGGAGAAGTAGAGAGAAAGATCCCTTATAAGCTTGGTTCACTCCCCATGTAGCCATCACAACTCATAAGTCCATCATTCTGCTAATTAATTGTATCCTGATATTACAGGTAAAAAACAGCACACAGTCCAGAATCCTATGTTCAAAATATATTTAAGAGTTTTCACTGTGAGTCCATCTTTGATTTGGAAGTTGAGATGCATACTGCATTGTATCTTCACATCTAGATATGATAGTCTCTATTACACAGTTTTATGCATCCCCTTAAGTAAAAAGCCATAAGACAAAGTCAAAAACAGAAAGTTAAAAAATGTACAATGCCATGAAATTAAATAACATGCTATTGAATGACCAGTGTCTCTGAAAAAATGAAAAAGAAAATATAAAACTTCATTTAAAAAATTATGTTACTGAATGACTTCTGAGAGAATTAAATAAAAAATTTAATTTATTATGTAATAAATTGTTTTGAATAAATGAAAACAAAAACATCAAAACCTGTGAGATGCAGCACAAACACTATGAAAGGGCTGTTTATTTTATGTTTTGCATGAAGAGTGCCTTATATCGGAGAGAATATATGATGTTTGTTCTTTTGTGACTGACTTACTTCACCGAGCATAATGGTCTCTAGTTGGAACTATTTTGTTGCAAAGGGTAGAATTTCACCTTTTTTTAAATGGCTGAGTAGTATTCCATGGAGTAGATGTACCAGCAGGATCAGATAAAATCTTTGCACACTGCTCCACCTTCAGCGGACTAACATCCATGATTTGCAACAGCATCAGAAACTCAATGACAGCAAAAAACAAACAACCCCATGAAGCAATGGATTAAGGAAATGAACAAACATTTTTCAAAAGCATAAATGTAAATGAATAATGGACATAAAAAAATGACAGAATCACTAACCATCAGGGAGAAACAGTTGAAAACAACCACTGAGGTTCCACCTAACTCCAGTGAGATTGGCCCACATTCAGAGCTCTACTAACATCACCTGCTGGCTTAGACATGGGACGAAAGCTGCCCTCCTCCACTGTTTGGTGAGAGCGTAGGCTTGTACAACCACTATGGAAGTCAGTCAGGAGAAAGCTGAAAATGAACCTGGTGTATGACTCAGCTACCCTTCTGTTGGGAATAAAGCCAAACCAAATGAAATCTGGATAGGACAAAGGAGATCTGTAATCCTATGTTTACTGCAGGACGATCTATGATAACAGAGACGTGGAAACGACACATGTGCCTATATACAGAAAAATGGATAAAGGAGCTGGTACATCTACTCCATGGTATTTTCTGATAGCATGCGAATTTCTGCCGTAGATAACTATTCCAGTCCCTTCACCAGTGTTTGCTGCCATGAAGAATTGTTTTCATGGATCAAATCCTTTCTTCACAGGACATGGAAGACTTTGTGCAGAGCTCTGGGGAAGAGGGAGTTGTGGTGTTTTCCCTGGGCTCAATGGTCAGTAACATGACAGAAGAGAGGACCAATGTGATTGCATCAGCCCTTGCCCAGCTTCCACAAAAGGTGAGAAAAAATGTCCTCATGGTGGATAGCCATTAGCCAGTCTTTGCAAAGAGACTGATTACAGAAATGTCCCACTGTGAAAGCAAACGTAATATGAAAGGGAATATTTATTTGAGATAATAGTTCAAAAACAATATATTTGGAAGCTGCTAAAAGAGCTAACAGACTATTTATAATGGTACATAATTTTGGCATTAATATCTGAGCAGAAATGAAATTATGTAATAGGTGCAGAATCAACTTTCATCATCATCATGACATTGCAGGCAGGGACAAAGGAATCACCGAATTCTGCAACGTCATTTGCTCTTTTTCTTTGCAGAATAGTTGGTGCCACTGTATGTACTAAGATTGTTATGAAAATTAAAATGTATTTGCTAACTGCAGTAGCATACGGCATTGAAGTTTTTGCAATACAAAGCTGAGGTGAAGCTGTGGCTTAAGATGTCAATGCAACCTGATTCTTCACTTCCCCTACTTTTGGATTAGTCCCACTCTGAGTGTTATTTAGGAGTCTTCTTAGAGAAAGCCAAATCAATGCTCATTAACTGTGTTCAGGTAAAAAGATAAAGAGTGCAAGGGGGTGAGAAGAGAGGGAGAGCGATGATACCTACTAGAGTTTTAAGCAGAAAGGAGTAAGAGACTGGTGAAGACAGGTGGACTCTAAGGGTGGGCATAGTGTGTTATACAATGTGGCTTAAGGAACTATGTTACTGCATGAAGAGATTAATACCTCTTCCAGACGGAGGCAGGAGAAAGAATATAGGAAGAAGTCTAGAAGAAGCAAGCTCACATGGAAGAGTTCAAATTACTTCTCCAACATGCATATTTTAATTTGCTAAGACATGTTAACTTTGACAATCATGTATATTGATGAAGTATTTATTAGTTTTCCATGTGAAAATTGTTTCCACTAATCATAACTACTCTGAATGTTTTTATTCTACACACCTCAATCTTTTGGCCACTCTAATCAACTAATCTCCCTGCCCTTCTTTCCTTATCATTTCTAAGGAAGGCATTTAATTAGATGGTCTCTTAGCCCCTTCAGAACTCTGAAATTCAACTCCTGAAATAGATATTTTCTTTACTTAACAGGTTCTGTGGAGATTTGATGGCAAGAAGCCAGATACCCTGGGATCCAACACTCAAGTCTATAAGTGGATCCCCCAGAATGACCTTCTTGGTAAGACCCAGGAAAAGAAATGCTGCGACCTAATGAGTAACAGTCACTTAATATTGCAGTAGTTAATCAGGAAGGTGCATGACCATTTTTTTATTGAGAAATTCAATACCAAGCTTCTATAAGTTATTTTCTAATCTTAGAAATATACTGACTGATAACAACTGATGCATTATTATGCAAATACTTCATGTCCATTACACTATTTTGAGTGACAATATTTAACACACAGTGTTTCCCAATGACTTCCTGATGAAGGGGCTCTTGGAGGAGCAGTTCAGGTGTCTCTTGGGGCACTTGTGGCCTACTTTGTAGTATATAGGTTAGTATTCCACTTCTGTTTCTAATTAGAATTTCTTGCTAATGTGTACCACAGGAGATAGCAGGCTCAACTCTTTTGGTCTCTGGGTGTATTGGATTACCCACAATGGAGACCCAGGTTGAGTTCCTCCATTCTGCCTTGATGCTGCCAATCCTTCCTTCTTGGCATTTAGGTAGTGAATAAGTAGATAGAAATTCTCTCTCTCTGCTCACTTTTGGAGTCTGTATTTTAAATAAATGAACTTCTAAAAATACTCATAACAATTTCCCATTTATCTCTGTTGTTGAATATAGTTTCTTCCTCTGTTTTTCTCTTGATACACAAACTCAAGTGGCACAAACAATTAAATCTTTGATTACTATCATATAGTTACTGGTCAAGTTTTAAGTCACAATAAAACTAATATCACGTCTTTCTTTAGCTGTCACTTCCCATCTCTTGCATTTAGCTGCCTGTTTTTCTAAACCTGAAAGCAGATTAAACGCATTCTTACGACTATTATGACCTGTTTATGGAGAACTCCTTTACTGCTTCTTACTTTGCATTTCCCACTTAATGTTTAAGGATTTTTAAATAATTTTACTGAAACTCCTGCAATCCTAGGTCATCCAAAAACCAAAGCTTTTATCACTCATGGTGGATCCAATGGCATCTATGAAGCAATCCACCATGGCATCCCTATGGTGGGCCTTCCTTTGTTGGGGGATCAACATGATAATGTTGCCCACATGACAGCCAAGGGAGCAGCTCTCACCCTGAACTGGAGGACAATGTCAAGTACAGAACTGTTCAATGCCTTGAGGACAGTCATTAACGACCCTTCGTGAGTATTATTTTTCATTACATGTTATTTATAAATAAGTGTTGTCTCAGGAACTAATTTATTCCAAAATGGACATTTTGTTGAATACAGATTTGGTTACATTTGGAAGGCAATCATGAATAATTTGTGATAATTAGCCACACAAGTACATTTATAGAACTATTTTCAGCAGTTTAAGGATAGTGCATATATTTTTACTTCCAAGGAAAGTGGAATGTGGAGGCTCACTGGAGAAGATTGCAGGACTACAAGGAAGCTTTAGGAAGAGCACTGAAGCTGTGACCCAGGAACACTAGAGTAGCACTAACAACCTTCTGCGTGTTTATGACTGTCAGCAGGAAAACTCTGAAAATGTTGTTTTCATAGACTTTTGTGTGTCTATTTCAGATTATAGAGCATGATTACAGAAACCATTCTCATGGGAAATCAAAAGGACATGGCAGTGGATTATGTTAGCATATCTATTATTTCTCCTAAGACAAATGCTTTGTTTTCTAATTTTTTTAAAATTATGTATTTCCAGTAAGCTAGAATAACATAATCAGTCTCTGTTTTGCTTTGCATTTAATGCTGCTCTGATCCTTATCCCAATGCTTTGTTTTTTCATGAATAATTAGCAATTATTTTCAAATGTACTCAATGATAAAACTAATTGAAAAAAGAAAAACTTCCTATAACTAAGACCATACTGGTGATTCTTAGGGATGTCATTCAATTATTCTTTCACAAATTTCAAATCAATGATAATATAATTGATGTTAAACAGTAGGTTAGAATATTGTAACTTAATGCTGAAAATCTTTGTAACAAGTAATATTTCACTATCAAATTCCCCAGAAATGTACCTGATATTTCTCAAGCGCTTGCTACCAAATCTATATTTTGAAAGGAACTTAAATATTGTGCATCAGATTTTAATGTCACTGCATAGAAAATAATTCAAGCATCACAGATCATGTTAGGTCATCCAACTGTTGCAATTTCTCTTGGCTTTGTGAGTTAGATGATTTCAATTTCTTGTTTGCAATATTGGAAATATTTGTTCGTTCCCAATTTCTTCTTTTTATCTTATAACTCAATGCGATCAACTAATTTCAATTTCTAAACTCTATGATACTCTAAGTCCCTATGATATTCACTGAAGAAAATATTTTCCTTTGTCTTCCACATTCATGTGATGTTCTGCTTTACCATTTACGTAAACATTTTACCTGTCACATTTCTAGTTCAATCTAACATGTGTGTCTATTTGATTTTCCTGCAGCTATAAGGAGAATGTCATGAAATTGTCAAGAATTCACCATGATCAGCCCATGAAGCCCCTGGACCGAGCCGTCTTCTGGATCGAGCATGTCATGCGCCACAAGGGAGCCAAACACCTTCGCGCTGCAGCCCACAACCTCACCTGGTACCAGTACTACTCTCTGGATGTGATTGGATTCCTGTTGGCTTGTGTGACAATCATTATTTATCTTGTCATCAAATTGTGCTTGTTTGCTTTCCAAAAGGTTGTAAATACAGGAAAGAAGACAAAGAGAGATTAAAATTATTTTGTGCATTGTCTAACAGCCCTGAAACTTGACATCACACTTTTTTTTTTTAACCAGTTTGGATCTAGATGTGGAAAGATTCCCTTGCACATTTTAAGAAATCTGTGCTTACTTGATTTCTACAAATATTTTATCCCTGAATAAACATTAAAGAATGTACAATGTTGGTCCTTAACATCCTCATATATTTGAAATTTCACTCAGTTATTACATTTGCATTATAGAGAGATTTCATTGTGCTTGGAATGGTGAGATAGGCAGGAATCCAGAACAGTTGAACTACCAAAACTGCCTGGTCAGTGCCCTGGGAGCATGGCATACATCAGGGACCCTGGGATGGTTGGGAAGGTGGGTGTTTCTTCTGCCTTTGTCTCTACCCATCCCCCTGATACAGGAAGGGAAAAGAAGAATGTGGAAGCAATGGTCTTATGCACTTTGCTGTAGCCCTTCACCATTTGAGCCCTAATCAACCATGTAAGATCATCCAATAAAAAAGAATTGATTAAAAAAAAACCATGTGTCATTGGATTTCTACAGAAGTTCACCTTTATAAAATGGTATCTTATTCTTACACCTCTTTCATCTACTGACATAATTGGTGGATATTCTGTGTTGTTTCAACACGATAATGGATGTTTTCTTTCCTTCTGATCTGGAATATGTACATGCTTGCAACAGAACTAGGAAATGATTGGATTTTGGTGCGTTTATTACACTTCACATAATTTTAAAAATTGGGAGGGACTGACTTTGTTCTAAAAATGTGTCTTTTTATTTTAATATTTACATTTCTCTCATGTAAATACTTCAGTAATTTTTGCGTTTGATATTTGACGTTGCCTGATGTCTATTTTAAAAAACATTTATATGTATTTGATATTTATATATGTGTATATGTATATGGACACATATTTGATATATGTACTCATATACACACACGTATACTCATAAAAAATAAAAGTTTCTTGTGAATTTAGGTTAAAAGAAAAACAAAAGATCTTTGTATACGCACAGTGCATAGGGGACTAATAGCCAAGATGTACAAAGAACTACAGAAACTCTCCAGAATCATAGCAAACAATCCTGTTGAGGAATGGGTGAAGAACATGAGCAGACATTTTTCAAGGAAGACATACAAATGGGTAATATGAAAAAAATGCTCAGGTTCCCTAGTTATTAAGGAAAGGCATATTAAAATAAGAATAATTCACTGGAATTCCACATAGCTTAAGTGAGAATGGCTTACATGTAGAAAACCTCAAATAGGGCCCGGAGAGGTAGCGTAGTGGTAAAAGTCCTCGCCTTTCACACGCTGGGATCCCATGTGGGCACTGGTTCTAATTCTGGTGGCTTTGCTTCACACACAGCTCCCTGTTTGTGGCCGTGGAATGCAGTGGAGGACAGCCCGAAGCCTTGGGAGCCTGCACCCAGTGGGAGACCTGGGGGAGCTCCAGGCTCAGCTCCCAGCCGTTATGCTCACTTGGGGAGTGATCCATTGGACGGAAGATCTTCGTCTCTGTTTCTCCTCCTCTTTGTATATCTGCCTTTTCAATATAAATAAATAAATCTTAAAAAAAAAAAACCAAAACCCACAAACAAAAAGTCGTTGCAGAGGATAGAGGGCAAAAGATACCTTAATCTACTGTTGGTGGGGGTGTAAACTAGTGCTACCACTGTGGTAATCAGTATCAAGATTACTCAGGGCAGCAGCCATCCCTCTGCTAGGACTATGTCCATAGAAATGAAATCTTCATGTGAGTGAGTGAGTTGCAATCCTACACGTATACCACAACAATTTGCAATAGCAAAGACATGAAAACAGCCCATATACTCATCAACAGATGAATGGATAAAGAAACTGTGGTACATCTACTCAATGTCATACTACTCAGCCATAAAGAACATTAAATTCTAACATTTACAACAAAATGGTCCAAAATTGAGGCAACATGCTTAGTGAAATCAACCAGTTTCCACAGGAATTATATCATAGGTTCTCTCTGATACAAAACAGTCGTCAGGCAAATCACAAATTAATAAATACAGGTAAACTATTTTTAAAATATTTTGAATCATTGATCCATTTCTGCTCATTTATTAATCAAACATGTTACTCATGTTATATATCATTACTGCTTCTAGTGTAGTTTAATTTAATAATTAGCATGCACTCTTGTGTCATATTTATAGCAGCTATTAAACCTTTGGTTAAATGTTTTGTAAAACTGTTACTTAATAGCTTTTGTTTAATATTTTTCCTCAGAGTAAACAACCTGGTGACTCAAACCTATTTCTTCGTTTCTTCTCTACTCTCTATAAATCTCTAAAATGTTTTAAAAATCTCCATGCTCTCTGAAAGTAATGATTAATATTTTTCTCTGTAATAACATATAAACAACCAGGCAAACTAATTATCTCACAGACATTACCTTATAGCTTTTCTAAACTTCTGTGGGCATAGTTTATGAGTTCTCAATCTATTTCAACTATTAAATCTTTCTCTTTTTTACCTCTTTTTCCATCATAAATAAGGAATAAACCTATGTATACTAATATAAAATTCAAACTTTCTGTTTTGAGTTGTTCATCCTTACATGTATGAACAATCCTCAGAGATAAGCTATATTAAAAGCACACATCACATCCGAAATAGTGAATTGTATACATTTGAAAAGTGGGATATCCCCTAGAGACACTTTATCTCTTACCATTTTTAATGCTTAATTTTAAATATTTGCCTCAAGGAGACTTTAATACTGCTGCTGGCAAACATTTTTCTGCATCTACGTTCTCTGATATGATTGTATAAATCCCTGTCTGGGTGAGACAACTGAATGGTTGATATTCTGGAACACTAATAACTCTTGGCAGAGATTATGCTGTTATCTCCACAGAATTTCCTGATTGATCCTCTGAAACACAATGGGTTCCCCTATGAATCATTTGGCCTTGGAAATACAGCAGTCCCAGGAAAACAGCCCTGCCCATGAAGAAAACGCTTCCTCGAGCACATCTTCCTCAAAGCACAGGTGAACTTGACAAAAATGTTCACCTGTACCTTACCTTTCATTGTTGCAAATGACTGAACAGGCAGATAAGGGGCCTATGATTTGGATTAACGACTCCATTTCCCTGCAATTTAGAGATCAGAGAGGCCCATGTTAGCAGAGCAAGAATACAACTGCCTTAGTATCTATTTAGGATTTCATATTCTTCCATTATGGTTGGGTATTCCCCCTCCATGTTTATCTCTGGCGAAACAGATTTGGTTAATATCTAGTTGTCTTTGAGAAACACCCCCACATTTTTTTTTGGCCTGAGCCAAGTTTTGTCTTTCAATGTAATGATAAAAACTATTCCAATACAGGAAAATCAAATCTCAATTGTACTGCTATTTCATATTAACACCAGAAATATCAACTTATGAATTGGAGTAACTGTAGTGCTATGGAAGGATTAAAGAATAAAAATTTACCCCTGGTAAATTTTCACATCATTGACATTAAAAAAAAGCAAACAACAACAACAACAACAAGAACTAAAAGAAATTTTGTGTAATCATTTAATTTCTTCTTCCTGGAATAAGTAATGTCATCATTGACATTACAATATGCACGGGCTAATTGCCTGACAGGATGGAGGTTTGGCTCCTCCTCAAGCTTGGCTGTACCACAACAGTATCTTACATTCTGAGCACGCTCAATTCTGGAAATTGCCAGCAGTTTCATGACCCAGAGAAGTATTGAAAGATGACTTCTCTGACAACTTCCATAGTAACTGCAGTTGCATTTATTGAAATAGGACTTTTTATATTCAAGTCTATGTCAACCCCCTTATGTTTAAACTATAGGAATGTTAAGTTTTAATTTCAACATTGATAGCACTAATTCCTGTGATTGTGCCTATTATACCAGTATCAATAACAGTCCAGATTTTTCCCAAGAAAATTATATTCTGCTTGTGCTATATGCTCAGCCACACATTTGGTTGCATGTTAACTTTACATGAGAATGAAAACACTCCCCAACAGAAGGGCTTCTGTTTAACATGGATTCTAAACTAATGTATTAGGCAAAATGCTTCATTGGGCTTATCATTTTAACTATTATGAGACATTTTTCATGTGCTAATTACACTGTTTACTTGTCTTAATAATTTTAATCCTATAAATTTCTATTTACATTTTGAGAGCTCTTGTAGGTGTGCAGATTCCTGTCCATCTGACATGGTCTTGGGACAAATATCCCTCCTCCCTGATGTTGCAAACCCTTATTAAAGAAGTATAAAACAGAACATAGAGATTCATGTGAGTACTAATAACTGCTATTCTGGGAATTATTGCAATCACGGCCACAGCAGCAATAGCAGGTGTTGCATTACATTAAGAAGTTCAAACCTCACATTTAGTACAACAATGATATCAAGATTCAGAACATTTATGGGTGGTAAAATGACAAATTGGCAGTCAATTGCCTACGAAATGGCAGATCTTGATTGAGCTGTCACCATGCTGGGGACCAACTGCAGCCCCTGCCTCACTACTTATCGTTAAAATGGGACTGGATTTATACTACCATCTGTGTAACCCCAGTTACTTGGAATGGATTGTCCTGTCACTGGGAAAGGATTAAAAGACAGTTAAGACATCATGGTAACATCTCTGCAGTAATCACTACTCTCAGCAATCAATTCAAGCTACATTCCAATCTCAGTTAAAACTAATCTCTGCACTAACCTATTACAGGACGTTACTGATGGGCTTTCCAGTCTACATCCTTGGTATAAAGAAAAATACTGGGGTGTTAGAATGATTGTTAAATTTTATTAACTTACCATGTTTTATCTATTAGTGCTTTGCCTGGAGCAGATTCCAACAGTTCCAAGCCATAAATCATCATCAGAGAGCTGCTCAACAAATTATGCTCTTCAATCTATAAAAGGGGGAGATGATGCAGAAGTTTGGTAGACATTCCAAGAAACACAGAAAGCAGAGGACACCCTGTGTAGGTCTGAGTCATTGTAGGCTTGATCCCAGTGCTTGATGTTTTTATTGTATCTTGGAATGTTGCCTGATTCTTTTCTTCCCACAGTTGACCTATTTGTCTACCTGCATACACATAAATGTAAGTAGAGACACTTTTATTTAGAGTATAAGGAATATATAGTGAAATTAACCATATATTGTGCTGTAACCAAGAAAATTAAATTTGAAGGGGCCTGGCGGCGTAGCCTAGCGCCTAAAGTCCTCGCCTTGGACGTGCTGGGATCCCATATGGCCGCTGGTTCTAATCCCGGCAGCTCCACTTCCCATCCAGCTCCCTGCTTGTGGCCCGGGAGGGCAGTCGAAGACAGCCCGAAGCCATGGGACCCTACACCCGTATGGAAGACCTGGAAGAGGTTCCTGGCTTTGGATCTGCGCAGCACCGGCCGTTGCGCTCGCTTGGGAGTGAATCATTAGATGGAAGATCTTCCTCTCTGTCTCTCCTCTCTGTACAATAAAAATAAACAAATCTTTAAAAAAATTAAATTTGAAAACATATCACTCATAAAGGATTCAGGGTAGGCTTTTGGAATGAGAAGCACACATTTCATCGCTGAGTGTCTGAGGTCACTGCTTTGCTCTGCTCTGAATCGAGCTTTCTACTGAAGCCTACTCTTGGTTGCAGGTGATAGTATGATCACTGAGTCACTGACAACAATGAGATTACAGCTCTTGGTTTCTTTCTGTCCCAATGTGGGTCACTGCAAATGCTAACTAATAAATTTCAAGAAAGGATCAATTATAGACAATATGTGGAAAATGGAAAGAAACAAACTTCTGTGTCTTGGAGAGCAAGCAATGTATTTCAAATAATTTAAAATAAAAGTAATGTATTACTTAAGCTTGCAAATTTATTTTAGCTGATCCATGCCCAGGTATATAAAATTAAGTAAATATGCAAACCAAAAGTTATACATTAAATGTGTACAACAGTAATAAAAATAATTCTGAATAAAAGCACTAACAGCCCAAATATTCATCAATCATACAGTGATATCAAAAATACTGAAGTAACTAACAGAAGCTTCTCAGTACAAGGCACAAATGAATGCCTATTATTAGTTTCCAGTGTATTACTAAGCAGAATTAATCTGTGGCATAGAAGTCAGGATAATAATTTTTTGGTGGAAGGAACTGGTTTTTAAATATTCAGTGGTATTTAAATAGTCCACAATGAGAGAATGCTCCCACAGAAGATAGTTCTACTGTTAAAATTAAATTATAAAAGAACTTCTATATTTTATAATACTAGTATCAAATACTCAAATCAATAAGGAACAACATAGAGAGTGCTTAGAGGTGCTAGTCTATCTTGTCAGGAAAATATTCTGAGAGTATTTATGGCAACATATCCGTTAATAAGTAAAGCATACCTTGGAAATAGCCAAGGAAAAAATCCAAGAGAAGACATTACATTGTACCTTAAATTGTTTTAAAATGAAAATATGCTGGGTGCCTTTAAGGAAACAATCCAAAATGATTTTGCTTAGAAAAGAGAGGGACAAATGATATAGAAGACATTTCCAGTGTGTCACCTTTTAGAATCCTACAGTGCAAAGCAAAACAAAATAAAAGCAAAACAAAATCAAAAAAACCCACTTTGTATTTTATGCTAAATATAGTGAGAAGCAAGCTAGAAAAATATGTGAACAATATTGTGATCCAACGGATGTATTTAAAATATGATTTCAGTTTTTGGTTGTAATAAAGAAAGTTGAAGATGGAAGACTATGGGAAACAGATTTTACAACCATTTACAATTCCCTTTACAAACTTGAAGATAATCAGTCCCCAAATGCATTCACTATATCACTGTAACATTTACAATGTTATACCTTTTTGCTTGCTCAGAAAGATTTCCTTTTCTATAGGACTTTTCATTCACTTTGAAAAAACCCATATCGATCAGAAAACAATTCCAATTTAGAATGCTAGTTTCTAGAATAATCTGAGCAATAAAGAACTTTTTTCAGTCAACTTTATGAGACTTTTCAACAACCTCTCATGCCATAATATTGTCTTTTAAGATTGATTTGTTATTTGAAAGTCTGTGTTATGAGGAGAAAGGGGGTGGGGAAGAAAGAGAGAGAGAGAGAGAGAGAGAGAGAGAGAGAGAGAAAATGAACCTTCCATCTGCCGGTTCACTTCTCCAAATGCCTCAGTATTTGGGGATGGGCCAAGCCAAAGCCATGGGAACTTCTTCCAGGTCTCCCAGGTGTGTAGCAGGGGTCCACAGACTTTGGTCTTCTGCTGATTTGCCAGGGACATCTACATGGAGCAGTATTGGAAGTAGTGAACTTGCATATCATGTAGGTGAGAGCTAAACTGACTGTGTCACGGCACCAGCTCCCTGATTTATTACTAATCACACTCCTCAATGCTCCTCTCTTTATGTTTATCCTTTAGATATAAGGAGAATGTTATGAAGTTATCAAGAATTCACCACGATCAGCCCATGAAGCCCCTGGATCGAGCCGTCTTCTGGATCGAACATGTCATGTGCCCCAAAGGAGCCAAACACCTTTAGGTTGCAGCCCACGACCTCACCTGGTACCAGTACCACTCTCTGGATGTGATTGGGTTCCTGCTGGCCTGTGTGGCCACTGCTCTACTGATCCTGTCAAAATGCTGCCTGTTTTGTTACAGGATGATTGCTACAGCTGAAGAAAAGAACAAAAGGGACTAGTTATATGTTGGCTTTAAGCAGAGTGCCCTGATAGGGAAGAGGGTCTTTGATTTAAGCAAGCAAGAAGAGGTCATGATGCAAGGCTTCCGTCTTCCTGTGACAAAACAAATTTGTAAAGTGAAAATTCATTTTTCAAAGACATATTAGCTGTAAAAAGTAAGAGGTATTTTAGGCCAAAGACCAAACAAAATGAACTGGGAAAGAAAAAATGAAAATCGAACAGCATGATCACATATTGTTGAAATTCACAGGTTTTATAAAAAAAAAAATCAGTGAATATAACTCTCAAGTTCTATGGAGACCAAAGAGCATTAAGAAATCTGTTCGTGTTGTCAATCAGATTTGCATGTACTCAGAACACTTTAGCTTAAGGACAGGATTTTTTGTATCAACTTTTTCTGTTTAGGATAGTAAGTGATTTGAATTATATTTAAAATGACTCACTTTTCTGTTTGATTTTGAAGATTGGTAGTGATACTTGTGATTCTTAACCATCTGTGTACATCCAACCTTCACATCACTTATCACTTAACATGTGAACCATATGGCAAAATTTTTTTCTTTTTTTTTTTGCAGAAAAATTTGTCTCTTAATAGAATGCATATGGATTTTGAAACATATAAATGATAACCATAAAACACTACTAGCAGGAAATTTTTGTTTAAATGTTTATTCAGTTTCATCTATTTAAAAATATAAGCAGAGGGAAAATGAACGAGAGATAGTAAGAGACAGAGAGTGAGCTCTCTGTCCACTGTTTCACTCCTCAGATGACTGCAAAACCAGTGCTGGGCCTGGGCATCTTCCGAAGGTAGGAATTCCACTTGTGTCTCCTCTTTGGGTTGCAGGGACCCATGTGCTTGAACAACTTAAACACTGCCCATCAGGTACATTAGCAGGACCTGGCTAGAGGCATAGATGGGACTTGATGCTAGGAGTCTGACATGGAATGAAGACTTCCCAAGCAGTGGCTTAAGTTGCTGTGCTGTAACATCCGTCAAAATACATGAAAGATGATAGAAATCACTGAAGCTTAAGGGAATGGAATTAAGTCAACAAATAGCTATGTATAAAAGTATATACGTGTAGTAAAAGTTACATGGTACATAGACATTACTTTGTATTTATTATAAGCAAGCCGTTGTATGCTCTCTTCTCACAGATAAAAGAGACCCAGAAATTAAAAAAAAAAGTTTGTAATACAATGAAAAATTGTGAACTTGCGCATAAAAATGTGGTCTGAGGAATGCACCAAATGCCAAAGCAAAGGATTTTAATATGTAATATTTGTGCTGCTGCATTTTTGACCTTTGACATTTCATGAATTATATGGTTCAAAATTGATTAGAGTGAGCATTTGGTATAGTAATTAAACAGCAGGGCTGAGGCACCCTAACCCCATGTAAGCATCCTTGGTTTGAATGTCTGGCTCTGTCAATGAGTCCAATTTCCTGAGAATGTACAACGCATCTTTCTATTAGCTGAATGCCAATTAGAACCATATGGTTGACGTTGGTGAGGGACTCAAAAGCACGCTTCGAGCTGCTCACTGTAGCCTCATCTACCTCTGGCTACTTCTGGCATTTGTGCACTGAACATGTGAGGCAGAGCTCTCTCTGCCTCTGTTTGCCTATGTCTCTGAATTTGTCTCTTTGTCTCCCTCTCTCTCTCTCTTACACTGCTTCTCTTGCTCTCAATAATAAACTAAAATTTTTTGATAAGTGAAAGTTAATTTGTGAAATAAACAAATTCGCACACAGTATCAGGCTGTACAGACTTATACTATTTATGGTTTGTTAGTGGCTGACAGAACGCTTGAATGAAGCTGACATCACATGTACAGTCTATTTGATTTATTTGGGGCCAAATTTCAATAAACATGTTATAATGCATGACTTTTATTAATGGATATAAAATATATGTCCATAATTTTTAGGACTTTGCTCTTGTTAAAATTCAATGAATTTCACAATAGGTTAGTAACTTCAGATGCCTGATTTGTGTGGTTATATTTTTGTCCATTTTGTAGCATGAGTCTAAATACATGACAGCCTTCTAATCAAGTCAGTTTGCCTACTCCTGAAACTCTGACAAATATCGCACCTTCTTTACAGCAGCAAATGCAAAGGGTGAGTTTGCAACACATTGTTTTCATTCTGCATTGCTGCATTCCACATTTTCTCTGAACACAGTAAGCTCTTCCAAAATAAAACATAACTAGGTCATAAAAACATTTTCAAAAGACTGAAAGGACAGATATCATTTAAAGTATACACAATGATTGCTGTAAAAAGGCACTTATAATCAATAATGAAAATAAATTTGGATGATTTGAAATTCATTAGGAATTAACAAGTGAGTAAATGATAAAATCAATGGGAGAATAATGTCCTGGTTTAACAAATGGAAAAGATTAATAAACTTAGAGAAAGAAAAGCATAATTCAGATGAATGTTGATTCCTTAAATACTTACATTACAAAGGAAGAATTTCAGATCAATAACATCCTTGGGGGTCCAGAAGAGGTAAAGCAACTAACCTCAAAGGGACTGGAAAAGGAAATAGTAAAGACCAGAGATCGTATATTTTTTAAAAAGTGCAATGCAGTCAACAAAATTAAGATCAGTTTTTTTTTAAAAGATTTATTTTATTGGAAGGGCTGATATACAGAGGAGGAGAGACAGAGAGGAATATCTTCCATCCGATGGTTCATTCTCCAAGTAAGCATTACAGCTGGAGCTGAGCCAATCCGAAGCTAGGAGCCAGGAGCCCCTCGACATCTCCTATGTGGGTGCAGGGTCCCAAAGCTTTGGGCCATCCTTATCTGCTTTCCCAGGTCACAAGCAGGGAGCTGGAAGAGAAGCGGGACCACCAGGATTAGAACCACTGCCCATATGGGATCGCAACGCCTGCAAGGCGAGGACTTTAACGACTGTGCTATCGTGCCAACCCAAGATCAGTTTTTTAAGATAAACTAAAAAATTAAATCTTATTAACAGCAAGTGAAGAGGGCCCGGCGGCATGGCCTAGGGGCTAAAGTCCTTGCCTTGAAAGCCCCGGGATCCCATATGGACGCTGGTTCTAATCCCGGCAGCTCCATTTCCCATCCAGCTCCCTGCTTGTGGCCTGGGAAAGCAGCCGAGGACGGCCCAAAGCTTTGGGACCCTGCACCCACCTGGGAGACCTGGAAGAGATTCCTGGTTCCCGGGTTCGGATTGGCGCGCACCAGCCCGTTGCAGCTCACTTGGGGAGTGAAACATCGGATGGAAGATCTTCCTCTCTGTCTCTCCTCCTCTCTGTATATCCGGCTTTCCAATAACAATAATATCTTTGAAAAAAAAAAAAAAGAGCAAGTGGAGAGGAGAAAAGAGAAGCTTAACATTAAAAATAGGAGACATATTTGCACATTTCTACCAAACACACAAATAAAAATGGTTGTGAAATATTTTGAGCAATTGTATGCCAATAAAATAAAAACCACAATTTTTTTTCTTTTAAAAGGTTTATTTCTTTTTATTAGAAAGCCAGATACACAGAAGAAGATCTTCTGTAAATTGATTGATTCCCCAAGTGGTTACAACTGCTGCAGCTGCACCGATCCGAAGCCAGGAGCCCAGAGCCATTTGGGTCTCTCATGTGCATGCAGGGTCCCAAGGCTTTGGACCCTCTTGTACTGCTTTCCCAGGCCACAAGCACGGAGCTGGTTGGGAAACGGGGCCGCTGGCACATGAACTGGCCCCATATAGGTTCCTGCTGCATGTAAGGCAGTGGCTGCTAGGCTGCTGCGTTATGTCTGAACCAGTAAATTTTAAATCAAAAATGGAAAGTTATTTTAGCCTTTGTAAACTCAATGAATAAAATGTGCTATGTCAATATAATGGAATATAAAGACTGCATTGGTATATCAATGATGTTGATAAAAAATTTTATAAATATGACAACATATATAATAAAAATATACAATAAAGTAAAAATGAAAGGAAACAGACAAATTTGCAAAACAATACAATATAAAGAAGAATCATAAAAACAATAAGACAACACAAAGTTAATACTTTACTAATATAGGAGAGTGAATGTTTTCTAAGATAAAGAATAAGTTGAGAAATTCCATAACGAACATTTTTAATCAATCTTATTGGATTATACATAAGCAATTAAACAAGAACATTAGATAAAAGGAATCAATATTAAAAGGAAAAAGTAATCTCTATTTGCAAACAGCATAATATTGTTCAGAGAATATCTTGTAGAAGTTACTAAAATACTAATTTGATTTTTTGTAAGTATGTATGACTATTAGAAAAGAAATAAGCCAAAATTAAGGGTGGATTCATCTTTTATAAGTAATTTCTGTGTTATTTTCCATTATTTGAGGATACTTTAATATACATGAAATTAACTTGATAACATGAAACACACATATGAATTTGAGAAAAGCTCACATTTACTTGCTTCTGCACCTCCCCAGGCCAGGGAACCAGTGATCAACAGAAGTGCCATCACCCAGTTTAACGGGAATAAGCCCACTGTGGCCTGTGTGCCTCTGACACATTTAGTCACAGGCAACTGAGCTGGTGGACAACTGGATGCCTACTTAATTCTAAATAGAGAGGGCACTGTTTCCTTTCTCACTCCAAAGAAGGCTCCCAATGACATAGGGTGGAAGGTGCTATCTTCCAAGGATAAGACAAGTAGAGTCTGGCCTAGAGAAGTGACAGGGGCAGGGTGCCTTATTAACATGTTCCTCTGCTCCACAAGTCTAAATGAACAGGGTGGTTAGAAGGGTGCAAGGAGAGGCATAGACTATCACGCCATGGCTCCCATCTTTAACATTTATTAAAGTACCCCAAATTTTACTTTATCTTATTCATCTAGGCTACTATCAAGAAACATCAGGATTGCCTTCTATATCTTGTGTATAAAACGAAAATCCAGGGTGTATATTACTATCTTCCTCATTGTATTGATTCTCTTGACTTGTCCTTGTGTGTTTATCTCTTGCTGGCAAGCTCATTTCTTCACAGGTATTGTTTGTTCTTAAAGAGGATATGATAATCTATAAGGTTGGAGATGTTTTATATGTAACCACACTTTGTTTGGCCAGTCAAAATATCTCCTTTCAAATGATGTTACATACCAGAGAAAGTTTTAATAATGTCCCTGGGTTTGTTCTCTCGCTTTCTTTTTTCTTTCTCTTCTCTCTCATTTGTTTTACCAATAATGTGCCTACATATTTATGTGAAGGCAGAATTATACATAGACATGGAGACAGAGAGAGCTGATAGATCTTATTTCCCTGGGCTGGTGCCTGCAACTGCTAGGTCTGATCAGGCCAAGGCAGGAGCCAGGAGCTCAATCCTGGACTATTGGAAAGCAGGGATCCAAACAGTTGGCCCATATTCCTCTGCCCTCCAAGGCAGTTAGCAAGGAGATGGATTGAATGTGGAACAGCTGGAGCTTGAACCAGTGCTCAGATAAGGAAAATCAGAGTTACAATTGGCAGCTTACCCAGTTATGTAAGCATGACTGTTGCTGGAGGAAATCATTTTGTTTTCTGAAAACAAAATATCAACCCTTTTCATACCATGAGAATTCTCCAAATGTCACTGAGAAATAACTGGCTCCCCATCAGTTTTCTAAGTGATGGAAAACAGTTAATTGCATTGCTGCTGCTACAAGGTGAATCTATAGTACTTCGTGGATCAGTGCTTGGAAGTCTCATTCCTCTATTCACTGTTCCTTTAACTCACACTAATTTCAGGAGTAGAAATAATGTAATTGTGTTACCAAATTGTAAAATTTGAACACTGTAAAAATAATAAAATGATAAGAATAACAGAATAATAACAAATGAAATAATAAGTATTTACTGCAATTCAACCATATAGTATGGGCCTACTATGTGATAAAAATAATTCTAAATATCTTGAGAATCAACATATTATGGTTCAAAATGACCACAAATTGCTATGGAATGAGCTTAACATTGAAAAGCATGCAACCAAGAGGAACCACAAGTGCAGTTATCTATTGTCAGAGCCAGGTTTTGAATAAAGGCAATGCAAATTCAATCTTTCAAAAAGTTATGCATACATATAAAAATAATACCAATTCTTGCTTGGTAGTATTACTTATCAGCTTTACGTATACCCTTAGCCATGTCATGGACCACTTATTTTTGTGTTTTGCTTTGTTTTAAACCTTCCACTACAGGGCATTAATTCATTTATAATTGCTTAGGGAATAATTTAATCTTTACATCTTCAAATGATACTTCTTATTTGTTCTTCTTTTGGAATTTAAATTTACTGCAAGCTCTAGAGCGTTTAATCTTGCTCAATTTTTCTCTTCACATCTTCAAATTCTGTCTGTGAATGCACAAATTACAACCCATTGACTTTTAGGTCTTTATAATCATCACCAGAGAATACTTATATTTTTAGCAAAAGTTGAAAAAGACCTTCCAAGATCAGAATATTCAAGAGGAAAGATGCAAAAAAAAAAAAATCCGAATGGTTTGGAAAAAAATTTCTTGGTGCCAGAAGAGCTGAGAAGAACCTAGGCAATGTTGTTCTGATCAGTGCCACAGGAAACTCAGATTCTCCTCTTTACACCTGATGTATGTAACAAGAATAGATGAATGAGGAGAATCAAGATGGCGGAATAGGGTAAGGACATGTTTAAACGGACAGAAAAACATTTAATCAGTATGAAGCAGAGAGGACATATTTCAGGAAATAAGAAAGGACAAAACAACAGCAGAGGGGTACCTGGAGACTGACAGACACAGGCAAGCAGCAGGCACAGCAGTGTGTTGCTGCAGTGACTGATACTCCAGCACGGTGATTAGAACTCCACCAGCAGCCAGAACTCCACCAGCAACAAGGCAGGAAGGGACTTTCATTGGGAGTTCAGGAAGTGAACCCAGACAAAGATCTGTTCGTCCTGCTGGTCCATTTGATTTGACCAGGAGCAGAGACAGAGCAGCAGATCACAGATGGGCAGTGCAAGAACAGGGTGGATTTCACAGCCCAGTCAGCCCCCTAGAGCCGAATTGGGTGCCATTTTGCCTAAGGGGGAATGAGCAAGGGAAAGGACGGAGCATACACTGAGCTGGGAGTGAACTCATTTCTGACTCTGTGAACTGCAATGACATGGCATTCTATGGGTTCTACCCCGAGGCAGGTCTGGGTAGCCCTCGGATCTGACGCCCAGCAGATCAAGAACTGTAGTGGTGGTATGTTAGGCACCATTTTGCGCACTGTGGCAATAGCTTTGGGACTGCAGGGGACAACAGTGAATTGCGCATGTGCTGAGCTTGGCGAGAATTCATTAAGTCCAGCAAATTGCATTGGTCCCGCAGGAAAATAATACCAACTGTGGCATCATACCAGCCAAAATAGGTCCGTGTGGCACACAGACCTAACGCCCAACAAGTTCCGACAAGATCAGCACCACCAACAACCCAGTTATATAGGACACCTGGTGTCTCTCTAATCCTGGGACCTGCTCCAACTGGAAGTGGGAGAAAGATTACAGAGACAACGGCGCAGCCTCAGCATGGTATCACAGGAGGTGGAAGGTGGTGAGCCAAGAGTTGGGGCTGTGGAGACCATGGTGGAAATCTGACATAAGAATCAAAACCTGGAACTCACTGGAGGTTGTGGCACAAGTGGCTGCAAGCAAAAAGGTGTGTACCAACCGCAATAAGTAAAATCGCATTGTAAACATGTGGGTGACACAGCTTAGAAACCTGCCCCAAGGAGAACACTCTGCTAACCAGAAGTACAATGATCAAGAGCAAAAGAAAAGACAAAGGCATAATGACTATTACTGAAAACTCCCCTGCAAAGGAGCAAAACCCTATGCCAACCCCAGAGTTAACTGAGGAAGACATCGAGAAAATGGGGCACACAGAATCCATAACACTCATTTTAAAGCTTCTAATAAAAAATGAGAAGCTCATGCAAGAGTTCAAAGAATTTAAGGAAGCAACAAAGCAAATCAAAGCTGGTATATCAGAAATTAAGAACACAGTAGAGCAAATTAAAAGTACAGTGGAGGGTCTCCAAAATAGAATGAAGCAAGCAGAAGAAAGAATCTCAGAATTGGAAGATATTTCCTGTCACCAGGGGGAGGCAAACAAAAAGCTGGAAGCAGAGCTGGATCAGGCCAAAAAAAGTATTCAAGAATTGAAAGACATTATTAAGAGGCCAAATATAAGAGTTATGGGAGTCCCAGAAGGTGCAGAAAGAGAAGCTGAGTTTGCAAATGTATTTAATGAAATAATAAAGGAAAATTTCCCTAATCTGGAGAAAGAATTGGGAAACAAGATCCAGGAGGGGCACAGAACTCCCAACAGGCTTGATCAAAAGAGATCTTCAGGCCCAGCGGCATGGCCTAGCGGCTAAATTCCTCGCCTTGAAAGCCCTGGGATCCCATATGGGCGCCGGTTCTAATCCCGGCAGCTCCACTTTCCATCCAGCTCCCTGCTTGTGGCCTGGGAAAGCAGTCGAGGACGGCCCAAAGCTTTGGGACCCTGCACCCACCTGGGAGACCTGGAAGAGATTCCTGGTTCCCGGGTTCGGATTGGCGCGCACCAGCCCGTTGCAGCTCACTTGGGGAGTGAAACATCGGATGGAAGATCTTCCTCTCTGTCTCTCCTCCTCACGGTATATCCAGCTTTCCAATAATAATAAAAAAAATCTTAAAAAAAAAGAGATCTTCACCATGACAAATGATAATCAAGCTCTCTTGAACTGAACATAAGGAAAAGATCTTTAAATGTGCACGTGAAAAAAAATCAATTAACATATAAAGGAATGCCAATTAAGCTCACTGGAGATCTCTCACAGGAAACTCTACAGGCAAGAAGAGAGTGGACTGACATATTCCAGATCCTAAAAGAAAAAAATTGTCTGCCTAAGATAACATATCCAGCAAAGCTTTCTTTTGTCTTTGAAAATAAAATAAATATCTTACACAGTAAAGAAAAGCTAAAAGAATGTGCCTCTTTCAAATCTGCCCTACTAATGATACTTCAAGATGTTCTCTTGGAATAGAAGAGGAACAGCACCTACCAAAACCAAGGGCAAATGGGAAGAAGATTCCAGTAAAATGACAATAGAAGACTAAACCAATGAACAACCCATTCCTAAAATGACAGGACCAAAGTACCATCCATGTATATTAAACTCTGAATGTAAATGGCTTGAGCTCAATTAAACGTCATAGATTAGTAGACTGGATTAAAAAACAAAACCCATCTGATTATTGTCTGCAGGAGACACACTTCAACAAAGATCAGAGGAAATTATATCACATGGGTTTTGTTGTTTTCTGTTGGTTTCATCTCTTCAAAACACTTTCTTCTGATTAAATCATTCAATGACTCGTAGATCATGCAGTGGCATCATTTTCTTCAAGAAGGTTCTTGATTTTCATTTCCTCAACTACACATTAGTCATTTAATAAAATGTTATTTAACTTCTTGGTGTTGTTAATTTCTTTTTTCTCCCTGATGTTGATTTTGTTTTGTGACTCTTCATTTAAGGGGATGTATAGTTTCTGTGTAATGGAGACTGTCATGTCTAGTAACATGTCATTTAACTTCATGGCATTGTAAATTTTTATTTTTCTTTCTATTGCTGATTTTGTATCATGACTTTTCATTTAAGGGGATGTACAGTAGTTGTGTAATGGAGACTGTCCTATCTGGTAACATGTCATTTAACTTCATGGCATTGTAAATTTCTACTTTTCTTTCTATTGTTGATTTTGTATCATGACTTTTCATTTAAGGGGATGTATAGTAGCTGTGAAATGGAGACTAACATCCAGATGTGAGGATGTAGTGTGGCATGCATTTCTACTTCCAGACAAAGATGGACTTACAATGAAACTGTTTACTATATCTTGACAATAGGATGCTGGACTCTCTGCCATTGTCCATGCCCGCAATGATGGATATATGACTGAGTATGAAGAACTATATGTTAGTAATGATATAGAGGAACTAGGTGGGGGGGGAGGGAATTGGGGAGGGCATAAGGGAATATGGAGCTGTATCATAAAATGATAGCAATAATAATAAAATGTAAAAGAAAAAAGAATAGATGATGCACCTGAGCTTGAATAGACAAAAACAAACAGCAAATGAAGACCTCAGAAGCCAAGAGAGTGCACATGGGTCTTGATGGTTAGAAATATCTGTATCTATACTTATATAATGTATTACATATTATTTAATACTATATAATATATTTTGTAGCATGCTATATATAAAATAATGCATAATATACATCTACACATAGAGAATCCTATATTTATGTCATGTGTTACTCCCAGGCTTTGATGATAATTGTAAATTTGTTTTGGATATTACCTTTTATGAAAACAAACAAAAACTAGGTAGATAGCTAGTAAGGAGACACAGAATGGAGGACAAAAGAAATGAACTGCAGGAGGGAAGATGAAGGAAAAGAAGAAGGAAGGAGGGAAAGAAGGAAGGAAGGAAGGAAGGAAGGAAGGAAGGAAGGAAGGAAGGAAGGAAGGAAGATAGATAGATTTCTCCAAGACTTGAAGAAAACTGTTTCAGTGACATGTGTCTATCACAAAGTTCTTCATCTCATCTTAATTCCACATAACAGCAAACTGAACCACAGACAAATCTATCAGGTTCCTTCTACTCTCAGCTCCCAGTTGAATGTTAGAATAGCAATTCCCATCAGTAGGGTGGTTATCAGATTCTGGTCTTCTCACGTGCAATTGTGTTGTGCATCTTGGTGGCTAAATTGAGACATGAGTGAACAAGAAAAAAAAAGGAGGAAAAATATGTCTATTCAAGTGAAGGTGAAATGAAAAATGCCAGTCTGTTTCCTCTATGCTTTTCTATCACATTGCTACTGCAATTTTACTGGCAGTAAATGTAAACTAGACCCACAGGATTGTACCTTTAGAGACAAAGAAAATATAGAAGAATCTCCATTCTTCCATAAAGCCAAGCTCTTTTCTTTATTTTTCTTTTTCAAATGGTTTATTTATGTTTATTGTAAAGGCAAATTCACAGAAAAATGAAAGACAGGGAAAGATCTTCCATTCCCTGGATCATTCCCCAAATGGCTGCAAATGCTGGAGCTGAGTGGAGACAAAGCCAGAAAACAAGAACTTTGGAGTCTCCCACACAGGCAGGGTCCCTAGGCTTTGGGCCATTCTCCACTGCTTCTCAAGCCACAATCAAGGAGATAGATGGGAAGTAAAGTAACCAAGACATCATCCATTACAAATAAACAATGCCAGGCTTGGAGGTGGATGATTACCCAGTTCAAACATTGCACCATGCCGAAAATTAGTTACAACAGAGAGATTGATTGTGTGAATCATAGCACACTGAGTATTAAAACAACCAATTTGATGTGGTTTGTCTCAAGCATAGCATGGTTCCATGTTGGGAGAAGCCACATGGTAAGTAGTAGACTGTAGAGATTCATGTAGCACAGCTGTCACTCATAGAGATGTGTATTCTGTACTTGCCAAAAGCCACATAATTGGATGTATAAGTAGTGTCCATAGTGGGAAAATTTATGAATACGTGAAGAGGGTAATAATTCGATGGGATTGGAGGAACAAGTAATTTAAATATATTGAGGTGATAAAAGATGAAAGTTACAGGGGTCCGTCCTGGAGAAATAAAATGTCAGAAAGAGTTGTGAAGTTAGAATTTCAACAATATATATGTAAATGAAGTGCATTTTATCAAGTTTTTACCTAGTAGCATATAAAAGACCCCTTTTATGCTAGTTTCCAAGAAATGTGGATTCACTATTTATCCATGGTTTTGATTCAGCAAGACTGCAGGTCAAATCATGTCTTATTTGCTATTGCTCTTGGCATTGCTCTTGGCATAGTTATAATTGCTGGATTATAACTGAGGTGACATACAAGTCATCTTCATTTTTGCAATGGCATTAAGGTTCACAAACTTTGATTGTTGATATCATGCATTAACTTTGACCACCAGTAGTTACAAATTAACTACTTGATAGATTAGTTTTTGCATTACTCATGCATGTAAGCATGTGTAGTGAAATAAAGGAACAGCAACTGCAGAGTGTGCCATGGATATGACCAGGATGTGTGTGAAGCATGTGTCCGTTTGGCTGCTGCTGCTACAACTGAGTTCTTGCTTTAGTTCTGGGAGCTGTGGAAAGGTGCTGGTCTGGCCCATGGAGTTCAGTCACTGGCTCAATTTAAAGATAATCCTGGGTGAACTTGTGCAGCGAGGACATGAAGTAACTGTGCTGAGGTCTTCAGCTTCTGTTTTAATCGATCCCAAGAATGATTCTGGAATTAAATTTGAAACTTTTCCTACATCTTCTACTAAAGAAGAAATGGAGGCATTTTTCATGTATTGGATCAACACATTGATAAATGATGTGCCAAGAGAAAAATATTGGGAATATTTTCCCCTATGGCATAAGTTTTGCTTAAAATATTCTGATATTTATGAAAGTCTTTGCAAAGAAGTGGTTTTCAACAAGAAACTCATGGCAAAGCTTCAAGCTTCAAAGTTTGAGATTGTTCTTGCAGACACCATTGCCCCCTGTGGGGAGCTGCTGGCTGAGCTCCTGGAAATCCCCCTCGTGTACAGTGTCCGCTTCACTCCTGGCTACACGTATGAGAAGTACAGTGGAGGACTTCTGTTTCCTCCATCCTATGTGCCTATTATTGGATCTGATTTAAGTGGTAAAATGACATTTATGGAGAGGGTGAAAAATATGCTATTCATGCTTTATTTTGACTTTTGGTTCCAGACATTCAATGAGAAGAGGTGGGATGAGTTTTGCAGTGAAGCTCTAGGTAAGTCTTTAATTGGCTCGTGTGAACTCCAAACTCTCCTGAACCTTTACAGGTGAATATTTTTATCAAAGTAGAATCTGGGCAATATGTCTTTTGTGAGTGAAATCATAAGTCAAAATAGAAACTAATTCATTAATCTCAGAATTGTTGTGAACACCTTATATGACAAGGTATTTGAGAAGCCTTGTCTGTCAGTATAGTTGGGCAATCTGGGATGTCTTGTGGGGATGAAACTTGTCAGAATTTGCTTGACTATTAACATGTGCACCTTTCTACTTTTCTTATTACAAAACGTTGGTAGAGACTTCTGTAACATCTTCATGAATAAAACATGTAGATTGAAGAGTAACACACGTGTCTGGTATAATGATTAATTGAACTTGACTTCTGTTTGTGTAGATCTATCCTTATGTAAGATTAAAGGTTTGTTTTTTAATGTTATGTAAAGTGCTTCTAAAAAGTTGCAAGATAGAGAATTTTTTGCAGACACAGAAATGTATAAATTGTGATTTGCAATATTGCCACATTTCTTCATTAAGTTTTCAAATATGTTTTGTTAAGGTTGTAGATATGCATACAATCTGGCTTAATTTTTTGAATACTTTCTGCCTTCTAACAGGAGATGCGGAAATGATGAACAGAAATCTCCATTTCCACAAATTAAAACATTAACATTAAAACATTTCCCTACATATTTGCAAATATTTCAGTGCATACATATTTCTCCAGTTAAATATTCTTAAACTTCACAGATGAATCAAAAGCAGTAGCAAGTAAAATGCACACAACCAAAATAAAAGCAATTTTAGAGAACTTATAGAAATTGAAGGTCAGGAACAAATACACTAAAATATCAAAGCCAGACTGAATTCTCCCAAGAAAGCTCTTGAATGGTTTTCATCAGATTCTTTACGCTGTAATTAAACTAGCTGTGTTTGAATCTGCTAGCTTTATAACATCAGAGAATATGAAAAGCATGTTTAATTCTACAGTGCTCTTTCAGTGAGGAGTGTGCCTCTACTGAGTTGACATTAGACACGGTGTTTTTATATATCTATGAGGTGAACACTGCATAAATTATGTATGTATATAAGCGTATTTCTTTTATCAGTGCCCACACACTTCCCACATCATTGGTTGTGTAATTCAAATACATCTCAAAATATTACATTTCAGACTTCATGACTTCATTTTCCCTCATTCTCTCCATGTGTTTCTCCTTTCAGGAAGACCTGTCACCTTCTCTGAGCTGATGGGCAAAGCTGAGATGTGGCTCATTCGCAGCTACTGGGATTTGGAGTTTCCCCGCCCACTCTTACCAAATGTTGAATTTGTTGGAGGGCTCCACTGTAAACCTGCCAAACCCCTGCCTAAGGTAAAAATGCACTGCTTTGTTTAGTTTCCTTAGCGTTTTCAGTGGCATTTACTTTGCAATTTGCATTTAGAGCATTGGATTCCTAGAATAGATACTAGAAGTAGGATAAAATGTCCTGCCAAGCAAAAACTCACAGCAGATGATTTCACAATGAACATGGAAGATTTAATTACAACAGAATGTTCATTTCCATGTATTTTGGAAGTTCTGTTCTATGTTTCTATACCACCAAATGTATTCAGGTTTCATTATCATTATGAAATAATATAATATGTAGGAGATTTTGATAATTTTTCAGAAGTACTAAGATTTTATTATTCATATACAATACATGATTTCTATTACACCAGCGCATATTTATGAATATATGCAGAAGTAAGGTAGACACCTTGCTGATCTCACCAACATCTTCAGCTATTCATCTATTATAGCTCATAAGTGGTGCTGAAATCACAAACAAGAGAGATAAGTGATGTGCAGGAATAGATTAGGGATAATGGGAGAGAACACAACAAACATGCAGAATTCATTTCACTAAAATATGTTCATTTGAGTGAAGAGGTTGATATAGCTAAAGAAGTAATTTTGTATCACACACCATCAAGAATTTTAAAACACGGCATGAATTTGTTAGGTTGGGAACCAGAGGAAAAGAGTTGACCAGTTAAGAGATATGATCAGATTCTCTTCAATGAGACGAAAACACTGAAGATGACGTCACAGGAGGTTATTGCTATGAAGAGTGAGAATTAAAGAGATTGTTGTAAAAGTTCAGGAAATATAACTAAAAACTAGGCTAAAATGCTAAAACATAACTACTCATCAATTTATAATAATGTAATTGCATAATGCGCTGTTTGACAAAATGTTAATTAAATGGCTAAGATGTATAGATTTTGAAAGGAAATTCAATCTGCAAAAGAGGCATCTGCTTTTTAGAGCAACTGCAGCACTATCCACAAAAGGCAAGAGGTGGGAATGTTCTTTGGTGTGCTTTCTCTGAGGAAGGCACATAACAATGGAACATTGCTCTGCAGTACCAACTCTGAAATCCTGTGATTTGCAAATCTACACCAATGGGGTTTGAAGTCATGATGCTAAGCAAGAGTAGTCAGGCACAAAAGACAAGTACTGCATGATCTCACTCATGTGTGAATCTGACAGAATTAATCTCTTAGAGATCAATATTGAGAGTAAAATGATATTAGTAGAGACTGGGTATGAGGAAGGATCAATAAACAGAAATTAAGTTATAACAAGAGAGATGGTAAAAAGTTCAAGTGTACTAATGCATAGTAGCATGAGTTTATATAATGTTAATTTGGTATGTTTTTTTCAAAAAAGCTAGAATAAAGGTCTTTTTTAAATGTTTTGCTTACAAAGAGGCAATACATGTTTAAGAACATATGTTTAGTGTGATTTTAAGATTAAAAGATTATGTACATTTCAGGGTATCACATGGTACTCTATACAATATATATATATATATATATCACTGAAAAATAAATGAAGAAAATAATATTCCTATTAATAAGTCAGCATTCCATAAAAAAAGTGAGTATAGACAATATTGGTGCTTTTGTTGCAAACTAAAAGCTACAGGCACCTGGGATAGAACATTGCTCAGTCTCAACTCAATTTCTAGCTGATTAAAACTACATTCCTAAGCAAAATCAGAAGGAGAGGAGAAATTGCAGGCATTTAGTTACAAATAAATGTATAGATGTTTGCTAAAAGATGAGAAGATGAAGGGTAATGTTTTAATGTAAATATTGAGGGTCTTCCTCATTACTCAAGGCTCCCAGAAAATCATTCCTCCTCACAGTACATATGTGGCCTCTCAAATTGCAGCCAAATCCATGTTTACTTAATTCCATGATTACATTACACCATTATTGATGAATATTTTAGGAAGGAATGATTTCATTTGTCAGACACAGCTCTAACTTTACACCAGCTCTGTAAGGTACTTAAGTAAAATAGCCTTGGGGAACACGCATCACAATATCATAGGCCCCATCGGAATGGGAATAGCAGGAACTTCTAATGCCTTCAGAATAAAGACTGCAATTCCTTCTACATACACCTGAAAATATTTTATTGAAATACACAGAATGGCATTCTCTCTCTCTTTTTTTAATTGTAATCCTTTTTTTGTGTTTTGGGGGGATAGGTGGTGTAAGGCAGAGTTAACCCAGGGAGAGACAAAAAGGACAATAATCTGTCTGCTTTCTTTTTTCAGTTTTAAGATGAATTTACTTTCATTGGAAAGATAGATTTATAGAGAGAGGAAGCAGAGAGAAAGATCCCTTGTCATTTGGTTTACTCTTCTCAGGACATGGAAGACTTTGTGCAGAGCTCTGGGGAAGAGGGAGTCGTGGTGTTTTCCCTGGGTTCAATGGTCAGTAACATGACAGAAGAGAGGACCAATGTGATTGCATCAGCCCTTGCCCAGCTTCCACAAAAGGTGAGAAAAAATGTCCTCATGGTGGATAGCCATTAGCCAGTCTTTGCAAAGAGACTGATTACAGAAATGTCCCACTGTGAAAGCAAACGTAATATGAAAGGGAATATTTATTTGAGATAATAGTTCAAAAACAATATATTTGGAAGCTGCTAAAAGAGCTAACAGACTATTTATAATGGTACATAACTTTGGCATTAATATCTGAGCAGAAATGAAATTATGTAATAGGTGCAGAATCAACTTTCATCATCATCATGACATTGCAGGCAGGGACAAAGGAATCACCGAATTCTGCAACGTCATTTGCTCTTTTTCTTTGCAGAATAGTTGGTGCCACTGTATGTACTAAGATTGTTATGAAAATTAAAATGTATTTGCTAACTGCAGTAGCATACGGCATTGAAGTTTTTGCAATACAAAGCTGAGGTGAAGCTGTGGCTTAAGATGTCAATGCAACCTGATTCTTCACTTCCCCTACTTTTGGATTAGTCCCATTCTGAGTGTTATTTAGGAGTCTTCTTAGAGAAAGCCAAATCAATGCTCATTAACTGTGTTCAGGTAAAAAGATAAAGAGTGCAAGGGGGTGAGAAGAGAGGGAGGGCGATGACACCTACTAGAGTTTTAAGCAGAAAGGAGTAAGAGACTGGTGAAGACAGGTGGACTCTAAGGGTGGGCATAGTGTGTTATACAATGTGGCTTAAGGAACTATGTTACTGCATGAAGAGATTAATACCTCTTCCAGACGGAGGCAGGAGAAAGAATATAGGAAGAAGTCTAGAAGAAGCAAGCTCACATGGAAGAGTTCAAATGTACTTCTCCAACATGCATATTTTAATTTGCTAAGACATGTTAACTTTGACAATCATGTATATTGATGAAGTATTTATTAGTTTTCCATGTGAAAATTGTTTCCACTAATCATAACTACTTGAATGTTTTTATTCTACACACCTCAATCTTTTGGCCACTCTAATCAACTAATCTCCCTGCCCTTCTTTCCTTATCATTTCTAAGGAAGGCATTTAATTAGATGGTCTCTTAGCCCCTTCAGAACTCTGAATTTCAACTCCTGAAATAGATATTTTCTTTACTTAACAGGTTCTGTGGAGATTTGATGGCAAGAAGCCAGATACCCTGGGATCCAACACTCAAGTTTATAAGTGGATCCCCCAGAATGACCTTCTTGGTAAGACCCTGGAGAAGAAATGCTGCGACCTAATGAGTAACAGTCAGTTAATATTGCAGTAGTTAATCAGGAAGGTGCATGACCATTTTTTATTGAGCAATTCAATACCAAGCTTGTGTAAGTTATTTTCTAATCTTAGAAATATACTGACTGATAACAACTGATGCATTATTATGCAAATACTTCATGTCCATTACACTATTTTGAGTGACAATATTTAACACACAGTGTTTCCCAATGACTTCCTGATGAAGGGGCTCTTGGAGGAGCAGTTCAGGTGTCTCTTGGGGCACTTGTGGCCTACTTTGTAGTATATAGGTTAGTATTCCACTTCTGTTTCTAATTAGAATTTCTTGCTAATGTGTACCACAGGAGTTAGCAGGCTCAACTCTTTTGGTCTCTGGGTGTTTTGGATTACCCACAATGGAGACCCAGGTTGAGTTCCTACATTTTTTTTTGTTTGTTTGTTTTGCATTAGAGTAAGCTTTATTTTAGGATTGAAATTCCTCCCATCAGCCAATAAAGTCCTGGGAGAAACCCAGAAATTCAATTCGCAGTGAATTCCTGAGGCAACAGCAGCAGGGAAGCTAGGAATTAACACTGCCCGCAAAACGCCTGCCAAACACCCTTGAGGAGCTTCCAGGTGCACCATTTCTTGGCCTCCGTCTAGTTGCCTCACTCCTGCCTTGAGGCTTGGAGGGCTACCCAACCCCATCCACTGGATGCCTTTCTCATGGGTGGAGTTCTTCCATTCTGCCTTGATGCTGCCAATCCTTCCTTCTTGGCATTTAGGTAGTGAATAAGTAGATAGAAATTCTCTCTCTCTGCTCACTTTTGGAGTCTGTATTTTGAATAAATGAACTTCTAAAAATACTCATAACAATTTCCCATTTATCTCTGTTGTTGAATATAGTTTCTTCCTCTGTTTTTCTCTTGATACACAAACTCAAGTGGCACAAACAATTAGATCTTTGATTACTATCATATAGTTACTGGTCAAGTTTTAAGTCACAATAAAACTAATATCACGTCTTCCTTGTAGCCGTCACTTCCCATCTGTTGCATTTAGCTGCCTGTTTTTCTAAATCTGAAAGCAGATTAAACGCATTCTTACGACTATTACGACCTGTTTATGGAGAACTCCTTTACTGCTTCTTACTTTGCATTTCCCACTTAATGTTTAAGGATTTTTAAATAATTTTACTGAAACTCCTGCAATCCTAGGTCATCCAAAAACCAAAGCTTTTGTCACTCATGGTGGAGCCAATGGCATCTATGAAGCAATCTACCATGGCATCCCTATGGTGGGCCTTCCTTTGTTTGGGGATCAGCCCGATAACGTTGCCCACATAACGGCCAAGGGAGCAGCTCTCACCCTGAACTGGAGGATAATGTCAAGTACAAAACTGTTCAATGCCTTGAGGACAGTCATTAACGACCCTTCGTGAGTATTATTTTTCATTACATGTTTTTTTTTAAATCTATTTCATTGTATTGTTGTTGACAATCTTACATAGTTAATTACAGTTAAAGAAAGAAAAAGAAAAAAAAAAGGTTCAAGAGGATAGGAAAGTGGGTAATACTATTATGTCCATATTGTTTCCATCATGTATCTGAGGTAAAGGGGGATATTGAGGGAGAAGCCCCACCCGGTTTCCTGCCCACTCCGAGTCCCGGATGTGGGGCATGCTCTGAGATATGTGCTCGAGTGGTGTTAATAGTTCTCCGGTTATGAATCGCTGCCAGTTTCGCTCGATGAGGTCGTCCACTGATTGATATGGTCCATTATAAAGTCTCCGTTTGCCCCATATTTCGCTGCCAACATATAGCTGAGAGGAATGATTGATCTGCTCTGTCTTCTGTCTTTTCTTGATTAGAGTTCTGAGTCCAGCAGTTCGATTGGGGAGATCTCCAAAGAAACTTTGAGGTATTCCCAGACTAGTTTCTTGTATGTTCTAGCAAGCACAGGGCCCGGCACAGTCCATCACCCCGATCAGCTGGTGGTTTCAATTGCTGGGTTGGTTCTGTTTTCGTCCCAAGTTGTACTGGAACCAATGGGTGTTACAGTCCAGTCTGGTTCGGCCCTTACATCAACCAGTGGGAGCTGCAGCCTAGTTGGGGCGACCCACAATAACCCCCACCAGGCCCGCCCCCTACCCTGGTTTGCCAGTATGTGTAGCAGAAGACCAGTCTGTCCCCCATCCCCTTTGGCTCTTGTACGTGTCAATGGGTATTAAAGCTTAGTTCTATCTAACCAACTCAACCATCCAGCCCTCACGGGTGTTGTTGAGTGCCTCTCTATCTAGCCATTCCAGCTCCCGTCCTAGTTTTCATGCCCTCCCACGGGAATAGTGACCCAAGAAGGGGGAACCCACTTTTTCCCTCCCAGGTCTCTCTCTGTCCCCGTTTATGCACTCTTTAGGTGGTTCTGTGGTTTGACTTGACAGAATTAGTCCCCAGTGCCAGCTTCTGCGGCTATGCCCAAACATCCCTCACCCACTCTAGTTTATGCTTGCACCAGCAGGAATAATCAGCCCAGCCTGGCTTTTCCCTGGTCTAATCCACATGCAGCGCACAGGTGATGTAGCCTTGCTTAGTCTGGTCTGTCTCTATCCCAGCCCACGCTCTCCAGTGGGAGTGGCTGTCCAGCGAGGGGACCAGCCCCTTAATCCCCCTGCCGGTTCTGCCCCTCCCTTCCTGCATCTCACGTGTGCTGGTTGGGTGCTGCATTCATATCCAGTACAGGCAACCACGCCCTGACATTCCATAATGTGTACTGGTTTTGTCGCAACCAAACCTGGCTCATCCCACACTCTGTTCTGGTGATCGGATTTGCCAGTGGGTGACAGGAACTGATTCAGCCTGGTCTGTTCCTGACCCATGCTGAATGTGTGCCAGTGGGAAACTTTCCATGGCCTATTCTGGGCTGTTTCCTATCATGCTTCTTGCGCTAACCTGCAGGGACTGTGTCCTGCCAGAGGAGTTGCCCAGGCTCCTCCATCAGAACCCCTTCCAATGCCAGATTTTGCACATACCAGGGGGTCTTTGAGCCAACCCTACCCAGTTCACCTCCTGTCCTAGCAGGAACAGTGGCTTTTCCTGGCTGGCTTTCACCCCATTCTGGTTCTTGTTGTTGGATGTTTCAGCCCGGCCATGGCTCGTCCATACCCACATACAGCTCACGCATGGCTCAGTAGCGGATTGGGACCCAGCCTAATCAGTCCCACATCTATCCTCTGGTTCTTCATGACACCAGATGGTGTAAGGGTCTAAACTGGCCTGGTGCATCCAATCCCAGCCCACACTAGTGCCTCGGGTGACTACAACTGTTTCCTAGATAGAATGCAGCCCCCATTCCAGCACATGCACCCCTGGTGGGAACCTCAACCCAGTTAAGGTGTCCCCATGCCTCCCCAACTTGGCCTGTTCGTAGCCGTAGATCATGCGCCTGCCAGTGGTTGCTCTGACTCAGCTTATCTCAGTCCCTCACTTGTCCTGTTGTCTCAGGAACTAATTTATTCCAAAATGGACATTTTGTTGAATACAGATTTGGTTACATTTGGAAGGCAATCATGAATAATTTGTGATAATTAGCCACACAAATACTTTTCTCAATGATTTTATAGAACTATTTTCAACAGTTTAAGGATAGTGCATATATTTTTACTTCCAAGGAAAGTGAAATGTGGAGACTCACTGGAGAAGATCGCAGGACTACAAGGAAGCCTTAGGAAGAGCGTTGAAGCTGTGACCCATGAACACTAGAGTAGCACTAACAACCTTCTGCGTGTTTATGACTGTCAGCAGGAAAACTCTGAAAATGTTGTTTAGAGTAGACTTTTGTGTATTTAATTTAATTATAGAGCATGATTACAGAAACCATTCTCATGGGAAATCGAAAGGACATGACATGGGCCTGACAGCATGTCGTAGCGGCTAAAGTCCTTGCCTTGAACGCGCCGGGATCCCATATGGGTGCTAGTTCTATCCCGGCAATTCCACTTCCCATCCAGCTCCCTGCTTGTGGCCTGGGAAAGCAGTCCAGGACAGCACAAAGCTTTGGGACCCTGCACCCGCGTGGGAGACCTGGAAGAGGTTCAGGTTCCTGGCTTCAGATCTGTGCAGCAAGGGCCATTGCACTCACTTGTGGAGAGAATCATCGGATGGAGGATCTTCCTCTGTCTTTCCTCTATGTATATCTGACTTTGTAATAAAAATAAAATCTTTAAAAAAAAAAGGACATTACAGTGGATCATGTTAGCATATCTATTATTTCTCCTAATACATGTTCTTTGTTTTCTAATTTTTTTTTTAAATTGTGTATTTCCAGTATGCTAGAATAACACAGCCTCTGTTTTGCCTTGCATTTAATGCTGCTCTGATCCTTATCCCAATGCTTTGTTTTTTCATGAATAATTAGCAATTATTTTCAAATGTACTCAATGGTAAAACTAATTGAAAAAGAAAAACTTCCTATAACTAAGAGACCATTCTGGTGATTCTTAGGGATGTCATTCAATTACTCTTTCTAATTTTTAAATCAATGATAATATAATTGACGTTAAACAGTAGGTTAGAATATTGTAACTTAATGCTGAAAATCTTTGTAATAAGTAATATTTCACTATCAAATTCCCCAGAAATGTACCTGATATTTCTCAAGCGCTTGCTACCAAATCTATATTTTGAAAGGAATTTAAATATTGTGCATAAGATTTTAATGTCACTGCATAGAAAATAATTCAAGCATCACAGATCATGTTAGGTCATCCAACTGTTGCAATTTCTCTTGGCTTTGTGAGTTAGATGATTTCAATTTCTTGTTTGCAATATTGGAAATATTTGTTCGTTCCCAATTTCTTCTTTAGATCTTATAACTCAATGCAATCAACTAATTTCAATTTCTAACTCAAGTCTCTATAATATTCACTGAAGAAAATATTTTCCTTTGTCTTCCACATTCATGTGATGTTCTTCTTTACCATTTACGTAAACATTTTACCTGTCACATTTCCACTTCATTCTAACATGTGTGTCTGTTTGATTTTCCTGCAGCTATAAGGAGAATGTCATGAAATTGTCAAGAATTCACCACGATCAGCCCATGAAGCCCCTGGACCGAGCCGTCTTCTGGATCGAGCATGTCATGCGCCACAAGGGAGCCAAACACCTTCGCGCTGCAGCCCACAACCTCACCTGGTACCAGTACTACTCTCTGGATGTGATTGGATTCCTGTTGGCTTGTGTGACAATCATTATTTATCTTGTCATCAAATTGTGCTTGTTTGTTTTCCAAAAGGTTGTAAATACAGGAAAGAAGACAAAGAGAGATTAAAATTATTTTGTGCATTGTCTAACAGCCCTGAAACTTGACATCACACTTTTTTTTTTCAACCAGTTTGGATCTAGATGTGGAAAGATTCCCTTGCACATTTTAAGAAATCTGTGCTTACTTGATTTCTACAAATATTTTATCCCTGAATAAACATTGAAGAATGTACAATGTTGGTCCTTAACATCCTCATATATTTGAAATTTCACTCAGTTATTACATTTGCATTATAGAGAGATTTCATTGTGCTTGGAATGGTGAGATAGGCAGGAATTCAGAACAGTTGAACTACCAAAACTGCCTGATCAGTGCCCTGGGAGCATGCATACATCAGAGACCCTGGGATGGTTGGGAAGGTGGGTGTTTCTTCTGCCTTTGTCTCTACCCATCCCCCTGATACAGGAAGGGAAAAGAAGAATGTGGAAGCAATGGTCTTATGCACTTTGCTGTAGCCCTTCACCATTTGAGCCCTAATCAACCATGTAAGATCATCCAATAAAAAAGAATTGATTAAAAAAAAAACCCATGTGTCATTGGATTTCTACAGAAATTCACCTTTATAAAATGGTATCTTATTCTTACACCTCTTTCATCTACTGACATAATTGGTGGATATTCTGTGTTGTTTCAACACGATAATGGATGTTTTCTTTCCTTCTGATCTGGAATATGTACATGCTTGCAACAGAACTAGGAAATGATTGGATTTTGGTGCGTTTATTACACTTCACAGAATTTTAAAAATTGGGAGGGATTGACTTTGTTCTAAAAATGTGTCTTTTTATTTTAATATTTACATTTCTCTCATGTAAATACTTCAGTAATTTTTGCGTTTGATATTTGACGTTGCCTGATGTCTATTTTAAAAAACATTTATATGTATTTGATATTTATATATGTGTATATGTATATGGACACATATTTGATATATGTACTCATATACACACATGTATACTCATAAAAAATAAAAGTTTCTTGTGAATTTAGGTTAAAAGAAAAACAAAAGATCTTTGTATACGCACAGTGCATAGGGGACTAATAGCCAAGATGTACAAAGAACTACAGAAACTCTCCAGAATCATAGCAAACAATCCTGTTGAGGAATGGGTGAAGAACATGAGCAGACATTTTTCAAGGAAGACATACAAATGGGTAATATGAAAAAAATGCTCAGGTTCCCTAGTTATTAAGGAAAGGCATATTAAAATAAGAATAATTCACTGGAATTCCACATAGCTTAAGTGAGAATGGCTTACATGTAGAAAACCTCAAATAGGGCCCGGAAAGGTAGCGTAGTGGTAAAAGTCCTCGCCTTTCACACGCTGGGATCCCATGTGGGCACTGGTTCTAATTCTGGTGGCTTTGCTTCACACACAGCTCCCTGTTTGTGGCCGTGGAATGCAGTGGAGGACAGCCCGAAGCCTTGGGAGCCTGCACCCAGTGGGAGACCTGGGGGAGCTCCAGGCTCAGCTCCAGCCGTTATGCTCACTTGGGGAGTGAACCATTGGACGGAAGATCTTCGTCTCTGTTTCTCCTCCTCTTTGTATATCTGCCTTTTCAATATAAATAAATAAATCTTAAAAAAAAAAACCAAAACCCACAAACAAAAAATCGTTGCAGAGGATAGAGGGCAAAAGATACCTTAATCTACTGTTGGTGGGGGTGTAAACTAGTGCTACCACTGTGGTAATCAGTATCAAGATTACTCAGAGCAGCAGCCATCCC